>NW_026535794.1:8655000-11055000 GCF_028551555.1 Melozone crissalis | reverse complement strand
AGATGCCCCACACTCAGTGAAGGAATCAGCATGGTGACAATTACGTTAGATTGTGTTTCAGTATTCCTCTCAGCTTAGGAGGATCACCAGCTGCTCCTGCAGAACCAGCTGTAAGGTGATTCCCAATATAACACAGGATTTTTTCCTGTGTTAGAGGCTCTATTATTTTGGAGTGAGGGAGTTTCACCCCAACTAAAAGTTTCTTAAGGAAGGAATGTTTGTCTCAGGTTGACAGACTGTACCAGGGCACTCACCTCCAAGCCTTCAGTACAAGTTCTCAGGAAGCCCAGCATGGGGTGAATCCCAGGTTCTTCTCCTCTCCACTTCATCTGGCATGTGGCAGGGAGAAGGTGGCCTTTTGCCACAGAAAGCAAGCAGCTCCCCAAATTTGTGGAAATCCAGTACCTTCCCATCTTAGGTGCTACTCCATAGACTTAATTATGTTAATTTTTTGGTATCTTCTTTCCTAGTGTAAGTGTGATGCTTTTGTCTTGAAAGTGATGCTGATTTATCTGTCTGTTAGAAAATCTTGTGTTTCCCACTCTAGAGGAAGGAGACACAGATTCTAATCTTCCATCTTTAATCTACCAGTCTAGGAACACATCTCCCCAACAAATAATTATTAATGTGTTTCTCTAAAGCTAGCAGCTTCAAGGTATTTCCATCCACTGGCTAACATAAAACCTGTTATGCACTTATGATTAACAGTGATGAACAGTCTGAAATGTAAGCTCTTCCACATTATTAACTCTGTATATTAAATATTTCATGTCATGTTTACCATGAAAAACTTATTTGCAAAAGCTCTGGTTGAGACCCTTTTAGATATTTCTAATAGCTGTTCATGTCAGCACTAACATATGCATATGTGCTAAATATAGAATGCAAATTACCTGTTCCATGCTGCAATCATATTTCTAGTTATTCTTAAGCTCTAGTATTCTTAGAGCTTCATTTTTTGTGGTTTCTAGGCAATCAAGCACGGCAAAATGGGAGTGAGGACTTGGAAGGAAAAGTGGCATTCAGTGCTACTTTTTGATACATATATTTGCTTGTTATTTTGTGTCTGCAAAGAGTCAGATGCAAACGTACCCTTTTTAGTTTGGTGTGTTTGCATTTGTGGTTCCTGTTGGATGTAAGGAAAAGGGAAGGGCCGTGTAACAGCAGAGCAGGTTTCAATGCGTGACTCAAAGTGTGCCAGCCCAGAGAAGCCAGTTGCTTCTAAGAAATGCAAATCCCATGTAAAATGGGAAGGAATAGAAATGCACCATTGGAAATGTGCTGTTTTAAAATTAAAATGTGATTAGAGACAGTGTGAAATTGTGTTAACGTCGACAACTGTGGGTCTGTTCTCAGGAACAGTCCCTGCAGCTTGGAGGGCTGAACGTTTTCAGCTGCCGGTTCCTCGCTCAGGGCTCACTGCTGCACATGGCTGTGGCTTTCCTAGCCAAGTGGCAAAGCTGTGAGGCTTCCAGTACTTATTCCTCCTGCTTTGTTTCCTGCACAAGCCATTCTCCCTTCACAGGCCTGTTGTACCCATTTGGCTGGCACTGTTGGACCCAGTTGGCTCCAGACACGGAATTTCCTATGGGTACTTTGGATTGGTAATGCACTGTAGCAAGTGAACAGGCAGTGTTTGAGGTGCAGGGCTTAGGCAAGGCTGCCCTTTTCTGAGCTCTGAACTGCTTTTCTCTGACCCTGCACTACAGGAGACTTGTGCTTTTAGCAAACTGGAAGGAGTCCCACTGGAATGAGTGTGGCTGGACCAGCCGTGCCTGGGACATTGGGACTGTCCCCACTTATGTCAAAAGATGTGCAGAGCCAGGTAAACAGAAGCCAGTCTGTGGTTTCAGTAGAGACAAATACCCATTTATGTCAAGGGCTGGAGTTGCCTACCTGGTTTACTGCTTTTGTTTTCAGGTAGAGATGAAAAATGTTGCAGTGTGCAGTAATCCAGCCACTTGATTCCTGACAGTGTCAAGCAGTTATCAGTTTGATTTTGCACGTGATAGACTCAACACATTTTATTGAGTGAGCTGCTGATGAAAACATGCTCTTCTCCCCTTTTTAATGTCCTTGAAGTAACCTCTGTGCTTGAAGGATTATGTTAATGTTCACTTCTTTATCCTGATCTGAATAAAATAGAATATAACTAATGTTAGTGTTTCCTTACTGCTCTAATTGTGACCTTCTATTTGGCACCATCTCATAAAATGAACACTTACCCATTTGTAGTGTGTAAACAGCAAGGTTTGTGGCTTTAGTCTTGAAATAAAGATGTCATATTTAAGATTCATGATGTGTTTTTGTATTTTTTTTTTCATTTTGCATAATTAGCCAAGCCTTATAATTAACCTTTTCATTTAGCTGAAATAAGTCATTTAAGTAGGTATATTGTTGCAATCATCTAATGTGTGTTTATTAAATGTAAAAATTAAATATAGAAGTTATGGCGTGTCTTTAAGTTCTTCTTACAATTTTCTTTTCCTCTGACATAAATTCTTCTTTTGGTTGCAGGCTGAAAATGTTTGTATTTAACAGCAATGACAAGGAAATTTCTGCATTTATTTCTGACTCCTTTTTCCACTTTAGTAGTTTATATAGTGGCAGTGGGCATTTTACTAAATGGAAAGAGTGTTCTGGAAGAGATAATGACTTAGTTCTATATGATGATTCACACTTTGTTTCTAATGCTCAGCATTATGGGTTGATTTTTTTTGTGATGAATACATACATTTATGCAAGGCAACCAAACCTTAATTTGATGGTAGCATTTGTCCAAAGCCTGGTTGTTGCTTCTTGAAGAGTCTTCCTTTAGCTACAACTTTTGTTATCCACTGTGGTTGTTAATTTCTTAAATTTCATTTTCTTGTGTGCTTCTAGCACTGATGGAAAAAAATAAAAAAAAAAAACAGGCAGTCCCTGCTACCATGCACTGTGCTGGAAGCAGGTGGAAGACAGATGGAGGTTACTGGGGAGTCCCAGTGTGCAGCAATTTACTTCTATACAGCTCCAACAGAACACAAGCCTTGCCTATAAATGCTGTTAAATCCCAGTATCTTTAAAACAGTCAAAAAAGCTCTTGCCTGGCCCTCAAATTGCTGAAAGAGTACATTGTGAGGTAATTTGCTCTAAAGATCTCTTGAAATAATTTCAGTGTATTCATTGTTGGTTGCTCTTTCTAAACCAATCCTATTATCAGGATGTGAATTTGATGTATGGACAAGGCTCAAATTAAGTTCAGGACTGAATTTTTTCTTTTCACTCCATGCTTTAGCTACTCAGCCAGTGTTTTATCAATCAAGGTTTTATGAAAGTGAAAATTACTACTTTATTGTTTTCTTTAAGGGTATTATTCTTTTACTACCTGACTGTCCTCAGCTTGTCACGTCACCCATTAATATTAATTTCCCTTTTAGATGTATCCAGTCAAGTCACCATTTTTGGATTCACAAATAGCTCTCTGTTAACTTCTGCTAAATCTATTGCATAATCTTCTGTGTAATACAGTGGTATTGATCACTAAAAAGATTAAGTGGATCTTTGTTTTCAGACACTTTCAAAAATTATTTGGTCAAGTTAGTGAGACTGAAACTGTAGTGCTAATTTGTCATCTAAAATGGCAAAAAAATCATTCAGAGTTAAGGATGTGACATCCCTGGATGTGTTTTATGAGATTCTTTTAATCACTGACTGTGCCAGTGGCTTCCTATGGGTCAGCAGTGATTTTATTTCATTACAGGTTTTAACTCTCTAAAAAAAATAAAAACTGGTTGCCAATCTGCATTATCCTTCTTGCTTTAGAAAGTGGTGATTCATATTATCCACTCCTAAGATACCTCTTAGGATTTGCTGTGGCTGTGGGAGGAGTTCAGCTGAGAGAGTCCTTCAGACAGGAACTGCCAAAGCTTGCTACTTTAATCATTATTCCTAGTGCAAGTTACAGGCTTAAGCCTATTATTAGCTAGCATACAAAAAACCCCCCTAAATATATAATTTGACAACCAACTCCTACAAATTACCCATTATCCATTTCTTTAAAAACTGTGAGCACTTCTGTATTCAGGCCAGTTTCATGCTTGCTCTTAGTCACTGTCATGGGGCTCTGTGTTAATTTGACTGGAGCTGGCAGATGCAGGGTGTGCTGCTGAACATGCTGGCCAGACCCTCATCCAAGGTTTGCAAAGAAATAATACAGGATTTGTTTTCAGAGAAGCAGACTTTGGGTTCAAGTGTTTTCCTTTCCTTGCATTCATCCAATGGCCAGCTGCACAAGCATCTCTCCAATTTTAGGGCTGTACTTCTGTTTGGATCTCCAGGTTTAAACCTGAACTTCCAAGTTGAAATGCCTGACTGAGATTTCAAAGCCCACTAAAGAACAGGAGTAGAGTTTTTTTTTTTTTTTTTTGTTTTTCTATTCTTAAGTAGAGCTATTCTGTCAGAAGTTCGTGTGTGGTATGGGGTGGCTGTTTTATTCAGCAAGTCCTTATCTGACAGAACTGAATAGAGTCTGGGGACAAAGAGGGTTACTTTCCTCTGTCCAAGGAAAGTGAAGGAATACTTTCAAGGGTTTCTTCTTTTGTTTTCCTGCATAATGGTATAAAGACTTTCTTTTACAACCCATGGATTGAGTTCAAGGCTGCTCAATAGCATGTCTGGCTCTGGCCTTTCATGTTTTTGAGCACAGATCCACAAAGGAAATGAGAAGGGAGCAAGAGATGTTTCCTTCTGCAAGTTAGTCCAAACCCAAGAGCTGGAAGCTCAGAATTCAGCAGGCTGAGTGAGAGACTCCGGGTCACGAGGCTGGGACAGGGCCATGCTGGGACAGGTCACAGTGACAGGGGCTGTGAGTGTGGTACTGCTGAAGGGCCAGGTCTCCTTCCATGTAAAGCTCTCCTAGAAGATCCCCTTTGGGGTCATGGCTGTTCTTTATCAGCAGAGGCTGGCTGGCTGTGCCTGACATCTGAATGGCAGCATTCAGACCCTGAGCTACATTACTCCACACAGGGAGCACAAGGTTGGAGCCACTGGAGGAGCTTCTTGTCTACACAGCAGACACCAGCTGAAAAATAAGTGGTAAAAAAACCCCAGTGAATAGTGGAGTGTGTCAGGGAAGGTTCCTTTCTTCAGTTCTTCAGTTTCCCATGTTGGAGAAAGGGAAGATGTGAACCAAGCTCGCTGTACCGGGAGCAGCTGCCTGGTGCATGACTGAGCTGCTCAGAGGTAAGAAAAGAGTGGGCAGAGGTCAAGGGGATGGCAAGCCTTTAGCAAGGGTTGAAAGGTATAAAAGGCCCTGGTAGCTCTTACCTGCTTGAAAGGAGAAGATTAGGTCCTGACATTGACCCAGTGCTGGACCATTGGAAACACTGAACTTGTTTTGAGAGTGCTGATGCCACCTGCTTCAAGAGGGAGCTTCTGTCTTCCATTCTAAGACAGAGTTGCCATTTATTTCAAGTGCTGACTGTAATGGCTGAGAAAGCCATCAAAAATTTGTGCCTAGCAGAGCAAATAATTGCATAAGGATCAAGCCTGTAATAACTCTGAATAAAAACTGGAACATTTGAACTCGAAAACAGAGTTCTGCTTGTAAAATCTCTCCTTACTTTGTGATCATTGACATTACCATTGGATTATAAAGACTGTAACATTGCTCTCTGATTTTTTGTTCCCTTCCTTGCTGCAGAGGTAATTGGTAGAACCACATAATGCAAGGAGCAAGAACTGACCAGCAAAAGTCCCTTTTCAACATGTATTCCTGATGGAAAATAACGGTGTCCAGAAGCAGGCTAGGATGATTTCTAGAGGTCAGCTTCATTTTTCTGTGGATTTGAACCAAATTCATTAAACCTGGCTCATTCCAGGTGTCACCATTAGGGTTGTAAAGGGTGGAGAATCCTACTGTGTTTAACCATGTAAAGGAAGTAAGCTTTTATTTCTTCCCTGATTAAAAGGCTCTGAGCTTGTGATTTTGGTGTTGACTTTTTTTTTTTTAAGCAGAACAGCTAGAGTAGACTGGAAGGAAAATTGAAATGTGAAGTCATGGCTGATACACATATTCCAGTCTCCATCCCAGGCTTTGCCAAGCAGCAGTTGGGTTGCATGCTCACTCTCTCTAGCAGGTATTACAGTTAGACCTTACAGTGCCTTTGGATATAGCAAAGTGAGTTAGATGAAGACTTGCAAAACCTTTGAATGTATTTAGTTGGAGAGCAGTAATGAGGTGAGGAAGGATAAACAGTAGTGCAGACACTGCCTGTTTGTTCCAAATAATTGAAGTGCCATAGTGGGAAGAAGTCAGCTGGTCTCTTGTGGAGTACTTAACACCCAGTGCACTGTGCTGGTTCCTTTCCCATGCAAACCCCAATTATTGTTCTTAGTCCTGGCCTTTGTGTGGGAAGTAGTATCTGTTGAAGTAATTTTGTAACAAAAAAAAAATAAAAATCTGTTAAACTGTATCAGAATTACAATGAAATTTTTATAATCCATTTACTCCTGATTTATTACTTTGTGAAACAAAAAAGTAACCCAACACATCATGTCCCCCAGAGCTTTGTCATTAAAACCTGAGTAAAATGTTAAATTTTGAAGCACTTGAGAATTTTTTCCCCAATTACATTACTGGCCCTAATAGAAAAAATAAAAGCTGAAATAATGGCATTGAGGCATTTTGTTGAAGAGGAATCATACTCTGGTCTATGTTGCAACATGAACTGCTGGTGCTTTACATTGTATTTGGGGAGGAATATAGCTTTGGAATATAGCTTTAAACTGAGTGATGGAGTCTTGAGCTCTCTTGGAATGGCTGTCACCAACTATAACATTGTGTCACATTTTAATTTCACTGAAAAACTGGTTGTGGATGTAAGATGAATCTTGCAGTTTGACCTCCTTTTATGATCTTTATCTTTGAGAGACTCAGAGAAAACCTGAAAGTGAGACTATAAACTAGAGCGAGCCTTGCTAATGAGACCTGCTTACTTACATTTGTTTGCCTGCCTTCAGTGGTGAGGTCAAATTTACTTAAACTCTGAATTCTCTCCTATGTGAAGGCCCTTCATTTTATCTTTTGTATCCAAGGTCACAGCATGGATTACAGCTTGACATTTTTATTAGTTTGTAAAATACTGTATTTTAATTTCTGGTATTATCCTAGCTTGTCTTCACTTGCCTTTAAAGGCTCAGCTGACAAGCAAAGTAGGGTGACAGTCTCTAGGAATTTTTGTTATTACCATGTTTTGTTTAGTGTGAAGAAGCTCCAGTGTATTTGACTTTCACAGTTAGTGAAAAATCTTCCCTTTTTTTGTGTTCACACTGGGTACAAGTTAGGAAATATGCTTTGGACACTTCCAGATTGGGAGTATTCTTTCCACCTGATTTGAAGAGTGGTGTATCTTATTCACAAAGCCCTATGCCATTAAAGGATCACACTCAATATTGTTCACTCATATAGGTTGCATGTCATCAATTGTTTTGCAGCCTCAAGGCCATTTTACACATGGTTGGACAGTTAAATGTTTAAAATGATTTTGGGAAGGGCCAGGAGCTATAAGAGTCATTGGATTCCTTACTATTGTTTGAAATGTTTCAAGCAGCACTTGTGTCCTGTGCATCTGAGGAATGTGGGTAGGTCAGCTCATCCAGCCGAGGGTGGAGGGGCACTTTTGCAGCTCCTCTGTGACAAGACCTCATTAGCAACACTCAGTTCAGCCTTGGTTAAGCCTGCTGGCAAATGTGCCATCTGCTTGCAAACAGTCTTGGATGCTGCCAGCCCCGTGTTCAAAGGCATCCCTCAGATCTGTCCGAGCAGCCGAGTCCCGAGAAGGTGCGCACGGAGGTGACAGTTGTGATCCCAGGGAGCATCACACAGGGATCACTGAGGTGTGAATAAACTCAACAAAAAGGGAAGCAAAACCCACACATAATGTAAAATTAATCTGTGAGTTCTGTGAAGTTATTCCAAGAAAACATATGTACAACATAGTAGCACTCAGGTGAAGTAGGCAAGAAGAGGCCTCAATTATAGCAAGTAAAGTGGTGGAGGTTATGGATACATACTCTCATGCCTGGGAGCTGAAACTAGCTGAAAATAAAGGAGTTTTGTGAAGAAATTTCTCCAAAAACAGATTATTGTGTAGCAGTTTCCTGAAGCTTCACTACAGCTTTACGTTTATAAGTCTCTGTTTTCAGGGGTAGGATATTGAACCAAGTAGCTGACTAGTCCAATCTGATGTTCCAGATCTATTTTGGAAAAACAAAAAGGAGGCTGAGGAGAAGGATACTGCAGTGTAAATCATGATAGCAGAAAATTGTGTTAAATGAAAAAGTTATTTAGGGTTCATATAGGAAGAACAGGAAACTAAGCATTTTTATTGCAGATAAGAAAATGCATAAAGCAAGAAAAGCATTGTTTAACTGTGTGGAAAATTGAAGTTAAGCATTTGGGACTTTAATGAGTCAGGAATATGGAGCACAAATACACTGATATTTCAGTTTAGAAATATTTTGCTGCTTTCTTTCTTTGGCTGGAATGCTGTGCCGTATGTGAATTCTAAAAATACCACTCTCAAGTCCTGTTGTCAAAATAGTTTTCTTTTCCTTTAAAACAGCACATAACAAACATTGGCATTTTCACCATCCGAAATTACGTTTGTGTGTAATTATGCATTTTAGCTATGCAATCTTAACTTGCATTAAGAACCAGCAGAGGTAGGTTTGTTAAATAAAGTGCAGTCAGTCTGTCTGCAGGGCTCTGCTTGGCCCTGCTCACCTGCTTTGCCAGTAAATAGAGGCTGCTCCCCATGCGATGATGTTTCACTTTGAGTGGAGGCTCTCTGTGTAATGTTAGGGACAGAAATAGGAACGAAGTTGGCAAATTTAGAACTAGTAATATTTTAAGGTGAGGTCTTTTTTTTTTTATTACTTACAGTCACTTCATATGTGGGAACTTTGGAAACTTGGTGATGTTGATGATAGTGGTGGTTTGGGGTGTGTTTGTGGAAGGCTGGTTGTCCCACATCCTTCTATTTGATGCAGAACTGTGGCCCTGTGTTTAAGTCTCTGGTTTTCCCAGCTGCTGGCTGAGGCCTTGTACACACTGGGGGGATCAGTGCTGTGTTCTGGGTTTGTAGGAGTGAGCTTTGTCACAGCAAGTTGTGGCCAGAGAGAGAATATTTTACCCAATTATTCTCCAGCAGTGAATTTCCTATAAAAATATCACAGGGATAATATTTTCTTTACCTGTATGTAAAAAAAATCTACCTGTCTATATAAAAAAATGTATTCATAAGGAAAAAAAGTCCCTCTCTGTTTATGAAAGGGTTTTTGGTGAGGAACTGCAACCCCCTTTTTATGTTTCAGGTCCAGTTGTTTCTTTCTCTTCCTTTTAAAATTGAGTGATCTGCATTGTCACTCCTAATTCTGTACAACAATGCAGGTCCTGTTTCAATCCTATTTAGAACAATAAGATATCCAATTTGCTGCTAAATGGCTTGACAGACTGTTTAGTTCTCCATGAGCTCCGAGTGAGTGTCAGACCTTCCAACGTCCTATTCGTGTGTCAGCTGCAATTTTATAGATGCTCTTTACCCCTGTAAGTAGATGAAGACATTAGATGGCAAAGAGAAAGTGTTTGTTGGTATTGTCTTCTGGAAAGAAAGGCAATTCAATGTTTACAAAACTCTCATGTCAATAAGACAGAGTTATTAATGTTTTATTTTTGTGAAGAAAGACTTGAAATTGTTTCAGCTTCAGAATAGAAGAATTGCATCATAAAATCCTGACACTAAATTAGGAAAGGATTATGCTGAAGAGAAAGCCCCATTCATTGCTCAGAAATCCTATCACAGACAGAGGGAGAGGATCTTTACCGTTGGCTGAAGGGACTGGAGATTTTGTGCATGATGTATTGCACCGTTTTGTGACAGATGCTCATTGTTTAGTGACTTTTATACTTCAGCTAAATTTGTACAGCTCACTTTGCTAACAAAGAATAATTATTAGAGTTAATATGCCATCAGCAATGCACATTATAGGCTTACTGGATTTGAGAGCTTATTTAACATTTTTAAGGAAACCAAAACCTCTTATTGAAATAGGTGTGTTTTCCTTTTATTTTCCTTTTCTCCACCTACAAAATAATAAGCAAACAAATGTGAAAATGCAGAAAGAGGGAAATTGGCAAACTCATTCTTTGAAAAGGAATCAGATTGTTTGTGAGTTGTACAGCTACTGTCTAACACTGTGCCTGTTGATCATAATTGGTCTTTCAAACAATATATACAAATTAATTGACATTTCTATCTGGCATTCGTCTAAGATGTAAATATGGGCTTTGATTGCAATTCAAATTAGTCTGAAATTTAATATCTGGTTATAATCAGAATTGCTAAAGATGTCTAGCTAATTTAATTGACATAATTGTTATAACATCTCTAATTTTATGTTGATGTCTGAGGTAATGACTGCTGAGTCACCTCTGCTTTGGGAAGCTTTTATAATAAAAATGAGCTTACACAGGACTCAGTTGAGAACATGTGAAAAAAGAGAGTTTATATCAGTTTTTCTCTCTCTTTTGGTAGGTTGCTGGAGGGAGTGAATGAAATCTGAAGGTGTACAATGGTATACCAGCTCTATCATTCTCTAGTAAAGATCAGCTTGGAAAAGCAAATGGCTCATTTATTGGACTGAATCATTGTTACTTATTTACAGGACCAAAATAGTTTCCTTCACATAAAAAAGCCTTCAGCAAGTTCTCCTCAGATAGGAGGATTTATTTATGAAGTCTCTCTGGGATAATGTGGGATGATTCACTGTTTTTGCTACTTGCCAAAAATGACTCCAGCAGATTAGGAGAATTTAAGCTACTGTAAGTACTGGATAACTTGTTAAAGTAAGCCAAGGACCTAATTCAGCTGAAAATGCTGAAGGACAGTTAAAAATCTACCTGATGGAGACAACTTGCTGGTGGCAGGCTGTGCTGGTTGGCTGCTGACATCCCTGTGTTGCCACAACCAGCCCAAGCTTCTTGGGTGGGAGTGACTTTCCAGTGCAGAAATGAGGACACTGCCATTCCCCAGCCTTCCTTCTGATGCAAAAGCTTAAAAATTTTCTTAAGTTGGCCGGAGTGGAGCTGAGCATGGGTTTATAGCTAAAATTATCTTGATTGCTTGACCCTGGAGATCTGTCTCCTGACTTTGACTTCACCCCATGTCTCCAGCTGAGGACAAATGCATGATTGTGTGTGGAAGATGAGAAACCAAACTGACTGCTTAATTCAGGATGTGCTGACAGACAGCCCCTGTTCCTGATTTGGGGAGGAGGGGCGAGGGGGAAGCTGCAGAAGCAGAAGGAAGAGAGGAGCTGTTGGCAGCTGTGCAGCTCTGGGGGCACTGCAGGCTGTGCCTGAGTGCTCAGAGCAGGGCTCAGGGGGCAGCCATCTACCTGACCAAGACCTGGGGTGTTTTCCTTCAGCTCTGTGAGTGTTTTATGCCTTAACCCTTAAAAGGTGAAGATTCAGTACAAAGGTAGTGATTGCCAAGATTTATTTTATCCATGCTCTGTGTCTGTCTGGATTCCATTTGCAGAAGGTTTCTCATTTCTAGTGGACTACTTGAGTTTAGGCTTTATGTGCTGTTCTCAAAATTCAGATGTTCTCTATCAACAATGGTTGTCTAACAAGCTATCCATCCTGCTGCTCTTGGATTTTCAGTAAGCTTTTCAAATGTCTGAGAAGATAAAGCTTTCCTTAGAACAGAAATTATCTTCCTCACTCTAGTCGGGTGCTTTATTTTCTTTCCTGATTTGGCAAGTGCTAGCAGATGATATCAGATGTGAGAAGATCCATTCACTACCTTGCCAAAGATGCAGGGATTTTGCAAACAGTGGGATATATCCAGGTTGAGCTCCTACAGTGGTTAGGGTCACCTCTGGCCTTGTCAGAGGGGATGGTCACAATGTTTGTGGGCAAACCATCCCACCTTCCTGCTTTTGTAGGAGCTATAGAGGGGCAGCATGACAGGTATTATTGGAATATTGTTTTAAAATGGGAAGAGTTTATTTGGGAAGATTAATATTGCCCAGAGAACAGCAGGGGGGTCTGCTGATGTTTCCATCTGCTTGTGTTCATCCCTGAGAGATGAACCTTGTTGTGCTCAGGAGCAGTGTTTTCACAGAGGTAACCATCCTTGCTCTGACATCAGGTGTCTAATAATAACTGCCTGGCAAGTCATCCTCTCTTCTGCTTCACCCACTCTTAGTCACTACACCAGTTTCTGTAGGCTACAAGTAGTAGGCTATTTATTAAAAGCAGTAGCTGGTGAAAAATGGTTTTCTTAATCAAGTTTCTCCTGCCAAGACTGTAAAATCAGACCAATTTTAGGTGCTTTGAATCTTGTCCAAGTCAGATTACTTGGCAACTCGTGTTACCTCATACCTTCCACTCACATTCCAGGTGCTGAGGAGCACCGTTTGAAAATTTATGGTGATTAAAACAAATCCCTTGTAATTCTTTATAAGAGAATAAAGGTGTTTGTGTAGCATCCTCCCTGTGTCCCATTCACATCTGGCACTGCACTGCATGGTAGAGAGTCTTCATTTGCTCTGAAGGAGAGGGTCAAGGTTATCTGAGAATAAATCACCCTCTTCCTTGTCCCTCTCACCTCAGCATTACCCATAGGGTCATGGCTGGAAATGCCAAGGGGAAGCATGAGCCTGCTGAAAGCCTGCTTGTAGGCACAGGGCTTTGTGGTTTTTCTGACCTTGTTGACTTAACAGGTCAGTAGCTGTGCTTATCCCACTTTTCTAGGTAAGATCACTTGTCCCAGAGTTCTTGCAGGAATGTGACATTTAATTTCCTTTTTATAATCTGTCACTGATTGACAAGCTCTTTGCATGGGGGAGCTGTTCTGGCAGCAGGGGAGCAGCAAAGCCAAGCACCCTCTGCTTCCCACACAGGCTGGAGCTTGTCCTGCCTTCTGGGAAGGACAGAGAACTGGGAATGCTCTGGAGAGCTGCCTTGAATGGGATCCAGAAATGTGGGTTTGTAGCAAAAAATACCTTTCTAATTTAGTTTGTTCAATTTGTAGGTCAATATCCTGCTTACAAAAAAAGAAAGAGTTGTATAGATTGGGAGTTTCCCAGTGAAGATTATTTGTGAACAAAAAAGTTTATGCTACTGTAACTCATTGCTCAAAAACAATGATGCTTTTTGGTACCCCATAGCAATTTTTAGTGGAATCTGTCTAATGCCCTGGGGACCCCACCATGTTGTCATTTAACGTCATCTTATCTACACAGGTTTGTTAAATTAGCACAGTGTGCTAATTTATGGGAATGTTCCTCTTTAACTTTTGCACCATCGTTTTCCTGTATTCATCTTTCTATTTTTGAAACAAACTCATGTTTTTATGGACTATAACAGGAGAAGGAGCACAAATTAAAAAGCTTACATTTTAGAATTTCTCCACAATGTTGGTTTATGTTCTGTGTTTCTGGGCCAACTCCTTATTTCCTTGTGTGTTAAAAACTGAAGAGTAGACTTGCTGCTTCCATGAGGATCATAATTTTATTGGTCTTTCTGTTAGGTACATGACATTTTAAAAATAATTATATTATTGAAGTTATTTATGGAGTGTTTCTCTTTTTGTCAGGGCATTTTGTGCCTCAGTGCACACTTATATATTTTTTTCTTGCAACTTACCATTTTTTGTTCATTCCAACTATATTGCTAAAGTGTTTCTGCTCACAAATTAAAAGGAAGAAGTATAATTAAGTAGTCTTAGGATGATGCCACTGTTGAGCTCTGAAACAGTCTTATACTACTGGAAAAACACAGATACTTTGCTGACAGTGGGGAAGAGCAGGGTTGAAGTTAAGAGTTTGGATTAGCCTTTTTTGCCTCCTGCCTTCTTTCAGCCACCTTTTGTAGGCTGCTCTTTGGTGCAGAATGGGTGTGTTTGACTGATGAGCTGCCTGGTTAGGGGAACGTGGCTTTAAAAACTATCTGCACTGAAACAGCTGGAAAACATCTTTCTCAGTCCAGCTTCAAGAAAGAGTAATAGATGTATTTGACAGCATTGATATTTCACTACTACTTGCTGTTAATCATTAAAATTTATGCAAAAAACAGTGCAGGGAAGTGCCAGGACATAAATGGGACTTAAGTGTCCATGGAAGAGACAGACAGGAGAAGGGGATGTGCTTGAGGCTGTGTGAGCGTGCTTGGATAAAGGACCATGATGGAGAATCTGGGTCTGCTGGTCTGAGTGCCTGGAGGGTACTGACTTGGTTTATATTTTATTTATTTAATTGCTTTTGTGAAAGGGGCAGTGTATTTTTATATTGTGTGGTATTGTGGGGCTACATTGTAAATATTTTATTGGAGGAGTAAAATATCATATAGCATTAATTTCATCTTTCTGTGTTGAATAGTTTGTCTTCTGGGGATGTTAAAAATTGTTGCTGGTAGTTGATTATTTTACTTTAATAGATCATCTGGAGTTTTAAATATCTTAGGAAAACTGCTGTAAGTTTTCTGCCTGAGAGAGAGTTTGCTGCTCCCTTCCTCCCTTACAGCCATGCTGCTTTGCAGCTGCTTATCCTCAGTGGTCCTTGCTGGTGGATGAGATGGCCACGAAACTGCAGGGATCAGGCAGCTGAGACAGGCACCTAAGACCACTGTCTTTTTAGTTCAGCATCAGGCAGTGAGGCTTTATTTTTACTTTCTTTTAGGTTTTCTGAATTTTGACTTCTGTCTGTGACATGAGGAAGGTGGGGCTGACCTGATAGGTGTAGTAAAGCTGGAGCCAGGCTCTTCTTGTGGTATCCAGTGATAGGACAAGGGGCAATGGGCACAAACTGAAATACAGGAAATTCTGCTAAAGGACAATAAACGAAGCAGAGATGTCTCCATCCTTAGGGCTATTCAAAACCCAGCCCATCGGAGTCCTATGCAATTTGCTCTAATCATTTCTGCTTTGGGTAGAGGAATCGACTAGTTGGCCCCCAAAATCCCTGCTGACCCAAATTCCTTTGTGACTCAGTGAATTGATACAAAGAGCTGATGTGGAGGTACCAGACTCTGGCACATGTGGATGCAGCATTCACTTAGATCTCATCCACAAAATACTGCAGGATGTTAGTGAGTCAGTTGGCAGCTTAGCTTGGTACAGCCCATTTATATGGACATCCCTTAAAGTATTCTACTCACTGTCCATTACTCTGGGAGGTGTTCATACAAGTTTGAGAAACTCATCTTAAGTAGGTGTAGGGAAAATTCTTTCCTGTGTTTCAGGATGTGAATCTTCTTGCACTGCCCAAAATTAGGAAAACTCTCCACCCATAGAAACGTTCTTGAATCTATATCCTTTCTAACCCCTTTGGTTGCTCCCACATCAGCACACAGGATAATTTTAGCCATTAACAACACAAAGGGGAAAATCATGCACCAGGACTGAATAAAGTGAAAATTTCCAGTCCTTTGAGCTGCAGACTCCTTGTTGCTGTTTTCAGTCACAGGAAGAGATGTAGTGGATTTGACAAGCCCAGCATGTTCCTGGCCAGCACAGATAGTGTTAGGAAGGGGTGAGCACAGGGCAGTGCCTCCCTGGTGAATCCCCTGAACTTCCTGCAGTTGGCCAAGCCAGAGGCTTTCCAAGCTGTTAGCTTGCTCATCTTGTCAATAGTCAGCAATGAACTTGCTTCCCCTGAATTTTTTCCATAAAACCATTTGTGCTTTTGGCCTTTGCAATGTAGAGTTTCACAATTTAATGATTTTGTTTGTGTGGAAAGGTTCTTCCTTTTGTTTTAGTTTGATTCTTTTTTAATCCACTGGACAGTAATTTCTGTGAACCCCCATGAGTTTTTTGTGTTTACAAGAGAGAGGATAATAATTCCAAAAGTTAGATAAAATATGAAACTGCTAGAGATAATGTCCTCAATCAGATGGACCTTTGGCTTTATCCTGTGTAACAGTTCATTCATTCCTGCAAATAATGAGGTGAAATTCCTGTAAAATCCTGTGAGTAGTTCTTAAGGAAAGTGATATTCCAGGCAACTGGGCAGCTCCAGTTTTTGCATTGACTTCCTGTCTCTCTAAGAGTACATTAATGTTTTTTGGGTTTTTGCCTTTTAACTACTCTTCAGCATTTAAATGAAGTATCTCAGTAGGTGACAGTACCCAAAAACCAGCACACAGCAAGAACACTTGTGCAGTTTGAGAAACTCAGCACAGCTATATCTGAAGGATTCAAGCTTTGTTTGAACAATAGGGAATTAAAGTGTTCCCAATTTTCTATGTTGTTTCTCTCTTAAGCTTTCTACAGTGACTTTGAGATGTGAAGAGGTGGAGTGAGAAATTAAGGCAGTTACAAAAGATCTCAAAGGTTAAAAAATTGAAACGTGTATTCGTGGCTATTTCTGTTCTGACTCCAAAATGACTGAGGAAAATAAGAACAAGAGATGAGGAAATGGCATTTAAGAGCAGATTCATCCAAAAAAGGGAGTTGAAAATTTTGCAGTTTGCTTTCTCTTCTCTGGGATGTGTTTTAGTACAGAATATGCATTCCTGTTCCTCCTGCTTTTAATAGGTATTATATCACTGTACTTTTTACAGAGGTCTTATAAATTTAAGAAGAAAATTGGTATGTGAAAACTGATGAGATCTTTTAGAGTGTCACACTAAGAATCTGCTTTAATAGCCACATACCAGGTGGAGTTCAGCAGCAATGGCAGCAGGGAGGGAGTTCATCTGGGTCCTACTGCAGCTGGTTTTCAAGCAGATGATTTTAAAATTATAAATATCCAGGATTTTTTTATCATAAAAACATATCCAGGCTTATGTGGAGAAGAGTATTTTGGTGGTGGGGGTTTGAAAACGTTGGAAATCTATCTTTACAAAACAAAGCACCCTCATACATGATGGAATACCTGCATTATACCAAAAGTGTCTAAATTTATGGTTGTCTGATCATAAGCAAATATAACTGTCCTAGTTTTTGGTTTTAACTTAAGAGGGAAAACTGATGAAATCTTTCATCAGTTTGTCTGTGAGGGCAAAGATATCTCTCCTTTTCTGGCCTCTCACCATCCTCCCACCCACAGCCCCCCAAGTGTAACTTTGTCAGGGTTAGTTGAGTCTATTGTTATGTGTAGTACTTGTGTTTACTTTACTGGAGAGTAGTGGGGAAAAAGAAATACCCAGTATTTGACCTGTGCTGGTTGTCTTTTCAAATTTGATTATAGTGTGTAATTTCTTTCAGTGAGCCAGTTTGTTAATGAAGGCTTCAAGTGAGCTTATTTACAGCTGTGCTGCAGGGGGATGTTTAGGTGGCATTCTCCTGCATTGATTTCAGTCAGTGCTGGACTTCATTGGCTCAGCTGTTGCACTGTGGCAATGTACACAGCTTCTGAGATGTATATGTTGTAATAGGTTCATTATCTGTGGCCACTGATCTTATTTTTTTAATTTAACACTGCTGCTGCTTTCTCCTAAGGAATAACCAGTGTTTATGTTGCAACTTCTTCCTGTGTAATTAATTGTAGGGTTTTTGTGTTGACTCCAGGGAGTCTAAATGGCAAAACAGAAGACTTAAAGGAAAAGCATGCTTCATAAGGTGGTTGCCAGAGGTGGAATCACACTATTGTTATTAGGGTAAAAATAGCATTAAAAAAGTTGCATCATGTCAGTGTATGTCCAATCAAGAGAGCTCTATTTGCGAGATATCTTTGGTTCCTGCTTGCATATACTATGGAAATATGGGTATCTAAAAAGTAAAATTATGTTTTCAAGATGGTTTTGAAGCAGGGGATTAAGCAGCAAGATTAATTCTGTATTGGATCAGTTCTCAAGGTTAACATGAGCCAACTGGGTTTTCTAAACCCAATGTTTTTATCCATAGGATGCAATTTCAGGATTGTATATTTTCTCAGACCCTTTGCAATTAGATTTTAAACTCCTAATTGCATTGCTTTTCCATACAGCTTGCCACTGAGACTCCAAAATGTGTCATGAGAAAAAATTTGAGCTAAATTTAGCATGTCCTCTTCATTTGAAAATGAAGGCACAGGAACGTAAATGTGTAAATGACTACAGCGATGGGGAGCAGGAGCGCTGCTGAATGGCTGCTCTGCCTCCCTCCTCACTCCTTTCTGAGCTGTCTTGCTGCCTCTCCTGCTTGTGCTCTCTGAGTCACACTGATGTCATTCCCCACGCTGGCAGAGCAGAATTCGGCACATCCGTGACTCTTTCTATTTTGGCGTGTACAGATTTGGGGTTGGGTAGCATTGTGTACATCTGAAAGCAGGAGTAGCACTTTTACTGTTGTGTTACCCCTCATGACTTCATGTGTCCCACAGGTGATGTCTTTCCCATCAGTAACACCTGAATAAAGAAAACAACATTTTCTTGCAGTTTTTTCTCTTCCCCTGCCTACTCCTCATTAACGCTTTTCATTAGCAGTGATAAAGCTTTATCAGTTTAGAGCTGCCAATACAACAGAGCAGTCTAAAGGCTGGAGGTTGCTGTTCTGGAGGCTCCTGGGTAGTGTGAGAGCTCCAACCCCTGCAGTGTTTCTCCCTGCAAGGATCATTTCTTTGCTGAAATGGTGAGGATCCCAACGGAGCTGGAGGTTTCTGTTTCAAATACCTTTCCTGTGGAGTTCGTCATACTGCGCTGCTTTTGGAAAGTGAAATTGGACATATTACTGCCTCTGTGAAAGTGAGAATGCAAGTTACTGAAGCCTAAAATTGCTCATCGTGATGAAAAAGAGTTTTTATTAAAGGAAAACAGTGCTGCTGCTTTTGTGGTGTGCAAGGTTTAATGACTGATGCATCAGCTATGAAAAACTTACAGTTTCTAGGTCTGCTGGAAAAACTGGCACATTGCAGTTGACTTAGATGATCCTTGTAGGTTCCTTTCTAATGAACTATCCTATCCCATCTCTCCTCTTTGGTAGTTTTAACTAAAGATATTTCAAACTAGTTTTTACATTGAACTAAACACATTTTCAACTATCAGTAGGTTGCCATAATTGTAAATTTACAAATTGTAATTTGTAATATTTTCCCCAAAATGGCAGGAATGTAGCCCGTACATGCATGCAAATTGTGTATAACATTCCTGAAGGAGGAATCTCTTCTTTTTCCATCTTGAATTTTATTGAAGTGCTGGATGTCTGTCAAGCTCACTTTTGCTCAGTGTCTAAAATTCTTTGAGCCCTCTTCTTTGCCCTGTGTAAGCCTGACCATAACAGGACCCCTCAGGAATTAGTTTACTCACAACACACAATCAAGTAGATTGTGACTACACCTGAATATTAATGGCAGCTGTAATAAAACATAGGCATTTCACACTTAATAAAGACCTTTTCAATAACTTGGGGATGTAAATAATTTTGTATGCATGCTATATTAAAAATATTGCTGCCTTCTAGTTTTTGATCATGTAATAGAAGTCATGAGACAGAAGCTGCAACCAAAGGTAATATAACTAAGTAGTTCTTGTATTTTAAGGTTATCACTTATGGAGACGTGCAAAGTTTAGCCTTTTGGATATTACTTCTTAGACACTGGAAATGGAAAAATTTACTGAAGATAATGTGGCTAAAATTATCTAAAGCATGTGGCATGCACTGCAAGAGAAAAGGAGTTAATTACCAAAAGACTTCAACAGGGTCTACAAACAGCATTTAAACTTTTATAACCTCTGAATTTTGGATGCTGTTTAGTATGTGCCTAATTAATTTTCATTCAGTGAAGGTAAAATTCAATGTGGAAAAGTTTATTGCAGTAATCTTGTAATAAGAACATGACTACAGACACAACTGATCAGTATTTAAGGAATACACTCTTAATTCACTGTGGAGGTTGAATGACTGAGGCAGGGTTGGAAAGTTAGAGTCAATAGCTCAGATAGCAAAATGCTTTCTGACTGCTGCCTCCTTTTCAGTCTTTGTTAGAATTTTGAAATTACATTGTCTGTTGTAACTCAGATCAATGACAGAAAAACCAGGGAAAATCCCTGGTGATGATTTTAAATCAACCTTGTTACTGCTCCTCAGGTGTGGTGTTGCTGCTGGGCTCTGATGGGAAATCTTGGTCTTGCAGAGTTGTGGCCACTCTTTGCTTGGTTCCATTTGTACAGGAGCACAATTTTACTTGGGATTATTCAAGTGTAGGTGGCTGTGATGAGAATTGAATTCTCTGTCTTTTGCAAAGCAAAATGCTTGTGTGCACTGAGATGTAACAGTGTCAAAAGTCTCCTTGTTATCCAAAGTAAATGAAAAGATTTTCTTGTTAAGACTATAAAAGTCAGCATTAGACTCAACATGTTTACTGTGTGATTAAGAAGTTTCTCAACAAAAGTTTTGTTCTTGCTTAATGAAAGGAACTTCACAGTGAATTAATAGCATTAACACTAAGGCTGTGGAAAGCAGTTTTAATACCAAAGTAATTGTTTAAATAGAGACTTAATTACAGTGATTAGTGTAGTTCTCATTGAGTGATAATACATTCCAACTCAAAATTTTAACTGGGTTTTAAGTATTACTGTGTAACTCTGCACAGTAAGGGTTATTTTATTTGAAAATGATATTTTGTGGTAAGAAAATAAAAGACTAATTTGATTCATATGTATCTGGTATTTTTTGTTCATACAAGTTACCTTAAGAATGGGATGCCCAGTGGAGTTCACAGGGGCATTTCCCTGGTGGCCCAGAAGTGAACAAAGAATGACTTTCACTTTATTTCTGTTTATGACTGCTGCTCATTCAGTGTTTTCTGGGTAATGTTGCAGTTTTTATTTTTTCAGGGCAGGATGTTCTGCAGAATAGGAGGCTTTTAGGTTCTTCTAAAAGAGTCAGGTTTTGCATATTGCATGGCAGTGAATTAGAGTTTGAGCAACTCATTCCTTCCATGTGCTGCATATCTGTTGTTAATATATGTTGAGGTAGTTGTGATAAAGATAGAGGTGTCCATTCACTCACAAGTGCCAGTGTGTTCCCAGTGGGGTGGTTTGTTACACTTCATCCTTGCCAGTCTTAAACACTTCTTAAATTCCTTGGCCTGTTGCTCCTGACCTCTATTATTCTATAATAGCATTTTTTAACAGAGTGGGCCCCATGTAATAAGCATTAAGAATATGTTCACTACAGAGTTTAAATAACAGTGTTTTACAGGAAGACATTGCCTTTTTTCCCTGCAACTCATTGGAATAATTTTGTGTATCAACAAAAAGTCTTGGGCCCAAAAGTGATGGTGCCTCGTGTGGGTTGAGTTCAAGGTTGTGACCAGCAGGCTGCAATGATGGCCAGTTTTGGCAGAAATAAGAAATGTAACAGATTTTTTTTTTTTTAGCATGATTTGATTTATGTTCTGACTATTACATGTGAACAGCTGAGCCATGATTCTGTTTAAATAGAAACTTAAAGTATTCCCACTGGCTGAAATGAGACTGCCCGTGCTTAAGTGAAATGTAGGCATTGGTGCTCCCACAGCTGGAAGACAGTGGAAAATGCTCTCCTGCATTTGTTGTTCATGCTGAAAAGGGGAGGATGGTCTCAAAAATGTAACCAAAGCACTAACAGCTGCAATATACTTAATTTTAGAATGACCATACTCAAGTAATACTGTATATTTAATTAGGTTGATTGCAACAATTTATGACACAAACTATAACCATTGGACACATCAGATTAAATGCTGCATTTTAGAATGGCACATTTGATAATTATTTGTAGTCCTTTGTTGTAAATATTCATGAAATTTCTGGTTATACATATATGTGTTTAAGTCAGAAGTGTAGTTACTTAATCTTTTGTCTTTTACTTTTTGCTGGGCATAAATTAAATGTTTTGGACTGTGTGTGTCAGGAGGTAAGCTTGTTCTTCAGTTTCACACTATTTAAAGAAAGAGAATTGGCTTATTGTATTTTGTTAAACTTATAGAGGAATTCAGAATTTAGGAATAACATTTCATGCAATGGTTTCAAAAGAAAGCTTGGAAAACCTTGGTTGTGTAAGGTTCAAAATATGGAAAAAAGCTGGAGATGTGAAAAGTTATTGATCTTGGCAATGCTTTTTCTAAGAACTGAGCAAATGTAATTAGTGATCTGGAAAATAACAGGCAATTAAAAATGGTGAGAGCTCCTCAAGCAGAAGCATGAAAGTTTCTATTCAGCAATTGAGTCAAATGGAATGGGAGCAGGGCTTGGGTGGCTGCCCCTTTTCCTGGGTAATGCCTGAAGGGGCAGATGAGGCAGCACAGCCCACAGCTTCACATGCAGCTTTAGGCTGGGTTTCCTCAGCTTTCCTTTCTTAGAAAGAATGTCTTGGCTAAAGGCAAGTCAGAAAATATACCCTGAGATCAGAGCTGCTTTATCCTGATAGATAATTTTAGTAGCAGGACCTAGATATGTCTTTCTCTTTCTCATGGATGTTGCAGTTGTGAGATGAAGAAACACTTAATACCATAAATAGTGATAAAAGCCCTTCAAAGAATCCCCCGTATACAGTTGCATTTTATTTAAATATACCCAGGAATTGTCATTGTATATGTTTTTATGAAAACTTATTTTAATGAGAACTGTATTTGATAATAATCCCAAAATTATTAACCTCCAAATAACCTCATTGTCATGTAAGACAGATGACAACCTATGCCCTAATGTTATTTTTTTCAGACCTTTCAACTGTGCAAAAAGAAGTATCTCCAAAGCCTAATGTATGTAGTTGCTGATGTGCCTGGGGGTTTGCAATGCACACTGCCTTAGTGTATTAATGTATGTAGTTAAAATTCTCTTTATTGTTAACTTGCCAAAAATTTAGCATTTCTGACTCATTAACAATGGGACAGTCGATTTGCATGTTGGCACAGGGTTATGGTCTTGGGCCAGACTGTACAGCTGAGAAGCTGCTCTGGTCTCTGTGGCATTGGTAATTGAGATGTTACAGAGTTTCACAGATTAGAGCTGTCTGGATCCACACAGTGGAACCTGAAGCATTTTTTATAAAGAGTAATTTTTACCTCTTTGATCATTGGGGCAATTAAATCCCTGATTTTACAGTTACAAATAGCTGTGCCATTTTTGACATCTGTGTTATGTCCATTGTCACAAGGAGCCCTGTGTTTTAGCAAGCTTGTTTGACTACATCCTTGTAGTGAAATATGCCTTTTTAAAAATTTTTTTATTTAAATGTAAAGGTGGCTGAGCAGTAGGCCCTGATGTAAGTGACTCAGCCTATTCTCCCCTCCCCTGGACCACCCAAAAACCTGCCTTGCCTTGCCATGGATATCATGGATAGGATAGTGGTCAGGAGGTTTCAGGATTTCATAGCCCTGCAGGAGAAAATGGTCTGAGTTCCATCTACTCCCCTTTACATGAGGCTGAGGGCCTGCAAGGGCAGAGGAGGTTGGATAGGTTGGATTCTGCATGTGCTCTTGGCATCCCAGTCATTGTCCTTGCACAGGGTGAGCCCTCAGCCCCAAGGTGGGTTGTGCTTCCTCCACGATGATTCAGTGCTATGTTTGTCACGGCATTCAAATCCTGCTGTTTATAAAGGTTTACTAAACACTTGAAATTTATTTACTATGTGGTAAGACACATTTTTCTTCTTGCCTGGCTTTCACTGCATAGATTAGTGTTTTGCCAGGGGTATTGCAACACTTCATTATTTAAGTGGAGTGTTACTTCATAATGTATTCAAGCCAGTGCAAGACCTGTTGTTTTAATGCTATCAAATCCTGGTGCACGGTGATGGATGCATCCCTATCCAGCACAAGAAATCTTCCCGTTTCCTGAAGCTTTTTGTGCAATCTGGGACTTTAAAATGAAGAAAAAAAAAAGTCTGTCAGGACGTATGAAACTGAGTAGTATTTGGTGCCACCAGTGTCAATGGTTTCCTTCAAGGGACTTTCAGGTTTATTGGCTACTGCACTGTCATCTTCATTTCCTCCCCCTGGTTTTCTTAGTACATCTTTTATGGTTTTGTCTAGGCTGTTTATTAGGTGGGACTGTACTGACACAGGTGTGTAAGAGATCTAGCCTTGTTAAGCCACCTTGGGCTTTTTTCTGATCTGGAGATAGGAAATGTTGTAGATGCTCTAATTACAGTAGAGTGTAGTTCAAACCACTGCTGTTGAGTGTTGTGGAAAGCAAGAGGCAGGGGCAGTCATAAGAATTTACAATATAAATAGACAGGAGAAATGAAAGCTGGAACATGAGATGCATATTCTTTCCCCCATCTATGAACAGGTAGGGTCAAAAATAAAATGATATGTGAGCTACCTTGGTGACATTTGAGGTGAGACAGAAGGAGCCCTGTCACTATGTGAATGGTTCTAATTAATCTCTCCTGACAGAGCAATATAGATGTGCAGTGCTGATTTTTCTTTATGTTTAATACAGTCAGTGTCAGGCCCAGTCACTACAATTTATTATATAAAAGTACACAAAGAAGTGATTTTTACCCCAAAGATGTTACATTCCAGGCTCAGAAGAAGTGCTGGTGAGCAGGGAGGCAGGGGAAGGAAGGTGTATGCATTGTAGTGCTGACAGATCTCATGGCTACACAAGAGTCACTCTCAAACCACAGGAAGCACTTGGCATCTTGCAGGATAAGGCCTCTCCAGGTCATCACTCAAATAATATCCTCCTTATTGTACTGCTGATAAATGTCTTTTGAGTGCAGAAGAAGCACTCAAGAAGCAGCTCCACTGCTGTTGGTAAGAAATGCAGGTGCTTAGTATCTTTGAATTATTAATTTAGAAAGAATGAGATGCAGAATACCTGTGGTTTTTGTGGAACTGTTTAATTTATCTAACCTGTGTGCATCCTTTCACCTGTTTCTTGAAAATACATGTAAATATGTTGTATACTGACTGTCCTGTTGGCTGTTGTAACATTGCAGAAGCATAATTGTGTAAGCTTGTGGAGGGAATATTCTCCATATAGATACACCCAGAAGCACTGGTGATAGCTAGGGCCTTCACATGAAGCTGTCTGTGTGAAGCTTTGGAATTTACCTGCTTCTTGCTATAGGATCAGCCAGATCACACAGGAATGAAGGCACCACAGTGTGGTTTGTCTTGAGCTGGGATTTTCATGCATTCCTGCTACTTGGACAGAAATTTTCAGTCCAACGCATTAGAGCTTGTATTGAATGTAGAATTTAATTCTAAAAAAAAAGTAGTATTGAAACAAAATGCTTCTGTTTCGGCGTCTCTCTTCTGTATATTTTTTGAAATGTGAATATAGAACACAAAAGATATTTTCCATAGAACTGGTTGTGATAACTCAGCCCTGTGTAGCAGTATAGCTGAGGGATACATTCAGTTCTTATACTGACGCTTGTGGGTCCTGGCAACTGAGTGGAGAATATTGGTTTATTTTGGCTAATGGCTGCACAGAGGTCTTGGGTGGACTCTGTCAGAGCTGCTGAAGCTGTGATTCATCTTGTGTAAGGTTAGATAGCAATTTGGGTGTCTGCCTCTGATCAAATCATTACAGGGTCCCTGTGTAATCAAAGGAAAAGAACAGTTTTTTCTTGGACACTATTCACCTGATCCTTTTTTTAGACATCTGAGGGTCACGTGAAGTGTAGCCCAGGAGCGTCTGTCTCTAACCATTGTCTAGGAGTGGAAACCAGATTAATGAGATGGATTCATTTGACAAAACTGAGACATCCTAGCCAGAGAATCTCACTATTGGTATTTGCAATGTTTCTGATCAGCCCCCAGACATTGATTCAGTGACTCTTTCTACTGCCAAAGAATGGGAAAATGGGACAGGAATTCTGACTAAAACTTCTATGTATTCTAGAAATCCAAGTAACCTGATAAGTGGATTTTAGTTAAAGTTATTTTAAGTACTGTATATATAACCAGCAAGGTAGAAAAAAAAGGATTTAAAAAAAATACATGGCTTTTCATGCAGGAAAGAATGGATTCCTTTGTTACAGCTGCAATAGGATTTGTTTGTTATAATCAGAATAAGTCCTTTTACTTCAGACTTCAGAGGCCTTTCAGTTCCAAAAGCTGCTTTACAGATTTTACAGCTATCCCACTCCAGACTGATGGTCTGTGGATAGATGCATCTCAGACACCACTGTGAAGCAGGGAGCTGATTCTCTTGCAAGACCTGCTTAGTAGAAGGGACAACAAGAAAATCAGAGCCTTTATTCACTTCATTGCAGATCATTTCCAGGTATGTTCTTTTCCTGGGTTCCTAACATGTATAGAAAAGAAATGGAATGAACCAACACATTCCCTGTTCCAAATTTGCTGGGAGCTGTTCTGGTCAGCATACCCAGAAAGGCTCATCCCTCTGGAATGGGAACAGAAGTTTCTTACAAGGTATTTCCATGCTTATATGGTGGAGATGTTTTGCATATTGCCCAGAAATATATCAAACTTTAGGCACTGAGTTAAGTGTCCCTATAGTTGCCTGTAAGATGTTCCTGGACACTGCAGTGTCTTGAAGCACCAGTTGCTCTCTAGGTAAATCGTCATACTGCTACTGTGGTATCGTATTTTCTCAAATCTACAGAAGGCATCCTAATTTCCTGGCATCCAAAATTAAATCTGCCTTAGTAGTCTTCATTTAAACTACATGGCAGGCACCAGCCCACTGCTTAATTTACATTTTCATGTGATATTTAAGAAGAAACATTTTTCCCTGGATGAAGTTTTCTGTTAGCATAGAGCTGAATTATTTTTATTTCATGACAGAAATATTTCTATTGACTTCATTGGGACAATTTAGTATCAGTGAAGCACACAGTGTTTGGCTTGTAAGCAACAGAATTTAACATGCAGTGCAACTTAAACAAAAATGCAGATTTGTACATCTTTTTGTCCTTTTGAGCTCAAGACTATGCTCATTTAACTAGTGTTGCATCTTGTATTGATTATAGTGCATTTAGATTTTAATGAACATTTGCATCCTTGGCATTTCAGCTTTGGGAAGCTAAATGCATTAAATTATTGGCAAACAAATTCATTTAAGGGTTATTGGTGTATTTGTTTATCAAGATATTTTTAAGTCAGTCTTTCAACCATTCACAATTGTTCTCCAAGCTGAGACAAGAAATCACTGAAGGCCATCTGTATCTTTTCCTGACTTGAGCAGGACTGTTGCAAAGTAACTAGATCCTTTTGAAGAGCTTCTGCCCCTTCTAAAAATGGCAAGGACTGAAACAGGGGAAATCAAAAAGAATGAGACTACAATTGGCACTTTATGAGCACTTGTGAGGTTTGTGTAAACTCTGTAGCTGCAGCAGGCTGGGCATGGTCAAGTGGGAAAAGAGTAGAACAATATGTTTTGGATGAAGAAATGTTACATAATTCCCTGCAAAAAAAGGGCTGAAAATCAGAGATGCTGCAGCAGAGTGGATTGTTTATGCCTGAATTGTAGTGGTTGTACACAGTGAAGATTTTTTGGACTTGAGCTTGTATTTATCTTGTATGTTTGAACTTCCCAACCATGATGTTGAAATACTAGTAAAAATGCTAGGTTCAGAATGCCTTTTCCAAATTACACTAAGTTTGCTCTAGATTTGCCCTAGATAAGTCAAACTAAACTATTGAAACCAGAGTGGCTTAGGGGGTTGCCTTTAGAAATGAAATCATTGTGACAGCAGACTTTTTAAAGTTAATTCTGACCAGTTGAAAAAAAACCTGTGTTGAATGAAACTTAATTATGCAAATTATTCACATAATTGAAAACACATTAAGGGTCTGGTTGAGGGAAAGGTGTATGGGAAGTTAATGTGCCAGTCTGTGGCTTTTAGTGGTTGAAATCATTCATTTTAGGGTTTGTGCTGGTCTTGTTTTGAAGGTACTCCCAAGGTCTGGGCTGTTGATAAAGAGGAAGAAGAAAGGGATTTGGTGATTGTGAAATATGATCTCCTACTGGAAGTGATTTTGTCCCTTTGGGTATCTGTGGGAATTCACGTGTTGTCCTCCCTCTTGGATTAGTGTCAGCTGCAGGAATGGGTGAGATGAGTGTGTGGGACCTTCATCATTATCTGTCTTCAGCAAGGAGAATGTGCTGTGCATCTGCCCTGGCAGTCAGCTGCAGACCAGAAACTGGTGGTATTTCTTTCAGCTGGCAAAGGCTGGGAGCATGGCATTGAGCTCAGCTGCCAAAGGGGAGAAATACCTTCAGTAGCAATGCCTCTGCCTAATGACCCAAATTAGGGGTTTTTGGCCTCAGAGTGTTTCCTCAGCCAGAACAGGGGCCATACAGCTGGGTCTTGGCCTCAGTAAAAGCAGGAAAGCTGTCACTTCTCAGATTGCCCCTGGTCCCACCACAGTAGGGGCAGGTGATGGGAATGGAGAGCACAGTACCCTTTTCAGACAAGTTCTCCAAGCTTTATCTGGTAGACTGCAATGGTAAGCAGCCTCTTATGAAGAACAGTTTTGTTGGTGGTGTTCAAAGGCACTTTTCTTGCAGCCCACTGATGTGACTCATTAGTAGCAATGCTGTTTTAGCCTGTTCTGACTCTTTAAAGGAGCTAATAAAAACTTCTTTAAAACCCTCTGTGTGTTTAGACTGGTCATTTCAGTACTAGAGCTCTTATTTGTTTAAATAAAGGAATATATGAAGTAAATGCAAAGAGTGAAGAAGGCCAGGGGAGGGGTTTGTTGGTAACAGAGCCAGCAGAGTTTCCCTCAGAGTAAAGTTCTGAGCAGCACTCACATGTGAATGTTTGTTTTTTTTGTGCTGCTTTGCTCTTGTTGCTCAGACACAGAAGGTCTTGTATCCTGGGAAGGGGCATGCACTGATTCTGGCTTGCCATCACTAAACTCTTGAAGCAGCAGTAAACTTGTGGTTTCTGCACCTGTCTTCATGGATTAGTGCCCAGAACCTGTAATTAATGTGAATCCTTGTGTGTCTAATTTGCCTTGAAAAATTAGACTTTCACCCCAGAATGCACTTGGAGCTACATTCAAAACAGCCCATGCAGGCTGTGGCACTTGACAGGGTGGGATCAATACACAGTGGGAGCTGGTGGCACCAACTCCAGCAGTGGCTCCCTGGGTGGCTTCCTGTCCTGCTTTTGCCTGTGTGTCCTGCGCTGCTTGCATGGCCACTAGGAAATCCAAAATTTGCTCTGTGGTAGGTCCCCATCTCCAGCCATCCCATGTGGCCTTGTGGTGTCAGCACGAGGCAGGAACAATGCACAAAGGAGTGTGTTTGGCAGTTGTCCTAAAATCTTTCCTAGAAAGAATGTGCAATGGCTTGTCAGGGAGACAGATGGGGTTTGCAGGCTGCTGGGCACCGGTAGTGCGTGGGCTCTCCCTGAGTGTGCCTGCCAGGTCCTGGGGATGGCCTGAGCTGGGACAGCTCCCAGAGCCTGCCTGGGTACCATACCCAGACTCTGTGGGTATCACCCATGTGCTGTTTCCCAGGAAGCATCTTTTAAACTGGTGTGTGCTTTCTGGAAAGCACTGTCACACTGAACTGCAGTGACCAGCTCTGCCAGCCTCTTCTTGCAGGTGGCCTTGGCTCACTTGACAGGTGATGAGTGTGGGGATGGGCAAGGAAGGGTTAAGGGATATAGAGGATGTGGAAGAGTTAGAGCCTGACTTCCCAGTGGGTTGTTGTCATTGATTACACTGTATAATTGGTATGAATTTATGAGTACTGTGAACTTACCAAATTAAGAAATAATAGGAAGTATGATGCACACAAACCAGAACAAGTTGTCAGAAGAGATGATTGAAAAATACCAGGTTTCAATCTTGCATTCTAGTTTTAAACATGAGAATTTTTTAAGAGCTAAGCAGTAATAGCTATGGAATATTTGACCAGCAACTTTGTATAGCTGACACTAAATGCCAGCTGAACTCTGCTGATTGTGATTTTATGCTTTCTGGGAAGAGTTAAACTGGGAGCCTGCCAGTCCCTGAAGACAGAGATGGTAGGATTTGTTTTCCAGAACCAATTTCTGGAAATATTGGTCAGAAAAATACGTGGCAAGTTGTATGTACTCACCATAATGTTGTAATAAGGGGACTCTTTTAACAGTATATTTGCAGTATTTTCACGAGAGGTCACCATGGCCTCAAGGTAATGAGGTTTTGCTCTCAGTTTCTTTTCAGCTGGGATTTCACCATGTGAGTTAATTGTCATATTTGGTGAGGATGAAATAGTGCACACAAGTACCAGCTACCTTCAAGTTATTACAGTCATGTTTTATTTTAACCAGGGATCATTTCAATGCTTGGGTAACTCTGACTGCCAAACCCATTAAGTCCTTGACCAAAATGGATCATGAGACTTTGTTTAAGAAATTACTGAAGTGGAACTACTTCAAAATAGAATACCAGGTGATTTTCCCAATTTTTCCCAACATATTTTTCTTTGTCTCTGTGCTATAAAGTAGGCTACAAAAGTGATATGAATTTGGGTTTTTCTTATATTACCTGGAGCTGCAGAGTAGAGCTTATGTAACAGAGAGACAGAATAATTGAAGGAGCAATACAACTGCTGAGATACGGTGCTTGATGTTGTTTGTGATAAATGTAGCTAATTATTTTGCTTTTAGTGGTGAAATGATTATAATCTGTCTGCAGTGTTGATCTAGACAAATGCAGTTAGAATGTTTTGTTCAACTCCAACCTTACCATTAGCAGATTACTTTTACACATTGTTGAGGAGGAAAACTAGCTTCCCTGAGCTGGTCTGAGATGTAATGGATTCATACTGCAGGTCTGGGTTGGTCACTGATCCTGCTCAAGTAGGAGTTAGACATTTGGGCATCTAAATAATCTCTCATTTTCCCCAATCTATTCACACTATAATAATATATTAGATTGCAGAGACGGTATTGCCACTGTTGAAGTTAAAAGTTGGCTGAGTGTTGGGGTTGTTGGCATGCACCTAATGCCATTCTCTTCAAATGTTCTAATGCAGGGCGACACACACATGTCCAGGCCCCAGAGCAGTGACAGAAATGTGCTGCTGTGGGCTGGCAGGTCCCTCTGTGGAGGATCTGCCTCTCTGGCAGAGCTGGGTGCTGGGCTCTCCTCTGCTCTCCCAGGTTGTCATGGGGATGTGTTTTCAGCTGCTGAGCTGAAGCACAAGGGAGTTGCACTTCAACCAGTGAATCAGATCTTACACATGCTGCAGCAATATCGCATAAAGGTTTGGAGACTTCATCATTTTAGGCAGCTCTTAAGAATAATTTGTTTTATCAGGCATGTTGTCTTAATATGAGACCTTAGGATCGCATTTTCCTTCTGGAGGAGATGGACTGCTTGGAAAAATATTGCCGCCTGTAGCTCACATATTTCCAGTTTTGCAGTGCTGATCTATCTTACTTGAACATGCTTTTGTTTTCATGATCAAGATGCAAGGTCTTCTGCCTTTCCCTGCTACTCATTCCAGCTCAGAAGCTGAAGCTAATCAACAGTATAGGAACAAAGAAGACTTCACTCTAAATGGGTTCAAGGTGTATCAGCAAGAATCCATCAGAAAGGAAATCTCAAATCCATGAAACCATTGCAGAAGCTGGCCTCCAGCTCTGGGCGAATTTCCTTTCTTCAGTCCCACTGAAATAATTTCTTCAGTGTACCTGAATATTCAGTCAAACAGAAAATAAATCTCAGTACTATTTTATTAAACAGAAATCTTGCTTTCATTTTTTTTCTACTAGAAAGGAAAACAGGTTTCAAATTTTCCAAAAATAAGACCAGAAGAGTTTTTCTTGCATGTTATATGTATGTTATAATATCCACTTTAATTACAAATTAAATTGAGAAGACAAGTATTTTAAAATGAAAGTGTAATTTTTATTTTGAGTAGCTTAAGCCTTTTTGATTCCTTTGGAAAACATCAGCAAATCCATTTACAAAATAACTCTTGATTACTGTCTGTCAAGTCATCTTTTCCTTTCAGAGAAACAATCTTAACTTGATTTCACTTTTGTTCTTGTGACCACTAAGCTGATTTCATCTTCCTAACAATATGCCATGTTATTACTGTACTCTAAACCAAATTCCTTAAGTCTTGATATTGTAACAATATTCAGCTTCTCAGGATTGTCATAATTTATTTTTTTTATTTTGGAGATAAATATTTGGTAATACAGCAAGGTCATTCTTGAAACCAGCTAAGAGCTACTTCTGAAAGATGCAGTCAGTTAATTTAGCTGTCCATGCCAAGGAAATGTAAAACACATAAATAATTGCTATAATCTAATCTCTTCTGTTATCTAAGGTGGGAAAAATAGTTCTTACTAATGTCTGTACCAATGCCTTGAAATGTGGTATGAAGAATTTTACCAGAACATTAATAGCTTGAACTCAGATTTAACTAAACCTTTAACATTTGGACGAAAATGCTGTCTATTGCATCTCAGCTTTGTTGCAGCACTTAAAATCCCCCCAGGCAGTTGAAGAGTGAGGATGTTGAGAATGCTGTGGAGATGCACAGTTTGCCCCAAACTCCAGGAGAGGTGAGGAGCAGAACCCTGGAGTGGCCTGTGCTAGACCTTCCCCATCTTTCTTGTTCTGAGGCCACGATTAAGTTTGATTTTAAAACAAACTCCTTTTCAAAACAAACACAGCTGGAATGGTTCTTTATGACCCTTTTCTGTGTTTGTAAAATTTGTATTTCTGGCTGTTCAAATGTTACAGGAAAACAGCCAAAATTCCTTTAACTTGTTTTCTGGCAGTATCTTTGTGCTGCTTAGGAACTCTTGTGTTTTCTTGTCACTGCAGAAACCATTAAATACTGGGTTTGGAATAATTCAGTTTATCTTCCTTCTGAAGAAAATACAGGTTTCATGGAGTGGGATTAGGAATCTGAAGAGTAGCCATAATAACTGAAGGTCATATTTGATCTGTCCTCTTTTTCTGGAAACAGATCTGTTCTGGCCCAAACCAACTGAATGCACGGATGCATTGATTGCTCTTGGTGCTTTCTTTTGTGGAGGTTTTTATTTCCTTGACAAAGTCAATTTTGCATGTGTGATACATATAGACAGCTGTGGGACTCTGAGATGAGCTGATTAGAAATATGTGTTAAAAGTACAGTAGTTTATATGGGTTATGGAGAGAAGATGAAGTCACTACTGTGTCAGCTAAGGGCCAGAATGCAGGATGTAACTTTGTGTGTGCTTTACTGTGGAGCAGGGGAACCATCATTAATTGACAAATTTGCTGGACTGTTTGACCAGAGTCTTGAATTCTGGTGACAGTGTCATCATCTGAGATGGAGCACAGAATGGCAGTAGCTTGGAGAAATGTAAAATGCATTTTCTTCTCATTCCACAACAATAATAATATCATTGATTTCCATAAGTAAAGCTTTGCATAAAGCTGAAGTGAAATAATGATTTTCTCTTTTGCTTCCTATAATTGCTCATGTTTAACCAAAACTTGGGTATTTGCAGAATGGTGATTCAATGCAGGGAGGAAGTGCAGTAGAGATAGTGCTGATATTTGTAGAAAACTGCTTTGAAATCTGCTTTTTCTGTGTTGATGGGAAGATACTTTTTTATCCCTTTCTAAGTGAACTAAGCAGTGATTGGAAGCAAGTGGGAGAACTGTTCTTTACTACAAATTTTTCCCCTTTTCTCTCTTGTCTTGTTTTCTGGCCAATTGAAAAAAGGTTTTATCAGTGCATGGTACCAATTGGAAACTTCTGAAGCTTTTTATGTCTTGCAAATGTCCTCCCACATCTCCTTCTTCCCCCGCAAGAATAGAGGAGAATGAGAAAAAATGAGCAGCGCATTTAGGTAGAGGATGGTTTAACAACCTTTTCTGAATAAAAGCAGCATTTCTTTCACAGCAAATGGCTTTAGTATCATTTTTGGTAATATTATTAAAGCTATAAAATAATGTGCTCCTCATTTAAGCTAGAAGAACCCCACCAGCAGACTGGTTAACAGATCAAGGCAGTCAGCTGACGAGCCACATATGGCAGAAACTGCTGCATATGAATTGTTAATGATCCTCACTGAGGAAAATAACCTTCTTCCTGTTGGTATGGAGCCCAACTGGCGTGTGGAAAAATCCATTAAATGTATGAAGATTACAGTGAGTCAGACTTCATATCCTTTCTCAATAGGCTGTTGTGTGAAGCAGTGATTTAGAAATATTTTCTGCTTTCTATAATATTCCTTGGTATCATTTGACCCTGATCCACCACTAGTTGAAACGCCATACTGAAGGCTGGATACTCATCTCTGAGAGGCAGAACCTAAGATCTGGGTTGTCTCAAGAAAGGTCTTTGCATGGCAGCATTTCACTTGCCAGTGCTGAGCAAAGGGGATCTGATCTCTCTTGGCCAAACACTGTTCCACCTGCTGGCACGATGCAGAAGGGTTTGGACATCCATGTCACCACTTGGAGAAGTCACAGAGAGCAGCCTGGCAGTTCAGCCTTGCAGGCAAGCAAATCATGGTGGTTTAACAGCGTGGTTCTGTTTTAAATGAGATTCTCTGGGGAGAGAATTAGAACTGCTTTTAGAGTTGTGATGTGGGGCAGCCCCCCCACCTCTGTTGGTGACATCTGTGGCTTTGCAGGGACATGTGGATGTGGCCAGCAAACCTTGTGGGTCCCTACAGAGCTTGGTGGAACAAGGTTTGAATCTTGTGCCTTGGGGAAGCTTTGCTGTTGTGAGCTCTTGCCTGGGTGTTTACCCTGATCCTCTACTGTGTGGAGGTAGAAGAAGTAAAGGGGAAAGTTAGCAGTGAGGAGTCTTCTTTGTCTTTCTCTGGCTTTTGAGACTCATTGAACATGTGCATGTTGCTTATACTGGTGGGAAGCTGTGGGTGAGAAAAACTTCCCTATGCTCTGAGAAAAATGAATTTTTCTATGAAATTACTGTTGCTAACTTTCCACTGTTAGCTTTCTAACTTTCATATTCTGCTATTATCATTGTCATTATAGTAAAGAAAATGCAGTATGCTTGGTTGTAGGCCTAAAAGCAAGGGCTGTCTTTATTTAGGAGTAAAATATGGTATACAAGAGCAGCTTGGTCCTTCACTGTCATTGCTACTGACTTTACTGTGGCTGTATGTGGGATAAATTCAGGAGTTTATTTTAGAAGCCTGTGGAGCTGGGTATGTGGGACCCCAGGCAGGCAGGCAGGGAGCAGGATGGGCAGCAGGCAGAAATGCCTGACCCAGATTGTCTCTGTCTCGCGTTCACTGATCTATTATACTTGCCAAAGTATTTCAAGTACTGTAAATCTGCTCAGTGAAATTAAATGACAATGATAAAAGTTTTTCAGGGAGATTTAAATTAATCATTTCTGAAGACTGTTTTGGTTAGCTCTGCCCTTCTGTAATTTTTGGTTGCGTTTACAGCAGAACTGTTTTTGGATGAGGGAGGAAAGACTGGCATAAAGGGGCCACAAGTGCCAGTTTTCATTCCAACTCATCATCATCAGGTACTGGAGATTTGTTTGAAGAGAAAAACATCACTGCAAGTTTATCAGTTTAAGAAACTGAGAAAAAAAGTGAAATGCTTGAAAATGGAAGACATTATTTCTAGAGCTGTAACATCAGCCCCATTTAGTGCATTTCTGAAACCCTTTCTTACATAACACGACTGGGTAAATTCAGCTCTGCAGAATTTGGCCTTCAGTACATATTTTTAGATCTATTTATAGTTTGTTAATATGAATGGGTAAAATTGTTACAACAGAAATGCTTTTTCTCTGCAGCTTCAAGTATTGTCTGTTTATTTTGGGCATCAATAGAATATTTAGCTTGACTTTTGCATCTCTTAGGACAGCAGTGCTAATGTGGTGTTAGCAATGGGGCTGTGTAAACCAGGGAGATTGAAGCTTTGGTGGAGGTTTCAGCCCTGGCAGTCAAATTAAATGATAGTTTTATTTTTATCACTGAGGAGCAATAAACATATCCCTACAAGATGACTGTGAAGTTAATTTTCAGAGATCTGCACTCCCATTAAAACATACGGTTATCTGGCTGTAATTGTTTTCCCTGCATGGCTTCTTTTTAGAAGGCCTACGGGCTATTTATGATAAAACTGTCAAAATTCTGTATCCTCCTGCTTTACAGATTGCTCTTGGCCAGGATGTATTTTAAATCCTGCCTGTGGGTGTGACATAGTTGTGCAGCCTCAGGTGAAAGTCGGGGGAGGAACCGTGACTCAGAGGTGAAGAGCAGGATTCATCTGCCTTCCCTGAGATGCCCAGCTCTGAGGTGCCTGCTCAGAACTGGTCCTTCTGGCTCCATTTATGGCCACAGCAGCAGGGAAGGAGGCTCCTGCCAGGGGTGACTCACCTGGGGCTCAGTGTGTGCCGGGGGACAGACTGACACCAGCCCAGGGCAGAGGGGTGGCAGCTCCTGGGGATGGCCAAGGTGACCTTGCAGATGCACCAGGACTCCTTACATTCACATGGGGGATTGCAGAAACAAATTATCAGCTGCACCATCTCAGAGTCTGCTGTCCAAGCTTCACACACTGCCTCTGCCCACCTGTTTGCAGCTCAAGCCTGCCTTGATCTTTCATCCCTATTTCCTAGCTTGGATTTGAGAAGGTTGGGAAGGGAAACGTGCAAGCATGTATCTGCTTGGATAACGTGCCCCTTTAAGACTGTATTAGAGCTATGAAAATCTAACTTTTGATTTTCTACCTTCAGAAGAGGGACCATGTATTTTCTCCTTCATGCTTTCACACGTTACAGAGCATGTAAGATAGAAGGAACTAGTGAAAGAATCAGATTTTTGAAATATTTATCTCTGGTTTTATTTTTGTTGTGTGGTAACACAGGCATGTGCAATTAAGCTTCCAAGTGTTTAATCTCCATAACAGATTGATTTGACTTGGTCTGCCAAGTTGGAAATTGTTTACTGTTATCTTTGTATCCATCATCAAAACTTCAGTGGTTCTCCATGATACTTTTAAATATTTTTGTTTCTGATGTGTATCTGATAGGACTAGACTTCATCATGCACCTTCATTGCTTCATAATGCTAAAAACCAGGGGGTTTTGGTGTCAGATGCAAATTTATGGCTAGTTCAGATAAAATAAAAATCTGTTGCTTGCAACTAGTTTTGGGTTTTTTTATTTGTTCTTTTTGGCTACAGTATTGAAATGTATTTTATAGACTTTCTGTCTCCAAGGCTTTAATAGAACATCATAAGTTGTAACACTAAATCCTTGATTCTGCAAATAATGGTTACTGCAGAGGAGTTTCTCTAACAGGACTGTGCAAATGGTTTGCTTTGCTTTGTTTTTTCTGTTTTTGCAGTGTATTAGAAGAATCCCAGAGAAGTTGTTCTTAATGTTTATTATGCCATTTCTCCAAATTGGAGATTTTTTGTAAATTATTGAGCCATTAACACGAGACTTGAGAAGAAAGACTGTGTAAAAGGGCTGCAGCTAATAAAGCTGCACAGTAACTTGCATATTAGATATTTTAGAAATCTGAATACTGTTGTTCTTCACCTTGGTCCCTTTAAGAACACCTTTGACACCGATGTCACTCTAAGTGTGCACAGGCTTCCTGAAAGCTTCAGCCCTGAAACTGATCTGGAGCAGTGTGAAGTTCTGCATTGCCCTCTGGCTGATCTGTTAGTTTAAGGCTGGTTGTAGAAAGCCACCAAAATAATGTTTTATATAAATAGCATTAATTAACAAAGATGTGTAGTTCTTTCTTGGTATAGTGGTGTGAATGCAATTTTCCTCACTTACATACAAGCGTGTCAGGTTGTTGCTCTGAGGAGAACTTTCCCACTGTGGCATTTTGGTGTGGAGAGGAGGGACAAAAATATTGCCATGTGATCCAAATAAAACTCAGAGCAGCCCTGACATTGTGGCTTGGAGCAGTACAGTGCAAGTTTTAGGGCAATGTTTTTCACTAGGTCTGTGCAGAGGGAAATGCTGTGATGCACACTGGCACAGCTCCCAGGTGATGTGTGTCTTGGGCTGAAAAGCAGAGAGGATTTTGCTTTAGCCTTTGCTCTTGAGGCTAATTATTTTCTGTCTTCTGGGTGTTTGTGCTCTGTATTCCACTGTTCTCCTCCAAGCTCTTCACTCCTGCTTGGTTTTGTGGGATACTGACTCTGTGCCAGCGTGTGTCCAGATTTAAGGCCCCCCTATTTCTGCTGGGCTGTGTTGCACACCCAGAGCTCCCAAAGCCAGGGAAATCTCACCGGTCCCACTGGAGCTGGGGCAGGGCTGGCACCAGGCTGCTGCCCTCAGTGGGTCCTGGCTGTGTGAGGTCAGTGTTGCCCTCCATGCAAGGTGCCACTCTTGGCACGTGTTCAATTGACAGCTGTGCTTCGTTATAAAGCTGACTGATTGTCGAACTCACTAAAGGGCATGTGAGGTACCACACTGTTAATTGCTACACTGACACCTTAAAATACAGGAATCACAGCAGTTGGTTATAATGCTGCTCATGCATGTTCTTTGCATTCTATTTTAATAGTTATGTCTGTTGAAAATAAGCATCTATTTGAATGATTCATTTTCTTCAGGCTACATAAAGTGATATATTGAATGGCTTTTTGTAAAAATGTCAGAGACATGGCTAAATAATACCTTAAAGTGTACTTTACATGTATAATCTTCTGGCATTGTCATCTCAAGTCTGTACTAATGAACCATTGCAGCATCTTAGGGAGTTAAGTTTGTGCTTAAGATGGTTCTGTAAAGATGTTTTAGTTCCAAGGTTTGCCAGTAACAAAATCTGGGATTGTTAAATGGGAACTATGGTGAAGCTTGGTGAAGTCCATGGAGCATCTTTGGGATGTTTCTGGGTTTGTGTGGGCTTCTTTTGCTCTCTAATTATTATTCTTTGTGAGTAAAATTAAAAGAGTTCTGTAATTAAAACATTCTGGTTTTGAGCTTTTGTCATCTTGAGTTGGTGGGCAGCACTGTTGTATCTGCTTAGGTGACAGAAGCATGTTTGTGAAACCAGGGTAACCAGGCTGTCAGGGAGAGGGCTGGGAGAAATCATTTGCTGCAGTAGAAAAAGTGTGATTTCTATATTCTGTGAAGAAACAACGTAATGGATCTAAATTTGGGTCCTGGTTTTCCTGTTTTGGAGACTAAAACCCTTTCCTCTCTATTCCTACTGCTCATCTGGACTCTCAGGGCAGATTCTACAACTGAACGTGCTGGCTGCCTCATTTCTGTGTTTATTCTGTGGAAATGCAGTGGAGTGAGTGAGTGCTGGTTGTTTTCCTCGGTGCCAATTCATCCTGGTGAGATTAAGGGGGGAGGATGGGCTGGGCAGAGATTTCCGTGGCGGGGCCGGGATCGCCGCTCGTTCCGTGACCCACATACCTCTGCCCCTGTTGTGACACGTGATTTTTCAGCTCCTCAGTGGAAACCAATTGTGCACAAGGCCCCCTTTGAGATGTGAATAGATGAAAGGAGATGAAACAGCTGGTTTGGTTTTATCCCATTCAGGTCAGATTTTTTGTAGTCATCGTGCAGCATTAATAATAATAAAACCAGCTGTTGTATACCAGGAAACTTGCCATGAAAGGGACATAATTACAGAGGGGCTCAGTACTGTCATTTAACCTGTTATCACTTCAAAGCACAGATCTAAAGTTTTAAGAAATGATGAATGGCTATGACATTGCTATTAAAGTATTTGCATTGATTGCTTTTGTGCTTGAAAGGGGGAGGCAGAGATCATCCTTGATCCTGGAGTGTCATACAGGCATACTTGAATGCATACATAAAAAACACCTCATGTCACAGGCATAAATGATTGATAACTAACTTCTACCTCTTGAAGTTTTAGTAGAAAAAGAAGAAGCCTGGAGCAGTCAAGGATCAGCAGAATCAGGAAGGTGTGAAGTCCATAGTGGAGAGATAGAAACAGATACCTGGTGGGTGGAAGGAGAGGGTGTAGGCTGTGGAATAGAATAAAATCTCCAAGCCAGTGCATTGGCCTGACCCTTCTGCAGCTCTCCAGCTTGTACCCTTTGGGAACTAGTAACAAAACCATGGAGGGTCACTGGTACCAACTGTGCTGGGGTCCTTTTTTTAGTGGGAAGCATAATAGTGGGAAGCAGTTGAGTACAGCACTTACACTGCACACAGGAATCTGGATTCATGTGAGCCAATTACTGAAGACTGATGCAAATCAAGATTTGATTGTAAATATGTTTTAAACCAATATTAGCTATATTTAGCCTAATCCTCTCCCAATTTATGTCTTTACTCTTTTCTTCTGGGGTATGAATAGATGTCCTTCTGCAGAAGGGTGTTTAGGATAAGGCCTTCAAGTGAAGCCTGGAAATTTTATGTTCAGAGTTACAAAAAGCAAATCACTGATTCTGTGTATAAGATTCCTAACCATCTGATTCCTTCAACTGCCTGTTATTGACCTCACTCTTCTCTGGGAATTCAGTAAGCATCTAAGAGTTCAGGAAGAGATGAATCATACCTGACCTTGTTTACAAATGCATGTTGGGATCACCTATAAAGTTTTCTGAGCTAGTTGCCTACATGAATACATCTCCCAGATGAACTCCTAGTTAAGGAATTAACACCACTGGATTTTGACCTCTCCCTGCCACATTTTTTTTCTTTGAAGAACTGAATATGAGTTGTAATGTCTAATTATTTTCTAACTTCTAGAATTTTGTAGTAATTTTATTTTGTGTCGCCAAGCATGAAGACAAAGCTCCTCTTTCAGGTTAGAAGAGAAATCATGAGGGCAGAAATGTGAAGTCATTTTGAGATTCAGCTCTGCTTTCATGTTATTTTAGGGGCATTTTGAACTCTGGTTCATGCTGTCTATAATCCCCACCTGCCTTGTGCCAGGTGGTGGCAGAGCTCCTCTAAGAAAGGTGTTGAGCTGCTGTTCCTGTCTGATGTTAGTCAAGTGGAACTGAAAACAATACAATGATTGAAAAAAGGATTTAATCTGTTATCACCTAAAGAACTCCAGAGAAGTATTTGATGTAGACTTTAAACTTAATGTGCTTGGCCTTGCCAGAGTTTGGTTTGTATTTTAGATCACAGGGTAGAGCAGCTATTGCAAGAGGTTTTAAGAGCTTTTTAATATGAAACAAACAAAAAGAGACATAAAAACTATTTCTTTAATTACTTGCCTGTAATAAGTGTGATGATTGCTGTCACACACAATGGAACATTATTATTTGTAACTTCTGTTACCTGGCTCGTGTGTTGGCTGAGTCAGTGTTTCCTGGCTGTCATGGTGGTTCTGTGAACAGTCCTGCAGCAGCTCTGGTGCAACCCCAGGGCTCCTTCCCCAGCAGCTCTGGGTGTGTGGCTCTGAGAGGGGGAACCTGCTGCCTGAGGCAGGCAGGGATGTGCAAGGAGCTTTTTCTGTCAAAATGTGGGAACTGCCCATATTGATGAAGCAAATTTGGGATTGTTCATCATCTGTGAATTATGCAAAGCAGGATATTAGCTGAAGGTATGGCTGTTTTATAGGTGCCTTCAGTGCCAGCTGCTTTTTCAGGTCATTGGTTTCCTACATCTGCTAATAGACATCTCAAGTTATAACTTGAAAAACTCCTTTACTTGTAGGTGGGTAATATGAGCCATGTAGCTGCATAATGGTCACAGGGGTGTGTGTGGGAAGGTGTACGTGTGTTTATGGATATAAAGTAAATATTTATGCTAGCAACACCAACTCAGTTTCACAAAGAGCAGAGAAAGCTCACTGGCGTCTTGTATTGACTGTGAAACTGTTGTGGAAAGATTTTCATTTATTGCATATGACCTATTAGTCCTAAATGCAAACTGGCCAACTTATGACATATCCAGGGAGGGAAGAGGGAAGGGCAAGCACCGATAAGTTCCTTGGACTCCAGGAGTGAAGAAACAGGATCTTTCACCAGCTGGGGCAGGGCTGTGTTACAAAATTGGATGCAAAGAGTCCCAACAATGGTTGGGAGTGAAAGTGTAAATGTTAACTTACATTGATTGTTCAATTTGATACTCTGAAAATTTAAGTCATGTTTTCCAGCTTTTTTCCTGAGGCTTTCCCCCATTTACTTGTTCTAATCTCCCTCTTCCATTAATCCTTGCTGAGTATAAATTGTCTTTTAATATCAAAACAATGAAGAAATAAACTTAGTTGTACGTGAATGTTTTTTTAAATCATATTTCTTCCTCCTGCCCAACCATTAATGTGTATCCCTTTTGGTGAGTGAATGTTTTATTCACTCCATAGTACTAAAGAGCTGGTCTAGCCTCTAGAGGGATTTAAACAAAGTGATTTAAATACTTTTCTCTTTTTTAAGATGATAGTCTTCAAAGAAAACAACAGCAGTGACATAGAGTAAGATTAAAAACCCATGAGGCTATTCTTGTCAACTTTAATATTCAAAATTCAGAATATTAAATGTTTTCTACTCCATAGTAATTCTTTTCTGCTAGATAGATTTCTGCAAAATTTTTCAGAGTGGCCTGGTTTCAGCTCAGATAGAGTTAATTTTCTTCCTTATAGCTAGTACAGTGCTGTGTTTGGGATTTAGGATGCGAATAATGTTGGTAATACAGTGATGTTTTAGTTGCTGCTGAGCAGTGTTTGCACAGAAGTGCCAAGGCCTTCTGTGCCTCTCACCCCACCAGCAAGGAGCCCAGGACACAGCTGGGAGGGGACACAAGCTGGGACAGCTGACCCCAAGTGTCCAGAGGGATATCCCACCATTTGGGGTCATGTTCAGTGTAAAAATCAGCCAAGGGCTGCACTTGGCATTTGGCTAGGCATCAGTCAGTGGATGGTGAGCAATTGCATTGTGCATCTCCTGCTTTGTATATTTGGTTATTATTATAACTACTACACTGCTTCAATTCCTGCCCTATTAAACTGTCTTTGTTGCAACCCACAAGTTTTTCTTTTTTTTTTTTTTTTTCCCAGTTCCTTTCCCTGTCCCACTGGAAGGGGAAGCAAGTTGGAGGCTGGGTGATGTTTAGGTACCTGCCTGGTAAAACCACAGCAGCCCACATAAAACACCAGACATGTAAACTGCAATAGAAGAGTGATCTGGGAGGACACTTTGGTAATGCTGCTGTGGGGTCAGTTGACTGTATACACCCTCATTAATAAAAATCCTTCCAAATTTGCACATTTTTAATTTCGTCAGACATATGACTTCACATTGTTTCATGGGATCATCAGCAAGGCACACAAGCAAGACTTCTTCATCTGGTCATTTATTGTATTGTGTATCTGAATATTTGTATGTTTGCAGCTGAGTGGTGATTTGCAGCCTGGTTTGATGGCGAAGGCCAGGCTGCAGAAAACTGGAAAACTGTTTATTAGCTTCTTGTGAGAATGAACACAATGGGCATCTGATCTAAGGAAAGCAAAGCTGCATGAGTGTTACCCTAAAGAAAGTAATAGTAATATTTTGTGTGTCATTAGATCTTAGCATGTTTGCTGGACACTGCTGCATTAAACAGAAGGATTGTCCCTTATGGTTCATTGTTGATTCTTCGAATTAATGGCTTGAAGTTGAATGGGTAACACCAGTAAAGGCTGTTTTTTAAGCATCAACCATATTCTTGGTTTTCTTGGATCCCTAACATAGAGAAAGGACTGATCCCAAACTTAGCAGCAATTACCTCTATCCCTTTGTGGCTTAATTACAAAAGGAAGCAGGAAGACTTGTGTGCTTGGGTACCAAGTGTGTGCTGCACATTCCTGCTGACGTCTCTGTTGTCTGGGGTGATCACGTTACCCTGACAACCAAGAGCATCCCTGTTTTCAGGGCTGGTCCCTGAATCTCTTTGTGTTTTACAAAACATCGCTATTTTTTGTTAGAAATGCACTAATTTTTTTCTTGCACACTCTGCAAGTTGGACATCTACAAACTGTCCCAGCAGAACAACAAAGATCTCCTTCTAGAAAGATGGATGACAGACTGCCTCACCACATGTGTATCACATTTGCTTGCCAGATCCTGACTCCTTTGTACTTTCCTCTGAAGCAGTTTCCTATATTATAGCCTTCCTTTAGTTCTGCACAATGTAGTGATCCCAATTAAAGTCAGTTCCTGTGTTCTTTCTTCCTCATTAAATCTTTTGTGTTTTGTTAATTTTGGTCAGTCTTACAGTGTCACATGGCTGAAGCAATGAGCAGAGTGACCTGTTTATTCTCTTGAAGCAGTCAAAAGTAATAGAAACTAGAACCAGAGGGAAAATAATTTAACATTTCAAGTCCTTAAGGAAATCACAGGCCTTTGTAAATGAAATAAGTACGTAAATTTTCTATAGAAAGCATGCATTTGCAAACATCCCTGCAGACATCAGTCCAGATTTGATTTCTTCCTGAATCTCTTTTTCCTAGTGCAGACTAAGAAGTTTAATTACCTGGTAAAGTATTTCTTTCATATAACAGATCACTTTAGTTTCAGAGAACTCTGTACTGCAGGCCAGTGTCTCAAGAGTCATGCATTCAATTTCCTATTTGAACAGTTAGTGATTTATTGTCAAAATAGAGCATTTTGATCCATGTGATTTCTTGGTTGCTCCTTTCTACAAGTTGAACATAAGATTGTGAGTTAAAGAAATACTTGACATGTGACAAAAATCTGAATACTGGTTCCTTCAACGTGGCATTCCTTATTCAGGGCCTTTTAAAGACTTCTAGCTGAAATATGCATCATCTGTGAAAAATTTGTCCTGTCTCCAGATGCCCAAGTGCCAACCCTATAAATTGAATGTCAGGCCGTGTTTTTTGTGGCTCACACATTCCAGCCAGGAATAGCAGCTTTGCAACTGGCATTTAACTAACAGGTCTAATGGTGTATGACCCAGAAACAGTCTAGTTCCTGCTTCCAGTTTCTGTTGGATTTTGCATTGCAAAGAGCTGCAAATGAGGAGAGAAGTAATTTTAATCTCTAAAGCAGCCAGACCTAATCTGTGTGTCACATGTAGAGCACGTCTATTAAGAAAAGGTGGTTTTCTCATATCTGCTTTTCTGAGCATCAGCACACTGTTGAGACCATAAGACTGGTTTTCTCTGGCTAACCTTCATGAATAAAGTGGGACTTTGCTAACTGTGAATTTAAAAATAGTTTAGTTTTCTCTCCCCTCAGAATATGTTAAAATAATTCCTTCAGTTTTCTTAAATGGAATTGCTAGTCAGAAGATGTTCAGATGTCAGCAGTCGTGTCACTTCTTAGATGGATCTAAAATGTTACTGGAGCTGTCACCATTTGCCTTTGAAGTTTTCTATTTTATCTCATGCACAAGGTGGTAACTCCTCATTTTGAGGAGCTGGGCTTTGGCAACTCTTTGCTGTGCAACTTGGGCTTGTATTGCTGAGATCCTTGGGCTGGTGCATTGCAACGGGCGTAGAATTTATGGTGTAAAAGAATGTGGGCTTTGTTGAGGTCCTTAGGTCAAGGCCATTTCACTTGGGATTGCAGGAAGGAACTTTATTGCTAATGTTCTTAGGAAAAGGGTTTGGATTGACCTAGAGAGATTGTCCAGTCTGTTCCCTGCTCTTGTCTGGAAGCAGCTGCATAATATCTCATTTGGGTGATTTACAAAGCCTTTACATGGACATTAAAGGGGGCACAGATGAAACATTCTGGACCTCTGTCACTCCCTGTTTAAGTGACTCCAGACTGCTTTAGGAGGTGCTGAGATATGTGTAGTGCCCAGAGCTGATTGCCAGGTTTCACCCGAGGTTTAGCAAAGCTGAACAGTGTGGAAGGAATATTCAGGTACTCTGCACACTGAGCACCTGTTTGTATTTCCAAAATGTGGTACTTGGCTGTTGTGCAATTGCATGGAATTATAAATGTGTGTCCTGCAGTTTTTTGTGTCTGTGGTGGTGTTTCTTTTCACACTGAAGCATTGTGGAAACAAATAGGCCAATGCTGGATAGAATATCACAAAATTTAGGATACAAGTAACCTCTTAAGTCCATTGGATTTCCTGTGTGCTGAAAACAGATTATTAAATATGTCGTTCAGAATAATTTTTCAGCAGAAGCACTCTCAGCAGTTTTCCTGTGGGGTCAGGAGTATTGATCTTTTTCACTGATCACAAAAACCTAGAAAAAATGGAGTATAAATCTGAATTTGATTTTAATGAATATTACTCCTTCATCTTCCTCCTTTCCTCCCCTTCATTTCATGTACATAAAACATGTAATATTAAGTAATTTTTTCTCATATGACAGAGGCACTTAAGCCCCAGTAAATTCATTGGGCTTTGCACAGAGCTGTTTATTCTTACTGACATGAACAGGAAATGCACTTGTGTGCCCTAGGAGATTAGATCTCTGTCTTTTTTTTTATGACAGCTCTCCATCATGTTTTATTCATCATAAATAAATGAGACTACTGCTGTTAGTTATAATTATTTTAAGGTTTACTTGTGCATTTCAATAGATGGGGTACTCAAGAACATGGGAAAGACTTTTTCCTTTTCAACAGAAAGAAGGCAGAAATCTGGTACCTCTTTATCTTATATTCAGGATGATATATCACACCAAAGCTAGTGACAGGTGGGCAGAAATTAAATACAGCTTAGCCTCAGAACTCTGTCTACTTCCTTGAATTTGCAAGTATATGATAATGTTAGTTCCTAGCTTTGCAGGTTTTATGGCTTAATGATTTTGAATCTAGAACTGAAGGGGGAAAACCCCTTTATATTATCATTTTATTTCAGAGTTGTCTGAAGTCTGGTGTGGTCTGGATCTTACTGTGGTTATTACAGACTGACAGTATCCCACCAGGTCACTGTGCTGAGTGTCCTGGAGCTTTGGCCATCACACTCCAAATGTGAAACTGAAGCTGTGGTTGCCGCATCTTTGTTGCACCATCAAGTACTCAAAACAAATAGCCTGAATGCAAGATGTTTTACAAGTTCAGTGGGTGCTGCAGGCAGTAAAGGAATGGAGATCAAGCTGTAAGAACAATTGTTTGTGAATGGCACTTTGATTTCAATACAGACATTGGAGAGTCAAGGCTTCTTTCTTGACTTCACACCCTTTTACTGTACAGAAATTTACATTGGCAATCCAGAAATTACTGCTTACTTTTCTTGGGAGCTGCTGTGCTGTGTGATGGTGGGTGATCTGGGAAGAAGGAAAGAGGGGAGTGATAGCTTTAAAATCTCCAGTGACACCAAGTGCTAAATTTGAGATCTCTGTTTCTAAGTACAGTCCTTATGCTAAAGGCTAGGAAATACAGGAAGATGTTTTCATTTTTTTCCCCCCAGCCTTAAAAGCATCAAGTTTTACTTTGATAATTAAACCTCTCTGCATTCCTTTACAAGGAAACAATTGTGCTATTATTAGCAAGATTAGCTGAAAAAGGCAAATATGTGGGAGTTTGGTTCCTGGTTCTGTTCCGTTTTCTTTTTTTCCCCTATGACTGTACCTTCAGGAGCTGCAGGCTTTTGCATATATTCATCTGTGTAGGCACAGCACAGGCAGGCAATGCCTTCTGTAGAACTGGTTTTAAAGTGCTCTACAGTACACAAAAATAATCTTACAGATTTGATTTAATGAAATACTGTGATGGTTTCATTGTGTATTTTTAGCAATTTCTGAAGTAGTGCATTAGGTTAGGCTATGGCAAACCTTACCCCCAGAGACTTGTACTTGGCTGTTGTTGTAGGAAATCAGCAGGACTCTCAGGGAGGAGGAGTGGGTGCTGAGATTCCTTGAGGAGGTGGGTTACTCAGAGGGAATCAGAGTGTAAACAGTTCTGTTTTCCTATCACTGCAGTTGCACTGTGCAAATTGACTTAGGCACAGCTTTGGTGTGCATTTCCTCAGGATTCAGGGGATTCTTCAGTCCCAGCCCTACAGCAGCAGGTTTCCTGGAGGCTGGAGCACACTCTCCCAAAAGCCTGATGCCTCACTGCATGAATACTGTCAGTGTGGTTGTCACTAAAGCCAGCAGCAATACAGCTGTGTAAGCATTGCTTTGCATGCAGCATTTCTTTTTAACTCCTGGGATAAATTTGCTCCTAACGTGTGATAAAAATACTGAGTTGAAGGTATCCAGCAGTGACAGCTCTTACTTGTGTTGCAGTTTTTGTGTCCAAACTCTCCAGAAAGGCTTCCAGTGTTTCTTTCTGCTTGATGGAACACAGCAAAGCTGATTGCTGCTGATCAGGATTTTGTTAGGAATCCTGGTCTATATTTTGTCCTTTGCACGTTTCTTTGTTTATTGAGAAGGGCTGGCTGCCCAACCTGTGCCAGCTGTCCCCAAATCCCAAGGGAGTGTCCAGCAGCTGTGAGCAGCTGGAACAACTTGTTCTTGGGCCAGCCCTTCCTTCAGCAGTGCCTCTCTCCTGCACACCCTGGGCATGGTGCAGCAAGGCTGAGGTGGCTGAGGCAGATACCTCTGTAACCCAAGGAATTGCTGGGCTGTGGCCTCGCTATTTGTACTCTGGGCAGGGCTGAAGATCCACCATATCTGAGGATTTTCCTATTTTTCCAAGTTTATTGGCACCTGTGAAGCAATTCCCTTGGGACCCACTGTATCCTTTGGTGTTGGTTTTTTTCCTGCCAATTGTACATTGAGTACGTAAGTACCGATGTGGGTAGTAGGGAACAGAGCATGTACATGCATATGTCAGACATATTTTCTTACTATTTTTGGCAGTATGTTTTCTCTGCCTGAAATAACATTTTGTATAGCTATGTCTTCATTGCTGCCAATCAAGCTTCTTTCCTTTTCTATTCATAGGGTCTTAGATTTTAAAGCTGGAAAGCAAGCTTAGATCCTCTAGTCTGCTTTCTTATATGACACTGGTCATGGAATTTCATCCAGTTATTTCTAATTTATTGAAAACGTAACTATTCAAAATGCCTCTGGTTCTAAAGAATTCTAGATGATCTTTCTGCTTCCCTCTTTCTTGCCCTCTTCTCTTTCACATTCCATAGGTTTGTCTTCTGGTTGAAAATTCTGCTTTTTTATGTCACATCTTTTTTGTCTCATTGTGGTTTCTCATTTAATATTAATGTCCCTCTCATTTTGTATACACTCTCCAATGGGGTTTTTTTATGGATCAGGAGAAAGGTTTTATCCTTGCTCCCTGAAATGAACTCCCAACTGCTAATGCTGCTGCTCCCAGTAGTTAATGGCTGCCTGGCTGAAATACATGGCTGTACCTCTGCTTGATCACCTAATTGTGCTAAAAGTATTTAGGGCATGTAAATGTTACCTTGAGATCCCAGGTAAAAAAAAAAAAATAATTAAAAAATGACCTAAATGGGCAGTTCATGCTTGCAAGCCCTGTTATGAGACTCTGCAAGCAGGGACTGCTGAGTTAGTCATTCTGCCCTCCCAGAAAAACAAACAAACAAGCAAACAGGAAAACAGCTGCCAAGTGAGGCTGTGCATGTGAATGCTGCCTGTGGTCCTGTCCCCAAATATACTTCTGTGGGATACCAGTGTTCAGGCACTATTGTTGAAGCTGCACATGCCATATGTATATTATGGCAGTAATTCAGTGTCAAGTATCAGGTATTTTCTGTGTGTGGCACTTCCAGCTGCCTCTGAGGCTCTGGAATAAGATTGCTCCTGATTTTTGTTGTAAGCACAGCATAGACAGAAATTTATGGGCTGTACTCCTACTTACCTGGGTGTGTTCAGGTGCTTTTCAGAACGCTCAGAAACACCAGGCTTTGAATAGAGTGTATTTCCCATTCTGTGTTTTGTGTAGGATGACCTAGCACTTAGGGATGTTCATTAGTAGTTGGGCTCTGGCTGGAAGTGCCTGGAACCATTGTCACTGAACCTGCCTGGAACCATTATCACTGCTGTGCTGGTGGTTCCAGAACCTGCCTGGAACCATTGTCACTGCTGCGCTGGTCCAGGCAGGCAGGGGTGGGGAGCAGGGATGGGGTCAGCTGGCAGCCAAGTGGAGCCTCCAAGAGCCAGGTCAGTATAGCCTGATATTGGGTGTTCATTTTTATAAAGATTTTCCCCCCAAAGGAGTCTGTGGGACTCGACACATATGTCTGCCTGTGGATGAATGCAGTCTGTTGTTGGCTGTGTGCACTGGACCCTTGTGATCAGTATCATGTGAAAATAGAGATTATCACTGTAGGAGGCAGCCCAGAGACACAGTCTGGATGTTGCTGGAGTTCAGCAGCATCTACTATGAAATTGTGGTCATTTGGGAAGAAACACATCTTGGTCGTCATTCTCACCAGGAGACTTTCAGGCATGTGAATAATCTTGTCTGGACTGAAATGTCAGTAATTTTAATTTTGGCCAAGGTTTTATTTTAATGCCACATTTTGTATGGAGAGATTGTACAAATAGTTTACTGTTACCAGGGAATGTAATAAGTACTGCTGAACAGCTGCTGGAAACTTTGGGCTGTTTTAGTGGCTTTTTTTTTTTTTTAACATGGACTATCAATTTCATTCTGGACTGGAACCAGTGGCCAGGTGGTGAAATGCTCTGTGTGTGATAAACTGCTCCCCTGCCTCATTCATCACCTGTGGAAATGTCTTTCAGTGTGACAGACATTTACAGGTTAGAAAACAGAGAACATTTGACTTCAGTTATTTTCAGTTACTGAATTTTGATAGGAATGGGAATAGGATACCCAGGAAATTATTCCAAATGGATTTTAATGGCACTGACTGCTTATTCTGATATTATCCAAGTGGGATATAAAGCATGACAGTACATTGCTTTGTCTGTAATTATGCAACACTGTTTAGCTGATGTGTCATTTTTTAAAAAGTAGTGGTCCTTTGACAACTGTTTGATTCTCCATTTGCAGCTCAGGATGCTCAGGTGACTACAGTGATAAAACTGAAGTTCTTGCCTCTTGTAAATTTGTTGTGTAGGCTTAAAATTATTATATATTAAGTTTTTTAGAAGTACATTTTTCCCATGTAATCAACCATTTTGTATCTTGTTATTTCACTTAGGAGGTATTGAAAAGATTAATTCCCATATTGCTCTTTAGTCCTGATTCTCAGCTTCAGATCTGGTGGTGCATCTCACACATTTCCTCACCCTGGGTGCTGTCACAAGCTGCTGTGCCCCTTTGGAAGGACTGACTGGCATCTGCAGAGTGCAGTCAGGACTTCACTCTCTCAGCCAATGTGAGACTCCAGATCCAGAACTGAGTTTAGTCTGAGTGGTCATGATGGTCAGGCATTTTCACAGGAATTTGAGACATGTAAATAGTGCCATCTCAATAAAGTAGTCATGGGTCAAAGCAATTTCTGAATATAGCTAAATTCCACCCTAAGCTGTCAAGGAGAGTTAACTAAGAAGTTTTGGAACATTTTTCTTAATACTCAGCCAGCCTGGTAAATTGTGAGATTGCATCTGACTCCATTAAAACAAAAAAAAAATTATTTTTACATTAACTTTTTTGAAAATGTGAGTCACATATATAGCTTGCAGTTCAAAACAACAAGAAAAATAATCCAATTTGATTTAAAAAAAACTTCATAATTTGGTGACCTAAACTTAAGATTTTGGGTGTTAACTTTTTATTTCTAAATTCTAAAAATGTCAAGCCCTCAGGCTGATAATTTTACTGTTACTCTTTCTATGTGTACTTCAAGTGAGCTCATTCAAGAACAAACATGTTTCTAGTGGATGCTGAAAGATACTTGAACTATTTTAATATCTGAACACAGCACAATATCAATGAAATGTCATAATGTTTTAATAAGGTTAGTTTAGTTCATGGTGCATTTTCAGAGGAAGTTCATTGTGTGAAAGACAGTAAGAGATATCTCCAATCCCTCAGTTGTTTCATACCCAAGAGTTGTCTGGGAGTTTGCCTTAAATTAGTTTAATCTCTGTGTATCAGTTGTGTCTGTGTTTCAAATACTCTAACATTTGCATTTCCAGATTTTTAAATTTTAGACTTCTAAATCCAAACCTGTCTTAAAGCCTGTTCTGCAAAGGCTTTAAGCATAATAGAAAAATTCATTTTAGCTATCATTTATCACTCCAAAGCCTTTGGGGAAAAAATGTCACACCGCTTCCTTGCCAAGTACAGTAGCTTCATTGATGAGGAAAAACTCCCTTGGGATGGTTATGAAATATATTTATTACTCTTAGAATGAACTTTTAAATGTTTCTGAGAGCTGCTGACAGGAATAAGGGTATTTCATAGATATCTTGCCATCACCTGAAAAATACAGCATTCTCTGAAGCCTTCCCAAATTACAGAGATCTGTAAGATCTTGTGAGGTCCACCACAGCAGAGGACTGGACTTTTTTGGATCCCCAATTTGTGATCATACATGAGGGAAGAATTGGTGGCTGCATTCTTATGGGTGGTCAGCAGTCTTATGTGCTAATTGTTGCTAATCACTGAAATCTGCTGCACCAGCTTTCCACTGATCCATCAGTGAGAGAGAGAGAGTGGGCAAGTGTACCTTGCCCCACATAGCTACTACACATCTCAGCACTGGGGTTATGAATAAAACAATAGGAATTGATGCAGCATTAGCCCTGGCTTTGCTCTAAGTGGTGGTGGGTGTTCAACATCCCATTCTGCCCAGTCAGGTAGCAGTGCTTGCATGGCAGCACTGCTGGGATTGCTTCCACAAGGGAGCATCTTTCACCTCCCTATTTGCAGGGTGGCTTTAAATTAATTTTGCATGCCTGCACATTCATAATGCATCTGTTTCCTTGTAAAACTGAGCTTCAGCTTTAGTCTCAGGCAGGGAACTCTGCTGCAGTTGCCATTTCTTTTAACTAAGCCTCTCCTAGGGTGCAGCCCAAGCAGGGAGACCAAGCAGTTCTTGCTGTAATAGAAAAAATATCCCAATTTCTTCTGGTAATGTGCTAAATGGTCTCTGTTCTGGCAACAACTCAGGCCCCTGTGTTGGAGAGATACCTTGCTGTCTGTGATCTGAGCATAGCTCAATGGAGGGCAAGAAGAACGAGGCTCAAGCACAGATGCATTTGTTTGACCCAAGGCCTCGCTGGCAGGGTGGCACAAACTTACAGGACACACTGTCTTGATCTGTCTTTTCCTTAGGTATTTGTTTTCTGCCTCTGGTAGACACAGCATACAGTGGCTGGGGATTTCCACTGAGCCCTTTTGCAGTTGAGTTTGTGTTCTGAGCATGCACCTGTTGGTGGTAGAGAAGGGAATTTCGGGCGCACTGCTGCTCACCTGGCTGTGTTACAGCCACTCACACTCAGATCTGATGAGTACAGCACAATCATCTGCAGCTCCCTTTGTGCACTTCCTTTTCTTGAAAGGGCTCTGTGAAACCAAGCTGAAAAGCATCTATCAGAGAAAATAAATACTTCCAAGTGACTTCTGAGCATGTAATCAACCTGTGTAATATTATGACTGTATTAACGATGCCTGCTCCTTCCAATTATTTGTGATAATTATTGGTTTCTTTGAATTTTTTTTAAATGTGTTTCCTAGAATAACTCTTAACCTGACTGAGATCTCTGATGGTTGTTGCCTTGCAAATAACCTTAAAATACTGGGTAGGTCTGATCTAATAGAGGGCATTGGAGAGTAGGCACATGGCTGTGTCTCTGCTGTGGGAGTTTTCAAAGGATCTGTGGTTCCTCCAGACTTTTAAAGTGATTGTACTGTGTCACACTTATGAATGGGGTGCAAAGGCTTCTGGGGGGGGAAGGGGTTTGCTTCCTTAATGAGAGTGTTTTCAAAGAAAAATTACATTTCCTTGTCACATGAAAGAAAGTAATGTGTACACAAATGCTAGCCATTATTTGGGAAATGGCTCAGGCTCAAAAATTCTGGCTGGAAACCATTAGGAAGAAAAACGTTCTCCGCCATCAATTAATGCATTGTTTTTCTTTTCCTTTCATGTTACTAAGCAGGCCAAGAGATAAGGGGCCAGCTGTAATCCATCTTGTCAGATGAGTTAAGTCACTTCGTGTTATACCAGTCATCTGGAAAAAGAAAACTCCATTTCTCTCTGTTTGATTTTTAGATCAAATTTTTTTCAAATTATTGTTGCTTTTACCTAATGTTCTTGTATTCTACATGTACTGATTGAGTGTTCTGATCCAGAAATATATAACACAGTGCTGCCTTTTCTTAATGCCTGTTTAATTTGATACTTAAAACCAGCAATGTTGATTGTGCTAATTCATTGCCCTCTGTGTCTTGCTAGCTGCATCTTCATCACTGACTGTAATTACAGAGGATGGGATTCACAGGGACAGCTGGAGGTGGTGGTGCCCTCAGCTGGGGCACACACCACGTTGGTTCTGCCACCTCCAGCAGAAGGGCTGAACAAAGGCTTTGGGAAATACAAAGACCTGGCAGGGACACCTTCAACTTCTGCAGCTCCTGTGTCAGAGCCCAGAATAGCTCAGTGCCTGTCCTGCAGCCTGAGCCTGCCCTGTTACACCACTGGCACTGCTGAAGTGCTGGCTGTTTCCTGACTGTCTGTGGCACCACTGGTGGTGCTCAGATCCAAAGGGAGGGCTGAACATGGACTGTGCATCTTCATCTGCTCTACCAGAGATCCCTCTGTGTGTGTGTCCCTTCCTCCTCTGTCCTTCACTCCAGTTGCTAAGGAAAGTGATGGCAGAAGTTAGTTAAAACCAGTCTTAGTGGAAGCTTCTCTGTTGTCAGCTTTTGCAGACTCCTCTGACCACAGGGGATGTGTGGCAGACCTAAGAGTGAGACAGGTTTGAATCTGTGAGTTCCATAACATGGAGAATTGGTTGGTGAGGATAATAATGTTCTCAGATCCCTTGTTCTGCCCTCTTAACATTTGTATTTTATTGAAGCAATAGAATCAAATCCAGTAGCATTTGTCTGATCTCTCCTCTGTATGGCAAAGTCATTTTTGGGTGCAAGAAAAGATCTTGATTTGTCAGTTTAAAGAGTTACAGTAGGCAGTTTTGAATGCCTTTGCTGAAGTGCTGTCCCCAGCTCAGTGCAGCTGTGGAAGGCACTGGTATCTAGAGCCTGTGTTCTGCACTCATAAAGTTCATTTTAAATCATGGTTTGTTTCAGTATCACTCAGATTTGTGTGATAACTTACACAAACAGAGCACATTCCCCAGACTTAAACTCACTGGGTTTTTCACACTACCCAGTTGATGACAGATATTTTTGCCTGGATCACAGGAGATCCTTCACCAGTGTTATGGTGCATTGTCTCTGCTGGTAATGCTGATAACATCCACAGGCAGAGGAGAACTTGTGGGTAGCACGTGCCATGCAGCTGGTTCTGCTGTCTAAGGGCTGCACATGGGACTGGCTGAGACACCTGAAGGTAAAGGAGCAGGAGCTCCAAGGCTGCACACCCTGCATGGTGCTGGGATTTGTCAGTGCATGGGAAGGCTGTGGGTGCCTGGCAGCTGGCACAGCTGGCACAGCAGAGCCCTGGCAGCACTGCTGAGCCTCACACTCCAAACCAGGCTGGTCAGAGACCGGCTTGGGGGAGCCCTGCTTGGTTTGGGGCCAGGTGCTGCCAGGTGAGAGTGCAGAGCAGCAGGTTCCCTCTCCCAGGAGCTCTGCCTGGCACTGCTGATGTGCTGGCATAGATGGAGCCTCTGATCCTCCAAGAGTGATTTTATTAATATGTATCTTATGTAGGAGGACAGCTCTCATTTATGAAATAGGTTCAGTCTTGTGTGGGAAGCTGAGGAGAGGAGGAAGATGAGAAGAGGGATTTAACCCCTTGATTGCTGACAAGCTTTCTGGATTTAAAGAGGAGATTGAATAAGTTATTGCTGTGTAACATCAGGGAGAGTTTGCATAGGTCATGCATTGGCTGGGACAGCTCTGTTCTGCTGCCTCTGAAGCAGATGTTCAGTAGTTTGTGTGGTACTTTGTAGTCTGGAAAGAAATGCTCTTTGTCTTTCTGTCTGACCATACTTTTTTAACTGAAACTTCAAATTTAAAGTTTGGAAATAATTCTTCCTTTTGTGTCAAAGATTCTTTTTTAGAAATTTGTTTGACTTTATTATCCCACAGACATAGGGTGGGTGCAGTACCCAGCCTGTTGTGGTGTCATGGTTTAGACAAAGATACCTCCATGTTTCTCCAACCCTGAAGCTGTCATGTACAACCCTGAAAGTGGAAAAATATTAGGGACTATTTTTGTGTTTGATGAGGAATTGAAAAAGATAGAGACAAACTCTACCCAGCACCTCTGCCCAGTAACTTGGGATCACATTCATATTCCATTTGTCTTGCTTGGTTTTTATGGTATCCATTTTTAAGAATAAGTCAAATAAAAAACCTGTTCTGTTTGCTTTTAGACACATGGTCAGGGTGTCTAAGAGCAAACATAGAATCAAGAGCAGACTTAATAGTCTTGTTCCCATCTGCAAAGTATTTTAGCTATTGCTGTGTTGCATTTCAGTCTAAACAATTACCTAACTTTATTAATATCTACAGACTTGCTTGACAGTTCTGACACTGCAATATAATGGAATAATATTGTTTATTATTGGGGTTTGAAGTGGTGAGCTTTTTCTCATTTTTGTTTGTGTGTATGTGTATATATATGTGATTTGCTGAATGCCATTCCTCTTTTTATCCCTCTCCACTGACTGTGCAAATTATATCTAAGGTTGTATAATCCCCTTCTTGTGGTGAACCTATTTTAGTGTGTTCCTCTCTTTGTCTTCTGTCACCTTCAGTTGTCTGAAACAGGAGACCACAGCCAGTGTGTGTTTCTGTCCCACACAGTCTGGGGATGAGATGTGGGCAAGGAATCTTCCTCAGCAGAAACTTATTCTGTACAGAAGGGGGATGACTCCTTAGCAGATGCAGTTAATGATGCTATTCATTTTAATTCTGTCTCAGAACAAATATAGTGTGGTTTAATCTGTGGCTGGCAGGTTTCTTCTTTTGTAAATCGCATCTTCGGAGGCTATTTACATGAGATTTTCTTTATTTTTATTTTTTTTTCCCTCTCATAATCTATTTTTGGCTACAATCTGGAGGAAAAAAATCCCCATCAAATAGATAATACCTCCCACAACAGCTTCCCAGGGCTAAATTGAAAAAGAGAAAAATAGAAAGCTCTGCAGAACTGAAAACCATCAGAACAAGACTGTCCTGGAAGTTGGGTTTCCTGCCTTGGAGGGTACTTTCTTTGCATTTTGCAGTTGTGCATTTCTTGTACTTCTCCTTTGCAGTGTGTCCTAAAGATTTCTTGATATGCGACTGTTGGGCTAGAAAGAGTAATTGATAGTACATGCAAACAACTCTGTTAAGCTGGCAATATTAAACAGATTTCTTGGTTTAGGTTTTTTGTGGTTTTCTGTTTGTTTTGCATTAAATTAGTAAAGGGAAAAAATTCAAACAGTTATATTTAATCCAGAGAGTAATATAATATATATGTAGGAGAGATTGTTGTTAAGTTATTTTTCATATGGTGGAGAGAAGAATGTGCCAGATTATTTTATATTTCACAGAAAACATTGTTACCTCAATATTATGAATTTAATCTCAAATTTCTGCCAGATAAGTGCCAATATATTATATAAAAGCAACTTAATAACTACCCATCCAGTATTAAAAGCAGAATCAACTACTGATGCTTTTGTGTGAATGTTCCAAAACATCATATTTAGTGATGTTAATTTATGCTCTGAGAAAAATGCAGTCTTTTTGTTCAGTCTACAAGTGAAGGCTAACAATAATCCTTACCAGTTCATGACATTGGCCATTTTGAGGGCAAGTTGCTGATCCTGAGTAATATATGAGTAAATCAGTGCAAAGAAAATTTCTATTCTTGTGCAATATATGTCAGTCAAAAGATTTCCACATTTTGTAGACCTTGCAAATTGGTGTGTCACTGTTTTAATCAGGAGCAGGAGAACCCACCTGTCTCTTGGGCATCCCAACATCGCAGATTCTGAACAGAGTGATTTTTGTGATTGATTATCCATTTTTTAAGTGAGTTAGAAGTGTTCAAGTTAGAAATATCAGCAATATAGCTGATAAAAGCATCCCTCTGAAAATCAGAGGAATAAAAAGAATTTGTCAGAATTAGCTCTTTCCTAATGCACCTTGAAACCATTAGATTGACCCTGAAATGTTTTCTTCGGAGAAGATAAACCCATTCTGTTTATGTCTCATCTGTAGTGTTAAAAATCAGTTTCAGGCATTAGAGTGGAACAAATTTCTGTGGAGAGATTTGTGTAGAGAAGAGGAAATGGTTGTGGTTAATTGGGTTGTGGTTAATTGGGTGGTGCTGGCCCAGGCTGACTGACTGGGAGCAGCCAGTGCCTGTGGAAGGTTTCACTGGCAGGTGAAGCTGCTGGCATTGGGCTCCACAGTCATCACTTCCCCAGGTGATGGCAAGAACATCTTTTGTGATACAGTTCCTTTCATGAATTATTGTATTTGCAGGGAAATGTCCCAATGAAGGCAGGAATGATGAATCTGACTCCATGTTCTCAAAGGGCTAATTTATTACTTTATTATACCATATTATATTAAATTATACTATACTATACTAAAGGTAAAGAAAGGATACTTACTGAATGCTAAAAAGATAACAATGAAAACTCGTGACTCTTTCCAGAGTCTTGACACAGCTTGGCCCTGATTGGCCAGAGAGTAAAAACAACTCCCACCAGAATCCAATGAAACAATCACCTGTGGGTAAACAATCTCCAAACACATTCCAAAGGAGCAAAACACAGGAGAAGCAAATGAGATAAGAATTGCTTTCCTTTTCTCTGATCCCAGGAGAAAAATCCTGGGTGAAGGGTTTTTTTCAGAGAATGTGAATGCCACAATGAATGCATTATGAAATATTCTTCAAGTAGTAGCACTGCATTTTGGGCAGACTGGCATGGTTTTGAAGTGGTGTGGTAAGTACATTACCCATAACAGGCCTGTAAAAGCTGTAAGTGTATTTGTTGAGCAGAGTGGGATTCTCTTGGAAATCGTACCTACAAGCCTGAGATAAAATAGAAAACTTCACTAGAGAAAAATGGCCATGTTGGTATTTTCTGCTGTTCACATAGATACTGAATGGAAGCTGTTAGATTCAAGGAGTAATTAAAAAAAAAAAAAAAAGAGGAATGATTAAAAAAAAAAAAGGAGTAAAGTTGGATGAGGTCAGAAAATAAGCGAGTTCTTGTTAATGATTTATAGTGGAATCATGAGATGACAAAGTCATTTTTTCAAATCAGCTTTCAGTGGAGAGATAATGATGATAAGAATGTGATATAATGAGTGCTACCAGGACGATGGGAGAGTCTGTCTGGTCATGGGAATGGGATGATGCTGCCTTTGCATTTGGGAGCATGATTTGCTGCAGGGTGCTGGGGCAAGGCAGGAGGCACTGCCATCTGCAAAGTGCAAAATCATGAGAAGAGGTTCAGGAATGTGATGAAAACATTTCAGTTGAATCTTTCAGTGTTGTTTGAGTAAAGATAACTCCTGTATGAGAGCTGAAGCCTTTCAGGCTGACCCACTGCTCTGCTGCTCTGTGCCTGCAACAAAAAGTCTTGGATATTGATTCTGAGGCAGTGGGGTGTTTATTTAATTTGTACTGCTGAGTGGGGCTTAGTAGGGCATCTCCAAGCCTTTAGTTTTGTGATATTGTTTTTTCTGAATTCAGGTATTTTCAGATGGGAAGTTACATTTTCTTTAGACTCCTGTGTGCTGCATGGGGCTGGGTTGGTGGAGAGGCTGATTTTCTTATTTTTTATTTTCTCTCTCCCAGATAGAAGAAATACAGAATGATTTTATTTTTACAAGGAAAAAAAAAAAAAAAAAGGTATTCACTTTCTCTTAAAGCCTAAGGGGAAAAAGAAAATCAAATGTTTTGGGAACCGGTAAGGCGCATTTCAACAATAGTTCCCTTTGTCTTGTTTTCATATATGATGTTTGGGCTTTTTTATTTTTTTTCCATGGAGCATAGTTCCCTTTCCTCCTTTGTATACAGATTTCTCTGGTAATTATGAGAGCTTGTCTGTTTGAATTTGTCACATTTTTGGCAGCCAGTGTTCATCTGCAGACACTGTTTCTGTAAAGGAATGGCGCACATGAAGCATGAGGAGGGGACTAAGGCTCTTTTGCTTCTGAGCAAGCTTCTAAACCTCAAATAGAGCAGGACAGGCATCCCCATCTGCTTGTGGACACTGCTCCTGTATCCAAGAATTGCTGTGCTACTCTTGTATTTCCTCTTTAATGTAAATGAGACAATATACAAATAACAGATGTTCAGAGATCCAGCTATCAAACCCCATTCTTCAAAAGCATCCTCCTCCAAACCTTTCCCATCACTTCACCCCAGGCTTTGTTCATGTGTTAAAACCAGTTTATAACAGAAGGAAAATACAAACAGACATGGACATGCACATCCCACATTAAAGACATAAAGGGGAAATAGCAACTCCTGAGGCTGCCAAGAGAGCTCTTTGCAGAGATGTTCTGCAGTGGCTGTCTCTGGCTGCTCTCTGGCTCCTGGGCATCACCAGGGAGAGAGGGACACTCCTTGCTCTCCCACAGGTACCTAATTAAAGCTTCAATCTTCAGCCCAGTGCAGAGCATTCACATCTCTGTGTGAGGTCTGGGCAGGTTTCTCCTAGCAAGGCATCCCAGGATGCAGCATGTTGAAGGGCAGGGGTACCTCTGCTACAGCTCACTTAATCTTTCTCCTCCTTTAGTTCCAATTCAGTTTTGGAATTAATTAGGAAAAAAAAAAAAAAGAAAAAGAAAAGAAGTCACCATACATTTCCCAGTAGTTTTCTGTCAGGATAAGAGAAATGAACTGAATTATAAATGTTGTAGCTTGTTGTTCAGACTATGTAACCCTTTGTTCTGCTCTGGCTATGAAACAAACAGCCCAGCAGATAGGGAAGCAGCTTGGGATAGTTTGATTATTTTTTATTTTTGAAAAGCTGTTTTTCTCCATGTCTTATTATGATTTAGTATGTCAAACTCTTCATCTCCTTAGAAAAAGAGTTGGGGCTATACTTAAAAGAAAAAAAATCAAGCTATTTTTCAATGTATTGTTATTTATGAATTTCATGCAAAATTCTGCTGTCTCAGGATATTGGTTGTATTGTTTTTGCCAATTGGAATACACGGCTAGACAACAGGAATTGCTAAAAAGTAGGAGAACAAAACTATATACCACAGTTTTGTGAGCAGATTGCATTTCATTTTTGAAGAACATGTTACTGCATGCATCCTGTTCATTTGCTCCCCTTGAAGGTTTTTGCAAACTCTTTTTTTCTCAGGGTAATGCTGTGCAGTGAAGCTGAATTTGGCTGCCCATTAAGTGAAACCAATCTGCTGACAACTCCTAATGGGTAGAAACAACTCTGGCAGTAGTTATTAAGGTTGGAGTGATCTGAAACTTGCCTTCTTCTGATAATAATTTAGGAACAAATAGTAGCCTTTTTTTCTTCTTTATAGCAATTCTAATTTTTAACAGCTCGGAAAGCAGAGTGAGTTGGGCTTAGAAAATGTAAGCACAGGTCGTGCTGAGCCACGTTGTGTTACATGTAGTTAGAAACGCAGAGGGTGTTGATTGGAAAGCAAACTAAGTGGTTGTCAAATTATAATGAGATGTCCAAAGTGTCATTTCAGTTAAAGAAATTTGTTTGGTTAATGTTGTGTTCTTCCTTAGACAAGGAAGGAAAAAAAGAGACATTTTACTGTTTTTAATAATTTTCAAGGGCATTGTGTTAAGTAGAGACAGGGGTAATAAAACTAATGGAAATACCATTGGAAGTTGTAGCGGAGCTTCCTTTCATTTTGGCTACACCAAGATTTCCATTGGAACTGCTTCCAGTGTGAAAACTGCCTCCAGAACTGTGCAGGCTGTTTCTGAAATAAAGAACAAGGTGGAATTTCTTTTTACCCATTAAACCCATGCTTTTTTTACATATCAGTAACCCATAACAGGGTTAACCTTTTAAAAATCTTTTTCTGTGAAAGCATGCCCTAATTTTTGCCAAGTTTTTAAGCCTCTCAAGAGGTATCTTTCTGGGAGGGAGTACTTAGGCTGCTCAAAGCAAATGTTGGGATGGTGTGGATGAGGTAGGAGGTGAGGACAGGAGGGAAGGACAGCTGGAATCTGCCAGGACATAGGGCTGTGCCTGCTACCAGGTCTGCAGCCACACCAGGCAGTCCCAGCTTTGCTTTGGCTCATGGGAAGCTGTGGATGAATACACAGAGTTAAACCTGGGATAAATCCCAGCATGAAGTTTCCTGGCCTCTTTCCTTCAGCCCTCTGTGAGACACAGCCTCGCTGAGTTGCTTTTCTGGTCCCTGAATGAGCCAAGGGGAGCCAGCACCCTGTCAAGCTCCAGTCCCTTCCTCTGCTTGGCAGGAGTCACCTTCGTGCCTGGGTTGTGAAAATGCATCTTTAGTGCAACGGTTGGAGGGGGGAAATTCCAGGCGAAGTTGGGGCAGTGCTGTTAGCTGCAATATTAATCAGCTCACATTGGGAAGCCATTCATGAGAACTGGGATAGTTTTTTGGGAAGTACTGCAAAGCACTGCACACCTTCTAGTGAAAATAGGTGCCCTGGGTCTTTTTCAAAGCTGCCTCCATTGGGGTTTCAGTCCAGGAGAGTTTTCTATATCAGATGAGCACAAGCACTGAATTTGGGGGTAAAGCACCTATCCTGTAGCAAGTTAATGTGGGGGATTCTGGAGACAGCACACTGTTTGCTGTGAACTCTTGACTTTCCTAGTTGGCCTTTTAGACACGAAATGCTTTGTATCTAATTAAAAACAATGCTCCTGTGAGGAACATGGGTAACATCTGACTCCTTCCATACCTTGTTTCCCTGGATTGGAGCCTGTCAGAGCTCCAAGGTCACACAGCCATCTTCCCTTTTAGAAATCCCTGCTAACTGTTTAACCTTGATCTTCACTTTGCAGTGCTCCCACGAGCGTGTGACTTGTGATGGAATAACTTAGCATGCTGCATCCGTAGTCATCACTGCAACTGGCAGCGAGGGGATGTGGTTATTTATAAAGCTGTAGGCCATCACACAGCTTTAATAGACATTTGTTTCCATTCAGATACTAAAAATATTAATCTCAGCTGCAATATAAACTGGTTTTTTTTGATAGCGATAAGAAAAACTGACACTCAGAAATGCTTTTGATTATTTAGGAGATTGAATTGTGTTTTCTGCATAGGTGCAAACTCTAATTGGTTTCCTCTTACTATTCATTTTATGGCATGTGGTTTTTTCTGAAATGATAAAAGATCATCAGACTAAAATTTTGCCATCATGAGGAGTAAAACATGCAAATTTTTAGTATCTTTTTCCAAGTTGCTCTTTATGCACAGTATAGTGAAAGAGCCATGTGAGGCATCTACTTCATTTGCTGATTTTATAGTGTTTGCAACATTAGGCTTGAATTACACTGCCTTGTATCACTTTGAATTTTTCTTTGTTTGTTTGCTTTATGAAGGGGTTTAAATTGAGGGTTTTAATATGAAGGGGTTTATACTTAGAATGTATTTTGTACACTTCTGCCTTCCTAGAATGTTGGCTCATTTGGCTTTATTCTCTCTTTTTCTATGTCTGCATCAGTAATTTAATGTAAAATTAATTTTTTGCATAAAATTTATGTGCTGCAGTGTGCTGTAGCTGAGCTTCTTCTCCTCTGAATGTAGGAGGCAGGTGCTGAAGGAAGCAGGAGTGATGCAGTGAACTTCAGACAGGTGCTGTGTAGGAATCCTGAAACATTGGGAAGGTGTTGGAAGGCAGGAGACACAAGCCTGTGTGCCTTTGCACTCATCAGATATACTGATAGCTCTTAGGGGGAAAATGAGGGAAAATTTACAGTGACAGTGGTACTCCAGTAGTGTGGAGTGCATGACATGCTGCCTTTTGGATAATTTCTTTCACAATGTTCTAGTTTATAGGCTCTTCCTTTGCTAAGCAGTTTGTTTTTCAGATGTCCCTGAGCATCTGCAGCCTTCCCTCAGGAGGAGGGTTGTGTCTGTGTGTGGACACAACAATTAAAATAATAAAAATCAGACATTTGATATTTAGATGGAAAGGGTCAAATGCAGCAAATGGGTATTCTTTAACAACATAGTCCCAAATATATATTCAGTGAATTGACTTTTTTCAATTGAGGATTTTAACCTAGTTTCAGCCAGTCTTCTGAAGAGCCCGGAATGCCAGAGGGCCTTTAGACTTGCAGGTGAAGCCCCACTTTTCCTGCCTTTTTCCTATATGACTGAGGATGTCACCATTTCTGGAAACAGCAGTTGACTAAATATCCAGATGATATTTTCTGTGATTTTATGGCTCTTTCTACCATATGGTAGAAGCATTTCTTGAAAGAAGGTCTGAGTTGGTGGAGTAAAAAGAAATGCTCTAACATCTCCATCCAAAATCCATGTCTGCATTGGCACTGCATGACAGAAATAGGATGTTCAAATTCTTCTTTCTTTCCAAGAAGCTATTAATACTGAGCATTGTAGCCAGAGAGCCTCACCTGGTGTTCCACATCCTGCTGGGGTTCCTTCTCTGCTGCTCATTCCTGGTTTCCAGCTCATCCAAAGGAAGGCTGTGGAAGAGGCTGAAGCTGAACAGTGCAGCTGAGTTTTGCTCTTGAGTCATCCTCACTTTACCCCCAGCAAATCTTCAGTAGACTAAACTTGGACAAAATGAGTCTGTCTAAAGGACTACCAGTGAAAAAGGATAAAATGTGTCCAGTGAAGAGCTCTCTAGAGCCTTTTACTAGCCAAAAGCCTTTTTTAAAATGTAGTATTTTCCAGTCAATCCACCCATTATGTAGCTTTCTATGTGTACATAATGGAAAGCAATTAATTATCAGTGAAAATCCAAATAGCCCTTTGGTAACTGAAATTTCAAATACATCTTGTGGCACCCTTGAGCATGGGTCAGTTGAGAAAGGCTGAATTTGGCCATCCTCTCTGTAATGGATTGTGGTGCAATAGAAATAGTTGATGCAACTTCCCAGTCCTGGACAATAGCCTGCTGATGTGCTGTTCATAACTGATATTAAAGGTTGTGTGCCTGGGACAGAATGGAAGTTTATTCCATGTTTTCAGATCATCAGGAGATTGTAGGGGAAAGCTGATCTGGTGTCTTTTTATTTTTGCAGGGCTGCAAAGTAACAGCTTAAACTGTTAAATTTTTTTCTTTACTAAAAGGTGGTTACTAACCCAGAAAGAGAATCTCTTCCAGCCTTCAGGGGCTATTGCTTTATTGAGATTGGAAGAAGGAAGAGGTTTTCTCCAGCACTGAGCATTTGAGTCAGTTCGATAGGTTTGGGATGGCAGGTGAATTTTGCTATCTGGTGCTAGATGAACCTTGAAATACTTCTTGGTGCTGTGACTGTGTGAATGTGGTATTTGTGTGAATATGGTATTTGTGTGACACCCTCTATGTCAATATTCTCTTGTTTTTGGTGATGTGACACAAGGATGAGCTGGATGTGTTACAGAAATGCATCTGTCCAGGTTTTGTTAAAACGAGGGATTGCTGAGCTGTTTCCATGCCATGTGCCTTGCATTTACTCAGTAGTTCATCTTCCCTTGTCTTATTTTAAAGCTTCCCACCCATGCTCAGGTCCTGCCAGCTTCTATTTAGAAAGAAGAGGAAGTTTGCAATACAGGGGTTATTTTCAATGTTAACCTAGCCCAAACACAAGCCAGGAATTCTAACTGGGCCATGAGGACTTCCTCAGAGGTAGCCAGGAATGCTGAATGGCCATAACACACAGCTTGATGTTCATACAGGTGATGATAGAGGAAGAAGAAAAACTCACAAACCAGACATTTTCTATAAGGAGGTGATAGAAAGCAGCCCATGGCCTCAGCAGCCCCAGTCTCATCATTCCTCACTGACACCAGGGTGCCTCTGCCTCTCCATCAATTCCCAGCTGCCAGGGCTGGGTGTTTATCCAGCACTCAGGACAGAGAAGGGACTTCATTTGTGTGCCACAAGCATGGCAACAAAGGACTGGACAGCAATTCCAGTGTTTCCATACCAAACCCTTCATGCAAACCAAAACTGGGTGCAGGAGAAGAGTGGGAGGGGTGAAGATCTAGTGGAAGTCCTCCAGCATCCAGCCACTGTCCCAGCTGGAGACCTCATTTTGCTTCTCCCTCTTCCATGGAAGCACCATTGAAAGTGTCCTTCTTGAAGCTCTGCTGGTTCACCTGTGCTCTGCAATATCACGCTATGAATACGTGGTTTAACAAGTAAACAGAATTTTAAGCAGATTATACAGACAGTTGGAAAACACAAAAAAGAGCTCAAAGCCTCAAAATAGCTGTTTTCAATTTTCACTGCTTGAATAGAGTTTCAGAAGGATTTAACCTTTGTTCTTTGATCATGGCACAAAAGAATATATACATGCAAACGAGGAGGCTGAGGTAATGATTATATGCAAAGATGCTGCTAAGTATATAATTAAAAACTGCCCTGTGAGACACCCCCAAATTTTATATCCTAATTTTATTTTATACTGCCATTTAGAGGAGGGATGAATTCACCTCTCCCACGCACTCTTTGCACCTGTTTCATATAATGGGCAGATTCAAAATTCATCTTTGTAGGGAGCCTGCTCTATATTATTCAGATAATATTATGCAGTATTTGTTAACCTAAATTTTGCCCCCATCAAATACTTCAGTCTAGACTAATTGGCTGCAGTACTTAGCATTTAAATTATCAAGCAATGGGGTCTGTGAAAATTGATCTCCCAACATTTGATACTAATTCTTTGTTTTCTGTTTCTTCGCTGAGAAAATTGCAGCAATTGTTCTGCAAAGCTTGAAGTGAAGGAAATAAGTGTAGACTTACAGCCACAGGAACGTCAGGAAGAGATTTTTATTTTAGAACATGGTTGTTTTATGTGATGGGATGCTGAAATCAGGAATTCTGTAACCTTGGAATCATAAAATATCACATTGTAACACACACCCCATAAAATTACAATGCAATGAAGAATGTAAACGTAATATTGATGAACCAAGGTAGTTCTACAGTAGTCCTTGCAGTTTCTGTCCTGTCACTAATATTTTTGTAGTCCTACTTGTAACATATGGGTTTTCTTCCGTAACATGACTTGATGTCTCTTCACATTTATATGAATGTGAATATATAGAATAGGACCTTGATACAGCAGAGATGTCTGCAACAGTGCAAAGACTAATAGTAGAGTTTCAGAAATAATGAACTGCAGCAGCCAGACTGTCTATTGAGAAAGGTGGGAAATTTACATTTGCTGGGATTTTCTTTTTCCTAATTCACAAGTTTCTGCATTGTTTTGAAATAACTTCCCCCATAAAACATACTTTACTTACAGAATCTGAAAGCATTTCAGTGTCTGAGATACTGCAGAAATCCACTGCTGCTCTTCCCAGGCAGGAGCATTTCTCACATCTGTTAGCAACAGCTCTGCAGCTGTTGTGTTCCTGGCTTCTCCATCTCATATACCCATTGTAAGGAAAGGGAGATGGGGTTGAGGAGAACCAGATACATGTATTGATCCTCAGTGTCTAAGATTATGTCTAGATACCAGTGTGCTTCTCTGACCCTTGCTGTAGTTGCTTAGATTCCAGCAATGAATGCATCTAAACAAAATGGGTATTTCCACTGATAAACTCAGACAGAGGAACAAAACAACCTTGTGCATGTGGTGTTTAACAGATGCTCTATGGACTGTAGTCAGATCTAACCCCAGTGAGGTTAGATCAGAGCTATGAGCTTGTATTTGGGAAGGGGATTCCTCCTAAGATTTTGGAAGCTTTACCAGAAAAGCAAAGGGGCCAGCCCATGACCTAGGAGTTGCAGAAGAGGAAGAGAAGCTGTTTTCCTGTCTGCTGGTACCTGATATGTGACACCAATCATTGCTCTTCACGTGGAAATACCATCAAGGAGCTGTGCTCCTGCACTGGGAGCTGTTTGCTATAAATCCCAGTTTTATTTGTAGCCCTTCAGCTATGGAAATGTTTCCCTTTCTCAGCTCAATACTCCTAGTGCTTTGTGCCATAAGTTACGTACTTGCATTTCATTAATGCTGCTGCCATTGTTCATCTCGTTGCAAGGGCTGCAGTCCATCATCAGATTCTGCATCTCAGATTCTGGTCACGATGCTTTTGAGCTCCTTGCTTGCTGTATTCTCATCTAGCCCAGGATCCTGTGCCTGCAGTGCACTGCTGGCATTGGGCTGCCCTGTAATAACCAGTGATTTGTCACTGGGTCACTTGAAATACCAGGCTGCCTTCCTGCCTGGCACTGCATCTGCAGGAGCACAGTCCCTGTGAGGAGCCAGCTCTGTGCTGTCCCTGTAGCTTTTGCAGAGGTTGGGGACACATTGGGGACATGTGAGGAGCAGCCAGGCACTGGGCAAGGAGGCTGGAGCCCAAGTGGGACATCTCAGCTCTGGGCCCCGAGGCTCAGGGTGCCCTGTCATGTCCATGGCATGTGGTGCAGGCTTTGTGAGCTCTGGAGGAGCAGCCAGCTGCAGGAGAGGCTGCACTGTGTGAATGCAGAAAATAGAAGGCAAAGGAGTGTGGGTGTTTCATGCACTGGGTAGCTGTAATTACAGATTTGGATTCCTGGCAGCATTGAATGCACTGGAGGAGCCAGGGCCAGATGGGCAGAGCTCCTGGTGCCTACCAGGAGCTGTTTCAATGCATTTTCCTGGTATCAATCACCAATTTGTGCAACTTGGTGTGGCTTTTTTTCTGTTTCTGTTTTTGTATTTTTTTTCTTGGTGTGTATTTTTTTTCTATTCTAAATAACAGCAAACAAACAGCAAACTTACATGCCTCACACAGCATCTCTTCATTGCTATTAAGACTGTGGCACACCAATAGAAATTGGAATGACTCTAATTTCTCTGCAATGACCACTGTGTATTTCTTGGGGAAGACAAGGTGCCTTTCTTTATAAACTTCTCAGCTGTCTCCTTAGATGTACTGCTTTTCTGGCTCATGTCAGAGTCTTGCAAATAATAATGTAATTGCTGTTGTAATGAAGTTCAGGTAAGAGGTAATGGAAAAATGCTATTCTTCACTGCCTGTTAGCAAAATTCAAAGGGCAGGTGATGTGATTGCTTAAGATTGTTCAGGCTGTTCATGCAGGAAGAGTTTTGAACTAACTTTGATGATAGTACCAGCCTTTTCAAACTCAGGTGCAAGAATAAGGCTTAATCCCATCCGAAGACTTTGTCACCAGTTTCAGGATGCACTGGGAATGGCCTTCATTTAATCACTTTTGTAGCTAAGCTTTGGGCACGTGCTGTGGAAGGTAACAACCCAAGGTCACACAGGACACCACTATGGGAATGACCTGCCTGGGAACATGCTCTGCCCTCTGAAGAAGGGGAGGTTTCTTGTTCCACCTGCATTCTGGTTTCTGCCACACCACACCGGGTCCTCAACTGTGGCTGAACTCATGAATTCAATGCAACAAATCCTGTACTAATGTATGGGTATTCACTCTTACACAGAAATACAGCTTTAATCGCATTTTTTAACTAGAGCAGAAAAAGTAATTTTTAGAGTATGTTATTTGTAGGGTTTATGGAAGACAGTTTTGCTTTTTTTTTGTCATTGCTGAGGACCATTTGTTTTTTTACACATCAGTGACTATAACAGGATTGACTGATGTTTTGGCAAAGTTCTCAATGAGCCACAAGCAAATTAGTTATTTCCCCTTCTTGACTATTATGTACTGTTACTCACTGCCATTGAGCAGTTACTGTGGATCAGTGGGTAGCAGAAGAATCAGGCAGGTATGTGAACACTGCATAGGGGATGGAGAATCTTCCTTAATGGAGGCTGTTTCTTTATTTACCTGTCCTGTCGGCAACCTTCCTAATCTTGCCTGGAGTGCAACCCTTGCAGCAGATGATCAGTAGCTGGGGGCTGGACCCTGTGCCTTCTCCTTCTTTGGTTTGCTTCCTGTCCTCCAATGATGGTGTGAAAATATAATCTCTCTCCTCCCTATCTCCCCTCTCCTTTTAAATAAATCAATAATCATCAAGGGGCTGAGACAATGTTGAAATTCAGGCTTTGGCATACACAAGAAGTTAAAAAACAAGGGAAGAGGAACATGAGCATGGTACATATCAATCTCACAACCTGGAGGCTGAAGCCAAGATTATTTATTAATGCTGATGGAAGCAGTATTGCAGCTCATAAAGTAAATGATGATTTAGGCAAATTGAAAAAATTAAATTTCTCAATAAAAGTGTGTAAATCCTCATTCAGCTTTGGCCTTACTGCCTGTGTTTCTGCTCCTGACGTGGTGGCCAAGATAAATAGAGCTGTGCTGTTATGAGAATGACCCATTTGTGGCTGGAAGAATTGGCAACAGTGTTACGAATCAGTTTGCATGAAGGAATTACTGTGAACATCTAATTAATAGATTTCAGGCCAATTTAGTGTTCAGGCATATTATATGAACAAATTATTGCCATTGTTTTCCTTTGCTGCCTGCCACTTGTAATTGTTTTTTGCATGTTTTCATACATGTTTGAAATCCTGAGGATAATTCAGGAATAATTCATTCTACCTGTTCCATGGGATGATTAATCATTATCATTCAGAGAGACTGGCTGTATGGTCATTAGCATAAATAACAGGTTATTTCTATTTTCTGGATCAGATAATTGTTCTGCAACACCTTATGGTCCATGGTTAGATAAACCTTGGCCATCAGCTGAGCTGCTTTGCTCAAACATTTGAATAGAGTACTTTTTGATGTGAACAGACTGAAGAATCAAAAGAGAAATTTCTAAATTCTGTAAAAGGTTTTACTTCAGACTATCTTGAGCAATCAGTATCGAACTCACTATTTTCTGAGGGTTCATAGAGGTGCCTTCTTTCCTGATGGAGATCTGTAGGCTGAAATGTCATTAATTGATGCAGTGAAGTTGATTACATGAGAACATCAAGACTCCATCCAGCCTTCTGTGGCATTTCTCCTATAGCCGTGTGTGAGACTGGCACAATATTCTAAAAATGTTGTCAAAAATGCCGTAGAGAGGGAAATAATAATTTCCATAAGCCTGCTGTCTACACTTGGTCATAGAGAGCTGTGTGCAGCCATCCCTCCCTGCCACAGGGACCTACAACTGGCTTGGGTTTCCCATTTGTGTTCCCCAGAGCCCTCAGGGGTTTTGTGCTGAAGCTACTTCCTTGCCAATCAGCCCCCAACTCCAGATATTTCTATAGGGTTATTCTGTAGGGGATGCTGGACTCTATACTTGTCATTCTGAGCTCCAGGAGGCTCCTGGCAGAGCATTCCTGCAGCACATTGACCTACTTGGTCCCACCCACAACCCTGCTGAGGGCATGCTCTGTCCCACTGTTCAGGTGATTCATGAAGACATCCAGCAGTGCTGGCCCCACTGTCAGTCCCTCAGACACTGGTAGAAACTGGCCAAAGTTGGACATTACTGCTGGCCACCATCCTTTGACTCAAGGATACAGTCAGTTTTCCACCCACAGTGGCCATTTTTGTAGTTCCTGTCTCACCAGTTCAGCCATGTGACTTAAAGAAAAGTCCATGTGTCAAATACAGGAGTCTCAGTCCTCTCCCCTTCTCCTGCACCAAAACCTCCTCCAAACAGTAAGGAAAAGTTCATGAGAAATACAACTCTAGAGAAATAGGGTTTTTTTGTAGTCGTGTTACATGCTTGTTGATGAAGGGAGGTTGTAGACAGGTGGGGTCGGTCTCTTCCACCGGGCAGCACTGACAGAACCAGAGGACACAGTCTACAGCTACGTCAGGGAAGGTATAGGTTGGATATTAGGAAAAAAATTTTCACCAAAAGAATAATAAAGTACTGGAATGCTCTTCCCGGGGAAGTGGTAGAATCACCATCTCTGGATGTATTTCAAAAAAGACTGGACATGGCACTTGGTGCTGTAGTCTAGTTGAGGTGTGAGGGCATAGGTTGGACTCAATGATTTTAGAGGTCTCTTCCAACCTCATTATTCTGTGATTCTGTGATAGGTGCTGTCTGGTTGAGAGTCACCTCTAGGGTCTTCATCACCTCTGCAGCTCAGATGTGTGGACAAAAACCTTCCCAGTTTGCTGTCCTTCTTCTTAGGTGAATTCTGATTTACATGTTCTCTAGCAAATAGAGATTATTTTGGCAGTCATTTAACCAGCAGACCTGATTTGTCACTAATTCCTCTTTGAGTTTATGGGTCCCTCCTATTATATACAGAGATAGGGCTCCTGCTGCCATTGCTGTTTCCTTTTAGCAGCTGTTCCCAGGCTGAGGCTCAGCATTAATCTCCAAAATGGATGGGCAGGACAGTGTCTAAAATGAGGTGTGATTGCCTAGCACCAGGGGGGAAGAGCTTTGAGACCAACACCTACAGCACATTTAACATTACATGCTAGGGTGATGATCATGTGACTGTTCTGTGCAGCATAGATGAATCACAAGTGCTGAACAAGAAATTTTGGCCAAAGAGAATTTAAGAAAAAAAGTAATGCAAATGTTTGCTTTCAGTTATCCCTTTACATTTTATTTCTTCTAGTCACCTTGACTACTCTTCTCCACTTTGTTTCCATTTTTCTTTCCATTACTTCTGCCATCAGGTTGTACTCCTTGTATTAGGAACTGGAAGTTTTAAAATGCAGATTATTCTGTTAATGTCTGGGTGAAAGGGTTGCAGCATGGTATGTGAGCCATGGAGATAGTTCAAAGGCAGGTATTTACATTTCTTGTTAATAGTCTCCTCAAAACCTAATTTAGGATATCATGAAAACTGATGGAGTCATGTTGGACTGCAGATAAAGGCTTCCTGCAGCCATTCCAGTCAATTCTAGCAAAATGAAAATGCTGTTGCAGTTAATGATATCAAATAGCTTTTGCTTACTATGGTAGCTGTGAGCTCTGTGGCAGAGCTCAAGTTTATAATAGAGCAAGAAACTCTTTGGAATGCTAGCAGTCAGAAATAGATACCTCTGGACACTTGGACATGCCTGCATTTTCCCTAATTGTGTTTCATGCCTCAAGCAAGCAACTCCCTGGGTGTGTCACTTGGGGATTTAACTGAGAAGTTCAAGGAGAGACAGCTGATACTTTGGTTTTTTTTTCTTTTTTTAATATAAAATGAAGTATGTAAAACTGAAGCATCAAATGTTGAAATAGTGAAATTTCTTTAAAACACATTTAGATTGTCAACTTAACAGCAAATAATTTACAGGAAAATTAAAGCAGAATTGACATGAAGAGCTTTTAGTTTCATGTTCTATTTGGAAAGTGTTTTGCTTGAAGGAAAAGGAAAGAATGAGGGGAGGAAAGTGTATTTTTTAAAAGGCAGCATATTTGAATGTGGAGGAATGTAGACAAATGTAGACCAGGCTGTAAATTAGACTGGTGAGGCTACTTTTCCCTCAGATGGAGCTGGAGCACCTGTCCAGGTTGCTGAGGTGGAGTTTCCCCATAGAGATACCCAAGTGGTACCTCAAGCACATGAAAAGAATAAAGAAGTGTGTTTGGGAGGACTGTCATAAATAATTTTTATTAGTACCTACGCATTTGGGCCATCTCTATATGTATTGTGGGTACAAGTCTGTTAAACATTTAAAAAATATATTTTAGAAGATGAAGATTTGGGTTTACATATGCTCCATTTCAGTGCAAGCAAAGCAAAGCTCATGAAGAAACCCATGCAGCTTTGTCCTTAAATCTAAGCACTGTTCTCCTTGAGTCAAATAAGTACAGTTTCCTTGGTGATCTTCATGTGTCAAGCACTGAAGATTTAAGTTTTTGTTAATCTTTTTCTATTTTAAAGAAAGTGTTCTTAGCAAGAATCAACAGAACTTGCCAAAGGCATGTTATTAAATAATGGGTGGTCCAAGTGGAGGCTTCTGGGTTAGGGTATCCAAAATTTTTGCTTGAGCAGGCACTTTTTGTGCTTATTAAATTTGCTTACAGATATTATAAGTTACTAGAAATTACATGTTCCATTTTATTATGAAAAAAGTAGAACTTTCATATACTGCCTGTGAAGTTGTATCTGATTTTTGAAGTTAGGAATCTGCAGATTTTTGCATACACATAAAAAGTGAAAAGGGGGAGCAAACAATTCATAGATATGTATATAGTTTCTAAAACTCATGTCTTTAGGGGTTAGGAAGTTTTACTCTTTACAGAATTGCTACTTAAGGATTCTGCATTCTGTTTATATTGCAAGTAAACTTGAGTCCTCAGCTATTTGTTTGTGAATCTATTCTTTTATTCTCCAGGACCACTGTAGTAATCCTATTAAAACCCTTAGTGCTGTATATATGTCTCAGTGAAACTGGAGGGATGCTCTTGGCAAGCTCTTCATCAAAGATGAAGAGGAACAAGTTGAGTTTGAGTCCAAGCAGAGGTTCTGGCTGTTGGGTGAAAATAGATTTTGTTTTGCAAAGGAAGCAACCGTGACATGGTGGTGTCTGAAATCCTTCAGTCCAAATCCAATAATGTTAATCTTATAAGGTACTTCTTTAGTGCAGATTCTCCTTTACTTTCACTGTATTGTTTCTTCTTCTCCCTTGCAAAAACAATTTTTTCAGAAATTGAGTTAATCAGGGTGTTGGTGGTGGCATGTATATGAAGAGAATGCAATGAGAAAGGTACATGAAAATGGAATTGGGATAGAAATATGTTTTTTTCCCAGACATGACAAGACCTGCTGTGTGGACTGAAGAGTTCACAGTCTAAAGTGACATGATGAGAAGCAGCAGAGAAGAGGAAAAGAGAGGGCAGTGATGCAAAATTCATGTTGTGTGTTCATCCACATAAGTTCACACCTTCATCGGGGTGACTCAAGGTGTGGACTCTGAAGAGAAGTTGTAATCAGGATTTGTTTTTTAAATACATTCCCTTCAGAATGAGGAATGCAGAGTGAGATTTAGGGTCAGAGAAGGACAGGGGGCAAGTCCAAGGGGCAGAGGTGGCAGAGCTGATGGCAAAGGCTGGGACAGGTTGTCTCTCTTGTCTCCAGAGACGCTGGAGCTCCCTGCTGGAGGGGTGGGAGTGGGCAGAGCTGGGGTCAGTCTTGCTGTGCAGACACCCTTCATGGCAGAGACTGGAGAACTGAGCAGGCCATGTGAGCCTTGCACTTTCCTCGTGCTCTGCCCACAGAATTTCTTATCTTCATCATCCTCACAACAGGGGAGCCCACCTGAAACAGTGACTGAAATACGGGGCCTTCTCATATCAATGCTTGTCTCACATCAAGGCAGAGTGTCAGGAGGAATCAGAGCTGATCTGATTTTGTCATCACACCAGTACTGGGATGGTTGCCAAACTGGACTAGAAATGCAGTCACATGCATGTTCTGATATGCTAAAACTGGATGTATTTTCAATGGACTTGAGGAATCTGTAGGATATTCTCCTAAATCCAAAGAAATTTGATTCCATAAATTTAATCTGAAGGTGCGTGACCCTTGTTGTATTGTGGAGGGGGAATATGCAGAAATTATATCTTTTGATTTTTCCCTCCTTCTCTGCCATGCTGGACATGTGGATGCTGTGTCCCAAAGTAATGTCATTTACATTTTGTGAAACTCATACTGGAACATGACATGTAATTAAGTCATAGCATAAACTATGTCAGCATTAGTGGAAAGAAAGTTAAGTGTAACAGGATTTCTTTTGTTAGGTATTCTGCTTATTTATGTGGTATTGCAAAGATCGTTAAAAGAGATTTTCCCTTTCCTGCTCTCTTAGTTATCTACCCTCAGATCACTTGTTGCACAGAACTTATTTACCTTTTTTTTTTCTGCCAGCCAAACATAATCCAGCTTTTAACAGTCTTGGAGTCAGAGTAGCTACTCTTTCCTATTTCTTGTCTCTTTACCAAGTCATCGCATTTCAAATTGTCAGATTTGGAGGAGCAAGTTTATTTTAATGTTTCTTTGAAGCTCACCACTGGAGGAGCGGCAGGGCAGCCCTGAGGTCAGAGGCAGCTCTCTGCACACATGGTTGGATGTTTGTGTAGCTCTTGGCTGGTGGCTCCCCCCTTGCTAGCAGATCCCTTTGGAAGTGTTCCCTGTGGGGATGCTTTCCTAGCAGCCACACCAGGAGCTCCTGGCAGAAGGGTGATCTGTGTGTGGCATGGGGAGGTGTGATGCTTTGCACGCCCTGCTGTAGGTAAAGCTCTTCTGTAATCACCTCTTAATTATATTTTTTTCTAGCTCCTGGCATGTTTTTGTGGAGCCTTTAGCCAGAATTTGATGTTCACTTTCCTATACCCATCTGATAAATGGAGACATAGACTTTTTTGTTAGGGAGACTGGCTGGTTTCCTTCAATCATCTCCTGCTGCAATTATCCATTTCTTAATGATAAGAAATGTTTGACTGGTTGGCAATCTGATACAAGGCTGTAATTATGAACTAGCAAGATTGTGCTTCCTTAATATTCATGATCTTTAAAAAAATAATCTTCTTCCCATCGCTTTCTCAATTAGAAAAAAAAAGTGAAATATTGGCAGGATTGAGCAAAAGTTGTTCCAAAAAGCATTGCCCTGGGGAATCTGAAGGAGCTCTGTACTGAGAGCTACTTTCCTTCTTCTGTCTCCAGTGGTGGCATTCAGAAGCACATAATTTAGGACATGAATATTTTCCTTAGATGTATATTTCATAAAAAGGTGGTGGCTCTAGCTGAATCCTTAACTTTCTGCCATGGTTTCCAAGATTAGAATACAAAACCTTGTGTAATTTGAGACCTTTCAAGTTCCCACATATCACGATGTTGTGTCCAGATAAAATGTGCAGATGGACATGCAAGGAAATAGAGCAGTAGATTAATTCCTCTGAGTTTTCTTTATGGTATCCACAATTCCTGAAAGCTGCTGTGCATTACCACAGCTCTTGCCAAAGGGCCTGCAGCTGCACTGATGGAGCAGCAGTTCCTGCTGAGCAAAGGGAAGTGGAGTCTTTGCTGCCCTCCCAGCTGCAGTCTCACAGGCTCTGTGCCACAGAGCTGCCTAAAGAAGATTGCAGCTCACTTCACCATTAACCTGCACTTTCCACACCTCCAGCAGCATGGATAATCCATGCCACCAGAAATCTGCCTCTCCAAGCCTTATTTTTAAGGAACGCTCAAGCTGGAGCCAAGAGAATGAATCTGCCTCTATGGCCAGGGACTGGAGAGCCAGAAAAACGTCATTGTCATAATGGACAGCATTTAGTTCCTTTCATCATTGGAAAACCATTTATGTTAGAGACTGGAGAGCCAGAAAAGCCTCATTGTCATAATGGACAGCATTTAGTTCCTTTCATCATTGGAAAACCAACTGTGTTCCCTTTTTCTCAAGTCATACATCCTCAAATTTATAATGCAGTTCAAGGATGCGGCCTGGAAACCTGTTCTTGCAATACATGCTTGTTCTGTGGGGCTTGCAAAAAACAGACAAACTTGGATTTTGGGGCTGACTTAATTTTCTGTGGATGCACTGATCACAACTCCCAATCCCTGTTCCCCTGCACCATTGCAGGGGAAAACATGAAGAATTCAGGAGTGAAACTAGGCCTGGGAGGGATGTAGGCAAGGTGTTTTAAAGTTTGGTTCCATCTCTCATTACCTTGCTCTCGGTTGGTTATAAATTAAATTAATTTATCCAAGGCAAGTCTGTTTTGCCTGTGGTAGTAACTGTGGGTGATCTCTCCCTGGGCTTATCTTGACCCCTGAGCTTTTCTCTCAGCTGAGGAGGGGAGTGGCAAGAGAGGTTTTGGTGAGCACCTGGCATTCATCAAAAAAACCCCTAAAAACCCCCACCATTTATATATATATATGTGTGTGTGTGTGTGTATATATATATATATGTGTATATATATGTGTGTATATATGTATATATATACATACACACACACCCTGTTTAATAGGAACTAAATACTGCAGTTCTGTAGAAACACTGAAATAAAAAAGTTGATCTACTTGTTTACTACTTCATTAATTTAATGTTTCCCTGGAATAAAATATTCTGTCCAGTTTTAGAAACAGGTAGGAAGAGCGATCCTCACCTTTCTGTGTTGGTATTGCTGATGGTCAATCTGAATTTTGCCATGAAAGCATTTGATTTCTTATCTGAATATTATCTGCAGTTACACATCTCACTTCAGAATATTAAATTTCCTCAGGCTTGATACAGTCAATGAGTTATTACTCTGAAAAATGCTTCAAAGGAGAACAAACCACTTTGGAAGTTTCTGCCCCTTCCTAGCAAGGTGCTGCTGGGGGAGCTGCCAATGGGCTGGGAAGGTGCTCTGCAGCCTCAGAGCACTCAGGGGGCTGGCATGGGTGGATGGGAGCTCATTGCTCAGCTTCCCTTTACAGCCCCATTGCATTCCCAGGGAGAACAGATGGCATTAAGTGTTTCTTCAGCGGTGCTGTGATGCAGGAATATGAAAAAATACCTCTTGTAAAACGTGGTGCAAGAGAGCAGGGAACTTCAGACTGTTAACCTTCATCCAATCTTGCTTAACTTAGAGATGTGGGTTTGTTCATAAGCATGTTAAATATAACTAAAATCACGTGCAGTGCTGTGAAAACAGAGTATAGTAATAAAAAAAAGGTAATATATTTGTGCATGTTAAAAAAAAAAGAAAAAGGAAAAGGATCAGTACACAATTAAGAACAAATACTGTGCCACGAAAATATTTGTTTTAACCAGATGGTCTTAAGTAATGCAGTCAGAGCTGTGGCCACAGTACATTAGTTTTGTTTCCATAGTAACACTAGTTTGGCAGACTGAGTTATTTAGATCTGCACTGCAGTGTTCATAGCACTCTAATCCTCATATACATGCTTTTATTGAAATTGAAAACGATACTGAGGTGATCGTGCACACTTAAATGGGTGCAGACATAATGAGAAGTCAAATTTCCCCAAAGCAGGAATGTCCACATGTACAAATGGTGTTTATTGTGTAATGCTGGTGTTAATTTTGTACCAAATATAGTTTAAATGGAAACATACCACTATAAATTTCAGTATGAGCACTGGGCTGCCTTTTGGGCTGGTGAGTGTGCTGGAGGTAGCTCTTGAGTGGTAAGGGACAAAGCTTAGCTCCAACTTTTCTGTGAAACTTTAAAACAAGTTAAAAGGAAAATAACTAAAGTCAGCTAATTGTAACTTATGCCATGGATACTGATATGTGTTGAGGAGCTGAATTGTGCAGTGACTCCCAGGATTTTTCTGTAAAATTAATAGTAATATAATAATATAATTTAGATAGAGTAAATTAAATTATTTGGCATGATAATTTGTATGCTTACAGAATATGCCTTAGTAATTAAGAACAACAGGGATTTGTGAAATTTGGACTCAAACAGTTTTGCCAGATGGCAACAGCAAGAATTGTAATATATTGTTGATTGGAGGAACAGGAAAGAGGTACCACAGGACTTTGGGACACTGAGTTGACATCCAGGTTCACTGCTGTTGGCAAAACCAACTTACAGCACAACAGGACTAATTAACTGTATATTTTCTAAGCTGGTCAAAGTTTGCATGTTTTCAGGCATTTAGGAAGTATTTTTTCCTTGAAGCGTAGATAGCAAGATGATGGATTTTTTTGTACACTGCCACCAAAAGTGACCTTGGCTGTCCAAGGTGCTCCAAACCAGCAATTTTCCTTTTGCCTCTTGGCACTCCAGCAGCACCCTAATTACAGAAGGCCTTGAGGCATTCAGAAGTAGGAAAGGATTCAGAATTGGCTTAACAAGTTTTGACAAAAGCAAATAATCCAGTTAAAAACAAATGTGCTCTCCTTTTCAACCACAAGTGAAGAAAACAAACATAACTTTATCTGAGTCCTTATTGATCATTAAATATAACAGAAAGATGTTATCTTAAGGCAATGTTACTGTGTATGAAGTAAACAAACAGCAAAATTCTTAGTTTTAGCAGTAGTGTGTTGAGCACTTATAGAAAAAGAGAATGTTTTGCTGTATAAAATTGTGCCTGTGGTACTTTCTCCAGGGTAACTGGCCTGCTTTTCATTCAAATTATTAGTGTCCAATTATTTTTAATGTTGTTTTAGGAAAAAAGAAGAGTTGTAAGGGGAACACTGTAACACTTGGTGTGTAATTTCCCCTGCCAGAGCAGAGATGCTGGGCACATCCTTATTTAAAGCTGAGAACCCTGGACTAGGTGTGATGGGCCCTGTGGAGGGAGAGTCACATGGTTGCTGTGAGCTGAGTTTTCCATTAATCTTTGGAAATGCCTGCAACACTGAGATTCTCAGCTGGAAAAGGACTTGCATGAAGAAGGGTCAGGAATGTTTATTTCTGTCGTGTCAAATCTGTTGTAAACAGAGAAGTTTTTTTCCATCCATTTTCATTGTTTTCCATAAAATTAGTGTCATCTTGTAAACTTCAGCATAGTAGCTGACCCTTCATTTTACATTTTGAAAGCTGCTCCTTGGACTTTGTATTGTGAAATTATGTAGCTGTGGTTATATCTGTGAACAGCATCCTCTAATATAAAAAGTACTTTTAAAGCAAAACGAAGTAAAGATGTAATAAAGGAAAGCATTTCAATAGCCCACACTGTGCCTGCATGTTGCAGCATACACAGAAAATATCATGACACTTTGGAGTCACCTTGAGTACGTAAGGAGTGATGAGTTTAAATCATGAACATCAGCTTGGAAATGACGCAAATAGAAATATTTTTATTTCCATTAGAAGAAACACCTGAGAATTCAGTGACTGAAGGAGGTTAGGGGAAATTATTTTGAACTGCTTGTTATGGGCTTTTTGCTTTGCCTTTGATGTAACATTCAGTGGAATTCACAGAAATAGCTTGGCTCACAAATAATTTATGTCCCATTGATCTTCTAGATCATCCTGAACTCAGAAGAAATGTTTGTGGTCAGTTTTTCTGCTCTCCATATGGTTTCATTGTTGTATGGGTCTTTTTTTTTGTTGTTGTTTTGTTTTGGTTTTTTTGCTAAAACTTTGCTTAGCAGTGGAAAAGAAGAAATTTGGTTTTCATTTCTGAGTGGGAAGTGTAAGCTAAGGAATGCCTTTGCAGGGCACTAGCTATTAGTAATAGATTTTAGAGGAGAACTGCTCTGGGGCTCTGCTGGCTGTACCCCCTGCCTGCCAGGCAGCTGGAGGTGCTCTGTGACACACAGCAGTGGTGTGGTACCTGCTCTCAGGTAGGGTTGTCTGACGTTTGGCCCATCTTCATCTTCAAAAGATCCTGGTAAAAGTGCACCAAGTGTTTTGCAATTCTGAGCTCTTAAGCAGCTTTCATATTTATCCTGGGCAAAAAGCAATCAAAGAAATTTCCACATTTGGAAGGGCTGCTTTAGATACTTAAGTAGTGCTGGGAGAAGGTGTGATTGTTTTACTGGTGTAGTGTATGAAAGTATGACAACAAAATAAAATTTTAATAAACAATTCTAAGTAGAATTTTTTGCTTCAGTAGGATCCTTCATTGAAAAAAAAAGTCAGTAAAATTTATGAAATGAAAAAATAGAAACAAAGCTAAAACTAGTTTCTTATAAAGTGAGTAGACACCTGACTGTGCTATTTTCTCCTAAATTGCTAAATCCTATTATAAACTTTCATTTTTATGCTCCAAGTTAAAAAAACCCCCAACCAACAAACAAAAAACTTTTATGGGATTTAGAAAGCATAAAATGACCTGAATTTAGGTATACACAACCTGCTAGCACACAGCTATTACACAACCAGCTCCCCAGTGTGCTCTGATCCAATTTCACCCCCATTCCAATTGCAATGAGCTGTTGATATCACCTTTAAATCCTGGTGCTGAGTTTCAGTGTGTTTTGATGAAATAGGTTTTAATCAGGGAAGTAAAGACCCTGTGATTTTAGATTTGCTGCCTGCTCAGGAAGGAGAGGACTGGATCCTCCAGGAGGTGAAGCTGGAAGCACACGAGTTCTGTGATTGATGGCATTTCATTCCTGATCCAGTGCTAGAGCAGCAATCATGAGCTCTGATTTAGACTATACTTATCTCCCCCACCAACAGACATCTGTGTCTTTTGAACCTGCAGGAATAAATTTACACAGAAATGAACAGGAACTACAGGAGTTTAGGCTGTGCCAAGGTGAAAAGCAGAACTTTGAACCGAGCTGTTTCTTAGGCAAGATGGCTTCACCACAGCTAAGCCAGCCAAAGGAAAAGACCACCACGTGATGTTTGGCACATGTATTAGCTTCTAACACCTTTAAATATACTGACTTATCCTATCTCACCACGTGAGGTGTCACAGTGCCACACACACATGCCATCCATAGCAGCATGCAGTGCAGCAACATTTTCTTGGGGCCTTGATATCTGCTATCATAATTTTGGCTGGCAGATACACTCAGACTCAGTTGACAGCAATTAGCTGAAACAGTGAGAACTGGTAAATGCATCAAAACAGTTCATAACATTTTGTCATTTTTGGGAAGAGAGGAGCAAATTATTACAGTAATTTAAACCATCCTTGGTGCTCAAAAATACCAATGACCGAAGTAACATGATGGTTTAATTAAACAATGAGATGGGAGATGGAACCAATACCTTGAAGCACTTGAGCACACTAATTTGAAGCATGTGAATATTGTGCTTGTGCTTGGCTGTTGTCAGCTGAATTGGAATGGCAGGCTGTCAGACTGATAACTGCAGCTACCAGGGTCAGCTGAGGGCTTAGGCATGAGCTTAAGCATCTTCCTCTGCTGGTGCCAGTGGTGGAGCAGGAATGCTGTCCTGGAGCATTATGGCCTCTGTCAGGGTGGCTCTCTTGCAGTTCATGTATGCTTTTCTAAAGCTCTGCAGATTTAACTCTTTTCACTTGGTCTTCTGCTTCTTCTGTCCCTACTATTTTTCCAGTATTGTTATTTTAAACTGCAGCCAGTTTCCTGTTCATGGAATGTAAGCACACCCCATTTTGCAGATACATTAGAAAACTTTGAAAATCTGCCTTATTTTTAATTCCAAGTAACTTTTTTCAGCTGCACTCTGTACAGAGCTCTGTCTTGTTTTTAGCTTCTTATCAGTAGTGTTAAGTTGCTTCCAGAAGGAAAAGATGCTCTGTTGAGTAAGTGGGTCAGGGGAGCAATGAAATGATGGTGTTTTTGTACAGAAATGAGGAGGAGAGTTCAGACTGGGAGTGGAAAGCTGCTCTGAAGGAAGGCAGGTGTCTGCTGGGGTGGAGGGACCTGTGCTGCCCACAGAGGATGCTCACCACAAGGATCTGCTCCCTTAATTTACTGTACACGTCCAGCTGAGGAATTGACTCACATAGGTTTGGCTTTCCTGAAGAGTAGAGGTTTATGCTACATTTAAATGTACAAAACCTGATAATGTGCAGTAGCGGAACAAAATTATCTATGAGAATGAGCTTCTTCCCACCCAAAGGAGCCTCAGTAACTTCTGTAAATTAGTTGTGAGAGTGGAGATAACTCACTTGAATGCACAAGGTGTAACTGCTGGAGGTTTCTGGGAGATGGGGGTGTATTAAAGGTAATTGCTCTAATGTGACTTTGGCTGATTTTCTTTTCTTTCAGAACTCAGGTTACAACTTCGAGCTTTGTTTTCAAAGTCATTGGCCAAGTGATGTGCTCTTGATATGTGTTACATTTGTAGCAATGTAATGTTTAATTGAATTATTTAAAATCTTTCTGATCAATGGGTACATAGTATCTGTAAAAAATTGTGCAAACTCAAGTTACGATGATGCCAGACAAATTTTTCCCTTATTTTTTCTTGAAATTTTCTACCTTGTTGTCCTACTTAGAAAAAGATTTACTCTTTTTCTAAAAATCAATAAAACCTCCAAGATTAATGATGTTATCTCGGTGATGCAAGAATGGAAGAATAGAATGGTGCTTAGACAAGATCTGTATACTTTAAAAAGCATATAAAACATTACAAATTCTTTAGGCAAGTTTCTCTCTCAAGAAAGATTTTGAACTTTATTTCTATGCTCTATACCAGTTAGGACCAACCGTCATCTGTGTTTGCTGGATGGGGAAGTCTGAACTGCTGGCAATACCTGAATAGAGAATCTGAATAAAGAGTAGAGCTTTGCAGTTGGCTTAGTTCATGCATTCTTTAAGCAGAGGCTGCAGATGGAAGAACACAGTATTGCAGGCCAGATGTGGCTGAATCTGTATGTGTGGCTGAATGTCAGTGGATCACTTACATGGGCATGGATTTCAGTGTATTGATAATTAGGCAGACTGCTCAGGCCATTCCTTTTATGGGAGAGGTTTCTCCAACCATGCCAAGGAGTTAAAGTGCTCCACAGCTGAAGAAATGCGGGAGATTTTCTGTTTCACTTGGAAACTCCTTGACTGGAAGTCCATGGTGTGCAGAATTTGTGCCAAGCCTGTCTGCACTGGGCTGGGCTGGCTGCAGGACCCAGAGAGATGAGGGTTTGAAAACCAAACCATAATTTAGGAATCTCTTTACCTGATATTAGGAAAAATACAAATCCATAAAGAGCCTGTTGAGAACTGGTCCTTTTTCATTGTTATCCCATTTTTTTCTGTTTCATATTTAAATTTTAAATACATTTAACTTTTCAACAGTTCATGTCAGAGATTTTAAATAATTACTACATTGAGCTAAAGATGAATTTTTAACCTCTTTTCTTCGGAAGCAAAGAACATGCAAATTTACAGTTACTTTCTGGCCCAGTGCCGAAACATCTCTTTTGTTGCCATGAAGGAAAATAGAAAGGTTTGATTAAAACCTTGCTCAGTAATTAAATGTCTGTAGATTTTTTTCCTGTAGACAATGTTCCATTTTGGTGGTACTTGTTGTATGATGATGTAAAATTTTAATAAATCCCTCAAATGAACCCCCAGACAGTTTTCATTATTTTTATACTACATTATCAATTAGCAAAATATGCTGCAAAAATAATAAATGGCTGTTAATTGCATGTGTTTAATTGTGTAGTTTATTAATTTAGCATGAAGGGCAAATAGCAGTCTATATTCTGCTTTCTTTGAAGAAGTCATGCATATATTTTTAAGTCTTGTCAATGATTTCATTTGGAGTAATGAATGATGTATCTTTTACTTAGATCTTAAACTGAGCACTTGCTGAACAAATTTATTAATAGACAGCCCTGCTTAGCACTACCTACTCAACATCTCCTCTGAAAACCCAGGTCTGAGCACCCTGCAGTAAACTCTCCTGAGTTTAATGACATTTTAAGCTAGGTGATGTGTAAAGCTTGTAGAATAACTTGTATTTGATGGGACATTCAGGAAGCATGGGGGATTAAGGCTACTTGCATGCAGAGGGAACTGGAAAAAAGAATGTGAAAATCATGAGGGAAAGGGCTGTGGAGCACTTGTGATTGCTTGGCATGGAAGTTGACTCTCCTGAACTAAAATTAACAAAATCTTTTTTAAGGTTTGCTTTACACATGGTTACCTCATTGACTATCTGTAGGATGGTTTGTGCTGGTTAGAAAGCCACAGCCAATATAGTTGTGTGTCCTGTATTTAGAGCTTGTAGGCAGCAGTGCCGTTTTTGATTTGCACTGCAGAAAAAAATGTTCCTCTGGATAGAGAGTTGTCTGGGGAGAGTTTTGGAAGTGATGGTACATGGGACCAGCACTAGGAGTGAGAGCTGATGCTTTCCAACTTGAACATATAAGAAGGAATGATTTTTTTAAATCCTTTTGCATGTTCAGCCCAGGTGGCAGCCTCTTCTCCCTCAGCTTCCATTCCATCGCTGCTTGGCGCTGCGTGTCATTTCGGGGCCCCCTCTCCTCTCCTTCTGCCTTTCCTGGAACACAATCATGATTGTATTTGGTTTTTTTCCCTCTTTTCTACTTCATCTCCAGCTTATATAAAGCTTTCGAAGGGCTGTATGATTTCTGCAGGTTTGTTAGTGTGCATGTGTCAGATCCTTCACCCCTTTTGCTGCAGACACGATCCTTGTGAGGAGCCTCTAGATTTATATACATGGATTTATCTGGGCCTCAAGTGGAGAAAAACCCCTTTAACTTCCCAGTTCTCTTCTAAGGGAACAGCTCAAAACTGATTTATTTTAAGCAAAAAACAAGCCCAGGCATGCAACTTATAACTTTTGATTGAAGGTGGAAAAATATTTGCTCAGGAGGGAGTGAATGCTGGTGCTCCTCAGGGTGAGCTCTTGGAAGGGCAACAGCAAACACATGGAAAGAGTATCAGTGAACAGCTACAGCAAATGTATTAATGTGTGAAAGTATACAAATCTCTTCTCTGTATTGACTTCTGGGATGTTTTACAAAAATACCTAACTGTGATTATGTATATTTTAACAAAGGCTGTGTAATCACCAACCAATCCAGGTTTGGTCAGCTCGTATAGGTAGAGCTGTTCTTCAAGATACAGAAGAATTTGTGCATTGACAAAATTATAATTTGGTAATTTGATAAAGCAGAAGCAAGTGCTTGCTAAATCAAGGTGGTAGCTTATTTTATTTTATGCAAGAATGCTTCCATGCTAGCATAAGCATGAGTTTAATTTCTGGTTCAACATTTCTGTTTTAAAATGCATAGTATGCCAAAATCCTCCAATTTGAGGTTTAGTGGTTTTTGGGACTTTTTAAAAGAAAACGGTTGAATTTTCTGTCAGCTGTTTTTAACATATATAGGGAAAAAAAAAAGTTGGGAGGTGTTTTATGGGGTAAGGTAGTGGCATGTAGTAAAGCAACATATCTGCAGGGAACCAAGATGTTTTTGGACCTGCAGGTCCTTCATTAGAAAAGTATTGTTTTGAGGATCTCTACTTCTAAATGCCACTGCTCTTTGACACTGTTTCTTTCTTCCTTTCTGATGGTGCTAGTAAGAAAACCAGGGCTGTCCTGCCTTTTAAATTTGCCTTTCATCTGTGCATGCTGTCTCCTACGTCACGCGGGAGTTCTTTGTGTGCCGGGGCAGACGTGACAGGAGCGTTTATTTCTCCTTAATTAGGGCCAGGCAGTGGGTGTGACAGCTCCTGTCCTAGCCTCGAGACTGTCACACACTCCTCCAAACAAATCAGGCAGTCAACTGATGCAAAACAGCTCCTCTCATTTATGGAGAAATGGACATTTAGGCTTCAGTGGGGGGCTTGGGGGGGTTGTAGTGTTTATAATCCCACTGAGAAGGATTGTACTTGACAATGGGCTGGAAAGTCCTCGGTGGCCAGCAAAGCTGTGGGAAAAGGGTTTGATTTTTGCAGCTTGGGCAGTGTATAGTGACTGTGAGAAATCTCCAGTGACTGCCTGGCATGGCTGCTCTGCTATTTATGGACAGCCAAGCTGCAAGTGGGAGCTGCAGCTCTAATTCAGCAGAATGCTGCCAATCCTTTGCAACATTATTGGGGTTTTCTAGTTAATTTGTTTGTTTTCTTTGTTGTTGTTTTTTCCCCCCAAGCTTTAGCCCTTAGCTATCAATTTTATGTTTTTTTTTCTCTCACATCGTGCTGTTGACTGCAGTAGTGTCAGTACAGCCCTGGTGAGGCCAGAGCAGCACCAGCCTCTTGAAGCAGAGCAGGAATGTAAAACTCCTGGTAATAAAAATAGCCTGCTTTATATTTTACATGTAAACTAAACTTTGCCATTGGTGTGGGACTTTGCCAGGTATGCATTCCGTCTGCTTTGTGACCTCTGCAGGACTAATGCAAATAGCAGTTGACTTCAGATAATTTTGTGTTATTTAGCTCATTAATTTATGTCAGTCAAAAGACAGGAGGACTTTTCTGCCAGCAATGAACTAGTTTCTGGTATTGATTTACTGGTAGTGACATGGAAGAATAAGGAATGACATTTAGTATGGCTATGTCAAAAACTATTATCTTAATATCGCTGGGGTCAAATTTTAATAGCAGCTGCCATACTGCTTCCCTGAATAGGGAGTACTTTCCAAAGGGTGGAAAAAAATACATGGCATTACAGGATAATAACTGCTGGGAAAGGCTTTTCTAACATTCCAGCAGTCCTGCTTCTCTCTGGATCAGCTGAGATCACTATGCACCACTCAGAGAGGGCATTTCCTGGTTCCAGCAGAATTGCTGCATTCTAGACATGCCTTCAAGCCATCTGGCCACATCTCACTGCACTCAAGGAATGCTGCTGGGCACGTTTAACTGGGTCCCCATGCCAGGATGCTCTGGCTGGGGGTGCTCCTGGGGGCTCAGGGGGATGGACACTGCCCTACTGCAGGATTCAGCCTTTCCTTACAAGGGTGTAGCTGTTTATATCCAGTTTAGATACATATTTTACTGCCTGTAATATTTTTATTGGAAATTGGGGGTTTTTCCTTATGTGTGCCTGGCTTTCTTTTTTGAAGATGCTGAATTTTCAGCATTGGTTGATGGCATTTTGAGGAAATATGCCTATGGTGTATTCTGTAAAACATTTTATGTATATTTAAAAAAAATCCATAAATGTCTTCTCTGCTACAGATTATACAATGAGAATTTTGAGTTTGCATGGTGTGTCTTGTTTGTGGAATGAAGATCCTTGCAGATGAGAGGTCTCTGCAAGGCCCATTAATTTTCCAATAGTGCAGTGTTAGTAGGTCCCAGGAGCTCTTTTATTGATGGTGAATGTTTATCATTGCTATTGGATGGAACAATCTCTCACTCCACAATATTGATGTTGATTGTTTCTTCTCTTTTGCCTAATCTGTTAATCCTTCAGCCCTCCTGCAATTCAGAAAATACACTGTTGTATGTAAAGCTGTTGTGTTTTTTTTTAAGAAAAAAGTGCACAAATCAGTCTGACCTAAAGTTACATAAAGAAAGAAAAATTAAGAGTTTTGTGTTGCTCTGCATTTATATGTGACCTTTGCATAGACATCTGTAGAGTAGCAGCTTCCTGAAATTACACAGTCTGTTACATTCTTCAGTATATGCATTTTAGTTGTATAAAAGTAAGTTATGCATTCCTACAAGTTTTATAGATTTCTTTATAATTCTGTAGCTCTAAAAATTTAAAATGTTTCACTATGAGTGATCTGATTGTGTTACTTATTTTTTATCTTTCCTATGGCTTTTACATAAACTGTGTGATTAAGAAGTTAAAGTGTTGATACTTGGACATAATGTTCTTTTAGTAATACATTTTAATATTTTTGTAATTCCTTTAGATCTGTTAATTCTGCCACTGTAATTTGTCAGAAGTTGCACTAGTGGACTTAAGCAGACACCTTTACATTTATTAATTGGGTTCCATTAGGAAGAGTGAGTGCATGAGAGGGTTTTTTTCAAGGTTTCCCAAGGAAGTGGGGATCTACTGCCAAACCAAATTTGACAAGAAAGAATGCTGCATAATATGATGCCTCTAGGAACTGCTTACATTTTGAGGAAGAAAACTATAAATATAGACAATTTTAAAGAATGAAGTCACATGGTTTTTCTCCACAGAGTGTAGTTGCATGAATCAAAAAATCCTAATTATTAGAAGATGAAGCATGCCCAAAAATGTGGCTTCCTCACTATAACTCCTTTCCTCAGATTTATTTCTTATTCTATGGTTGGCAGATATTCCTGTGCTGTGATTGGTAAATTCAAGCAGAATTTATTTCGTTTAACTTCAGCTGCTAAGTTCACTCCTAGTCAGTGGATGTGGATGGAGACATCCCTAGAGATTCCTGTTTTATAAACCTATTTTAGGATCCAGTGAATCACCAGCTGAAAGTGCCTGTCTCTTATTGCTGATTCTAGAGGAAGCATCAATCATTACTGCAGAACACATGTCAAGCATATATATGGCTAAAATTAGGTGTTATGAGTCCAGTGTCAGGACCAAATTAAAAAACTCCACATCTTCATTTCTAAACTGCCCAGAGCACCTCCCCTAGCTCCTTCCATTAATGGAGCTCTGCCTTTTTCCCTTTTCATGGACATCTCACCAGGCATTTATGCTCATTTTTTAAAGTCTTTATGGTCCACACAGCCATAAAATGATGGATAACACAGCACTGCTTACTGCTGATCTGTGTTGCTTTCATGTTTACAGACAACCTTTACCTTCCAGAGTCCCATAAAAGAACTTGCTTGCTTCACTCACATTTAATATAACTAATAACTAATAAATACCTTTCCCAAGGTATTTATTTTGGTGAGATTTTAGTTTTTGTGATACCATGTCACCTAATTTTTGGTATTGTAAAGGACTGAAAGGAATACTTGAAAGGAGTTGCTATGGCTGTTGGCTTAGAAAGATTTTCCCATTTTTTTGTTGGATGGCTGCTTAAATGCCTTTAATAGTTTTGTAAGTGGTACATCTTTTTCTTCTTCCCTATTGGCTGCTTTTCATTTCCAACACAGATATTTCTCATTCTGCCAGATATTGAAGGTGTAATTGCCCACAGTGGATTGCACTAAGAGCTTGCAAAGAGAGGATCATCCAGACAAACAAATATTAAAGTTCAACCATTTACTACCAGTGGGCAAATATCGTCTCTTCAGTCCCTGCTGCTGTACTGCATTAAATAAAAAGTGATAGGCTACAGAATTGCCTTCAAATCTTTCTGCTGTCCAGACAATGCATCATAGTTTGGCGACCTAACCATATAAACCCCAACTTTACTCTCTGATTGCAAATTCTGAAACCATTAAATGAAATTTGTGTAAAGAAAACCAGACCCCTTTCATCTTAATCCAAATTTATTTATTTTAATTTTCTACTTAAATATTGTGCCAGATAATATTGATTGAAAAAACCCAGAATTTAAAAAATGACCAGGTCTTGTTAGAATTGCATCTCTGCCACCTCCTCCCTGAGAAATGCATTTATTTGACTGTGCTTTGTATTTGACTGCAGCTTTCTGCATCTCCCCCAGCAGAACTCTTTACAGGATAAATAATGTAAGAGAGAAGAACAAAGTGGCACACTAGGACACATTATTCAAGGCAGTGATGTTGCAAAGCAGCATTTGGGTTGAATCAAAACGATTATTTCTATTTTCCAAGTACCTGCTGGTTTGTGCAGGATTGTGGCACTGGCAGGCAGGGCTGGCCCTGTGTGAGCATAGCAGTGAAACCCCAGTGCTCCCTGAGCTGGAAAGGGCCCAGCACGGGGCTTTCAGGCAGTGCCTGCTTGCAGGAGCCTGACTGGGAACCAGCAAAGCTAAAAGCTCTCTGAGGTGGGAATGAAGCCTTTGGACGTGCATAAAATAGCTTGATTCACGTCTTAAAATAGGTGCTTTCATAATGGACTGTGAATGACTTTGATACCAGATCTATAAAGAGTTTGAGACACATTTTAAATTTTGTTTTTCTGGAATAACCCCAGGGTAAGTCACAATGCACTGGGTTTTGTGGCTGCACTGTAATGGGAGTGTTGTGAGTGTGGGCTGGTCAGGGTGGCTGGGAGAGTCCCTTGATGTGCCTGGGAATGCTCTGATCCCGTGTGTGGCAGTGAAGAGGTTAAATGCTACCAGCATCTGCTGGCAGGGAAAGGAGTTTTCCAAAGTTTTGCATAATGGGACCATTGAGCAAGTATGTTTTGAAGTTGTCCAGGCAGAAAAGCTTTGTGCTTTAGCATGGCTGTCCTTTCAAAGACAAAATGAAAGTAGGGTGAAGCCTGGAAGATTAAACACCTGCATGGTGAGGTGAGACATTAGCACTTGGATTTAAAACAGTGTTTCTGCTCCTAATTCCAGAGACTGGGGTGTTTACTGTACCAACATCTGGCTTTTGTCTGTATGTCCACAGTAATGAAGTAAGTTTATAATTTGTTTTCACTGCTTAATGTTTTCATCTCCCAACTGATAACTTCTTTATCCTCATCCTCTTGGGTCATAAGATATTGCTGGTGTACTCTTTTTGCTGGACTATTTTTTTTTAGCAGTAAGTGTAGCTTATACTTCTTTTTTCTTAAATCAGACTTCACAAATAGTTGAACTATGATTGTTACATATTAGACTGCCTTTACATGTGCAAGCTTACAATAACAGGGTTAGGTTGAACTAAAGTCCAGCAGATAAAATACAGGATGGGTCAGGGCCTGGCTGCTGGGGCATGGTTTTTCCTCCCTCTGCAGGCATGTGCATCATCTCTTTGGAGAATATAGAATCAATCCATTGATGAGGCTGAACACCAGCCAAGCCTCAGCCTTTGTGAGCATCCTGGCTCCCCCACTGGCTTTCCAGGGCCACTGGCCCAAGGGGGAGGATTTTCCCTGGGCTTCATCCACTGCTTTGCAGGCCATCCCATCCCATCTGCAGTGGGGCTGGAGCCCAAGCTATCTCCCCTTATGCTTTCTTCTATTCCTCTCAACTGGTTTAGCACTTTGAGAAGGGAACTCACTGGAAAGAAGGGTGTTACTTGAATGTCCCACATAAAAAAGAGTCTGGGATGTTCCTGCTGTTTGTTGTGCCTGCATCTGTGACTGTCCTGTAGCCAGCTGGCTCTGGTTTCATCAGATCATCCCAGCCATGGGGGCTCCTGACCCTTCTTGCTTTCTAATTGCAAACAGGCAAAGAAAAATTTAACAGGAGTATATATTTAAACAGGTTTTTGCTGGTATTGTGCCATTTTGCAGCAACTATGTTATAGGAATATGTAGAGGTACCAATAGCAGGGCTTACTGAGAAATAGAAAAGGGTTAAATGAATTTGGAAAACCTACTTTACGTGGACAAAAAAAAAAAATTGCAAGAAGAAAAAAAGCCAAGAAAAATACTATTATTTGCCATATGATGTCTATAATAAGAGAGTGATGTCAATAAAAAATGCATAATGGAAAGAAACTGTTTTCAAAAGGAGACAGAGTAAACCATATTAGCTTCTTCAGGAAAAAATACCATGCTGTCCCAGCAGATAAAGCCACCCTACAGGAAATAGTGATGGAAAGAATAAGAGGGATGGGTTTTGGCATTTCAAGTCCACTATCTAAAGGCTACAGCGTGACAGGCAGACCTGTGTGATGGCTGCTGGGTTTCTGCCACTAGAAAGGGTATTATGTGTTTCAAGCAGGCACATCTGATAATTTAACAATATGAAAATGTATAAATGCATCCAATGTTTAATGCTACAAGAGCCCAGGCACCATTCTGCATCAGGAGTGGTGAAATGGGGCTTAGCTGTACTATTTTGCTTGCCTGTCTTTGTTTCACCAAGCTGTGGAAGCTTTTCCTGTAGCTTTAGTTATCGATGTCACCTTCCCGAGTTCAGCTGCTGTAATGGCTTTGGCTGGGGGTGGTGGCACCAAGGGCTGCACTCTGCATGAGCACAGAGGCCATGGAGGGAAATGTGGCAGGGCCCAGTGCAGGGAGGGCTCTCATTGATTTCCTCTGCCAGGCTGCTGAGCGCTGTGTGCAGCCCTGAGCCCCTGGAGAAACCTGTCCAGCTGCATCCACATCACTGCCCTGACATCCCAGTGTGGGGGACACAGTCAGGGAGGGCTTGCAAAAGGCAGAGGGGTTGCTGTTCCTCCTCCCCTCCCACCTGCAGGCAATCGTGCTGCCCACCCTCCTGTTAAATTGGAACAGTGAAAAGAGAAATATGGAAAAAAACCAACCAAACCCTTTGCAAATGGCTTTGTGCTTTTCAAAATTATGTATGCTAGGGGGAAAATAGTGTTTAAAAGTGAGTGTTAAGCTTTACATGGAGGCTGGTGGTGGAGAGGTTGGAGTGCTGTGTTGGGCAGCAGGGGTGATGCCTCCTGTGTGTCTGCCCTCTCCAGAGCCCCCCACCACCATCCAGAGCAGAACTCCAGTGAGTGATGGAAGATGAACTCCAGTGAGGCAGAACTGGCCTCCAGCTCCCTGTTTGGAGGGTGAGGCTCCTGTTGGAGAATATTCCCACCAGTTTAAGGGAGGAAGAGTAAATCTCCAGAGGGATTTGAACTCCTCTGTAGGCTTCCCTGCCTATCAAATCTTTGGGAATGCAGATTTTAAATGTGCAGGTCTCTCCTGTGGAGCTGCCAGAGGCAGTGAGCATACACTCATGGCATACCTCAGACTTCCACAGAACAGTGTAGTGGTGGCTGGGAACCAGCTGGGCTTGTCTCCACATGGGCAAATGTGACAGCCTCACATCCTGGTGTGGGGCAGAACATGGCCCTGCTGAAATGTCAAGCTGGATAAGATTTAAAAAAAAAAAGTGGGGATTTCTTTTTTTTTTCTCCCCTCACAAATAGACATTTCTTAGGCTTTCTGGTTTAACTGAAAATGAAGGGATTTGTTTTTGCTTTCCCCAGCTGGCAGAACACTCTCTGACCAGCTCTAGAATTTACACTAAATTGAGTAACACCAGAGTCTTGCTGAATTGGACCAAAACAAAAGTGGCTGCCATGAAGCACTGCTTGGTGTGAATTTGAAGCACAAGGATAAACATAAAGAGTTCTTCACTGACACCTATTCTATATTTAAAGAGTTTCCTGTGCAAGTTTGCTGCTTTTAAAACTGCTTAAAAACGCTAGAGGCTCCAATTTTAAATACCAGTGTACCAGTCATATGTGGTGCTACGTGAAAATTTATTTTTATTTTCAAGTTTGGTTGGAAATTGGGTGGTGAAAGCAATGTGTGATGTACAGTAAGCCTGTAGCTTTTCAAATAGGCAAAGAGCTTGAAGTGGGATTGACTTTGGAGGGAAATAGGCCAGAAGACTCTGTCAGCACAACCTGAGCAAGGCCACACCAGAAATCCTCAAGTGTTTGCTTTGGCTGTGGGGAGTTGTCACAGCCTCTGGATCTACCCCCAGTTAACGCTACCAGCTTTCAGCAAGGAAAAAATGGTGCTTCTCTCCACAACTCCCTTCTATAAAACATGTATAAAACGTGTTTCCTAGCCTTGAGGAGAGGGCTTTTTCTTGCTTTCAAACCTCATGAATGACGGGCAGCCTTTTAATTACACATACACTCTTTTCTTTTATACTCACCCTAATGATTTTAGTAATAACATGTACTTTTTAATAGCTGTGTTTTTATGGATTTTCTACTGCTGTGTGAGCCTTGTCTTTTCTGTGAGGGAAGGAATCTGTGCTCTGCCAATGATGATGCTGGGCAAAGGGGGTGCAGGTGCTGGAATAGCACAGGAAAATAAGTGTGAAGAGTCCCTTCACCCACCTGGTCATCTGACTTCCTTCCTAAGAGGACATTTCCTCTAAAACATGTATTAAAAATGGTTTCTTTGTGTTTGAACTATGTGATGTCTAAGAGGAGACATGGTAGTGTTACAGAGGTAATGAGGGCAAGATCTGCTTTGACTTAGTATTCCTCATTCTGTAGGGTTCTGTAGGATTTTTTTAAATTACATTTAAAGGGGACAGTTTAAAACAAACCAAAAAGGTTAAAAAGCTTACAGGAAAGTGATGAACAAGGGAGTGGAATGAGTATTTTGTAGACTTCTCTTATAAACTAGCTATTGCATAGATAGTTCTGGCTGTGGAGTGTTGCACATGATTGTCTGTGTGGTTCTTTCAGCACTGGTATACCTATGTTTTGTCCTTATAAAAAGGAAGACTTAGTAACCACATTGTAATTTCTTAAAATTAATTTATTTTTGAATGGACACAAGTTTTAGAGCACCACTATCTTTGTGGTCAGTAGGAACAGAAATGTTGAATCTCACAAGCTGTGCTTGGTAGCAGAAACAATAACTTCAATCATCATGTTACTGTAAATATAACTTTTAGGGATGCTCTTGTTTGCTTGTTTACAGACCTAGGCAGACATAAACTGAGCAATGCTGTTCAATACCCAATATAAATATAGTAAAAATCCACACAAAATAGTGTGTGGATGTTTGAAAAGAAGGATAGAAATTTGAGAGAAGTGATATATGTGCAAATACAGGAGCATTGTCCTGCTATAATGAATATTGTCATATACAGTGAAGGAATATATTGCTACCAATTTCCCAACAATCTTCTTTCCTAACCAGTCTAAAGACATATATGCAGCTGCCAACCTGATGAAATAAAAAATTTTTAATGCTTTTATATTGCTACTCCAAGGAAAAGCTTTTTACTGCTCTATGGGGAAGAGAGGGCAATAAGTTCTGAGCCACCATTTTAATAATTTTATTTTTCAGTTTAGAAAGCTGTAGATAAATTTTACAGTGTTGCTATCTAAAAAATGCAGACTTGTGCTTTTGAGTGTCACTGGTAAAGCAGTAGGGTGAAGAGAACAAAGAAGATCAAAGAGAAGGGAGTTTATTTCAAAGGCATCCATAAAAATAGTGGGGTTTTAAAATTTTATTAACAGTGACCTGATATAAGCTTAACTAATTTGGGTCCCAATCTTGAAAATGATTTCATGCATGTTTAACCTCAATCATGTTTGTTGTCAGCTAATTACCTTTGTTTACAAACTAAGCATAGAATGTTTGCAAAATGAGCACAATGGAAAAATTGATAAAAACCACAGATATGCAAATGTGAAAAATCAGGCAGCCACACAAAGTGTAAATATTATTTCACCATTTAGCACTTGGAAATTCAAGAGATATTAATTCCATGTCTTTTCAGTTACTGTTGAATTTGATGAAACCTCTTTTTCACCTGAAGGAATAAACTAAAAATAACCAAACAACACAAGTGAAAGTTGATGGAAGAATACTGAACTTACATGAACATTGCAGTAAATTATTGAGACCAAGTAGATTTTTGGCTTAAGATGAAAAGTTGTTTGGTTTGGCAAGAGTTTTTCTGCTGCTTGGCTTATTATTGGCTATTTGAATATCTATTACATTAAAGTATTGAAAATAATTGAAGTACCACACAAAAAAAGGTTAGGTATCACCATGACAATTAACTGCTATAAAGAATTCATAGCAGTGTCCAGTAAATCACAGCAATGTAATTTAAAATCCATAGCAGAAATCTTGAGCTGTGACTTCTATAGTAATATTTAGTTAAATCAGGCTTACACAAGTAAAATTTTAAAATTGCAGCACTAGATAACCCAGGTGAAAGGTAGGACCAAAGATGGTGATTCTCTCCCATGCATCACCTTCTTGCTAATGCAGAATGGATTTTTTTTCTTGGGTGGGGTGTGTACTGTGTGTAAATGCTTTAAAACAAAACAACAACTGAGGAACAGAGGCACTGCAGGTTTTGCCTTTGAATTTTTGACCTCTGTGGAGGTCATGCATGTTAAACTGCAGATGCAGGTACAAAATGCACATCAAGGTCACTGCTCTGTGGTGCTGCTGGCACTGCCACATGACTGTGACAAAGCCATGCTTGGGTTTGTATTCTTTCCCAATTTCTAACCTGCAAGTTAACCTGTTTTCTATTGGTTTACTTGGTGGGCAAGAGCTGTATTGATGAAGGGACCTTTCACCTGGAAGTGAGTTGGAGATGCTGTTTTAGGTAGACTGTGGTGCAGGCTGTGTCACATATCAGCCCTGAGCACAGCCAGCTGAAGAGGTGGACAGCCTTTACCTGGAAATTAGGCTTTTCCACTGTGTAGATGCTCATCTGCTTCCTCCTGGAACTCAATAAACACAAATTTAAGTTTTCTGATTTTGAAGTTTTTGTATTTCAGTACAGAATCCAGACATAGCACAGTTTGAATAAATCAGGTTTGGGCTTGTCAGAAAAGAACTGAAAACTCTTGGTTAGCCTCAGCTCAGTTTTGAGTCCATTAGTGTCAATCCAGATGATGTAAGGGAGGTTTTGGTTGCTGTTGATAAGAATTCCCATGACTTTTAATTCTGCTGAATCAATGTCTGGTATATATGTGAGCTGAATTAAAGCAATCACCTGTTCTTGCTGTGCTGCCCTTTCTGTGATGGACTTGCCCCTGAGGTCACAGACCTTTCCCTGCCTCTGAAATGGGGGAAGCAAAGCCAACTCTTCCAGGAGAACTAGAAACAAATACAAGAGATGCAAATATAATTTATTTGGTGTGCAAATGGCAGCCTTGGAGTGTTCTTGCTAGTGAAAAGAACAGGGAAAAGCCAAAGGGCAGAAAAGCCATTAGAGATATTGTGTGTTGATTCCCTAGGTCCTCTTGTTGGGACTTCTCCAGCATGACTTGGGCTTTGGGTTATTTGGTTTCAATGCCCAAGGTGTTCTTTATCATCTCATTTTCCAATGAGCATGACTTTTCTGAAAGTGGGGGATTTTTTTCCCTGAGGACGATTTTAGAGGAGAAGATGCTGCAAAGTTTTTCATACTCTTCTCACCTGGGCTCTAAACAGCACTGCAGGGAAGCAGCTGTGATCCTCATTCACTTCTCTGTGCAACTCCTCCATGCTCGCGTCTGCACTTTTATTCCTTTTATTTGATTTATTACTTTTATTTTGGTGCAACTCCCAAAAGCTGCAGCTGGGAGGGAGCAGCCCTGGCCAAATCCCACCAGTGCTATCAGACACCCACAGTGTCACTGGAGCTGGAGTTTTCCTTGTTTTCCCCATGGCCTCAGCAAAGGCAGCAGGGCTGGGCACTGGCAGGCTGACTGGGCTTCTGTGTGGGAAAGGTCGAGCTGACAGTGGGCACCCCGGGGCTGTGCCTCATGTGACAGGCAGGGACAGACCTGTGCTGGGGCACTTGGGGGCCAATGAAGGCAGCTTTGTTTCCAAGCAGAAGCTGTTGTTTGTCCAGCCTGTCCTCGAGGTTGCTCCTTGTTGTGATGGAGGGAGCTTTGTGCTCCTGCTGGGCTGTTTGCATCCCCTGGCAGTCATGCCTGCAGTTCCACATGGGCTGTGTGAGCCACAGACCATCCTTCCTGCCTGCAAAAACATCAAATTACACCTCCCCTTTGCTGAAGAGGGGCCATTGTGTTCCGAGCTGGCAAATCACCCAGTTCAAATAAGCTTTAATTTCTCATAGGACCCTATTGTTACCCTGTGGTAAAAGCTGCTGTGGGAAATTTCCATGATAACAGTGCAAATTTATGCTCAGTTCTTTCTAGCAGTGCCTATGTGGCAAACACCATCAGGAGCAGGGACTGTCCTGCTGTAGCTGTCTGGCCATCTCCTGCTACCTGGTGCTTGGGCTCCTTTGGTCCTCCCTGGCCTGATGGTGGCATTATTTTGTGTAAATCTGTGTCTGTGTGTGCTGGCCCTCTTCCCCCAGTTCCCAGGCTGGGAGCATGAGGGCTGTGCTGCGGGATAAGGAACAAATTTTGTGTGCACGTTCAATACCCTGGCAGAAATCAGGAGCTGAGCCCTGGGTAGTGCTGAGGGAGCAGAGCCTGGTGCCTTGTTCAGGTGCCTGCTGCAAGGGAGCCCTGCCATCCCTGCCATCCCTGCCACTGTGCCAGAGCTGCCAGCTGGCACTGACAGCCCCGTGCTGCAGCCTGTGCCCTGGTGTGACCCTGGAATTGCTGTTCCACAGGCACTGAACTCCCAGCTCCATTGGCATGCCCAGCACTGCAGCCCCATGGGCACCCTCCAGCAGCCAGCAGAGGCTCTGGCAGGGCTTGCCTGGCTCCTGGGAGGCTTTGGTGTGATTGTCACTGTGGGGAAGGGGACCCAGAGCTGCTCCCAGCTCAGTGCTTCACAGGGAAACTGAAATTGTGGTTTGGAACATCCATTGAAGCAATCTTAGTGCTTGAGGTGTGTAACACATACACACCATGCAGGCTTATTTTTTAATTTCAGTGTGCACTGGTCGAATCTTTTCCCCCTGCAAAAGTCCTGGGCTTCATTTTGGCTCCATGGTCCTCTCTGTCTGCAAAAGGAGCTGGCAGGGCTGCAGTTCTTCACCATGGAAAATTGCATCATTTTAACACTTTATTGCAGTGACTTGTAAGAAGGGTTAATGACTATCTGAAATACTTCTGCACCTTTTTTCTGTTATATTTTTTTACTAGGTTACAATCTTATGTTTCTATTTGTTTATTGTTATTAGATTTCTATGTAATAGATAAAATGTCATTTTTATTGCATTGCAATGAAAAGGCAGAAATTGCATGGACAAAATAACATTTCTGAATCCATAAGCTTCTATTTTAGTCTTGCACAGGAATGGGGCAGGTCAAGCAGTTTCTGAAGTGTCATGTAGCTTCAGGTTTCTGAAACCATTGACTCAAGCAAGTTTATTTAAAGCATTTATTTTTATTACTCATGCTAATGTCCTTCTGCAATAACTTCCCATTCTTTTTGATTCAGAGATGCAGAGAAAGGGTGTGAAACCTTTACGTGGTTTCACCTATTGTTTCCTGCTGGATGTTAGTTGTGAGACATTTTGGAAATGCTTTACCATTTTGTTTCTGAAGTGCAGGCTGGAAATCATGCTTCAATGTCTGATAAATGCATGATCTCCATTTTATTCTAGACAAATCTTTTGTAATATTTTATAGCTTTCTTTTGCCTGCATAAAAACTTAAATGTTCCTGGCTGTAACCTTGTTCCTGCTTTCTGGCATATTTTTGTTAAAATCTTAAATCCAGTGCAGCCTGGGAAATCATTCACTTTCTTACCAGGAAAACCCAGGACTGTGCTTTGAGATTTCTGTCTTTATTTTACAAAATCAAACTCTTTTGAACTTGATCGTAGTTGTATTTTCATTTTACTGTAGTTGTCCTCCCCCTCTGTGACTTGTATTTTATTATTTCAAGTAAAATGTATAAGAGATTGGCAAACAAAATCGAATTAAGCTATATATTCTAAAAATATTACAAATCCTCTTTTTTCATAGTTCTGCCCTCAGCAGCTCACAGTGTGGGCACTGGCACAGGCAGCCAGATGCAGAGATACTTGAACTCGTGCTCCATTGCAGGAATAAAGTACATTTGCATGTGGATGTGAAGGCTTGTGCATCTCCAGGAGGTGAAAAAGCCATGCCAGTGGATTGTGTAAAGCAACAAGGGAGAATTCTTCTCCATGTCATAGCTACATTCTTCTATTCTTCTGCACTCCTTGCAGGGCTCCAAATGCCTGCTTGAGATAATGGTACCTTCCTCAGTGTTGCCTGCTCAGACCCCAGTATAAATTCTTAGCAGTTTTCTAAATTCCTTGGTTTAAGCAGCAAGCTTTGCCTTCATTATACATGGGACACACCAGCCATCCTCTGTGTGAGCATTTCAAAGGCAGAGTGGGACTTACCCTGAGCCCTCTTGGGGCTCAGCAGGGAGGAGAGAGTTAATTGTATTTAACTGCCTTTTTTCCTTCTTTTTATGCCCCAATCTTCTGACAAGTCCCTTGGGTTATTTTCCCTCCAGCGTGGCCATTCTCCCTGTCCCACAGGTGTGCTTTCAGAGGCTCTGCTGTGGAAGAGACTTCCTCTGCAGACTTCAAAGGGTCTTTTAGAAGCCTCTTGAAAGTTAACCATTTGGTCTCTTTTACAACAGATTTAAAATCCTTTATGATTGGCTTAGCTGGTTTTTGGTTTTATTTTAGTGGGAGGAAACAAGGGCATAGACAGGGTAAACATCCAGTGGTAGTAAAACCTGCAGATAATTCCACTTCCATTATTATCCTATCACTCTGTGCACCCATCAGAGGTGATTAAAGTGTTAAAAACTCTCATTACTTTAAAGTCTTTGATTGTCCTCCCAGCTTTGGTCATGCATGGAGAATGCAACCACCTCCATTTCATGCTGATGGAGCCTTCACATCAGCCTGTGTTTTATGTATATGCAAATCCCTACAATCAAGCCAATTATGGAGAGCTGCACTTTGAGCATCCTTGGCGGGGTGACCTGTCACAGGCACCACTCTGATAGCAGCTGAAGCTGTCATGTGCTTTAGTGACTGCCTGAGTCACATGGGAAATGGTGTTTTTTAATTGAAAACTCATTTCTCTGAATTAGAACTGCAGTTCAAAAGATTTCTCTTGTGCTCACTGGTGCATGTGTCTCACCTTCACAAGTCTTTGTTTCGTGGATTAAATCGACTTCCTTCAGTTGATGATTGCATTGGAAATATTTTTTTCCTGGAATACCTATTTTTTAATTGAAAACTCAAAATAAGTAGGTCATACACAGCTTAGTGTTTAGAATGCTTATATATATATATTTAAAAATACACTAAATAATTTAGTTGTGAGGTAAGATGAAACACAAGATGTCAGGGGAAAAAAATCTCATTACCTGCAGTGTCATCTGTGGAAGCTTTGAATTGCTTGTCTTTTAAATTACTATCTTGCAGCTTCAAGAAAATGTTCATCTATAGAATGAAAGTATCTGCTAATTTAGATTGCAGATAAAGTGTGTGATTAATATATGTTTTAATTTATGTTCTCTTTCATTTGCCAGAGATACCCATGCTAGTGCTTTGCATACATAAACAAAAATCACACAAATGGAGCAGGAATTCCTGTGCCTAACTCGTGTGATTTGTCTACTTGCTTAATGAAACAACTGGGCCCAAAATGACAGGTATAGCATGTGTCCCTTCAACTTTCCACTTCTTGGTAGCCTGAAAGTTTGAATTACATCATCTCCAAAGAGAAGGGAGAAATTATTTGCTCATAATAATGAGAAAACAGACTGCTGTGTGTTCCTGCTCCTTAAACTGTGTCCTGGCAGTTTGATATCAGTGCCCACAGAGCCACCTGACTTTCTTTTCACCATTGACCTCACCCATGCTGGCTGATAAGGAGAGATGATGAAAGAGGCCTGAGGTGACAACCTTCTTCTGCACTGCAGGCAGTACCTGAGATGCAATTAGCAGTGACTCAGCCGGGATCTGCTGGGGGCTGCAGGCTTCTGATGAGACTGGCTGGTCAATGGCAACTGATCTTTATCCATTTTAAGGAGACTATGAGCCAGTGCTGACAGCAGCTTCTGCACTGTGCCCATGGCTGGAAGCAGATTGAGTAGAGAGAGAGGCCAGGAGATCTGAGAACTGCACCACAAGAGCTGTAGTGCCTTGCAGGAATCATTCATCTCAGCAGCACAGCCTGTCTGAGCTGCATCACCCACCACCTGTGGATGGATAATTAGGGTAAAAACTCAGCACAAATTGGGTATGATGTTCCTCTGTCCTTCATAGAGCCTCCTAGTTTCTGAAAGTGAGAGGGATAAGTTGCTTTATGTCTGGTCCAACATGTGTCTGGACCTTCTTTTTCTATTGATCCCTTTTTGCAGCTAATCTTACTGTTGCCCTGTAGAGCATACTGGAGCAGTCAGTTCCACATGGGAGTGATGTGCCAGGTAGAAAAGGACTGCTTTATTCATTTTCTTTTAAACCTGCTGCTCAATAGCTACCTTGGAGTATCTATTTCTCCTATTTTATTAAATGGGAAACCATTGTATCACCATGTGTCTGCTATTTATGATGATATGGAAATCTATTCTGTCTCCTGGAGGGAACACGTTTTCATAGACTTTGAATATACAGAAGTGTTTCAACAGATCTGTTCACCCTCACTGCCTGCCTGATACATCCTCTTTAAGCTGAGGTGGCTCTCACTAAATGCACTGCAGGATGGGGCTCACCATGAATTGAAATCATGATGTAGGTTTGAGGTTCTCCAATCTCTGCTAATGATTGCTGCTATCTGTTTGCCTTTGGCTTCTGGTTGTTTTCAATTATATTTCACAGGCTTAATCCCAATAATTCACACATTTTTATCTCCTTGAATTGCAGTAGGTATGTTATTGCATAAAAGAGATGAGTAAAGGTGATTTTTCCTGTTGTTTTAATATTCTGTTGTCTGACTGTGATGTTTACCACATCTCAGTATTTAACTTTACTCTCTCTGGAGGAGATTATTGAATGCAACCTCTTGGGACAGGTTCTTTCTTCTTTTCTTCAGAGAAAATGTGAATATCACAAATGTATTTGCTCCTATAGCTTTTCCTGGACAAAAGCTTGAGTGAGCTGGTAATGATATGCAACTAACCTTGCCAGGACTACAGAAAAAGATTGTTAGATATTAATAAAAATGATCATGTAGATCATAAAGATAATCAGGGAGCCAGAGGAATTTTCAGCCTTTGTACTTAAAAGAGATGTACAATCTCAGCCCAGCCAAAGTGAACAGGTGTTTTTAAGCTGTCTTTTTTACACATACAGAATGAGCTGTTTGTGTAGCCTGGTGACCTATGAAAACAAGAAAAAGAGAATGCAGAATCTATTTAATCATTAGAAGGGAAGAAAAACACCATGTTCTTAAAGATTTTCTACTTTTTTAAAGGGTAGTTTGATATTATGGGTAATACACAACCTGGAGATCTGCATTCAGTTCTCACTGCTGCCATGGACTGCCTACCTGACTTCACAAGTCACACTTATTTTATTTCCTCATGTACTAAAGTAAATGCAACAAAAGGATATGGTACCATGATGGTAATTACTGTCTTTATTACATAGAAACATTTGCATTGAGATATTGCTACTGTTTTATACAGAATAGCAATGCCAATGATCCTGCTCAGGGGCCTCAAACTGAAGGGGACAAGGGCTGCTGCATATCTTAGCTGAATGATATGTGGGTAGATGGGTGTGTGGAACCTGTAATTTCCATGGCTTTTGCAATATTGGGTGGTGTGTGATTTGAGAAACCATTTTATCTAAGCTGCATCCCCATGCCAAATAGCAGGACATAAATAAATGCATGCAGATAGAAAACAGGTGAAATACTTCCTGTCTTAGTTGCTTTAGGGAGGCAAAATCTCAGATGCTGTTGCTTTGTAAAGTTGTCCTTTTGTAGTATTGCTTTCTGAAATGAATGTATATATAATCTCTCCTTTAAGGAATGATTTCTTTTGGTTTTTAATTGTTTCTGATTTTCCCTTTTCTTTTTTTGGAGCACAGAAAAGGAAGATGTATGTAAAGCAGTGACTTGCCATCAACTTGCCTGTGGTGGGGTGTCAGAGAGGTGGGAATTTGGGGATAAATGACCTTCCTTGATTTTTTTATGAGATAAAGTTGTGATGAGTAACATGTCAAAGCCCTCTGCACCAAGGACCAAGGATTTCCTAGATAGATTTTGAAATATGTGGAAATGTCTGGTCACTATTCACTGTATGAATTACTTTATTTTATGTTTAGCAAATGCATCCATCTTAAATGCTGAATGTAATGTGAACAAACCCCTTCTGTTGTTAGTAAATGCAGGAGGGGAGTTAGAGCAGTTCCCTTGTGTCATGCCATGGTAAAACTCACAGTGTAAATCTCAGTATTCACTCTAGAACTGCAACTAGAATGCAGCAGTAATCTCTGGTTTTTAGAAAGAATAACATAAAATTGTATAGGGAGATTTACACAGGAAAACTCATTCACATCACAAAATTAAGTCGCATTTTCCAAGCATGTTAGCATTTATTTCTGCAAGAGCAAATTACAGATGCAATTTGTACACAGCAGTACTCAGAAAGCTGAGCTTTCAGCAGCTTTTTTCTTGAGCCCATATTGGGATTGCTGCTTTCAAGAACCAGAGGCAGTGGCTGAAAGAAGAGGAAGTGTGATACTAATTTAGGTTTGCATAAATGAGAGCACAGGCAGCCTGCATGTTGTCCAATGTAACACAGCTTTGCCACCTTGAATTTCCCTGAACAACAGAGGAGAAGTGTTGTTTGCTGAGGTTCACAGATGTGCAATCCATCTCCTTCACTCTTCTGAACTCTCTACCTGTGGAGTTCTTCTTCTCTCAGCCACATCCAAAGACTTCATTCTGTGTCCTGATCCTTGTGTGCTGTGCTTGAGGAGGGAGCAGCAGCAGAGTTGTGCTCTTGATGTCTCTCAGGGACCTCATTGGTGTCTAAAACTTTGTGGTGAGGGGAAGAGGAGGGGCAGGCGCTGATCTCTGCTCTGTGGTGACAGTGACAGGACCCAAGGGAATGGCCTGAAGTTGTGTCGGGGGAGGTTTAGGTTGGATTTTAGGAAAAGGATTTTCCCCCAGAGGGTGGCTGAGAACAGGAACAGGGCCCCCAGGGCAGCGGTCACAGCACCAGCCTGGCAGAGATCAGTGAGCATTTGGACAATGCTCTCAGGCACAGGGTGTGACTCTTGGGGTGTCCTGTGCAGGGCCAGGAGTTGGACTTCATGACTCTTGTGGGTCCTTTCCCATTTAGGATACTCTGTGATTCTATGGTTGTCTCTCTCAGCAGGACTTAGGGTACAGCAGGAGTGGGCTGGAGGTTATCTGCCTGGAGCTGAAAGAGAACACGTTGAGGCTAAAAGGAGGATCTGTAGGTAGTACCAGTGCCGTTTGGGTGCCAAGGTTATATCTGGGTTCCCCATGTCCCTCTTCTCTCCCTGTTCTAAAACACAAATTAATTTTGTTTAATTTTTTGAGTTTAGTGGCTCTATATTTTAGGCTTGCTTAACTGTACCAGAGACTTCCCATTATTGTTTTACTTATTTCAAGTTATTATGAGTAATGTATTAATTGAGTATGCATTCATATACTTATTTAAAATGAATATATAATGAATATCTATTCTACTATTCTGTTATGTTCCACTCATTACAGATAGCCAGTGCAGCCCATAGCTTTGCAGGAGCCTGCATCCCAAGTTTTACCAGAATCTGTTAGTCCTGTGTTGGTGGGGTGGCCAGATAAGGAAGTAGCTTACTTACCTGAGAATCTTTCTAGAATTTACCAATGAGATTTGCTGGAGACTGTGCAAACACTCCTGGTGGGAGCAGTACCTGCTGAATCCATTGCTGAAGATCCAGCAGGGTGTTGGCAATGCCCTGCGTTCACTGTGTGAGCAGAGAGAGCTGCCAGGGCTCCTGCTTCAGGAGGGAGATGGGGGCAGAAAGCATCATAAGGCACTCAGGTTGCTGAGTGGACACCTCGTGGTTGAAGGCAGTGCCTGCCTGCAAGTTTGGGTGTGGAAATCCTCTGTAAACCATAGAAATAACATCTCTGGGACCCACAGAGGCTCCATCAGAAATTTGCCAAACTCTTAAGTGGAAGCCAGCACTTCATGGCACTCCATTTTCTGTAGGACGAAGAGAAGCACTCTATGGAGTTGTGGGCGGTATAGTCCTAAAAAAAGTGCATTGAATTGACCCTGATGGGAAAGAGAATTCCCAAAAGGACAATGTTTTGGAGGAGGAAAGGCAGTAGTGAGCTTCAGACAAATCTGTGATACTCTTTGGCAAATCAAACTGCTGAACTGAATTTCAGGGATGCACATGGGGGTTTTAGGTACATAAGTCAAGGCCTGTGCCCCACTCTCTAATCTTCAGTTGTAGTGTTAAACACTTTGGCTGCATTAGGGCAGTGATTTCCCTTGGGAAATAAAGGATACTTTGTGTACCCCCTTCTGATCATGCATAGCAAGCATCCTTAATATCTTACATCTTTTCCTGGCTCGTGTCCTCCTGGTCTCTTATGAAAGAAATTAAATAAGGCCCTTGATATGCTGTGAGAAAGGAAAGGGAGCAAGCACTGCTGCAGCACATCTAATATTCCCTGCATGTGCAAGCAGAAGGGAAATGTGGCCCTGGTGTACCTGGACAAAACATGGGCTTGTCTTTCTCTGAGGCCATGGCAAAGGTCATTCGTCTGTCACATGGAAAAACAGTTGCGATTGCTCTCCAATGACTTCATGGATGTGGTAAAAATGAATTCAATCACCTTTTTGATTAGGTGACCAAAAGACAAATAAGCTGAGCTGCTTTTTTCCCCTGTAATTTCTTCATACATATGTATGCAGAGTGCAACTTCTGAAATAAGCCATTATGCAGTGCCTGACTTTGCAAAAACTTGTGATTTTTAAAGGGGCTGTTTGACATACAGCTTGCAGAGGTTAAAGAGTAAAAATGTATACACAGCCAGATGTATACAACTCAAGCTGTATAGGGCAAGTGTTTTTTCATGGTAGAGGTATAAATGCTTGTTATTACACGTTATTGATGCTCCAGTGGTGCTTAGAAGCTGCAGAGAAAACTTTTTCCAGGCTCTGTGAGTCCTGGTATGCTCTGATAGTGCACCTGGAACTACAGAACACAATGATGGTTTCTGGGTCAGAACTAGTCAGTTTTGTAAATTAATGTAATTTAAAAGAAAGACACTTCAGTTTTTGTTCTTAAGAGCTGTTAGCCTTACATAAGCCCTTTTGGCAACTGGGAACTTAACCTAATAAAAAACTGTAGTCAATATATATATTTAAAAATTTTAATTGCATCCTGGCTGTCCATGTTCCTTCCCTTAGTTAGCCATTACCAAGAGTGGCTCACTGGTAAGCAAAGATCCCTGCAGAGCTACTGCTGAATTTGCCCAGATTAAGAGCAAGGACCAGTCTTACCTGGACATACCTGTGGAGTACCTGTAATCACAACCCAAGTCACAGCTTTAGTGTGCTCTGGTATTTTGAACTCGTGCAGAAGAGTTAGTGGTTGTATGTTGAATCATAGCTTTGTACAAAAGAAGTCTCAGATACCTTTACGTAAGGCTTGTGCCTAAATACCAGTGCAAATTCAAGTTGGAAAAGGAAGGAGTTTATTCCTCCAGGTTACTGAGGTGGATACTGATTTCACTTTGGTGCTCATGATATAACATTGGCATTTGATTTTTTAAGTAATCCTGTAATCATGCAGAACTCTTGTATAGCAGTTAGCCATGTCTAAAGAAATCAGCAAATATTTTGAGTTTAGAGGCTGGAGTACATTGCTTTTTAGATTGAAAAGGAAGCTATCCTGGGATTGTTTCTTCCAGCTTTCTAAACAAAAAGTAAATTGATAGTCACTGGGGGGAAGATGTGCTGTTGGTGAGGTTTGTACTGCTATATTTCTCTCTCTAGTTTCAGCTCTTGATTCTCTCTAGTTTCAGTCACGTCTATTTTTATTTTATATGTGTGTATATATATACAAAGACATAAAGAAAAGGAAACTGCACGTGTATATCAGATTTAAAATCACAAGCCACTAAGGTATTTAGAAATGTTTATTCAGTAGCTACTACCTTAGCCACTTTTTGGGGAGAAGTTGTAGGGAAGGGGTTGGTAAGAGCGTGATGAATATGATGTGATTTTTCTTTTTGAAAGATTTGGAACAGAATCATAATAAGAAACAAGTGGAAAGGGGATTCTTTCTTTTGGTAGCTAAAGTCTTCTTTCTAACTTGGAAGAAGCAAAAATACATCTTTGTCTTCATAATCCCTTCAACCCTGTTACTCTCCTGGATTTAATATTTTCTAACAAGATAGGCTTAGACTGACGTGGATGTTGAAACCTTTCTGCATCACTCCGGAGAGCATTCTGGGGTAGCATAATTTTGATTGGGAAGAACCAGAGAAGCTGTGCTATCCTGGAAAAAATGTGGCTTTTACATCAGTAAGTAACTAGGCAGCCAAGTAAAAAAAGAGAGGAAATACAAAGTAGAAAAAAATTCAGCAGAAAAACTCAGTCCTAATGATGACACAATGATTGATGGTACTGAAATTGCAAGCATTATAAGGAAAGCTTTTAGCAATATAGAAATAAATTATGCATATAATTTTTTTTTTGTTTGGATGTATGAAGTACTCCAAACATGTTCGATGTGCAATATATGGGTTTTTATTTGCCTTTTAAACCTCTGACCTTGCACCACCTGACTATAGAAGCAGATCTGTTGGGTTTCTTCAGTTTAACCTAGTCTCTATGTTTGGGAGCTGATAAGAGGTTGTAAAACTGTCTCTGGGGTAAAGTTGTGCATTCAGAGTTTCAAGATGGAAACAGCTGGGTGAGAAGAGAGATATGAAAATGGGTGTCAGTAGTTGGGCATCACTGCACAGGAGTGGGAGCTGGGAGCTGTGGACTGGGAGCACTGGGAAGCCCCAGGCTGGGGCATGATCAAGGGTTTCTCCCTTCTCTACCCACTGCATTGCCCTACCCACAGGGGAACTGGCCTGTGGCTGTGGTACAGTGGGGTGAGAATGATGAACAGCATGGAAAAAACTGTATTTGAAAATGCTTGAAAATCTGGAGTTAATTATCTTGCAAGGAAGAACTGATAAAAGTGTGGCAAATAATGAATGCAGCAGAGAAGTTATGTCATGAACTTTTCATGGCAGAGGGTAGGGGGATATTTAAATAACTTAAAACGTGGCAAATTTACACTGAGTGTAATTACATTGTGGAATTAATTCTTCATTGAAACTCACTGATGCCAAGACTTCAGCAAAATTCAAAACAGGGTTCGAGTTTTCCTAGGGAGGCAAAAGGTCCTCTGAGCTGTGGCAGTGGTTTTTGCAATGCTGTGCTCTGAGGTTTAGGTAAATCTCTAATAGCTTTTGATATAATGACACTGTGAGGAGAAAGAGTAGATTATTGACATTTTCTCTTTGAAACTTTTTGTCGTACTATGTCCTCTAAGTAACTGTATGGGCTGAGAGACAGGAAAGAGCATTGGAAGGGATCCAGTGTGACCATTCCTCTGTTTTTGAGACTGGATGGGGTCCAGTGTGATCATTCCTGTGTTTCTTACCGTTTTCCATCCATGAAAATTAATGTCTTCAAACATCCAAAGCATGACTTTATTAGTGAAGTGGCAGAAGCCTTAGTTGCCTTCAGGAAGACACAAAGATGATGCATCTTTCCGTCTTAAATGTACAAGTTATCAGATATCACCCACTATTTTAATTATATAACTATAAAGGATCGCCTTTTAGTTAAAGAAAGCTTCTGATTATGCTGTCCTTGTTTGAATTATAAAAACAAAGATTCCAGTGAAAACGGAGATGTTCAGATGTTGGGGATGTTGGCTTTGCGGTGCTACCATGGTAGGAAGTCATGCAGGAGTGATTACATCACATGGAAATGGTGAGGAATTCCTGTGGGCCAGACAGAGAAACTTCCAAACTGTGTGCAGAGGGGAGCAGTTGCAAGGTCTGGTGTCAACCTTGGCCATGGAAAGCCTTGGCTGGACTCAGCTGATCCAGGAGGATGTTAGGATGAGCAATACCTGAGATTGCAGATGATTAATAAATATAAATTATGAAAAGCTTATAAACCTTATGAACATTAAACATCAAGGGGGTGGTTGAAGACCTTTGCAATGCAGCTTGAGGTCTGCAAGTCTGAGTGAGGCTGGCCAGTGCTCAGGTAGTGGTGGACACCAAGATGTGGACACCTGTGAAGCAGAGCTCAGCAGCTGATTTCTGCTGGTCACCAGAAAGCAGAGATCTCCATTCTTATCTACAAAGAATGTGGACAAGAATGGAGATCTCTGAAAATGAGATTGTGGCACAGCCTTGCAGCACCAGTGTCCATTGGAAAGAAGAGAGGAATGAGGAAAATATCAAGTCTGGGTAAGAAATAAGCAGAAGAAAATTGAGGCCTGGTTTGTGCCTGGTGTTTCAGGTTTATCAAGTTACTTCTGAAGCATCACCTGGTGCAGCAGCTGCTCTGAATGATGCATTGCTCTGCCCATGTGGGTTTACAGCCAGAGCTCTGTCTGGATGTGTGGATCTGCTTGTGTAGGACAGCCAGCAGTGGTGGCCTTCAGCAGATGCTTCATCTGTGCTTTTGTCAGGTTTAAGGGGATGCTTGTCCCCCCAGGTGGGGCACTCAGGTCAGCAGCATTTGTGGGCCAAACACAAGGACACAACTGCAGGGCTGAGGGTCTTGGATGGCAGCACAAGGTCAAAGGCTGATAGCTGCTGTGTGAGGCTGGTCCCCTGAATTTCTGTCCAAAGCAATCTAGGTGGATGTGCTATCTGAACTCTGCTGAAAATTCAGTGTTTTGTGTATATTTGTGTAAATCCTACCTTAATTCTTGATTTCTTAGTTTCTTAAAAGATGGCTATCTTCCCAGGCTCTGCTAGTCCTATTTCCCAGCTAGGACTTAATAACAGATTATTAAATCAAGTCTCTTGTTGGTTTTCTGCATGTTAAGTAATCTTTATTGGCACTTCTAAAGTGTAGCTGTATTATAAGTGTAAAAGCAAATGGAGTGCTGGGTTTTGTAAGATGTGTTATTGGTGTTCCTTTGCTCCTGAGGCTGGCATGTTTGCCAATTTACCTATGGATTCACAAAATAAATAAGCCACAAGGGGAATTCCTGCAAACCAGCAAATTAACAAACATTTGCAGTAATAATTAGCTACTTTTCACTGTGTGACAATTGAAGAACAAGAGCAGCAGAGTATATTTTGACCTATTGATACAAACATGCATTCATGGCCTTTCTCAAGAGCTTCTAAACCACCAGCCCTGTCTGTGAAAGCCAAACTCAAGTGCTGGAACTTGTCATCGTGGGAAATGGCCTTTGCCTGCTAGAAAAGCACTGCTGGTTTTGGCTTCTAGCACAGGTGAAAATAAACACTCCTCAGTAAAATTTTGCTTGCTTTTATTTTAGTAAGTATAGCTATGATTTAATTCCAGCTTCTTTCTGAAAGGAACTCTATACTGCAGGAAAGAATGTAACAAGGATGTGAAATTAGTGGCTTCTTTTGGGTTGAAATACTTTATTATTTTTTGAAATCTGAGGGAAAAGGCTACAGAAATCACAGAATAACCTCATTAACGTATGAAATAAATCATGAACTCAGAACTGAGGAGAAAAAGAAAATGTTTGCACATCTGGCTTACCACAGCAAATTTCCATATCTTGATCACGAGAAGTTGTAAGCTGGGAATGGAGAAAAAGAAGGATGAGAGCATGAAGATCTGATTTTCCAGCTGCATGCAAGTGTGTGCCCTAGACCTAGCAGAGGTTTGCAGATTTCCAAGTATTTCACAGGCTCTGGAGGGTCATAATTCCAATGAGAACAGCTGCTTTGTGCCGACATCAGTATGAGCTGTCACATTAGGTCTGTAATAATGTTACAGACCTTTAGGAGCCTTCAGAGGTGAACAGCAGCCGGGAAAAAAAAATGGAATTGTCAAATAGTGTGAAACCTGTGGAGAACAGGGACATCGATCGTGTCGTGGGGTAATTGAAGGTATGCAACAATTTTTCCTTTCAAGTTGTTTTGCAGGCTTAAGAGAGTAGGATCTGAGTCAGCCTTTGGGAAATTGGAGTCCTTGAGTCAAAGGATGCATATTTCCAGTGCTTCATAAACACTTTGCCCACATAACAGGAGAACAGCGAGGTGCTTTTGGGCTTTTCTGTTCCTTTAGTAACAGGCTAGGAATTGAGTAATCAAATGATGTTAATTCATCTTGCTGTTTGAGGTCCTTGTGGAACAGAGTGGGAAAATGACATGAATGCATTTTAGGTTATTTCTTTTAAAAGTGGAATTTCAGTACTCTGGTTCATGCAGAAGTACCCTAGTGACAATTTTCAAATGTAGCTTTTTTTGCATAGAAAAGATAGAGTGATCTGGGTGTCTTAATAAGAGGAATTGCAGTTCATGTATTGCAAAGGCCTTTAAACAGCTGCTTGTTTTGTCATATCTGGCTGTTGGATCAAATAGACTGTCAACAAAATGTATTTTAACGTATCAGCCTAAATTGCATTTGCAGGCTATAAAATATGGATTAATTTTTCTGATTTCTTGAGTCCAGAGACAGATTTCATTTACTCTACATCAGCAGGATAGGTAGATCATTTTGCTCTGCGTACATTTTCCTTAGTTTTCAGGCCCAGATTTGCTTAAAAATCTGAACTGGGTTTTCTTTGAACTGCATATTAATAGAAATGAGTTTAGTTTTTTCATGTTAGGAGGAAAATAAATACTTCCAGGAACTGTGCAGTTTGGGAGGCCTTTGTCTTCTTAGAAACAGTTTGTGTAGTAGTTATTATATATTAATAACAGCAGAAGAAAAATTTGCTGAAATAGGCAACTAGATAATATCAGCCCTGAAATGCTAAAAGCAAAACTTAAAGACAGGGAGGTAAATTTAAACTTGATAAAACACAACCTGAATTATCCTTGATAAGATAGGTTTTACAAAATTGGCTGACCTCTTGCTTTTTTGAGGTAGTTCACTTTTTTTACACAAATGAAGTTTGTCTAACAATGAACGCAGAAAACCAATGGTATAGGATTAAATGGAAAATAATTTCAAGTTGAAAAGATCGAAATCAGTGAAAAAATTCCCCAGAATGGTAAAAGGAATGCTATAGCAGCTTGGAATAAAAAAAAAATAAAAATTAGTAGAGCTGAATTTAGTTCCAGATGAGATTCAGTTCTTTTTGAGAGTGTTTGAAAAGCTCTTCATGAGTACATGGGACTCAGTGACCCAGACATTGCCATGTACTTGTTGTGATACCCTCTAAGACCTCCTAAAGGATAAGATTGGTAAAATGGGAGGTCACTTTCTCCTCAAGTGAGAGTGAGCAGTGAGGTTTGTGAACAAAACCATGGTCCTTCCCTCCACAATGCTTCTTCAGGTAGGACATCACTTCCAGGTTGCTCTGATCACTCCCCAGGCAGCCTCTGTGGTCTCTCTCTCAGCACGGGCCTTCAGTGGGACAGAGCTAAAATGCAGATGGTTCTGCTTTGGGCTGGTGCCTCATGTGCTAAAGTGAAGCACTGAGGCACAAAATTATGAACAAATTCCCTTGGAAAGATGGCACCAGCATTTAGGTACTATGGTATTAGAGTTCAGAAGTTCCTGGTTGTGGTGTTTTCTCTGTCTAGCAGTAATATCAGAGTTGCTTTTCAACTGTGTGAGAAAGTAGAACAGAGTAACACAATTTTGCACCTGCTTAGGATTATTTAGACTGTGGAATGTGCATCAGAGGATGTTGATTAGATCATAAAATGTACCTGAATGCAACCTCCTGCTGTGCCTAGCTTGCAAGTGCTCTTCTGCTTTGTGAAACTGTGTTCTCAGGTGAAATAACACAAGGGTCCATTGCAGCCATCATAGCAAGAACCTAATTGAAAACCAAGAGGAAATACTGTAGAAGGAGGTGTGGGCATTGCTAAATTTATGTGACTTACTCTATGCTTTGGACCATGTCCAGCCTGTCTCACAAAAATAAAACTGGGGAAGATGCCTTCATGTATAAGGGTACATGTAAAAACATATAAAAGTAAACTTCCTTTCTTCTCCAGATCTGAATCATCATCTTGCCTCTTAAGTAAATCCATCAATGACCATCTTTCAGTTCTAAGAAGGGAACTCTAAATGAGGCAGTTTTATTTTGCACAGAACAATTAAAAATCTGCTGAGACAGAGAGGATGTGAGGAACTATTGAGTGTTGTTGCTAGAATTCCCATCACTCAGAGCAAGGCTGTTCACTCTGGTCTGCTGTTCTTGCCTAGCAGGATGTTGGACTGTGCATCCAAGGAAGTTGTTCCTTTTGGATGCTTTTGAAATGAATGTGTTGCTATACTTTTGGGGGCTTTTTGTGGAAGGAAGCAAATGATTTTACTCTTGTTGGAAAGCTTGAAAAAAGAACTGGAGTTACTGGAGCCTAGAATGAAGGCAGTAGGGGTGTGAGTTAGGTTGTTGAGAGAATTGCTTCTCAGAGCTTGGAGACGTTTGGAGGCTTCCTTGAGCATTGCATTGTTTAAAATTATTACCCTTGGGCACTTTGAGCTTAGGAGAGGATTGGTTCTCAGCTGCTGGGAGTAGAAAAGCAGATGGTGGATCCATTTTCAGGATGTTATGGACAACAGGCATTTATGATCCTTGACTGCTTGCAACAAAGTTTGTGATAGTACAAGAAATAACTTATTTACTGACTTTAGTAAACTAAACGCCATCATTTCAGGAATAGGAATGTGAATATTGCCTGGAAGATGTTTGTGTTCTCTTCATAATTTAAAGAAAAATTCTTCCAAGTCGTGCGTGTCATGTAGTGAAGCATGGTGCACTAAAATTGCAGACCAGGTTATTGGGCTTAATGATCTCCCAAGTGATACATTTTTAAAAACATTATGGTCACTCAGCATAGTTGTCATGGTAATTCCAGTCCCTGTGCACAACTATTAAAAACTCCTCAATATTGTTCCACAACCATTCATGGTCTTCAAATTGTTTAAAAAGGAGGGAGTATTCCTGCCTCAGCTTTCCCATGGTAGTTAAGATATCTGTGCTTTTCCCTCTTTGCATCCAGCTGTCAAAGTATGTGGCAGTTTGCATTTGCATGAAGAGGTTTTTTAGTTTTCTTTCCCCAGAAGAGGTTCTATTTTTACAAAAACTGTGGGAAGAGATTTGGACATTTTGGCATTCTAATTCTACAGTACAGCTGCTCTAAATACCTATTTTTAAAATCAACATAATGTCTTTAACCCACATTAGGATAAAATAACATTATTTTAGATACTGTAGATAGAATCACTTCTATTATTGACTACCATAATTAATACCTAATACAAAGCTTTATGGAGATCCCAAGTCAATAGGGAGAATGCTGCAATACATCAGGTAAAAGCAGTAATTTTATTTTTTTTTTCCAGCATATGAAAACAGGAATTCCGATTTCTGTTCTGAATTGTTGTAATTTGGGATGAAATTTGGAGTCATACTGTGATGCATCAATATATTGGGAGCAAAATTATGGATGAAGAATTTAGAAATCTATTGATTTTTGGAAGATTTATGTTCCCTTCCAAGAAGATTAACCCATTTTCACTTTTTTGGTTCAACTTAGTAATGTCAAAAGTAGTAAAAATATGGTTAAAAGCACAAGGTTTCATACAGGAGAATTATTTTCATAGGTTACTTCCTGGAGAAGTGACAAAAATAAGAAATTTTGCTGTTAATGAATTTTACCATTCTACTTAGATATTGCAGGTTTTTCCTTGTGAAAAGCCTTGAACATATTATTCTACCCAGAGGAGCAAATATGCACACAGACTTGTTTGGATATGTATTCTGAATTTTGTTTCATACATCTATTATATGTTCCTCCTTTAGGATTCCTCCTCCTCCTCCTTCTCCTGCTGTATTTTTCTTTCCAAGGCATTTTCAGGGCTGGGAAAAAATCGGGACACAAATTTGCAGAGCGCAGCGCGGCATTTATGGAAATGTCTGATTTGCTCTGAACTGTAAATTCTAAATAATGATAAGTGGAATTACTGCTGTAATCATCTTTCTGTAGGGAACATTTCTAACTTGAAATATAAAGCCTGCCTATTAAATAACATTTATCAGGAATGTTTCCTTAGGCATAGATTTCAGAATTGTATTTTATTTTTATCTTGAGCAAGATCTGACTCTGCACCGTTTGTTAGAGACAGGGAGAATAACTAGAACAGGCAAATGCCTCATAGGCAACAGGAAAGCCAGTGGAGAGATGAAAGATGAGCTTCCAGCAGCTGCAGAAAGGATATACACTTCAAGGGTGCCCTATAAGCCTTATAAAGCAATAAAGGAAGGAAAACAACATTATGAAGGGTCCTAACAGTCATAAACTTCCAAAAATGGCAAGGATTGCTTTCATTATATAAAGTGTTCGTTAAAGCTTTAAATAATGAAATAAACCCTTGACACTGAGAATGGAAACCTTCACTGCTCCACCAGCCTCTGTTTACTTTACAATAATCCAGGCCATAAAAGTAGTGCCGTGCAAATTCCCCGTTCCGGGGGAGCTCCGGGATGCCCCAGGACCACACAGCTCCCAGGGGCTTCCGAGGGCTCTCAGCAGCTTGCCCAGCTCCTGGCCCCCTGCCACCCCTCTGGCAGACACTGCTGCTCCCAGCCCAGCCAGCCCAGAGAAAGCCTGAGTCACAAAATCCCTGGGATTGTTTTAATTGGCTTAAATTTGGTGTTTCGGGGTTCCTTCTAGGGGATTTCCCCCTCGCCCTCAGAGTTTTTTTACCTTATTTTTAAAGCCCAGGAGTATTTTTGGTGTTGGAAAAATGTGCTGAAGCTTTTGGGATCAGAAAGTGAGTGGGGAAACTCATTAAGCATCTTCTGGGATTCAAGGTGGAGATACCAAAAAATGGCTTCCATAGAAATTTATTTGCTGCTCACATACTTCTTTAAAACAGTAGAATTGGAATTAAAACTAAGCACTTGGCAGGTTATGCAGCAGATACTTAATTCAGATACTTAATTTCTCTATCAAAAGAATGGGAAGAAAGTATTTATTTTGAATAGGAATACTTTCCAAATTCACAAGACCTTGAATCTCTTATTTAAGCCCTGTTAAAATAGTTTACCTTCTCCGTTAATAGCATAATCTGTTTAAATATTTTCTCTTGAATTAGAACCCTCTTTAGGAAACATTATAAGCTTCACATTGTTAGTACACATGGAACACTCGGCCTTATCTTTCACTGAAATTCAGCCATTTTCTGCTTTGCTTGCAACAAACAGGAACAAAATGTACCCTTGGGGGAAAAAGGGAATTCAGATATAGGTGGGTAAAATTGTCACCTTTAAAAAAAAAAAAAAGAAAGCTTTAAGGTACAGCATAATCTCCTTAAAGGCACTTGAGCAGTTCTGTAATTTATGGCACTGGTTGAAGTGAAAAGTGTGGGATCCCAATAATTTTTCTGCCCTAGTTTTTAACTGCCATAGTTAAATATATAATAATTTTAACTGCCATAGTTTGCCATTTGTTTCTTCATCCTGGTTCTGAGCAGTTTTCTAAGATGATGCTGTAGTTGAAGATCATTTTTAAAAGACATTGGAAAAGAAAATTACTCCTGATATATATTTTTGTGTTCTTGTATGTGCTACGTGATATATTTGTGGAGCTCTGGTATCTCTGTTCTTGCACCCTCCAAAATGAAATCTTTTGTCTCTTGGCATATTTTTGGGAGACCAGACAGGGAAGACTGTCTGCATCATGAGTGGGAGAAGTAAATGACTCACAGTTCTCTTTATGAGGAGCTTTGTTTCATTCAAATCCCTCTTGCCAAGATGCTGACACTGAATTTGAGTCATCAGCAATAAACAAGTCGTACAGAAAATTGAATCTTTAGAGGGCAGAAAATCATGGGCAAAGCAAAGGCACTCACCAGTGAGCTCTGTGTTGGTGTGTGCTTGAGAGGAGTTATTGATTGCATTATTTACCGTGCTGGATTTTTCCATAAGTGCCTTAAACTAATTCAAAGTCCCAGCCTGAAATTTCATTTTGAAAACATGTGTGTAGTGAGAACAGCAGCATCAGTCAGGCTTCGAGATCATGGAGTATAAAATTGTGTTTTCACTGCACTAAATCAGGTGATTTTGGTTCCTGGTTTTGTCATGAGCTTTTTACCTATGCTGTGTTGTGAACGGCTGAGATCAGTAAGAATTTTTTGCATCTTACAGGAAAAAAAGATGTGACATTTAGCTTGTGTTGGGGTTTGTTATTTCTTTTTCCTCCTCTCTGTATAATGCAATAATTTTGAATAAATTTACTTCATATATCATGGCAGCAGTTCTTCAGTACTGCATGTGTTTGTTTTCAGAAGTGATAATAGATCAGCTAATAGGTATTTCAGCTGAAAATGAAACTTATGTACTATATCAACTCTTGAAAATTTCGCTTTTGTGAAAGCAGCACAGCACCTTATTTTTCTGTGGTACTGCTCTTTCTAACCATTCTCAGCTTTGAAAGTGCAAATGCTTTAAGGAAGGGTGGAAATGCACAGGTATTTTCATGTTTAATTACCTTCATATTTTCACATTTAATAACCTTCCCTTTAACAAAACACAAAGAAGTGAATAATTTACTGATTACAAAGTTGTGCCTTTTCATTTTTGGTTTAAGGTGTGATTCAGTGTAGGACACGACATACAAATGGATGGAGTTGACTCATGGGGAGGCCCAGAAAGAACATAGGATAATGGGAATGACTTCAACATTTACAGGCATTTCTTGCTTCTCAAAGTCTCTTGCCCAGTGTGGAGTGTCCCCAGGGGCTCTCTATTACCTGGTGTTCCTTTCTCGCTCGTGACGGGTTTGTGCTGTAGTTAAATTGCTCTGACCTGCCTGTCCCAGCTTTAGACCATTGTCTCTGTAATGCAGAAATCCAGCACTTGGGAAGGAAGGAGGAAAAGCCAGTAGATGTTCAAAGAAAACACAGTGTCTAATGCAAACAGTAACAGTTGTGATGAGCACAGTCGAATGAACTTACACTCCAGCTTTGTGGCTTTGCTAAATATAGCCACAGAGGACTTGGTGTCTGCAGGCGCTGGTGTCGGAGAGCATTGCCATCTGCAGCTGGGGAAGCAGCAGGAACAGGGGCACAAATCACAAATAAAAGAGATGGCACTGGGATTACAGACTGCCAGAGCCCTGGTCCTGTACTCAGCTCAGCTGGGCTACCTTGCTCCTTGGAGGGGTGGATGGTCTTTAGTTCATGCTGTCCTTTTCATTGCAAACGTGGCATTTTCCCTCTTGTGCCTGGAGAGACTCTCCAAGACTTCTTTCAATAGAAATGAACTTGTTTTGGTGAGAGGGTCAGTGTACTGCATGCCTGTTGTTCAGCAGCCCTTGGACAGCCAGTTATAAACATGGGAAAAAGCAGGGTAGCATTTGCTCACTGTTGGTGTGTTCAGGTGTCTCAGGCTTGTGCTTTCCTCTCCCCTGCTGGCCCTTGGGACAGAACCACCCCGGGAATACACCTGTGGCCTCCCAAGGTGGAAATTTGTCACCAGTGGAGGTGAGGAAGAAAAGAGCAACATGTCCAGGGGAAAAAAAACCTGGAGAGTGCTGATGCAAACAGGAGGCCAAGATCCTTGGGTGCTGTGAAGTGAGTGCAGCCTGGGAGGAAGGGAGTGAGGAGGGCAGGGGCTGGGGACCAGCTGTGGGATATACCAGGGCTGGACAGAGCATTTGGGAGCAGAGCCAAGGCCAGGGGATGAGAGCCATGGCAGAAGACAGGCAGGCAGAGCAGAGGCTGCAGGGAGCTGCTAAGTGGAGATGCCACCTTTCAGCTGTGTGGCTTTATGTGATGGTGCCTTGTCCCAGGGACACCCATCCTCAGAGTGCCCTGCAGCCATGTGCTCCTTCTGCTCCCTCCCATCCTTAGTGCTGGAGTCTTGTCATCATCCATTCATCCATAGCCTTTTCCTTAAACCCATTGCCAGCCTTGTCTCCTGTGCAAGGAGATCTAAATGTGCAGAGACTTTGGAGAGTGGGTAGAAAGCCCAACACATTCTGTCTGCTCAAAGGACATTGTGGGTGAGACCCCGTCCCCTCCTTGAGTCTGCTGGCTTTTCAAGAGAAGAGTTTGTTAAAAACAGAAAGGTACCATAAATCCTTTCTTCCTAGGGCAACCAAGTGTAGTTCTACTTATCTTATTGATACTCTAAAAAAGCCAAAATTGAATGCAGAATTGCACTGTGGAAGAACATGAGCTAGGTGGACCTAACTGGAAAGGGGTTTGCTCCTCAGATGAGAGCTGTAAAATTATCACATTCCTTTGCAAAGGGAGGAAGGACATAGTCCAAAGGTCTTAGTATTGTGTTGAGAATTTTGGTTGAGAATATTGGTGGTTCATGATAAGAACAGAGTTTAGGCTCACCTAACCTTTGGTGAGCTATGCTTAGTACATCTTTAGAGCTTACACAATGAGTTCAATATAGCTTTGAAATGCAATAGATTTGCATATGTCATAATATTTTAATGGTTAGTGAGCTGCTGTTTATAATCTAAAGTCAGTCTACCTGAAAAAGCACAAATGAATACGAATAGCATTAATTGTGATAAATAAAGCATAGTACTTCCCCAGAGTATGTGATACACTTGACTTCCTTCCACCTCAAAATGGTGAAAGTGATGCTACAATGAAAATTGTGGAGATTTTATATTTTGCTTTTGCATGTTTTTTATAGTTCATGACTTAGGACATGATTATAGAAAGTTTAATGGTAATTCCAAATTAATTTGCTGTTTGCTCCTGGAAACTGAATTATTTCCAAAATATATTTGTGATTTTTTTGGTGATGTCAGTGGTCTGGGGAAGGAATTGCTATTGTTCTACTCAGAGTAGTTCTTTAATTGTGAACTTCAAAAGACTGAGTGTGGATACCAATTTGAATAAAAGACTATTACAGAGAAGAGATAACACTTGATTTTTACCTTTCCCACTTTGACTGGCTTCTGTCATTTCATTCCATCAAGACAATATAGGTTTATAAACTAGTGGAAGAAACTTAGAGGGAGGAATGTGTGCAAGTTGCATGAGCCATGTCTGGAATGCATAGCTTGAGGTATTGATTGGCATGTGTTATGTACTACCATGTGAGTGGAAGAGTAACCAATATTCAAGCACCTGTTGTTAATGGTTTCACATCTAAAATGTCATTTCCAGCTTGCACATACCACAGAGGAGCTGTGATTCTCCACAGGGTACCTCTGTTCTCTTAAAAGAGCAATAGTAAAATAAAAAAGTAAAATTTTTACTCAGGCTATGTCTGGAATGTGTGAGACTTTGGTGTTGATGAGCACAGGAAGTCAATAGTAATTTGTTTAGCAACAGTTTGAAAGAAAAAATTCCTCACATTTTATAATTTTCACATAAAAGGAAACGCATTTGTCATTAGAACGTTTTAATGAGGTGGTATCTATTGTTACTGTCTGGTTTGTGAGAAGCTGGTGATTACAACGGAGAGGAGGCTTGTTTCACTAGCTTGAACACATGCCAGAAGTGTTCAAAATGGGAAGAAATGTGCTTGAAAAGTCAGTGGGTTTGAACTTTAAAGGCTTAGGACCTCTTGCCAAGTCTGCCACTTCTTCCCTGCGTAAATACGGGAATGTTATCATTTGAAGTGCTCCAGTCTCGCTCTCCTCATTTAAAAACCCAGATATTTTAGCTGACTTCTTTTGTAGAGCAGTTTGAGATATGGTAGTGAAGACTATAGGTGTTATTTTAAGGACTGTTTTTGAAGCAGGGGCGAGAGGTTGGCTCAGGACACTGTCAGAGAGATTTGCAGAATTTTGCCTCCTTATTGCTTACTGGAACCATTCCCAAGAAAAGGTGTTTCAGCAAGGCATAGCAATTAAAGATGTTTTTGTGTAGTTATTGATTTCAGACCAGCAGACTTTGGTGCTAATTTAGCACCCATTTGCCAGAGCAGCTGGGATTGGAATGAGTGTGTTGTTCCCTTGGCAAACGGTGTCCTCAGGGAAGGGTTGAGCACAGGGATGGAGCAGCACAAACAACCTCACGTTGCCATGTCCAGCTGGACACCACACTCAAAACTCCTCTTCTTTTTTGTGGTTTCCACCCTCCTAAGCCCTCAACCTTTACCATATAGAAGTCCAAGTGAGCTTTAGCTGCATGATGAGCCTCACAATAACAGATAGGCCTATTGAAAGGGCAGGGAATATGGTGTTATTTTAAAAATATTTGAATTTTTAGTTTCTGGAGTAGCTTATATCGAACACAAGCATGTATGCATGTATTGAATTTGATATTTAGCTCCAGAGTCAGGACTGTATCTCTGCTTTGGTGCCAAACTTCTGCTGAAATGTAAGAACACTAAAAGAATATGTTTTGTTCTACATGACTAATTATGTGTCATTTTTTGCTGGAAAACTTTAACAGAAAACTGTTTTTTAATTTTTATATTAAAAAAACATAGCTTACCTGGGGAAGCTTGAGGCTCAGTGAAGTGTCATTTTAATTGAATTTAGGAAATACAGATATTTGCCTCCAAATATTTTTTTGATACTTAAGTGAAAATCCAGACAAAGAGCCTTTAGTGTACTATTTTCTAGTGAATCTGTTGTAGCTCTGTTTTGTTTTTGTTTTGTTCCTCAGTACTGCTGAGAAATTAGCTAAAACATTTTTATTGCAGAAATGATATAGCAGCAGTTTCAAGTCTTTTGTGCCTTACATGCTCGATTAGAAAAGTCCCATTAATGATAGAAAATGCTAATCAGTGATGTTTTTTGCCAGCCACCACAAGCCCACACATTCTATATAATCTATTGTTTATTAACCTAATGAAGGTCATTGCAGCTTTTGAAAGCTTGTTGTGCAGCACATCAAAATGGTTTTAAAACTCCATGATGGACTTTGGTGCTGAAATAAGTCAAGGTTGGGTATTTTCTTGCCAGAATGGCTCTGGCCTAAACTGAGTTTTTTCTGGGTAGAATGATCATTCTGTGCTTTTCATTTTAATTCTGATTGTCAGGACAGATGAACAGTGCAATGGTGGCTAAGTTGATGGTGCTGCCATTAAGAAGCTATACACCGTCTTTATCCACATCTTATTGATTATCCTTTTCTTTTCTTGGCAGGTGACATCACACAGAAGGGTTATGAAAAGAAGAGATCAAAATTAATTGGGGCCTACCTGCCACAGCCTCCCGGTATGTGTATCTGTGCTTGTGATATATGAAGATGTCAAGTGTACTGATAGTTGCCACTACTGATAGTTGCAGTAGAAATCTGCATCTCTGAAGAAACAGATGTGGCAGAAACAAAGATATTGTTATGCAGAATAAGCTTATTCCATCCATTTTGTGTGTATTTTTATATATATGTCTGCTTTGATGTGTGTGTACATTTTTTACATATGTTGGTGTGGGTTTGGCAGTCATGTCTGGAAAATTAATTCAGCTTAGGCTTGTTAGAGAGGCATTTTTTGTTGGAAGGAATGCAAGAATCCAAAGGAAAACGTGATGTCCCAACTCATTAACATCTCAGCCATGTGAAGTTTTCTGAACAGAAGTATGCAAGAGTGGAAGAGAAACTTGGATCTTTGTAACTTCCTCCATTTCTGGGTTTCCTGTCCACCTCTCACTTTTGAAGACCCTAGACACCATCAATATCCTTGGAGTTCAGCTTGTCCTAAGGCATGTGGGCAGCTGTCCTTTTACACAAACCTGGTTTTAGTATTAAGGGATAGGTTACATGCACTTGCCCAAAAGGTGTAAATGTACCTTCAAACTACATTTAATAATGGATTGCTTAGTGGAATTCATTTCATCTGTGTGTATAAGAACTTTGCAGAGTTGTTTTACTCTTGTGAGGATCACAAAGTTCAATGTGTAGCTGTAGGCATTGGTGTTGACCTCTCTTCTCTCTTGTTCTCAGAGGAGTGTGCCCATGCATTCCTGGTCTCACTGACCTTACAGAGGCTCCACTTAGGCTTGGCTGTTCTCTGAGCCTTGATTTTGTTGCAGGTCTCAGCACTAGTTTCTCCTTCTTTTACAAAATCCTTCTTTTTTAAAGGAATTGATGGGGTTTTATTTAAACTGCTGATGTGTGAAGGCACTGCCTTGTTCTCTCTTCATCAGGTTTGTATATCTACTGTCTAGCTCCATAGCAGAATGCTGATTTTGTGCCTTTGGATTTCACTTGGTCTGCTCCACGGGTGGGAACTCCACATCAGAGATCAGAGTTACAGACTGATTACACCTCTGTTTTCTGAAGTGAAGCAGCCTAGTTTGAGGGTGTCTGTGACAGTCCCAAACCATTGGGAGCCATTAGAGAGTGAAGCAAATCAAATCAATTGAATTACAGTACCAGAGGTGCAGTATATTAAATTGTTGGGTATTTATTGGTCCAACCCGATGATCAGGCATACATTAGTCTTCACAGCTGGTTCTCATGAGACTTGCTTAGATTTGCTGAGTTATGGAGAGCCTCAAAGCAATCCTCAATGCAGTGGCACAGTTGGAACCAGAATCTGTTTATTTTTTTTAGTTGTTACTCGCCTTTCTTCACACAAGCAAATAGAGCTGCTTCTCCAGAAAGTTCACGGTCCTCTGGTCAAACTATATCCATGGCTGAAAGTGCTGGGGGTTCATATGCATGTAATGAGGAAAGAGAGAACATGGAGAACTCTCACAGATTCACCTGTCAAGGTCTCTACTGTGATACTGAAGTTTTGCAGTGTAAGGAGAAGCAAAGGGATCTCTGTAAGCCAGTCCTGTGGTGAGGTCCATTCAGTAACTTGAAGAGGTCGTGGTTGAGAACGTAGCTGACTTAGAGCTGTTTTAAGGATGGGACAAGATGGAATTAACATTTTCTGCTCACCCAGTTGCTGGAAAATCCCTCACAAGGAATGTGAAATATGGATGTGAAGGTAATAGCATCAAGAAAAGCAAACTATTGCAATATTGTCCACTGTTTTCTTGTAAATATATTAAGGTCAATCATTTAGCTGATGGCTAAATGGATTATTTTATTATAGTGGAAGACACTACTTCTGCTGTATTAAAGTATTTTCCTCCATAAACGGATACTATTTGTGCTTGGGTCTTTTGCTGTCTTTGTACTTTTTGTTTGTTTTGTTGTGTTACCTTTTGAACAAAACCTGAAAAGGTTCGATTTGATATAATCCTTCTAAGACCTTATTCATCTGGCTTTAAATCCCTGCTCACTAGGAAGGGGGAGATGAATCCTTTCCAAGAAGTAGGATGACAAAAGAGATGCTGCATTTTAAAAGCCTCTGTTAATATCTCAATAATAACACACATGACCAATTAGGCATTTAAAAAAAAATTTGTAAACAGTTTTGATGGGGAATGTGAGAATTTATAAGCAGTGATGGACTTGAATCTTGGTGGTATAAGGGAATAGAGATTTTAGAGACATTTTAAACCAGTATGGAAATGGGCATGACTTCTGCTGGGATGGGAGGCATTGGGAACAGGTAGGAATTTGCATTCTGTGACTGCACACTAAAGGAAACACACTAAAGGAAATCCAAAGGCATTTCCCCTCTGCTGGGGCCCGCAGTCCTCCCGCTGCACCTTTGCTAACGCTCGTAGCGCCCATGTTGGCAGAGTGGAACATCGACCCGCGTTGGCTCCGTGGGCGTCCTGTGGTGTCTGTGCGTGCGTGTGCGTGTGTGCTCTTCTGCATGGGGGCAGCAGCTCCACTCGTTGCTGTAACAAATGTAAAAAAACTAAACGTGAATTAATTAGTTTTTTTCAACTTGTTACAGCAGCGAATGGAGCTGCCGCGGTTCGGTGTAGACTGCAACACAGTGAAGGAGCTGCCAGAAGAATGCTCCGCACTGCCAACATTGGTGTCTGTGACATCCGGGAAGCGGCCGCTAGAGAGAGAGCAGCCAGCACTGCAGGAAACCGGCCTCTCTTTTATTTTCGTTTTGGTGAGCACCATGAATGTGTCTTTTCCAGTCCGTATCTGTATATAACTGTGCCTCAGCTGGAAGCCTCTGGTAGAGCCTACATCAGTAGGATGGACGTGGGGCTGCCAGCTGCGAGGCAGGACAACCAAAGGATGGCATCTGCAAGGCCGTTGCTGACTTTCTCTGCCTGAGAGTGATGGGAAGGGAGAAGGAATAGCTCTTCTTAGTAACATTTGGACGTATTAACACTTCTCTGGCTTGGATACTTTGGAGGAGATTGCACACAATAACGTAGTGAAACACTTTCTAATTCCCTTTTTGGCACTGCCTTTTTACAGTGCTCTAAACAGGCCCAAGCTCAGCAGATTGTGGAGGAAGCTGTAAAAGTCTAAGCACCCTTAGTTCTATGCTATTTTCAAGTAGAGGTTTCTGCTTGACTTCCAGGAGCAGGCATCAGGTTGGTAGAGCAAGCTGAAGGAAGAACATTCCTCAGGGTTACATCCCTGCAAGGCAAGGCATGACTCCAGCCATGCCTGTGGAACTGTGGCCTTCCCAGGTACCCATCCCTCTGGCAGGACCTGTGGCTGGTGGCAGGCATTCTGTTTTATCTGTACTTTTATAGCAAGGCTGCAGAGGATCCACAGCTTTTTAAAACACCAGATTTTCTCTTGCCAACCAAGTGGGCACATGGAGGCCATCACACTGTAGCCTGTGTGCTTGTCCACACTCGCACAGGCTGTCCAGACATGTTGTAAGAGATGGCTGGAGGGAAGATAAGATTTACAGTTCTGTCAGAACAAGACATACCTGTAAAAGGGATATCTGTTTCAGAAACCTTCTCTAGTCCTTTTCAAACCAATTTGCTATGATTCTATAGAGGAGGTCTATATTGGATTCTGACTGTGTTTGTATTTCTTCTCTTACACAGGGCTGCTGTAGGTCGGGTTGCCTCAGTCTGACATGGTTAACTTCCTCTGCCTGAGATTTTTGCAAAATGGAAGGGATTAAAAGTAAATTGCAATTTCAGGTTTAACAGTATTAGTGATATTAAACTATGTGCTAAATGTAACCAGTAAAAAGTCTGTAGAATATATGAACAGACATACACATACCATCTTTTTGTCGTGCTTATTGGGATGCTGTCATTTTGGAAAGGGAGAACTGTTATTTTTCAGGAGTGGGATTTTTAATGACGGGTAAAGCCAGGCAACCATGTGGTTGATACTCCTCCAGGTGATGTAGGAGCTGGCTCTTAGGCTCCCTGTTTCTGACAGGACAATCCCAGGGTGTGTATTGTGACATGCTGAACAGCAAACCTGCAGTGACACACAGGGGACGTGCCAGATCCACTGCACATCTGCAGGCTGACTGTGCAGTGCATGCACAGCAAGTCTGACACATCCAGATGCTGCACAGACTGCACATATGCAAAGGACATTTGTGCTGTTCCAGCCAGGCTGTCGAACATCCCGAAATCCGGAACGGATGTGCTGCATTTGGCAGTGTTAGTAGGAGAATGGATGGGGGAGCCCCCTTTTCTTTCCCATTAAATCCCCACCTGCTTCAAGTCAGAGAGACAAAATACAGCTTTGTTTCCTCAAGATGCTTTCTCAGGATGTGAGTTTGTAGCTGGAGATTTTCTGTGTGCAGAGCAATTTTTCTTTTCTTAGTGTGCCCGTGTGTCAGACATCTAAAAATAATAGTGAATCCAGACCTTTATATCTGTACATAGATCCCAGTCCCTCTTGTGTGGTGACCTTTCTCTTACTGCCTCTGTAGAGGAGCCATGACAGCCAAGAGCTGAAGTAACCACTTAAACAGGGATTTATTTCAGAATAACTTTCTGAATTTTATCTTGATTTGATAATTCAGTTCTGGGTAAGATAATTTGGGCAACTGCATGCACACTATAAAGAGAAACCCTCCCTATAAGAAAAAAAAACTCAATAACCTGTATTCCCCATAAGCTGTGGTTTTACCCAATTCACCTCCAGTGTTTTGCTAGGAAATTTGATTATTCATTCACAGACAATGCTGTTATCAATTAAGCATTGCTTCTAACAGCTCAGACATGGGTGGTTCATTCTCTCTTAATCAAGTGCTGTGTCTCCACTAGATTGCTTTCTGTAATTTCCCATCATTGGTACCACCAGTGTAGCTCTATTTGTAGTGCAGCCATGTGGACCAGCCATCAGTGCTTTATTTATTATGGTTAATAAATCTGTGAGATATGGTGGTTAAAAGGCACCTGCTGCTCCTTTCACATGCCTGGAGACAGATCCCTGCACCTCCTGCTGCTGGAGCCCCAACAGCACCAGCCTGGGAACATTTCAAGCCATGCAGGGCAGAGAAGATAATATATTTGTGCAGAAGATCCCTTTGCCTTACAAAAAACCAATTTTCTATAGAATTACAGGAACCAGTTTCCATAGCTTCTCCTATTAGCATGACACATATATTACTATCTGCTCTCTGTGCATATATTTGCATACTTTCTATGTGTATGTGTGCATGCCTTTGCTTTCAGCTATTCCTGCTGCTAAGTCTTAAGGCAGTCCAAGTAAACTTGGTAATTACAATTTCATTTTTTCTTCCACACACATTATTTGTATTGCAACATTATTTGGATTGCAAAGATTGCAAGGAAATATTTAAAAAAAATTTTGATTCTGGAAAAAGTACTCTCATGTATTCATTTTATTATTACAAACAAGTATTCTTATCACATCTGCCTTTCTAATTCTGAAAAATCTTACCAAGAGATAGCCATGATGGGGCATTTCAAAGAGTGTAAGTGTGGTGAGAACATGGATCTCTTTGAAAGGCATGTGCATGGCACAGCACGGGGGCACATCCATGAAACAGTGAGACAGATGTTTCACAGATGAGAAACTACAGCACACAGACAAGTGTCTAGTAAGTCTTGGGCTTAAAAAAGAGGTTGGTTTTGAATTGGTGGATGCCTGCAGAGCTTAGTTTGGATAAAAAGGAAGGTATTGAAAGCCTCTGAGGAGTACCTCTTGAGGCCATCACTTAAATATGATGGTTACTGTTTTGGTTTTGCCACCATGACTGAGAGTCCAGTTACCATTTTATAATGCTCTGGCCTTTGATGGCATCTCTGTTTTCTATCCTGTACCAAGACCATATAATATTAAACACAGAGCAGAAAATACCTTCCTTCCCTTTTCACTAATGAATACATGATGAGATCTGTTAGTAATGCAGGTAGTGGTTTCAGCACTTGGTGTGATGTTTTTTGGGTGGAGGGTATTTTTAGTACACATTAGAGTTGGTATGTTTTTCAAAGAATTTGAAGATTTCTGAGGAAATATCTGTTGCTGTTCCTGGAGGCCATCTGCAGAACATAAGAGCATAGGAGGAAACATGAAAGTCTTGGTCTAAAGTCTGACAAATGGGTGAGGAAAGATGTCTCATTCAGAGGTGAACAACAGAGGGTAGAAAGGAAAAACAGGACTGAGGGCCTCAGAGCTTAACCAGTGTTGGAGCAGAGGAGGTGGAGCCTGTGGAGGTGTTTGAAGAGCTGGGTGCCACTGTCAAAATGAGAAACTTCTGGAATTCACAGGGCTGCCTGAATTTGTCTGCAGTGTGATTTGACCAGCCCATTGGTGCAGGTGTTTGCTTTGTGAATAGGTAGTCTTCTTTTACATATTCTCCAAAAAGAATCTTCAAATGGGACACTGAAGCTGTGGAAAGGAAAATGGAAAACAAACATCACATTTGCTCTGGAGCTGTAATGTGATGTCCACCATCACTGGGCTAAAGGAGAGAAAAAAGAAGCCCGTGATATCCACGCTAAGCTTGAATTAAAAGCTAAACCTTTCAAGGAAATGCTGGAAGGCAAAATTGAGATTGTAATAATGAAAGAAAATTTGGAGTATGTGGATTAAGTCAGACCAAGAGTAAGCTCACCTGTGAAGGAAAACTTTTAATTAAACAAATCTAATCAAAAATTACATTTTTCCAGATTTATCTAGCAGAACGTGGCTCCACTTTCCTGGATGTCTTTGGTTAGAAGTATTGCATTTTAAGTCTCCCTTGGATTATCCAGTGAATTCATTACTTAGTTGTACATTTGATGGGAAGAGTGAAATGCCACACTAAGTAATGAGTTCCATGGGGATGGTGTGACATTTAGCATGTTTACAAAACATACTGTGTGTTCATACCTGGGTTTACTTTAAAAGCTGAGCCATCAGCCATTGAATAGAAGCTCAGGAAATACTGTGAAGGGAAGGTAAATACTGTTTCTTAAAACTGCACTGCAGGCACCGTGTGCCTTCCTTCCCAGTGGCCCTGGAGTTGTTTGGTTTATCCTACAGCTCTCTCTCCTGGGGGCACACATTGTAAGTTAGTTTTAGAACAATAAATGTAGCCTCTGTCTAAGAATACCTTCAATTTCTTGTCAGTTAGACATTTCAGCTTTTAAATATTTTTAGATTCAAAAATTTGGCACAGACCTAGGGCTAAGAGATACATCAAAGCAACTTGTCAGCTGACAATAAGGAAATAATTGTCCTTTGTTGGAGAGGGCAGTGCAGCTATTGCCATGTTATCAGCACATAGTGTTGCAATTCAGCTACAAAAAGAAGTAATAAAGAAAGGAGGAACAAGGAGGTGAAGGGGGAAAAAAAATTAAAAAGAGGTGAAGCCTGCTTCCAGCTGACAGTTTTGTACCTTCCATGCACTTAAAAATAAAGCTATCCAGCTTGCAGTGGTATTGCTTAAATAGCTTTACTGAGGCTCTTGCATTTCTAGCTAAAGACAGTCAAGACAGGATCCAGCTTGCAGATTAGGATTTGTGGATTGATATATCTGCATTAAGTTGTCTGCCCATTAACCTTATATTTATGCTTCCATTCCTATGTGAAGAGATATAGTTAATTCAGTTGCTGAAACCCAAAGAGCTTTTCAGTTCATTCCAAAGCAAAGACCTCCACTGACCACTTGCACAGCTCTCAAGGCTTCACTGGATTTACAGAGTTGCCTGAAGATGGGTGTCTGATACTGTTCAGAACTTCCTGAGGTGCTGGAGACACCTGCACAGAGTGAGCACACATAAAACAGCACTTCAAGGGGACAGTGCCATTCTGGCCAAGCCAGGTATCACAGTTCACAACATCTGCAAACTCTGACGCCTTTGTTTAGAATCCTGAGTTCTGGTCTAGGTCTCTGTTTTTCATAATGGGAGCTTAGCTGGAGCACCTTCTTGTAGACAGATACAGGTGTCTTAGGAGCTTTAGCTTGTGTTAGGAACATGTCTGTTTGCTCCAGTGCACCTGCTGATGCCTGTGTGTGTTGTGATGACCATGAAGCACTGATTTCTAGGCCTCTCATATAAAATAACTGTGTTCCAGACATATATATTTTTCTGAAATTCTTCATGGCTTGCAAAGAGTCAATCACAAGTGCTAATCATGCTTACCTGGTAAAGTCCTGCTTCAGCTGCAAGGCTGGGGTAGACCATGGTGTTATTAAGAATTTTGCTGCTTTGACAGTGACTGTGTCTGTGCACAGGGCACTGGCCTTTCTCTTAGGAAAGCCATTCATTGCTTTGCCACCTCCTTAAATTTAGGAATCGATCCAAGTATGGATTCTCCAGCCATCACGCTGCCAATTCACAAACGCGTCTGGGTAAAGCTGCACTTGAACAAGCATTAGCACTTAACTCACAGACCCTTGTGCTGGCTCTGAAAGCTATCAATTTTTGGGTTTAGTTATGTTCAGAAGTGAAAAAAAAATATATTCTTGTTACTGCACTATACTGCTAGAGCCTTCATGGAGGTGAACAATTTGGCTGTTAACACTACTTTGTTATTTGTGGCAACATTTCACTGATTTCATGGTAGTCATTATTCTGCATGGCTTTTACTCCCACCCATGGCTCAGGAGTGGCAGTGTGTGGGTCTTTGCTGTTGTGTCCTTTGTCACACACCATTGCTGGTGCTGTGGGAGCCAAGATGTCAGTCCAGGCAATCCAGCTAATTCCTACTCCAGCCCCTTCAGTAGGGAACTGTCATCCAGTTCCTTGCTGTCCCTCCAAAGTGGGGCAGTGCTTTCTGGTTTTTCACCCTAGAGGAACATAATACAAAGAGATGTCCCCACAGTTGTATTTTAGCACACAATTAACTTCCTTATCTTAATTGGTGTTGTCAGTGGGCCAAGTTCACATGTTCTACTCCACTCTTGGGTAGAGATTTATTCACTGTTTTGATATATATGGGTAAGTAGTAAGTAAAGACATCAAATGATCCCCCAGATCTCATAAGACATTTTGATATTCTCATTTAGTTTTCATTTGCCTTAAATGACTGCTGGTGCAGGATGATGAGTTGGGGCTCCCTCCATCCTGACTATTTCCTGAAGAAACTTCATGTTGCCCATTGGGTCAGAATGGACTTACTTAAAAGAGCAAACACATCTATACAAAGTAGAAGGAAATAAAACTGGCTAAAGTGTCTCAGTTTTAAGATTAGATGAGACACTTAATGTATCTGTAGTAAAAACACAATCTCCATAGTGAACTGGAGGAGGGAAGAGCCCTTGGCAGTGTGGGGGAGCACTGTGGGCAGCAGCACTGCCTGGCCAGTTGGGTGTCCTGTGTTTTCTGCCATGGCAGGGGCAGTGTTTGGTGTTATCTGATGTGCACTGTTTATTTTGCACCTGGAAAAAGATGTTTGTGTACTGCCCACAGCTGCAGAAAAGGGATGTAAAGTGTCTCACAGTCTCTAAGCCAGGAGAAGGAAGCCACAGGCTTGGATGTATTTTGCCCAATGGCTTTCAGGTCTGCCTGGAAGATCTCCCTCCTACAGCAGTTGTGCACCTCTGAAACTGATGCTTTTCCTCACAATTTAATTTCCCCTAGATGTTTCTAAAGCCTATTGCATGTGGTTTTGTTGTTTGGAAGATGCAGTTAATCTCCTTTTCCTGTGTCATCATGATGTTGTACTGCAGTGGCAACATCTCAATTATCTTCATTTGTTTTTCTCCACATGCCATTGCCCTACACAAGTCACTTGCTGTGGGAAATGTGGCACTGCTTTTTCTTAGCAAAACCTCTGTCACACAGCATCAGTGTTAGGTGTAGAATTTTTGGGTGTGTTTTTCTAGGACTTTTGTGAATTGATGTGATTCCCAGAAATTATTTCATTCCTGATGGTGTAGATAAGGACTGTGTCGCTATAGGACACGGAATAAAACAACGCAGGCACTGGAATTTCCAAGGGAAAAAGAAGGGCAGTTTAATTTCTGGCTCCAACATTTATAGATTTTCACAAGTAACAATGGATTGGAGGATGACAGTGTCACCTCTCCAATGACAATGACTGGACAAGCCAACAGTCTATCAAATTTCTCCTTCTCTAGAAAAGAATGTAAAACAAGAATTATTTGAAGAAAAGCGTGTGAGAAAGTTTGTTATAATTATGTAAACATCAGAAGGCTTAGAAGAACTTAAAAGAACAGGGCGACAGGACTGAGATGAGTAATGGTGCTTAGCATTTCATACAGACTGAAACATAAGTTTTAGAAAAATTTCAGTCCAAATTAGTTTTATTATTAACTGTATATTGCTCGTTTTCAGGGTTACCAAATAAAGGAGGAAAAATTCTGAATATAAAAGGGAGGAGAAAGTATTAATTTTGATATATAAAAGGGAGTAGAAAGTACTCCTTTTGATTATTTCAGTGATTTAGCAGTTAGGTTCACCTGACTGAAAGAATATTAAGGGAAATGAGAGCAAGTGAAATTATGCAGTACTATAGTATGGAGACAGAGGAGTTAAATGAAGACATTTTATTTGATGTAAGAGAGTGAATTATTAATCACAATCTGAGTAGAGGAAAATTTATGGATTCATTCTGTCCTTTAGGCGCCTATGAGATTTTACTCCAAGCATGTTTTTTAGCCAACCAGCCATTCCTCCACAGAATCAAAGCAGACTTGACATTGCTGATAATCCAAAGATTTAAGAGAAAAGCTGGATTTCGAGTGCAGTTTATTTTCACAAAGAAATAAGTATACAACAATGCCAACTTTTTTCAAAAAATGATTTTTTCATTGCAACCCAGCTGAGACTGATTGAAGTAATCACAGGATTTTTGGTTGGTCTGTAGTCTACATAGAAATTCTTGTTTCCACAGATGTAAACTCTTGTCCCTCTCCAATAACTGTTTGGAAGTAGTAGTGGAGAGTTTTTACATTATGTTTTAATTGAAAAATATTATCATATTTCCAAGCATTGTTTTGCTGAATCCAGTTTCAAGTTATTAGTCCTACATTTGAGCCCTAAGTGCAAGGGGCCCGTTTTACTTGTGTTCTTACAGTTACATGTTGTGTGTAACTACTTCTTAAAGGCAAAATATAGTAGGAAAGAATAAATTTAGTTTTGTCAGGTCCTCCTATTCTTTACACCCAAGGCTCTGTGCTTTGTTAGCTCAAGGCTGAATGCATCAGCTGGGCTTGTCTGCTCAGTTCTTCTCTGGAAGAGAGCAGGGAACCACATCATGCCACTATTACAGGTACAGGTTTGCCTTCTTTTCCTGTTTGTCTGAACTTTCCTGCTTAAATCATTGCCTTCTCTCTTCTCTGGAAGTTGTCAAAGAACATCAATTTCAGAAGTGTTCATATATCATGTTGCTGTTATATTACAACTGTAGTTTAAGAAGCTTCAAGAAAGTACTTTAAAAGAAAAAAGCAAATTCACTATGGGAAAGGGATTAATAAAAGGTTTGAATCTTAAAATACTGGATATTTAGGCTCAGCATATTCAAATGCCGCAGGTTTACAAGTCTATTTTTGTTGTTTTTCTTGAAAAGGTTACTATTTTCAGCCTGCTTTGGTGCAGTTATAGTTTACTTTCTGACCATTGGTAGGTAATAATGACTCTAGATATTGTTACTAGTTTCCTTCCCACAGGAACTAGTTTCCACAGGTTAGAATTGTGTTGTCACCAGCTGACACCATCCAGCCAGATGAGGTTTTAGATGATACACACTAAATTTTCCTAGGAACCATTTTGCAGGAAGGTTTCAATATCCATTGCAATTGTGTCTTTATTAGCTCATTAAAATATGTCCTAAATACTACTTTATGAAAAGTCATCTGTCTGTGAGATAAAAAATGCCAAGCTTACTGTCTGTTTGCTCTTTCTATGTTGTCCATGACCCTGGAAAAAAGGGTTTTTAGCGAGAACCAGGAAAATAGCCACATCAGAAAAGCTGACCAGAGGCAAGTAGTGTGCAACCAATTGACACGACGTGCTTTAGGCACTGAATGTTCATTTCCTGCTCCTAGTGTATGCTGCACTCCTCCTCACTATAAATCTTCCAAAATTCAATCAGAATGAGCTGTTTGGTGTTTTTTTTTTCATTGATGCAGGGGTGGACCAGGCCTTACCACAAGAACGTCGGACTCCTGTCACTCCGTCCTCTTCCTCCCGGTACCACCGCCGCCGGTCCTCAGGGTCACGGGATGAGCGCTACAGATCGGGTGAGTGCCACTGCACACCCCAGAACTGGAATGGAAATTTCAAATTTCAAATCTATTCCTTGCTTTTTTAAAAGGAAGTTTGTTGTGGACTTGTGTAATTCACAGTGGGGAACGTTCATTGTGTGAATAGAGAGACGCTGTCCGAGCGTGCAGGGATGGAGTTACAAAGCCAAGATTCATCTGGAACAGGATCTGGCACTGAGTGGCTGCAGAAAAGCCTCCTTCAGGCACATTAGTACAAAAGGGAAGAGTAGGGAAAACATGGTCCCACTGCTGAATGGGGTAGAGATCAGGTGACAAACGGCATGGAAAAAGCCAAGATAATGAATGTATCCTTTGCCCTGGTCTGTGCTGTTGATATTTGAGTTCTGGAAACCAAGGCATGTGAGACCCATGGGAAGGTCTTGAGCAATGACCACCTACCCTCTGTGAAGGAGAATGAGGACAGGGAATATTTGAACAAACTGAATGAATAGAAGTCTGTGGGACATGATGGGGATGCATCACTGACCAATGCGAGCAGACTTTCGACTCCCCAAAAAGTTGTGTCACTCAGGGGAGGTTTCTCCAGACTGAGAGAAAGCAAGTTCATTGCTGTCTTCAGGAACAGCAAGAAATAGAATCTGGGAGCTACAGGCCAGCCAGACTCTTCTCAATCTCTTGAGCAGGTGGTAGAGCAAATAATGCTGGAAGCTCTTTTTAATCATATGAAGGACAAGATTGGGAGTAGACAGTACAGATTTAAAAAGTTCTCTTAGCAGCTTGGTAAATTCATGCTTGATCAGCCTAATGACCTTCTACAATGAGATGACTTCCCTGGAGGTTGAAAGAAGAGCAGTGGGAGTTGGATGCCTTGAGTTTAGTGAGGCTTTTGACAGAGTCTGTCATAACATCCTCCTTGACAAACTGGTGAAATGTGGATTGGGTAAGTGGACAGTGAGATGGTCTGAAAATTGGCTGAAATTGAGTTCAGAGAATTGTGATCAGTGACACAGAGTCCAGCTGGACCCCAGTCTCTGATGGGTACTGTAGGGAGTGAATACTGGCTCCAGCACCCCTTAATAGCTTGATTAGTGACTTTTCAGGTGAGACAGGGCCCTCTGCACGCACTGGCAGATGATACCAAATTGGAAGGAGCAGACATGTGCACACATATGTAATGCCATTCAGAGGGATCTGGGCAGCTCTGAAACTTCTTTGCTCTTAACCTTTGAAGGTGTAAACTGCATGTACTACACCTTACCACAATGGAGGTTAGGTGTGCTCAGCTGTCTGAACTGCTTCAGAGGCTGCTGCAGCGTGAGCATCTTTCTCAGACAGCAGCCTGAGGCCACAGACTGGTTCATCTGGTGCTGCCCCTCTTGCAGCTGCAGAATTAGGGAGCCATAGACAGCACCCACCAACCTTTGTGGCAGAGAGACCCTGGTGAGCTGAGAGTCAGAAGCCAGGGCCTGATGGTTATAGAGGGTCTCGAGGAGAGTAAATTTGACTGTGGAGACTCTGGATTATGTTTGAGAGACGCCTCTTGCTGGATGCAGTCAGACTCATTCAAATATGAAAAAATTGATTTAAGCCTAAGAAAAAGCTTTTTTTTTTCTCCACTGGCAGAGGTTGCAAAGAGAAATTGTGGTGTCTCCATTCTTGGAGCTATTAAAGACCCTACTGGATGTGGCCCCAAGCAGTTTGCTGTAGATGACCCTGCCTAGAGCAGGGAGTTGGACTGGATGGTCTCCAGAGGTTCCTGCTGACCTACTCCAGTCTGTGGTTCTGTGGCACAGCTGAATTTCACTGTACTGATTCTAGTTTGGTAATACTATAAGAAAAATATTTAATTTGCAGTATAGCAAGTTGGGAACATCATTATGCCCTAAATAGAAGCACTGATTAAAGGAAGATAAAATTAATTTCAGAGCTGAACAGAAGGGTAATAACTCATTTCCAAGTGAATGGGATCCAACTTTCTCTGTGATACTGCTCCAGATGTAACACAAAGTGAAGGAAGTGATTGGTTTAAAACTGGTTTATAATGGCTTCTCACAACAAGAAAGACATTGAGGTGTTGGAGCATGTCCAGAGAAGGGCAGTGAAACTGGCAAAGGGTCTGCAGCACAAGTCTTATGAGGAGCAGCTGAGGGAGCTGGAGGTGTTTACCCTGGAGAAAAGGAGGCTCTGGGGAGGCCTTATCACTCTCTGCAACTCCCTGAAACTGGAGAAAGGTGGGGTTCAACCTCTCCTCACAAGTAACAAGGGACAGGACAAGAGGAAATGGCCTCAAGTTGTGCCAGGGGAGGTTTAGATTGGACATTTGGAAAAATTTATTCACCTAAAGAGTTGTCAACCACTGGAACAGGCTGCCCAGGGAAGAGGTGGAATGGTCATCCCTGAAAGTGTTCAAAAGGCATGTGAATGTGGAACTTGGAGATGTGGTTGAGTAGTGAACACAGTGGTGATGGGTTAATGGTTGGTCTGGATAATGTTGTCTTTTCCAAACTTAACAATTTTGTGACTCCATAAAGTAAAAGTGAGCTCTGGAACTTCTTTACTCCTACCTTTGAAGGTGTAATTAAGGATAATTGGGGAGCCATAGACAGCAGCACCCACCAACCTTTGTGGCAGAGACACCCTGGTTATCTGAGAGTCAGAAGCCAGGGTCTATGGAGGGTCTCAAGGAGAGTAAATTTGACTATGGAGGCTTTGGATTGTGTTTGAGAGATGCCTCTTGCTGGATGCAGTCAGACTCGTTGTGCTGACACAACTGGAAAATTGTGCAGAACTCCTTACTAAACCTTTTGTAACATATCTCTGATTCATTCCATTAGTCAAAGAGCTTGCCAGTCCCATTTAAAGGAAAATTAAATGATAAATGTGGCAGAGAAAGTTCATGTGTGTCCAGACCATTCTGATAAATTTTTAAAACTCCCTCCTCCCCTCAGAAACCCTGGGTTCATACTGTAGATGTTGCCAATTTTTTGTTGAATAATGGTTGTGGTATCTGCATAATAATTCCTTGATATATAAGCTCCTAGAAGCTTCTCCAACATTACACTATAAATGGTCTGATTTCTACCCAGTTTTTAAATAGGTAAAAAAATACTATTCCTGAACTTGTCTAATTTGTGGGCGTTCAACACATGGTCCTCAAATCTCCAAGCTGTGACTCTCCAGAGCAGTTCTGTTGAAAACAAGAGCATTTTACTGTGAGTTGAAAGTCTGCTTGAGTTGTGTTTGCCATTTGTACATGAAGATGTTGAGTTAGTTTGGGGATGGGCAAAAGGAGACATCCTGCATATCTTCAATGTGTGCCTCTTCTGAGACCCCAGGACTGTTCAGTTGGTGTTGCTGCCTCTTGGTTTCAGTTGCTGCCTTAAAAGGAAGGCATTTGTTCAGAGAAATGGTATATGAGGTCCTGTCTTAGGGATGGGGCAAGTTGTAATTATATATATATATATATGTACGTATAAATAATAAAGGCACAAACTTCTGAGTTGCTGAGAGGAAAAGAGGAAAAGTAAGGAATTCAGTGTAAAGGGCTGTTATTAGTGCAGGAGTCTCACTTTAGGAGAGCCAGGACTATACTATAAATTCAGATCTTGCTGCTCTGAAAATGTCCTCAGTGTTAAAACTGTGAAGCTTGACAGTATTTTGGGACTTCTGGCAAGGCTTTGAATTCCTAGCTTGGTTGCTGTATGCATGACTCCTCAGCAAGGCAACAAGCTCTCCAGCAAACTGGTTTGAACAACTCCTTCATCTTCACTCACTCAAAAGAAAAGCAAATGTCAGCAAATTTCAGTGAAGGTAAATGTAGGTATACATTTCACAGATCATCTTCAAATTTACTTCCAGAGGAGCTTTGCTAAGATACAGTGCAATGTTTGTTGGATAAAAAAACCAACAAACAACCCTGAACTATGCCCTCCCCTTCTATGTATTGCCCCTGTGAGATCAGAAGTCTGTTTCTTTCTTGCTCTCTTAATTACTCAATTATTACTGTAGGTTGCAAACTTGCAAGTCAGATTTCATTCTGGTTATCTTGTTTTCAGATTCAGATTTGCTTCAGGTAGAAGTCTTTGTTTGGCTTGTTGTTTTGCTGTGCTTAATACTTCAGCATCTCTGCTCTGATCACATTGTGATTGTTAGATCCTAGCTGTTACCCAGATTGGGTGTTTGTTATCATATTTGGCACATCTACTTGGAAAAAGCCCAAAACAAAATGAATACACACTCTTTAACCAATAAGGAATTCACATCTAGGAAAACATTTCCCTTCCTTAGTGTTTTTGCACAGTTTATTTCAATTAACATCTGCAAATAAATTTCCCATACCAACTCTGATCAAAGTCCTTTTCTGTCTCTTCTTGGTAAGGTTTTCCTAATTGGAAGTCTAAGATTCTGAAAGTCATCCAGTTCTCCTTCCATGCCTTTGCTTTTTATGTGGATTTAGATGTCAGCAAAGATTGTTAATGAACTCTCTTTGGAGACTCAAAATCATTGCTGCCACTAATATCACCTTCAACTTATTCTCTTGTATTATTCAAAATGTCAAACTGTGACGTTTTTAATCCCTACCTCTTTTCTTACTTCAATCCTTATTATTATTATTATTTCATTAATGTTGTAACCAAATATTTCAGCACTATAATTTCAAAAACTGACTTTCTATGATTTTATATTCTAAATAAAACTGACACTTGAGATTATGGACACTATTTTGTTCCCTAAATGTTCCTGGGATATTTTTTGTTTCAAAGTAATTGGATTCTAGAATTCAGCCTGCACTGGAAATTTAGTCTAATTCTTTAAAACCAAAAAGGTTTAAAATTTCCTGGCTGCTTCTTTTTATACAGGAAGGGAGCCTGAAACCACAATGTTTCCAAATGTCAGCTTTGATCATTTTTCAGATGTCTAAAGAAATAGAAAATGCTATAAAGTGTAGTAACTGAATTAGTGCAGGGTGAAGCGATATTATTTACTTTATACAAATGTGGCAAATAGTTTAGCTGATATCAATCCAAAAGCATTCCTTGATTTGTTTACTACTGATTTAAAAAAAAAATCTCCTAGTATTTCCACATTTGGAAATAGTATTTGGAAAGGTTTGCCAAGTGTAGATCATGGCAATGTTTTTCTCTTAGCAACTGCCATTCCTTGTGCTATAACATTATCTGGGGGCTCGAGATGACACTGGAGCCAAATGGTGCTGCAGGCTGGATCAGGAACTTTTGGCAAGAGCCTTTTCTGGCCCAGTGGGTTTTCAGGCAGGAGAGCTCAAGCAGAGGAATGCTGGCTTGTGGAATAGATGTCAGCGCTGGGCTTAGTCTGCTATGGGGCTGCAGAGTCAGGCTCAGACAGAGCCTGAGTGAATGATGGACATGTAGATGTAGCTGCAGTTGGCCATACAGCTTTTGTTTCCTTGGTGCCCTTTAGGATCTTGGTTTCTCAGGTACTTTTGGAAGCTGCAGATCCATGGATTTGGAATGCTGTGTTGAGATAAGGGGATGGGAATTATATGGTGGATTATGCAAGGGGGTAGCCTGAATAGCCCAGCTTTCACACCGCTGCTGTGCTGTCTGAATGAGCTGACTCAGCTGAACACTGACATTTTCAGAGGCTCTTGTCCCTCCACACTGTCACTGTGGCCCTGTTTGCTCACTGGTGGCAGTGACTGCATTCTGCTCTTGCTAACACTGAAAACCCTCACAGGAGAACCTGAAGTTTCTGGAACTTCTTTACTCCTACCTTTGAAGGTATAATTAGGCAGAATTATGGAGCCATAGAGAGCAGCACCCATCAACCTTTGTGGCAGAGGGACCCTGGTGAGCTGAGTCAGAATGCACCATTATTTAAAGTGCCATCATATCAGCTGTCCTGCTTTCGGCAGAATGGTCTTTTTGGTGCTTAAAACCCCCTCTGCAGTGTAGCCCTGTGGTGACAGTCCTGCCTAGCTTGGCCCTTTCCTGTCCTGCCGTGGTGGTGGCCGGAGCTGAGCTGGGCTCTGCTGCCACGTAAAGGCTGCAGTGCAGTACAGCAGCAGCTGCTGGGCCCTGCCAGTGACACAGCCCTGGGCAACTGGGCAGCTCCTTGGCATCAGAAACTGTGCTCTTGGTCACCATAAATCTCCCCCAGTTCTTTGTTTCCCAGCCTGTCACGGTCTGTGGGGGTCAGAGAGCAGCTCTCCCTCAGAGACCTTCAGCAGCTTTCTGGAGAGCAGGTGTGTTCTCCTCCCTCAGCTGGGACCAGCACACAGGGAGCTGAAACACCAGGTCCTGTCCAACTTCCATTTTCCCAAAAGGACACCCTGTGGCCTTTAGATGAGGCCAAAGCAAGAAGCTTGAGTTCTCCATCCCAATGCTGAAAACCAGAGCACCTCCTCTTGTGCCAGGACCTGTCTTTTACTGTTTCCACAGTTGTCACTAATATAAAACCCACCTAAAACCAGAATGGATAACAGGAAAAAATGTGCACCAATAAAATCTAAAAACTAAAAAAAGAACAACACTAATTGCTAGGGAATATGGTGTAATATATTCAAAGGCACATGGATACGTTAGGCTTGAGATAGTGTCTCTATGGTTTCTACTGCTCCAGAATTCTCTGATGAGATAAGAATGGGACAAATGGGTTGGGCCAAGGTTATCAAGTCTCCTGTTTCTCATGAACTTTGTAATAGGCCTTGAAGATGACCAGAGCACTGCCTGCAACAGTGTAATCCTTAAGAGAAGTGAGACCAATGAGCTCTAAAAATGGAGTTTTTCAGGTATCAGGAATGATGTGGGAAGTAGCAGCATAAGTGGAATTGTGCTGCCTCTGTGTCTGGAGGTTCAGGGTGTCCTAGAAGTGAGACCAGCAAGAGAGAGCACGTGCACTGCATGGGCTCAGTGGACAGGTTTAAAAGGCACAGCAGCAGGTGAGCACAGGGCTGGGAGCTGAGAAATGGAGAGTTTTGAGAAATGCCATTTGTGGAATCAACATCTCTCAGCTGGTAGCATGGAGGAAGGGTGGGGGCTGTAGGGTGGCTGTGGTACCTGCACTCCCAGCTGGGAGAATACCTCCCTTCTGGCACTTCTGGGGATTCTTTTCCCCCATAATTGAGGTGGTGGAGGTGAGAAAGAAAAAATTGGTCTGGTACAGCATCCTTGGACAGCTGCTAGCCCCCATCCTGGAGATCCCACCACTGCAGGGAGCTGCCCATTTCCAAGTGCACTCAGCACTCCTTTTAAAAGACATCTTAACATAGGAGATAGCTGAAGGTACTGCCAAAACAAATACATCCTAATACACTTCTCACAGCTCAAACTCCTGAGCCACCTTTCTCACACTGGTCTTCAAAGGGGAAAAGACAGAATATAATTTATCTGAGCATGAAATTGTTAAACTTCAGAACAAATCATCCCAGGCCAGGTTTGAGGCTCATTTGAAATATGATAATTAGGAATGAAAGAACATTCCCTGTAGACCCAAGTTCTAGAGATGCTGGCACCAGACCTGTCTTAGCTGAGCTGCTCTGCTCTAGGAGCCTCAGTACCTGCCTCACCATGGATTTGTTCTCATTTATCATGAGGTAGGTGTGTGCATGAACCCTAACAAAGGTTGGTCACATTTTGGGTCTTTGCAGCTTACCTCATGGTGATTTGAAAATATACAGGTAACTTATATTTTGTGGTTTTGAAAGGATGTTCAAGATCTCGTTTTGCAATCCTGCCAGAACTGACAAAAAATAATTGCACTATGACATTGTGAGAGCTGTGCATGCTAAAGGATGGAAAGGGAAGATTTGAGGAATATTTTTATTGAACCCTCATCATTTAGCATTTCTCTAAAGAATAAGGGGAAAGGAAAATGTGTTTAATGTGCTATCTATTAGAATGGGACTGCATATAAATGTTCATGTGGCTGATCATAAAACAGATAATATTTTAACCCTAAATTTGTAGAAGTTAATTTGAAATACTTACTTGTAGAAGTTAATTTGAAAATCATTGACCTAGCTGTAAACAGACTTATTCAAAAATTAATTAAGCTCCTATCTGATTTAGCTTGCTTACAAATTTCAAGCTACAACTCAATCAGGACAAAAAAAGTTGAATAAAAATGCTGGCTAATATGTAATTTATATGACCACATCCTTGCTTTTGACCCAGCAGAAGAAGTTTGTGAGGATAAGTATAGAGCTCCTGGGAAAAATTATTTGGGGATCTCTGGAGACAAACAAATATAAAGCTAGTTCAGATTGCATAGTAAAGGGGCTTGAGATGAGATCACTGTGTGAAGCTGACTTCCAGAATGCATTACAAATGGGATAAATAAATAAATGGAGGGATGGAAATTATTAGTGGCAGACCTGCATGTTGGGATTTTATTTCACTTATGAGTAGAGTTAATACAATTTTAAACTCAAGAGTTTTGAGAAAAACATTTTCAAATTAACTTTTTTATAATACCTGAATAATCCAAATTAAAGCAAAAGCTATGCAAGACCAGCTGTGGAGTCAGAGAGTTCAGTCTGTTGTTTTGGTGTCCTCTGTTTGCAGCATGTGAGCTCTGTGCTTCACATCCTGCCCATACAGCTTTCCCAGCCACGTGTTCAGCTCCACTCTTCCTTCTACCCAGAATTATGGATTATTGCTGTGCCAGCCAAAGTGGGAGATGACAGCCATGTTCCTCTTCCTTAGTTTAGCTTTCTGACCATGAGAGGACATACCAAGCATCTGGTTTGTGCATGTGTGCAGCAGGTGGGGATGGAAGATGCTCAGGAGTGCTCAGCATTGGCTGAAGGATGGCACAGCCCTTCCTGCCCCACTGGGGCTTGTTGGCTGCAGCATCCTGAACAGCCAAGCCTTTTGCAGTGGCACATTCATGGGAGTGCACATCTTTTCTAAAACACTGACTTTTAACTGCCAAAAAATGGAACAGATCAACAAAACTCAGCCCCAAATTTATGAAAAGACAGCAGAAGTTTCCCTTGCATCTCCATGTATCCCCAGTTCCCAATAAAGCCAGGGGCCTAATATAAATATTAGCTTAAATATCCCAAAGACTGAAACTTGCACACATAAGTTGTTTTTTGAAAGGTAAGCAACAGTTTATTTCTGTTAGTAACCTCCACAGCCCTCCTGTAAATGAGAATTATCTTGGAGCAGCTGTTCTTGCATTCAATCATGTGCTGACTGTTGTGAGTGCCATATTTCAGAATTAATAGCACACCTGCTTCCAGATGGAGAGAAATTAGGTGTCACACAGTTTGGGCCATGTGCTTTCCTATCTTAATACCCAGAGAGATTGTGAAAGTATTCTGAGACTGCTTCATTATAGCATCACCCCCTGCAAAGATCTGGTATTATATGGACTCGCTTTCACATTTCCGGGGGTGAGATGATTTCCAAGGGACTGATCTGTGTTGGATGAACACAGCAAAATTTTTATGAAATCACTTGCCCTGTATCTGCCTGAAAATAACCCAGTGATGTCAGACAGGACAATGAAAAGACAAAACCCAACTGTAATCTGTTCTGATGATACCACATTTACCATGTTTCACCCTATTTGGCATGTCCTGATTGCATTTCCAATAAATGTAGCGACCAAGTTATCTCTATTCAGAGTATTTACAGGCTGCTTATTAGGAAATGAATTCTCAGTGTTTCCTTTGTCTCCATGGTAGCTCTGACAAAGGTCTGATTAAACTCAGAAGCAACTTTCATGTTTTCAACTACTGGTTTCCTGTAAGACAGCAATTACCAACCTTCTCTCTGTATAATTACTTAGCATACAATTGCTATACTTACCATTGTCTTATCCAGAACTTTCAGCCAAAATTCACCTTTGATAATGCTATTTTCCTATAGTATCAGCTGTTTCCCTGCAATAACTAGAAATTGTTTTGATTATTCTGTTGCACTCTGTGTTGATGCAGCAGAAAATAGCCTTGCTCCCATTGGCTACTCTGTATGCTCTTCCAGCTGTTTTCCTTGATGCCATCCCAGATGCTTGCTTCCCTGTGACAGAGATTTATTTGTGGTTTTACTTATTTGTTAAATGTCTGACTTCAGGGCTGATCCTCTACTGCAATATAAATGAGACATAACTAGGTATATTACATGTACCTAAATAACCTCTAATTAAAAATCCTTTGGTATTCTCACCTCATTAGAGCAGAGCATCAGCCTTCTTGATCTTGATAATCTGCCATTCTCTGAGTGAGTTAGTTGTGTTTGAGGGCTATCCTGTAACAAGCAAGGAGTCTAAACCTTCTCAGGGCTTAGGTCTGTGTTACTCCCAGTTGTGTCATCCATCATGTTACCAGGAATTGGCTGCTAATGCAGAGGAATAAAGATTGTTTCCAATGGCTAGCTCAAAACAAAACAAAACAAAAAGACAGAGTTCAGAGGAGAGGAATGAGAATTGGAATTACATGAGCCGAAAGGAAAAAACAGAAGAGATGGATGGATTCAGATTCAGGTTTGTCTCCAGGCAGTTTTATTCTTTCAGGAGCACATTCCCTGAAAGGAGGGATGGAAGTGGTATCCTTACCTTGCAACAGGCAAGCCAGGCTGCAGAAGATGGTAGGGACTCTTTAGGTAATTCTGCATCTGTACAGAAAAAAATTAAGCAACAGTTTGTTTTTTCATATTTGTGTTTCCTAAACTGCTGGTGATTGCATATGAAGGCTTTATAAATCCTGAGAAATGGAAAACATGAGCAAAAGTAGAAGAAGGAATATATTTCATCAGAAAAAGAGGCAGAAACAGATTCTAAAATCTTGATTCTTGCAATGCACAACTCCTGTCTACAGCCAGTTTAATTTCTTGTCTCAAAAAGAGACAGGGCTGCGTGGTAAATGAGATGCAGGAGAACTGCTTGACACACAATGGCAAGACCTGATTTAAGTACAAAAGAAGATAATGTTGTTCTTTTGTGTGCTGAGGCATTTTATGCAAGGGCTGTGAGGAACAGTTTTATAATGTGGAATTTTTAAATGCAGCTGTTGCTGGCCGTGGGAGGAGCACCCTGCTCTGTGATCTGTGCAGAGCTCATACCCAGATCCCTGATCTCTGAGGAGGCACTGCTTTGCTTTCAGTGTTTTGAGTGTTTGACATGCCTATGGAGCAAATGCTGCTAATATTGAATAAAGGAAACTGCTGAGGCAAGTTAAACTTATGTAGGAAAAAAAAACCCTAATAAGCCCTCCACCTTGAGGAAGAACGCAACTGTAATTTGTTGAATAGGTTTTTGTTCTTTTAAAATAGAAGATCTAAAGAAAAAAGAGCAAGTTCATTTGCTAAAAGCTGCACAAGTCTTTAGGAGGACTAGGAATTTGCAGCATATTTCAAAAGCCTCAGTTGCAGTTCAGAGCTTTAAAGGACTCTGTCTCTGGCCCAAGTAAGGAATGGGGCATCCCTGTTCATGGGTGGAAGGGGTAGGGTGAGTCAGGATTATGCTCCATGCCAAATGAAAATGCATTCTTTGGAAGAGTGCTCTTCTAGCAGCTGTAGAGAAACATGAAATGCTGCAGCAGGGCTCCACATGTGGAGCAGGAAATGGCTGGCCTTGTTCATCACACAACAATTGGTTTTTGCTTCAGGAAAAGAAGACTGATTTGCTTGTGGAGACAGCTGAGCCTAAAAGGATCATACATACTGTCTTCCCTAAAGGAAATGAGTAGGAGAGGGCAGCTTGTCATAGAGGGAAGTCTCCACTTGTTCTAAGTATGCATATATTTGTGCAAGGAGGAGAGAAAGTATGTTCCCCAAAAAAGGCTTCATGAGAAGTTCCAAAAATATTTATATTATCCCAGAGCCAGTTAAAACCATCATAGCTCAACTTCTGACTAAATAAAAATTTGTAGTGTTCTTCCCCCCAAAAAAGATTTCAGGACAGCATATGGAATAAATGGTTGAAGAACACTGTGAACAAGGAGTCAAAAGTATCAGCGGTATGAAATAATTGTGTTTATAGTGTTTATTTCTGTATTTCTGGGCATTACTATTTGACTTTGACCAGTGCCCACCTCTCAGCAGTGAGCACTGCTCTGTCCCTATCTCTTTCTCCTGTCACTCAGTCACCCCATTTGGGGACGGTGTCCATAGCAAGCTGTGTCTGTGCAGTAATGTCTGTTTCAGTGGGGTTGGCTTTTTTCTGTAAGCCTTTCCAGTCAGGCCAGGAGCACACCATTGTGCCAAGTTATGAGATAAACCAGATGAAAAGAGTGACTGCACTCAGCAGACACCTCCCAAGAAAGCTGGGCAATCCATCCTGCTGATGGCATGAGGAATTTGCAGCAGTGCAGAGTTTCTGCTATGGAGCTCGTTGGCCAAAGCCATAGGTCATCACTCTGGAAGTCTGAACTTGCAGACCCTTATTCTCTGTGCCAGTTTTAATTTCTCTGCCCTTGGTTTTCAGATCTCATCTCTTGTACAATAACAGATCATTAGCTCTTTGAAAGGAAACTAACTTTCTACCACCTGCTTGTTTTTACAGTTCCACTTCCTTTCTATTTCACTTACTGACTTTATTCCCAAAAGTATGGTTGCCCTTTCTGTCCTGTCATAGAAAGTAAAGGAAGAGAATAAACAAGTAAAAATACTTGAATGCAACAGGGAGAAGGCTGGGGACAGAGCTGTTGTGTCTGCAGTTTGCAGCCCATAAGAAATATGTCAGATTGAATGCTGAACACCAGGTTGATTGGTGTTAAGCAACGAGCACAAGTTAAAAAGTGAACTTTCCCAAGCTTGGTGCTTTGCTCTTTCCCATTTATTGATTCTTTGAGTACAAACACACAAATTGAATTCAATGTGTGGTTGGCCAAGCTAAAACAGTGGAGGACCACTGTGCCTTACTTCCCACTACTGTAGACAGAGGTAATGATATTTTATTCTATGCTCTAGATTTTCTGTTAAGACATTTTTCTGGAAAAAGCCAGGTGGGAATAGTATAAAATGATTTCTTTATCTATAGGAGAGCTTTGAAGGGTCAGGATCTGGAGTCATTTTATCAGCTATAACAGTGTAGTTAGAATGTCACATGAAAGAGCATTTCACCTAAAAGCATGATATTTCCACTTAAAAAAAGCCTTCCACTGAGAAGGCTTGAGTGCAATTACATCAAGGTATATTTCTGTTTGAAACTATCAGAAGTTTATAGTAGGTAAGAAATTACAGCAAGCAATACTATAAAGAAGACAGAAGAAGTGTTCTTTTAAAGATTTTCTTTTTAATGCAGGCATTTCTGTGTGTTGTTTCTGGACAAAGTTTTTATACTTGAACAATTTTTTCAGAAAAATTAATGAGAAAACTGTATTTCATAGCAATACTCAATCACAGTATGAATTCAGTTAGTTTGAGTATGCCAGGGTAGATTGAGAAGGAATTCAGACACTTTTATCAGACCTGCAAGACAGGGGCATCATCCTACCAGAGATGGTTTGAAATTCTAATGTGATGTTCCTGCTGATGCTGTGTGTGATATGTGGAGAGTACAAACTGCTTTGTGACAATGGGATTTGGGGGGAATAGCAGTTTTCTGTCCCAAAGGAACATGTGGTTTCCTTTCTTTGGAGAACAAGGAGCATCCAGTTCCTGTTGTATAAATTCCTGTTGGAAGTCTCCTTGTATTTTTTCAGTAGCTGTTAGGGACAGCTTTGAGGGAGCAGGGAATTACATACAATAGGATGGACACCATGGCCCATCTTTGATCCAGGTAAAGGGAAAGAGCTACCACACTCCTGTTCAAATTCATGAGAAGCAGATTGCCAGGGATACTGGTGATGATTGTAGGTTTCAACTTGGATTTAAATCCATGCTTCATGAAAGTACAGTAAGAGATTATTAGTTGCATTTTAGTTAATATTCCTTGTGCTACATAAGCAAAGTTGGTTTGTAGGCCAGAATAGCAAAGCTAAAACCTAGGGAAAAGCAAAGTATGTGTATGCAAAGTGCATATCTGAAGCTGATATTTGCTGGGAATAAACCTCCTTACTGTTTCTATCTTGCTGTGGTTACAGGATAGATATTGTAACCCATGCTTTGCTCTCAAATAATTCTGAAGTATCAGTCCGGCTTTCCCTCACCTCTGATTTCTCAATATTTGGGTCTTGAGGCAAGAAGGGCTTGAAGGCTGCTCATAGCTTAACCAAGTCCCCCTCTGTACAAGGGTGTTCAGACAGGTTAAGAGCATCTTCAGAACCCACCAAAGGCTTTCATTCAAAAGGAAGAACTTACATTCTATATCAGCTGTTATTCATTCTTTACCCAATCCTTAGCCATTCTTTATATGCCTAGAGAAACTTTGTTTAGCCAAGAGTTTTATTCCTGAGAGAGAACATTGTGAAAACATTCTTCATCCAAGCTTGACTGTTTATGCTGCATTTTATTCCTCTCACCCTAAAATTACCCTGTAAACTCTTGATGATGCTCCCTGGACCATCTCTGGATTATCTGCCCTCAGCATTTTCTAGACATGTGTCCCAGGGTTTTTTGGTAGCCTCCATAATCTGAGTTATGCCTTCTAAATATTTGAGCTTGGAGGTTGAGCTGGGAGCAGGTGCGTGTGTTCCTTCTTCCCAGTCAGCTTCCCTCTTGTTTATTCAGAGTTTCTTGTCTTTGACATTGTTTTGCTTTCCTGTGAGGTTTTGGGTTTGGGTTTTTTTAGCTATCTATAGTGTGGTTTATTCCACGGTAGCCCATTACAAATAAACACATCAAGAATGTGCCTTATTAGGAAAACAATTCAATTCCTGGACTCCTGTGGACTCATTTGAAAATTAAAATCCTGCAGAGTGTTTTTAATTAAGCTGATGAGTCTACCTTCTTATATCAAAACAGCATCAAAAAGGAAATCAAAGAATTCACAAGTTCTGATTCAGCATCCAGCTGTCACTAAGCATTTTAATGATTTTCTGTCAGCTGTCCTCCTTTAAAAATTTTTGGCAGAATTTCTTCTCCCTCCTGACACAGTTAAAACACAATTCTATGTACAATAATATGCAAATAGTCCCTCCTGTTTTGATCAGAAAATTTATTTTCTTCCAATTTTTTTTCCCAAAAATTACTGTACAGTGTTGGTTTGTCCCTTTTCTAAAGGGAAAGGTTTTTTGCTTTTTTTTTTTTTTACTACTTGATATCTAATTGCTGTCCTTTGAAGGAAAATCAAGAATTTTCCCTCTTTAACAGATAAGAAACTGTTAGGGAGCATGTTCAGTCCTGTGTACCTTATTGATATTGGTGTGAAGTGAGCAGGTAGGAATTTATCTTGGGGTCATGCTGTTAGGTAAGACTTAAATTCTTTATTTTCATAGTGTGATACTTTTCCCATAAATTTTCTGATACTTTTCCCATTACCTTTTCATCAGTTTTTAATTATAAGAAAGACCTTAAACTTTCTGCTTAAAAATGATGACTTGACAGAAGAGAAATTGTCCTCTGTGTTGGTGATAGCATTGGTTCTTCCTTCATGATTTAAAACAAAAGAAAGCAACTCACAGAAGCAGCTGGTAATTGTGCCTTTTTTTACTCTTCCCTGTTGTGCTTCTACTGAGAGGTGCTTAAACCCTGGCAGAAAATAGGAAACACCGTTATTGGAAATGAGACACTGCAGCTTATCAGCAGCTTATCATCCAATGCTTCTAGTCATCCTTCCAGGTTGTTATTCACAAATGACATAAATGTGACTCAACCAGCGCTTCTTTAAATAAGGAAATATATATATATATACACATATACACACACACACATATATATAGATACTCTTCTCTTTCCTGTTGCTTTTCTTGGGGCACATTGCCTGTTCAGAGCTGCCACCACATCCATACAGGACAAGGATAATGACAGTGTGCTGCCAACCAAGCCTGTGAGGGGGGTCTTCCAGGAGATGCAGCAGCAGAAGTGGGATCACTTTGGATTAGACCTGATTAACTGTGCTGCTGATCCACAAATGGGAACAACTAAACCATGCACACGAATTGCTGTATTTTCTACAGCTGACCAGTGTCAGCTGGTTAAAAGGCAAGATATCAGATGGTGTGGCAACTTCTTTGCCCACAAGGAACTCCTGTTGGCTGCCATGTCTTTTGCATACACTCACCTCATGTGAATATGTGTCCCAATTCCACTGAAATATGCAGACAAACAGTGCAAGGTAGTAAACTAAAGGCAGACTTGTTTCAATATGTAGTTATGGTAGTAATTAAAGAATGGTGCTTAAAACAAAGTCATTATCAAAAAGTCACTCACATCTTTTAGACATGATAAATGGACTTTTTCAAACTCTGGCAGGCAGGCAGCTATAAATCCATGGGAGAGGTAGAGAAGCTGTTCACCTCCCCAAGGAGAAGGGAGCTGTTGGGTACTGTGGAGTGGCTGGTATGAGCTGTGTGCAGCACCTGCCTGCAAAGCACCACATTTGTGCTTAGGGTGTTTTTTTCCTCATTCCGCCTCAGGCCAGCCCTACATAGTACTTATTTTTCTGTGATTAATGCCAAGTGACAGTGGCAGGAGAAGGATTTGGGAATGAGGGACCTGTTGCCATTTCTGTTGTGGCATTTTACATACCTTTTACCCTTCAAGAAAATGTTCTTGTTCACTTACTCTCTGTGACTTATCTGTAAATTGGAAACCTTATCCATTTAAAAAATGGGCACTGTTAATGCACCACAGTTCCACTGAAAACAGCAATGGTCACTGAAGTAGCAGCTCCAGGTTAAATAAAGGTTTGCCCTGGGGAAGTGATGTTCCTGCTCTTCAAATACTGCAGCACTGTTCTGGGAGTATCATACAGCTCAAAGGGCTTGTTTGTTAGTACAGCACTTTTCACTGTGGCTGCTCTTTGTGCAGAGGAGAACTCCAGCAGTTGCTCTGAGATGCTGTGTGTTCCTGGGCTCCCGTCACGGGATGTGCCCTGTCAGCCCAGCTGGCACAGGCTGTGCCAGGTCTGCTGGATGCACAGAGAGCAGCTCCTTCCTGTCTAACTCTGGCTTCACTCCTCTTTCCTTGCAGATGTCCACACAGAAGCAGTGCAGGCAGCCCTTGCTAAGCACAAAGAAAGGAAAATGGCAGTGCCCATGCCCTCAAAGCGACGTTCATTGGTGGTGCAAACATCAATGGATGCCTACACACCTCCAGGTGAGTATCTCTCTGTTTTTATGTGAATTGTAAAAGTGGTTCTTTGTGCTGCTATGAACTGCTAATCTGTCAGCATAGACAGTAATGGAAATGTCATTTGATGCACACTGAGCTTAACTGAGGTGTGTTTGAAGAGAAGGTGAACTGAGTAGTGGAAAAGTCAACAGGGGCAGTTCACATGACTGCTTTGCCCTTGGTGATACCTCAGCTGGCACTGGTCCTTTTGGGCTGACAAGGACCTAACTATGGCCAGCTTGTCATATTTTATAATAGTCTGATTTCCTTTCACTTTTCTGGTTTATTCCCTAACAATGTAATGTAACATTATCTTAGCAATTAGTGGTGCCATTCCTTTTCAAGTTTATCTGCTTTTTTATCTACTAGACTGTGAAAACACCCCATATCTCATGCTTCTCATACTCACTGAATCTGGCTGAGACTCCCATTTCACTGAGGATTGGACTTTGTACAATTGGAAAAGTGTCTCACAGATTTGTGGAGTGAGCTTGGGAAAGTTTTTTTAAATACTGTCTGCTGGCTGGAGATCTTCAGAAGATTCTGTTTAACATTATAAAGGAAGACTTTAATTTTAATTTTTTTTGGTACAATAATACACAGGCCATGACCTAAGAGCAGGAGAGGTGCACAGTTAGCAGCTGACTTAGTTTCAGTGCTTTCAGTGCTGCACTTTTCTCATTATGTTTGCCTGCCTTCCTGAGATTTTCTTCATAGCACTTTCCTGAGATTTTTGATATGAATATGAGTTATTTCTATTAAGAAACCCCCAAAGCACTGCAAGCTAACAAGCTGTTTTTACTTACTAGATACTTCTTCTGGTTCAGAAGACGAAGGCTCCGTCCAGGGTGACTCCCAGGGAACTCCCACCTCCAGCCAGGGGAGCATAAACATGGAACATTGGATCAGTCAAGCAATCCATGGCTCTACCACATCAACCACTTCCTCCTCCTCCACACAAAGTGGAGGCAGTGGTGCTGCACACAGACTAGCTGATGTTATGGCTCAAACACATATAGGTCAGTATACAGGTGCGTGGAGTGTGTCCAGTTTAACATGAATTTTGACTCTCACATTCAGCTGATGCTGCGATGTGAAGTCTTAGAAAAGTCTTTCCTGTGCTTCTTTGCTCTTTAATATTTATACATATTACATGGAGAGAAAGTCCTACTTTCCTATTTCAGGAGGGGGAAAAAGGGGAGTTTAGATTTGGGGGTAAGCTTATGTTGTGGCAAATAGGGTCTAGCTGTTGGTTACCAAATACCTTAAAATGTAGAGTTACATGACTTCCATTACTTAGCACTATAAAGGTCTCTGTAGGATTCATCAGTAAGGAAAATCAGTGCATGCATCATTAGGGATTGCTTGCATATGAGTTTCCCCCACTGCTGCACCACTTTAATTACATAGCTTGAGTGATTTTTGATAATTCTGTTAGCAGTAGTCCTCTCAAACATATTTTTTCTGCACTTAATTGAATTTAGAATACTTGAACTGGGATATCTAGCAATTGTACTCGGTGGGAGAGACCATTATAGAGCTTCAGAGAAGGGAGCTGCTATTATTGATAGCTTGTTTATTTCCTTTGTAAAGATGCTAGGAAGTCAAAGCTTTCTTTCCATTAGGGCTAAGCTTCATAGACATTATTTCTGAATATTGTGCCATTGACACTGGTCTTTATTAACATGAGGCAGCTGTTTGACTGGATATGTGGAAAGCAAAGCTTGGTTTCCATTCACTCTTCAGCTGCTTATCATACAAGGCCTTTGCTTTGTGTATGTTCTTGTTGGGGTGTGTATTTTGGACTCTCACTGAAAATCTGTCGCAGTCTTTGTTGGAACAGATAAAGCAACCTTACTACTGTGTTACTGCAGTTGTGTGTGACTGTTCTTCAGCTGACATTTCCTTTTCAAGTACATGTCATGAGATACATGAAAGCATCTGCAGTGTTCATGATTTTATGTGCTGGAAAGGGAGTACATATCCCCTGGGTTTTGCTATGAGTACAGCTTGATGTAACACCTGTATTTTCAGTAATCCTCCCATCATGATCCAGACTGGCTGAATTGCAGTCGGGGGAATAGCTTGTATTGTATTCATAAATTCATGCTAAATAAATGCCTAGAACCTTGTTTTAGAAACATATACATTGGGAACACGTTAATCATTGCATTTGATTATTTTCTATGACTTCATCCTGAAATGCTACAGGAAATTATAGCATAGAGAATTAAATTTATCCAAACTCTGAAAGGTTGCATTACTCATGCACAGAGTCTTAATGTGTCTTTAAATATAGCTTCTTTATAATTTGACATTTTAGTAATTTTAAATCTGGCACAGTAAGTCTTTTATAATCACTGAGTTTGTGGTAAATAATACAGCATTTATAGAGCTAAATTAAGATGGCACTATTCTGGAGAAGAGGGAAACTACTGTTTCTTATGTGTACATGTTTTATTGTGCCCTGTTGACTAGAAAGATCTTGCCTTTGAAGGAAGCTGTTGAGCTTACCTCAGTGTATGCATGTTTTCATTCATTCTGACAATAACATACCTTAAATTGCATCTCTTCTTGGACACTAATTGAGCTGTAGTAATGTAAAGGTCATTGGGGCACAAAATCTGATTGATGAGACTGGGATCTTGTGGTTGCTAAAATCACTGGAAATGTAAGAGCTGCTGCACAGTTATAACTGTAATATGTATTTCTTCATGGCTGAGCTGCATTCTTTAAGAATTTGAAATGAAATTGTTATTTTGTTTCTTTCCTATCCAAGAAGGTAGATTTTGCATTAAATGTATTCTAAGAGGTGATAGATTTGATAGATTTTTCCAAGGCAGTGGGCCAGTGATAGTAGATGAATGATAATCTTTGGTAGGAGAGAAAAGTTCCTGTTCCTTAAGGCTCCTCAGCCATCAGAGACAGTTTGTTCTTGGTCACAAAGAACATGTGTTACCATGCCTTGATGTTTGTTTGGTCCAGGAGTTGTTCTCCAGAGACAGACCAGCCTGCAAGAGAGGAATCAACTGTTTATATGTAAGGCCTTCATACTCTGAAGGTGCCAATTTTAATAAATACAAATTCAAGGTGTCATGGGAAGGACCTTAATGATAAACCAAAAAAAACCTCCATTCTGATATCCACTAGGATTTTACCTCCAGAGTGCATCACAGAGTAAAAGGAAGGGTTTTTTTCCAAGTTAAGTGCATTAATGCAGTCCTGAAAAGAGGTTTGATAAAAAGCTTTGGCTATAATATAATCAGAATTATCTTTGTGCATAATTTGGATAATTTGCATAAGCTATTATATGATTTTAATGTTATATTGTTCATTTAATTTGACTGCTGCTGCTTTGTTGTGGCCAGAGTTCTAGTTTGGGATAGATATCATTTAAATATTTATTCTCAGCTTTAAGATGCTCAGGGGTCTGCATTAAGCTACAGGCAAAATCTTTGGTTTGGCATAGGTGTGTTCACAGCTGTGTTCAGTAATTCTTGAATTTAGAGGTCAAACCAGTGAAATCTGTTAAAAATATCTGATATTTTGACCCTTCTTGAGGTCAGTATTGTGCATATTTCTAAGATCTTCAAGCTTTTGTTTGTTCGTATTACATGGTTTGGATTTCTGTGAATATAAAAATCAGGGACAGAAAGCACACCCCAAAGCTCACAAAGGTCATGTGGTGAAAATTACACAATGCTTGCCTATCATTGTAAATCTATATAAAGTTAATAATCTCACTTCAAAGTTTTGATCCTATAGGTGCATTTAATGTTTCTTTTATATGCTTCAAATATGTTTCTGTTTGAAAATCAAAGGCTTCTATCCACATTAAAGGCTACATAGATTGCTAATCAAATAAATATAAAACCATGTGCCATAAGCATGGCTGATGGTTTTCAGACAGCTTGGAAATTCTTGTGCTCTGAGGGGGAATGTTAACTTATACAGGAGACTAAAATACAATCTGTCACCTGGATATCAATACAAGAAAAACCCAGCTAATGGAAAGACCTGACTCTGGATTTCCCTGCCCTGACAACCAGAAGAGCCAGTTTATTTGGGAGTAAAAGCTGCATTTTCTTCAAGTACAGTGTTCCAGGAATGCTTTTTGAGTTCCTGGAGACTTTTCAAGTACCTGGTGCCTATGTGAGCTTCCAAACCTGCACTGAAAGTATTCCTGCACTCCTTTGCTTCTCCTCAGACCTGGGGCTTTGTCAGTGCTGTATCTCTCCATGAATGTGCTCTGCTTTTTTGGGCCTTTCTGATCTTCATGAAATGGGTAAATGATATTGCTGCAGTGGCAGAAATGAAGAGAGCCTTAACTGGAAACAGCTGTTCTGTCTGTGATCTCCTAATGCAAGGATATTGGAAGAGATGGGAATAGGAGGTGATGCAAATATGGATGTTTGATGGAGGAAGTGCTTTGAAGTCATGCAGCTGTCAGTTTCTACTTTTTAGTGAACAGATGTGCCAGGGTCATGATTCTTAATGAAACCTCCAACAATTCTTCAAGTTATCTGACATAAGACCAAGAAACTCTCTACAGATTGTGTCCATAGCCAAAGTTGGATTGACTGTTCTATACAAAAAAGGGGATGCATTTCACATAACATAACAATTATCTTTTTCTTTAGAAGTCATTCAGACCAAATCTTTGTATGACTTTCATTTCTCCAAGCCTGACTTTGAGATGCTAACTGACCAAAGATTTGTAAATCTAATGGATGAAACTTAGCACTGTAGATGGTGCCATGATAAGACATCTGCTGAGCAGATACTATAAAGGAAGGCATCAAGACAAACCTCAGTATTCCTTTTCTTCAGGATAAAAGTAAATAGCAGCTGGGCAGCCAGGGCACGAGAAGTCCTTGACTGAGCCATGGTGGCAACCTTGGGAAGAGTTTCTTTTAGGCAACCTCAAGTGCAAATGCTGTTTGTTCAAAAGGAAAACCTTTTACAAAAGAGCAGGACTCTTGTTATGTTCTTTCCCCCTGCTCAGCACCATATGTAACAAAGAAGAATTTGGTTTTAGGCACAGAGTTCTGAAGGGAGAGCATCCCTGCTCATGTATCTTCTGCCTCATGCATTAAAAAAAAAAAATTAGTCTTTAACTCCTCTTCAAAAGGAGCCTTCTAAAGTCTGAAAGATGGGAATACTTCACTGGAAAGATGTAAGCAAATACAGCTCACTTTAAAAATACTTTCTCATGTTACTAATAGCTGACTAAGTACAATTATTTTCTTAGTCATGATCTCCCATATGCATTGTAAAACTGCATTATAAGTAAAGAGAAAAATATAATCATCAGCATTTTTTAATTGACTTAGTTATTGAGTAATACAATCACGATCTATAAAAAGCTCTTGCCACTTAACAGGAAAGGGCAAAAAATTGTGCTGAGTCTAAAACAGTTGATAATGACAAGAAATTAAGACCTTAAATGAAGACATTATTCAAGCAACTACTGCATAAACTTCAATCTATTGTACTTCAGTTGGTCACATAGCACAATGTAAGGTGTTTGTTTCAGTAAAATTTTAACAATGGATGTGATCAGAAGCAAAAGCTCCAACTGGACACTTGTAGAACACAAGATGTTTTTGTGTTGCTCAATAAAAGCCATTTCATATCTTCCTCAACCAGACAATATGATTGGGTGATAGGATTGAGCCCTTATGATGTTCATGAATATAAACATTAAATAACAGCAGCAGAAATCAATGTCATGTCTTAAATCTTCATGATTATTGTCTGTCAAATGCTACCTTTAAATGAGAGGCATGCAAAATAAGCATTTATTAGCATCCTTTTCTGGTATGTGTAGCAAAAAATTAGTTTTCTGTGTTGATGGTGCATAAATTTGGGATTAAATGCACAAGAATCAGTGTGCTACAAAGTTCAAAAGTCATAAAAATGAAAGTGCTTTAAAATTATGTCTGAGATTAAATTTACTGTAGAAGTTGGTGTTCTAGTACTTACAGCGCCCAATGCTTAAATCTAAAGTTTAGTAAGAGGCACATCTTGAAAACAGTATTGGAACACGATGACATTTTTCCAGAATTTTTGTATTTTGAAAGATTCTTAGCCTATTGTTAACTAGAATGCATTTCTCTTCACTTCCATGGCAGCAGAGTGAAAACCTGCCTTCTCTTGTAACTTAGAGGCTGCTGGGGATCATTTATGTCAATTGAAAGAAAAGTTGTTATTTGCTTGTGGCGTTTATCTCCATTTAATCTAATGTGGATAAAAACCTGCAATAAATTTATGGGACAACCTATAGAAACAGCATAAATACGTAGGAAATACAGACGCAGACTTGAAAACATGGGAAGATGAACTGTGGTAGCATGCTGAGTTATCAGGCCATGAAAGAGAAAGATTATCTCTGTGGAATTGTTCAGCAGTGCTGGCATGAGTCAGACCAAATCGTGTTTGCCCTCTGGAAGGCAAGGCTTTGTTATGCGGAAGAATTGAAATATCTCTGTCTAAAAATAGTAGACAAGCAAGTGTCCATGAAGAATGCAAAGTTCATGTTTCTTTACATTTTATTTTTTGCCTCTGGTCTCCAAACCTGCTATGATTGACTTTTTTCTTTTCTTAACTAAAACTGACATAGTCAAAATACAGAGGTTATACAAGTGATATGCATTGGCTCTTGCAAGTGATTGACAACATGCTGTGTTCTTTTTACTTAGAAAAACTAACACAGTAATCCATGAGAAGTGTATTTGTCTGGGTCTTTTCTATTTGCAGATGTCCACAAGCTTTAAGTAAAATCAGATGTCAGTGAAGAACTTACAACCTAATTGTATAATTCTTTTAGCCTATTGGTTGTGTGATTGCAGATATACAGCCTTGTTTTAATCAGTGCAAATTTTATTTATTGAAATTATACTACACATTATAGTTTAGTATAATAATTTTGTGCATGAATTTTAACACCTGTTCCTGTGTTGGGGGAAAAAAACCTCAAATGGTCTCCTTTCCTCTGCCTTTTGCTTTTCTGCCCTTTGACATTAGAGGTACATGGTTAAACCTTTTAACTTACTTTTCACAGAAAATCATTCTGCCCCTCCAGATGTTACCACTTACACCTCAGAGCACTCAATACAAGTAGAAAGACCACAAGGATCAACGGCACGGGTGGCACCAAAGTATGGCAATGCTGAGCTTATGGAGACTGGTGATGGTATGTCCCAAAACTGAACTGGGGTTATTTTGAGTATCCTGACCTTTTTAATGGTTACTGTATGCATCTGCTCTTGGTTTTTGGGTGTTTTTGTGGCTTTTTTTCCAGGGCACTTTTCACTTGTAAACACAAAGTTGCAGCATCTTTACAGTTCTAAAATAAGCTGATCTCAATGAAGATAACATAGAGAAATATTTATTAATCAGTGGAGCTGACTCCCCATAGAAACTGTTTGGTAAAAACCCCCAGAGAATCTCTTTAGATTTGCCATTATCATGCTGCCTGGCTGCAGCTAGTCTGTTTTTTTTAAATGACAGAATGTGAGATCCTAGCATGGCTACATCTTGAAAATTGCCATATTTGAAATTTTATTCTCTAATGTTTTGTTAGTTCGGCTTTTTGGCTTTTTTTTTTTTTAACAGGTATTTGTAAACCCTTCCTTATTTACTGCTCCTCTTTTCTAAAACTTACCAAACAATATTTCACCATAGCATGGAATTGTTGACCAAGTGTACTCTATCTAAACTTAGTAGCTTCAGCTCTGAACACCACTTGGTAAAAGATTTGGAGCCAACCTTATGGAAGGGTAAGAAGTTGAAATTCCTGCAATGCAGTGACAGAAAGCTATTAGTTCAGGAACAGATGATGTGCACATTGGAGAGGTTTTGCACTCAGCTAGAGAAGAGAAAGGGGGAGATGATTGATGGAACTATTTTATAAAAATGCTCCTTGCCCCAGACTGCTGCTCAGAGCTGTGTTTTCCAAAGTGCTGTATGGGCAAGCCTGCTCCCTTTGGAGATTTCTGGCTGGTGGGATTGGCTGCAGGGATGTTCAGAGGATATAGGGGCATGCTGAAGTAATACAAAGACGTGAACCATGTTTTAGATGGATGCTGGACAGATGTCCCCTGCAGTGTAAAAATAACCCAGAATAAATGATGGGGCAGAGCCTATGACCCACACTCTTCACCAGCCTAGTCAGTCAGTGTTGGTGTGGCCAATGACCATGGGGAGGGCCAGTCCAGTTTTCTCACTGACCATTGCTGAGGCAATTCTCTCAGGGTACTGAATTTTGCTGTAGGGACATTTTTCCCACTGTGCTTCTCTCCCTCAGTCTGTGTGCTGCTTCCCCTCTAATTTTGCAACCTCTCTCTGACATTATTGTATTGATTTCATTTACATTAGGTGTCACTGTTCCTTTTTGCTTGTGTGTTTTGATGTTAAACACTCGAGCCACAGTATGGCATGAAACTGTAGTTGTGGTGGCCTTGCAGTCCTAGACCTTTCCTCACCCCCCTGATGTCTGGTGGGTGCAGCACAGCCACTGACTGATGTCTCCATTGATCCCTGTCCTGCAGGAGTGCCAGTGAGCAGCAGAGTGTCAGCAAAGATCCAGCAGCTGGTCAATACCCTCAAACGGCCCAAACGACCGCCATTACGGGAGTTCTTTGTAGATGACTTTGAGGAATTGTTAGAAGGTAAAATGACCATTTTTCAAAAGGTTTGGGGATCGCTTATGAAAACTCTGTAAAATGTTTGTCTCCTACGTTGACTTTCTAGAAAGACAAGTAAGCCCTTCCTGTACTGGCAAGTACCAAAACCCCAATGGTATTCAGTGGAAACTGCTGGTAGTAAGCTTGGACATAGTGCTATGGAGTCAAAAGTGTTTCTTGTTTGCTCAGCTCCTGGTTCTGCTTGCAAAGAAATGACAGAAGAGAGTGTAGGGAAGCTTTGCTTTGAGAGCATTCAGCTGTGGGTTACAGCCAGTGCTTTGGAACACCAATAAGAGAAAATATGTTAGTGAGGGAACATGTTAACAGTTTTACAACATCCTTTGTGTAACAGTGAAGTATGAAAAATGAACTAAATGTAAGATAGAAACAAAGATAAAGTCAATAAATGGAACTTTTTAAAAAAAAAAGACCAGCGCTTTGAGAATCAAGATTCACCAGGATGTGGAAATTTAAATAGTCTTCGCAGGAATTCATAAGAAAACGTGTAACAGAACACGACTTAAATCAATCTGTTACTTGTTAAAGTACATTTTTGTCAGTAGCTCTGCAGTCCATCTCATTACTGCTTTTTTTTCCAGGAAAAAGTATTCTCCATCTCTCTTTAGGAATAAAGAAAGGTTTACTGTTTTGAAGATAAATATATGCATGCTGCCTCAGCAGTTTCTTTCCCTTCTTGTAGAACCAGTGTAAGAACAAGGACTTTTCATTCCTGAGGTGCATCAGTTGCTTGATCTGTGCTAAATTTAAAAGGAAATTATTCTGTTACATTTCTCTGTTGCTTCTCACTACCTTCTTACATGTCGCTGTTTTCAGAACATTTTGCAAAGTTAACTTATTCTCTTGATTACACAGGTGTACACAAGGTATAGAATTTACATGGTAACTGTATATCTTTTCATAATCATAAGTTCAACAGCCAGATCCAAACCAGCCAAAGCCAGAGGGAGCTCAGATGTTGGCCATGCGTGGGGAGCAATTAGGAGTGGTTACAAACTGGCCCCCTTCCCTGGAAGCAGCCCTGCAGCGATGGGGAACCATCTCACCAAAGGCTCCTTGCCTAACCACTATGGACACCAATGGAAAACCACTGTACATTCTCACTTATGGTGAGCACTCTTCGAACTGTTTGTGCTTTTATACATTCTGTATGGTGTGTGTAGTGAATGCATAAATGTAGAGTGAAAAAAGCCTCATAATGATGCACCTGTTCCATTTGTGAGTAGGGTAAGACAGCTCTGAAGCTGTTGATGTCTCAGTATGGCTTGCTGAGATGTCACAGTATGATTTATTTCAGACAGAGGAAAAGAGCTGAGTAGATATACCCATGGAATAGCAGATTATAAATTAAACCCACCTTTTAAATAGAAATGTGCCCTAGGTCAGATTTTCCTGAAGATTGATGTCCAAATCCATTGCCCTTGGATATCAGCCAGGCTTTGTTCTGCAAAAGCCTAACGTGGTCTACAAAATTCATCAGCTTCCTGAAGAAGTTAATAGGATTTTTTTTTCCCTTTTTTTACTGACATTGTAGTAAGTGTGATTTGAATTATTTCTCCTGATGGGTTAATTGTACAACTAGCAAATGTACCCCCTTGAAATAGATTTGCCAGGATATATTTTAGTGTGACCTTCGGTATGTTCATGTTCAATATACACTGCTTGACAATGTATTGCAACCAAGAAAGGCCAAATAAAAATCAACATAAGGATATCTCTGACAAATAACTCCCATATTGCTTCTGATTTTGAGATGTTCAGGGGACATTTGGGAGATGTTCAAAGGAATTATTATGAATGTCAGACTTTAAAAGTGAGTTGGGACATTTCTGTATGCTATTGAGATGGATATAAAAATTATTTTGCTTTTTTATTTCTACCTTCTCAGGGACTTGGATTTCTGTGCAGAGAATGTTGTTACATGCTCTGATATAGAGGTCTGTCTGTTTTGTTCAGTGCTGAACATTCATTTCCATTCAGGAATCAGACCCAGATGTCTCTGGCCAAAAAGTTCTCTGCCACAAGTTAGGCACTGCAAATACAGTTAAAGGCTTTTAAAGCATAAGAGAACCTTTGCAACTGAGGGTCATGCATGAAACATTTTCCCTTCAGGTGCTTCAGAGTTAAGAATTGACTTAATTTCAGGGGCAAACATACTATTCACTATTGATGAATGTTTTTCTTCCTTAAGGACATTTACTTGAAACTAGGGAAGAATTTTAAAGTTTGCAATTACATGTTTGCAGAAGTCATGTCATCTACTGAATGCTTTAAATAAATTGGACAGGAAAGGAAATTAAGCTATTACTGAGAATCAGACCATTTTTCTGAATTTGGGATTCTGTCCAGAGAGTCTGAGCATATGTCCTGCTTTGCCTGAGGCTGTGGGGTGAGCAAATCAACCCAAGGAACATATCTGCATGGCTCATGGAGCCACCTAGCCTGCTTCTCTGTTCTAAAATAACTCTTTCCTCTTCTGCATTATCTGAATCTTGAGAAAAGTAGGACTAAAATTCGTGTTTTCTCACCTTTCATTTGGCAGGACTTTGAGATGTGGTTTTCCTGTTGCCTTTGAGTAGTTTCCTGAGGTCAGGAAAAAATCACTTTTTTTTTTTTTTTTTCTTTTTTTGTCTTCTTTTTATAGATAAAATAAATTGCAAACCAAAACATTTCATAGATTTGCTGAATTCTTCTCTGCTGGGTGCATTTAACACTGATATTTTTTTCATGGGAAATGTTCATTTACTATGCCATAGTAGTTTCCTTAAATGAAAACTGCTTTGGAAATGTCATTAACAATACAGCCACCTGCGATTTCACTGGTGTCTTTATAGATGATTTTGCTGTAGCTAGTCCACCTTCTGTGCCTGCAATATTTTCTAGCAATTGCAGGCATGGCAGTTTTTAACTTGAAAATTAATAGACATTAAGGCTTGAAATCATTAAAGACACTCCTACTCATGACTTTTTGTCCTTGTGCATAGTTCCACTGGCCCTGGTAGTAATAAACTTTTGAAGGATGAGCTTAGCCACAATCCTGCCACGTGGTATTACTGTGACACTCCATTTCCTCATGTGCTTGCTATGATCAGGTGACTAAAATTTTAACTATAAGCCCTGACAATTTTCAGTAGCCTCTAGTGTGTATTCCACAGTTATTTAAAGAAATACCATTATGAATTTTCATATGTTTCACAAATCTTCATGAATTATAAGAATAATTCTAATTTTCCAGAGTGTTGGTTTTTGAGATGTTGTCATCACTTGCATCTCCTCTTGAATACTTTACCTCTCATTATTATCTTTATTTTTTGCTACAGTCTTTTCTCACACCCCCTTGTCATGGAAATCCTTTTCCTTTATCTTACAACTTTCCAGTTAAGAGGAGGCTTCTCTTGATGTAATTTGATTTCATTCTCAGTATCTTCTCCAGTTTTTTGTCACTGCATGGGTGAATTCTAGGTTTGCCTGCTTATCCCACACTTTTTTCCACCTTTCCAAGATGATTTCCAGGAATGTCTTTGTAGCTATCAGCTAGATCAAGGCCCATCTAGAGCAGGAGTCCTAATGCCCTTAACACCAAGCATATTTACCTCCTTTTTTGTGGATTGTTGTAGACAATACTGCCTTCCCATCCATCTTTGAGGCTGTAACTAGAGTGCCATACACAGCTCAGACATCCATCCATCTCTCTTTCTCTCTTTCTCTCTTTCTCTCTCTCTTTCTCTCTCTCTCTCTCTCTTCCTCTCTCTCTTCCTCTCTCTCTTCCTCTCTCTCTTCCTCTCTCTCTTCCTCTCTCTCTCTTTCTCTCTCTCTCTCTCTCTCTCTCTTTCTCTCTTTCCTTTTCTTTCTTTCTCAGCCATTCTGTGTCCAAAACTCACAGGTTATTTTAGGAGGAAATCTTTTCTAATTGAGGCATTTTGCTGCATCTACTTGGTGAAACCTTGGTGACCTTGGTCTTGATTCTTACATCAGGCTCTCTCCTGGCCCTGACAAACACAGTGCTGGCCTCTTGCGTCTATCCAGGATGCTTTCTTATTTTCCCTTGGTGGCTTTGCATGCTGAAAAGGAGTTCTGAGAGCCCACAAAATTCTGCTTCTCCAAAGTCTTCCTCACAACTTCCCTTTGCTGTCCCTTGCAGAGACACCTCTGAGGGCTCAGGACAGAGCCATGGCAGACAGAGCTGGGGCAGTGCTGCAGGGCCCACCTTGTGTGGTGCACTGGGATTTCTCCCCTGAGGGTGCTGATGTGGATTTGTGTTCCTGTGGCTTTGAGAGGGGAGTGCTCCAGGTTGTGAAGGGCTTCTGGACCAGAGGGGAACTAATTTAAAGAAGTTGCACTTCCAGCTGTTGCTTAAAATCATTGCTGCCCTCCCATTTATCGTCAGGAGTTCATCAAATTTGTATTGCCTTGTATCTCCTCTGTCTTTTTCTGCATGTTTTTTGATCTTCTTGTCTTCATAGCATGTCAGGACTGTTTTTTTCCACGTGTCTCAGATTACTTTAGATAGAATAAATGTATAACTGCACTTGCAGACTTGATCCTTTTTTTCAAGCAAGTGTTTGAAGCGTTTGCCTCAGTTCTTGAAGCTCTTCTCAGTGCCCCAGTTGTAATCTTTATTTAATGTACTCAAAATTCTTAAATTCTTTCTAGTGAATGAAACACTATGAATATCACTTATTTCTCAAATATTTTGTTCCTCTGGGAACTTGTTTAAGTGGAGAACATCTTAGTTAAGTTATTCTCAATCCCTTTATAAATCAAATCACTGAATATGCATAAATTGAAATGTCTGAGATATGGGAAGGAAATATGTCTTTATCAGGTTTTATGAGAGTCTGAACTCTGACTAGAAAAGTAATGTGTACTTTGAGGAAAAGGAAGACAATATCTGGCTTAAAGTTAATCAGAGTAGTGAGGCATTTGGTTTTGGTATTAATAATGAACTGCTTAGTGATTTCTTAGAGGAGAAATATGAATAAAGGACAATTAAATCCTGTGTAGTTCTTATGGTACCAGAACTACTTTTCTTACTTAAAATGATTATTCTAAGGAGAACCAGAATGCCTGGGGAAAAAATAAAGTGTTGAAAGTAATTAATCAATAAACAAGTTTTGAGCTTTCTTTTTGTGACCATTGTTAAAAACAACAAAATGAGTACCAGTTAAATTTGTCTGATTCAAAAAATCTAATTTCCTTTATCTACCACTATTTGTAATCAGATTTTTTGAAACCATTTTCAGTAGCTCTGATGTAGTGTTTCCCACATCAGAGACTTCAAGGCTCAGAAAAAAGAGCAGATGTGACTCTCTGGGCAGAGGACAGCTTCTTCCATTTGGGTTCTGTGGAGAAGGAAATGCTTGGCAAATGGCATTTGTTTGGAAATGAATTGCTGACTTTAAAAGTAATTTTAAAGCAATTGTAAATATTTTGGGGCCAAAGGGATCCTGCCTCAGCAGAGGTGATGTTGCTCATACTGGAGATATCCTGGCATACCTTAAAGGCAGCAGCAGGCCAAAACCAGCCAACCCCAAGCCATTCTGCACCTGGTGTGCTATGTACACCCTTTCCTGACCTTTCTGTGAGAATGCCCCAGACCTGGAATTTCACAATTATCAGCAGGAGAGAGACAGATTCAAGATCCTTCTGACCAAGTAGCTGCATAACCAAACTGTCCTTACCTCTGAAATAACTCAGGACTCACAGAAGTATGAATAGCCATGGTTTAAATCCCCAGACAGATAGTAATCTTATGATTGTTCAAGACTTTAAATCTTTATTTCTTTAATAAAAAACCTGAAAATTGCTGGATTATATAATTCAGACTTCAATATCAAGCACTGTTATAGCAAGATTGCTTCTATTCTGAGTGTGTCTGGAGTCCTTAATTCTCTGCAACAGAATATTTTTGTTCTTTTTCTCTGGATTTTTTTATCCCAAAAGACAACAACTTCATTTTCTGTTTAGGCTGGATGTAAAGAGTTCATGAAGAAAGGATTACCAGAGCAGTAAAGCTGCAACTATTATTTTGCAAAGCAAATTAGAAAGCCCCTTTACCTGCATAACATTAGGAAGTTTGCCATTTACCCTAGTTTTAATAAATGCTCTTGTTTTTATTTAATACAAAGAATGATGTACTGTGGTATTGAGAAAATGAATATTTGACAAAATTATTTGCAGTTAAACTTTGGCAGCCTCGCAGTTGCTGTGCACGGAGATTGGTAAGCACCCCCTGGTTTGGCTTTGTTGAGTTAGTGCTGTGTGGTTCTGAAAAGTGTCCTGAAGACAATCAGGAAATTCATGGTGGTTTGTTTTCTGAGTTTTCTCCCTGATACAGCTTTTCTATTAAAACCCTCTTTACATTCAACACAAACATTTAGTCTTTTTACAGATTTGGAAAGGAAGAGGAAGGGGATTTACCTCAGCGTCATGTGAAAAATATCTAATTTTTGTTAACAGATCCCTTTTTGTGTGGTTTTTAACACCTTGTGGTTTTCTTTACCTTCATACTGTGTTGCTTAACCAGATGGGACTGGGTATTAACTCCCTTCACTTGCTAAATTTTATTGCCATCTAAGTAGAGCTAAAAAAAAACGAAGATGACTGATTACAAAACATATCATTGCTGATGTACAGTTTATTCTGCTCAACTAAATCAAAAGCCCAGTGGCAGGAGGAAAAGGCCTGGCTCCACATGGGTGCTAAGAGTGTTTGTCACAGCTGCCAGAAGGCGAGGTGCCTTCTCCATCCTGTCCTTCCCAGCATTTCTGCACATGTGATGCCTGCCAGATATGGCTCACATTCAGAGGCAGAGTGGTGCTTGCTGTTACTCACTGGACAGTGGGAACTCTCTGCTCAGTTTGCAAGTGTGTAAAGAACCTGAAAGGCCTCCCTGCAGCAGCGTGCTGCTAGGGCATGGGAGTCTGGCAGCAGCCAGAAGTGGCTCTGTGAAAATCTTTAGAGGAAGATTTATTTCGGTAAATAAGCAATTAGAAGTTAGGCAATCATAGATGGACAGAAAAGCTCTGTTTCTTACCATCTCATGGAGTTATACAAGATTTTGGAAAGGAGCAGCACAATTAGCAGCTCAGTGGGAGGTAGGACCAAGAAAATAAATTGTGGTAGAAACAAGGTGTGCATCAACTGCCTGTTGTTGGGGTTTTGCTTTCCAAAATTAGCTAGGGGAACTCTACCAGTCTACTTTGTATGGGAAATGGTTTTGTGACCTGAAAACGGAGGGTTTTGAATTTGTGTTCCTGAGCATCCAGTGCCCGATGTTACCTATGATAGGAGTGTGTGACTGGCAGTGCCAGCCCCGGGTCTGCAGAGCCTGGGCCCCTTCCAGAGGGAGCCCTTGTGCCTTAAACACCATGGGACACTTCTGTAGATGACATAACAATCCTTCATTCTTTAAATGCATGAAAGGAGCTGTTAATATTTGTCTAGTGAGATCAGGGCCTGACAGGCACAAATCCTGTGCTGGTGTGGTGGGTAGTTATGTTGTTTGCAAGGACCCTGCTGCACTGGGGATGGGGACAAGAGTGCCAGGAGCAGGAGGGCTCACAGGGTATGGTGTTATGGCAGGGAAGCAGCAGAGCAGCTCCAGGCTCCAGCACTGTGCTGTGCTGCAGAAAGGGCTGAGGCATGTGGCACAGCTGGGAAAGAGGAGCTCTGGCACTGAGCTGGGACACGGGCTGCTCCACTCACCACCAAATGAAGCTGTTGCTTGAGTTTCCTACAACCTCCCCGCTGTCTCCAAGCCAGCTGAGAAGATTAATGGCAGTGTGTCTGTCCAAGGAGGGCTGGTGCTTCACTGAACTTGGGCTGAGGACAATGGGATGTATTCCTAGTGGCCCAACCAGATTTCCTCTGGAGCCTGTGGAACGAAGCGATTTATCCTGCATGGGGATGGGCCCTGAGCCCCAGCCCAGGGTGACAGCCTTGGCTGGAGCACAGCTGGCCCCTCAGCAGGCCTCCCACTCCCACAGCACAGATGTGGCACTGCCTGCAGGTCACAGCAAGGTCACAGCTTCGGGATTTGCGCGAGAGGTTTTAGCAATCGGCTTTTTTCCCAGCAGCGTCTAATCCCTCAAGTTTGCAAAGGAAGAGTTGCTCTGAATTGCAGCCTAGGCAGAACCAAGGAAGGAAACACTTCAAAGATTTCCTTCTGTATAACATCCTCTGTTTCTCAGAGCTGTTCTCCTGCAGACATGGAGTCCTCTGTGTTTCTCTTGGTGTCAGGCTGGGGAGGGCAAACAGCCAAGGTGACAAAACAGACCCACGGCTCAGTCCACACCTGGTCAGGAGTTTGTGCCCATCCAGAAGCCACTGATCTGGCCTTGATCATCCATACATCCCTAGCTCCAGCCTCTGGGTAACTGCTCCTTTTGTGGCCCTTTTTTAATTTAGCTTTTGGAACACAGCTGTATACCCTGCTAGAGAAATTACAGAGTTCCTGTTGAACAATTCAGTTCAGGATCTGCCTGGACTTTGCTCTGCTCGCTCACCAGAGTGCCTGGGGGTCCCTGCCTGCCCCTGGCAGCCCACAGTGTTCCAGCCCCTTCCCAGCTGAATGCAAGCAAGCTGCTTCACTCCAGTTTGCCACAGTTTCATACTCAGAGGCATGCGTGCCTCAGTTACTTAACACAGGTTGGTATCACACCAGTAAACAGAGAAGGAAAGGGCTGTGGTGACAGAAAATTCAAGTCTTTTCTGGCCCCTAGAAAATATTGTGGCCATTTTTGTGCAGTTCAAAGTGTATTCAAACAGAAAGGTGAGGAATTAGGAAGGCAGTCTTATATTATCTGTGTCTTAGAAGATGAAATAAAATTTTGGCAATAAAAGAGCATCATGACAAAATGTGTTTAAACTTATTTAAAACTCTGCTAGAAACTACTCCTTTAAATTTTGTTAGACTTTGAGAGAACTTAATTTTGGCATTTATCCAGGACTCTAAGGAGGAAATTATTGTATTGCATACCTGGGCACCTCTGAAAGAATGCATCTCAATACTGTAACATGAATAGCCCTTAGATTTTTAAAGAAAATATTTGATGGTACATTTGATAGATGAAAAATTAGCATGAATGTGTCACAAATGTAAATTTAAGACCTGTTACAGCTTTAATCTTTAGAGCTCAGACATAACTTTTCACAGCAGCTCCTTCAAATGTTCATTTCAAGTTTTAAAGTGTTTTGTGTAAAGATGGTTCTCTTTTGCAATTCAGAACTTTTTCCAGGCTTTTGATTTCCATTCTCCAATATTCTGTATCATTACTAATTGCTCTTTTAACTTTGTTGCCACTGAAGCTTTAATCTTGAAAAATTTAAGTAAAAAGACTATTTGCTTTCTTAAGGCCTCCTTTTTTTTATCCCACTCACTTGTCAAGTTCAAGTCTTAACTGTAGCAGTAGCGAGGATTTCAAAGACTTTCTTTCCATCAAATGCAGGTAGTTCTGTGAGAGTTAATCCTGCAGACATGCTCCTGTGTCTGTGCTGAGTTTCCAGTGAAACAGAATTGTGTTCCTTTCTGAGCAGCAAGACAGTTCAACATGCAAATACTGGAGTAATTCTAATAAATTAAAAACTTTGCAAAGCATAGTTTGATGATACTATATTACTGTTTTCATAAGAAATAATTGCATTTAGTACTTTCTCCATAACAAGCAGCAGTGACCCTTCCAATTTTCCTAAAGTGGGAAAAAATAGAAAATCTGGCCTTCTCATCTTACTTTCTATTTACATCGGATTTGCACTTAAAAATGATTCAGTAGTATTGCATTTTATAACCAGGATGTGGAGGTTCTTTTTATAGCAACTGCTTGGCTTAGTTATAAATAGCAATAGTGCATGTTTGGGGCCTGAACTGCTGAACTCCATAGGTAATCCTTTGTCAGAACCTATTATCGTTTCAGTCATTGCTGGGCATGAATTAAAGATTTGTTGCTGTCAGAATGAATAGTGCTTAAAGGCAGTACCTGGGGCCAGCCAGGCACAAGGGGTGCTGAACTTGGTGCTGTTCACATGGAAGTAACAAGGTCTCTAAACAAAGGGCATCTGGAAGAGCAGAGATGCCAATCACTTGAAGGATTAATGAAAGACTTGTAATGTGGGCAAAGAGGTCTTGGGGAAATAATTTTTCTTTATTGAATATTGGAGTGGGGATTTGATAAGGATTAGATAAGAGTGGTGCTGGAAAGGTGAAGAAGGGAGGAGAGAGACAATAAGGAGGGGTAACTGGGGCAAGTGAAATGAATGAGAGAAGGGAGGGTATGGGAGCAGGTGAGAAGGAAAAACCAAGTTAAATGAAAGAAGGCCTAGGATTAAAAGTGAAGCAGCCATATGCGCTAAGGTTCAGAGGGTCCCTGCTGCTTCAGTGTGCCCATTTTCTGTTTGTTGGGGTTTTGTTTTCTTTGCCTCTGCCTCTTGGGACTCCTTTCCTTTTTCCTTGGTGAGAAAACTGCCATGCTCAAAACAGAACATCACCCTTGAGGTCAGTCTGTGCTGAAATGTGCTGTGTCCACCTTGCTACAGCTGAGGTGGCAGGGTGATGTCTGGACTTGATGATGTACCAGCCCCTTCTAACAGTGAATTTCAGAGTCAAGATCCAGTTTTCTCCAAAGTAAAACACTTCTGCCATAAAGAAAGCTATTCTCACTTTTCTTTTTGTTTTTAAAGTGCTGCTGTCTTGAAAAAAGAAGTTCAAAGAAAATTTCTGATAAGTATTTAAGTATTTCCAGTAGTCCCAGTAGTGGTGTCATATTTAGTTGGAAAACTAATATAAATGTTCCTACTGTGTGGTTTTGACTTCTCAGGTATTCTTTCTCATTAATAACCTTAAAACATAAGAATCTCAGGTATTCTTTCTCATTAATAACCTTAAAACATAAAACATATATTAATTTTGAAAATTTTGTGTTGCTAGGCAAACTTTGGACCAGAAGTATGAAGGTTGCTTACAATATACTACATAAATTAGGCACAAAACAAGAACCAATGGTACGACCTGGAGACAGGGTGAGTATCTCAATGATTATTTGTAATAGTTCAAATGCAAATATTGACAAAGAGAGAATGAGATATTTGGGGTGCTCAGAGGAAATTAGTGAAGTGAAATAATGGGATGTGGGACAGGGTGAAATCTGCTCTTTCCTCCCTAAGACTGATCATCCAGATGTTTTGAACTGCATGTTAAGTAACCTGAGCTGGTACCCCCGAACTTCAAGTTGTGGCAACATAACAACATAAACATTCCCATGGAAAGTGATTTTTGGACATTGAACAACAGTCTGTTTTGCAAAAGCTTGCTTATAGAGCCTGGAGGTGTCATGTGGAAAAAAACTGACTTACTAATGACTTTGTAGTTGTTGAGTTGGTAAAAACAAGAGAAGCGTTATGGAGGACAAAGACAAGCAAAGTCAGCACATTTTGGCAGCCAGTTGAATAAATAAGTGACACTGACTGGTAACAGAGAGAATATTTCCATTCCTGTTCTGACTCTGATGCAGCTACTGCTAGAGGCTGAATCTAAGTAGATGGATAAAGAGAGCAAGAGTTGCAGAGGTAGCACTTAAAGATGTTAAATGAAGACCAGAACATCCTTTGGTTTTGCTAACAATGTACTTACAACCCTACCCCTTTGACTGCCGAGGCTGGCTTAGCCTGCTGCTCATTTTGTCTGCCAGAGTGCGCATAGAAAATTCCACAGGTCCCGTTCCAGTTTGGATCCAAGCCATGGAATGGATATTCCAGAACAAATTTGTCAGAAATGCAAATTTTAGTCCTGCCCTAGTGCTTAGAGTTGTGAGTGTGGGATTAAGTTTCCCCCTGCAGTGTCTGATAGCAATTCTCAAACTGTTGCTTCACTTGATCCTCTTGTGCCACATGTGAGAAACATGTCTGCTTGCATTACACATGTCTTAGGGCTTCAAAAATGAAAGCATGCATTAATGCTTCCCAGAAGGAAAAAAAGAAGAAAAAAAACCCAAAAGTGAAGTCCTTCCTGTGTTTCTTTTTGAAATAAATCATAAAGAAATTAACTGAAGAATCTCTAGATCCTTAATCTAAATTGCTTCCTACAATGGCATTCAGCCAGGACTAGGATCTGAAGACTCTCTTTTACTTACAAGTGTGTCTCTAAGCAACAGCAGAAGCAGCAAGTTATTCAAGTGTACACATCAAAACAGTCCACCCAGAAATCTCCAAAAGGATAAAGTTCACCCACAGGCAATGTGCATCTCTCCTTATTTACTGTGTGCTGCCTGCCCATCTTCATAGTCATTTTCTGCCGCAGTCACTGGCATCTCCTAACGTTAAGAAAGGATTTGTGGATAGTTCAGGCTGAAAACTGGAAGTTTAGCTAGCACAGGACATGTAAGGAACAAATTGCAGCTCATCTAAAATAAGTCAGCCTAGATTAGAGTGAAACAAATGTTTGTAGCTGAGTGCTGAAAGCATATGCTTTGTGTTGTAAAAACCTCTTGCCTGGCATCCCTGTGTAACAGGAACGTGATCATTTGAGGCAACTTCACATTGAAGATGAGGTGTTACAGCACTTCTGGTGCTCTAGGCTGTGATTCTGGCTCTTACACCCCTGTTGTAATAACAAGAAAGCTTTCTGACCTCTTTGAAGATGACTTTATTCTATGTAATGTGTGTTGTGTGACAACACTTAAAGGCAGTTTTAAATACTAAATGAAATACAGGCACATATTTCTGGTCATTTCCAAATGAGAATGTATTTGTTTCCTTATTTTGATATGTATAAAATAGTTTATATTTTCTCTTTAAAAACAACTTCTGTCAATGCAATCTGTTTTTCATGACTACCATTACCTCACCTTTTAGGTTCTTTGTCTGAGCCAAGAAGTAAACGAACGTGCCTGCATCTCCTTCCTTGTTTCTGGTATTATACGTGGCAAAGTGCATTTGCCTTCTATAGTAACTTCAGAAATTTAACCTTGCATCACCCCAGACAGCTGCCTGGAAATTAATCTTGCTCTCTGAAATATCTACTAGCTAACCAGATTCTCATCTGCTAATATACACTGTATGATTTTGTTCCTTCAGCCCTTTTTGCTTTTACACACATTATTTATTTATTTGGTACAAGTCTGTTAGTGATTAATGTTTTTTGGAGAGGAAGTTAATGCCTCATTCCCACTGGACTTCAGTGAGATTTTTTTCACCTCTGTCAGCTCCTTTTCAAAGATTCCCAGCCAAAACTTCACTGCCTTTATGTAAGCAAAGACCAATGCAAAACCTAAGAACCCTCAAAGTATATTTTGGGATCTTTCAGATGTTTGCTGGGCTCAGCAATCTCTACCACCCCACCCCCCCCCCCCCCATGCACCTGGCAAAATCCCTGTATTTCCATTTGCATATAGTAAGCTCTGCAGAGCCATCTCCAGCATTTGGATTGTTTAATGTGCAAGTATCCAGATAAAGTAGCAATGGAGAATTATGAGGTTAAAGTCTTCATCCTAAAACCAGAGATATTTTTGTCCCACTTGGACAAGGCTGGTTAGATTTCTTCTAGTTTGAAGAAATCAAGTTGATGTATGGAAGATGTCTACTTTTGAAGCCTTGTGAAAATTCTGGGAACACTTACAGTCTCCAGTAACTGAAGCTTGGAGCATACGTGGAAACGTCATGATTTTACTTCAAGGAAACTCCAGTGGATGTTTGGCAGTACCAGTTGTCAGTCTCTCTGTGTCTGGATTGAAGGCACTTGAGACAGTAGTTCATGTTTGGACTCAGGTGTTTATTATTTCTTATCAGTAAAACAGTCTCACAACCATAAGTTCGACAGCTTTTCATTAGAAGGCACAAAATGGCCAACAATCTCTTCTTACGAGGTCTTTTAAGACTAAACTATCCAATTAAGAAGTGACACCTAGATTATTTTCCCTTTTAACCCAATAACTGATCCCACAAAGCCCACAATGTGGATTTTTCTGCCCAATTACAAAACGCCACCCAAACGCAAGAAGAAGAAGGAAGAAGAAGCATGAAGAAAAAACCCAGGACAGCACCCTGTGCCCTCCATCTTGCTTCCATCCACAACATACTAAAAATCCCAAAACCTAAATTTCTCACCAAGTGATACACCTACACTACTCTGTATAATCTATTTCACACTTTTGTGGATTCTAATTTATCTTGAAGTTTAGGAAACTTTCTCCATGAATGAGGGTCAAAGTCAGTGCTGCCCTGGGGGTCAGGGCACTCCAGAGCAGACAGAGAATATTCCCAGTGCCCTGGGTTTCCACAGATGTTGAAGCAGTCAAAAGTCAAGAGCTGCTAAGTAGTTTCAGCAAATGGCAAGGTTCTGTGATAATACACCCCTGTGCTATGTGTGAGCCCAGAGGAAAGAGGTTTGGAGTAATTTGCCATGCCTTTGCATGCCACTGCAGTGGAGTGTGCAGGAGTTACCAGCTGTGTTACAGCTGTTTAGGAGTGAGCTGGGAATGCCCATCTGACTGAAATGAAGTAAAACCACAGAGAGGATCCAGCCACTAAGGCCATACCCCAGTGAGAGCAGTCCTGTTCCTGCCCTTGCCAGGAGAGCCGTGGGCTCTCTGAAGTGGCTGGATCCTCTCTGAAGTGGCTGGATCCTCAGCAAGGCTGTGACCCCTCCTTTCTCCTTTCCCTTTGCCTGTGCAGGATCTCAGGCCTTGTCCTGTCTCAGGCAGGGCCTGCAGGGTTAAGCTGCACAGCTCAGACCCACTGAGCATTCTGGTGATCTGTGATTGGTTTTGGCATTCTTTTATCTAAACAATTCCCCAGCCCTAGCCCTGAAGCTGTTAAGTTCAACAAATCCACACCTAGGTTGGAATGTGATATGGGCAGCTCTGGATGTGATGTTTGCTTCTAGGTACCAGTTTTTGTGTGTACACAGCACGCAGAAACTTCACACTGGGACAGCAGGACAGTCCTGGAACAAAACTGTTGTATGAGGCAAAGTGTAGTGAAACAAAACAGTGTGTTAATGATTGGCATAGTGACATCCTAAGTCTGGATAATTTGATTTGGTCTCATGTACACTTCAGTTTCAGTAACTTCAAGCAAATTATTACATTAGAATCTGAAATCCTAATTCCATTTACTTAGGTTATTTAACACTGGTAAAGCAATCAGTTAATTCAGAACCAGATGAAAGGTGTTGTCAATGTAGGAAACAATGCAGCATGGAAGTATTTAACTACATCCTAAGTGAAAATAGTAATGAAAAGAATATTTATCAGAATAAATTCCTTCTGATTCCTCATTCATCTGTTATTAGGCATTTCAGTGGCTGTCTTAGAAGTGTTCCAGTATCGTCTGCATCCAAAAGGAAGCATGGAAGCTCCAATTACCATGATCTGACACCTAGGATAAAACATTTTTAATGTAAATTTCTCTCTTTCAGGTAACCCTGGTGTTTCCTAACAATGATCCTGCTGCTTTCATGGTGGCATTTTATGGCTGCCTGCTTGCAGAAGTTGTCCCCGTCCCTATTGAAGTGCCACTTACAAGAAAGGTGGGCAACTCACTTTCTTCTCTTTACTCCATTTTAGCACTTACATCAGAATAAATCACAACTGAACATAGCTTTTGAGTACATTTTTGTGGTTAGCTCACTCTGAATCTGAGGATACCAAGATAGTGCTGTGTGGTGAATTATATATAGTTCCTTCTGGTTTGTGATAGAAAATCTCAAGATGTGCTTGCAGTTTCAGCAAATGCAGCTCTGCATGGAAAATGAGAGGAAAAATTTTCAAGAGAACAGCTTTGCCAGTCATAGATGGATTACCTTTCTTGCCTTTTAAAGCCTTCTGGTGTTGGCCACTGACAAAGAATCATTGGCAACAACTGCTGATTTTCCACCTGTCCCTGCAACCCGAGCTCTGTTATAATGCCTCTGGTGCTGTGTGTGCTACTACAAAGCTGTTCTGGAAGTGCCTTCTCCTGTGTCTGTGTGCATGTGTGTCCCAAAGCTTCTGTCACCATGGTCACCTCAGCCAAGGGTGGCACTTGAACAAATTCAGCTCAGGACTTCTTGCCACAGAACATTCATAGAGAAAACTGACCACTGCTAATCAAAGGCATTTCACATCCAGTGCTGGTTCAAAGGTACAACCACATATCCCAGAGGAGTCTTAGGAGACAGCTAGACCAGTTCCAGCTGGAAGGAGAGTCTAGGGGCAGTGAGGAGTGGAGGTGAACCACAGCTGGGTCACTTAGATAGGTTCTGCAGAATCTGAGGATGTGTGCCTTGAAGGCTGTAAGAACAGCATAATGTATTTATTAATTACAAGGGTTGTTTTTGGTCATATCCCCTTAATTTGCCATGTCTGGCAGTTCCCACATATCCCTTGTATAATCACTCTTTTATTAGCTAGCACTAATAATGCATTACTTTAATTACTTGGTCTGGACTTGTTCACACAAAGAGAACAAGTTCACACTTGTTCTCTAATCTTTACAAGTTTTCTTTTTAAAGTGAATTGTTTTGGGAAATGTTGACTGAAGCCATGAGGTGCCAAGCAAAGGCCTGAGCAAATGTGCTTCATTGGTCACATTTTCAATATTTCCATTTTCAAGGGCTTTTCTTTGAAATATTCCAGTGTTAGGGTACTCTGGAGCAGAAGCTCAAATCTTTGTTTCATGGACAGAAGGAAGGACCAAGGGAAAGAGGAGACAGGATGTGCCCCAGCTTAAACTGTCTGAGACTGGAGGAAGGAGGCAGGAGAGCTGGAAAGGCCATGCAGGGGGAATGGATGGGACCTCAGCCAGCATGGCTGCTTTGGGGAGGAGGGTTATGCTGTTTCATTTGTAAAATGATGCATTTGGGAACATTGAGAGGTGGACATGGCTGTAGAATGAGGATGGTAATTTTAGTGGAAATGTTTGCATTGGGCTCTCATTGTTCAGGGCAGTACATTTAGTCTGAGGCAGTTGCATAACATGGTGCATTATTTTGATAAAAACCAGAGATTTTATATGCATCAACAAAATAAGGCCAGCAGAATATGTACATTTTAAGATCTTATGGAGTGCTCAAATGGGTAAATCTGCTTTCATTCCATGAAAAAAATAAAGAAGCAACATGGTTTTGAGGGTTAAAAAAATCTAATATGTCTTTCTCTGTCTTTCTCTGTTACTATTCTCTGAGGTCTAATGACATTTTAAAGCACATAGATAGGTGTAAATTTGATTTATTTTGGAACATCTGATACCACATCCATGCAGTAAACTATAAAATCCAGCTGTCCAAGTAAATACTCTGTGTCAAATGAATAACTTACCCTAATTTGGCTGCACCTCTTGGGTGTTTTTTTTTTAAAGTATGTATCTATATATGGGTATATAAATATACACTTACACATGTGTGTATATATGTATTTATATAAAGGAATATCTACAGACTCAGACTGTTTATCTTTTGCCACAGTGTTTAAATATCAAATTAATAACACAATAACAGAGATGTCAGTTAAAAAAGCAACATGATCCATACTCTATAAATAAAGCTATGCAATCTCACAGCATATACTATTTCAAATATCTTTGCATTTGTTTATATGGAAAGGCAACTGGAGTGGAAACAATGAGATGAAAATCGTGTTCTGAGTAGTCCCAGAAGGAATACCTCTGCCTGGTCAAATGGCAGTGGATTGCTCCTGGCATCCGTGGGAAGATGTCATTCCTGTCATCACACAATGGCCTAGGCTGTTATTTTCTGCTTTCCCATTATTTGTTCTCTGCTCTGCATGCTTCAGTACATTCTGGCAGTGGACGTATTTTGGGTTGCTTTCTGGAGGACAGAGAAGTGAACTAGCAAATAGACCAGCAATTAAATTTTATATTATACTATAGGCTTACAGAATAATAAGCTGATACAAGATGAGCTATTTCAAGTAGTTATATTAGCAGCCATTTTTAATATTTAAAGTTTGTACTAGCAGTTTTAATACTGCTCTACATTTTCATAAAGAAGAGTGTTTCACAGCTCTGTGCAGAACTTTGTCCCTGGAAATTTAAATCTGAGCAGTAATTTTTGCAGCCAGGTAGACTTTTGCCCTACAGATTGCTCTGCAGACATCTGTACCCACATGGAAGTAGCAGCTTTTGCTTTACCAGCATATAGATGTTGTGTGTGTTCTCTTTTTTGTTTTTAGTATAACTGTTATTTTTTTAAGATTTTGATGAGATTTTTTCCCCAATTCACTGTTAGGTGAAGGTCCATCTTGCCTTGCTCCTTCCTTCTGCATCCCACCATTAAGTTGACAGAGTACCTGGAGTACTCCCAAGACTTCAGGGGATGTGTGACCTGGCATGTGGGATGGATTGTATGAACATCCAGCAGCCATGCAGCATTTTCCAGTTTTATTCCCAGAAAGCTTCCTAGTGTTTGGCAAGGAAAAATTGGAATTCCTGCAGCATGGTTTTGGTCTTTAGATTTGGGACATCTGATCTGAAATTAAGAACCAAAATCCCAAACCAACTCTTCATTCGAAAAGCAGCAGCCAGGGGTTCTGCAGTCGTTGTAACATAGAACAAGCAGAATTTTTATTTCTCCTCCTTTCCCTGAATTTAGTACCATTGCCTTTATCATTAACACTTCCCAAAATTGTTAGAGCTAATCCTCATCCCTTCATTTATAGGTTTTGTTCTCTCAGAATGGTGTCCCTCTCTCAAAATTTGTTTATCTTTCCCTAACATTAGCAAACAATGTGTCCTATAGAGCATCTCTTCCTTCAGAACTGCCACTTACGTTAATCTTGTGAGTTGCAAACTATGTCATAGAATGTACTGTCAAAGTAGATGAGATGGGAGTTTCAACATGTTAAGTTCTACTTCAAACAGTGATTTACTATGTCCCTCATGAAAAGATTTTAAAATAAGGTTTTTATTTCTTTTTCTTTATATTTTTTAGGTCAATGTTTTTTTCCATTTGATCGACGCCGTGAAAAATATTATTATTCTACTCTGATACAGTCAGGGGAGCTAATCAGTTTTAATCTAAAAATAACATTTTTGTCCTCCAAGCACATTCACAGTTATGCTCAGTCACATGCTGTGAACATAGGAAGAAATCTATCCCTCACAGATCTTCATGGCCTCCTTATCATAGGCAGAATTTGTAGCAGGGTATGTGTGACATGAAAGCATGTAAAAATTAATTTCTCACTCAAAATGCTATTTTCTAGCCCATTAGATTTAATGCTGTGTGTGCTTCCAGCAGGCATTTCTGTATTTTTCCAGATGCTGGCTGTCACAATGTGATTGGAAGAATTGTGTATTGTCATAGGAAATTTGGAGAGACCCACTCCAGGACACTTGAGGTTTTTTTAAAGGATGCTTCATACAGAGTAAATACTAGTTTTGAGGAGGTCTTTTTATTAAATCCTGAAAAGTTGTGAAAGCTTTAACAGTAGCCAGGGAGGTATATCTCCTCCAAGACAGTGAAATTGTCCCAGTCATATCTTTCTTTGAAAGAATTCTAGTCCGAAGGAAATACACCTCGACATCTTTCCTAGTGTTTCAGGGCTTGAGATAAAATGAGCTTTTCTTTCTCTAAGCTTTACTCATTGTAGGACTGTAGTGTGCCAGACATACTGGAACTCTCCATGCTTTTGAACAGCTTTTGACAAAGCATCTCTTTCTCCCCTGCATTTAAAATATGTACAAAATGTTTCATATATTCCTTTCAGTGGTATAGACTTCCAGTCCCCCCAAAGAATGTAAATTCCTGAGCCCTCTGTGCAAAGTGCTGGGCCTGTCCATCCCTCTTCATACCCTTCAGCAGTGGAGCACCAGGAAGTCCTTGCTGAGTTGGCCACAGTGAATCTTAGATCCTTTGAAGTCTGTGTTTCCTTGTTATATTTTCAAGTTTAGGAAATGGTAATTTCCTGGAGAGAATATCGTATTTCATGCAGTGTCCATTGCCAAAAATAACCATTGTCTTGCTTTTATTAAGATTTTTGGATGTTAAGATGCTCACAGTTGCAGATTTCACATGCAAATTGCAGGCAGATATCAAAGCTGTTGTCTGAGGAGACAGTTAATTTCTTCAATTTAAAGCTGGGTATGAAGATCGCGTGTTTCATTTTTATCAAGGTCTTCGTGTTTTTTTAAAAAAAGAAGGTTTCCTTGATGCCTTTTTTGGCTCAGAACTGGTGATGTTTGGCCTTTACATCTGATCATTGCCTTGTTTGTTCTTTACCAGCAAATTTTTGTTAGGGTAAGGGCACTGGAACTCAAATAAGCATTGTAACAGAAAACAAGATTAGTTCAGTCTGTGATGCTCCGCCACATAATTCTCATTTTGAAAGCGGTCTGGGATTTGCAAGTGAACAGAAGTAACCTTTATCAGGCCAACCTTTGCAGAGACTGTCTCTTCCTTCCTTATTAGATAAGGACATGCACTCTCACTCACGGAGACAGGATCATAACTGTTTTCCTTCTCACAGATACTCTCACAAAGCATTAGAGAAATGACATTAACAGCATGCTGAAATGCAACCACACGTGGGATTTTTTTTTATCCTGACAATGAATTATCACTCTGCAGCAGGAAGAAGACAGTTTGCCTCCAAGTACTGGTGAAAACCTTTAAGGGAACCTTTAATAAAAGTCTTTAGAGGACTTTGAATAGCTGCCTACAGCAGAGAGGATTTCTGGGTTGCTTCATCTGAAAGATTGATCTCTCTAGGTGTGTGCAGACATAGTCTAAAGCTATGCACACCTTATTTTTCTTACCCCAGCAAGTGCTGTGCCTTCAAGAAATGTAAAGTGACAGTTCCAAAGTCAGCAATTGGTCTCAAACTTCATGCCACAATACCTCAGCTCTGTGTTTTGCCTTCCACCTGCATTACGTGATACTTCAGACTGTGAATTGTGGAGGGTTTGACAATGAGCATCTCTGGCAAGTCTCTCCCTGTCTGCAGTTGGGACTGCACTCAGTTGTTTCAGCTGGTCTCCACCAGCTCCCTGAGGTTTCTCTTACCCCAACATTCTGTGTTTATGGCACGTGGGGGGTTGCCAAGTAGCAGATAACCAAAATAGCAAGTAACACTTGTAGCAAACCAGTGTGTCCTGAAAATCTATTCGCTTCACAGGTAGGAAATTGATTTTACTTAGAGGGTAAGAGGATTTGGGGGTTTTGGCAGAATATTATTTGGTTGTGTCTCTTTGTGACTTACAAAGTAATTTTCACCATTGCAATCATTCATTTCATGTTGCCCAAAAGGCAGACCAATAGTTTGTCAAATCTGTAATAATCATTGCCCTTAAAGTCAGTAGCCATTTTTGTGGCCCACATGTAAGCTTTGACAGCCTCCATGAAAGGATTGCACTTTTAACTCCAACTTCATTTTTCAAACACAAGTTTTGCCCAAGGTCCTCCCTGTTCTGGGCCTGTCCTGCTGAGGTATGAGGAGCAGCAAAGACTTGTGTTGACATGGTTGAGTGTGTGAGGAACATTGTGCTGTGTCTATGGGATGTAAAAAGGTTTCAGATCTTCCACCTCCTGGCTGTCAGTCCAGTATCCCAACACCACTTGAGTAGTTAGAAATAAGTTCTTCTGTGGGGGACCAGTTTTCACAGAAGAACCTATATGGGGCAAGGGATGTCAGCCCCTTCTTCACGTCTCTGTTCTCTGCAGTAGTTTTAGATACTGGGTCAGGATGGAACCACCAGAAACAGGCAGAAGGTGAGGATAACTAGTTATGAGTTGTGGGAGACTGAGACTGAAGGTGGAATTGATGGACACCAAGTAGGAGACTTCCTAGGAGAAAGGTTCTTTTCTTCCTAGGAGAAAGGTTCATTGAGTTCATATTGCAAAATCCTCAGCTGGAGCTCCTGTGGCCCTTGAGAAGAGTGTCTTTCACAGCATCTCTGCTTCAGCATCTTGATTTGCCTTTGCGTTGCAAGGCAGGATTTATTGTGGCCACCAAAGCATGGTGAGGGATTTGAAAGTCTGTGAAACACACTGCCCATGCCTGGTGAAATTCTTCCCATCTCCTGTGGCAGCGTTACATCACATGATAATTTAGTCGTGTTTTCTTTACAGTTGAAAGGATATCTGTTCAGAGAAGAATAGGGTGAAGATTTTAATGCTGTTTGAGGTGGACTGTCCTGATGTAAAGCAGTGTGCTATTACAAACTGTTACATGTGCATAGATTGTACTAAGAAATCTATGTATGTGTGTGAACTGCTACAAATGAATAGTTAATATTTATGTGGACATCCTCTAAGACAGTCGAGATGGCACCGAGGGGAAGTGTAGGCATTCTTTCTTGTGTTATCTAAAAACCTCTACACTGTTAATACAAGTTTATTTTTTCTATTCTGTTCTTTTGCTGGGAGAAGAATTTGGCAGGTGATTTCTTAGCTGATGCATCCCCCAGGGCCATGGTATACTGATGCTTGAGGATCCACATTTTCTACTTATGTTAGATTTGTACATTTGTACTTATGTTTCCTTATGTTAGATTTCTTAATGGAATATGTTAGGTTAATTTCTGTTTACAAAGTTCAGCATTAAATGGAATTTCATTGCTTGAGAATTGGCATTTTCTTGATGTAGTGGTGAAACAATTTGTAGCAGTCTTTTATAGGATATACAATTACAACAACATTGTAATTTAAAATTGAGATCAATGTCATTGCTGTATTCAATTATAAAATTTATAAAATTAAATTTTTTAGTTGGTAGTTAGAAATGCATACATATATTAGTTAGCATTTATTAGATTAAATTTAATGGGAAATTGTGAGCAATGGTAGTACGAATCTGATATTTTAAGGAACTCATGACCTCCCTTTATAGATGATAGAGTAGCAGGTCTCAGAAGCTGTGTTGGCCAAGGAGTGGTGTTCTCATGGAGCACTCCAGCCTTCCTCTTCCTGCCATTCTTTCTGAGGGGCCATCAGGAGAGCCATCCCTCCTGCAGTGTTCAGGAGGGAAGATGCTTCCTTCAGTGTTTCCTTCCTCTGGGCAGACTCCAAGAGTGGAGACAGGTCTCATCCTCATGTGGAACCAAGATTAGATCTTGCGAAGTGCTTGGCCCATGGGTTTGGCAACAGGGACGTGGAGCAGCTGACATGAGAGTCAGTGAGGACAGTGATTAATGCTGGATGAAGCCCATGACGTCCTGGAAGCCCCCCTGGTGCAGGTCTGGTGAGGCCAACAACACGCTCCCCAAAGTGTTGTCCACAGAGACACCAGTATTATTCTCTGTTCACAGAGTACTGTCATTGTCTGGTTTTATTTGGGCAAAGATGATACACAAGCTTAAGCTTAAAAAGCCTTGCTGAAAAAATGCCTTTTCATTTTTTTTCCTGGTTTTACAAACATTCTGCTATAGTAAACAAAAGCAAGTACAGTAATTCTGGATAGGAGGAGTTGTATAGCATAGACTTTGACAGATCAGTTAATTGTCTCACATTGCTTGCTCAGCTATCAAAGTTCTGAAATTGCTGCCATATACATATTTTGAGGTGGTATGGAAAAATAAGCTTTTGCTTTTCCTTTGTTCTCATTGCTTCTCCATTTTAGATGGTTTTATTTGACTACATAAAAATTGCATTAAGAATTAGTCAGGCTCTGGGGCTTTCTTTCCATCACACAATTTTGCTTTGAATAAATCAATAGATTAAATCAAGATTAATGTTCCATATTTCTGGTTGTTTCCATTGTTGAGTGTGCTTTATAGTTGATTTGAAAGATAGTTTAATTTGATCTTTTGAATCTCTTTAGGTGGTTTTCAGTAGAAAAATTCTGTGTAGAAAGGGTCAATATTTCTATGTGCATTTGCATGTAGGGCTTTGCTCTGTTGAAGAGCCTGTTGGAGAGATGTAAAGTTCATAAAAGAGTAATGACAAGACGCTATACATAAAGCAGATGTAATGCTGTAGAAGCACAGCATCTCCTCAAGAACAACTATGGCCTAGACTGGGAAATCATTACATGACTTCTTAATCTCACTGCTTCTATCCCCTTGATGAAAGTAAAATGTAATGAGCTTACTCTAATGGGCACTTGGCTGTATGTGGTGCTCCTGAAATGTGCCTGTAACTACTCAATGAAATGGTTATTGACAAATCAGGTTAGATCAGCATAAACAGGGAAACCCTCACCACTGTTCACCCATCATAACATCTTAATGGTTGAAAGCTTTCTCCAGGTGGAAGCATCTGTAATCCATATTATTTTCTAGAATTGTCACAAAATCACAGAACATTTGAGGTTGGCAGAAATGTGTGGAGGTGACCTAGCCCAGCTTCCCTGCTCAAACAGGGTGCCCAGGACTATGTCCACGGTAGCTTTTGGATATCTCCAAGTATGGAAACTCTACAACCTCTTTGTGTGCTTTGTGCCAGTCACCCTCCCAGTAAGAAGGCATTTCCTGATTGTCAGAGGGAACCTCTTCTGTTTTGATTTGTGTCCATTGTCTCTGGTCCTGTCTCTCTCTGGGCAAAGGAAAGAACCTGGCTCCATCTCCTGCACAGCCTCCCTCCAGGTGTTTTGTACACATTGACTGGATCCCTCCCTAAGCATTCTCTTCTCAAGGCTGAGCAGTCCCAGCTCTCGCTCTGCCCTCAGAGGAGAGATGCTCCAGTCCCTTAATTATCATAGTGTCCCTTTGCTGACTCTCTCCAGTAGCTCTGTGTCCTCCTGGAAGCCCAGAAGTGGTGCCAGCACTGGAGATGTGCCTCAGTGGTGCTGGGGGATGCCCTCCCTCAGCCTGCTGGCAGTGCTCTGCCTCACACACTTCAGGATGCCATTTGCCTTCCTGTGCACACTGCTGGTTCACACTCAGCTCGCTGCCCACCAGGACCCCCAGGCTCTTCACAAAGAGCTGTTCTCCAGACCATTCTGGGACAGGGGTTTGTTCCTCCACAGGTGCAGGACTTTGGATTTGCCTTTGGTGAACTTTTTGAGGGCCCTGTCTGGCAATTTCTCCAGGGATCCCTCTGGATGGAACAACCCTCTGTCAGATCAGGCATTCCTCCCAGCCGCTTGTCATTTCTGAAGACATGCAAGAGCAGATGCCATCTGATGTCTTCCACTGTAAATTTATGATTTATGCTGCTACAGACAAGAGGATACCTACCTTGTGGAATTCCTTTGTCAGTGTACAGATGATTTTTGATAGTCACCTAAAAGGAAATCAATTTAAAGCAAAGAGACCTCCAGATAATTTTCCTCTCAAGATAATGTGCCCAAGAACAAAAGTGCTTTCAGCCTGTAATCACTTCTAATCAATTCTGTATTTTGTCATCTCTTAGGATGCAGGAAGTCAACAAATAGGCTTTTTGCTTGGAAGCTGTGGAGTTACTGTGGCCTTGACCAGCGATGCATGCCATAAAGGACTGCCTAAAAGCCCCACAGGGGAGATACCACAGTTTAAAGGTAACCTAGCTCTAGTTTATCATGGCTCTCACTGGTCATTTACTACACAAACTGCTCTTGTTTAGTGGCTGTGGGTGAGGGTCAGGCCGTGATGAAACCCTTGCCACAGGAGCAGCTGGGACACTGCTGTCCTGGTGTGTCACTGTGGCTGTGCCAGCCTCATGGATGGAGAGCAGCACCAGTGCTCCCAGTCCAGTCCTCTGCTGGCTCAGCCAGGCTGCCGAGACCACCTGTGGCCACAAAAATTCAACCAACAGACTTAGGACTGTAGTAGATGAGAAGTGTTCATAGGATTCACTCTTTCAGTGAGGTGTAGGGACAGTAACTTCTGATGGGGAAGTGTTAATGAAACTGCTGGGGCCCAAAAACAGCTTGAACTGCCCAGCCATTCCCTCAAGGACTGGCTAAAAACACCTCAGTAGCTCTGTTAAAAAAGCAGATCTTCAAAATCTTTCCCATACTTCACTGAGGTTCAAAGGAAGGAATGTTTGGGTAATGGTGACACAAACTTTTCAAGAATAAAACTCTGGCAGGGAAGGCTTTTGTCTTGTCTTATCCAGCAGAAACTCAATGAAAGCTGGCTTTTGTTTGTACCTCAGGCTGGCCAAAGCTGCTGTGGTTTGTCACTGAGTCCAAACACCTCTCCAAGCCACCTCGTGACTGGTTCCCACACATCAAGGATGCCAACAATGACACAGCTTACATTGAGGTGAGTTAATGAAGATGCATCTTCTCCTCAAATCATTACATGTGGCACTCTGGATTAGGTAAACATCATTATTCATTCAGGAGTCACAGAACCAAAGAACATCCTGCTTTAGGTTGTTAATAAGTAATGTTTTTTTAATAAATTCGACCAATACTGATTTCAGAAAAGTCAATGGAATGTTAAATTGTTTTCTGGGTGTTTCTAACATTAACATTTTTATGTGGCTGCTGCAGTGTTATATTACATTTGCCTTGAGCAATCTTGGTTCTGTTCAGTGTGGGCTTGCCCACTAGCCTTGAATGGATAGATGACGAAGTTCACAGTGAAGCTTCAGTTCTCATATCCCAATCTTCAGGTTCTTTGAAAAAGAAAGAATTTCTTGTTCAAATGCTTGCCTGTCACTTACTGCTTTATGAGTCACACTCCCAACAACAGAACAGCATCGGGAAGGCAAAGTTAGCAATGCTGTTGAATTTCATTTTCCTCCTTTTTTTTTCCCCATCATTTTCTCTCCCTTCTGCACAGACTCAAATGCTTTGAATGCAGCGGTGGTAATATTGAATTTAAATTATTCTTCAAAGGGACTAAGTGCAAGTGAATGGACCAAAGGTGTTTCCTGTCTTAGTGCAATCAGGACACTGGGCTAGAGAAGCAGAGATGTCTTCACTCTCAATCTTGCTGATTATCTTCATCATGGAGAAAGACAAATGTTTAATTTATTATCTGCCCCTGACAGTTCTCAGACACTCACATAAAGTTACAAAAATTATTTCAATAATCACCAATGGCCTCCTACCTCTTTTCTGCTGCTTTTTCATGAGTGTCACATTCTCCTGATCAAAGAGCTTGTGTCTTTCAGGCTGTATACTTATAGATTATTATCACAGCACCCAGCAAGGATTCTGCAGTCAGCTCTTATCACATGCCTTATAAGATGCAGAAGGGAGAAGCTGGGGTTTAGTGGCTGGCCTATAAAATCTAACATGTAAACACTGAACAGACTGAACTAGGTTATTCTCTGCTAAATCTAGCCAGTCTATTAGTCACTGACATGATCAGAATTGTTAGTTATGTTTCCATAATGCTTGTTTTGAAACAACACATGAATTTCAGATACCAAACCTGGGAATCTTCAGTCAAAAGAGAAAGCCTAGCTGAAAAAAAAATTGCCTTTTAAAGAAAAAAATGCCTCCAAAACTCCCCAGTACTGCTGCCTTCTTAAAATAGAGTCATTGGATGTGTCCATCATTCACCTGCAGAGGAAACACTTTAAACATAGCTATTAAATAATGGAATTATGGCAATTCTTTCACACTGACTTTCCTTGCTTATTTCTTTTTAGTACAAAACATGTAAAGATGGAAGTGTGCTTGGGGTAACTGTGACAAGGATTGCACTGCTGACACACTGCCAAGCTCTGACCCAGGCATGTGGATACACAGAAGGTATGGAGTGTGCTCATCATCCTTAAAACATGTGTTCATCATCACTGTACATCATCCTTAAAATCAAGAGGGGATTGTCATTTATTTTTCATCAATCTCCTATATTATGTTTTAAACAGCTCAGTGCCAAAAGCTTCTAGATTTAAAAACATGATTTTTTTTCATTTGTTTCAGGAAATATGTTCATGTTTAAAATATCTATAGGAGAGGTATAAATAATGTCTTAACCAATATAAATCCTGCAGTGGAGATTTACTTTGAAAGTTGACATTTGAGGTCATCAGTCATGTTATACTGAAGCTTCCTTCCTTTGAGTGGGTTTGCCTTGGGTCAATGCCATGTTCTAAAAAATAAATTCTGCTTTGTTTTTGTTGGACAGCTGAAACAATTGTGAATGTACTAGATTTCAAGAAGGATGTTGGTTTATGGCATGGAATTCTTACAGTAAGTATGTTTTTTATTCTCTCTGAGTATTTGAAAATAAACTAACCTAATATGCTTAGTGCTGTCACAAACTGGGATGTCCTACAGTTTCTTCTAATACAATTTTTTCTGCTTTGAAAGCACAAGAAACATAATTTAAACTCATGATCTTCTCCTAGTGCATTTACCCGTAATAAGCATGGTAAAGATGTCAGTGTATTTTTATCATGTCAAGTACTGTGATCCCATTCTTATCACATTACCTCACCAATATGTGATTTTGAGATCAAACTTTATAGCAGAAACAAATCAAATTAGTACTTTCCCCTGTAGGGATATGATCCAGTGGCACAGTTCTATTGCCCCTGACTAGCTTCCCTGTCAGAACTCCCACCAAAAGATGTTTTTGCTAACATTAAGTATTTCCAGTACTTTAAATTGCATTAATTTTCTACTTGATGTTGGAATGTCTTCCTCAATTGACATGGGAGACATATTTTGGAGGATTGCTCTTAAGGTGCTGTTGCAATCAGTGACTGACAAATTGTTTACTATTCACTGATCATTTTAAGAACAGATGTCAAGTCTTGAAGGGTCATTGTTTGAGGGTCCCATGATTTTGGGGGTCCCCAGGATTCCCAGTGATCTGATATTTTTTTACCATGCAGTGTTACTCTGTTCTCACTATCAAAGTGCAGCAATAACATTTCTGAAGCAGAAATGATTAGGCTTAACACCTATAAGTATCTCATGTTAAAAACCACCTTTATCGCTGGCTGAAAGCAAATGTCTAATAGAGCTGTCCTGTGCCTTCCTTTGCCATTAATCTTGTTCTGAATTTCATTTTTTTCAGTACTTGCCTGTTTTCCTGTACCTATGCTTGTGCCAGACTGAAAGGATAACTATCTTTTGCAGCTCTCCAAGTGTTTAGATGACTAATCCACTGGGACACTTAACCTTTCTTAAACTTAGGTTTTCCAAAACAAATACTGTATTTAACCTGAGCCGCTATGAGGGGAAGCGTGTTGCCCTGAGGAGATATTTCTAAATGCTCACAGAAGTAAAGCAGCAGCTCATTTACAGAATATGTGTTTGACACTGGGAAATCACTGATGCAATTGATGGGCTCAGATTGAGACATCAGCTGTGGATTTGTCATTGGTTTCACTCAGCTGCATTTTCTAAACTTCCTGGAACTTTTCATGACCTTGTTGAAAATACTGGAATTAGTTCACCTGGAGAGAGACTAAAATCTCCTTCATTAACTTTCTTTTAAAATGAATTGATTTCTGCTTAGTCTAGGATTTCAATTTCTTTGTCTCCTGTCTTTTAAATAATTTGTGCTCCACTACCATTGGTAGCTTTTAGTCTTCCCAGAGATGGATTTCCATAGACAGATGTCTTGCTGCTTTTGTCCTTTTTAGTACAGTGTTCATATGTATGGCAGTTTATCAGGCTTAGGGATAATATTTAACTACATAGCAAACATGTAGACATTCTTCACCCAATGTTTTTTTATTTTTTTTCTATTTAGAGTGAACCTCTTTGAGTTGAGGTTGAATTAATAGAAAGAATATGTTTTTTTTCAGTACTGCATAAAAGTTACAATCTGATTAGTATAAATCCTTAATCCTTAATTAAAGCATTGGAAAATGGGTGTCGGTTTTATCTTCATGTTGGTAGCTAGATAAGAAAAGATGAATGCCAGAACAGAGTGATTTGCATAGATGGCCCTGCCCATAACACAATATGAGTAGTTGCCACGTTTTTTGTATCAAACCCTTTTATCTTTTTGATTTCAGAGTGTCATGAACATGATGCATGTCATCAGTATTCCATACTCCTTAATGAAAGTGAATCCTCTGTCATGGATACAAAAAGTCTGTCAATACAAAGGTAAGGAACAACAATACAAAAAAGCTTGCTTGATAGTCAAAATCAGAAGTGCAAATTGAAAACCCAGCTGCCTAGCTCTTCTATGGTGTGTTAGTAATTTCCTCATTGCTGTTGCAGCAAAAGTGGCCTGTGTGAAGTCCAGAGACATGCACTGGGCCTTGGTGGCACACCGGGACCAGAGGGACATCAACCTGTCCTCGCTGCGGATGCTGATAGTGGCTGATGGAGCCAACCCATGTAAGCTCTGCTGCTCCATGCAGGACACAGCAGCAAGGGGGTTCTTCTCTCTTGCACTTACAGCTTCAATCTTCACCCCTCTTAGCTCTTTATGCAGTTTGTCTACTACAAACAGTGTGACATTTGTGGAAACAGTAATCTATCTGGGATTCTTTTCAAAGTATATTTTTCTTTAGCTCATCCTGAAACAAACTTGATATTCCATATAAGTCACAGTAAATCTAGTTTTGTTTAACATCACAGTCATTTATAAAGACTGAACCTATAAAAGTTGAAGCAATGAAGACCTTAAGGTATAGAAAGGATCAGAACATTTCCCCGGAATGACAGTTCTCAGCTGCAGAAGTAACTGAGAATTTTAGGGGAACACTTAAGCTACTCTAAAGAAACACATCTGAATAATGTCATGGCAATTAACAGCATGAGCTGTTTCTCTGTATTATTTAAGATACCAGCATAGAGGTGTTCTGCTTGTTTGTAGTAATTTGTTTGGAATTTATGAATTAAATCCTTACTTTCCCTTATCCTAAAAAAGAACACTGCAATGAAATTGATACTGTAAATCTAGCAGTAATGGCTTTTCTATGTAAGCATAATGTAAAGGTTTCATGTTTAAAAATTAGTCTGTATTCCCTGTACACATATACACAACTGCTTATACATACATATATATATAGTTGTAGCAGCTATGATGTATTTCCCAGTGGACAAGGATCCTTTTAAAATTATTTTTCCTGAAAAGCCTATATATTAAACAGTAAATTTGCAGGTTGAATAGCATCACTTCAGAAATCAAATTAGTTTTCTCTCTGATTATATTTTTTTCCTTTACCCCAGGGTCCATTTCTTCCTGTGATGCATTTCTCAATGTCTTCCAAAGTAAAGGTCTAAGGCAGGAGGTCATTTGTCCCTGTGCTAGTTCACCAGAAGCTCTCACTGTGGCTATTCGAAGGTATGTGTTAAACCAGTGAAAACAGACACACTGAATGTGTATACCTGGTAATTTGAAAAAAAAATTAAAGATGAATCTGCATATTTAAGTTCTATATGATATTCATAGTTTGCAATGTGCTTATGTCCTAGGAAGACATACAAGAAGAATTTTTAGAGTAATGATTTAACTTCAGAATGCTTTATGGCTCCCATTGCTGTAATTTTATCTCATTTTAAATTAAATAAGTTGAAATGCAAAAGGAAATTCTGTAAATAAAAATGTAAAAATGCCACCGTAAGCATAAAATTAATTAAAATGAGAGAATTAAGTGGAATTGCCATTGAGGAAAACCATATTCTTAAGTACTCTGTTTAAAGAGAATTATGACCTTCTGCAGGCTGCTTTTGGCTGACAGGCACTTTTTAACCATTCACAGACTCTCAGTAATCATCTGGAAATGCTCTTTGGGTCTGAGGGATTTGTCACTAGAAATAAAATAGATGAATTCCACTAAAACTGCTAAATGCTACTAGAACTGTTAAGTGTTATGTATATACAATCACAGTGTTGTTCAGGTTGGAAAAGACCTTTAAGATCATTGAATCCAACCATTGCCCCAGCCCTGCAAGGCCTTCACTGAACTGTGTCCCTGAGTGCCACTTCCACGCATCTTCTAAAGACCCAAGGATGGTGTCTCAGCCCCTTCCCTGGGCAGCCTGTTCCAGTGCTTCTTCCTTTGGGTGAAGATATTTTTCCTAAAATCCAATCTCAACCTCCCCTGGCACAATTTGAGGCCATTTCCTCTTTTTCTGTCGCTGGTTACTTGGGAGAAAGACCCACCTGGCTACTGGCTACAGTCCCCCTTCAGGCTACAACCTTCCTTATCACTTAGGATACATATAGGATGTCACTTAGGAAGTGATAAGGTCCCCTCTGAGCCTCCTTTCCTCCAGGCTGAGCCCCCCAGCACCCTCAGCCTCTCATTAGACTTTACTCCACCAGCAGTATCCTGTCAGGAGGGCTGTAGCACAGAGTCAGTGGTGTAAGTATTGTCTGTTTTGGCAGAGTTTTCCAAAAATTGTACATTGAACAGTGAGCACTTTGTTTTTAAGTTCATGTTTCTGCAGCCAATTATAATTGCTTCATGTTAGAACATGCAATATAAACGTGTAAAGCACTAAAATAGCATTAAGTAAAATACTTCCTGCCACAAATTCCTAAATACACCATCCAAGTGAAATTTAACTAGATTTTCAATTAGCTTTCCAACAGAACATTTACAGGAGGAAGGACACGAGGCCAAGAGTGTGGTTGATTTTCAGCCACCTCATTATTAGTTTAGAACATCTGAAAGCAATCCATCAGAAACTTATTCTGCCCAGGTTAGTTGTGTTTCTGTGAACCATGGGATTTCAGAGAGCCCTTCACTCAGCTCCACCTGCCTCTCTCAGCTTTATACCAGAAGTACAAAGTGACTTTCCCTTAGATGGCTTTCCATTCCATTGGCTCTGCAGGCCTTTGCTTCCTTGGAATGAACTCTTGCCTGTAAGTTCAGAGAGGAACTGAATGGGCAGCAGACATCTCTTGTACTGAGCAGGCTTTTAATTTCCTGGGCCGACCCTGGGAAATTTGGCTCAAATCACAGGTTAGGAAGTGGGAAAACTTCATGATGGCATGACTGGTGTGCCCTTTCTAGACATAAGCTCTGTGTCTGTAGCTCTCTGAAGCACTAAAACTTCATTTCCAAATTAAGTAGCATTGAGACCTTACAAAAAAAATTATTAGCACATAGCATTGTGGATAATTCAGAATAAAAAAAATAGGCATTTTATCTTCAGTTGGTGACTGTGTAATTACAGAGCAGTTCTTACTGCACTGAGTGTTACAGAACACATCTCCTTTTATTTGAACTCTGTTTAATGGTAGGATAATGCTAGATGAACTTGGGAGATGTAGTATTTTTCATTTTGTTCAAGCCATCTCCACTGACAGTAAAGTCATTATCATACAATTTCCAAAGAGTTACTGCTGAAGTATGCATTAAAATGACTCCCTGCAGAGCAGAGATCCAGAGAGCTCCCTGCTTTGACTCTTTCAAAATCTATGGTGTATTTTTACTGAACTTCCTACAAGGAAGAGTAACAAAACCAGTTCTCAGTTGAAATAACCTTATAGTTTAGAAAAAGACAGTAATAGGCTAGAGGTGCTTCAGCCTTAGTGCTGAATCACAAAGTCTAATACTAAAAGGGATGTGTCATGCAAATAATTCATGTTATTCCCCTTTGGTTTACTGCATATTAGTCTGAACCCACTTGTTTTAAGGGAATGCAAGTTTAAGGACAGATTTTTTCCCCTTTTAAATGGCTGGCAAAAAGCAGTGGTCCAATAGGTTATATTATCTGTAAATGGTGGGAGGAGCTGTTCTCAAAATGCTTTGTGTGATATGGAGTGCAAGAAAATGGATGTGATGAAATTCCAGATGGCCTCTGCTTCTGGAAGTCTGTGAGGAGCCTGCAGGAGACCTTTCTCCTCATGAGCACAAAATGTGTTTTGGGGAGCAGGGATGAGGGAAAGTTGATCAATAATGTCACTGAAAGTTCCTTTTACGTGATGGGAGTGTTATTTATCACAGATGCTTGTTTACTAGTGCCATTTGTTATGCTCTAATGCAATTTCAAGCACGCTCACATCCTTCTTTGTTGACAATGTCACTTGAGAAATATGGCTCGTAAAACCTTTTAATTGAAATTTATAGAGCCCATCAGGGCAAGGCTTACATGAGCAGGACTGGCTGGGGCCCATCTAGTATTTCAAGCGCAGTAGAGGAGAAATGTCACATCAAAGGACATTATCTGTTAAAAAATAGTTGTGTTGTGATGGAGTATTTGGGAAAAACGTAGAATTCTGAGCTAAATATTGACTGTTTTATCCATCCTGGAAAGAGCTGGAGTCTGCTCTTCATGGATGCATAGCCTGAACTCAAATCAGCACCATGTCACCTTCCAGTTTTGCATTTTAAAATGCAGGACAGTGTGAGAGTCCCTCCAGACATGAAAAGCTCTGACACATTCCCTGCCTTGGTAACTTGCATATGCCAACACTCATTTACTCAAGGCACACTCTCCATAGGTATAACTGTATCCACTGGTGCAGCAGGTGGTTTTGTACTGAAACAAGCTGACAGGCATCTTGTGCTGATGCTGTGGAATTTTACAGCAAGGAATCCGAGCAAACTGAGGTGTTACCAAGAGACTGCATCCACATTTTGACCATGACTGATGAAGGCATAATTTGTTTTAATTTTCGTGTCGTAAATTAGAATAGGAAGGATTCAATTATAGGCACTAAAATGAAGATGGTGAAGTCCTTGTGTCTTCCACAGATACTTGATAGTAAATCTATGCCAGGTTGCCCCAAAATAGATAACATATAGAAATTATCAAGTTATTTACTGATCAGTTCCAAATATTTGTTGTGCAGTTTCCTTCCACATCGTCTGCATCATCTTTCAGTATTTTAAAAATTAGATAACAGCTCTTTACTTGGGTAAAGAGCTTTTATAAATTTTTCTGAAAATTAAATACAGGCCGTTTTGGGTAAATGTTAGGGGCTACTTGCATCTTAGAAGCCCCATATACATGGATGGGTACTGAATGAAGGATGTAATTACTCAGAAATGACTGAAAACCAGGATTTTATTGGGCCTAACAGGGGAGGCAGGAAGGAGGAAGTTTAAACCTTTGAATCAGAGGAGTATGTGCAGTAGCAGTGCATGAAGCACAAGGAAGTGTTTGCACCTGATGGTGCACTGACGCTCTGACCTGTGCTCGCAGGCCGACAGATGACAGCAACCAGCCCCCGGGGAGAGGAGTGCTGTCCATGCACGGCCTCACCTACGGCGTGATTCGAGTGGACTCTGAGGAAAAGCTCTCTGTCCTGACTGTCCAGGATGTTGGCTTAGTGATGCCAGGAGGTGAGGAACTTCCTTTGAAACTTATGATCCATCAATGTAAGTAATTGGCAATAGAAGGTTGCAGCTGAGTGTACAAGCTTTGGGACTACAAGCTTTGGGACTACAACCTCCTTTAAAACATTCTAATCCAAAACTTCATGGTTTGGAAATCCCAAGATTTCTTGTCTGCATTTACCTCAGTCTATCTGTGCTTGCATTAGCAGCATGTATTAAATAACCTGCCACCACATCTGTTCCTAAGCTGTGAGGTGTTGGTAGAGAAAATAAGGAAGTTAAAGTACTGTGGCTATAAATATCCATAAGTCCAACCAGGACAAAAGTTTTCAGTAGGGAAAATTTTCATAGCCTGTGCTAAGGATCTATAAAATTGCTATCTGAAAGCTTGCAGAATGTTTTTCCAAAGGTCTTGTGATATCACCCAGCTACTAGATAGAGGAGGTATGACTGAAAAGTTCGTGTTGATAAATTTAAACTGAAACCGGTGCTTCTGAAGTGGAAGATAACACTTTTCATAAGGCAGCTACATTTTAAATAAGATGCTATGAGTACTAGAAAAGGCTAATACTGTATTTTTTGTAAGAGAATGCTTGCTATGGACCAAAGCAATAAAACATAATGATGCATCTTACAAAATTTCAGTTGAATAACTTAAAATAAAGGAAGATATGATTGGTTGTTGTTTAATAGTTATCATACAAGATATTATAATACATGTGCCATCTTGCACTTCATATTATGTTCTGATAAGTTTAATGACAGTGCTTGCTCCTGTTTATCCTCTGAGTGAAAGATTTTGTACCCTTGTACTTAAAAGATATATTTATTCCTTTCTACATCCCTGATCATCATATTCTCTTTGCAATTACAAAATCTACCAATGCTGTACTCCAACTCCAGAGATGACAGCTAAAGCAGCATTCCTGATTCTTGTTCCAATGGTTGACATAAAATAGTGCTTCTTTCTCAGACAGTGCTTTCTAATCCTCCTGTTTAGCTCCTGCTGCCTCTGCAGGCCTGTAGCACCAGACAGAGGGAGTCTGAGCTCTGATAGATCCTCAGTGAAACAGTCTTATTAGTCTGCTGGAATATCTTGGTCTTTCATGTGGTGTTACTTGCTACTTTCTGAGAGGTGGATTTCCTGGTTGTCTGCCTCCCTGGCTATATAGTAATTATCAAGGTTAGGGTATTTCATTTTGCACTGACTGAGGCAGATCTGGTTTTCAGTATGCAAAGCTGGGAACACAATCACATTTCACAGCAATATTAGAGATGAGCTGCAGTGTCAGGGAGCAAGGCAAATAGGTACTGTTATCAATGTAAAGACTCAGTTTACATAAAGATCCTTGCATTATTTATATAAATATAATTCATAATAGAAAACCTCTTGATAACATTGAACACCATAATGTTTAAGAAACTGATTGTTAGGCATTAGTCTGCATGTAATTCATTTGTTTATGTCATCTCCACCATGATGTCTTTCCCACAGCACTTATGTTGTTCTGTGGTTCATTTTATAATATTTTTTTAAATTCCTTTCTTCTCCCTCTAGCTATAATGTGTTCAGTGAAGCCAGATGGAATTCCTCAGCTCTGTAAAACAGATGAAATAGGAGAACTTTGTGTATGTGCTATTGCAACAGGTACATCATATTATGGACTCTCGGGCATGACCAAAAATACTTTTGAGGTAAGAAAACAAAAAGTGCTATATAAAATCCTTCCTTTTGAACTTTTTCTGTTTCAAGCTGATATTTGATATGAATATTGATATTAACAGTATAAGAATAGCAATAATAATCAATGTTTGTGGCTTGGAACCTATATTCTGGCCAGATAATCTGTACTGAAGCCCATTTCATTAAGTGCAATAGTAGATCTTTATGTGAGTTTAGCTCTGAAGAGCTTTTACTTCAATGTTCAAATAAGATACTGGGAGCTGAAAAAAATCTGAAAGAAAGGAGTAAGAAAGACCAAGTTCAAAAGGTAATATTGTATAAGTCTGTGTGCAGAATTTGATTATTGCAAACAGTAAGAAAGCTGCTTGGCATCTCTGGAAAGCACTTTTCAACATTTCCGCAGCACTTCCAGCATTAAGGCTTCTATTTATACAGAATCCTGACAGATGTAGTCTTCAAGAGATGTATCTGAAGAGCAAAGAAACCTTTTCTTGATTAGTCCCCATCTGCTTTTGTTTGAATTGCATTAGCTGAAAGCCTTTTGGCTTTTAGGGATCTGTTTTCTGACTCCAGTGCACACAGCTGTATTGATAGCTCTGTAGTACCTGCTCACTTGTTATCATTAACTTCTGCTGAGGACAGTGTGTAAGGCTGAAGAAATTAGAGAAAAAGTGAAAAAAATATTTTTAAGATACAATTCTTTCTTGTTTAATATTTATGGTAGAAATTAACACTAATACATTTAGGTTTCCCTTTAAAAACTCTCTGTTTTTACCACTTTTAATAGACTTATGTGACTAGTAACTCCTGCAAAATGCAGAGTTAAATGTTGTAAACACTGCACATTATATAATTAATGGAGACAAGTAGATATGATTCTACATCCTACTGCTGAAGTCAGGAATCCTACTATGCTATTGTGATCTGAAATTTGTTGACAGCTGATTTTAATGCTGCAAATACAATTGGCAATACCCAGTGTGGGTGATAATCCTGGGTTTTACATACTTCAGGGTAGAAAGGTACTTCTGTTCATTTTGTAGTACTTGCTGTAATTGTGATATCATTCATAATTCATAAATGTCAGCAGTTTAACAGCATATTTAGACTGATTTAGGCTTATTCCTAATGCTAAGCAAATAAACTGCCATTGAGTGAGCAGGACCATTCTATTTTAAAGTTAAGCATGATTTTAAGTGTTCTCTCAAAGTGGATCTCTGTTGTGTTTTACTGCTTAATTCATGTTGCAGGTATTAGAGTGTCAAAGAGTTTTGTGTTCCTGTAATGAATTATGGCCAAGGATGTATAAGCATTAAATCTGTTCAATCAGAGTCACCCATGGGCATCTGGCAGCAGAATTTGACCTTTCTTTTTAGATGAGCCTTCAAGAACACTATGTAGGCATGGTCTTCTACTTGCCATTGTCTTTTTGCCTTTAGACTATTTAAGTTTAAAGAAATGACTGCGGGAAAGTGTGGTTGTGTCAAAATGCAGCTCACATGCCAAAAGGATAACACTGTGCTCATTAGGGTAGAAAAGCCATAGGAATCTGTCTGTGGAAGTAATGTATGTCTGGTGTTCAGGCATTTAGAGAGGTGCTCTGCAGGGCTGTATTTTCACTTCCAGGTGTGCTGCAGAAGACATTATCACTCGTATTCTGAGAACTTAATTGACCTTAAATAAAAATGTGGTCAGCTGAAAGAATCATTAATGTGCTGTACCTTAAAATAGCTTCACTTCTAGCCTGCCTATTTCTTAAACTGTGCTGGAAATGGGTATGTGGTATTGAAAAAAACCTCTACTGAAATGTTCATGAGTTAAGCTCTCAGCTAACCTATACACAGCACCTCAAATTGGCAGTCTCCTCAGCAAGGGTTTTTATTTAGTACTGTTGATGTTGATTTGTATATTTTTTAAGGTCATAAATGATTTACAGGCTCACAGTTACAGAAAATGTGTATTGTAAACAGAGTGGGATTGAATTTGCTGGAACTCAGGTACACACGAGTGTAGGAGTTTCCTGACACTCCCTTTATGGTCAGTGAAGGATAAAGAGCATCACCAGTGACCTATTTACTTTGTTTCAGAATAGCCTGAAACACTTTGCAGCCTGATCTCTGTGTACAGAACTGAAGACCCATGTTTCTGTTTTGCAGGTGTTTCCTATGACCAGTTCTGGTGGTCCTATCACTGAATATCCTTTTATAAGGACTGGACTTCTAGGCTTTATAGGACCAGGTGGACTGGTCTTTGTTATTGGCAAAATGGATGGTTTGATGGTTGTCAGTGGAAGAAGACATAATGCTGATGACATTGTAGCAACAGCACTGGCTGTGGAACCCATGAAATTTGTCTACAGGGGGAGGTTTGATCCTTTCTTTCTTTCTTTATATTATGTAGAAATCTTTATTTGACTTAGATGAAGTGTAAATGATCCAGATGCTTTCAGAAAGCAATGCCTGATGTGCATTGTGGTTTCCCTCCAGTTCTGTTCATATTGCCTGAACCAGGAAGCCCAAGGCCATGTTGAGGCAATGTTTGGATACCAAGGCCTTGAAACTGTGGTTACTGAAATTTCCAGTTGAACAGCTGGTTAATTCTGAGGGTGTTGGCTCAACAGGAGCCTTTCTGTGTGCACTGAACATTTCCAATATGCCTTACACTGAAGTTTTTGAATGTGAAAGGAGTTCTTTGTGTGACCTTCCTCATGTGCTGAAGCTGAGCAGGAGACATCCAGAACTTCTGAAGAACCTCATGCAATAGCACGTGCTCACACTCCATCACATGCCAGAGCTCTCACACAATGATGTTGCAATTACCATCTTCTGAGATAGGGCCAAGGAAGGTGCTTATGCTGGCTGTTGTATAACATCTTAGCAGCAGCCTTGGTGTGACCCAAATGTAGTGCTTTTCTTCTTCCAAGAATGTTCACTTCTCAATCCTGCTCTGACATTCTGCTTGTATATACATGACTGTTGAACAAAGCCTGATGTTTCAACTCCAGAACTTATCTAAAACATTTTTTTAGCTTATTCCCCATAAATATATTAATAATTGACACACCAGGAGTCTAACTTATAAGTAAAGAAACCAGAGTTGTAGAAGGTTAATGCAGAAGGCAAGTTTTTCCCTCTGTGCTGGCACTAAATGCTCTTTTCTCCTCCTATAGAATAGCAGTGTTTTCTGTGAGTGTGCTGCATGATGAAAGGATAGTGATTGTTGCTGAGCAAAGGCCAGACTCCACAGAAGAAGACAGTTTTCAGTGGATGAGTCGAGTTCTCCAGGTAATGCTCTATATGTATGTTTGGAAGCTATTTTTTTTTCTTACTTTATATTTTTTTTATTGATCTTTCAGATCCCTAAAGTAACTGACATTTGTCTTTGAGTAATTGTGAATCCACCTTCAGTTGCACTTGGTCTTAATGAGCACAAAATGAGATTCTTTTGAGTGACAGTTCCTATCTGGGCTGCACACACCCAGAGAGTGATCCTTTTCCTAATCAAAATGCTATCAGAAAACAGGACTGAATTGAAGTAAATAATAGCAATGAGAGGGTAGCATGGGGTTCATAAGGATATAGTCATCCTTTATTTCAAAAGGGGAATGAATGAATGAATGAATGAATGCATGCATTATATACTCTTACTGTCAAAAGCTACCAGAGTCTCTTAACTGCTCACAGTTATAAGCATGGCACAGAGTTGGCCTCATCCAGATTTATTTTCTGTGACAGGTGAGAGAAATTATGTGTTTCTAGTGTATCATGTTGGTAGCTAAAATAAACTGAATGAAACTCAACCTAAAAATCCCAATTTCCCTCCAGTGAAATGAAGGAAAGTGATTGATTAGTGATTGATTAGATTGCTTACCTCAGATCTAGGTATCTACAATGGGGTTATCTTTTCAGAGGGACACCTCTTCCAATGAATCCCATTGCAGCAGTCTGGCAATATCAACACTTTGCTCAGGGTTCTTTTTTTTTTCAACTCTAATGTCCACACAGAGAAATAGATACTTTAGACAGGGTCATATTCCATCTCTGTGGTTAATCCAATTCAGACTCAAAAGCAATAGATTTAATGGAGATGTAGTCAGACTAAGTCTGTTTGTTGCTGCCTTGTGAAGTGGTCTCAGCTCTGTCTACAGTTGATCTCCAGTTACTTCTACTTTCCTTTCCTACCTTCCTTCGTGTCCTTCTGCAAGGACTCTTCTCAGTAAATATATTGCAGGCATATTTTTTGCTTTCCCGAAGAGCCAAGGATAAAGGTCCCACACAATTCAGAGATGTTTTTATTCATCATTGCGTTTTACTGAATAAGAAAGGGAATCTATCTACTATATCCTTCAAGAAACTGAACAAATAAGCTTTTATCCATCTCAAGACAGGCTCATCTGCTCTCTTGATTCAAAAGACAGCTACATTTCATACAGTTAGAGGCATCTCATATTCACAGTAGATCTAAATTAATACCAAGAAAAGATAGAACCTCTAGCTTGCCATCACCCAAAAGCCTTTGAAACACCAAATAGCACCTAGGGCAGCTATTGTAGAAGAAGAGGCTTTGGATTGTCCACAGTTTTGTCAAGTAGGAGGCTCCTAAAGGGGTTGAAACTCTGAACTTAACACTTGTCCTCTTTTGTCAGCAAAGCATCTTTGTGAATTTTACAGACCTAATGTCTTACACAATCATAGCCAGTAGAGTTCTGCACTGAAAGCTGCAGGAATCCTGTGTCCAACACTCCTGCCAAGAGTCAGCCCTGTTATTCTCAGTCTGATCAAGCCCTAGCAGTGTCTGAGAATAGCAGGCCATGTATCAAAGTGCACACACGTGTGGCTGCTTTCATCACCCACGTGTGCAGCCTGCAACTCTGGCATGCACTGCTATGTGAACAAGAAGTTTCTGTTTCCACCACAGCTGAGAGCAGAGATGAAGGACAGAAGCCAGGAACATGTGGGATGTTTTGTGCCTCTTCCCAATCAGAGTTTTAATGGCAGATGTCAGGAAGTGGTAACCAGCTGTATCTGAATCATCTGCTGGTGAGGCACAGCATAACAATATTACAGCCTGTGTCATGGCTCTCAGTGAAGGCCATGGTAACAAACTCTAGCAAATTGCTACTTGATTTTAATGCTATTTGTGAGTTGTCTGACACTCTGTGAGTGCTGCCCTGTGCCAGCCCTGCCCTGCCTGCTGTTGCTGTTCCTTGCTCTCTTCCCTGCAGTTGGGCTGTCTCAATTTGCAGAACCAGTTTTTCCAGTGCTGTGCACATATTCTGACTCTCCTGACCCATCCTGCCCCTTGGCAGGGAGCTGAAGGATGGTAGAGCTGCTAAACCTGTGGGACTGTGCTGGACTGCATCTTGGCCTTTAGCAGAGGGATGGTGGGGAGGGAGTCCTCAGGCTGGGGATGGAGTTTCTTGAGAGTAGAAGGGTGGAGATCCCAGATCACCCAGCAGTTCTGTCAGATAGATCCTAGATGCTCATCTGGAGGGGTGGAGATCCCAGATCACCCAGCAGTTCTGTCAGATAGATCCTAGATGCTCATCTGGAGGGGTGGAGATCCCAGATCACCCAGCAGTTCTGTCAGATAGATCCTAGATGCTCGTCTGCTGCAGACTGATCTGACCCTTCAGGCAGGGCTGTGGTCCCTGTATGGCAGACTGGATGTCAGTTTAACCAGTGCCAGGATTGACAGGACTAGGGAAAGCCAGGAGTTTACTGCAGCACTGGAGAGTGTTTACCCAGAGCATTGTGTCAGAACAAGATGTTTTCTCAGCTCAAACAACACAGCAGTCTGGACTCTCCACAAGTTTGGGTAAATCTTGTCCATTTTCACAATGAAAGGAAGGGACAGAAATTTCAGATACTGTTTGATTCTGGCTGGACAGAGTTGTTTCAAAAATCAAGCCATCTATCTCATCAGGAGCCATAAATGCCAGCAGTATTAAAATTGACTGGTACTCTCCTCCCTCAGAATTTTAAGGTTCAGTTCACAGTTGTCATCCTTGTGACAAAGTCATCTCCTGCTTCAGAAATGTGCCCAGCTCAAAGGTGTGAAAGGTGACAGATTTGAATGACCCACAATATTTATGTGGCATTGTGTAGCAGATTTATCTCTCAGAGACAGTTCAGAAGTTACTGAGGAATCACTGCATACACTCCTCACCCTACCACAGCTGGGTATTGCTTTCCATTCACCACCTGTAGGAGCCACAGAGTTTTATCTTTGAGTAAAAATGGTTACTTGCCCTGTGATGGTTTTCCTTCAAGCTGATGTCAGGTGAAGATCCCATGATTTATCACTGCTTTTCAGAACCTACAAATAACATTATGATTAGTAGGTTCTGATGGTTTCTGCCAGAAACATGAGATGTTATATGTTGCCTGCCATAAATATTTCACTATTGCTGATCCTTTGGATGGTGTCTGTAGACCAGCAACAAGGGCTTCCAATTCTGCTGTGAGAGCTACTACTGCTAAAATTCCAATATTTTTAAATGACTCACCATTTTATTATTCTTTCTTATGAGATTGTGCAATCACATAAATAAGAAATGGAGCAAACAGAAGCCAAAAGTGAAGCATTGCTTAATCTGTAGGAGTGATCAGTAATTTATTGGTCTACTTTAGTACATGCATAACTGTAAGTGATTATCTAATTCTCAGAGTATAGATTGTATCTTCAAGGCAGCACACATATCAATTCACTTTTCTCACAGTTTAAAATTAAAAAGGACGATAAGTAAATTATACTTTTGAACATTTGACTACTCATTAGAGATGCTATTTGTAGTTTGTTTCTCAGTTTGTGTAAATGCCTGAAGTTGGTGTTCTAACAAATGAAGTTGACTTTCTAACACACTTGCTGCAATTTTTGTTACCATTATAAGGAAAATAAATCCTTTAAATCTGTAGGGAATTAAAATCTATGAGCATGGATATTCATGTTTAACTCAATAAATTACATAGATACTGTATGCTACAATTTTATTGATGCAGTTTAATTAACATATCAGGCAGTGGACATGGATGCTATACAATTAAAAGATGCTTCTTTTTCAGGTTTCTGTCCAACCAAATTTTTTCCAAGTGGATAGTTTCATAGTTTTCCTTTATATATTTCCCATTCCTGCCTGAAAATCTTTTACACTGTGATCAGAGAATAAAACAGTTATTACCTTATAAAAAAATTTAAAAGACTCACAAACTGCATACATCATTAGTTATAGGAGTTATTTGAAATTTTGCCCTGCTCAGAAGGATGGACTGGATATTGAGTTGATAGGAATCCTTTGAACTTTAGCTCTGAGAAGTGCACAGCTTAAAAGCAATTTCATGTGATCTGACAGCCCATCTTTGTAAAAAATCTCCAGGATATCTGCTACTAATGTGTGCTTAAGAGAGATAACAAGGAAGCATTTCCTAATAGATTTGTGGGCATTTATCACCAGGTTTTTGGTCGCTTTTTAATCTGCTGGAATGAGTGTAACAACATTTCTGTCCACCTGTTCCCAATGAAAAGAACCTCCTTATCACTGACATAGCTGAAGTGTCTTTCCATTGCCAGTTAATTATTAGGGCTGGTTTATGCAGTAATTCAGAGCAACACGTGCTTATTAGAGTGATGAAAAATTATCCTTTCATTAAAATCGACTTCCTGTGTGCTCTTTTAGGCAATTGACAGCATTCATCAAGTGGGAGTCTACTGCCTAGCACTTGTCCCAGCAAACACACTTCCCAAGACACCCCTGGGAGGGATTCACCTGTCAGAAACCAAACAGCTCTTCCTGGAGGGATCTCTGCATCCCTGTAACGTGCTGATGTGCCCCCACACCTGCGTAACAAACCTGCCCAAACCAAGGCAAAAGCAACCAGGTAAGAGCAGTGGGGGCCAAGGGGCTGTGACTTTGTGCTGTGTGCTTGTGGTACTGTAAGGGAGTGAAATCAAGTAATTGCTGACACAGGGGAGAATCAGCTTCATCAGCTTTCCTCCTCAATATTCTGTGTGTGTCAAGGACATCATTGGTGCTGCCAGGAGCTAGAAGCACCTTCACAGAGAGTGCAAGGAAAAAGGCCAATTCAATAAAGATGACATTTTTATCACTCTACAAGGTGCTGCTGAGACCACACCTGAAGGTCTTCCTAAATTCCTCCTCAGTTATGTTTAAAGAGAATGGAGACCAAACCAGAGAAACATTAAATCTTGGATTATTTTGAAGGCTGGGTTTATAAACTAGAAACAGAGAGAAGGAGGACTGTTGTCACTAAGTAACAGTGCTGGAAGAGCAAATACTTCAAAACTTGTAGTGAATAAATTAAAGGAAAGAATGAGTGGTTCAATTCCCCACCTGTGTGGGGAGATTCTGTATTATCTTACAGCGGGTTATTAGAGGAAAAACCCTAACTAGTTTTGAGATGGTTCTTCAGAAGTTCTGCCTCTTCATGAAGAATGTTGGATGAAATGGTACAGCAAGGGACTGTCTCAGGTGACCAAGAAAGCCCTGGTAGCCTGCTCTAATCCAGTCACTGGTTATTTGTGCCCAATGTACAAGTAAATTTTAACAAATTTTTGCCTTTGAATCCAATTGCAGGTTTTAGTACTCAGATTCATTTCAAGGAGTTCTGGATGTGTAGCGTCAGGCTTAAGACTTGGACTCACCTACATTAGACTAAATGTTGGTTATTTTCCACTTTGAAAAACACCTTGGAATTAGAAGTGGGTTTGCTCTCTGGATCTTGAATATGGAGACTATCCCTCATGAATTCAGTGCAAGTTTGCCTAAACTATCATATTTTTTAAAAACCTTTGGACAAATGTTTCAGAATCAAAGCCATAATCTTGGTTTGTGGATACTGAGAGTGTCAGAGGTTAACAGTGACTTGCACCAACTTAATGAAAGCAATGAGGCCTTTGACTGCAGTGGTCACATTGGCATTTCCTTGTTGCTGCACCACAAAGTAATTGCTGAACTGGAATCAATGGAGATCATTACAGATATGTTATGTATACATTAAGTATTACTATGTTAATTATAATATTTAATTCCAGGAGCACAGAAACAAAACTGATAGTGTCACATTCTCCCATGTTGTGTTTTGTGACATATCCAGAGTGTTTTTTAATGCTTTTATAATGTTAAAGCAGAGTAGTCTGTAGGTTCTTTTTATTGTACATTAACTGTTACTTATAGCACAATCACTTGGACACCATAGGCTAGAAGTAGAGCCTGGTATGAATTGCAGTTGATCAGTAATCCATGCTGGAGGAGCAAGAAAACAAATGCCAACATGAGCATAAGTGGTATCTGTGAGACAGGTATTGTCCCCTAATGGCAGCAACAAAACATCAGTGAAATCCACCTCATGGAGGAGTGTCATCTCATTTTCTTCTGAAGTTACTCAACTTCACTCTCAGTCTTATTCTAGAGGGCTTATATATTTTATCATAGGCACCATCTGCCTTCCTAATCCCTGTCACTTTGTGTCTGTAGCATTACAGAAGTCCTAATGTAGAGGCAACTTAGCCCAGGCTACAGAAGAGGGAAATAGGAATTTTGTCACTCTGGACTGAGGCACTTGAATGGATATGCCTACCTACAGTAGGAGCTAAATTTTCCAGATTATTTCTATCAAGGCAGACAAGATTTGTCTCTGGCTGTGGAGAGCCCATGCTAAATTAGAGCTGTTTGAGAGGATGAATCCAGTCCTATGTGTCTTCCAACCACTTCTGGTTTCTAACCAAAGTTTATGTCAACAGAAATGTGCTCAAATTTTGGTTTTGTGGATGGCAGTGAGGAGAACTTCATGTAATGAAAAAGAAATCACATGAATTTTCATCCACAAGCAAAGGATTTTTATTGTGCTTGGTGCATTTCTGCTTTATTCTAGAAATTGGCCCTGCCTCTGTGATGGTGGGGAACTTGGTCTCTGGAAAAAGAATTGCACAGGCCAGTGGCAGAGATTTGGGGCAAATAGAGGATAATGACCAGGCCAGAAAGGTAAGCTAAACTTTTCTGCTGCAGCTTGTATTTAACATCATATAGTTAACTTCATCCATATATATAATCATATAGTTGACATCAGGACACTTAGCAGTTCAGAGATATGATGGATGATGATGATTATGATTATTATTATTACTACTACAAATTTGTTGATGGCTTCTTTTTAATTACTGCATAGATTTAACATGGCTTCTTTACAGATAAATATTAAATAGACATGATGAGAAGTCACTGCATTTCATTTTAATGGATTTTTTGAAATATGTTTGCATGGGACAGCAGAAGAAATGTGATGGAAAGCGTTCATGGGGCTTCTACCAGAAATAACCCTCTATTACATAATTTTTACCAGCTCAAGTGGAATCCAGAGAATTTTGTTAACATATAAGGTCCTGACCTTATTTGTTGTTATTTTAATCCGGGAAAATTAAGTTGAAATTCAGCTCTTTTGGGGGCTTTTGTGAATAATTAAATTAGTAAATTCTAAACTGTATAAGTACTTATGTATTTAAGTAAGAAAAAAGAGAAGAAGCTAAAGAATTAAATAGCGCTTAAATTCAGAGGGATCAGTAAGAACTTTTATTGCTTTGGAAGTATATGCAGGAATATATCATAATCCCATCAGTGGCTTCACTTCCAGAGAAGTGGCTGCTACCATGCAAAAGCACCTTCCTATAAATATGTGACAACAAGACAATTAAGTCCTGTTTGGTGCTTTGGGTATTGTGACCTGATTTTAAAGCCAAGAAGCTGTTTGGTGTTGTGACTGTCCCTCTGCTTTCTTGCAGTTCCTGTTCCTGTCAGAAGTGTTGCAGTGGAGAGCCCAGACCACCCCTGACCACGTGCTCTACACCCTGCTCAACTGCAGGGTAAGGGTCTCACCCATGGCTCTGGCCCTGGCAAGGGCACTCTGGGGTTTCAGCAGCACCTGGATGGGACCTTTCTCTTCCTATTTCCACTAATACTCACTGTTATATTTAATATTCACTGAGGCAGAAATCATCATTGTCAGTTGTCAAGATACAGATTGCTTTTGTAGCAGTGTGCCTTACACGTTTCTCATTCCTTTTTCCACCACATACATGCTGTGTGTGAGCTGACACTGCAAATCTGTTTCAATGCTGTTGAATCTGTTTCAGATCTGTCCCTGTGTGAATAACAATGTTTAATACTGCTCACCATCCTGATTTCCAATTTGAAAAGCACAGGCTTGGCAAAACCAAAGCATTTTCCCTAAATATAACAATGGCTGTTTGTGAGATTGGACCATCTGGGAGAGGTGTGAGAGTGAGGAAAGGAGGTGAAGAGAAGAAAATGTATGTTCAGAATACAATCAAATCTGCAGAGGATCACTAATGAATCTCTCTGTATAACCTACCTGAGGGTGCCAGCCTGGCACAGCATTTCACTGCTTACTAAAAATGAGTCAATGAATGAGATGGGTACAGAACTTGGCTTTGCTAAGGGTAAAACTTCCTTCCTTTCTGTAGTGTAATTTCTTTACTTCCTGGATGATTACAGATTAGAGATGACAAACCAATAATTCTCAAGACCACAGAGAGAATTAAGGTCTGATTTCAAACCATTCCATCACAGTATATTCACATATATCTGTCAGATCTGGGGAGCACACAAAGTTTGTGAGGGTCTTCAGGAGAGGAGAGGCCTGGAGAAGTGCTGTTCCCCTGGAGTGGTAGCTGATGTTGTCTCAGCCTATGTGGTCTTTATGCAACTTGAATGGGTTCCTAAACCTCCAGTAATTTGTGGACCTCTGTGAAATCACCACTTACAGTTTTTACAGAATGTCCTTCTCCATTTTACAGTGCTGGTACAAAGTTCAGTTTGAAGCTACCAGTAAGTAATTAAATACATTTTTTTAGAAATTCAGATTAATAGCTCATAATTGTGAATATGTGAAACCTGACAGGTAAATAGTGAAGTAGTAATGTATTTTTTTATGGCAAAGTACAAATCTTGAGAGGCAATGCTGTTTGTAAGTTCAGTATTACACCATTCAAGTACTGCATTGCTGTGTCCTGTAAGTTAGGAGCAAAAATGCTGTGAGAAAGAGTTGATGTGTGCTATCCCATCTCTTCCACACAAGGCTGTTGCTTTTGAGTTTTAAATAAAACCAAACTTCCCATGCTGGCAGAAGGGTTCAAACACGGAAGGGAAGTAAGGACGCAATGTGCAAAACAAGGATTAAAAAACAAATTCCTGTTCCATAGAAGTGAAGAGTAGTTGGATTTTACAGCTTCTCTGTTACTCTCAGTGAAGAGTATCTCATCATATGAAATTTGATTGAGATGTAATGCTTTTTGGAGTGAATTAATATTTTATGGAAAAGGATGACAGATTTGGTGGGGTTTGCCCTAGGCAAATTTTATTACCCATCTTGAATTTTAGTTCTGATTTGTTACTTTTCCTATTTTCTCTTCTTTGGACATTGTCTGTACACTTTGTTCTAAAACATTCAGGCATCCTGCAGTGGATGACTAATGGAAGTCCACTGAGATTAGTGTTTTCCTGTAACCCAAGCTCTGAGAATTTGAAATATTTCAAAATTAGTGCAGTACATTGTTTTTAATGTGTGTCATGAAGGATTGCAACACCTTTACATTTTAGGATAGCTCATTAAAGGCCCAAAGGGAGTAGTTGCCTGATGTTTCCAAGTGATTCTTGTCCAACAACAGGATTCTCCTTCCCTACACTTCATATAAACAGTGACTTCCCACTGGCTCACAGGCAGCAAGTGCCAAAAGTCTTAAATGTAAACAAGCTTTGCACAAATTCACTTCATTTACAGCAATTCCCTGTCTGCCGGTAGGAACTATGCTTCTGATGTGTGGGGGGATACAAAGGGTCCTTCTTCTCATAACCATGGCAACAGGCAATTTCTTGAAAGAAGAAGTGGAGACTTTAAGTACAGGTGAAATGGAGAATTTCTGACAGGTCTGCAGTGGCAGGACAGCCAGCCCTCACGTTGCTTTGGCACTCTCAGGGCTGGATAGATGCAAATCATCTCTGGTCCAGCATCCACAGAGTTGCATGTGCCTTTAGAGGAAGCCTTCCTAGTGAAATGATCTCCACATTGATCAGAAGACTGATTAGAGCTGTCTGAACTGCAGTTCAGTAAATGTGGTTGCTGAGGATGATGAAGAGGGGAATACGGAGCCCTTTGTCCATTTTATTTCCAGCTGGGCTGTGCTCTTTGCTGGCAGTTTGTGATGAAGTCTGTGAATGCCAGGTGATGCTGGTAACGTGGCACTGCTTGCAGGGTTGTCCTTTGGCAAATGCTCCCTTCTCTCTGAGGCCTGGGGAGCAAACACTGCAGTGGTGTGGGGTGGTGGTGGATGGAAACCACCCCAGAACAAATAATTAATATTCCTTGCCTTGTTCAAATAGAGTGCAAAGAACATTTCCTTCTAACAGTAGACCTTGCTTTCTCTCTTAAGGAGGATAGTGATGCAATATTTTTTTTTTGTATTACATTGCATTTTTGATGCACTTTTCTACTTTAGTGTGTGTTTATGTGTTCTTCTTTAGTATATATGAACTAGTATATATGAACTTTCATATATATATATATATATGTGTGTGTGTGTGTGTGTGTGTGTGTGTGAACTTAGTGCTTGAGATAGGTGCCAGGTGTGTCACAGCTGTGCTGGAGACTGAACTCTTTTTCCACAGAACAAGAACACAAGCCAAGATGCAGCCCTTCCCATACTGCCCTGTCCCTTTCTCCCAGCTCAGACCTGGCCTGACCAGCTCTGGGTGCAGCCAGTCTGTCCTGTACACTTGTTTTTAGTCTTCTGAGGTGTCTGCCTGCAGTGGTAGTGAATTTTGTGATATACAGATGTATATATTTTCCTAAATGTGTACTTGTGTGTGTGCATGTATGCACACATATATGTATATTTAGGAAGTGCAAGAACTGTAGCACTCATTCAATTTAAAACACTAACACTGTGACTGTTGGATGATTTTGGGTTTGCAATATTTAAAATGCTTCAAAAATGCCAAGCTCATGCTGACCAGAGTTATTCAAATTTAACAAATGGCCTTTCTTCTCTCTTTCATTTATATGCAATATAAGTGCTTATCTTTTGTTCCAGACTAATTTTTTTTCCCATCACAAAGTATTGTTTTGTCCTGTGTCTTTTGTCTTTAAAGTATTTCTGCTGGGCCATTTGGCTCCACTCCAGCGTGCAGACAACAAAATGCAGTTTTCAGAATTGCTCTGCACAGATGCTCCAGTTTGCTGCAGAGAGCATGAAGGCACTTGCCTGGCTGCAGCAGGAATGCTGCCTGTGCAGCAGGGGAAGTACAGGATATCAGCACACTGCTGTACTGCCTTGGTGGGGGCAGAAGGCACAGAGAGAGGAACAGAGAACATTCCTATACTTCAGAAACATTTTCTCCTTCCAACTACAGTTTGGCCTAAGGCTGAATGTTTCATATTTTAAGTTCAATTGCATGGCATATTGTGGCTGCCCCTCATCCCACAACTTCTAAGGTGAAGAGGAAAATCGAGTTTCAGCAGATCATGTTATCTCCTGTGACATTTATCTTTCTTCCCATGCAGGGAACAATAGCCAACTCACTGACATGTGTCCAGCTGCATAAACGAGCTGAGAAGATAGCTGTCATGCTGATGGAGAGGGGACATTTACAGGATGGAGACCACGTGGCTTTGGTTTACCCACCAGGTAAAGAATTGCTGTGGCAGCACCTTGGGACCCCTGCAAGTTCATCAGCTGCTGCAGCAGGGTGTTACTGTGTGCACCATGTGAACTGTCAAACACAAGATGTTTGCCTTGTGCACATTCCTCTGAATTTTGTCAAATGTATTTAAAAGAATCTCTCTTTATCCATACACACAGATTTTATTTCTTTGGGTTCAGATTAAGACTAACCTGTGTTTTTAAAACCTGTCTCTTGCAAGCAGTCAAATTTAATTACTGTTTTTTTTTTTTTTTTTTTTAAATTTGCTGGATACAGACTATTTTGTGAGCATGCAGTTCCACCTGCTAAGTGTTCTTAGGTTCACCTGTTCAGTTCCCTCTTGGAAGTGCTGCATTTCATGAGGGTGAAGCAACAACAACCAGGAAGTAATACATGGGGTTTTTTTAGAGTAGAAATTGATAAGTAGCAAATGATCAAGAAATAGAAAATTGTCATTACAATTTTCTATATATACTCTTAATCTAGATAGCTCTCTTGGTTTTGATTTTCATCCTTTGGCATAAAGGCTTTTAAGTTTTTTTTTAACTGGTAACACGTTTGACATTTGCTTGAAATTATTTCTGATCTAGTGCTTCTCTTTTATCTTTAACATTTCTTGTGTGTTAGCAAAATAAACAGTCTGATTTAAGGTCTGTAATGTGATATTTCGTTTGTAAGGACTGCAAGACACTGGTTATATCTTTGTAGTTATAGGAGCAGTTTTGCAATGGTTAATATGGGAAAACCTTTTCCACAAAAGAAGACTTCAAACTTAAATGTTTGTTTTCTGTATTTCACTTCCCATGAATGAAGCATTTTATTGAAGGAAAAATAACCTACCAGTACTGCAGATTCTTCTCCACTGAAAGAATAAACCAGCCCCCGTTGTAATCTTATCACAGCCTGTGTACAGGACCAGGGAGGCGACAGACAGCAGTGTTCAAGGGATCTTTGAACTGTTCAGCCTCCTTAGGTAGCCTGGAGGGTGCTGCCCATTGTCCACCTCCTGCTCTCAATATTTATGTGGCATAGCACTAAATTTTATGTTAGAAGCAGGATTTCAAAATCATTACTTCCTTTTTTTACTCTAAAATTTCAGGTAGTTTAGTATGTGAGGTTAAAAATGGCAAGAGACAGTTTTTTATGGGACCTCCAGATGTTCTTGCTGCAGCTGATAGGACCAAGCATCATCCTGCCTATTCCTTTTGCTGGGGCATCCCTCTTCTTGTACACTCTATAAATGTACATTTAGGAAGATAATTAATCTGTAGAAATCACACTTTTAACAGGTTACTTCCTGAACAACAAACTGGAGTTCTCCTAAATCAGCTATCTGGCCGCAGTTTTGTGTGTCACCTGTGGTTTTTCACGCTCAGAACGGTGCAGTTGAGAGCAACCACTGAAGCTGAGCAAACACTGACAAGGGGCTGAAAAAGAAATCCATTAAAGGGCTTAGTCACTCATTTAACCTTCTGGGTGCAGTTCCAAGTATTATTTATGCTGACACAGGAGTGTGTGATGAAGCTGTTTGATTTTTTGTTCCCGTGCAGGGATCGACCTGATCGCGGCGTTTTACGGGTGCCTGTACGCGGGCTGCGTGCCCATCACGGTGCGGCCGCCGCACCCCCAGAACATCGCCACCACCCTGCCCACCGTCAAGATGATCGTGGAGGTGAGCACACACCCCAGAGTGCACGAGGACGTGAAATGGGTGTGTCTGGTGAAAGATTTGTGTCTTTAGGAGCAGTAACCTGAGTGAGGGGTGGCTGGGTTGAAGAGTTGTGTTCCTTCCCAGGACTCCGGACTTCAGTGTGCTGCAGAATCGCTGCTGCAATACACAACCTGCTCACCTGAGCTGCCACATTTTGCCCCAGTTGTGTGACTCCTTTCAATAACTGTATTTTAAATGCTTCTTTATATTTATATTTTTATATTAATATATAAATATTTATATAGCTATGAATATATATAACTTCACCATCAAGATGATCGTGGAGGTGAGCACACACCCCAGAGTGCATGAGGAGGTGAAATGGGTGTGTCTGGTGAAAGATTTGTGTCTTTAGGATTTGTGTCTGAGTGAGGGGTGGCTGGGTTGAAGAGTTGTGTTCCTTCCAGGTCTTCAGTGTGCTGCAAAATCAACACTGCTTGGCAATACACAACCTGCTCACCTGAGCTGTCACATTTTGCCCCAGTTGCGTGACTCCTTTCAATAAATATATTTTAAATGCTTCTTTATATTTATATTTTATATAAATATATAACTATTTATATAGCTATGAATATATATAACTGTGGTAGGATTCCTCACCTGCAGAGCCGCACAGACTCTTGAGAAAAACCTAAGTGGGAAGTACACTCTATAAATGTACATTTAGGAAGATAATGTCACCAATGGCATGCTCACCTCTGAATATCCAAGTGTTCTCCTTTTAAAGCAATTTCAAAGTTTTGTTTTAAAGATGTTGGTCAGTCTTTTGTTTCATCCAGGAAAGTGTTGCTCAGACTTTTTCATTCAATGCTTTCTTTTGCTGTTTTGGCTTTATCTAACAATGTTTTAACCTTTGTTGCACATAAATAACTACAATGTACTTCCTACTGAGGGAAGTAGAAATATTTGAAATTAGATAGCCCTTTACATTGGGCAGTTTCTAATTTACTGATTGAAAATCTGAAGAAACCGTTTTAAACAAATGTGTTTTTACCATTGATAATTAATTTTGATATTTTCAATTAACAAGTAGTACAGATAGTTGTAATTTTTGGCTTTCCTTATGGCATCAGATGCCACAGAGTATCAGAAGAGGTATGAAAAATTATTCTATTATTTTCAGGATTCTTGTTATTGAATATTTTGGCACTCAGTGTTTTTAAACATAAATTGTTAGCGCACAGATGTGATGTAAAATGTTTTTTTTTCTTTTGATGTTTAATAGCTAAACTAGATGTTTGATTTCGTGATAAAAAGCTGACAGATCTAAGCTTACTTGTATTCATTGTCCCTTTGATTGACTAACTTTAGATAAAATGTTGACATTTATTGGCCATATTAATGCCAGTCTGACTTATAAACCTCTCAGCTTTGTTTTACACAAGAATTTCTCCCAATTTTGAGATTAATGGTTTTGTAGAAATTAAAATATTGCAGCTGTCTTTTCATTGCCAATGCAGTCACACAAATTCCCTGATGTGATGGGGTCAATGCCTGCTCTAACATGTTGTATGTCTGCACAGCACCTTTTGAAGTCAGTCAGAATGACTTCTGAGTAAAATTTGGCCTGCATAATTGTGTTTTGTGATGAGCTGGTAGTTGTAAAATATAACTGAATTGAGCCCCATCTTGAGCAGTTCCTAACCTGTAGGTAAGCTGTGTTCTTCCTCCTTCCCACTATCCCTATGTGTTTACCACTGATGTGGAATTCTCCAGGCATGGATATTCTGCATTTTAATGAACCTTCTGATCATCCCAATTATGTAATTCCTGAGGGGGCTGGGAACCACCAGCTCTTGAAATTCCTTTTGTTTATATTTTAGTGTCTCAAATCAAGATTTTCATGGATTAAGATTAGTGATGTAAGAATTAATTTGCCTTGCCATGACAATGAAAATGGATTAAAGGGTGCTGCAGTGGCTTTGTTTGTATTCACTTTTAGCTTGAAGTATTTAAACAGCCTATGCAGGGCAGTCATGAGATTAGAGTGTCAAGAGATTAGAGTTTGATTCAGTGATGTTTGCTCCAAATTTCAAAATGTCCAGATTGCAGGTGTTCTAAAAATTTACTTCCATGAGATCACTGTCAATAGAAGATGTTCTCTTCTACTCAGTGGTAAAATTAATGTACATATGATTACTGATTTTATTAGTTTAAACACAGGGAATTTGGTGTGCCATGAAATGTTTCATTTTCCTTAAAGAAAAAAATACACACAGCAGCATTTGCACAGGTTTTCAAAGTTTGGAGAAAAGAAAAATAATGTTGCCTTTCCAGTTTTTCCTGTGTTTTATCTTCAGTGATTTCAGTGCTCTTATGCATGTTTGTCTGAATTCCTTAAGCATATGAAGTTTTATTAATAAGAATAAGAAGTATTCTTTTTAGGAAAGAAATATTCTTGTAGTTGATACCTGTGAACTTTTATGAACAGCAAATCTAAAAGGAGATTTCAAAATCTATCATTTAAATTTCAGTGCAGATGGAATTTGCTGTAATTCCCTTTCTTAGTGCCCCTTCCACAATTTCTGTTCTAGAGCTACTTTTGCCCATATCAGGAGAGCTCCCAGTGGCTTATCACTGGCACAGGAATTGGAAATAAATGGCTAACATAAAATTGACTTAAGATAGTAAAAGTATTTATATAAAATGTCAGACTAGGGTTTGGTTTATCTGAAAATATTGTTTATGAACCAAGATACATTATTGTCAGTCTTTGCTAGCACTTTGGGGTGAGAGCTGATACGATGTGTTGAAAAGGTCACATTCTCACTGTTAAGGTGACTTTAATTTCATTACAATGCTCTTCTCAAAGTGCAGTTTTCATGTAAGTTGTAAAACTCACATGACTTTGTCTTCTTTGTGAGCTGCATTTTTGAGCATCTTCTCACCTGCCAGTCAGAAAACATAAAGTTGATATACCTGTGTCCTATTCTGGCAGAAAATAAGTCACAGTCTTGCCCATTTTCATGGGGGTGTTAATTGGTATCCCATTGTGGTTTTATTTATTTCTTGAATTTCCAGGTGAGCCGCTCTGCCTGCTTAATGACCACGCAATTAATCTGTAAATTGTTACGGTCGCGGGAGGCGGCGGCAGCCGTGGACATCAGGACATGGCCTCCAGTGCTGGACACAGGTGAGTGCTGGGCCAGGGGAGCTCTGTCCCTTGTGTCCCTGGGCTGGGCAGTGACACTCACACATTTTCTGTCTCTGTCTCCACCAGATGATTTGCCAAAGAAGCGGCCTGCGCAGATTTACAAACCTTCTAACCCTGAAACACTTGCTTACCTTGACTTCAGTGTCTCCACCACTGGCATGCTGGCAGGGGTAAAGGTAGGGACTTCTGCTCAAAGCTGCCCTGTTTGCCATTCTGCCTGGCTTGCAGGTGATTCCTTGTGATTTTTGGAAGCAGGAATTGAAGTACTTCCTCCCATGCAGACATTGTTTGAATCCATCGACATTAAATTAGTTCTTCTCTACTTGATACAGGACTGTGTGTGGTGGGTTTAGCCCCTCTCCTCTTCCTCAGACTAAAACTTTCATTCCAGTACTCCTGTGCATAGACCACTAGTTTGTCTGCCTGAAGCATTTTCCAGCTTAGGCATGTGTTATTTTCATTTTATGAGGGAAATGAGACTGTCATCCTTTTCCTGCTTGTTCCAGTGCCCATTCATTGCTCCCTTCTTACTGCAACTCAGCTACTGGCCATTGGTTTTCAATGTTCTCTTCTTCTTGCAATTAAGGGACCTAATGATTTCTTTGATATATTCACCCAGTGTAGTACTACAGTAAGCTGCAAAAATTCATTGATAGATTTGTTTGCTAAGATGAGCCATTTTGAGCTCTTGCCTATTTCTGCCATTTTCTCCAACCCTCTAGCCACAATTCATCAAATCTGTTTTACCTAACTTATGTATCCCACTACTGGTTTCACCAAGACACACTAAAATCACTCTGTTATTCTTACCTGTTTCTTCCTTACTCCTATTTGTTGCATATCCAAGGGCTATGATTACTTTAGCAATCTCTGCTGATGTATCACACTTGGAGCCTGTGCTGAATTCCTCACACTCCTTAGTACCATCCATCTATTTGCAGAAACTGTCAGCATAATTTATAAACAAAGAAAACATAATTTTCCCAGTTTTTGGATGAAGGGATGGAAGCAGAGAGCTGTTGAAGTGACCAGCCTGAGGCTGACTGATGTTAAATTGTTGACCTGACTGATGGTCACATATTGGACACTCCTGCAGCATTTATTCCATGTAACTTTGAATAGCTACAATGCCTACAGATGTGGAGTAGTCATTGGGCTCCTCAGTAGCCAACAGAGAGAGGCAAGGACTTTTAGGGTGTAATTTATCTGACTTATCTAAACCATCTATTTTTTTAAAGGTGTGAATGTCACATAAGTCTTCATTTCCTCTAGAGAAAGCCTCAAATGATTGTTTCAGATGCAGTCATCTGTATTAAATCAGGTCTGAATTACACTTCATCAGACTTGCAGAAATGGCTACTAACTATGCAAAGTGAGTATTTGGGAAACTTCAAAGATAGTCAAAGGCAGGACTAGTCAATGAGCCTTTCTTAGTGTGGCTAGAGGGAAATACAGATAAATCTATCAAGGAATTCTTGATTAGCTTCTAATATCTGGGTCACAGAGCCTGCAGGTCACTGATTCAGCAGGTTTATGTAAACAGTTACCATCTACTACATCATCACTAGTGATTAATTAATTATAAAATGATCAAAAGAGGCCACAAGGCTTATATTCATAATGCAGTGGTACTAAATTAAAAGAAATGGCTTAATAACTCCTGTGGCTCCTCAAAAGTTGATAAATGTTTTGTAATCACTTTGAAAGTAGTAGATTCCTCTTGGATTTACTCTCAACATTTTCAATTGCTTACATGCAGTATGGTGTAAAAATTCACAGAACAGCAGTTCAGTATCAGCTGTGTTCAGTTTAATCCCATGTGAAAAAGTGGTTTTGATTCAGCTGGAGTAGAATTAATTTTCAGGCTGCAGATGATCACCCCACAAACACCCTTTCAGAGCTGGTCCTTTTGCATCACTTGGACCACATCCAGCCTCAGTTATGGCTGTCATTGGAATGGAGAAAAAGTCACTTCTGGAGATTTATTCCCCTGTTTACTTTAAGATCAAATAAATTTTACCTTTCAAGTGCCTGTTTTCCTCCATTGACTCTCAGGGAGAACTATATAAAGCAACCAGCTCCCTGTGTGGCAGAGATCAAAGGTTTGGTAAGTTAACTCCTATCCACACTGTATTTCTAACACTGGTGTCTTTCTTGTTACAAATAGAGAAGACAAACATTAAAAGCAATTTTCCTGTTTCCACTGTCATGAGAACTTGTAAGTCAGGATGGGTGAGTGTGGAAAGCATCATAAAACTAGGGAAAAAATCAGAATCATTTCCTTTGGATCAGGTTTTTCATTTCTACTTTCTGCTTGTATTATCTTTGAAAGCCTCCTTACCAAGAATTTAAGAGCCTGTTTCTCAAGCAGGAGCTGGATAACATGAAGATATTTTAAAGATATTTATTTACAGAAACTTTACTAAGTTTGTTTGGGATTTTTATTGCTGAATGTTTAGCTGCTTAGTACTGCTTTGCTGGCAAAATCCCTTTCAATTTAAAAAAATACTTTGGCATTTTTCATTTACTTTAAGAAATACATACTTTAAAATATGTTACTGATGATCAACAAAGTGTTTCATTCAGTCATTCATTCCTTTATTGTTCCAGAAAGTGTAGCATGTTATCATTAGCTTTGCTTATAATTTGGAGCACATCTTTAAACTGCTCACAGCTTTCTTCCTAAATCACTTCAAACTTACCATTCATGCTGTCTGCTCTCCCCTTTCACAATTATGTGGATGCCCTCTTGAAGGAAAATTATGTTTTCTAAGATATAAATTACCTGTGTGCATAAAGCCAATTACATTGAGCATAAAGTCAATATTTATTTGGTGTTTTTATCCTGTAATTGATGTGAGCACTTGGTGCAGTCTGGGAGTGAGCCTTCCAATGGCACAGTTGATCATTTTAATTGCTTTGCTGTTGTGTTTCAGATGTCTCATGCAGCCACTAGTGCCTTTTGTCGTTCTATCAAGCTGCAGTGTGAGCTTTATCCCTCCCGGGAAGTGGCCATCTGCTTGGACCCCTACTGTGGACTTGGGTTTGTCCTCTGGTGCCTCTGCAGGTGAGGCTTCTCCTCCTCAGCCTTTTCTGAAACAGGTTTTCATTGTGCTGTGGCACAGCAGAATGGGTGATGTGAGTGATGAGAGGATGGGAGGAGCAGGCAGTGCCTGTGGGAGTGCCACAGCAGCTGGAATTGCTGGGAGCTGTGTGGAAGCTGCAGTGTGGAGGATGTGGTTTGTTTGGGCAGGGCATGGCTGGAGGTGTTTGGGCTGGGAAATGCATCAGAGCATCAGCAGGGCTGCTCATGGAGCTCCTGCTGCTTTACTGCTGTCCCTGCAGAGCCTGGCCTGATTTAGTTTAGTGCTTTACCAATGTTACCTTAAGGAAGTGGTTTCCTCATGTCCTCTTTTTCATTCTCTAATCTGAAAGCAGGAGGAGATATCAGGGGATTCTCATTTGTGGGACTTTAGGGATGTGATTTTTGCGGACACAGAAGTGTTTTCTTGCAGAAGTGTGTTTTCTTGCAGGTACTCATATAGCAGTAGGGAAGTTAACAGAAAACAAAACATTTCTAGTGAAATATCAATCAGCTTCTTGGGTTAATAAATTTGGAAATATAACATTTCTGTCAATCTCTATACTCAAGGGAAGTTACAGTTCAGCACTGAAAGCAGGTCTGTTGATTTTTTTTTTTAAGTTAGCTGGGTTGATACATAGGGAAAGGAAAAGAGCTGTGGGAGTGTTAATGGAGCCCATTCTGATGAAGGCATCTCAGAGTCACAGTGGTCTGACATCTTTGCTCTCTCCACAGAAAGTTCTTTGGTGTTAGCAGTACTGCTATTTCTATTACCTAAAATGAAGATAATCCACAGCATTAAAAATACTTTGGATAAACTTTGTACCAATTTACTAAATACCTGAAGGAAATAATATTTGATAACAACTGCAACAATTTCTTTTCAGCAATTATTGCTTTTTTAAAAGTAGGCTATTGGCACCATTTATTGCCCTTTTAAAATATTTGTTATTATATATTAAATAGGCTAAAGATTAACAGTATTATCTTATTCATTCTTGATCTGTTTTTCTTGATTTAAGCCGTACTTGCCTAATACTGTTTTGGATTTTACATAGGGATTAGAGTTGCCTTTGTTTTGAAAAACTTCTGGGTTTTCAGTGTTTTATTTACCCAACATAAAAGTAAAGCTATTGAGGCTGCAAAAAAAACCCTTCAGAAATATTGAGATTTTAATTAAATCATTCTGCTTTAATTTTTTAAATGTTGCTTTTTTAAAGTCAGTTGACTATTTCTGCTAAAGACTTGAGTGCTCCAGCATGTGCTGATGTGTCAGGACAGGAAGGTCTGTGCAGCACCATAGGAGAGTTCAGCTGTGGAATGTATCCTTGTATAAGATAGTGCTGGAATCCAGGAATAACTTCTGTGCGACATCATGGTAGAGCCATAAAACAGATAAATGTTGACCTGTCCAAAACAAAAATAATTTGTGGTGCCCAAGACTCTCCTGAATGCAAATTTTTTTTTCTTCCAGAACCATTTCTCCAACAAATAAGCATTTGCTGTCCTTAGGTCCTTCCCAATACTGATAGCACTCAGCCTTTCAGAAGGAGGAGGTTGTTTATGACTGGCAAGTGAATTAAGGCAGCAAGCCTCTGGGAGAAAGCAATCAGAGTCCGCGCTCATTTGTAGCTTACAGAAGGAATAGAAAATTTTATATACCATTTTCAAAGAAGAGAAAAGAGACAAGGGATTTGAGGGAGCTGAGATCAGGGCAGCAGCACTCCAGTCTTATGAACCTTCACATCAATCTCTTCTTTGCCACTGATCCCCTGTTCCTATTAAATCAGAAAAACTTCAGGCTGCAAGAATTGCGATTGTCATTTGGAGAAAGCTGGCATCAGATACAGCCTAATTAATTCCACTTACAAATCTAATTTCCATTTCATTACTATTTTAGAAATGAGTATTATTCAATGTGATAGGAAAAAATACATCCTGGAGTTTATAAGGCTCTTACTCCTCATAATTTAAAATTTTGTGGCTTTGCCTTTTTACTCTTTGAGGTTCAGCAGAACTGGATCCTGCCCAACATTTCAACCCAGTTTTCTAACTCAGAAACTTCTGCTCTAAACTTATGATTATCTGTCACCACTTCCACTTACTAAATTAATATTTCTAATGGCATATGGAAATGACGTTTGATCTTCAATTTTTTATAAGTTTGGGGCTTTTGAGAATTAAATAGGAACTCTTTGTTTTAGGAGCCCAGCAGGAAGCAAGGGCAGCCTCCTGTGCTGGGTGCAGTTAAAAGTACATTTAAATTCCTTTATTAACTAGACCAAAGCAGGCATTGGCTAAGAAATTAAAAGAAAAACTAACCTTTTATCCCCGTTGTAGGTGCTTAGATGTTGTGCTGGCCTGCTCCACTGTGGTGCCCCAGAATGCCCCATTCTGTGAGGTCAAAGCTACTTAGGAAAGCTGCTGGAGCATGGAGCCAGCCCTTTGGTAAGTTTGAATATATTGCATAGTTTTGCAAAGTTTTTTAGTTTTTAAAAATTTATTATTTTATGGCCTAAAGGTTATAAAATAATAAAGAAAAGAAACCTTGCAAAGCAGAGCAATACATTAAAAATACTGTTCCCTCTAAAGTGGCTGCATGCTCCAGCAGGGTTTCCTTGGAACCTTTGTCATTGAACAGCAAGTCCTGGGTGTGGCAGCAGACATCAGCCCCATGTGAGTTTGCAAACCCCTAACTTCCTAATTTTAACGAGTTCTTACTCATGATTCAATAAAAGAATACATTATCTTTGTGTTTTTCTCTTTTATAATCTCATTTATCCATTCTGAGAAGGTGATCCTAGTATTCTGACTTGCATTGCATTACATTTTAAACTGTATTACGTTCTTTAAAAGGAAAAAAAAATTCCTCAAATATAAAATATTGAACTCTAAATCCTGTTGTTCAGAAATGCTTCCTGAAATTAAGATGTCCCTGTCTTAATGTTTGTCACTGTGGGGCAGAATCCAGCATTCTGTAGTTCATTAGTGAAGATTCACTTAACTGATAGTTAATTTGCTGAATAATGCAGTAGAATCATTTTCCCCCTATTTTAGCCCAGTTAAGCCAACTCAAATTGCAGTTCTACTTTTAATGCTGGGAGACAGAATTGTCCTTGCTCAAATTCAAATTAAGTACATTAATAATTTTTAATAAACTTTATATATATTCTCAGGAGCTGAGCCTTTCAATTGTAAGTCAGTGAGACTCAGACTGCACCAGAGGAACAGAATTTTCTGGTCCACAGCAGCCATGCAATAAATAACAAGACTGCTAGGAAATGGTCCAGGGAAGGCTCTCCATGGAAGGTACTTCCTCCCATCCTGCTCCTCTGCCTCTGTTCCATGGCATGAAGCCAAAATCCACAGTGGTGCTGCCAGGTGGCTTCTGCTACAGAAAGACTGCAAGGTTTCTTAGCAACCAGACAGGTGGAACTGTGCAAGAAGTGAGCAAGGGATAACAACACTGACAGGAGAACTGCATTTTAGGGAAGTTTATTGTGTTAGGAATCACTGATTATTGTTAGGGTTTTTTTTGCTAACTTGAAGATAACTGGCAGGCATGAGCATTTCACCCAATTTCCAGCTCATATGCAGCAAATTAAAGGCAAGACTGCATAAAGAAGCCTGAATGCCACATCAGAACTGGGTAACTGTGACATGGGAAGTGAAGGATATGAACATAAACATCTGTCATGCACTCTGCAAAGTGCATAGCTGGCACAGGAGGAGTGAAGGTGTGTGGTGTGCCCACACACTGCTGTGTGCTGGTTTCCTGGAGAGTCTGTAGCCAGTGGCAATTTGTGGAAGAGGCAATTTGCTTTCCTTCCACATGACATCAGTACTGTTAAACCTGCCTCAAGCCTGGAAAGTTCAAGGGCAGCTGAAAGCCCTGAGTCACCTTGATATGTGAGTTCTGATGTGATTTGGCAGATTTACCCCATCACCTCTGGATACATGCCCTTACATGGGGTATGAGTGGGGCAGGAGAGATGGTGATAAGGAACCAGAATGATGCTGAAGGCTGAGCAATGGCCTTTTGCTGTCCCTGGTACTGATGGATTATCTGCTTACCATGTGCAGTCATGATCTTAGAGCACTGTGTGCCTGCTGTCATCTTTGGAGTCTGCAGGTGGTGTGAAGCCCTTTAGTTTTTCTCCAAAAGTCCCTCTTTTTTGTATATGTTGGATCTCCAGAACTGAAGACTTAATTTTGGCCCATGTTCTTTGAAGCCTGAGAGAGATATATTCCAAACACTGTCCTCTATAGCCTGTACTGTGCTTCCTACAAGCTCAGTCCAGGTGATTGTGAAGACTCTTCTACTAAGTCTACCAAGACTCTTCTACCAAGACAGGTATGGGAACACCCAGTTCCATACCTGTCCCTCATCACCAAGTGCCAAATGTCAGCTGTAGAAATGCAGAAACCAGATGTAAACACTTAGAGGGTTCAGCAGCACCCAGCTGCCTCCTCCCCTGAAGGGGGAAGCAGCTCATGTCACCCAACAAGGACACAGGAGGAAGGGCAGAGATGGGTCAGTGACTGCCAGAATGCAATTGCAGATTGCACTTGCCATTGTCGGCATTTATTGACCTGCTGAAAAGTTTGGGACTATAATAAAACCTCAGCTTTTACTGCTGACCTGCCTCAGCACAATATGGGCTAAAGCTCCAACTTAGTGGGACAGTTGAGTGCCAAGAGGTCCTTCCAGGAATCTCCGTTTGCTGCCGGAGGAGCACAGCCAGTGCTGTGATCAGATGCTGCTGTCACACCAAAATACATCCTGGTGCTTCACAGGAGTGTTCTTGTCCTTGGGCAGCCCTTGCTTAGTGCAGGCAGACAGGGCTCTTCACTTAATGCCAATGTCCAAGGCTTTGTCCACCACATGAATACTTTTTTCCCCTGGGTTGCTCTGCAGTCCCCTAAAGGAGGACAGCATTTTTACAAGGTGATCTCACACCTCAGCCACCCCTGCATTTCACTCTGCATCTGCATCCCAAAAGTCATTGTGACAAAAGACATTGTGATCGAGGGCTGCTCTACATGTGTCTGCTCCTGTTGTTAAGACCTGCATTGGGAGATAGATACTATTGTGACAATCTTGACACAGTTCCTTCCCAGTATTTACATAAGTAAAATCTTGCACCTAGTCCATTGTATCATGTATTGTTGCAATCTCAGAAAGGGGAATTTAGGTTCAACAGTTTATAGTTAAACTCCCAAGTTTTTCCTGATATCCCATTCATCCCCCTGCTGCCAGTGTTCACCATTATTTAGTGGTTCCTGTATGAGAATAGCCATAGGTTAAGCCATGACAGCTTAACCATCTTAACTATCATTGTTTCAAGGTGAGATGGAACTGCTTCCCCTTGCTCAGTGCCTCTGTTTCAGGATTAACTCTACCAAATCTAGAATTCCATACCTGGATGAACCCACCAAACTTCTCTGCAATTCCTAGAATTACATGGAGGCAGCATTGACAGAACTTCCTGTAGGTTTGGAACCATGTGAAGTTTCATCCAGCACTTCCAAAGCAGCCTTGCACAACTGCAGCTTGTTCAGGCACATGGTCCATTGTGTGGTGTTTGGCATTCATGCTGAGCATGACCCTCTTACATCTCACAGTGGGTTGAACCCACTAGAATGGTTTGAAATGTTTCAACCAGCTGTACAAGGGTATTTTTTCCTCAGCTTTTTCTCTACCAAAACAGGAGTGACAGACAGCTTCTCAAGGGAATATAAACCTGTGAATTTTCAGGGATGTGTAGCATTTTGTGGCTTGGACTGAGACACAAATTCTGTGCAATGTTTCAGAGATTGATTCAGGGAGCTGAGCCAAATTATGGCCAACGTTGTGGTGACCAGGTGCTGCATAAAGCACTTCAGCTGTGGAACTGGCACATTCACCCCACAATTATGCCTTTGTAGTTCTTCTTGTAGCTCCACCAACTGCTCTTGCAAATCAGAGGATATGCATGGATTTTTAAACCACAGCTCAGCAGGCAGAGCCTGTGCTGGGTGTGAAGTTTGCAGGCAGGGTATCAGCTGGCTGTAGGTTTGTGTATTGCAGTCAGGAGCAGCACGTGTCAGGCTCTCCAGCACAGAAAGTTTTCTTCCTGATAGATATTTCCTTCTGCTGTGCAGTTTGATCCTGAACTCCACAGTATTTTTGAGGCATTAGAAAACTCAGAAAACATGCTAGCAACATCTTAATTTGTTCCATTCTAATTGGAGTGATTTTTTTAGTCTAAGCCTGATTATAAGAGTATTTGTTTCCCTCAGTCTGAAGAAGATGGGTTATTTTGCATCCAGATCCTCATGCTTTGCTACAGGACTGTTGGTGGGAGCAAAACCACTTTCTTCTCCATAAGTTGATCAAGACAGGTAGACAGTTCACCCTCACACATTAGTGTTGCTGAGGGGGAAAACATTTGTCTTTGGTGTAAATTCTGCTATTTTGAATGATTTAATGGTAAAATACACTTGGAATCAATTTCCTTTTTTCCTACCAAAGCAATGCAGCTTTTTTCTCCAATATTACTGTGGAGTTTGTGCAAGCACTTTTCAGTACAGGGCTAAAGCTTGTTCTTTTGGTTTGGTTTTGATTTTGGTATGTCTGCCCAGTTGAACAAGTGATACCTAAGGGTTCTTAATGTGGTTGTGAGTAATAGTTCTCCCACATTTGACACCCTGGCATCATGTTTATTATTGTGCAGATAATTTTTTCACCTGCTACTGGTTGCATCAATTAGAGAAGTTCACAGTCAGAGGGAAGGGTTTGAAGGTGAATGTCTGTATATATTCTGTATATATTGTATGTATATATGGGCTCCAAACTGTATATTTATACCAATTGACCAATTGGAGCCCATCCCAGGTTTTTACTTGAGTGGTTACAGCTTCCTGTTTGTAAGAATTATGTATTTGCCAGACAGATTGCACACCTTGATTGTCTGTGGAGCCCTAAGCAGCCTTTTGGTCTTACTTCTCTGAAAAACTTAATAAAATTTGCTAAGAATGAAAGAGTGAGGTAATATTTATAGTAAAAATCAGTACTACTCCCTGGCTAGTTTGATCTTTCACTTGAGCTCAGGGCATTCCCCTTTCAGGCATGGGTAATGCTGCCAAAATCTCTTTTCACGTGTTTCTGCAGCACATGGTCAAGGTTCAGTGATGGTTTATTGTGATTCCATGAAAGGGTAATGGTTCATTTGCCCACCCTGTGCTGTGCCCACCGTGTCAGCCCCACCCCAGAACACATCACTCCATGGTGAGCCCCTGCTCATCAGTCACCCAGAGTGGCATCAGTGGGGACAAGCAGTCAAAGATAAATTTCTCCTCTGTGATAAATGAAATTGCTTGAATTGTAGTTCATACATATTCCATGACATCCTCAGGCTCATACTCCAGCAGAGACCTAAACAATTTGGATTATTAACTGCTGTTGTGACTGGACTTGTTCACCTCTTTTGCCTTTATTGTACCAAGTAAAGACATCCAGGTCACACAAAGCTTGTTCTACATGGCACAGCTTTTGAAAAGCACTCTCCTCTGGGTTTGGGGGAAGTGGGGGCACTCACTCACCAAGGAGGGAATTGTGTGTGTGTGCGTGCAGCCCATCTGCAAGGATTGCAAAGCTGCCTGATGTCCAGCGTTACAGAGATGCTCGTGTTCCTGAAAATAAAGTTCCATTTCATGTCTTACCTCAGACACTTGGATTTGAAAACATTGACTTTACTTTACCAAGCTGGCATTTCAAGTTTTCAAGTCACAAATGAAATTCTTTTAGGCATCATAAATCTTGGGGGCTTTTATGGTCCTTTCTCAGAACTTCTATGATTTGGAGGCTTTATGCTGTCACCATTCCGATTTGAAATATCTCCAGATCACAAAATGAGATGTGAGGGGACTGTAAAATTGATGGTAAATGTTCCTATGTGAGATGAGTGAACAACATAGAACCCATGGGAAATAAAGTCATCAAATTGGGAATATCTTTCTCTTGGGGAGATTCTTAGTACCAGAGAAATTAGCTCTGACATAATTTTTCCCTCAGGGACCCTGATAAGTGTATATGTTTGCAATATTTATGCTCAGTGGATATCCAGTATACAAGAGATGTAGTGTATTTGAGTTTCAAAAGTTCATAAAACTTTCAGAGAATAAATTTAAAACTACAAGGGATGTTAAATTAGGGCCAAATTTACTTCCTTGAAGATTATTGCAGACCTCTTGCTTGCTTTAGCAGGAGGCAGGTTGCTTCCATATTAAGTAATAAAGTACTCTTCTAGTCAAGGTCTCTTAAAATGCTAATTACTCAATCCAAAGTATTTGTCAGCAACACTTAATTTTTTAAAATATTATTACACTACTTATTCACACCATTAATAGCTGAGCTATTTTGCTCTTTTTAGTACAGTCCTAAGAGCAGAGCCCACTGGAACTTTGAGTGAATTCGTAGTTTAGGAGCACATTCTGCCTGCAGTCCTCATAGACTCTGGAAGAGCAACAGAAAACCAGGGTTAAACATTATGTTAAACTTCTGGAGTTGTGGAGCACTGTAAGGCTTTACATGATCCAGTGCTGTGATGAACTGTGTATTCACCTACATGGTTTGTCTGTGGACTTGAATGTTTAGTGTGTGTTAATGGATCTTGTGTCTTGCAGCGTTTATTCAGGACACCAGTCTATCCTGATTCCCCCCTCAGAGCTGGAGACCAACCCTGCCCTGTGGCTTCTTGCAGTGAGTCAGTACAAAGTGAGGGACACTTTTTGTTCCTATTCAGTCATGGAGCTCTGTACTAAGGGACTCGGTTCGCAAACAGAGTCGCTGAAGGTGAGTGCTCCTGCTGTCCTGCTGCCTGCCCATGGGCTTTGGGAGCCTTCAACACTCTGCTGAGTGTCTGCTGGGAGGAGAAAATCATCAAAGGGCACTGGCGGCTTCCACAGAACCCACGTTTCCTTGCCAGAGGCTGTGTATCAATACTAGTCATTCTTCAGATCACAGGGCTGTTAAACATCAAGGAAAGGCTTTTATTTACCTAAGCTTTCTGATGTGTGTTGCAGCCTGTGTTGATAGGCAAGTGTTAGAAAACAGAGGTGTAAATGTCTAAGAGGTTCAAGGAGTATTACATTATATAGTGTGTTTTATGAATACCCTGGCTATATGAAGTACTAGTTTGGTTTTGACCTCTATAGTTAAATTATCACATGCTTAAAAGCACTGTGTTGTTTTAACTGGATGATCCTTGTTGTATGGAGAGGAGGGTACATCTTCCTTCCCCCCACCAAAATTAAAAGCCAGGTAGCCAGTTAAATATCTGAAATCATCTGGAATTTCCCATGTGCTACTGAAATAAATTTATCTTGAGATGCTGATACTTATGATGACTCCAACCTTTACCATCCTCTCTTCATAATTTCCTAATCAGTTTTTCCAAGTCTAGACATTGCTTCCTGTTTTCTGTTATTCACTGTCGCCTGAATTAATTTGGGGAAATAGCATTCCCTCCTTTCAGAATTAGCATGCCCATCATTTCCTATGTGCTAATGTTGAGATGACAAGCAAGTGTGTGCTTGTCCAGCTGTTAGAGTATCATCTGGCCATCCGGCCTCCAGGAAAAATGGAAACTGTGATGATACCTTAGCCTCCGTTCTGCTGTTCCTCTGGAATCATATTACCTGCATAATGCACTTAAGAACTTCTGTTTTGCATTAAACCTGCCCATTTGTGGCCTTTGTTACATTTTGATTTCTTTTTAGGCAAGGGGACTGGACCTCTCACGTGTACGGACGTGTGTGGTAGTGGCAGAAGAACGACCTCGGATAGCTCTTACTCAGTCATTTTCCAAGTTATTTAAAGACCTGGGCCTCCATCCACGGGCTGTCAGCACATCACTTGGCTGTAGAGTTAACCTGGCAATATGTTTGCAGGTAAGATTTTTCACCCCTTAAGCTCAAAGTTGTTTTAAGGAAATGGTTTTCAGTAAGAAGCGTTCATTGTATTTCCTTTGGCTGTTTGGTCATAGACATGCTAAGAAAATGCATGTAGTACTTAATGTTCTTGCATACACAGGTAGTAAATTTCTGTTACTTTGTCAACAATTCATCCCTCTCATGTTGCAATCATAGCATTTATTCTCCCATGAATACAGCAATTGAGAAAAGCACCTGACAGTGACAGAACATGTACTCCAGTAGGTAATCATGTCATGTAAATGACAGTTTCCAAGTGTTTACTTCAGTGTGTTACAAAATGGATTCCTTCTGTTCATAAAATACTTCCAACCATTACTTGTTTAACTAGACAGATATTTTCTGCACGCAAGGAAAACTATTTTGCTGTATCTCTCCTGTTTTGATCCTCTAATCAGAAGAAAAGTCCCAAGGATACTACAGGATGTAACATGCATTCTCCAGGAATCTTTACTGAGTCATGATTTTAACACTGTAGCTGTCTGATCTGAATTTCTGAATAGCATCTAGTTTGTTCAACCAGTGATAACTGCACCAAGCAAATAGTTTTAGGTTGTTTTAGACTGTAGTATTTTATCTTTGAGGACTTCATATGGTGAAAGTTAACTTGCCTTTTTTTTAGGGTGTTTCATTCTTAATTAATTTTGCCTTATTTCCAATTTAAATTCATCCAGACATTTTTTATTCTAGAATAAGTATCTCATTTCTGTCATGTATCTAATACACATCTTAATTTTGATAAACAGTTAAAGAATCTTAATTCATGCTCTCCTGATCTCTTTCTCATTTTTGTGACTCTGGATCTCTTTCTGTCCTTCAAATCTGGTTTCAGAGTTGCACATATTATTCTGTAATAATACCATAGGTGTCCTACTCAGGTGTAATGTTTTCTAAGTTAATAACCTTTTAAATACTAAAAGAATCATCTTCTGCATTGGCAGCTGCTCTGGCTGGGAAGTTCCATATCCATTTGGTGATGTGCCATGTCTCTAACCTCTTCAAAGTCACTGTGTCCTCAGTAGGACTTGCCTGTACTCTGTGTGTCCATCCTGCATTTCCAGCCTGGCAGCTGCCCCTGGTTTATGTGAAGGATTTCTCTTGAAGGTCCCATGGGTGCTTCAGTGTGGAAGTCAGTGCAAATCTTCTCAGTGACGCTGCAAATAAGAACCTGCTATTCCTTTTCTGATTGGAAATGTAAATATTTTTAAATCCAAAAAACTGACAATTTGAGGTTATGGGTTCAGCACAGAGCAGTGTGTCTGTGCCTGCTTTAGCCTCTTGCCCTTTTCAGTGTTACCAGGATATGAGTACAGGAGGTGTGCCACAGCTCCAGCACTGCTTGCTTTCTGTCTGACTGCAGCAGAGGATCCCTACAGCCTGGGGTGTCTTCAATTATTACTGTCAAGCATTTGACAAGGCAAAGCTGAGCAGGGTTAAAAGTCATTCTGTTGCCCAGAGCTGGAGTTGTTTGGTTTGCCATTCTGTAATTGCTACCATAAATATTCTCCAGGAATAAAAAAGTTTTAGAAAGGAAGGGAATCAGGGAAGAGTTGACATACCTCAGCTGGAAACAGATCAGGATGGGGCCTGTCAGCTCCCCCAGCAGCTGTGAGGGAGCTGCTTCTGAAAGAGAACTCAACTCCTTTGGCCTCTGGTCCTTGGAGAGAGCAGACATAAAGGATGCTTTAGATTACAAGGGCAAATTTTTAGCTGCAGATGTTTTCTTGCCACTAATGAAAATATACATTTTAGATGTGCACCAGTCTCTGGATGGTTCATGGTTGTCATTTCACTTATAAGTCCTTAATTCAGGACAAATAATAAAATCAGGGGATAACACTGAGGAGCAGTAAGCCAGGTGCCTAAAATCAAAGTGTGGCCTGCTGGAAGTACCACTGTGCTTGTTCTGCCTGGGATTTAATGTTTTTCACAGCAGTCTGTGCGGAGCTGAGTCTTTGTGGCTGAACAGTGTTGGGAGCACACCAGTGGCTTGGCTTGTGCTGACCAGTCCTGCACAGCACCAGGGCTGTCCCCAATTCTCTCTGTGTCCCCTGCCCCATCACCCCACTGCCCTCAGCAAGCAGCCTGGAGGAGAAAGAAGCTGGGAAGGGACAGAGCCAGGAAAGCTGTCCCCAGCTGACCTGGGATATCCCATAATGTCATGCTCAGCATTAAAGGAAAAGGGTGGTTGGTCTTCCAAAGCAGCTCAGAGACTGACTGGGCATCATTCTGCTCAAAGGGAGTGATGAGTGATTGCTTTTGCATCACTTGGGTTTTCCTCTTTCCTTCTCTCCTTAAACTGTCTTCATCTTTCATCTTGACCTGTGGATTTTCTCACTTTTGCTCTTCCTTTGCTTTCCCTGTCCCACAGGGAGCTGGGTGAGTGCTGAGCTGCTGACTGGGTCAGCCCACTGCAGACATGCAGGGAAGCTGGCTACACTCAGAGAAGCTGGAAGGTTTAATCAGCATGGAGTTAGGCTGGATTATGACTTGGCTGTGTATCTGCCTTCTGATTGTGTTAACCCCTTAGCTGAAGATTGCTTCTTAGATGGTTCTTTACAGAAATTCTTGAAAGAGTCGTTGAATCAAACTGTAAAAGTGGCTAAATCTCTGAAGGAATATTGGCAATGATAGTGCCTATGGATTTAGGAACAGCACAGAATGAGAGCCTTGAGTGAGATGGTTAAACAGCCTGGCTGATTGTGTAGCTTAATGTCAGACTTTGTTGGGTTCTACTCAGATGTGGCATCTCAATTCACAGGACAAACTAAAAGCCAAACACTGCCTAAAGATTGGTGTGCTGGAATGGAGAAAACCCACTTCAGGACAGGCTATATGTAGCAACATTATCTTCCCAAGCAGAATTGTTTTTAAAGCATTTGAGCTGAGGCTTTTTTGGCAAGTTTTAAAGAAGCTCAAAAAATTACTAAAGGTTTTACACCAAAACATGTTATTTTGGTGGAGACTGTAAAGATAGAGGCTTACATGATTTGAAGCATCTGGCAGTAGACATTGCCAGGGACTGGATACTGAATTAGATTGAATGCTCTTTCCAAATTGTCTGGAACTTCATGGCTAGTGGCATTCCAGAATAGTGGGCTATTCTCTTTTCTCAACTGAGGAACAAATTAAATTTTAATCCCTCATCTACAGTATTGCTGCAATTAGTATTGTTTCCAATATGTTCCTATGATTTCTGGATTCTTCACACTGCATAAAACTGCTTCTCAAGATATCTGAGTCAATAGCATCTGCCTTTGCTTTTTTCTTCCAAGTTATGTCATCTATGAGATCAGCACGTGGTTCCTGGAACACCAACTTCCACAGGGATAATGGTGATCCAGCCTGGTCTGCAGTGCTTCTAAAATATGTATCTACTACTCACCTTACTGAACATATCCCAGGATTCAGCTGCTGACCCTTATCCAGGTCCCTTCTCTGTGGGCAACCTCTAATACAGCTTGGATATTTTCTGTCATACTTCTTGATTTCCAATTTTGTGGACAAATCCAAGGCTCAAATGTTTAAAGGGAAAGGTATCCTGATTCTTCCAGAAAGCTTTTACAGGTCACATCTCCAAAAAGAAGATGAGGAAGTTGTGTATGTCCATGTGGGTGTATCTGTGTGTGTGTGATTCTGTGTGTCTGTATGTGTATAGCAGAATTTAACATTTCATTAAAGATTACCTTGAAAAAGAAATCATTGTGATAATCTCTTTGGTACAAAAGAATCTTAGTCTACCAAATTATCTTAATTTCCAGGTTGTGATCACTGACAGACTAAAGCATTGTCATTTGTATTCATTTCCTTTTAAACTGAGAGCAAATTTAGTGTTTCCTTTGATGTAGTCATTGCAGACTAGATTTCTAGAGATGTGCTTTTGAAAATAAATAATTCCCTCCATCTTTAGGCACTTAAATGCTATTAATATCTGACCTTTTATGGCTGTATAGTCACAGATAATGGTCCAGGGATTAGTGAGATGAAAAGATTGAATCTAACATATTTTAATTCTCATTAACTGGCATCTTAGCATTCTCAAGAGAGAGAGAAAAATAGATATGAAAAGTAGCTGGTTTCTTACAACAGCACAGATGGTTCTCTAGGATTTTAGCTGATTTCCATTTAAACACTTGGAATAAATATTTTCATTTTATTCAACCTGCTACTCAATTTCAGCTGAGGGAAAACTTCTAGAAGTTGTTCATTTTCCTTAGTTAACCCTGAAAATGTACTAACAAATGTGTCCAAGCTAAGGAAAGCAGGATTCATCTTGCTTCTTTTATATCTCCTCTCAGTGAGACTGCAAGGTTAGGTGAGTTATCCCATATCCATCAATAGTCAGTGGAATCACAGAAATACTTCAAGAGACATCTCAGGCCCCCATCTGGGGATGGGATCCATCACCATCAGGAGATCCTCCTACGTTATACTGCACACTTTCTTCTTTAATGGTTGAAGTCACATGAAATGGATCCATTCCTCACTGTCTAGCAAAGAAATCTTTGTTACTCAGTTTAGGGCATAAAGTTAATATTTCCTTTTACTTAGTGACAGATCCCACTCTCTGAGGATCTTCCATATTAAAAGTAATAAAGGGTAGGTTTGCAAAGAGTGCCACAGGAGACCGTGCACTGTGTCAGAGGCATGATTCACACTCAGCAATGCACTGCAGCTCTGGGTGAGCTCCCTCAGATTCTGTTTTCCCACCTTTGCTGTGAGTCATGCCATGAAGTTCTTTTCACAGCTCCAGCCTGCGTGGGTGACATTGCCAAGTGCTCACCAAAAGCTCTTTTCTGAGCATTGTTGGGACAGAAGCAGGCTCAGAGTAAACACTGAGGCCACATCCTTAGGCAGTTAAATAAAACCCTAAAAAACAGTTATTTTTAAATCCTTAGGATTTCTGATAGCCTTGTTCCTGGTTTTTATCTTTGGAGAGGGAAGTAGGGGAGAGCATGCAGCTTGGCCTTTGACTTGAGTGGAAATTAGGTATGCCCTGAGTCCTGGCAGGTGGGCAGCCCTACAGCTGACTTGTGGGGGTGGTACTGCAAGCACTGAGGTACTTCAGGCAGTACCACCAGCTGGGGTGATACTTCAAGCAGTACCTCTGGTACTACAACAAGTACCACTTCAAGCAGTTTTGTCCTGCAGTGTTTTCCCAGAGAATAAAAGCTGGCATATTTGCTGAGATTTGCTCAGACCAGGGATGGTTCAACAGTGGCAGCCTGTGCATGGGCAGAGATTTATTTAGTCCAAGAGATGTGACTTATGATATGCCCATTTTCAGACAGAAAATTCTTTATGTCCCATTTGGTTTTCAAGAGCACTACCAGGCATCTCCTAAGTAAATATCAGATACTCCAGAAGTTGTGTTGTTTTTACCCTGTTACCAGCATAACAGATGCTCTCTATCTCTGTCTCTCAAAATAAATGTGCACAGACAAATTGAGTCAGTCATTCTGGTCTTGGCTTAGACTCTGCTTCCTTTGAAATACTTTTCAGAGTATTTCAGCTGCAACTGGCCACAGAAGGACGTTGCTGATAATTCAGCTGCTGTTTCTCAAGCTTAGTTAAAAGCCATATGAGATTCTGGTACTCTCAAAGTCCTTTCTGCACCTGCAGTATAGTCACAGGCAATGAATTATATAACTGCTGGATTTCAGTAATTCTCCTCCTTTCTTGCAGTTACACTGCAGTGTTCAGCCTGGATTATTAGTAATACCATTTTGGGGCATCAGTGCAATAAGCAGATCCATCCTATTTTTGTTAAATGTTTCATCTTCCTTTGCATCCAAAATAGACCTGTCTCAAGGTGCTGCTGTGGCAGCTTCCTGCAGTCTTTGACTCTGCTGGCATTGAGGAGTCTGGTGAGAGGAATGTGGGATGCCAGGGCTTGCAGAGCTGTTTGTTTTCACAAGTCCTGGGGCAAATCCCACAGCATCCATCTGGTGTTGGATACTCCATGTGATAGTAGTGCCTTGAGACTACTCACAACTGAGGATTTTCTGTCTCTTTGCTGAGTTATCAGTCATGGTGGACAGCTGATGGGTTTTGTCAACTTTAAATTTTATTGTTCTTTATATTTATTCCACTGTTTACCATAACAAATAGAAATGAAGACTTCTTGGGCTCTGAAGTTACTCCATTTATTTATGAACTTCCAGTAGTTAGGCTACACACCAAACCTTGATTTTATTTCACTTTAGGATCAGGTTAATCTGTATGCAAGAAGGTGTAAGTATATTTCTCTGTTGTATACTAATTTTATTTTTTTTCCCAAAAAGAGAGCTTACTTTTTTTTTCCAGAGGACATCACTTACAAACTTCTGTTAATAGTAAAATGGCAGACCTGGAATTCTCAATAGAATAAAGTGCATCAAAATAGGAGGGCCATAATGTTTAATGACTTCAAAACCAAAAACAGCAATAACAAAAAAATCAGTATGCTAGACATGTGTTTTCCACTAACAACATTGTCTGTAGTGTCCTAAAACCATTTAAATCTGTTTGTCCAAGGTTAGCAGTCTACAGCTGTCTCTTCTGTTGCTCTACTAAAATGTTGACACCTCATTTTTTACTTTTTTTAACCTTTAATGGTATAATGGTTAATTTGTAAAATTCTTGTATTTGACATTGTTTTTCTTTTTATTTTACTCCCTGCTTTTTGCATTCTCCTCTTTTGTTTCTCCCACCCTTCATTCCCATTTTTTATTATTATTTTTGTCTTGTGTTACCTTCTTTCCTTCTCTCCCTCATCCCTGCTATTCCTGCTGCTATAGCCTCACAGGCTGGGGAAGCTGGCCGAGCAGGTAGGGGATTTTCATGTTCCCTCAATACCCACCTATCAGCTTCCAACAGTGGGACAGACTAGAAATTGAGTCTGGAGATTTGGGGATTTTCAGATCCTGCTACAAAATTATAAATAAGTCCAGTATAGCTTTATCTGGATCCAGGTTTCATCAGATATCAGATGTCCATTGTAACTATTTCATCCATGCTGAAAATAATAAATACCATAGTGATTGTCTTTGATTTTCAAACTTGACTGTCTCCATTACTTTACGAATACAAATCAGTTTTACTTTTATTTTTAAAAATAACCAATTTTTCCTTGGTTTTGTTTTTTTCTTTTCAACATTGCATATATTTCAAATAAGTTCTCCACTCAGCACTAGTCTGTTACACTGCTGAGTTTACCAGTAGACTGAAAATCGTGTTGTTAATAGCTAGAGAGGATTTTGTACCTTGTATTGTGTATAACAAGCTAAAGAGGCTAACATGCATGTGCAGCTCTATTACTCTGTTCTCCTCTGGTGGTGGGTGATGATCAGAACCTCCTCAGTAAGTATCAATTAGTAGTGGTAACACTTCTCCCCCATAAATACAAAAATTAGCTATTAGTGGGTCTGGGTTGCAACTTTTAGTGCTCGAAAAATTGTGGAACAATCAGCCAGCATTGCAGAAATGTAAAATTTAGCCCTAGACATTCCTAATGTGAAGAATTATACTCTACAATGCATCCCAAATGGGACAGGAGTTCATGCTGCCTGCTGGTTTAAGTAGTAGACCTCTAAATAACTGCTAAAGGAGTTTGTGCATCTGGAGTTCACCAGGTTTAGGAGAATTCCTCTGCTGAAAAGAAAATTTCCAACATGCCAGCGTTCCAGAATGAAGTTGTACTTTTCTTCTAGCTTTGTGTTTAGCAGTAGCACGAGGTTTGCAGCAGAGAAGAGAGCCCTAGCCTGGAGCATTGAGAATTCACATGATGTTCAGTGGTGATGAGCTTGAAGTTTTGGATGAGGGCAGATCATAGCAGGCTGCAAAACTGCAGAAAAGCTGTGGGCGGAAAGGCCCAAAGACTGCATCATCTCTGCATGAAAGGAAACTAAAATTAGTCTGCCTCTTTTCAAGTACCTAAATATTGTGACATAAAGCAAGGGTTTAAATTATGCAGTGGAAGACTGAAAAGGATCAGAATAATCGCTCAACAGACCTTCAGTCCAGATTGGTTCATGTCATGCGTGCTACCTTTACTATCTTTAGCTTCAAGTATATTCTCTGTTGCATGTATAGAAGACTCAGTAAACCATGCTTCACATTCCTGACCACGTGCTTCTGCCATTAAACTGTGTCTCCTCAGCAATTTCCGCCTTCCTTTATATGGCAAACCGTGTTTAACATTTTTTGTATGTATCCATGTGCTGATTACTTGGCCTTTTGTAGCAAATAAAACCTCTGTTGACATGTGTTGGTTAAGTAGTCTGCTTGATGTTTTTCTGAACTCCAAGGTGACAAGTACCTGATGGTAGGTATTTTTCCAGTGCTTGTTCTGATTCTGTAAAGCTGAGCTTTGATTGATGAATACCTTAAATATAACTTGTCATTTGATTAGCATAATTAGCACTGAAATGAATGTTTGGTTATTTGGGGGGTAAAACTCTTCTCTCCTCCCAGCCCTCAGGTTCTGATTAGCTGATGTTGTTGTTTGCAGGGAACATCTGGACCAGATCCCACCACAGTGTATGTTGATATGAGGGCACTGAGGCATGACAGGTCGGAACCACCTTTTTCTTTTTCTCTAATACACACAATTAACAGAGTTTCTAGCAAGAAAGCTGCTTACAGCACACCCCATGGACCCTGGAAACCATTGCAATAATAAATTATTTGTGTTGCCTCCTACCAGCCAGCAGACACAGACATTTATATTGGTTAATTCATTTCACCTCTGGTAAAACTGAGACATCTAACATCACTACAGCAATGACTAACAAGGCTCCTTGCCTTATTGCCACCAGGATTTCATGACACTTGTGTGTTCAGGTGGTGCAGCCCATCCAGTCCCCACAAGCTGGAGTCCTGTTGGGCCTTTTGGCTTCACAGAGTTTTCTCCTGCCTTGGCAACTCTTTGCCTGCCAGGAGATCATGGTGGGTTTGCTGCAGTTCTTAATGCTGCAGGACTGTGAGGGGATGGATTATTTGCTTCAGCCACTGTGCGCAACCACATTCTGTAATTGTGGGTATTTTTCAGTTCCATCTTGAGTGTTAGATATGTATACAAGGAGTGAGAAATAAAATTTATCACTTAGTGATTGGAGGCAAGCTCGAGATCTCAGGTGTCATTTTAAAAAATACCCATGCACATATATTTAATTTTTCCAGTACCCTGGTCATGAGTCTCTTTACAGAACTGTAACAAACCAAGGAGTTTTCTGTGAACTCTGGAAAAGGTGAACATATAATTAACAGTCCTGGTTCCCTTAAAAAATTATTATCCAAATAGGGAGTTTCTTTGTTCTTTATCTTTCATCCTTCTCAAAAACTTAACAGAGAATTTGCCCCCCACCTTTGGTTCTATCAAAGTGCAAAGGGCACTGGGGGCCCAAATTACCCACTGGGCAGTTAGGTCAGATAGACATGTAGGAATTGTCTTGTTGCACATGGAGTTTGGCAGGTAGAAGAAAGGAGCTGCAAGATGTTTGACTCATGATTTCTTTATTCCTTTTGCACACAGTGATTCAGATAATAGCACTTAGGTTTGATCTGTCCTTTGGGACACTACTGTCTGCATAACCCAGCCACAGAAATTCAGTGTTCCTGGCTCAGCAAGTGCAGTAGTGTAGAGACAGAGTCCACAGTCCTAATCAACCCAGAAAAGGAAAAAGGCCTTCTCTAGAGAAAGAGAATGTAACATTCAGAGTCAGTAAAAATTATAAATATTCAAGAAAATATGTTTAGAGAGAGGAATTAAGATTTAAAAAATCTTAAGATTTTAATCTTAAAAGAAAGAGAATGTAACATTCGCAGTCAATAAAAGTTATAAATAATTAAAAAATATGTTTAGAGAGAGGAATTAAGATTTACTCTTCATGAAAGTTGCATAAACCTGGGTATACTATTTCCCTGCCTTAGTATGTCATTGAGAAGTAAGCATCATTACCAAGATGAGGCTTTGCAGTTGTTAATTTATATTTATATTTATAATTTATATTAGTGACTAGTTCTACAGAATATAAAAGATGGTCTTTAGAGCTGGTTCTCATAGCTGGTAATGTAGATTTTAATTTGATGGTTTAAAGTTGTGCCTCATTTACCCAGTCCTGCAGTATTTGGAATTAGATTAGTGGGTCATAAATTAAGGGAGAAAACAACTCTATTGGACATAGTCTCTTCACACTTGCTGTTTCTAAGCATTTTAGTGGAACTGAATGTCCCTTTTACTTAGCAGTATCTGAAAGATCCCTGTAAAGATCTGTGAGACCACAGAGTAGGAACCCACAGAGTCTGTGCAGCCCAGCCAGTCCCCCAACAATATGAGCATTTTACACTGTGCACTTAATGCAAGAAAATGTTTTTCATAATTTGTGTTTTAGAAGATATTTTTCAGGGTCTGAAACAGACTGAACATATGGTTTTCTTCTTGGCATGATAACACTCCCTAGTTGCTTCAAAAAACAGCTGTAGTTTATCTCTTTGAGATTATTCAAACCCTGTCCACATCCATAAAAATTAATAACCAGTTTCAATACCACTATTTCAAGCTCATCTGGTAATTACCGGCTTGTGCACTTTACAGCTCATGAAAATGTCATTTTCTTGTGGGTGTTTAGGTCAAAATACCTGTGCTAGGTACAATCTGTGTGGAGATCTAAGGGTGCTTGTTTGACCCAACTAGATGTTTCTTTCCTCCCCTTGGATTTGGGTGGTTTCCTTTTTGGGCCAGGGTGGAGCTTTTCAAACCCCTTTTTGTGTGTGTCCCTGTGTGGTTTTGAGCTGAAAGCTCGGGTTTATCTGCTGGGACTCTGGCCATGGTCCTGGGCTCACCTGGAGGTTCAGGAAACTTGTGCCAAGGGTGTAACCCCATGGTCAGTGCCTGGCATCAGTTCTGGTACTGGAGAAATGTTTGACTGCCTGGCTGTGAGCTTTTAGTGCAGCTCTGGGTGCTCCAGCTGCTCAAGTAGCATCTCACATGGAGTCCCATGGTGTTTGTGAGTCCCAGGGAGTGTCCCAGGCACCCTGAGCTGTCTCAAATGGCATTAAACACCTGGTTTTAGAATCTAAGCAAGAATATACAGCTCTGGCTTGCTGTTGGGTGGCAGGATACCATTGTACTCAAAATTGTATTGATTTTCTACAAATCAGGGTGTGCTCAGGATGGCCTGAGGAAAGAGTGAGCAAACACAGGCAAGTCCCACAGAGGCTTTTAATGAAACACAGAGGACTCCTGATTTATCTGCCAGGTGGGTGATGTGTCCCTGCAGTGCAGTTTGCAGGGACCACGGAGCTTAGCTCAGGTCCAAGGGACAGAGGAGGTGGATTCCTGCTTCCAGCACAGCTCAGAGGTGGATTCCTGCTTCCAGCAGGTGGATTCCTGCTTCCAGCACAGCTCAGAGGTGTGCCCAGGGCAGCTCTGTGTGCCCAGGGCATGCCCAGGGAGGGACAGGCTGCAGAGCTCTGACCTGCTCAGATCTTTGCTGCATTTCTCTGCCTCTGGGAAAGCCATTTTATTCCTCCTTCCCCACAAAATAGAGAAAATAAATGTAATAAATATATATATTCTTGTCCTGCTTCTAAAGGCCTGTTGTCAGACTGTTCCATCATATTTCTGACCAGTCATGCTCTCCTCAGAAAGCTTCTCAGGTGGTTAAGCACAAGGTGCCTAAATATGCTAAAAGCTGAGAAGTGCTTGGAAGATAAAAAAGGGAGAGAGTGAGAGAGAGAGCCTTTTCTCATAATGCCAAAACACCAGATACTTGAAAGATGGTGGCTTTTGCAACATCGCATCCTTTTGTATGGTAAAAATGTAAATTTGAAGCCCAAGTGTCCTTTGTATCTGGATGGTTCTAAAACAATATGCACTTGTAGTTATAAAATGTCCAGCAAAAAACACATTTCTGATATTAAAATTAAAATTTCACAGCTTCTTCATCCTTAACAGCAGCTTAGTTTTTGGTAGAAAAGCTATTTATTGGCAAAACAAGCCAATTCATCAAACTGAGAATAAACCAAATTATATCTTTCTTTCCCATCAACAGGGCAAAAATATTTTTGTGCTCTGCAGCAGGTCAGGCTGGATTCTCAAATGTTTCAGTATATTTGTAAACACCCTAAACCATACATTTTTAGACCCATTCAAGGCTGTTTTCAAAAGTTACTGTTTTAATCTGATAATACATTGAAATTACCTTAAATTTGAAACTAGCAGGGATGATTTAGAAATAAAATGACATTAAAAATATTGAAATATTTTTACTTCTTTGAATTGTTTCTCAGATTTTTAACATAAGAATTTCTTTTCCTAGGTATCTGTACCTTTCATAGTCTAAATATTTTATAGAGAATTTCCTCAGGAATTTTAAATAGTGAGCTGAAGGATCCATCTGGTGACAGCTGAGGAAGATCATTGATCTTCTCCTGAAGTTGAAACTTCATGCAAATCCTGTAAAGATAAACATCCCCTTGCATCCTAATATTCTTTTCTAGATCAAAACTTTATCCATTTAAAAATATATTAAAACCTCTGTTCTGCCCTAAGCAGAGCAAGGAAAGATCTACTTCGATATTGAACTTTATTTTTAAAAGGATAAGAAAAGCAAAAGGAAACATTTTCATTGCAATCTGTCTACCCCCAAAAGCAGATAAAAAGTCACCAGTCTTGTTCAGGAGCAGATAGTGAAAACTTAGGAGCTTTGATGTAGTGGAGGCCTGGACTCCCAGGGGGAGAGAGCCACCAACCAAGTCACAAATGTATTGATGAAAATCTAGATACCATTTGCATGCATTTCACATAGACAGCTCCCCCTTATTTTGACTGCAAATTGTATTTAAACTGTTTATTGAACTGCATTGACATTTTATATCAAACTGGGCAAGAATGAAGACTTTCAGACAGTGCTGGTAAACAGTTTTCTGTTTTATTTGATGCCATCTCTGGCTTCACACATGCAGACATCCCTTCCCATCTTATCCTGTCTTCAAACTTCAGTATTCCCTTTGGTGAAATAATAGGTGCATGAAATGATCTTTTAAATTATTCAGTTTCATCTAGTTAAGTCTGTAGGGTAATAAAGATGGGGAAATTAATTTATTAATCTCTTTTGTGGTTTACTAGAGTTCCTTTTGAGCTACATGTAAGGGTGAGCTGCTGAGATAGACAGACATAGTGAGGCAGCTGGCACCAAAGAGGGCTCAAATCCAGGTGTGGGATATTGCAAACAGACCAGAAGCAAAAATGTGCATTAGGGTTCAAGTTATTAATTTGTCAGTCTGGCTATTATTCAATTGAGGAATGAGATTCATTGTGATATCCACAGTCTTTCATTGAAATTCTCCCACTCCATCATTAGAACAATTATTTTATTCTGATTACCCTCTTTATTAAACAACAGTCTGGAGCTGTACAAAATAGGTGTCTTTTCCCATGTGGCCACTGACATCTTGGACTGATGCAAATTAATGTAGCTCTTTAAAAAAAATACCTTGTATGTACTTAGTCTGTCATTAGCACACTCAATTTCTTAGAAGTCATTTATCTGTTGTACTAAAAATAATAAGCAAATCTTACTTTTTGTTTTGGATCCCAAGAGCATTCAGAGTTCTCTGAACTTCCTTCAGACTTGCTCAGACATTGTCTCCCTGGCAAAGCTGTTCTCAGATTGGCAGTTCTGAATCTCATTCCTCAAGAAAAGAAGGGAGCACTTGTAGCATTTCAAAGAAATGAGAAAACAGTTACTTAGGATTTATTTTTATAGATTGCTTGTACACTGAGCCCCGTCTCAAATCTGGGTTCTGTCAATAGAAATCAGTGAAGGCTTTGGCTTCATTTTAATATATTCCAGCATTTCAGACTTCATGCAGGAGCAGAAAAATAGCCTTTTATTATGGCTGTCAATTGTTTATCCTTCTCTGCATTTTGCTGAAACTTTCATGTTATATATTGTTTGGGGTAATACCAAACAGCAAAGCCACAGGAGATGTTTTCCCTTATTCTCAACCACTTCTCCGTCCATCTACCTTGAAAAATACTTTTATTAAAGGTTTACCACAGGAAAGAACTCCTTAGCTGAGTTGTTAGTGAGCTGTAGCCCCAGCAGTGCTCTGTAGCACAGCCAGGGTGTGGAGGGGAACATTTTATACTCACACAGGGGGAGGTGTGTCAGAAGGACACTTGCCAATAGCAAGTCAGTGACAGTGAGATTGTCACCTTTTGTGCAAATTTAATGCATTCATCCTATTTGAAAGCCATTGGGCAATGGTAGCAGAAGAGAAGCTCTGAGGATTTCTCCCTTGGTGCTGGGGGGAGCAGGGCTTTTCCAGCTCCTGCAGTGGGTTACAGCACACAGAGCCCAGTCAAGGTTAGAGAAAACCAAAGTCCTTAGTGTTCACTGTGTGGGGTCCAGAGGGGTGGTTAAAATCCCTCCCTGCCCTCTGTGACACCCAGCCAGCATTTCCCTTGCTGTGAGATTCTGGAGGCAGAGAGCATGGATTGTTTTGGGGTGTAATATTCCACATACCTGGTGAACTGTTCAAAACAGACCTCCCATGTCATTGTTCTCAGAGGGCTTTAGATGCAATAAGCTCATTTTGCCAATGGAATTGTCAAGTGCTACCTCCATTCCTGTCACCCTGAGCTTCAGGGATATTCTCATATGGGTGGCTCCAACTCCAAGTTCCACACATCACCCATAACATTTTGTAATTTTGTGCTGCTTTGTGCTGCTTGGATGTTTTTCTGTTATCACAGAAACAGTTTTTTCATGGAAGTGAAAAGATTTGCACCCTATGGAGTTGGTAGAAGTAACTCAGCTGAGAGAAGGGCCTGAGGTCTTTAAAATAAAACCTGAGTTCCTCAAAGATTTACAAAAGGAAATGATGCAGTTTGGTTTTGAGGACTCTTTGTAGAACTGCCTGGCTTTTAGGCATTTTGCCTATTAGCTTTCAGAATGTTATTTGTGAGTATAAGCTCTTTGTCATGGTACTGGCAAAAGCCTCCTTCTTCTTCATGTTTTTCCTCAGGAGAAGATACAGTCTTGGCCTTTCAGCAGTATTGTGCTTTCTTTCTGCCATGCAAACACTGCTGTCTCAGAAATCCCCCTGGTGTTGTTTCTGATCTATGGGAAACAAATCTCCCAGAAAGAAAAGTTCTTTTGGGCTGATAAGCATCATGTGAACACTCAGTGCTGGCTCAGAGAACTCTCAGCCTATCTGGAGAGGAGCAAAGATTCTCTCTTGCTGTTCTGATTGCATCAGGAGAACTTGTTTAATCTCTGTACATTGAATAGTCAGTGATTAGGAATAAAGCTGATGGCCTGGGAAACTGAAGAGGAGCAAATAGTTTTGAAGAAATTGTACTATTCACCCATGAGGATCCAGAGTTATAACCAAATTTGTAAATATACCTTTTAAAGGGCTTTGAAAGCTCCCTCGTGTTTCCAGACATAGCACAACTTCTGGGCAGGGCAGAAGAAAGGGAGAAATGTCCAAGAACAAGGGGGGTGAGAGCCCTGCAAAGTAATTTTTGTGCTTTCCAAGGCAAGATTACTTGTCACTGAAGTATTTCCTCCCTTGACACAAGCCCATTTCTTCCTTGATAAAATCATTTTCAAGAGAAAAGCTTATCATGGTTTTAGTGGAACAGGACAATAAGAGTTGGCTCCCAATATGGTTTTTGAGAGAGGATGTGGTTTAGCATAATTAACTACAAATCAAGAAATTCCAGTTCTATTTCCCTGGATGACTTAGAGGAAAGAGAATACTGTCCTGTGTATCAAGTAAGACAAAGACAAAGGGAAAACAAAAAGCTGTAGCTGTCCAGGAAGGTGGGTGTACTGCAGTTGTACACTTATTGTATTATTGTTTGCAAGCAGCATTTGCATGTCATTCTTCCACTATGAGTAAAAGAACTGGATGGAAAATGGTTCCGTTTTTTTTACAAGGCAGTTTTGAGTGTAACAATAATTTTGCTGAAATTGCAAAATTTTGAAATTACAAAATCACATTAAAATTCTTGGGAATTTCACTGCTTATTACATTTCCAACTTACTAAAATACACCAACATATTTATTCTTGAAGAGTGTCTGACACTGTTAAAAAAAATGATTTTCCATTTCCAAGTGTCCTGAGTTTCTTTGGTGTTACAGGTCCTTCTCTTTCAATTATGCTTCTCATGGAAGTTGGAAATAGATAAAACAAGCTGGCTGCTCAGATTTCTGAGGAAGACTTTTTAAAATGTCTTCCTTTTTTTGTTGCCTAAAGGCCATAATTCTTTCTTTTTCTCTCCCAGACTTTGCCATGAGTATAGCTGCACAGTTACAGGAATGTCATAATAAAATGGAATTTTAATGCTTCCATTTTTTATGCAAGTAAGGTGTATTAGTTATTTCATTTTTACCGATAAAGTATTCTGAAACAATTTGCTTTCCTTCATTTTGGTATATACTCTTAATGGAATGCTAAATACTGATTCTTTAAAAGTGCCAAGTGATCAGCATAGGGTACATTTGCTGTTTCAGCAGTGGAGGAAAATGTGCAGCTTTCCCACATTGCTGCCTTAGAGGGCATTTCACAAGGCATCTGCTTTGGAAAGGGAAATAATGAATATATGTACAATTTGGAACAAGGCTTTGTAGCCTCTGCAGCTCAAGCCACAAACTGTGCTGTGCTGTAAGAGATGGAGCTTCCCATGTGCTCTCCACCCCCCTCTCTGTTCCCCTCTTCTCCTGCCAGCCTTTGCAGGAGGACAGGGCCTTTGCCATGCCACACACTCAGTTTTTGTGACAAATAATTCAGCACAGGGTGCTGTGCTGCCAATTACATGAGAGAGCCTCAGGCACTCACTTGGCTCCTGTTGTCAGTGAAATCTTTGGCTGAAGGAAAGCTGAAGGAATGGTTGGGCTTGGGAAGGAAAGCTCTGGATAGTAAAATCATTCTTTATTTATATAAGGATACATTAATTTGGTTAGAGATGTGATACCCTCTTAAATGGCTCCTTTCAATGGATCTTAACATGTTGCTTCAAGCCTAACTTGTCCTATTTAGTATGGCATCTAATGGAAGTGTCTGTGAGCAGAAGATGAACTTGAGTAAGCCAAGAGTCTCAAGAAGCTCAGCCCTGGTTCCCAGGGAGTCTCCTGTGACAGGACTGTCCCTTGTCAGGGCCTGCAGGCGAACAAGGCTCTGCTGCTCATGCATTGCTGCCCTTTCCTTCTGAGTGCTCACCTGCATGAATCTATTTTCTCACTTGAGAAAATAGCTTCATGTGTTGGTGTGCCATGCACAGGAAATGTCCCTGGTTGTTGTTAAGGAGAACTTTGTGCAGATTCTTTCTCAAAAATGAAGGTTGAGTCAGCTAATGGTGGGAAATTTGGATGTTATAGCAAGAGAAGGGGACAGCTTAAAGAAAATTACTTGATTTCAGTAACTCCACCTTTGATTACATGTGGGAATGTAAAACACGAATATTTCATTAGCAATGTTAAAATAATTTCCATCATTTGTTAACAACAAATAAGCTAATTCCATTAGCTCAGGATGTTTTTAGATCCCAAGTTCATTATAATTAAATTTTTCACTGTATGTGAAGTCTCTTTAGAGATTAGGACTAGGAAGACAAAGGGTTACATAAAATAGAAAAAGCATATTGCATTAAAGAGAATTATCAGATCTCAGCTGTGATTATGAAAATGCTGTAAAAACAATTAGTAATAAACACCATGTCCTGGGAGGTTTGTAATCTGAGTAAAAAGATAACAGCTGTGAGCAGCTTTATGTCTGGTTTTGCAAAGCTGAATCTGAAGTACAGAGAAAGGTGATGCTGCACCTGATGGTGCTTGAGATGCAAGGTGGGAGACCAAATTCTCCAGAGTCCTGGCCCACTGCATTCTCTTGAAATAGCTGTATACTGTGCTTTAAACAGTGTCCAAGGTAATTTAAACAAATTTAATGTGTGATGGCAGCTGAACATTTTAAAGTTGAAAGCAAACATAACCTTTTCACATATTCCCATAATCTTTTATGATAAAATTGTTATTGCTTTTTTAATCTGTGAAGCTTTGAGTGTTCCCTTCCTGCCCCATTTTGATTTGTTTGCAGCTTTCTGAACTGTCTTAAATAATTGTGTAACTTTTTCTGCTTCTTTGTCCAGCCATCTGAAGGATTGGAAGCTCTGAGCTTTTGACCTCAGGGAGTTTGGCACATGAAGTGTAATTTAGGTCTGTAGTGAAAGATTCCTTTGCATTAAAGGAAATGATTTAGTGCTAATTCTTGTTGATTATCAAATTAACAGGATTAAAATATGTCCTAAGCATACAGAAAGTTTAATGGTTCCTCATTCTGTTGGTTAAAGTTTGCCTAAATCCCAAAGCCCTTTTTCAGTGTCAGTTGTATTTATCCATTATTTGAATATATCATGGGATAGGAGAAAATCTGCTCTGGGGAAACCAGGATGGTTCAGGGAAATGTCTTAATTATCTACAGTTTCCCTTCAGCCTGTGTTCAGCTGTGCAATTTTCCTACTTTTCTGATTTGCTATTTGAACCTGCCTGTCATTTTGAAAGGCAGAGCTTATGTTCTTTGGTCTATATTTCCATTCTTTTGGTTGAATGAGCTCACTAACTTGTTAATTCTGGAATTGTTTATGTAGAAACTTTTTATTATTTGAGTATGGAGAAAATGCACTGACAGTCCTGAGTGCCAGAGAGCCCTGACCCAGTACAGACCCACTGTTACCTATAGAAAACAAGAAGAGGCTGCAGCAGCCCTGTCCCACCAGGAGCCAATCCAAGCACCATCTGAGACTGGACATTGATGCCTATCTGAAAGGTGTTGTTGATGGCAGTAGTTCTCAATGATTTGAGTCAGAACTGGGAAATCACTGTGCTCTGGATGTAGCCATATAAAAGGTCTCTGACATTAAATGCCTTGCAATTTGGTTTTGGTTACAGTTTCTAATGAATTCGGTAGTTGGCTCCTTTTTTCACCGTAAAAGACTGTTGTGTTGAATTCCTAAGAGTCAGTTTGGGCAGATCCTTTTCAGCTTCAGGAAGAAGAGTTTTCAAAGTGGTCAAAATACATTAAGTTTTTAATTTTTGCTCATGATGTGGGTGAAATAATTTTCAGTTTGGAGAGTTAATTCATTTAATTTCAAAACAAAATGCACTGAAATATTAACCATAAATAACCTCTTTTTCTGACCTGCCACATTTTTTTTTATTCCATTTACAACTTCTGTACATATTTAACTTCTTTTTTCCAGTTTAATACAGAAAAATTTTCAAAACATCACTATCTTGCAGGATAAGAAAATATCCACTCTTCCCCCACAAGCTTAACTTTTAATGTAGGATGATGGTCAGTAGATAAATGTAAGAAACAGGGCTGGAATGAAACCAGAGACCATTGGCTGTTGCTTTCAGCCACTGAAACTCTGTGGGCAAGGAGGGGGCTTGAATACATTGGGTTATGTGTTCATCACATCCTGTTTGGCTTCCTCTAGGCTTTGTTGCTGGAGGTTTTCAAGAGTAGCATCATCCAAGAACAGATGCTGAAAGAATTAGAGTGCCAAATAGCTAGTGTGAAAAAGACCAAAGATTTGGGCTTCCAAGCTGGCATGGCTGTGGAGTGACATGGGTGTGAGCTGTGCCATGCTGTGAGAGCTGTGCCATGGGTGTGAGCTGTGCCATGGATGAGAGCTGTGCCATGAGTGAGAGCTGTGCCATGCTGTGAGAGCTGTGCCATGGGTGAGAGCTGTGCCACGGTGTGAGAGCTGTGCCATGAGTGAGAGCTGTGCCATGCTGTGAGAGCTGTGCCATGGGTGAGAGCTGTGCCACGGTGTGAGAGCTGTGCCATGGTCTGGTGTGAGAGCTGTGCCATGGTGTGAGAGCTGTGCCATGAGTGAGAGCTGTGCCATGGTGTGAGAGCTGTGCCATGGGTGAGAGCTGTGCCACGGATGAGAGCTGTGCCATGAGTGAGAGCTGTGCCATGGTGTGAGAGCTGTGCCATGGATGAGAGCTGTGCCATGGGGTGTGAGCTGTGCCATGCTGTGAGAGCTGTGCCATGGGTGAGAGCTGTGCCATGGATGAGAGCTGTGCCACGGTGTGAGAGCTGTGCCATGGTGTGAGAGCTGTGCCATGGTCTGGTGTGAGAGCTGTGCCACGGTGTGAGAGCTGTGCCACGGTGTGAGAGCTGTGCCGTGCTGTGAGAGCTGTGCCATGGGTGAGAGCTGTGCCACGGTGTGAGAGCTGTGCCATGGGGTGAGAGCTGCTCCAGGCAGGAGGAGGGCTTGGTGGGAGAGGCAGGGAAATAAATCAGAGCTGCAGATGATGGGAGTGCCCAAGCCTGGCTGACAGAAGATGCTGGCACACAGGCAAGGAGGAAGAGGGCAATTACCATGGCTCAGCTTGAGGCAATGGCTATAAAGGAAAGACAAAAGTTCAAGATGTGGGGTTTGGCCAAGTGGTAGGGTAAAAGGCAATCTCTTCAAAAAGCAATGAGTTATATTGAAAGAGAACAGGAGCACTGGGGAAAAGCTCCCTTGAGTTGGATGTAGAGAGATAGAAATAATAAGAGGAAGCTGAGACTGGTTCATGCCAAGCATCACAGAGTGAAAAAGGTTCCTGGATTTGAAATAAATTCAGCTGAGAAATAAGGCCTGAAAGGAAGTGGAAGAAGGCCCATCATTTGAAATAATCTAACAGAAGTAGGCAAAGCACTCAAAAGTGCACTGCAGGGAGCAGCCTTTTTTTGGCAGGCAGCAAGACTTGGATGACCTCATAGCTTCTTTCCATCTCTATTAAAATCACAGAATCCAAACTCTCTCTGAGCAGCAGCACAGCCAGCTCTGAAGGATTGCCCAGTTTTGGCACTGCAGTCCTGCTCAGTACCACTCTGCATGTGCCAGCCCCTGCAGATTCCCAAGGCAAGAGTTGATAGCTCTGCTGACAAACTCTCTGATTAGCGAGGAGCACTAGCAAGTTGTGCAGTGTGTTTTGGAGAGTTTTCATCACCAAATGAACCAGATCTAAAATGGAGCATAAACAAAATTTTCAGTTTCAGAGAGACATGGTTGCTGCATTTTGATACCCCTTCGCTGCACAGTGATGGCAGTGCCTGGTTAGTTATAGCTGGCCAGTTTCTGTTCTGAAGTCAGATTTCAGCCCTACTATTCTATAGTAAGTGTTTGATTTAAAGTAGATGAAATATGTTCAAGATATTAAATTGTAGCAAGAAAAGAAGTTGGCACATACTGGGGGTGTAGCTGCATTCCCCATTAAATCCCAGGAACCAGACAGTTTTCTCAACTCTACAGCTCCAGTAAGAGAATTTTTTAAGAAAATGTTCTTAGGAACCAGTGGAAAAAATGTATGAAAAATATACTCTTCTATGCTGTTCTGTGTAAATATTACAGTTTCATTGTGTTTCATCCCTGGTTGTAGCTTTGCAACAATTCTTAAACATCTTCTGTCCCCTCCTCCAATCAGATAATTTAGTGGGGGAGAATCCCTGTGTCTGCCCCACATTGTGTGGCCCATTTCTGTTTTCCCTCTCAGCTTGGCTGCAAACCACCAGAAGGTGCAGAAGCAGCTTTCACACCCAAGGGCAGCATGTTTTGTTTCCTCCCATCCACTTGATTTTCAGGCTCTTTGCCAGCCTGGCTCTAGTGCCATGTTCCCCTCTGCCCTTCCCAGCAGGACTGGGCAGCAGCAGAAAGCAGCAGGAAGGCTCTGGGCTCACTTTGTGAGAGATTGTTTGCATTCCCAACAAAGAGCTCTGGAGCCCTGCTGAGAAACAGGGCCTGCCCTTCCTGGAGCTGCACTGCCTGGGAGTGGGTTGGGATTATCTGGGAATTTGGGGAGGGATTGCTGCCATTGTCCCAGGGAGCTCTGTGCTTCTTTGCCAGCATCACCTGGCTAATTCAGGGATGTTGTTTTTAAGGGCCTGATGGTCCCTGGGCTCTGCATTTTTATATTGCTACCCAAGCAGCCTTGATAGTGATGCTGTTTGCTCAAGAGGGAAGCGCAGAAGTTTTTGATAGTGTCTGCATTTTTCAGTGGAAAAAGGGAAATCTCTTGAGGAAGAGTGGGAACAATTGAATTATTTTATGCTGAGGCACAATAAAACTCATTTTAAAAATTATTGCCTAATGCCCATGATTTATTCACAGTATCTAGTCACAGTAGAGTTAATGAGACTGCTAAGCTCTTAAAATTAGGAATGCACATGAGAGTTGCTAACATCAGAATCTCATGTTTTACGGTTTTTTTTTTTGGAAATATCTTTGTGCAAAGTATTTTTTATTATTTTTGGATTTGTTAGAGGTTTAACAATGTGTTCCCCAATGAACTGTGAGCTTAGCAGAAACTTTTAAAAAATGGATCCAAGGTTTTGGGTGCTAAGAGGGCCCTCACAGAAAACCTCCAGGAAATGCTGTTTCTATGTTTAGTGCAGTGCCATGAAAACTCTGTAGGGATGTGAGGTGGGAAGCACAGAGTGGGAGAGGTTTAACAGAGCTGGAAAGTGAGAAGTTGCACCTTCTGTGGATCACCATGTGCTAAAAAATCAGGCAAGGTTAAACTAAACAGGTGGAGAAGGGAACTAGAAGAATACTCCAGTGCTAATAAGAACAAGATGGGAAGCACGGGTGCTGAAAGCAAAGAGGGGATTGTCTGATTTATCACTGTAGATTCTTTTCCAGTAGTCACACCACTGACCATCGAATCTGTTGCTTTATTATTTATGATTTTTCCTAGGCCTGTAGTCCAGCAAAACTCATGGAGGCACATCTTAATGACAGGAGGGGAGCAAAGGCCACCAGTATCTCTGGGCAGCTGGACAGTTCTGACCTACACTTGTCCTGCCCTGGAGGGTTTTCCTACTGTGATCCAAATAGAATTCTCTTTAAACCTCTCTTAAATTCCATAAAGTGCTTCCTGACCTTTGTCACTCTTAACAGTGCTTGTGGCTGAGGTTTTCTAAATTGTCTTTTTTCTAAGATTTTCTCAATTTCACAAATGCTTGTAAATAATAGGTAAATAACTTTCTTAGAGGAGGTACCAAGTGGATGAGATGATGACTGTTTCTTCCAGGAATAGCTGCCTATCTGCAAATACCTACTGAAAGATTGGAGATGTCAGTTGTTTGGAAGAACTCAGTTATAGGCATTCTCTATTTCCAGATGGATATGGATTTTACAGAACAAATATATATATACAAAGGCAGAAATATATAGGCACTAGTAGCGACTGGCTTTTGCAATATTTGATTTCATTTCAACATATACAGAGTTATTTTTAAAACCCTTGCTGAATACTCCTAAATATTTATGATTTGGCTGCCATTTGTGTGGTTGTGTGCCATTTCGTTGCCATTTGCTGCCACAAGTGTGGCTGATGTAGATGTACCCTTTATGGAGCAGCATTAATTTAGCCTTGCACACACATTCTAGAGAGGCTCCCGTGGCCTGGCTTTCTGCTGCCCTGGGTCTGTGTCCCTGCATGGACAAATGGATGCTGTGGCTTCACTGCTTTTGCCATCAATCCAGTGGTGGCTCTGCAGCTTTTCAGCTCAGCAGGAAATGTCAAAAACCACAGACGTGTGACACATGTAACACAACAGGGTAAACAAAGGCAGAATAACATCAATGTAACACACAGAGGAGGGAATTAGTGCTTTAGGCCTGGTCTGGGAGTTTTGTGGCAGTTGAACAAGTGTTGAAAAGTGATTCCTGTTACACGCCTTGTAGGTCTGGCTGCAGTGCCCAATTGTGCCTGCTCCAGGCAGTGCCCCTTGTTGGGCACTTCACATCCTTTTCCTCTCAACACAACTTGGAAAAAGGTCTGAAATTCCTGAGTGTTTGGGTTGTATCTTCCTGTTAGTGAGAGGAGCTGCTCACACTGATGTGCAATATCTCAGGGCTTAGCCCTGCCCCATTCATCAAGGTTGAGAGACTTCCCAGAACTGCAGATAAAACACTATTCACTGTTCCTGCCTTGACCTCAACAGTCTCACCTTTTATAGAAGACTCTTGGAGCAAAGAAATAGAGGAAAGAAAAAAAAAAAAAAAAGAGAGAAAGCTCTTTTTCCAGCTCCTTTCTGCTTAGGGTCTGAACCTGCCAAAGCTTTGTTCTCCAAAGGGACCTCTGGCTGAGGTCTCTCTGTGCCTCAACCCTCCTTTCCCAAAGTGAGCACTGCCATGCTCTGTCTATAAAAAGACCTCAAAACAGTCAGAAAAAGATCTATTGTGACTGCTCCTAATAGACTCAGCTTTATGCTCAGCCTGATGGGATCCAGGTCTCCACCCATCTGCTCCTGCCTGTTTTCGTGTCATCTGACGTTTCATCTTTACCTTTTACTTGGTTGGCTTTTGGGCACCTTGTATTGTGGGGTTTTGTCTTTCTGATGCACAGAGCTGGGGGGAGGAAAGAAATAAGAACAGCTCTTGAGACACAAGTCCAGATTTAGCTTGGTTAAGTGGATTATGGATATTGTTCAAAAGCGGGAACTTTAAGGTTTCCATGGTTGTTGGAACTTTTAAGTTACTTGGGATGCAGGAATAAGTAAATGTTACCAAATTTTCTTTGCCATGTACTGGCTGAGATCATCAGCTGTTTTAGAACTTGGGAGTCTCTTTCATTCTAACCTGCTGAGTACTTTTCTAAGGTTAAATGACAAATTTCCTTCCATACCATGATACCACTGAAGGAGAGATGACATTCCAATTCACTTAGTGGGGAAATAACTTATCTAAAAAAGGAAGAGAGCACAAGAAAGTCACACTCTGAGAATGGATCTGATCTCAGCAGTAATAACATTTTTCATTAAATTATTTTTTTTAAATATTAAAATGTTTATCAACCACTGTCCATTGAAAATAATTAAAAGATTGCAAATGCAGATTTCAAGCTGAGGCCAGGTTATGAGTTATTTTGATATGATTTTGATTTTAGCTGTCAGCTACTTGTGGAATGTGGTTGCTCACTCAGCTCACATGCTTTTGTGTCTGTGCCCTGGCTTTTATGATGTTCTTGTGGGAAATCAATATTTTAGATCCCTCTTGTGCGTGGAATTCCATTTACAAAAGTCTATCAAAAACAAATAGAAGCCACCAACTACATTTGAAGAATTTATTATTTAAGAAAAAGTTCACACACATCTTTTTTTCATTATTTTCCTTCTGTAAATTTTGACTAATTTTACACATTAGGTCTCATTATGTTCCACATAACAGGATATACTCTTGCAAAAATAAATTAAACTCTGCAACCATTAACCATTCCTTTCAGAAATAAATGTTAATAAAAAGCAAATAAACACAACTGTGAATTATACATATTATTTTACAGAGTTCGTTTAGTCGAAAGAGGATCTCCACATAGTTTGCCTCTCATGGAGTCTGGAAAAGTAAGTACTTAAAGAAGATTTAAGTGTAACTTTCATGGTCATATTTTCAGTAAATATCCATTTCTGTTCATTTTTACATGAATGTAGGACTGTGGAAGACACCATTAGCTGTGCAGATTGATGTCCTTCCTTTACTGTTGAGGTTACAGCATGATGGCAGCAACTGATGCATTACTGCTCTCTCAGAACCTGTGCCTTGCTCTTTAATGCAGAAATCAATTCCCTCTTTTATGCAAAAAGAAGGTTTTTCATTCTTGAGGCAGCTGACAAATGGTGCAGGCAGTGCCATGGATGCAGAGCCCACCGCAGTGGGAGCTGGTCTGAGATGGCCAAAGCTGAGCTCGCTGGTCACTGCAGAGGGACTGTCCCTGCTGGGGCATCCTCTGGGGACAGGGGGAGGACAGAGGGGCAGCCTCTGGTGCTCTGGGTGCTCATCTGAAGCTTTCTGTGCACGGCCTGCAGACATTCATGCTCAGAGGATGCTCCATTTTCTGTTCTAGGCCTCAGCATCCACCTCTGTAGGTGAATGTCCATTGCATGAGGACTTTGGCAGGTGTGAAAAATGCCAATCGCTTGTTTTTAAAATTTTAAAACTTTAATAGTAATAAAATGGTTATAAAAATAGTAATACAATTAGAGTAATAATAATTTGGACAGATTGAATTAGGCCAATAAGAGACAATAGAGACAAAGAGTTACGGATGTCCGGGTACGTTTTTCTGGGCAGCGCGAGCCCAAAAAAGGACACCCATTAACAGAGGATTAACCCTTAAAAACAATAACCTGTTGCATATTCATACACTTCATGCATGATGGATAAATTCCATTCAAACACAGGATTCTGTCTGATCATCAGCATCTTCTCCCTCTTAATCCTGACAGCACCTTTGAGGCAGGAAGAAGTTTGTTTCTTCTGATAAGAGAGCAATAAGTTCTTTTTCTCTGAAAGATTCAGATGTCCTGTGACTGCTATCTCAGTATGAGTCCCCTCTTTAAAAAAAGTATCTTACATAGCATAGTTTCTATTTTAACATTTTTTATAACCTAAAACTATATTTAACACACTACTTAAGAGTATTAATACAGCATTACTTTCTAACACAACACATATAATATTCATTTTAATATTTGCAAAAAGCCAATCATAAAATACATGCATTTTTCACAGCAGGTCATTATTCTGGGAGACTGCATGAAAGCCTGTGGCTTTCTCCTTGTTTTAGGCCAAAGGTTCATTGGGGTTTTTCCTATCCTACTATGTGTTCTCATAGAGACAGGAGCTATTTAGTCAGACTTTTGTTCTGCAGGTGAACATTTCATTTCTGAGGAGGTTATTTGATGGAACAGCATTCACAAAGAGAAGCAGTTTTGTCATATTTCCCAATTATCTCAGAATTTTTCATATCTGTGGACTATTTTATATTTTTTGCACTATAAGTCTAACTTGTTAAGGATTGTTAAGGATTTCTTGTAGTTTGTAATGAAGGTTCTTTGGGGACAAAGCATCAGCATACAATTGCATAAGGTGGTACCTGCTTTCTTACTGCCTCATGTTTTCTTTCAATAGATCCTGCCAGGAGTGCGTATCATTATTGCTAATCCAGAAACAAAGGGACCCTTAGGAGATTCTCATCTTGGTGAGGTGAGTCATGAGAACCTCAACTTTGTATGCTCTGGACTAAATTCCAGAGACAAAGATATTGTTCTGCATGCTAATGATTTCCTATGATACATCTTATCAAATGCCCAGTTAGGAAAATAGTGAATTTTACTGATGATTATAAAGTGTGGATCATGATATTTGTGTCATTATTAAAATTGTTATCAAATTGTTTCTAAATAATAATACCTCAAGATAAAAAAATGAAAAAAAATCTGGTTTTCCTAACTGTATTTTATACTTGGTGATCCGCTGATTCTGGTGGAAGCTTACATGAAAAGTAAGTTTATAGATTAGTCTAATTTCAGCTAGATGGTTTTCTTGTGCTGTTCTCCATAATCATTGTGCTTCACTGCACTGAAGTACTCTCATTAGCTGAGCTGAGCAAGACTATATGTTTTTCGAATTCATTTTGTGCTTCTAGAGTGATAAAATAAATTATGTTATTTTCAAGCAGTTAAAAATCTAGTTAACAAAATGAAGAACATGTTTGATCATAATTAAAACCACAGTCTAATTTGTGAGTTTCTGTAAGAGTTCATTAATTTGAAATTGTAAAAATTTCCATGATGCTTCAAGTTTGATGGAATGAATCCTTCCCCATGGGGGAAGGTCCCTGGCCTCACTCACCCTTTAAAATAATTTGTCTGTCTGGTGTTCATGGAGGATGCTCTGCGGGGGTTAATACACTGAACCAGGAGTGAGGAACATGGCATGGCTCAGAGCTGCCCTGCAACTTCAGAAAAAGTGGATTGGAGTCTCTGTGCTAGAACTGGGTCAGTTATGGGTTCAGAAACTGTGTTAAAAGACATTTTTAGTATTATCTAGTTATGACTAAAAATATTTGCATCAAGAATTTTCAATAATGCTTCATTCTCAAAAGCTACTTTAATTAATACCAGTATAATTGCTTTTAACTTAGATATGGGTTCACAGCACTCACAATGCCAGTGGGTATTTTACCATCTATGGAGATGAATCTTTGCAATCAGATCATTTTAACTCAAGACTCAGCTTTGGAGACACACAGACTATTTGGGCAAGGACTGGTTATCTGGGGTTCCTGAGAAGAACAGAACTCACAGATGCAAATGGAGGTAAGAGGTTTCTCACTATCTAGGTCTGTGCAAATAATTTGAATTATTTGGAGGGTGACACCGCCCTTCTGGTACCTAATATGCTCCATCTGTGAAGCCTGTAAAACTGCAGAGAAACCCTTAGTTAAAATAATCAGAAAATAAATCAGAGGGCAAGATTTCCCTACTGAAATAGCTGCTTTTACTTTGTTGTACTTCAGGTACTATAAATCCCTTCCACCAGTGACCTTTTGGCACTGCTAATATACCCAGTGCTTCGGCTGGAAAAATATGAAATACAGCTGAAACTGCCATCGTTTGCTTTGGCAGTTGTGTCCCCAGGAATGCATTTGTGCAGGTGGAAAAAGCCTGGTTGGAGTCTGAGCCCTGTCCCTCCTGTGACCAGCAGCTCTGCTATAAAGCTAATCACAGGATCTGTCCATTCCTCAGATTTTCCTGTTTTACCCCAGAGGGTTTGGTGCTTGTAACACAAGCAGTAGCCTGCAAGAGAAGCTATAGGGTGTTTGGGTTTCTGTCAGGAAGGTACAGGACTTCCTTGCTTGTTTTAATGATGTTCCTTGTCTCTTGTACACATGTTAGTGAACCAGTGCTGCCAGGCACACAAAGGCTGTGCTGGGGAAAATGTTGGTTTTGGGTTTTTTTCCCTGTGATTTTTGAGGAGCACAGTGCCACGAGTGGCTGTGGCTGAGCTGACCGGGGGAGGCTGTTGGCCAGGTAGGGTTTCCAGCAATGCTGTGAACACCTCCAGGAGTGATCCCATGGTATTAGAATAGCTGCTTCTCAGCCAAGAAAGAATTCATCAAATCTGAAAACATTTTAGCATTCCCTGTGGATTAGGCCAGGTGCCATGTCCTTATAATGGTGCCTTCTGAAGAGATTTACTTTGGGCTGCATTGGCTTTTTCCCTTTCATGATAGCCCAACACTGAGAAAATCCAGGATTGTCTGAGGATATTGCAACTTAATCAGTCAAATAGTTTAGGTACTCTCCTAGCAAAGAGTTGCTCCATTCTCCTACTTTTAGCTCCTAGTGCAGAAAGTTCTCAATCCTTTATTAGGTAGATCTCATATTGTCATTACAACACCACCACACAACTATCCAAATCCAGGCAAAAAAGTTTTCTGCTTCTAAGTCTGTTAGCAAATATTTTTTTGTGACTAGCATGTAATTATTTATTTTCAGCCTAGTGTCTTTTAAAAAGTGTAATTTCAGCCTCATTTATTTCTTCAGTAGGTAAAAAATATAGGCTATAAAAATGTTATGCTTAAGTTACCTGAATAAGCAATTTACAATCTAGCTAGAGCATGTTTTTAGTTTATTGATAAACACCTTTGTAATAGATTAAAGGCACTTGTAGTGACCATCTCAAAGCAAGTGGAAGAACATCAGCCACACTGTCAGGATCAAATCTGTTCTTTCTCTTTGAAAAAACAGAAACAAGGAACCTATTGTCTATTCAGAGTGCCTTAAACAAAAGGAATGTGTTCTGCATCCACCTGGGAGAAAATCAGGAATTCTGCCACTGTCTTTGGATAAAGATTTCTTCCTTTGTCTTTTTCAAATGGAAATAGTGTTTCTGCCTTCCTTTCTTCTGTTTTTTGCTCTGCATTGCACTTCAGTAATGGAAAATGCTCATTAGTTCAGAAATCACTTCGGGGTTTCAGAAATTTGAGGATAACTTATGCTGTACTTATTTTACTTAGTTCTTAATGGGAACATTTCTATAATTTAAAGTACTGGAGAATAGAATCTTTCTCTTTTATTTTTTTACCCCTTTCCTGCAGAGCGCCATGATGCACTTTATGTGGTGGGTGCATTGGATGAAGCCATGGAGCTGCGAGGGATGAGGTACCACCCGATCGATATCGAAACCTCTGTCATCAGAGCACACAAGAGCATCACTGAATGGTAAGGGCTATAGAACACCAGGACTCTCAGAAAAAGCTGAAATATCTATAATGTCTGGGCTTTTTCCTTGGATATTGCAATTGATCCAGGAAATGGCCTGTTGGGATGGTCACAGGATTTATAACCCAGCTGCAAATGTGTCCTTAGGATGAAACTTTTCACAAAAAGACTTAATCAGAATGGACTGATTTCAGATAAGTTCATTCAGTATATTTCTTTTTCTTTTCTTCTTTTTTTTAAGGAATAAGCAAGCAAACATTTCAAACAACTGAACACACTAATAAATTTTATTAGTGAACACCCTGTTATTTTTGAATTGGTTATTAATAAATGAAGCAGTGATCAAATCAAGGTCACAATGGAAATTGAAGCAGTAAATCAATGAGTTAATAATAATGTTGTCTTAATCAATGTATCATCCTTAGATGTACACAGCAGGAAATCATTTCTTGAGGCCGACATGAGCACAAATTGCTTTTCATTATTCTTGCATCAGAAGACTCGGTCAGGTTGTTGTTTTGTTTTGCTACAACCACAGCTCAGCTATTCACCTTTCAGCCAAAATGAATCTGTTGCAATAGCCAGAGCAATTTAGTGCATTTTTCTTTTCAGTCCTGGTTGCAGAGGTGTGGCCTGGAGCAGGAAGCTTAATAATGAATGAAGCACAGCAGCTGAACTGGTCTTTAGTAAAAGACTTTGCTTTTTTCTTAAATATCAGTTAAAATGAATACAATTAGTTGCTTGGCTGACTGTAACTGAGATTTTGCCTTATTGCTTCCTCCCTTGAGTATCATCACTGCTGGAATGGTTTTGTGCCAGACAGGCATTACACAAGGAACTGGGTTCTGTGCCTTCATATAGAACAGTATGAACATTTTATGAATGTCATGAAATTCCTCTTGAAAATGTGTCAGATCAGTACCAGCAGTGGATGGAAAGGTTTCAGAGCAAGCTGTTTAAGGAATGCTCTATTATAAGATGGCCATAGATTGATAAATTGCTGTGCTCAGCAGTATCTGTTTGTCAGAGGGTGGTGTCCCCTCAAATTACGAGCTCACAGGCAGTGAATAAAGCAGCCATATCACACTGCAGAAATTGCAGGGTTTCAGTACCAAAAAATGCTTAAATTATGTTCCTGCTTCCAAGATTGCTGAGAGCACTTTGAGGATCCTTTTTGTTCCACAGTCATGGAAGTCCTGAGTGAAAAAGTGGCAACTGGAAAAGGGTTGGGGGTAGGCTGGAACAACCAGAGAAAAACACCACTGATAATTCTCAGTACCTTAACTCTTCCCAGTAGTTGGGTGATTGTGTACAAGGCACAGGAGTGAGAATTCAGGAAACACTCTGTAATGTTGCTACCCTTTGCCCAAAGGCCAATATTTAAGGCCAGTATTTCAGGGCTGTTTTTCCCTTAAAAAGAGAGATTGTTAATGAATTAGATGTGTCTCAGATGTGATCCCTGCAGAAAAGGGACACACAGTTATTCTGAGTGACAGCATTTGGTTTGCTCACAGTTCCCAGCCTTTTCCTAACAAATGCTCTGCCAAATAGTCATCATGGAATTTTTATTCACAGTCCTCGTCCTGACTGTCCTTGACTTCTCACTCGTAATTTTTTCAGCTTTTCTTAGAGACCCTTGTTTTGTCTTTGTGAAATACCTCTTGACAAAATAATGGTCAGCTAACTCATTATTATTATTATTATTATTATTATTATTACTACTACTACTACTACTACTACTACTACTAATAATAATAATAATAATAATAATAATTTGTGTATCCGTTTCTGTGGACAGGGGCATGAGCCTCTTTTCTTGTTTCAGTTACAATGCCCCAGTAAGGATTTAACTGATCAATTCCTGTTGCACACAGAAGGTGCTGGGTATGTCCAGTTGATAGATTGTAAAACACCCTCAGAGAAATGCAGCTCATTCCGTAACACTGGGCACCACTGAGGGACTCAGGATGTGCTGACTGACATGTGTTCCTGCTGGGCAGCTTCTGTCATTGAGGATCAGATCTGAAAGGTCATTTAAAATATTTCTTGTCTTTTAAGATACTTTAGCACAAAATCAACAGCCTCTGACTCTGGACCTTCTGTGTCTTAAGACATAACAAGTGAAAGAGTGGCACAGTCTGGTTTTGTTGTGATGTAAACACACACTGTGCATTTTGAAAGTGTTTCTAATACCACAAAATGTGGCATGTGCTTTAATGTATGTGCTTTAATTAAAGCACATGGTTGACTCATTTAAATATCAAAGTCTCAAAAGAGGAACAGAACAGAGCTTCCTGGAATTTGCTTAGAAGTGGTTTGTATACACAAAGCTACACAAGGTATTTGGAGAAGAAAACAATTAGGAGCTTCTTTCCCTGGAGGTGTTTTGACAACTTCCTTGTTTTTCCTGTGGCATTTGGTGATGTGGAAGCAGCAGGAGGGGCCATTCCCAGCTCAGTGCTTTGGCTGTTTTGCATCCATTGGGTGTGACTTGATTATTGTGACTCAGTTATTTCTTAAGGAAAGGTCAGCCTTCCTGGTCCCTAGCTTTTTGTTTTGAGTTTTTTATTCATCAGGGCTAGAAAGTTGATGCATAAGACAGACACAGTGGCTAATGTAAATTCATCCCAACCAGTAAGAACATAAAGAGCAGTATTTCCTTTTACTTCCAGTGATCACCACTGAGTTAGAACCATGACATATGAAATGAGTTTTAAATTAAATTGAAGCCTCTTGGGAGTGTCACTGATTTTAGGACTGAATAGAAGCTTCATGAAAGTTTTGGGAATCAGTTTCCTGAATTCAGACAAACTAATTTATTCTAAACCACATTTGAGGGACCTGCTCCTGAATCTTGCTATTAATTGCTTTCCCAAGTAACAGGCTTGCAATAGTTTCCAGGCATGGTTTTAAATGCTAACTCACACTTCAATGAAATCTCTCCAGTTTTTTTTTGTTAAAAAATATATAATACTAATTTAGATGTTTGTACAGCAATCGATAAAAATTCCAGGACCTCTCTGGAGATGGTCACCTGTGCAGATTGATACTTTATTTTGCTAATATTCAGCATCAATCAAAACTTACTAGAATGTCTGTGAAAACATAATTACAAATGAGAATTCATTTCACAGCAGTACTAAGTTAAAAGGGGCCTTCTCATCCTTGCTTTGGCTGCTCATTAGTTTTCCAGATCAATAAGCACATAAGAATTCAATCAAACAGTATTTTGGCAGGATCTGAATTTTTTTTATAAGAGTTAAGTACTTTTCTCCTAAAATCCATTCTGTCAAGCATCAACACAGAGCACATTTTCATAGCTAATTTTTGGGTAAGTAAGATATGTTTCCACAGTACATGGATTTTCAGAGCTGTCTTAGGAGGCTAAAACAGTGCACTTCTGTCTCAATCAAGCATTGACCTTAGGGTAAGAAGCTCTTTTTGAAGATGGTTTATGTACATAATATATTCTGACTTTCAGATGCTTATGCTCAAGACAGTTCTGAGAAATTATCCCGGATTTTATGAGGTAAAGGCGAGTAAAGTACAGGGCTTGATGTGTAGACAAACATGTGTAGAATAATAAATATTATTATTTATTCTGTGGAATAAGCTAGAGGAATAAGTGTCATAAACACCTGCAAGGAAGAATGAGATTGGTCTTTGTGGCTCAGCTGTGCTGACCTCCCATGAGATGCAAGAGCCTTTGGAGACTCTGGAGATGCGAGGAGGAGGAGGATGGAGGGAAGCTGTAAAACTACTCTGGGTCGAAGCATACACCAGACTTAGATACCCTCCCAGCCCCCATATTTGAAGAATAAATGCATTATCCTTAGCCAGAAATGGTCCCAGGTAGCAGAACCCAAAATTTATCTGCTTTGGCTCAAGGGCTTAACCAAAACTTTGGGGTCTTTCAAAGTTCTTTTAGCAAAGAGGAGATGCTGGGGATAATGGTGTTCCCTTGATGGTCTCAACTGTTAATCAGGAATGTCAAAACTCCTGTCCCCTTAAACCCAACAGAAATAAAACAGCCAAAATAAAACAGATGGAGACACAGCCTTATTTGTGTGGAAACCAATTGGTCCAGAAGAATTGCAGCTTTTTTGTGCTGGGCTCTGACCTGCCTGGACAGCAGCCAGCCCAGTGCCGAAGGCGCGTGGCCGTGTTTGCCGAGCAGGCATGGGGAGGAGGCTCCATCCCTGGGCACCCCGTGAGCCTGCACTGTGCCATGTGCCTTCCCAGGGCTCCACACCCTTCCTGGCAGGAGCTATCCCACTGAACTTTCAGCTCAGACCATGCTCCTGCTGTTCTTCTTGCTGCCTCCTCTCTTAAACTCCTGGGTTTTTTGGGCTGCTCTTCAAAAAGCCCCAGAGGAGGCTCCTCCACACACACATCACTCCATGAACACAGCAGAGCTGTGGCACTTCCCTGGCTTCAGAGGGAACCATGTGCTGTCCTACTGCCTCCTTCCATGGCTGGCAAGTTTCTCTGAAGTTCAGCCTAATCCTTAAAATGGCAACAGTATTAAAGAGAGAGCTCACGGGGCTGTTCTGCCCCACCTGCAGTGTGCTCTCTCTCGCTGTGTATAATTTGTCCTAAGTACAGGGAAAGAGCCCCAGGAGCTCCAACAAACGGTAACCAAGGTGCAAGAAAAGGGATAAAAAATTAAATGGGCGAAAAAAACCCCAAAACATTACTAATATTATTTTTTCTTTTGTTGCAGTGCGGTGTTTACCTGGACAAATTTGTTGGTCGTTGTAGTTGAGCTGGATGGATCTGAGCAAGAAGCTTTGGACCTTGTTCCTTTGGTCACCAACGTGGTCCTGGAGGAACACTATCTGATTGTAGGGGTGGTGGTGGTTGTGGACATTGGTGTAATTCCTATCAACTCCCGTGGAGAGAAACAACGTATGCACCTACGAGATGGATTTTTGGCAGACCAGCTAGATCCCATCTATGTGGCCTACAACATGTAGTCTTGTACCTTAAAGCTTCCATAGACTTTACTATAGATGTATAAAATTTTTTTGTGTCCACTAAAAAAGTGTGCAGATAAGATACTGACACTCATCAGAATGGAACTGTTTCTATTACGACTTTTCAAAGCAGTCACGATTGGCAGGAAATATAATGTGAAATGTTTTCTTTTACCACTAAATTTTAGAAAAGAAGGACTATGGGGTAAGGCCCTTCAGTGTGTTGGAAAAGCCCATTTTAAACTTTTTTTTTTTTTTGCTTATTGGACAATACTGCTTTTTGAGTAAATGTGGCTTTGTATTTTACATTAAGTAAGCTGAAGTAGATTTTTTTTTATTCTGCCCTCCAAATGGATTCTTTTAAAACAATTTGCATACTAATACAAATAGTTGTTTCCTTCATTTGTTTTAATATGTCATAAAAGGCTGATGAATACAGATCCATTACTAACTTAAGCCATTTTAGATCCCACATCTTAGGAAAATACGTAGTGGTACGAGGAGAAAACCCAAAGCAGCACCTTTCAATTAGAAATCTTGCAGCTTTCTGTCAGAGATGCTGAAAGCCCAAAGGCCAAAGAGCCTTTGCTGTTAGCGTTAGAATGGAAGAAATTTATAAATAAGGTGTATTTCGGCAATGAGCTTGCAAATATCTTTGTACTAAACTAAAAAGATAAAATAAGTTAACTACTTCTTCTGTAATTATGTACAAAACGTTTAATTTATTTTGATCTCTTTAGAAGTATAAAAGAGAAGAAACATTCAAGAATATTAAACTCTTGAAATGTTTGCTAATATAAAAAACAAAGTGTTGTATTATCTTGAGTGGATAGTATCACATCAAATATATATATATGAAATATAAATTCACTAATGACAAAAGATTTTAAAGTTTAAAATGCAGTACTTGTCACTTGCATGGTGTCTCCCACTGTAGATAATCAAATGTTACTCACAAATTTTTTGGAAAAAGAAAAAAAAAGCAATCCTGGATTGCTAAGTATCCCTGTCAAAAAGAATCCTCTAGATACCAGCAAGTGGAATTATTGCTGCCTTTAAGGCAGTGAATGAATTTAAGACTAAAAATGCACTACAATAATTTTCTTTTCTTTGCCATGGAGGCAACAATAAATATTCGTGCTGGCATGTGCATACACTTGTTAGACTTAGAAAAGGCAGGTTGAGGAATAGCACTGTTGTCTAGCTGCAGAACTTTGTTGCACAATTTTTTTCATTGTTTTAGTTGGTGTTTTTACTGCTATAAGGAAAAATTTCGGGGTTTTTTGCACAGAGTTATCAATTTGCCTCTCAGCTAGGACACGTAGCTCGGTGGCCAACGCTTCCAGTTTACATTTACAGGAAACGATTGTTCCGGTGGTCTTTAATTTATTCCTTAACGGAGAGGAGCCAACAGTCACTACCACCCTTGGCACGGGTCGTGCATCTGCTAACTGGTCCCTAAAGCATTAAACCATCAGAGGAATGGTTTAATGTCTAGTCCCTAAAGCATTACACCATCAGAGGAACCCATCTGCCTGGCTAAGGAGCCGAGGAGTCCCATGGTCTCCAGCCTGAGGCCGTCACGGGAGAAGAGTAGGAGAACATGCATCACAGCTGCCTTCATTTTACTACCTTTGGAGAAAAGAGGGGTTTGATTCCCCAGTTCTGTTGTCTTCCCTGCCCCCCCACGCCCCCTTTTTTAAAGCCTTCCCCTTCCTTCATGTGGTTGTAACTGAATTGACCTGTTTGTGATCGAGAGTGGGATTTACCAGCTGCAGTCCAAGAATGCTTTTCTTATTTGTCCCAAATGACGTTCATGTGCTGGCTCTCATTACCGGATATGCATGACTAAGATTGTTGCAGGGCAAATGTTATCATGTTTATATCACGTTTAAGGGAGTCTCGATGCTGGGTGTTAAAAATCTTTTTAAAAGGTAGGGACGTTTTAGTCTGCATGTACAGTACAGAGCATCTCGCCACGTCAGACGCGTTTTCTTTCAGGCCATCTTTTCCGCCCTCACTGTCCTGTGAATAGCCCTCTTCCTGCTCTGCAGACCAATCCCATACTTTGTCAAATTCATTTTCTGCTCCCTGAAAAGAATAAAATCTGTTCTTAATGGCAAGTTGTTGTAAGGTTTCAGACAAGATGTTGATTGATTACAAACATAATTGCAGTGTGTGAACTAACTTGTGAAGTCCTGCTGTCGCTGATCTCAGTACTGCAAAACAAATCTCGCTGTCGTTCAAAGCATCACTTTAACCTTCACGAAGTCAACTTTGCATTTGTAGAGAATAAAAGAACTGCAATGCAGTTGTGAAACGCAGTTAATAACAGCTCTCTTCTGCAACCTGTCATCTGTGGTTGTTAAATCCTGAGTTAAGAGAAATGATAAACTGAGTTTCTGGTTTTGTTGTGCAAGCAAAAGGAAGGAAACATTTAAGCACCATCAGACTGAGCAATAAAGAAGGATTGTTCTGTATTAGAAACTGTACTGTAGATAAACCATTCATGAGAATGTATAAAATGTTTGTCTTGTGACCTTGTGCTTTTGGAGTCAGACAAAACCATGTAATCAACTCGATGCACATGCACAAAAAGAGAGGGTACACAATGAACATTTAAACACAAAACTAATCAAACAGGAGCAGATTCCTCATGGTGCTTGTTTATTATATATATTTAATCCTGCTTGACACTTTACCCAAGGGAAGACTGTCCCTTTTATCAGTTGAATGTTAGCAGCGTTATTTCATAGAGTGTGGTGACTGGTTAGAGAAATTCATGTAACTCAGCCAATCACAGATTCAAACAAAAATTTTTATGTGCAAAGGACAGCAACCTTCTTGTATGTTAAACCACCAGTACGCTTTGTACATCTGTGATAACGCCTGTTTTATATTCAAATGAACAAATAAAAGCTTTTATTTTTGTTGCTCTGAAAATATCAGTTTCTTAATTAGTCATCTAAAATGGAGCTTCCGAGAGCTGTGGATGCTCAGTGGAGGAACATGGAGAGCTATACTGTAATTTTATTTTGTTTACCTCTCTTGTTGCATAATTTATTAGTACAAATCATTATACTTTTAACAATGTTTAAATACTGGTGTGGGCATTTATTGCTGAAAGACTTTCATATGGCAACAAATGTTTTTTGTGAAATGTTTTTTTAATTCTTTTTAATATATTCAAATATACTGTTCACATTTTTGCTGAAAGTGTAAAGATTATTGTAAGCTTGGTAACATTTTGTGAGAAGCAATAACAAGCATTAGTACTGTAAAACTCCTCAAATTTGTCCCTTATCACTTTTGTTGCAAGGTCCTGCTACTGACATGCTGCCAGTCAGTCAAAAAGGAAGTTCCTGACCCAGGTTTTGCAGCTCTGATGGAGCTTTCTGCCAGTGGAAGTTTATGGGTTACAGTTTGGTCACTCACACACGTGGGGCTGGAGCCTCCCTATGCTTCAGCGGCCCTGGGCAATGGAAATGTGATCTTGGAAATGTGATCTGCCCCTTTCCATTGGCTCTTTCCAGAAAGACCTTGATTTCAGAGCTGGCTCTGAGCAGCAGCATTCCCAGAGAAGAGGTTTGGCCACAGCTCCCGTTTTCCAAATGTGATTTCGAAGGGTGAAATTCTCAGTCCTTGTGTCTCTGGAGTCCTCTCTGGGAAATTCAGGGTGTAAAATCCCATCTCTGGTGGCTCAGATTTCAGGTTGCTTATCACAAGAGGTAGGTGCAGTTTTGTGGACCCACAATTACCCTGAGCAGAGAGGGAGATCCAAAAATTGTGGGAAGGAGAAAGCAAGTTAGAGATGGCAGAAAGAAGAGGATGGCAGAACAGTTCTTGATTGAATTTTACAAATTGTTTCATAAAAGCAAAAAGGGAATTGATTTTTATGTTAATGGAATTAAGGTTTTTTAAAGGTTAAATACTTCAATTCCACATTTTAAAAATTATTTTGGCAAAAGGTGGCTATAACACTGCAAAGCTGGTGGGAAATCTCAACAAAAAAAAATTGTAGGGTTAGAAGAATCATGCACATTAAGAACAGCACATTTTCTTCATTATCACATTGATAATAAGAATGTAAGAATTGGGAAAAAGTCTGATAAAAGACCATACACCTTTCCTTTTCTGGTTTCAACACAAAGATTTGCTTTATGCAAGGGAGGGAGGGGCATTCATAGAGATCAACCACAAATTCTCAGCTGTCCCCTTGTGGGCAAAGCTGAGTTTGGGGGAGTTTTGAGCTCTGTCCAGCAGAGCCTCTCTCAGTCCCTGCTGGGCCACTGAACCCCCCGCAGCCCTGGGGAGGCAAATCCAGCTGTGGCTCCTGCCTGGGCACCTCCTGGTTTGGGGGGGCTGGGCTGGATGGGCACTGGGGAGAGCTGCAGCCTACAAGAGCCATCCCAAGGGAGATGGACCCCTCTGTCCCCAGGGTAAGAGCCAACTCCAGTTCTGAATTTTTTGTTTCTTTTTTTTTTTTTAATTGGAAGAAGCTTTTGCTTTAAAATTGAGATTTGAAGAGGAAAAAGAAAAAAAAACCCATCCAGATTCTACACTGTGAAAGTAGAAATTAACCATTTTTGAGGGGATAAAATATAAAATAATATATTGTCAAGTTTTTTCTTAAAGATAAATGTATGTTATTTTTTTTACATCTGGAGTGCCCCATTTGGCAGCCCACCTTCCCAAAAGCTCTCACTCACCATGATTTAGGGTTCTCCTTTTCATGGTTTTTTTCTGTTCTTTTTTGAGGGGTTCTCTTTTGTACCTTAAAGCTGGTACAGAAACCCTCTCAAGGTTTGCCTTGTTTGTGCTGCACCTGGCTGAGATCAGCATCTCTGACACTGCTGCTCCCCTTTTGTGCACAGCAGACGAGGATGAGGCATCCCTGCCCCTTCTGGCACCATTCTGGCTTCTCAGACCCACCCAGGTTCACTGAGCAGCTCCTGCTGCATCATGCCAGTCACAGCCAGTGCTCCTCTCTTCTTTCTGGTCTGCACAAACAAGATTGGTCTGCACCAATTGCACTGCACAAGATTGGTCTTCTTTCTGGTCTGCACAAAACCACAGGCACTGTGGTTTTCTCTGTGATCCACATGGGGAAAAAAAAGTCTCTTTCCCAGGGATCCCACAACACATATAATAATATATTTTTTTTTTAATTACTGCAAAATATTGTACGGCAATGAGCAGTTAATGGTGGATCCTAAAGCACAAAGCTGATCTCGTTTTAATTTTGTGCTTTGGCATGTGGAGAGTGGCTGGAGGAGGGGACAAGGCTGATGGAATTCCACTGGGAGTGGCCTCCAAATGTGACTGGCAGCACATGGGAGAGGTTTGGAGATGCCAGGAAAGGCACCAAGAGCTGTACTGAGCTATCAGGGTAAGGACACCAGTGGGGGAAGCCATAAATGAAGGGCAATTTTAGGAACAGTGTTTGGTGGAGAAGGTGAGGCCAGAAAAAGGAAGATTGTGCATATGGAAGTAAAGAACAAGCAGCTGCGACTATCTAACCCTGTGGCTTCAGGCACTGAACTTTAGGGGCCTGCATTTTAATTTTCTCACCTGGGGGAGTGGATTTCAATCAGGAAGCTGCAGATGCTGGGACACACCTCACTGTTCTTAGCCCAGGGTCTGACTGCAGGCTGGGATGAGCCACCCCTGCTGAATTCAGCCAGGGGCTCTGCAGGAACACCCAGGAGAGGAAATGTATGGAGATAGGAGGACAGACATGTGCAAGGCATGGACAGAGTTCATCCCAACCCCAGTGGCTTGGGAAACTAAAAACAACCAGGTCTGTGTCAGGACTAAAGAACAGAAACCCTGGGAGAAGACAAGAGCAGGAAAAGCAGATGCAGGCAAGAAGAAAATAACATTTCCATGAAGCCAGGCCAGAAGGTGAGTATGGCATGGGCAGCGTTCACAGGGCAGCAGGAGAATTTGAGCCAGCAACTGCCCAAAGGAAACAAGTGGCTGAGGAGAGACAGAGGAATTAAACTTTCATTGCAGACACACGCGCTCATTAGCATTTCTGGGATGCCTCTCTTTAACATTTGGGTTTGGACACTTTCCTGAAATCTGCAGGAGGATTTTTTTTGGATTCTCTCCTAAGCACAAGTAGCTGTGAGCTGGGGTGGGGCTGCACCCTCGTGTGGCCCTGCAGGGTCCCTGCATGGCTCAGTCCTGGCTGCAGGGGCAGGGATGGACTTGCACAGCCTGAAAAAGCCTCTGGTGCCAGGGCAGGCATTGGGCATCCACCGTGGAAACCCACAGCCTCCCATGCCACTCCAGGGTGTAGGGCCACAAAAACTGAATGGGAATGCTTGGTTCTTCTCTCACAGCTCTTTGGTTAGCAAAGAGAAAGAAGAAGTGTGGTCTCAGCTATAATTATGTTTTTTCCTTCCATGGAGGTAAGTGTTTTTTCATCTTGGAGCAAAGCCATTTTACAGTACAAGAGGCTTTTAACTACTGTTTTAAGCCATAATGAAATAACTGTTGGAGATCACTCAGTTTTGAAAATTTTCTAACAAACCCCATGTTTTCTTCAATGAAAACTTCCATTAAAAACTCCTGTTTCCAGTGGAGCACCCAGCAGGGCCATGGCCTTGCTGCCAAACTGGTGTGAGTGCATCTTGCTGTGCCTGCATGAGCCACATGTGCTGTCTTTGCCCTTCACTCACAACTGCCAGAACCATTTATTTCTCCAGCATGATAAAGGCAGTGCATCTGCAGGACAGACACAAACTCAGGATGCAGCCTGTCCTTTTGGGATGTGGCAAAGTCCCATTTTGATTGGGAAATGCTGAGCCACAGGAGAATAATGATTAGGTCTGTAATGGGACAGGCAACTCCAGACACTGCTTTTCTTCACCAAATGGTGAAGGAGCAGAAGTTGGGAGAGGTGGAAACACTCCCTCTGCTCAGGGAGGTCTGGAGCAGGATCACAACTGGGAGAAAGGAATTCAAACTCCGAACAAGCAGTTAAGAGAAGCCCATAAATAGGTTCTGACTCTGCAGGTGATTCTGTACAGAGATTCTGTGCTTCCATCAGCCTTGGGCTGAAGAGAAAGGCTCTGGGAGTGGGAGCAGTGCCAGGGGCAGAGGCAGAGGCTGAGGCTGCCAGTCTGGGCTGTGCCAGCCTAAGGAGGAGCTTGGGAGCCCTCTGGTTTTCAGGCTGGAGTTCCTGCTGCTCTCTGCTTGAAGGGCCCTCCCTGTGACAATCGTCCATGGCTTTCCAAGGGAGGCTCCTGCATCAGGAGAAGCCCGAGGTGGCTCAGTGCTGCACCTGAGCTCAGTGTCTGTGGCATTTCAGGACAAATCCAGTCCCTGCAGCAGTCCCTGCTGTGTGAGTGGCCTCCTGCTCCCCTTCCTGGTCCTGAAATCCCAATGCCATCCCCTGACTGGAGGGACAGAAACTCCAGGGCCTGGGGGCTTTCCTTGCCAGGGCAGCATTGCCCCCACCCAGATTTGTCAGGGAGAGGCAGCAGAAACAGCTCTGGGGAGGGCAGGAACAGCTCTGGGAAGGGCAGAAACACCACTGGGAAAGGCAGGAGCAGCTCTGGGAAGGGCAGGAGCAGCTCTGGGAAGGGCAGGGCAGTGCTGGGCTCCTCTCAGCACCCAGCCCCCCCTCCCAGCCTGCCAGAGCAGCTCCTGCTGTGGCACTGGGGAGCCCAGGGTTAAAACGCTGCTGGCTCCAGTGTCAGTGGGAAAACAGAATTGCATGGCTGAGCTGCACATCCTGCATTTCTTTGGGGCAAAACTAAAAGGCTTTCCAGCCCTTGTGGTCTTCACAGACCTGTGAAAAGCCAAGAAAAGGCTCTGTCACTCAGGCAAGTGTTGTGGCAGCCAAAGCAATTCTCTCTCCAGCACATCAGGCACGCATGGCAGAGTTCCTGGCCCTGCTTCTCCTTTGGGAATGAGCCAGGGCTGCTGCTCCTTGGAGGGGCTGAGCTGCAGGGCCAGCAGCAGGGCATGTCCCTGCCTGTGCCACGGGGTTTGGGGCCTCATCTGCTCCCTGCCCAGCCACAGCAGAGCCAGCTCCTACACCTCCCAATGAGAACAGTGACAAAGCCCTCTTTCCTGGTGACAGGGACCTCAGGAGCTGCTGTGTGCAAGGCACTGAATTCCTTTTTAATGAAGCCATTTTTCACCTTGAAGGCTCTGTTACAAGGGACTAAAGCACTTTGGTGTGCTCAGGCATGGTGGGATCATGGCTCAAAGCTGGCCCAGTGCAGAGCTGGCTCCCACAGCTGCCATGGGAGTGAGAGCAGGAGGGAGGCAGAGCCAGAATGTGGCTGCAAGTGGGGCCCCAAAGCCACCTACAGTGGCTTTTTGAAAAAGCCACCTTTCCTGTTAATGAACCTAACCTTTCCTGTTAATGAAATAGTTAAAAATGAACGTGCTCTGGCTTTATTAATAAACATTGTTTTCTTCTGCAGAAGTCCTTTTTCAAGCACTAGTAAAGCATTTTGTGTAACCAGATTCACAGCGTCTCCTGATGCAGAGCTGAGTTTATTTTTAGATCCCTCTCCAGGGTAAATCCTATTTCCATTGAAGCTTCACGCCAGCTTCATTTGCACTCAGGGAGTTCAGCAAGTGCCCGGTGGCTTTGTAAACAATCACATCCCTCTGCCTTTTAGCATGCACTGCTCTGCCTCTCTTGGCATTTCTTCTGAATAATCTTCAATTATCAGCCCCCTTCCATGTACAAATTATCTACAAAGTGGATGCTGTGCTTAATTTCAGCCTCTTCATTGCTGTTTGTCATCACTGAAGGGATGAAACTTCCCTTCTGTGCCTCATTCGTTGCTCCAGGGACATGGGGCTGGAGAGGTCCTGGGGCAAGCAGGGCCATGGGGAGCAGGAGGGATAATTCAGAGTTAATTGTCTCTTGATTCTCTTTCTGATTTTACAATTTTGAACCTCTAGTAACCAGCATTTATTTTTCAAAGAGCATTACTCAGTCTTTCATACTGTTAAGGCTTTTGACATCTGGAAATAGGTTTTATTAGGGGGTTTGGAAGGTCCAAGATAGTTGGTTTTATTCCTTTTACATTAACTGTAATCATCTCCCACTTAAACTCAACAATATTCTAGTATTCTCACAAATGGATGGACCTTTCTACTTGCAATTGCATTTCCTTAACGTGAAACAACACAAGAAGGGCCTCTCTGGTTTAGATATTCTCCCTAATTTCATTTATGAAAGCATTTGAGAGGCATGTGCACAGATCACAGATGTGTTCACACTCAGGGAGGCTAAAATTGACAGGGTGGCCCCTAACTACCAGTAACAAATCCCAAACATATTTCACATCATTGGTCATTTAAGATTGTGAGAGGCAAACCACCCATGAGCTGGGCAGCTCACTCCACCTAAAGGAAGCAGGAGGCAGAAACCACAGCTCCTCCTCATTAAAATAAAGGAATAGCTAGAGTTTAAAAAAATAATAAAAATTAATTAATTAATGACAACAACAACAATAATGATAATAATAGGAGAAGCCAACAATTAAATGTTGAAGCCTTCATAGCTGTTGCTCTACGACCACTGCCTGCAGTGGTGGTGCTGAAGGAACAAAGAGAAGCCCCCACTCACCCTGAATTTCCTGATGAAAGGGAATTTGCAGAGCTGGGGCAGTGCAAAGATAACTCTGCTGCTCTGCTGTGCCAGCTGGCAGTGACAGGGCCCAGTGTGGGACAGGGATGGAGCTGGGCAGGTCACAGACAATCTGTGTTACACAGTGCAGCTGGGAAACTCTCTTGGCACGTCCAGGGATCTGTTTGATCCGTGTCCTGGCCCCACTGGTGTCACCTGAACTGGCAAATGCACGTGGGGAGGAGAGGGGAAGGGAGTGGAGGAGCGTTTTCACTGGGGATTTCTGCCTTTGGAGTGCTGGTGAGCAGTGCTGAGCTTGAAGAGTGACTGCAGTCATCAAAAAGGGAAAGTGCCCTGGGATGGGAGCTGAAGGGACCTGCTGCTTATTCCTGATCCTGCTTTGCCAGCTTATTCACTATTCACTGTTGACACTTAATTGAGTTTCACAAGATGAAGGAATTAAATATGGCTCATGTAAGAACAGAACTGTTTGGATAGTGAAACAATAAAAGAGACTTTGAGGGGTCCCTCGGGACTTGCAGGTCTTGCCAGGTTTAAATTTCCATAAGGAAATTCTGAATTGCCACAATGAAACCAACTCCCAGAGAGCCTCAGCTGCTGCAACCCTGAATTGTGGTGGTGCTCACAGGGTCCCAGGACCAGGGAAGAGATGAGAATGTTGACTCCATGTTTCAGAAGGCTGGATTTATTATTTTATGATATATATATTATATTAAAAGTAAATGATATATTAAAACTATACTAAAAGAAGATTTCATCAGAAGGCTTGCAAGGAAAAGAAGAATGATAACAAAATCCTGTGTCTGACCGAGAGTCTGAGCCAGCTGACTGTGATTGGCCATTAATTAGAAACAACCACATGAGACCAATCACAGATGCACCTGTTGCATTCCACAGCAGCAGATAATCAATGTTTGCATTTTGTTCCTGAGGTCTCTCAACTTCTCAGGAGAAAAAATCCTAAGGAAAGGATTTTTCATAGAACATGTCTGTGACACTGAATTCCTGGTGGAGTTCCAGGATGACCCACTCTGCCTCAAGCCCTTTCTCTTGGGTGGCTGCAGGACATTGTCCATGGGCCCTCAGGTCCTCTGGTGAGGGCAAAGCAAGGCTGAGCCCAGCCTGGCTGCTGCCAGCGCAGGACCTGGCTCTAAAACCAGGACTTGGGGTGACTGCCTGGGCTGGAAGGATTCCCTGCCAGTGCTGAGAGCCACGTTAAATGCTGAAACCCTTCCCTGGCCCTGCTGGCTCCCCTCAGCCAGGACAAGGCTCCTGGGAGCTCAGGCACAGCCTCCACTCTCCCTCCAATTCTAACAGCAGCCTCATGCCTGCCCACCCCAGGATGTGAGGACAACTTGCCAAAATCAACACAGACACATTCAGTGAGGGTTTTTTTTTAAATACATTTATTAACCAATGTTAACACATTAAATGACTCTATATATTGCTAGTCAGAGCAGCTTACAAAATGCCAGAATGCATCATAAACTGGACAGCCACAATGAATAATTACAATGTGCATAGTGGCTAAGCTCAACACTTTAATATAGCTTTATGATTTGCAGAAAAAAATTAATTTTAAATCATGGTTCCTAAAACAATCAATTGTAATTTTACCTAAAACTTATACAAAACCAGGCCACAATCTTTTTTTTTTTTGTTTTGTTTTTTTTTCTTTAAAACACACAGTTTTCACGCTGTAGTAACTTGGAAATGTGCAACCGTGTCAACAGAGACAAAAAAGCCAAAGTAACACGAATCTTACTTTCATGCAGCTATCAGTTAAATATTACATATTCTGGAATGATTTTACACCAAAAATATTTCCACAATACTTGCTTTCATAGGGGTGGATCGAAGTTTTGGAACTTGTAAAGTAATCGAACAAGATTGAGTTTTAGTTGTGAAGTGTTTTACAGTCACAACACAGAGGCGACAAAAGTTAATTACACATTTATCAGGCAATAATGCAGCTGTGGTAATACAAGTTACCATCTACTTACTATTTATTCCAATTGACTTCCCACTTAATTTCTGCAACATATTGGGCATTATTTGGCAGTATCTAGTCAATTAACTTATATCACCACTGTAAGTAAAAAAGGTCAGAATTTCAGTGGTAGTTCACAGAAGTCTTAGTTATATTTTTGTCTTTACAATGACCCTGACAAATCCTAGAGAAAACTTTTTTAAAGGCTTTCCTCCTGATTCTTCAGCTTCCATCGTTCCATCATGTAATTGCTTTCAATAAATATCAAAGATCTAAATAAATATTTACAAATTATTCCTCTAACTTCTCAAAAAATAGCTGGATGATTAATGGGCATATGACTCAGTCTAAGACCAATCTTTGAAAGAAACTAAAATGTGGAGACACTTTAAAAGAAAAGCTATTTAAGTAAGCTTTACATCTATTTAAAAAATTGTCTCTGAACATGGATGCAATTCATATATCTATATATAAAACAAACAAAAAGAAAATCATTTGTCAACTATCGATCCATTCCTATTGGTAATGCTTCTTAATCCAGACATTCCGCAAAATACAGACTTTTTACAAATCACGGCATCTTTAATACAAGAAAATTAACATGCATTATTCTTCATTCTGAGTACAGTGATGGAGCTCATTATTAGGCAATGACCCATTACTACAAACATAACGGCTTCTGTGAAACTTAAGTGCTTTTTCTCCTTTTATTATCAGTTACAATGGACCAGGTGACACCAGATCAGAGGTGGTCAAATGACATTGAATTGGGGAGGCTAAAGGGGGGAGCAATAAAGTAATTTGTATGCCTCAAAATTCCAAGTATGAATAAAGGTAGTTGGGTTTTTTGTTTGTCTGGTTTTTTTTCTTTTTTTTTTTTTGGTTTTTCTTATTCTTGTTATAAGCACTCATGTTAGAACAAAGACGAAATGTGCAAACTTCAAAATTTAAATATTCATTTTTCTCTAAGATCCAGCTCAGTAAAAGATTACCCCAGTTCCCTGTGATTTTAAACTACAAGATCAAAGCTAATATTTTGTTATAAAAGTTATATATTGAAAAGAAATAATGAAAATAAAACACAGTTGGGAAATATTTAAGAAAAAATATGCAGGACTAGCACCTGCTGTGTCAACCCTGTTCCCTAAATTCAATCATGTACCCACTGGTATAACCAATAGATAATGCCTTTAAACAGTAAAATTAAGCTGAACAAAACCAGCTCAACAAGGTTAAGAAATAAACGTTACATCAAGGTAGTATGCTTCGTTTTTCTGAAACAGTTCTGTACTTCTTACATTCAGAACTAGTTTTTAAATGTTTTTTAAACATGTTAAACTTTTAACTTTTGTTAAACTTGCATCACTTTTTTGTTTTTAGATCTGCTGTTTTTAAAGATTAAAATCTCTGTAAAACCTAAAAATGTCTTAAAATTTGCTGAAAATGCAACAAATCCTCTAGTTTAAAATTATTTGAAGTAACCTGCTCCAACAGATGTTCAATTATTTTGCCAACAAAATTTTGGAGGAGCGTTTTTAACAGAAGACTGAAACAACTGTGCAAAATTTCTTCTAAGAAAAGTGTTTAAAGGCTGGTGCAAAATGGGAAGCAAATTCTAAACAATTTTGGCTTTTTTTTTTGTTTTTTTTTTTTGGAAACAAAAACCGCTCTGTCTGAGAATAGCAATCATTGGGGTGGCGCTCTAGGGGAGGAGGAGCCCTTTCATCTTTTCCTGCGGCAGGTGCGTTTGTGTTCGGCATGCCAGTGCTCCTGCTGACACTTGATGGAGCAGTAGGAGGTGTTCCAGCAGCAGTGGTACATGGCCTCCTCTTCACAGTTGTAGCACTGGGGAGAGCAAAAGAGATGGGATTATCCCCCTGGCAGATCCCTCCTCACCAGCATTCCCCAGCCCTGCACACACCAGCACGTGCACTCTCGGGAGGTTGCAGTTTATTGAAGCACCAAGATGTGAAAAGTTTCTGTTTCACCCCACACGTTCGAAGAATGAGTTGGAGCTCTTCAGTTCTTGGTCTCAGGGTTGTTTATTGTTCCTTATCTATAAAAATTTTTCTCCTGTCCAGCCAAGGTCCATCCAGCAGGACAGTTCCAGGCACTCTGCCTGCCCCCGGGGCAGTGTTATATCTTTATACTAAAAACTACATGTACAATGTTTACAATCACTTTCCAATACCTGTCACCTATAGGTATTGGAAAGTAATTGTAGTAATAGTGTAATAGTGAGCTTCTACTCTAAACCAATCCCAAAGTGCCAACATCACAGCAGAAGATGGAGGTAGAGAAGAAGAAGAAAGGTTGGACACACCCAAGTCCCTCCATCTTGACCCCAAAACCCCTATTCTAAAAACCCCAAAATCTACTTTTTCACTTAGTGATAATTTTATTATTACATTACTTAAACTTCTGTGGCTTTCAGGTCTTCATACAAAGCAGGTAATTTGCTCCACGGGTCATAATCAAACCCACAGGTGTTCTGGGCTGTGTGCCAGGGTCTCTGAGCCCCCTGGCAGGGGTCCTGGCAAGTCTGGACACCCAGAGGGATGTACTGAGTTCTGACAGTGCACAGCAATGCTCCTCTTATTTATGCTCAGGGCATCCAAGCATTTTTCACATGTGCTGAGTGAAGCAGCCATCTTCAGCAAATCCACACAATGCTTTCCTACTTTCCAGAGTCTGGATTATTGCTTTTCCAAAAATCATCTCTCACTTAAGAAAACTCATCTCTCGGAATTGTGGAGTGACATTTTTCAGGCACACAGCACAGGAAGCATCTTTTACCCTACATTTGTGTAACTGCACCCTGATCTATGTCTTGAAAGCTGCAATAAATCAACAGGCACTGCTGGCACCAACAGGCTCTGCACAGGCTTGAAAATCAGTGTTAGAGGTTTCTTTATAAGCCTGACTTGTCCCGAGGTTGCTGGGGAAGTTCCTTTAGGTCTAGAAAATGTCAAAAGTCACAACAATGACATCCCAGGAGACAAGAATTATGGGTTTGTTATAACCCATGTGCGGTCAGCCTGTAAGGACACTGCTGTCACTGGAGTTTGCTGACTGGCAGCCAGCACTGCCACCTCCTGAAGGGAAAGCCTTGTGTGCTCCATCAGTGCTACTGAGCAGATCAAAAAAAGTGGTTTTTCCTCCAAGTCTTAGATAAACCCAAGAAGGCCTGTCATACACAGGGCTCTTGCCCTTTGTCCTGCCTGCCAGCACTGCACAAAACTCCTGAAAGATGCTGCACAGCCCATGCTTTATGCAGAATGGTTCTGGAGAAAGCTGCAGCAAAGATGATTTCTACCTCGGAACACAGAGAACGCCCCCAGCCTTCTGATAGCTGGAAATCTACTTGGAAAATAACCCTGTGGCCTCTGGGGAACTAAGAAAGGGAAGGCAACATGCTGGTCAGCACCAAGGGTGGCCATCAAGGAGGCACAGCACCCACACAGTGCCCTGTCTTCAGGCAGGTTTATGCCCCTTAAGGCAGTGCTGCAAAAGCATGAACTGTCATTTTGACAAAACTCCATAAGATAAGGTGGCATTGCTGCTTAAGGGACCATTTATACTTCTGCATCCTGGACAGTCAGCTTCTAATGACCTCAAATTTGTCTTTCTGAATTTGGTCTGCTCAAAATCAGGAGGCATCTTTAGGAATCCAGTCTGAAATGCTCATTGCATGATGGTGAACAAGGGGAGGGATATCACACAGTCCGTGCAGGCTGCTATCAAACCACAAAATAACACACAATTTAATTTTTATGTCCTGTCTATATACAGCTTTGCTAATAAAACAGAGAATTACAAAGGAAACAAACCCAACTGCCTCAAAAGAAAAACCACAACAACCCACACTACTGAAAGGCAGATCCAAGAAAGCCAACATTTACATTGGCTAAACTGATAACCATTTATTTATATCAGCAATAAAGGGACTGCCCTAGCTGTGTGAGAAGGGAACCTCTCCATTTTCCTTTCATAATTTAGCTCCTGGGAAGTTTATTTGTAAAAATGTCTGCAAACAAGTGTCCTCTTGAGAGCTGTTTTCCTGGTTTTTCATGTTGCTGGCTGCCCACAAGCCTGTGGGAGCCATCAGGATCATCTGCTGGAAAGGTGCAGGGAGCAGCTGTGGCTCTCCATTATGTACAGCATGGGCCTCAGCCCAGAGAGCAAATTCACATCTGCTGGCTTGGAGAGATCAAAAAATGCTACGACAGGAGAGGACAACTGATCTGTGGGTCCTGCACTTCCCTTTACATATGCTGGCCATAAGTGTGGGATGTAAATCTCCACTTACAAAAGGAAAATAATGTCATCTGTGCTGGTACCAGCACATGTGGCACTGGAGGCAAAATGCCAGCTGGCCTCAGGCCTCCTCTTCTCTTTGTATTTTCCTCTTTCCTTTGTATTTTCCTCTTTCTAAATGTTATCAATCACTTGGGGTTTTGTTTCAGAGAGTACACATCACAGACAATGCTCATTCATTTAAAGCCCACCTGTTGCAAGTTAAAATAAATATATGTGTAAATAGATTTGAAAGAGAAAAAAGTTAAAAGCTGTCTATGAAATGACCTATGCACCAATTTAAATGAGTCTTATATAAAAATAAAATAATTTGGAGAAACTGAAATAGAAACATTGTCAAGACCAGCACTCCAGCCTGAACCCTAGAGGCCATGGAGGCGCATAATCTCATTATTGTTACTGCTGCCTTTACACTTCTTCCTTTTCTTTGCTATTTACTTGAGGTATCTGTATAAACCCAAATTTTCTGAAGGTATAAAAATGAAATTGGGCTAAGCCAATTGTGACCAGCTAGAGAAAGAGGAACTGTTATTCTTTAACTGTGCATTAGTCTTCTCAGGGCTGGAAGCACATCTCATGTCCTGTACACTTCCAGCAAAATGATCCCTTTATCCCAGCTGGACTTGTTTTTTAGGTATGAGAAAAAGACAAATACAGTGTGAATAATAGCAGCTGTATTCCCAAGCACACGCATCAGCATTACACAAACCCAGAGGTCTCTGCTCCTAATTAAAAAGCAAAGCCACCAAAACTCATTTAGTAAGTGTGTTAATTACATGAGATTTTGGTAAGGATGTATCATTATAATAGCAGCACACAAGTGCAGCCTTACACACCAGGGACTGTCATTAGTAGCACTGAAGGAAGAATCACTGGGGAGTTGTGTAATTGGACCGAGTCCAGCTGCCTGGGGCTGTGTGTTGGCAGGCAGATCCATCAGCCTGAATGCAGAGGTGTTTATCCTGACCCTCCCTCTCCTGCCTCATGCAAACCAGCTGCCTGCATGATGCCTTCATTTAGGCTGGTGATTGACAGATAGTCTGAGGCCACAGAAATAGGCAAGATTGTCAAATACTCTTTCTATCTTTTGATTGTTTTGCTCAGTAATGAAGCTTTATGTCCTCATTAATAAATTCAGAGATGTGGTACCAGGGCATTTTTTGATTAGTCTGAAGGATATAGTAAAGGCACACTGGAACAGATAACTCCAGTCAGTCTCTCTTGAAAATTCTACCTTCAAAACTACCAAAAAGCAGCTAAAGCCAACAGTCCAGCCTCACAATGATGTTATTGTGCCCCAGTTAGTGCATGTCAGCTGAGTGGTGACAGTGGTTCACATTGTGCTCTTCACTCCTGACAGAACAGAGGTAATTTGACATATTCTATAGTGGGCAAAGGCAGTTCCATTTCCCTCTCCAGTGCCACAGGTGAGCACACAGGCCCCAACAGCTGGTGACACACTGAACACAGAAACTCCAGCAAGTCAGTCAAAAATAACTTCTCTGGTCTGCAGAGACAGGTAGGGAGGAAATCTCTTATTGACAGAGACCCAAGCACTGCATCATCCTAACTCCCACAGTAAAACCTCTGTGAGGAACAGAAATGAAGACTGCAGGAACTGGGGCATTTGAGGTAATTATTCTCTTTCCAAAAAACAAATTCATAACTGTGATAGTCAGTGATTGACTGTCTTGCCTGAGTATTTTTTCCACTCTTCTCCAGAGCAGAGTTTTCCCTGCAGGGCCCATTGTTTCATGTAAGCACAGGGACTAATGAGGCTGAGCAGCAGCAAAACAGCCCCTTTTATAGCAGAAGGCAAATGGGGCTGCAGGGGGTGGCAGGACTGGCGGTCCCTTGGCTGGTGCCATCTCCTGGAGGTTCCTGCTCCTCTCCAGCCCCACCAGTGCTACAATCCTGTGCCCACACCCCTGTGTGTTACAGACAACTGTCACAGTGCTGTAGGACTTCCTCAGTGATGGCTTTTGCTCCCCTGTTCTGTGAAAATTAACAAAGAAATAGCAGACTTTGTGTGTGTGGCAGGTCCCAGCTCCTGGGCAGAGCAGTTTCCACCTGCACTCTGCTCCAGGCAAGCAGCACAGTTTATGGTTCTTGCAGTGTTTGGCTAGGTACTGTACAGCCATGTATGAGGAACACTCCAGCCTGAGAAAACACCAGCCACAGTCCAAATAAAACCAGGGGGAAGTTTGTGGTGTGTAGCAGAACAGTAAGTTAGATGTCTATTTTCACTTTTCTAGAGGGCATACCAATGTGGTTTTTGTAGCTGGTGCTGCAGAGTTGCACTTAAGGACCAAATAAGAGAGGAATACATTTCAGAATGTCATGTCTTAGAAAAAGCAAGGGGAGGAAAAGGCCAAAAGGATATCACTAACAGCCTTATTAGCAGGGGAATCTAAATTGATGCAGCCAGATATTGTACCCTCTGAGGTCTCAAGATCAAAGGAGTGTGAACATAATGCAAAGCATTTCTTATACGGAGTAAAACTGCATTTAGAAAAAAACCATTTTTGATACTAAGATCTGATTGGACTCGAAAAGATGTTGCTGTTAGCACTAACAAATTCAGATGGAAAGTAATCAAAATGCCAAGTTGAAATTTGGAGAAGATTTGAAACAGTTATATGAAGGAGAAAGCCTTAATGCTGAAAGAGCAGTGAAAGAGCAGTGCAGTTAAAAGCAAGGAAGAAATCCCCTTAACTCTCTTGTGATACATTTTTGACACTTACCCACTGCTTCTTCTTGGTCTGGGAAATCAGCTGCTTGTGCTGACCTGCTAGCTTCTTAATTTCTTCTAGAAACTCTTCTTTGCACTTCTCCTTTACCTGCTTACACTTTCTGTCCATCTCTCCTTGTGCGTTGGCCACAGCTTTGTTCACAGCCTGCCTTTTCTCCTCCTCCATCTCCGTGCGCAGCTGCCAAACACAGACAGCAAAACAAGTCAAGGGACAGCTCCTGGAGTTTAAAGTGTCTCAATTAAACCTCTACTCTTTAAATCTCTATTACTGATGCAGGTGGGGGTCACCTAATTTGAGATCTCTCCTATTTGGGAAATAAAAAATTGCTCAATTAGAGATATAACAAAAACAGATTTAATAAAAATAAAAAATGTCACTGTATTTCTACTCTGCTAGGCATCTACAATAAAGCTAAGTAAGTTCTATGCATATTTGCTCAATCAGTTTATAAATTTGATCAATCAGTTTATAAATTTATTAATTTCTCTTTAAAAATATTTTGTTTTCTCCAAATCTACAACTGCATATAAATCTACAGCAGGTGCACAATGGAAAATACAAAATAGAACATCCCTGAGTTCAATAAGAGGTATTTATTTATTTTAGTGTTCATTGTCAGTGAGGCTCCTCTGCCCTTGCTCAGGTATATAAACATTTGGTGTCTTAATCCTACAGGATTAACACTTGAACTCCCTAAGTTCATTTCACAGTCCTTCATCCTGAAGGAAATTCATCTTGTCTTAAGACAGGTACTTAAGAGAGGTCAGACAAATCATCCTCCAAATTGCCCTGCTCTCTCTAGCCAAAGGTGACCAGGTCAAGCTTAGACATTGAATTTTAAACAGGTTATTATTAGATAAGAAAATTCAAACAAATTTCAGTGACCCTATTTGATCTTTAAGTCAGAAGATGGGCAAAAGAAGAATTATTTACGATTAGCAGTTAAACAATGACATTGTTTAGAATCACACTTAACAATGGAGTGAAAGGCTTTGGAAACAGATACTCATGAATGAATGAAACAATTAGTTTCAGTTTTGGATCACAAATTGATTTCACTGGAAAGAATCAAAAAAGACAAGAGTTTTCTGTTTAAAGTAGGTTTGGTGGTATAGAAATGGTCTAAAAAAGCAATAATGGAGACTATTTTTATGTGGTCTCTTTGGAAAATGTTTTTTATTCATTTTGGTAAGAGGGGTTCCTACAAAAATAGGGGTTCCTACAAAAAGAATGTGAAGAAATCCCCAAAATCTCCTCTCCTCAACCCAGGGTAGGTGGTGTTCAACAAGTGTTACCTTTTCCACTGCCTCTCGCACGACTCTCTCAGTTTCTCTTTTGTGATCAGCTTTCATCCTGTCCTTGAAATCATTAAAGATTTTGGTGTATTTGTCATGGCACATGTTCTGACACACTCCATCATTACTGGTCTGGATGCTCCGATGCACCATTTTTGGAGAAGAGGCACTTAACTTCTTGGTCTGAGTTGAGACTGAAACTTTTTCAATGGGCTGAGGCATTGTGGGAATTTCCTGGCTTGAACTCACTGCTTCAGTTTCAGGTTCTGGCTCCTGCAGAGAAAGAACAAACTTGTAAATCAGATATCCACATAGAACAAGTCAACCTGTTCCCTTTTCAGGTCCCCCTGAAGAAAAAATGTTATGTGAGTAATATCAGTGTAATTAATATGAAAGGTGTCTGCTGAAGACCTGTAGTGCTAATGGGATGTGGGATCCCTGTGGAAAACCAACTTGAGAGTGGGCAGGTTCTTGGGTCAGGTTTTTCTGATTTCAGCCAGCCTCACCTCCCCAAAAGTATGAAAAAACTCAGAGGCTGTGTTGACTCCTTGGGATTGCTAGAGGTTTGCTAGAGATATTTTTCCCCCACAATATTCTGCCTAAAGAGACTGTAGTTGCATGGCCAAGGCTCCTGGATTGTTTTGGCAAACTCTGGGCTTACTCTGACCCAACAGGCTGCCCTGGAGTCTGTGATATTCCACTGACTCCACAGAAGTGCTGCAAAGATTGATCAGAACTTCAAAGGTCCTTTGAAGATGAAAGGCTAATGAGAGCCTACGTCTTGCTTCCAATAATATGGAACTAGACTTGATGACCACAGAGGCTCTGTATAATTACACAATTATCAAGAAAGAAGTCCCTGTTACTGTAGTGTACTGTGCTGAATTCAGCTGCCTGTGTTATTACAATGTAACACCAATTACTCCTGCTCTTTAGAACAGATTGACGTACTCCTGGAAATGTTTATTGCTATTTGAGGTGTCTGAAGACCTAAACAATTTCTTTAAAATTAAAGTTAGATCTTTTAATGCTCATTTAGCAGTGTGGAGACAAAGCCTTGCTCAGGACTGGACTTTGTGCCTGTCTGTGTGATGAAGCATTGCTCACAACATTCAAAAGGCTGACTGTGTATTCCCTTTTGCAATCAATTACTCTCTGAGAGGTCACTGTGATTGACTTCTGGATCCCTGATCACAGCTAAGAAGGCAAATGTTAAGACATAAATATATGAAGCAAATTACAGCATTTGCTTGACAGAAAACACAGCAAGAAAGGGAGATTACAGGAGGATGTCTCGCCAATCTTGCACTCAAACCAAGTTTGTGCCCCAGGGAACAGAGACGGTGTCACTGTCCCCATCCATGAGGCTGCCTCCTGCAGGATCAGGTACAATAGGGAGGCAGCTGCCTGGGAATGAAGAGTGTCCTTGTCCCTGTCCCTGCCACCACAGAGAGCTCTGCTCTACAGAGAGCTCTGCTCTACAGCCACTCTGCAGCTCTGCTGCTCCAGTCCCCGCAGCCTCCTCTGCAAGGGCATCCCGAGCCCTCTGGCAGGGAACACACACATATGTGCAAATGTTTCTCAGCGTTCCTCTCAGCTGGAAGGAGGCCAGGAAAGAGTCCTTGGCGGCTCGGGAAGAGATTTACGGCTCTCTCTGTAAGTGCCCCCTCGTGTACACGAGCAATAGCGCAGCCCTTGGCTCCCTGATCCCGCAAGCGGGATACACAGGGAAGCCCTGCAGACAAAGTGGGTAAGGTGGCTCATAAACTTAATAGTCTTGATTGCACTTCTAATTTTTGCTGTTTATGGGCTTGCTGATATCCTGAATTAGTTATTAAAGAAGAAATGTTGTAAGCTGGCTTGCTTTATTCACGATACAGAATATTCCAATGATGACACACATTGCTTGCATGTGGGAGGCACAATTACACTTGTTAGCAGGGAGTACCAAGCTGTGGGGCTGGAACTTCCAAGGCTATTACTGTAACATCACTAAAAGGTGACTGAAATTGAAGGAGTGCCTATTAAAATTTCAGACTTTTTGTACTTTTCTATCTCTACACAGTAATTGAGGTTACTCACTTCTTTCTTGAGTTCCATACTCTGGTTACGTCGTCCTTTCTTTGCTCGTGGTTCCTGAGTAACCTTCAGCTATGAAAATTAAGAAAAGCATGTTGAATCAACCCAAAAACAGTAAATGTAAGTGACTTTCATTTTAACATGACTGATATGCCTTTTATTTGTGATTATTTGCAATTATTTAAGGTATCAAATAGAAATGTTAACAGAATGTTCTTAAATGAGAAGTGCACACAATAAACTTCCTACATTATCACTGATGACTATGACTGCAGGAAGGAACAAAATTAAAGAACAAGTTCTACCATTCAACATGCACTTGCTAAACTATTCTTAATAATTCCTTTCTTCATTGCACACACAAGCTCAAACACTTTTCTGAGATATTCTGATATCAGTGACCCATACTTAGAAATCAGATCTTTTTGGATGCCAGAAAACAGCAGTGATTATAAAGAGAATATAAGAATGTAAATATGGTAAGATCACCCAGACTGGATTATTACTGGAGGAGTATGGATCTTTATGCTTTAGAATAAAAGTCAGTCTCACAGTAGAAACAAGGATGAGATCTAAGTGGATGGTAATTATCTTATAGTGCTTGTAGAGAAGTTCTTATGCCTGCTTTTGAAGCATGGCTAGCACTAGCTAGTCTTAGTAACAGGATATTGCAGACTACAGCAGAACAGTGAGTTTGATGGCTACTCCTGTGTTCCTGTATCTGGGAAACCAGTAAAACAGGTATAAGCATTAGCCAAGTCAAGGAAGAATAGTTGGCATTGAAGAGAAAATATGTAAATGTACACTTCAGACCTTGTGACTGACACTTCTGAAAAAAAAAGGGAAAATACCAGTTCTTTTATTTGTGACCATTTTCCTGTTTTACCACAGGCTGTTGTATGGTTGCACACGTGAATTTAAATAAAGGGGCTACAAAGGGTTAGCTAAGCAGACCAGGCTAAAAAATCCTAAACCAACATTGCTAAGGAACAACCTCCCACCACAACATAGAGTTTCATAAACTTTTTAGTTCCAGACTGGGTGATAGACCTGTTTGACAAAAGGACAAAGGAAGAGGGTAAAAATACACCGATTTTTTTTTTTTTTTAAATACAGACTTAGAGAAAGGATAGGGGTTTTAAATGAGGAAAGATGTTGCCAGGGAAAGGGCTGCCAAAAATACAGAGAAGCATCCTGCAAACTATGATAATCTTACTGCCAAGTCACTAGCAGTGAATATATAACACCCTCTTGAACAATGAATGATTAGTAAAGATCAGCTATGATAAGGGAATTTTCATGTGGAAATGCAAAGTTTTGGATCTTGGCCATTTGGGCTCTTTGTTAAAAAAAATGTGATTTTTCTTGTTTTGCAGAATTATTTTTAATGACTTTAATCAGTCGCTGGTCACATGGTCCTCAAGTGCAACGTTTGCACCTAACTTCAGTGGGACCTGCTGAAAATGTCATGGCTGGTGTAACTTGTGGATCTGAAGGCAGAATAGAGCTCAGAGTGAGCATACTCCAGCTGTGAAAAGGCTGAGCAGCCACAGGGCTGTCCCTTGACAGAGCTCCAAGAAGGCAGTGTTGCAGTCCATCTGATATCTGTGACATTTGACTCGAGCATTCCTATTTAACTTTAGAAATCTTGATCTGTCTCATCAAGGTGCTGTACGTGACAAACACTTTGACACTTCGCAAAGGTCATCCAAGAAACTGAGGAAAGAAGGAAAATCTAAATTCTTGCTATTACTGAGAGCAAGATAGGGATAATAAGGGGGAACAAGTGATAGGAAGAATAAATCTTTAAACCCTCTTGTCCTCACAAACCTGCAGACAGAGCACAAGGCTAATCAACAGCACATTAATCAAAACCACATTGACTTTGTACTCTTTAATGAATTTCCCCAATTGCTAATATTGCAGCAGCACTCACTTGCTCATTGCTAGTGGAAGAGATGCTGGACTCTGCCTCCTCTTCCCCTTTGTCCTCATTCTTTGATTTCCAGAATCTTCCCTCGCGGAGGAAGCGCTGGTGCAGCTCCAGCTCATCACAGGCCTTCTTCCAGCCCATGCTGCGCTTCACGTGCAGCCGGTGGATGTTCACTGTGATGTCTTGAATGTTTTCAGAGGGGATCCAGGCCCTTGTGAATACACAGGACAGTTCAGAAACATAAAATACAGGTGAAGGATCTCAGGCAGTTTTTCACAATGGTCGATCACTGACAATTCCTTTTTGATTTTTTTTTTTAAACTCAACACATTTGAAAAAATGGACTGCATGCTGTTGGAGATTTTTGTTATTATAAATACTTGTTAGCTGTTGGTGCTATGGCTTAAAGTCTCTCTCATTTTTTATGAGCCACAAACCTTCCCCAGCACCATCTCTTACCTGTTCTCTTGTTAAATGACCTGACTCAGACACAGAAACATTTTTTTACTGGAGGTTCATATGCTAATCCAATTTAGCTCTTGACCTCTTTCCTAAAACTTTCAAGGAAGGAAAGTTACTAACTCCTCACCTTGAATATAAACATTTTGTGTCCTGGGCCCCTGTTTATCAGGACTGAACTTCCATGGGGACTCTCATGCTTATTTGGACTGAATTCATGCCAGTGACATGGTTCCAAAGTTACTTTGTCCACTTAAATATGTTCAGAGAATCCTCAGAGAGTAAGATAGGCAGGTCTTGACATTTTGAGAGGTTATACCAAGCACCAGGCAACACTGGACATTGGATATAGAGTCACTGCCATGCACATCTACCTTACAGATTAAATACTCAACTAATGACATGTTTGTGAAAAGATTCTTGATTCTTGCAATATAAATTTAACTTGAGTAAAGACAAAAAACAATGCCAATTTACACTAACCAGCAGTTGGGCCTTTTATCCACGCCCAGCACAGTAAGTAAGCAATGGCACTGCAGTTAAACATCCTTTGCCTTTTGTACCAGCACACATTGAAGAAGTGGCAAGCACCTCATCCCACAGGTGCCAGGTTACTTTATTAAGTAATTTTAAACTGTTCAAACTTAAAGCCAAAGATAACTAATGAAATAAAATGTATTCATGAACAGATTCAAGGTAAAAGCATTCTGTGACTGAGGCACCAGTAAGGATCCTTTACTTACTTTTTAAATATTAGAAAGTCTTGGTAGTTCATATAAAAAGTGAAAAGATGTTATATATTGTGCAAGTTACATGAAAGCAATTTAAATAAACTGTTACTGAATTGTCTAGGTCCTTCTGGGATGCACCAAAATATATCATCTCCAACAACCATGAATTACTTCAGAAATGTCTCTTCTCCTCACATTACAGGCATATAAATAAAACAGTAACATAATCCAAACCAGTACATCCACTGTCACACAGCTACAAACTTCCCAAACGCTGAACAACCAGCTGGAGAGAGAACCAAAAGCTGATCTCTAAGAGACAAGTTTCCAGTGTAAAGAGGGATTCTCTGAAATTGCAAACTGGCTCCCAGCAGGAGGCCTGTCAATGTTCTAGCAGTGAGACACAAACATTTGTGATATATATCATGGTACCAAACCACAAAATTGTAGTGCCTCAGCTCAAAAGAGAAATTGCCTGAAGTCAATAGTGCTGGTAGAAGGAGTACATTTCTGTCCCATTTTCACCTTGGCCTGGATCAGGAGACTGCTACACATTTGAAGAAACAGCTTAAGTTCACTTACTCTTTAATTAAAATGGCATTAAGGAACATCCTTCTGGCAACTGTGGAAAGAGAACCTCTGAGCCACTGAATTTGGACACTTCAGATGTGTTAGACTGAAACTTAGGTTTTCTGAAACAATTATGGCAAAGCATTCAGTATTTCTAATGCTGGCAACAAGCTGAGCCAGGATTTACAACATGACAGATGAGATAAATTCTTTTAATATTGTTTGTAAAAAGCAGCACATGGAATTAATAAATTACCTTTGGTGGTGATGGCCAAAAAAGCGAACATCAACTTGATTGTCCTCTTTCTGCATGACTTTGGCTGGCCAAAACCCAAAGCCTTTCATTTTGGCCCAAACCAACTCATGATTAGGTATCTAGAAAAAGAAGTTGGATTTATTAGTGGATATGAAATATATTGCTATCTCCCACAAATATTCTGCTGTAACACTATGCAAGTACCTTAAGAGCTTGGTTACTGTTTGTGTCTAGTGCTATTTTCACTTTTATCTTCTTACATTTCCTTGTTAGATAGATTGCTTGGATCAACTTAAAAAAAACCCCTAAAATTGCAAAGTCTGAAAAGGGTATAACTGTCTATTGAAAACAGAGATCCTAAGCAGCCTAAAAATTAACTTGTCTTTCTAGCTTCATTCAGGAGCAGAGTTTTAGTTCTGTAAGCTCCTTATTTTCTTGTGAAACTGTTGTAACTGGCTGATACCCAAGGTTTATAACCTATATTGTTACAGCTTTGAACTTCAATCAACACTTCACTTGTGTAAAATATCCAGGCTTACAGAGTCTTAACCATGCTTTTGAAACCAGCCCTGTGAAATGGAATATTCAATGCATTAATGACACCAAAACTGCAGGCTTTCATACAGAAAAGCAAACAAATAAAAATCTGTGTCAGCAACATACACAAGGATAGCAGAACCAATTGTCAGGTCGTGCATTTGACAAATAGAAACAGTTCTTGCAAAGCTGCAGTTCATCCAGCTGAAAAACAAACAAGAAAAAAGGTAAATAAGCAAAAAAAAAATCTTATTTATGTGATTTCAGTAGCATCTCTCTCCCTTAAGTAGTAAAATTTTTCAGCTCTGCTTGCTAATTTGGTGGAGTTACCTCTGTCCATGCAAACTAAAGGTGTGAAACTGAGGTGGACTATGAGAGGTTGAAAGACAACCTGAAGAAACATAATTCATGTTTCAGAAAAGCCAGGCAGAGGGAGAAGACTCACTGACATATTAATGATCTATTATAGATGAAATGCAAAGAACAGTTCTTAAAATTCATCAAATATTTAAAGTACATTGTGAAAGAAGTAATTCAACTGTACAAAAGGAGAAAGTGTGCCAGCTCCTCTGTTGTATTTTTTGGTCTCCCCTGAATATGGAGAATGATGACAATTTTTTTTTAATGACAATTAGAGAATTTAGTAGGAATCTCACCTCAGATTCAATTTATATTAGTAAGTACAATTATTTCTAGTCCAAATCTGTATTGCTCAATTATTTTCAAAACTGAAATTTGAATACCAGTGTTTTTAAAATTATCATCTAGTTGCAAAAAAAAAAAAAACAACCAAAAAACCAACAAAATCCCAACAAAAAATCCAACTAACAACAAAAACCTAAAGAAAAAGTAAAAGGAATTCTGAATCAGGTACTAGACTGTCTGGAGGAAATTTGTAATTCAATTCCACATGCCTTTAATTTTGTAATATGAAGAATAATTTCTTAGGTTTTGAAATGAAAATGAAGTAACTTGGTTACATCTTGGTTACTTGGTAGTACTTACTTCATGGCAGGTGTCTTTGTAAAGCATCCTTGCTATATCAGCTTGTTCACTGTCCGCTGTAAATTAAAAAGAGATGGTATAAACAATCACAGTATGATCACAGTGCTCACAAAGATTTGCAGCTGTGACATTCATGCTATAATTGTCATTCTTAAGAAGAAAAAATATAACTTAATCACTTGGACAGCCCTTCCATTTAAAATTTTCTAACAATCAGTTCAATATTTGTTTACCGCGTCATATTTATATGCCACAATACTGCTTTTACACTGAACAATGCAAGTACACATCTGAGGAGGAGCAGCAGCAGGGAGACACAGTTGCTCTTAATATGGGTTCAGTTCCTTTCTCTGCTTGTGTCTGAATGGCACACTGCAGTTATCCTAAAACATCTCCTCTCTGCTCTGTGCCCTGAGTGATGTTTCACAGAGTATTGATCACTGAGTTTCCCTTTACAGCCCTGTATTCCTCTCCTGGCATATTCACATCCCTCCCCATCAGCCCCAGTGTGAATCCCCTGAGGCTGCATTCCCTGGTGCCACCCTCCTCCCAGTTCCCCTGATGGGGACAACCACATCCTTCCTGAGATGGTGGCTCTGGAAAACAGGACCTGGCTACAGCTTCTGGACTGGTGCTGGTGGTTTTTGACTTCCAATCAGTCACTCATTACCTTCCCAGTGCCTGGCAGCTTCTCTGATGGCTGTACCTCCACACTGCACCAGCAGCACACTCCTGGTGTGGATGTAGCTACATTTGCTGTCACAATACGGCAGATATTGGCCAAAAGTAAAAGAAATAGTCCACAGTATGTTTCTGCTGACATAACACAGAAAACCCTACCCTACCCTGGGAAAACATACATATATTGGCAAAAATCTGCAGTATAGACTGACTTAGGACTTTGCTGAAGAAGAAGCAGGATGGAAAAAGTGCAATTCTCACTAAGAGGTCTATTCAGGGAGGATGAAAATAGTTTCTGTAGTAGGTGGGCCAGAAAAGACCCTAAAAAGTCCTTATGCACTTTGATTTTTAAGGGCTTTCAAATTACCTAATTCACCCTTAAGACTACTTAACACCAAATTCATCCTGGACTTGTGAGTTTCCTACAAATAAAGATATATCAAACTAGGCAAGCAGTAAATGTAGTATTTTACCTCCATAGAAAATCACTGTGTTGTGTAGAAGCAGCTGAGCATCTGCTTTGAACTCCTCATAACTCCTGTACTTTCCTTCATTTACTTTCTACACAAAAGAGAAGACAAGGATGTGAGAAATCTCTTCAAAGTGCTCTACCTGCTTTATGCAGAGAAGCTTTCACAGGAGTCTGCATTATGCAACACAGATAAGACACTGCCTTTCCTGCATACAAAAGGAATACTTACAACTCTTTGACATGGTTTGTTAGTACCTGAGCTTTGGCTGCCCTTTATGCAATACCCAGAAGTAAAATAGATCCTTTAATACTTGACCGAGTTTAAAAAATATTTTCCTGGTTGAAACAAGGTAAAGCTGCAGGAGCTGCAGCATAAGGTGTGGCCCAGAACATTTGTTCAAACTGAAATATGTTCCCTGAGGTGAACATTTTGTACCCTAAAATATCAGCTAGTTTCAAATCAATGTTGACTGCCTTTCAGGACTGAGCTTCCAGGATCTTCACTTGACAGTCTGTGTTATCTGATGAAGTTGATTGTCCCAGTCTTCCAAACTCATAAAAAATGCCTACATGGAGCCATGCAATTAATTTCCTTAGTATGGCTTTGTCCAATAGGGAATAAAGTGTTTTCAGCTGGGCCCTCTCAAGAACATCTATGACAATTCCAATCATCAAACAAAACAACATCAGCTTGTACAGTGCTGTCAGAGCCAAAAGACCTTCTATGGAAGCAGGAGAAGTTGACAGAGTGAAAGGAAGGCCTGGCCTATTTTCAGGCTCAACCAGTGTTGCCAGCACTTCTAGAAAGCAGCAGGGCTGGTCTCCAAAACTGTCAGTGAAGCTATTGTTTATTTGTGCATTTTAATAATAAAACAAAGGCTCTTCACATCTGTGCTTGCAAAGGGCAAGATATACCACAGCACTGCCTACAATCCAGTTGCAGGAATGAGTAAAAATTAATATGCTGTTTATTATGGTCATGTGCAGTTGATTTATATGAGTCATGATCAGACCTTTGGCTCAGAAAAAAGGGACAATATATTTATTAGTACTTTATTTTTGGAACAATTAATGCAAAACAGATGTTTTGGGTGAGTCTGGTTTTTCATGATCAACAAAGTGATCAGTTCTCTATGAATACTCAGATATTTATAAAGCTCACACCCACACAAGGGCATAGTGACTGAAATCAGAATATGGCCAGAAACATTGGGCCAGAGAAGCACAGACAGGCACTTCAGTCTATACTCATTGATTTAGCAAAACAGTAATTTCTCTGAAGATTTTAGCTACCTGCAGATGCTAGTGTAACCTTAGTACAAAAGGAATTGAGGATACTCTGTGTCTGAAAACTAGGCACCACTGAAAATGGTTTTACTCAATTACCTATTTATGAGGAAAAGTTTGACATGTTAAGCTTCCATACCTAATGCTGGATACAATACTGAAATACTGATCACAAAGAGAATTAAACAGGATTAGGACTTTTCAAACTTTCACTATAAAAAGACACCAAAACCAGTGTGGAAGTTGGAAAGCAAGTGACTCTACCTCCTGTATAGTAGGAACATCAACAGCTGAGTGCACCAGCCTTCGATACATTGGGTGTTTGTTGTCCTTCCCTTTCTTGTTTAGATCTATAGCCTGAAAGGACCATGAGACAGCGTTTGTTATTGCATTTAGAATCTGCATAAAACACATAAAAGAGGATTAGAAAATGCAATAGTTTGGAATATTTCAGGTGGGTACTACACAAGTGCAAACTGGGGATCCACAACCCATGAGACTGGGTTTGTCTCACACCTGAAAATTCCATGTCAGAGGAGCCACAGGCCTGTGGCATAACCTGGTGAGACTGATCCAAACCTCAGGGCCTGGGAAGAGTGTGTGAAAACACACACAGTGCTTGTGACAGGAGAAATAAAAACCACCCTCTGGTAGCCCCCACAATGATCCTGGGCAGTGCAGCAGGGACTGAGCAAAGCCCCCAGCCCAGACTCACCCGCTCCTTCATCCGGGACACGATGAACCGCAGGTATGTGCTCATCTCTTGCTTACTTGTGTTTTTCTTCTTGATACTCTGCCAAAGAAAAACAGCAGCATATCAGTGTTTTAAACTTGACTTCAAAATCCAGCCAATAAACATTTCCTCTGCATTAACACTTGATTTGAAAAGGTAACTTCTGAATCACATAAAACACTATTTCTTAGGGAAAATCTTTTCTGAGAAATTAGTAACACTAACACGCCACTACCACCATATCTGTTACTTTGAATTATGTCTGGGCTGAGAACTTCAGCTACAGAAAAATGGCAAGTTTTATTTCCACTTGTACCCATAATAGTTTGTCAAAACCTCTCATAAAAAAGTGTCTAATTAGAATAAAGCAACGAAGAAAGTAATTTTAGGGAGCAGCTGAAAATTTATTTAATGGTCTTTTTATTAGCAAGGCATTAATAATTTTAGTAAAATAAGAAATAATTTAAAAAATAATATCCTGTACCATCTACAAATTATGTGCTGACTAAGCAAAATGACACCATCTGGGAGGAAGACAAATTGGCTCTAGCCAGTAGAAATTGAGAGCACTTTTTACTGCTCAAGAAACATAGCAGTCTGGGAGTTTTGTGGTTCTTCCTTAACAAAAATTAATCCAGATTCCGGAACACAGATCACTACTTTTTAGCAGTTCAGGGTCCAGAGTTTTCCCCTCTCATTTTAGACTATTATAAAGACTTACCCCACCCTTCAAAGTACAACCAGGCTAAAGGGAACCCTGCGTACCAAAAATGTGCTGCTAGAGAGAAGGTGTCTCTGCAAATGCCTAATGTGCTCTTACAGACAGCCCTTCCAACCCCAGCTCACAGCAGCTGTGCACAGCTCTGCAGAGCTACAACAGCTGCCTGCAAAGTTCTACCTCCTCCCTACTTTTACCTCCAGTAGCTCTCCCAAACAAAAGCACAGTGAAACAACAGCATGGGTTCCAGGTCTGTTATCCTGAAGTGTTTCTAACTGCTCACATCTCCTGCAAGGCATTGACTCCTCCTCACACCTTGTGCACTGACTGCCAGGCTGAGCTCTCCCCTTCTCACGTCTCGCTTCACCACTTGTGTGCAAACTGTGTGGACCAAATTGGCTCAGTTACACCTGCATCCTCAAAATCTGATGGTCTTTAGCAAGATCCACATAATTGTGCAGATGAAAAAAATGAATCCATGTTCTAATATGTAAATAAAGGAAGCTTAAAAATTATCTGTCACTAGAAGTGCGCTGTTTTTCATTGAATTACTTATATATGACTCTGGACATAGGGCTCACAGACATTGAATACAGAGCACCTGCTTTTACAAATTTACTTGGCAAGAATAAAATTACGCATCAGCACAAAAAAACCTGATAGGATTTGATTGTGTCTCCCCTGTTTATATTCCTCCTGCAAGACACTGAGGTCACTGAAACGCACAGGGTGTTCCCCTGTGCTACAGCAAACTTGCAACCTATACATCTCAGGATTGTACTTACTACCTTTCTTAAAACAAAACTGTGCACAGCACTACCTGCAAAGCTGCTCATTTGATTGCTTAACAGCAATTAGAATCATTACAAACTGTGCTGAAATACCAGCTCAGTCACCAACCTACTCAGACACTGCATGGTGCATAACAACACTACAGCTTCCTCCTGACTGGGAAAAACTCCCTTGTGGGAAGGGCCAGCCCCAGGTATTTCTAAACCTACAGTGCCTTTAAGCATTATTTTCATAATATTAATGGTTGCCTGGCCTTCCTTCCAAACTGTGGACTGACAGAGAATTAATCCTGCACCATATATCTGAATCACATTCTGTGTATTCATGTTTCACTCTGACTACCAGGAGAAACATGCATTCTGCTGGAATTCAAATCACCTACTCAGTTTCTCATAAACCAACATTGCCACTGCAAATGAAAACCCAAATGTGCATTAAATTATCTGCATTATGAAACACTGCTGTCATTTTGTCATTTCAGGCACTGGAGTGCTGTGTGCTTGCTAATGACACAGCATTTTAAAAGACTGAAACTTATAAGGAGACAATAAAACTCACATGCACTGACTAGTCCTACACCTCTTTTTCTGACATGGCTCTGGAATTTATCATCCTTTGAAAGTATTTCAGAATTCATGTGAACCATTTTTCATGCCCTGCTGGGCAAGACAGTTTAAAAGAGACTGTTGAGATGGATGGTTTACAGTCTTATCCTTGAGATCATAAGAAAAGATAGATAGCTGGCTTTGTATGGTTATTGATGTCAGCAATTAATATCATCTTAAGCACCAATGAAAATGATATAATTTACTTGCCAATTCTGGCAAACTTTTAATTTTTCCACTTTTCCTTCAATTCCTTACACTGATTTATTTTAAGAAAAACTTGATCTCCATGTTCCTCTACTAAATTTTGAAAGGTAATAAATTTAGGGAATTGGAGCCTATGAGCCAGCAAAATGTCTTTTTATGGCAAGGTTGCTCACCCTTTGTAGAAAGCCAGTTACATTTCAAGCACTTCATTCACTTTTCAACAATAATTAGCCATTTAGGAGGTAGCATTCACACATTCTTTGGAAGTTATAATGGAAAATGTGTAAGTTTTTAATAAAAAAAACCTCCTTTGTATTGTGAAGACTTGTAGAATTCTCAGAGTCGTCAACCTAGAGCCACTTAAAGCAGGAAAATAGATAATACTAGATGGGGACTATGAGTTATATAAAATCTATTCATATTGCTCTGACACAAGGTAATATACCCTCTTTCAGGTCCCCTTTGTAGGCAGAGTGATATAGAAGCAAATATAAATGAAAATTAGGTCTTCTAATTTCCTACTTTCAGGAAACAATAACAACGATACTGGCAAGATCCACTTTCTTTTCCCTGTCAGATCTACTAAAAGACTCTACTGGAAACCTTGTTCAAGTTCAAGTTTGTTTCAAGGAGCCTGCTGAGATTCAATCCAGCCCCCAAAATGTCAGGATCCTTATACTTTTACAAGACCTATTTGTGGGATAAATTGTCTTAATATGGGACTGTACCAGGTTTGGCTGGGGTGAAATTAATTGTCTTCACAGCAGCTCGTGTGGTGGTGTGGTTTAGATTTGTGACCAAAACAGTGTTGGTAACACATGATGTTGCAGCTCCTGCTGAGCACAGGGTAAAGGCCTTGGCAGTTTCTCACTCTGCCCCACAGTGAACAGACTGGGGAGTACCCAAGAGGGTGGGAGAAGACCCAACAGGGCAGATGAGCTGCACTAACCAAAGAGTGTTCCATGCTATGTAACCTCATGCTCAGCCATAGAAAGGAAGAGGAGGGAGCCTAGGGGGAATTTAGCCATCTTTAACTCAGGAACTGTCTGGGCATTGATCTGTCCGTGAGGGTGGAGAGTGACTGCCTGGCACCACCTTTGTTTTGTTTTCTTTCCCAGCTGGGAGCTGCAGACATGGGGGTGCAGCTCTGTGGTGCTTGGCTGCCTGCTGGGGTTCACCTGCAGCATGGACAACTCCTCAGGCACACCCTGCTTTAGAGAGAGCTGCAAACCTGCTCTGAATCAAAGGAAACAGAAAGACTTGGTCAGGCCTGTGTGTTTAGACAGGGGATGAAGGAGTGAAGTAATAACCTTCCCCAATAGCAATCCTCATGTAGAGGATTAATGAGATTTGGTAGGTGAAAGGCCAAGCCTGCAGCCTAACTCTTTTTCTTGTGGGTGCAGGAAATACCTCCTATGAGCCTTATTCTCTGCAGCACATCTGTTTCTTAGAAGCTGGAACCTCAAGGTTACATTGCTCTTTATATTCAATATTCCAGATTAATTATACTGCCTAGCTGTTCAAGAGGGTAGCAATATATTGCTACTGCGCAGGTGTGACTTATTTAGCAATTCTGACATGCTCAGAGTGCAGGGCTTCACTGCAAGGCTTTTCAAACCGCACGAGGCTGGAGAAGCCAGGGGAAACTTCCCAGAAACACTCCATCCTGCAGCAGCACCAGGCATGATGGAAGTGACAAACCTCTGCACTCTCAGTTAGCTCTCAGCTCCCAGGGTGGCAGTGGCCACTGTGCTGCAGTTGCTGCAATCTTTCATTTGAAGAGAAAAAAAAATAGGAAAACTTTAAGAAATGCAAGGTGTCAGTGCCAGCATTCTGCCTAGCTACAGGCATTTAAATTACATTTGCACTGTTTAAAGAGGTTTCCATTTCCCCGTAATCTCCCATTAATGAATATTTTTCCCTTCCTCTCTCACCTGTCCTGTATACACACACATCAAAGAGCTGCATTTCAGTTCAGTGATGGATTATGTGAAGGCTGCTCAATGACAGATACATGTTTCTAAGGCATCAGTTCCATTTTCAGAAGCAATTCAGGTTTCCAGGGGTCTATTTGCAGAGGGGAACTATGAGCATGAGTCTAACATACACTCACCACTGCTCTTCAGAAACTTCTGGCTTTACACACTGGCCCTTGGACTTTTTTAGGGCTTAAATTGCCAGAGGAATTTGGTGCTACATATGGAAAGCTTTACTGCTCTGCTGCCCTCTCAAACTTTCAACCCTCAGGTCCTCAGGTTTCCTGTACCATTAAGAAAGGTATGCAGGCACATGGAATGGGTCTCAGAGCAACCAATGCACTGTGTGCCCTAAGCATCACACAGAAAAGCTTCTGCAGGAGCAAAAGATGCCCTGATATTTGCCTCTTTCATGATCAGATGCAGTAAAATTAGACTTTTTAAGGCATCAGGGGCCTTTGGAAATGTTACAGCTGAATCCACAAATTGATTTTTACATGTATGGTGCATTAAGCACCTTCTGAATATGAAGCATCATGTGAATTAAATATGCTTTTATCTGCACAAAGAAGGTGGCAGGAGGCTCTAAGTGGGGCTTACCCAGTTTTCTCACAGCTGTGGACAAATTCCTTTATCTTTTATTCAGCATGTGCTATGCAGTGCTCAGTTCTGTCAGCTCCCTGATTTACTCCAGGGTGCATGGCAGGGACTGGTGAGGACCAACACCTCACATGTGTGGGCTCTGTGCTGCTAAAACTGATCCTTTGCCCACCAATCCATGATTATTATTTGTGTGACCACACCAAATACTGTTTCCCCATCCAGGTCTCAAACTCCTACCATACCACTATGAAATAAGCCAATAAAAATTCTTTCCTCCCTTCTTGCATCTGACATTGACCACCTTGCCTGACAGCTGGTACCTAAACCCCCCTGATCTAAGCACTTGAAAAACTTCACTTAAGTAACCTCCATCTTCCTGTGCTTCTAACTTTCCACTGCTTGTCATTCTCAAATTTTGTCTGAAGTTGATTGTGAACTGCATAATGGTTTATTTTTATGTACCCTAGGAAATGCTCAGTACAGTACCAGCACTCAGACAAAGCCCATCTATAGAATACTTCCCAGAATAGTATTTAATATATTAATATAGATTTATTTATTTATTTACATAGATTTTTTTTTTCTATTTTATATAGATTACTTTGGTCTCCTATGTATAAACCCCAGGAATATTGGAGCACCCACTATAATAGGTAAATTGGCTCTAAATCCTTGCAAAGAACATACATGGAAGACCAATCTCTCATCAGATGACTAAAAAAATTTAGTAGTCAAGCGAAACCACATGACTAATTCTTTCCTTCTGTTTCATGAATCAAAATTATTTCTCTGTGACAAATGATATATCAAAATGCTTAATTTTGCCTTCTTATTTATTTTTTTTTAATTTGGATTTTTAGACAAGAAATAATAGTAGTCAGTTACACCAACATGATCAAAATTCTCCTATTCATAATTTTGTATATATCTATTCCCCCTCCAAAAAATTAGTATTTTTGCAGTACTTTTTGTAGTCTTTAGGTACTAAATTAACAGCTGAAGAAAATTAATTCCCTTGTTTTTTATGACTGAAGAAAAGCAATAAATGTACAAGTTTCCTATATCATTCGGAGACAGAGGTGACTAACCCTGTCTTGAATGGACTATTCCAGTAGTGAAAAATGTAATCTCTGAGTTCATTCTATATTAAGTTTTTCTCTTGTGACTTGTCTACCAGGAATTTTGCTGATAATGCCAATTTATTTCACTTAAGACAATGATTAGTCAACAGTCAGGGAAAAACTTCAATCAGTGCAATGTGGTTTGAATTGAACTTTGTTTGACTTTTGACTCCTGCTGAGACTTATATAGGTTACAAAAATACTCAGAGTGGTACCATCAATTTTAAAAAAGAAATAAATGAGGAACTGAACATTGTTGTTTATGGATGCAATGGAGAAAAACCATGAGCAGGCAAACAGAGTTCAGAACAAGGTTTGAAAGGGATTGTTATAAATGATATGGGAAGAAAATATTTTTTTAAGTTATGAACAAATCTTTAGCAATGGCCTTTATAAAATATTTCTGAGTAGCCAAGTGTGCAAGATAAAAACTGCACTGGTTGATCAAACTAATACAACCAGCAATTGTGAAAGGAAAAATCCAAAGTCTTGCTGACCTTGGCAGCATTACAGAAGCAATCTTTACATAAGAATGAAATGTTCTCAGATTATTTCTCCCAACATATTATGTTTTAAATATACTTTTACTTCACCTTTGTAAAGAGCTTTGAAATCTCCAAGTGAGAAGTGCCATGTCCAGTTATGGAATTAAATATGAAAATATATGTATCTCTTTGTCCCAGCTATCACTTTTCTTTAAGATACTTATTTACTGCTGATAACACAGTGCCCTTATGCAAGATGGTTAAACTCTGTTATGCCCTCTGGACATCAGCCAGGGCTCTCTCCACATGATTAGTTTTTTGAATATAGGCCACTTTCTTGCTTTTAAAATGAAATTAGAGCAGTCATTTCCTAGGAGCGTGGGGAGAAAGTAGCAGAATACTGAAGGATGACTTCTGACACAAGGATGCTGCCTCCCACACTTACAGGGACTGTGCCAGCCTCCTTAGTCCAGGTTTGCAGAGTTAGGGCTTGAAGCTGTTTGAATTAATGACAAGAAAAATAAGAGCTGCTGGCACAGTGGGAGAAAGGATGCCATGGCATTCACAGTGGCAATATCCACAAAAATAGGTTGATCATCACCTGAGGCACTAAGCAAGCCAAAGGCCTCTGGGGCAGGAAGCATTTAAGAGTCCCCAAAACCTCTCCTTAATATTTGGATAACAAAAAAGGAACCAATATGCAGAAAGATAGGCAGAAAGCACATGGCTCAAGTTTCACAGGATTTTCTTTTTAAGGTAAACATTTCTTTAATATCATTTCCATAAAGGACTTCAAGGCTTCATGGTGAAAGTCAAACTGTTCTCAAAGCTGATGTGTCAGAGCGTATTTCCAGCAATGATTCAGCATTTCCACTCTGAGGACATGGTACAAGATAAATGTTATGAAACCACCTCATACACAAGGTGGCATAAGCCATCCACAGTCTCTACCTTCACCAGGCATCATTTAAAATTCCTGGCAAACTACAGTACAGACTGGATGCAGTTTACCTAATTTTAACTATTTATAGGAATAATCAATATTTCTAATAAGACCCAACAATTATTAACGAGATTTATTTAAAAATCTGAAAGTAAATAATCTATATATGGTCATAAGTTCTGTTTTTAACAGAGGGAATATTGAGTAGCTAAATTAAATGCTAGCAATTCAATATGGAGAGATACAGTAAATGTGTTTATTCTGAACAGTTTTTTCCCTGCCACTACTTCCTTTTCATTACTTTCAGCTTCCTTGAGGTAGCCCTGATTTTCTTACTATTTCCCTAAACCCTGAGAGCTCCCTGAGAGGAACCTGCTTTCCTGAGAGCAATCTGAGGCAACAAAAACAGGTTTTGTGTAACTCACTCTAAGGTAACAGCATTCAAAAAGTGCTGTTTTGAAACAAAACACTCCATGTGTTTTCAACAACTGCTTCCCCATCCCACAAAGTGCCTGAAACCTTACATTCCTTGCAGCACAGATCATCCTAAGGTCACTCTGCTGCTCCACTGCTAATCCAAGCTTTTAGCAAAGGAAGTGCCTCTCTCTCCAGCAATCCCAGGCAGAGTGGAAGTGACAGTTTTATGCCTTTCTGTAGCAACAATTTTATCTGAAACATTCATGTGCATTATTCCTTCCACAGGAAGGGAGCCCAGCTCTCTAGGAAGCCTAGTGAAGAGCTCCATTTGGGGAGGTGACACAGAGATGACAACAGCAACAGGTATCATCCTGACCAGAATGTTTCATCTTCTAATGACATGCACACAACATATCTGACCATTCTTGGAAAGTATATAAAAAATGCTTTTTGCTGTCTCACTGCCATACTCATAAGAATAGCATTTTTAAAGAAAAAACAACATAGATATGGATGCCCTGAGTGAAATTCAGATTGCCCTTTTTGCACCAATAGAATCCCCATCAGTAAATGAAAAGCAGGATTTAACTCCATGTTTTTGATTCTAACCTCATCAGTAACATGATTGTGGCTTTGTAACATAAAATACCATTCCAATAAAATATTAAGAATGCAAGTCATCAAAATACAAAAATGATTCATTAAAACAACATTAAGTAAAAACAGTAGCATCTTATACAGCAATGTGTTTACTCTTGTTGAAGGTTCCCACACTTTACTGCACTCAGGTGCACACTCTGGCACAGGGTACTGTGCAAGTAAAACTTGCTGGAGTCTTCAAAAATGGCCATCTGCTACATGCACCACATTTTGGTACCTCTGTACAGATGCTCTAGGTATGTACCATCATTTCAACATTCAGTTCTTTACCCAATAACCTGGCCAGACCATCTGGACACCTTCATCAATCTATTAATGAATATCAATCCTCTAATCAGCACATGAAATCTCATAGGTACTCACCCTGCAAACTGGGCACTGCCAGTGACTACTGCTGTCTCTAAGCCTGAACTCATCAGACAAACACTTGGAATGATACACACGAAAACACAGGTCACATATCAACACCTCTCCAGGCAAATGGCATTCAAAACAATACCAGTCATGATTTTCTGTTTCCCAGTCCTACAAAAAATACAAAATATTTTGGTATGATATTCTGTCAAAATCTGCAGGAACTAAGAACAAAATTGATATGTCTTGAAATCCAGCAGCAATTAGACATTAAAAACATTTTTAAGAAGTGTATAATGTTTAAAAAACAGGGGAAAACCTACGTGCTTAAAGATCTTCATCAATTTAATACACACTAACTCCAATAGAATATGAATGCCAAGTTTTAATTTTTTCAATTGTCTGATTAGTTAAAATTTCAAATATGAGCTCTGTCCACAATGAAAAGTGGGTTTGTTTTCTACCTTTGTGTGAAGCATTTGTTGACCTCTCTGTGTTAGATTGCAAACAAAAGTTTGTGCACCTCAACAGACCATACCTATTGGACTATTTCCCTTAGTTTGATTGTTACATAGTATTTTCAACTGTAATTTTTTGAAGGGTGGTCCCTTCCAGTCTTTACTCTCTTAAAACTGACAACTTTTCAGCATCAAAGTGTTGAGTTACAAGAAATAAATGAAATCATGAACCAATTACTGCAAGAAATGTTTCTGCTAAGCAATCCCAATGCAACTCAAAACATATAAAATGTTTCACTTGCCCTGCTCAATAGCACCGGGCTCATTCCTGACATGTTCTGCAGTAGACAAAGGATATGGTTCTGCTGATGCACAGGTGTCTTTAATATACTCTTCCTTGAAAATTCACCCCCAACGGCCAAATTCTGACCTTTGAAACATGTGCACAAGCTTGGCTGAAATAAATGAGAGCAGCATGCATATAATTTGGAGGCAGAATTTTGCTCTAGGAATCTGTAGTTCTAAAACCAAGCAGAATTGCCAGTGGCCACTGTTAAATGTTTATGTTTGTTATCTGAAATGCCACAGTTTTCTCTACACTTAGAAGACAAAATAGCTGTCATATCTCAGATAAAACTCCCAATGCCTTTTCATGTCAAATGTCACTTTTCAATGGGTTCAGATCTCTGAAAAAACTACTCCTATTCTTCAATACATTATCTTGATAAAAATCTGATCAAGCCATTTTTAATGTCATGTTGTAGAGGTGGAGTTAGCAATTCCCACTGACTGCCAGAGCTGGCATTTGCCTGATTTTCATTATGCTGTGCCTGGGCAGTGCAGTCCTTGTGTGCAAGGTCTCCTCCAGTGTGAGAAGGGCCACGCTCAGGTGGTGCCTCCAGTCCCTTGTGCTGGGCATAGAACTCTCTGACCAGAGCCCCCAGGAACACAAGAGATTTGGGACAGCCCCAACCCAGACTGCCTGCACTAAACTCGATGTACCATGAATGTTGGATTGCAGGGCTAGCAAGTTTAGAGGGGGAAAAACCACCCTATGAAATCTTAACCAGTGATTTTTTGAACTCAGAACTTTGCCCTCCTTTGTTGTGCAGATTAACAGTGTAACTTGACCTTTTGTCCTTTCTCCTCATTTCATTTTACTGGCAAATTATGTCAAAATGGCATAAAACCACCAAATTTGGGTAAAAGAACACATTCTTGTTTCACCAAATCTTTCCCCTTCCAAAATCCGTGGCTGTGTACTTTGGGAGCCCTTTCTTTAGGATATTTTGTAAACAACTAAAGATACTGCATTGTTGGTGTACTTGATTTGCCTGTAGACTGAGAAAAATCAGGATAAAGTAGTATTTTGTACTTAATTTATATTAACTGTATGTAGAAAATAAAAAAAAAAAAATCAGGTGGCACTAAAGGGCCGATTAAGCAAGAAAAATAATCAGTTTTGGTTGAATGTATATTTAGATAAAAATTAAACTGAGAAACCACAAGAGGTCCTGAAGTTTCACCACAGAATCAAGATTCCAGGATTCTTAATTTTTGTTTGTGTTAGTTACGTATTCGTATCTCCCAGATATTCCATTGTTAAGAAATATGCTGGCAAAGAGATGTGGAATTTCATAAACATACGGAAATATATTTGCTGGCAAGAAAAACCATCCACTCCAGCCAGAAACCATGACGTTAAATAAAACAGCAGAGGAGGCTTCCTTCAGTATTCACACTGTGAATACATTATTTCTAAATGCAAGGATTTTCACAGAAAAAAAGTTTTAGTTTAATGCAGTATATTTAGTGCATAAGTATACATAAAACATTAATTTGTGCAATATATTTGAAAAGCTAGTTTAAAAAAAAGATTTAAAAAGGTACATAACCTTTGTGGACAACTGCCCTATTGACTTCAATAGCGAGGTCAGAGGCAATAGTTTTCCTCCAACAGCAATGAAATGTTGGTTATTGCTCCTCTCGGTTTACCTAAGTGTGAGCGGGAGGGGAACGCGCTCCCAGCACTTTCTCTATGTGTTTACTCATTTATTTTCATGCAGGAAATGGGATTGTTTTAGCCGCGCCAGCTCCGGCTGCTCGGGGTCGGGCAGGCCGGGCCGCCGGGGCAGCCGCGGGCTGCAGTTCCCGCTCGCACCGCCAGGTGGCGCCGGGCGCTCCCGCAAGCGGCGGCCCCAGCAAGGGCGGCCGCGGTGACAGCGGCGACATCGGAGCGGCGCCGGAGCCCGCCCGACACGCGGGGCGCGCACCCTGCTCGGGACCGGGAGTGACATGGATGATGGTGGTGGCTAAGAGAGCAAACTAAGCTAGCCTAATGGAAGACAGAAACGTAATAGAAAATATGACAGAATTCAAAACCACATAGTGCAAAAATTGTTCACCTTGTTTTTTGCTGCTGTCTGGGAAAAAGGCTGCATACCGTAGGCCTTTCAAAATAAAAACAAAACAAACTTTGTATCTATACTGTAAGCCATCTGGTTATCAGGATATACACAAGGCTAGAAAGAATTCATGCACAGTGACCAGGAAATCAATCTGTTAGTTCTAACTTCTGGTTGCATACATTTCCTCCTGCATTCCTGGAATGCTACCTGACACTTTCACCACATTTTATTTCTTTAAAATATCCCACGTACTTATATGATTAAAAGAACCCAACACCCATCATTCTTATCCATATACACACCCACCACCAGGCCAATTTAAAAATCATCAAGAATATTAATGATTGTTAATTAATGCACCCTCTTTGATACATAAACGTTCTCTGGGCATCTAAAAAAAGATCCCTCTAACATAATTTACTGCATAGGGAATTGCCCCACCAAAAGCAAAGCAACACCTTTGCAGCACATTATCGAAGGTTAGGCTATCACTTCATCAATAAAACTCACAGTCCTTGTTTGTGTATAAAAGGTGAGACATTTTCCCAGGGCCATGCAGGCTGAGGAAGGCTCTCCTCCACAGGGACTGAGTTTCCTGGAGCAGGGAGGGAAGGGCTCCGGGGTCACTGTGCTGCAGACAAAGGGAATCCTCTGCCCAAGTTCAGCCCGGCCCCGAGAGGGAGCGGATTTGGCAGCAAAGCTGCAGAATCAGATCCAACAGAGACCTTCCCCCTTGGTCCTGCCCAGCTGCCCGCTGCATTCATGGATCTATGCATAAACAAATGGGTTTGGGGGACTGTGCAATAGCCAGAGCTACGCTCTGTTAGGCAGAGCGGGTATCTTGCAATCATATGGGTCACACGTGGTCACTTGGTTCTTTACATTCAAATCTGTCAAACATTATATCATAAAGGTCACTTTGCACTGACATAAATAGCTGAGGTTCACTCGGCAACGTGAGTGAAGCACTGCAACAATTTCAAAAATACATCTTATGACCGGCACATAAGCTTACTTTTCTTTGTCATTTGTCTTAAGTAGGCTGTTTTAAAGCAAATACATACATTTATTCTGGAGGTACAGAAAAATAACATGGGATAGAAAATGTCAGGCTATCCAGAGCATTTGACAATTTAAATACAGATAAACCCAACAGAAAGGAATGAATCATCATGTCGTAGCCTTTACTGTAAAATAAAATACAAAGTTGTTGTCAAGGAAAGAATAATTTTAGTGCACAAAGAAAATGTCCATTATAATGCAAATGTACAGGGAAAAGAAATGCTTACTCATTAGTAATGGAGATTTACTTAGCTGTAATTGAAATAGGGAATCTGTATGTTGGAGAATGTGACATCCTGCTGTACAATTAGCATACCATTAAGTAGGAGATGTGAAGCACATACTGACAGTAAAATTAACAATAACTTAGAGGTCACAATTGTAACTATTAGGTCACTTCCATACCACAGCAAGCCCGTAATTATTGTAAAAAAAAGATGTTAAAACAAGTAATACATTTTCATTTTCATATAAATTATATGTAGGTATAGCACATGAAAACAGTATAACCTCCTTTCTTAGACTTTGTCTAAAAGGACCACTTTGCCTTTTTATAATGCACATTCCATTAACATAGCTCATTTCTTACCTGTTAATCTGTTTTCTCCAAGTCCCTTAATGGTAGCCCAGATACTCGGTATTAAGTCACTCTACTATCAGGTGGAGAGAGGAAAAGGGAGGGGGGAAAAAAGCAAAACTCTATTCATGAAACTCCCCCTTATGGGGACTTGCTGATTTCACACAGTTGAACTAGATTTCCCAAATAATCCAAATTATGGATATCCTTTGGACCCAACCAGTAAGCTAAAAAAAAAAAAGGGTCATATAGATGGGAAAGACAGTTATAAGTCAGTTACCCCTTTGGCACAATGATGTTTATTTACAAATAGTATGCATATAGTTCTGTTGACCTAAATTCAACACGAAGCAAATGAAGGAAATAATTTCCCATGGAGTTCATGGTTCCCAGCATTTCCTGTGTGGCACTTGTCCCATAGCACTTTTTGCACTTTTTTCACCCCCCAGGTGTTCTGTTTTAAATGATTCTCCAGCATTTCCTTTACGTGTGTGCTGCTGTGGTGTTCCTCTCTCTCCCCCCTACATCCCTGAACACACAGCTCCTTCCAGATCACTGGATTTTCATTCAGACCCACCTGTGCACAATCTCATTGTCAGCCCTGCATGGTGTCTATGCTTTAACAGTCCCTAGAGCTCCAGCTGCCCAGTGGGTGCAGTTTTTCACTAGTTTAAAGGAAGAGTATTAGCAGATACACAGTAGATTTCACCCACCGTGTAACAGTTTTGGTCTGTCACAGTGGTGGAATCTAGAATGGCAACAAGGTCCATGCCAGCAGATAGAAGTAACTTAAAAAATATAAATTATTTAAAAATAGTAGCATGTGCATGCTACATTTATTTCAAGTAATTTTCATCACCAGCCTAAGACTTTAGTGTTATCTTTTCATGTTTATTTCATAACCCTTTAAAGAATGTCAATAAATGAGTTCCTACTATTTCTCAGTTTCCCGTTTCTTTAACATATAATGAGATAGGCCATGCCCAATTTAAAGATATAATTTCTGAAGCAAATGTTCTGTATTCTGATATTTTAGGATTTGGGAACAGCCATAAGGAACACTTCCATCTCTTCTCACCTCTATCAGCTTTAAAATCAGAGTTCTTCACATTTTCCCCTCTTCAACTAAGAGAGAAGCTTTTAAAATCTTGGGTTTTGATGTCAAGGTTTCTTTGCTGGCCTTCAATAACTCTTCACTGGAACCCAACAAAATTGACTACCAGTCCATATCAAGTAGAAATATACACTGAAATAAATGCCTCACAAGAATGATGTTCTTTTTTTCCACATCTTCGATTTTGCTTAGGTTTTGCAACATGCATCCATCATCATCTGCTGTTGGGAAGTAATTCCTATCTTCTCTACTTAATCTTTCATATTTCAAACTTTCTGCTGTAAATTAAAAGCTTTTATTATATAAGAAATGGTGGTACTGCATTCTAGCATGGATGGATCTACCATTTCATTACTCTCCTCTGGTATCCAGGTCCTCTCTTTAAGAGGACTCAGAGTATGCTGCAGGAACCTAAGCCCCCACTCACATTAAACAAAGCAGCATCTATTTCTGTCTAAAGACATTTTCCATTCTTAATAAATCAGTTCCTTTCTGTCTTTTTCAGGCAGCATCTGCTCCATCAAAGCTTTCTCAATTAGACATGAGCTTTACTAAAGGTAATTGCTAAAACCTTGCAGTACATCTTTATGACTCACAGCTATCAGGAACCACAGTGGGGGTGCACTGCCTGTGAGACTTCTGTCCTCCAGTACAAAACCTGAAGAAATGCTTCAAACTTCTACATTTGCTGCAAATAGCTACTGCCCACTTCATTTATCTGTTTTTTATTTCTCTCACAGTGTAAACACTGGAATCCCTGCCCCACACAAAAGGCAACCTGAAACAGGCTTGGACAGGAACTCCAGGGTTGTTAACAGCCCTGAGGAGCTGCAGAAATGCTAAACCAACATTTAGCTCAGCTTTGAAATGCCTCCCTTTGCCCATCTATCCACTGCTTTTGCAATTCTGTTCAACTTCCAAGTAACTGCTCTGTACTAAGAGGAGTTTTACAAAGAGTGGCTGATTATCTGTAGAGCTGCACAGATGGAAGCCTTACCCCTTCTTTTTTTTTTTTCCAGAGAGTTCAAGTGGATGTGGTACGTGCACACTGGCCTCTATTTTAAACAGGCTCTATCTCATTTGGCACAGCAGCCTGTAAGGAATCTCCAGCTTATCAGGGGTCTCTGGCAGATTTACTGGTTTCCACTCACACATCACCATGCACCAAGTAATACCTGGGTGGAACAAGCATTATGTGTTATGGAACATCATTCCCAGTGTTTTTTCAAATGCAATGGGGACACAGTGTGTGTTTTCCACCAGAGGCCTCAGTCTGCTGTGAGAGCAATCTCCTTACTGCCCTTTGGTCAGTCTTCTCTTCGTGCCACACGCCTGGCTCCATCTATTCTTTAGCAAATATGAATCCTCCTGTAAACATCCTTTCAGTAGCCTACAGGATCTGCTTTTATCTTTTCATCAGAACAATGATGAAAAGGTTAGGCTTCAAACTGAGGAAGGTGTGATTAATTCCTTGATGGCTCAGAGGACTTACTCCATCTTTGCAGCAGGTAAATGGTGAGTTAGCTGTTTAATAAAGTATTTCCCTTTCATCACTACTGTAAAGGGTCTATATTTGATCAGGACGATTGCTTTCCAATGATAAAAGTTTCTTAGATCATCACATGCTTTACCTTTAATGCTAAAGCAATGCTTTGGAGTAAATTCAGCACCAAAATAAGCTTCTTTTCTCCCCTGCAGTTTTCCTGCATCCCTGTGTTTACTAGATATATTTCTTCCTGTTTTGCATCTATGTTTTTCCTACTGCTTTTGCTCATCAAAAGTGCTTAGCAAATAAACAAGAATCCATTTCTCTTTCAAAGCCAAAAATACTTCAGCAGCTAGAATCCCTTTGTGAAAATTGTTTCACTTAATATTTTCTTTCTTTTTCCAGAAAACTACTACAGCAGGTAGCTACAATGTGTACTTTTACAGACAGGATAATCTATCCATTCAGATCTGTTGCCTTTATAGATTCTTTCCTTCTCTGACCTGGGCTTTATCTTTAAAATAGATTCCCATAAATTGACCCTTTAGGGCACTTCATAGGTACTCATTATTCATATTTTATCACAAAGAAGTCCAAAGTTATTATGAATTCATATGTCCTCACAACTACTGAGGCATCTTGCTTTATTTCAAATGTATTTATTTATTTATTTGTTAATTGTGGCCAAGGTTTTAGCATCTCAGCAATTAATTGGAATTTCTTGTTTTACATGGTTTTTAAATTCTCTTATTTTAGAAACCCTTTCTATTCTAAAAAGAACCAACACAAAACCATCAGACAGGGCAGAGATCAAAATCTCCTTCTCCATAGTTCATGTATTTATGAGCTTGTAACAATCCATTTCCATTTTCTTCACTGGTAACTGCTTCTTCTTCTGATGCACTGATGCAGGAGGACTCAGGTTCCACATCCTCTCAGAACTCTTCTGGCTTTCTTTCACTGAATTTAATCTAATTAATTTATTGTCAGTTTGTCTTAGAAGTCTTGAGTTTCTGGCAGAAACCACCCAAATCTCTCTGGATTCCTGCCAGGAAAGGTAAATTTTTATTCACCTTCCCACCCTGCAGCCACTTTATTGACAATTTGGGGTGATAGGTCCCAAAGTACAGAGCCAGATTCTAGCTCCCAATGCTAAAGAATTTAGTTTTTTCCAAGAAGTGTAGTAACATGTCAGCAGCCAAACTGACAGCTTAAACCCCTGTCACACTTATCTGCTCAGCCTATGAGCTGTGCTCCTGAAGTAATGAATAAATCTCAATTTCCTTCCCAAGAATATCATGTTTGGGTAGTAGCAGTGTACACATTATTTAAGGTGAGACAATAAAAGCCTTCTCCTCCAGGATATTAGAAATAGAAAATAATTTCAAGTGAACTGTTTTTTTCTTTCTTCATGTTCCAAGCAAGTTCAAGGTTAATAGAAACTTTCAACTTATCTCCTCAGAAACTGGATTCACTCTGCTATTAATGTCACAATTTTTGACTCAGGTTGAGCCAAGAGGAGGTTTGTAGGCTATTTTCATTAGGAGGATAAATCAGTGATGGAGTGAGGAATTTATCAGGCACAATGCATTTTATGTCCACATTAAGGTTTTGTTCCCCTAGAAAGAAGGTAAATCCAGACCAGAAATAAACCATCTCTTTGCTTGTAGTTCCAAGTCTTCTTTCAGGAACTGTGCACAAACATGGTCTTCTTCCGTTTTCTTGCTTAAAATACATTTACATTGCTTCTCTGGTCTTATTTTGTAGTTTTTCTTTAGGCTGATGTTTCAGCACACACAGAAACCAACAGCAGAACCTCCTACACAGGTTCCTTAAATCTCTTGTCCATGTGTCCTGTGCTGTAGGTGTGGCTGATATTGTTTCAGCTGTCAGTTGATAGAAAGGCATGGGGACTGCATTTATTGTGAATTAAGCATGAATATTAATAAGCTCAAACTGAATGAAGTTTCATTCAGTGACCAACATGACACAATAATAAAAGATTCAAATCAGTTGCCAGAGATACAGAGCATTTTGAACCCACAAAATTAATAAAAACAACACTACTAGGTCAGGGTGGGCACAAAAGGGGTAGAAAAAACCCAAGATGTACATTTTTAAAACAAACTCTAGACAGACGATGTATGTCATTATTCTATTAGCACAATTTCAATCCCATGATGGAACCTTTCTCCAGACTAGTTTGACTAGTTTACGTCAAACTCAAAGTTAAATTCTCATTCTTAAGAACATCCTTTCAATCAGAAAAGAACATTTTGTGAAATCTGTGAACATTATCAGTATCTCAACTCCAGAATGGAGAGTGAAAGCCTCAAAGAAGAACACAGCACTATATCAACTGAATTTTTAAAAGTCAAGTTGGCAAGGCTGAGAGAGCCAAGTGAAGATGCTGACAAGGTTGTTTCACCAGTTTAAAAGAAGCAGCATCTCTCTGCAGTCAGATGGAGTCTACTAGTGTCACCTTCAGTAATGTGAAGTTCCTGCAAACATTGTGAACTCCCTTTCCAGAGAACAAAAAATAAGGATGAGCAGAGGAGAAGGAAGAAATACCCCTGAACAGATGGGAAGAGAAAAACAAGATTGGAAAAGGAATGCAGAGAATTGCTCACTATTCTTAACCCTTCTAGAGGCAGCAAGAACCACTGGAATTGCTGTGGGGCCATTCTCAACCTTAATGCAAAGACAGAAGAGGGTCTTGGCTTTAATGCAGAAAGAATTTCTCTTCTATGAGTTGGGAATTCAGAATTCTAATCCACTTCTCTAGGATAAAATAGCCTATACTTTGATTTGACGATTTCAATATATTTGCTTTTCTGAACTTTCACAAATCCACTTATTTTTAGTTTATTAATAAGCAGAATCACATCTGCAGTTTGTGACAATAATTTGCAAGAAAAATCATTGCATTTAGCACATGAAGGATTGATTTCATGGCAGTCTTTTGGAAAATTAAGTTCTGAATGGTGGGACCTTAAAGGATGGAAAGACAGACAGAAAAGATTCAAAGAATGTCAGAAGCTCATCATCCTTGAGTGTTCTTGTGTGACCAGGCTGGTATGTGGCCTGACCTCAAAGCCTCCTCATACTCTCCCTGATGTGTGGTAATAAGGGATGGAAGCCGGTTTGAATTTTTTCTCTCACAGGATCAATCATTAACTCTTTGCATCAGTGAATCCCAAACTGTAAAGAACACTTGCACTTTCACAATAATTGAGTATTTTCCAAGAAGAATGTTCCAGGAATCTATCTGGAACATTCCAGCCTGGAAAATTCTCAATTTGTTCAATATGTAAAAAATATGAACTAATATGGCATGGGCTATGTTTGGCTTTGGATCAGTGAATTTACACAGGACTTTACATTAAAGGCAATATGGATGGATAAGGCAAACAGAGAATTTTTTAAACACTGAAGAAGATTTTTCTTCATTTGGTGTGACATGTTCTTCCTCTTTGTGCTCTTCAGTTGTAAGGGCTCACATGATGAAGGCACTGGCTGTCACTATTGCTGTTTCATATTATCCTTCTGCCCCAAACTGAAAAGAATGGGATGCACATTAAAACCATTCCTCAGCCTAGTTATTTAGAACTGGTAGCTATTCAGACTGGTTTTGGATTGAGGTTTGGTTTTGTCTGTTGTTGTTCAGGGATTTTTTATTATTTAAAATGTATTTTTTGTACAGAAAAGATTCAAACTCTCACAGTGACAGTTCTTAAGCTTTTTACAATTATCTTCACATTTATGGAGACTCAAGATGACACAGTCAGTTCAAAAAACAGCTTCTGGCTACCAATACTGACCTAGCATGGAAAAATCAATATAATTACAAAAGCAATTAAGCATGGCAAGCAAGGAATCAAGCCTTTGCTCAATCTAAAGTAATTTAGATTAACACAAACATAACAGCCAAAAATTCTCCTTCCTCATAGACTGATCCCAGTAAAATCAAACCTGCAACACATCAAATCACAAAAATAACTGGGTGTGTGTCTAAGGTCACTTGGGTTAAAAAAATCACCTTCAAGACTCACAGTGCTGACAGTGGGTTACAACAAATGTTACAATGATGGGAATACAGACAGAGTGGAGAGATGGATTATTTAGGCAGCCTTGTGACTTGGAAGTACCTGGAGTTGCTCTGAGCAAGCACCAGTACTTTCTCAATTTAAAATACCAGAAAAATCCCCAGAAATGAATTAGCACATTGAGAATACATGTTTGTGTTGGGGAAAAGCAAGTTGTATCTCTAATGTTTTCTAAAAGCAGGAAAAAGCAAGGGAACTTCCCCTCCAAACACTGTGCTCTACACTAAACTCAGACATCTTTAGAGGGAAGAATTGGAAAGGCAATAATTTAGATTGAGAGAGGACCAAATACACAGTAAAATGACTGTAACTGAACCCCACAGCCAGAATTAACTAGCCAGAAGAATTGCTGCCTCTTTCTATAGGCAATCAATTAAATGATCAGAAAACAGAACTCTGTAAAATAATAATCTCTTGAAAATATAATCATCTGTTATGCATTCTTCAGTAAAGAAATAGCTCACAGTGCCTTAAGTAAGTGTGAAGCCTCACTCTTCACATCTCATTAGAGACTTTGGCCACTATGAAGCATTTTTAAACCATATCAGTATTGTGGGGTATGTTGCAATCAGATGCAAACAATGAACCCCTGTTATGAACACATCTCTATCTTAGAAGAGCACAATATTGTTTGGCTTCATGAACACAGGAAAATTGAAATTATACATTCATAAAGCCTCTCTCTGGGTCAGAGCAGCTTTATGACTTTAATCATGAAGGGAAGAATTAGCACATTAAATGCTCAAAATAGCTCAGTGCACAGTCTGTAGAAAAATGTGAGTAAGACAAACTAAATCTAAAAACTGCACCTAACCCCCCCATTAAGCCATTAGTACTTAAATTCAATTTCTTTCCTTGGGGTTAGACACAGTACTATGTTACACAGATAGAAGTACATGAAATCATGGCAGAACAGAAAATAGTAATAATAGGTAAGAAGATTCATTCTTATTTTCTTGAAGAACTGCCTTTCCTTTTTATCTTATCAGGTGCATTCAAAACATAGTTAACAGCACTGATTTACAAATTTTTTTCTAAACCCGCAAGAAGAGCAAGAAGACTTTTTTTTTATGCTGTTAATAAATAGCATGTCCAAATTCCAGAAGTTCTGTGAGAAACAGAAATAAAGCATTTAGAAAAAAAGAAAAAAGTAAACTTCCATTACCAGACTTCAGGACTGACATTTCCCTTGCAAGGCAAGAAGCTGAAGAGATTTTGTTCAATTGTATAATGATGCATCAACAAACAGAAAAATGCAAAATTCCTAACTAAAATCCTGAATAAAAATGGAAAATAAATTCTTCTCTCATTTATTTTGTGCAAATGCATTAATCATCGGCAAGATAAGAAAGCCTGTAAGATGAGAACACATTTTGAAAATGTGCAAAACATCTGGGAACATGGCAAATGAGCAAACAAAATGAATACCTGCACAAGCCCTGGAGGTATAATATTTGCAGCAAAGCTCTTGTTTAGGTACCAATCCCTAAATGTCAGTTGGAATACAGTACATTTTGTTACCAACTCGACATTTTAAATTTAGTAACTTACATAAAAATATTTCTCCCACATGTATCTGACAGAATAATTTTACACTCTTAAATCCAACCATTCTTGTTTTTTTTTTTTTTTTTTTTCATTTTTTCTGAACATTAATTTTCATGAGCTGTCCCTTTTGGAAGAACCTCCTGATGCCCTCAAATTGTTTTGTCTTTGTACCTCAGCTTGTCTTTTGTATATTACTAAATATGTGAGGTTTTGCTAATTTTTTTTTTACCATAGCTTCAACATGCTGCTAGAACAATGAGAGCAAAGTAGTATAATTTTTCTGAAGGCTAAGGGTAACCCTATCAGAGATCATGTCCTTAGTGCATAGATCTATCATTATTCAACCCATTGGATAGGGCAGATGTTTAGAAACCCTTAAGCAAGCATCATAGATTATCAAATTAATCTTTTCCAAGTAGACCTGTGTTTTCATAATCTCTATACTTTCGATTATTGTCACTATTTAGCCATCAGTCTGTAGTCACCATCACAACCAGTACTTTCAGGTCATGTGGCATCCTCTAGTCAGGCACCTCTTACAGTAACAAAGGTGCTCAGCAGTTTTGTGGCCAAGACCAGTAATCTTTTCACCTGCTAAAATTCAGATCCAAAACTTCAAAAGTGTAAAAAATCACCAAGCAAACAGTCAAATAAAAAGTAGGGGGAGGGATGATAAGAATGTGTCCCTTTGCTATCTCCTTGGAGCAGCCTGTGTTTGCTGACTTCTACTGTGGTGCCAGGAAAGAAGCCAAAATCCAAAAGCATTCCCGCACTGGTGTCAGTGGGTGGTTGATTGGTTTTTAAGTCTTCTCTTTCCTGTTTTGAGCTTTCCAAGTTCCAGTAGTACCAGTCAAACTAAATTTGACAATTAGGTCAAGGGTCTGTAAGTGCAAAAATTTGAGCCTGAAATCCCTATTTTAACATTAATACTCTGCTTCAAAGAGTTCCATCTCCTCCAAGCGCACCTCCAGAAAGAATTCTGTGTATTTGTCCTCACTGAAATGTAACTTGAGTTCATGGTCCAACAGTCATTAGTACCAGATTTGAGCAGTGCTGAATTACAAAGAAGTACAAACTGCCTCTTGATCAAGTGCAGACAAAGCATCTGTAAAACTACTTCTGTGTCCAAAGCAGAGAACATCCCAAACTTGATGGTTTGCACCAGTTGTCAGAGAATGGAAAATACTTGATCTGATGGCGAGTGATGACAATGACACTTTGTTACTCATTAAAACTTTCTGAATAAAAGAACAAAGGGAATGACTTTATACCAAGTCAATGTGTTTTGCTTCATCTGTCTGCAGCATTTTGATTCAGTATTAGGAACAAAAAGTTTAGGTTTGGGTATGATTGAAACATGGCCTGGATCAGAAGCTGATTTTTATTTTTGCAGAAAACTGTTAAGTCAAGTGTGGTGTTCTGAACTACTGAGACAGCCCCACACATATGGTCACAGCCCAAAGTATCAGTGCTTAGCAGTAATACTGAAAATGCAATCTGCATCTAACTAAAGGGTTATTCATAATGTGACTTGAACAGCATCTTCAGTCAAAGATATTTTGTGCACAGACATAAAATAATTGTGCAATTCTAATGACTCACTGGGAATTTACAGGATATAAATTCTTTCAAGTTTTGTTAAACAAATGTTGCTAATAAGCAGCAGGAACATTATTTGAATGATTATATAAGAAATGGCTATTGTGAGGCATTTTGATAATTTTTTTTCCTTTCTCTTAGCAATAGAGGAAGCAAACACACAGCATACTTGAGATAATCAGAGATCTCAGGCTTTATGTCTTGTTGAGTCTACACAGTTAATATCATTCTAAACAGATAAAACTCATGTAAGAAATACCTAAAAGAGCTGAGCTGGAGTTTTGAAACGTTTCCTAACAGGGAGAACAGTAACATACCCTTTAAAGGTTCCCTTGAGGGCTTCTAATGAAATTAGAATGAAAATCTTAACAGAGACATAATGTACATTAAATACAATGCATTGAAATTAAGGTATTTCAATACTTTTCACTTGTGTAAGTGAGATAATTTTGATGATAATGTTTTCTGTTATGGATGTTGCTTGTTTCCACAAAACCAAAAACAATACATGTTTCACTGATTACTGATAACTGCAATATTGCAATGAGCATTTTGGTGTTTTTTAGAGTTTTTCTGCATTTCCTCAAAATTTAATGTATTAGCTACATCTGAGACAATGCTGACCCTTTTATCAGTATTTAATGCAGTTTATATTCCAGAGCAATAGTTCCTAGTCCAGATATTTTAAAGCTTTGCAAAACTCTTTTTAGTTAGGAAAATATTGTCTTGTAAATAAAGAGATGGGGCTTCTCAACAAGGCAAAAAAATTGTTCGAGCTTTTTTCCTGGTCTAAGTGACTATCCTCACTTTGTGAGTGGGCTCCACCTCAGCTATGGAGGGATATTAAAAACATGGTTTTTTCCTTTCATGTAACTTTCAACCTATTGAAATGGATTTTAATATTTATGTTAGACATCCAGTGGAACAGTATTTGGATGCCTGTAGCTGATTTGCTAAGAAAATCCTTTCTAATTGAATGCCCTGGTGTCCACGATTATCAGTAAAATACATCTTTTCATGCGTGTTTGCACATAACTTTATAATTTTATGTTGCACTTCTGAAAGGGAGTTCTTTGTTCTTCAGATTCACATTGAAGTAAGATTTAAAAGTTTGTGACTTTTTTTTTTTAATACACCATGTTTGGGATTTGAGAATGTCTGAGGATTTCAAGTAATACCAATAATATTTAATGTCTTCTGTACAACTGTAGAAGAGAATAAAACATAAAAGTGAGGCATAACCCAGCAAAGGACTTTGCCAGTTTTTCATAGCAGAAAACTCAGAGTTCAAGAGGAAAGAGCTTCTATGGAATAGAAAAGGTTAAAAAAAATTTAAGAGTGCATTACTTCCCTGTTCACAAGCGCCAACACAGAACCTATAAATAGTTTGAAATATAAATGAAAACAAGTTTCATGCTAAGATATCAGAAATCGTGATTTATTTTCTCAAAGACTTTATACTCACAATCTCATCTCCTGGCAACCAATATCCTTCTTGTTCAATACCAGCTTTTGACCCTTTACACCCCACGGTCAGGGTTTCCACAATGAGACCATCCTTGACTGCTAAACTCAGCTGACGTGTGGTTTCTTTTGGATGCATACCATGGACTCGAGACATGTACCTGCACACAAAGCACAAAAGTCTCTTAGTGTTAGTTTTAAATTATAAAATGTGTCAGCAAAATATACACATTTTAAAATGAGTTAAAACAATACACATTCTAAGTTTTAGATTGTTTTTAAACAGTCAAAATTTATATCGCTTCACCCTTTCCCTCGAATCAGTTTTTTTCCTCTTGCAGCTTTCATGTACACATTTAGACAAGTAGTAGCACAGTAAACTCCCACCAAGAAAATCCCAAAATTTACACATATGGTGCTTGGGCTTGTCTCTGCCACATCCATTTGTGCCCTTTAAATTGCTTTAAACTTGCATTTCTCTAACACCTCCTATAGCATAAATACTACAGAATCTACCAATGAATCTCTGTGATGCTTGTGTGTACAACACATTTAAGAAAAATGGAAAATTTATATATCACGTATGAAAACCCAACAGCTCAAGTTACTGTGCTAAGTGGTTTTTCTCCTTTTCTTGAGTCAACCACAATGATCACATTGTGACAAACTGCCTTGGTGAGAAAAAAACCACATGTAGCTTTAACTGTGTATATACATGAGATTCAGCTGTGTAATGTTGACCTTTATCCAGTCTAATTTGCTTCTAGGCCAACACCAAATATTAACTTGAAGTAAACAACATAAAATTATCTTCTCTCAAATAAAGATGACCTCTCTGCCTTAAGGTCATTGCAATTCTGGGTTTTTTAACAAAATTCTGAGAACATGTCTAGAAGTTGCTGTGCACAGAGAGTTGTAGTCAGCAGATACATGAATTGACATGGAACCAATTATTTTGTGGAAAATATTTTCCTACTTATGGATCTCTTAAAGTTACAGAGCTAACTGAATTTCTCTCCATCTTTGTTTCTCCAGGTACTCTGTCTTTACCTGTTTCCCAAGAGAAATCTGTAATTTGCCTGCTTCAAGACAAAGCTGTCAGCCATAGTAGCCTCACCTTCCTGCTTCATAATGAACTACAGCAACCACGATTCCTTTGTGACTGTCATCACAAATACCTTCACAAAAAATGTAATTATGATCACGAGCAAACTCAAGATTTATTTTAAAGCAGCAGCATTGCATTAAAAAAAGAGTTAAATCAGTTCAGATTTTTTTTTAATAACATGGCTGACAGGAATTTTAATGCCTTAGAAGTTACAAACTTACAATAAGGAGTGAGGACCACTCCAAATGGTCAAATCTTCAATCAACCCTTCCCTCTGTAGACATTTGCCTTTCAAACTTCTTACTGTTTTATATAAATAAAGTTTTTCTTTCTTGCTTTCTCTCTTAAGCTTCTGCTGGAACTGGTTTGTGCTAATCTGATATTTTTGTTTTGCTCTAAACTGTATATAAAATAGTATAATAGATTTCTGACTGAGTGTAAGTATATAATTCTATAGAAAATTATACAATAATCAGAGCAGCACAGGACATTTATGAATTTCTGTGTGCGATCAGAGGCATTTACATAAATGCAGCATGTTTGCAGGATCTTGGGGTTTATTTTTTTTAGGATAAAAACTCTTAGAGTCAGATGATGCCATTTCCCATATTTTACAATATTTACCACCACAACATGGTCCAAGCCTAATTGGCGTGTGCATGCTAGCACTGTATAAAAGGTAGGCAACAGATACAGAAATGACAATATTCTGTGCAAGTCTGTGTTCCAAGCTAATATATATGAATATTCTGGTGGTTTCCACATAAAATCAGAAGATAAGGCACTTCAGGTCTGTATCACCTTGGCTGGATGCTCATCTGCCCAACCTGATCCCTCTCTACTTCCACAGAAAACAAAACTCAACATGAGCACCTGTTCAAGTGAGACTAAACACCACAAATAAGTTTTCAAAGTTATCCAAACTCCAAGGTCTGAACCAGGCAGAGACTCAAGTCTATTTACTTCACTTTCAAACAGAGTGCAAGTGAACACCACTGGTCTATAGAAGCATAAAGTGTTGAAGCTTTAAAGCCACATGAAAACAGCTCATTTGCTTATATAATCATGTTACATGTATTTCATGTATGTGTGCACATATGGACATATTTATGCAAACACAACTAGCTTTTTGAAGTGCAAATTATCTTTCTCAACATTTGCTAATGTTACTCTTTTTTTCACCAAATCTCCATTTTTAACTCAGTGCTAACAATATCTCTGACAGAACCACAGCATTCATGTGTCTGTAATGAATTCAATTTAACAGGTCTCAAAATACAAATAGGCTAACTATCATTCTTCCCATTTTACAAATCAGACTCTGAGCACAGAAGTGATTTCCCTACACTTATAGGTCTGAGGACAGAAATCAGGTATTAACCCAGTGCCATAACCCTCAGAGTATCCTGCTGAAGAATCCATGTATTTTGCACTGCACCATCCCCAGTTCCAGAAACAAAGCCCTACCAAATTCTTAAATGTAAGCTACAGGTTTCATGATTTCTCACTCTTATCTCTGAACAGATCAGATATATAATACAAACCAAAAAGCCTGAAACCAACTCTAATCAGCTAAGAGGTTTAATCTACCCATTTCCACTGTGGCAGGTTGTGCACTAGTGAAAAGAGGCACAAGGCTCAGAATCACCCATTTCTCAAATCCAATCTGTGCTCTCCACCAGAGTGAAAGTACTGCTCCCAATTGAACTATCTCCCTATTCTCTCCAGCTGCAAATCCGGAGTAGTAAATTCCCAGTGGCTTTTTGAAGAGTACTTTAGTCAATGTTCAGACTGTGCCACTGGGGAGTCACAAGGGCTATGTTTTCTATTTTTAAAATAAAATGCTATCAGCTTTCACAGCAAAGAACACACATGTAAAGAGAATGGTTTTACTTCAAAGAGTAGAACTACTGTTAGAAAAATGCACCCTCCCCCAGATTTTTACTTTATTAAAACCTGTGAAGTGTACATGACTAGATATTCACAAAGACTAGAAAACAACACTGTAGGGTTTGGATGAAAACTTATCTTGTTTCTTTTCAGCCATAAGGACAGCAGGTAAGCTAAGACATGATAAGGCACAGGACTCAAATCAGAAAAGTTAAATTTCTTTAATAACGAAATGTGAAAAACTGCCAGGACATGAAAATGCTGAAAACACAGAATGAGTTAAAATCCAGCTCAGAGACAGAAAGCATGATGCTTGGAGTCCCAACTACTATGTCAGCCTCATTACTAGACCAGGGAAAACCAATATTGAAATTTTGCCTGTGTGCAGAAGTGACCCCACTAATCCATGGAGTGCAAGTCCTGGCTCTGCATGCACTGAAGCATCTGGCACCAGCAAGTTAAAAAACAAGTATGGGAGATAAAGCAACCCCTGACTGCTGTTTTCAAAAAAAGCTGATTAGCCTTACCTTGGAAACTGGGAGCTGAAGGAATACTGGTTTGTTATGCTCTTGCCCAGTCCTCCATATCAACAGATTTGGGAGTGCAATACAACCCAGCCACAAGAAGTAAAGCAAATACACTCAAATGAGTGAGAATGAGCACAGAGACAAAGTAAAATCCTCTAAATCAGAAAACCAGCCCTAATCAGATAGGGGGCTGAAGAAACCATTTCAAAATACAATTTAACTGTGCTAATCCCTACTATATAAAATGAGGGTCTTTCTGATGAGAAGTGGAGGTTAGGTCTGATAATCTGCATGCTAAATTCAAAATCTCACCAAATGAGGCTGCTTGTCTGCAGAATACAGAAGCAACTGAACTGCTGCTGAAAATCAGAGTGTTTATAGGTCAGTATTTTCTCCATTTATGAACTGGCAATGCAGCTCTCCTTGACATTAGCACAGAAGAATCTAGCAAATCTAGCAAAATTACAGTTTTTGTAATCAACTGCTAACGGCCTAATAATGCATGTTCTCAATTATTGCAACACCACTTGGAAAGCAAAGGATAAGAATCTTTGGCATGGAGTTTGTTCATTACCACCCTTAAGCAAACCTCATTGCCATACCACCAAATGTATATTTAAATGTGGTGACCTTCAGAAACAAAATACTAACAACAGAATCATGTGCATATACATAATAGATGTGTGCATCTGTCTGATGGCAAAAGAAAACCTTTAGAGGAGACTCACAGAGGATAATCATTAACAGGTTTGTAGATTGTATATGGATGTGATGCTCATCTGTATTTAGCCACAAAATACCAATCAGAGAAACATGAGACAGCAATTTCAAACCACTTCAGGACTGCAGATGAACCGTAGTCAGGTGTAAATAGCAATAAAATATTGTCATATTCTTCAGTTTATATTATATATTATTAGTGTTACCCATTCTAAAGTCTGACCACCTCTCAGACACCGCAGGGAGAGCCCAAGGGGTCAGCACACGTGGAGGGGAGGCCTCCAGCAGTTCTCAGGGGGGCCACACCTGCTGTTCACCCCACCTGAGCCACACTGAATACTGGGGAGGAAAGATAGGCAGGGAAACCTGGTACAGGCTCTTCTCTTCACAGCAACAAAATCTCCTCTAACTCATGCCCTACCAGTTGACAACTGGATCTTGCCACCTCCCTTTGCTCCACAAACTGGACCACAGGAGTACCTGATCCACCTCTAAATCACCTTCCTGCCCAATATGTAGGACATCCCAGAAGCATCAAAGTCTGTCAGCCTATCACCAATTCACTCCTAAAACTTCAAAATACTTTTCTCAAATTAGCCAGTGTCTAGTCATAATGTCTTTCTATAAAAACCAAAATCTGTGCTTCATAACACACCTTAAAACTAAAGAAGAAAGTTTGGCTTGAACTTAGGGGTGTGGAGGAAGCAGACTCTAAAGCTGCGATCACCATGGGAGCAAAATAGACACAGAAGTAGCCAGCACTTGCAGGGGATCAGATGGTGAACTTTTCCCCTACAGCTGTCACACAGCTCAGAACTCCTGCCTGGTGCTCTGCAAGACACAGCACGAAGGTAAACCCTGTCTCAAAGACTCAAATCTATATTGCTTCAAAACACAGCATGGCAAAATATCTAACTTTGCTCCCAAAGAGTTCTCCTGAAGACATCTGTGGTTTACTGAGAGGCAGAAAATGGTTTACAGGGGCACTGCTGTACTAGGGCCCAAAAAAGAAAGTTGGAGAAGGGAGGGAGGGAGGGAGGAAGGGAGGAAGGGAGGAAGGAAGGAAGGAAGGAAGGAAGGAAGGAAGGAAGGAAGGAAGGAAGGTTGATTATTTAAGGGAGGAAGCTGACATAGGTATTTTTTAAAAAACCTCAGTTCTTCTGAACTCATAAGGAATAGCGTTTTTAGCCACATGAATTGAATCAAAAGAAAATAACTGAAAAAATGTTACAGCAAGGGTATCTGTACAAGACTGAAATAAAATACATTATCGCAAATAGCTGCAAAAATACAACAGTGCAGCAAGTGTAGGTAGATGTTAATTTTCATGGCAAACTCTGTAATCTTGGTCTGATCAATTATCTCTCTCTATGCTGGATGCCTCCACCCTCCCCAATACAAAGGAAAGCAGCAGCCTGCTGCTGCCAGCAGACTCTGCTGAGCAACTCATCCAGGGATGAGCTGAGAACTGATAAATTTGAGGTCTGATAAACTGAGATCTGATAAAATTGAGATCTGAGAAAATACAGCAGATCCCATTAAACTCAACTGAAAGTCTGCCATTAATTTTAAATGTTACCTACAGGTACATAAAAATGTCCTAGATTCAGGGACAGACCTTAAGGAATAATACATAAAATAGAAGGAAAGCAGCCAAAAATCTGTTCTGAGTTTTATATTGTCTTCCTACCTCTAGTGAGAAATTATGCCTTTTGATTCAGTTTCAGGGCATGACAGCTATTTTATAGAAGGCCCACACATTTCTTTTAAGAGTTTTTTAAAAGTAATTTGCAAATAATAGGCCAGTTGGTCATACTGGAAAAAAAAAAGGTTGAAGAGATGGCTGTGGTTATTATTTTATTTTTAAGAAATACAGCTCCATGACCTAAGAACTTGAAATCTGTGGGCTCAAATCTCAGGGATCCCACAGTTCTCCTTGTGGAAAGCCAGGTGAAGATCAGTGCTCACAGCTGTACCTCAAGGTCTCAGCTCTGAAGCTCAGGTTGCCCCTTTCTACCATGTAGCATCCTGGTACCAATCAACTCCCATAAAACACAGGCTAAACATTAGGAGTATTTGACACAGATATTCCCTGCTTGCCAGAAACTGAGAGCTGGTCTGAGAGCTGAAGACAGCTGAAGACAGCACAGACACACAGAGAGGTGAAACTGGCCACAGTGGGGACACAGCAGTTTGCTTTTGTATTCTAGGATCCTTTTTGATGTGTTAACACATTTTGAAGTTTCAATTATGGATTATATTCACCAAGATGAACACAAGCAAGGCACAATGTTCTTGCTGTGTATTTGTACTCCACAATGAGATGCATGTATATGAACAGGCTGCATTTGATTTCCACTGCACTCCAGATACCCACAGCACAAGCACAGACCACGCATGCACTGACAGCGCTGCTGCCTCTGCAATAAAATACTTCTTACATGATCTACATTTTATGCAGTCCAAAATTCCAAGGATTACAGAGAAATCATGCATTTACTTTTCCCTCTGACATCAGCATCTGCAACATTCATTTTGAAGGCACATATACAAACCAAGCAGGAAATGTTTTTAAAATTTGTTTCATCTCTCCTTTGTAGTCTAGAAAGTCAGAATTTGCATAAATAAAAAAACTAATTTTGTGCAATGTTTCTGTAAAACAGAAAGAATGCTTAAAGTTGATAGTGCAACAGTGAAATCCAGCAGTTCAGCTAAATTCAGATCTGCCTGATGTTTGTGCTGCTGCTAAAAGGAAGCTAAGGAGTGATCTTGTTTGTACATGCTTTAGATATCCCAAGCACCATGCATGCACCTTCAATGGTAATCATCTGGGTCATTTCTGTAAAAAGCACAGTAATGTTAACCCAGGTAATTCCCTGATTCAGTAATTTAAACTCCCACTCCTACAATTTCGCTATACACTTTAGATAGTGTAACCCACCAGCATAACCATGAAAAGCAAATAATTTAAGTACCAAGCCATTCAACCCATACCCAGAAAAATCTCGCCATCACTTTTTTTATGGAGGAACTTATCTACAAAAGGGCTCTACTTCCATTTTTCCATCCTAAAATCCCATAGGTAACACTGCTGGTAATGTACACATGTGTGCACTGAGCATGACTGGCAAACAAGCACCAATCACTCAGGAACACTGCATGCACAGGAACAAATGCTCGTGTAGCTGCAGGGCCACTGCTCCACCCAGCTCCTTTCTTTGGGTGTACTAAAGAGACAAAGTATTACATGACTCACAGTGTAACATCCTAGCTAATACCTTGCAAATGAAATATTTAATCAGCTCATATCCACCATCTCAATTCAAAACGTGTTAAAAAATGAAAATTTGAATGCTTTAATGATTCATTTTTTTAGAGCTTTCTATCCCATTTAATTTCCATTCTTATCTGGGTCAAAATGTTTCTCTTTCTGTTTTTGGGGTTGGGTTTTTGTGCATGTTGCTTTTTTATTTTTGTTAGATTACTTTCAGTCTAGCTGAGTTTCAGAATCATCACTCTGTCACACAAATGTTCACCTTATTGCCATCTAGGGAACAGCACAGCGGCTGGAAAAGCCATCAGGGCAGGGCTGCTGCTCTTGGTGATGATATTGTTTATATGAATGGGAATATGAAACCACAGCCTAAAATAGATGGTATGAGTAGTGCTTTGGAGATCATTCTCTCTCCACTGATTACAGAGAAAGCCTTGATGAGCACTTCAGGTCAGATAACAAGCTGTTAAATGGCCATGTCTCACTCATTTTTATCTCTTACTTCTAATAGAAAGTCACATCTATTTACAGCAAAGAAACCAAACATAAGCTAGAAGTTCCACTTTCAAATATTACAAAGATGTTATGATTTGAGCAAAAAACATAATTGTTGTGACATAAATATTGGTTTGATTTTAATAATTAGAAAGCCTTTTCTGTATTTTTCTGTGTAAACTTACACAATTTCAAGATGAATATTAATAGAAGTATGGAGTACATGAAAATGGGGACAGTGATTTTCAAATCTATTCCATCCCTTTCCTTCTCAATATTCCTACTGGAGCTCATATTTTGCATATATTGTATTAAACATTGAATATTACAACTTTTATAGTAACACAATAAAGACAGTTTAAATGAACATGCATTTATTAACAAACATCAAACAAGAAGTATGGCTGTGGTTAATAACAATGTGTTTGTGCTGTAAGTATGAATCATTTTATTTACTATATTCATGCTCAGCCCAGAGATGACTTCACCTACTGAATCAATGAAGAACATTGACCTCTGAGACAGGAAAAGAAAAATGCCACTCTAGCAATACCATGTAAGAGCATTCCTAAGAGAAGAATTACCAGATAAGGAAAATTGATCAAGCAAAATTCATCAGAACATCTGAGCACCTATTTGTTTTTTGCAGAATGAACTGTAGGAACAAGATGTGCCTACAGTAATATTTCTGATCAAAGCAAATACACAAAAAATTCCACTTCAAGCTCTAGTCCTCAACAATTTATGCTAAACCCTTACAGGTATAATGTTTGCACAGCCTGCTACAGTATGCTTTCCCTTCCCTGTATTCTGCATAAAGCAGGAAAAAAGGCAGTGAGGCTGGAGCAATGTGTCAGTCCCTGGTGAAGTTTTCCACACCAGGCACTGAATTAGTCTTTGACAGCCAGCACTGGAAAGCAGACCCAGCAATCCAGGAAACAACAGGGACAATGTGTCAGTACCAAGTTGAAGGAAAAATCATCCCTAAGAAATTACAAATAACACTGTTTAATACACATGAACTTCTTTTTATGCATTCCTTTAAACAGTTTAATTAATGTGATTAAATAGAATTGTTACACAAATTGAAGAAATAAACTGTATCAACAAAGGAGCTCAATGGGAAAAAGAGTAATTACAAATATACATTATAAACTCAAGATAATACTTCAACCAAATCTACTAATTTAGCAAATTTAATTCCACCACTACTCAGAGTAAATGTAGATAGTTTCTTCATGGGCTTTTAACAAGAAAAAATTACATTTTTTCCTGCAATCCCTGTTTCCACTCTCTTTAGTCAATTATGTCTAAAAGCAGCACTTAAAATGAACCATGAATACAAGTAATATTAAAACTAAATAATATCCAAACCAAAAAATCATTCCAAAATTTTCAACAAAATTAAGATTAAACTCCCTATAAACAGATAGGTCAAAGTTGTATGGTGAATGTATCTATCTACAGGGAACATAGGTGAAATTCAATGAACATATGCCATTGTGAACACCCCTTGTGCAATTAAATCACAATCTTTCATTCATTCTTAAGATTTCTACAAAAACTATTTAGACAAGTTTATCACTTTTCTTTCATCTTTTTTTTAACCTAGGTATTAAAAATCATTATTAGCTTGGTGAATATTTCCTCATTGGTCAGTCTCAGTACAAATTTACAAGCAAAACTGTGTTATGATGCAATAGTAGGTGAGAACCTCCGTACTTTTCTGCACATATGCAGCTCTCAATGTTCTCTTTGTTCCTTTATAAAATATAACTGAGCTTTTGAAAATATAAAACAAATTTAACCTGAATCCATCATTTGACCTCACTGTGAAGCCATCAGTATAAGAAGTTAATGTGTCAAACTAGTCAAGCATTTTGGTGTCCAGCATATTTCTCTGCAATGCATTGCTATGCCTGTAACTGCCAGTTATGGACCCATAATACAATTTTTATATATGACCAAAGTAGTACTTTTATTAAAAATTCTCTTCTTAGGGAATCAAATGATCATTTGTAGACTGGTTTTGTTTTACTAATATAATGATTTTTAACTAAATCAGTCAAAAAATTGCTGAAAAAGCAGAGAAGACTTGTTTTCTGCAGTATGATCTCTGACTAAGGATCTACAGGCCTTAAAACTCCAAACTCAGTTCATTCTCTTGATTTAAAATAAAAATAATTATCTGAAAACAGAAAAAAACCACACTGGTTTGGAGCTTAAAGAAGTAGCTGAAGTTTATAATGAGAAACAGTGAAGGAAAGTAAAAGAAATTACAAAGGAGATTGACATAGTGGAGCCAGACAGAAAAAAAGTGCCTTGTCTTCACCTTTAATAGAAAACACATGAAGAGATATTGAAAACTAAGAGTTTTCTACCCTGTCACCCCCCAGTGATGTATTCTGTAATGCATATTATCTATAATTCTGCCAGTCCAATACCAACTGAAGTCAGTTTTCTCACAGGTGATCACTGCATAGCCAGGCTGCCTCTGGAAGCAACTTCATGGATTGCTGAGGAAATATCCTGCTTTTATTGTTGGACCTTGGACTCCACACTTCTGCTTACCCTTGCTTAATTTGAATTGCTATTACACTACATAGCACAATAAAAAATCTCCAGTGTACTGGCCAGGGCTTCAATGACCCTGCTTGCTTCAAATAGTCACATTTAAAACATACATGAAAATGATGTACAGATATGGAAAAGGAGCCAGTAACTCTGGTAAAAAATAAACTGCAGTGATCAGTGCATTCTCCTGCATAACAGGAGGATGTCCTACTTCAAACAGTTGCTTTCAGATAAGCCTGCTCTCCAGCAACAAAAAGACAGATATTTTAGGGGAATGGCTTGACAAAGTTTAAGAAACCAACAAAGCAAAAACCCCACTTCTAAGCTTGTATTTCAACCAAAGAAATATCAGGTGTAAATTTTTCTTACAAAGTTTAACAACAGGATTATCTCATTATAAATCCAGAGTCATCCACTGTTCTAATCTTTCTTATGGCCTACTATTTTTGTTTCTGCATGACTATTTAGTTGCAACATGCAGAATACTAGGAAGACTTAAATTTTCATCAAGAGTACTATCAATAGTAACAGATTTTTTTTCTAGTAAGCATCTAAGCTTCAAATAAGCAACTCTGTAAGAATCTTGGGCCTCCAATTTTTTTCCTTGCCATTTCATCACATATTCTTATTTCTATACTTCTGTGATTATTCCCTATCCATTCAAATTGCTCATTTTCTTATTTATATTCTGTTGTGTTTATCCTATACCTGAGAATAAATTTTTCATTCTCAACTTTACTTTAATCACTGCTTCTATAAATTGCTTTATGTTAAAGCAGACAGCCTAGAAAAAGAACAGCAAAAGAATTATGGCAACAAAACCAGATATATGAACTTCAACTCTTCTCAGACATTCACTAGAAAAATTCCAAAGACTGATATTTGGAGAGGAAATCCCCCTCCTAGGTCCAAATGCCAAACTGAGAGGGTCACATACTCAATCTACAACTGTTACCAACTTCATCTCGACTGTGGGACCAGAAAATCTCATTATTTTACAGTAATCTTTCATAGTGAGTAATTCCTTTCTGGCATGCTATCCCATCAATGCTGATTAATGTCAGTCTGCACAGAGCTAACAGAGCCTACTTGACACTGGCTTGGGATCTGCTCATTCCTGTTTGATGCTCTGACTTGGCTGCACCTATATTAAATTACAGTGGAGCAAGAATGAGTCCACAGAACAAATACAGGAAAAACAGCTATGATCATTTAGGGACCTAGTACTTGACCACCCTATCTGAAGGCAATTAAAGAAGATTAAAGTTTTTGTATCTATTAATGAAAAAACAGTATTTACTTGTATCACCAACCAGCTTTCTGATTGATGAAATGCATGGTTTCAGTATCACTTTATTTGAAAGTAATATAAGGTGTCCAATTACAGCATATCCTAACTAGTGGTCTGTCCATCAGCTTCATCCCCCCCCAAAGCTGTGATACCTCCACCCTGTGTCCTACAGCCGCTTCTGGTTTCATTCCCAAGCTAACTTATTCTCACGCTCCATTCTGGAGAAAGACAAGCTCTTCCTCCAAGGAAAAAGCAAAGCATGGCCCAGGGGTTGGTTGGCTGATGACAGAGAACCCAAAAGTGAACCATGCCAAGAGTGGCTCCTTCTGGCAAGGGCAGCAGCCCTGCTGCAGCACGCTGTGTGTCCTCAGCTGCCTGCACATGGAACCATCATGTCTCTATCTTCAGGTTTCAAGAACAGCATTTCTGTGGGCTGTGTTATTTTTGGCACTTTCAACTGAGGAACCACACACACATATAAAACAAGCAAAGAATATGCCAGGGCCAAAGAAACACTCTGTGAGCCAAAGGCAAGGAGGTGCAGCCCCAGCACAACTGCTCCAGAGAGTGCCAGGGCATTCCCTGTCACACTGCATGGAGATGGAATAGACACAGCCTATATGAGAGACAGAATGAGAAGCTAATCAACTTAATTAATCATGAAATGCAACAAAGGGAGAGAGAAAAAAATTCTCTCAACAAAGGGAGAGAGAAAAAAAAGGAAGGATGTGCGGAAGAAAAGAATTAAGTTTTGGTTCTTTACATTAGTCTTCATGGAATAGTTCTAGAAACCAGAATAATTATCTGTTTACAATGAAAAAAATCTTTAAAGCTGCCAATAATAGTTCTAGAATACCAGATTTGCCAACTGGGTATGTTAATAACATTAACTTAATAGCTAATGAACTATGAACTAATTATAAAGATTATGAAATGTTCTTATATTGCTGCTGAGGAAACCAAATATTTTGTGGGAAAAGGGGCTATATATTTAATTAATACTTAATTAAATCTTAGGAGTCCAATTACCTGTAAGGGAATTATGGAGAAAACACTATAAAAGGAACTGGAAGATTGGAATAGCCAAAAAGAGAACTTTAAAAACATGTCTGTACAGAAATACTTACCAATCTGCTATGCAACTGAATGTCAATAATTTATCCTACTCATCTAAATATGCTCGCCTTTTTCCTGGTGTATTTTAAAGCATTTTATTCCATATAATCAATTCTTGAGGTTATCCCAAAACCAGAACAGATGGAAGATAATGAGGAAAAAATAGGAAGTCAAAGCATAGTTATAATTTTTAACACAATTTAGGGATGAACAATTTGTCAGGCTGCACTCCTGACAGAGAATTCACAGGATATGGAAAGCCATTTCTGCACTAGTGCCTACAGCATAACTAATACCAATAATGCTCATCTAAATAATTGATACACTAGGGTCAAATTAAACTAATATCAAGTCTAGACAGAAAAAGAAGTCATATTTCTTGATAAATACCTCTCAGAAATGCAATTTTGTTATTAACAAATGTGGTGATTTAGAAATATTAGCTAGTTCTTGTGGTCAAATTGTAAACTATTGCAATTCATTGACTTGAGATACCTTGTGACAATATAAGCCAGGTGAGAACATTTATTTTCTATACCTTTACAGAAATGCTACCACTGCCTTCAAGTGAGCTCTATCATTAAATAAAAATGCACTGAATATACTGAAGTTTATGTACAAAGGTAGGAACTTAAATACATATTTTAAAGTTCTCTTTCAAAGGTAGTTTGCATTCAAAGTACTAATTCCTTTAAAGTTACATCACTCTTGCTTCTTGTTAGGATTGGTTTTCAGTCCTTCATTCATTTTTCCAGTTATTGAAGAATGCTTCTCTCCAACTCATGGAAAGTGCATTTCCAACTATAACATACCCTCACAGGAAGTCAGTAAAACTGCAGAATCCCTTTCATATGATGATTTGTTGAGGATTTTTTTCTAAGACATTGAGTCTGTGCAGTGTGGTCTCTTCCCTACCAATGCCTTAAGTATTTATATAAGACTCCAATTAACTCTGTCATATTCTTGCCATTTTCACAACTGTGTGTTTAATTCTTTACAAAACAGACACCTTTCTTATGTTTCTTATTACTTCTCTGCAAGCAATGACTTCTCAAAAAAAATTGCCTGAAGTTCAAAAAGCTTACTAATTAATTTCTTAAAGGCTCTAACTTGCATATTCAAATTTTCCAAGTGACTCTTCCCTTGATGTAAGACAGTTTTCAATCACTTCTAATCAGGCATTTTTCTGTTCTTGCCTTTCCCCCTCATCAATTTAAGAAGCAAAGCATACTTGATCTCGTCTACTTTTAATTAAAGGGCCTCTTTCCTTATAGGTTTTTCCTGATAATATCAGAAGTACCTTCTAGTGCTCTAGGCTCCTCCTACACTATCCTCCTACTCTTATGTTCCCTACAGAAAATGTGTGCCTAGTTCTGTAGATTTTTCTTGTCTACTCTCCATTGACAGTACCTTCTGGAAGTCTTCATTTACACAAGTAATCTTCTTTCAATTATACTTAAAGTGTACAGGTAACAATTTGCATACTTGCATGTATTATATAAATTTGTCTGTTTTGCATATTGAGTTGGAACAGTTCATAATCTGTAAACTGTGAATACTCTTTTTGTATTATGAACAGTTCCTCCCAGGTCATTAAAAGTAAATGTACATTGAGATGTACATTGTCTTCTACTCAGTACCAGAAGACTAAGAAAAGTAAGAATTAGATTAAATAAACAAGAATATATAAAGAAGAGGGAGACAACCATGCTGACGCACATTGGGAGAAAAGCCAACAAATAGATTTGCTTAAATGTAACAAACCATCTAATGAAGAAAGCAACAGTTTTCCATAGCAATTTGCTATAAAGTGTTTAGACTAACAGGTCACAAAATACACAGGACAACTTGTCTCTAGCAGCAAATGAATGCTTAAATCAGGAGAAAAGAAAATCCATTCAAAAACCAAATCATGAATCATCTTTTTAATATGTAAAGTTATCTGAAAGTACCCATTTGTCATCTACTAAATGACACATAGGAAGACTGTTACTTACCTTAAACATGGATTTATTAAAAAAAATTCTCTTGCTGTTTTTATGTATTCTTACTCAGGAATATGACATGGTTCCATAATGTCACTGTCATTATAACTTTCTATCAATCCCAAGAGGTATTAACACTTCTAAAAAATGTTACTAGTACAAATAGTAAAACCTTCTTTATAGCTCAAACTATGTACACATGCTCATAATTTTCAATTTTGAGCACTGGTTTTAAAAATTATTAGTATTTGTATGTTTGCCTATATGCCCAGACACTGACTGATCTTTGAAGGAATTGCAGTTGACCTGGTCAAATGATTTTGAGCCTGGAAGAATATATTAGCTGCTCAGTTTTCATCAGAAGAGATATTCTGATGCCATGGTAATTTTGGAACTTTATTTTTGATATTATGTATTATGCATACTCATTTACTATGTCATCTGTGTTTCTTCATCAACCACTGGTACCATACTGCAATTCAAAGGTCTTTATCATTTCCTTGTCAAAAGTTATCTCCTTAGGAATGTCACATAATAGAAACTAGATCAGTGTTCATCACTCTTGTCACTGATGTGCATGGGGAGATTTTACAATGCCCAAGCACTTTTTGGATTGCTCTTCACTGCTAACACCCTGTTCATCTTTCTCTAAGTACTAAGGCTTCTTGCATTTCTGTTTAGTCACTTATTTTTCTTCTGATTGGAAATGAGTCATACAATCTGGACCTAGACTTTTTTAAAAAATTAAACTACCCATCAGTTACCAAGAGCAGTAATTCTTTCTCTGGCATTTGATTATTTGTTTTCGCAACCTTGTTTGTAATGATTTTTGTGACCTAACTTTACCCAGCTAAATGTTTTTCCCAGTATCTTAAACTAGGCATTTCTCATAAGAGTGGGATGAATTCCCAGCTAGACATGTCTGTCTCCCTTTATTACATCTAAAAAGAGCACAAACAGCTAACAAACTCAGCTAATATGTAGCCTAGAGCAAGTAATTTGGAATGTTAAAATGGAAAGTGTACAGCATTAGTTTACCCACTCGTCTCCTTGGAGACATCATGAAAATATATATATGCTTTAATGCATTCTAGAGCTCCACTATGACCTCAGAAGTGAAATTCCCTAAAATACAATCTCCTTCAAAACCCTCTTGGAATTCCCTTTCTCTGGAAAGGTGTTTTTCAGTTTGATGGTCCATTTTCTTCTTGTAGAAGCCAGGTACACATTAATTCACTTGGGACATCATCTTTCTTTCTGCACTTCACTGTTCATTATGTTTGAAGAACCTGAACTGTTCTTCCACTTATGAAGCCAGTTTTGCCTGTCACTTCCACCCCAGAACTTCCAAACTCTGTCAGTGGACCCTTGTCATGGGCCATGTTATAATGATTTTCACTCTGTTAGTCACCTGCACTGTTTGTAACTCTCCTCCTTAGTGCTCTCTGCCTTCATTATCAGCTCACATTGGTTCTGGCAACTGAAGAGTTGCCAACTGGTTACTTTAGTTCTTTTAAATTATTCATATTGATTACTTTGACAAATGTGACGTACATGTCAGCCTGGAAATGCAGACAAAGCAGAGAGAGGGACAAAGCCTTCTGTTTTTATTACAGTGGCTGCTACAAGTAATATTGTAGACCTTTCTACACAGTGTAAGGTCCACAGAACAAAGAATTTATATTTTTTTGTGTATCCAGCACCTCATACACTTTGATGAATATTTTGACAGTATTAATCCAAGGTGATAATCATCTCATGTCCTCTTTATTAGCATCTTATGCACATCTCAGCAAATATGACTTCTTATTTATTTGAGCAACCTAACAGTTCAGATTTCTCTTTGCCTTCTGGAAAAGTCCTACACCAGCCTCTCACATATTCCTAAAGAAATAGATTATTTACAGATTTTATTGCCCTTTTCTTCTCAACTGTTACATCTGTTTCTTGTATTTTGAACAAGCTATCAACTCCAAAATGCTAAACTCAATTAAAGTATTAGAAATGTTACATATTTACTAAAGATGCTTATGCAAAACAAATACAGGGTAAGATCTCAATTCAATGAATTAAACCTCGTTTTGGATTTTCAGGTGCTCAGTTTGGTAAATTTGGTTTTTTATATATAATTAATTAATCAGTAGCATAGAACTGCATGTAACTGTTTCACAGTCTCTCACTATGTTTACTATCTCTGTCCCCAAGGGCTTTTAATAGCATCAACCTTCCCCCTCACCAGGACTGTTTTTGGAGCAGGTCACTTACTTTGTAATGCGGTCAATGTTTGCAATTTGCTTCTGGTTCCGGATTATTTCTATAGCTGCCCAAAGGTGCTGGATTGCCTTTGTGTCTGCCTGTCGTCTCTTCGTTAGGCGTGCCATGACCTGCTCACCTGCTCAGCTGCAGCCAAGAAATAAAAAAAAATAAAAATAAATAATTCAGCAAAAGTTAAGCAAGAATTGTAAAATAAATTACGTTAAATGTGATTACAAGGAAAAATGTATTGTTGCATAGGCATTCATTTTGTATATAACAACGTGTTTTCAAGTGCTTAAAGAACAGTACAAAGTAAAAAAAAGTAGTTTACAAGAATCCCTTTCACATCACATAATCTAAGTGGAAGACAAAAGGCAAGCAGTAAAATATATTAAATCAATAGCAAATTTAGGTCATATCTTGGCTCCCTATATTTGGTAAAAATGCAAAACTACTCCAGTCTGAAGCTGCCACAGCCTCCTGGATTGCCTGAAGCCCTTAAAAAGGGTGAGTGGCGACACAGAGAAAAAGCTGGACCCACAATTTAATATAAAACACAGTCCCTGGAGTATTACCTTCATGTTCTTATCATTTACAGCTATTTAAAAAAAGTCCATTCTATGAGGAGAAACCAGAAGTATATTTTCATGGATGATAAGTCTTAAAAAAAATATTTTGGAGCAGTTCCATTTTCTGTAACATGCTAAAACCCAACAGGGCCAAAGTGCTTCTGATGGCATTTGCCCATCTAACCAACCCTGAACAGGAACATAATGAGCATCTGACTTTGTTTACAAATTTTCCAAAAGCTGGAGGCAATGAGTACAGATAAGCCATAAATCGCCTACAGCTCCACTACAGGCACAGAATCCCTTTTTAAAAGCTTAACGATGCATTTTGATCACTAAATAACTTTCTTCCATTGCCACCACTTTCTCAATGAAAAAATGACTGATTTATGAGTGCTACCAAGGTCTATAATTTATTTTAGAGCTCTGTCCTCGGAATGAACCCTGTGGTATGCACGCGGATATTTGTAGCTAGCAGAATATTAACTTCAGTAACCCAAAATAATATAAAAAATGCAAAAACATTTCACCATCTGTGCAATGTTAAAGATGGGAATTTAAGTACTAAAAGTGTCCCTGCTCTCAAATTCAGAAAAATGAAATAGATTTGAGTATTCCATCAGTTGCAGCAATGTAATTTTCAAGTCTATGGGACCTACAGGTACTTATCAAAGAAAGCTCTCAAGTTTTAGATCTGATATAAGCTCGGTGACATTCACTAACTTTACAGGAGCAATGAAATGAATGGCAACATTTCATTATTAAGGATAAGAAATTATTTTAAAGCATTATGCTTTATGCTATGTAGCCCATTTAAAGAAAAAAAAAAAGAAAAATAAAAAAGATGATGTGAAGAGGTATGTACAAGCCCAGGTCTGTGAGGCCATTCCTGGTTACAGGAGATATCAGGGAAGGGCAGCCGAGAGCAGCACATGAGAAGATGTGGTGTGGTCACACATCGATCCCACATTTCAGCTTTAGAAATCTCCTCCCTCTGGGGTTTAAAGCAAGGGCAGCTAGAGGGATCTCCCAGAAAAAAAAAGGCCAAGAATACAGTTTTGAAGGAAGGATAAGAGGGAATGTGGCAGACATACAGCTAAGAGTGACAGCAGTAGATAGCATCGCCTGACAATGATTCAGAGAAAGAAAGTCTCTATTGGGAACAGCAGGAAAAGACACTTCATCCCTGTAAGCTCCTCTGCATTCATTTCACAGAACATTAGGCCACTGCAAGTTAAAAAAAAACCCTGCTAATTTGTTAGAGAAACATAAAACTATTTGTAGAATTTAATTTTCAAGAGAAATCGAGTAAAGCACAAAAGAAGTTAGATCTTAACACAAAACGCAACAATCTTTCCAGACCTATAGTTTTAGCACAAAACTTCTTTCCTAACACAGACATGACTGAAAGATCATTCTTCTTATTGCAGCCCTCCACCAGCCCTCTGTACCAAAGCTGTCAGACGATAAGGCCGCCAGCAGGCCGGACATGGGGTCTCTTGCACGGCATCACATCCCCACGCGAGGAGCAAGCGTTTGTCCTTCCTGACCCCCAGAGCAGTGTGAAACAGCAGACCAGTTCTCAGTTTATTTAGCAATCCCAACTCCTTTAAAAATAGCCCCTATTTCTGGCAGCCCAGCATATGGCTGCCGTGCCAGCGTCACACCCAGCACAGGGGATGGCAGGGTTTTCTCTCACACCCCCGTGGCGCCTGTGCCCCAGGGCACAGCACAGGGCAGGCTCCTGGGGAAGACACCTGCCACCTCTGCACGGTGCCATGGCCCTGCTGTGCAGCCAAAGGGAAGGCTGGCCTTTGGGAATCAGGAATTCCCACTTCTCCAGGGCAGGAGGCAGGGAGATGGAGAGTGAAGGACCACTGTAACCATGAGGTCCTGAAGCCCTGTGGCTGCAGAGAGGCAAAGGTCCTATGGGATCACTGTTCCCTTTGGAATGGGCTTTCAGAACAAACTCTCCCACCAGCCCCTCGCTCCATCCTTGTTGTGCTGTGTTGGCTTGAAGCACTCCCAGGCCATGCCCTGGGCTGTGGCTGAGAACCCTCACGACAGGATGGGCACCTCCCATCCCTGCATCCTCAGAGATGTCACATCGCTGGGCCAGAAGTTACCCCCAAAACAAAACCCATGTGGGTACCCCCTGATGGTTCCCTGCTCCCACTGCTGCACACACGGGCATGGCCATGGCTCTTTACCTCTGTTTGTCTGGAAAGAACAGCACTAGGGACACAGCAATCACACCTCTTCTATTTCCTTTTTTTTTTTTTTTTAATTCAAGATACAATAATTTTAGCCGGTGCTCTGCCTTCAAAGAATATACCTTTCACTTTCATAACTTTGGTTTACTATTTAAGGGCACTTTCATTAAACTCAGAAGTTGACACTCTACTACTGAAATAGCAGCTCTTATACACCATACTGCCAAAAATACAAAAATAGGGGGTTTTTTTCCAAAAGCCCAGACTACTTTACTGTTATTTTAATCTTTTAATTACATGGTGTAGAAAAAATATAGAGTCTTCTTACATTACAGAAAAAGTTTAAAAGATTGTGGCACATTTCTTGCTGTTCACTGCAGTCACTCTACCTCTATGGTAAAACTAACCACAACAGTCTACTCCCTGCACTCCTGCAAAAATAAGGAAAATAAAAAAAAAAATAAGGAAAATAAAAACTTTGCAAAAGAGACCCCTCTCCTGGAAGCTGTGCACATAATATTCCAAAGAATATTGGAAGACAGTTTGGCACATTTTAGAATGATTTACATACAAAAAAAGTTGGGACGGTATGGAAAGGTATGGAATTACCTTCATGGGAAGGTAATTATTTACTGGGTCTTACCAGAAGTTAGAGTGATTTTTAATTTTGAACTTTTGCATAATATAAGCAGTTTTTAATATTATTACAATATTTTAAAGGAAACTTGTATCTTACTGTTAATAGCTCCTACAATGCCTTCGTGTGCTACTCCCAAGCAACAGAAAATCCTCCCGGTGTCTCCACAGGAAAACCTTATTTATGCAAATAGTACTTAACATTTTAACAGGAGACACGTTAGAGTCTTAAATCTGTATTTATCACTCCTGATTATTTGCTTATGTGTGGATTCACACACACACACACACACACACACACATATACACAGGAGAGAACAAGCATAAACATGCAGTGCGTGTGAGTATGTGTAAAAATCTATGGCTCAGAGAGGTTAAGTATCCAAAGAGGCTGATTCACCCATGCAGTCTTTTAAAGAAGTTTGAAGTCCAAAGACTCTTTAAAACCACAATACTGGATTGTACATTTACAGGTAAATGCTTGAAAATGTTACTCATTCTCCTCTTTTGTTAGAGCATTCATTTAAAAATCCTGGAAAGAAAAACTAAAAGCTGAAGTAAACATTCAATTCCTTTCTGATTTGCTGGGCACTATGCTCATTTAGCTATGGTACACCCTGTCCATACAAAATTATTTGCTCCATGCCACCTCTGTCATGTTTTGTTAGCAAGTTTGTGGTAGGATACAGCTTCTGAGAGAAAGGCTGACAAACACATATGACTGAAAATCTAGGAATTTATATCAGCAGGATCTGTCTTAGGTTTTGTAGGCATCCGTGAAACCTGCAGAATATAAGAAATATCTTCCTAACAGAGAAAGTTTTGTGTGGCTGATGCACCAGCCCACACACTTCCATCATACACTCACTCACACAGGGCCCAAAGCAAACTATTTATGCTCTCAATTTTCAGCTCTCTAACTTTTCCTCATGCACTCTGCTTATGGTTTTACTGTATATTGTATTTTGAATAGCTCTTTAATGTCCTAAACACATTTTGACAACTATACCGCTTTACTGTATACATTTGGCTTTTCCTCAAGAGCCAAATGCTCCCCACACTTCTCACAGGCAGGCTCAACAACCTGTGCTTTATCTTGTGAGCACAAGAGATAACACACACAGCAGGGCTTATCTCGCCCAGGTGCCCAGCACAGCCTCGGTGCGCGTGGCAGCGGTGGCACCGCAGACACTGTCACAACAACAAGGCCACCAGTCATCAGCACACACTTGGCTGAACCAAATGCTGTGCAGCTGTCTGCTGCAAGAGTGCTGGATATGGAAATCTGAACTGCAAGTCACAATAAACAAAAATCACCTTACAGCATGTCAAGGAATTCAGCCCAGAGAACCTCCTGACCCGCTGCTTGCATCCCATTTAGCAGATACTATCAAGTACTGAGTTTAGCTGGAAACTCTCCCTGCACACAGAACAAAGTCAAAGTGGTCAAATCCTGCCACGTGGTAGCTGTTAAACACCATTGTCCAAGCAAAATATGATGCTTCTGAAAACTTCACTGGTAATGTGGACTTTGCACTGAAGCAGACGGCGTTGCAGTTGGGTGCTGCTGCTCTGATGGGAGCTGCTAATTAAGAGCTGACAAGCAGTAGCTTGTTAAACCTTGTTTTTGTACTTCACTCTAAGTGAGGCTACCTGTGGTGTTCAGCCCTTCCAGTGCAAAGTCAAACAGGTTAAACTCCATCCCTGCTATCAGCCACCACTTGGCTGGGACCTTGTGTGCACTTAATTGCAATGGAAAGAACATCTCAGGAGCTGATCCTTGCCACTGCTCAGCTACTGGTTGCTGCCTTTTGGCCTCACAGACCAAAAGGGGCTATTTCTGTTTCTTCCACAATACACTCTGAAAGATTTTAGGCTCAAAAGCAGGAAGAAGCTAGGCTCAGTCTTAGTTTTTGTGGCTTTCATGCTGAGTTTGGGTGGTTTGGGAAGTTAAACACAGGTTCAATTTCATATTTATAAGTACTTTATAATATGGGGTCTAGTGTTTCTTAAAGTGTAACTCTTTATAGTAGGTATAAAACTGTATATATGAGCAGTACAAAGAGTTCCAAATGTCTAGCTTTGTTCTTGTAATAAATAGGAGTCTACCATTAAAATACAGATTTACAAATTGATGCAGAGTTTGGGTCCCTGGACTTCATACAGATCTCCATTATACTGTGAACTTCTGCAAGCTTAAAATTTAGTTTACAATTTAAACTGCTGTTAAATCATATCTTTCATCACCGGTGTAGTGGGAGTGTGAACTCTTAGTCTTCCCCTCCTACAACAATTGTGATTAAAAGTGGTAATTATTCTATTTTTACATCGGAAAGGTACAGGTGAAAATGTCTTGACTGAGCAGCAACGTAGGTCATGCATGGGGCAAAAACAAGAGACTGCTTAATTTCACATCTGCCTTCCATAGCTGGTGATCAAAAAATATGGGGAGAAGCTGCTAGGGTGAGGACAAAGCTTTTGGTAGGAGAAAATCCATATTTTGCTTACCATTTATTTGTCTTCATAAGTGTGCAAGATTATAGGCACAACCAAAGATTTGCCGGGCACCTGGTAGCAGGAGACTCTCTTTTGTAAGACTGAGGTTTATCAGAAACAAAGATTTTGCATACAAAGTAATTTTCAAATCTTGAAGAATAAGCAAGTGGTTTGGTATATTAGATATTTATTTTGGACTTAATCCCAATCCACTAAAATCAACAAATGCCTTTCTGCTGACTTTCCAGGGTTTTGGAGTAAACTTTCAATTGCTGTCTGATTGCCACATCCTCACAATGAAAAACTTAGGGATGTGTTGAGTGATGTGAGTGAAACTGAAAGATTAACAAAGGCTTGCGACTGAAATAGGCAAAATTTCTTTGTTAATTAAACTAAACTCAGAAAATAAGAGTATAAATTAATAAAAGTTACTGAATTCTTTGGGCTTTTTTGGCTTTGTTTGTTGGTTGTTAAGTTTTTTTAATTAGGAGATCAGTTCAGGCTGTAATGCTATCATTTTGAAAGTTATTAAAACACAGATTTTTGCATGTTGAATGTGTGTCATTCCTAATGAAAATCTTTTTATTTCACTGTTAGCTTAAGGTCTACACAGTCTATTCAAAAGAGGAAAGTTTATTAGCATAATTATCCTAAATATTTCCCATGTGCAAGTACAATATCCCTGCTGATATGTGCAGTTCCACCTTCAGCATTTCCCAACTGCAAGGTTTGTAACCTCGATGTCATGCAACTTTTTGAGTGAGGTTTTGCATAGCCCCCTGAAGTGCAGTACAGACACAAAACAGGACTGCATGAATATAAAACTGTAATGTTTTGCTTCGTTCTCTCTGCAACTTAATTTTTTCCCCAACTCCTGCACACAGAATACATAAAAGCTTTTACTTTTACCTTGTGCCATTTCAGGATGGCAGTGAGCCACTGCAGAAATCTGAGCCAAGGACATTACAGAATTAAAGGCCCCAAGAATACTTTTACTACACATATGTGCAAGGTCTATTTTAATCCCTGATTCTGCATTTATTTCATTTGTATTGTATTCCATTCATAATGATTAAGTAAGTGTCCTTCACTGGGGCTAAGGCATACAGCAGTTGAATGTTAAGCTCAGACATTTTGAATCATCAATATATAAATGGTAAAACTCTTTATTTTTCTTTTGGAGCCAAACTTGGACTTTCCTGTTTAATTAACTCACTCTGTCAGAGAGAACTTGACACAGATATTGAGGTGCCATCCCAAAAGAGAATTTCTAGAAGTGTAAGTGCAAACAGAGTATAACAAAATCTGATATGAAGTATCAACACAAGATGCTGAGAAAGACTGAATAATAGCCATATACTCCAAAAAAAGGCTGTCATAGTGGTCTTGTTGGCTATCAAATACAAACACATGTACAGGGCTGAAATGCATTCTGCTGCCTCTCCAGCCAATCCCAGTCTGGAATTCCAGAGACAACAGCAAATGCCATCATAACATTTGAAAGAAACTATCCTTTGTTCCTGTCTGGCAGAAATCACTGAATAAAACTTTATCTAGCAATGCAAGTTTGGAAAAAAGAAAAGCATAGCTGCCAAAGAAAGTAACATAGTTGAAAGAGCTGAAAGCAAAGAGCCAAAGCTGTAACCAGCAATGTAGCTACACCAGCTTCTTACAAATGACTTTTTTGGTGATGGTCATCATGTTTTACTCTGGGTACTGTGCCTTGGTAAGCTGAAGCTCATACTATATTTTTTGCTGTGGATCTGTGTTAAGACAAGGTTCCACATTGATCCTCTAAAATAAGCAGTATTTTCCTTAATATTTCAACTTTTAATTGGTATTCAATGCATAGAGAGTTAGTTTTTATAGCCAGTAAGAGAATTAACAGTTACATAGGAACATCAAGAACCACAGAAGTTTATGTTTTACTGAGAAAATAATGTTTCAAAGCAGTTCTGGGGAGGTTTAGATTGGACATTAGGAGGCATTTCTTTACCTGCAGGGCGGTGAAACACTGGAACAGCTTTCCTAGAGAGGTGGTTCAAGCCTCTAAGTGTTTAAGAGTTATTTGGCATTTTTCCTTAATAACATGCTTTAGCTTTTGGTCAGTTCTGAAGCGGTCAGGCAGTTGGAATAAATGATTACTGTAGGACTCTTACAACTGAAATATTCTTTTCTTTTCTATTCTACTCCTATTTCATATGACCACTGAAAATGCATATACTGTTAATGCATTTATCAAACTTCTGAACTTCTAAAAAAGCAATTTAGTTCAACTTGATTAAAATTTAATTAATGAAATTAAGTTATGCTAAATGCTTTCCACAATGAAGCTTGCACTAGTGTAAATTGTTTTAAAAACACAGTTCTTCCAAAATGATGCAAGTTTCTCATGAAGATAAACTTCAGCTTCCATAGTAACACAGCCTCTTTATTTTCAGGATGATGATGTACTAGACTAATGTTAAATAGATTTTAAGCTGATCATCTCCAAAGACTACTCATCTTGGGGCAAAGGAAGTTTCTGTACAAAAGATGGTCCAACACGAGCAACTTCAACATCACTAAATAATACATGGCTCATACAAGGTGTAAAAGGATCCTCCTACACATTTTTTGTCCTCTGTCACACAGAAAAATGAGGTCTAATCAGATATATTTATTTGGGGAGTTATCAAAAATAATGTTTGCACCCAAGCTGCTGTCAGCAGCACTCTGGGCTCCCCTGTGCAAATGCACGTGGACACAAGCAAGGCACACACACCTGCCTTGATGAAGGGGGCTTCAACCAACATATTTTACCTTCCATTTGCCACAGACTAAGAGCATAAAGAGGGTCAGTTACAGAAGATTAAGTGACACATGGAGATAGGATCATGTTCTGAACCCACACTGCACACTAACACAGGCTTTCTGTGGTTTAACTGCACCCACTACCAAATCCCATATTTTCCAAAGCAGCCTGAAGCTAAACCACTGAAAGATGCTCAAGGAGAATCCCTGCAAGGAGTTAACTCCTAATGAGCAGCCTGGGCTGTTTCTCTATGTAGACAAGCCCTTAGTAAATAGATGCTTCCTGTCCTCTCCCTTGGCTGTAGTGAGCAGAGATGATTAATGCAGCTATGCATCCTGACAGGCTCCAATGCTCACTTGCTCGTAAAACAGGAAAAATCATGGCCAAAGAAGGCTGATGGTGAGGGCTGGAATTTCAGTTTGGATGATAAATAGATGCCACTTTGATTCTGCAACTCCCTCTAATAAAAAATGATAGGTGGAAGACATCTTAGAAAATGCTAAGAAATATAAATGAGAAGAGCAGCTCCTTCTCTGAAAGCAAGCTTTTGATCATCATCTTCCTTTCTGCCCTGAAAACTAAGGAGCTTGGTTGTTTTGTAAGCCTCAGCTGAACTGATGCAGTAAATTTCTCTGTCAGTAAGTAAGGTATAATAAATAAGGTATGATGACATAAATAAATAAATGATTTTTCATGGTATATTAGCAGGGAATGTAATTCTGCATAGGGTCAGTTTCACAATAAACAATGAGAAAGAGAGATACATTTTCCAGGTCAAAGAATCATGAGTGTATGGAAAAGTACAAATCATGAAAAAGATAAATTCATTGCAGATTATGTAAGGTATAGGGTATTACACAGAGTTGATGTTGACTTTTTTCCAATTTAATGTGAGATTCCAATTTGCTGGGGTTTTTTTCTCTTTCTCTGAACTACACACAACTGACACTATCTTTAAAGTACAAATTGTGATTCTAGTGGTAGCAACAGGACCTAAACCTTAGATGTCTGTAACAACTATTCCTCTACCAGGCTGCATTTTTATTGACAAAAGGCAGCTGAATCAATTTTTGTTGCTCCTTAACACAAACAAAGTCTGCCTGAACTTGTTTCTTTCAAAGCTCTTCTTTTTGGCCTCTCCCTCTCTATAAATAAAAGCACAGCTACAGAACTTGTAAAACTGCTCAGATATTGAAATATTTTAAAAGTGAGTGTGTTATGCAGGCATGACCACTTTTCTCCAGCAATCAGGCCACAAGCAACATTAGCTCAGAGGAGACTTTCTCTTGACAACAGTCATCTCTGGGAAAGCTAGTACTATATAAAGAAAACAAGCACAATTCTGAACCAACTAAGGTTTCCAAACTAAAGCTCCTTCAAGGCCAATATGCCTGGGCTTACCCTTAGAAACTTTCAGAAATACACTCAGAACTTAGAGCGTTAAAACACATTGATCTGTAATGCAGGTAAGATGAGTCTAAGAAAAACACTGCCAAAGCTTACATGCTTCTACAACATTAATCAAAAGAAACTTCCAGGCAGGGAGAGAATCAAATTGTAAAACCTGAGCTTTAGATCCTGCTTCTGAAATTCAAGGTGAATATCAGAAATAATGGACCTGAAAGTTTCAGGCAATGCTCTCCCACATGAACTGTGGGACAGTTCATCAAGAGAAAGAACAATGCATGGTGGAAGTGGAAGCTTTTGCCCTAGTGCTCATCTTGCTTAGCTTTCTCTTCTATGTTTTTTAGAGAATGTATTTCCTAGGTTGGGCACAGACATCTGGCTTAAAAGTACAATCTGAAGTATATTTGGAGCACATGTTCTCTCCTTCATAGACAGTACCCAAACTCACTAATTACACACATTCCTACACAGCTTTCCTCTCATCCTGCCCCAAACCAACTCCATCATCACTTCCTAGTGAAGCATAATCCCTCTCCATCTCTAAGGTCTAGTCCTATACTTTTTATACCTCAATAGTAGGTAATTAATTATTAAGCTTGCTCTTTTTTACTTCAGATTGCTCAGCTCTCCCCCCAAAGCATTCATGTCTGGACAAAGACAAAGCTTGCCTAGAGGACAATTTAGAGACGTGAGAACAGCAGTTTTCATGAAAACCAATGTACAGTGAAAAACAACTGCATTCATAACTAAACAAATCCTGAAGTGGAAAACAGCTGAGTATAATCATAATCCTTTCCTTTTTATCTTTGCTACAAAAGTTAACAAATGGAAAAAATGAAGAAAATAAGTTTCAAAACCATAAACCTTGTAAAGAGAAACCTTAAAAGTCAAAACATTACTCAAACAAAGAAAGATCTTCCAAAGATCAGAGCAGATGATGTTGCCATTACTTCAGGAAGTATGTTGCCATTACTTCAGATAACACCAGTTTCTGAGCAAACCTGGTAATAGCTGATATCAAGAAAGCCTCATCCTACCATTTCAGGTTGGTATGTCCTTCCTATATGCTCTTTAAAAGCAGGAGGGAGGAATATACCACTTAACTTTATAACCAGCTCTTGGTGTGGCTCATTGGGTGGCAGAGGTTGGGAAATGGGTTTTTCTGGCACAGAGTTTTTCCCAACATTGTAATCTGGGACTACACGCTCAAATTTGTTGAGCTGTTTCAAAGACCTTGGTGGGAGTTCTAGTGTGATCTCTTTTTTATATATTTTCTATTACCTATAACTTTCAGATGCTTCCAACTCCCATTTCTCATCTTCTCTTACCTGAAGCCAACTTACATGTCTTTATTTTCTAATGCAGAGAATTCTTCCCGAGGCTTCTTGAGGGCCAGTTGTGAGTGAACAGAATTACACATTTTTTTCCTGAAAATCCATTTCGCATCAACCTGATTCTTGCATGTTATATCTGTTCTGTACCATTTCTTTGGTAAAATGAATACTTTGACCAGTGGCTTGCTATTATATTCATGTGCATGTCCATGGCATGTGCTGGAGCTGCAAAGAGCCCTGTGCTGCTCTGGGATTTCGGCACTTCCCACTTGCAGGATGATGTTCTATGTCTCCTCGGGCGGGTGCATCTGAAACCTATTTCTTCAAGCACTGATGATGGTGATGTCGATGACACAGAGCAGATCACAAAGGCCCTTTGGGGAGGACATTACTTCCTGGACACTCAAGAGCTCTTCCTGCTCTATCATTATCTAGGGCTGAGGTTTATTAAAGGCAACAGGACCATACTGTTCTATTCTCAGCCATTTCCTTAGGACACTGAAACATGGGATTAATAATTTTGTCAGCAAAACTAGGACTTCATTTTTCAGATTATTTCAGTTTTCACTACTGCCAGCACTTGGCTGGGGTTTTATTTTACTCCTTTAACCTGAATGCAGATGAATGATGGGGAGCTCTGACACTGAGACTTAGCCCTGCAGGGTGGGGGAAATTCCTAGGTGTGCAGGACATCACTGAATAGTGTTCCATCCCTCTGGCTACCAACAGAAGCAAAAGCCCAGAAAAATTAACTAATCCTACAATCATCTTCTCCTAAATTTCAGGAAATGTCATTCATGAAATACAGCCTCCTGTTGTGATTTCTGCAAAAATCTTTTCTGCGTAATGCAAAGAAAATGAACTGCAAAAATATCATTACATTATGGTGTTATCACAAAGGCCAAACCTGTTGGTTTGGAACTTGGAACAAGTTGGAATCTGGATTTACAATACAGTATTCTGCAGGAAACAAAATACTGGAGTTCTGGCAATCTTTCCAATCAATATCTTATTTCATCGTGTGGGGTTCTTTCAACCTAGGCAGAAGACCTGGAGTCCACCGTGCTGTTGAAGCACCTGCCTGAAATACTCCAGTTGTGATGCCTGAGGTTGAATGAGGCATTTAACTTGGGGCTACTTCACCAAGCACTAGAAACCACCTGAAACCCAGTCTAACACTTCATCATCCTCTTAAGCTGCTCCCTGTCCTACAGGACTGAATGCTAAGTGGAAATGGAGAGGGTAATTTGCTCCTGACAGGTTTTTTGAAGCTGGATTACCAGATGGCTTGATTTCAGACAGCTACTCCTCAGGAAAGTGGTTATTTTCTCACAAGGGTGTAGCTTTTCTTCTCGTCTAAGTCAAATCCATTAATGAAGAACACCAAGTCTAAATCTATGAGGACTCCATAATAGTAGTGATTTCCTTACAGGCTTATATGGCTGCTTCTCTTTGATACACTTAAACTGCTAAGATTCCTTCTAAAATTGTTTATAGAGTGTGCCCACCCCCTATTTCTCACTTGTTCATGCCTGCTTCCTAGAGATTTAATTTAATGTTTCATTTTGCTCTTTTGAGTATGACAAGACATAAAGCGAGACTATGAGAGCTCCTTTTACATCAAGGAGCAAGTTTTCTTTGTTTCGGTGACACTGAGCCCTGGTAGGTGACCACAAGTGACCAATGCCTTATTTTACCCAACACTATGAAATCTAAGATGCTTTTCACTGTTTTCACCTTTATTAATAGAAACAGAATGTGTTCATCCAAGTGATGACATGCTGAAGGAAAACCTACGGGATACTCAATTGGTCATTTTAAACTGAAGAAATACAAAAAAGGTTTTGTTTTTAAATGCTTCACATCTGTTCTCCCAGTGCTGAGAGATTCTGACTTTTACCACCTTTTTCTGTTGCAAATAGCCTTTTACTTATTTTTAGACATGAGATTTCCTACTGAAATCAGCTGCAGGTTTACAATCTTTGCTTAGTCCCAACAGAAAAAAACTTTTGAGGAGACTTTTCAAGTATTGTTTGCTGGAGACTGCTGCCACCACAGTGGTCAAACTAATTTAAAGCACTACTCTAAGCCAACTGCAAGAAATTTTCCTGTCCAGCCTAGCAGCCTGGCTGTTAAACCACAGACTGTCCTGTCTTCATTCGTGCTCTTATTGCAGCCTGTGAGCCACAATGGTTTTGGTGTGCTAAAGAAGACACTGACATTCATGTCAGTCTCTGGATTGCAGCTTCTGAGTTTATGACAGATGGGAAACCAACAGAGGAGTTAAAATCCTGTGAATCCACGCACAGCTTATAGCCAGTAGCCATCTGGCTGGGGGATCTACATAATACCACAAGAGGATGACAAAAAAAAAAAAAAAAAAAAAGAGGCAATTTCATTTGCATTTCCTTTTCTCATCCCCTTCTTTGTCCTACCTGGTTGGAATACACCATCTTACTTTCTTACTTATTACAAACAATCTTTCAGTTATTTCATATCAGGTGAAACAACTACAGTATTTTCCTACTAGCACTTTCCACACAGAAAAATAAATTCAGTGTTAGGCAAAAAGTCCAAAACATGCCAGTATATAAGGTTTTCTATGGTAATAGACAAATAGGCAGGATTTAAGTGAAATGAAAGCATTTGAGGAAAAAACAGAGATGGGAAAGCACCAAGTAACCCCATTCAGTAGGCCTTCCAGTTGCTCTAAAAGCAATTCCAGGCAGAAAAAAATGCAACACAGGGCCCCTAAAGTATAATTACTTGAGAAAAAAAAATGTGGCCAACAAAAGTTACCTAACCTGTTCAGAGAAAAAAGAAGCTCTCTACCCTTAAAATGTGCTGGAAAGGCTGACAATCTGGTTTTCAAAGCAAAAAAGGTAAAAGCTTTAGTAAAAACCCCTTTTGCACAGCAGTGTGTTCAACTGGCTTGAGACAGGAAACATGCAAACCTTCCTTACAGACAAAAACCCTTTTTTGCCTCAACCTGCTGAAATGTTTAGTTAGGCACTTTCAGCCCCTGCATGTCTGTTGGGGTTTTAGCTTTCTCAAAAGAGCAGATTTCTGATGCAAAGAAAGAGGAGAAGCACTACACAAAGAATTCTTTTCCCTGTAAGCTGTGTTGCAAAAATGAGAGCATATTAAGCAACTCGAGAACAGGAAATAACACTGACAAACAAAACTGATATTCTTTCCATAATGTGGTCACTCAGAGGAGGACATTTGAAATTTCATCTCCCCAAATCAAGAAATGTTTATTCTACTTTTGGCAAGGCTGCTGAATGCATGTGTGCTCCCTCCTCCTTTATGATCCTTTCAGTGAAGCAGATAGTCACACTAGAATAGAAATGAACTCGGAGCTGTGCAGCTTTCTCATAAAGCTCTCTCCTTTGGAAAATGTTGTTTTATTGGTCCCCAGATGGTTTGTGGAAATAAAATATCTGGGAATGTATGTGAGATCCCTTCAGCTCACCTGGAGCATCTGGCACAGCAGGTGAGGGGTGCTGAGGCTCCAGCTCCACAGGCAGAGCCCTCCTGCACTCTGTGCTTTTGTCAGAGGCTGGAAGCAGGGATTGAATGCAGCCGTCTATTCCTGAGCTAATCACTCCACGCTCCCTTCACACTTGACATGATCTACTCAAGGCTACAATTCATCTTGTTGTGAAGCAGGCATCACAAATAGGTCAGATGAATTAAGCCCTAAAATTAACCATTTCTCTCCAGGGAAGATAAAGTGAGATTAGGATGAGAAGTTCCTGTGGCTGGATTTAAATCACACACACAGCACTCAGGCTGCCTGCTCTAACCAGTGCCTGCACTTGCCTGGTACGAGGTCGTGCTTGCAGCTGAATTTCTCACATCTCAGCTAAGGGCTCTAGCCAGCATATTATTGATTTTTCTGCTGCTTTGCCTTTTTTGGATGAAAAATTTCATCATTATGTTTTCATTTTCCATATGGACATCTTTGAATAACTGAAGATATCTTACTTTCCCCATCTTCCTAAATAAAAAAGTGCAGTTGTGTTTTTCATTGAGAAAAGCTTAAATAACTGCAATTTTTACTAAAAAACCCCAAACACAGACAGGGATGTTTCCTTTATAACCCGAGTAATATCATTAAAATTCTAGTAAAAGGGCTGATTAATAACAATGTCTGATATATAATATAATTTTCAATGGGAATAATGCATATTTTGAATTTTTTTCTTGTCAGATTGAGTTTTTAATTAAGAAAAAGTGCAGTGTAAGACACTTTTTAATTTTTCTTGTAAGAAGTGTGATTTTAATAAATGTGGCTATCTATCCAGACAAAATGAAACTGCAAAAGCATAACTGCAGAATTTTCTTCAGTGTTTTAAACAATGCTTTGTTAGAAACTGAGCTAGAAAAGAGCTAGCTTAGTTATTTCAAAAGGCTAACTTTCTCTAACTTTGACTCCTAGGTCACAAGGCTGTTTATTTCAGATCAGCAGTACCTTCATTTAAAGTAAAGTACAAATTTTTCTTCCCTTTTTACAATGTTGTGGCCTTTGTCCTCTGTATCATATCACTACTGCAACCATCATCTCAGCCTCCTGTCTTTATCAGCACTCCATTAATCAAATTTATTCGCTTGGTCTGAGCTTGATTCCTACACGCATTTTCTGATTACCTCCAAACAGTTTAACAAGTTCAATAAAAAGAAGCTGCAACCATATAAGCAGTAAAAAAATTCCATACTGATGTCTTTGTCCTCAATAATTTAAAATAAACACCTTCCTTTACTTCTTCAATTTGACCTTGACTTTTATGGACTCTGTGGAAAGTTATAAAATAGAATGTAAAATACATTTTAAAATGCTGAAACTCAGATTTCAAGCTCTGTTCCCAGAGAAGCTGCATATGGAACTACATCCCACAGGCCTGCTCACAGCCTGCCCCAGTCCCTTCAGGACTCCCCTTTGGAGAAGTCATCCAGGACTTCAAACTTAGGAGACATCTGACACCATAATTCAGGCCTTCAGCCTCAGGAGCCATCTTTATCTCTTCCTTTGATTTATTAAGGGTTAATACAATGTTTTTCTATCTGCTGAAACATGTTACTCTTTCCTAATTTCCTAACTAAGAGGAAACTGCATCTAAATTCATTCCTATAGGTTTTATTTAAAAGGAGGACCTCACATAGGATTTAACTCTGTATATACTCCTCATATTGCACTTTAAATAAAATATTTTAACCACCTGTTGTTATTTAGAGCAAACCACAGAAATAAAAAGCTAAAGCAAAAATCAGATATAAAATACACTTCAATTTTATGTCAAGACAAATTGCCTACTTCATGCATTCAATTATCTTACTGCTGCTTATAAGAGATGGGGGTTTTCTGTGTGAACTATAACAACTGATTTTTACAACAGAGCTGCATTAATTCTCAAAGTAATGTGCAAAAACCCTTCAAGTTCACTTCTATTTGATGTTGGCTCAGGCAATTTTGTGCTCTCACAGCATCCCATCACCAGGATCTTTTGTTTCAGACCCTGCTGGTGTCATTCAAGGCAGCAGCAGCACAGCGAAGCAGGGCACTGTTCTGTGTGTTCTGCATGACATGATGACATACAGAGGACTGTATCCTACCCCTAACAACTGCTAGGAGCAATGCCAAAAACAAAATAGGCACTACAAATAACCAGAGTGAACCTTACTAATTGCAGAAAGCTTTGCAGGTGACAGAGAGGAACGAGGCCTTTCCAGATGCTACAGGTAATGTGCTTATGTCTTAAATCATGAGATTTGGTTGCCCTTCTCCAGGCATGCTCTGCTGCCACTGTTATTACACTTTATACCATCAAGCCCTTTTTGAAAATTGAACCACTATATTTAACTATATGACCTTCATGGTATTCTACAGGCTAAATGCCCGCTGCCCAAAACATTATTTATATCTTATAAAATTACAAGTTACTAGTAAATATCTGATTACTTGATTTTGTTTTATGAAGCTGAAAAAGAAGAAAGAAACAACACCTGATCATTTCACCTCTTATTTCATATTACTAGATATCTCAAAACTAATTTTTTTTACTATTTCATTTCCTAAACAAACATAGAATACACATCCATCCCACCTCATCACCTCACAGACAGGACCTGTCACTCCTCTTTATATTATTTATACTTCTATACTTTATAGGACTTTGAAAATGTTAAAATGACTATAAACATTAAGTCTTTATCTCTTCTTTGGTTTTTGGTCTCTCTCTTACAGTTACCAACTGTAGCAAGATGACTTCCTGATACAATCCTTTAATCCAAACCCCTCCGGCAGGACCACAGAGGAATGAAAAGGAGTTCCAGAGACATTGTTTCCCCTTCAGCTATTCTCTTTAAGAGTTATGGATTTTTCTTTACTCTTTGAAGACATCTGTATTAAATTAAGCACACAACGGTAATCCTAACAAACCCAAAATTTACTAAAACAAAGAGAAAATGGAATCAAACCAAAATAAATTGTTTACTTAACATGGCTGAATTTACAGTTCTCATACATTAAACTAGATAAGGTAAAAACTAGATAAGCTTGACTTCAGATAAAAAAAAAAGAATCCTGTAGTTTATCCTTTGAAATTAAATATCATTTCTGACCACACCAGTCAGCCTGTCAATGGTGCTTGCAGACAATTCTGTTTTTGTCTCCCAGAGATATGCTTAATAAACCCTGGTTAAGGTTTCCTAAACACTTCTCTGAACACAAAAAAAATGGGCTTAGGTAAACAATTTCAGTCTCCATTCTCTCAAGAGTTATACCATCGAGGAAACAAAAAACCTTAATTATGATTTATGACTGCCCTTTCAAGGTTTATGACCCAGCTCAAATATTGCCTTTTGCTAACCATGCTGGCTGGGTCTCTAGGTTTTGGCCAGACCCATGGGCACATCTCATGTAAAGTACATTCCTTTTCTCTTACACTTGTCACATGTGATGAGTTATAGGCAAGGAATAAGGGTGACTCTTAAAATCAGCTATGTTTCAAAACAAAGTCCAATGGACATTTGGAAAAAATCAGTCTTGGTTGATGTCTCAAATGACAGATTGTTGTTTCCACCTTTATGGGTTTCAGGACTCACAAATACAGTTCCTGCATGAGTACCCTGTGTCATTTAGCAGGTGGCATTTCCCTGATATAAGCAGAGCATGACTCTTGGACAGATATAATAAAAACTGATCTGTAATGGAAACTTTTGCCACTTTGGAAGTATAATGAAAATGGCAGGCTTGTTCCTTCTCATACACAGCTATGGATGCAAACATGCCAGCAAAAATGGCTCAGGTGAGCAGAACTTTTTCTTGTTTTGCAAAGAATGACAAACTGCAAATTGCAGAACAGGCTCCACACCAACACCAAGGCATCAGAAGAATGAGGAGAGCAGCGGTGAGCAGATCCCATCAGGATCCTGTGATATTAACTCTAACTATTCTCATCTTAGAGCATGGTCTAAGCCATTCTCAACTCTTTATTCTCCAGCCTCTCCAATAAATTTGAAATGAGAAAAAAATCCCAGCATCCCAGACAAGAAACACTGAAGCCATGAAAGCAGTGGAGGTATTACAGAGCTACCTGACACCATCCACACAGGCTTGTCTGGTCTGACACAAGCCCAGAGCCAAACAAGGGCTGCTGCAATCAGACTCATGACTCAAAAGCAGATTCCTGCAGGAGAAGGTTAGCTTGTGGCTCCCAGAGCTGGAACCATGTCACATATCATTTTTGGTGTAAATGGAGGCTTGGAAGAAGACTTTCACCAGCAGGAATTCAGGGTGTGGCTGCACTTTGGTTCCCTAAAGCCAAAAGCAAATGAACTGTGATCTCAGATCTGTTCAATAGAACATTGTATTAATTTCATTATTTTTTTTAATTACGAAATCATACATAGGACAATCTTTCCAAGTTCCAGATCAAGTTAATTTCAGTCATTGCAGAGGCAAGCAGAGTTACTCAAACATTCAATTAAAATAACCTTACAGAACTGTATTTAAATTGTAACATCACTCTGATGATATCCAAAGCAAAACATAAAATAAAGGTCAAGCTACAGAACACTATGGAGCAATTTAATACCCATGAAAAATGAGCACAAGGAAAACAAAACTATTCCCCAGTGAAAAATGGTAGCAGAGGATGTGAGAAGGGATGTTATTCCTCTCCTTTATTGCTGCTCATCTAACAGAGAAAAAGAAAAAGAACTCAAAATTCCTAATGGTAAAAAGACAACCCTGCCTTACCACATAACAAGGAAATAAACAGAAAAGAAGGTGCATAGGACACACACCTGGACACACACCCTGCCATAGGTGATTTTAGTTTTTTTTTATTTTGCTCAACAGTTTCTTACAAAGAAATAATTTCGTAATTGACTTAAGGCAAGGATTCCTTCTTAAAAACAACCAGAAAAAAGTCCTAATGCTTTGGTAATCTCTCTCTTAATCCTCTCTATACATTATCACTGGAAAAGACTTCAAAAACTGATTAATCCAAAGATAATTATACTCAACTGTTCACTAGTGAGGAATAAAAATGTATTGGAAGGCAGCTAATACACATCTTCCTTAAAGAAATAAATTAAATGTTCTTTCAAAATGCTTTCAGATGTACATATTGATATTAACAATAAAAGCTAATGAATCTCACCTAAAAATCTCTAGTTGATTGCTTTCAAAATAAAGTTTTTCTCAATTTTATACAGTTTCTGCACACATTTGAGATGAGTCCAAAAATCTACCAAGGCATTTAATTATTTCTACTGCAGAAATGTTTAGATAGCATGCCTCTGTCTGTGAGAAGGGAGAGGCCTCCTTGTTTTTACAGGAAAAATATGTAACATGTTAGCCATAAATTAGCATGCTACTTTGAGTAGTAACCATGAAAAATCAACCTTGATACAAAATTCAAATTATTCAGAAATACATTAATTTTAGATCCTGACCTTCTGGCTACCACTGCAGTAGAATACAATTAACACTTTTCTGATGCTCTCACAATGTATATTCAGAGGGTTTATGACTAAGTGATATATGAAATGATATAAGGCACTCTTTGAAGTACTGCAGACAAAAAAGAACACTGAAAAACAGTATCTGCCATGTTTACACACAAATGTTCTGCATAAGCAAAGCCAAGCTAAACATGTCACTCACCAGGATAGTTTCTTTACAGGTGGTGAATTCAGACAAATATTATTTGCCTTACATTAAAAATATGAATGGCAGAAATCTGTTAACAAGCTAATGTTTTTAAACAAGAAACTGAAGACAGAGTGTATTTTAAGGACTCATTTAAGCTCTAGTGTCAGAAAGGTCAGCAGAGTTTTCGTAATTGTTCATGAATGGGGAGGATGCTGGAGGAGTGGAAGCTGAGGCTCCATTTCAGGGGTAGGTAGGTGTGTACCAACAACAAGCTGGGTTTTTTAATTAAAAATCTTCAAGTACTTTTAGTTTTAACATCTGAATTATCCCACTGCCAAAACCCTACAAAAAGTGATTAACCATTGTGAATGTGCACCTAGGTTCTGCACCATCATTTATGGATTGCTGCAGGATCAACAACAGATGCTCAACCCAACAAAACACGTATTTGTGACATCTCTGCCTTAGTATTTGCAGTCATTTATGGAACTTAAGGTAGAATCTTTTCACACTTGGGCTTTTAAGGTGTGATTCACCAGGGCTCCTGGCTGCAGCATGGTTCACCTGGGATTCAGGAATGCTCAGCACCACCCTCCACAGCAAAGAGCTGTTCACACCAGAGCTGGGGCAGCTGATGGACAGCCCAGGCTGGAGTGCTCAGCTGCCCTGCTGGAGGGCTGCCACTTGCACAAGTAATTACATATTTATTCTAACATGGCACAAACCTTCAAATCTTAGATAGCTGCACACTCCCTAAGGTTAGAGATGAAAGGTTCATGTGCCTTACTTATCCACTAAATGTAAAAGCTTAAGATCGTACTAGGCAGGAGAAACTAACTCTCATGTACACTATTAATACTTCCAGTGAATAAACATTCATCACTGTGATATTGACCATTAGTTTGTACCTGGAATTTAATTTTTTCTCATCCCCATAGAAGCAAGAATTAAAATTACAGCGTTTTTTCTTTTTTCAATTGTACTGACTATAAAAAGCAAAAGTCTCACAAAACCCAGGTATTTTTAAAAATCATACCTATTTCAATTTTCACAAAAGAATGTGCAGAAAGGAAATTATGTGCTACACTTTCTTAATACATTATGCCTCCAGTGACCTTGAGCTCTGATGAAAACTGCCACCACTCATTTTTTTAATTACTAACACAAAGCTCTGGATTAGTTAAAGAGCTTATGAACTCTTCAATACTTCAAATACATTGTTAAAGGCAAAAATGTAAATGGCCTTCATTCATAACATTTTAAATGCAGGTGACAAGTCTCACAATGGCACTGTAAGAAAGCAGAGGAAACCACTCTCAAAGGGTTTGAATGACCCCAGGAGAGAAGCTGGCATGTCCAGAGCAGTGTGAGAGTGGAGATGGTTGTGAGATGCCCCCCATCACCACATAGGAGCACAGAGACAAACAGAAAAGGCCTTGTTCGCATGTGCCTGGCAAAGAAGAGACCCCACAAGGACAGGACCTGATAGAGAGAGAGGCTCCTCAGACAGATCCCCACAAGTGGAGAACTGGGAAATGCTTTCACTGGAAAGAGGCTGTGCTCAGAAACCAGAGTGATGATGGGATGGTAGCAGGAGCTGCATGGAGGTAGGAACTGGCACCAGTAAAAGTCTATGGGATGATTCAGGCTAATTCTGGAGGAGAAAACATTATCCTTCACTGGGTCATGTCCACAAGTTGATTCCATAGCAAAATCCCACAGCTCAAACCATAAATGGATGTATTTGGCCAGTAGACTCAATACCGGACTTCTTACAGGATACAGAGGTCCAGGGTACAAAGTATTATCCAAGAAGATATTTAATATCCAAAGCTCACAGATAACCCTTCAAGAAGATACTAAGACCAGGTGACAGGGCAACTCATTTTCTCTAGTGTAATTCCTTGCATCCTACAGAAGTTGATTTTTTGGTAAGATTTTCAAATAACTTCAAAGGCTTGTCCACAATCTAAAGCTGGGGGAGCTGAGTCTTTGAAAGGTTAAAGGGCCTGTCCAAGATCAGTAAATAGCAAAGACAAATCTCCAAGCTCCATCTCTCCTCCTTTACTCCACCACCATGAGTCAGAAATAATCCTGCACCAGAGCTTTATCCCAAGGATTACGGAAATTATTTTGAAAGACTGCATATGGGAAAAATATAGATCTAAAGTTCTGACATGAATTCTAAATAAGATTTTAAGAGAAGTAGAGTTTCAGTTCAATTCTCTGCTCCAGTTACAGTCTCTCTTCTGAAAATCAACTAAAAGAAACTCATTTCAAAACAACCAAGATGAATAAACAATCTTTTCAGCACAGCAGCAAATCAGGTAGATGGATGTCTTAAAGATATGAGTTCCAAGTTTCACATCTCATTACTGCCTACAGCCCTCCAGTCTCAATCCTGACAACAGCCAACAGCTTTTATGAATAAGCATGTTCTGGAAGAGGCACTGGACTACATGGCTGATAAACAGACAGATAAAATGGAACAGAAATACAAAATGTCAAACATCCATTTACCACAGGTACCAGCCCAGGAGCCTGCAGTAATGTTTATGCAGATAAGAAAACAAAGACCAAAAAGAAAGCTATGCAAATAGTTTGCTTCTATTATTTATCATAAGATTTTGGCTTTGTAAATATAAATCAAATACAAATGTACAGCACTGCCAAGGAAATAAATTATATTCGATATCTATACATTAATATATTCCAGCAAACTAGTCCAAGGAAAAAATCTACCCATAATTCAGTCAAGAATCTGTACAGAACCATACTATTAAATTTCTACAGTATCTAAAGAATAAAACAAGTTTAAGCAATACAGTTCTTCAAATCATATCAAAAGCAAAATGACTGCAAACTCCTAAAGCAATGTTACTAATTTATCATTGTTACAGCTTAAGAATGTAGCCACATCACATAAATTGCTTCTCCCTCATGTAGTATCTTTGAATCGTTCAATTTGAAAAAAAAAATAAAATCTGAGCTGTATTACAAAGAGACTGCACTTTATAGCACAGGAGGTAGCAGACAGTGAAACAAGAAATAATATAATGGCATGAAGAATTATATGCATTTTGCATTGGACTTATCATTTATATGATAAATAACAAGTGCACAAAAATTTGAGACACTTGATTGTTTTTCCTGAAGAAAAAAATCTGTTTGGTACAGGGCAGCTAGTTGGAAAACACATAGATTTTTCAGTAATTCTGAAACGAAAGTAGTCAGTAACAGCTAAAATGTATCTCATACTACAAAATGCCTTCCCAACCATTTTGGGATGTTACAAGGTGTACATCTACTTCTAATTAAAAACAGGATAAAGATATTCAGAATCCTAAACAACAGCTTTGCCTTCCCTGGATCTCATCCAAGGAGGACTTCATCATTTTTTTTCTCTCATAATTAAAAAATGCTGGATTCCTCTTCCACTCAATTATGTATTTTTCTGCAAATCCCTATTTTCAAAGAACAAGGGAAACATTGGGGCACTTTATTCCCTTGAGGTAATTCATCACACTGATACAATTTTGGTACCCTAAATTCCATTTCTCCCACATTCATGACCTGCTCACTGCTCTTCTCCTTAGCCATAGTATCTGACTACTTTTCTGCTGAATTCAGTTTATTTTAGTCATTTTCCCACACCAACTGAGCCTTCTCAGTTGTCCAACTGATTTGCTATAAATTTTCATGGATTACAGGCCACCTCCCTGACATCCTCCCCTCTCCTTCTTATATCTTGTTTCCTGCAGTCGTGGGAAAGGGACACAAGATGTTTCATCTGTGGTCTGCTTGATTTTCTTGAAGATCCTTATTGCCTTTTTTTTCCCCATTTTCCAGCATCTCAAAAAACCCAAAGATTTTGTAAAAAGCAGTAGCAATCAATAAATTACAAATATTCTTTTAAATCACCCCAAAACTGCTTTGAAAACTTAGTGAATATAGTGAAGATGAAAATGCTAATTAGAAGAAAAAAAAATAAACTGACTTATGTTTTTAAGTGGCCACAGTTTGAAGAAGCTAACAGTTAGAAGAAAACAAGCAACAGAAGTACATACTGGAAAGCAAATCTCATTACTTAAAAATGCAATAGTTCTTTTTATTGGGAGTGTTTTAGCTGCTGTTTTAAATAAGTTAAATGAGGAAATGTGAGAAGTAATTCTATTGTCTCCATTTATTCAATTTTTTTAAAAAAATCTATATTTTTAATAATTTATGATCCTAGACAAGGAAGTTTTCTTCTCAGTCTACTTTTCTCTTGTTTTTCTTTAGAAAAGGAAAAGCTTGTGTAAAATCTGTGCAACTAACTATTTTTTGAGAGGGAATTAAAACAGACTGCCTGACCTGATAAGCCCTCTGGAAGACTCAGCTACAAGTCTAAGAAATGGAAAAGCTGAGCTGCAGGAAGATTGCACTGACTATTCTGGTACTAAGTCTCCTGTCCCATGTGCCACTCCCATCTTTTTTAAGCAGAAATGACAATGCATGGCCAGTTACTGACAGCTTCAACAGTACAGCAGATAAATTTGTTTATGAAGGTCTGTCCTGCAGGTATGTCCAAGTTCACTTCCTGGCAGTGCTACGGGTTTCTTGTGGCACCAGGAATGTTTCTTCACTGGTTAAAAAAAATTCTGTCTATTTTCTTGAGATTTCATGAATTGTCCTCATTTTTTGTAAAACTGACAAGATAAACATGCTGATTACTGAACTCTCCAGTCATTCTTGAATGATGGATTTTCAGATTCCATGAGTGAACACTCAGATTCCATGAGTGAACATTCCTGTTTAATTATACTAAGAAATCCAAGAGAGTGTTTCCAAGCATAGGACTCATGTTCAACAGCACAAGCACCCTCTGAGCTGCAGTCTGAAACCAGACAATTTTGGTAACAATATTCAGTTCTCTCAAAAGCTCCAAGGACATCTGCAGATTGCCTCAGCTCGCTGATGACACCAGAACTTCTGATGTCACAGCAAAAAGTAAAAAATGGGCTATGAGCAAATGTAAATTGAAACACATTTCACTCTTCCCAGGGTTGAGACATTCACTCTGAATGAAAAAATAGCAGTACAGTGCTGGTAAGAGAATTGCTAGCAAGATGAGTTGTCTCTTGGTGAAGATTTTAAAGTAAGCTATTTCTCTTGAGGAAAATGATGCAACTTCTCATGACATTCATTCCTAAGTTAGAAGCAGTTTCTCAATTTCAAAGTAACATTAATTTAGTTACTAAGTACAAAGTTTGCTAGTTTTATTGTAGCACTTTCTTTAAAACTAATCTGGATATCATAGTAGCAAGTGGTTTTCACTATTTCTAGAACCTAAGCACAATTTCATTTCCTGCTACTGTGGGGATACCAGCAACTTGAAGTTCCAGCCATTTCTACTGAGCTATTAAACAATTTAGCATATTAAATCTACTTCCCTTTTATTTTTGCACTTGTCTTCATTGTTATCAATATCACTTTCTCTCCACCTCGTCTCTTCTTCTGATTTTCTATTCTTCTAGTGCTAAAAGTATTGGCATATTATCTTTATCTCTTTCTGCCTTAGAAGCAGACCTGTTCACAGAATTAAATGGAAGTGCATGCCTTAGCAACTGCTCCCCCTCTAATTTATACTCCAAATGCCTCGTAATACAGCAAAGTGCTGATACTGCTACTTTACAGGGAGGAAACCATTCCATAGAGAAGTCTATTCAGAATCTGTTACAAGCACAAAAATGAGACTGGTAAATCATGGCAGAAACCTGATGAGTTCTCTCCCCAGCCCATGGTGGGCAGCCACAGCTCCTGGCTCACAATATTCCAGGCACAGCTCTCATAAGGCTGCCAGCCATGTGCCCTGCAGCAGGGCCATGCTGATGCTGCTGAATAAACTCAGATCACTGGGTTTGGAAGAAACCAGTCAACAAGGATCACTGAAGCAAACATCAGCCTAGCACTCAACACTGAGACAAGTCTCAGCCTTCATTCTGGGAGCTCTCAGCTCACAGGAGTTTTGGCTCATATCCACATAGGAATTTCAGTGTGTAATCCCCACAGAGTGAGCCAGTTTGGCCATATTTGCCCCACACAGTAAACACTTAAAAGCAGTAATAACACATGTGTGATACAGACATCATGTCAGGTTCCTCCATGTGAAATGCTCATGTTTAGATCCTTACAGCCTGGCTTCCAATTCACGCTTACCCAGACTGGCTGTGTGCTGTCATCCTCACACTAATACTGTGGGTTAAGTGGCTTTTTGCTCTCTTCCACAATCACCTCCCTCTACACATATTTGTAGAGATCACAAGAACCACAGGGATTGATCAAAGACACATTTACTGAATTTCTGGTGCACAACATGAAGCTACTCAAATATATGGGATTCTCCAGTGTTAAAGATGGAGAAGGTAACAAAAGTAACAGCATAGTTTTAGCCTCTCTGTTGGAACATCAATGTCAACATGTAACTCACAAGAAATCTAACTCTGAGCTTATTAGTATAAGCAGGCTGTAAATAAAAGTAATAAACATTAGGTATTTTTACTGTCTCAGCAAACAGATCTGCATGTTTCAACCAGATGCCTTCCCATCTAAGACACCTGTAAGGCCCACAAATACCAGTTCTTTCTCAAAATCAAGCTCTAACTAGAAGAATGACTCTGCTACAAGGAATCTGAAGAATCTTTTAATTTGAACAAAACATTAAGCATCCTGAGCCTTTTCATTGTGCTAAAGAGAAGGAGTCCTAAAGAGTAATCTGTCCTTAGTTTGAGGCCACTAAAGTAGTGTTGGCTACTTGAATCCTTGGAGGCAAGGGTCACTTCCCTTTGGGACCAGGAACAAACCTCAGCTGAGCAAGTCACAGGAATGCATTTAAGGAAAACTGACCATATGACTGTTCTCCTGCCTGAAACATTTGCTTAATCCACTTCAGTTGATGGGGTAGAGAAAAGCAAACAAACTGGCCCAAGAGTTCTCAGGGTACCTACAGCAGACATTCCTCTACAGTCAATTTTGAGAAAGCAAGGCAAGAGGAATGGTAAGTACTCCATGGTGAGTAGCAGCTGGATAAGGTTATTAGCAATTTTCCACAAACCATCTTGGCAGGGGATCTTGTAGCCTTCAACATTTTTATGCCCACAGCACTTTTTAATATTTGTTTTTCTTTTTTTTTTTTTTCCATTTTACTGTTGGAGAACCATTACACAAAAAGCTGAGTCCAGAAGGCCTAGTGAAGGTACCCAACTTCAGCATCATAATTAACAGGGTGTGCAATTTAGGAAGTCTGATAAGTGGTTTTTATGCTTTGCTCTCTGTGAGATTAAAATAATTACACTCAATTACTAACACTGTCCAGGCAATTCTGCTGTAAATAGTCCTGGGCACCTCCAGTTAGCTTACAGTCAATGCACTATTTTGGTGACTTTATGCAAAACACAAACAGTCCCCATCATAAATTTCTACTATAGACAAAAATAACATAAGCACATTAAGCTGCTTTCCCCTGTCACCCCCGATGAACTTCATATGGCAACCAGACCAAAGCCCCTGCTGAGCCCCCGAAGCTGAATGTGAAACGGAAATATCACAAAAACACACTGCCAGCACCCCAGAACATGACTCACACTGCCTAAGTACCAAATCACTACATTTAGAAGATTCTTGTCTGGTTATTTTGTGTGGATAGATCAAGCACTCTGAAACTCCATTTGCTGAAGGAAGCAGACTGAGTGCCAGGGATCCTAACTTGGTAGCTGCCTCCTGTGCTAGTTAACTTCAGGCAAGTCACTGCATATCTCTACACTACCATTTCCAAATGCAAAATTAATTACACTAATCCTTTTTCTGCAGCACTTAAACATCTATGCATGAAAAGAACTATCCAAAGGACTATTTATGTTATTTGAGCCAAGTAAAATACTGCATGGAAAGCCAAGGCCAAGTCTCTTCTGTAGATCTATCCCTCCTGACAAGTATAAACTCTAAGATACAGAAATTACTACAAAATGCTGTTTAAAATCAATGCACCTTCCTGAGCAGAGTAAAATGGGGAACTGCTAAGGGAAAACCACTGAAACAAGACAAGATGTAAACTATCCTAAGGGCCAGATTTTCAAAGATGACTGAAAACAGATATGATGTCCATACGTGATGAGATTTTCAGAACCAACATTTATTCGAAGTCCCACTAACATCAATTGCAGCTAATTAGTGCTGCCTTTGCAGAAAACTGCAACTTTAATCACTTTGATCATTGAAAATCTGACCCCAAGTAAACAAACTAAAACAACACTGTTAAATGTTGCTTGTATGACTATTGTGGAAAACTTCTTTACACAGAAATGTGACTTTTAAACTGCAGTTTGGCAATCCATAAATGCTAATGAGATCATGTGCTGTTTTGTCTTGTGATAATTTTTTCCTATTAAAATCTTGTTCTTTTTTTAACCTAATAAGCACATCACTAGTCTAAGCACGTTCATTGTTCAAAGTTTAAATTTACAGCTAAAATAAAGAGAGGTTGCTTACCAATAACCAGAATTCTTTGACACATGAATTCTTCATGTATACTCAAACTACTGGGCTACATATATGTTCTTTCACTTAAAACCAGTCTTCTATCTTTGCAATGAATAAGTATATAAGGTACCAACTGTGCCACTTTTGGTTTCCTCCCAGCCATAGAAAGAAAACTCAGATAAATTTTAAAAATTCTGAGGGAGAACAAAGTAATCAAAATAGAAAATGTTTATGTAAATGAAACATATTTTTTAAAAGTTGCCTATTAGTAAATCAACTCTTTCTATTTTGAGGGCACTATTACAGTTCATCATAGTGACTTCAAGAGCTACACCTGGCCACTAAGCACCTGAGGGCATGAAGGCTTTTCTAGAAACCAGTCAAAGAGCACTAAGAGCACAGGGTGAAGCTACTGATGGAGCTACAGATAGCATCACCTCCAGTACCTCAACTATTGCTTAACAAGGTTTTGTGCTCTGGAGAAGCAGTCTGTAGTGACAGTGGGAGATTCATCTCAGCAGTCTGATAGCAAATTCTGACAGTCTCCAACTGACTTTGACAATCTGTGTGGAAATGGCTGAACTGTTAAAACCCCTAGAAAACACACAATGAATAGCCTGAAGCATTTAAATGTGAGAATACAGAAGCAGACAACCCACAACATAAAAGTATAAAATAACAAATTCTGCTTTAGAGGCAGAACACCAGCAATAAAATTTTGAGTTTAAAGAAAACCTGCTGATTAAAAAGTAAAATTCTACCATGATTTGAGACAGAAAATGAAGAATGTTATTCATAAAAACATATGTGTCTCCTGCAAAAGCCTCCGAGGAAGTGGCCTTGATGAAAGCAGAAGTGGTAAACACTAAGCCCAAGACCTTAATGAGGCTAAGTGACAATTCAAACTCTTTTACCCTTAAGCAGATATTCCATAACAGCTTTAATAAATGATACAGAAGGAGAAAAAAAAAAGAAAAGGTAAGAAGCCACATGGATCTTATTCCCATAATGTGCAGCATGTGGATGCTGGATGGCTTTCCTTGTTGAAGTATTCCTGATTTTTTTTCATAGGAAAAAGTCCACAGACGACAGAAAACTCTAAGTAGACAGACGCTAAAGTGGGTAAGATACCTGTCTGTCTCAGAGCACTGACAGATGGGGCTTCAACCCTCCCACTTACACACAACAGGCTGGCTGCTGTCACAAGGGCTTGTGATGGCATTTTCACTGAGTTTGATACAGAAGAAATAAGTAAAATTATTTAAGCTGGGTTACACAGACAAATTCTTTCCAAAACCAAGGCCAAGCCTTTGAACAGACAAAAATTAAAAGAGCAGCAAATTTCAGAAGCCCATACATTGTCATAATTTTTTCTGTTATGTAAGTATATAGTACATTATTTACTATTTTTACTAGAAATGAAGTTATCTATAAAGAACTGCAAACAATAAGAAACGCCAGTATTAATATGTAAATTCAAAGATATCTGCAAAATATTTTTCCTCATTTCTAGAAAACCAAAGAAACCCCAAACCTCTTTTTGTGAACAATCTATTTGACTTGGGTATGACTTCACTCACAAGTATTAATCAAAAGCATTTTCCTTGAAATCATTTTCAAAATGAAAACTGTTTTTCCATCTACTTCTAATATCTTTGTCTAATGGGCTACATATGCACTGTGGATGAAGCATCTCTAAACAGACAAGTTATTTTTGGAAGAACACTGCGACACTTCTTGTAAATATTACACTGCCATGGTTATGCAGCATGGTCTAATACTGGATTATTTTGATCTCCTCTGGAAATGCATTCCAGGTTAATATTGACTATTATTATCAATCAGTTGATAGAGCAAGCTTGCAGCTTTGAAGTTCATATTTCTGCAAAATGACTCTCCACAACAGGATGTGGCTTGTGTTCTTTTTCACCTACCTCTTACTCTACAGTAACAAACAGCAAGTGCTTCCTACTGTAATTTAAGCAGGATTCTGAGAGACTGAGTGGTAAATGATAAAATGTGCCTTTGTATGTAGAAGAGAAACATTTCTGTGCCAGCAGATGATTGCCATGTGCAGATCTGTGATTGTCTAAGTCCTTTTGACATCACCACATAAATTGGCTCCCACTCCCTTGTTGACACACATGAAAAATCCATGCCTGATAACCTTGTAAAAATATATACAGTTTAACTACAATACAAACAAGCATTATTTCTCCTACCAGTGAATTATATCCATTCCTGCTGCACAATACATCATATGTTTAACAGTGCACACTACTCAGCAACTTAACCTATTTCATAAACTCTAAAAACCTACCTCTTCTATGAATGCTATTACTGAATATGTCACTTCATATTTTTTCTGTACTGTATCATGCCACACTATAGTTATTCATGCACAAATACCAAATGCAATTTGGAGCAGGGATTTTCCTAACTTTTTTCATCCTGTGCTGTTATTTCATAAGTTTCCAAGTACATATGCATTACGATTTAAATAAACAACAGTAACAAAATCCAGATGAAATTTTACAGAAATGTAGGTACTCAGAATGTAATTAGCCAAACTGGAATGCAGCCAGGGCAACATCACTACTCTTGTGGAAAACCCCAACAGATCATACAAATGGCCTGAATGGGTCAAAATTTTAAGTACATAAATATACACTTTAAACGAAATTCCCAAACACAATACACCATCATCTATCACCTTCTGATTACCTAACACAGCTATCAGAAGTGCCAGAGCCTCATTAGCAAACACCTTCTCAGAGCTCCCTCCACTGCAGCGTGCTGTAGAGTGAGAGGCAGGAAGTGAAGGTCATCATTTAAATTCAAGGCAAAGCGAGCGTAAATCAGCGCTTCTGCCCGGTGTGGGGCTGCTGCCACAGCGCTCACCAGCAGCTCTCCACCCGCTCTGGCAGCTCGGCTAATTTCATTAATTCAGTGGAACTCGGAGGAAACCGGGGCTGTAATTTCAAACTGTCAAGAGTTCTTTTTGTTTCTTAAATTTAGAAATGTACATGCGAAAAGGTTTGATACCCACTGCAATACTGCACCTCATGTATTGTTTGATAATCATCTGGTCACCACGCCCACCACACTGGGCTGAGCTCAAGGGATGATTGTTTGCTCTCCTGCCAGGACTTCAGCCTTCTTTAACACCCTGTCCTTGACAGCTCCTACACTGCAATTCAGCCACCCAAAGCCGCTTTTAAGAGGCATCTTCAGCTCTTCAAAACCTGAAAATATGTTGCATTAACACTGACACTTTGCTTTTATTGTCACTGAATTCCAATTTTCCTTTGACATGCTGCTGATTTCAGCACCTTTCTTTCTTTAAGCTCACCCAGTTGCCTTCCATGACTGAATTCCCTATTTACTGGTAAAGAAATACACAGTGAGGACACAGCACATTCGCCTCAGTTTGCAGCCCTTTCAAAGTTCTTCCAAATGAAAGAGAGCAAAAGTATCAGATCCCTATAAAAAGTGTCTCACTGAGGTCTTATTCAGCAGGGGGATGGCATTCCTTTAAACCTTCAAACCTTTAGCCAAATTCCTCCACTGCTGTCCAACTCCTCATGTACATACATCATGACATTACTTCAAAAAAGGAATGACATCCCAGAATGCCCAGATGAAAGTATACCAAGAAGTTGTACCAAAATTGTAATAAACTAACATAATAAAGCAGAGGAGCTATTGGAAGTTGGAAAGTGAAACCATTGAAAAATTCAATAATTAAGAAAACACCAAATAAGATGAAGAACTGATCCTCTCTGTTTAGAGTCTCTCTGCTGAAGGTACAGGGAGACACTTAACATGATCATAACTTCTCATCTGATGAAGCTTTCAGTGTAGATGAGGAAAGCACAAGGAAATAGGTCAAGGGATCCAGACACAAACAGATGGAATTGGCATGTCTGCATTCTGAGCCTTCACGGAAAAAAGGGATATACAGTTCCCATCTTCATATGAAACACGACTTCCTTGTTCCACCTGCACTCAGACAGACAACTGCCTCAGAGGAGAATGAACTTCTCTTTTCATCTCTGCAGGGAAATAACTGAAAAGCACATGGGTGACCCTTTAAAAACCTCTGGTGCCAAGTGCATCACTGCCAAAGAATTTACCATCTCTCTCTGGACAAGATACTTGCTTATTGCAAACCAAGAGGAGATTTATTTGATTGTGAGTAGCTCCCTCTCAGGAAATACAGGACACTTAAAGGCACACAAAATTTTCCTCTGCTTTTCACTGCCACATATTAACTGCTGCTACACTTATTCCCCTTTTTAGGTATTTAGATTATTGGGTTTCTATAGCTGCAGCATTTAAGTCTAAGGTGTTAAGTTTTCTAGTCGATGTTGACATAAAATACAAATTTCTCCCACTTTCTTTCAGATGATTATACTTACAGAACAAGCCATTTTCAGAGTAATATTTAAATTCAGAAAGTTATTTGGGGTTATAATTTTAAAATGTGGCTTTCATTTTCATGCTCACAAACTATGTCTGTTATGAAAATATTTCATACAAGCTGCTGCCTAATTAGATGACTTAATGTTACAAAACTCTGTATTTAAAAGTACTGCCAAAGAATATCAAAATCAGATTTTTCCTTTGTTTGCTATGATGTGCTTTTTTCTACTTATATTATGTGCAGAACAAAAAAAAGTTGAGTGATAAGACAATGAATTCACATTGTTTTTCTGTATAATGTTCATCAGTTAACTGAGGTGTTCATAGTTTGTTTGCTTTTTGTTTTTTCTTTTTTATTTTCAAAAGTGTAATTTAGAAGCCAATAACCCAAAGTGTATTCCTGAATACTTTAACAGTGTCCAATAGGTAGATGACCTAGCTGCACAGTGATTAAATGATTTAACTGCTAGATCAATGAATGCAGCATGAATTAAAATGGCTGCAAGCTTTTCCAGGCATAAGATGAGACCTAAAAAAAAAAAGGTACCTTACTTTTTATTTCACATTTCAAAGAAAATGTAACCATTTATTTTAAAAAGAAAAAAATACATGTTTTCCTGACAGAAATAACACAGCTTTTTCTAATATGTAGTGACTAATCCATATATTTTAATTGTCAAAGATCTGACTACATTTTGCCATTCTCATACTGAATAAAACCTCACTCAAGTAAAAAAGCAGTCTCTGCTCAGGAAACATAATGGTGTTAGGATCTGGTCCAAAGTGAACTGTTATCTCACGCGTGAAGATAATGAATGTTAATTTAAAATAATGTTCTTTCAACTCCAGGCTTTTTTTCATACAATCAATCAGGCCTGAAAGTGTGTGCCTGTGCGCTCTCTCTCGCATGCACTCTCTCTGTCACTCACCCATAAACACTTCATTTTATATTCTCACTCCCAGAGATTCAGGAGAAAATTTTCTGCAGGTGTAAACTAATATTGCTCCACTAAAGTCAACAGAGCTGCACCAAATGACATTAGCAAAGTCAGTGGTGCTGCCTCCTGTGACAAGGGTGCACCTCGATTTCCACTTAATGTGCATCTCACAACAAACTCTCCCTTTCTTCCTTTAATATGTGCAGTTCCCAGCTCTTACTGGTACAACCACTACAGCCTTTCACTAACTCACCCCTCGAGGTCTCTTATCTCCATCAAATCCCTCAGAGAAGCAGGTACAACGTGGCTCTTTCCTGTAACCTAGGAAGAAGCTCTTGGAAAATGTGCAAGAGAAAGAGCACTGCAGTGAGGCTGCAAGGCATGTGGAAAGGCCAGAACAGACTTGACCTAAAAAGCAGTAGGTTTCAACATACAGCTTAAATATTCAGTTATTACAGGAAAGAGAAATTAAAACATTCAAAAAAATGGAACAGATAAAACTTCAACATGTGTAAAAACAGCAGTCATAATCTAAATTGCTATTGTTTGGGTTATTATGGAAAACAAGTATTCTGTAGCTTTCTACCTCAGAAAATTGCCTCATTTTTGACACTTTTTAGGAGACATCTGATGGTTGGATAACATGACATGCTAGTTTGATCAAGAAAGGCAGTTCTCCTGGAAGAAAAGCCAAGCAGAAATTTGGATACCATTCCTTCCCACTGGCCCAGGAAATACTGCAACTGCTTATCCACTAACTTGGCAGAGCAAACCCTGTTCAGCTCCTCACTCCTTGGTGCACCTGCACTCCAAGAATCTGCACCACCACACAGCTTTAGCTGATATTTATTGGTATTTCCTGTGCCTGTGTGAGGAACAAAGGTACTTCCATTTTATTGAAAGCTCCATGTTTTCAGGAATTAGTGCTACAACTTGGGCTAATACTTGGTTGACTGGAGAATGGGTTACTTTTATGCTACTTTTTACAACTATTAAGAAAAAGAATATCAACATGAATTGAAGAAAACCTTAAACAAAACCATAAAACTGGCTCCTGGAGATGATTGAATCTTAATCTGTATTTCCTAAAAGGTGCAAGTTCAATAACAAAAGGAAATTTCGTGTCTGGAACCAGAGAGAAGTTAGAGAGCATGCTTCCAATTAGAAGATTTATAAAGAAGCCTTCTGGGAGCCAGGAGAGTGGAAAGTGTGCAGGAAAAGGAAGAATGTCTTTCTTACAACAAATATTTCCTGAAAGTCTATTTATTTCAGGTCAGTGCAAGCAGAAGATGAACACAAAGCTACAAAACTGAAAGATACAATTACAGACTGGGAGTGTCCATGTATCTCACTTTCCAACACTGTCTGAAGCGCTCCCAGGTATGCATCAGCACTCTCCTTCAAAAAGTTATGTTAGTGAAACAAAACATTTTTTTTTTTAATACACAAAAACCAACCAACTAACCAACCAACCAATATTTTAATATGGCAGCTTTTAAACAGCCTGATATTCCATTCTAGTCAGACTCTTAAGAGGTTAAACACCCTGAGTTATCTCTAAGCAAAATGAACATCTCTTCTCACTGTTCCTCATATTTTACTATCACAAAGAGGTTTTAAGAAAGTTATTTTTATTTGAGAAAAATATTAAAATTTTCTTCTCTTTTTTTTTTTAATATTAGAACCAAAGCCAAATTATTCAGTGTGCCATATTGTATTCAAATGTCAGCTTGCATGTAATGACTGACACTGAAGCTTCCTGAGATAAGTCCATGCAGCCAGTTCTTAAGAATGTCCTACATTCTCATACTTATGTGAAACTAAAAATGGTGTCAGTCTGGTTCCTGGGAAAACAAATAATAACAATTCTTCACTTTTAATAAAAAATAAAGTTTCCTGCAATTTTGAATGTTTGACAAAGAAGGAATAGAAACACAATGTGAGGAGAACATTACCCACTCTAAATAATTTCTTGCGTAGAACAAAAAGGATTGTCTAGATTTGCCTACTGTTTGCAATGTAAATGATAAAAACAGGATGAATCAAGATAATTTCAGAATTCAGGTTTTTAATTTATGTTCTATGATAAAAAAACAACATTACTTAACCTGCTTGCACATTCACAATTTCCGTAATTTTGAACTATGTTAAAATACACAGTTCCCTGACATACCTATTTTCTAGCTTTCCTGATGTAAGAATAAACCTTTCTTCTCATAATGGTATTGGTTTTTCCAGTAGGAATTTCTTCTTTCACCATTTTGTTTATCTATAATTAAGGTTTCCCACAACACACAGGATTTAAAATATAAAGAAAATGGCAGAAATCACTAACAGAAAAATATTATCCACGTTTTCTCTGTTCTTTTCCTAAGCACTGTAACCTCCTTCAAAGACTAATGTTCATGTAGAAAAAGTGCCTTAACTTCAATGGAAACAAATATTAATTTAAAATTTAGCATGTGCAAAAAACCAAGTCATACTGTTGATATTGAAAAGGCATAAAAATGCCCATGTAACAATGCTATTGAATTCCATAGAAGAATCAAAAATATAGCATTATATAAAATTATAACAGCACAACTAATTTTGACTGTGTTCTTCCTTGAATATTGAAGTCATATGTAAGGTTTTAATTTTTAAAACTATTTTGTGGAACTAAACTTATTCATCAGTATGCTCTAAGACCTATGCATTTTCATGCCTGTGGGAAACAAGTGTTTATATGATCAAGGTCTCCATCATTATATCAATATTAATCTATGGGTAACAATGAATTTTCTGCAGTGAATATCAATTTTCATCAGTGAACAATCAGTGACTGTGTGGCCAGTGATTACATTTTATGAAATAGCAATTCTTTTGTTTTGATTTTGTACAATTTTGAACCTGGATCCTAGTAATTGCTTGGGGGAAGGAGATTGTGCATAAACTCTGGGTATCAGCTTGTCTCTGAAGCCAATGACAGCTCCTAAGACACTGATCACAAAATTAACAACCGACCAGAAGGAAAACAGAGAATCCCTGCTCCATTCTGAGGCAGAATTTCCACTTTAATTTGTGCATGTGAATGCACACACTGCAGTGTTATGCAAGGCACAGACTCTGTCCTCTTTGGAAGTTTTCTTTTACTAGCAATGACACCATGAAAATAGTAATAAGGCACAAGCAGCCAGTGCAGATTTGGCTGGTGCTTGGTTTCTGGCTTGAGAAGCATCTGTAATTGCAAACAGGTATCTGTAGAGAGAGATCCTCTCTTACTGAACACATAAATGTTGTGTGAGACTCAACAGAAAATGATAGCATGCTAAGAAAGATAAAGCTCTCTGATCAGTCTCTCAGATCTTAAAGATTTGTTGAGCAATAAACATATCTTACATACTTTTAATTTCTTTTTCACTGCGTACTATTTCTAGCTACTTTGAGATTCTGCTAATCATTTTCTCTCAACTCCATTTTGTTTCACTTCATCTCTTTTCCAGAAGGTTCAAATAAAACCTAAGGTTGACAGACAAGAATCGCTCTGCTAAAATTAGTGAACTAAGTGCCTTGTCCCATGAGTCACAGCACAGCTCCCCTCCAGCTCTCTTTAAAAGACCAGATAACAATGCCATGCCCTAAGTGCATGGGATCAAAGTACAAATACCCACTTGCCAAAACACTGCTTTGGGTACTACACCTACTAGCACAGTCCTGTGCTCTGTAACCAAAACATTATTAAATCAGCTGCATTAAAATCATCAATTTGAATATAATGCAAGTTGGTTTATATTTAACATAGTAACAAACATAGGACAAAGGAGAGGTAAGAAGGAATACTTCAACACTTCTTTTTCAAAATTACTAGATGTCAAATCAATAGTATCCTATTACAGATAAAAAATTAATTGTGACAGTGAGCCCAGTTCTTTGCATGCAAAAAATACACTTTCCACAGAAACAGTGAATGGGATATCACTGCTATTTTTGTTGGCATGTTTAAATTAATTTTTTAATGAGTAAGTGGATTTTAGTACTTTAAATTTCAATGTGTCTGGTGTTAAAATTATTTATTAAGAATTAGTTTTATATGATAGTGTAAGTGAGAGTTGTATGAAGATTCATAATCCTGAAATCACAATGTTTTATTCTGCAATTATTTAATCCTAGAATTCAAAACTAATTACAGTGTAAAGGTACAAGCAAAGATATCCTGATTGTTAGTAAGTACACCAATAAATCATATTTCACTTCTATTTTGAATACATTTCTAAATTTGAAATTATAAATACTATTGCCTTTTTCTCAGTCACATGCTTTAAACTCAAATTTCATTTCTCTGTATTTTCATAACAGATACCTTTTGCATTCTAGTGAAGTGTAAAATGAGAGATTGGAAGAAAATAAAAACCAGTCTTTTTGTACACAAAACTCTCAATAGCTACACTTTGGATTTATCTACACGGTGCAGCTACAGGATCAGGCTCTGATGGGATATTACCAAAGCTGGCTAAAATTAGACACCATGAGCTTTAACTTGGGTTCATGGACATGTCAGTATGTATCACCACTGTGCCTGCTGTAGCCTGCCCACAGGACTAAAAGATCCTGGTCATTTCAGGGACAAAAAAAAAAAAAAAGAGAAGAAATAAATATGAATGAAATCTTACTAACATGCTAGGTTTACCTCCTTTTTTTTTTTTTTTCCTCTATATATAATCCAATACTCACAGCATGATAGAAATAAATCAAAAGACAAGAGTTCTGGCTGTCTCAATTTACCTGATGGCAGACATTGGTTTAAAGAGATGATAAAATTATGTTTAAATACTACAACTGAAAATATGGTGAAAAAAGTATGGTGTTTCTGGGAGCTGCATGTGGAGAGTCCTTGGGAACCAGACAACCCCACAGGAGTTCACCTGTGCAGGCTTGAGGCCACAGTGTTTGTTGTACTGTACACAGCCACTCTGCTGTCCATCAGTTACCTCCCCTACACCCAGGAATGAAGGGGTTTGTGGGGTTTCCACATTTGTTTTGCATTTCATACGCTCTCAGAAACAACAAATAAAGAAATTCCTGAAAAATGGAGTCATTACGTCATCTTATAAAGTACCTACTTTGCAGGCTGTACTCTCGCCACTGGAAGATTAAACCTTAGAACAATAACCCAATTATGAGCTAAATTTACATTGAACTGATGAAAAATGATCCAGAACCTGACAAGAATAATCTTTGTTCACAATGTTTAGCACAAGCAACACTGACAGCCTAAAATGTATGAGCTATATAAAAGATGACATACTCTGCACTGCCCAGCTACCAAGGGCACCATGCTCCAGGTACTACACACATAATGTGGGAGTGCTCACCACATCCTGAGACTAAACAAACCCAACAAAAACCAAGGTACAAAACCCTCAGCAGATAAAGAACATGATCCTGCATTACCTCCTGAACAATCAGGGCAAGAATGATGGCTAAACAAAGTCCTATTATATGGAAGGAAAACCACTGCAATTAATAAAATCAGGGGTCAGGATTTTAAACAAATTCATGCATTTGCTGGATAAATATGAGTAAAATAATTGCTCCAACAATTCTGATCTAACTTTCAAAAAAAATCTCCAAACTCTACTTTATTCAGGCAAGTAAAATCTTGTGTGCATTCCGTTGGTAATTTTAAAGAATTCCACATTTTACAAACCAAGTTCATCACTGGAGTGAGGCACACATACTTGCACAGATTAATTTTGTTTATAGTTCTAGTTAGAACTATAAACAAAATTAATCTGTCAGTATGTGTATCAGTATCTTTTACTGTCAGTAAAAGATGTCTTTTACCCAAAATGCAACAACCTGCATTTTGGGTAAAAGACATCTTTTACTGACAATTATGCTAATCTGGGTCTAGCTAAAAAGTCATTTAAGAAGCAAATCAGAAATTTCCTGAAGACATCTTCATCATCACCTTGTCCCTTTTTCAGAACTTTTAGCCTGGACTGATTCCCACTGCCTGAAGTCTTCACACACTTCCAGAGATAAATGCTCTGAAAGACTGTGGAAGGCAGTTACTATGAAAATTAGTTACAGGTATGTCCAAAATTTGTGAACTCTAGGTGACTGAAATTGGCTCCTCAATTTCAAAACATGTCTGTTTATTCTAAAATTCCCCCTCATTCTCAAACTGTGTGAAACGAAACAGTTTGCTAGCTAACTAGATAATGCAGGCATCTACAGAGACGTTTAGATGCCTAAAAGTGAGAAAACATCTTCAATGTTATCTTTAATCTATTTCCTTTTGAGGTATTTTATTCTAACCCAGTGACTGCAGATGGCAGAGTTCAGTGGTCCCCAAGCTGTGGTGCACTGGTAGAGATGCACAACAGTCTAGATGGAGCCTGAGCCACTCCAAGGTGAGCCTGAGGCCAAATTCATGGTCCATCTGCCCAGGGAGCACCACATCACTAACAGCACCCAGTATGTTTTATTTATGTGCAGGCAGAAATACCAAGCACACTTCACAGCCTTGCACTGTCTCACTTGCTTTTGAGATGACCTTAAGCCAAAAAGCACAACCAGGCTCTCCTGCTGCAGGAACCTCAGGTCAGGCTGAACAGGCCCTTCTGCTCTCTGCTCCAAGGTAGGGGAACCCCAGGACACTTGGACAGCAGACACCCACAGAATTCCTACTGCCTGCAAACAGCAAGGACACACAGCACATGAACTACCAGTCACACATTATGCACAGCAATTCCACTCACGGAATTCTTGTCACTCCAATAGTGCTCACTTTTTTCCTGAAAAGTTATGAAGCATTGCTCTGCCTCATACTACAGAAGGACTATGTCAAACTTTTAAGAATTTTGGTTTCTGGTGAACAAAATCAATTAGTTTTTTTACATCTGTATTTAATAGTTGCCAATAGTTGCTTGCTTAGATTTTAAAAAACAAAACAAACAACACCTTCAGAGGTGAAATACCTGTAAAATTTTTGCTACAAAACTTCAAACTGCTTAAAAGTATCTTTAGCACATCACCAAAGTTCTATGACCCTGTCCCAACATCCACAGACTCCCAACTCCCCTTACAAAGTTGACTTCAGCACAAGACAATTTCCATCACATTATCTGGTTCATGAGGTGTAGAGGAAGATCATTTTTCTCACTCAGACCTTTGCTACTGAACCTGATATTAGTTGCAGAGACCACCATCCACAGCACAACCAACAGAGCCATCAACACAGTCACTTTTTCCCCCACTCACTAAAACCAAACTCACCATCAGCAAGATTAAGTGCTCTCTGTTGAACTACTCACCCCATGAACCATTCCCTTCCCTCCCTTCCCCATGCAACTAGATAGGGTCAAAGCACAGAGGGTTTGTTTAGGCATGGAAAAGCTAGCATTTTAAGGCCATAAATCCACAGTGGGAATTAATTAATGCCATAAATCCCATAAAAGTGGAAATTATTTTGTGGGCACTTCCACTTTTAAACAAAACATTAGTCAGCAAACAGTTGACTTCCCTAAAGACTTTCTGTAGCACACTCAAGAGTGGTTGATAATTAAAAAATAAAAGTGGAGAGATGCCAGATCCTTCATACTGAAGGTGAGGAACTCAAAAAACCCAAAGCAGTGCAACCTGAACCACAAACTGGCATTTCCCCTCCCATTTTCCCCCTCCTCACACCTGCCTCAGCATTCACCCCTAAAGAATTAAACAATTTCCTACAAAAGCAAGAAAAATGAAAAAAATATCAGCATTAAGTAGGACAAGAAAGCATTTTCCACTCTTTTTCTTTTCAACTGCAGTAAGATCTTCTTAAAACTACAATAAATAGAATTACTCCAACAGTACAGAGACTATGCCAGATGATTCCAGGTTAAATTATAAAACCAAACAGCACCAAAATAAAGTTTTTTCCCTCCTTTACCTCTTCTCAAACCACCCCATCTCTAGCATCTGTAAAGTTCACAGAAGACCAAAACCAAATGCCCAAAGCCTGCTGGTTTACGGATAAGCCCCAAAAGACACACAAAGTTTCCCAAATCCTTAACATCAGCATTTTATAGGGGGACTGTTGTCTGGACCACACGGAAGGTCAGGAAAGCGCACGAAGCTCCCCATCATCCTTACCACGGGCACTCCCACACCTACACTTCCATCCTTTCCCCGAAAGAAAGGAGACACAGGCCTGTGAGCAGCCCCGAGGGAGGGGTGAAGGCGAACACCCCACAAAGTGCACCGAGGGCAGCTGTCTGCAGACACGGCTTCGGGGGTGCACACACACAAAGATCCCCAGAACGCAAACAAAAGCGAGCCCGTCGCCAGCTCGCATTCCCGAACCGCCGAGTCCGGCACAGCCCCGGGAGGGCCCTTCCCGGCGCTGCCCCGGAGGCCGCGGGGAGCCGGGGGGGGCAGAGCGGAGAAATCGCCCCCTTTACCCCCGGGCCCTGCCCCAGAGCACACGGGAGAGGAGGGGAAGCGCCCGGGGCTGTGCCGGGGGACAAGGCGATGCCGGGCCCCGGTGCCCCGCCGGACGGCGAGGCCGTCCCGGCCGCGGGGGTGGCACCGCCCGCTGCCGCCGGCGGAGGAGGGCTGGGGCTCTGAGTTCACCCTTTCCCCGTCCCCTCCCCTGCCCCCCGCGGGCACGGCGGCCATGGCCCCTCGCCCGGCCTGCGGGGGCCCCGCCGTCTCTCTCCTGTGGAGCCTCGGCGCTGTCGAGCAGCTGCCATTACTCGGGCCAAGACCCGTCCTCCGAGCAGGCATCCCCCCCCCCCCCCAGCGAGGAAATGCGGCGGCGGCGGGGGTGTGTGAGCGAAAGGAAAGCGGGGGAGAGTGGGGAGCAAAGCGGTGGCCCCGCGTGCGGGACACAGCGGGGCCGCGGGGAGACGCGGCTGAGGCCGGGCTGCACCACACCCTGCCCGGCCTCGCCTCTCACGCGAGTCCCCGGCTCCCCCGCGCCCTGCAGGCCCGCGCGGAGCGCTGGAAGCGGCGATTCTCTCCGGAGCTCCCCTCTCCCCACCCCACCTCCTCCCGCCCCGGCCCCGGGGCTGGCTGCAACTCGGCACGGGGGCGCGGGGGACCCGCCGCCGCCTCCCAGCCGAAATTCGACCGGGGAAGGTGTGGGGACAAAAATAATCGCCGTTAATAATCACACGCGCTCCGCCGCCGTCCCCTTCTCCTCCTCGGTTTCCAAGCGGGCTGCCAGATAATCCTGCCCACTCCGAAAAATGAAATAATAATAATAATAAAAAAATCCCGCCTTCCATCTCCCCCCCGCAGCCCCACACATTTTATTATTAAGTATAATTGCTTCCCCCCTCCTCATACGGCACCCTGCGGGGAAGGATTGCCCCCTCCCCTGGTGCCCAGCCCTTCCCCTGTCCCCTCTCTCCCATCTCCTTGGAACAGTGTGTACATGATTTTGTAGTTTTTTTAAGGCGCCATGTTTATAATCCTCCATCATATTAAAAAAAAAAAAAAAAAAATCCACCCAGCATGAGACACGGCGTCTCTCGCACCCCAAAGCCAGGGAGGCAGACACAGAAATATCCACAGGGCTGTAAATTCACCCCCCCTCCCGCACACACACCCCTCCTCCCCAGACTTAAAAGTCTCTCTCACCTTGTGCTGCTGGCGCTGCTTCTGCTGCTGCAGGGGGGGAGAAGTTAAGCCAGGGGAAACTTTTCAATCCCTTCCCCAGGCCGCTGCTGCCTCCTCCTTCCACATATTTTTCCCCTCAGAGTTTTATTGTGTCTGAATTTTCTCTCTCTCTCTCCTCTTCTGTCTGTCCACAGTTCAGGTTTCTGGGGTAAACAGGGTTTAGGATGGTGCTAGGGATATTTGGGAGAAGGAGAACTCTAGTGGTCTCTGCTGGAGTTGCTGTTTGTTTCTTTTATTATTTTTTTTAATAATACATTTGAAACGGATCTTTAACTATTTATTATGTATGTATTTTGTCATACTCTTAGATCTGGACCCTCTCTTATTGCAGAGGGAAAATGTTGTGCTTATCCAGCCTTGATACGTGAAAATTCCTCCTATCATGAAGTCTAACTTGGAGAAATGACAGATAATGTTTTTGAAAGTAGACACTCACCTTGAGCAACAGAAACTAAAACAGAGAATCAGCGGTCTGTCTCAGAGTTGTCAATACGTCGTGAGCTGTAGATCACAGAAGCATGGAATCATTTAAATTGGAAAAGACTTTTATGATCATTGAGTCCAACTGTTAGCCATACTTGCACTGCAGGGTAGGGAAATACATATTAATACAAATACATAATTTTAAAGGAACATAAATATATGTTCCTATATATACATAGGAACATATATATATATATAGTACATGTAAGTAGCAAGAAAATGTGCATTTTATATTTTTTAATGGACTGTAAGATAAATATTAATAAATGTCTATGGAAATATATCCTAAAGTTTCTGAAATTCTTCAGGAATTATTAAATGGGTAAGTAACACTTCACAATTAATTGACCTGACTAGAATTTTACTTTTATTAAAATATACTGCAAGTTTAATGCTATAAATATTTATGCATGCAAAAAATTTAGTCAAATGAGTAGTCATTAATATTTCTGAAATAGTATAAGGAAATAGTAGTGCTAATGTTGAAAAAGAAGCATCCATTGTGCCTGGTCAGTCAAAGATTAAACAGTTTGCACACTGAACAGTGAAAGTTTCTCCAGCGTGTCCACTAAATAAGATTTCAAGTAGTGTCTGAAACCAGTTTCTTTGAGACTGCTGCATCAGGACATTGCATCCACTTGGAAAATAAAATGCAAATAATGGTTAGTTGCATAGCTGTGATAAAGTCTTATTTCTATTATGCATTTAAATATGAACGAATGTTGTACATTATTTAAATAAACAGATAGGAAAGAAAGTGCTGGTAATCTGCTCTCCAAGAGTGCTTGAGGCATTGGGCAGATACCCAGTAGTGGTACTATAATTTATTAACTGCATTATATTGCTTGTATTAATAAAAAAGCAAATGAAATTTACAAGCAATTTTTAAAGTAAGAAGGGTTTTGCTATCAATATAATTACAAAAAGACTACCTTGTTTTGAGCATTTATTTGTGGAGTTTGACTGTGATTTCATTAAGGCATGTCATTTTCAAAAGAAGTGTGATAGAAATATATGCCAAGTTTCCATGGGATATTACTGGCTTGCCTGTCCTAGCTTTCTTTGAAATCTCTGTTCAAATTGCATCTGAGCTATATTTATACAGGGGGGAAGAGAAGAATTTGGGGTCATTAGAGTTGCTGCTGTTTCTACCATGCAATCAAGCCAACAGCTCCGCTCAAGCTGACATGGGTAAGGTGCACTGATTTTTGCATCCAGAATCAGAGGACAAACATAGCTAGCAGTCACATAACCATTTTTAATTCTTCACCACAAGCAGCCAGACATCCCCAAAAACCTGGGTTGGCTGGGGGGATTTGCCCTAACTCCAAAACAAAGCTCCAGAGCGAGTCTCAGCTTCTCTAGTGAAAGATTTATTGCTCTGTCGCAGTGCCTTCTCCTTACCTATGTAAATATTTATTTAAGGCAGAAGTTCAGCTATCTTCAGTATAAAGAAGTTTTAGCCTCTTATCTCTCTCAGGACCCATGGAGAGCTGTCAAATAAACACTTAGGCCACAGTTTCACCAGCATGAAAGCACATGGAGGGTGGAAGCCTTATGGCTTGCCTACCGTACAGGTTTTTACCTGGAGTCTACCACTTGCCAACAATCTCCTGTACTTAACAAATTTATAAAGGCTAGTCTGGACCACCTCCAGATATTTGTTTCAGGATACAAATATTTGATTTTAGACAGAACAAGGTGTCCTAAAGCAAACATGTAGGGAGTGTCTGCAACCATAGCCACGTTACCTTCTCTGAGCAGGGGGCAGTGAATTAGATCCAGTGTAGAAAAAAAGGCATAGAGCTTATAAATGGGTGTTCATGGGCCCTCATGGGTTTTGGGCGTTTTGATATCCTCATTAATAGCTGACAGGCATAGAGCTTATAAATGGGCGCTCATGGGCCCTCATGGGTTTTGGGGTGTTTTGATATCCCCCCGAGTAGCTGTTTGCATTATATAGCGTTCAGGATGCACGTTGAAGGATTAAAAGGAAGCATTTTTGTCTCGTTTTGACTTATTTTTATGGGTATTGTGAAGACTTTTTAATGCTCGTCAGTGCAGAGCTTCGAAGCCCGGCTGGCCGGGCTGGTCTAGCCCGACTGCCCCGCTTACCGCAGTGGCTGGGGGTCTAACAGGAGCCCTGCGGCGAGGCCCTCCCGGCCATTCACTTTCACTGGCAGCGGGGTCCGGGAGCGCCGAGCCCGGCAGACAATGGGAAGGAAATCCCCCCTCCCCCAGCCATGGCCGCAGCGAGTTTCCTCGTCTGCACGGAGAAATGTTTGTTCCAACCCAAAGCGGGCTCGGGGCGGCTGCAGCTCCCCTTCCCCGGGGCGAGGGCGGGGGCTGTGCGAGGCCGCAGGGCCGCGTTTCCTCCGCCCGGCCGTGAAGGGCCCGGGCAAGGGCGAGCGGGAGCCGCGGCTCTGGGGCACGACCGGCACCGCTCGGGCTGCAGGGGCTCGGTGGGGGAAAGGATTCCTAAAGGTTCCTGGTGAGGGCTCAGTAAGCCTGCTGGCTTACGTGGTTGTGGGGAGAGAAAACGCACCACTGCGTCAGTGTTAGAACATGATAAAGTTACTTCCTTCCGAGTAGAAAGTACTTGCCGTAGGAATGCATCGGTCTGCATTTGTGCTGTGTGCCTTTGCCAGCAGTGCTGCACTGGTGTGTAAACAGGCGATTTGTAGGCACCGCTTCCCTTGCAAAGGGACTCGGAGGGAGAAGAAGAAGCTGAATAAAGAAGCGCAGCATTAGCATCACCCAGACCAAGAATGTAATCTACTAACATGAATTAAAGGGGATATCAGGCAGGTTCATGGTAAAGAAATCCTTCGCAGGTTGTAGACACACAAACCGTGACTTGGGAAATCCCTGAGCTGATTGTAGTTGGAGGCTGGGACATGAATACACTCTGTCCTGGTTGTTACATGTTCCCCAGGTATGCCCACTATACTTTCCAGGCATGAGAAGATCAACACTGCCTAGTGTCAAGCAGACTGGTAAATATGCCTCTGTGTTCCTTTTAAATGCTACTCTTCCCATCCTCCTTTTCAAAACATCATTGTATTTTCAGTTCTAATACTGGAGAACACAATCCTGTGTGTATATGGCTTTTTATTCTTGCCACAATCTTCTGCCATTCTCTTGCTTCAGTAGTACAACCATCAAACCTGCAGGTGAACAAGTACAATGAACAGAATCATTGCTGGTGGGTTCCAGGTACTGGGCTTGGTACCATGAAATCATCTACTGAATGCTGCCCTTAGGAGAAGGGAGTGTTGTCCTCTCCATCGCAGCCCTTGTGCTAGGCTAATGAATGCACATCCTTGCGTTCTCCAGGACTTTCTACCATCTTTCTGGCTGAACCAAACCCACCCACTATAAGCTCAAGTCTTTATCTGGCTTTGTAAGATAGCTGTCTTGCTGGTAGTACCAACCCACTTCACTGTGTACTCCACTCCCAGCTGCACTGAAACAAAAAATATTTGAATGTGTTTCCTGGGAGGCAGGTCTGCTGTGTTGTGATCACAGAAGTATTAATGCAGAAAATTAGTGTAAATTTTTCATCAGAACGAAGTTTAGCAACACAGTTTTCTTTGCAGTAAAAATCTCAGCAAGGCATTTAATTTAGGAAGCTGGGGGAAGGGAACAAAGACTTAAGAACAACAGGCTCAGGAAATCCATGGAGCTGAAAACAGTTGGAGGATGGGAGAGTCTTAAGGAGAAGGTTACGCTCTTCCTTTTTTCCCCAGGCACTGTAAAGAAAATACCAGGCTCAAGAGGGGGATACAGAGCAGAGAACCCCCAATGTCTGCTGCTCCATGAAGTTGTCTAAGGAATGAGTTCAAGTCACCCAGAGATGCTGTCCTTGCAGATGACATGCTTAAGGATTGAAACAGACCCTACAGCAGCCAGGATCCTTCCTTCCATTTCAGCTTCCCTCTCCTTGCTATGTCCCTAGCTAAGCACCACTGGCTGTGTGGTACAGGCTACCCACAGTGCTCAGAGTTGTGCAGGCAGAACTTCCAAAGACATTCTGGGGTATTTGTTGAAAACAGTACATTGTGAGGAGGTGGATCTTTGATCTCACAGCCCATGCCTGTGTGAGTTCCTTGTGGGTATAGCTGGTAATAAAAAACCCACTCAGAGCTAAGTCTAGCAGGTATAGATGTAGACTAAGATACAAAAAAATGCACTTTTTTTTTCAGTTGTTCTCTCTTTACATTTTCATGCACAACTGGGAATAGAGGTTTATCCTAAAAAGTTTACCTGTGAGTAAACTGACATATGTTTATGACATATGACATGACATGTGTTTACACTAGCATTATGGTTCATGAAAAGTGTATGCCTGGTTCAGCACAGACTCTGCCAAAGGAAACTTAGCTCCATATTTTTTAATTAATTCTAAACAACAGAGTGAGTTCACACCAGTTGCATACTTTGTGGAAAAAAACCCTTTAATGTCAGCTTCCAAGGGTATGTCAAATCTACCTCACACAGGTCTGTATTGGTGTAATATAGGAAATAATTTATATCTATGTAGAATAAATGCTCAAAGCTTATATTTGATTTTAGACTGAAATAGCATTTGTTTTTATTTTTTGAGGATTCTGTGACTGGAGAAACATAATTTGCCAGAAAACCTGCTGGGACTTTGAGGAAATAAGTAGTACCTTTTGTTGTTAAATAACTACAGAACTAGAACTTTTATATGGATACACAATGAATGCCATAATTTTGAGGAAATAATAATTACACTGCACATCATATTAAATGCCAGCATAGAAAATAATAAGAAAAAATTTCCTATGTTTAAAGTAAGTGGAGTCTATCCTTCCAAGGCAGGAACATGCATGGATAAGGGAAGGGCATGCATTAGGAGTATGCCAGGATGTTCAAGTGCCTTTAAGAAAAAGTTAGCTCATGACAAGCCAGGTTTAACCTGTTTTGGTCCAGCACTGCCTTTTTGCTAATTAGTGCAGAAACACTCAGTGTCTGCCATTTGTGTCAAAGCCTTCCATGATGAAAAGTGGCTTGTTAGCTCCAAGGTAGTGCTGGAACCAAGCTGGTTCTGTGCATTCCTGAGGCATTTCTCTGGGCTTAACAAGCCCTTCCAGTGTACAGACATCTGTCCCTGGACAGAGCAGAGACATACAGATGTTTCTGAAAGAGAGATTGTGTTATCATTAGTACTTAACTGAAGCTAATAAGCCATGTTAGGCCAGAGCTGATCACCGGTATTGGCTCTGTACAGCTTTTTCCCAAGCTCTTATACAGTTTTGCATAGCATTAGCTCCAGTCTCACTCTGTTTATTTTTGCAGTTGTGATGCTACACAAAAAAGGCAAAATTGTTTCTGAACAGAGCTGCTCTTGCATCTAACACATTGCCTGAGCTAAAGATCCCTACCAGACTGAAGCTGGCCTGGCACAAAGCCATCTTCATGTGCTTGGAGCTTTGATGTGCCCTGATATCATCTGCAGCTTGACTACACCTCTCAGTGATACCACTCATGGGCTGTACAAGGATGGGTTTAATTAATAGCAACATTTGTGTCAATTTTGAACCATTATGGTCAAGATGAAAGCTAATGTAGGAACAAAAAAACCCCCACATCTGTCATACTATATTTCAGACACCTTATTTGAAAGCTTTTTATATTATCCAAAGTTAAAGATAATATGTTGGATAAGATATAATAGTTTGGGTCCATTATCACCAATTGAATTTTTTGTTGCATTCTGTAAGGAATCACATGCTTAAAATCAATTGTAATATTCAAGTCTAATTGTCCTTTCACTACCAACCTTCTTACACTGATGGAATTGGAAGAGAATGTCATGACAAGTTAACCAAAGTGGAACTTACACAGTGAGACTGATTGAAATGATTGGATTTGAAAAGAGTACTGGGAAAAATAGATTGTGTGTTACTTGATCTTACTTGCCATGTAGAATATGTATTATGTATTATTCACAAGTAATAGATTTCATTTACATATTTGTCTATTTACCTATTTATCTTAGTTAATAGCTGCATTATGTTCAGCATATGGCAATGTAATCACTTAAAGATTTCTCATTTAAAAAAAAAGAATTTATTAACACCCTATTAACTTTAGCAAGAATAATGTGGGAGTTTGAAATTGAAATATCTTGTAAATTTACCAGGCATACTAATCAAAAGCCATGGTTAGCTAGTAGCTAATTACAGGGTACCCTAATAAGGGTAACTAATTACAGTTACCATTGGAATAGTAACAAAATATGCTGCACTGCTGAGCTTAAAAAGTCCACCTTATTTCTTGATCCTGAATTAAAAAAAAATAAAAGGAATCATATTCTGACATCCTGTACATGTGTGTCACTCAAGGCAATCTTGATAATACATTTTCTGTTCAATGCCTGCACTTAATAAAATTTTTAACATTGAGACATAAATCCACGTATTTTATTTCTAGTATTTGCACGCTTTATGGCCTCTTCTTAGTGCTGGACTAGTTCTAATTTTGTTCATTTTTTAACATAAAAGGAAAGATTTATCATCCCCATGTTTCAATTCTTAACTATAGGTCATGCTACTTTTCATCTCAGTAATTTATGTGAATGCTTTCCCTTCTGGGTGACAACTATATTGCATTCACTTTGGAAATGTTGTTGCCTTTGAATGGTTTGGCACAACTCCAAGGTGTTGGGACTAACATACAGGCATGTTTTTCCTTTTTTCTCCCATAACTAAGGGAGAAAGGTAATCCTGCCCAAGTGCCAATTAAATAAGAGTTGTATTTATTTTCTTTTATATTTTTAGGGAAAACAAACCCACTGCATATGATTGCTTATGCATTACATAAGAGCAAGCTAAACGTGATGCATTGCTGCAGTTTTAGAATCTAAACAATTTCTGTGTGACTTTTTAAAGAAAAATAAAGCATAGTGTTAGTACTGGAATCTGTGGGTGAACTAAGCAGAAAATTTGTGAAATACCAAAAAAAGAAAGAATTGTACTTAGAAAATGAATCAACAGAATCAGTGTTACATAATCACTCTTATATTTAGAACTATTTTTCTAATGCTATTCAGAAAAGTTGCAAACTGGTAGGTGTACACATGATAGAGAACAACACAGTTCTCTGTTGTTAAAAACTCAGGAAGCTGCAAGGAATTTACAAAAATTTCAAAGGGGATGCTGTAATAAACATCAAGCAGGAAAGCATTGTAATAATTCCTCATAATATTATTATTGGAAAACAGATTGAATTTCCAGATGGATTCTCTATTTGAAAAGGAGACAGAGTTTCCCTCCCCCATCCTCTTAGTTTGTGTGCTGCATTTTAGAGTCAAACTCATAGTGCTTGATAATATAAAAACAGGACAGATCAACTCGCACAAAAGTCCATGTTTGAATTCTTATGCTGCACTAATTTTTGTCTGTAAGAAAATTTTGCAGAGGTTTTAAATGAAGCACTGTCTCAGTTAGTTTACAAAGAAGGTGACCATTCACTTTAAAAGTTATATTTGCTTTCAGCTGCTGAGCTGTGAGCATATGAGGACATAGTAAACCATGCATATGGGGAATAAGGAAGATAATATGTATCTTCTTAGAATCAAAGGACTCAGGATTACTCTCTCAGGTGAACAAAAGTATTAGGAAAGGCAAAAAGAGAAATTAACTCAAAATTAAAACACAATTAATTTTTAAAATAGCCTGAAGATTCAGACTGAGCCATGTCAAAATATTTTATGTGCATGTAGGGATTCCTGAAGAGACGAATCCTTTTTGTCAAGTTGTAAGCACTGTCCAGTGTGTATGAACAACATTTTCATGCAACGACTACAAGAATAAAATCTTCCCTCTCCTAGGAATTTAGCAACCAGGAATGAGCTCAAAGTATCCCTGTGGTAGCAGTATGGCTGCTGGTCACGTTAATGTATGGGAATCCTGGGGTCAAGTGTCCCAAATTTGTGTCCTCTCTTATGTTTTACTGGTTAGTAAGGGCACCTAGGTGAGAGTTGTCACTGGTGCTAGCAGTGAACTTCTCTTGCCTTCTCATTACCACTGTGAAGTTATTCAGGTCCCCCAAGGGTAAAAACGATAGAAGAGATTTAGGCACACTATATTAAAACATAATGTCCATAGGGAAAAAATTATAAACTACAAAACCCTCACAGAACACTAAGTGAATTGTTAAACTGTGTTATTTACAAGTGTTTTCATTCAGTGCCCTCAGTCCCAGGCTGAGGGGACATGGGGAGGTATGAACTATTTGTAAGGAATTAGCTTCCAATGAAGGAATAGTGGCAGTTATGTTGGAATGTCTTCATGGAAACTAAGGAGGCATTCCTTCAGTGGACTGGAGTCTTGATTATTTTTTGCCTCAGTTACTAGATTTACATGGCACAATGAAGACTGACAAAATTCTGCTCTTGAGTTCTAGCAGAACTTCCCTGGGAGTGTTTAAGTCAAACCTGAACTCATGATACATGACAGCAATGTAATTGTACTATCTTTTTTGAGGAACACCTGTTTAGATATGCTACTGAAAAATATAAAAATGTCTTTAAAATTTGCAAGCTCACAAGCTGTTAAAAGTGTTAACAAAGAGTTGCTTCCAAGCTTTCTCACAGATGGCCCCTTCTTTAAAATAAAAAATAAATTAAAGAGATCATTCTTCCTTAGAGAAACAAAGAATAAGACCAGAGTTAAATGGCTACAGAATGTAAAACATGTCGTCTAGTAACTCTGAAAGGAGCCAATAGTCATGTAGGGTAATTAGTTGAACATGAACTTGTGTAGTTAATGAAAGGAGAATACTGTTGCAATAAGGTAAAGTAGAACAGATTACAGGAGCTGTAAGGAGTTGAAGACCAAACTGAACCCCAAAAGCTTTTGCTACATTTGAAGCAGTAGGTTTACAGCAAAGTTTTTACACAATTGATTTAGGGTTTAAATGGTGTATTTGGACATTGTTGTGGTACCTGAGACTTCAAAAAGAGGTAGTAAAGAATAAAATGCCAGAATAAAATGACATCTGCACAATTTTTTTAGTAGAGCTTTGTGCGAGCATTTTGATCATAAGGAAAGTCATTGCTGATGAATAAATGAATAAAATGTGTCTCTCACTGTTATCTAGCCCTGGCAAGAACATGCCTTACATTCAGGTGGCTAAATTCTGTTACCTGCAAAATGCAGTGTTCTCATCTAAACAGTCTATTGGGAGTAGTGTCTGGGTTGTAATGCCCTTAAATCTGGCTTGGCTTTTTTGTTCTCTTCAAAAACCATGTTAACCGTTTAACAGAATCTGTGACCACATGCCAGTGCCTGTGCTTGGACCTTAGCACTCCTTTGTTTATCACGACAGACATTGCTTCTTTTTTATACTGCTTGCACACCCAAATTGATAGAAATGTATGTGAGTCCAGTTAATCTTAAGAAAAGTTCATCTACGCAGACAACCCTAAAAGCAAACCAGAATTCCAATAACCATCGCCCTAGATAAATAACTTTGTTGCTATTAATGTGAGCAAACTGTTTGCTACAAGTCTAGCAAGCAGTGAGAGATTGATTGGAATGTGCATCCATGGAAATACAGTTTACAATTACTAGAATTTAATGCATCATGTCTAGTGCCTGTTAGTGTGTGAAAGACTTTAATTTGTTTACTCTAGTTTTCTTCATAATATGTATTTTAAAAAATTGAAAAGCTTACTTTTCCTGCATGAAACGCCCATGATTTCCAAGCAACTAGGAACTTCTATTTCTTAAACAACTTTTTTAACTTGTCAAGACACGCACGAGTTAGCAAGCATAATAGTATCTTAATATTTGATCATACACATACAACCTGTCTTAGTTAACAACATCAGAAATGTTAAAAATAAGTGTATAAAAATAAGTTTTCTAAGTCAGAAAACTTAATACAACCCTAAGCCTTTGTTTTGAAAGAACACAATGTGAAAAATGGAAACTAAAAATGTAGGGCCTTTATTAATAGCAACAGCTGTCACATATTCATTTTTGTCTCTCTCGGATATTAAAAATGGCTAAATAGAATTGATTAAACTTTGCTTTAGAGCTGTCCTGGGAAGGAAGTAGCTATGACAGATTTCATCCAACAAATTACATATTTTTTTTAAATTGAGGCTTATAATAAAAATGCTTGGAGATCCTATACAGCATTCTTCTGTGATACTATGAAATAGAGAGGGGATAGTGGAACTCTGCTGCCATTTGTCATTTTAGAGCCATAGAAGACATCTGCAGTGCAGAGACTATGGCTCAGCTTGCCTGTGGTTTGCAGGACCATATGTGTGAATCATTTAATTCAACAATAGAATGCAGATCACACTGATTATTTCTGTTACACAGAGATATTACTGATCTTTTCCTGTTCCACAGTTTATTTTTGGAAAAATTATTCTGATATTCAGATAGTATAAATATAAATTGTGCTAGCATTTAGAAAGTACAACAAGTCATAAGCAAATTTCACTGGAATTTTGGAAAGGGCAATGGGGAATAAAAAAGGGATCTGATCCCCAACAGCTTTTTCTAAACATGTCAGTAGTAGCATATGCATCTCTCATTTATTAAGGCCATGAAGTTGTAGTACTTAAATATCTAAATAGAGGTATAACAGTATATGTTTAAAAAAATCACTTTTTTTTTTGGCAATGGACAAATGTCAAATCATGGTGCATTGGTAAAGAGACACAGAACATCCAAGCTACAATGCCATTTTAAAATACCTGTTAAGAACCATTTGAAAATATGTAGAATTTTGACTGTGCTTTATGGATTATAGTAAACGTTCCAGCAATGCCAGAATTTCTAAGTATAACTCTGAGAGACCGAAACAAAAAAAAAAAGAAAAATCATGACTAATTTCTTTCTTTCATATGCTTTCATATTTCCACTGCATCTGTACAGTCAGACCCTCTGTTAGGTGACACTTTACATCTCTAAATTCAAAGGTAATTTAAAGCCCTCTTGAAGTCGAGAAAATTTGGCTTGAATGACGCCTTTAGAGCTGTTCCATTTCTTCTGTTTACATTGAAATCTAGCAAAATAATCTCATAGATTTGGAGTCTGTTTTTGCAGGCATGAATACAAAAGAGAAATAGGAGCTCACTTTTAATATTTTACAAAAGTGATTTAGCAAGGCAGATCAGGAAACTCCATTCTTTCTAGCAACTTAATAAATCACTCTCATGCTACTGTGTTTCAGAGTTTACTGAAGGTCTCCCTTGTAAAAGAGCTGGGGCCTGCTTTTTCCCTGGGAAATTTTTGTAAATGCTAAGGTGAATGTGAGATGAAATAAACTTGTCTGTGATACAGGAAGAGCCCAATCTGAATTCCTGTGAAACTGCACAGAGAGTCTTCTGCCTTACACAGCAGGAGAGTCACAATCACATGCATCACTTACAGAGCCCATGATGCATCAGACTGGAGAGTGATGCTTAAAAGAGGGAACAAGAACGAGCCCATGTATCTGGGGGCAGCAGTGTCCATTTTCTGTCTCCTATGGGGTGGTGTTGGTGACAGCCAGGACAGTGATGGCAGGACAGTGTGACCCTGCTCAGCTGGAGCAATCAGCAACTGCACAGTCAGCAGAGACAGCAGGGAAAAGAGAGGCCAGGAGAGCACTGGGGGTTTTTAACCAACCTTGTCTTGCTTACATTCCATAATTTTTATCTCTTTTTCTTAGCACTTTCAATATTGCTTAAGGGAGCACCAACTGTATGTGTTCCATCACAGAGAAGGGTTTGTGTGGACTTCAAGGGAGGAAGGAAGACACTGGAGGCACAGACCTTCATGTCTGAGTGAAAATTGCTCAGGAGCAGCATCAACATTATGCTGGTGTGGCCTTGGTTGAATCTACAGTTTCAAATCTTAGAAACATTTGTCTGCAACTGGGTCAGTATTTTATTTTCTAAGATTTTTCTTCTCTGTGTATTTTCTAAGCGATCAAAAGCTTGAAGGGGGAGGAGGGAAGCCTTTGCACAAAACACTCAGCCCTGTATATTTGTGCAAAATGTAAAATAGATGCCTGGCAGGCAAACAGAGAGTACATACTGCCACAGTAAACTGGTGATTGCTTTGAAACCACGGCTTTCTACTTCACTGCACATAAATAAGATCCTCCTAACCTCTTTCCTTGAGTTTGACAAGAAGAGAATCACAAGACTTCCATGCAAGAACAGCTAAAAGCAAAGTAAGAAGGAACATCTTGGAGAAAAAGGGCAGATGGGCTCACTGCCAGAGCCATGGTGCACTGGTGCTCCTGGTTTGTATGGTCTAAGATACCATTCTCATTGCCAGCTCCGAAGATGTATAACTGTGACCAGGTCTGCACAGTTTGCTCTGTCCTGGTAAGGCACTGCAGATAGAAAGGTGACCTGATTATACTGCCTGGGAATGGTTGCATCCTGTTCTATCAGAAGGAGGGATTTTATAATTTTGAGATATTTTGGGTTAACCCCCTAGGGAAGATCAGCTCCACACAGCCACTCACTCACTCACTCACGCACTCACTCACTCACTCACTCACTCACTCACTCACTCACTCTCAGTGGGAAGGAGGAGAGCATTGGAAGGGTAAAAGTGAGAAAATATGAAAAATAAAATATAAACAATAAAAGATAAAAACAATTTAATAGGTAAAGCCAAAGCTTCACACTCAAGCAGAGCAAAATGAGGAATTCATTCACTACTTCCATGGGCAGGCAGGTGTCAGCCATCTACAGGAAAGCAGAGCTCCCTCATGCCTAACAGTGACTTGGAAAGACAGACAGCATCACTTCAAGTATGCTCTTATTCCTTCTTTCCCCAGCTGCCCATGACTCCCCATGGTGTGGGATACCCCTCAGTCAGGTGAGGTCAGCTCTCTGTCCCCTTCCAACATCTTGTGCACACCCAGCCCTCACTGCCAGGGTGGTGTTGGAAGACAGAAAACCTTGTCTCTGTGTAAGCACTGCTGAGGAATAGCTTCAACATCCCTGTCTTGGCAACACTGTTTTGGTCACAAATCCAAAACAGCACCTAACAGGCTGCTAGGAAGAAAGTTAACTTCATCCCGGATAAAGTTATTGCAATTCATCATATGCCTCAAATCCATTGAAAAGGATGTTCAGTGGCTTCTTGCTAAATGGAATATCTACCATAACCACTGGACACAAGTGCTTCTCTGATCTCTGCATAAATTTCAGTGTTGACTCCTCCATATGTACAGATGCTCAGTCTGGGACTAGGTTGCTAACCAAGGGAAGCAGTTTCTCATGATGTCCTCCATGTTCAGGCCTTTTGAGTGAATTCTTTAAAAAATCACTTTTGAAAAATGTTTCAGAGGTTGGTTCTATTTGTTGCCACCCAGGACACCCAGTTATAATTTTCTTTTTCAGCCACTATTTTATTTGGGAACACGATGCTGAGAACATTATTTAATTCTGATGGCTGAAGATTCAACTACTGAAGAAAATTGCTGCTTTCCTAGTTTTAAATGGCAACACATTAATTTTGAGGTGAATCTTCTTTTAAATTTTCTTATCTAAAATAACTTTTAAAACTATTCTAGAAACAAAGAATGAAAAATTAGGAATTTTGTTATGGAAAGAGGGAAGCCTTTAGTAACAATTAATAAAAATTATAATGTAATGAGAGATTGCTGGAAGTGATGAAGAGGAACTTGAGGAGGTGGGAAAGGAGACATAATTGCCACCATGAAAGCTTTTTAAGAGAGAAGACTTCCAGACTTGGTGCATAGAAGAGATGGAAACAGCACATAATATTTTGTTGAGGCTGGAACATTGCTGAATGTATTCCATTCACTTTAGTACACATAACAAAATGTAAATGAGAAGGAAATAAAATCTTGTTATGGATGCTGACACTTGTATAGTGGAAAGTATGAATTTGCCATCCATGAACATATCAGCGCTAAAAAAATCTAGGTGCCCCTTATTTGCTTGAACATCTTAAAAGGCTGCGAGCTTTTCCTACTAAGTTTCATTGCAATTGTAGTTATAAAGTATAGAATTCCAATGTATAAAAACCACTATGTGGTTTTAAGATTTATTTCTTATATCTTGTGGAGATACATAGATAGTCTTTGCTGGATTCTTTTTCTACTTTTTGAAAGAACATGGGCAAGTTAAGTAATATTTGTAATTTCTGTTCAGGTCTGCAGATTGCTTATCTTGCCAGGCTACTATCAGTGTCAGTCCTGTGATTTGGCCTGCAGTCTTGAAAATGTTTTTTCTCTGTTTCTTCCTGACACTGCCAGTATTATACTAGATCAGCTGTTGACAATACTTATGGGAGTAAAGTAATAAAGCTCAGCTTGGAAGAACTAGCAGTACTGGTGAGGATGTGAGCACTCCTCCTGGGTTTGTCAGCGTGGCTTGCAAAGTTTGAATTGCCCCGGGCTGGGATCTGAAGGATCACTGCTCCTGTAGTGTCCCTTCACAGCACTCGTGTCTGTCTGATTTGCTGGTGCACTTTGCCAGCATCACACCTCTCAAGATTTCAGAGCTTGTTTAGCAGGGAGTTCATACTTTTGCAGCTTGCTTACGAAGGGGGAAATGCTGAATTTTTGAAAGTCCAATGTTGCAATTTATGAAGTTTTTTTTGTTCATTTCTGTGGAGAGGAAATGGGGCATTTAGTGAGGGCTTATTTGATTAATTTGTCTAGTAATAACTGGGTTTTAATAATTTCAGATTCTCACACACCAAATGGGGCACGCAAGTACATTTCAAAGAAATGGGGTTTTTTACTTTAAATAGTTGTTTTAAAAAAATTGAAAAGTAGGGGAAAAGGAGAGTACAAATAGGGATAAATTATTCACAAGCTATATTTTCCTGTCTGAGATAAACATCAGATAACAAACTCAGGCCCAAAGGGTATATGTTGGCAATCAATTCTGCTCAGCCACACATTCATAAATATGATTTATTTAAATTATGTGGTGTTCAATAAACATCTGAATCTTTATTTATACCTCTTGATCTGCCAAAATGTTTTGCTTAAAATCTAAGGCTATGAGGAAATATGATAAGGACTACTGTCACCATCTGTTAAAGGAGAAAACTTGACATAATTTTTGGAAGAAACATGCATATTTTCTTCAGAAAAAATATTGTGAAAGATTGCGTATGTCATGGTCAAGGAGCAAAAGGAATGTAAAGAATATTTTAACCTACTTTTTATAGGCAAAATGTTATTTCAAGAATGTAGTGGGGTTGTAGAGAAGTAATAAAGAATTTCTGTAATCTTCCACTACCTTTGCCTAGAGAAATGTTGCAACTGGAGACAGTTTCCTTCCCTTTCATTTCTTTACCTTAAGCAGTTTGTTATCACAAAAGTGGGCTCGTCTGTGCATGAAAGGGCTGTGTAATTGCACAACATTATGGGGAAAATAATTAAAGTAATTTTTATGTGCAGCAAATTGCAAACAAGCAGGAACATGAATTTTTGGCACATTTTGGGAGATTGAAGTTCACAAAACTTGTTAATTCCTATTCACTGTGGTCCCTGTAGATATTCTTGGCTTTCTTTTGGCTCCAGTTCACTTTACTGTTGTGACAGCTAGAAGTTATGTGTTATTTTAACTCTCAAAAGCCATAAAGGGATTAGGCCCACATAGCACTAGATTCTTCAAGAAAATATAGAGAAATTATTTTCCTCCCTAAAGGTCTTACTCTGTTGTCTTTAGGGTTGGAGAAAGAAAAGGCAGGGAGAAGGGATGTGATATGTATGTATAAAAATTAATTTAGTGTGCAACTTCAGTTTTGCTTCTTGTATTTTATTGGATCATATGTAAATGCTTATTATTATTTTGTTGTTTTGTTCTGCAATGGTTTCCTTCCCAAGCCCTTTTTGAAGGGAAAATGAAACTAAGGAAACACACAATCACATTTTGTTTGTTTTAGAGAGAGGAAGAGAGAGAAAAGAATTGTTACAAGTTTTGTGGGAAGTTGTAGTAGGATGGAGAGAGCCTGCAGAATTTATGGGATTATCCAGATCCACATTGCTACAAAAAGCCACTGGAAGTGGCTCCTCTCTCTGAATAAGTGCTTTTGCCTATTGACAAAGGTCTATGCTGTCATTTTGTTTCATCATATAACAGGTACTCATAGTTTTAAGAGTTAATGTGCTCTGAAAAAGACACTCTCTTTTCCTTAACATACCATATCCTTCAGCAAGGGATTAATCACAAACAGAGGAATAGCATTTGATAACTATTAGATGTTGAAAATCACCAGGAGTGGTAAAATAACTAGCTGGTCCCATGGAATCCAAGCAATTACAACAGGAATATTTCCAGGATTAGTAGTGGTAGTTAATAAAATGGTTGCCTCCAGGCATGTAACACACCTTTCTGTCACCTTTGATTCCTCAATCTGCTGTGTCTGCAAACAACTCGAATCCCATTGTCCTCCAAGAGACAAGAATCTCAGAAGCACCCCTTTGGGGGTACTGCAGTGAGCTTGGAAGTAATAATAGCTTCTGAGAAGACACATCTATCACTACTGCTCTGTTTGTGTTTGACTATCAGCAATGCAAAAAACATTGAAGTATTACAGGAGATTTTATAGCAAAATTATAGATGAGATACATATGTCTGACTTGGCTTAGCTTAGAGGAATTTTAATCAATTTCCCAGTGAAGACATTTCAGTGTTACACATTTAGAAGCTTTTATTAATCATAACCTCTTGGGCACCTCCAATACAAAGTTTTGGCATGAGGCAGTTTGCTTTCAGCTACACCTGTGCAGTTCTTCTGAAAAAGGCTTTTCTCATCTCTCTCTCTCACATGATTACAGACCTGAAAACACAACTGAGAGCAATGAAACAGAGCGCTGATGGAATTGGAGCACAAAGAGTTGACATCACCCTTCCTGAGAAGGACAGCCACGCTCAACAGCACCTTTGGCAGAACCAGCATGTGAAATGCTTTCATTAAAAAAAAAAATCTAATAATAATCAATTTTTATCTAGACTCTCAACTGTAGGATTAATGAGTTGTGTGGATTTAGGGTTCTGCTGGTAGATTAGATGCTTTCTTCATTCCAAAGTGACTTGAAGTAATGGTGCCTTGAGATTTTATTGACTAAACCTGTCACTACTCTGAATGTTAAATCCTTTCAAAGGCTTACAAAAAGCACATCTGAAAACCTGGAAACCCTCTTCATTGTCGAATTAAAAAAAACCAACTTGGTTCTGAAATAAAGAGCAGGTTTCTTGGTTTAAAATCTGCTTTAGTTTCCATTTAACTGAAAGGTAAACGTCTTACTGGTTTAAATGGGAACAAGAAGAGATTCTTGATGTATTTTATGTCTGAGATTTGCAAGCTGTTTTGCTTCTGCAGCACTCTGAACTATGGTTCAGTTGAGTTATGTTGACAGGAGTTAATTTTTCAAATATTAAAAAAGATACAGTCCAAAGCTTTTTTCAAGATTTAGTCTGCACATTCCTGGGGATTTTAATGCTGTCTCAGTTTATTAAGTTATATTTATATATTTTTAAAGAACTTAACATTTAAAAAATCAGGCTCTAGATATTTGTATATTGTCTAATGAAAAACTTCTATGTATATCTAGAATATGAATATATACCAGTTTTGTTGTTTATGATTTAAGTCATATGAAGCAATTTTTCAGAGGAAACTAATTTTCTTTGAAGAAAGACTTATCTGGCATGGGTTTACTATTGGTTATTAGGATTAAGATTAAAATTTAAAAAGTGAATCCTCTTATAAATGGGCCAGATCCTCAGAAGGTATAAATCATAATGGCTCAATGTAAGTAAAGCAAGCTGACAATTTACATCAGTTTAGGATTTGACCTTCTCCCCAGAAAATAATTTCTCTCAAGATCATACTTCCTATATTTGTCTTACTTTGTGCCTGGCAGAGAATTAATTAACACACAATTGCTTTGGTGAACTCAGGATAAAACTTCTCTGTTCAAGAACTCCATTCATTTACTGATTAACTTGCTTCATGGCTGAGTTAGTTCTGCAGGGTCATGCTGTACTAATGACCAGAGCACAGCAACGTTGTCAAACCAATGAAGACAAGGTAGGCTTGGAAGGATTCCAAATTCTGTTCAATTAGTCACTGAAATTTCAGCTCTGGGGACAGAGTTGAAAAGTAAGTTGAAGAGAAAGTACTTAAAGAATTAGATTCTTATTCCAGACAGAGGGAGTGGGAGGGAGGCATTACTGGATGAGACTCAAAGAAAGATGAATTGAACAAAATTGTGAAGAAATTTTTTTAACTACATAAAGCATGTTACTGATGATTTTTCAAAGCATTGTGATTATTCCTTTTTTACTGTAATTTAATTTTGTTCTTTTCTGACACTGCCTGATAGTGCAATCTCTCCAGCATGACGACGTGCATACATACAGACCATGCCTACATAATGGCTTATCAGGTCTAGCTCAGATTTTTTTCACAGCCTAAATTTTATGCCACAACTCACTACTATACATGAACCAAAAAAGTGCTGTATTTGAAACCCAAAACTTGTTAAGGTCAATGAGGGGTCAATTGCAAATACTGAATATCCCTCAGAGAGATCCCAGAACAGGCATGGTCCCTGGACACATGGTTCAAATCCATGAGCACTCTGAGATAATAGCACATGTGCTTGAAGGAAAATAGGCTGCTCAAAGATTAGGGCAGACTCTGTTTTTACTCCTAATCTGCAGTTCTGTTACTGATTTTTTTCAAGAGCACTCAGTTGAAAACTTTCAGCAGCTGCAGTACCATTCCAGCTCCACACAGGCTACCACAAAAGCTGCATTTCAGGAAATTGGGCAGAAACTTCCTAATTGTATCTTAAATTTTCAGATAGTCTTTTTAGGCTGCTGAGAATTATTGTAGCATGTGACTTGAATGGTAGATACTAAACACATCACAAATGTAGTTTTTGAAATAACCCTGGCTGTTATTTTTTTTTTTCTGGGTGAAAAAATTGATTTCAGCTTTACCTAATTGAATCATCTTTGGTGAATTGAATTCTATTGAAAGATAATCTCTATTTTTAGCTTTCACATCAGTTAGTAGATCAAGTGAAAGCTGTACCTATAAGCTTATTTTGACCTGCCAGCTCCTGTCAAGGTTGCAAACTGCCTGGACTTCAGTGTTATTTACCTTGCATGGCTTCACAACAGTATGAAAACTAGCTTTTCTCCTGTAAAAAAGAGAAACTAGTACTTCTATTTTTCAGTCTCTAGAATCTGATCAGTATTTTGATTTAATTTTGTAAATGAAAAGTGAAACTCAATTCATTAAGTTTCAAAGCTTTGTCAAAATGTGCCATAGAGAAAATCATTTAAGTTAGATGGTGTTAACAAAAAGAATTTCAGCAATGTGTGTCTAATACTGTAAGGACAATGCAATTATGATTGAGCTGTAAAAATTGAGTACAATTTAAATAATACTTAGATGCATATAATAATAATAATTTACAGTTTTAGCTTAATTATACTGACATATAAAGTTTGATTTGTTTGGTTTGGGTGTTTTTTTAACCAAGTAAAGTAAGTTTCCAGACAACCAACCAACCAGCCGTACCCAGTAAAAATGGTTTTTGATGTTGAAATTTTTCAATCTATGTTTTTAATCTTAATTCAGTAAAATTGAAACCTTTCATGTCTATAAATCCACTATGTTGCACAGCTGGACTCTGATATTCTGCTGATAATGGCAGAACATTTCTTAGGAGTTTCTGTATACCTCTCTGTGAACCAGTGAATGTGGTTGAAAACCCTGCCAAATTCTGGCTAACAGTATATGATGATGATGATGATGATGATGATGATGATGATGATAATAATAATAATATACTCGAGATCTTCTAGAAGATCAAGAGAAGATTATTTTTCAATAATTTGTCAGCTTGAAGCTCTTTCTGTCAAAAGAATGAGAAAAATATTTTCTTTCCCTTCCTCTGCTACCTTCAGAAGATTGAGTAGATCTTCTGTAGATTTCCCCCCTGCTCTACTGAAGCCACTGTTCCACCATATAAAAAACAAGTTTCTGTTTCTAAGCTGGCCCAGATGCAGGTAAATGTTAGAGATTGTGCAGTGACTGTCATCAGCCTTTGCAGATTACAGAATTCAGCTTTAGGAAAGGCTTTGGGGGTGGTGTTTGTGCTGTGTGTGAGACTTAAATCAATTTGGATAATGTAAATCTTGCAACAAGCCCTGATAAAACATGTTACAATTATACAACATTGACTGACATGAAGAACTGAGACAAAAATGAGAACTGTTGTTTAAACTGATATTTATTTATGTGTTGATACTCTGTTTTTATGATGGGAATGGCATTAAGCAAAGATTGGTTTACATTTAAGCTAGTTACAGTAGTGTGTGGAGAAGCACTCACTTTTGTCACTATGGTCTAGGTATAATTCATTTTCTTCTCCAGATAGATAACTGAAGTGGAGCAGAACACAGTCCCAAACCACATTTTAACTCCCTATAAAAAGACACTGAAATGACTTGTTTAGCTGTAAATCTGCACGTGGTTGGTGCCTGAAGTTAGGTGAGATGAATACCATAAATCAAGGATAAATAAAATCTTCTTATTTAGAAGCATTCTCTATAGAAAGTTTAGAACTTTGTGTGTTACAGTGCATTCCTTATTTTGCAGTCAAATATCAAGAGACCACTACATTTCCTAAGTGTCCAGAAGAGTGGGAAGAGACAAATCCCAAACCCTGCTGTAGCAGATATTCATTTTATGAAGAGTCACAGAACTCTGTCGCACATCAGGGAAAGGTAGGAGTTGTCAGTAAAAATACAGATGACTTTAAAAGTTAATTATATAAATAAAATATGCTGTAAATTTTAAAGCATAAATGTGGGCTTGCTCTTTTTTTAAATTTTTGAACTGTATATCAAAGCCAAGGACAGAATAAAACATGGTTTTATATATATATATATATATATATATAAATGCATATAATGTATATAATATAGATACATATAAATATTATATATAATTATTATAATTAACACATATAAATTAGAATGATATGTGTTATTATTATTTATATAATTATATATATATACATACATATACATGCATACATATACATACATACACAAACACACATGAGCACACATATATTTTGGATTTATATCACCAGAAATATGTAAATGCAGAGATAAGTAGAAGTCTCTTTTGTTTCTTGCTTTACATTTAAATATTCCACAATTTTACTTCTCAAAATAAAGATGCCTCAAATTATTAAAATACATAGGTACCAACTTTCTCTTTGAAAAACAGAAAGAGAGCAAGGTCTCTAGAATAAGTTATCCACACTGTCATTCCATATGGGGCTGTGGGAAATTGGTGGACAGTCAGGCCACATCAGTCTGATATTTATATTGGGCCTATCACAAGGGTATTTGCACTGCAGTTCCCCACTGCTTCCCCCCAGTTCCATTTAACAATCTGCACTCCTTCCACTCGAATTTTGAGGCAGAGGCTGTGCACTCTGACTTTATCAGTGCATGTCACCTCTTGAGCAAAAGGAATTTCTCCAGGGAAGGCAGCACAGCTGTAGAAGAGCTTCCAGTTGGAGATCTCTGGTAATTCGGGGAACTCCAGGTGCATTGATTACTGAGAGAATTAATCAATGGTTTCCTGAATGCATCCTTTTACCTTGTTTACCTTTGCAGTTAATTTGTGTAATTCAGAATAGAGGCATAGAGCCCTATATGACAAAATAGTTTGGAATTCAGCATCTGCTGTGGAACTGTATCTTTTTTGCCTCAGCAATCTCATAAACTGCCTTTTGTCATTACTATTCTACTGACCCTAATTTTTAATCTAAAGTGTCTTGAATTCCAGCATTGCTGGTGTTTTGATGAAAATTTTGGAACAGGTAACTGTTTGAAAATCAATTTGTAGTTGAATCCAATTGAGAAGTTGATACAGAGCCTTTCTCATGGCTTAGATAACAGCAGGAGTGGTAGCCCCAGGTTATAGTCCCTCCTTTGGCTTGCAGACAATGTCAGTTTAAGGTTTTAGTGCTAATTTTCAAAGCAGTTTAAGACTCATGCCACCAACTACCTGAAGGAACAATTTTTTAAAAATGTCAATCTATTATATAATCAGTGTGCCAAACGATGCAGAGTGTGAGATCAGCATCTGAGAACTGAAGGTAAAGCCTTGGCAGCTAGAAAGTTCCAAGAAACTTCCAAGAAAGTGGTTGCATCAAGTAAGTCCTTACTGAGAAACACTGCATTCTGAAAGATCCTTTTCAGCAAAGGAAGGATGTTTGAAATCTTCAAACCCTCCCAGCTTTCCTCCTCAAAAGACAAAACAACAACAACAACAAAAAGTTAACTGGCTTTTTATAATTAGCATGGCTTTTTCAAAATGCCTCCATTGTTCCCAGACTTGATCCTTGTCCAAAATGAGACACAGATGTTAAGAGAATGTGACTTTGTCATGTTTGAAAAAATGTTCAAAATTGTAGTGATACACGAATGTTCAAAATTTCAGATGAAAAAACTCAAAGTAATGAATGACCTGTAACTAATTAGCAGACTGATTGCAGGCATTAGTTTTCAGTAGCATGCTATTGGAAATTGCTTGTAACTCCCATTTTATAATAGTTGTAATAAATGTATTTGTGAAGTATCACTGCACAACTGTTGCCTTTGCCTGTCACAAGATGGCAGTGTAAGAACACGCACTGCATTTGTTCACCTGTCAGAAACACTGCCAAACTCGCCTGCATATCCTTCAGGCCCTGCAGCCAAACCCCTTAGTGGGGTGTGCTGTCAGCTGAGTGCTGGGGCTGCTCACACACCGCAGGACAGCTCTGCACACCCCTCCTCTCATGTGGCATCAATGCTGGGCAGGGCAGGTGCTCAGAGATCCCCTCCATCCCCAGCACACACCCTCCTTGGGTGCAGAGTCTTGCTGATCATCCTGTGAGTCTGAGGGATGCTGTGTCCATGGAGCCTTTATTATCCCTCACTTCTTGAGCCCAGGCTCAGCTGTCTGAGGTAACAGTCTGTTAGTTACACAGAAATGTCTTTTGTGTGGTAAGGATGACTGTGACATGATGCCTGAGGCTGCACCTGAGCTGTGGAAGAGGCAGGTGGAGCAGGCAGGGGCAAAAGTGCTGTGTGAAAGTCCCTGCTGTGTTTGGTTTTGGATGAGTGGGATGGTTCCACCTCAGACACCATGTGAGAGGGATGTTTAAAAGTAATAGATGAACATGCTATTGTTCATCTATGCTGTGGTTTTCAGCACTGTGTGTGCTGTCAGAACTCCTCTAATCCCTTTGGGTTCTCTTTCCCATCTCTCTGAATGCCCAAAGGAGTCCACAGCACAATGCCAGGGAAAGTGTCTGAAGTGGTTTGTACAGAAAAGCAGGGGGTTGTGTAACCACTGCTCCCCCAGTACGATCCATAAAAACCCAATAAATGGACATGCTGCCCAGTCTGACTTGCTTCTTTGAGAAACAGGGAAAGATTTCTAGCACCTGGCACAGATCTAGGCCATTTGTTCTGTGAAGGAGCAGTGGTAGGCAGCGAAGATGCACGCACACTTCCCTGACAGGCTGATGGATGGAGGCATATCTCCTGTCCGGGCTCAGGCAGAGTGGTGTTCCCTGCCCGTGTCTGCCCTGCTTGCAAGTGACAGAGGCCAAAGCTGTGGCAGCCTGCACAGCTGCCACTGAGCGGCACGTGGGACTCTGGAACCTGTACCCCTCTTCCATGGGGTGCAGTCCTTCAGGAAAAGGCTGCTCCGCCATGTCCCTCAGGAGCTCAGAGGTCCTGCCAGCAAACCTGCTTCAGCATGGGCTTGCCTTGGGGTCACAGCCTCCTTTGGGCATCCACCTGCTCTGGCAGGGATCCACCTGCTCTTCCCCAGGCTGCAAGTGAATTCCTGCTCTGCCATGGACCTCCAGGACACAGCTGCCTCACCATGGTCTGCACCTGAGGCTGCAAGGGACTGGAACACCTCCTTCCCTCCTTCTGCACTGGCCTTGGCATCTGCAGAGCTGTTCCTCTTGTGTATTCTCAATCCTGTCTCTCTTGACTCTGCTGTAGAGGTTGAACACTTTTATCCCCCTCTGTTAATACGTTGGCCCAGAGGCATCACCACCACTGCTGATGAGCTCGGCCTGTCCCACTGGTGGGGCCACCTTGGAGCTGTCTGGCATTGGCTGTCTCACACATGGGGAAGTTTCCAGCACTTCTGTAGGCCTCCACCACCAAAATCTGGCAAAACAAACCCAATACAAGCCTGTTGAAGATTTAGGAAATAACTTCTATAATGGTGTTGTTGATAAGCTTGGGCCCAGACAAAAAAAGAGTGATGAGTCAAAGCGGTAGTCTCAATCCACCATAACACTGGATGTACTCATGTGAGCAATTTATCTCTTTTCAGACAGCAAGGACATTCTGTTTGTTTAATTTTCCACCCTTCCCTTGACTAATAAAACCATTAATTTTTTATCTTTTACAGACTTACAAGATACTTTTACCATATCTGTTCCGCAAGCTAAGTACTTTTTATTTTGGTTTGAAAGTAAACTTATTCTTTGTAGTGGCATGAATTAATTCTTTGTGCTAACTTGTGTTTGGTTGCTGGCCTGTCTGCAGTGAAATAAGGACCTATTTCTTCCTATTCTCATGTTTTTAGTCTTAAAATCCCAGTTTGCCCAGGGGCATTTCTGGTCCCAGAATGGCTGTTATCTGTCTGATAAATGGTTTGAACATTATCTAGCAGCAGCCTTGCCTGTCCCAGGTTGAACTTTCAGGAGCTCCTGGCAGTGAGGACTGGCCTGCCCAAAGCAGCATTGGCTTGCAGGTTTTTCTTTTGGAGACAATGCCAGTTTGCTAACACAGATACAGAGCCCTCACTTCCTCCTGGTCTCTGTGCTCAGGCATCCTCAGTTCAGCTGGGACAGACAGAGCACTCATGACCAAGGTCTCTAGGTTCTCACCCCAGCTGAACGTTTGGTTTGACTTCCAAGAAATATCTGAATCTGATGGACAGAACTTAATGATTGTATTTCTCTCATGTTTTCATATATTAGGTGAATATGTGCTTTTCACAACTTACTATTTCTTGAGCGCTACCAATATAATTTAAAAAATAATTGAAGTGGTGAATTATGAGTTAGAATTACAGAAAATTCCGTATTGGAATTGGAAGGCACCTCTGGAGATCATGTGTACCAATCTCCAGCCAACAGCCAGGCCTCAGATTCAATTTTCCAGAGGAGTGTCTAGCCAAGGAATATTTCTAAGCCAAGGGGATTCCACCTCTTTGCTGGGCTGCCTGTTCCAGTGTTTAATTCTTCTCAAGATGAATAATCTTATTTCTTAAATCCAAGTGAAAATTCCTGTGGAACAACATGTACCTGCTGTCTCTTGACCTGCTACCATGCATCCTAGAGAAGAGAGTGCTTCCAGCTTCCCTGTAACTTCTCTAAGGTGTTGGAAGGCAGTGGCAAAGCAGTTTCAGGTAGAGGTGGAGATTTTGGAGATTTATGTGTGGTTATGGGCACCCTGTGTTAGCTCTCTGAGGTGATCACATGAAATATTCTGTGCTTTCAAAGATTTTGTTAATCTATTTAATTTTGTGAAGATTCAGGTAAGAGGATGAAATACCTTAACATATTTTGGTGGGAGCTGAAATGAATCAAAATCTGCATCTTTTTAAGTCCATGTGTGTATGACAATTTCGAAAGACCTTAGCATTTGAATCAATTCTCTGTCTCTGAGGATTGAAATCATAACATCAGCTGCAGTGTGCAATGGTTTCTTTGTGAGCGCTGGAATATCATTTGATTGCATTTAGTTTTGCCTTGTTCTGCCAGTGTTGGTTCTGCTTGTTCTGAATTTTTCCAAATTACCACAAGTCCGTAGTTGATCACAAAAATAAATCAGGTCTTTCTGCTGATTTTTTTCCTTCTATGTCTCCCCTGTTCTCTATGGGAAATTTTTATCATTAAGCTGGTTATTCTGATTAGCTGAGTTGAATTTTTCATGTAGCCCTTTTCGAATGAAGCATCATGTAAAAGCAATAACAGCTCTTAAATAAAGTAACAGATTTTAAGAACAGAAATAGCAAATGAGACTATCAGCTGGTCAGAGGACATCAACATTTCATAATTCTTTTTTTTCCTTTTGTTGGAGCTGGGTAGTAAGGAAAAAGCATTTATAATTTGTTATATAGGAGCTCTCCAACAGAGGCAGGAGTGATACAGCTCAATTTTCCAAGGAGCTTCCTTGTGGCCATTTATCACAGTCAGATATTTGACTCAAGTGCAAAAATGTAGAAAACTAAGGTTATATCAGGTCTCCAAGAAGGATTGAAAGTAACCCAAAGAGTAGAGAAAAGAACAAAAAAACCCCAAAAACAAACCCAAACCAAGAAACCCAAAAAACAAACTACCACATAATTTTCCTCTCACAGACTGAAACTTTATCTAAATTTGCAGCCAAGGTGAGAATATTTTCCATGGAGAAAGAGGATAAAAACAGGATGAAAGATATATGATGAATTTTATTTTCCCCAGAAATGGACCATCCAGTTTCCTGGTAGGGATGTTATGAAGTGCGTAGCTGACACTAGGATAATTTCCACAGTATTTTGAAAGATGGTATGGTGGAGGGGGTTTGTTTCATCTTTTTTTGGGAAAATAACAAACAGTAACTGGGAATATGAGACACTTGGACTATTTCTGAGTGACCTGTTTTTTAGAATTTTTAGAGCCTTGAGGCAAATCCCAAACTTTGACCAAATATTTCTAATACACGGGCAAGTTGCTCCTTCAGTTTAATGCCCGTAGATTCTACATTGCATGTAAAGAAATTATGTTTAACATTATTGTAACCTTGAAGCCAAATAAGCTTTAAGAACAAAACTTGCTCTGTATCCAGGGGAACTGAGTGCAAGACTGCTTATGTGAAAGGGGCATGTCCTGGTTTGTTTCTGCTTTTTTGTTCAGCACCTCATTGCAGCACAAATCGTGGCTTTGAGGACCATCCAGGGAAGAGACACAAAGACCACACTGCAGGTAGAGCTCATCACTGCCCCTGAATTTCATGTGCCAGTCTGAGAAGGCATCTCATTGCTAACCATTGGGACAGTGCCACTGTCTCACTGGTGCAGCCTGCACAGCAAACCACCACATTCGCTGACTTGTGGTTTTTCTAGGGCTCGGAGGGCAAGCAGGGGTGTGTGTGCTTGGGAGAACCAAAGGACAAGGACTGTCCTCCAGTTTTCACTCAGTTCTCAACACATTGTGTTTTCCTTGCTGTGTCTTCCTCTGCTGAAGAAACTCTGTAACTGCATTTGGGATAACAGAGTAAGACAGTTCACAAGTTCTGGGCTTTATTTTTATTTCATACAGATTCACAGAAAGTTCACAGAGCATAGTGAGTTGCAATTTGCTATCATTTTTTAGGTTAAAATAGGAAGTATCTTTGCACAAACCAGTGCTTCCAAGCAGAAACTGAATTTTGTGAAGACTGCAGATTTGAGCTGTAGCCACATTAACATGAGCAGAGCATAGATCAGGCTAGCTCTACCAATGGCTGGTTGAGTACTTGCTGGTTTTACAGATATTCTCCTCATTAGACTGCAAATTCTGGCCTTGTGTATTGGGTTTTGATGGCAAAGTTTTGACAGCATGGGGCTACATGGGTGGCTTCCGAGAGAAACTTCCAGAAGGTTTCCCCATGCCAGATAGGGTCAGTGCCAGCTTGCTCCAAGACAGATCCACTGCTGTCTGAGGCTGAGCCCATCAGCAGCAGCTGCAAGTGCCTCTGGATAACATAATTAAGAAGGGTAAAAAAACCCCTAAAACTGTGCAATAGCAGCTGGAGAAAGCACTGGGAATGTGCAAGAGAAACAACTCTGCAGACACCAGGATCAGTGAATCAATGGAGATTCTCCATTCTCCAGGCTGTGTTGAAGACCCCAGAGGTCAGCTGTGCCCCTGCAGCCCATGGAGGTCCATGGTGGGCACCTGGTGTCTAGCCAGGGTCATCCACACCTTGCTAAAATCAACAGCAAAACTCCTCTTGGCATCAGCATGGCCAAAATGTTATCCAAAACATCTTTTTCAAACCAGTAAAATCTTTCAAAATTCAGGAAACCTTAAAATGTGACCAGCCTTGTGGCAGTTTTTTGTAAACTTGGAGTGGATTTATAGCAAGAACATGTTTGCAAGATCCATGTTAATGAAATGTGCAGCAGGAGTTCTCAGCATGCACAGTGACATTCATCACTGTCAAACTCCCTCTTTGAATTCACATCCTCCCAAGGTATTAATGAGGGCTTTAATCTCAACAGACAAATCTGACCCACAATTGAATTCGTGGGGAGTCGCATTCCTCATGCATGAGGATAGGAAAACCTTGTAAGCTCCCAGCTGAGCTGCTAAGGCCTTTGCAATGGTTTGTGTGTGTCCTCCTTATACTGACATCACACCAAACTCCAGATTTTCTGCTTTGTGTGTTCACTATAAATTCATAAGGGTTTTAGCCCTAGATGTGCCAGCAAGATGTACCAGATATTTTTAGGAAGGAAAAGTGTCAAGGACAGATTAAAAGGGTTGTAAAAATTTCCGCCAATGTTCAGCTCATGGGAGAATAAGCTTGTAGCTCTGAAAAACAGATCTTGTTTTGTCTTTATGCCTGGCATGACAAATCCTCTGTGTTCTGTAAAATGTTTTTCTCTTAATTGCTTCTGTGTAAGCCTGAGGTTTTTTGGTAGAAAAACTTCACCACGGGGTCCACTATAGATATGCATGAATAATAGAATTAGTGAATGTTTGAAAATGCAAAATTTGTAACCTTGTTACAGTGGTTAAGAAAACAATCAGTTATTTCTTTTTCAGTGTATATAAATTTTTTCAGGAGAAATGTGGAGTTAATGGCATTCTTAGAGTTATTTTTCCAAATGAATATGAAAAAATATTTAATAGTTCACACAGTCCATCTCTAAAAGAAGCACAGCGAATCTTTTATTTAATATGTATACAGAAACTAGACAAGTTTTCACCTATAAACTTCCTTTAAATAAAACAAATAACAGCAGCTTTTCCAGTAATTAATTTCATAAATATTCTGATTAAATCTCTTACAATGTTGTCTTTCTGGAACTCAAATATTCTGGAGGTAATATGCTGGCACCTTGGAAGGAACTGACAATTTGTGAACTCAAGTGATCACTGCCACTTTTTCAGGAGCCAAAATACTTTCTGGTAATAATACATCAGGTCAACTCATAAGAAGATTTTATTTGTGTTTCAAGGAGTTGCTGCTTGGGTGATTTATTTATTCCAACTGTTTCAGAAGTCAGAATATAAACCATGTTCTGAGTGACAAAGAGCTGATGTAGTTTAAAACAAGGTTTGGGTAGTATAAGCTCATTAGTTTGTATCTTCAGGTTTTGGTTTTCTTGGAAGCAGTTTCAGTATTTTTTTTCTATTTGGTTTTGTCATGATTCTTTAATTCTTGGCTTGAGACAGTGCAAAAAGTACAATTTTATAGAGTACATAGCAACAGCTGTTTTGTGGCATTCCTGCGCTTATTTCCCTCATAAACATGAAATACCATGAAGAAAAATAGTGGTTCTAATAATTTTGGACTTTTCCCATCCATACTAATTCTTCAGAAGATATATTCTATTTTTCTCAAAATGTCTTACAGGCAGAATAAGGCAGGCTCCTGCATTTTCTCATCTCCTGATCTGCTCCCTGCCATGCATCATTCACTTTACTAAAAATCTCATATATGTGCTGTCTCAAAATACCTTGCCTTCTGCTGTCTCTGCAAACTCTGGTGTCTGCAGGCTCCTCTGCTCCACCCAACATTTTTCATCCATACTTTTATTAATCCATGAAGAATATTACTGTGAAAGTTGGCTTTTTTTGCTTGTTTATAATTCTGAAGTAAGAAATAAGAAGGAAAAAGGGCACAAAATGATGTCATTCGTTACCCTGATTTATGTAAATGCATTCAATAGTAAATCATAGAATTGTAGAATGGGTTCAGTAGGAAGAAGCCTTAAAGATGATCAAGTTCCAATGTCCCTTCCATGGGCAGGGACACCTTCCACTAGGCTAGGGTGCCCCATCCAACCTGGCTTTGGACACTTCCAGGGATGGGGCAGCCAAACCTTCTCCAGACAGCCTGTGCCAGTGACACCTTCACAGTAAAGAACTTATTTCTGATACCTAATCTAAACCTGCTTGCTGTCAGTTTGAGACCATTGCCCCTTGTCCTGTGACTCCATCTGTGCTTTCCACTTGGAAACAGTCCCTCTGCAGCTTTCCTGTGCATATGAGGAGTTGGTACAAAGTCCCCTCAGAGCCTTCTTTTCTCTGGGCTGAACAGCCACCACTCTCCCAGCTTGTCTCCACAGGAGAGTTGCTGCAAACCTCTGATCATCTTCAAGGTATCCCCTGGGCTCACCTCAACAGCTCCTTCTCCTTCTTCTGCAGGGGGGGTCTCACCAGAGCAGAGCAGAGGGACAGAATCCCCTTCCTCCCCTGCTGCCCACGGGGCTTTGGATGCAGCCCAGGACTCATTTGGCTTTCTGGGCTGTGAGTGCCATGGCTAAACATTTTGTGTCACCGCATTTCTCTTCACAGAGAAAAGCAAGGCACAATTTTTCCCTAGAATATTTCTGGGTTTCACATTCTCTGAACCTCAGAGAAAGAAAAAACAGTTCTAATCTCATTTACTGCTCCTGTGTTGTTCACAAGTGGAATGCATTGTGGAAGATTGTTTACCTGAAGGGAATTGGTAATTGGATTCTGGTGTGAGAGTTTTGATTCACTGACCAATTGAATCCAGGTGTGTGTGTCAGGACTGTCGGCTGACAGTCATGAAATGCTGTGTAGTTGTGTGCAGTTGAGTGCTTGGCAGATTCAGTTTAGATGTAATGTAATATAAGGTAATATAGTGTAGAAGAATATAGTATAATAAAGTAATTAGTTAGCGTTCTGATAAGACGGAGTCCTCCTCATCATTCCTCCCAGATGTCAGGCAAAAATATGATGCTATAATTTTGAGCTTCTCATCAACCAACACCCCCTAGTCCCACTCCCCAGGGCTGCTCACAATCCACTCCCTGCACAGCCTGTGCCTGGGATTACCCTGAGCCAAGGAATTGACTGGAGGGGATACTCAGTGCATTGATCCCAGCCAGGCAGTGGAGAGTGACTGGGGGAACTCTGGTTGCAGCCCTCACACAGCTGCAGTTTGTTAGACTTCACACGGTACATTATTTATTATCTTGAAGTTATTATTTTACCTATATTGACATATAAACTGGGAAGGCAAGTCTTATAAACAGCAAAAGAGAACAATTGACAGAAAAAAATAACATATACATTCCAATTCTCTATTTATTCCCTCCTGGTTCTCAGAGAGCCCTGTGACTTGTGTTCGTGGTGACTGAAAGAGCTGCTCCCATTGCACAAGAAGGAAACCACTTTCTTCTGGAATTCCAGAAGGCACATATATGACATATATTATTGTTCTGAAATATATGGGCCATGAGAAAATAGCCTGAATTTGTCACAGAGCCTGGGATCTAGTAGGAACCTCTTGGGATGAAGGGTCTAAATTTGCAAGCAGAACATTCACTGTTTCTCATCACATCAGCAAGCAGAGTTTACAAGCTGAGGAGCACAGTGCTGGCTGGCTTCTCCAGCTTTAAACACACTGACAGCAAGTGAATCCTTCTGCATGCATTCCAAACACCTGCTCCTCAGCTCAGCCCAGCCACAGTACATCATAAAAATGTATTTTTCTATTCTTCTTTGTTGAATCCCCAAACAAAGTCACTTGAATCCTCAAGTTTATTTTGTCTGATGAAGATAAACAAGCAAAACCAAAATTGCAAAGGTTATTTAAATGGGATGTAAGTTAAAAGCCAGCAGTACATCTCTATCACCTGAAAAACAGGGAAATTGAGACCTGGATATGGATATTTTGACTTGGGCTCATTTTTAAGATAAATAGAGCAGTTAGAAGCTGTGTTCATTTTAAAAAATCATTACAATCGTTAATGCACACGTATTGCAATGTTAGGGATTTTGAATTATTCAGTCAATAACCAGATAGCAAACATGAATATGAGAGTTATGCAATAAAAAATGATAGTTACTTTAAAGGTAAAATCCAATAAAAATATAATGAAGCTATTTTCAAGTTCAGAACTGCTGTATTGTTATGTCCCTCCAGGCAAAGTGTACACAGGTCCAGACACTGGAAATAAATGCAAACAGCCAGAGATTCTGAACTACAAACTCAGATGTTGTGATATGTGCAAAGGATTTGTATTATCCTTCAGCTTACTCATACCTAAACACTGTCTCCATTTGTTCTTACCCATATCTAGAGATAGATACAGAAATACTATATACAGAGACAGAAGCATTGGTATCTAGAATGAAAAACACTTTTTTTCCCTTAATAAAGAAAATTTGAAAATTAATATAATTTTAAAGAAATCCAAGGACACATAGGACATAGGTAAATTCTTTACTGTGAGGGCAGTGAGGCACTGGAAGAGGTTGCCCAGTGAAACTGTGGCTTCTCCATCCCTGGATGTGTTCAAGGCTGCATTGGACAGGGCTTGGAGCAACTTGGGATGGTGGAAGTTGTCTCTGCCCATGGACGGGGGAAATTCAAGATTCCTACCAACCCAGCCATTCTGTGACAGGAAGATGGAAAGATGCTTTAGTGTCCCCTTAAGTAAATATTAAAATTAACTGTGGTTGTGTGTAGAGCTTGCAAAAGCTAAAGTGGAAATAAGAGACTCCTTTTCAAAAACATTTCAAGAGTTTCTGAAAACTGTGACCCAGATAGACACAATCTGCCACTTCCATTATAGGTAAAAAAAGAAAACAAACTCCCCCAAAACAACAGCTTGAAGAGTTTTATCTTGACACAAGGACTTGTCTTTAGGCCATCCAATATTCCTGGCCCATCTCATTCACCCATTTGCAGGACTTTTGTGGACTCCTGTTTTGCTTTTTCTGGTACAGATGGACCCAGAAGAAGGAAGTGTCTACTGGAATCTCTTGTATTCAAGGTGATTTGTATATCTTGGGTGATTTGTCATGCTTCATTTAGGTTCTCAGTGTGACTAATCATTTACTACATATGTATGACAGCATGTTGCTACTTTGCTTCTGCATAGTTATTTTTTGTAACTTCATTCATAGACTCATAGAATATCTTGAGATGGAAGGGACCCATCGAGTCCAACTCCAGGCCCTGCACAGGACACCCCAAGAGTCACACCCTGTGCCTCAGAGCATTGTCCAAAGGCTCACTGAGCTCTGCCAGGCTGCTGCTGTGGCCACTGCCCTGGGGAGCCTGTTCAGTGCCCAGCCACCCTCTGGGGGAAGAACCTTTTCCTGAAATCCAACCTAAACCTCCCCCGACACAACTTCAAGCTGTTAAATCAGGTCCTGTCACTGGTCACCAAGAGCAGATCAGTGTCTGCCCCTCCTCTTCCTCTCACGAGGAAGGTGAAGACTGCAATGTTTGCAAAAGAATTTCTTTGGTGTTGGCAAGTGCAGCAATACTTGGTTTACCTCTGTGTAACTAAGTCATAGTCTCCTCTTGCTCAAATACTTTTGGAAAAGGATAATGTGAATCTTTGTAAAGTTTGAATCCTGTCATTAAACAACGCTTAAGTGTCCTTGGTTCTTGCTAATATGATATAAAAGACTTAATGTCCCCAGCCCCAGCACTGTTAATTCCCTGCAGCTCCTCAGCTGCCTGTCAGGAACCCAGCCTGTATTTCCTAAGCCTTTCTAATGTGTCCTTTTTTCTGACAGTTACAGTTACTACAATATCTACCCTTTATTTTAAGTATAAATGAATTAATTACTTCCAGGAACCCGAAAGAAGTATTTTCATTTTAATGGATTTCATAATGTCTGGGAAGATAAAATTCCATTAAAAGCAGGAGTCTTTAAAGTTGAACCAGGGCACAGAGTCTTTCTAGGACATGTCATACTCCCATGGTTTATTACACTGTGTGGAATTTCAGTGTCTGGGCCAAATACTTGCCTGTGTGCTGAATTTTGGAAATATGAGTCTGACAGAGAAGCCCCTGCAAAGGACACTTTGAATGTCTGGTTGTACAATGTTGGTAGCAATACCTGCTATAGGAATCCTAATCATGGCTCAAGAACTTCATAAAACCAGAGCAAAAATGCAGTCACTGCCTTACAGCACTGAAAATACAAAATATCAGACAAAAGGTAAAAGGCTGGTTAGAGCTAAACACTAAATGAAATTACACTCAGGAAAAGGTAACTGCATTGTACTGTGAGGTTCATCTAAAGTCATGTCACAAGTCTGAACTACTCCCCAACCACCCATTTGTAACAGAAAAAGAAGCAACGAGGTGTTTGCTTTCATCATCCCTTCTCTTTGTTTAAAATGGTGGTTGTCACTCATTTGGTAGAATGTCTGGTCAGTCAGGAGTAATTGCTTGTGATGGCCTCAGCCTTTTTCTATCTTCTCCTGGGAAAAGTGGCCAGCTGAGGGGATGCTGGGACACTAACACCAGTAGTTTTTTGAAGTTTAAGCACACCTTGAAATAAAAGGAACTGACAAAAACCACCACGGTTAGAAAAATAACTGATATTTAGTTCCTAGCTACCTGGGGAAATACAGCTCCATATCCATTCCTACTGGCATATGTTAACCTGTCTTCTCCTTTTAAACTGTTTCCATTAGATGAAATAGACTGTGTCAGGCCTTAAATCTTCTAGATAACAGGACATGGCAGTTTGTCATTTAGGACAAAAATAACTTCTGCTCCACAGTCAGAGTTCATTACTGTCAGCTGGAGTAGAAGCCTGCTTAGGAAGTACATGTCTGAGGACATGATCCATCCTCTTTGCATTTGGGAAGAGGTGGATGCATGTTATAGATACACTTAGGATGAGCACTGCATGCCCAGGCCCTTTGGGGTTACTGCTCAGGCTGAAAAGAGAGGAAAACTCTGACATGCAATTTATCACTGGAGACTAAGATATTCATTGTCACCAGTTTAAACTCAGAATAACTCTGTTTTAATCTCTATGTTTAATGGGATGGCTAAAGTCACTGCTTTTCCAGGTATTTGACAAATTAAGGAAGAGTTAGGATAGGACCCTGGAGATAAACTTGGTCTGTTTTCAAACATGCTCCTGAATTTCCCTCTATTTCAAGATTCTTGGTAATTTCAGATTAGGGAGGTGACCTTGACTAATCTATGCCAATATTTTTCCAGATGTTTGCTTGTGAAAATGCCATCAATGGAATTGAAAATACTGGAAAACAACTGGAACCATGAAAAGCAAGTGTTAATTTATTTTTACCGACCAAATTCATGATTACAATGTACAACTCTAATATGCTTTGACATCCAGGCCCAGAACAGCAGCACACAAATATGTCAACATTACATTATAAGGAACAAAACACTCTTGTTGAGATCTGATGAGAAATTTTCTCATTAGTGTGTTTTAGTAAAAGATAAGTAGTAACAGCCTTGTACTCTGCATGAGCTGTCAGGACTTTCCATAGCTCTGGGAACTTGAAAAATAATAATAATGTAACATTAGCAAGTCTCATTTATTCAGTCCCTGAATGAAGAGATCAGCAGAGCAGCTTCCCTGCAATCTGTTGACATCATGGAAAACTAAACTTGAGGAAGAAAGAAGAAGGGGCATCAAGACTGGCAAGCAAAGGAGGCTAATGGCATTCAGGAGCCAAACACATTAGCTCTTAGAACAAGGACAAATCACTCTAGGTACAAACAAAAGAGGCTGCCCACAGTGTTTTTTTGAAATTCACAAAAGGCTCTAGTGGCCTACATTTCAGAGATCCTCAAATGTTCTGGACAATCTCATTTTGGAGTGCAGAGTTGGGCATGTCAGTGATTATAGGAAGAGTCCTCTGGGAAAATAGGTGCCCCACTCACAGCTAAAATCTGCCATGATTCTGGTCTGGAGCTCCCTCATTTTTCCATCTTGCTCAGACCACCGTAACATTCAGCAGGTGCCTGAACCCAGTGCACCCCAGGACAGCTCCTGCTGCTTCCTCTCCTCAAGAGGTGAGGAGGAAACACCTCTCCAGCCCTTCCATAAGGACTCTGAGGGTTTGCAGTGGCACAGACCAACCCAGCAAGCTGAGAGGCCAGTCTTGGTGCAGCGAGGATTGCAGGAGATTGACCAAACCACCAGATTATGGAAGAGGCTTCCAGAACAACTTTCCCATTAAAATTGAGCTATGGTGTAACCTCAAATACAAGAAATGTGAAGTAAAAGGAGAAAAATGAAAACACTGACTGTAGCCTTTTTTTGAGGGAATGTTTGGACTAATCTGACCTCTTGCAATAGTTATTTTTTGTGTTTCTTAGTCACTGTATTTTTTATATAATGCTGAGTGCATGTGAAATGTACGAGCTAAGTTGCTGGCAATGAGTAGGACCTGAGTGTTCTCTCTCTGGTGAGGCTGCTTCTGGCTTCCTATTGAGTTTTAGCATCTGCTGGGTTTACATGTGGATTAATTAAGCCTTCTCAATATTACTTGCTTTGTCTCTCACCAAACTGAGATGAAAGGGAATCAGGACCTTGCCTAGTAAACATGTGGTGAGCATTATTTATAGCTGAAACAGCAAAGGATTTTTTGCTAAGCAAACCTTGGCAGTGATCACCATCCGCTCTTAAAGGTTCCACCTGCTTGGCAGGAGGAGATGATAAGCAGATGTAGCATTTGCCAGTTTGATGAAAGCACTAAAAAAACCCAAATCATTTATTGATCCAAACCATTTTATGCATGTATTTGTATATATTGCACAGTACACAGGGAATTTGGATTTGGTTTCCAGTTGCAGTTCGCTGTATTTCTAACATCATTTAGGTCTTGATCAGTTTACAAAGCTTTTAGGGCTTTGATAATAGCTTTAAAAAATCACATCCTTTACTTAAAGTCTCGAAACTTTTTGAACACCCAGATTAAGGTATCACATTGTAACCCATCATTCTTGCTTTGTTCAAAGCCATTACTAATTCTGCTACACCTCTTCAGACCACGCAAATTTTTTCCTAGCTGCACTTCCCAGTTAAGACATCTTTGCACTCTATCTTGTTTTCCTTTTGATTTCTTGCAGACATTTCCTGTTTTCTAGCTGTAAGCTGTTTTTGTTGAACTGTCCAGTTTTTGTTGGTCCCTTAGAGGGACCTAATTCCTTTCAGTCATTGACCTTGGAAGGACTTGACTCTTCCCATTGACTGTACAGAGCAACTTAAAAATCAACTTGGCTTTTTAAAATCAACCTCTGACACCAGCCACTGAATATTTAGGGACTGCAGTGCCTGCATTGGAAGTGCATAATTTTTCAGGAGACTTCTTGCCCTTATAAATACCTGTGTAATTCTTAGGACATTTAAAATGCTAACACATTTATAAAGTTAGTGTTAATGTGATAATATTTACAAAAGGCTTGCAGATATTTAAGAATAAATATAGAGAGCGCTGCTATATAGGGTGAGAATTTTGCAGCAAATTATTTAGCGTTAAAATATTATATTGAATAATCTAGGTCATGGAAAGTGGTCTCTGTACTGGAGAGAGTTATTATTTCAAATTGTATTTACCACCCTGAATAAAAGTTGCACAATTTTCACTGTTTACTTCAGACATTCAGTAAAGGAGGAAAAATCTGGAGATGGAGAGTTTACTACTAGTGTGAAACACTCTGAGAATACATTTGCTTTTAGAAGCTAAGTTAGTGTACTTTTGCGCAGTTTATATTTGGCTGGAGCAAGTAACAGAAGCCATTTAGTCCTGAGAAATGCACATTTTGCTCCGTGATTCTGGTGTCACTTTCTGCTCTGTAACTATGCAGAAGTTTTAATTATGGGGAAACTTATGAGAAAAAGCAGCTGTCTGGCACATGATAGCTTATCTTAAAGTGGGTGAATCAAAGTAAAACTTGCAGTGTTTGAATACAGATGTATTAAGCATGCTATTATCCAAAGGTCAAAAATATATTTGTAGATTAACTGGTGTTAAAGAAAATATTAACTATTTGCAAATGTAGGGTATACTTGGGGAAAAAACCCACACTTCTGCAGCTTCTTTCTAAAGGCATAATTTTATCCTTTGTTTAACGAAAAGACATAAGTTTACTTTTCCCCTCTTTTGTTATTTTCAATAGAAAGAGAAACTATGCACTCTGTGTTTGTGCAAGAGTGAAATCCCCACACAGTCTCTTCAAATGCAGTATTTAAATGCTACCATTTACTGCATTAACTCTCCTTCAGCATTGCCCAAAAGATGTATCAGATTTGTTTCTTGCTAATTAAGGAGAAAACTGTTGCAATTTGGATGCCACTATACAGGAGTTCTGGAGTGACAGTGATTTTAAATAATTATGGAATAAATAAAATAATATTTTTTTTATCCCATTTAAGCCTTTACTAGAGAAGTAACAACTTGCAGAACATTTTTGAGTCAGGAGTTAGACAGATAATATTTTATTTAACTAGTTGTAAAATGAAAAGGGCCTCTTTTGAAGTAGCTCTCTTGTGTACATCTTACATTTGATATATTTTTTCAGTAGGATAATCACAGGGAGGTAGGATTAAGTATACTAATCTGAAATAGCCTTGTGTAGAATATACCCATAAAACAGCTCCTTGATCTCTGATGACCTCTAAAAAAAATAGCATTTCTGGAGATTTGGATGGTCCCTGAGAAAAACCAGAATCCAGAGTTCAGCTCCTGGACTTCCTTGCAAAAAACACCCAAAATATCACAATCATCCCAAGAAATGTTGTATTCCAATAAAACAACTCTGCAGAAAAGTATTTGGCATTTTATTTTACTTTATTTACTTTATTTTTTTTAAATTTTATTTATGAACATCCATAGATTTTTAGATTGTTAAAGACCTGAAGGTATGAGATGTGTTTCAGAGTTCAAGCTCCTTGCCAGACAGTTTGGAAGTGAGAAGGCAGCTCCCCCAGCCTGCCCCGGGTACCTGGGGGGCACAGGAGCATTTCTCACCCTCTCATCCCCTCCTGCTCTCCCAGCAGCTGCTGCATTCCTGCACTTCAGTAATACCCACATGATGGCAGAAGAGAACAGACAGCTGCAGACACAATCTGACAGGCAAGCTCACTTCTGCTATTTCTGTAAAGTACTTTCTATAAATGCCTATTAAAATACATAAGCATCTGGAAGTATTTAAATATAAATATATAGAATAAATGGACACATATAAATTTTTATATATATAAATTTTATATATACATAATTTATATATACATTTTATATATATATATATATATATATATATATATATATATATATATATATAAAAATGCATTTATAAATATAGATTTCTGATAAGTATGAAGAAAATGTGATTTTAGTTTTGGATGGACCTTAATGTTCCTAGGAATCAGAAAATAGTAGAGATATATAGTTGACTTAAATCCTTGTCTCACTTTCATTGCCAGAAGTTAATGGTGGCTTGTTTTGTCTGTACTAGAGGTCAGTATATGTAAAAATCTATGGCTAAATGAGACTGACATCAGACTGTGAAAGGGAGAAAAACACAATTTTAAACAGTTCCATTGTCAGTGAAACTCCAGTTTTACTAACTTAGAGCATGCTGTGCTCAGTAACTGGAATAAACAACAAGAAAAAAGTTTGTTTTTACCAGTCCACATAGTTTTGCTGCATACATTGTGCATACCAATGTTTAAAATCTCTCAGCCTCACTAATCCAGAGCAATCTCAAAAATGTAATGTATTTTTATAGGCAGTCTTGTAAACATAATTTTTCTTGGTTGTATGTCTGGAAAGTGTTGACTACATTACAGACACTGCATCAGCTAATAATAATTACTGGAGTCAAAAGATAGAAATTTAGACCAAAATTAGCAAATTAATTATATGTGGAAAATTATTAGAAGTTATGATTTTAGCACAGGACTAAGACTGTCTTCCTCAGAAATTCTCCCAGATCTACCATCTGATTCTTTGTATACCCCCCAAACAAATCTATCCTTTTTGTTTCTTATTGCCATGAAGGTTAATTAGGGTTAGATTGTGCAACACTTGTTAAAAACAAACCAGAAAATGCTGAGGATTGTTATGATGAGGTTGAAGCTTCTTGATTTGACCTTGGTGTACAAGTGGATTCCCTTTTAATTGCAAACTCTGTAAGTGATCCTTGCACAGTGGTTGATTTCTGATTGCAATTGTGTATCTAAACTAGGTAAAAAAATTGTAGCTAATTTTTAAAATTGAATTGTAATTAAATGTTATAGGCATGGGTTGTGACACTCAGTCATCTTCTCTTGGTTTGTGGCCACTGTTCCAGAGTGTTACTGCAGGGCAGCTGCAACAGAGAGGGCACCAACCCATTCCTGAGTTTTAAACTCTGTGGTACCCACTCTGAGGGGGGAGAAACAGTGGCTGCATCACTACCAATGCTTAATTATGCAAAAGAAGGAGGAAGGGTAAGGTGTGAACATCACCAGCCTGGTGCTAGGCTGTGCTTTCTGCACTGCTGCTCCAAAGAGAGGTCCCCAGGACATGGCTGTGCCCTCCCTTTGGCTGGAGGGAGGTCCAAGCCTCCCTTCTGGAGGACACACAGGGTCAGTGCTTGGGCCAGCCTTGTGCCTCTCCTTGTGCACATGGGTAGAAAAGCAGGACTCCAGTCATGTCCAGGCCAGGAAACTGGGATTGCAGAGGAGTGCCCTTAAACACTCCCCACCCTGGACCTAAAAGTAATCTGCAGTATTCAAAGCAATCCATCAAGCAATTTGCTTTGCCATTTTTTCTAAGTTTCACTCTTCCTCAGACACACAGACAAAACATTGCTTGAGCCAGCTTTGCTGAGGACCAGTCACCTTATTCAGGAGATTAATTTCTTTCCCTCCTTCTTACTTTCTGCACCAAGCACTTTCACATGTTCATACACTCATTTACATGCTTTGGTACTGGGAACTTGTGCTATAATGCAATATGGGCATTTCTTTCTGACTGCCTGAGTCTGAATATAGAGACTGAGGGATTTGAGGGCAGTGCTGGAGCCCTGAGCCATCCTTCTTGCAGTGCCCAGACTGTGGCTGAAGGTGGGCAGCCCTTGCACCACCCTGGGTGCAGGATGGCCCTTGAGTACCAAAAGCTGACTGTTTAGAGCAGGGGAAAGAGCAGCACATGCATAAGGGGAAAATGACAGAAAAAGAGGATCAGATGTGTAGCATATGTTGACATGAAAGTTAGATTTTGAGAAATAAGGCTGCCTTATCCTGAAAAGAAAAATGAGTACATCCAGTTGTATTCAAAATGGACTTCTTCTGAAAGAGCCATGTGTCATGTGAAATAGGAGCTAATGACAGAAATTATTTACATTATCTACAAAGAACTTTTTTCCTCCTTAATGTTTCCAAGCTACTCTCAGAACCTTCCTCAATTTTCCAGTGCTAGCACATCACCATATCATCCCTGGCTAAGTAGAATTTGCCTTGGTGGAATCAGGAACAGGAGTTATGTTGTAATCTGGTTGTTTAAGACTAGATGAAAAGGAGTATCCAGATGGGTTTTTTTTTTTAAAGAATCTGATTCCCAGGACAAATCTAATCACCTGTGGGGGGCTGGGGGTGGGGAAAGGAGAGGGAGATGTGAGGGATAATGGGGAGTATGGGGAAGAGAGTATGTGGCTACATCTTTTTGTTGCATAGCATCTGTTATTTGAAATGGAAGCTGCCTGTAGCACCACTGACAAACTTGACATGGTTGTTCCTTATGACAATTTTTTTTCTGGAAGTCAGTCAGTAGGATTGACTTCTTTAATTGTAGTTAAGAATTCTTACTAAAACAGATTTCTAACATACAGCTTTAACAAGTTAATGAACACAGAATAAAGAAAAGTGGGGTGCTGGAAGGCTGTTTTAATTGAAAGAACAACATAAATGATTCTGTAGTTTTATAATTCTAAGGAGCTTTAATCAATTCCCAAGGTAGCTGGAAATCTTAAAGTTGTGTGATGATTTAGCAGATGAAAGAATGTAATTTGAGTTCAAGGTCTGATATAGCTTCTACACTAGGAGACATATGACAACATTGGGTGGGGAAGATTAGTCTGTAAAATTAATGAAAATTAATTCATTCATCAATTATTGAATCCTTAAAAGGAAGTATGCTCTGACTTGTTTCTTTGCTTCTTTGTTTAAAAAATATCCATACTTCTTCTGAGGCTCTTCAGTACTGCAGTATTCTCAATTAAATTGTCATTCTGAATGCTTTGGCAGGTCATATGAATATGTGGTGCACCTTGAGGAAAATTATGGAAAAAAAAATCTCAAATTTGATGGAAGCAATCACATTTAACCTGGACAGCTGTTTCTTTGCTGCTAACACAGGATGTGTTAGATGGCATAAGATTAAAGAAAGCATTCACTATCACTGACCAAAATATTAAGCTTGATAGCTTCTGTAAAGATCCCCTGTCAGAATCTCCCCATGTCCTAGGGCACAAACCAGTAAGTGGAAGAATGATAAAAAGACAAAAAGTGCTGAACCCAAGGCTCAGTGCTGACATCCTGGAGACTTTGTCCCTATGGATGGTTTTAATGCAATTATGCCTGAGTTTTTCTGCCTGATAAAGGCAGGCATTGGTTTTGGCAGCTTTAGTATCAAAATTGATATTCAGATTAAGTTTTATTTTCTGCCTTTCCAAGGAATTATTTACCATATTTAGCTGTTTCTCAATGTTTCTATGTATTTATTTTCTTCTGTTAGTAAATTGATACAGTCTTTCAATTTAATCTGATTTTATAGCTCTTTTAACTTTCAGCTAATGCTAGTATTCTTTTTATAATAACTCCAAATGTGGCTTAGCAGAATACATGTTTTGTTCTAAGTTGCTAAGTTTTATTTAAATCTTCTGTGAAATTTAGTTTCCATCTACTAGGATTTGAAAGAACAATTTATGGTCATACTCTTGCTGGTTGAGTCCCAGCAAGAAAAAGCCAAAATGGAAACCATGTTCCAAACAATTTGGAAAAGCCAAATGGTCAAAATATCAGCTTTGGTAAGTATTTCTGGATATGTGCTTGACTCAGGAGGTTCACATGTTTCCCAGAGAGCCTGCACTTCTTGTTGCACTGGGACTGGACCTTTGAAAGAATCCAGCAGTGAATACTATCATGACTCTTTGCATCTTTGAAATACAATCAAATTCAACTTTGCACATGCTCAGCCTATGAATGCAATGAGGAAAATGACAGAATAAGGCCCAGACAGCTGATTCCCAAAGCTGATTCTTCCCGTCCCTTTCTCACTCCTGCAAAGGCAGAGGGGATGCTCCCAGAGGGGTCAGTGAACTTCTGGAAAGCAGATCGGGAGGCTGTCCATGGTTTGGCCTTTACTGAGTTCTTCACTTACTGTGGGCCAAGAGTTATCCCTGATTGCAATTAGGAATGAAGTAACCTGGCTTGTGAGGCCAGTGGAGTTATTCCCAATTCAGTTCATGAAGGAAAACAGAGGTCTCTGATTTTTAAAAGATTTAACTTTTGTTATTTCAAAAGGGATCAGGACAGACTGATATTGGAAGAAGAGTGTTTTTTACCACAGTGTCATGAGAAGAATGATGGACTGAAATTAAGATGTACACTGCTAGGCTGTAAGTTTGGGGGATATTTACTTTGTGTTACCTTTTGCTTGAATAAGCAGTTGGGCATGATGGATTTTGACAGAATCAGGGAGGATATTCTGTAAGGCAAAAATTATTTACATTTCACAGCTGACTGACTAATGGTCTGTGTCTCTGTGCTGAATTCGGCAGTGTGAGCTTTGTCTCCAGTACCTCTCATCTAGCTGGGAATGAAAACAACAATGTGACTTTCCAGCCCAAGTGATTCGGGCAGGGAACTCTTGGCAGGGCTTTCTCTGGGAAATTCACTCCACCTCATCAAGCCTGCTTGGCAGAAGGGAAGTCTATGCCATGCTCTGCTCTTTCTGCTGTGCCACCATGCCATGAAAGGGAGCTCTCAGGAATGTCACTTTGGAAGACAACATGGATGAAGTCTTCTTAATAGAGAAAGTGAGGTGATATATTTATTGCCACTTTTAAGATATAGCACACCAGTATTTTCATGCAAAGTTTCCAGTTAAGCTAGAAACCCCAAAATCCAGGTCAGTGAAATTACATAAATCCAAGCATCTGGCACTGCTGGTTCCCAAGATGATTGTTGATACCACTGCTAAACTTTTGACACTGGTTTCTTGGTGAAATATGCATCCTGGCCTGGAATGTGCTGCTAATTTTACTATGTGTTGCATGCCTAACATTATTTCTTTATACATCTGCAGGGAATTTACTTTGCAGAGTCTACTGCATAGTACATTATACCTTTACAAGATTAGTTTAACCAACACAGAAAGGTTAAAAAATAAAAACTGGGCAAGGGGGACTTCTTTTGATCATTTTATATGAAGTTTGTTGACATTTCAAAATGAAAATTAATTTTTCAAAAGGAACAACTGTGAACTCCCCTGAAGTGACAGTGTGACTTTTTCTCACTTTTACCATCTAAGGTATACATTAAAATGTACCTGACACCATTGCTTACAGAGCAGAATTAAATCTGGCTGCTCTGAAACAGTATTGATACTGTAAGAACTGCACTTGCATAGCCACTAATAGCCAATAAATGCTACTTAATCATATTAGCTATTTTTAAATACTTAATTTCTTCTATCTGAGAAAGAAAAAGAGCTGACATACCTTCTATATATCCACTGCTATACAACAAATTGCCTTTATTTCTAGTAACCTGAAATCACTTTGTTTGCATATGATTTAAATGGAAATAAATGCCTAAATGAACCCCTTGGAGTCAAGCCAGACTGACCCTTTCTGTGTGGCATCATTTTGAGATCTGGATTTATCTGATGCATGATTACAGCGTGAAAACAGTGGTCTGGCCACAATTTTTCAAAGGCAGTCAGTAACGTGAGAATTTTCAGGGCCTGAGTAATCTTGTGTTTCTTTAATGGTACCTGCTTTTTTAGGCCCTCTCTCTGGTTGTTTTCAGTGATGCAAATGTGCCCAGCTCAAATGTGCCTCACTCCCAAAATTCTGAGCACTCATTTTCAGACTGTCTGAATGATGATGGAAGAACCTGGACTTTGTTTTCAAACCTTAGGTTGCCTTGAAGAAAAAACTTGGCATGCTAGGCCACAGAGAGATTTGACAACTTTCAGAAACCCTTCTCTTCTGCAGGGACAGTGCAGGTACATCTCTGAGGATCAGAGGGCATCTCCCTGCAGCCGATGGCTCGTGTCCAAGCCTTACTTGGACTTCAGTGGGGTGCTGAAGCCTGTTTTCCAAAAGACCACTGTAATTTTCTTTTAGCTATGGGGGCTGGAGAGGTCCTTCTGATGGAATTTGCACCACTTCCCTGTGCTCTGCTGGCTGTTGGGATGTTGCAGCACCACAGCCCTTGGGTGTTGCTCTTACCTTTTAATGACTCACTGTGCTGTTCACTGTGTTGCCTTCACACTCATTTGTTTCAGCCTGTCAAGCCCCCACAGGAAGGGGCTGGAAGAAACAAAGCTTTTCAAACTTGAGTCTAATGCACTTGGTTTCTCCTTCTGAAAAAGTAAATATTTGTGTAATAAGCTGCAGAACCCCTAAAGCAGCTGTGAAATGATCTAGCCATGAGATCTCATGAACAGATCCAGGATGGAGGAAGGCTGCCAGCAAAATCTTGTTTACCCTGCTTTGAGAATTTGACAGCTGGAATTATGGAAAAAACATCTGTCTGAGAGGACATTGCCAAGTCAGAAATGCAGTGGCAGAACACAGAGCTGTACCTGCTGTGCTGGTGGTAAGGGTGACCAGAGGGGTGCAAGGGAACCTTCCCATGAACGGCTCATTCCTGATACCAGGAATGTTGTGCTCCTGTGTTTACTCAAATTCAGCTTTCTGTGGTTTGCCAAATCTGGCCTTGTCTCAGCCTCAACCTGTCCTTGGATGGCTCCCATGATTTCTGACCTCCCACTACCTTTCCTATGCTATTTATAGCACAACAGCTGGGGAACATTGATGTGCATCTCTGTTGTGTTTACATTTTGAAGAGTGACTTTGGTTTTTATTCACGTTCGTGGTAGTTCAGTAAGTTGTTTGGCATCATGTGAACTTCCTAGTCAGGCTCCCTTTGCATTCATTTATCACATTGCCTCCTCCAGTTTTGTTTTTCTTTCCCCTGCCATAAGTGATTCCCTCTGTCCTCCAGCTTTCCATTAGCTGTCTCCTTTGTTTGGGGAAAAAGTAACTCAGGGTATATTCTTTCCTTCTTAAAAGGGTCATTTGTCACTAGGAAATAAGCATAGAGATCAGCTGAAAAGTAGACCCCAAGTCTCAGTTTGCTCATCTGGTTTCTGGTGACCTGTTTCTTGTAGATGCTGGTATCTTGTTTCAACACCTTGATCACTGTGCACTTTGTTCATGCCCAACCAAGAGGATGAACATTTCCAACCAAGCTGTTCTGCTTTGCTTCATGTGTCTTCATCTCCTGTATTTTCAGCTGCCCATTCAGATACAGCCTTTCAGTTGCATCAGATTTTATCTCATGGCTATTCCAACTTCCCAGACATAAACTCCTGTAGTCTGGGTCCACACTCTGAAAACTAGATGTGTATGTATGGGGAAATACTCAGAGAAGTTGCTGATCTGCAAGGGGAATGAAGAATTTATACTCAAGCTCAGTTATTAACTTTTACTTTTTTATGCTTAGCAATAAAAATGGAAGAATTATCCTGTACATGAATATAGTGTTAGTAACTTCATGTCATTATTATCTCAAGTGTTATTGTGCTCTTACAAAAGAGTAGATGCTTCTACACATGAGGCAGCATAATAGACCCAATATTCAGATCTTATTTTATAAAGCCTGTGGAGAGTACATAACACCTCTCTTCTCAGATAAGTGCATTTCATGGGCATTTAAGGGTTAGACTAGCAGTTTCACTTGTGCCATGCACAGACAGCATCCTGTTTGTACAGAAATAAAACTCAGTGATGCATGTGCCTATATTTAGAAAGTCACAAGAGAATATTTAACTGCTGTGACTGGCCTTACTTCTGCACCTGAAAATTGTTATTTAAAGAAAATATTTCTTGTATTGACCCAAAGAATTTGCTACCAACATCTGCAGACACTGAAATGAAGGTTGCTTATGGGGTGTCTGCTCTGATCTGCTCTTGTAACTTGCAAATGCCCTAAAAATGTAAACTCCAAGATTTTTCATTTCAGATACTCAGAAATTATGCTGATGACCACTAATTATTCCCTTACAGCCCATTTAATGGGTTTTAAGCATTTTTTGCCCATTATTCAATGGAAATGCTAATGAAGAAATTAGAATGGTGAGCACCTGGAGCTCCATGGGTTTTGTGCAGCTTCACAGACTCCAGTACAGGTATTTCTGCAGAAATCAAATACTGCACTGTGAGACTAATCCATATATACCTCACAGATATGGCAGCACTGGACACAGGTAACAGTGTTTGCATGCAACCTGGGTATCTGGATAAGTCAAAATTGGCTCAGTAAATTGGAATGGAAGGCTAAGTTGCATCTAGGAAGAGTCAAAGCTTTGAATTTTCTTTAGATGTGTTATAGTATGATGCTTGTGCCTTGCTTCTGCTTTGCCTCTTTGTTTTACTATTTTTGTAAATGTTGAAAAGATGCTAATATCTGAGCTGCAGACAGAAAGCAATCTAGGTTATGTTTACACCAGCAAATAGGGGAGATGTTTGGAGCAGACAGGTAAAACATTTGGTGTTGGTGTCCATACCATGCACACTTCTGTGGGATTTGCTTGGGGTCAGCAGTGGCCAGGGCACCTGGACTGAGCTATCCTGTGCCTTTGGAGCCCACAAGGAATGTGCTTGCAGTTACCTTCTGATTGTACCCAGAGAAAACTCTTTATGCACTCTGAGACTTCCCTATGAAGTGAATCAAATCATGGGAAATTTGAACAAAGCATCCTCCTACAACCCTAATAGTAGACATGATCTTAGATTAAGTAGCTGCAATTCACTGGAGCTTCTTGTAAAATAAATCACCACAGACTATTCTTGGTGCAGTTTGGCCTATTTTCTATCAAATAGTATCTTGGTTTTTAGTGTCTTGACAAGAAACTCTTACCTTTGTGAATTTAAATTACTGTTTTGTAGAAGATGTAAAATTTGCACGTTTTGTTCCTTCTGATCCCTCTGAATAAGCTTTAAATATTTACTTTCCCTGTGCAGCTGGAATGCTATCTGAAACATTTCCTTTGAGCTATGAGAAATATTCATGAGTCCTCTTCAAAGTTTGTGGAGTACAATAAATCCTGTCAGCATTAATCCCTAGGCCATCAGTCTTCCAAGCCTAGGTAAATAAAAACTTGCACACTTACTCTATCTGTATTATGATATTGTTAGGCTTTGACTGCTGTTGGCAGATACTGGCCCATACTGTGTAGCCATGATATATTCTGAAAAATCCTTTCCTTAGGATTTTTTCTCCTGAGAAGCTGAGAGACCTCAGGAACAAAATGTAAACAATGGTTATCTGCTGCTGTGGAATGCAACAGGTGCATCTGTGATTGGTCTCATGTGATTGTTTCTAATTAATGGCCAATCACAGTCAGCTGGCTCAGACTCTCTGTCCAAAACAGAAGCTTTTGTTATCATTCTTTCCTTTTCTATTCTTAGCTAGCCTTCTGATGAAATCCTTTCTTCTATTCTTTTAGTATAGTTTTAATATAATATATATAATAAAATAATAAATCAGCCTTCTGAAACATGGAGTCAGATCCTCGTCTCTTTCCTCATACTCAGACCCCTGTGAGCACGGTCACAATATTGGCCCATAGTAGTCCCCACACTGATAACAGGAACCCAGGAACCATTCCTTGGCCTTTCCTGTCCCCTGAGCTGTGTGACACCTTGCCCAGGAGAGCCACAACTGTGGTAAGGATTTCATTGCCACTCACCAGCCTTGTTAGCTGTGTCTCTACAAGTAAACCAAGAACGAGCAGGGGGCAGGATCCCAGCACCACAACAGTCACCAACAACAGGGAGGACAGCTGGGTCACCAACCTAGGGGATGAGGCAGAGGATGTGGCTATGTCTGCCTGGACTCCAGCAAGGCCTTTGACACTGCTGGAGGTAGAGGTCTTTTCTAACTTTTTCTAACTTTTAGGATTCTCTGAAGATATTCTATTACTAACTATAAAGATTGGCCTGGCATGTGTGGAAATCCAGAGCATTCTCCTGCAGGAATGGCAGCCCATGGCTTGGGCAGGTGTGATCCTCACAGGGAAAACTGGGATGGGTGGCCAGGCCCAGAGGGTAGTGGGGAATGGAATTACATCCAGCTGAAGGCTGGTCACAAGTGTGCTCCCCAGGACTCAGGGCTAGGACCAGTCCTGTTTAATGTCTTTATTGATGATCTGGATGAGGGGAACAGGGGCACCCTCAGTCAGATCACAAATGACACAAAATTGGGTGGGTATTGAACTGCTGGAGGGTGGGAAGGCTCCACAGAGGGACTTGCACTGGGGCCAGAGGTATGAGACTCAGCGAGGCAAAGTGCTGAGTCCTGCACTACAACAGGCTGGGGGTAGAGGTCTTTTCTAACTTTTAGGGTTCTCTGAAGATATTCTATTATTAACTGTAATGATTGGCCTGGCATGTGTGGAAACCCAGGGCACTGGGAATATTTCTCTGCCTGCTCTGGGGTGCCTTGATCCCCAGGGGAGCACTGACTTTGATCCTCTTTCATGGAGAAAGTTTCCCAGACTTCAAGATAGACCAGAATCCACAAAAGTGTGAAATAGATTATAGAGAGTAGTGTAGGCATATCATTTGGTAAGAAATTTAGGTTTTGGGATTTTTAGGATGTTGTGGATGGAAGCAAGATGGAAGGCACAGGGTGTCATCCTGGGTTTCTCCTTCATGCTTCTTCTTCCTCCTTCTTCATGGGTTTGGGTGGCATTTTGTAATTGGGCCGGAAAGTTGGATAGTTTAGTCTTAAAAGACCTTGTAACAAGAGCTTGTTGGCCATTTTGTGCCTTCTAATGAAAAGCTGCCAAGCTCACAATAGTGAGACTGTTTTACTGATAAGAAATAATAAACACCTGAGTCCAAACATGATCTGCTGTCTCAAGTGCCTTCAATCCAGACCCAGAGAAACCAATGGCATGACTGCCTATTTCTCCAAGAGGTTTTCTGCTGTGAGATGCAGGACATGAAGCAAATGGGGGCATCTTGCTGCTAGGGGGGCTGGATGGAGCTGCTCACTGTGGGTGGGAGGGGACACTTGTACAGGTCCCATACAGCACTGGGCTGTGTTTTTTATCACTGCTATTTACTGGTTATTTTACTAATGTAGACGTAACCCCAGTGACCTGTCCTGTTAACACATTGTAGAAGACTACTACGGGATAGTAGGTCACTCACACAAATGGAAATTCTTAAAAATAAAGCTTTCTTCTTCTTAGAGAGGGAAAAATACCATCCTCAGGTGTGTTATATACATATTTTCTCTTCTGGCTTATCTGTCCTCCTTTAACCACCTCTTCCCCACCACAGGACTCGGGACTGGGATCAACCCATCACAGAAATGTTTTCCCACCATTGCAGCCACTATTTTAAGGTATATTGTCCTCAGCTTGGACTGATGGATGGACAGCCACAGTCCAGACATGAAGTTGGATGTGAGTGGGGGATCACACAGGGGATATGAATACGACAGAACACTCCTTTGACTTGCAGGGCTGCTACAACATTCCACATGAAATATCTGTCCAGGAACAGCCCATATTTACTGCCTGCAATGTTCACACAGGGAGCTGTGTTTTCCAGCCAACAGGTCCATCACAAGGAGGGCAACTGGGCAGGACAAGGGAGTGCATATGCTTGCCCCTGCTCCAGCAGTGATAATCTCTTCTCTCTTCTCTCTTCTCTCTTCTCTCTTCTCTCTTCTCTCTTCTCTCTTCTCTCTCTTCTCTCTTCTCTCTTCTCTTTGTCAAAATCTTCTTTTAGCAGGCCCTAATCTTCTTCAGATTTTATCATGGCTCCTTCAGGGGTTGTACCTCATGGCATGGAAAATACTCATCTGCACTCATCTGAGTATGTAGTAGAACAATCCCTCTTTCCAGCGTGGAGTCTGTGTTTTCCATCTTATCTCAGAAAGAAAAGGGCATCAGAAAAATCCAGGAAAATAATCATGACTGAAATTTTGCAGATTTGCTGGGAAAAGTAAATATAACTCCAGACTGTGATTGATATATTGTTTGTCACTCTATAAATCTGAAGTTGATGAACTCTCAAGTTCCACCATCCTTAAATGTGTTGCTCAGTTCCCCAGGGCTGACAGAAAATGGACAGAACGTGAGGAGCGTTGAAAAGCTCCCCAGAAGAGCAGTGTGCCTCTCCAGGAGAACATGAAGTGCCCCATCCTCAGAGGGGAAAACTATCCTCCTGCTTAATCATGTCACATTCTGGACTTGCTGGAGGTTTCTTGGAAAGCAAGAAAGCAACTTTTTTAGTTCTGTTTGTGCATAAAAGCAGTCATTATGCAACATTCTGGCAGCAGCATTTATATCCCATTTCTTTAACATTTTTATCTCCATGCTGTTTTCGCTATTATCCTTTCTTTGGCTGTTTTACTTTTCCTCCTCCAAAATAAGGACATATGGTTTTTAGTTTTCTTTTATTTATTTATGTTCTCTGCATGAGAACTATGACTGTTATTCCAATTTGTTTTTCTGACAAGCTAAAGTAGTGTTTCTGTATGTCTTCACTGCTATGTATTAAAATAACTGCTTTAAAATATTTTTTTTTCTATTTTATGCTTTGATTTGTATTTCTAGATCTGGATATAACACTAGAGCCTACTTTTATCTCATTATAAAACTTCTGAATCTTTAATCAGCCCAATTCTAATGACTAGAATACAGTTTTAAATCTAAAATTCACTTAAAATTTAACTGAGATTAGTTGCTTCAAGTTTTTGTGTCTTCATTTTCTCCTTGCATTTAGTCCAGCATATGTCCCACAACTGGCTTGTGGCATCAGTTATTTCTGTCTTCTGCTGTATCTCAATTCCTTCCACATGGTACTGTTTCATCTTACAAAGGAACATGTTCCAGAGTAAAGCAAATTTTAAATTTTCTGTTAAAGAAAAGCTTGAAACTTAAATTGACTCACAGAGGTCTATAACTAACTCCCAGGGATATTAATGTGAGGTGTAACTATCCTTCAATATTCCTTTGCTATTTTAAGTATTTGCCTGTCACAAAAGAAATGTATCTTTGTAAGGGGAAATATTTTCTCTGATTGGTTTGTTGGTTTCTTCCCCCATAAGGTCCAAGATTTTGATCACTTTGGCTGTGTTGGTGCCTCAGCTCTGGGTTTGGGACTGATTCACTGAATCAAACTCTCTTGATAAACTCTTTGGGGGGAAGTGTCAGGCCAGTTTACAATCAAGGCAGTAAAAAACATCTGCTTCCCGTCTTCTTCCTTTCATTCACTGTTAGAGACAATTTTGGCAGAAGTGGGAGAAATTGTAGGATGGCCATTAACATGTGTTACTTTATTTAGCATCTGTATTTAATCCTCTTATATTTGTTTCTAAACTAATCTTCATTTGCTGAGCCAAGAATAAATGACAAAAAGTACAAAATCTGGTGAGGCAGTAGAGATCAACAAGTGACTGCAGGGGACAAGCAGAGGGACTAATTCCAGTGAGATTTTCAGCTGACACCAGGAAAAGTGTGCAAGCAAGATTGTCAGTGCACTACTAAGAATTAACATATGTTGAATCCACATATAAAAAAAAAATTAAAAATCTGATTTTCTATAGTATCTAAAGCAGTAATGGTCAGTGTCTAATTCATTTGCCCACATATAGATCTGAGATCTACGATGGCCTTGGGCTCCCTTGGCTCCAGAAGGACATGGGGTATCCCCACCTAAATTTCACCTAAATTTAGACTAGAAAAAAGTAATCAATCATAGGATTAGAGATTTTTTTCTGACATTAGGAGACTCAGTGTGATACAAGTGCTGCTCAGGAGCACTTTGGCCCAGAGATTGTCAAAGTCACCTATACTGTCCGGCCAAAGGAGTCCCAAGGGCTGCAAAGCCTGGAAGTGCCAACATCCCCCTCTGCATAAAGCAGCACATAAATTCCTTCTGCTGGGACTGGGGACTTCTGCTGGGGGTGAGGTCACCAGCACCTCCCCCTGAACCTGGTGGCCTCAATGTCCCCTTCCTCCTTATCACCTATAAATTAAATAATAAGGATGTTAGAGAGGACGAGCCCCTTGTCCAGGAAACACTGTGACAGTGACTCTTTTACTTGCAATATAAAGTGAAAAGATGAGAAATCTGTGCTTTTGTTCTCTGTCACAAGCATCCAAGATTTAAGTACCATCTATTCTGCTCTTACATCCTGCACAGACAAAAAAGGATTCTCAAACAAGGTGAAAAACCTTCCTCATGAATTAAATCCTCCTCCTCTTTCTGATGAAAAGGTGAGTTTACTTATCCTTGCACAATTACATTGTATAAAGGAATTAATCATTACCTCACATTACCTCAAAAGAAATCTCTTGAATCAGTGCACTGAATGTGATCCATTTTCAAAGCTCATGTCAATACTGGCCTATGACATTTGAAATTGTTAGCATTCTTTCCAAAGAGGTCTAAGTCTATGAATGGCTTCTTGTAATAACAACCAGAAATAGCTGCATTTCTTTTGAAGTTATCATAGAACACCCTACACTGCAGAGTGAATTTCCCCTGCCAAAATATTTAACTAGAAAATGTCCACATTTTTCAGCTGGATACCAATGTATACACTTTTTAGACTATATTTTAGACCACACATTTCTATTATTGATCAAGACTTAGAATCTAGGTTTATTTAAATCTTTCACATAAATAGGCTAAAAGCTCTGGATCATTAGTTCTTTCTGCTTTTATTTGCTGGAAAATATTTCACATCACTTTTAGAGATTAGGATTTGGTAACACTTTATTCTAGCTGTCTTATTGTTTTAATTTATGGGGTCTTAGGAATAACAGAATCATAACAAGTTCTTTGGGTATTAAAGAGGGTGGTATGTGCACACAGATGCAGCCAGTGACAGACATTTTTTCCCTTTCCTTTATAATCTATAACACTCATTTTGAAGATTCAGACAGCAAATGAAGTTGTTTATCTTTTGCTGAACAGTCAAATGTGTCATTTAAAAAACTGCACTGTAATGAGTGCAGTTATTTTAAAAGCTGAAATGGGAGGAAGTTTGAAGTCTAAGGATAAATAAAATATTGGCAGGATACAGATTCTTAAGCTATCTTGAAAAATATAGGTGACACATAAGTATCAAATGTCTCGTCATTTTCTTTACCCTCCACAGTCTTCATGGAGGCTGCCAATGGGTCTGGAGTCTGAATGTGAGACTGTATCACGAGTGTAAGGCAGCAGAAAGAGGGAACTCAGGGGAGTTTGATGTTTAGAAGAGTTGAAGGCTGATTTTTCAAAGGATACTGCAGCAATGAGATGTTCAGTTTTCCATGAATTTCACTGATACCTGTAATGAGCACAAGTGTGTGTGCTCAGAGCCTCTCTTTTGCTGAGGACACACCTTCTCACCAGAGCTGTTCAGCTGGCAGGAGGAAAGGAGCAGAGGAAAGTGTTCTTGTCTAAAGGAGAAAGAGAAGGGAAAAAAGGCTACCCTGAGGTTAAATACTAGAGGAGTTCTGAACTCTTGCCTAAGAGGGGAGGTAAAAAAACCAGAAAAACTGACTATAAATATCACAGGAATCCTTGTCTAAGAAACCTATTACATAACCATAAATCCTGGGAATGAACAGTGAGCAAGAACTTTGTCCTGTAAAAGTGAATCAGTCTGAGTATAGAGAGTAACCTACTTTTATTTATGTCTAGGTGTAATGTTGTCGTCCTTGACACAAGACACTGAGATTGAAGAGATTAATTCTGCACTTACATGGATTTCCATGGGCAAATGGCAGCTCACAAGGACTGAGGGAATTTCTCCAGGAAGCTCTCCTTACTTTAATGGTAGATCACCTTAACTTAAGATGAGTTCTATTCTTGATATATTTTTTAAAATGTGATGACCTAGGGATGGAAATAAAATATTTTCAGGGACTGTGAGTTATTGCTGGAGAGCAAGGGGTGTCACCTGGGCTGTACCTGCACGGTGGCAGAATCCCTGGGAGACACAATTTGGTTGCTTCTAGAGTGCTCTGAAGTGCAAGTTCTCAATCTGGAGGTAACTTTGGCTTTTCCCCCGTCCTCTCTGTGGGATATAGACTGTCTGCAAGATCATTTAAGGTGATCTGGCCTAATTGGTTTTCTGCTGCTCTGGTCATTTTGGAGTGTCCTCAGTAGGTCAAGTCTTTAGCAAAAGGCACTATACCAGAAGTTAGGCTAACTTGTATCACAATTTCTTCTAGTCTGAAACTCCATGAAATGTTAAGAGATTTCTAATGGAAATTGAATGATAAATATTAGATTTAGTACCTTAGAGTCTTGCTGGAGACTTGTTTTACTCCATGAAACAAGGTTCACACATTAATCAGTAGTATAGTATAGGAACTCACTATGCATTAACATTCAATCATTTTAATAGAAACTTTGCTCTTATCCATGTTTTAGTCATCCCTAGTCCAAGGTGGTTGGAATGGGCATGGAGATACATCACTTCCCATGCATGTGATCAGCAACAACAAATAAATGTGCATTCCTGATCCATATTTAGGCAGCTAAATAAATGACTTTACCTGAAACTATGCTGCACACTTGAAGATGTGCCCAGCAGTGTGAGACCCAAAACAGATGCTGATTATTATTGACATTTGCTTTCAGCCAGAACAAACCTCCCAGCTGACAGCTGCACTGGCAATTTGCTGTTGCCCTCCAAGAGGTCATGGAGCTGTGTAAAATGGGGTAACCACCATTTATTTGGTCTGGCACACAGCCAAGGCAAATTGTGGAGTCCAGGATGCTTCACAGAGAGACCAGTAGGGTCATGGAATCAAAGTGGATAATAAAGGCTCAGAAGCACAGTCTGGTTAGGTCACACTTTTGTATAAGAGAAGCTGATGACTGCTGGAGGACTAATTATGGGGCTCCTGGTCACAGCATCCTGTAACTATGATTTCTCTTGGGAAAAGAATCAAAAATCCAGTGAAATATTCAGTGCTGCAGCTCCCAAATGTTAGCTGTCTGGCACCAAGAATTCACAATGCTTTGATGGACACCTAAATTGCTATGCCAAAAGTAAGTATTAAGTGAGGCAAAAAAATAAAAAAGGGAATTAAACAAATCATAAGCTAAATGAGCTGGTAGAAAAAACTAAGCTGAGGCCTGCAGATGAAAATATTTCTCTTTCTCTTCTCTCTCACAGGTTCCTAACTCAAAACTTTTTTCAATTTCCTCTGAGTTCTTTTTTATTGCACATTGCATATTTATCCTCTGGTTATTGAAGTCTGGGCTTCCCATACCCTGGGTCCAGAATCAGTTCTGCCAGTAGTATTTTTTAATACTATTTTAAAATTCTGAATACTGAACCTGTAATGACTCCGATTCCAATAAATGTCTTATGCAGGCATTCCCATCAAGAGAACCGGGTCCAGAGTGTGCTGTAGGGAGATACATTTTAAAATCAAAGTGCAAATTCTTTGCTTGGGTCTGATAACCCTTGGTATATTTTAGATAGGTAGATAGATGCTTTTGCCATAAATGCAGTTATATAAGGAAAAAATGCTTTTTGTTTGGTTGTTGTTTTTTTGGGTTGGTTTGTTGTTGGTGGGGATTTTTGGTTGGTTGGTTGATTTGGGTTTTTTGGGTTCTTTTTGGTCTAAGATGATGTGAGTTTTGGTCTAAGATGATGTAATGCTTTGTTAAAGGGTGGCCTATAACACCAAACCAGTGCCAGGTTACCTTTCTTTGTGCTCACAGCCTAGGAAGATTCATAAATTATCTCCATTTATATCTCTACCACACTATGTAATTTGATAGTTTCTCTCTTTTAAGAAATAAGTTTATGGGCTCAGTTTGCTGAGATTTGTGATACTATTGTCAGCCATTTAGAAAATAATTGTCCCATGCATCCAAATGGAGTGGTTACTTGGGAAAAGACGCAGTATTTGATAATGGAATAAGTAGCTAGTATGAAAGAGTAGGAGCAGTAGAATTCAGTAGAATTCTGAATTGTTCTAAAAAGGGCAATGAGAGGAGTTCTGATTGAAAATGGGGAATTATGAGTGAGTAATAAATAGTGAAAAGTAATAGAACCTTCATATGGGCAAGAACTAAAGACATCTTGAGTTGTCTTGAACTTAAAAGTCACTGCTAGGAAACTTGTGAAGGTTTCATATCTGCTCTATAACATAGGTCTAGCAGGTAAGTTGTATTTTTATTGCTGAAATAAAAATGGGCTGAATTATCCCTTTGTCTTTTGAGTATTGCATTATTGCAGAAATGTGAAAAACAAGAAAATGTCTGCAGTGAATGGAACAAGACAAGTTTACAACCATGTGGGAATGGATGTTTTGACATTTCTACTCCCTTCTCTCTCTCCTGGGAGATATATCTATAGATATATTGGGAGAACTATTTTATATTAGCAGGTAAGTACTTTTAATTCCTGTTGAGTGTTTCAAGGTAAGGTATTGCAGTGGTACATATTAATGTCATGTTTAAAAAATTTTTGTCAGTCTGAATTTTACTGTCTAGAGGATTTTTATACTAAGACTCAGAGGATAATAATTAAAAAACCTAACTGTGAGGTCAAAATAGATTTAATGGGTAAAAAGGAACAGTGAAGAGTCTTAGGGACCGCTGCCTCTGGGTGCTTAACAGAGTAACCCCAGTTAATAATTTGTATTATGATCTGTGGAGTGCTTCAGGATCCTTCAGAACTCAGATAATGGCAAACTGCCATTAAACAGAGTTATGACAAAGCAAAAAAGGCAAAGCCTAAAATTTTATGCAGTGGATATCTCTGTTCATTTGGCTAGAAAGGGCTTAAATAGTAGAGGGAGAGAACCAGTACTTCAGAGGAGGGGGTTTTATTGGCTTTTTTCTGCAGCTGAGTTGGTTTGACCATTTCAGATATTCACAGTATTGGCAGGCTCACAGGGAACCAATCTTTTGTAGCTCTGCACAGCCTGAACAATGCTGGACATTGCTCCTGCATGCCTGGCTCTAGTGCCAGTCCCAAGCACTTGGGTGTTCCTAAGGTTTTGCCACAGAATTAAAACATAACCTAACACTGGTCAAACACAAACTGCAGCACCTGTGGTCCACAGTGAGAATATACCACATAACTAGAATAGAAATTTATTAAACTAAAGAAGTTGAAAATACTCAGTCTCTTGTCTAGCTATTGTGAATCATATTGGCAAAGGAAAAGAGCATCAGAAACTCGAGTTTGACAGAAAATTCACTGTTGCACTTGCTTGCACATGTTAGCAAATATTTTTAGCAGCACAAAGTACTTAGAAAATAAAAAGGTTTTCCCACTGATTAATATTTTTTATAGGAAATCCCTTCAAGTCCACAAAATAACACTTAACAAATTAAAATAAATACATTCAAGTCCCATAATTTGTTTTTGTCCAATAAATATCTGTGTTTTGTGATGAGAAAATAATCCAGTTCTCCCTGAGGGTTGCAAATGTGGTCACTTTATGCAGCTGACAGCATTTATTATACAATATGAAGAATAGTTGTGCTACTGCATGAGTGTGATGAATTTCTCCAGCTTTAAAGCATGTTCAAGGGTGGAGATTACCAGAAGCTTTATTATTCAGGCCTGGCTGTACCAGTTGTTTTTTGGGGTTTCTTTTCTCTCTTTCACATGCCTCCTTCACCTATCCCATGCTTCACTGCTTGACCTGGACCCTCAAAGGCTGTTCATCCCAATAATGTCATTTATCACAAACCTCAAAAGCATCTCATTTCCCCTCTTCAAGCAACTCCTGCTCCTCAGATTTCTCACTAGTACTGAGGCTGTGGGTCCCAGCAAAGCTAAAAAGTCCTCAGCAGATTTTTAGCTTGCAATCCCCATTCTACCTCCTCAATGTTAGAGGCCCCTGTGACTAATAAGTAAGAAACTTCAAAAATGGTGAAATACTGATATCTTGGTGCAAAATGACCTAGGAGAAAAGAAAAACATCTACAAGCAGACAGATGAATAGATGAAAATATTCTGGGTACAAAAACTACAGAAGTGAGTTTCAAAAAGAAAGATAAAAAAGAAAGACAGCATTAATAAGTCAGATAAATAGTCTTGGAGTTACTAAAGGAAGATCTTGCTAGCATAAAGCCACAGCTATTCTATTCCTCATTTTGCAGGAAAATGCCTCTCTGCTGCCTCTGCCTCCATTTAGTGACACCCACCCACAAACTCTAGTAACTAATTTTCTCCTACTCTCGGTTTTCTGGTGGAAAATGGGTAAATTCTCTGTCTCATCAATGGAGAGAGGAAGGGGACTCAGTCTCCAGGGGACTCAGTGTGCCCCACTGGCTTATGTGGACTATGGAGGGCAGAAGAGGAGAGTCCTGGCAGTGCAGCCTGCCTTGCAGGCCTACAGCACAAAACTGTGCTGTGTCTCCTCTCTGTATCCTCAGCCTGAGACTCCTCTGGGTCACACCTGAGACACCTTTCTTCTAGGACTGCCTTGGGTTTTTTGAGATTTTTCTGGTCAGAGTACTAAATGTATCAAGAGTACCATGTAAATAGGAGTCTCACCCACTTCTGTCCTCAGATCATCATGTTACACTAAATATTTTATACTGATACATAATCTAAATAATATACCAAACATATCATCACATGCTTATCAGAAACTAATTTCCCACTCTGACTGAAATGCTTTTTTATCATTTTATTTGTAAGTAGATCAATATGTATTTGTTCATATGCAATTAGAAAAATAATATAAGCACTTGGATGATGTGAGTGGGATGTCTCTTTGCACAGGAGGCTTCAAAGGTGTCTCTTTTTCCCTCTAGAGAAGGAAAATGTGCACACACACTGTGTCTGATTTACAGATACAAATTACTACATTTATTATGGATCATGAGCTACTTATTGCACATTATTTACAATGGAACCCTTGTAAGCCTAAGGTAAAAAGAAAAATCCTTTGATTCTTACATTCCAGCTGCAATAATCCTGCAGAAACTCTCATCTGTTTTCCCTTCTTGAGATCAGAACTCCAGAACTCAATTGACGTACAGAGGTGGAAACACCTTACAGTTTTAGAACCTGCTGTAGAGAGGAGGCTGAAATCCTGTTGTACCAGCTGTGTGTGCAGGGTCTATCACTGCTAAAGCAAAACAAGCCTGCAGAGATAGGAACAGTGATATATATTATTTTTAAAATTTCATTAATACTATTATCATTATTGTTATCATTATCATTATTATTATTATTTCTTCAGTGGGCACACACCAGCACTACTCCCAGCTTGACCCAGCAATTACTACTAAAAAATATTTGTAGATTGGAAGTGTTAGCAGCCTTTGACTTCATTTTGTGTAGTGTTTGTAGTTTTCCTACTAAAGAAAAAAAAAGTTTTATATGAAAGGAAGACAATCTGTCTTATGTTATTTAATAAGTTCCAGAAAATGCATGAGCTCAATTTTTGTTCAGCTTTCAAACAGATGTTATCTTCTTTAAAAATGATCACATCCCAAATGCAGCCATTTTAAGTGCACATTCACTGTGTATTCCAACACTTCTTGGGTTTAAAAACACATTTTTTACAAGCCAGAACATAAGATCTTGAAACAGATTGTGTATATATTCTTAGGAGCAGGGATTGAAGAGCAGATGCCCTTAGTCCCAGATGAACTGTGAGGGTGAAAAATAATTGCTCTCTTCTTACTTTACCCTTTCTTAATCATATACTTGATGCATGTTTGTTTTTCCCATTCATCCAAGCACTCCTCCCACAAGCCAGGTCACAAAATCAGTCTATCTTTTAACCTGGTGAATTAGGACTATCAATTAGAAAAGCTGGGTTGAGATGCCCTGACAGATAATTTCTCTTTCACCTCCCATCCTGCAGTGTGGCCATCTCATCTCTACAGCAGAGCACTGCTCAAGCCCAGCCCAGGTCAGGGCTTCTAAATCCAGCCTCAGAAGGGTTTCTGGATATTTTCAAAACTTTGGGATTACCTAAATGCCTAATTGCTCAGAAATATTGAGACATATTGTTCTGGGCATGGCCCAAGCACATGTGGACTTTGAGGCTATGGAGCTTTTGGAAACTGGGAGATCTCATTCCAAAATGTCCTCATTTGGAACTGGGAAACTTAAGAAGCATGCTGCCTCTTTGGGAATGTAGCATCTGAACAGATATATAAATGCTTTTCATTTCAGGAAGTGCACTGCTCTTTTTTGTAGATCTGCCTGAGAGAGGCTTATTATATGTGATACTGGAGTTTAAATTGTGCACAGGGCTTGAAAGCAGAGCAGGCCCTTCCCTGCACTGCCCTTGCCATCCCAAGGCAGTGGGTGCTCTGCCAGGACAAGTCTCTCCTGTGCAGGTGGGGTGAGCCTCACCATGGGATAATTGATTGGTCCAGTTGTAAACACAGAGAGAAGCAGATTCTCTCTTTGTCCTTTTCTTTCTGTATTTTTTCCTACACTTTGTCATTCATCACTGACAATTCTGGCAGACGAGGATGAAACAGAATTTTTCTTTTCATCAGAATATAAACGTTCGCAATGCACTTGTGTTAATGCCGTGCAGCTGTTTGATGATCTGACTGTAAAGGACCAAGAAGACATTTAAAGCTTGGACTTTTTCAGACAATGTACTCCTGATTGCTTTTCAGTCAGCTCAGAAGCAGCCTGGTTGCAGGAATAGGCTGACTCTGCCATTCAGGCTGCTTTAAATTGAGATACAAGAATCAGCACAGAATGGAAGTCGGTGTTTGGCGAAGAGCCCAAGGGTAGGGAGAGGGACCCAAGAGAAGGGGAGGACTCAGTCACCAGGAGGTTTAACTTCATGCTGCCCTTTTCTAGAAAGGGGGAAGGGTCATGGAGTAACACTTCTCAGAGTCCATGGCACTAAGAAAAAGGGACAAACAGTAAAACCACAAACAAGATCAAGGCTGCCCAGGGAAAGCATGGAATCACCATTCTTGGAACTCTTCAAAAGGTGTGTGGGTGTGGTACTTGTAGGTAGGATTTAGTGAACTGGCAAGTGCTGGGTCAATGGTTGGACTTGATGATCTTGGAGATCTTTTCCAACCTTAATAAATCCATGAACATTAGAAATATTGTCAGGAATAAAGCACTGCTTGCCAAGTATGAAGCTGCTTGAAGGAGCCACTTAAAGTCCTTGTACTTTAAAGAATCAGAAACTTCTAAATTCATAATTGCAGCATAAAAGTTGTTTAAGAATTTTTTTAAAAGATTGTGAAACTGAAAAGAGTTGAAAGCAGAAAGAATCAGTCTGGACTACCAAGTGATAGAATAGTGAGACCTCAATGGGATAAAAAAAGCATTTTAAATACTTATCAGTCATTAATAGAGAGTTAGATAAGATTTAAAAAATTAGGCTGTATAAAATTACCCATTTTCCATCCTTCATTAATATACTGGTAGGTTTTGCTACCCAGGTTTCTGAGATGACATTCACAGGTTTTCCCTGTCCGAAGACTGGAGCCAGGTAGGTCCCACCTGTTTCCCATCCAGAAAATCTGAAGAGTCCAGCTGTTTGTCCAGCCTGTGAGGAATCTTCCTTTTGGAGCACACAGCTCTCTCCTGCATGCCCAGCCATGCTGTGCATCACTGATGCAGTCAGCATTAGCTTAGGAGCTTTTTGGCCTGTTACAGGAAACTGTGATACGTGAATGGAGAATATTGCTGTGAATAGGGAGAATGACAATTAGTTTAAAAGAATATGATTTAAGTGGATTTACCTCTTTAGGTCATCTGTCATATTTTAAAAATACCATTTGCAAATTCTTCAAATGGTACTTTTGAAGCATAAATACTGTTGCTCTGAGTTTTTTGCCACAGTTTAGGGGATTAAACAAGCCCTTCAATTTTCACTAGTTATCCTGGCTTGATATTTCTCTAAACATTTTCCCTGACACAATGCTGCAAAAGAAAATGCCAAAATTCTGATGTTAAAAATTGGGAAAAAATTCTATATTCTATTGCATTTTCATAACTTTGGATTGTAGATGAAAAGATGGCAACTAATGCACATTGTGCCCCATGTCAGCCATTTCAGAAGAATTATGTCACTTTACAAAGAGCTGAATTATTTGGTTTCAAAGTGCAAAGTGTAATTAGACCTTTCCTTTTAACAGAATTCCCAGTGTGTGTAGGCAAGATCAGCTGCTTGCTTTATGTGAATTCTCAGATTGCAAAGCTACTTTCCTTCCATCTGATTTCCTTTGAAAAAGCCTATTTCTTTAGACTGAATTCATCCATTTTCATTGCAAATGAGGTACAAAACATAATTACTTTATAAGAGTTGAAAAATCAGAATGGCCTTATTTAGAAGACAGAAGCCTTGGGATTATTGGCAATTTGTAAAAGTTATGACTATGTTGCTGTGATCTGTCAAACTAGCAAATAGGAATATGATAATGCATGCTTTAAAAAATAACCCCAAGAAGTTAATCCTGGATTACCACAGTGCTCATTGGTCCCCAATTAAATCAGTAACAGTGATTAATGTTCCCTCTTCATTTTCAGAAGTGACACAGATATTTAAAAGTTTATTCATTTTCAGTGGTGGAGGGTAATGTGATGGAGATGAGGTGAAAGAGGTGTTTCATTTGTTGTTTTGAATTAGCAAGAGTGGCATTTAAAGGATAGGTTCTAAGGATGATAGAAATAGCTGTGGGGGTACTTGGAAGAGGAGAAAGAAGTCAGAGGGTGGTCTGAAGGATTAGAAGCAGAGGAGAAAACAGACAACAGAGAAATTGAAGGAGCACTCAAAGAGATGGAATATAATTGGAGACAAAGAATGAATCAAGTGATAGAAAAACATTAAAATATTAAAATAAAATGAGGGGAGAAAGGAAATGCAAGTCATAGTGTGCAGATGACAAACCAAGGGAATGATAACTGCATTCTACAGACAGCAAGAAATGTTGTTAGTGGAAAGGACCTCAGGGTGCTGGAATAAAAGCTACAGAGGCAAGAGCAACTGCACTGGAGTCAGACAGAAGGGACAATGGTGGGAGCTGAAGGTAAAGCTGAGCAACAGCCAGCACAGACTTGGCAAGAAAAAATAATGTCAGACTTTTCAAACTTCCTCCTGCAGCTCTGTGGATGGAAGACAAGCAGAAGATACCAGGGTGGTGTCTGTAAAAAGGCTTTTGACGTTGCTTTATAGAGCACTCTCACAGGCAGGTCTTGCAAATGTATTTCTAAACGGAACTACAAAGGGCTGAGGCATAAAACAGGCTGGAAATGTGCTCTCTGTAGTGATAATGAAGGGGGATGCTGTGGAGCCCATTATCATTAACTGTGGAAGGCCAGAGGATGAGAATGCTCATTAAACAGGCACAGGACATGCAACTGTGAGGAGCTACCAGGAGAATGTACAATATGGTCAGAATCATAGAATTAAAAAAAAAAAAAAAGGAGAAAAAGATAGCATAGGAAAAAAACCCTAAAATTTGGACACATTTCAATGAGAATAAATCCTGGTGCATGCTTCTTATGTAGAATTAATAAGCCTATAGGAAAGATCTGATGTTGAGAGACAATCACAATCTTCTGAATAGTTCTTGCTAGCAAAGTATCTTAAATACGTTTCTGCATCAGGCTACTTTTTTTCTCTCCTTTCCTTTTGCAAAATAGACTCCCTTATAATTCCACTCCTTGATTTTTACCAGCATTTTTCAAATATAGTTGATCCATCAACCATCTGTTGATGCAGCCTAATATCAGCTCATCTTTCCCTTACCCTATTAGAGCTAGAAGGTCTGAGAGCAAGTTTGAGCTATTTGTTCTTGCAAATCCATTTCCTCTGGAAAACAAGAAAATGAATTATTAGTAATCCAAGAAGAAGCAAGGTCAAACTTTGTTCTTAAGAATATGCATTTAACAGTTTAAGGGGTTTTTGTAAATTACATTGACAACTGGACTTGCCAGTGTATTTTTTCTTAAAAGTCCAGTCAATTTTTACACATTAAATTCTGTGAAAAAGATCAATAACTGCTTTGATCAGAAGACAGCTGCCTCTCTTTCCTAGCAGAGAATTTTAATGACTAATACCTCTTAAAATTCTGCTGGTCGGTTTTGGAAAAAAATAAGTTTAACATGTATTCATATATAATAATGTGCTTTACTCTCCAAGGACTAGATGGTTTTTTGGATCATTTCTTTCCAAAGAAAATCTCTGTGCCCAGAACACTTGGGAAGCATTATAGACTCCTCCCAAGTGAGTTCATTCCCCAGGATCTCACATCTTACCATTGAGGTAAGGTTTGACTCAGATTAAAGTTGCAGCCAATTCTCTCTTGGAAAGTTTTTACAAGCCAATCTAAATGGGGATCCAGGTGCCACATCCAGAGCCCATCCTGGATCTGTGAGAGACAGCAGAAGGGGATAATCTTGTTTAGTTTTTTAGTTGCTAAGAGATACTTGCATTAAATAATAACAAAACTAAATAATTTTAAACTATTAAAAATTATGAGACTCTACACATGTAATGAATTTTTATTGCCATAGTGTGGAAATAATTGTTCCTAAATGTAATGTTTCATCTTTTAAATGTGGAACCAAGCTGGTAATACAAGTCCATAAGGCAGTTCCTCTGAGGGTTCTGTCCATTTCCTGCAGCTGTCTTTAATTTCTACAGATTCTCTACAGTTTCCATTTTGCCTTGGGCTCCTGGGAAGTCTCCAAACATTTCCATAGATGCCATTGAAGCATGTAAATAAATTGGTATTTCCCTGTGGGTTGGTTATTCCACAAAAAACCAACCAAACAACCAAAGAAATCTCCAAACACCCACAAACAAAAACCAAAACCAAAACCAAACCAAAACAAACAAACAAAAAAACAAAAAACCCCAAACAAACAAACAAAAAAAACCACAAAAAACCCAAAAACCCCCCAACAATGTAAAGAAATCCATAATTATCTGTCAAAAAGTTTCATGCCAGCCTTTGGCATTTTCCACAGGAAGAGGAGAAAGTACATTTAATGAACCACTGGTCTTACTTGACCAACCAGCTCTTAAGTATCCTTATTTTCTGCATGAATGGAATGAAGGATCAAAGATTTTAGGAAAAAAATCAGGAAACAAAACACTGAGAAACACTGAGTTATTTCCTTCCTATTGATCTGTAAATCCACTGATATAAATGATGTTCACAGAGCTATGGGTTGAGGTTTTTCCTCTTGTGTGTTGGTAGACAATTCTCTTTAAGTTTTTAAATAGAACTTAAAAATAGATGCATAAAAAATAATGCGTGCTCTGAGAAATACGAAGTTCATTACGAAAAGTAGGAGGAGTGAGAATACTGCACATAATCTGGTTGTTTGTTTCCAGAAGCCTTTTCACATTGTGCTCCCCTGGTGGCTCTAAAAGCAGGAGCAGGAGGGGCGGCCGGATGAGCTCCCACGAGTAGGTTGCACATTCCTCGTATGGGGGATTTGCAGCCCCAAAGAGCAGTGCTAAAAGCACCACTGGGTACAGATGCATGAGATTAATTCTGAGTTCTGTGATAACAAAATGACTGTTTTAAGCCCTTTCTTTCCACTGGGCTTTTACTGAACAAAAAGCAGTTGACAAGTGTGGACAAAGAGCCCCGAGCGCTTTATGTTTGTCAAATTGCCTCTTTAGTGGGTGCATTAGGAATCAGAAGCATAAGAAAAATTCAAATTGCTTCAGGCTTTTCTGGTGAAACTGCTTTACCAGAGGTCTTATTTGACCTTCACAATGTACATATCTTTCATTAACCTGATGATCCAAAGATATACTGTCAAGTTTGTTTTAGGACAAAGAAACAATGAGAGGGAGGAATCAAGGGCATGTAACCCATTCAACTCATCTCTTGTTAGACTTCTTTTCTCTCTGGGTAACATTTAACTTTTTCCACAGTGACTCACCCCATGTTTTCACAACTGAGAAAATTTATATTCTCTGTGCAACTTTAATATATATATATATATAGATGGCTTTCTTCTTTTAGTTGTTCTTTATTTTCTCATAATCCATTATCTTCATTAGTTAAAATAATTGCTTTATTGATATAAGATGAAGGAATAAGTTAATAGAAATACTGATCAAATTCCAGGTTACAATTTAAATCTTTAAGTGAAATGGATGTGATTAAAAAATTTGTAGTGAATAAACCTTTTTCTATTTATTCTTTGGGAATTGACTTGTCTTTCATGAGAGTCACAGATGGCTCCTGGACTAGAGGCACTGGTCTAAATAAACTGTGTTGGAAATAAATACATTTTAAAAAGAAAAACACTTCACTGAATCATTTAATCATGCATTGGGGATGTAACCCAGGGTTTTCAGCTTCCATAGGAAAAAAAATATGGCCTCCTCATTTGGGCACTGATATCCAGGTCATGGTAGGCCAAGTATCCAGAAATACTGGTTAATTTTTCCAGTGTATGAATGAAAGCTGGAGCAGTGAAGCAAAAAGCAATCCCTCTTCCTCCCTCCACGCTAAGACTTTTTGAACCAAGTTTCTCTAATCTTACAGGCAACAGGGAGGAAAGTTCCTCTCCAGCCCTGGGAAAGACAAATATATAAAATCATACAGAGTATTGCTATATTATAATATTGTATTGCACATACAGCACATATACTATGCATGATTATGTATGTGCAAATGCTGATATATAAACAGTAATGCTACATATGAAATGAGAGATTCCCTTATTTGATGTAAAGGAGTTCTATTGGTTTTCATCCAAGAAATGAATGGATGTGTGGAAAGCAAGAGGTGGCTGTGAGCAAAGGACCATTAAACACACCCAGGACACAACAGCACAATGCCATAGAGCTGCTTGGTCATAAAAACCAAGACTAGAACATTTCACAGGCATTTGAGGAAAAAAAAAGTAAGGATAATTTTCCATCTTGAGAATAATATCTCAGTTACTCCTTTAGATTAGATGCCTAAAGAAAAAATTCAATCAGACCAGTTCCTGAAAGGTGTATCTCATAATGATTTAATTAAAGCTTAAGCTGTAGTGAAGTGTCCAAGTGCAGGCCATGTGGAAGTTACAGCAAAGCCAGCTTGCTCAGCTGGGCAAGGGTAAGAGAACATGAATATCAGCAGCCCAGCTCTGTAAAACTCCTAGGGCCATTTCAAACCCTGATTGAAGCTGAGAAGAAAGGCATGCAGTATTCCTCTCTCTGTCTGCCTTACATACTGGCCTAAAATGGATGGGAGAGACTTTAAAACCAGAGCTTTTCTTCAAGGCAAAGGGCTGGAGGTTTCAAAAGAGGGTACAGGCTCTTTGTCAGCATTTTCAGCATCCAGAAATTGCCACTGTCAGCTGAAAGTGGCTGCCCTGAAGGCTGCCTGTGTAGAAATGAATCCCACTGCAGTGAAAATAAAATTATTTCACTGACTGTCTTCACTTGTGCACTGGAACCTTCTGCAATGGTTTAAACAGGGGTATTTTAGTTTGCATTATCAGAAGATGAAAACCGTGTGCAGTTATTCCAGCTTAGCTGGGATAGGCTGACTTCACCACATGTGCCACTTAGTTTTTTGCAGTTGATCAACCTTAGAGGCTGGTCTCAGTTTTACTGAGTTTTGGGTCAACAGCAAGTGTTTAATTCCTTGTAAAAGAGATAATAGAAGAAAAATTTCTCAAAAGAAACTTGTCTGGTCGTTACCTGTACAAGTGTTTATCTTACTCCTTTGGCAGGTACCAGCTACTGGGGCCCATAATGCTATATCCAAGGGCCTAGTGCTGGCGTTTACAGACTAAGAAATCTTCTTTCTCAAGGCTGAATCTTAAACATTTTGTCCACCTTTTTTTCTTTTTAAAGGGCTGTGAGCAAACTGAAAGAAGCCCTGTTAGTTCAGGCTGGCTGTTTGAGCCATGGTGGTGCAAGGTGTCCCAGGGGAAGAGAGGTGAGTTTGGGGTCTGAAATGCTGAAACCAAGAGATTGTCTGCCTGGTTTGGGACATGAGAGGAGAGAGCAGATAAAAGTTTGCTGTCCAAGCAGAGAAATAGCAGAAATAGAGAGGACTTCAGGGTTGAGTTAGTATTTCTCATCTCTGCAATACCTTGAGCATCATTTCCTGTTGTGTTAATGTGAAAGTGCCTAAGCCAGCTCAGGATCTTGGTTACAGGAGGCACAATGTGTAGAGGGCACCTTGCAGTGAATTTTTGGATAGAGTTGCACTGCTGTAACCTCTGGGAAATATCTGCTGTGTGCTTCCCAGTTCCTGGCTCAGGAGGGCTGTGGACACATCAGGGCACAAATCAGGAGGAAATATCACAACCTGGTCTGTGCTTTTCTGCCTGTCTTTATGGCCTTATCTGTGTGCAGTGGGCTGGACTCATGCTGGAGACTGAACTGCCAGCACCAGAACATGTGGCAACAGGCAGAGTTTCTTTAGGGCCAGATGCAGAAAGCAGCTCAGATCAAGAGAGGAGTGAACTCCTGTCACTGAGCAGGGAACAAAGCTGTGCTGGCACCTGAGGTCCTGGGCTCACCTCCAGCTGGGAGAACTGGAGCCCCCAGAGCCCTGAGGCTGCCACAGTCCAGGCAGCAGAGCAGAACCTCTCCCTGTGATCACATCTGGTCCATCACCTGCTGCTGTGAGCAGGACACTCAGAGGGACATATCCACCTCAGAGAGGAGGGCAATCATCTGTTGGGTAATGCACTTGTAACCTGCTAGGCTGAGCACTGATGTATCTCACTGCCTCTACTGAGAAACCCTGGGGGAAGGGTTGCCCTCTGCTGATCCTTGTGCTGATGAGCTGCCATCTTCCTACACCCTGCTTCCCCCCTTTGGGGTTTACACCTTGTCATGCCAGTGTTTACCTTGTCATATCAGTATTTATCCTCCTGGCTCACTGAGCTGCCACTAGTCTCTCAGCAAAAATACCTCTCTGCTCCTGCTTTCCTTACCTGGCACGGGTTCAGCCTACAGCTCTGCTCACAACTCCACGACCATTTTTTTTTTGCTAAACCAAGCCAAGGAGGCCTCATGAAAGGAGGTTGTAGCAAGGTTGAAGTTTTTAGCTTTTATATTTTTCAGATCCTGTACTGCATTATCCATAACTCTGAACTCCATAGAGCATGTTAGCAAGCTCTCTTCACATTTTTGTCAGACAAACCATTCCTTCCAGGCCTGAGAACCAAGGTCACCAATCCCAGCCCCAGGCCTGAAAAGCATCAACAGAAGTGAATTAGGGAGGGGCAAACAGGGGAAATATGACTTCACTACCTGAAGCTGTAATTGCAGAATTAATGCCTGAAATGCAAATAAACCAAACTTATATCTGTCTGAAAAACTCCTGCCCACTGTCCATCTTTGGTGTAGCCTCTGTGAGGCTTTTGGCTGGCCAAGGTGTATCTACTGAAGGCCTTTAATAAATGCCCACTTTATCCTCCTAACTCTGTCTAGCCTGTGTTCTAGGTAGCCATTCTCAGGCATCAAGGTAGATGTCCATCCCTCCTCCCAAGAAATAAGTGGTGGAACAAGAAGAAATGGTCTCCAGTTGCACCTGGGGATGTCTAGATTGGGCATTAGGAAAAATTTCATCACCAAAAATGTGGTGAAGCATCGGAGCAGGCTGCCAGGGAAGTGGTAGGGTTGTTATCCCTGAAAGCATTTCAAAAGAGGGTTAGCTCAGCAGTGTAAAACCAGAATCTGAATGCAGGTTCCTCACCCCAAGTGCATGCTCGGGTGTCTGTGGGCCTCAGGGCTGCCTTCAGTTCCCTCCACTCCCCTCTGGGTGCAGAGGGCCATCCCACTGTGCAGGGGTAGGAGGATCTAAGCTTTTGAGAGCTCTTTGGAGAGGAAAGGGAGGCTAATACAGCTTTGTACATGTCCTTTTAACTTTTAGGATTAGAGAGTCAAAAAATAGGATAACATAGATTGTGAAAACCATTTAAAAAAATGAATCCTTCTCCTGCCCATCATAACTGCTGTGATGAAATGTGCCATCCCTCTAGATTAAAAACAGTACTCTGCACTTTTAAAATGTTGTGAAATAGGCAGCTGTAATACTCCAAGACCAGTTTATTAATTGAAGGAGAGTGAAGTCCTGAGTGGTCAGTGGTGCTGCCGAGAGCTGTGTTACCTCTGAATTCTGGGTTTTTTTTCTAGAAGAGCTGCCAGCATGACAGCTACTTCTTCATTTGTTTCACACAGGTTTGAATCTCGGGAAAAACTAAAAAATAGTCATATTCCATTTATCAGATGTTGTGTAATCTGTGTTTTTGCTAGTGTGTGGGATTGCTTTTTGCTTTTCTGTGAATATAACAAGAACACTGAAAAAATTTGTGGATTTTTTGGATGTTCCTGTCAAAGTAGTTTTATTAAAAAATTCAAAGTTAAAATTCTGGTCATTAGGTGGTCTTTGGCAGGTACACATAGTTCCACAAAGTTAAATGAGTGAGTCATTTGTAGCTTCCTTACCATGGATGTGAGAGGCTGAATTCCTTTTGCAAGGTGCTGCACACAGAGCTTTTGTCTGCTGAGATTTCTTGGCCGCATCTTTCAGAAACAGCCCCTTCCCCATCTCCTGCTAAGTAAATGCTCCTGGCTAGTAATCCTGGCCTCCTGCTGTGGCACAGCCATGTGCATGGGTCTCTGGCCATATATTAATCAAAAGGTGCACAGACATTACTGCAGTGAATTTAAAACAATTTTTTCCCAATAATCAGTAAGCAACATAAAATCCTCTGTATTTATATAAGCCATACATACACACACTGACAAATATTCAGCTAACTATTTATTAGAGAATCTTGGCTACAAGAAGACAGTTAAAAATGTAGCCCTGTTTGGACATAATCCACCAAAAGAGTGCAATGCTCTAAGAAAAGGCATTGACAAAAGGTCATTAATGGTCAGTATAGGTGCTGTCTGCCTCCTGCTCACACCGAACACAGGTTATAGAGCCTGAGATGCAGATTTTTAATAGTGTCTCAAGGTTTGTTTAACTCCCAAATCTTACTCACCTCCCCTTTCTTCTAACATTTAGGCAACCTTCATGCAATCCAGAGCAGGTACAGAGGACAAGGTCTCTTGCCCCAGCATGTCCCAGAGGGTGACACGGTGTGACAGGACAGTGACACAGACAAATCTGCAGTGGTGGCCAGAGGTCCCAGCACTGCAAGGGGGAATCAGGGAAACTGTGCCTTCCCTAATGGGGGTGGCTGCACTTTGACAGGATAAAGGATTTCATCCAACAGAAACCAGACACAGCAGCATCAGTCCCCAGATGTAACACAAACATGTTTTCCTGAGCATTCCCACAGCACTGAGAAGCAATCACATCCTAGGCTACACCAGAAAACACTTTCTCACTCTGCAGTGACAAAATCCTGGAGCCCCAAGACTGCTCTGCTAAGACGAACAGCAAGGTGAAATTATTCTGATAATTAGCTCAGACAGCAATTGCTAAGCATGGTACTGCGCCCAGTGAAGAATTTGTGGTTTAATTACACCTCTTATAAATTCCAATATAACATCTAGAACAGGAGTTAATTTTTACTGCTTTCTGCTAGAGCACGTTCGACAACAAATGTTTAAGAGCAAATGTTTGACTCAGTCTTGGTGGAAAACTTCTCATGGATCAGAGATTAATATTCAGCTTCTCTGTAAAGGGCTTTCCAGGCCTATATGTTTAGGTAATTTTAATTAAAGAGTATATATTTTTCAAGATTTTCTAAACAGAAGGCCAGCCTGTGTAAACTGAGGAAGCATTTCTGACCTCAGTAGGGTTGTGACAATTTACCAGGGCCTGGTTCTTGGCCTCCAGGCTGGAGCTACAACCCTTGCAAATGCTACATCAGAGACATTTTTCAACTCCTTTTTTGACTAATGCTAGACATGGCTCCCATGGTTATGACCTATTTCATGATCTTCTAATTTGCTATTTTTCAGTACAAATCTTTGTGTTGTTATCAGAACAGCAGATGAAACCTGCCACTTTTAACCTTTTGAAAATAGCCCACAAGAAATAAGCATCACCTCTGTACAAATTTGCTTTTTTTTCCCCTCTATTTTATTTTAAATTTCTAAAGGAAGGTAAATCCTGATTTCCAATGTTACTTCTGCAAAAGAAAGAAAAATGCGGAAAATCAAAATCTCTATAGTGTCTGCTTTTTATCATCCTTTCTGCACTTTAGCTCCTTTTCTGAATGGGAGCCAGCAAAATGAAAATAAAATGTAAAACCATGTACATAAATGCAGCATGGGAAAAAAAGAAAATAGCTCCCAAATATTTAAAATCATGTTTATTTTATGGCTGTAATACTTGGTAAAAATAGCCCCCAAAACTGATTGCACATGGAAAAAAAGCAAACTCTGCTCTGCATCTTCAAAATGCAAATGTGTTAAAGGCACATACAAAACCAGAGCAGCACACTGCAAAAATGGATTTCCATGTGTTTCAATCAGAATGGATAGCACAGCTATTCCTTGAACCTTTACCATAAAGTAAATGTTGGCATTTCAGGTCCAATGTTCAGTTTCTCCTGGCACCCTAACATGCCCAACAGTTGTGTGTTGCGTTTGCCCACTGGTATTATGTTCCCAGCTGCCCACTCTTTTTCACTTCTGCAACTAGCAGGGTAATACATTTTGTAAAAATCTGCCTTGGATTCTGTTTGCCAAGGCCTCCATATAGACAGCAGCATCCACATAGCTTTTCTCACTCAGGCATGTCTCTAAAGATAATGGCAAGCTCAACATCTCCTCGGAAGAGCTCTCAGATTTGAGAATCCTTGAGGCTGTGAGGGGGAATATGCTGCAAATGCAGACTCAGGGTGTAATTACATCTGTAATAGTCTGTCACTCATGTAAGTGGGCCATCACCATCTTTTTCTCTTGGGTTCATGTAATTCTGAACGCATGGAGGAGGTTTTGAGAAATGAAAAAAAGCAATCTTCAAACTAAGTTGTAAAATAAATAAATTGGTGTGTAAAGAGGAGTGAGGAGATGGAGGAGTGGGGTGAATAGTGGCCAGGCAGAAAGGGACCTGGGGCTGCTGATCAACAGCAACTGAGCATGAGCCAGGTGTGCCCAGGTGGCCAAGAAGGCCAAAGGCATCCTGGTGTGACCTGCAGGAGCAGGGAGCTTATCCTTCCCCTGTACTTGGCATTGGTGAGGTCACACCTGGAATGCTGTGTCCAGTTCTGGGCCCTTCAGTTTAGGAGGGATTTTGAGATGCTCAAGCACATCCAGAGAAGGGCAATAAGGCTGTTGAAGGGTCTGGAACACAAGCCCTGTGAAGAACAGCTGAGGGAGCTGGGGTTGTTTAGCCTGGAGAAAAGGAGGCTCAGGGGAGACCTCATCCCTCTCTACAGTTTCCTGAAGGGAGGTTTAGCCAGGTGGGGTCAGCCTCTTCCCCCGGGAACCAGTGACAGGGCAAGAGGGAACAGCCTTAAGCTGTGCCAGAGGAAGTCTAGGCCAGACATTAGGCAAAAATTATTCACAGAAAGAGTGGTTGGGCTGCCCAGAGAGGTGGTGGAATCACCGTCCCTAGAGGCATTTAAAAAAAGACTGAATGTGGCACTCAGTGCCATGGTTTAGTTACTAGGGTGGTGTTAGGTCATACGCTGGACTTGGTGATCTCCAAAGTCTTTTCCAACCTCGCTGATTCTGTCATTCTGTCATTCTGTGGATGAGCTCTGCCCAGCTTGCCCATGGTAAGACCTGTAACTGTTGACACGTGAGAAAGATTTGCAAAGGGAAGAGAAATCTGCCACCATTTACTGAAATATTGGTTATGTTCTGTTTAATCCTTTTGTCATTCTTTTTTTGGACTTTCTTTTTTTCCCTTTGCTGCCTTTCCATGGAAACATAACACAGCCTATTGTTTTGTTTAATTTTTGTCATTTGCTTCTCCTCTATCGACCTCTTCTAATATGTGTGTAATTCTATTTTTTTTCAGACAAGCTAATGATCCAGGAAGAGGAAAGACATTTTCAGGGCAGCATGAATATAAATGATAAACTGTAAGTCACATTTGTTTGCACATGGATAGTATTTGTGGTTTCACACTGTTCCAAAGCAGAGGCTCTGCTTCCAAGAACTGGCTGAGTAGTTTGCCTGTTATTTATCACACTGTCCCAAGTAGATGATTTCTGGATGATTAACAGAGCTATCATTGCATTCTTACATGCAAGCTGAACTTAATTTGCTGCCTTTGAAACACTTCATAATTGTCAAAAAGAACAATAAAAAATGAACAGAACCCCGCAGGAATACTCATCTGCTAACCTTGCTGTTAAATGTCTTCTAAATGTTAGCATTATTTCAGCTGTAATTAAAGCCTAGATGAACTTTTCCAGCCTTCTCATTGTCCATGGCTTGCAATCAGTTGCAAACCCAAGCTTTCTTTAAATCACAGTGAGGAGATTAGACTAATGAGCACTGACTTCTCAGAGTGGGAAAGAGTTTCAGAGACCATGCTGGCTTCCCAAGAGCACAGGGAAGTTTACTCTCAGCATCTCAAAGAGGTTTATTAGAACAGTAGCTGCAACTACAAAATATTTCAGGTAGTTTTCCTCTCTCAGTTTAGGAGTGAGATAAGCAGAGCCCTCAATAAAGGGTGATGCTACCAAGGAAATACTTTCTTCTATTAGCCAGGAAAACATCTTCCAGTCCTCCTCTTCATTCTATGGAAGTGAAAGGCGTAATCTGAGGCTGCCCTTGGAAATGCAAATTCGACATAAAACCTACTGAGTTGTCTATTTTCTTACCACATATGTTTAACAAATCCCATTTACAAGACTTGCTCTGTACTATGTTGGGGGAGTTATCTGTGCTCTGTTTAGGAACATTTCATGATTAAAGGATAGGAAATGATTATTTTTACTTCAATTGGTTAAACTGCTCACATTGCATTGTGGTAGCAAAGTCTGTGACCTGAGAAAATTTGCCAAGTTCCATGACACATGTCTCAATACAAGCAAGCAGTTTATAAACCCATCTTGGGTTACTTTATTTTCCGTTTCTGATCTGTGGGAAGCTAAAGGAGAATCTATGAATGTTATTATTATCATTAGGTTCACTTGTTTCATATTGCTGAGCCTGAGCATCAGCTCTGTGGAAGTAGAAAAGAGTCAAAAATATTCTTTAAATCTCTTGTCATAGATTCTAAGCTGTATTTGTCGCTGTATTTCCTGCTTATTAATGTGATTCATCTATTTAAATATTTTAAAGAGGATTCAATCTTGGAGTATGCAGATATACACTTAAATTCCTAAAGACCTACTGGAAACGCAAGGGATTTTTCAGAAATAACTAAGATGCTTTCCTATCAATTTCTTAATGGCTTTTTATTTTCTGTAAGTAATGTGGGTGCTGGACCAAGGGAGAATGGAAAAGAGAAAAGTCTTCATTTTACCCAGAGGGAAATGGGCCAAGGTCAGCCCTCTGCCCCTGCACTAACAGGCCTTTGCCAAGAACAAAGTTCCTCCTTTTAACTCATTTTATCTTTGAATACCTCATAGGAACTCATCAAAACCCCCCTCTGAAATGTCTTATTTTTCTCAGTGAAGACAGCCCTTTTGCCTTGGGGTTAGACTTGAAATCCAGTTCTGTTGGGAAAGTGTTTAATCCAGCGTCTGCTACAGAGAAAAACAAATCCAGTAATTTTCCCATTCTTGATGTAGATATAGCAGTAGCTTGAAAAATGTAAATTATGATACTTCATGGTACCTCCTCTGTGGTGGAGGTCTATTTTGAGTCTGTTTTCATAAGAATAGGACTCTTAACCTGACCTGCATCATTTTTTTCCTCCTTTTTGCTCTTTTTTCCAGATGCTATCTTCTGCTCTGGCAGTATGGCCATTTTCCTGTCAGAGAAGCCCAGCAAAAGGAGGAAAACAAATGCAAAATTTCCTACTGAATGATTGAAATCACCTGGAGTAGCATTTGAAATAATGAAAGCTGACTCCCATTAGCAAAGTCCTGTGCCCACTATTGAAACTAAATTGTGTGCTGTGGAATTGCAGTCCTGTCTTCAAAAAAAAAAAAAAATTTTCCTGCTGGGAGAGCACTGAATGACAAAATACACTCTGCTTAAAATAACACAGGGATTTATATCATTCATGTCAATACAAGAAAATACTAATTTACAGATTATTAATTAGAAAATTTTGCAACAGTTTCAGTGCCAAATGTTAATGCATTATGCAGTAACATCTCTAGATTGTGATAAATTTTGAATTATTCTGAAATGGTTTTGAAAGTTATACAGAATCCTGTGATTGACTCTTGATTTCTAAATGCATAGAAGATGCCATAAGCCTGTAAACATCCATATCCTGAATCAGGTCTTACTGAATACTGTTTCCTCCAAAACCTCTGATTCATGTTCCAAAATTTGAATGTTCATAAGCCCATTATTTGGCCAAATGCTGTAAAGTCAGTTACATATGACTGCTGGCCTGAACAATAGCTAAAGTGGTGAATGTACATTAATTCTTATTCTTTTTCCATATAAATGGCCTCAGCTAGTTATTCTCATAGGTTTAGTTCAGCAAACAGTCCTCTGCACTCAGTGGATTAGCTGATTTAAAATACTTTTATGCATGACAAGAATCTGATCACCAAAACATACTGAACGTTACTTCTGGAATTCATGCTGTTTTCCATTTTACGCTGTTAATGGAAAGTGGTACAAATGTCCCTCATGAGGCCTTGAGAGAGGACGCTAGATAGCAAGATGTGTCTGGTTGCAAGTGTCTGATTAAAACTGATGGATCCTTCTGGAGAAACCTTAGTGGCATAGAGAGACCACTTGGTCTCTTTCTAGTGTTTAAATTAATGTGGTGTATTTCAACTTTGCTACACTCAAAAAGTATTTCGTATGTATAATAAAAGAACCTTTTGTGTCTGTGATGTGTAAATGTAAGAACAGTTGACATGTGCCAAGCTCATTTTACAACCGAAAATGGGAAGGAGGGTCAGATCTGCATACTTAGAATAAATTTTGAGAAAACTCTACTGTATCTTAAGTGTAATCTTAGTTGTTAGCTAGCCCCACAATTCCTGTTGAGACCTCAGGGGATATGAAATTTATCTGACATTTCTTCCTCTCAAAAAAGTCCTACAGAGCTCTGTCTAGCAGTCCCTCTCTGTTTTTTCCAAGTCTGGCAGCACCCAGAGTGTTTGAAGACCAGCTGAGTAAGGGTCATTTGAATATAGTGTGTTAATCTTTAAAACTTGAAAGATTTTCATGAGAAGTCTCCATGAGAGCTCAGGAGAGTTGTCCTGGGTAAGAAAAAACCAGGATAGCAGTTTGGTTTATGTGGCTCCTGGCTGCTACACCAGAGCAGAGACCAGAGCTGACAGAAGCCTGTGAGCTGCTGCTCCAGGAGCTGCCTTGGAGAGGATCTTGTTATACTCCAACTTTTCACTGTTCAGAGGAGACTGAATTGAAATGAAATTCAGGATGGGAGTCAGCCATTAATGAAAGAGAAATTTTTGCTGTCTTGTGACTGTTCAGATGCAGTTAGCAGTAATTATCTTTATTGTTCCCCAATTAGCAATAGTTGGCCTTCTGCCACCCTGCTTCACAATGGTAATACTAAAGAACTGAATTCACATGTAGCCTATTACAATTTCTGGCGTGCAAGAGTAGCCTCGGCTTATCTATTTTTTAAAGAAAAATATACATTGTCATTTCCTAAGAAAGCTGAAAGGATTGAGCACAACAAACTTGAGACTTGTCACCTGCTACATATTACTGTTATATTTTGGTATACTTTTACAGTTCCAGGCTCTGCTTTTCATGCTGGGAAGATTTCCACCACTTAGATCTGACAGCTGGCATTTCATCTATGCATCATTTCATCTTTTAGTTCCTTGCTTCAGTAAGAGTGCATTTCCAAAAGCAGCTTTGGTGCAATTCGTGTGTCTGTGCATAACTGAGTGGTCCACCAAGAAACCATCTGACTCCTTGGTTCTTTTGGTTCCTCAAGGCATCCTTGATTTTAGCCTCAAACTGGTTCTCAGCATCCAGGGAATTTCATTAGATTTCAGCATTTCACATGAACAACATGAACAGCAAAAAGGGCACTAAGAAAATGTGTAAGGTAGTAATTATTTCACTTTACAAAAATTGAATTAAATCTCAGGTTTTCTGAGCTACTACATTCAGAAAATGGCCTTTAATTTCAAACAGTTGAAACTGAGTTCCCTCTTTAAGAATTATTATTTTCTATTCAAAGAATCATAGAATCATTAAGATCAGAGACAACCTCCAAGGCAAGATCACCAAGCCCACCCTTTGACAGAACACATTTCAGTTCTGTTGATTCTTTATTGTTCTTTTTGACAATTACTAAGTGTTTCAAAAGCAGCAAGATAAGTTCAGCCTGCATGTAAGAATGCAATGATAGTTCTGTTAATCATCCAGAAATCATCTACTTGGGACAGTGTGATAAATAACAGGCAAATTACTAAACCATATCCCAGTGTACCACCTCCACTCATTTTTTAAACACTTCCAGGCATGGCAGCTCCACCACCTGGAAGAACCTGTCCCAATTCTTAACCATTCCTTCAGTGAAGATATTTTTCCTAGTATCTAACATGAACTTCCCCAGGTGCAATCTGGCTCCTTTCAGCAGCTGTGGAGAGCAAGGTCTCCACCGAGCTCTTTTCCTCCAGGCTGGACAGGCCCAGCTCTGCCAGATGTTCCTCATAAGACCTCTCACAGGCCTTGGTGCCCTTTGTCAGACACACTCCAGCACCTCAATGTCCTTCTTGAAGTGAGTGGCCCACAACTGGGCACAGTGGCACTCAGGGTGATCTGTTCCATGATTTTCCCCAGCACTGAGGGCTGACAGACCTGCAGGTCCCTGGGTTCTCCTTCCAGCCCTTCTGACATGTGGGTGCCACACTGGCTGGCCTCCAGCTGTCTGGGACCTCCCCAGTTAACCAGGGCTGCTTCATAACAGAACAAATTTCATCTCCACATTCAGTTCTCTTTGAACTTGCAAATTACACACTTTTAAAAATCTCTTGTAATACTTTTAAAGCACTGATGCTCACATTATTACTAATTTTCAAACTACACTTTAAGTGGTGTTGAATTTGAGAACAATTGACCATTTATGTGTATGTGTGACAAAACCACATATCACTATTTAGCTAGTCTTTTAAAAAGCTCAGAAAACTAAGAATTACTGTGAGAAAAAAATCCAAAAAAATGAAATCAGAAAATGGTATCTATTGTACTAGGGCAACTGTAAACCTCTACCACTGTGACAACATGCAGTGACTCTATTCTCGTGACTAAAGCATATTATTAGTCTTATTTCTACATTAGCTTAAGCCTCTTAAAAAGAATGGATATTTCCTCTTTGTGATTTCCCTCACAGAGACACATACTGCTCTTTTAGTTCCACATTTGGTTACCTTATGTTTGCTGCTTTAATATGTTCTGATTACTTTTAGAAGGAACATTATTTAATTTCTGCTATATAGCAGCCTTCATCTTATAATCAGTTCAGTTTATCTTCTGTTTTTCCTTTGTAGAGGAGAGCAGGATGCCTCTCTTTTGAATTTATCTTGTTTTGAATCTCTTGTAATAAAGTGGAAATAATGAGGTTGAAAGCATCACTATACCTGTGTAGAACAAAAGGAAAGAGAAATCATTAACAAACACTTGGTGTACTTGGTCATTAGGTCCATCCAAGCAGCACAGGAGGACAAATACACCAGTTAACAAGGTGTAATTCTTTTGAAGTAGATGGAGGAGGGAATGAAGCACAGTGTTTTCATTATGCTAATATGACTTCCTTTTAGTATCCTACTATTTTTTAATTGTTTGAACCAGTGTTTTGACAAGTTGAAGCTAGCTGAGCAAGTGATAGTTGAATTTTTTAGATTGTTTGGTTCATCTTTAATTAGTCCATTCTACTGGACTTTTCAGCAATTATTGTTAATCTTTAATGTAGCACCTTAATGATTTCGTGTAAGGACTGCACGTTTCAGAACAAACTGCTGCCTTAAAACAGAAGAGGAAAGTGGGACTCCAGCTCCACAAGATAAAGTTGAATGTCAGCTTTTACAGAGCTTCTGATAAATAACACTCTGAGTCTCTATTGTGTTTTAAAGGCCATTTGTCCACTTAAGAAACACTTTGAGAGCATCTGTTGCTGTCGTTGTTTTGCTTCAGTGCACTATGCACTAAAAACTTTATTTCCACAAGGGAAATTAGAAAATCCACATGCAGAATTACCCCTATAGCTCCATGCCAGCTGGAGAATATTCACAGCAGCTTCTTCTTGTTATTTGATTTAGTTAATCAAGAATGCAAAATAAATCCAAATAAAAATAACAAAATAAACTTGTGGGGTTTTCTTTCCTTCTCTCTGACTGACAGTTGCAAAAACACTTGAAACTTCCTTTAATGCCTTCTGCCTTGGGACAAGTCATGTATACTTTTATAAATGTGCTCAAAATTGACAATCTCTTCTGCTCTGTAAGTGAAACTTCTGGAAAAGAAATAACTACTTAAAAATCAATTCTGGAATAGAGTAGATACTTCATGAACATATTGTTCAAAATCTCCATAACTGCTGGATCTTTCCACTATGACAATTTTCTGAAATCTGGTATATTTGCTGAGCTAGAGGAGATATATTCTACTTGAGCACATGTCCTGGGAACTTGGTGTTTCAGGAGTTGCACAGAAAACAGGAGAAAAACATAGCCAAAACCCCGACAAGTTGGATTTGATGTGGAAGAAGAAGCAGCAGATCAATAAAAGCCTCACAAGTGCTTATCCACAGGAGAGGGGACATTTGCTGCAGGAAACTATCAAACAAGCAAAGGGGCTGTTGAAATATTATGGAAAAAAAAGTTTTAAGAAAGAGTTTGAAGACACACTGGGAAGTTTTGCACATATTTTAAGAGGTTGTTCTCGAATATTAGCGATGGCTGGAAAGAAAGAATAAAGCTGCTTTTTGAAAATCTAGCCAGGTACAAGCAAGCCACATGATCTGAACAAAGCCAGAAGTTGGCTTCAGGGACAAATGAGAAGAAAAATGCTGTTGTTGGCTGGGAAAATTCTAAGAAGCCTTTCTTTCATATGAAAGAGAGGAGCAACCTCAGAGAGAAAATCCTTGCAAAGATCTTCTGGGTGTAGAGGAGAGGTGTCACCATCATATTTTCTGAAAAATCCCTTAATCAGGATTTCTTCTCCTGGGAAGCTGAGAAGTCTCAAAAAAATGAAAATAATAATTATTAATTTGCTTCTCCTGTGTTTTGCTGCTTTGGAATGTAGTTGGAGAGTGTTTATACAACATGTGAATTGTTTTTATTTAATGACCAATCATGTTCCAGCTCTGTCGGGACTCTGAAGCAGTCATGAGTTTTTCATTAGTATCTTGTTAAGCCTTCTGTCTGTATCCTTTCTCTATTCTTTAGTATAGTTTTAGTATAGTATTTTTAAATATAATATCATAAAATAATAAATTAACCTTCTAAGAACATTGAGCAGATTCATCAATTCCTCCTTCGTCCTTGGGGACTAGAAAATACCACAGGGAGGCGTGGGATTTACTCAGTCCCAAAAAAGCATGTCACATGCAGGACAGCAGAGCCTGGATAAAAGTCTGAGTGAATGAATCAGAACCTGTATTTTAGAGGTGTAAGAAGGGAATAAAGGCCTCAAATTATGGTTCTGTGTGATCAGTGACTTAATACTTCTGTCTATGAGAAATGAGAAAAAAGTATGATGAAAAATATTACTTTTATAGTGGCTATGTTGAGCTTGAATGTCTATAAAGAAGTGTTAGAGAGGGTATAGAATTCTAGTTTAGACAAAAGTATAGGATTTGTCCTGTCTAACATTCAATAGCTGCAATGTAGGTATTACCCTTCATAGTGAAAGATGCACAGTTGGATCATCATTCAGCAGCCAGAGATATTGTTCTTTAGCACTTGGGTTAATTGAACTATACAGTTCTTTAAATATTATTGGCTTGCTTTTCAGACTACACATATGGGAACAATGGGTTCCTCAGAAATAAACACTTACATTCAGATTACTGAATACCTGAATCCCAATTGTGGACACAGACTATGGGGTAGACACAAGGGAGAATTTTTGTTTGTAGATGACATTTACTTTAAAAAGACACACAGAAAAGACAGAGCTGTAGGAGCATCCCAAAGAGGGATGGAAAAAGACAAGGACACACTGAAGAACATACAAAAAGAATGGTTTGAGAGATAGGAGTATTTATTTACTTTAGGTCGTAACTAGAGACTGTGGAGAAACACAGGAAAGAGGGCTAAGGATGGTGAGTTGAGCAAACATGGAAAAACACATCAGAATTTGTCAGTTTTATCTTGGAATAAATAAGTCAGGCTTTTTGTGGAAGTGAGGGGCAGAGGCAGGCAAGGGTATGGTTTGAGGAATGTGTCAATTTGTTAATAATTCTTCCTTTTTTTTCCAAAATAGCCTCCAAAACTCATTTTTTTTCCACAACTCTTCCAAATCCACCTGTGATATGGGACCATAGCAAATATTGCATCTTGAATCATCAAGCAGAGCATGCAGGTACTGTTCCTGGAGGAGCCAGAGCCACTCTGGGTCCTTAGCAGAACTTTCTGATTCTCTTTGTTTCTCATGGCACTGCCCCAGGTACTCTCTTGCAGTGAATCCAGGTACTCTCTTTCGTCCAAGGCCACACTTTCTGGAGTGTCCTGCTCATTAATGAAGTAAAATATGGCAAAACAAAATCGGGTTCATTCACTTTATGCCACAGTTCACATGAGCAATGGTGTTTCTGTGAAACCTCCTCTCTTTGTTTCTTTTCCTGTCCTGCATATCTTCTATTTCTGTCTTTAAGGAAAACAGCCTAGAAAGGGAAAGTTAAAAGATGTAGTATTGCTGAAAAATTCATTGAATGCAGTTAAAAAATAATGCAAAAGGTGATCTGGGTGTTATTACAGATACCCCAGAAATAAAACTGCTCAGGACAAACTGTTGCCTGTATATTGCAGCTCTGGGACGTGGATGTCACAAGCAATGAGGAAAGATTATCCAGCAGGAAAAATTCAAGTTCTCAGCTCAAAACAGGCAGCACAGATGATAAATCATGATTCTCTATTTTCAGTATAATAAATTATAATTTGAGACTAAGTTTTGCAGCAATGGCAGTTGCTGATTCAAAGAAATATCCATTAGTCTCCGAGTTTTCTGGGGTGGGAGGACTAGGTGGCTTTCTTTGATTTTTAACAGACATCACTAATATTTCCTAACAATGCCATCTTCATCACTGCAAGGTGATTAAATAATTTTGTTTCAGTTTGATCCAGGCAAACTGGTCTTTTGCACTGCAGCAAGAATGCAGAATCCAGAGGAAAACTACTACTTCTCAGCTTGGGGAAAACTCAAGGCTTGTGCTGATTCTTGTCTTCTAAAAATACTCTGTAGCTGGCTGTAAGCCTACTTGGCAGGGCACTTGTGGGGGTTTTCAGGTTTGAAACTCTGCTTCAGGTGTTGAGTGTCACCTGTTAACCTTTTGGCAAAAAAAACATACATGGAATTTGGATTTTAGGAGAAAGGGCCTTGACGGAATTCCAGTAACAGTAATTTACTTGTCTGTGCAGCTCCATTGAAAATTCAGAAAATCATTTCAAGACTTCTGCCACTTCAGGGGTTACATTTCCAGTGTATTTTAATTCCAGCAAGGTTCACGTGTCTCTTAAAATAGAAGTACTAATTTTTCTTCTTTAGTTCACCAGTGGCCCCTCTAGTTAGATTACTGCCTGTAACATGGACAATGATAGGAGAGTTTTCAGGCAGTGTAAGACCCAGAGCTTTAGATTTTCCCCTAAAATGGACTCATCTGGGTAGGAAAACTTCCAAGGTTTTGAAAATGTGAATGAAAACAATAATATTTTTTTAAATTAAACCTGTTTCTGCCATGCTGGATACACATACCTCAGAGTATCACACAAGTGCATGAGAACAAGCTGATTTACGTCACTTTGTGTTCTGAAATGAGGGCAAAATTTGCTTAAAAAGACAAAATGCATCTATTTTTATACTCATGACTGCTTATGTTATAAATGAAGCTAATTTCAAAATGCTTTTCCAATCATAAAGGAACAGATTATTTTGCTGCATTACAATAGCACTTCCTCCAAATTTTTTCTGCACACTATTTGTTATGTGACACTGAATTACTCGTATTTCTAAGGAAAATGTTTGAACACATTTGAATCCAGTTTTGTGGATTTCCAATATTAAGATTTATCACAGTATTTTTTTTCTATCTTCTGATTTATTTACATTAAGATGACTTTGTGCAGTTATGAATACATTATGTTATTACATGTACATAAGGGTAAAACACCATAATAAGGTGCATGTTATGACTTTCTCTACAATAAAATTCCATGTTTTACCCTCTTGAGCACAGTTTTCCCCATCAGTCTGCTTTGGAGTTCTGTGTCACTTGGCTGCAGTCACCCTCATGATCCTCAGGATTTTAACTGGTTTTTTTCAGGCTGAAGTAGCAAATCTGGGAGCTGATACAATGCACACTGTCCATAGATGATAGGGATGATACAAACTGGTTCACTGGCTGGAGCTGCTTATTTCCTCTTTGCACTGAAATAAAAAGAAATCTAGCTGGCTTAGGCCGCAGAATGATCTTGGTCCATGGTTATGTGCAACCATCAGAAATGAAAGGCAGGATTCCTGCAGGCTGAGTCCTTTCTTTAGAGGAAGAGTAGTTTTACTGACCTGGTGGAAGGCAGGGCTGGGCCCTGATGGATTATTACAGGAAAATTTAATCACCTGTATTAAAGTCTCCATGAAAAAAATGCAGGCAACCTAGAGGGAAAAAAAGAGTGCAAGAGATTCATCTTCTTTAACTACATGAAGCAAATGCTGAGAGGGATCATCATGGGTTTGGAAATATATCAAAATAGAGTAAAACCAAGTGCTCATAGTATTACTTAATATAACTAACAAGAGAAATAATGAATCCAGACTGTCTAGGAACACAGGTGGGATGAAGTCAGGGTTAGTTTTACCCATCAAAGCACTGTGGTTTGGAACAACTTTCCAGCACAATAAATATAGCAAAAGCCATAGAGAGCTTAATCTTGATCAGTTTTTTAAAAATCATGCCATAAAATCTGAGGTCTCCAAGTGATATTTTATACAAAGTTTTGAATCTTTAAAATGTCAGTTGAGTCCACTACACTCAACTGTAACTTCAGACAATGTTTACTGAAGGTTTTTGAGTTGGAAGAAGCATCACTGTTTTATCTCTGGCTCAGAAAGCCTTTCCAGTTGTTAGGAGACAATGATATTTTATCACAAACTAAATAACTTAAGAGCAGAAAACATATAGCAGAATGTAGAAGGTTTTGTACAATCCTATGGCTACACATTTATAGTATCACAGGATTCATAAAAATTCAGCATAAATTTATTGAAACACTGTAGCAGTTGCTTATTTATACCTACATTTATAATGTTTATAATTGGAAAACCTTTGCCAATAAAATACTTCTGAAATGATCTGTGTTACTAGAAGTCTCTAACATTTTTCTTGTATTTTCATGGAACACCAGTTTCTAAGTGAAACCCATAAATCCTTTCCTCTGAAACTTCTTTTTATTCTCAGTAGCCAAGTGTGTATCACTGTTGATATTTTCTGAAAATATTACTTATATGCCAAAATACCTCTAACATGAAGATGTATGGAATGTACAAAACAGGTTGAAATAGGGGTTCCCACATGAGCAGTAATACTTAATGCCATGGTCCATTGAAACCACATGGAAAGCTCCTCAAACTACTTTCAGAACAGCACAAATGGGATTTTGGGGTCTTTGAAAGGGCCTCTGAATTGTGTCTCATCAATGGTTTCAAGGGGAAGGATGAAGACTCTGTATTAGAGAACACATCCATTCCATGAAAAATAGAATGGCAAATACTGTACCAAAAATAATCCTTATTATTTGAGTGGTATTATCCTGAGCATTCTCCTCTCCTGGAGGCAAAGAGAGAGGTGGAGGCTCTCCAGGCATTTAAAGACTTTCACAGTGTCTGAAACCTGTCTTGGAGTTCAACCCCACCGTGGCTTTTTAGTGTCTCTAATGGGCATTCTGCTTCATAATTTTGAATATAATCATGACTCCCCTAGGTGCCTCCCTCTCTCTCACCACAGAGGTTTTACATTGTAGTCCCAACCACTCTCATGCATTTTGCAGTTAGAATACTCTCTCTTCTACATGGCAAAACTGAATCTCTCAAGAATGCATTGCATACTTCAGTTTCAGGGTGAGCTTTCCTAAGCTAGTTCTCCCTGCATTACCATTGCATAATAGTTTCAGATTAAACTTTAAACATGCTGATGTTGCTTTAATTTGAAATAAATAGATTTTATTTACATCTTTCAGTTCCTTAATTTATTTGATCTCAGAGGAATCAGTTATTTTTGGGCATTGATTCATACTTAAATTATCTATGAGAAGCACATTAATGAGTATTATGATAATAACACTAATACTCTGATTAAGATGGTAGTTTTAAAACATGAATATAAATTGCCTTCAGCCTGAGATTTCATGCATTAACTTTTGGGAGAATATGCACTTAGCACAGCCAGATTGGCTGCTTTTCATAAAAAGATATTAGTATAGAAATCTAAAGTGAAAGCCCTAAGTATTTTTAAATAGTATTGATGGGTGTTTGCATCCAAGAAATATCACAGTGTTGGATGTGTTCAGTGTTTAAGTTCACCAATGCATGTGATTTGACACAAGTATATGCTTATAACAGAATCTTGCTGCAGAGCTGGGGAAGTGTGTTTGTCTGCATGCACAACAGTTTAAATAATTCAAGAGCAGACGAAAATATTGTTACTTGAATAATAGATAGGTCAGAAGACTGAGGAAGAGATATAAAATAAATTTTCAGTTATCTGAAAATCCCTGCTCAGTGACAATGAAGATAGTTTTGATGACTCAAAGGTTCTTTATCTTCAGAAATTAAGTGAAATGGCTGTCTCAGTAAGCAGTGAGCATTTGAGGATTTATAATGGAACAGTTATTCTGGCTACCTCACCACTTTTCCAAATGGGAACAAGCCTTGACTACTGATGTATTTATAAGTTAGCTGCTGTTGTTATTTAAAGTTGATGTTTGCAACAGTTGGATGACTTAAATGATTTATAGTAAAGTCAAGAATGAAACAGCTACAGCCATCCCAAATGTTTCTGCAAAGCCCATTTACCTTATTAGCACCATGTTTTCCACAGCTGAGGTGTCAGCACTATCTCAGACCAGATAGTAAAAATACTCTCACCATAAAGAAGGTAAAAGAGCTTTTTCTATCATAGACATTACTAGCAGGCATCTGATTCAATCATACATGCTAACACAGCTGAATAAAGTTGCCACTAAACACTGAGCTACCTGACCATGGGGAAGGATCCTGTGTGTTCCTTAAATCATCACTGGATATCAGCCCACAGCTCTGGGGGGGGGTTATCTGCTATGCTGCTACTTGGTGTGGTTCCTGTTAATGGAAATACTGGAAAATGTAGGTCTAAATGTGAGAAAATTGTGACTGAAGGATTTTTGGATCCTCCCATCAAGGAGAGGCCCAGTTCTCAGACCTTTATCCTTATTCTGCTGGCAGCATTCATGTAAAATCAGGCTTATCTACAGCAAGCTTCCACTGACAGATGAAAGCCCAAAGTGTTTGGGTTGGGAAGGCTGGAGAATTTGGTCATGTATTTTAATAAGCACCCACATACTCACTTCACAGCAGTTAGTAATGGGATACAAAGTAGTTATTCCCTACTTTAGTGAATCATTCCAAATTGTTCTCTCTTCTACGTGTATCTTGAATAACTCACTATTCTTTATAGAATTTTGTAGATCTCTTTATCCAAACTTTAAACAGGTAGCTCAATACTGATTCTTGTGGGTATCACCAGCCAATTTCTCTCTTCTTATATTATTTATAATTTTTCACTGTCAATAGCTCACAAACCTGCTTTGGATTGAACCAATTTTCTTGTGGAACAAGCCAAACTGATTTAATTTTCTCTCTAGACTACCATATGATTCCTTAGCAAATGCCTGTCTAAAATCCAAGTACATCCATGTCAGTCTCTGACTCCAGTGTTCTGCTTAAAAACTATCAAGTTTGTCTGTCCAGCTTTATCTTTAGTATTTCAATGCAGTTTTGTTTCCATGACAACATTCCCATCTATGTTTTGGTGACAACCTGTCACATGGGGTCTAGGGGGCTCTGGGACATCTCATGGCATTGGCATTGCCCAGCCTCACCTGGATGCCCGCCCAGGCCATGGGAGGGGGCCCAAGGACTGCTCTCAAAGTCCTCTGGAAGACAAGAACCAAGAACCAACAAAAAGCATCATTGGCTACGGCCCAAGCTCCAGCTCCTGAGCCCCAGTGGATGGTGGATGGTTCTGCTGGAGCAGGCACAAAGGGAAATTCCCTCCAAACATGGGGAAAGCAGTGAGAGAGTTAGGACTGGGAACACCAGAGGCACATTGATGCAGTCAGGACCCAAGGGATGCACTGGGAACAGACACAGCCCTTAGAGAGGAGGTTGTGTTAGACCTGCTGCCGTCCAAGGTGCTCTTCCCATGTGGGGTTTGCCCCAAGATTGTTGGAACCCAGGATATTCCTCTGGCTGCCCTGGAGGACTCCAGACCATGGCAGGTGGCTCAGAGACCTTGGCATGGAGTCAAAACCACCTGTGCCTTCGATTTTAATCCATGGAAACAATTACCAACTTTATGTGAAGAGTTACAAGCCACAAGAGTTTGAATAGAATGATAGTGAATTTATCACCAAGTGAAAATGTGGAATTATGGGGATTTAGAATGAGGGTTCAAGAGGTAAGATGGAGGAATCTGGGCATGTTCTGCCTTTCTCCTTGTCCTTCTTAGTCTCCATCATCTGCTGTGATGGTCGCTCTTTTGGATTGGTTTAGAGTAGAGACAGACTGTCTAACATAGGTGATAGGTATTGGAAAATTAATGTAAATAAAGTACATGCAGTTTTTAGTATAAAGAGATAGCACCACCCCAAGGGTGGGCAGTGTTCCTCAACACGACCTGCTGGACAGACCTCAGGAGGTCAGAGGGACAATGTATGAGATAAGAGCAGATAAACAACCTTGAGAACGAGAGCCAAGCAATCCCATCTTCTTTTTCAGTCTTGGGGCTGGGAAAAAGAGACTTTCCAACACCTCGGGGTCATCTTGACACCAGAGATCTCCTCACAAGATGAACTAAAATCTTACCCCAGAGCCAGGATGCCTGATGAGGCTGGATGATTTCAGTGTGGTCTTTCAAGGAATTCAGGTTTGGCTGAGGTAAAGCAGAGGTTTCTTCATGACATATTATATATTTGGGAAAAATAATGAATACATTTGTGGTATATTTTCTATCATGATTGCTCAAATATGGTAGGTTGTCACTCCACAGTAAGGGAGAGTGTGTTCATCAGATTAGTGCAAAGTAATTTAAAACTGCATCCTAGTATATTTTCTGAGTTTCAAACCTCTCTTACAAAGTTCTCTTTCCTTTTAAAAAGGAACCAAACTCTGTATAAATCATATTCAAAAAATATAAGAGGTATTGAAGCATGTTAAAGCTTTCTGTGTTAATGGATTAAAGATAATGAACTAGCTGTTCTGCAACAACTGCTTTTCTTCATTGAAGCAACTTCAAATTTTCCTTTTACCTGCCCTGTCAACACCATTCTGTGTCAAACGCACATACTGAAGTGAAATTCAAAATAAGAGTAACAACAAAAAATAAATAAAATATAAGATGCTTTTAAAACAGCTTGAACAGCTCCTGCTACTTCTCCCAAGGAAGAATGAAGGGATATTTCTTACCATGCATTAGAGAAAGAAGCGTTTCTCTTGAGCACAGGTCCTTAATGCCTAGCTCTAGTCATATGAGCATGGACCATTACATTTTAGTGAATTTTTTTCAAGTTGTTGAAGCCTTCAGAGGAATTTTAGGTGCAATGTTGACCTGATATGAGTATTTCACAGTCATAGGCCACCTTATACACAGGAAAGTCAACTCTACCAGGTTAGTAGGCATGATGGCCTCCCTGATTGGGGAAAAGACAAATTATAACAGCAAAAGAAGTTTGAGCCCAGTAGAGTCTCTTAAAAACTAAGAAGTGCATTGTAAACTGGAGGGGAAAACATTCTGGGAGGGCAAAAGTAGTGAGGTCACTCTTTATTTAATGCATTTTTTTAAAGTGAAGCACAAGTCCCTTGTTTTCTACCTCACATATAATCATCCAGTGGAATTGTCAAGAGCTCTCTTGAAATTCAGCTCATTCTCAAGTCCTCTCTGTCCATCATTTATGTGTTTTGCATTTCAGTGTGACAAAACCAAATAGATCAGTTTTTATGGTACAGACCTGCAAGATGGAAGACGTTGTTTCAAGTTTCCATTGTTTTCAGCCACCTGAAGGGAGAGAGGTAACTCAGCTCTCCCATTTATCCATGCTGCTGTGCCAGCCTCAGCCTCAGGTGGAGTCTGTGTTATGAGAAAGGACTGAACAGATACGGGTGGAACTTGGTGAACTGCAGGGAAAGGTGCTGGCTGTGAACCCCAAAGAAGAATCTCCTTCACAGTGTTGGGGAACAGCACAGCCAAACCGGAGAGCTCTCTAAAGGGAATCCTGAATTTTGAATTTCCCTGAAATCAGGGTCCTCACAAGAGTAAGCTGTAAGATTTAGCTGTAATACTTGAATAGTGAAACCAAAGGGGAATCCTATTAAATATCTTCTACAGACAGTTCTTAGATGCATCAGCCTAGATTATTCCACATCTAAAACATTTAATTTTATGAAAATGAAATGTTTGAGGTGTAGAATAATCTAGCAAGAGCTAACTTATATGATATATTTTCAAGAATTATTTCCACTGAAGAGTAATCAGGTATGGTCTCATAATGCTTCTCTTACTCAGCTTCTATTTATCAAATTTGTTGTGTCCAAGTTATGAGCTTATATCCATACTTGCTGTTATTAGCTTGTACCTTTTTATGTTTGGAAAGTACTTTTTCCAGGCTACTAGTGAGAAACCATGGGTCAGACACATTTATATACAAAACCACCATGTGTAGGATAGATAATGGCAATGAAATTACCGTGAAAATCATTTAGTCTGAAAGAGTGAAATTACATCTATTGTGCTCCCAAGGAAACAATACATGAAGTGCTAGAGAAGTGTTCTAATCAGATACTTTGATTAAGCTTATCAAGAGAAACATGAAAAGCTGCTATTACGAGTGCCCATTCCCACAGCCATTGGCAATTTTCATATATGTTTCCAAACAAACAAACAAACAAACAAAATAAATAGCAACCCCCTCATATCCTCCTCTAAATTAGGAGAACAAGTAGTACCAGTTTAGGTCAAAAATAATGTTTGTTTCCAGTACTTATAATGAGTTAGGTATCCAGATTTTGGCTGTTGGTTTTGTTTTAGACCAAGCATGGAAAATCTCAGTGGCATCACTGAGCTTCTTAAATCTTTAAAGCAGATCTGGAAAGACTAAAATAAAATTATTGTATTCATGTTCTTTTTTTTCTGTAATTCTGTCTCTTTCTAATCAAATTGAGAATGTGGCTAGGTCATAAACATTTATCTAACTCTAGCTATTAATTATCTGGTTTTTCTTTATGTGAAAGACCCTCTTATTCCCAGGCTGCCCCAAAATGCCACTGAGTTATTTTAAAAACAAATGTTCCTCTTTCCTGAGAACTATTTTCTCCCAAAAACTATGAAGCTGTGTTATCTCTTGGGTCCACTAAATCTCTTTCTGGATGAAAATTCAGGAATAAGTCATGACAGACTTTCTTGTCCTTATTCTTTCAACATATCCAGAGAACAAATAGAGCTTGGTGCCAGTGGAAGTGGCAGCACTCATTTCTGGAGCACAGCAGGCTCTCCTCAGAGCACTGTGGAACATGGGAAACCTCTGCCTTGCACAGAAAAATCAATTTTACATTGAAATTGAAAAGCTGGAGTGGAGCAGTCAGGATCAAACAGGGAGTTGCTTGATGAATTCTGTAGTTTAAAGACTTACTGGAGTGTTATCTTAAAAATGGATTGTGTTTCTCTTCCAAATTCTACTTTGGTGTCTGGCTACTTAGTAAACATCTATGTGATTTGTCTAATAATCCAGCCTTAGAATTCCTCCTATTTTGAAAAAGTCAAGTCCCCTAAGTAAACTGTCTTGAAGATAAAATGAGAAAATGCAAACTTTCTAATAACTTCTAATATTTTATTTTCATCATTGTATAACTCAAAAAAAATCATCTTTCTGCTTTTGCACTGTATAGAATAAAACCACTTGCCAGCTTATTGCAGGTCTGACAGAAATCAGGATTCCAAAATTATTTTCTTTTATTATTTTTATGTATAACACTCAGCTGAGCTCAGTAAATCTGTTTTCCAGGCAATTCAAATGAAATGAAGTCCTCCTTTTTCTGCCTTTCAGAGGAATGAGCCTACAAGAGAAACAGCAAGGTGAAATTACATTGAATAGATTGACTGCAAAGAGACTCTCAGCCCACTGCTCTCTGCTTTGCAAGGCCTTTTACTGCTGGGAGCCCACAACCAAATTTTCATTCCACATACAAATTTACATTCCTCACACAAATTTACATTCCACTTACAAATTTACATGTTTCAAAGGCTGGACAAGTACCAGATGAAAATTCAGCAACCATGGACTGGTTATTCCTTTGCAGGTCCTTCCATTCTACAAGTGGAAAGTTACATTAGCAATATATTGATAAAATTCTTACACACATTATGCTAAAACAAGGTCTGCTTGACTCAAGTGTTTGATGCAATAATTTTGCTTAATATAGAGCTAATCAAGGCTCCATCTTGACGTGATCCAAGAAAATAACTGTCTTCTAACCATCAGCTCCAATGGCATTAAATAATTATGCTTTCTCTCTTGCACGATGTGTAATTATAGTGTAGCAGATAACTGCACTGGGTATATTCTTGGATACCAAGATAAAGCCCTTACTTTTCTGCACAAATAATCTGTTTTTCAAAAGCCTTCAGATGTAAAAATGATGTTAATATATATGCTGAAGTAACCTCCAGAGACAATACCGAGGTAGCTTATCAAGCAGGAATTTAAAATGCCTAAGTCCACAATTTTATGATTTTAAAAAGGTACATTTTGACCTCGTAGTGTTACTCTTGACTAAAATAACAACCTATGCTGGAGTTTTGCTGAGTCTTCAGAAACTGAGGAAAATTTTAACCTGAACTGAGACAGCCTTCTCAATTCAGGCATCTGGTTTGTCTGTCTGTTTCCAACAAACAGATAATAACCTCCTGCAAATGCAGTCCATCATCCAGGCTGGAAACCAAAGTGTCCCTAGGCTCTGCAGTTGTTGATTTCAGCTGCCAGGAGATCAAAAGAGCCAAAAGGTTTGTTGCTTTGAGGGTTTTTTTCCCTTTTGAGGCTTCTTTAAAGAACAAGCTGTTACAACATCTCATTTCTAGCAGAAAAAAAAAGAATTAATTAATTAATGATTTTTTTTCCTACTGCATGACAGTGCTGCAACATTCAGGAGCTAACTATGGTTATATATATATTACTATGGTTATAAATGCTAAAAAGCCCTCATTCATATCAGCAATATAGTATTCACTGTTATTAAATATTTGAAAATATCATGGCTAGGGCAATGGTTCTGTTTTTCTTTGTGGCAATGGAACTATTCTTTGTTTAAAAGCTTTAATTTCTTATGCAGGAGGGAATTTCTCTAGGGAAAATGGTACACGTTAGTTAGAGGGAAGGAAAAATTTGTACTCATAAATTTTAATGTGTAATTTATTTGCTTGTTTCTGTGGATTATTCTGAAGAAAAATGTGCAGGGCAAAAGCCAGCATGGCTTGATTAATGGTCCAAAGGGCCTTTCAGGGATTAGGGATTTGGATGAATTGTTTAATAACATCTAGGGTTTTAAGAAGGCCCTTCTAAATGTTTTAATTTATACCAATACCTATGAAAATTGCATAATAATAACTCATACCATATGGTGAATGTAACTGTATTCCAAGGGCCTCTTTCCAATTTGACTTGCTCTGCTTTAACTCTCTCTTGAATTCATGGCAGTATGTTCTTGTCATGTACAGCAGGAGATGAAATACAAATTGGTCACTGGAGGTAAGAGAAATAAAAACATGTGCTACTAACTCCTAGTTCATATCAACAATACTGTACAAAAATAAAATTTAATATATATTTGAAACTAACATGCTTATGGTAATGGCACCCTTCCTGTCTACTACTGATTATAACTGGCTGCATACCCCAGAGATCACTGACTGGAAGGAAAGGGAGATCTACCTCTAAATTCTAACCAAAATTACATTTTAGTTAAAGAATTGGCAGTATTGGTGGCTTTGGCTAAGTATAGATGTAAATTTATTTTCCAGGTTTAAGCACAACTCCGTAGAGTGGTAATATGGAGTGAGGCTCTGTTGGAAAAACCCCACACAGCTGGTCCACAACCTGGACATGCCACCTCTTACTAGCAGAGTCTGCTGATTTAAGAACATCCTGATTACTAACATTGTTTTTTTTTCCAGGTATGTTAAAAAAAATGTACTGTCAAAGATATTGCAGGAAAATAATTGAAAGAAATATTTACTGACTGACTGTGTCTCATTCTATTCCTTTAATTTTATCTAAATCTAACGGTAGGGAACTTTCATTTTTAGATTAGGAAAAAAAGAATTTAAAAGCAAATAAAAAGAAAGGTAAACCAAATCTGAACTAAGCAAAGAATCTAGGCAAAAGCTTTTCCTGTTTGCACATAAACTCCAACCCCAGTTTGCTTAAATAAATCTCCAGCAAGGTTACTGAGAAACTTCAGACTCAGTGGCTGGGAAAACAACTCAGAATAAATGTACAAATATAGCATGAGTTTCCAAACTAGAATGATGCACAGAAATCTGAGTTGTTTCTGGCACAGAAGTTCATGAATTACATTTCCTCATGAAGAAATACATCAAGTAATTTGGAATTTTCCCAACAGAGCTACCAGGTACCATGTATGTATTGGAAAAAACTTACATGAATTTCTGGCTTTGCTGCAATCCTAATCCTCAAAACCAAATATAACAAACTATATGTGAAAAGAAAGCAGATGAAACATAAGGAAAGAACACAAAGCTGGAAAAGAGTAATTTGATCAAAGAGGACTAAGAGTAGCAATTTACTGCACATTTCCAACTGAACTAAAGATTTCACATACAGAAAGCTTTATTCATCACAGACCATCAACACTGACATCTTGGAGCCTTTTCTCTATGACAGTACCATAAATCCAGGAAAAATAATAGTTTCCACAGAGGCAATCCTTCAGCATGGGTAGATATAGAGCTCTACTAACCAAAGGAAATCAGCCAAAATACACTTTTCAAAAAAAATCTTTAAAAACTTGAAAAAACTCCCAATTCTTCACTGTAAAGCAAAATCAACACAGGAAAATCCAAGAGGATTTACACGAATACTAAGAAAATGTATATAAATGTTAAAAGATGTAGTAAATCACAAGGCTTACATACTTCTATAGTATTAAGAGCTAAATAAATCATAAAATTCAATCTAGGAAAACTTCAACAACAAAATTGATAAGGCAAATAGGCTACTTACAAAAGCATCTTAAAAAGAATGAAAAACTTAGCAAGAACAAGGCTTCACCAGTCTTCAAGCACATTTTCAGCCATAAAAGACTATGTCAGAGATATATCAAACAGCAACAAATACTTTAAAAAATATTTGATAGCCTCATTCTTGGAATATTATATAAGCAGGAAGAATATTAGATGGTTTTCTACCAGGGCAGATCTTGCGGAGATGAAGTGTACTCGATGCCAACAACAGTAGCACTGATGTCAGAGCGGTTCTCTCTGTGTGGCATTTGGCACTGAAAATACAAGTTTTTAAGATGAAGTCAGACAAAGTGAGAACAGAGTGATCCAGCAACAGAACACCATTTATGCTTTACTAATGTCAATCAGCTAACAGGAAACAGCACTGTAAGAAAAAGTGGCTTAATAATTAGTCGTAAAAACAATACAGTCATAAAAACCAAATATTTTCTAATTTTGGCACTGTACTTAAGGGCAATGGGTATTGAGCAAATTTGCTTTCATGTGGATATGAGAAATGATCAGATGAAAAGCTGTTTTGAACTGGAGTTGCATCATTCATTGAACCAAAAGAAATATGGTCACTGCAAATTTAGTAACTAAAGATCAAACTAATCCTTGTTTCGAAAATAATTTCCAATTTCACATCTGGAAGTCTCCATAATTTTAAGAGTTATTGAAAATTAGTAAATATTGAGCAGAGATTAATTTATAACAGATTTATAGGTTTATCCTAAAATTCTCTAATTCCAGCATGTCCTGGAATGAAGCTACTGCCTGACAGGAAAAAGTGGAAAATTGTCAGAGAAAGTAACTTCCCATGCAGGAAGATTTAGGGGAACTTTGAGAACATAAATATGTAAAAGAAGGGGAATAGAAAACTTTTTTCTTCTTTTTTCATAGCTCTTTTCTGATTGTATGGGAGAATCCAGATTCAGACTAAAGGCAAGCCATTGACTATTTTCACAGTCAGGCTTTTGCTGTTATAGTTACCTTTCATGCCTTGAGGAAAGAAAGAAAGAAGTTGTTACTTCTCACAAGATCCCTCATTACAGCTCTGAAGTTACTGCTGATTTTCGTGAATGCAGTTTCCTTTCACTTTAATAACTGAGAAATATTGACCTTGGGTATTTTGAACCTGCATTTGTGAAGCTGATGATGCCGACAGAATGAATCACGCAGGCTTGCATTTCCATTTAATTCATATGTCTTTTGAATTGGGCTGTTTTCACACATCATATCCTGAATTTAGACCTTGGAAAATTGAATTGCTAGTTGAATTATAGTTGTAAGTGGCACTTTGGAAAGCCTATAGAAAGTTCTTAGTTTTTTTTTCTATTGGTGATATGCAGTATTAATTTTTGAAAGTCATTAGGGTTAGCTTATCTTTCAGGAGAACTATTTTTGAATATGACAAACACACCCTCCCTCTCCTCTGCCCACATACAGCCCAGAAGAGTTGTTTTTGCTGGTGAAGGGGTGAGCCTGAGCCTGCAGGGACACTGAGCTGGTGGATGAGATCCACCAGGACACCCAGACCAGTTCATTGCAGGATGGCACAGGTGGAACCACGGTCCCCCAAAACCTGTTTGTTTTGCCTTTGAGCTCTACGAAGTTGGAGCCACTGCTGCCTTGAGAAGACCCTGCTGGGTACAGGTCAGGAACAGAGGTCTGGTAAGCCCTTCTTCCACCAGGAGCCTGTCGCTGTCGAGGCAGTCACGACACAAAGCAGAGACCACAAACAATCTCAGATGGCAACTCTTTATTATTGAACATGGCTGATTTTTTATACACTTTCTCACTTGTTTTTATACACTTTTTCACTTGTATATGCTTCTTTAACTATTGGCTGCAATAAGTCAACATAACACTACTGGTGAAAAGTTACAGTGACTTCAACTAACTTTTTAAAAATACTTTGTCTAGCTGCAAGGTTCTTTTATCTTTCTCCTCTTGGTCTCCTTGGTTACAGCTTTGGAGAGAGCTCCTTATCAGCTTCTTCTTGCTTCTCAGCTTCTTCTCACTCCTTTAGCTAACAGGCCCGCTGTTAGGCCCTTCCAGAAGAGGCAATGGTCCCACCTTCTCTTCCAGGCAGGAAACTCTTTGTGGCTGTTCTTTAGTTTGCCCCTGACCTCTGGTTTTATTTTATCATTCCTCCTTCCCTCACTTTTCAGCAGGAATCAACAATTCTGAGTCCTTTTTCCTCAGACCTGGAGCAGGAAAATTAAAGTGAAATGGTATCTGCCCTGCTGAGAGGCCCTGAGCTGGAGCTGTGAGCTGAAATTGTCTGTGAAGGCACTGCAGACAAGGCCTGGCCAGGCTTGGGCCAGAATAGGAGAAAACCCTCCTCAAATGGTCCCAGTCTGGGCTGAGCTTTATGCTCAAAGCAGCAAGAGAAGCACTTTCAAAAATCACCCCCATCTGCTGTGAGGTGAGTTACAGCTTCTCCCTTTGCCCAGAGGAGCTGAGGGTGCCCCATCTCTGGAAGGGTTCAAGGCCAGGTTGGATGGAGCCCTGAGCAGCCTGGTGCAGTGGGTGCCAATTTTGTCTGGGGAAGGTAGTTTGGAATTGGGTGCTCTTGAAGGTCCCCTCCAATCCAAGTGTTCCTAGGATTTCTGGGATTCCATGAAACCAAAGTATCAATGGATACATTTCTCACAGAGCAAGGTAGAAGGACACAATCCTGCTTTTAGCTGTGTTGGAGTTGGTCTGGGGTGGTACCACAGCCTCTCCTGGAACCCCTCCAGTGTCCCACCGTGTGCCCAGAGCTGGGGTGGGATCACTTAAGCATGATGCCCAGAAAACCAGAGCTCTTGTTTCCACTGTCTTTGGGGCTTTGTGTCTCAATATTACGGCTGCCATCCCTAAATGAATCAGTGATTGCTTTGCTTAAAAAAAACAAACAAACAAACAAACAAAAAAAAAGTAGTCTAGTGTTTAACTTCTTAGTACTGGAAGAATTATGGAATAACTATAAATATACATACCCTGCTCCAAGGCTAAGTCCCTTCTGAATGTGATTATCCTTGAAATATGTGAAGTTCTCAGTGCTTTTAAACCATAAATATGTCAGGATGAATCCTTTTTCTGACTTTCTGTTATATGAGTTGAATGTGAAAGGATTACTGTTTCAGTCTGCCTTTTTCCAATCTGGAAAGACATTTCTGGATGTGCATTTATTTATGTGCTTGAGTGAATGAAAATTCATTCTCTCATTCTTGATATATGGTTTATTTTATTATTAAGGTTACCATAAAGGACATTTTTGAAAAGTTTTTCTTTCTTCCTGATGGCTTTTTTGATTTTTTTTTCTCTGTGAAAAAAATACTATTAGTTGAGTGAATCCTGTAATTTCTATTGTCTTTTCCATTAGGTTTTTCTGGGGGGTTTTTTTGTTTTTATTTTTTTTGTAAGTCAAGTGAGGGAGAAGGAATTCAAAGGAAGAAATGTCAGTTTAGCCAGCAAAGGAAAATTTCAAAATTTTGTTGAGCTACCATGACTATCTATCATATATTTTATTGTAATCTGTTCATAATTTCCTGATCAGCTTGTCTGTAGATTGAGACCTGGGCAGGTATGCCCTGGCTCAGGTATGGTTCTTAGAGATAAGCAAGCCAATCTATTTCCCTCAGCTGCAACCTGTTCCCTCTGCTTGTTCATGTATAAATTCAGATATTATAGATTAGAAGATGGAGGAAGGAGAGAACTTGATTCAGATAAGTTACTACTAAGGGCTTATCTAAATTACAGTTCAAGGAAAAAAACAACTTTTTAAAAATATGTTAGATATTCTAGATCTGCGTGAGGAAATTAAAATAAGCTCTTTAAAAAACAACCAAAACCTAAAACCAAAAAAGGGATCAATCAATCAATCAATCAATCAATCTGTACTATGATATCTCATCCAAAATTTTCCTACAAGCTCCAAAACAGAAGGTTCACAGAAAAAAATTGTGTTGCTTTGCAACATAATCACATCATCTGGGCTGCTTCTAATGTACATCTTATGGAGCTTCCTTTTTTACAAAAAACTGCAAAAGGATTTTTGTCATACAACCAACATTCTAGAATGCATTTCTGAAAGCAAAATAATTTTTTATTCTTAAATAAATAAAATTTAAAATCCAAATGAACCCCAAATGAAAGAAAGTATGCATACACAATAGATTGTACAATATTTTGATACATGGATTTTAATGCATAGGACAAAAGAATCTTGAAAATATTCTGAGAAGCTTAGCCTAGGAAATCAAAAGATCCTAGGCAAGAAAGCAAACCATGCTGGGTGGGTCTCATGAGTTGGTGTAGGATCTTATTGTTCAGCTCTCTGAAGGAACTCAACCTTAATAAGTAAATTATGCAGTACATGGTAGTTCTCATATCCAAGCAAATAACAAATGTTCAGGGAAAATGTCAGCATAACAGTTATCTGTTTCCTAAATTACTAGGTATGTTTTAAGACTATTCTCACATCAATCATATTTTGATGGGAAGACTGGTCCCCCTCCTGTGTATTTTTTGAAAATGATAGATGAGACAAAACAATAACTAAAAATACAGGGAAGTAAATATTTTCAGATGTGCCAACTCTGGAGTCAGCACGGAGCATTTGACATGATGAATTGGTTAAATGGGTACAAGAAAGAAACTAAACAAGTTTAAGTTTGTAATAGGCATCTGCAGCCTGAAAACTTGTCCAGTTTCTGAGGAATGGAAAGATGAAAAACAGCAGAAACTTTGTTCTGTGTTTGTGTTTCCCTCAAAGAGAGTAAAGAAGAATGTTAAGAGAAAGAAATATATTCATAAATCCTATATTGCCCACAGTTCTGTTGACAGTGTGGACAGCTGGGAGAAGTCGAGCCTTTTTCTTCTACTGTGTGTCCCAGAACTCCAACTTTCTGCCTTTGCATCAATATGGCAAAATCTGTGATTTTCTTAGAGACCTCCTTCAAAAAAATTGCTTATTTATCTCAAAATATAGCACCCAAATGAAATTTATACACTCAAAGTGTAAGAAATCTCTTTGGTTTACATCAGGGTAATGCAGAGTCAAATTCAGCCAATGTTTTAAGTATTTATTTTGCTTATTTTTCCTGCTTTTTGGAAAGGTCCATCATAGTCTGTTTAGTCACTGCAGTCTCAGTAACAGAAGATATTGCTTCATCTGTTTTCTATAGAAGGTTGGTGGTGTTCAGGGATTTAAACGTGGATAAATTTGCTATGAAGCACTGGTGGATTTGTAAAACCAAAATGAGAACTGGATACCCTGCTTCTCCAGTAGTGATTGCCAACAACACTTTGAAAAATAATAAAAATCTACTGTAGTAGTCCTCACCTAAAGCAAGAATCTGAGTTATATCATTGCTTGTGTCATCGAAGATTTTGTGTTCCAGGGCACACAGCCCTGTATACTGGAAAATACAGGCCAAGGGAAATGTAGCCACACAAGATGTCCACAATCTTTGTGCTCAGAAGATAGAGGCAAATATTTTAATAAAAATAAAACTTAAAAATAATAAAGAAAAGGAGGAATTTTTCAGGTTTTTAATCCCACCAGTTTTCCCATGTAATCAGAACATCCAAGGACATCCCAGGAGGATTCAGGTTCTTATTTCTTTCCTCACACAGGGAATAAGCAGCTATACAGCTGGTTTGGTGCCTGGGGAACAGAAAAACTGGTAGTAATGCCATTGTTGTACATTGTGACTGGAATTCATCTAATTCTTTGTCTTTTGCAGATAGGTAGTTTCCTCCTCTATATGCATCAGAAAGGGAAAATTAAAACATCCTCCCTCCTCCAACACCAAATGAGGTCCCAGAATGTCAGTGCTGAGGTCTGTGTCTGGATAGAGTCCAGTCCTCTTGCCATTCCTAGGAAATCTCTTACTTTTTCTTAACAAGTTTTGAATAAAAAGAGAGCCAGATTTGCTTGACAGGACTATTTTTCTTTTAATTTTTTTTCTTTTCATTTTCCATTGTCTGGAATGAAGTTCTGCCTCATTTAGTTGCATGTCTCGTCCTTGCTCTGTCCCATATTTGGGGTAATACTCCCATATTGTCAACAATCCCTTTGTTATCAAAAATACTTCAGTATTGGCATAGGCCTTTTCAAATTTAAAAATAAGGGGATAGAGGACACTACTGTGTCAGGACAGTGACGCTGCTGTGACTACTGTGTCACTACTGTGACAGGACTATGGATGGAAATTGAGCGCAATTAAACCCAGAAACAAAGCACAGATAAAAAGAGAATACACTTTATATTCTTTTTGTAAGTTTGTGCAATTAAATTAGTCACAATTAACTTTTTTTTTCCTTTTATTAAAACACTTTTGTTTACAAAAATTGAGAGCCAAGATTTAATATTTTAGAAACAAGTTAAACCCTTTTAATCAGAACCTAAATGTAATTTTGATATTGGTCAGAATGTAACCTAGAATGCATGAAGTATTTTTGTAGATTAGCAGTTAAAGTTCACCTCATTTAATAAGCACCATTTAAAAGGTGGGCAGGACATCTAAGAAGCTCCATCTCAGTGGTGGGTCAAAGGCACCTTCTGAAAAGAAATAGACATCCCAGACTGTTGGGATGAGCTGCTTTTCCCCTGCTATCTGTTTCTATAAATTGCTGGGAAAAGGTGACCCAAAAGGTTTCACTCAAATATTTTCCTCTCAGGTGAACCGAATCCCATTTAAGATTAATAAATTCAGATAAATACTAAAGTGGAACCAACAAACCAGGTATTCTGCAATGCAGGGTATTTTTGTGGCTTCCCACAAGTAAAATTATGGTTTGGATAATAAATGTGCCTATAAATATCAGGTAGCTATGGGAATCTTCAAAGATTGCATGTTGTTGGAAGGATAAATAGGGACTGACTGTCAGTGCTGTATGGATGGTAATCTTTCTCACAACAAAATACTTGTAAGTTGCTATTCACACATGAAACATTGTAGAGGAAAATATTTAAGAAACAAATATAATAGCAATTGGACAGGAAAATATTTAAGAAACAAATATAATAGCAATTGGATAGGAGTGAAAACGTTAGCATACTGGGTAGGTTTCAGTAGTCAACACAAACTAGAGCCCATCAGACCCTGGGAATTCCTGAATGTTCTTTGATAAAGTTCATTTTCACCACACAGCAATTATTACAACCCTATAAGGCAATTTGATTCTTGCCTCAGTCTCAAATAACCCTTAGATGACCTAGGCTGTTGGCTGGCCTTATTTCTTCACACTTCCAGGGATAAGAAAATATTCAGAAAGTTTTAGGGATTCACCCAAAGATTTAGGAACTCAATAGTTAAATGCTTTAATTTTGAGCTGCTAAAGCCTGATCCCAGAACAGAGTTCACTGCACTCACCAAGCTGCACAGGAAGATGAACACCCAGCTCTTGTCTCACTGACCATGGAGACCCGTCAAGCAGACCAAAACAAAACCCTGAAGTTACCTGTGACACACAACCCACCTTGCAGCACTTTCCCCAGTGCACTCTGTATACTCAAGTTCTGTAGTCTATAACCATTCTTTGAAGAAGGTCACTTTCTTTTTCTTCCTGAGTAAAACTTTTTTGCTTCTCAAAATGTAGGAACCTTCCCTATTTTTACGCCTTTGTACTACAGGACACAAAGCTCTAAAAGAGAGAAAGAAACACAATCATCTTTCCATCTCAGCAGTTCTGCACCCATCTCTCAGGGCAATGTGCTCCCTGCAAAGCTGTGAGCTGCCTGGAGGAGTGGTGCAAGCTGCTCCTGCTGAATTTGCTCCAAGACACAGAAAGCAGGTAATTAGAAACTGCTATAGACTTCCATTTTCACAAATTATATACCTGGGGAAAATGACAAACTTCGGTGTTCCAGGTGGCTTCATCAAAGTCACCGACAGAGAAAAAACAACTTAGTTGCAGTAAAATTAAGCACACTTAAATTTCACTTGTTTTGCTACAGTTTAGTAACTTTGTATTGTCTTGCTCTTTTGGTTAACAAGAAATCTTTTCCCCAAATTTGTGTTTTCCCACCAAGATTAACTTCTTTCATAAAAGACACCTACAAGACTCCCAAACCTTGCCCTTGATATCTTGAATACACTCAGATAAAAGTGTTTTGATGGAAAGTAATTTGAGCTACAAATTTTACAGAAACAGCTCTTTAACCATAGGAGTGATGTGTGTGATCCTGCCCTGCCTGTCAGGAGTGTGTATGTATGAAAAGAGAAAAGCTTATAAGATATAGATATGGAAGATATCAAATTTTATAGGTAAAATATATTTATATCAGCACCTAAACTTCTGTTAGGTTACCATTCAGGCAAACTTTGCATTCCATTAAATGAATCTTTAAACAGTATTTGTTACTAGAAGTCCGGGAAAATATTGTCAGATGATAAGGAAATTCCTCCATCATTACTTGTTGATATATGTATATAACTGTCCTGAATTTGTCCAGTGTGGATTAGAAGTATTTGTGCCAACTGATTTTATCTCTTTCCTTACCAGGAAACTTCTTTATTTTCACAGTGAGAAGCAAAGAAAAATACCATTTTCCCTCCCTTTTCATTCTGGGATGAAGTTTATCAAAGGATCAGAGGACATATCAAAAGAAGACTATTGTCCCAGCTTTTGCTGAGTGTTATTTGGAGGTAAATGCAGAGAATGAGAATAACCTATAAATTCAGGAAAAAATAAAACCACTGTTTTGACACTCTGCTCTCCCAAGATACATGTTCAAGAAGATTGCTACTCTCCAAGAAGGATTACAGTCTTTCCATTCACATTTTCTGTTTCCTGGGAGTTGCCCATGCTGGAGGCTGAAGTGGGACCTCTCAGCCCCTGAAGGCTGACTCTGTGTTCAGGGAGATGGGTTCTTTTTACCCTGACCTATGCCAGGAAAAAGCAAATGAAAATGCGACATCAAGCATACAGCTCTAGACTCTCAGTTACACAACTCAGTCTGCACCCCTGCAGCCAAGAATCATTGTGCCAGCAGCAGGAATGAACCAGCAATTTCTGGTATCTAATACTCAACAGTCTTGCAGAATATTAATATAGTCTTCACTGACCATTTCATGAAAAGAAGAATATATATACTACATGCTACATGTAAAACCCAAGTTGTTTTGGAATAAAGGATCAGATTTTATAGACTGAATTGCCATATCAAATTCATAAGTAGCTTTACAGTCTATCAAAGTAAATTCTCTTCAGGCACAAATGAAAAATATATAGCAACAGCAAAAAAAGAAAACTTTTTCCCTAAAAAACCTGAGTAAATAAAAGTCCTTGATGTTACCTTAAATATAATGAATGACCTGCCAAAATAATCTTTCAATATAATCTTATCAATGAGGCCAATGATTTGTACAAATGGTGTTTGGCTAATGGACAATTTATGTTCCATTTTCTGGAATGAATCTGGCAGGAGCTGATCCTCAGCAGAAATTCCCTTGGTTCTGCCACTCTTCCCAACAAACTATCCCACAGAATCCTAAATATCAGTGTGCTGGGGACAATAAAGACTGTGCACAAGGAAGACTGGTTATATTTCTGGTTACCATGTATGCTCTGAACAGATGTTAGTGGTGATTCTTGTTTTAGTTTACAGGTGGGGGGCTTTGGAGAGGTCTGATCTCAAATGTCTGCACACATTAATATCCATACTAGGACTGGAGTGTGTGCAGTGAACACTACTTAATCTGTGTTTATGTGATCAGATGTGTGAATGGACAAATTTTGTTTCACTCTCAGCCCCTTTAAGAAATTCCTCACTCTAGAAATGAGTCCACTGCTCACTTCAGAAAGCACTGTGTCCAGGCCTGCCATTCTTGTCTGCAGGATCTCTGCTAAGGCACAGCTTGGCCCAGCTCATGTAGTGCTGCAAAATTAGAAAATCCTCTATACCCAGAAAGGAGCAGGATCAATGTGGCTGAAGATCAAAAGCTGGGGTGTTCCTTTCTGATCACAGATCATTAAAATGAGCTCTTGAGCACAACAAGAAGGATGATGAACTTCATCTGTTTCTCCAAATCCTGGAGCTGGTAATGAATTCCCTTCCCAGCCTTCACTGGCTGCACACACACAGCGACCATGGGTGTGAGTGCTACCCTGAGCTCTCCAGGCTCTGCCTAAGCCAGACTTCACTGCAGTTAAAGCCAACTCCTAATCAGAGTAAAACTGATGCATTTGAATGGGAATCACTACATTTGGCCTGAGCTAGCATGGAAATAATTTCATTTACATTTTCCAGGCTATGCAAAAGTCAGTAGACAAGAACATTATTTGTGTAGAGATTCTTGAATTAAATGGATGTGTGAGTCAGCATGTCCTTTAACATGGCATTCAAAAAGTTATTTCTTAGACTGTCTTCCAGCTGTTGTATAATATTCTGATTTAATTTATAATATGTGCAGTCACACAAATTCTGTTGACATCAGTTGTAGTTCATTCCTTATAATTAATGCATAATGCTCATCTCATGTTTAACACAGGCAAGTGGAGTAATCATTAATTTTTCTAAAATAATGAAGTTGTCACCAAAATATAATGAAGATAAGAAAATTAGGCAAACTCTCTTATGAGTCTGAATGACATTTAAACTAGAAAAAAAATCTACAATAGTTTATGTCTGGGGTTTTTTTTCCAGAAGTAAATAACCTTATTAAAAAAAGAAATTTCAAGACACTTCAGCTGGTGCCTTGACAAGAGTGTACATCTGTCACATTAAAACCAATCCCTAAACTTTTAAATAAATGAATAATTAAGGATATCATAACTCTTATGCCATGCCCATAATTATGTCACTTTAGTAATGTATCACTGCATAAAACAGGAGTCTTGGAATGGATTCCTCTGGTGCAGAGGTAAGAGAGAGCTGACATTTAGCTTAAAGCTACCTTTGCCCCCCATCAGCCCTTCTCCTGGGCCTCAGAACAATGAAATTCACATTGGAATCAACAGAAAAACTCTTTGTGATGCTAAAAAGTCTTGAAATGAAAATCTTCTCAAATATGAATGATAGAATAGAGCCTATTATTCTTATTCATATCTGTTCATAGAATGGGCTTGATTGGAAGGTGCCTAAAAAATCATCTAGTTCCATCCCCCCCTATTAGGAGCAAGAATAATAATTGTAATGTCTCGATTGAAAACAAAACAAAAATTGATGTTGTGGATTACTATTACAGTAAAAACAATGAAATTAAGCCTGGAGAAAAAAAAAGAAAGTGTGAGTGTAGTCAGTTAATTTTCAGGAAGGGGATCAGAAAAGCATGGTCAATGCATCCCTCATTGTGCAAAAGTTTCACTTGTCATGAATTAAAAATGTTTTGAAAACCCTCTTTGATAAAACCATACATTAGGAAGAAGTTTATCTGATAATGCCAAGACTAAGCCATGGATGCTTCTTTTTATTCAAGCCTTTAGGATGCATGAGGAATATCTATTTTGCAGAATAGGATCTGAAAAAGTTTTCTTCAAAATGTATTTCTTACTCCTAAATTTTTTTAAAAAACCACTACTTTTCATTGTTGCAGAGGACCAAATTGGTATCTTCTGGCATGTCCACAGGGATGCTTCCATCTTTGCAGATGACAACTGCCAAACCCTGTAATGACAGAAAACCCAATGACTAGGAGCATTATTTGTTTGTCTGACTTTGAAGAAGCCAATGATCCATGAACAGACAGAAACAAAAGACTCATTTGCAAGGTACAGCCTTGGGTATGTGAAGCTTTTCTGCGCACTCAGTTTCAGGCCCAGCTAGTCCAGCACATACAGCTGAGAAATTGCAGCTTATTTTCCAGCTTCTAAACAGGGAAAGACCTGGGACCCGATCCAAATCTCAGTGAAGTCAATAGGCATCTTTCCATATACTCCAATGGATTTTGACCTGGGATCATTGTTCCAAACACTGCTAGTAAGCAAAGCTGGGACAAAGTATTATGAGTAGTTTCTTTACTGAGCAGCTTTAGGAAAAAACTGGCCTGTGAGACGTGGCTTTGCACGTGTGAGAGTGTGGGTGTGTATTCAAATTATACACAAACAGGAAAATGCATTTTCATAAGCAAAATGCTTTCCTTAAATGACTCCCTCTGGCCTGGCTATTTTTGACTGAAAGTACTATAAACAGAGCAGAGCAGATATTTGTATCATTCAGACAAGGATTGCTCTTGGGTCAGCATAAGAGCAAACACAATTGAGTCACCTCCTGACTGAGGCATTGGATATTCACAAATAACCAAAGCTTTCCATTGTTTTTGTGCCAGCTTTTCACATTGACATCACCCACACTGGCCTTACATTCCTTCCTTATCACCAAATGGCCAGTGGCTCCTTGCCACTGCTCTCCTCCCCACCACTGCCCCCAAATCCCACCCACCTTGTGGAAATTCCCGTGTCCTGAAATGGCTGTCTGTTTTTCCAGCACATCTCTAATTACTCACAAGGAGAGGAAGAAAAAGCCAATTGGAATTTGTCATTGTTTCTCAATGGATTTCCATTGAATCTGTCCATCTCTCTCCCTCTCCTAGTCTCTGGCTTAGTCTCTTTAGCTGCATGTGCAATGCAAGATGTTTGCAAGTGCAGACTTAACCTTGTCCAGCCTAGTTACTCCTTCTTTCACTTGAACATCATAGAGTCTAATTATATTTTGGTCAAGTTATCCATCTATGCAAAGAGACAGTTTAAGGACTTTGAATTAACTTAGCAAACAATTTTATTATGCCATAGACACAAAGTAAACATTATCCACCCAGGTGATGTGCAAAGTAAACAGGTCCCTAAACCTGCTGTCAAAAACCCCAGTGATAACCTCCTTGTGTTTGCCTTGCTGACACAGCTGGTAGCTATAATACAAATACTGCAAATACATGAGATTTGAGTTGTAGCCTGAAAAGAGATGATCTTTCAGCCTTAGTTTTTTATGCAGTAAATAATGCACTATACTCCACCAAAGATCTTGTCATTCAGCCTGAAAACCCCCAAATTCACCAGTTTCACTGTGGTTTCTCATTCTATAATTTTGTTTTACAACTACAGCCTGCTCCCATAAGGTTAACAGTCCATTCATTTCTCCTTCCTAATCTCTCTAGATTTATAATTAATGGTCATGGGTATGACTACAATGATGTGTATGAACGCAATGCAGATTTCTCAATATGGTAAATCAGCCTTTGTTAAGGCCTTTCATACCAGAATAACTCCAGTGAAGGGTACCACAACACTACTGAGTAGGCAACAATTCCTCTGCTCAAAACTTAGGAGCAAAAGCTCACTTTCATGTGGGATTCAGGGAATTAGGGCTGATTGTCTGGTCAGTGAAAAGGTTTGGACACTCCTTAGAATCACATCACAGCTTCAAATTTCTATAAAATTAATTTTTATAGAACCTAAGGGAAAAACACCTTTCTTGAGAAACTTTTCTGGGAAAAACCTGACTGCACCTAAGTCAATGGGAGATCTGCCACTGAATTTACTGAGACCAACATTGCAATCAGGGACTGTAGATATCTTATAACCCTGCTGGATCTGTTCTAATTACATAGGGAAAATCTAGAAACTAAAGCACTGGATCATCTCCAGTACCAATTCTCATTTAGCAAGGCATGAAATATGAAAATGAGCATTCTTCTCACCTTCTGGATAGCTTCTGAGCCATCTGTCTGAAAAGCCACTACAGGGAAGCTTGAAAACTGCTTTTTTTCACAATTAACTTTGCTTATGGCCTGAAAAGCAAGTTTTGCTGTTGAGTTCACCCACAATATTAAGACTTTCCACAGTGAAATCTCCTATTTTGGGGCAAGATTTTTTTTTCCTTTGAATCCAAAGGGAATATTCAGTACTCTAAACCTTAGGCACGGAGTAGGTGCCAAACAAGAAGGTCAAGTCCAGTGTGTTATCTCTGTTATGATTCTAGAAGATGCAAAGTATGTAAGTTAAATACCTGTCTCTCTTCATTGACTTTAAAATTCACTGTGTTCAAAAAGAAAGGTAAAATCTATGTTCAGGCAGGCAACGCAATAGAGAAATAAATCTGGATGCCATAATATTGATACTAAATATAGATGGTGGTCAGTAAACCATAAGCTGTTGAAAAAGTTCAGGACTGAGAACGAGACAAAAGTCTGGATAGTTTATGGAGCTATTAGAATCTGTTTTATCTGCTAAATTGGGTTATAGTCTTGTGAGAACTGTTTTTTCATGACTTTTTTCAAAGTTCTGCTTCTGGATAAGCTGTAAATAGCCCAAGAAAAGGCTTTCTCATAGAATTTTGGCTATTCCCATTCCAGTCCCAAGGGACCTGGGGCAGTGTGAAAGCAAAGATGGAAAAAGATGGCCCAAACGCTTGAAGTTGAAAGAGAGGTGCATTTAAGAAAGTAGAAGAGAGAGGAGTGAGAGAGATGATGTTTAGAAGATAAAAGGTTTTTGACCTGAGATGCCTCTCCTAATGTAAGAATATAGGATGATAGTTGACAGGAGCATAGAAATGCAAGGACAGCACTTCTCAGACTGAGAAGATCCAGAGGTCTGTCTGGCCTGGTATCTGACCAGCTGCTGAAGCCAAGTTAAAAGCATGAGAACAGGACAGGCCCATCTCTGCTCCCACTGCCTTTTCTTTTAGGGCTTTCCTGAGAGCATCCCAGTGCAGAGCACTACTTACTCAGGAACTGAACCATGAAGCCCCTTCCCATGGGATGCAGAGGGATTGAAGCTCCTGCAAATCTCCTTTCTAGCTGTGAATATTTTGCCACATGTAGAGTCTCCATGTAGAGTGTGAGGTGGGAAAGGACTTCCCTAATGTGCTGTAAGTGTTAAAGAAGATTAAAGAGTGTATATAGCCATAAGAGGTATGAATTTATCTTGCATATGTGACTCAGGAAGGAAAGGCCAGCAGAATTAAGAAACTGCATAAACTCTATGGCATTTAAAAATACCACTCAGCCACAGAGTGGGGTTCAGGACCAGTCTCCTTAAAGACAAATTGTCCTTCCTCTAACAGCTCTGCAGCTGGCCAGCAGGGATTACTAACCTCCTTAGTATCTCATGCTTAGCTCTAGTTTATAAATAGAGCCTCAATTATGCATGTACATGGTCTATTCAGCTAAGTGTCCTTATCATTTTTTCCCTTCTGTCCTCTTCTCCAGTCTCTCCATTTATTTTATTTGTACACTGTGTCTGAATTCAGCCTGTTAGCTCTAGAGATCAGAAACATTTGTTTGTACAATTAGCATGATAAGATGATCTTGCTCTGACAGGAGCTGTGAAAATACAAATGTAATACAAATGCTGCTAATTTGTAATGTTGTTAATCTGGCTGACAAAATACTTTTGCAGCTATTTCACTAACAGAAAATAGGCACTCTGGTGAGTAGTATATGGATTAGAGCACTGGAGACTCAGGCCAGAAATTACAGCATACATCACTGTTTCCTCCCAACTTCCTTAGATGATATAAACTGCAATCTCAGTGTTCCTTGTAACTGTTTTCCAGTTCTTGAACTGAAGGCAATTGTTTATTCTTGAAAGCAGTTCACTCTATGATTGCCTCTCCTGCCTTTGTGCATTGAGGAAGACATCAAAGTAATAAATGCCCACAGTGAGCATAATAATTTCTTGGTAGATCTCATAAAATCAAGCAATCAGTGGGAAAGAACAAAAGACAAAATTTTATGATCGTTCCTTCTTTAACATAAAAAAATTAAATTATATGTTTTTAATTACCAACAAAATGTTTCATCTGAATATCAGGCCTCAGACTCTACTGTGATGCAATGAAAATATGAGCATGACACTGAGATCTGGAAACTGAAATTAGGTCATCACCCTTGGTTAGAGCTCTAAGGCTGGCTCCTCTGCTGTTTCTAAAAGGTTCCTGCATTTCCTACCATGTTCCTGCCCTACTCTGCACGAAGTATAAGACATCAATATCATCACTGAGACAAAGAGTGCACAGGGTGGCAGTTGTCCCTTTCTCTGTGTGGCCATCTTTTGGTGACATCATTTCTGTGATAAGTACAGCAAATTTAGTGGCAGGCTATTAATGCAGAGGAAGATGCTTGGAAAGGAGAGGTGGATCTGGACCTCTAAAGAAGAAAAGGAAATACATGTTGTCCATTCCTTGGGTAAAAGCCTAACTGCTATATCAAATGATTCAACCTATTCTAGTATTTTGTGATTCTAACTGATGATTTCTGTTTCACTGTTTTGATCAGATTATCTCAATATAAATTGAAAATAAGTTACTAATAACTTTCTATAATGTGCAATAAAGGAATAATAAGTAATAACAACTTCTCTCTGAATTCAGTCTGCAATTATAAGGGGTTTGGGGTTACTCAAAAACATATTTTCCAGCTAATAAATAGCTCATGTGGAAAAAGTCATCCAATGTTACATTAGCTACAGATGAACAAAATTCTCCCTCAGAAAAACCTAAGATGTTTTCAGACTGTTGTTGGACTCTTTCTGACTCCCTGTTACAGTTGTAACACAATGACTGTAGAAAAGTAGTTAAATCATAGAATCATAGAAGAGTTTGGGTTGGAAGTGACCTTAGAGATCATCTAGTTTCAATTCCCCTGGCCTGGGCAGGGACACCTTCCTCTAGGGCAGGTACTTCAAAGCCTCATCCAACCTGGCCTTGGACAATTCCATGTATGGGACACCTATAGCTCCTCTGGACAACCATATCCTGTGTCTCACCATCCTCACACTAAAGAATTTCTTCCTAATATCTAATCTACATTGACCTCTTCCGTTCTATAGAAACACTTTGTAGCTGTGAATTTACGCAGTAAACTGGTGCTCATCTGCACTGACATGTTTTACAGTGTCACAATGCAGCCCTGAGATTTTGCACACAATTCTTGATATATTCCTCATTAATCTTTCAGAGCATCTGAAAATGTTTTCTACTCTACACTACATGTCAGAAGAGACATAGTATGCAACTAATGAAACAACAGCCAATGACCACTAGCAGTCAGCAATCCAAAACATCTATCTTGTTATGCTTTTTTTTTTTTTTTTTGAAAAGGATTACTATAGCTTGAAGTTGTGCAAATAACTCTTGCAACAAAACTGCCTCATATTACTTCTGGGTATTAATTTAATTCCTTTTTAGCCATCCTGTCTTCTTCCTACACCCCTTCTTTTGATTTCAGGCAGGCTGTGAGAGAAAAATTTTAGGGCCAGATAGTATAAGTCTTCATATAAACCTTCACCAAGGCAACAAAGCAAAACACTTTGGTTGTGTATGGAGAAACAGCTTGGCACATTCTTGAACTCCAGCAAGTGCTAAGTGCTTTAAAACGATTTGAAGTAGTTCATAAAACTCATTAGTTCACTCAGAACTTGAGCCCACCACTCAAGCTCTGCTTTTTGGTATTACTGAACCCATGGTGAAGACTGAAGTCTTGACTTGCCATATGGCCCTAAAAAGCAACCACAATGCTGGCTTTCATGGAGAAAACCCACTTGAAGGCCTGCTGGTTGGCACATGGAGCTGCTCCATTGTGCCTGCAAATACAGCATCATTTCCAATTTGTCACATTTGTGTTCTGCCATGACAGATACTTTTTATTAAAATATGTATATTTACAAATATTCCATCAGATTAAATAAACAAGCCTTCCATCAGGCCATGGGTATTTAGGGTTAATGTAGAGGTGGAAAGGACAAAGGCAGTGGACTGCTAGAGGCACATTGTCCAGACTGACTGTGGTAAGTTAGAAATGCATGATTCCTCCATAAGAATGGGCCTGAAACCAGACATGCTTTTGTAGACTTAACTACAGATTTAAAAATATTTTCACTCCCTCAAACTAATGTGGAATTTACAGGAATTAGCATACCAATGTCTATTTAAAATTTCCATGCAATTTAATTGCAATTAAAAAAATATTAGGGAAGATTATGTGAACTAATTAAGTTTATAAAAACATTTAAAATATATAATTCAAACTACACTAAATTATTATGCAAAATTATTTAGATAATCATATCTCTACAGTAGTGTTCTCTGGGAAGTTTTAAATAAATTTATAAAACTTATTATTTGTTCATAAAGCATAAAGTAATATTCAGCATGGATTTCTTACTGATTAAAAATGCTGTGTGCTTGGCAATTTCATGGAGTTCATTGACACTGCATAGGTTTGATGACAATGGTTTGAGACTCAGAAATATCAGCTAGAGATGAAACCAAAGCAGAGCAAGCCCAAGGAGAGAGCTTTGAGCAGTACCCTTGAAATGGGAATATGATTGCTTTCTTGAAGTATTTAGGGATGTTGGTTTTCCAGACTCAGTACAAAAAGCCTGATTTTGGTCCTGTTTTGAGCTGCCATCTAATCTGGGTTCACCACTGCAGTTTCTAAAATGCTGAGGATATTCAAGGATTTATGGAACAAATTTATTAATAGCTGTAAAGCTCTTAACATCTATACTGCTTTCTTTGTTTCATTTAATTATTCCTCAAAAAGGTACTTACTGTTCCCAAGTCTCTGCAACTTGCCAATTTCCAATGAAACAGGAGTACAGAGAAAATATTCAAAACTCTCTTGATATTATTTTGTAACACTCTAAAAAATGGTTCCAGCACTTTACTTGTCATACACAGCTGCAATTATTAACTCTTTAATAAAAAGTGCAGAAATACTGCAGATTAATAGGTTTGCTTGCTAAAGGCCCACCAACATCATGATGATAAGGCTGAAGTAGCATTACAAGACATGTTTTGAACACCTCAAGGCTGATCACAAGTAAAGTATGTTGTTAAGGGCATTATTCAAATGACTCTTAAACTCTGACAGGCTTGGGAGGGTTGTGAGTGGGCGTATGAGGTGTGCATGTAGCAATTGCACATTAAAACAACCATTCCACTGAAGGAATTTGGGGGACCTCTGTGGTTCGGAGGGTTATCCTGGCTTCATTCCTAAGTAAATCTTACAAAATTTTGTATGTTGCGAAGTTCTGAAAAAATCAGTCAGCAATAGAAACTTGTCAGTGTTTAGTAACTGACAAAAGTAACTGAGTAAGTGTCCTGGGATTTTATTAACACTCAGTATGCTGCAGTCCACATCTGCACAGCTTGAGCTGTTCTTTCCTTGCAATTGCTCTTTTTTCATGGTGGTGCTAAAAACATTAGAAGGTTTTGCTGTTCTCTCCATGTACCTATTGCATGGAAGAAAAAGTAAAGGCATGGGAGCAAGGGGGAGAGAGAGTCTGCATGAAGCACATAAGAAAGAAACGGAAGAAACAGAGAAAAAACATTCAGGACATAATACAAAAGTTATGTATAATTAGTGAAACCAGGAATCCTGGACATGTTACAGAAGAGCATGGTGAAATCCATGACAAACACTTCAAGCATTTTAAGAGAAATAATACAAGCTGATGTTAGTTTACCATTTTCAGAAATTGACTAACATCCAGACTTAAGTAGAGTAATGGTTGAAAACTCAGCCATTCAAAAGATAAGAAATACAACAAAATGTGAAAAGGTGTCACATGCACAACTGTTATGTGGAGGTGTAGGAGACCTAAATCTCATTGTGTCTCTTGCCCACCCTGAGCAATTTCCCAGGCTGGTGGGAGCACTCCCACACACTCCTGTGATGGCTCCAGAGCACTGCAGACACAGACAACAGGGTGAGAATTTCTCCCTCCCTTTGTCTCTGGTCAAAACATTTGGCTGTTTTTACCTCTCCACCCAAAAACTTCCCTTCCCTTGCTCCTTCTAAAATTATTGTCACATATAGCTCTGTCCTGGGGCTTCACCACACCAGGGAGGGAAAGACCACTTCTTTATATAAAGTTTAAATTGGTTTCTTCTCTATTTCACTGCTTACATTCTGATAAGAAGGTACAAATCACCTTGGGACCCTTTGCTATATTTATCACAGGAACATTTAGGCCCAAGACCTTCCTCCTGCCACCACTGACACCAGAACCATGTAAGCTGAATGATAACAACAATCAAGTTTGTGTGTGTAGAACAGCCTGGGGGTGAGGCTGTTGCATGCTGGAGGTAAGGGTCTCCTGGAGTTCATTTGGTTATTTTCCTAACCAAGGGTGGGTTGCTTGGTCATTTTCTACTCATTCAGTTTTATGGGACAAAAGAAGCCCTTGTTTTGAGCTGAAGGCTGAACTACAAGGGAAGGGAGGCTTGAGATAGGATCTGCTGTCTTGTTTGTTTTGTTTTCTTAGGTCACAGTGGAAAGTGCTTTTCTGGTAGCAGCAAAGGTCTCAATTAATATTTAAAGATGATTATCAGGGCTTCTTTTCCTACACTCCCTGGGGAGACCGGAAATGCTCTTTCCTGGCTAGTGTGATAATGGTTTATCTCCCAGAGACCGCCCACATTCACAAAAACCATGGAAGGTTGCCCAGCTGCTCTCATTGAGGGACCCTGCGAGGTTCTGCCGTGGTTTTTTTGCTTTAGCCAGGGAAAAAGGCCTCCTGCAGGAGGTGTCATTCACTCCCCAGGAGATGACATACCTGGGGCGTGTTGGCAGGCCTGGCCTGGAGCCTAGGATGTCAAAGAAGTTCTCTCTATGCTGTTCCTCCAAAAAGCTGAGACCATGAAGGAAGTTCTCCTCCTGCAGCAGTCTGTAGCATCACAAATGGGCCCTGGGAGGTTGTCACGATCCTCTGATCCTCTCGTACAAGCAGGGGTAGTGATGGCTCATTAAATTATCTCAGAGTGCAAAAAAAACAACACAGAGGGCATTTCAGTATTAATCAAAACAAATGCACCTTTATTGAGTGCCCACAGCAAATGTGACAAAAGGATTTAAAAAGGAGAATAAAGGATAGGGAGAGAGAGAGAGAGAAATAGAGAGAGAGCGAGAGAGGGGAAGGGGCATAGCTACCCACGGAGAGACAAAATCCTCATGTCCAGCCAATAGATCTGTCACATCGGGGAGAATCTCAAAGTCTTGGTTAACTCAGGAGCCTTTTATAGTCCTCTGCCGAGGGGGCAACAGGTAAAAGACAATGAAGAGTACTGAAAACAGGTACAGACAGTCCATGTTCTCAGCAGTGAGTGAGCCCCATTGTTTTCTTGGTCCAGGGAACACACCTGCAGGCAACACTTGGCAAACATCTCGCTTCAGTCAGGCCAGCCCCTCTGTGTTAGAGTTATAGAGGTCTCAGTCTCAGTCCTTGGGAGGGGGCTTCAATCTCCATCCATCACAGTGGTTGAGAGGCAGATGAGAGATTTTCCATGGGCAACCACCAAAGTTACCCCAGAAAGCTCATTTGGCCAAGAGATGGGGAAATTCATGGGCCATTGTGATGAGTGGATATCAAGCCCCTCCTTGCCAAACCCTGTTTGAAGCAGGGTACCATGGTGGCACTGCAAACACAGCTCAAACAATCACTTGGTGAGCATCCACCTCAACCAGGCCAGAACTCCAGCCAGGTCCTCAGGCCTTGATCTCTGTCTCTGTGACAGTCATGAGGCAAATGAGGGAAACTTCAGACCATCTCTTACAGAGGTACAGTAATTACAGGAATTAAGTGGCGCCACAGAGGCTGGAGCTCAGCCTGGCTTCCCTCTCTCCCCCTAAAGTCTGGCCAATCAGAGGCAGAAGAGCAGGTAGCAGGCCGAGCAGTGTGGGGATGAGGAGGTAAAGCCTGAAGTCCTTGCAGGATGCCAGTGAGAGAGGTGCCCTTCTGGAAGCTTCTGCCTGATGATCGGTGTTGATTTCATTGGTCAGGCTGAAGCACTCTCACCAAAGTATCTTAAAATTGCAGTTTGTATGTTGCTGGAAAAGTACCATAGGAAGGCCTAAGCAATTAGGCTGCAGGCATTTTGGGTTGGAACACAAAATTAGGTAGTCACCTTTTGATCTTCATCTTTAGGTCCCTACAAAGTGCTAATAATGTACCACCTCGTCTGGGTGCTGTGAAAATTAATCCATTCCATTTTTGAAGTATCCAAACACTCTGACATTGAGCATAGCAGAACAGCCATTGAGAAAATTGACAAATCTCTGTTCTAAGGAGGGTTTGGATAGCACAAATTAAGCAAGATGTCTAAGGTCACATACTGAATAAAATAAAAGAAATTATGATATGTACATGAACTGAATGAGGGATAGATAACTGGGGGAAAAATACCATTATGTAATGAAGGTCTGAATTGTAATGCACACATCCAGAAGGTCAACAGAAAATTAGAGGTAACCTTTAGTCTTCTTTCTCATACTTTCAAATCTTTGGGTTTACAGTTTTAGTGCTTGGGAAATGCATTTCAAACACATTTTGTTTTCATTCTTTTCCATGAGCCAGGTTGAATTGCAACTGCCAAGGTGCAATGTGCTCTTTATTCCTCTCAAAAGAAGCATAGCAGCTCATTGGAGAAAAAAGGGAAGTAATCAATCTCAAACTAATCCATGTCTGGTTGTCAATATAAAGATTCTACCAAACCCAAAATACTTCCTATGTGAGTATTTATATTCAAAATGATATGAAAATCAGAAACATATTAAAATATAGAAAACTGGATACAATAGGTAATATTTTACTATTTTTCTTTATTTTATTGTGTTTTTACTATTTTATTCTTTTTGTGTGTGTGTGTCTCACCCTCCCTATGAAAACAGAAATATCAGCTGAGTTCTGAAGGCAAAGGCTATGCAGATTTGAAGTCATTACCATTGCCAGTATACAGGATCATATAACTAAGGGTGATGCTTAAAATAAAGCTAGACCTGAAGATGTATAAACTAATTTTATCACTTTAAAAAGCTGTATCTTGAGTAATATTTTGTTAAATACCATTTTTTCTTTGTTTACAGTGGGTTTTTATATGTAGTATCAAGGGGAATTTTTTGCATTCAAGTACAACCCCCAAAAACCAGACTATCCTATTACTGCAGAAACATGGATCCTAAGCTGCCAGAAATATTATGAAAATGGCTACATTAAAAGGGAATAATTCCATCAGTTTATCCATCCCCAGAGAAGAACTCAGTAGTAGTTCTGGCCTTGCTATGAAAAAGAGAATTAATGGAATACAGAAATGTTAGAAATATTCTAAACACGGGGAAAATGTCAGTGGGAACTTTACCCTATTAGGCACTGATGAATGCATTCCTCCCTCAAGATTTTTCTTCCATGTGAGTTCCCTTCACCAATGTTCTCATTTAAAGCTAAACACACATCCTTTAAAATGCTGGTCTCTTCCATTGGTCCAGGAATTTCTTCTTTTCCTAGTTGATCCTATATGTATTTTAAGATTATAGGACCTTAATGATGTTTAAAACAGAAGTTTTGTACCTTGGAAAATTTTGTGGCAAGTTTTGGTGGCAATTTTTTAAGTAATTTAATCAAATGTGTTAAATACTTCTAGGAAACCTCAGCTCTTCCTGTATGATTTTCTTTGCTAGATAACACAAGCTACAATAAAATTTTCTCTCTCAATAGTACATGGTTTTTAATGAGGTTGCAGTTAAGAGGTTGCAGATATCCCTTTTATTAATATGAGCAGAGAGTAAAGTCTGTCTGAAAAGATTAGTACAATAGTGGCATATTGTACATCAGAAGTGACATCCTGAGATCAAAGGCAGAGAAATTGAAACTATTCAGAACAGAAAGAATTTTCCCTCATACTAATGAAAAAGTTCTGGATGTTTGTGGCTCTTTATGTTTTGATACTTAACTTCAGGAGGCCTTTTGAAAAAATATTTGCATCACATCTGAAAAAAAGTATTAACAGATGATATCCTTATTTTTCAAAATAATAATTAAACAAAACAAAGAGTTGATATTTATTGAGGTTTTTTTAAGTTAACAGGAAAAAAACCCACCAACACTAAAACCAAACAATACCCCAACAGTCTTCTCTTCAAATTCCTTTTTTTCATGTATGTAAGTGGTAGAGAGCACATACATGCCACCAGTGTCATCCCAAAAAGGCTCACAGCCTTAGAAAACCAGATACAATTTTTGCAGACCACCTTAAGACAGGGCTTCAAATTTGCAATGTCCAATAAACCCCTTTATCTTGATTCTTAGTAGGAGTTCATAAGACATGAGAAGTTTTCCTTTTAAAAGACTGAGACCTCAGCTGACATATATAGTCTATAAATAAACAGACATTTCTCTCCATGTCCAGTGAATGAAAAATATCGTAAATAAATGTTTATAAAAATATGTGTCTAAAATGAAAATTTCAGCATAATACTACAGAAATTGGAGCCTTGAAAACAATTTTTATTATTATTTTGAGACCAGCTGCTATGAAACTGAAATAACCTTAATCAAAATTGTGTTGACAGCATTTCAAAAAGTTTCTGCCATCTTTTTAATCCAGTAATTTTAATACAGCTTGTCTTAATATTTTTATGCATTCAGGGGCAGGAATTGGCAGAAGATATTTTACTGGCTGGGGAGGAAAGTGAAGGGTATTTTATATACCAACTTTATTCACATGTGTACTTGTGCATATACAATGGAGGCATGAAGGCAGTTCATGAGAGAGACTAAAACCTCATTTTGGGAAGTGCTGAAAGAAATCTTGGTTCTTGTTTAATTAATAATTTAAAAATTAAAAAATCCCCCAAAGAATTGTGCATTTTCTTCAATCCTGGTATTTTTGGAAATGCAGTAACTTTATTGGTTCAAACTTCCCTCAGTATTTTGAGCAGATGCTGCAATTTAATCTCAAGGAAATTTTAAGAAGAGCGTCTCTTCATTTTCCAAGAGAAGACCAAATGTTGCCTTCAGGCTCAGGAAAGTAAAATTCAGCCCCCAGCCCACAGACTGAGTTCAGGAAAGCTATCTCTGAGGCACATTTGAAATGTTTGCAATACCCATTCTGGCAAAAGTTAATTTAAAGCTGGTGAGTGCAGATCAGGTAGAAAGACATGAAAGCCATCCCATGTCCAATATTTGATCTCATAACCAAGCATCATTACCAAAGCCTTCAAACAGAAAATCTGGGATAATTCACTTCATCTGGAATGAGGAATTGGAAAAAAAGACCTGTGCTAGCATTCAGGAATGTATTTAATTTTCTTTGGTCTGATATCCAATTATATGTTTTAAAATCTCCATTTTCTGCTTGTGAATGAAACTAGCTTATAGCTGTTTTATCTGATTTGTTTACCATTCAGTAGGAAGGATTTGGAGATTAGATTTATCTCCCAGGGAAAGTTATTACAGGGGAATGAAGCAGTTTGAAACAGAAATAATAAACAAGAATATGTATTCATCTCAGCAATACTGACCTTGCAGAAAATTATTTTTCTCTTCATATTTCTCTTTCTGGGCAATTCCAGAGAAAATGTTGCTAAACAATACACATTTTTTTTACTGAAATACATTTTTAATTATAAATATTTAGAGATAATTAAATAGATGGAGCACTTGTACTGGGACTCAATCCAGCCTTTTGGTGATAAAGCTGGTTAGTCTTTACCCAGCAGCATATTTTTATGACGGGGTCCTAAAATCATAGCCAAAGTCCTGCAACACATTTACTCACACTTTTGAAAATTAGAATCTTCCAGAAAAATGAGCAGGAGCTGGCAACTCTTCTCATCATGGTAGTCTGCAAGTACCAAGACTGAGCCCGGAATTTTCTGAAAACCATTTCTCTTTTGTCCATTAGCAATAGATTTTGGGGCCTTTGGGATTTTTTCCATTTAGAACTTTCCTTTTGGCCATTCATTGGGCAATGTTTTTTAAACGTACATTCTGCCATATTTTCCTTGATTCCAAAAAACTAAAAATTAACTGAGAGAGAGATCTGGATAGTCTTTAGAAATAAGACAGCCAAAGACAGCCATACTGTCACTATATCCATATATGGCTCATGAGACTCAAGGAAGTAAATAATCCTTTCTGTGTGCACAGACATTTTGCCAAGACACCCCATATCTATTTTGCTGCAGCAGCCCTATGTCTTGGTTTGGAAAGACAGGTGTCTGCTAAGGAAGGCAGGAGCCTCCTCTGAAATGGAGAATGTAAACCCTCCCTACCCCTCTGAATTGCTATAAATTTTAAATTAAGGAGCTCTCAGGCAAAAAAATATGGGAGCAGGAAATAACAGTTCTTTAATAGGGAAGAAAATAAAAGGATAAAATAAAACAATGCAGTGCACTAGAACAAAACCAGATCAACAGGGTGTTGGAAGCAGTCCAATTGGAATTGTGGTTGCAGTCCTCCTGGAGTGTCAGAGGTGGTTCTGTTGGAGCAGTGATCCTGTAGAAAAGGGTGCAGTCTTCCTCTGAAGATCCAGTGGAAGAAGAGGCAGCTGCTGTTCATCTGGGAAATCCAGTGGAGAGGCTGTGCTGGTATTCCAGAATCTCCAGATTATATCTGGGTAGCAATGCTTGGCTCCTCCCTCTGGGCAGAGCATCTCCCAATGGGATGCTGTAGCTCTTATCAGTCAGGCAGTGGCATTCAATTGCCTGTTATCAGCAGGTGTCCCCTCCCAAGGGAGGAGTGATTGTGGAAGAGAAAAGGAAAAACTGCCCACATGACAAAAAACAACTGCCATACAGATGGTAATAAATTGCCTTGCAATCTGGAACACTCTACCAGCTCAAACTCCTAAGCAATGTTGAAGTCCATGAAAAGTGTCCCATGTTCCCACAGCAGCGTGGAAGCAATTGATTCTTTCTACCCAGTTACTCACCCAGCACTGGAGAAAACTACGTGCTCCCAAAGTACTAAATGGTGCTGCTTGAATCAGTTGCTTCCCTGTCATTGACAAAAGCATCAACAAGAAGCTCTTCCAGGATGCTGTTCACTGACTGTCCAAAATCACCAGACATTCATATAAGGACAGGTCCTCAGGAGGTTTTTCAGTCTTAGCAGGGTCTGCAAGAGTAATTCTCCCTTGTGTGCTCTGTGCTTGAGTGATGATGCTTGTGCATCTCCCAAGCATGATTTTACCTGTAGCATTATACCTGAGAGCATCTTCCTTTTCTTCCACATGGCCCTTTGGAAAACCAAATACTGATTTTCCTTTAGAGAGGTGTATTGTCTCTTTTTGTATATTCTGGCCAGTTTTTGTTCCATCACTTTGTAATGTTCAGCCAGTGTAAGGAGTTGTGTTAAATGGACATTCCTTGCATTAGTTTGGCTTAGGAAAACATGATATACCACAGGAATATCACGTTTGTGCTGCCAAGAGCTAATAAAGACCATCTTGGAAGACCTTTCAGTTCAGCCTCTGAGACAGGCCAGCCATGCTGCAGTAATAGGTTGCTAATACAAATTTTTGGGGGAGAGTACAGAAATTCTGTGGGTCATTCCAGACACGCAGCAATTCTTTGAAGCTCCAGTTGTGAATATTTTTTTAAACTTCTAGCATGAGGGGATCCATAGACTGTATGAAGTATGTTGTACCTGAATAATTTATGGGATAAGTGGTATAAGAGTAAATTTATGTGCCAAATAAAATATCAATCGAAATAGATATTTCTGTGCTTGCTAGTTTGGGAACACAGTGTACAACAATCTTGGCTAACACATATTTCTAGTTGCTGTTTCTGCCCTTTAATAAACTCTTTCGAGGTTGGTATGATTTCAGATTTCCATTTCCTTACAACTAAGTGGACACAAAAAGTGCTTATGCAAACTTTGGATGACAAACATATTATCATAAAAATATTAATAATTTTGCCTGTCATCAAGAAATAAATGTGCACTTTAAACTAGTATTTACTAATGTGTATACAGTTACTGAAAGTGTATGAAAATCAAAAGGGAAAACTAAAACTAGTGTGGAAAAAAAAAACAAAACTAAAAGGCAGAGTTTTGATACTGCCTTCCCTTTCCTGTTATTTGTTTCTTTATCTTTCAGTTTCTTCTTTCATATCTTGGGTAGAGATGAAGAAGAGTTAAATAAACAGGAATTATTGGCCTCATTTGTTCATCTTCCAGGGAGTAACTTCTAATCCCAAATCCTGTGCAGATACGGGTTATTGAGGATGATTCTGGAGAAGGAATCTGCCCTCTTTCTATTAATTACCTGCAAAACAGCTAGTAAAAATTAATTTGCTTCATAAAACCATTGGAACATAAAAGCTAACACCATCAGGACTCCATACTAATCCAAAAAATTGTCTCTGACAGCAGCAAACAGCAAATTTGTACAGAAGAGGGTTAAAATGGGACAGTTGGTCTTTGATTAGTATTCTCCCAGAATCCAGTGATTTGCATTTAAAGTATTTCCTAATCCAGTGGTAATATCTTCCTGCTTAACCCTCTGTTAGCTTTCGTTCCATTAATTTGTTCAATTTCTATCCTGTATACATTTTTAGGAACCAGCATCCTCTGGAAAGGTCTAATCATCTATGCATTGTGTGAAAAAGGCAACTTGGTAGTTTAATTTCATGTCCTAACTAATCTTTGTATCGAGAGTATCAGTAAACTTTCATTATTCATCTTCATGACATCCATCCTCATTCCCTGGAATACCATGTAAAAGTTTGTATCATATGATCTTACTGCCAGCCTTCTGCACCAAAGATTGAAGTGAAACATCACACACTATTAGCAGCTCAGTTAGCAGTTCAGTTCTTCCACTTGGAAATTCATCTAAGATCTTTTGGGAATATTGCCAGATCTGGTAGTTACTGTTCTTCCTGTCTCTTTATTCCATAAACTTTTACAAAAATCTTGACTACAGACAGATTTTCCTGGAACATCACTTATGATCAAGGTTCTGCCATGGTGAGCTCTCTATACTCACTCCTTCAGTGTGTACACAGGTGGAATGAATCCATTTGGGGTTTTGCCTAAGGCTTATCTTTATAAAAATGTTGATGCATCTTGATCCTCTGTTTGCTATACTGGTGTTCCAGCAGGCTTGCTGCTTCTGATGTGTGTGGAAAAGACTTTATTAGTACTGGAGCCACTTGGAAGTTCATCTCCTTCCTGTTCTGCTTCTTCATGTGTATTAGATGGAGTTTTATGATTTTTCTGGTTATTCTCTTTTCAGCTTTTGAAGGTCCTTGCATCTATTACCATTCCCTACCCTTTCTGCTCAGCCATGCTTGGATTTATTTTTCTAAAATGGGATGGCCTGAATTCCCATATGGTATCTTAGAAGAGCCTCTGCTGCTTGCCAGGCTTTACCCTTTGACTATCCCTTTAACTGAGCTTCCTGCCCTAAATGTAACTTTTGTTTTTGAAAATAAAAGGTGTGACATTCTTGTTTATGTACCTTCTACCAAATTTGAAAGTTACACTAGTATTTAGGCCTTACACAGAGACATCATTTATTCTTTAACCCAGAAGTTCAGGGGCATCACAATCCATAGAAAGTGAGTATCATCCTATAGACCTTTCCATACTTTATCATTCCATAAACATTTATTGGATTGGATCATTTCATGATCAACTGACTATTTCTTCAACTTTGTATTACCTCCCTGAATTTGAGTTTTCCCTTATGCATCATTTCTGCAGTGTCACATCTGCATCTTTCTTCCCTTCTGCATTAACATAATCAATGCACTCAGTCCTTGGCAGAATGGCAAACCCTTCATATTTCAGAGTATCTACAAGAGAATAGAAAAACATACCATTAATTTTCAGAAACACATAATTCAGAAATAACTGAAAGGCTCTTAGTTTCAAATTCAGCTAGGTAAGTGACCTCTATGAACAATATATTCAAAATGAAGCTGTACTGAAGCTGCTGTGGCTACTGCATTCAAAATCATAGCCACTGGCTATTCTAAAATCCATATATTGACCAAACACTGCGCTCCCAAGATAAGTTATTATTGTATTTGTTGGGAATGCCCTGGACGAGGCAGGAATGATGAATCTGACTCCATGTTCTCAAAGGGCTAATTTATTACTTTATTATACTATATTGTATTAAAGAATACTATACTATACTATACTATACTATACTATACTATACTATACTATACTATACTATACTAAAGAATACAGAAAAGATACTTACTGAATGCTAAAAAGATAACAATGAAAACTCCTGACTCATTCCAGAGTCCCAACACAGCTTGGCCCCAATTGGCCAGAGTCCAAACAATCACACCAGAATCCAACTAAACAATCACCTGTGGGTAAACAATCTCCAAACACATTCCACATGAGCAAAACACAGGAGAAATGAGATAATTGTTTTCCTTTTCTCTGAGGCTTCTCAGCTTCCCAGGAGAAAAATCCTGGGTGAAGGAATTTTTTTCAGAGAATGTGAATGCCACAAGTTGTCATCATGGCTTGATGAGGGTGAGTTGGAAAATGACCTTAAGATAGTGTTGAGGAAAAAAGAGTGAAACTGCTACCAATGTTATTTAGTGTCTAGCAACTACAAGGCAGATAGACAGCAGTAGAGAAAGGCCACATGCCAATAAACATTGAAATAATCAAACACAACAAAAATTGAGAACATGAGTAGATGACACTTCGAGTCTGAAGCCTGTAAATCATCACCATTCTACAACCAAAGCACAAAGCACCAGCACAGAGTGATGACTGGCAGTGAAGGGACAGAACTTACAAAGACACAGGGTGAGAGTTTGAGGCTGTTTCAGTAATAGAGAAGGAGTATCAAGTATCATTGACATGGAAGCTTAGCACTGCATGAAAGCTGGTATCAGCATTTGACCTGACAACGTTTCGTGTCTTCCTGTGCCACTGTGGGCTGAGATACTCGCAGTGAGCAGATGCAGTTAGCTCAAGCATAATGTAATTTAGAGCTCATTTACCACAGAGCAGTCCATGCAATCAAAGCTCTGTGATGAAAGCTGTTTTTAAAATAAAAAGCATCAACATTAAAGGCTTGTTACCAATTGGCACATGCAAATGCATTGAGAAAAAGCAGGGGAAAGTGGAATGACTAGCGAGGGAAAGCGTGCACTTTGTGTGCTCTTGCTATGCTCTATTTGGACAGAATGTCAACATTTCAATCCTGCCTAAAAAGAAAAAAGAGTAGACCTTAAAATCCCTGCAGACAATTGCTCATAATAATCTTCCAGGACATTCTGAGCTTGTTCCTTTGTTTAGTGTTCTTGTCTTTTTTTAACTGCTTTGTGCCCTGTGTCATTGCTAACAAGTGTGGAAGGAATATATAAAATACTCCCAAATTTGGAAAATTAGCACATTATATCCACTCCAGTCATTTTTCTCCAATGTAAATCACTGCACAAGGCCCAAAATAATCAAGACTGAGCGCCATTGTTATTTCCATAGCCTGACCTTAATATTAAATCCTATGACTGGTGAGTCAGTTTCTGTCTGGTGTTTTGACATTTGCCTCTCACTAATCATTCTGCACAATTCCATTAAAACAGTATATATTAAAGCAGAGAAAATACTTCCAGAATAATTTTCTAGGTTCTCAGTCCAAATCAGCATTGCAAGTGGGGAAAAGTTCAACTGGCATTTCAGTTGTGGAGACTGAGTTAGCTAATTAATTACTGGCATATTTAGTGCATATCATTGCTTGGTACATGAGATGCCCCACACTATAAATGATGCTGGATACTCAAAAAAGGAAGGGTCTGCTTCCTTTGGTAATCAGAATTCATTCCTCCGGTGATCAGAAGCCCAGCCAGCTATGTGCTCACCTTGCAAAGAGCAGCATGATTTGTGGAAATTTTAGATTTGAGTAGAATTTACATGGTTTCATAGCCAAATGCTTGATTTTGTTCCCAGCTGAAGCCAATGGGACTATTGCCATTGATCTCAAGGTGAACAGGGCTGGGCCAAAAATGAAGGATGAAGGCAATACCCAAGTTTCTCTTGAGGGTTCCTTGATTCCAGTCTGAGCTTTCTCAATATCTTGTGCAGCTGCACAAACCCAAGGACTCTTAACACCTCTCTAGGACCTGAGATAAAGAGATTACAGAATTACATTTTCAGGGTATAGTTAGCACTTGTTAAAAGAATGGCAATATGGGGAAAGATCTGATCCATGGACTCCCATTTTCCAGCAAAATGCAAGCGTCTAGGGCCTATAAGCACTTTATTTCATCTGTTCAGAGACAAAGTTATTAATACCTATATTCTGTGTAATACCACAGCAATAAATGCACTTTTCCAGAAAGTGGGAAATGTAGGCATCCAGGGTTATGTAAGCCTGGGAGGTCTGAGCGCACAATTCCTGGCTGTCCTATCCTCCAGGATGTCTGCTCAATGACATCCCCCCTGTGTCCCCCTGAAGCTGGGCCACTCTGCCACCATGGGTCTGGCTCTCATTTTCTATCCAACCCTTTCAAACTAGGCAGCCCGTCTCAATCCAAGACACAGCACCAAAATGTAATCTGGAGAAGGACAAAGCACACCTCTGCACCTCATACTGCATTTTCCAGAGGGACACCTGCTCACTTGAATGCCCATCTGTCTTCACCCATTAATGCTGGCAGCCCAAAGCACAACCGCCCTGCCTTGTCCTTCCTCTCTGGTGTTTTCTGTTTAACTTGGGACCTGAAGTGGGTGGTACTGATTCTGCCTATGGAACATTCCTGTGGATTACAAGGGCTTGTTTTGGCAATATCGATTTCTTTTACCCTCCTGCTACGTGGGAAAATTCTTCATACAAGCCTCAGTAATCCTTTCCTGATCAGACTGTCATTCAGATCACGTTACACTGGACAATTAGGCTTCACTTACAGTGTTGTTGCTTTGCTACATGATGACTTTTTCTCTTAATGGAGACAGTAATTTTAGAGTGTTTAAAAGTTCGATTACATCAATGATGACATTTTTCCTTTCCTATCTCCTGGGTAGGCTTGAGCTAAGCAACAGAAACCAAGCCTCATATTGATAACTACACTGAAATCTCATCTCTCCTCTTTCTAAAATTGTAGTTTTATTTATATCCATTAGGCTCATGGTTAGTCAAAGTTTTTGACAGAATGATGTTCTTAATTTCAAAGGCATTTCAGTCTTCTTCTTGAAGTGTCAAAAAAAAACCCACCACAGTGTAAACAATGTTCTATCCTAAAGATACAAAAACTTGACAATCAAAACAACTTCAAACTGCAACTTACTCTGAAAATTCACTATACATTTAGTTGGCTCTACTCCAAGATTTAAAATAATACAAAACTAGCACCTAATCTTTTGACTGCATGAAAGAAATTCTCCCCCTCTCCCTTTACCAAGATTAGTGATGGCTGGGATTCTTCAACTCTTTTTTCAATCATCCTTTAGTACAAATCTAAATGTTTCATTTTCCTCTGTTTCTGGAGAAGTGGCCAGTACAGGTTTCCTGATACAAATACTCCCACATTATCAAAAAATGAGGATCCAGATGAAGTTTTCGCAAATTTGCCTAAAATCTGCTCTGCTCCAAGAAAAGGTTCCATTGAACAAAAAGATTTCAGAAAGCAGAGCCTAATAGTGAATTCTGTTTCCCCTCTAGTAAAATTTATTTTTTGAAAAGCTCCAAATAGAAATATTTATCCAAAAGCTAAATATTTGTGTTTCTGGCAAAAATAGTCAGATTTTTGATGAAAAATAAAATTTTCCACAAAGGTGTGCACTCTGCATAGAAAACAACTTTTTCTGTGTAAAAAAAAAAAAAAATTCCAGTAATCAATTTTCTGTAGAACAGTGATTTTGACAGAAAATTTGGAGAAGGACTATTTATGACAAAGTAGGATAGGGGCTTGGAAAAGACCTAGAGAAAAACACAGTCTATTGTTTGTGCATAGAGCCACAAAAGAATCCTTTCAACTGGCTGATCATGTTCTATCTTGAAAAGAAAATAATTCTTTGCCTTCACTATTAAAATATTTATCCAGAACAGGCACGTGGTTATGAATCTGCGCATTTACTCTCACCTAGCTTAATCCACCCATTTTTTCTGCCAAATTTCCTTTAGTGTTCCCTTCCTGATGACATATTTAATCTCAGTTTACATTTTCACAGGCAATTGAACCAAACATTCTCTAAAATCCTTGGGTCTTCATTAATATATTCTTTATCTGCTGAATTAATCTTTCTTGACTGCAGATTGCTAAATTTAAATGCAGAGCTCCGGATAAGACCTGACCAGACCTCTGTGTGTTACCTGACCTCATTCATTGCTTTTTAACTCTACAACAAGTCTCTGTCCCATGTGTCCTGAGATCACATCTATTTTTCACAGCCATGTCACATTAATACTCATATTTGCCACACACTGACATGCATACAAAGGACTTCCTGCTATTGCCTTTTAGCTTATGGTGGTAACATTAATTTGTTGTTCTTAGCACATGACGTTCCATCTTGTTTTAATAAATTTCCATCTATTTTTTAGGACTTCATTTTCAGGTGATCCAGTTCTGTAGGATTACCTGAATATCCCTTACTACTGGCAACACCTTGAATCAGCAGCAAGTTTTGTTTTGTCAAAGATGGAAATAATTACTGAAAGGAATAAAAACAGGGCCCTGGCCTGATCTCTGAGGAACGTTTTTGCTATTTTGTTTTTTCCTCCTGTCTATACATCAGCATTATTAGTCAGGCTTATTTAAACACATTTTAATCAAACAGATGTTTCAATAAGCTCTACCAATTCAACTAGTAATTTCTATGGCAATATATCAAACACATTACTGACAGGCATCTAGAAAAAAATCTAATGACTTTTCTTTGTATAGAAAGATATTTTCTCACTTTTTTCCAGTAAAGTACCATCTCATGCTAGTACTAACTCTCTTTGATAAACACTACTTGCATTTTATTTTATTTTTCATTTGTTTTCCCTTCTGCACTTACTCTTGTCTATCGTTCTAAAGCCTTTTATATCACTTCATCAGTTAATTTTTTTCTGTAGTTTTTTTGTTTTGTCTTTAGGATTTTTTGGGGAAGATCTACCCTTTACTTTAAATTGTAAAAAATTAGTAATAAAACCAAACATACTAACTAATCATTACAAAACCCCTAAAATTAAATGGGAGAATTTTCTTCTCATGCTTCAGAAGATTTGATGTTTTCATGTCCAGTAAACTCTCAAAAAAAAAAGCACTGACCAAATCTGGAGCTTTGAAACAAATAACAGTTAAATTTGCATTAGCCAAGTACTTTCCATTATGCCAAATACCCTACTTCTTTATTTTAAATTTAACTTATAAATTTAAAAGATCAAATTCTACTTCACCTACACATGTGAATGTAACTGAATGCCTATTAGTTTAATGAGTATAATAAGGATCTGAGGATAATGGAAATCAGAAAAATTGGATACCCTGACCAAGACATTGAAAGAGTTCATTATACTAAAGGGATCTCTCTCACTCTTTTGAAATTACATGGAAGTCTTCTAAATTTGAAAGAGAGCAAGAACAAAATTGCATACTTTACACAAAGTACTGTAGACTACATTCTGTGTCTTCAGTGAAAAGAGACCCTGTGCCATTTTCTGACAGAGGATTTCACAGTTACAGATATCACTTGAAACAAGCTATTCAGCAGTCCAAACTTAACAAACCAGACAGGAAAGGGCTTTTTTTCACTGAATTTCAGTGAAATTTCAGTGAATTTCAGATTGCCTCAATCACTGTCACTGGTTGGGAACCTCTGTGTTGGGATGGAGTCGGTGCACTGATATTGGCATCTGCCACTGCACAGACCACTGCCAAAAAGTGTTTTGTGAAGCAGTTTGTGCCTCACCACTAGAAGATGCACCCTCAGCTACATCATAAAGGTTTTCTTCATGGCCAGACACAGCAGGATACTGTTGGGGATGCTCAGAGGGAGGAGAATGAAAAAGCTGAGGTGACACAATTGAGGACAGCCTTTCCTTAGAAAACTCTCTGGCTGTGTGGCGTTGCTTCTCTGCCTAGAAAACAACAGAGGGTTCAAGAGATTATGGGGACATAATATGATCAGTAAAGGTGATAAAATTTTAGAACTCCTGGACCATCTGGATCTTCAGATAAAACACAGAGAACCTGAATTTCATTTTCTCCTCTTACTGCAGCTACAGTATTTGGTGCTGGAGAGTTGGACAGTAGCATCACTGTGCTGCTTCTCAAAGGATGGGGCTGCAGCCACGTCCCCCAGAGTGTGCCCAAGGTCTGAAATCCCAACTCATGAGCAGGACATATACTGTTTGCCTCACTCAGACCTGGAGCCTTCTTTGTTATATTCTATCTGATCATGGAGAGAGGCTTAGTGAGATCAAGTGTGTTAATAGCTACTGGTGCTAAAATTTTACAGAATTTTAATTTTCTCAAGTTTAAACGATATAAACTGCACTTAGTTACAGTCTTTCTTTCCTGGAAACCCTTTCTAAAATCTATTTCCAAGGCTTGATGGAAACTTTGCTTAAATATTTGGGCTGCAGGAAAAAAAAAACCCAAACAAACAACCTAACAAAATGCAGGATGACAGTAGAGAGTGCCTTTGGGAGATTTTGGAATATCTGATGAAGACCTAGTGTGTTTGAAGAGCGTGAACACCTAGGAAGAGCAAAGGACTTAGTACAGCATTCCACATAAATTCTCTGTGGTCTGGAAAGCAGGGCTCAAAGCACATGAAACAGCTTGAGCAGCTCGAGAGACAGACAGGCTTGCAAGAGGCACGTTGTTCAGGATGGCTTGCACACATGCTTTGAGGGAAACCCTTCAAAACTTTTCACGCAGCTTAGGTATTTCTGGCAATTTTATGTTATGCATTATGTAAGCAATAATTGTTAGATGATTAAACAAAAGAAAAGTCCTTTTAAACAATGAAAGCTGTGGATCTGGAGGCTTTATACACAGAACACAAAGAAGATTTTGGGGTAAAATATAAATTTTCAAAGCATCTTGAACTTCATCAACAATTTATATAAGACTTGAGCTCAAAGAGGATTGGTGTCATTACTTCAGTATGGAAACTCTAAATCAGCCACTTACTGCCAGCACTGTATTAGAGGATTCCAAAGAGGCAGACGGCCAGGCAGCAAGTAATTGTTACTTATAGCTCTACTGGCATGCACCTTTCCTCAGCAGGCAGACTCTTCCAACAACTGGAACTGAGGAAAAGCTTTTGGGTCCTGGATGTGTTGTGAGAGCAGAGAACTTGCCGTACCTTGGCACTGCCTGCCACTGTGAACTTTCTATTTCCACTTTTACTGCCCTCTGAGGAACACCCAGGCTCAGCTAATCCAAAATACTATTTATTGCAGTCAAAATGCATTTACTTCTCTACCACCTCTATTGTGATAGACACTTCTATGTCTGTCCATGTTTGGACACCATTCTCTCTGTATGTTTGCAGTCCTGTGCCTCATGGATACCTCCATAAAATTTTTCCTTTTAATTTGACAGTCCCTTCTCAGAAATGCCATCAAATCAACTCTGTCTAAATTTATATGACTCCTTTGTTCTTTCATAAACCTATCTGTTATTTGATGACTAAGATTATCAGTCTCATTTGTATTTACCTGTATATATCAACAGCTGTTCTAATTTCATTCTTGTTCTTTATTTCCCCTCTACATCCACTGTAACAGAGCACAGAATCATGATATGTTTAAGTGAAAAGAACTTGAACCATGATTGCTGGACTTCATCCATCAAGAATTTGTTTTCTTCTTAGGGGAAAAAAACCCCTTAGCTATATATAAACGAAAACATTAGTATTTGATGCATCTCCTTCATCTGCTGTTTCTTTCATGTCAAAGAGTCACTGGGAATAGCAACAGAGGAAAGCATTGAGAAATAACTGATGGTATTTCTTTTCACCTAAAAATGTTGATTCATTGAAAACAAAAGATCACAAAAATCTGACTGTGTGCAATCTTCTGATAGAACAGATGTAAGTTTCATAATTTCTTTGCTAGTTCTAGGATATGTGGACTATTAATATTTGAGATATTAGTTTCCATCATTCTACAGAAGGAATAATGATGACAGTTCCCAAGACTGTTTCTACACAGAACGTTAACAGTAATTTGTTAATTGGTTTCCCAGACTACTCAGTTTCAGCAGCCTAATGAATTATTTGCTCGAAGAATTAAACACTGGGGTTTGGTGTCTGGCAGCTCCTGTGTCCTCAGCTGCTGGGGCAGCCCAGCTGGGGCACAGCCTGCCTGGTGGCTCCTCTGCACAGCCACTGCCCTGGGGTTTATTGCTGGTGAACCTGATGAGCCCTGGCATGTATTAATTCCACTCATGAGAACGACTGCTCTCTTAGCGGGATGCCAGTCATCACAAATGGCAGAAAGAACTTCTGAAGAGAGAAGACTGGAGGGATTTTCCAAAGCCTTGCAGTAATGATCAGATAAATGAATGATAAAAGAAATGGTTTTGAGGTTGTTATTTTAGAAAGACTGATAGGTCTTAAGAAATTGATCCAGAATGCCTGTGTCAACCAAGAGCCTGAGGAGGAATCTCAGACACTGGTCTCAGGAATCAGAGGGGCTGCACTGTGCAATTCTCTGTGTCCAGGAGTTTTAACCTGAGAGCTTGCCGGGGAATCTTAGAGCAAATGGCATAACCAGCCTTCTCTGCAAACCAGCTGTGTCAGTAGATGCAATCTGGCCCTTCAATCCACCTGTCACATACAGACCAAAGTCAATCCAAAGAGGTATTCTTTTCTGCTACAATGAGAATATTTTCATTACCTGACAATATACCATCCTACAAGTTTTCTTTCTACATTAGTGTTTCCCTTTGCTCTCAGCAGGTAGGTTATAATATTAGTTTGTACTATTTCTTTTTTATGATACCAAAGATGTTGTAATCAGGTATTTATCCTTAATATATGAAAATAATTTTATCATACACATTAAAAAATTAAAATTCTCTTTAGCTTTTCTCATAGAAGTGTCCTTGCTTTGCTTGTAGCTGTTTTTTGGGGGGACTCTTTAGGAGAGTTTTATGCTGCCTCCTCAGCCCCTTTTAGTACATAATACTTACATTACAACACATATTAATTCAATGGAAAGACAACTGTAATATATTCCCATTCTCAGCTAAAAGCCAATATATAAACGCTTCTTTTTCTGTAACACAAGGCATGTGCTAACATGTCACTTAACTGTGTACTTTCTATGCCTTGTGAGGCAAAACCCAGATCCATGCCTGGAGTAAACTGCCAGGGAATATATGGAGTTGCCTTAAACTCTTGGTTCTCTATTGAGAACGCGAAAAAAAAAAAAGGAGTTGTGGGCACGAAAGATTTAGTAATACAGTGGTAAAACGGACCCTGCCAGGGACCGCTTCACTCACCCCTCAACGTTTTGCATGCGTGCCTGGCTTGAGGGGTCTGTGCTCGATGACCTTACTGGTTTCACCGGCAAAAGGCAGCCCGGTGCGGGCACGGATGCGCTGCCGGGACGGGCACCCAGCTCCCCGGGGGTGTAGCAGGGGAAGAGGAGGTTCTCCGGCACCTGGGGGAGGTGAGCAGCATCCAGCGCCCGGAGCAGCCCGGGGGTGGCGGCGGCACCTGCGGGGCGCAGCGATGGGCGGGGGGTCCCGGCTCCGGCAGCGACTCGCAGCTCTTATGGGGGGAGCGGCGGCGGCAGCGAGAGGGAGGAGGAGAAAAGGAAGGCGAGGAGAGGGGCAGGGGAGACACGGGCGGGCGGGCAGGAGCCGGGGGCTAGAGGAGGAGCTCCGCGCACAGCGGCGGCGGGCACGGCCGCGGTCGGGCCGGCAGCGGAGGCGCCGCAGCGGGGCAGGTGCGGGGGAGCCGGCAGCGGCCCCGGGCCCTATGGTGCCGGGCGGGACCCGGAGCCCGCTGCCCGCCTTCCAACGGGGCCCGCCGAGCGCCTTGGGACGGGCACTGGGCGGGCATGAGGACCGTGCCGATCGTGCTGCTCTCGCTCTGCTGGAGCCTGGCGCCGGTAAGTGTCAGCCCGCCCAAGGCAGCGCTCCGGGCCCGGCCGGGCTGGGCGCGCCGCGCTCACCTGAGGAGCCGGAGAGGAGCCCGCCGGGCTGTCCCGGAGCGGGGCGGGGGCTCGGCGCGGCAGGTGCGGGACAGCGCTGCCTCTCGCCGCTGGCTCGGGCCGTCCCCGGGAGGAGAACGCGAGGGGAGCGGGCGCAGCCCCCGCCCGGACCCCCGGGCGCTCCCCCGGCCCTTCTGCCCCATCCCCGGCACGGCTCCGCATCCCCGGAACGGCTCCGCTCCGCCGGGCACGGTCCCATCCCCGGGACGGCTCCGCTCCCCCGGCACGGCTCCGCTCCCCCGGCACGGTCCCATCCCCGCGGAGCCGCCACTCGAGCTGCGCAGTTTTCCCCACAGCCGGTGGACACCGCTGGTTTGCGGAGAGTTTTCACAGAGCGCTGCCCGGGAGCGGTCCAGAAGCCACTGGCCGTCATCATGAGGGGAAAAGCCCCACATCCACAGCTGCTCTGTGATATGTACAGTGGCATTGCGATGTATAAAGTAGTCAGAATATTGAAGTCTTCTTTAGGGTGCCTGCTTTCGACGTCTTTATATTTTCAAGCGTTTCTTAAGTAGTTTGTAAAAGTCAGTTACATTGATGGAAATACGATTCACAAAAATAAATTATTTAAATCCTTTTAAATTTTTTGTTACTGTATAACACCAAAACTTGGGATCCATACTGAAGGTGAGTGCAAGCTGCTTGTCAGAGGAAATGTCCATCAAATTGCTGGTTTAGATGCTTTAGAAATTGTTAAGCTGCTCAATGTGCAGGGATACTCCCGAGCTGGATTTCCAGCTCTGTGTGCACCTTTACAGGCAGTTCTGTATTCATTGGTGACTAAGGATAACCTACTGTTGTTAAGCAGAGGAAAATATGGATGAGCACAAGTCCTAAAAAGTGGTGAGTGCCCTCAAAGTCTTGATGTGTTTCAGGAGGTAGTCAGAGCCACATAGTCTGGAACCCTAAATCTCTTTAGCTTTGTGAAGTCCATCTGGATGAACTGGATGTATTAGAACATAGCACAGTGCAGTTTAGCTTGTAGTACAGCTGTGAAAAGTAATATGCTACCTTTGGGTAATAACAAATTTTTAACAAAACTTTACTATTAACCACTGATATTTCAGAAGTACCAGAAAGAGAAGTTGTTTATTCAGCAGGCTTCTTAATTGCAGTAGCTACTTTGACTTATTTTTCATTTATTTATCATTTTTATTTACTGAACCTTCCTTTCCAAGACCCAGTAATTGTAATACTTCTTGATGAGTAGGAAATCCACTGTCAAGTTACAGAATGTTAGCACTTGGAAATGAAAAATAGCCAAAAATAAGTTTTGTGAAAGGAAAGCATTATTAAAAACATTATGTATACATGGGACTTTTATTTTACATGGCTGCTATCTGCAAAAAAGATTATACACATCAAAATGTAGGTATTTTCAGTATAATGCTGAACTTTCAATTATAAATTCTAGAAATCCTAATTTATGTTAAATATGTGTCTCTGAAAGGAAAAGAATTCTGCCTTTGAAATGTATAATTTCAATATTCAACATAGAGAAGAGATGTGGAAAAGGAAGTCAGGTTCTGATGTTGCAGACAGTGAAATGAGACATTTGGAGAAGAGACAGATTTTTGTGAGTTTTCATAACAGTCCCTGCTGTTATGCTTATGGCTCTTGCACTGTATGTTTAAAAGGTGTGCAAGTGGTTTGTCCACAAAGAGTGCAGCATCACCAGGTTCTCAGTCCTAACTCTGGATCTGAGGTTCTGAGCCCAGAATCATAACTTAATTAATTATTAACATTTTTTTTAAATTGCTGTGTCATACATCAGAGATCATTACCAGATTCTGTTATTAAATGTCTCCTAAAAGTTGTGAAAGAAAAGACAGAAACTTGGAGAGACACCACCTTTTTCTTGGTAATTACAAGCGTGAGGTGTGAGGATGACTGGAGTACAGCATATTCCCATTTTATTTATTTAAGATGTGATTTAATTTGAGCTAATCAAACTATCCCATCGACTCCACTGACATTTCCAGCTTTTCCATTTGCCACCTCCTGCGGTAATTTCTCCCATGCAGTCTCTTTCAGACTCCATGTATTTCTCTGTGAGCTCTGACTGCCTCTCTGAGCTGACCCCAGCACAACTTTCCAGGGTTTTGTTTCTCTCTCCACTGCTCCTGCATTCCTGTCTCTTCCTGTGGACATACATAAACTTTTCTGAAAACCAAAGAACTGAGGGCAGGGCTTTGAACCAGTGAAGGCATTAGTGCTTTAATTTTTAAGTAGTGGGGTTTTCTTCCTGTGTAGCATTTGCTTGAATCAAATAATCATGGTCTGGGGCCTTCAGGACATAAAATATACATGGTGGAAAAGGGAAGAAAAGCAGAATTTACCGTGTCAAAGAGAATGAAGTTTGATCAATTTTCACTTTCTGAGATTTGTATTAAACTTTCAGCTCCCTAACTTACTACACAAGGGGAAAAGAGCAAATGTATCTACTCTCCTTCAGTTTCAGGTCAGAGTTTTTCTGGAGGAAAAGATCTTTTGGCTCAATATTGAGGAATGCACTAGAAAGCTAAATGAATGCTACAGGAAGAAGTCAGTAGAGTATTTCAACATTTTGTTCTGAGAAGTCAATGTGTGAGAAGCTAAAATGGGCATTGAGTGTGTCCAGCACGTGCTCGGGTTAAACCTGTGCCAGTTAAAGTTGTTGGTTTTGTTATTGGTAGTTGCATGCTTCATGAAGCATTTTCATTCTAGCTTCAAGACCCATAACCCATTTGTTAATTTGACACAGGTGAATGGTGTCCATCCAGAATGCAGATTTCAGCTGGAGATTCACAAGGAAGAAACCAGGTGCATGGAACTTCTAAAGAATGCAAAGCCAGTGGACTACAAGGGTAAGAAAACTGTAATGTAGAGATAGCTGGAGTATTGAAGATTTTCTCTCTTTACCTTCTTTGCTGTCGTGATTACAGTTTCTGTAGTTGTCTGAACTGTGCTTGGGATGTTACAGCTTTTAGGATTTATGGAATTTGGCATTAAATGCACTGCAGCAAGCATGTGGTGAGAGCTGTGCAGGTGCTGGCACACCAGCTGGGAGCAAACACGTTCTCGTGTGCTGAGATGCTGTTGTAGCATTTTCTGACTGGCAGAGCAGCTGTGATGACAGGACCAGCAGGAAGAGCAAATCTGAGGGAAAGCTGAAAGCCTTGGAGCCAAGCATCTCTCTCTCTCTAGCTATGAGTAAAGTGCTGGAGGCAGGAAGGATCTCTGGGTTTTCCAAGTGGACAATGTTTCAGACTGAAAATCAGATTCACACTTAGAGGACCATGGAGTTGTGCAAAGGGAAAACCAGACAGTTGTGTTATGCCCAAAACTCCAACTCTCTCTGTTCATTTATTGTTTTATTTTCTTTCTTCATAGAAAGATAAATATATAGCTAGCCATAGATCAAAGTGTAATTTAGTGGAAGGAAGAATAGTAGATGCAGGGGTTTTGTTAGGTTTTTGGACTTGGGGTTTGTTTGGTTTGTGTTTTTTTGTGGGGTGTTGTTTTTTGGGTTTTTTAGATTTTATTAGATTTCCTTCCTACATTCTCATGGGAGGAGAAAACAAGTTTATGGAAAAATAACATTTTTCTTCTAAGTTGAAGCTGCTGGTAAAGCCATTTGTTCAGCCAGCAGAATAAAAAGGTGACAAATTCAGATTGTCAATATGTGGTTTATTTGGGCTTTTTGTGTTCATTTTGTTTTGAATACACTCTGATGATGATTATGGGACCTCAGAGACCTGCCATCTGCAGTGCTCTTTGAGCATAAACATGAGTCTCAACTTATGATGCTTTTTCCACCTCTCCTCAAGTTAAATGTGTAACTCTCCCAGTGCATGTTCTAATACTAATTTGTATAAAAAAAATTCAAAGGATCATCAACAGTTTGTATTTTATTATAATGTCTCCATTTTATTAATCAAGATCAGTAATTTAAAAAATGCAAAATTTTACTGGAATAATTAATCTAGATTTAAGGCGCTTATTTATATATGACTAGTGAAGAGAGATGGCTGTTACATAAATAATACTGGTGCGAAGCCAGATGGAGAAATAATTAGTAGGCCAGCTTAATGAATTAAATCATGAACCAATAAATTCCCTGTTAGCTGTTACATGGCTTTGAAAGTCAGGCTTTCCTCAAGATGGACTTTTGTGATCCAGATGCTGAAGTGCTCCAAGGGTATCTTTGTGATGCACAGCAGTTTTATTTTGGGTTCCCTAGGGGAAGAAAGAAGTTTGCTGTCAGTATTTTCTTCCCAGCCACTTTTCACTGGGAGAGGGGTGCCTCCTGAAGTAAAATGCTGTGGAAGAAAACTCTTATCTTGGGAGGACACAGGATGTCTGATGGTGTTATTCAACCCTGCAGACAGTGGCAGAACAGCAGTGAAAGGATTTAGATATTTTACTGAATATGCATCTGAAACTAAGGGAATATTCCATTTTGTTGGAGACTGGAATAAGGCTCCACCTGCTTATGAAAACTGTGTGTTTAATATTACAGGAGAATTCATTCTGTGCTTTCTGTTACAGACAACCTCACCAAGAATCTCCAGAGAGTAGTCTATGTTAAATATATGCATTTACATGTATAAAAATAGGCATTCTCTGTGTGTCCTTATTCTTCTAGTAAGACCTCTGTAATTATACAAAGAAATAAGGATTCTTTTGAACATTAATACTCTGACTGCTGAAAAAGTAGGACTGCTAAAGAAAATTGACAAGCTGGAACTAGTCCAAATTGTAGCTCCATGTGTAACTTGTAATACATGTGAAACATAATTCTTTACAATAAATTCCCAAATGCTATTCCACGTTTTCCTGAATGGGAAAGATGGTTATACAGGCCTTGTCATACTTCTCTAACTTTAGTATGTGCTACCTGACTACAAAAGCTGTTAATGAAGTCTTGTGAAGGAACTGTCCTGATCTTGGAAATAAGGGTTCCCTGAGACTTTCCACAGAAGGCTTGGACCTCCATTATCAAAATCAGTGGGAATATTTTCATTAATTTATTGGGCACCTGAGAAACATTTGCACCTCTATGTCGCATGGTCCAGAATTTGGCTGGCATGCACACCTTCTGAATTCTGGAGGATCCAAATTGAATGGGACAAGTTGTTTCTTCTTTGAATTAGATGACAATTGTGTATTAAATATCTAATCTTCTCAGCTCCCAGTTAGGAAGGTAAGAAGGAAACATTTAAGGGCTATTTGGGTTTCTTTGACATGATAAAATGATCTTACACCTGAGCTGTCTCAAAACATGGGCCGAAGAATTTTGCTGAGTAATTTTTGCATTGCACCTAAAATCACTGACTATGAAATATATGAAGTACTTGTTTACTTCATGAATTAGTAAAACAGTAGTGTGTTTTCCAAAGAAACATTGTATGAAACCAGTGTAAGCATCCTTTGAACAGTGCTAAGGATATGCTAAAACCAAGGGACCCGGTTGCTCTAAATTCTGCTCATTTGCCAATGTCAAACTGTGAGACACCCAAACCTCTTGCTTTGCACCCTTTGGGGGATTTTCAGGCATTAACACATACTTTTCCATTAGTGGACAGCATTACACTCCATTTAGGGGAGAAGTCACTCTCCAAAGACCTGTGGAGAGGTCTTTGGTCTTTGGTCTTTGGTCTCACTGTGGCAGTGCTTTCCCCCCCTGTAGTGCTCTTTAGAACATCTGGTTGTTTATTTTATGAAGGCTGCATTAGCTTCCATTCCCATTTGTTGTCTTCTTTCCTCCTATAATTTGGCCCCTGAGATATGGATGCACCTTAGCTGGAAGTTTAGGAGAGGTTCTTCTATCTTTGGGCACATTTCTTTATTTTTGAAGGGCAGATGAATTGCATTCTAACTAGCTCATAACAGCTGCAAATATTGAGGTCTATATGGAAAAAACTGTTCTGTTTTTTATCTGCTACTCATGGCTTAAAGTAATTGAAAATACAAAAAAAATTTGTCCTTCTGCAAATTTCTGCCTTTATTCAGTATTTAGAACTTTTCCTTATAAAGTAACTGCCCCCTTTCTCTTCACCTTCAAGTGAAAAAATGAAATCTTATGGCCAAAAATGTTAAAACTCAGGGGTTTTTAACAGGGTTCTACAACTAAAATTTCTAAAAAATGTTTCATTATGAAAAGAATTAAGTTTAGGGACTTTTGATTCATCTTGGATTGAGTGGCTGCACAGTTAAATGTGTCTTTTCAGATTTTGACTTCCAAAATATGTTTTTGTGAGACCCATACGTCAGACAACATTTTTAATTTTAGATATGGCTTTTTAACTTTGAGGAAGGGATGTAGACAAAAAGAAAAATGGCTTTGGAAAGAATTTCATAAACCTCTCAAAGAGAAGCTTCATATTGCAGCTTGCAATAGGAAATTAAAGAGACAAGACACCAAAATTATGCTCTTCGTTCTTTGTAAGTTTAAAGCAAGAGGGACCAATATTGTTGTATAATCCAATCTCCTGAATTGCACTGTCAATAGAATTTTCCTCAGTGTTTCCAGCACTGAGCTCATGATCTTGTGGATGAAAGAGAGCTGTTCAGAACAGTGGGATGAACATTCAAATGACAGACCCATGGAAAGTTGCCCAGAAGTCAAATTTATCTGATTAGGTTACCTGCTAAAGTTGTTTTTCCTGGAAGAAAGATGCATATTTTGCATTTACACACACCCCCACACCTTCTTGTATAATACACACACCTGTCTCTATAGCCACACCAAGGTGATCACTCCATCCTCCACATTAGTAAATAGGAGACTGACATAAGGCCAGACTGGACCTTTCTTTTGCTACATGAACAGGAATCTCCTCAAGGTTCCCTCTTTATTATGCTTCCTGTCTCATCAAGGTCTTGCATCAGGTTTTGTTTAGTTTTGAAGTTACTTTCTCTGTAAAATGAGTCAGTACTCCAGACTGCAGTGGTGCTGACAGTCCTCTAAGGTAGCATTCAAAGTACAATTAAATGAGATTTTGGGGTCATGGAACTTCTTTCATGCAGCACCAGTAACTCTTGGAAGCACAACTTTAGCTTTCTTAAATCTCTGTGCTGCTGCTTTTCCAGGTGTAGTTCAGATATGTTGCTACTTTTTAGTTCACACTTTTTTCTTTCTTTCTTCTTTTTTTTTTTTTTAATGAAGGAAGCTAAATGGGCTGCTTTGGATATTTTTATGTTTTGGCTTTTGCTGATTGAAGTGTCATCATTAACAACACCACATAAAACTTAGCCCTATGATATTGACAATGTCTGGGCTTTGTGGAAGCTGTACTTAAATATTTGAGGGCAGAAGAGAAGCAGAGCTCTGTCTTTTAAGGAGGCTGGGTGAGAAAGGTGGGAAAGAGCCTTGAATGAAATGAGTTGCCTACTGGAAAGTAATAAACTGTAAATAAAATGGTGAAGACCAAGAAAACATCCTGATCAGTCTCATAAAAAATCTTACATAGTAAAATTTACTAAGAGTGACAATAACAAACATTTTTGGGAAGTAGAGAAGCACCAGGTGCCCACAATAATTTTGAAGATAGGACATTTCTGCTCTACCCAAAATGTAAATAAAAATTTGGCAGTAGACATTAGTATATGGCATTTGTAGGGCTGAAGAAGGTAAATGCACGTCCATAAGTGAATTTATTGTGTTTTCCAGAAGATTCTGAAGGAAATACTGCCTAGCATAGTCTTGCACTTCAGTCCACAAAGACAGCTGTGGCCATGGCAGTCTGTTCTCTACAACATCCAAAGCTGAAATATCACAAGAAAGAATTTTGGGTACCAAAACACTGAAAAAGCTTCAGCTAATGCAACAAATAGCACATGGGTTAGACATAATACATACTAGCAGAAATATATGGTCCACTTCTTAATAGAGACAGTTAATATTTTGTGGTGGGATTTATATGAACAGGAGATTAATTTTTAATGGTAATTTTCAAGAATGTACAGCATGTCAGAATTGGGGCAATATAAAGATGAGAGTACCTCGTACAGCTTTGACTATACGCACATTAATATATTTGCATAAGAATAGAAAATAATGTTCTTATCGTAAGATTAGCATGCTGTTCAGTCATTCAAAAATAAATGCTCTTGTCTCCATAGGACATTTTGAGTAATTGAAAAGCAGGATTTACCTGAAAAATTTGGATGAAAGTTTGTTTTCTTGTTTGAGAGGATTTTTTTCAAAGTTTTAGCTGGCAACTCCCATATTTCCCCACAGAACCCTAAAAATACGTAAATTACATTAAGTGTAAAACTGGCCAATAGATTTTTGATTCTTCAAAGGGAAATTGTTCTTCAAAAGGGAAACAAGACATTTCTTCTGAAGTGTTTAATTTCGTGAAAATCCAGAAATCCCTTGGAAATCTTGGAAACCATATTTTTGCCATTCCTGGTACTAGAACTGGCTTTTGAACAACCTATGAACATCAAACGTTTTAGATATTGAGATAAGCTCTATGGTTTCATCATTCTATTTAAACTAGTTAAATCTGATGTATACTGTAGAATTTCAAATTTCTGTTTGCTGTCCAGTGTTTGTTGACTGGAAATTAAAAGTTTTTCCATTGGCATTTCCTGCAGTAATTGGAGCTGCTTCTAGACCCCACAGCAGCCAGAGTTTGCACTGCCACAGGACTGCAGGCAGGCAGCTCCACCCAGAGGGGCTTTGGGCAGGCGGGGTGTGGCAGGTCCTACCCCAGGACAAGGCAGGTGTCCCCAGGCAGGTGTCACCTCCCTGGCACAGGGACATCAGCCTGCAGAGGGGAACAGGGCCCAGCACAGGGCACCAGGGGTGGGCAGAGCCCTGGGATGGCTGGGCAGGGAGAGGAAGGCACAGGCTCTGAGGAGGATGAAGGCAGAGCCATCACAGCCTGTTCCTGCTCTCAGAGCCCTGACAAAAGCAGGTGGGAAATATCCTCAGTGGGGCAGCTTTTTCTGGGGCTGTCTCATTCCTATTCCTGCTCTGAGCAGTTCTGCTTTGCTCCCAGTTGTGCAGCACCTCTTTTTCGTTGTTTTTGTTTTTAATCACTTGTGTGAAAATGCAGAAGGAATGTCAGTCCATATATGTTCATAATTCCCATGTGACCCAAGTTCCATGCTGTGGCACACAGACCTGCAGCCTAGAAATCATTGCCCATAAGAGGTGAGATGGCTTCTGCTCTGCCAAGTTAACTACAAAAATCAAAACATTGAAAAATAAACCCTAGGCTAGCTGTCGACTTTCTGACTCATTTTCAAAGCACTCTGTTGTTTTTTCATGTTTTATGCACGCCTAGACAGTTTTGAAAAATGCTAAACCTCTCTTGGAAGTGACACTTTTTAAATCCAAATACAAAGTGCCACCTAGTGGTTATATATTTATAAAATGTGTCTATAAACAAAATTTTCCAGCACAAGCCCCAGTGTTTTATGGTTTTATAGACAAAGAAGCACATGTAGGTAAGTGAACTTGTTGCTCAAAGACTAGATCTCAAAAAGCAGCATGATGCATGGGGGTGGCAGCACTTATGTAAGCTGAAGAAAATGGGAGACAAAATGTAGTTTATACTCTGTTACGTTTCCTTTAATTATGAACTATCTGCAAATGCATGACAAGCATTAAAGACCAAACATTCAAATAAAGTAAGTGATCTCATTGAAACTAGCTAACAACAGCATCTGCAGTGTCCTCTGGAGGAACGGGATGAGACTTTTGGGCAAGTCACTGAGCAAAGGATTTCAGGGAAGTTTGGCTGTTTCCTTGGATATTCTGTGAATGACACATCAGAGAAATGAATGGTGCAAATGAAGACATTGAAAAGGGATTGTTCTATGCAGGCTGCAGGAGTGTTCTTCTAGACACCACAGAATCAGGAACCTTTTTACTTTTTGCCTTTGCTAGTTTTGCTAAGAGTTGTTAATGGCTTAAACCCAGAGATCAGCCCAGCCCTGCACAGATCCTGGCTCACTCCCCTACCAGCAGGATTGGGGAGAGAATTGGGAAGGTAAAAGCTGGAAACTTTTATGTTGAGATAAGAACAGTTTGATTGGGGAAGCAAAAACCCACTGTTCAGCACTGTTCCAAACCAGCTCTGTATTAGCAACTGTGAAGAACATTAACTCTATCCCAGCCAGAACCAGCCCAATCGTTAAAGAAAAAGCTAAAGAATATAATAGTAGACATTCAGAAAAAGAGGAGCTAACACAGATCTAAGCTGGACTGACTTTTTATGCATGCACATCAAAGTAAAGGGACAAAAACACTCATGCTTGAGAATTTATTGAAGCACAGTGGAAACATAGAGACTAAATCCAATAATGAGCATAAAAGAGAAAAAAAGATGTACATTAAAGTACATCTGGTACTCGGAATACTTTAAAATAGTATAAATATAAATTATAGACATTACATGAAATAAACATTGAAGCAATTAAAGTTTTGCCTTAAAAGTTAATTACAGAAAGAAATAGATACCTAGCTATAGAAAGTATAATTTTACTGGTAAAATTGTTACCAGAACTAAAATGTAAGACCTTATTTATACCTAAAAATATAAATTTTTTTATCTGACTTGATCAATATCTTTCAGAGACTGTAGTAAGCAGGCCTACATATGAGAGAGATTGATAAAATTTCCAGAAAATGAGAATTTAGATAATGATTTTATGAGTGATTCACTGATGGATGACAGTCCAGAAATCCTAACTCTGAATGCATTAATGGCTGGACAGAGAGTTGTAGAAAGTGAGTTGAGAGGAGAATACAAAGTTTGATCAAGTTAGACATTCTATGTAGGGAAACAGAAACACTTAACGTAGCATTTACCACACCTTCACTTCCCAACTGTGTGGTATTTAAAGCACTACAGACTGCTTTGTGGTCACTGGAAAGAAACAGGCAATCATTGGGAGTAATTAACCTGGCCTAATTTCAGTTGTTTTAAGATGAAGTCAAGTTAATTGTATCCCCCCTCTGCATAAGGGTATGTTTTCCTAAGAGAAAAAGAAGATATATGAATGCACTATTGTTAAAAATCTGTAGTAATTGGAAGAAGGGGACAATGAGGAAAGGTGTGATTTGAAAGCACAGAAGATGCATTGTTGTTTACCAGTTGTAATTCTAGCAGTAATTACACCAGTAATTAATACCATTTCAGCAATCAGACTAGATTCAGATGCCCACTATAGTCATTCAGTGACTATAAATGCCTCCAGGACACCTCAGCAGTTTTCTCAGATGTCCTGTACCATTATAAATAAGCCTGTTGTTAATAATAAAATGAGGCTTAATATTCTTGGAGTTCTGGTGACAGCCATTTCAGTTTCACTCACATGATTTCTGAGGCATTTGAATGTAGTCTACATGCAGGAAATACATCTTTGGTGTTACTTCATCCATTTGATTTGAGGAATCTGAAACACTACCATTCTTACCTGGGCCACAGATGCCTGTAAAGTCCTAAAATACTGAGGAAAAAATAAAGGAAAAAACCATATTCCAGAAACCATTGCTGACTTGTGATGTTTGGAACATCAAAACCTTGCAGAAAGCTTTGAGATTTGATACAAATTGTGTTGATGAATTTTGGTAGGAATAGGACTTGAACTTCAATTTTTCTATATGTTTCATCCAACTGAGGCTTGAATAAGATTTTAAAGTGTTTTCTGTGGCAAACACAGCAATGGAGCTCTGAAATCCATGCTGTTCAGCTGCCTGTTTGGCAAAACCTTAGCCCAGTCAATGTACAGTAGCATAGAAAAAATTTACAAGTCCTCTGAGCTGTTTGCAGATTACTGTAATAAGGCCACCATTTTACAGAGTGGATTAAACAAAAGGGAAAATTTGAGAAAGTCATCAGCTTCCATGGGTGTGCATGAACAGCTTAATGACGCATCTCAGCTCTCACTGTTAGTGGAAATGGGGTTGAAATAAAAACATCTGAGGTTTTACAAGATGATAATTATTCTTGTGTACTCCAGGGCTTGTTTATGCTGGCTCAGAGAGTCCATCAATCAAAGCCAAAAGAGTTTCATTTTGTCACTGTACTTCTGAGTGCTGGCAGATGAAGAAAATAGTTCCTTTGTCTTTCTGATTACTTGTATGTCGTGTTATTGATGTTGTTTTTGGCTTAAAATCAATTGGGGAGGAAGCATGACCTGAATTGGTTCAGGTAAACATTCTTTTAGTTTGAGTAAGGTCTGGAGCTGCATCATAGAGATTTGGGCTTGATTTGCACCCAGAACTGCAACTCAGGAAGGACTTAAGCATGTTGAAATTCCATTTCAAAGGCTCTGAAGGTGACCTGCTCAGTGTAAACCTCTGAAATTGTGTACAGATGGCCAAGCCACTATCAGAGATCTCTCAGGGATATTGTTGGTAATGCCAAGAGAGGCTGATGCAGCACACAGGGCAGTGGAGGATAAGGCATTACGTTATCTACACACAGAGATAAACTTTGTGAAGTTCTCCCTTTAGTAATCCCTTATTTTTGGCATAATCTTTCTGAATATAGAACAGATGCTGCATTTAGAACTGTACAATCTTAAGAGGAGTGAAAAAAGACCCAATCCCTATAAGCAAGTGAATCCTCTGGAGAATTGCATTTCCTTGGGAAAGTTCATAAAGAGGACTCTGTGGAATTGGTGATCAAATGCAGAATTTCTCCCATAACCCTCCTCTCCTCTTCATTTATCATCTCCAGACCTTGTTCTTGTGCCACTCAGCGGCTCCCTCACAGCTATCACACTTGGATGGATGTTTCCAAAGGAAAGCAAGGCCCATGGGAACACTGTGCCACTGCCTTTCCTTTGTGCTGCAGCTAGGACACAGCCCTGGGACAAATCCAGCTGCTGGTCCTGTTACACATTCTTTGGTTCCCTAGTTTACGTGTGCTTTGAAAGTAACTTAAACTTTGAAAGCAGGATGCTGCATATTTTAAGTCAACACAAGCTGTCCAAGTTTAATTGCACTAAAAGTTTTTATACAAATATAGAACTTCTAAATATTCCTTTTCAAGTTTCATTTAACTCATGTGGCTTGATTTTGGGTATGACCTCACTAGCATAGAATAAATTAATAATGAATAGCTAATTCTATAAATATTCTGAAAAATAATATGGCTGAGAGCAGTTCCCAATCCAAGTTTCATGTTCTCTACTGAAAGGAACAAACTGTCCCTTACACTGCTAATAATCTTATGGAGATAATACCAGTGGGATAATATTTTGATTTCTGTCTTTAACATTAATTACAAACTAAAATTTTTAATTGCCTTATCTGAAGACATAAATGCCCAGAATTTGGCACGAATTTTTTTTTATTAATAACTTGAACTGAGATAATATGAGTAACATTTCCTTACTTCTTTGTCCTTGCAAGGCTTGTGTTGACAAACTTTCATAGCTCTTTGCTTAGTTTAGAAAATATGCATTATAAACAGACACCTTTAAACAGGGCATGATTGAGCCAAATGCCTATAGAAGCTATAGGGAGATTTATACTCATTCACAACATACAGCCTTTGAGCCACATATGAACACAGGCAAAGCTGTAGCAAGTTACTTTCTAATTGTAACAAGCATTTACTGCCACTATAAAATTTATCTATGAAATTTGAAGGCCCCCTGCCCTTCCTGAAACCAATATATAGAAATATTCTTTGTTCAAATGTCTGTTTTTCAGTTTGAGAGATTATTCTGTAAGTCCATGCCTATTGTTCCAGTCTCCAATCATAATGCCTGCCTGTCATATGTGGTGCTGAGTCCAATGACCTTCTTGCATATTTATTTGTGATGTTCCATCTGCTTGATAGAAAACTCCATTTTAACTGTGATTAGGAAATTCTCAAAATTTTGCAATTCTTAATAATCCACATCAGTGCTCAGGAATTACTTTTTAATCTTTCTTACTCTTTTCTTAGCATCCTCACATCACAATGACATGTGAAAAATTCTGCAACCAATGTATTAACCTCAAAATTGTCTGGTTAATCAGCAGACTCTGATGATTACTTTAAAGTTTTCATGGGAAATATAATCTTTTCAGTTTTCTTGAAGGAGTCTAATATTTTTTGAACCACTTGTTCAAAGCTTTCACCAGGTCTTTATAAGCAAACCCAGCTTTCAAGGCTGTTAATTCTGGTTTTGTTTCAGGATGTGTTGGAGTTTGGGATAACATCACCTGTTGGCGTCCTGCAAAGATTGGAGAGACTGTCACTGTCCCTTGCCCAAAAGTATTCAGCCTTTTTTCTGGAAAACCAGGTATTTTATTTTAAGGCGTATTTTCACTGGCTTCTCTCTGGTATTCTTCAACATAATGTGCTAAAAATGGTTTATTTGGGGGTTTAATTTTCTTTGTAGATTAAAAATTCTTGTCAGAGCTGTTCAGGATACACCGTGAAAAGACCAAATTATCATCTTTGTGTTCTTTTTGGTGTTCTTTGAGTTAGATACTAAGTATATTTCTGATACAGTGACACTCACCAAAGCCGCTGACATTGCTTGCTCTTTTTTGACTTATTTTGTTAATTACTAAGGCAGCTGAGCCTGACTGACATCTCTAACGGTTGCCAGCAGGCCACACGTAGGTTGTTCCCTCTGTGTCTCAGGAGGGGAGCTCTGCCTTGCCATCATGAGAATAAAGAGTCCACATTAGCAGATAATACCTAAAAATTACTGCTGTTGCAATTTAAGGTAGTTATTATGAAACCTTTTATTCTGCTTTTTAATGGAACTTGTAAAGAGCTCATCAGTGTCTCAGGCTGCTGAAACATTTAACTGGTTTAAGTCTCCCATCTTCTGCACCATCTTGTCAATAAATCATATTTTGTCCTGTGGCATTTGAGGGGGGTTTTGAAAATAGATGATGCACACAGAGTGTTTCACATGTATCTCAAAATGCTGCTGGATTGAAAAATGGCATCCCCATTGCTCAGGTGAGAAACCATTGTCATGAAAAGCTGGTGAAAGATGAAAAAGTTATCACAGTTATGTAATTATTTTTTTGGGGGGAAGGGAGGGGGGGATTGGTGTCCCCCTAATATGAATTTTAACTTAGAGGCTAATTTGGGGTACAACTAAAATACCTTTAGACTCAAAACTGTTGAATAAGTCTTGTTCTAGTAAAAAATAGATAAGTAAAACAATCTACAGATGAGCAAAGGTTTTCATTCCTGGAACTGGTGAAACTTGATTAGTTTATCATGGATAGTCTAAACAATTTGTAAAGGGGAAAGTATGTGTAATCGTTGCTAAATGTTGTGAAATCTATAAAAGTTTGCAAATTACTCAAACAAAGATAATAAAGTGTTGTCATGAGGCAAAGCAAACTAATAAATATCAAAAATTCAAAATTTGAATTAAATCACACTGCTTCTATTTGCCAAAAGCTAGAGCGTGCACATTCTCCCTGGAGTTTATTTCACAAACTTTAGTTATATTACAACAACATTTTAATTTTACTATAAAACAAATGCAATAAATATTTAAGTCTGAAACCTTCACAGTGCATTACAACCCTATCTCACTTCACCATGTTGTCAGCAAGACTGAGATATTTGTTCATTTTACAGTTTGCAATCCTTTTTCCTGATCCAGCTTTTTTCATAGCAGCCTGTTTACTTACTGCTTGTGGAACCTAACAAGGTTGATTTGTTGATTTTTAGGGGTTCCTGTTCAATTAAGAGTATTTTCTAAACCTAGTCTTTCTAAAATTTCAGAGAAGGAAGACAAAAAACATTTTGCATGATTGATTCAATTAAGAGCTAACTAAGCATCCTGGTACTTTCATAAGTTGTTTATGCTCAGGCATATGTAGTTTATTTAATTCATACACAGCACATTACAAATTAACTTCATTCTTACAGTGGAAAATCATGAAAATACCTTCAAACAAGAAATTTCATTCTTTTTATTTAGCCAGATTTGCTACTACAAGATGATCTAGACTACCTTATTTTTATGCAAATATTCCAAACTTCAAGTAGGCTTTTAAATGCCACCAGTTTCTTAAAGGACTTCCAAATTTAAATTGTGAATTTAAAAAAGTAGTTTTCTTCTCATCTTTAGAACTTTTGGAGAGCTGGCTCTAAATTTCTTCTGTGGTGCTCTGTTATAGTTTAAGCATACCACATGATTAATTCTGTATTGAATATTAGTAACTTGTGATTAAAAGAATTTTTACTGCAAAAGCAATCATATCATCCTGTAATGTTTTTCCTGTACTTTACAAGTGTACTAGTCTCAGAAAGTTATTATTCAAATCTATGGGTCAAGTTAAAGGTTTTAAATAAGGTTTGAAATACTTAATTGCATGAAAAGATGGCATAGAAATAAACATTGCCTTCCATAGAATATTGCCCAACTCTCTTTAGGTTAGAAGTTATTGCAGTATTTGAAGTAGAAAATACTTCAGTGTCTGGAGTACGTTGAGTTTTTTCTTGCAAAACTGGCTTTGACGCAATTGTGGTTCTGTTAACACATTCCTCTGCTCTGCCTGGTCAGAGAATCTTGATGTACTTTTAAAGTGAAGACTCTTCACAGTGTATAAATAGGTGACATTTTCTTTTAAAAATGTCATTTCTATGCCAAATGGCAAAAGTGGTCCCATTCTTTGAGGAGACTGTGGGTTCAGGTCAGGGCCTTTTATTAGCTGGAAAGATTTGGTTGTTGGCTGGTGAACCACTTATGGGATATTTACAACTTTCCACTGAAGACTTTATACAAAGAAGAAATTCCAGTAACCAATCAACAAAATAAAGATCACAAAAGCTTTAGTTTGGAGTGTATGTAAACAAGTTTGGTTATTCTTGACCGACACTGACCTATGGCGCGTAAATTTCTTTTTCTATGGTGAAAACCAGGAATCTTTAATTCAATTATAGACCAGTGGTAAACTCCAAACCAAGGCAGTATATTATTATAGATTTCAAGTATCATAGATATAGAAATTGCTCTAAGAAATGTGAGGGGAAGTTGGCTATGAATTAACATAGTAAGTTATAATAAATGTAATGACTATTCTTTAATTTGACATGAGGCTTTTCTGTTTTGCCTTCTTGAAGTTGTTCCATATTGCATAAAAATGAATTCATTTAAATTAGATTAAGAAGTAGAATCATGAGTTGCCCCCATGTCATCTGTGTGACATCGTCTCCAGAAAGAGTCAACTTTTTCTGTCAGTTCCAAACAGAAACTTTCTGAAATTAATAAATCTTCAAAATTCCTTTCCAGCCATACTTCCACATGTCCTGTACATTCCCTGTACTACATTGTTTCAGTATTGGTTCAAAGGGTGAAATTCAGCATGCATCTTTACCTCATTCTTCAGTCTATGACATAACTTGTCCTTTGAACTTCTTTACCAAATTTCCAAACATTTGCTGTAGCAGCGAGTCATCACCTTAACGTCTAAGAGCTTTTGTAAGTCTTCAGTAGATTCCTTGGTATTGGCTTCTCAAAAGCCTTAAATAGGAGCTTAGAACAACTCTCTTTGAAATTACTTTTCTTTCAAATTACTTTACCTACAAATAGCCCCTTTACAGAGTGAAGTGTATGGCTCCCTTCTGAGTATTTTAAATAAAACAGCAGAACAGTTCAGGCTTTTGCAGATGTGTAACAGAAATAGCTGCTATACCAAAGGAAAAGTCTTGGGTTTACTTCTGGCTTTCTGTAGTACAAAGGCAACTCCAAGCAAGACTAAAAGCCAAAGGAATATGATTGAAAAGCACGTGAGAGGAAATGGCTGGGTTGAATCCTAGGAAACAAAGGAAAAAGACCTAGGTTGTGATCAGCTAATGACACAGTTAGATTGTCTAAGGAGTCATTGATGACGAGAGTTTGGAATCTTTCTAATTTAAATTCTCTAATTTGGCTTTACAGGAAACATTAGCAAAAATTGTACGAGTAATGGATGGTCGGATATATTTCCTGACATCTTAAGTACGTGTGGATATAATGACTATGAAGACGATTATAAGGTAGGAAAAATACTTCTTCTATTCATTTGGATGATGGTGTTCAGTACAGCTATCAGATATATTCTGCTTCCAAATAAATCCCATTTTACTCAGACTGAATTAAAATGAGATTTAATGAAGATCTGTAGTAATTTTTGATAGCATTGGTTGCAATGCACTTGGATTGCAGTTGTCTAATGAGATAAAATCAGGAATGTAGAACTCAGTAACTGAAACTCAAGGCTATAAACAGTTGGTAATTGCAGTGAAGCATCTGTATATCTAACACTGCAGTGCTACTCAGCTGGTGCACCATATGTTCTGCATTGTGTTGTTTCTAGAAGTTTGTTATTGCAAAAGAATGTCTTTGAAAAGTTATCTCAAAACCTAATGCTAATAATCTGCCATAGTCTGTTACTATTACATGCACCACTTGGTTGATTCTATGTGTTAAAGTTATAAATAAAATAGAATTGATTTAGGTCATTGGAGTTATCGGCAGATTTATATTGGACTTGAAATTGTGCAAGCAGTTGTAGGTTATTCAGAAAGCTATCAAGATGCCTAAATGCACTATGCATGGAAAACTGAGTATGTTCACTTTACAGATACTCTATTTGTTGAGGGAAGGGGTTTTACCATCATGTTTTATGCATTTTCTGTCTGTTTTCCTGCTGAGGCTAACAGATCAGGAGTTTGTTTACAAGGGTGAGCTCATAGTGCCATAAAATTCTTGTTACTCAAAATGGATTAAGCCCTCTCATGAGAGCCAGTTGGGTCTTTTCCCTGGATTTGACTATGTGTGGAATAGCTGTAGCAGATATGCACTGGTATTGCAGCTAAGCCAGGAAAGTTTTGGCTTTTTTTTCTGTATCTGAAAGCCCAAACATACACTGTAGGTTGAAAATAGGGAAAAATTGAGAGAATATATTGTTTTCCCAACTTTTTTGAAGACAAATTTTAAAACATCTGTGTCATCTGACAGCTTGGGAACACAAATGTATTACTGCTAAAACAGCCACTTTAAACATTGTCACTCAATCCAGGAATTGCCATGTTGTGTGAAAATGGGTGAAAACATAAAAATTGAAATTACCAAAATATAATATTTCAAGTAGTGAAAAACAGTTAGAAGATTAACTAGTATAATAGAAAAGCAGTTCTTGTTTGACATATTCATTAGTAAGTCAAAGGAGGTGAATGAAATGAAAATTGAATGTACTTGCAGGAATTAACCTAGACAACTTGAAATAGGATATAGCAGCAACATTTGCAAAAGCCTTGACAAAAAGCAAATAAAAGTGTGAGGAGGATGAAAATCAGGAGAGGAATGTGGAAAGCAGGTGTTGGAAAATTATTGGCAAACATACAATCAATATAATATCATATATACAATATAAATAATAGAGAAAATAGGAAAATGCAAGTATCATGCAGTAGTGAGATTTCAGGAGGCATTTGAGATTCTGCACCACCTACTTGTTTTCACAGAAGATGTTTTCTTGAATTGACATCTTGTTGCTCAATGGTAGGCCCTCAAACCAAAACCTTCACTCATCATAAATTAGTATAGTTTGTTTGGTTTCTTTTGAATCTAATATTTCAACTATGAGAGCTAAAAATAAAGTCCTAATATTTGGATACTGAGTGTTCTGGGCATAAAAATGTCACGAAGCAACATGCTCTGCAGTATGGGGTATGAAGTATATAAGAGTGTCCTCAAGGTTACATTAACTAATATTTTAGGGAAGGTGGCAAAATATTTTTCCCAGAGTTAGTCCTAAGTGTTCTTTTTGTTTTGAAGACAGTGTTAGAGGAGTAGAAACTGTCCTTGGTGTAAGTTTGGTGCCCGCATCTTCACTGCTGAATGAATTTCTATTATAGCTCCAACTAAGTATTTATTCCTTTGGGGTTTTTTTCTGTCTTTTAAGACACTGACTTTTATCCTTAACCTAAAGGGGGTTTATTTCTGTACATATTCTACATATTGTATATATATGCACACACAGAGGCATATCTCTCTCTGCAGTTATGCATTTATTTTGGGCAGCTTTGAATATTCTAGAGAAGATTTAAATGATATAGATCTGTGAGGAAATACTGAATAATTTGTTAACAGGTACCAAATTGCTATGCTTAAAAATGCACTGAAATGAGGAAGCTTATTGTAAAATAGCATAAACATGTCACCTCTTATTTCCTCACTGAAAGATCTTGCCTGCTTCCACAATTTATATTGATTTTATGTTCAAATTAAAATGTTCCATTTTTATTTCATGTTAATGATATATTAGCAGGTCCTATAAAAAGAAATTATTTGCTTAACATTTTTAAATTAACTGTAAGTGCCTGATACAAAACCCTTGGTTTATTCTGTGTTAGATCTTAGTGCTCTTTACTGCTCTTGCCATTACTTTGGGGGATCAGTTTGATCAATAGGACTGTCCTGATTTCAGCTGGGATAGAGTTAATTTTCTTCCTAGTAGCTGGTACAGGGCTGTTTTGATTTTAGTGTGAGAATAATGTTGATTATTTGGTATAATTTGATTATACTGATGTTTTGCTGCTGCTGAGTAGTGCTTAGCCTAAGTCAAGGACTTCTCAGCTTCCCATGCTCTGCCAGCAAGCAGGTGCACAGGGAGCTGGGAGGGAGCACGGCTGGGACAGCTGACCCCAGCTGGACAGAGGGACATTCCCCACCACAGAATGTCATGTCCAGTATACAAACCAGGAGGAGTTAGCTGGGAGCTCTCAGCTGCTGCTCAGGGTTGGGCTGGGCATCAGTCAGGGGCCGCTGAGCAATGGAGTTGGGCATCACTCTTCTTATCCCAACCAAGGTTTTTCCTTCTTCCCAGTTGTCCTCCCCACCCCATGGCAGGAGGAGGGAGGGAGTGGTCGTGTGATGTTTTGTTGCCACTGGGGTTAAAGTACAACAATGATAATGTCTGAACAAAATATTTGCATCTTGTTATGGCATCAAACTGTAGATCTAAACCTTTATTATATGCTTCCAGACCTTTTTCTGTAAGTAAACTAGTTACTGCTAACCTTGGAGATCAAATTTCAGGTTCATCTTAGGTATTCAGATAAGAATCTTTTTTTTCTATTTAATATTTCTGTGGAGCTCATGGCAGTACAAAATGCAAACAGCAAAAAAAGCAAGCTTGATCTGACCATGCTAGAAACACACATCAAGGTGTGTTAACCCAACTCAAGCCTCACTGCAGTCTTTCCTTGACATACTTTGACATCTGCTACCTAGACTGAACAAGCTGGAGACATGTCCTTGCTATTGTCAGAAAGTATTAAACTCTGTGTCACCATTATTAATATACAGCAAGATGTCTGGTGAAGGTACATCACTGAAATGTGTCCACTTTATTTAAAATAATGACTGAACCAGTTAATACAGCTTTGTCTGATCTTAGGCCCAGGCTTTATTAGATCACACAAAAGCCCCAGTTTCAGGCTGTGTGATTTGAATATGTAGTGTCATAGGAAGAGAAATTCATGGAGAGAAGGATCCTCAGGGCTTTTAAGTGAGGTGATACTGTTGCAGCTTGTGCCTTTAGTAGAATCATCATCTGCTGTGGTGGACTGATGGTAAAGGTGCTGTGACTTTCCTGAGGAAGAGTCCTAAGAAGGGCTCAGGGGCACAGGCACGTCCTTCTCTCAGCCCTGGGAGAGATGCTTTGCTGAGGCTTCTTCTGGGAGATGTAGAGAAAGAGACAGGAGCCGTGTCTGGCCTTGCACAGGGTAATGGCCTGTACTGAGAGCAGGGCCCTCAGTGAAAGGTGCCAGGACCAAAACCACAAAGGAGCCAGGGAAAACAGGGTTTATATGGGAAACATGAGGAGCAGGACAAAACTGGGGAGCCAAGAGGGTATGGGTGCAGGGCCAATGGGGTGGGAGAAATCAACATATGAGCGCCAAGGCCTCTGGGGGTGAGCGAGCTTTCTGCTCAACCTAAGCACAAAGGTTGTGGCTCAGGGTTGGCTCTCCAGAGGAGCCCTGGAAGCTTTTCCCTGGCTGGTTCTGTGGGCCTCACAGTCATTCATGGAGGAGGCATCCCCCATTTGCCCAGTTCCTGGAGTGCTCTCATTGCCCTGGATGAGCAGCAGAAACACCTCCCCAGACCAGGGGAGCTGAGGCAGGGCAGGCAGTGACACAAGCAGGGCCTTGGCTGTAGCTGCCTTTAGAAAACAGATGCATTGATGGAGTCTTTGGTATTGAGATGACCTCGAGGTGTTAGACAGTCTTTTTTTCTTAGCTTCAAGACCGAAGAAGAAAGGATTTCTTAACTCTCGTTCTCAAAGTTGTTTATTTTCTGTTATCTATAACATTCTTTCTCTGACTTGAGATTTGTCTAAGAAGTCAGTTTACGGCACACTGACTGCTTCTAGGGTGGTGTTATCTTTTTATACTAAAAACTTCGTGTACATTATTTACAATAATTTTCTAATAGCTATCATCTATGTTAGACAGTTTGTCTTTACTTTAGACTAATCTAAAAGTGCTACTATCACAGCAGAAGATGGAAACTGAAAAAAAGAAAAAGCCTGGACACGCCTAGATTCTTCTATTTTGCCTCCTAAATCCCCATTCTAAAAACTACAAAATTCTACCTGGTGATAAATTCACTAACATTTTACTCAAACCTTTGTGGCTTGTAACTCTTTGCACGAAGTTATTAATTGTTCCCATAGGTTAAAATTGAAAGCGCAAGTGTTTTTGACTCCTTGCCAGGGTCTCTGAGCCCTTTGCCAGGGTCTCGAGTCTTTCAGGACAGCTAGAAGAATTTCTTGAGTTCTGACAATGCATTGCTGCTGTCTGTGGAGCAGATCATTGCTCTGGAATAATGCATTGTTTGCATTGAGTCTAAATTGAGCCCTTGCCTCTCACCAAAATCTGACACAAGGCAGACATCTACCAGTGTGTTTCTACCATGTGCTTGTAAGTCATGTTAAATTTATTTATGTTATGCTGCTTTTTTCATTAATATTTTTCCATGAGGTGTGATTAAGAGACGAGTATTCCGTAAAATAAGTGCAAAAATCTTTCATTGACTTCACGTGAGGACTAGGACTGAATATTAGCTGATATTCTCTCTTGTAGAGCACAAGGGGAATTTGCTTTAATTGCAGAACGTTAATAAACTGCTAAATTCCAGTCCATGAGTGTTCACATTCACAGATACATCTGCTGATATTCATTTACATAGGAAAATGTGGAAGTTTGTGCATTTTTAAAGTCATCATCTCTCCCACGATGGTTAGGGAACTTTGAATAAGAAGACATTCTGACTGGCATAGTTAAAATTAATGATGCTACTATTACTAAGAGATACTTAAGGCACTGCTGATCTCATAATTTTTCTGGATGGTGTTTAGGCTCGAAGCGAATTGAAGAAAAAATGTCAGAAAGTATCATTAATTACTAGTATAAAGCTTATTAAATACCATGAGGAATATCAATTTTATTACATGACTTTTACGAAATTTTATTCTTCTCTACATACATAATTTTAAAATGTGTAGAAGTGTCCTATAAGAGAAAGTTAAAATTTCCACAATATGTAATTGATCTCTTTATCTTAATTTATATTTATTTCTGTATAACTACAAGATTTTAAAAATGGCTACTGCCTTGTTGAAGTTAGTTTTGCAGAAGGAAAGAACTAGGGTTCCTTACTCCACTTCTATTTGCATTTGCTCATTTCAGAGTTTCTAAGGCACTGAACTCATTTGCTAGGTCCCATTCTTATTTTACATAGTATAGTTTAAGATTTTCTGGTATATTCTTTGAGTATGAATATTCAAATATTATGAAATATTAAAATATTGACACATGAATCATGAAAATTTAGGATCACAAATTTTAATACAGTTGTAAGTAATTATATCTGTAAAGAGGAAGCTCCTAGGTGCAGTATTATGGGATTATATTTGCCCACAGAATAAACAAAATGAGGAGTCAGTTGGGATGATAATGGTCCTTTATTCTTTAACAATGATAAATTATATTTCTGAATGAAATAAATAAAAAGTTGAGGGCTTTTCTTTTACATTAAACATGATTTCTGGTCAACAGAAATTTCTTTGGCCAAAGAATCAAGCCCTTAACTTTCTCCAGTGTTTTCTCCTTCAGCACTGAGGTACCTTCTCACCCCTAGAGGTCCTTCCAAACCAAGGCTGAGGTTGGGAGATCTGCCGGGTGATAGCTTTGCCGAGGAAGTGTCTCTGCTCTTCTGTGCTATTTTGTAAATAAACAGAAGAATTCTGTCTCCTGAACTTAGTAAAAATAACATGAAACTGAATTTAAAGGAAACATTAGCTGAAACAGGTGTCTTTTCTAAGAAAACAAAACACAAGTGTGCCTAAAAACAGACTTTTCAAAAAATTTAAGACAAATTAGGCAAACTTGTACTAATCCAATTTCATTTTATGCGTCAGTGTTTATGCCCTTTTAAAACCTATTAACATTAAGTCGCCACAAAAAAAGGAGGAAACATTTTAGGATTAGCTCTTTAGAAAGCATTAACACTTCCTGTAACCATTTCCATTATTTTTTTCTGAAAATCATAAGCCACTGATTTTTTTCTGTGCCTAACCACCTAATGACTTCGGTTTTGTGGTTGTAATTTTGATGTTTTCCTCAGAAGTTTAAAAATAAATAGCTGGATTCCAGTTTTGCAGTCAGCGTTGCTTAAATAATCATGTGAATGTTTTGCAGAGGCCAGCTGTTATTACTATGTTCTGATTTTGTTAGACCTGCAGAAAAGTTCATGTCATTTCAATTTCATAATGGGATTTCAGTTTCATGTCTAAGACTTGAATCAGTTTTTCCTTTGAAAAGAGCTATAAAATCTGAAGAGGTTGTAATATTTCTTCTGTGTTAAAATATGTTGAAAATATAATATCTGAAATTCTCTTTTGGTCAATCCATGCCTTTGTTGCAGTAATTTTATTCCTGACAATCTTGCACATTTATATTTTAAGTTTAGAGGTTCAAGCTGAATGTTACTTGAGGCATGGGAAATTATGGTTCACACAGAGCAATAAGAAATAAATAAAATATCCCATTTTGTATAAAAGTCACTGGGCTTTGTGCTATCAGATTTGGCATTGCCTTGCCTGTTTCTTTTGCACCAATAAAGTACAGAGTTTGTTTCTAAAGGGTGCTAGCTAAAATACAGATGAGTGACAAATATTTAATAGCTGTGACTAAGTCAATATTAGTCTGTTGAATTTCCTGGTTTTCAATTGCCACAGCACAATGTGGAATTTAATTCTTTGTCTTTATGGAGTTTTTGTTTTTAACTGACATATAATTTGAGAACACCATTTACTAATTTTTTTTTTTTTTTTTGTGGAGTCTCTAGGAGTTACAGAAGCCTTACAGGCAAATTAGGACACATCTTTTATGTTCATAGAGGAAATGTAAGGAGCAGTATGATTGCATCATCCTTGGTGCTGAGTCTGATAAAGTGCTCCATGCTAATAATCTAAGTGATTAGATGCATTCTAAGATGCATTCTAATCATTGAAATTTTTTGGAAAATCAAAACACGTAAATTTGAATAATGGTAATTTTTGATGCAATGGATTAAAAATGGGTAAGTGTTGACTTACCTTTGCAACTATTTGAGAAGCACGGTTAATTTTTGATCATAGAAAAATGTGTAACATCTAAGATTTCTCTCCATTATGAAACTAAACCACTAAAATGTCTGAGGAAAAGGGAAATGTGTTCTTTTCTACCATTTCAAGTGTAAAATAAGGATAATAATTATCATATGATAAAATAATTTCAAATGTGTAATTACTTCTTATTTTCTCATGCCTAGCTTTAGTAAAATGACCATTGTCATTATTAAGGTAATGTCCAAGCAGTCTTGGCTGATTAATTTCAATCCCGACATATTTCCCTGCAGTTATTTCCCATTCATCTGTTTGGCCAAGGAATGGCCAGCAGAGACTCAGTCCTGCTGATGCTGACAGCTATTTGCTGGGCTAAAAACACACGGGGTGCTTCTTTTGATCTTAGCCAGACTATTTGTTGTGGGGGTCATGCGTGTGTACAGAATGCCAGAAACATTACATGAAATATTGTGGTTTTTTCTGGCAGAAGACAAAATCTTCTGCTCTCCCTAGCAGGGCAAAGTGGCAGAGTCACTTCATGGGCAGCAGCCTGACAGTTTCTATCAAGCTCAGAGGACATGGCCAGAGGATAAATTCAAGGCACTGTTACAGCACTGGGGCTGGACAACTGATGCTTTGTTAGTAACTTCATGCAGGGTTTCCACCTTTTTTCCTTCATGTATGAATTCTGAAAGCAATTGCGATTTCCTGTTCCAAGTATCTCAGTCAGTGGAGTTTTCCTGAAATCAAATCTAGACAGAATTTTCAAAATGGTGTGGAATTATGAAAAATTTAAACCAGTGCAGCTTTCTCGTTGGGCATGTCTCAATCATCCTAATGCAGTTTGAACAGCTACTTTCTTTATACCAAAATACAAGAGACTCTCTTATTGTACAATCTAATGGTTGAAATACGTAACATAGCAGTTGCTATGAATGCACTTAAGATCCACGGCAGTTGCTTCCCATAGTTTTCGACTTTCACCATATCTACAACGGAGAAGTTGCAAGAGTCTTCATTCATTTCACATTTTATTTTGCCTTTTCCATATCTGTATAATGTTTACAAAGGGATTGTTCAGATAATTTCATCATTAATTTGGATTACTAAAATTACCTCCTTACTTGGCCTTTTGAGTGCTATAAAAATAAATATACTAAAGTAATTTGAGATTCGTTCGACTATGTTAATTTACTTACAAGTGTTGCTTCCTTGCTACTTTTTACCAGCCTCATCGGGGAAGGCAAATGGTGACCATGTGCACTAAATATTGAAATTCTGTCTCTTATATGTAGCATGTTCTATATTGCTTTTAAAATCTTTAATTTCATAATGTAGTTTTAAAAACTTCACTGTTTTAATATTTTATTTCACTTGAGTGGAAACTAATGTCAGTCTAATGACTTTGCTGTAGGCATAAATGGAGAAGGAGTTTAATTCTGAAAATATTTAGCCCTATTTTTCTTGATGGTGTTATTCAGAATAGGACTTCCTGTAGTGTGTAGTTGGTGAGTTTACAGATGTATGCAGTTAATCAGCAGACTGCATTTCAGCCTGTTTTTCCTGTGTTGAAAAACTTCCTATCCAAGTTTTAGCAAGTAACTTTAGTAAAGAAAGGGTTTGTGTCACCATTTAATAAAGTATTTGAAAATTTAGAATGAGAAATTAATGAGACTTTAACATGTCTTTAAAATTAAATTCATGTAGAACTGCATTACAAAGTACTCTAGAGCAGAAGGAATGAGGAAAATTTTCTCTTTTAGAGATAATCCACTCTTTCAAACTGACTTGCTTTTACCGGTTTGATTGTGTTCATGGAAATTGATGAATCTGATACTTTATTTGACCTCATTGCCATGGTATAATCAACTGGAATGGTACCAGACTATGTGTCTATGTTCTGAGTTTCTGAGGCTGAAATTTCTACTGAAGTCGATTGTCTTGAGATATTGCCTTGCAAAATGTGTTGGAGTAGAGATATAACATTCTCATCATGTACTGTAGAGCAAAGAATTAAAATCATGCTATAGCTTTCAGAGTTATTTAATGGACAATTACATAATTTCACAGACAATTTGATGTATCAGTAAGTAGTTCCTGCATATATATTTTTCTGTACAGGTCAACTTCTATGTGAGGGTGAAAGCAATTTATACCCTTGGACACAGCGTATCTCTGATTGCTCTTACAACAGGAAGTATAATTCTTTGTCTTTTCAGGTATGTGTTTTTCATGAGTAAATATTAACAATGATAAGACATCTTTAACTGCTGTCTGATTGCTCAATTATTTAGAAAATGCATTGAGTTTACACTTTTTGCAGTTAAACAGCTGACAGTAATGTAATGCTGACTAGATTTTTACTAGCAATGATCATTTTAACAATTTTCAAAGCATTTTGCAAATTTACAGGCATTACAACCCCTTAAGAAAGAACAATAATTTAGGAGTGATTACATAAAGCATTTTCTATTTGGTTATCAAAATCAACACCTTGAATTGCTCTTGAGAATTAGTTGTATACTGATCTCACCACTGGACAGGAGTGTGGCATTCACATTCTCCAACAAAATCACTTTGCCCAGGATTTTTCTCCTGGGAAGCTAAGAAACCTCAGAGAAAAAGAAAACAATTCTTATCTCATTTGCTTCTCCTCTGTTTTGCTCTTGTGGAATGCGTTTGGAGATTGTTTACTCACAGGTGATTGTTTCATTGCATTCTAGTGTGAGTTATTTTTACTCTCTGGCCAGTTGGGGCCAAGCTGTGTCGAGACTCTGGAAAGAGTCACATGTTTTCATTATTATCTTTTTAGCATTTAGTAAGTATTCTTTCTGTATTCTTTAGTATAGTATAGTATTTTTAAACTAGTATGGTATTATAAAGTAATAAATTAGCCTTCTGAGAACATGGAGTCAGATTCATCATTCCTGCCTTCGTCAGGCCATTTCCCAGCATTTACAATACAGGAGTACAGCCACATTTTGCAGAGCTTCTGAGTGGTTTCCAGGGGTACTGTAAGCAAAGGCAATCACTAGTTTGTCCAACTGTAAATCACAGAATCACCAAATCACCAAGGTTGAAAGAGACCTTCAAGATCATGTACTCTTGCCATCAATCCAGCACTGCCATAAACCATATCCCCAGGTGTTGTGTCCAAACACCTTTTGAACAATTCCAAATACAGTTCACTCCACTACCTCCCTGGGCAGCTCATTCCAATGTTTGAACACTCTTTCAGTGAAAATTTTTTGCCTAATACCTAATCTGAACCTCCCCTGATGCAACTAAAGGCCATTTCCTCTCATCCTTTCGCTTGAATCATGGCTGAAGGCACCAGCCCCCACCTGGCTGCACCCTCCTTTCAGGTGGTTGTAGGGAGTGATGAGGGCTCCCCTGAGCCTCCTCTTCTCCAGACAAACCAACCCCACTTCCCTCACCTGCTCTGCACAAGACGTTTGCTAGACCTGCCATCAGCTTCATTGCCCTTGTCTGGACACCCTCTAGCACCCCAAAAATGTCCTTTTTGAAATGAGGGACCCAGAACTGAACATGGTGCTCAAGCTACAAGCCTCACCAGTTCCAAGCACAGTAGTAAAGGTGTGGATAATTGTGCTGGGTCTGCAATGGTTTTGTTAGGCAGTGTTAGGAAAGGCAGAACTGCCTGCTGCTTTTGCCTGATTTCTGTGACTTTTCTCAGACTGATGGCAATCTTCAACTAGTAAAATAACTTTTAAATCTTCAACTAGTAAAATAACTTTTTACTGGTCTTATCAGTATTGCAGTTCTTCTGAGTCCCTCCACCTTCAGGCCTTTATGTATCACTTCCACCTGTCTAACAGAATAGCCTTTATATTCTCCATTATGAACTTCACACAGCTTTTCTGCTCCACTTAGGACCAAGAAAACCAAGAAAGTGCATCTCACATTCTTTTTGGTAGAAAGGAAGTACAAATAATACGTAATAACAGCATGTTGTTTTTAGAGCCTCATTCCTCTCATGAAATATTCCTGTGGTGAGTTCTGTAAGCCTTTCAGTCTGCCATCAAATTTCCTGAAAATCTAAATCTTCAGAGTCCAATCAGAGCAGATACATAACCCATAATTATGTTTGGAATACCTTTTAAAAAATAATTGAGCCAGTCATGGCTATCCAGGCAGATCCCAATGCAGATTACTGCAGTTTCAAAACTGCTAAAAGCTAAAACCACATTTAATACAAAGAATTAGAGACATCTGAATGTCACCCATCACCAGAAGTCAGGTGTAACAAATCAAGCATTTAAGAGGTGTACTCAAAACCTTCAATGTCAATTTAGATATCCAACTAGAGTTATTTTTTCCCAGTCTTCCAGTTGAGTCAGGGAAAACCAGACTTTTTTTCATGAGGCAACATATGTTCTTCTAAACCCCGTTCAAGAAGAATATTTCTCTGTTATTTGCAGGGACTATTGGGGCCTCCCAACACAGAGAGTCGAATTAAGAATTAATTTCTGGTTTGACAGCCTTGTATATATCCAACATTTATTTTTTGAGCTACTGAATGGGATGAATAACTAATCATCTACATGAGTTATTCAAGAGAAATAGTTTCCTCCTATTTGCAGCTTGCATGTATCTCTGAATTCCACAGGAACACGTGATGCAGTCCAACATAATAGTGGTATTTCAGCAAAGGATGTGCAAGGCCTCAGCAATCACTGCATTTTTTCACAACTGTTTAAAATTCACCCTGGTATTATGTCCTTTGCTAAATTCAGGGCTAGCATGGCAGATCTGTTCTTTATTTCCTTGCACTCATTGTAACTATCCTTGCTTCAGTAATTTCAGAATGGTTTATTATATTTGATAAAAATCACAACTGGAAGAATACCTGTAAGTTGCCACTGCACACTGCCATTACACCTATTGCATTTTCATGTTTTCACTGCTCATGCTTGCTGAAATGCCTTGGCTTTTGGTCTATTTCCAGGCGCAGCTCAAGGTGCTCATTGTGACCACAAATACCTCTTAGCAGTTTGGTTTCTAGAGATCTTCTATAAAAAGAGTATTTTAAACAGGAAAATCTTGAAGGGACTGTATTTTAAGGGAAAAGCCCTCAATTTATAGCTCGCTTCCCCTGAGTACTCATTCACTTACATGGAATCTTTTATCTGTCATTTGTTTGTAAGGCTTTCACATGGCTACCAGACTAAAGAAGTTTTGCATTCATTGGATAGAAAGGATGGGTGATCAAATGTTCTGAATGCATTTTTAATTGCTCCTGCATACACCATCACCATAGGATCAAAAGTCACTCTGTAGCAAAATACAGGAGTTAAATAACATAATTAAACCAGAAAATAATAGGTGAGAGCACATCCAGGATAATCAAAGTTGTATTTGCAAGAAAAACACTGGAATGAGTGCACACACAGAAGGATACAATGTGTTTATTGTCAGCTTATTATGTCTGTTTATTAAGTGGTGTTCAAATGTAAGAGAAATACCACTGGGATCTTTTAATCTGTGATACTGAACAGAAACAAGAGATGAAAGAAAACAGCAAGGCAGCACTGACAAAATGACAGAAAAGGAAAGGGTATGCTCTTACTCAAGGTTCATATTGCTAAGAAATGTCCACAAGAGTAATAGAAGTCTGTTCAACAGTTTCTGCTTCATAAACTAAAATGCTTCTTTTTAAATCTCTTTTTTAGAAAACTTCATTGTACTCGGAATTACATCCATCTGAACCTGTTCCTCTCTTTCATTCTAAGAGCAATCTCTGTTTTAGTCAAGGATGATATTCTTTATTCCAGCTCCAACACAGCTCACTGTCCAGAGGATCAAACCTCATGGGTAATAAACCTCATTTGCTACCTGGTGTAACACTGTTCTGTCACTGAATTTTCCTCCCTGATCCTTTTAAATATTTAGGAGGACCAAGATTTCAGTGCAGACAATTCTGAAGAGAATATAATGACTAGGAAAATGGGGTGTTAGACATATCCAGATAAAGAAGGTTGTAGCACAAGAAGGAGACCTTAACATTGTTTGTGTGTCCATGAAGGACAACTTGTCATCAGCCAAGACAAGTTATAACCAGATACAGCTCAGAATAAACATGGCCACTGCATTAATCAGCTGGGAGGGCTGAAGACAAACAGGAGTGCCATCAGCTGGGAGTGATTAAAGGCAGATGCTCTGGAAGTGTTCCAGCAGCTTTATCAGGGGTCCAGGAATTGGACAGGTATCAGTGGAGGGAGGGAATAACTCAGGAAATTAAATATTTGCAGGAGCTGTCTTCATTAACTCCTCGGTACTTCTGGGCTATGACAGAAGTGTTATCATCTGCATTCTTGGCAAGCTAATATGTTTACTGCATTTTCATGAGCAGGGCTTAAAAAAATCTCAAGCCTTGCTGTTAAAAAACTGACCTCTATATGATATGCCCCATTTGCTGCTTTGTTGTTTCAGTCAAAAATCCCTTCTAATTTTAATAAACTACAGTTTAAGCTTGTTTGAGAAAAAAAAATGGAATAAGATATTTTTGTCTTGATGAAGCCATATTGTCCCAAAACATGAAGTTCTTAGCAGTGAATACCAAGCTGTATATAGGAATTCATAATCTAGAGTATTTCTAATGGAGAAAAACAGGAACTGAGTTAGTAGACCCCAATTAGGCAAATTAGATAGCAAACAGATTGCCAGGGATGATCAGAAGTTCTTAGGTCCTTGAAAGACTGTTCAGTGGACTCTCAAAATACTACTTGGTTTCAGCAATTTAATTTATTCTCCAGTTATTCTTGGCTACAAAGCCCTATACTTTCCTATTTAAATATGTCAGATTCCTATCTAAATATGTCAGATTTTGTGGACTGCTGGCTAATTCCTGTTGCATTTTATGTGGGATAATCTGGCACCAGCCTGACAAGGCTGGTCTGTCTATCAAGCACTGGCTTGGTGCTGCCTCTCACACATAACAGCGCGTGGGGTTTGCCCCTTCTGCCGTGTGTGTGTGATGTTCCACAGTTCTGCTGCACTCACAGAGATCTAAAACACACAGTCCATAAACTCTGTAAGTAGGTCCTGGCTCTGGATTACATGGAGAATTGATTTTGGCTAACTTTACTGATAGATACCTTCACTGTTCAGCGTGGGGAACTACAGCTGATACAGGATTACCTGCAGGAGGAAGGGAAAATACTTTGATGCAGGGTTCTGGTATGTAAGTTAAGAATGTAATACAAGGGAATATTGGATTTATAAAGGATTACAACATTTTCACTGCTGATCTGATTTTAAGGAGTCCTAAGCATAAAAGCAAATTTTAACTTGCATGAAAATTTCAACTTTTCACACATTTTGAAATGCTTAATTTTATCCATATTACATTTTCTGGCCCATTGCTGATCTGCAATGGATATCCCAAACTCCAGAGGTAAAATCAGTCTTAGCAAAGTTAGCTTGCTTTCAGACTTTGGTTGTAGGCAGATAAAATCAGGCGAAATGAATTCAAGCCTTTGGACTCCTTCTTAGTTTTCTATATTACCATGTGCACAGGCATGGATGTTACTTGGGATGCACTGAGGTATCTGGGACATCCTGGGGGGCTGATGGGTACAAAGAAATCTCCCTGAAGAGGTCTGTGCCCTTCTGGCTTAGCAGCTGGTGACTGCATCTCACTTCTTAATAAACATCTATGCTTAGAGAGAGGAATTAATCATTGAAAATGAGTAAGTTACCTGCTTAGGTATCTGGTGCACTTGGAATTTTAACAGAAAAATGCAGGTATGAAGGGGATTTAAAATGGAGAAGTGAGTAAAGCTGGTAGAAACTAGAGATTTTATTTGGTCCAGTTTGTGTAGTCTGTTACATTCACCATATCATCACATTTCTTGGCACATTCTCAGTCCATATGAACATTTTCATATTCAATTCTCACATCCCAGATTCTCATTGGGAAGTACCAAAGCAGCAGCAGCCAGCACTGTGGAACATCAGCAGCACAGACATCTGAAAATTCATTCTGAAGAGCAGCACACAGACTATAAGCAACAATTTTTGATATATGTCTGTGTGTTTTGTTAACTAAGAAATTCTAAAACATTTTCTAAAGGGAAAATATTATTTTTAAAAATCCAACCAACTTTTTGTTCCAAGTATAGGCACTTAATAAAATAAAGTTATATTTTTCACTCAGTTTCGCATTTAGCTTTGAAAAAAATAATGAAGTAGTTTCTTTGTTAATTTTTATTGTGTTAGGATGCCATGTAATGTTTTGATACATTTATTAGACTCCTAGTAGATGATAATTTAATTTTATAGCTATTCACTAACCAACTGTTGCAAATGTGCATTTATTGATAAGCACCATATTTTTCTATATTTATCCTATGAAATTTTCAAGCTTTCTGAGTGAATTAGCAATGAGAGACAACTAAATAATTTTTAATAATTCACTTTCTTTTAATATATGCAGTAACATTTGAGATGTTGCGGTTTGCTTGACTGAAGATAAAAATTTCTACTGGACCTGGTTTATTGATACTACAAAGACAGCTAAGATTTTTGGCTGTAGTAACAAAAATAATATGGCATATTATATATATATATAAAAATAATATTATAGTATATCGTTCCTGTGACATGTTTACAAATTTGATCCTTCTCACATTTCAGGTGGGCTGCAAGGCAATTCTGGTGTTTTTTCAGTATGGTGTTATGGCAAACTTTTACTGGCTCTTGGTAGAAGGACTTTACCTCCACATCCTCCTTGTGCTAATATTCTCCCCCAACAGACACTTCACCATCTACCTGCTGATAGGATGGGGTAAGAACTTGCTCATCTCCCAGTAATGTTCCTTTTTCTCTGTGTGTATGTGTTGGTCAGCTTTCACCTGTGCCATCTGCACCACACCCTGGGGTTGCTCTGGTGCAAGGGCTGCCACTGCAAAACATATAATTCAGGTGTTCTGATTTGTGAGGAAAATTAAAGCTTAGCTGCACAGCCATGAGCTATACTATGCAATTTTCCTTTTTGAAAAGCCCAATAATACTGTCCATCTGGTTTTAAATATATATATTCCTTTCATTTACAGAAAGTGCCATGATATTTATATGGAACACTTTAATACCTCCAGTAATAGGTGGTCATAAAACATTTGGGTGTTGCTGGGAAATGGGAATAAACCAGTGTGTGGACAAGGTTCCTTATGAAATGATTTATACTTTTATTTTATATTGCGGTCCTTGGAGGTGCATTGGGAATGCATAACTTGTATCTATTTCCCTGTAAGTCCCTCTGACACCTTGCAAGAAACCTGAGAAAGTCATTTTTTTGTGTATTAGTAATTATGGCTGCATTTCTATGAGAAATACACTCACTTCCCTGCAGTCTTTGTAATACATAACTGATGTGTACACGTAATCATGTAGCTCATCAGATGGACCTCTCCTTCCATTCACTGAGCTGTTTAGTATATGCTCTGTGTTTTGGGGAATAGCTGCTTACTAGCAGGCTGAACTTTTTTTTCTTTTTTTTCTTTTTTTTCTTTTTCTTTCTTTCTTTTTTTTTTTTTTTTTTGTGGACTTGCATTTTTGTGATCATTCTCTAAACATTTTTGGCATTTTTCAGGAATTCCTACGATATTCATTATTACATGGACAGTGACACGGATCATTCTAGAGGACACTGGGTGAGTGTGTGTGGGACAGAAAGTTTAAATCCCCCCATGCCTGTGCAATCCTTGCCTTGGGTGTGGTGCTACTCACACAAAGGTGGTTTGCTGCTCTGGAGGGGATGAGCACAGAACTGAAATTCCAGAGATGGCAATAAAAGGGCAGGTGTTTGGGAGCTCTTCAGTTGTGCTTTGTGCTTGATGTTTATTTGGAAAACTCAGAGAACAGGAGAGAGCAGAGATAAGTTATGACCACTGTTACTCCTTGGCACACCACATCTGGAGCTATCTGCTTGGGAAGTCAAAATAATGTTTGAAAAAGCAGCGGAGTCCTTGGGCTCAGTGCTGCAACGTGTGCAGGAAGGCACTGGCCATGCTCATTTGCTAACTGGAAACTCAGGAGATTGAAGTGTAGATAACTTGGGGTACAGACAAATTACATTCCCAAAAGGGAAGTGATGTAAGGGTGTGTCAGATGCACATAGCCAGGTAAAGCTAAAGCTAATTGGAGCTTCCTGGCATGTGAAGGGGAACTGAGACAAGAATTTTGTAGGAAAATCAGACTTGATCCTGCTGCTCCCAAGGAATGGGAGAACATTCCTAACTAGTGGAAAACCAGTTTGCGTAGTCCTGTTTTGTCCAACTATTATTTTTCAATTTTTTCTGCAATTAGACTTAAAAATCATATCCTACATAATTTCAAGGCTTTCTTTGCAAGATGTCTAACGTGTAAACCAAAGGCAAACTCCTTTTTCCTTTGTCATTATGATTACAGAGGAAGTCCAAAGGGTAATTAATCTCTAATCTGACTAACCTTTCAGAGCACTTAAGAGTATTTGGACCAAAATTACTGAGCCCAGGGTGAAAATTAAATATTCAGTTTTTCAGACAGAACTTCAGGTTCAGTCTCACATTTTCACAAACAAGTTCCAGGCATCTATAACCTACATGCCCCACAAGAAATTATGTAATTCCAGTTGCACCTGTCAGTTGCTTTAGATCTTCCTGCTACCCAGAGGTCAGCATTAAGTGCACACTGGAGAAGTGTCCTTGCACAAAGTGAAACTGAGCTTGGTTCCCACAAAGGTCAACACCCTCCATGATGTCTAATGGTACAGCCCAGTGTGCTTGATGTTTTGGCTTCAGATTTCATAGAATCATAGAATGGATTGGGTTGGGAGGGACCTTGAAGACCAGTTGTTTCCAGCCCTCCTTGCCATGGGCAGTGATGCCACACTCAGGTTACTCAGAGCCCCACCTGGTCTGGCCTTGAACACTTCCAGGGATGGGACATCCACAGCTTCTCTGAGGCCACACCCTGGGACCTGTGTCCAGTTCTGGGCGACTCACTGCAGGAACGACATTGAGGTGCTGGAGTGTGTCCAGAGAAGGGCAACAGAGCTGGGGAAGGGTCTGGAGCACAAGTCTGGTGAAAAGCAGCTGAGGGAGCTGGGGGTGTTTAGCCTGAAGAAAAGGAGGCTCAGGGGAGACCTTGTCACTCCCTACAGCAGCCTGCACAGAGGCTGTAGCCAGCTGGGGGTTGGTCTCTTCTCTCAGGCCGCCAGTGACAGGACAAGAGGAAACAGCCTCAAGCTGTGCCATGAGAGGTTCAGTTTGGACATTGGGAAGAATTTCTCCACTGAAGGGGTTGTAAAGCATTGGAATGCGCTGCCCACAGAGGTGGTGGAGTCAGCTTTCTTGGAGGTGCTCAGGAAATAGCTGGATGTGGCACTCAATGCCATGGTCCAGTGGTGCTTGGTCAAAGTTTGGACTCAATGATCTCAGAGGTCTTTTCCAACCGAAATGATTCTGCAACTTTCTGAGTAAAGAATTTCTTCCTGACATCTAAATCTCTCCTCTTTCATTTTTAAACCATTCTCCCTTGTCCTATCACTACCTGCCCTGGCAAAATGTAATTTTCTCTTTTTTTATAAGCCCCCTTTGAGTGCTGAAAGGTCACAATTATTTCTCCATGGAACCTTGTATTCTCCAGGCTGACCAACCTCAACTCTCAGCCTGCCTTTGCAGGAGAGGTACCTCAGCCCTCTGATCACCTTTGGGTGATCACCTCTGGACCTGCTCTAACAGAGCCACATCTTTCTTATGCTGAGGAGTCCACACCTGAACACAGTGCTCCTGGTGGGGAAATCAAGTGTGCATATTAAAACAAAGGGAATAAAATTAATAGCAGGAAGGGATTGAATGCCAGATTCTGGGCTAAAGCAGGCAATATTTTAGGGTGCTTTGACTTGTTTATAAGAAATATTTCTCATAGGTCTTGCTTGCCAGATGATATTAATGTCAACATGATTTTCCCTCTTTTTTTTATAGCTGCTGGGATACAAATGAGCATGGTGGTCCCTGGTGGGTTATACGAATACCAATTTTAATTTCTATTATAGTAAGTAAAATTTGAAGCATGAATTATAGATCTGTTCAGCATTGTGCAGTGCATGTAGCCATTATTCTTTACTGCTAGTTACAGATAGGCAAGAATTCTGTTTTAATGAAAAGAAATTGTGCTGCAGGAGAAATGTTAAACAGATGCCAAGGCCATTAAAATTTGTTGCCTTCAAAATTTATCTGCCTCCTATTAAATTAGCAGTTGCTTTTATTTGTGTATTGTTCTTTCTTTAACATCTATTCTGTTTATGAGCCTTGAGGAAGGAAAAATCTAATTATACTTCTCAATGAATTGCAGATTTGATTTTGTGTGTAAATAGATAGTCTTGCAATTGAGAATCTGATATTAGTCAAAAAATTATGGCTGTGTGTATCTTTCTTTAATTGGTAGCCTACTAAAATATATATTGAACATGAATATTTGCAAAATAATACCATTTGAGACTGTTTCACAGGGCTTTTCTTGTTTGAAACTCATTAGAATTACTGGACTAGTGTAATAATCTTCCTGTAATTATTGTGTAATTAACTTTGGGCATAATATACTATGGTTATATGTCCATTTCTGAAAATAGTCAGAGAGCAAAATTAATGTGTTTTAGATATACTTGATTCATTTTTTAAATTATAAGCAGAAGATCTAGGGAATTAGTAGATTACACAAGATTTCAGAAGTTTGCATTAAGCTTTTCAATCTATGCCTGCTGAAAATCATTTTGGAAAAAATTCCTGTCATCATTATCAGTGTGAATTCTGCAGTTTGGAGAGAAAGAAGAGTAGGCCATATGTGTGAAATGAATAAAGTAAGTCCTCAAAGATGTTTTATGTTATGAAGAAATGAGCATGAAAGAGACCTGCAGCAGGAAGGGAATACTTGGACCTCAAAGGAGTTGGAGAATGGGGAACAATCCAGAGTTAGGAAAATGTGTTTTGGAAGATAAAAGCAAAACAAACCACCTGGTGTTTACAGGAAACCCTGTTCTCTGGATGCTCAGTTTGAACAATTATCTGAGACTGCATGTGCCAGAAGGCAGTGCTGCTCCAAAGCAGTCCTGGACCTGGAAGTTTGGGAAGTCCAGGAAGTTATCTCAGAGTGCACTGGCAGACATGAACTGGAGCTGGATCGTAGTGAAGAGAAGTCAAGTGGAATACTGGTCAGGCAGCAAAGTTTGATCTATCCAACAGCATTGTGAGAGCAAGTTCTGATACCATTTTGCACAGTAGGAATGGCTTCAGTTAATTCAGTGTGTCAGAAACTTCCCTGGCATTTCCTCCTGGGAATTCTGGCTTGAGAGAAGTCATTTGGCGGAGGTTCACATTTCATGCTGTACACACTTCAGAGTTACTCAGTTGGATGTGGCTGTTCCAAGTGAATGTGCTGTTACCCCTATTCTCTCTTTCTCCACTAATACTGGCCCCAGTGTGTATGACAAGTTAATATCCCCTGCTGTGGGCACTCAGCTGCATTAAGTCTGCGGATAAAATCTGCAATAACAGATTTCTGTCTGTTACCTTTATAGGTAAGCCTCTAAGTAATCATCTGCCTGCAAAAATAAGTATGTTAAGTTCAGCAAAATCCTATCTTTTCTAACATTTCTTTTTAAAAAATATATTAGAGGTACTTTTCCTGAATTTTTATTTCATCCTTGTCAGTTCCTTTCACTACCCTTCACCTGTCATTTCAAACAAAATGTTAAAAACAGAGGGACATGCAGTTGTCATGACTGTGTTTTATTTATCAGTATCCCAAATTCTATAGGCTGTGTTATAGAAGGCACAGAAATTCATTGAACTTTAAAAGCTTGGAGCCAAATTTTTAGGAGAAAGAAGGGTTCCATCAATACATGAAGACAGAGATTTATAGCAGTGAGACAGGCACTGCTTGGTTATGTACCCCACCTCCTGATTTTGTGCTTTGGGATGGAGTTTAAAACAATAAAATTCTCATTTTCACTGTGATACAAATTTTTCTCTAGATTAATTTATTCTAAGATGTGTGCATTTGATGCAGCTGTTTATGTAGCTGGATTTGCAGTTTTTAGCACACATTGTAGCTCTGAAGGTGTGGATTCCAACTGTTCCCTTACTTCAGCGTGGACATGATATATTTAGGGTGCAGTTTTCTAGACCACACCAAAGAATCCAACACCAGAAGGGATGGTGACCAGAGGAAGCTGAAAGTCAGGGCTGAATAAATAATGGGAGTGAGACTTAGGATATACTGAGTTTTATACTTCAATTTTCTAGACTGATTAGGTTCTGATCATAATGATTTTTATGCAAGTGCCTTTCTGAAAACTAAAATATGAAATAAAATACAAAATGAAATGCTACTCTTCTGTCTTAGAGGGCTGTCATGAGAATTAGGCTGCAGGGATTCAGATGGACTGGATGATCTCCAGAGGTCCCTTCCAACCCCAGCTGTTCTGTGATTCCTTCATTTGTAATGTCAGCATCAATATCCAAAACAGTCAAATACCTGTGAGAAGCCCTTTTTGTGCTTAGTTGGAGTAGACAGATCAGCTGTGCAGCAATCTTCTCTAACCCTAATTCAGACAGAAAACACTGAAAGTTGGGGTGAGGAGCAAGGGAGGATCAAAACTGCCTTTGGGCTTCCGGTGGTGAATCCATGTGACAATTTAGGACAATTAGCAATGTGACAATTTAGGACAGTGCTTGATTGCAGGAAACCACACCCAGGGTCCCATCCTGCTGGGAAACCTGTCCTCAGCTGAAGTAGTGGAAGGAGGACACTTCTGAAAATTGGGTCTTTCAAAGACTTTTGCCAGCCAGAGCAGCAGTGCTGGGCTTGCAGTGTTTGCTGGACATGGCAAAAGAGGCGCTGCAGAACACGAGAGGTTTGGCACTCAGGGGCTCTGGAGGGAGGTGCACGACTCCCACACTGACTTGGCTCCTGTCTGACCTGATAAGAATTTGTTTTTGCTGCAGATTGAGTGGAGGGTTCAGAAATCACCATTATATTTGTTTTTTTCTTTCCAGGTGAATTTTATACTTTTCATTAGCATTATAAGAATCTTACTGCAGAAGTTAAGATCTCCAGATGTTGGAGGAAATGACCAGTCACAGTACAAGTGAGTCATATTTTTAGATATTACAGACAGAAGCAAAATAATCTCTTTAAGTTTTCATCTGCTGAAAATCAAAAACTGCTGTCTTAGTGTGATTATATTTAATTTAGAACTACTTTTAGATACTGTTTAATAAATACAATTATACTGAAATGGAGATAAATATATTTTTATCAAATGCTTAATTCAATAAAAAATACTTCATTTTAGAAAGACCAACAAGTTATTTTGAATTTGAGTTTAATCCATGAATAAGTATGCTGATACAAAATATATGGAAAGTAACATTTTCCTTTTGACATATAAACATTTAATTTTGATATAAGAAATGTTTAAAATCCTTTAAAATTATTTTCCTTCAACCTCCTTAAAACATTTTTTTTAATTTCTAAAATGCTTACATATATTTTGAGAGCTGAAATTTTTATTTTTACCAAAAATGTAAAAATTAAATAGAGTATTTTATACTGATTTAAAATAGCATCTGTACTTTTTTAGAGGACAACAGTTGTTTCTGGCTTAGAACAACTTGATTTCTGTTCAGACCTTCTTCTTTTGTGTTTTGGTGTGAACATCAAATCCTAAAATATCTCTTGTTTCCACAGCTTTAAAATCAAGGGATATTGGGGGACATTTCAAATGCATTGCTAAAATTGTTCTCTATTGCCATATCTGTTGTTATTGTTGTTTATTATAAGAACTGCTGGATAATAATAATATTCAGTCAAGTCTGTTGTAATAGGTCTATTTTAAAGCCTGGACACAGACTCTGAGAGTTCAAGGTGTCAATATGATTCTTCAGTGACAAAACCTCACACAAACATTGAAAATCCAAAGCCATATGAGTGGCCTTTGACACTGTGCTCCTGGATAACACCTTCCCTTCATTTAAGAAATACTGAATTCCTGTTCTGATAGCTGACAAAACATGCTATGCAAAAACAAAGAATATCCTTAAAGCCAAGAGAAGCAGGACCTTATGTGTTTTGTAGACAATGTGATGTTTGATGCAAAAAGTGAAAAATTCTGATGTGCCCCAGAAAAGTCAACACAACTGCACTGACAAGCATGTTTGTTTTGCAGAGCTAAAGGGGTCTTGTTTTGTATTCGCTGATTCAATTATCTAAACATGTAGGAGAGCTTGTTGAATCTAGATGGAACTGTGCAGTGCCACATTATGATGTAGCACAATGGCCAACCAATGGGGCAGGAAATCCCCTCAAGTTTACTTCTTGTGACATAAAGTTTTCATTGCTTCCATGTGATATTTATTTAATTTTTGAAGATTAGGCATTCCCTTACTTTCAGTCCATTTCCCACAGTTTACTGTAGCACTTTATAATGTGAAATATTCACATTATTATCAACTTTGTCCTTCATAATTCAGCCCCGTAAATTCTTTGCTTTTAGCATTTGATTGCCTGATTAGGTTTGCATTTCTGGTCTTTAGCTGATACCCATGGGAAAGTAGATTAACCTCCTCAAGAAACTGCATCTGCAGAGAAAATTAAAAGATCTGGGAGGCTCTTTTATAAAATTACAAATGCATTTTTTAAAATGCAGAGAAGAATAAGGATGGTTTTTATGTCCCTTTCTTTTACCGAAATGTAAGTGCAGTATAGAGGAAGTAGCATCAACTAAACAAAAATTACTGAGCCAAGCATGGAGTGAAAGTGAAATATGAATCTAAAATTAATACTACTCATGCTAGTCACCATTTTTATTTCTTCCTCTGAACCTGCTTGTAGCTGGTTCCACCCTTTTAGTTGTTTATTTTGCTCTTGCAGTGGACAAGGCTAAGTCCAAATAAAATCAGTTTTCCATTTCCTTTGAGAAACCAGGAAATTTGCTGCCAGTGTCATCCCCTCCAGTTGTAAATGAATTTCTTCTGCTAAGGAATCCCTATTTTTCCTGTGTCTGGTATCATCTTTAGATGTGAGGGATTTGCTATTTTTGAGAAGCTTTGCTGTCAGAAATTATTTCCACACAAATAGATGCAGCCCCTGGGCCATTATAAACAAAGCAAGGCCATGAAGACTGACACAGAAAAAATAAAACTAGTTGAAATACTGAAATACCGTAACTTTTCTGTTAAAATAGGTGAATTCACAACAGGATCCTTTCATTGTTGAATCAAGCTATATTCATCAATACAGTGATGAATTATGGAACTCAACATTATAATTTCTCAGATTTTATCTGATGCCAGACATCCAAAATTGTCCATGACTGGCCCTGTATATTATATAGAACTGATGTTATTAGATTGAAATAAATGACAGATAAGGTAAAAGTAGCAATTTATCATTCCAGTAGTTTCATGAGCTGTTTGTCAGAGCAGTTCTCCTTAGTAAAGTTCTGTTTCCTTAACTTCAGTAAGTAGTGTCTTCTGCTAAGTCTTTTTATGTAATTGACAACATTGAAAATTATTTAATTTTGTGTGCTTAACACCATCAGTAAAGCTATGAAGTTTTAGTGTTTGAGGCTCATGAAAATCTCTTAGTTGGGATGATTCTGGATGACATTTCCCAGGTGCTGTTTGCATAGTGTGCATGAGCAATGTACAGACTAACCCTACCGTTACACATTCATCTCACTAGAACAAGAGCTCATCATTAAATTGTAGCTTTGTCTCTTTCCTTTACCCAGGAGACTTGCAAAGTCCACCTTGCTGCTGATTCCTTTATTTGGAGTTCACTACACAGTGTTTGCTCTGTTTCCTGACCGCAGCTCCAACAATTATAAAATAATCTTTGAGTTGTGTTTGGGATCTTTTCAGGTAAATTTTAAAGTTTTTAATCAAAAGAAGTTTTACTGACCTAGGCGAGTGCTGCCTACTAACTAAGGAATATTATCTCTTTCCAGGGGTTGATTGTTGCAGTCCTGTATTGTTTTTTGAACAGTGAAGTAAGTCTCATCTTTCCTACTGAGAATGTGAAATATTGGTTTTAGTAAATGTATGAGTGCCCCCATAATTCTGCTCTGATGCACAAAACTGTTTTAGAAGGTATCTGCATTCCTATTAGTGGAATATATTTGGGACAGTTTTTATACAACAGGAAAAATGAGTGTAGCTGGGGGAAGAGCTTTAAGAGCTGTTTAGAATTGAATTCCTTGCAAACTGAGGTGTTAGTGTCTTCTCCTGATGTGATCTGATGTAGCTCTGTTAGAAGCAATGTGCAAGTGAGGTGCAACACGTCTGAAAATCCATCTGGAACTGGAAATATCATTTAGTAAATATTTAGGGGTAATGTTCTGTCAGTATCTAAACTTCAGAACAGCACAGATTTTCAGAAGTGCTCAGCACATCATGGTTTTCATGGTCTCAACTGAGAAAGATGCAAAGAATTCCTTTTGATTTCAGCTCCTATGCAGTGTCTGACAGGAGGAATCTGTCTGAAGAAGACACCTGCGCAGACAATTAACATTTAGCTCTCCTGAGTGCTGTTCTGGTCTTTGATATTCATGAGATGCCTGATTTTGGGCTAATCATTTGATCCTATGCCTCAAGTACATGAGATAAATAGCTCGATACCAAAACCTAATGTTGCAGCACAAGCGATACAAAATTGATTTTTGAATGTGACCTTAGGGCACCTCTTCACACACAGTGCAGGCAGTCTTTGCCTCAGTTATGTGACCTTTGTAAAAGGATACTGTAGAGGGAAGGGATGCCATCCAGAGGGACCATGACAGGCTTGTGAGAGGGGGAAAGAACCTTGAGAGGTTCAGCAGTGCCGAGTTCAAGGTCCTGCATCTGGGTCTGTGCAGGGCTGACTGTGGGATGAAGGAGTTGAGAGCCATCCAACATGATGGACTTGGGGGTGAAGGATGGACCATGAGCTGGCAATGTGCACTTGTAGCCCAAAAAGCCACCTCTGTTCAGCATTAAAGGTCAAGAGAGGTGAATTGTCACCAGTACAAGAAAGACATGGATGTGTTAGACCAGGTCCAGAGGAGGCCACAAAAATTATCAGAAGGCTGGAACACCTCTGGCCACTATAAACAAACACCTGGAACACCTGTGAAAACAGGCTGAGAGAGTAGGGGTTGCTCAGCCAGGAAAGGAGAATGAGGGGGGGGACTTTTTAGCACCTTGGAGTACATAAAGGGGAGATTATAAGGAAGATGGCAAAAAATTTCTTAGCAGGGCCTGTAGTGTCAGGACATTTTTAAACTGGAAAGTTTAAAGGAAGGAAAAATCTTTTCTTTAAGGGTGGTGGAGGCCCTGTAACAGGCTGCCCAGAGAAGCTGTGGTAGCCCCATCCCAAGGCCAGGCTGGATGGTGCTCTGAGCAACCTGGTCTGGTGGAAGGTGTCCCTGCCCATGGAAGGGGGTGGAACTCGGGAATCTTTAAAAGTTTGTACCAAACCATTCTATGATTCTGTTCCTAGAGATCCCCATGTGACAGCCAACAGACATGGAAAACTTCCTCACATAAAAGAAAATTTTCAGCTCATATTGTGCATTTTCTTTTGAGCACAGGTGCAGGGGGAGCTGAAAAGAAAGTGGAGGAGCTTGTGCTGGAAGCAGACTGCAGGCAGAGACTACAGACTGCACTCGTCCATTTCCCGAAATGGATCAGAAAGTGTTTCCCAGCTCCACAGGAATTCAAGAGCTCACTCATTCATGCAGACTGAGACCACCATGATATAAATGAGCTAAGTCCCCCAAAACATGAAAAACTGTGGGATATATCATTCATTATGCAGCTTGATGTGATATTTTATAACATGTACAGTTTAGTGCTTTGCTTTTCTACATGTTGGTATTTGGGGAATTGGTTTGTGCAGCCAGCCTGTTATTAATGGAGAATCCTGCCCGATGGATGCTGTCTGTTTTGTTCAAATAGTATTCATATTAATTCTTATGTTCTCTTGCAGTTTACTAGCTGTAACAATTCAAAAATTCATTTTCCATAAAGGTCCCTTTACCTTCCAAAGTGGCTACAAGATCCATGCAGGGTAACCTGCTCAATGCAGATTTCTTTGGCACATGTAAGGGTTAAGATGGGAAGCAAGAAAATTTCTTACATTTTATTTATACTTAAGGAAACATTGCCTTAAGGATTAGGAAATTCTTTTCTAATTATGGAAAATAAAATTAAGAAAAAAAATCTAAGACCGTAATTAACCACACTGGGAGTTCAGTGTGCTAATCCAGGAAATCATTAACATGATTTACAAGAGAAGGGAAAAGGTAGTACTTCTAGGCTAATGGTACACATTTCAGAGGTTACTTTCTACAGAGTTTGATTCCAGTCCTGTTGTTACTTTCAAAAGTGCCTGGTTTGGTGTTTGTGGGGCTACCTTTACAGGCCATACAGAAAAAACTACTATATTACTTCTGAATATTCTCAGTTCTCAGTTATCTTCTGTTTAAAGTCAGAGATTTGTGTTGATCCTTCATGGAGCAGTTTTCTGAAGAGGTATGTTTTATTGCTAAAGCAGCCTGGCATAGATAAAACAGCCTTGGATATCTCATTTCACATTGAAAATATAATTTTTTACAGTGTTGTCATTGAACTCTGCCTCTAGGAGCTACATATTTGGCTGCAAAACACAAGGAATATTGCACTGAAGTTACAATTCACATTTAACAAAAAATGTAAATTCTTTTAGGTTTATTCAGTTCTATATCTATCTGAAATTATTTAAAATTTAGTCCTGACCATGACTCTGGAAAAAAAAAAAAATTAGACAGAATCCCTAAAAATTACCATAAAAGGCATAAAGAAGGAATTTTCAACAATGCCAAGCCTCTTATGTAGCCATGTTTAAAAAAAAAAAAAGCAGAGAGCTGAGAGTCTTATGAAAACATACATAACATTTCCTCTCTTTAAAAGAAATAAACCAGTGATGTTCTCTTCCCATGCCAACGTTTAACCATGTCCACCCTACATTTCAAGTAGGAATAATCTGTATTTGCATGAGTACCTCCACACAAACCATTGCCCTCATATTTCAGATAACAGGTTTTATGGAGCCAGCAGGATCCAAGGTCCCTGCTCTTGTCAGATAAAGGGAAGAACAGCAGCAAGGGCATCCTTTGGCAGGCATATCTGTACATCCTTGAAAGCATTACCAGTACTGGGAATATTGTCAGCAGCTGTCTCAGTGCATTTCAGTTCTTGGTCTGATTTAATCCAGCTATTTATCAGTCAAACACAATTTGTTTTAATGGGATTGCCATGGAGTCACACAAAGTTTTGTCAGACCAAAGATAGAAAGGGCCCCATGGATCACATAGCTACTGCAGAACCTGGTGAATGTTACATGACGCCAGCAGGTATCATTTGAGTTCAACAACAATCACTCACAGAATTGTTACTTACAAAAGGTGAATTTAGAGGAGCTATTGATCACTTTCAGATCATTCATAATGCTTTCTGTTTGGCAGAGTAACTATGAGATTCAGGACAAAAGTAGGGGCCCCAAAAACATTCCCATGGGGTCTAAAGGTGCTCCCCCACACATCTATTTAAACTCAATATATTCCCAAAGACTTTAGACTGAGGAAACACAGCTGAAATTTAGTATGTTTCCTGGATCTCTTGAGAAACTTATCACAAGCTCTTAACTGCAAATATATGAAGACCCACTGGAGCAGTGGGAGCTGCTTTTACACCTAAATTAAACGCGTCTGTGCACATTAGGGTTCTTTGTCTGCAGTGGCGTTGGGACTTTTCAGTTCCCTGAGATGAGATGTGCAGGATGTTCTTTTTTCCCCTCATTTTCTGGGGTAGAAAGGCCCATGTGACAGGCATTCAAGTGTGCTCATCTTTGTGCTCAAATGAGGTTATGTGAGCGAGTTGACACACAGACAGAATGATAGCACAGAAATGGATGTTTCAGGCAATCATTTCCATCAGTCTGTTCTGCATGATGCATCACCAATTATATGTGTTTATAACACATTGTATCTTAGAGAAAACTGCCTTTGTTCTAATTAGGTGAGCATGAAAAAAGATCTGCATTTTAATTATTTCTGGGTTATAAAAAAAAGAAAAGCCTTAATAAGAAAATACATTTTATGCTCCAACAAACCAGCATTGTTTCCTTTTACGAGGTGCAGATGCATTTGGGCTTGATTCTATTTTCCATGTAGGGTGAAATGCCACAGGAGAATTTTGCGGTGGAAGAACAAAGAGGCACCACTAAGTTTGTAAAGGACAATGTGGACATGCAAAGAGTGGCACACAGGATAGAGAAGTGCTGTATATATTTTTGATTCAAACCAGTGAAAAGTACAGTACTTTGGAGAACCTCATCCCTCTATTAATAATATAAATGCAGATAATCTAAATATTTTTTGTGAGACAGTTTAACTTCATAATGCTTTGTTCAGGCATTATCATGGCAGTTAAGACACAGAGGGAACTGTACTCACTTGCTTTTACGCCCAGAAAATTTCTGATTTCCAAATAATTTTATGCAAAGTTACAGTGTTAACCCTATCATCACCAGTTTGGCAGCTGCCTTTTCATGGACAGATATAAAAATGTCAGTAAATGGTGCAAAACAGTTTGACAAATCTGGAAGTGTTTGATCAGGGTTTTTCATCTTTACAACACTTATAACAAGACAGCTTCTCGTGGTTTTGTCTCTCATTGCATTTTGCTGAGAAGCGTGGGATTAAATGCTCTTGCTCTGGGCTGTGGTGACTCTAAAGAGTCAGAAGAACAACGCAATGAAATAATTTGGCCTTCTGTCATCCCTAATCCTAATTCTCACTCAGTCCCAGCAGCAGCAGGGGAGGAAGTAGAGGCTGCAAGAGAAGTGTAACCTTCCCCTTTCTTTATTCCTTTACTGCCTTTCCCCTTTGGTTGCTTCAGAGTGCAAACTGAGTTGTAAAGTATTCAAGGCAGGAAACCTGGGGTTTTTTGTCCATCCCCATGGAAAAGCCAGAAGCACAGCTTGTCCTTACTGAACAAGAATGGTAATATGGTTCACTCCCAGGACCTTGGTTAATTGTTGTGCTTTACCTCCCCTGGAGGCACCATTAATTCTGAGTGATTTCTGTCAGCATTACCTGCTGCTAATGCCTGAGGAACACAGTGACAGCTTGCTCTCCACTTTTAACGCAATTAAAAAATACATATATGGACACTGACTTAAATTTTCCTCTGCAGAGCCAATTTCAGCTGGGTGCTTGATAAACTAAGGTGAAATTCATCTGCCGTGGTTTTGATGTCTAAAAGCTGCATGTTTGTCTCTGAGTTAAAGACACTTTTAAGGTGCCTTCCAGACACTTTTAAGGTGCCTTCCACAGTCATCACAGAGAAATAGGCATTATTTGAAGATGGCTCCTTCCATGTTCAGCTGAGCATCTGAGGCAGGTAAGCTGGACCCAGTTTTCTCTGACTTACTATAAAATGAGCTGGGGTAGCTGGCCAGTACTTACATTTCTCACTCCAGAGATAGAATCAGGTAAGATGTATCCCTCCAGAAGAGATCATTAAACTGTCTGGGTAATATTACACAGATACTCCTCTTTAAGCCAATTACCTTGGGTTGGCCAAAGTTATCCTCCAAGGAATGTGCAGTGTAATTCAAAAGGTCAGGCAGAGGAGGATCCCCCAGTTCATTGGCTTCTGCCATTGGTGTCCCTGCCTGCCATGATAAAGCTCACAGGCTTGTGTCCCATTGTGATTTGCCTGGCCTCAGCTTCCAACAAATGTTTGGTTTTTTGGGTAAGGTGTTTGGTTTTGCTTTTTGAAGAAGGGGCCATATGCTAAAAGAAAGTGCTTTACAGTACCCAAAATTTCTTTATATTGTACTTCAGGTAGCCAGCAGAAGAATACCCTATCTAAGATTGTGATGGAGTGTACTGTAGCAGCAATAGAAATTGGTGGCAAATAGCATTACAAAAAACCTTCTTCAGTCAAGTTGGAGCCATCCTACCCCACTCTGTAGCATCTGCTTCGTGTCCTGATTCACTGTAGGCTTCCCTTTGCTTTTAACATGCCAGAGGGGAAAGCAACCAGCACAGACCCTCAACAAACCAGAGACTGACTGGGGCAGATTGATGAAATAAGGCATTCCCAGGTGCATCTGTCACACAGTCCATGGGCAAAGACTAAGATGAATAATCTGCATTATTTGTCCTCTATTTTTCTAAAAATCATCTTCTGTTAACTGTGAATTTACCCATTTCAGCAAAGTGATTTGGGATAAAGTCCAAATTCAGTCTATTCAGATTTTTTTCAGACATCCTTAAGGAGAAATCAAGTCCTAAATATGTCTGACAAAAAGAAAGAACTGGCAAGTAACCTGCAGACTGTGTGTCTGCTGCTATGTGTGTAAGGGTCATCATCTGAACAATTGCTGTCTGTACTTAGTAATTAGGAAATACCTTTGCCAACAGAAGTACCTTCGTGTAACCATGAGTGCCTCTATCAGCTGTGGGCTGTCAGTGCTACCCTGGCATGACCAAATACAGAAGTTAGGATGCAGTGCTATTCTGTTGCTGAAGAAATACTAAAATTAAAAAGTGTTTGAAGATGTATGTTACAAGAGTACATCAGGATAACATTTAAAAGGAGCATTCTGTGATATGGTTTTACCACTCTGTTGAATCTGGTTCTGCCCAAGGATAGCAGGTTGTAGTTAAATCTAATTCAGGAACATTTCTATTGTCAGATTTAAAAGGTGACTGAAATGTCCCAAACCCCTCTATGTCCCAAAGCACTGTAATAAGTTTGTGATTACCTGCAGCTTTTTTTGTCCTGGCACAAAATATGTATGAGTATTACTTCAAATTTCTCTTTTGTCATCTTTGTTATAACTTTATATCTGTCATGTATGGTAAAAATTTAAGATGATGTAAATGAATGTGATTATTTTTTACAAAATGTACAGATTATGATGTTGTATAGATTAATGTGTGTAAATAGATTTCATACTGTAATTCACTATAGTTTTCTTCTGGTTTTGCTCTTTTTGTTCTTACCTGGTTTCAGTTTTTAATGTCACAAACCTAACAGCCTTCTCCGAGATGTTATATATAAAGCTGTGAACAAATAAGTGTTTACATCTTTATGCTATTTCAGATAATAGTAGTCAATAACACCATAATGGTCTGAAGAGGAATCAGAGAATAAAAATTTTAAAAGTTTTGCACAAAAATTCCATTATTTATGTGGGTTTTTTTTTAAATTGTGTACAATGATGCAGTTGTCTTACTGATTCTGTGGGTCATGGCCATGCTGAAGGATGTGGCTAAGTTAATATTTCACTTTTTAATTTAGTAGCTGTTAGACACAAATGTTAAAGAAAAGCAGCCCCTAGCTTCACTGAGGAATATGCAGCTTTCTGTAACCTAGATGTGCTCACAGGGGCATGAGAATGGCACTCAGCCAGAGCAGAGCCAAGTGATCCCATATGCTGTGCATGGCACCATCTCCATGGCCAGCAGCTATTTTTGATTTATCACAGCTTGCTCAAAACTGGATTGCCCAGTTATCTGTCAGAAGTGCAGGTGTCTGTCTGGAGTACAATATAATGCAGTGAGAGCAAAGGAAGCTGTGATGCCTCTCCTGTAGAGGCAACACCATCTGTCGTGGGTCTTTTCCCTAAAAAAAATGTTTCTATATGTTATGTTAGTACATGTTTCTATACCTGGAGTGGGGATGGGCACAGGGAGGAGCCTGGCAGTGGTGTGCTGCTGATGGGGCCAGAGAGAGAGGCGAGTACATGTGGGGGAGGAGGTGGCACCTCATGGGGCAATCCCTGCCCTGGCAGCGACACCAAGCAGGGACAGAGATGGAGCCTTTTGTGGTGTCTCTCATGGACCAGAGAGTCCATCCCCTCCTGTGTGTGTCTCTGTGAATCACAGAATCCACACACAGAGGGCTCCTCTGAGCCTTTGGGAGAGCTGAGCTCTCATCCTCTCCCACCTCGTGTGAGTTCTTGTGGGAGCTGTGTCAGTCTGGGCCCTTTGGCAACCAACAGCACATCTGCAAAGCCCTTCAGTGTCCTCACCCACAGGCATTCCCTCTGTCCTCAGAGCCAGATCACCCTGGTGTCTGCATGAGCTGCTTTGGAGCTGCTGAGAGCATGCAGGACAGCCAGGCTGCAGAGGAACAGGGACACTGGACCAGTTCCCATCGGTTCTGGCACCAGCACCTGCAGGTTTCAATGGCATGTCTGAGTCCTCTCAAGTGCAGAAGTGGATCCCTTACAAAAGTTCTGGATAATTAGAGGAATGGTTGTCCCAGAATACAAGCAGGGTACTGTGGAGGGGAAGAATTAGGGAGTCTGCACTTCAGAAGCAGCTTAAAGAAGGAAACACTTCTCTGGCAGCTCCTGCATGGTCCCACTGGGCAGTATCAGCTGCAGGGGTCTCAGCTCTGTACTCTGCCCACAGGCAGCTGTGAATACAGCACAAACTGCACATGAACACACACACTGCTCTACCTCTGATTGCACCAAGGAGCTGCTAACTGGGACACTTGAAAAGGCAAAGGAGATCAGTGGATGGGAAGGTGGAAGAGTCAGAAAGAGCAACTGTCTTCATCTCTGTCAGAGAGCTGAACCAAAGAGCTACAGCAGACAGAGAAAAGGTATTGCACTCTGTGTGTGTGTCCCAGTTTGGTGTGGGTTGTAGAATGAGGTTCCTTTTAGAGAACACCTTGTTTTCCCCTAGCAGTGCATAAGCCAAATCCCATTTATCTCCCAGTTCCAGTGCTATTCCCAGCGCTGTTCCCAGTTCAGCTTGTATCAAGGCAGAGGGTAGCCCTTGGGTGGCAGAGTGACAATCAAAAGGGGTGACACAGACCCTGAGGAGGAGCAGGGAGCTCATGAGAGCCCATGCTCAGGAAAAGCAGCATCTTCCCACACCCTGCAGCTCTGCAAAGGCCAAATCTGAGTGTGCCCCCCTCAACACTGCCCTGTCTGTGGAGTCTGGGGGTGACTTTCTTAAAGCAGTCACTCTGGCAAGGTACAGGTCATTCCAGTGTGCAAATGGGTTCCCTGCACAATGTTAAAAAAGTCCTAAATAACCAAACCTTATGTGTCCAATTGAATAAAATAAAATGCTACCAGTTAGCTAAGTTCTATTATTTACAATCAATTATATCTTAATATCCTTAACTGAACATAGACTGGGATATATTATGAGCTGGTTGACATGCAATTTAGGTTGAATGATTGAATCAAACCATTTATTAAAAAGTATACATTGCATCAAAGCATTAAGTAACTTTGTATTGCAACAAAATAGTTATAGATTTGTCACACAGAATAAATAAGTATTTTCCATGTAATATCCTACAAATTACCCTAGGATATTACATTAAATATGGATATTGGATTTGGAAGGCAACAGAAATCTAAATGAAGAGCTGTGCTTTATGTTGAAATCCTTCTGGATTTCTCAGTTGGTCCCTTTGTAATTGAGACTGCTTCTCAACACAATCCCATTAAGCTGTGAAATTCTCTGTTCAGAAAGGCTTTATTTAGTAATATCCCTTGGCCACTGCTTATCCCTGGTTTCCTGCTTATATTCTTCACCTGCTTTTAATTAGTGCCTTGGGCTTTGCCTGCCTGTCTCTGTAGGATATGAAAAAATACTGCGGGAAATAATGAGGGAATTAGTAAGCAAGTTTATAACAGTATAATTAATAATGGACTCTGACTACAAGGGGACATTTTGTTACACAGAACTGCATTCACAAGAAGCAATTTGGAAATTAAAACATAATCTGAGTAATACACAAAATGGTGCTATAGAGGATGTTTGTGCTTTAGCCAGGTGATGGATTGGACAATTTCATCATTCCTGCAGATTATAGCTTCTATTATTCAGATAAGTACCAAAATCATATGGCCTGTTTCAAAAAACACTTAACTTGACCTTATTACTCAACAACAAAAACATGAAGAAAAACAGCGTTTCCCTCAAACACACAGCATCTTTTAAAAATCATTTTCATTTTGCTTTTGAAGGCCATAACATCCTGTTTCTTGGGTTAGGATAATTTATCAATTTAGACACTCAAAAGTACCTTTTTGTCATGAAACATATGGAATTAATATTTTTAATAAGTAGGGGGGTTTTAAAAAACCTTTTAGAAGCCCAGCATGTACCTTGATCAATGCATGGCTCTGGTTGCTTGTCCTGATGCCCCAAACACGAGCTGAGAGCAGCTTGAAAGACACAGGCAATATTGGGGTTTTTTATCATTGAGGCTTAGTCCATTTCTGTCTGACTCAAAACATCTCAGTTAAGATTTTTTATTTATAATTCCCCTTTTTGACTGAATGCAAGGCTAAAAACCCAGCCCAGGCACTGCTCCTGCCTCTTGGACATTCCATGCCCTGCCCCAGAGGAGCCTATGAGGGGACAGTCCCATGTCCCCACAGAGGGTTCAGCAAGGCTGCTGCTGCCCCTCACACAGAATTTCCCTCTCACTGCTGCTCTGACAGGGCTGTGTCATAGACATGGTGAAGTTTTCCCACTCTTTCAGCAGCTTACAAATTCTGAATCTTAATTTAAACCATGGGATCCCTGATTTTATTGATCCACTCTCATGATATCCAGCAGGAAAATACTTTACAACCCTTTCTGGTTTCACTGCAGTGAAATATTGAATTTAGAGCGATGCTTTCAAATATAATAATGATTTAAAGGATTAAAGCCGAATTACAACTGTTCTTGAATGCACAAAAATAAGCAGCAGGTATTTTTATGGTTCTGGTTCCTATACAAATTTACATATAAGTCAAATATTGACTGGCATCACATAAACTGAGGCTGGAAGCTAGAAAGTTATTTGCAATAAACAGAGGAGTGAGGTTTTGAAAAATCTTCATGGCATCTCTGGAAAATTCCACTTTTAGATTCCTTTTCATATGGCTTAGGAGGGGTCACATGTTAGAGTCTAAAGAAACAGGGAATTAGACTTCATGACCCATACACTTAAACCTCCTCCACTCCCATCAGGCTATGGGATCTTAACTGCATTAATATGTCCAAAGTTTTGGAAAGAAACGGGAAAAGTTGGAAAAAGCATCATAAACCTATACAAATCAGAGATTTAAGACAGATGAACTAGTCACAAAAATCATTTTGTTTTGATCTGTTGTCAACTGCTATTACAAAACTCACTATTAAAGCCATTTCAGCTGCAGATTCAGCCTGGTGCTGCTCCATTGTGCCTGCATGAATGGAAGCTGCTGTGACGTAGATGCTTTGGAAGAAATGTGAGCACTACAAAAAGACTTTTAGTCTCAGTGCATCTTCTCCCTCTATTGTGCTCTGTATTCATCACAAGCCTGGAAAAGTTCTTCCAATTTCCTATTCATATAATGATCCATGAATAGTACAACTGTATTGCTATATATGTTCTCCAAATGTCTGGGCTGAATAGTTTATTTCCTCTGAGTTGTAATTATTCATCTCAGCATTTGGCAATGTTTTTAAGTGGTTTTAACTTTCCTCATGCAATGTGTCATCAGGCTTCAAAAATAGTAATTTCTTTGGACAATCTGGATACTGAAGAACTTGGTTGGCTCATAGGGTGGAAAATGGCTTCTGACCTTCACAACCAACTTCTGGTTGCCTGGATTTTCACTGCTTTAACACATTTGAAAAATGTATATTTTTGTATTAGTGAAAAAATGGTAAATTAGAAGAAAACATCAAGAAAAAGGATGTAAAGTTGGATGTAAACTGAGGTAAAAGCTAGGATCTAACTTTGAGGAAGTACAGTTATGCTCTAGGACAATGGAAGTGGAAAAGGAGGGTTGGTTTGGGGAGGCTACATGTAGCACAAAGTGGGGCAAAAAGGTTGTGATAGGAAGTAAGGAGCTGTGCTGAAAATCTCTCTTGAGTCATTCACTACCTGAGGACCATGTCATGAGGAACTGTGAATGATCTTGCTAAATATTTTCCATTCTGTGTGTGTGAAGTTAAGTAGAACCTAAATTTTCAGAAACATACACTGCATATAAAACCTCTCCAGTTTTGCTCCAATTTGCTGTAAAGATATATAGTTTGAAAAACTCAGGTGTTCAGGTACAATCCACCTATCAACTGATGGTCTACATTCCTGTCCTTTTACATAGAAATTTTACACATTTTAGATTACATGAAGGCCATTATTTAGCTCTCTACATATGAAAAAAATTAAAACTTTTCTGAGTAAATAAGAAAATTGGACAGCACTGATTCACCTTCTAAGACAAAGAAGGCAAAAACCTTTTACACCACCAGACCAAGAAAACATTTTTTGCGCCAATAAGCTAATAAGGTAGTACATTTTGGGGCATTAAACATAAATCATGAATCTTGATCTCATTAACAAACTTAAACACTGGGGCATTAACTGTGTCAGCTGATGGATTTTGTGTGCTGTGATTTCCACAGCCAAAGTCACTAATGAAAAAATAATGTTCGCTAGACTTTCATATGTATTGAATATTTATTTTATGATTCTCTCAAACCAAAAAACAATAATTTTGGCTTTCATTCTTCCACTAGTATCCAGTTTGTAGCTATTTAATTTCAAATGCTTCACTAAAGGTGCAATCCCGGTAGCCAGCAGGCTGCCAAGTATCAAAGCATAGCTCAACACCAGCCAAGTAGGAAGTCAATTTTTGAGCACAACTGATAATTTGCCCTTCCATTTTCTACTTGAAAATGGTTTGCATTTGGTTTTGTTATTAATAAAGCTTAAAGTCTGCCATCTGCCTTTGTAAAACCATGAATTTTGGACATCCTGAGTCAAATTCCTGCAAGATGACCTGTGACCTATCCCAGCCTTAACTCTGTCTCTGCTGTTCCTGACATATTTATTCAATATGTTTAATATGTAATTCTGTACTTCATGTATTTATATTCTTATCATATTAAATACTTAATATTTATTCAATCTGTACTTCATGTCCCTCAGCAACAGGCACTGAACAACTTAAGAGGGCAGAAATCCTCTCAGGGAAGATGTTTGTTACAAGCTTTGGCTGGACAAACAATTGTGCTTCGTGTACAATTCTTCCCTCTGAGATCCACAGATGTCACTGCATATAGCTGTTGTTTGAAGGGAATTAATTGCTGCTCTAAAATAAGTCTTCTGCAATATGTTTTAGTTCACCTTCTGCAATGAGCCAAACCCAAATCATCTGGATATCTGCTTACCATAAATTTTTATTGTTTTTTAAGTATTCAAATTTTCAGCTACTCTATTATTGTTCTGTGAGGGGTAGAAGTAACATGTTGGTACTAGCTAGGAATATGTGCCTGTCATAGACATATTTTATGAAAAATGCTTTTGTTAAGATCTTTTCTCCTGAGAAGCTGAGAGGCCTCAGAAACGAAATGTAAACAATGATTATCTGCTGCTGTGGAATGCAACAGGTGCATCTGTGATTGGTCTCACGTGGTTGTTTCTAATTAATGGCCAATCACAGTCAGCTGTCTCAGACTCTCTGGTCAGTCACAAGATTTTATTATCATTCCATTCCATTCCATTCCATTCCATTCCTTGCTAGCCTTCTGATGAAATCCTTTCTTCTATTCTTTTAGTATAGTTTTAATATATAATTTTCTTCTAATATAATATATATCATAAAATAATAAATCAGCCTTCTGAAACATGGAGTCAAGATTCTCGTCTCTTCCCTCGTCCTGGGACCCCTGTGAACACCACCACAACGTGCCCACTTCCTACAAAAGAACCACATTCTCTCAGGCTTACTCAGGTCTCCAGCTGCACACATCTCAAGCTTTAAGCCTAAACTCAAGTCCTGAAACATCAGCAGAACTTAGGATGCTGATCTGGTGTTTTGCTGCACTGTTTAGAGCAACAGTGCTTGCTCATCCCTGCCTATGCTTTATGATTTCCATTGTGTAAATTATATATGATTTTGAGAATCCCTTATCAATACTTATCCATCTTACAGCATATTTGTAACTCATCTTTTGCACTTCATCAAGGAAACAATTTCTTCTTTTTGCGATATTGTGATTACTTTATGATGTTGTACATATTTCCCTGTAATTTATATGGACATGTTGCTGACATTGTTATCTGGATATAATATTTATTGTCTCTTGATGTTTTTTTCAGAATTGTTATGGCCGGAGGAAAACAAAATCACAGCTACAGCGAGACAAGGCAGTCATGACACCCTTCAGGGAAGAAAAGAGATTGGAGCACGGAGCAAAGAGTGCCAGGGCAGGGAGCTGGAGACCAAAGCAGTGTCAGTGTGCAGCAGGAATGAGCCTTGAGCACCCATCCTGCCAGGGGCAGAGCCAAGGAGGGGCCACAGAGGGCTCTGAACCCCACAGAGGGCTCTGAACCCTCTCCTGAGTGATGCTGGTGCTGACATAAATTGACAGCCCACTAGAAGAGCATCAGGGGGGCGCTTGGATCAGCTGCTGCAGTGCTAAGGGAGCTCTTTGAAGGCTTTAGCTGATTTTTTTTTTCAGTGAATGATTAAATGACCCCAATCTTGTCTGGGGCCATTGGACAGCAGAGCAGACAGCCCCAGACTTGCAGTATGACCTCCCAGCTGTGGCTTCCATCAGGACCTCTGGCTCACACATCAGAAGGTCTCACTGTCATTGCTCAAATTTTCTGTTTATTCTTTCAGATATCTCCTCACAAATGTTTGTTTTAATTTCATGGCAGTTACTTAAATCAAGATGGCTTTTATCACAGTTAATTACTAATAACTGGAACTTAGGAGATACTTTAATACTCCTACCAGGCCTATGACTTTGTTACTGTAGAAGGAGAGATACTGAGTAAATTGAAAGCAGTCTCAGAGTTTGAGGATACAGAACCAGCAAAGAGGCAGACAGGCATTAGACCCAATGCTGTTTCTTCTTTTCTTCTTTTCCTGGTGAATAATAACTTGAAGCAAGCTTCTAGCTGAATTTAAATTGACAGTAAGCAAGTAAACACTTAGGCAAGTCCATCTAGATCACATCTAGGTCACTTAACATTCTTTAAAAATCAGGCACTGTAATGTAGATGAGGAGTTCAAACAACTGGAGAGAGAAGCCCACTAGATTTTCCTTGCAACCTCCAATGCAAACCTACTTTTAGAACGTTTGTATGCTATGGATGGACAATAAAACAGTAGTCTATAGCACTATTTGTACAGAATGGTAATCCTGAATGACATTTGATATTAATTCCTGGTTTTTTCTAAGTTTTATTTCTCATATATAATATTTCTTTTGTCTTTTCTTGTGTCACTCCACTATCCCAGCAATATTTTTTGTGATTTATGACATGATGTTTTAGTACCAAATTAACAAATCCCAGAGATTATGCCAGTGATTTAAATAGGATTTAAATCACTGACAGAAGACACTGAATTAGTGCAGAAGGTTCTGAGCAATTAATGAGTGCACTTGAGAATGTTCAGTGTATTTAAAGTACTCAAGGATCTCCACTAAGTCACACAATCCAAATGCAAAAATTGTTGCTAAAGCCATGTCTTGCACAGGGAAAATTAGGAAAGCTTGGACTTCACTTTCTCAAGTCAGCAGTGATGGAAATACATAGATTTGCTTTCAGATAAAATTAGTGTTCCAGAAATAGACAACTCTATGGGCCTAAAAGTGAGGCTTTCTATTTATCTGTACACTGTTCAGATTCTCATAAATTTACTTCAAATACCATTTTACTCTGAGAGTCATTCAGCTGGGTTCTATGAGATATCCCTACAAAGAGAAACAATTGCTGTAAAATTAAGACTGCAACTGCCTGTTATAAACTGAGTATAAACTGTGTGCATGTCTGCTAGTTTTCAAGAGGGTTTTCGTCACTGTCATATTTTCTGAAAAATCCCTTTACCAGGATTTCTTCTCCTGGGAAGCTGCGAAGACTCAGAGAAAAATGAAAACAATAATTATCTGATTGTTTCTCCTGTGTTTTGTTGCTTTGGAATGTGGTTGGAGATTGTTTTTCCAAAAGGTGGTTGTTTGGTTGGTTCCATGTGAATTGTTTTTATTTAATGACCAATCACAGCCAGCTGTGTCTGGACTCTGGAAGGAGTCATAAGTTTTCATGATCATCCTTTATTCTTTAGTGTAGTTTTTAGTATAGCATTCTTTAATATAAGTACATAAAATAATAAATTAGCTTTCTAAGAACATGGAGTCAGAATCATCAATTCCTCCTTCGTCCTGGGGACCCAGCAAATACCACAGGATTTTCTGGTTTTTTATCTATTTGGAAACATTTCTGAATGCATTGCTGTATCATAGCTACTACAGCGTGCCATCAAATCCATGGCCACATACAGCAAAAACTTCAGGAAAAACCCATCAAAATTTTTACTGATCAACATCTGCTTGATCTCTTTCTGACGCAGAGGAGCTCCTGACTCACACCCAGACACATGAGGCACCTTTCAGCTCTTCCCTAACACTCTCCTGAGGGTGATTCTCTGCTTGCCAATCCCACCCACTGTAGATTGTCCTTTCCAAAGGGTAACTTTCCTTTCAGCTCTGTTTGCTGAGCTGATCAGTGCATTCTCTAAGTTCAATAGTTCCTTGCTGTATAATGCAAGAGTTGCATTAGTTTGAAGTCTCCAAATTAAGGTATTGCATTTCCTTATTGAATTCTGGGCTGAAGCATTCCCCTGTGGAGCTCCATGCTGCTTTCCTGCACACCAAGACATTTTCTTTCCATTGCTGATGGCTGGAAGGTGCCCTTTGCCCTCTCCATCCCTAAGGATAGCAGTTCCCAGGCTGCTTACATAGATGAAATCAATCCCATGTACTGATGATTTTTTTCAGGATTTCCACTCCCAGAAAAATAAAAAGCTTCATCACACATCAAACGTCTCAGACTCTACTTTTTCAGAAACCTTACATGTTTGCAAGAACAAATAAAATTGCCTAATATCACTTAAATGTTTTAATTATAAAAGATTTCTTTGGCTCCTTCATCCCAATGTCATTTGAGGTGGAATTAACTTTGTAAGTTAAGATGAAGTTTCAAGATTCTTGCCTTCTATTGCTTTTTGCTCTCTATATAAACAGGAGCAAAAACCAGAATTTTCTTTCATTCATGCAAGCTAGAAAGCCTTGTTGTACCCATTTGTCTGCTACAAAACTTTGCTTGTTTGTTTCTGGCTGCTGTCTTATGATACTTATTTTCCCAATAAGGAAAATTTTCTCTTTGAAACTGTGTAATAGTTCCCATTTTATGCTTTTATTCACCTTTTTTTTATTTTTGCTTTCATATATCATGTCCTTTTGAAAATTGTTAGTAAAACCTTTTGTAGCATCATATGAATAATTTTCAAAGCACATTTTTTTTTGCCAGATTCAAAGCTGCTTTCTGCTTGTGAGGCTGTAAAAAGATCTAAAGATACCACAGGTGGTGAAATTGAAACAAAGCTACTTAATTTGACAAATATTCCTTTCCCTAATACATGGTGTTTAGGATTGCATTCATATCCTGTTCCATTCATGAATAAATCATGGGCATGTTGGCTGTGGTTGTGGGTTGCAGCTCTCAGGATTTATTTCTGAGGGTGACATCCAGAATTCAAATAATGCGGCACACCCCAGGTATTGGCAGCTCTGGGTGATTTTGTGGAAAGACCAGCTTACTTCTGTGTGGAGCTGGAAGGGACAATTGAACTGCTTTTGCTGGAAAGGAGCAAGACTGATCAGGCAGTTAATTAAGCAGTCAAACTCGTTGGTTAATGATCCTGCAGGGGCTGTCAATTCTCATTACGTGTCAGATCAGTTTCACTGAAGTGGAGCTGAAAGCTGAGGTTGGTTTCTGCCTCTCCCTTCCCTTCAAAAGCAGGAGCAGGGAGGTGGAGCAGAGAAACCTTCACCAGACCCTGGGCCAGCAGGGGAGGGAAGGGAATGTTTTAGCACAGTGAGATTTAGCACAGTGAGATTTAGCACAGACACAAGAGATGCTGCTGACCAATTCACCTTCTCCCTGGTACCTTGGCCAGGGCAGCATTCTGTCTGTGCATGTCTATCCCAAAAGAAAATTACCCTTAAAAATATGGGTTTTTAATCTTAGAGCATCTCCTGGCTCTGTTTCATCATGTTCCCCTGCAAATGGGTAATTTGGCACACTGGGAGTTGTCCACAAAGGAAAGGGGATGGAAAAAGGTGGCCAGAAGCTGCTGAAGCCAAAAATAAAGACTTGTCACCCTGTGCCCATGTGTGGGGACAGTATAAAGTCCTACCTGTGGCCTTGCAGAGGAGCTGCAAGTTGAACCTCCATAAAGCAATTGGTGAAGTATGAATATAGGGAAAATTTAGTAGCTCCAAGAGAAAGGGCTGGAAAATGGATGATGAAGAGACAAATCAAAGAGCATTAATTTTACCAAGTGAGAGATAAGAATATACTAATATTTAATGGTAAAAATGTGGAGTGCATGAATAATTTAGACTCCTGCCAAGAAAGAGAATAAGTTCCAGGTTTAGACGCCCTGCACAGTGATGAAACATAATTTATATCCATTTTTTATGGCTCTATACTGTCTCAAACAAATATGTGTACTTGAAAAATATCAGTTAATAAAGTCTCCCAGTTTATTACCTTGATAGAACTAATCACATTTTTCCTAGGAGAAAATTGAATATTTCTCATATGCTAGGATCATACAGGAAGTCTGTGGCAGTCCAGGATATAATCCAGATCTTCTGAATATCAGCTCTGTATTTAGCTATAAATTCAGCTTTCCTTAGACTTGAGTCATATTTTGTAATCCAAAAGAGCTTCCTTCTCCTGCCCCCTTCCTACCACTGCAACAAAAAAAAAAAAAAAAAAACAAACAAAAAACACCCAAAAACAACAACAAAAAACTAATTCAAAATAAGATTAACATTATGAGTTTTTGAAGCTATTGGTGAGAATTTGCATGGAGATGACCCCAAATCTACCAGCAGACTGGCTTAACACTGAAAAGGAAGAGAGAATGCAGAAATGTCAAGAACTACACAGACATTTTTGAAAGTTTTAAATGGACACGTTGCAGGGTTGCATGCAAACCAAACTGCACATGATGAGACATCATCTATTCCCTTTCTGGATGACAAGGTCAGATCAGCCATTGGTTTGCTTGTTTTCACCTGTTCATGAAATATGTGCTAGTTTACTTAAACTTTTGTAGACTGGCTTTGACTATTCTTGTGAAATCTTTCTGGAGAAGAGAGACAGTCTCTGTAACCTGCTTTTCTTGAAAGAGGAAAATTTTCACTCTCTATTCTTTCCTGACCTGCCATCAGTTTATCAGCATGCTGGAATCTCTCAAATCCAAAATTATTCAGAGCTTGGAAGAAAAGTAAAAGCAAAACATTGCAACTTATCCTACAGTGCAGACTGGAGCCACTCCAGAATCCCTTCTAAACTGGGTTTCTTGATATTTCACTTCTAACTTATTTTCTAAAAATATTAATTTGTTAAAATTATTTTCCACTGAATCTTGAAATTTTGTTGAAAACCCCCCAAATTAGTTTTTGTTTTATGACACTTTCTACAATTCAAAGATCTAGGTAGGTGTATCCCAAATCCTGGCTGACTCCTAGTCCTATCCTGCCCTTTTAGCACATTTTTAAGTTAAAGCTCCTGAGCACGTCACTACAGCAGCATAAAATGTCTCACTTGGAAACCCACATTTTCTGCAATCACTGCTCCAGTGTTTGGACAGTGCTCCTGGGGCTGGTTCTGTGCAGGGCCAGGAGCTGGACTCAATGATCCTTGTGGGTCCTTGCAGCTCAGCAGATTCTGTGATTCTGTGTTCAGCTGCTGTCTGAGCTCATCAAGGCACCCACCATGCACCACCCAGAACTGTCACTGACATATTTTATGAAAAAACCCCCTCACCAGGAGTTTTCTCCTGAGAAGCTGAGAAGCATCAGAAAATAAATGTAAACAATGATTATCTGATTGCTTGGAATGTGGTTTGGAGGTTGCTTAACCAACAGGTGAATCTTGGATTGGCTCCATGTGAATTGTTTTAACTTAATGACCAATCCCAGTCCAGCTGTGCCAGGACTCTGGTTTTTACACACTCACAGGTTTTTATTCTTGATTCTTTTCTAGCCTTCTGATGTCTCCTTTCACTTTCTTTAGTATAGTTTTAGTATATATATTTTTTTTATATATAATATCATAATATAATAAATCAGCCTTCTAAGAACTTGAAGTCATCTCTTGCCTCATCCTGGGACCCACAACAACACCACAAAAATTAGTAACCACACAGAAGCTCCTGTGCCTTTCTGCTCCCAGTGCTTTTCTCTGCTGATCACAGCTGCCTTTCCCTGTTGTGCTGGACTGGAAGTGCAGTGCAGAAGATATGGCAAGCTGTCTGTGAGAGGGATGCATTCCACCCTAAGGAAAGCAGGAGTTTATCATTAAAGCCTTCATAAATAATGATTTGCTCATAAAGAGCAAAAATGGAAGCAGAAACTCATGAACATTTGAAATGGCAGAAGCCATGTTACCAGCATCTGAATTACATTTAAATTGCTGTAAATGTTGAGGATCAAGGATCACTAAATTGCATACTGGAAGAAAGCTAGTGATATAAAAAGTAATGAAAAGAGCCAGAACTGAACATTAGTAATTTTCTTCATAAAAAGCAAGTTTCCATGACTCATTCATATACTATCAATTACATGTGTTTAGAGGCTGAATTTTAAGATTAAAATAGTCTACTAAATTTAACTGAGCTGTTATCTTTATGTTTTTGCAGCAATGTTTTCCCCTGGCAATTGCAAAGAATAGCAAGGTGGTTGTGAGCTTGGGTTATGATAACATCCTCCCATAATCTCCATTTACTGCTTACATAAATATGTGGAAAACAATGAGGATTTTTCCATTCTTCTAAATATTTGCTTGCCAAGGTGACACTGTTTAATTACCATCTCCAAAGAGCTTTGGTTTTACAGATACATTTTCAGTCTTTTCATGGAGATGTTATTTATGTGCAGTGTGAACTGAGCTTCTTGATGTCCTGGAGGAGGATGTTTCAAGGTGATTGCAGCCACACCAGCACATCTGAGACGTGATGATTTTCCCTCCCTCAGTTTTGGTGTGTTAAAAACATGTTAAAAACTTTGTGGAGAATAAGAACATAAATGCCATATTGTATTGACCCAGAGATCAGCCCAGGTGATTAGTCTGCTTCTGGCAGGATCTTGTGGTGAACGAAGAAGGAAAAGGAATGGGAAGAATAGTATGAGTAAATGTATTCTTTCCTGAGTCCCTTCTCCCAGTTTCCATCTTATTGTAAGCCTGGAAACATCCTCAGTCAAAGTTGCATCCAGTGTTAGTCCTCAGTGTTAAACTTGTCCTCCATTACCTGAACTGAACACAATTACATCTTCTTGACTGCCACAGCATCCTCAAAATCTGAGTACTACAATTCTGCTATGTATTGTCAGAAAAAACAATTATTTTTATTTTAATACTGTAACTTAATTATTCAATTGTGTGTCCCTTAATTTCTCTGTTATGGGAAGTCATGAATAACACTTCGCTTGTTGCCCCACTCACGAGCTGGCTCCAGAGTGATGAGTGCCTCTCTTCTAAACCAGGTGGTGCCTGCAAGCTGTCCTGGGTTTGGCTGAGACTGAATTAATTCTCTTCATAGCAGTCTGTATGGATTTGTGACCAGAGCAGTGTTGATAACACAGGAATGTTTCAGCTGATGCTGAGCAGCCCATGCACAGCATCAAGGCCCTCTCCAGTTCTCACAGTGCCTCACCAGCAAGGGCTGGGGGTGCACAGCAGGCTGGGATGGGACACAGCCAGAACAGCTGACCTCAGTGACCAAAGGGATGTCCCACAGTGATATCTCAGTAATAAAATATGATATCTCAGTAATAAGAGCTGATGGCAGAAGGAGGAAGGGGGTACATCTGGAATGATTGTCTTGCCAAGTCACTGTTATGTGTGATGAAACTGCTTTCTGGGTATGGCTGAACACCTGCTGCCCGTGAGAAGGGGGGAATGAATTCCTTGTTTTACTTTGCTTGTGTGTGTATGGTTTTATTCTGCCTGTTAAACTGCCTTTATCTGAACCCTTGAGTTTTCTCCCTTTCACTCTTCTGTTTCTGTCTCCTTCCTGCTGAGGGAGATCCAGTGCCTGGGGCTGAGCTGCCTCTTGGGACCAGTCCACAACAACTCTTCAATACATTCCAGAGCAGTGGATGCTCTGTCCCTCTGACCCTGCGCTTCTGCCCTCTCTGTATCATCTCTAGTTTTGCTGCACCTCCTTCCCAAAGGGAACCAGAGCTGCACACAGTGATAAAGAAATGGCTCCACCATTGATTTCTGTGACTTAGTTATGATTACTGTTTGTTAAGAAATACATACTAAGGGATCTTAATTGAAGATCCTTATTTAATATTCTCTTTGACTTTTGACCATTACTAAGCAGCAAGACAGCATTTTTACAAAATTATCTATTTATTAAAAGGCACCTTTTTGAGTGAACGCCTTTGCCATAATTTTGCATCTAATTTTATGCCATGTAGATTTACAGCTGGGGGTTTTACTGCTCATCTTTTGACAGGCATACCTTCCAGAAAAAAACTGACTTAAAGCAAAATGAACTTCAGAAGAGAATGCATCAGGAATCTCTGAATCTTGTTCATAATGTGTTCAATTTATTCTTTTCAGAAAACACTGCCTTGGAAGTTTTACAGCACAGAAGTCCTGTGAATTTACATGAAATATCTGAGCAAAAGGAATTACTGAACATGAATCTGAATCTCTCAGTCAGTGGAATATTCTTTTCTGTAACATTTGGTTTCTCTTTTCATTACATGACATAGCAGAAGTATTTTGAGTTGACTGAAAAGTAATTTATAATAAGTAGAAACAGAATGTATAAAGTTGTTTATAATATATATTTCTTTTCACATCCATCTTCCTATGAGCCTATGTAATTTTTTTTTTCTTATGTGGTTTTGTCCCTGTCTTAGGAAATACTGCAATTACAGTCAAGTAAAATCAATGCACCCCTTAATTAGAGTATTATGATTCCTAAGGAAATTTTAAAAAAAACCCACAACACACAAACCAAGGCAAAACAAAACCAACAAAACCAAAAAAACCCCAACCAAACAAAGAAAACCCCAAACCAAACCCAATTACTGAAAACAATTACTTCAACTACAGAGTTTTGGTGTGGTTGTATACGCAGAGGTTGTAACAGAAAGCCTTTTCCTTTAATCGAAATTGTTTTATTTCAATAAATAAAACCATAAATTCTAATTCTCAAATACTAGCCATAACTCCTCTTCATTAGTCTTTTCACTTTTCATTATGATCAGAAATGTTTATGGGACCATGAGAGGAACTTCAGTGAAAAGAAATTAATGCTTATTTGTTTATCATTGATTATCAAAACAGTTTAGAAATGGAAAAAATATGACCAGGAGAATAATCTCATAGAATTCTTTTGAGTGAAATCAAGGTAGTAAAAATATCTAATGAAGGACATTTCTAGAGAGACACATGGTCAATGGTAGCTATTTGTTTTAAACCCAACAGAAACCCCACCATTTTTCTGTTTGCAACTACATAATAATTAATAATAAGTAAAAAAATAAGGCAATGCCCTATTTCAGTTTAACTGAGTGCCATTATCAGTTTGAAAATACTGCGGCAAATGAGTGTCTGTGGTTGTTTCCCATCTCTGTCCAGTCCCAATGATCTTGAGGCACAGCTGCTTTTGGAGGCACTGACCTGCCACAGCACTGATGTGGTGAGGAGAGACCTCTTTAATCACTGTTATTTTGACAATAATCCAGTATTCACCTTGCCAAGTCCTCCCAAAGTCTGCCTTAATCATGAAAACACTGGGTTTTTCCATTCTGTTTTTGTCTTCACTTTTATTTCCATATTACAGGTTCTTTCCTTGCTATTTGTTTTTTGCCTTATATCTAAGACTGATGATCTTTCCCACACACACTTCTATAGCTGTTGTGATTTTGGCTTTCTCATAATTGCAGTTCAGGTACAGTTATGACACTCCATAATTTCAGAACTTGCAGGAAACAAACCTTGCACTAATGGAAAGGTCATTTTCTGCAGGAACAATGAGAAGGAGGAATACAGACTTTATTATTCCCTCTTTCTATAACTGGCTTAAAAATTTACATTATTTTATTTGGGGGCACTTCAGTCATTTGTTACTGATGTTTAACTAGTTGTTGTGTATTTTACCATTGCACTTACAATGAAGCAACTTTTAAGAGATTTAGTACCATACACTCAAGTGTATTTAAATTCTCTGACACAATAACATTTATTTCTCCTTCTGTTCTTTTGTGCTTTTGCAATAAATATTTCTTGCAAAACCTTCACTTATGGAAATAATGGACTACTTTTCTCTAGAGTATTTCCCAGTACAGGAAGCATGACATTCAGATAAGCATTTCTCAGAAGAAGCATACCACACTATTGCCATGGAAGTGTCTGGCATCAGGCTCATGCCAGTGATAAATGATTTGTTACTTTTGATAAAGCAGGGTTGTGATTTTCCCACCTTCACCTTTTTAATGAAAATCCTCAAATCAACCTTAAATTTGCAGTTTTCATTTGTATCTTTTAGCCACTTGACTATTTGAGGTATTTCTCTCATTTCTGCAGGGTTTGGCAGTGATTGAATTATTTGCAAAACAAATCTTAATGCCATATTAATATCTTAAATAAAATGTGGTGATCTGAAATTCTTCTGGCACTCTTAGTCTTTTCCACAGAATCAGGGGATCACAGAATATTGTGAGTTGGACCCAAAGATCATCGAGTCCAACTCCTGGCCCTGCACAGGACACCCCAGGAGTCCCACCCTGTGCCTTGTCCAAAGAAAATTGTCCAAAAGCTCCTTGAGCTCTGCCAGGCTGCTGCTGTGACCACTTGTAGGGGGATAGAATATAAGTAAATAAAGGTAGTGTAGAAAGTAATCTTACCCCCTAAAGAGTTGCAGCTGGGTTAATTATTAAAGATTAGGAGCAGGCCTGACTTTAACAGGCCCCAGCTGTAGCTAATCAGAAGAGTGTTATAAAAGAATGGATGGGTTGGTAGAACTGGAGTCAGTTGGCTGCTGTGAGGACAAGGAAGAGTCAGTGCCTAGAGGAGATGCCTACAAGAAACGTCAAGGATGTCCAAAACTCCATCAATATGCAACCCTTGCAATATAATGACAACAGCCACTGCCCTGGAGTGACACAGACATCTTTTACGAAAAATCCCTTTTTTAGGATTTTTTTTTCTCCTGAGAAGCTGAGAGACCTCAGGAACAAAGTGCAAACAATGATTATCTGCTGCTGTGGAATGCAACAGGTGCATCTGTGATTGGTCTCATGTGGTTGTTTCTAATTAATGGCCAATCACAGTCCAGCTGGCTCGGACTCTCCATCTGAGACACAAGCTTTTGTTATCATTCTTTCTTTTTCTATTCTTAGCTAGCCTTCTGATGAAATCCTTTCTTCTATTCTTTTAGTATAGTTTTAATGTAATATATATCACAAAATAATAAATCAGCCTTCTGAAACATGGAGTCAGATCCTCATCTCTTCCCTCATCTTCAGATCCCTGTGAACATGGTCACACTGGGGAGCCTGTTCCTGTTCCCAGCCACCTTCTGGGGGACGAACCTTTTTCTATCATCCAACCTAAACCTGCCCTGACACAGCTTCAGGCCATTCCCTTGGGTTCTGTTGCTGTCACTACAGAGCAGAGATCAGTGCCTGCTCCTCCTCTTCCCCTCATGAGGAGCTGTGACAGCACTGAGGTCTCCCCTCAGCCTCCTCTTCTCCAGGTCGAACAGACCAAGTGCCCTCAGTCATTTCTTGTTTCTCCTTCAAGGCCCTCCCCATCTTCATGTCCTTCTTTTGGACAATTTCTAATAGTTTTTCCTTCTTATATTGTACTGCCCGAAACTTCACACAATGCTCCAGGTTAGGCCACAGCAGAGCAGGACAATCTCCTCCTTGGACCATGGACCTTGTGCCTGTATTCCCAAAGTCTGTTTGGTCCTTTCAGCCAATTTCAATCTAATTCTTAAATAAAGTCTAAATCTCCACTGATTGCTCCTGTCTGCCCACGCAGGCTCCGTTTGCAGGCACAGGGTCAGTGCCTTGTGGTCTGGCTCTCAGAGCCATGACAGCCTGCTCTTTCAGGATTTAGTAAGGATTATTCCTGAACAATGCCAGATAATAAATTTCCTTCTTAATATGAATTTTTGTAGCCTTTTTCATTAAGAGCCCCTCACAGATCAAGGCTCATCCTCAGCTCCCCATTAATCATGTGTTATGCCATAGCAACAGCTCCCATGAGTGGGTTTGCTTCATGAAGGTTTCCATCAAAATGCAACTTGAACATGTTTTTAGCAGGCATTTATCTATAAATATTAGCACATGCTTACTCCAAAAGTAATCCATGAAATGTCTCATCTGCTGCTGAGTGCATCAGTAAGTCAAGGCATAAGTTTCAAAGTAAATATATCTCTTCAGATTAATCCAAGCCTGCCTGCTCTGACAGTTTTTAAACAAAACCTGTAATTGTGCAATGTCTTGTGGTCTGCAGTTGTGTTTGCTGTGTGCAATTTGTAGAACAGGTAATTAAATTTCTTCTTGGACAGTCTCAAAATTTGCTCAATGAGTTTAAAGCAAAGCTTGGTTTTATAATCATTTCATATGTCAGCATTAAGAAGATAATTGTGAGATCAAACACCAAGGGAAGAAAAAACATAATTGATTTTTTGAAATAATTTCATTTGCTGCCCAAAGAAAACAAGTGGAATATTTGGATTGTTATTCTCTCATTCAGTAACTCCAGTAAAAGACATCAAATTGTAGGGAAATCACTATGGAAAATCAATGAAGGATGGTAAAGATATTTGCAATACCAGCTGAATTGCTGCTAAGTTACCCAAAAAGATATTTAAGTTAATGTCATGGCACAATATCTATGGTTTTGTGTATTCAATGAGTTACTATTGAATTAGTTCAAGTTATAAGGAAGTGCCTCAGAAGCCAAGCAGCACAAAATAATTATCATTATGTGCTGACAGAGTAATCATTTTTTTTCACAGACCTTGACCAAGCAAGTCATTAATGTGCTTGATTTGCTGGGAAAATACATTTGATTACAAATCCCGTGAACATGAAGCACGTACCCAAGATACAGTATGAGCAGTCATCACCTGGTTTTTCAAGATTTAAATAGACTTTGGATCAAGTCCCAGACTGCAGTGGTCTACTTCCTTACAACAAACATTATCTTAACTAGCAAGAGCTTGAAAAGGTCCTGACATTTTATTTTATAGAAGCTACATAACTCAACAGAGTAAAGAGAGGGCATAAAACACTCAGTATGGTTAGTTATTAGAGGTCCTGAAAAGAATATTATAAATATTATATACTGTTAAAATGTTACCTTCTGTTGGTTTTCTCTTCCAATTATTTGAGCTTGTGGTTTGACACTCAAGGTAACACTCAAGATCAGGCTGAGGTGTTCATTGAGTGTACACCTCTCAAGCTGGATTTTTTTCAAGCAAACTGGAAAATCTTACAGCTATAACTCATACTTTCATGCATGCTAGAGCACAGTTCAATTATGAAAATATTAATTTGCATCATTTGCATGACTCAGTGGTGAAGACTCTTGAAAACATCACCTACTTAGAGCGTAAAATGAAAGTATCAGAGACTTACAGAATGACATCAGTAACTTTTCACAGTAACTGTATATTGTATTTCTACCACAGCCAAATAACACATGCAAGAACAGTTTCCTTTTTTATCCTTCATGTGAGATTTTCTGTAAACACAACACTGAGTGGATATGTAAAAAAAATCAAGTCATTTCACACAGAGAGTCATTTAAGTGTTCATTTATTTAATCTCATTAAGAAGTACAACCCATATCCTTCCAGTGGTGAATTAAATTGATCTCTTTTGCCTGTTTATCTTGCTACTTTTATGTTTGAGCTCTCTGACATCAAAGGGATGGATGTCTTTAGGCAAGAGACACTGTTTGGTGTTCTGCAGCTAAATAGCTGTGACCTACAAATATGTCAGCACTAGCATAAGGATCACTGTACAAACAATAGCAGAAGTTAATTTCCTCCAAATTTTGTTTAAAGAGTAATTTTTAAATGTTTGATACATGGGTGGCAAAGGCTTATATGTATGGTAAATTCTTCTTTAGTCAATTCTGGTCTTTTTTATGCTCCCTATGAGGCTGTCAGGTCTCATTAACATCAGCACTAAAGCTTTGTACGTCTTAGTTTTGAAGTTTAACAGTTTACAGGGAAAACAAACCTTTGGCATTTGCTTCTACAGAATAGACTATAAAAAAATGAGATGGGCAGTAGACTTTAATATAATAGAGCTATATTCAGCATTGAATGCCTTTTGGCTAATATGCTAACAAGCACTCCATGCAGTCTCAGAACCCTGAGAGAGGGAAGATCCTTTTATCCATAGCAGCAATTCACAGTAACCAGTCTCTGTTTCTCCTTTACTCTCTATTGCGAGCAAACTGCATAAAATGATCTGCTCAGTAGGGAGGAAGGAAACTAGCATTCCCATTTGCTGCTTTGTTAATAGGAAAGTGGAGAGATTAATCATTAAAGAACAAAATGCAATATATATTTTGTGGGAACAGTGATGCTATCAGTAAGCAACACAAAGAGCACCTACAAGAGTAACAAAGCCACATTAAACAGTGTTGGGGATTACAGCATTTGGGATAAAAGTCAAGATTGAATTCCTAGTAGTTTTCAGAACTATTAGCATGTTTCAAATTTCTATCTAAGTGTCTTGAGGTACAGAAAACATTTTCTACAACCTCTGCAATCAAGCTTTTAAATATTTTTAGGAATATTTCTTCCCTCATTAGAAGAGTGGTTTAACCCTGCTAAATCTCAATGTTCAAATATCCCAGGCTCCTTCAACAGAAATGGGACCTTTTGGGGCATGAGAGATGAAGCAGCCCTCACATGGAGGTATGTTGAGAGAGTTGGGGTTGTTCAACCTGGAGAAAGGAAGCCTCTAGAGAGACCTTAAAACACCTTGCAGTACCTGAAGGGGCTGCTTGAGAGAGCTGGAGATGGACTTTTTACAAGGGCATGGAAGGATAGGGCAAGAGGCAATGGTTTTAAACTGAAAGGGAGTAGATTCAGATTAAATATTAGTAATAAATTCTCCTCTGTGAGGGTGGTGAGGCCCTGGCCCAGGGTGGCCAGAGAAGCTGTGGCTGCCCCATCCCTGGGAGTGTTCAAGGCCGGGTTGGATGAGGCTTTGACAAGCCTGGTCTAGGGGAAGGTGTTCATGGCAGGGGGGTTGAAATGAGATGGTTTGTAAGGTCCCTTCCACCCCAGCCTGTTCTATGTTCAGTCCTAGAAGAGTATTTCAATATCCCACTGTTAATGCATCTTTCAGGTTTCCTCTCGTGAGTTGTTTCCATCAGATCAGGTGTTCTGTGGTTAATGCTACAATGGCAGACCAAGCACACAAAGCCAACTCAGAGAAGAAGCAGATGACATGCCAAGATGGTAACTCTCAGAGTAAGAACCCAGGTTGTTAGTTCAGTACTTCAGGGCGGAATCATGATGATAAGCTAATGCTCCCTTAACCTTTGAACTGAACTGGAGACTGGGATGTTATTCACCTCCAGAAACGCTGCTCTCAAAAAAACCTGTAGAGAGAGGGGGATGCTTCTTTTCTCATTCTCTGCAAAAGAATTTTCTCATCTTCTTTTGCAAGGCACAAGTATAGAAATGGAGGTAATAAGATGAACACCAATGTCAGAATTACAGGAATACTGTGACTCTGGGACTATGGCCTTTGTCTCGTCCTCATGAGTACAGGAATCCCTGGAGCTCTCTTTTTCTTCAGGGAGGATTTTACATCTTCAAAGAAGTTCTGAGTTTATAATATCCACACATTTAATATTAATAAGAAATTCTTCCCTGTGAGGGTGGTGAGGCCCTGGCCCAGGCTGGCCAGGGAAGCTGTGGCTGGCCCATCCCTGGAAGTGTTCAAGGCCAGGTGGGATGGAGCTTCTTTTCTCAAAAAAAAAAAAAAAAAAAAAAGAAGCCAGAGACTTCTTTACTCCAGGCTAAACAACCCCAACTCTGAGTTTGTAATATCCAACCCCAACTCCATCCTCCAATTTTACTCTCAGGAGCACCATGTCCTCAGTACATCTGAAGGTGGGTAGGAAAAGTCACAGGGTTTAGACCAGGGACAAGTTTGGCAGGAATTCTTCCTTTCCTAGAACCATTGGCTCTGGAGTCTCCATAGCATGAGAGGACATCAGGGATATCTATTCACTACATTGCTCATTGCATGCTTAAGAGATGAGTTTAAATTATAGCAGCCTGGGAACTGCTCGTGTTATCTATCTGCAAAGACAGAGTTGTGTCAGTGAGTTTACAAAGGAACAGACATAGTTGTAATATTCCCTGGAAAAGCACTTCAAAGAGAGAATTCCTGGAAGAAGATCATGAAATCACAGGCGATAAATCCAACTAATGTTTTAAAAATATGTAGTTTTGAAACTACTGAATGAAATATGCTCACAGAAGATCAAACACAAAGAAGACCTTTTGTTCTTGGCCTTAGGATTGTTTGGCAGTCCAGATGAAGTGTGGGATGAGGGACAATCCCACTGTACCAAGGGCAGGAGGTAAACAGGAATGGGGTGCCCAGAGCCATGGCTAGGCTATGAAGCAAGAACATGAACAGTGAATACTTTTGTTTCTTTGCTGAGGCTCATAACATTTCTCACCAGTCCTGAGTAACTAATTATGAACCAGATCCTTTCTGAAGATGCAGATATTCCTAAGGATTTTCTGTTAATCAAAGTTCAGAGCAAAATTTTCCACATTGGGTCTAGCTGAGAACTGGGACATCCCTCTCTGCCTATGTGCAATTGCAGACTGAACATGGCAGGTCCAAAAGGTTCTGCCCACTGAACCAAGGCTTGCTAGATGAGAGGAGTGCTAAAACAGTTTTTTCTCAATTTGTCTAAAATACTTCTGTATTGGATGTATGGGACACAGGGGACTGGGGACATGACTGTAAGATACTGGCCAGGGGAAATGCTTTTCTTTGCAACCTCGTGTGGGGATATTCTTCCTGAAGGTCTTTATGTGTTGTTGACTCTGGGGATGTTAGGAAGTGGTCAGGTTTTGAAATCACTGTTTTTTATTTGGTTAGCTGGTTTTCAACTGAAAAAACTTTATGCTTGTTCATGACCTGAAAATAAAAATTGAGTTTGGGCCCTACCAGAAAAGTCACATCACCTGGTGAGAAGCTGTGCCTTCTCAGCAACTCTAAACTGCAGCACTCCAATCCCTGCCACCTCTTTGTCCCAGAACACTCACCAGGTACCTCACGTGCCTTGCCTGTATCAGGAATCCCACACTCAGCAAGGATGTTGCAGTGCATTCCCATTAGTGATAGGATAAAATCTGTTTTCAATTAAGGCCTTGCAGATTTCTGTGCATCGAAGCAAAGTATTAATATATCAAATATAATTTCCATCATCAGCTACAGAAATCTCAGCTTAAAAGCGGCTGATACAGAATGTTTTACTACTTTCATTTATATATTTGGAGGTGGTATATTCACAATACCCACAGATACACTACCTTAACAATGGAAAAACACTACCCCTACATGCAACAGATTGTTTCTTAATTCTATTTTGTTTGGTTAGTAAAATATCTATTTAAGCAAATAGTAAAACCATAATTTATTCAAGATAAAAAAAATTTGCATGATAGTCTCTATAAGTTAATGGAAATGTTAACAAAATAACGCAGCCTCATTAATAGCAAAAAAAGAATTGAACAAAATAATCACTTGTAATTGAATGAAGGGCCACACATTCCAAGATTTTGCCTTGGAAATAACTTTTACATGAAAAACGGAATAATTCAGGAAATCAGAAGAAAGAAAAACACTACACTGCTTACAATTCAAGAATATTTTCTGCAGGAATCAGTGATAAATGTTTCTTCAGAGCTATTTCTGCCTGCAGGAGGGAAAAAATATCTAATGAAATACAAGCTTCTGCACAGAAAATTAATGAGTGAATTCATTGAGTAGAGAACATGGCATATACAAAAATGAATCAGATACAGACAGATCAGCACTATGATATTTGCATTATTGTTTATATACAAGAAAAGAAAGAGAACTTCTCAGTGATATACACACAAAAACTAAAAAAAAAACCCACAGAAAGAATATTAGAATATTATTAGAAAATCTGTTCTAGTTCTACAGACTTCTGCCTTGACATTTTTTTATCCTAATTTGACTGGGTTTTTTAAAAAGATCAGAGAACCAAGGAACCCTCAATCATATGTAAAAGACCCCATAAAAATAACTGACTTGCCACTCCTGTCCTCAAGGATCAGCTCAGTCTATGCCATTAGTTCATCATTTTTGTGAAGACTGAAGGACCTGTCCTGATAAACTATATTCAACAATTTCTGAAACATATAGCTTCATCTGTTTAAAAAATCTTCCATTAACAGAAATCCATAGAATCACTGGACAAAATTCTTACCAGGCTATTTCTTTTTATTTTGAAATATTCAATAACTTTCCAGTGAGTAATCCCCTGATAAACTATTTTCTGCTCTAATGGATATAGCAGTTTACACTCAGAAGTGAATGTATGCCATTAAATTACTCTAGGGATCCAGTGTCCAGTTCATTTTTACTTCATTCTGAATTTTTTACAGAAATACCAAGCATCAACTGCAATGGAGATGGAAAACCTTCCTTAAATCATGTCATATGATTATCCCATAATATTTCCCAGGACATTTTAGTTCTGCTCATGTTTAAAATCTCCACAGAAGAGGGGAAAATGAAACAAATTACACCTTCTTAAATTTCTCACTGCTTAATTACTTTCACTGACATTTGCATGGCAATACTTTTCATATATTTCAGTTTATTCAGTGCAGGACTATTTGAGAAAATCACTTAAATAATCATTAGATCATTATCTCCATTCAAAGAGAAAGCATTTAAAATGTCATCACACCACTTATCCCATAAATAAAGCACTCCAAAACTGAGTACAGTTTTATGAGGGCCAAGCAATATTTTGCAGTTAGCAACTTTTGTGACAATGAAATAAAGGGGCAGCTCTGTAAGGGTCAGAGATAGGTTTGTGTTTTATAGGAATATGATCTGTATCATTGCCATAGCTTGACTATTCTCTGATTTAAACTAAACTAGTGCCTTGTTAATGGCTGCTCTCTATTTCTAGCGTTTACAGCTTGCTCTTGGCTGTAACATTAATTTCATGTATCTCCCATGGCACCTGAAGGTGTGCTACTCTTCCTGGGCACTTTTCCAGAGGACTCTGTAGCCAGGAGCCAAGGACAAACACATTTTGTGTTTTGGTTTTCTTCCCTTGGTTTTGAGGGTTTCTCTACAGAGACAGAGCTCAGCCAGTCAGGACAGCCAACTCATCCACTGGCTCCTCCTGTCCCTGAAGTCACTCCATGCCTCTGCTGTCCCTTGCTCATTATAATTGCACTTCACAGTAATCGTCAACTCAGCAAGTTATGCAGTGAAAAATTGCTCTCATGGGCAGCCTTCACTGTCGTCTCAAGTAATATTAAGTACTAATTTGTACATTGTGAATGTTAAAGGAGACTGGCCTTTAGAACAGGTCTGGATACACATTTAACCAATGATGTATTTCTATGGGAGAGGAAGAGGAGCAGAAAGTCTGGTCTGAGTGAGTTTGACCATAATGTCAATAAGATGATGCAGTTTGAAATGAGAAAACATTAAAGAAATTTTTTTTCAGACACCGAGTTATCCTCAAATATTTTGACTTGTGTTTCCCTTTCATCTACCAAGGTGGTGATTACTTGGGATGGCTGTCAGAAGTGCAGCAGTGATTGCTTTTAAACAGTGTCCCTTTCTCAGATTAAGATCCCTAAAGTAGCAGCATCCATCCTCAGAGCACACTCCATGTCACTAAGGACAAGGCTCAGTGAGAAATTACTGTTCTGCCTGGTAGAAAATCTTCCATTTCCTTTGTTATGCAGGCACTGTGGCCAAGGACTGTGTGTTCAGCCATGGACACACACTGCAGGCCTGCAGGAAGGGGAAGATCCATAATTTATGCTGCGAGCCAGGACAATGTCTCACACACTTTAAAACAAGCACTTCCTATTTCATGGCTTGGGCCAATTCCACAGCTGGAGATGGCTTCTGTCCTACTGCACATAAGCCTCCTGTGCAAAGTCTCAGCACTAGAGCAGAATTTCTATACTTTAATGGAAATAAAAATCATCCATCTCAAGCTAAATGGTTTTTTTTCTCTTTCAGGCAGCTGCAGAGAATAAGTGCTAGCACAGAAAGGGGAGGATACAGCCCTTGGTCCAGGTAAAAATTCAAATAATTGGACAGATTCTATTCTCTTCTTCAACACCAATTAATCTCATCTTCAAAATCAAAATCACTTACCTTGATTTTCCTGGTTGCTCTGTCAGACCAGGTACCCCAGCTGCAAGAGAGGGTAAGTGTAACCCTCCCTTGCCACCCAGTGAAGTTAGTCAGGACAGAAGCCTAATCACTCAGTGGAAGACATGCAGGTATTCAAATGCATTCTGGGGCATTTCAATTTGTCTTTGCAAAGCCACAAAACTTGAAAGATTATGTCAGGACTTAAGGTAGAAAATAAATCAGGATTAAATGGTAGCCAGCATAACCAAAAAACTGGTCCATTTTTTCCTCTGCAGGGGCCAAATGGCACCACCCAAATTGATGCCATGAAAGTGTCTTGCTGGATGGGAGCAGTAAGAAAACAGAGAAAAAGGAGAAATATTTTTGAATTGTCTTTTAAATAGCAATGTATAAAGTGGTCCTGTATTACTGGGAGCGGGTCAATCAATGACAGATTTCTTTGCTCAGTGAGAATTGTGATAGAAATAGTTAATGGCTATTTGAAATAATTTTATTTTTTAGTGCAAGTCATTCTATATTTACATTCCCTTTAAACAGCTCAATTTATTTCACAGTGTTGTTGCTGTAGTACAGCAATTTGCCCTGGATATTTCACTTAATACTCTAGAAAAATGAGAAGCACAAGAGGAAAAAAATAAAAAAAACCATAAACATTTAACTGCAAACTGTCTGCAAGAATTCCATCATTTTCAGCTATGTGGGAACACAACCCGCCTTTAAACTAAATGAATAATCTGACTCTCTGTAGTCTGTAAAAGCTCATCTGACCAGACATGACAACTGTGAACTATTTTCAGTGCTTGATGTAAGGCATACTGGGCTTGTGAACCATACCTTCAGGTCCTTGTTTGGAGTATAACCAAGCTGCCAATCTTTGTTGGCAGTGGCTGGATTTGGAAAAACTTTAGAAAGTCAGTGGGATCTAAAAGTCCCTGGAGATTCTCCTTAGTTCCCTTACTGGCCCTTAATATGCTCATTAAAATGGCAGAGCAGCCCTGTGCAGGTTTGTACACTCCTCTCATTTCCCAGCTCCTGCAGCTCTCCACTGCAGAGTCAGCCCTGCCAAGTGGCCCAGCCTGGATCTCATCCACCCCCACACACAGCAAGCACTGAAGGAGTGACATGAGATGCCACACCTGCCACCATGACACCCCTGTCAGCAGCACAGCCCTGCCACCACCACACCCCTACCACCACCACAGCCCTGCCTGCCCTACCTGTGCAAGCTGGTGACACAGCCCAAGACAAAGGCAGTTTCCATCACTGAATATAAATTTGTTTGGTCAGTCTTCAATACAAACCTGCTGCCTGGAACTAATTATCCCACTGGATTTAATTCTCAATCTGTCAGTCTTTTCAGGATTTCACCCACCATTTTCCTTTCTTACCAATTCCAGATGTCCCAGAGTTTGAAAACAAGTGGGATTTCCAAAATGTGCAGCTTGATCAAACAGGTTTGGAGACTAAAGAAAACTGTTTTATTCACCTCACTGACCTGCTCACTCTCAAACACTCCTAAGGATCTGGCATCACAAGCCATGTGTCCCTTCAGTTGCACTCAGCCAGTCAGGAAGTACCTATAAACTGTAGTGAGAGTCCTATGTATTGGGTAAGTGGGTCCTAGCTATTCCAAATGAGCTACAGCTGCGAAGTCCACAGTTGGGCAGCAGCTGTAGCTTGTGAAGATAACTGGGATAAAAGGGGGTGGGTCGAGAGCCCAGGAGGAGCCCCTGTGAAGCCATGAGGAACTGCACAGCAGAGAAGAGTGGCATGGTAGAAAACCAGCGAGAAGGTATGGACTTTAGATATGATTGCAACAGTATGGGACTCTAGAAATACGAAATACAATAAGATAACAACAACAAACCTCTTTTAATCCTCCCCAGCATGGTGTAAAAAGGAATATTTGAAAAGCCTGTTCTCTTATCTAAGGCTCCTCAAAATGCTCTGAGATGCTCAGACTAATGTTTTCTTTCACATTCTTGGGTATGTTTTACTGACTCCTTTTCACTTTTAAACTTTCTATTGTCTTTCTTTCATATTCTGAGCTCTTGACTTCTGCCTAAACTGATATGTCTGCACACAGTGATGTAAACCTCAATTATTCTAACCTTCCAATACTTAAACTGTTGTGTATTAATACATTCAAAACCTCTGCATTATTCTCTGAAATAAATTTTTTTAAGTCTACCTCCACTATTATTACTACAGATAATTTAACTAGAGTTATATGAATGGGTTTCCCACACCTTATTTATGAATTTCTGTTTTAATAATTTGAGGTACAAACTCTTAACAAGGTAGGAGATGCCAATTTTTATAATTAGGTATAATAAATATGTAAAGGGCAGCTTGGCTAAATAGTGTCTTGATGATGGAAATTACTAAATAGAAATACATTAAATCCAACATAGCAAATTAAGATAAAATTGTAAACAGCAGTTTGGCATATAAAAATAACCATCCAGGCCTGTAGAAGGTACGTCAATAGTAGAACAAAATAAGGTAAGTAGAAACTGAGCCAAGTTAATAGGAAAATGATGTCTGTATTTTTAAAGTAGTCAAACAAAAGAATAGTGGAGAAAGGATTTTTCATTTTATAAGTGGTTACTGCACTTTTGAATTATAAAATACTGGGGAAAAAAAAGTCCTAGAGAAAGATATTGCAGGACCCATATGAGTTATGAGGTCACTTGGTTCTTAATCAAAACCTGTGAATTACAGAAAATATGCAAACACATACAACAAAATTGAACTAGCTTTCCAATCTCTTTGCTGTAACAAAAATTGAATCAGTAGGAGGAAAAGTTGTCAAATTTGCACACTCAGGTGTTTCATATTTCTCTGCTTGACTTTCCTTCATTATCCTCTGGGATATTCTGTAACCACCAAAAACTGAGCTACAGCTGCTTGGCTCTCCATCCATCTCCACAGAGCTGCTGAGCCAACATTTGCTTTTTACTTCCCTTAACTGCAAAGTGAAATGAGTTAGCTTATACCACCTGACTTGTCACAGCACCTTTGGGACAGTCCCAGTTTCAGAAATCAATCAACTCCAGAAGCCAAAATTTGCTGTGCTGTCTGCACATGCAATGTGACTTGTTCTGATGCAAGGACTGTCCTTGCTCAGCATTGGTATCTTCTCCTACCCATTTGACAAGAAGCAGATGCTTAGACTAATTTTTTATCTGAGCTCCTTTGTTTTGAACTCTCTGGTCCATCTGTGACAGTATTGTTTCCTCTGGGAACTGTTCACACAAACTGCCACCATGGCTATGAACATGAGAAAGAGAGGAAGCTTATCAGCAGACTTTAGCATGTGCAAAATTATACAGAGAAAACTGGTCTGCTCTGTCATGGTGAGGCACAGCCAGTTTTGCAGCAAGATCTGCCCTCTCTCTCCTCACTGCCCATGCAAAGTCTGAGCTGGTTCACCTTCAGGCTCCTCCCTGACAGAGGTCAGGCAGCTCCAGACAGGGAAATGCAGCTGGAACTGGAGGCTGGATCATTCAGAGGTTTCTATTCTACAAGTAGGATGTGTGTGAGTGGTGACCAATGCACAAGGTAAGTTATTCCCTCTTGAGCAGAGAAAAGGTCTAAAGCCACCTAGAAGAGACTCAGAGATCTGGTTGAGGTTTGGTTCTTTAATAGAGACCAAGCAATGATTCAGCCAGGCACTGCAGCTCATACTTGCTTTCAAGGGAATTCGGAAATTCACCCTTAACCAACAAACCTGAGTTCACCAAGGGTTTGGTGATCCTAACCTAAATTAATGTCAAAGGGAGCTAACTTGGCTCTGAGGACTCAGAAGGAGCCAGAGAAAAGTGTGTTTTCCCTTGCTTTTACCCAAACCAATTTTTGTGTGCACTAATGAACCGTACCTTCAAAAAGCAATTGAAGGGTTGTACAGAGCAGCCCCAGCCAGGCACTGATTGTGAAAACAAACACTGATGTACAGATATTCAGGATTCGGTTTATATTTCAATTTACAACAATGATCAGTGATGTTATCAAGCACAAAAATAAAACCCTACTTGAAATGATCTCTGTGCAAATTGCACGGAGAGCAGCCACAAAAAACAAAGGCAGCTTAACTTCCCTCCTTGAGTCTGCAGTGAGTTCATCCTTGATAATTGGTGCTGAGCTTTTCTAGTTTTTCTTTTTCATGCATATGATCAATCTCAAAAGGCCACTGATGGGATCTGAACTTTGCTGGTGTGTGGGAACTCAGCACATCACTCCGGATGTCTGGAGTTACCGAGACAACCCTTGGGGGAGCTCAGAAATCCTGGAATGTTGCCAGAAGTACTTGGTGGCTTGACTTTGACCCTTCGAGGGATGTGCCACCTGTTTGAGGACATGAGAGTCGCTTGGGAATGAATGGTGTAAGAATGATGTATTTACAGGGTGAAATATAGATTTTAGGGTTTGGGTATAGGGGGGTTATGGAGACAAGATGGAGGGATCAGGGCGGGTCTTGTCCTTCTTTCTTCTTCTTGTTATCCATTTTCTGTGGTGATGTTGGCATTTTGGGATTTGTGCTTGGTGAAGGTGCACTTGCTAATATCGGTGAAAGGTATTGGGAAATAAAGGTAAATATGATGTACGTAGTTTTTAGTATAAAAAGGGACGACCGCCCAGTGGGGGGGTCAGATTGCCTTTGGCTGCCTTGCTGGTCAGACCTCTGTCAGGCTGGAAGAAAATTTTATGGATAAGAAATAATAAACAATTCGAGGACTGAAAATCTGAAGAGACCAGACTTGTCCTTTGAAGCGCGGGCTGTCCCAAGGCCATCCTACGTGTGGCAGTGCAGAGGTGAACAGCCGGAGCGGACATTTGGCATTCCTGGCCAGGTATCTCCCACCAAGGGGGGCAACCCTGAAGCGCTGAGCGGGCAGCTCCCGAGCTGGATGTGTTCCCAGGAAAACACTGATAACTCCTTGGAAAACAGCCAGAAAGCAGCCAGGAGAGTTTGAAGAAGCAGCAGCCCCTGAGAACATCACACTCAGCTTCTGCTGAAGAAGGTTTGTAGCAGAACAGCCCGGACCGGAATCAGAAAGGTGCCTCTGAATCCATCTCCTGTGACCTGCTGGATGACGATTGGGAGCCTTCAGACTGTTCTGACGACACAAATTCAGTGAGAAGGTCAAAATTAAGAACATGGGGGGCACACTCTCCCAAGAACAATTAGGGATTTTATCTGCCTTACAAGGCATGCAGACACACATACTGTAGGAATCCCAAAGAAAGAGCTTAAAGACCTCTTGTTGTGGGTGAGACTTAATTACCTATTTTCAGAGACATGTCTGTTGTTTGAAGTGGGTTTTTGGCAAGAAATTAACAGCCGAACCAGGCACTGGTGTGTTTGGGATATTCTTTTCCACAGGCACACAAAGGATCCAGGACAATTCCCATCTCCTGGAGGGTCTGTGGGCCAGAGGAAGACAATTGACCGAAGTTCAAACACTAGCAACAAGCAGAGGCACCATGCTGTGCTCTTAGTAGCAAGTGTCACAAGACATTTAAATGATATTTCATCACAGCTTGTACTGCAGGGTGGTGAAAAGCTGTGAGCTGAAAACAAGTGGACTGACCTGTGTGTTATTTTTGCAGAGGGAAGAATTTCAGCACTCAGCAGAGCATCATGCTGCAGTTCTGTGTGATAGGTGGGTGCAGCACTATCATGGCCAGGAGGGGTGGTGGTGACATGCAAAATAAGTGCATTTATGACTTCAGGCTATCAACAAGTGCTATTCTCAGAGACAAGCAAAGGCCACACTTGCTGGCAGCAAATTGTGTACGTGCAAGCAGAGGTTACTCACTCCACTTAACCCCACTTCCCTAAAGGAGAAAACATTCCTGAGTTTCAATGGACCTGAATAAGGAGCCATGATTAGCCTGGCTGAGGAGGATTTGGGTGTGAGGGCTCAGATCAGCTGAGTTCAGCCCCCACATTCTAAAAGGGAGCTCCTTTCCTGTGCTCAGTTCCAGAGCTGCTTTCCCTTCAGCAGGGTCAGGTCCTGCCCCCCACCATCCTCAGTCCCTCGGGCAGAAGTTTCAGAGAAACAAACCAAATCACAATCTCACAGCTGGAAATCTCCCATGATGCTGATGGAAGTATCTGGAATTTACTTCAAATTGTAACCATGCATTTCAGAGGTGTTTCCAGCACTACTTACCAGCTCCTGTTTTGCTGTATTTGTATGAAAACTGAAAAAGTCCTTCCTGTAGTTTCTCCCTTCATGTTGATGTTCATTTAAGGAGAGTCTCATCAGCTCCATTTTCCAGCCTCTCTGAAGATGTTACGTAGCATTTTGTCAATTTAGGAACACATCCTCAGTCTTCTTTGTATTATCTTGGCATTTTGGTTTCCAGGAGGTATTGAAAAATGAAAAGAAATGTAATTTTTACTTAAAATGTTGCCCATACTTCCACAGATGCAACCCGGCCTCTGGAGGAGACACTCTGATTTCACCCTTCTGAGACAAAAGGCACAGGAACTTTTGATAGTCATCATGGAGATATGAAAGAACAGTTTATTCTATCTTAAAACAGATTTTGAAGGATGCCTCCTTCCTTCCTTGCTAGACTTAATAGGATCAGCATTTATCTGCTCTAAAATTCTTTTTGCTTTTTTCCACCTGACAGTGGATCTTCTCCAGGTGTATATTTTGGAATATTACAGTTTGTTTAGGATTATTACTGCTTTTGCATGCATTTTCCCCCCTTATTTATAGTGATATCTTCAGGCACAGTCCATATAAAAGGCACCATTCTCTGGTATTTGCTTCACCTTGGCATGCAGTCTCTCCACCCTGGTTATGATGCTCAGAGGAAGGTCCTGTACCCCTCAGTCTCTGACATGTGAGTACAAAAGGCTGGTGCAGGGATGATGTGGATAAAGGAGAGCAAATCTCAGAATTCTCCTAAGTGGCACCAGAGTCAGTTACTGGGTTTGGTTTTTTTCATATTTTAGCACTTCTTGGCTTTGCAGAAGGCTGAGGGATGCATGATTTCTCCCACTGAGCTTTGGGGCAAGGTGACTGCAAACACTGGTGCTTTGCTGATGTCAGTGGACACCACAATCCCTGTGATTCCTCTTAGCAAACTTGCAGCCCTAAACTTCTTGTTCCAAATGCCAGACAGCTTTCACCACGAGACAGGTGCAGCCAAGATATCACACAGCAACATTTGGTGTGCAAAAGTAGGTTTAACTAAAAGCTTTGAAAGTGAAACTTGAAGAGAAACCAGAAGGAGGGAGTTGTACAGGTCCAGTAGAAAATGTCACTGTCAGGTTACTGTTGGCAACTTGACACTTCTCACGATCTTCTAAGTATTGGTAGCACCTTTAAAATGGCACAAAATTCACTGAAATTCTTTTGAAATTCCCACCTGCCTTTATCTGCCCATGTCTGTCACCCTGATTTAAGATTTTCGAAGCCTTCTGATGTTGACATTCTTGTAGCAAAATTTCTCACACACTTTCTGTAAACAACTTATTGTTTTGCATTCTTTTATGGAGGAGGAGAAATTTGATGGACTGTTGCTTTGTCCAGTGTCATTGGAGAGGTGGCACTGTCACCCTCCAATCCACTGTCACTTTTGGAAAACTACAAATGTTGGAGTCAGAAAATAAACTTCCTTTTTCTCCACTTTGAGAGCAGCAGTGTGTGCACTTGTGTTGTTTTGTGTCCTATAGTGACACACATCTTCTGCTTATCCACACTTAAGGAAAATGGTTTTTTCCTATCTTTCTCCAATTTATCATTTTTTCAGTCTCAAGGTCTTTGAATGTAGGACAGTTGTTTTAAATATTGAATTGCAAACATGTTCTGCTGTCTCTGCTGTCAACAGCTGCTCCAGAGCTGCACTCAGTGCTCTTGCTGAAACAGAAAGAGATGGCAATAATCCAAGAAAAGTCACTGCAGGAGGCACCACAGGGAGCTGGCATGCACCCATTCCCAGGGAATGGCTCCTCTGCCCACTCCAAACACCTCCATTCTTGAGCATTTGAAAGTCACATAATAAACATTAATGAGTATTGTCAACCAGTTTCCTTCCTCCTCAAGAGCAGCTTGCATAGGATTGAAAATATTTGGAGGTAATTTCATTATAACAACATGTTTAATTACTTCAGACATTTTGGAGTGTGGGTTTCAGCACAATTAATTGCTTTACATTATTCCACTTATTCATGACAATGACACATATTTTTGGTGATAAAAGGTTCTTGATCACAATTACTTGGTAGGTAAGTGCAAAGGAAGAGCAGCACAAATCCTGGCTGTCTGGGACTGCAGATGAAGGAAGCCACATGTATGAAGCCAGACCATGAAGCAGCCCCTCTCCACCTGCACATGCTGCTTCTTCCCTGTGCTTCACCTGCAGAGGCTGGGAGGAGGAAAACACTGATCCAGGGGGAGTTTTCCTGCGTGCAGCTCCTTCCCTGTGTGCTCTCTGATGGCTGAACCAGTGCTGGCCCCAGGAGCTAAGGACAGGGGTGTTGTGAGAGCAAAGATAAGGGATAACAGCGTTTTTTAGCAATGCTGAAGTTAAAAGCAGGTTATGAGTACCAGGGTAAGCCAGGCCTGGTGCACTGAATAGATGGTGTCCATTTCTCTGCAGAACTCTTCATCCTGACCTTAGAAACTGCTCCTCAGCACTCTCTGAGCTGCCTCCATGAACCTTCTTGTCTCCTCTCCTGACCTTTCCTGTGCACAGACTGCTTCTCACACAGCAGCAGCTGAGGCTGAGATGCTGCCCTCCATCCATGGTGCGCACTTTTCCCACACTCCAGGTTTCTCCATACTGCATACTAACAATTCTTCTTTCCAGGAACTTTATTAGCTGGGGCCTAGAAGCACAAACTATTTTAATGAAGGATTGATGATTAGGTTTTCTTGACTCTTGATCTGTCAAGTAATGAATTGGATCCAAGCACATAGCCATGTGCCAGTTCTGATTTTAGTTTAGTTAGAGCCTGACAGGACCCAGGTTCTCATAATAAGTTTCATGTTCCCCCTAGTTGAACTTATTCCTTATGGCTTTTTTACTAGAATATTTCTTTCCAGCAGTTCACATCAGTACTCTTTGACTGCTTCAATTACCAGTAAGTGTCCATCTCCTGGTCAAGACTATGCATCTGCTCTTTGATTGTGGATTTCCTTGTTTCTTACAGATAGAAAGCTGAAGTGATCACCTTATCCCAAACAAAACTGACAAAGGAGTGTGAAATCCAATCCCTGTGACTTTCTCTTGTCCCTGAAAATCCTGCAGGGATGCACAAGAAAGGATAGCCATGGAATTGGGGTCAAGTTAGTACCACAGGTATTTCTATCCCCTCCTGGAAAGGGCACTGCCCCCCAAAATCTCATATCCTTTGCAGCAGCTCAGATGTGCAGCCAAAGTTGGCATGCTCCACCATCCAAAGGTGTCTGCATGGGTGATGAAGTACCAGTGGGTTCTTCTGTGCAAGCTGAGGGGAAAAAGTTCCAGGAGAGCTGCACCACTGACAAGCCATTGGATGGTGGCTTTTTTACAGCTATTCCAATGCCTCTGACCCTTTATTAGCATTTTATAAATGGAAATAATGCAAACACAGAAAAACTCAGAGGTGAGAGACGAGGTTTTTTTATCTGTGCTCTTTCATAGAACCAGCCCTCACTCCTGAAGACATCTATATGTTATCCATAATGTATTTACCTCCTGAGGTTGCGGCACTGAGCTGAGCAGCACAGTGTTTTGCAGGAGGTACCAATCACTTGCCCTTTCCTGCTGAGACTGAATATCCCAGCAGGAGCTTTCCCCTGGCAGAGCAGCAGTCTATGCCAGCCTTCACTCAGTGCTGCTGGGCGTTTTTTGGGAGAGAATGAACAGGAAATACTGTGAACTTCCAACGAAAGTCATGCTCAAGCTTTGCTCCATGCCCCAGATGCAAAAGGTTGCCAGCACTGCTAGCCCAGAGATAAAGCTTCAGGCTTGAGGCACAGGTAAATCTGCAGATCTGAGCAGGGACATCTCTTGCATTCCACAGGTGGAGGCTTGTGAGCTTGGGTGGATGCCTGAAAGTTAAATATCTGTAACCTGAGGGCAAAAGCAAAAAGGTATTTAAAACCCTAACAGAGTAATGTTTGGAAAATTCTGGATTTGCTGATGCTGGAAAAGCACTGAATGCCCATTATGGAATTCAGCAGCAGGCTGAAACATCAGCTTTCCATTGAGGTGAAAAAAACCATATATTTTCCATGTACCATTTGCAAATCAGAATGGCAAATTCTGATTTACTCACAAATGTTGCATCGTCCAAATTCTCAGGAACACTTTTTATCCCTTTGGACAACTTAGTTTATTCATCTACTTCTTTTCATTGATGTGAAAGCAATGGGAACTGAAATAGGCAAGATCCAAAATGGTGAGAGGATAGATTGTAGTCACTGTAGCTGTATGGAAGGAGAGGGCAGACTATATCTTAGAGGGTATCTTAGATTATATCTTAGAGGGTTGTTGGCCACATTTAGACTGCCTGTGAGGCTGGTTGGAGGATGCTGTGGAAAGACAACTGACAGGCAGAATGGTGATACACAATGTGCTGGTGCAAGAAGGTGGACAAGGGAGTGAAAGCTGGAATGAAGACAAGGAATGAAAACAAGGAGGAAAAACCATGAGTGTGAACAAAGAAAACTGCTGTCCAGATGAGAGAATTCCACTCCGCTGTCCAGAATATGCTGAGAAAATAGGTAAAGAGCTGAATCCTGCCAAGCCCGTAGGCCCTGATCTGTCAGTGCCCACTTTGTCTTGGCCCTTGCATTCCTGCAGAACTAGAGGAAGGGAGAATGATAGAATTTTATGCTTATTTTCTACTTATTTGCAGGTATTTTATACTTATTTTTCACAGGTGTGTGAAAAATACCTTTACAGCACCATTACAGCAGCACATTTATATTGCTCAAACACCTGGGCTTAATTATTTTCACAGGCTCCCAACTTGGTGCTTGGAAAGGTAGATTCAATGAGCAGGGATGACTGTGCTGTTCTGGATGAGGCTTTTGAGGCAGCTGTTTCCATGGTGTTTAAGCATTAAATACAGTGAGTGACATTCCTGAAGCTCCTTGCAGGGTGGCTGGGCTGTCACTGCAGTTAGGAGTTGAAAACATAAGAACTTTTATTCAGGTGATGGTCAGAAGTTTATCAGGCAGATGGAGGACAAAGAATAGCAATTCCATTATGTCCTTCTGCATCATCCAGCACTGCAGTATTTTAGTTTATGTGTCTGTCAACACACATGTCACTGAACTCTAAAACTCTCTGTGGGCAACTTTTTATATTTGGATATATCTGGCTATCCTTGAAGAAACCTGGATAAAATATTTCCCCTTCCTTTCCTTCCTGCTGTTAATGCTCTTATTCTGTGTTAGAGGCATTTTCTAACTAGCAATGGTAGCAATGCTATTGCTACTATTGCAAATTGATGGATGTGCTCTAATGCAAACAGCTTATGAGACAATCCCTGTGCTTTCAACAACATTTTGAAGGCATCACAGTAATTGTTAACTAGTCCATTAGGGATGTTCTAGTTCTTAAAATGTATTGATTTAAATTATGTATGTTAATGTACCTATCAACATTACAAATGTAGTTTGCAGCAAACTGCTTATAATATATGAATGATAAGCCATAAATAATAACTGGGGCTGTAAATTAAATTACTTGATTAAGCTGCAAAGATGCACTCTAATTTGGAACAGAAAATTACTTTGAAGTGATTTCAGCAGTTGATAATTCTTTTAGAGTAGCTGAGTTTTATGAGCCATAGTCTTCTTCATGTCAGGCATCAAACTTTCTGATGGATTTTGCCCACTAACATGGTTAGTTGGGTATTGCTATGCCTTGAATGCAACAGACTGACAAAATAATGAGTGACAACTATTTTAACCAAAATATGAAAGTGCTTGAAATCAAATGCATTAATTCTTTTCTGATAGAATGTGAATAACCTTGGGCTGGGAGTCAGCAACAGCAAAGCCCCTAGAAGAGCCTTAATTTTGAAACACAGCAGTGGCAGCATATAAAAGGGTTGCAGTTAGTTTGGAATTTTTTAATAGGCACAAATAAATAATGGTATTGTAAAACCCCCAAAACCTTCAGCAGAATTTAATATGAGGCTCTGAAATACAAGCTGAGCAGAAATGCAATGCTTGACCTCTTCTCACAACACGTCTTACATTGCTGGTACAGTAGATTAGATTCTGGATGAGTTTCAATAGATAGAATAACTAAAAATAACTTACCAAACATGGACTTCTGTACCCAAAAGCTACTTTGACAGCTTGCACGTATCTAAGTGGAGAGGGATGAAGTTGTGGGAAAGCACTGGAGAGCTTGTGTTCCAGGAGCAGAGAGCCTTTTCTGGGTATCCCAAGAGGAGTGCTGCACCTCCTCAGAGCCACAGAGTAGAGCTGGCTCTGTAAGGCACAGCTCACTGCTCAGGGCTTGCCTGGAGCTCAGGGCAGTGGCAGCACTGCTGTGTATCCATCAGGAGACTCCTTCTCAAACCTCCTTTGCCCAAGGACACCCCAGACACGTGCTGGGGTACCTAGATTCCTTGGGGATGGTTACACAGTGCAGTAGTGGGGTTTGAATTTGTGGGTTTCTCATTTAGGGTCACCTTTAGCACATCCAAGGCAAGGGCACACCAGCAATGGCTCATCTGGGCTGGGTGAGCAGTCAGATTCCTCATTACAAAGTGACAAAAAAAAAGACACTGATAAATGAAATATAAACCCAATTCAACTTTAGGACTGGCGGGTACTTGCAGTTGTCTGGGTGCAATTTTTGAATAATCCAATATTTCCAAATGTCCCAGCCATCTGAGGCTTGCTGTCCATCTCCCTCTTCTGAGTTCTTTCACTAGATCTCAGCTCATACATTTCTTGCTGTGAAAGCCAATTTCTAGGCATTTCAACTGTGGGTTGTTTTTTTCCCCTTTAATAAATGCAGATGATGGGAGATGGTGTGACCATGCATCACAGGATGATGAAGGACTCAAAGTGCTTTCAAGTAAATGAGACTTGTTTGAGCTCTCAACCTGATATTACAAATCATTCAACAGCAAATTTTTTTTTTTTAATTATAGTTTGATTTCTGCTAGATCTGCTTGGAGAGAGGTGTCTAAGATGTAAATGCAGAGAAATATTTATTTATTTACTTACTTATTTACTTTATATATTTTTATTTATATTTATTTCTATTTTTTGAGTAGCATTAATATTTAAAACTTCCATTGATTGATATAATTAGCTTGAGGCTGATTTCCACACACATCTACTTTCCTTATCTAAACAAGTGTCTTTGGAGCAGGGTCTGATGCAATTTACTGGTGTTCCCAGGCATGACTGTTACAGGAAACACCTTTGTAGCTGAAAGTGAGATATTTGCTTAAATCATGGTTTAAATGAAACTCATCTCAACAGAGAGGTGAATTTGGAAAAGTTTCTCTATAAGAAAATCAGAATAGACTTTTTAAAAGCAGATAAATAGACAGAGAAACTATGAGAAATAACAGTATTCCTACTTCTTTCCTGGTTACAATTTTCCTTTCCAGATAATACAAGATGTAGGACGTAGTTAGTGAACTGATCAGCCAGCAGGCTTGAAACAGAAGAAGTTATTTCCACAGTCTAATGATTTGGTGGAATGTATTGCCACAAAATATTCTCAGGACAAAATACAAATCGTTTTTAAAAGCTATTGGATGAGTCACTGGGAAAAAAATTCCTCCCTTAAGCATAGTGATCTGCTACCATCTGAGTCAGAAAATTCCTCTGCCACCAAGGAATTGATTTCCAGATTGCCAGAAGCTTGGAAGACACACCAAACTTGGAAGAAAAGTGTCATTGCATGTTCCTCTGGCTTCCCCTGTTACTCTGCCTTTTTCCTGCAGCATTTGCTCTTGGGTGGGGTAAGATCTACCTGTTGTCTGAATACAGTTATTTTCATGTATGGGTAGATTTTTCAGAAAGACCTGAACTTCAGAGATTAGTAATGACATTAAAGAAATGAAGTTTTTGGTTTTAAAGACATGGATGCAATGATGTGAAGAAATGCAGTATATTGTGAAATCCTTATCTTTGTAAAGTATGAAAAGAATGCAAATCAGAACTTAAATGCAAACTACACTGAATGTCTTTGAAGATTGTGGATAGGTAGCTTTCCATTGGACCCCATGCAACACCCACATGATTAGTAATGAATTTGCTTAATGAACCAACCTTACAGAACTGCCAAAATGCTAAGTATGGAGCAAGTAAAGCAAAAGCCTCAGGGAATTTAGGGAATCTATAGTAATGCAGTGCCTAACCTATGTCCAGCATTCCACAGCACCAATGGAGGAATTTCCTTCTACTCAATGTGAATTTCATCATTTTGGGTGACTTAATCTTTAAATGAGGCCTTTTGACAATATCTCATAATGTGAAAAATAGCTGGATATCTAAAGTAACTTAAGTAATTGTTAATATTCTAAGTTAAGGTTAGAAGGGCAGTTTCACGTGCATTTTTTCCTTTATCCTACTTTTCTGGTATTAATCAGCCTGTCCTTTGGCTCAACTGCATGGGCATTAAGAGAATCCTATCACCATTGCAAACAAATGGAGTTATCAAAAAAAAATCTTTTCCACCTACCTGATATAAGCTCTGTGAGATAAAGACTTTCCCTGGTCACTTATTCCAATAGTGCAATAGAGCTTGACTCCCAAATGATTGTTAAAAGTTATTCTAGATGAGGAAAGTTTATTAAATTTTTCTCTTAATTCTTTGCCGTTAAGATATGGCACTAGAAATCTGGAGTTCTGACTGCAGTCAGGGTAATGCACAACTTCATTTAACTCCCTGTAAAGGTTCACTGTTTGACTCTGCTATTTCAAAATTACAGCAAATGTCTCATTGTGGACTTATGGATTGTTCTCTAAGCCTCTGGAAGAATTCCCCAATCTCCCTAAAAAAAATTTTTTTACCCAGCTCTTATTTTCTCTTCCCCAAGAAGTACCAAGCAGATTAAAAACGTGACTTTTAAACTATGTGCCTAATGAATTATTGTGTTATGCCTCTCTTTTTTCTATAACAGAGAGAAAACATTGCAGTTGGAGTTTGAGGAAAGTTATGAAATCCCTAATATAAAACAATCATGGGGTGGATGAGTTGAATGGTTTTTCCTGGTCACAGGACAGATAACATAAAAGAGGAACAGCAGTGAAATAATCAGCTGGTGGAGCAGAGCTTTTAGCTAAGAAAAGACTTCTTAAGAACACTGTAGCACTTCAAAGCCTGACTAAAAAGACTAATAATATATTCTGCCTGCTTTTTATTTACTGTATTGAACCTATTCAGCAACAACAGATTGTCTGACCTGTGCATGGGATTAGTTTCCAGTGGAGCTGTTCTATTTCAGACTCCTAAAAGTAAAACCCACTTGACATCCGGGAGAAAAGGGCAGCAAATATATCACAAAATTTAATGAATCCAAGAGAAGCAAAGGTTCAACTAAAGGTGAAAAATAATCATGTTTTAAATGTCAATGGGTAGTATAGGCTATTACTGTATTGCTTTACTCCTGCTTTTAATAGGATATCATTGCAATTTTCAATTGGGTTGCACTAGGGTAAAACTAAGAAACAGAGCCCTTAGGCTACTTTAATTTATAATAGGATATAAATTGTTAGGAGCTGAAATTCCATCAGTTTAGTGGCACAGTGTTAAAAAGTTCAAGCTGCATCCATGAAAAATACAGATTTTTCTAACTATGTGCAAATGTTAGTCCTTTTGAGCCTGTATTTGACACTATGTCAGTAACCAATATGAAGAAAAAAGCAGAGATTTCCTTGTGCTCAAAATCGAGCCCATCAATGCCATCAAACAATTACAGTCTTACCTGCCTCCGTCCTCACAGCTGAGGAGGCTCAGAAACACAGACAAACAAGCAATTGTCTGTAAATAGAATATAATAGAAGCTAATAATGAAAATATGTCTCATTGGCCATTTCCTTGTCCTGGTACCTTCACAACTTTTCCTGGTTTGCATTTCATGACTGATGGCCACACTCTGGTTACATCCTAAGTGAATTCTGCATGGGCCTATCCCAACAGTCTCTGCAATTTAATGACACTTCAATATTTGCTTTAGTCCTGCTAATTTCTACACCTAACACAGACCTAGATGGACTTTCCAAGTCCTCAGAAGAAAGCTTCTATTTTTACAATTTAAATGTATTCTGGTAAAAATATTCCAGGTTGCAGAATATTCCCTTCCTTTGGAAGCTACAAAGCACCTGTATCCTTCAATATGACTTAATTAAATGACAGCTATACTTAATTAAGGCAAAATTGCATTGGGTAGGATGGTCACCTTCAGTACAAATAAAAATAAATGTTCTGGGACTAAAGAAGAGTCATTCTATTCCTGTTCTCCCAAGCTCTGCTGGAAATATAGGCTGACAGGTTAATAGAAGCATTTCCAAACAGTTGTAAGAAATCAGCCATCTGATTCAAGTACTCTGTTCCTTGGTTAACTTACTATTCAGCTACTGAAAACTTTATTTTCCCATCTGTGAGTTGACAAAATGGAATAAAAACAGTATTAATATTTATGTTCCAAATAGAAAAGGCTTTCAAAGCATGTTCATAAAGTGGAAAATAAAAGCAGCAGTTTATCCAAAACTTTCTGGCCTTTTGCAAATTTAAAATTTAGCAGCCTTGCTGCCAGGATTTGCTGGTTTAAGAGCAAGTAATCATATTTGATAGAAGCTATTAATATAGGTGAACTTCTTTATCATTTGAATGCTCTCTATTATGTGGATCAATTTCAACTAGAGTTCATACTGTTATGAGTGTTTATTCCAAAATTGCCCACAGGTGGCAAAAAATGTTTTCTGGGTCTGGTTGAAATGTTTTGTGATAGCAATGTTTATATTCTACATAAAGATCGTTCAACTGAATGTGTGTGCATGTGAACCAGAGGTACCAGTAAAATTATATCCAAATGAAAATACAGTGAACTTTTTTTCTTTCACAAGATTCTCATTTCTAATTAATCATGTTGCCTTCTTATGAATAAATTCCCGTATCTTATATAACTTGACAATCATTAGAAGTAGCTGAGGGAAAATTAAATGTTTTGTTGAAACAATTTCTTAAATCCTTATGCATGGAATTGGTTTCTTTGTACTGTGGCCTGCCAATACTTCCCACTTTGCTGATATGTGTTCCAAAATGGTTTTCTCCAAATGTTCAGCTGCTAACACTGCATGGCCTGCACTGTTTACCCACTGAGAGCATGCAAAAAAGGATAAAATTTTTTCCTCACATTCTTGTACCAGCAACTCTCAGCCCAGGATGCTTTTATCATTACTGATATTCTTACATTGGTTTCCAGTTCAAGAGAGGAAAATCCTTTAGGCAAGAAACACAGGCCCACTGCAGGAACTGACTCTCCAAGAAGTACAAGCATAAGACAATAAAATATGTTTGGATGTTTGAATTCAAGCATACCTAACAACAGCTGCTCAAAAGCAGTGACAGGTACTTCTGTGCAAAACCTGACACTATTTTTGCCTTCTTGCATATTGAAAAACCCACCACAACTGCACACAGCACAAGGCAGAAAAATCCCAACCCTTTGCTTACAGGTTCCATGTACAGAATTAGCTGCAGTACAGAAAATTCAGGATGGGAAATCCTGAAAGTGATGAAATTATATTGGATTTCCCTCAGAAGATTGATCTGGGAGAAAGGAGTGGTGGAGTGTGTGTCTCTCACTTTGGGATGCAAAGAGTGAGAGATTTGGGTTTGACTTTTTTTGTGATAGGTGTCAGCAGAGATGCTCTGATATCTCACTGGAAAAATTACCTGCCCTTTCTTTATCTGGATTACCAAATTTATTCTTATTTAACTTGTAATGTATTGCCAGCAATGAAGATAAGGGTCACTTGTGTTTATGGACATTAAAAAGAAAGTCCATGGCTAATCAAGGACCTAGGATTTGCAAAAATGGTCTCTGAAATATTAATTTCTCATCAGTTCTTTGGGCTATCTGGATCTGTGCAATGGACAACAACAGACTCACTGCCCAAGTGGTGGATGTTGTTTCTATAAAGAACTCATTTTTTACTGCTGTGACTTGGCACCATCATGTGGCCACTTTGAGTTTTCTCAACTTTAGTAAAAATTTACATAGAAAAACGTTTGCAATTAATTAATTTAAACTTAGAAATATTTCAACCTATTTCAGAAGGAGAAGGTACGTACCTGAAATATATCTGTTTACTAAATACTGAATGCATTGTTTGTGAATTCTCCTTTTTTCACTAAATCTGAGCTTGTTTAATCAAGGTTTAACTCATGTTCTTTAAGCTGGCTTTTCTTAAGTTACAAAAGACATTTTCAGTCCTTCATCTTGGTCCAATCCTTACCAATAGCATACAAAAATTAGCATATTATAGACAGCTGTCCTCTTCCTCACTACAAGAGCTGTGGAAATTATGTGCAGAATTAAACAGGTAAGTACTTTCTGTTTAAGTCAGAAATCCCAACAGATTTAGAAGTTCAGTAAATCTCCCAGACATATTGTTCACATGGATCAATCCAAACAGGGAGTGTACATCTCAGAACCTGAGTTAGTCAGGTGTTCCTTTTGCACAGTTTCAGGGTCAGAATCAGAAGATAGATATGTGTGATGTAATTTGTGTTTTGACATGTTTGCATATGGTCTTTAGGTAGACACAAGGAAGTTTTACCAAGCATTAATGTTGAGGCCCAGAGGTGGAAATCTCCTCACATTCAGGTTGTACAGAAATACAACTTTGTTTGCCAAAGAATTGCTGTGATTTATTTCACAGTGAAATAAAGAGAAACAACAGTGCAATTTATAGGAATGTATTTTTGCTATTTTTTAAAAATATATGTACATCTAGAGTACTTTCAATAATGAAACACAGCCATCATATTTTTAGTGCAATAATGGTAAATTTGATTCTGTCATTTTTATGATAAAATATATTGTTTCAGTTGAAATATTGTATTGATAGTCTTTAAAATATACACAAATAGTTAAATACAAATTACATTAAAATTTTTTAAATGAAGTAAAAAATAAACTACACATTTTGCAATAAATTGTACAACCCTGTTTCTAAAAAGACTGCAATAAAATAGAATACAGTTTGTCAGATTCCTCAGGCTGAGGCAATGCCCATTTCTTCTTTACATACTGAATGTCTATCTGTCCAGATTCCTTGGCCAGCACAATGCCTAACAATCCATTTGCTTTTTCTGGCTCTCCCAGAAGAGTCATAGTTACAACCCTGAAATCAAAAGAACAAGTGAATGTTGTTTAATTGAGGCAAAATAAATAGAAATTGGTGATTTCAAATATGCTTGTATCAGATTACTTACAGTCAACTAAATGATTCTTATTTTCTGCTCAAACCCCATCATGTTCTTTAGCTTTTCACCAGTTGCAACCATTTAATGTAAATATAACATGCAATTCTTCCCCCATGCATTTTATCATCAATTTCTAATCATGGTTGTAAATTATTTCAAGCTTGCAAAAATGAATGTTAGATTGCATTTTACAGTACAATGTAATAAATTTAAAATTTAAATAATTTTAAATTTAAAAAAATTTTAAATTGTAGGAATTGCTCCAAAAACTAGCAATGTGTTGCTACAGTTAACAAGGATACAAGGAAAACTTTTATTTAGAGGGATATTCAGCAAGACTAACTTCAGCCTAGGGAAGACAGTCAAAATTTAGCTCACTGTTTGTTTCCACACCATCAGCAGTTCACAAAATAGAATTAGAAAAGCAAATTCTAATGACCATTTAAAATCAAGGGAAAAAACCCACACAATATTAATATTTTGTTAAAAAGAGAGCACCTCTCTGATGGCAGAGTCTGCTTGGCCACAGGCAACAAATCACTTTCCAGAAGATCCCAAATGTAAATATTGGATGATGCATCCAGGGCAAAGAACACAGCAGGTCTTGTCAAAGCCCACTGCAGGGCAATAATTGGCTGGCCCTTTGTGCTGCCATTCCACTGCATGAGGGGATGCTCTGATGTCATCTGGTGTAGTCTAATGCTTCCATCTGAACAGCCAACCTATGCCATAGATTAAAAGAAAATACCTTCTGGAACAAAACAAACTGAGCAAGATATCAAAAGTGGTGTTTAGGTACATGGCTCATTGGTGGACTTGGCAGTGATAGGTTAAAGGTTGGATTTGATGATCTTGGGGGTCTTTTCCAACCTAAATTATCCTCTTATTCTATGATTTTTTTTTTGTCACCCTTCATGGCAGATTTGAATTAGTGAGGTAAATCTACTAACACATTAGTTAAATACATCAAATTAGAAATACTCCCTCAGCAAGTAATTAAAAAATGAAACTTCTATTAAATGTTTTCATACCAAAAACAGTGGCTTTCCAAAAGGGAAGAAATCAATTGCAGTGATGCTTATTGATCTCAGTCTGCTCTCCTGGGGCCTGAATAGCTTTGGAACAACTTTTAAATCATGTCTTGTACCATGGCCTACCAGACCCTGTGAACAATATAAAGAAAATTAATTAAACAAAACAACAACAACAAAAAATTGCATTATTGGTATTACAGGAAAGAGTTAAATAATTCATGAGCTGATACTTTAAAAGATCCTTAATAGCTAACAAATTTTAGTAATATGGGCTCAAATTATAAATTTTACACAGTCTACTGGTAAAATTCCAACTAAATAAGACAGCTTCCAAACCAAAAAACTAACAATGAGATGAATTCCAGGATGGTACTCACAATGTTTGTTCCAACAATGAAGTGATTGGGATTAGAAGACAGAAATTTAATAGTCAGTGTCTGTGGCATTCTCTGGCTAATATCCTTTGGGAAAAGGCTGAGGAAAATGGCAAAAGCAAAAGAGGACATTAACACAGGGAATTGTCTCCTAAAGCTGTGCAAGTACATACAGAAATTCTTTATCTAAAATGTCTATGATTAGATCTAGGAAGAAATTTGTATTAAAAAAAAACACAAACAGAAAATAATGTTAAATATATCTTATGCAACAGCAAATTAGTAAAGTATAGGAAAAATTAGCTTTGTGAGATAACATATGTAAAATTGTAATGCCCCAGGTTTCCTACCTGTTACTCAATTCCATAGTTGAGCTATGTACTAACTTCACCTTTCCTCCAGGAACTAAACCTAAAATTATAAAAAAATATTATTTGAACTGATTTAAGCCCTTTGCATTAAAAAAGTGCAAGCAATAAATTAAATCATAAGGTAATAAGTAAAAGGATATTTCATAATTAGGTTACTGCAAATACAACCTTTGACATGTAAGAATCTTACATCATTCAGAACTATTTGCTTCAGAATTCAAATCTGAAGAGTTACAATCTTTGACAGAAATAGAAACATAGTTATACTTTTCTTTTTCTGCACTCTGTAAGACTCAATTCTAGAAATGGTTAAGATGTACATTTATGTTACTTGGATCTTTGACGATGAATTACAGTGATGAGATAGTGCAATAATGCATCCACAAAGTTGGTCTATGTTACTTGTTAGCAGAGAACAACCTAAATAATGCAAATCCCTCAAAGAAAAAAAATTTTTGAAGAAGAAAAAGTTTTACTGACTTTGCAGTAAAAATGTGTCAACACCTGACCACAGCTTTAAAATGTACCTCTCCACAGACATAATACCCAGCTTTAGCAGCTTAATATAGCCTGAATTGCACATGAGCTTATAGAAACTGATCCAAAATTCTAGTTTGTTCATTGTTTATTTATGTATTTTCAAATGTAAAAGGATTTTAGTCACAGCCTTTTCCAGTTAGGTAAGCATGTAAGCGTAAATTTCTTTAAAGAACAAAGAATGTAATTTTCTCCATTTACATAACTCAAAAAGGGCTGAATGGACTTGGTTTTTCAGTGTTTCCACAGAAAACTTCTCATGCTAAATTAAGCTTACCTAAAAAAAAGGTTTCAGGACAATTCTCAAAATGGAGACACAGGCAACAACAAAAGGACTTTAACAGGTTTGGCTAAAACTAAAGTACAAAGAGGAGGACCAAAGCCATAGAATTGCATATTATTGGGGAAAAAAACCCCTACTGTTGACAACACAGAAAACTATTCTGACATTGTAAAAATGTGTCTGTCTAGTGCCAATTACCAATACAGAATTAGCAGATGAGATTTAGATAGCAGTGAAAATTATTCTACCTAACCAATAACCCCAAACATCAGCTATGAATTATTCAGAATAAATCTTTTCCTCAGTAATTTTGCCTTCTTCTAAACTACTTCCTGGCATCACTGACTCTTCCTCTCTCTTTTAACTTCATAGTCTCAAAATTGGAGCATTTTATTCTACCTCTAACAGTAGTACAGTACTCACCTAAGTCAGTTTGTGAACCAGCTAGATCTGCTTTCTGCAATTCAACAACCACCTGAAAATCAATATTTAACATTAATAAACAATCAATATTTACCAGAATTTAAAGTTTTAATAGTAAGTAATAACTCTAAAGGGCTGTTTGGAGAGGCAGGTCTAACATTACAATGATTACAGGTAGATTCTCTACTCCCTGTCAATGTCTGCAATTCTAAAAATATCTTCACATGCCTGCTTGATGTTCCTGATGGAAAGCACAATATGGAAAGCGACATTCTGCACTTAATTGCTAGTTGGCATCTTGTTGGTTTGGTCAGTTACAAAAACCCCACTTTAAACAAGGAATTGTAACACATTTCCTGTTCTTTCCTATACATGAATAAAATTAACTACACATGAAATAAAAAGGGTAGAGCATTTGGCCTGAATCTGTTGCTACTAAAGTTACTAAAGGTAAGTTAAGGCTTTAAGGAACTTGATTACTGACACAGAGGTGAAATACTTTTATTCCTTATTATTCACAGGTTCAGCAGCTGAACCAAAGCTGCATGAGGTAAAAACCACTTAAAGCATGTGATAGAAGAGTTGTCAAGTCAGTAATTAAAAGCAGCAGACCTAGTGCTTTCCTAACCATCATATTTAAGCAAGGAAATCTTATTCTCTGATTTTCACTTTTTATGTCTTTAACACTTGTTTTATATAAATTAAGAATTTAATTTCTCCCCTATATTCAGTATCATCTCTGACACCACTGTGATTTTAAAATTAAAGTAGGTGGGTGAAAGATGACTGAGGACAATAAAGGAGTACTGGAAATATTTGAACATATTTTTATTAAGCAATGCAATTTATTGCCTTTTTTCATGAATTCATGTACCTGTTAATACTTTTGCCAAAAGATAACATTAGGGGTCAGATCAAAACTTTTAAGGAGAATTCCAACAGAATGGTTAGTGTTGCTGTACTTTTCAGGAAAGCAATTCTCCTAAGAAATTCTGAATTTGGGTTATTGTATTTGAAGTATTTTATTATACATTATACTCTCTCTTTTCATGCATACTCACCCACATATTGAGGATTCCATTTTCATCCATTGAAGCTATCTGAAATGGAGGGCTTGACATTTCTATGGAAGGAATGGCAACAATTTATATTCATACACTGACCTCCCTCCTGAACAACAGCAAAGGATTTGAAACATTTCCTACATTAATACCTCCTCTGAAACTTCTACAATCCTCTCATTTGCATAAAAAGGGAAAGTGCCTAATTCTACCAAAGGGGAAAAAAGGCATGAAACTTTCTTTACTGACAGGGTGGTCAAATATTGGAGCAGGTTTCCTAGAGAGGTGGTCAGTGCCCCAGGCCTGTCAGTGTTGAGGAGGCATTTGCACAATGCCCTTAACACATTTTAACTTGGTCAGCCCCAAACTGATCAAGCAGTTGGACTGGATGATCCTTGTAGGTCCCTTCCAACTCAAACAGTCTGTTCTATACCTCTGTCTATTCCAGTATGTGCAGCTTGTCCTACCAGAAAGGCAAATGATCTCAGTCTGCATCTTTTTTAAAATGTCTGGATTCTGTGTGGACTTTGGAAGGGAATATAAAGTGAAACAGATGGAATCTTGTAAAACCTGCAATAGGCAGCACATTTCTTCAAACCACTATGGATTTCAAAGTACAAATCTGCAATGGAAGTGATAATGTCTTCCCTAGCACACTGTCTGAGAATTTGAGGATGTGAGGATTGGAGTTTCTTTGCAAAGGTTGGTCATAAAAAGAACAGGCAAAAGGCGCAGGAAAAGCCACCAATTACAGCCACACATTTGAAGTGCTTTCAGCTATAAGCAAGTTGCTCCACTGACTCAGACAGGGATTTTTTTGGACATTAGAGAAGCACTAAGACTCTTCCAAACACAGCTTTTGAGTGATAACTGGTTTTATCATGGAAATTCTGCTTTCTTCTGTCTAGAAAGCAGAATTTATAACAAGCACACAGCCACATCTGATGTGAAGCTGCACTGAATGAACATTACATAAAAATGAGAGCAGAAAACAAACTGCAATTGATACTACAGACAACTTAAGAGACAGGCTGGGATTATAAACTGGATTTTGACTATTTGTTTCACTAGGTACCTAAAGAAAGACTCAGATGCTTAGAAGAGCAGTTTACATACCCTCCTGATAAGAGAGGCTTGAGAGCCCATAACTGTGGTCACTGCTGACAGAAGTTGAGACAGGTTCCACTGCCAGTATGGGAGAAGTGTGGTTTACTGAGTTTAGAATGCCATCTGTAAATGAGAATTATGACAGTTAAACATAGTACTTTCCACAAAAAAAACCAAAAAAAACCAAACAAACAAAAAAAAAAAAAACCACAAACGAAAAAAAAAAAACAAAAAAAACCCCAAACAACATCTTAATCACTTAATCGCTTTTCAGCTTATGGGAGAATGATGATTACAAAGAAAGAATGGCAAATAATGAACTTTGCACAAGTCTCAATTACAATACTGCAAACTGCTAAATTAACACAATACTACTAGATAAATCAGTGTTACAATATTTCTATTCACTTCTCATTTTCCAAATGACTGATGCATCATTTATTCCACTGTACCAGACATTTCATTAAAATCTACCATTTCAGAGTTAGCATGGAAAGAATTATTTCAAGCTCCATAAACAATAGGGGTAGAAATAAATCACTGTTTACTATAAAAGAAGATAAAATTGAATAAAAATTACTCTTAGTAGAAAGTATCCTGAAAAATCCTGAAACAGTATTCACCACAAGAGAATATGTATATGCCCTTTAATAACATTTTAAGGCTAATGTGTGTTTAGAGTAATTTCAATGTGTGTTCTTTGTCAGATACTCATGATTTCTGGACTTGCCCTGTGCACTGAACTTAATCTCATTTAAGACTGAAGGCATTAAAGCTTCCTAAGTACCCAGCATTAAACCTGCCTGCTTACATAAGCAACTACATGAAACTGTACACATCCATTTGACCACCAGCTTGCAACAGAAGAGCAAGCATCTTTGACCTACTAAAAAAAATTAAAAGTCTATCTATAACCAACTACTGTTTACTTTTACATGGCTGTCCAATTAGAAACACTTGTGAAGAAAAGAGAATTTTGTAAATGTGTGTAGTGGGGTGTTTTAGAAAACTGATAGTACTACAGCCAAAGTTAAATCAGAAAATCACAGCATGGTTTGGACTGAAAGGGATATTAAAGATCATCTCATTCCAGGCACCAGCCATGGGCAGGGACACCTTGTCCTGGACCAGGTTGTTCAGAGACCCATCCAGCCTGGCCTAGAACAATTCCAGGGATGGGGCATCCACAACCCCTGTGGGTAACCTGTGCCAGTGCCTCACCCCTCCCACAGGAAAAAATGTCTTCCTAATAGCTAACCTAAAACTACACTCCCAATAAAACTATTTGCAAAACTATTGCTGTATGCTATTCCTCACTCTAGGATATCTTGCATGAATGTTACAGAAACATCAAGACTTAGGTCAAGACAATTTCACTGTGCACAAAGTGCCTGACCAGGATGCACAGATGCTCACCTGTGGAAAATGTGGGAACTCTAAATGTCCACTCAGTTTCTGAGATCATCATACAAGGGTGCATTCTTGAGTCTTCCCGAAGATCCCACACCAACAATGAACCATCTGCTGTTCCAGCAAAAACTAATGTTGCTTTACTGGGACTAAAGCAGCAACACATCACCTGTAAAACAGTAAAAACATGCAGGGTTGATATTATGATAAAGATCAATGGTTTGATGAGCCTGAAATAGGTTTGTGAGCATGGGAACCCAGAAAATATAATTCACATGGGTTTATGGCAGAAGGGAAATGCATCTTAAAAGGGAAGTAGGATATGACCTTCAGCAGGTCTTCCCTTTTCAAAATAGTCATTGTGTAATCTGCATCTACTGTCACAAAGCTGAAAGAGGTGACTCAGCTGTATGGGGATGATGAGTAGAGAGAAGTCATAACTACATCTGAACCAGATGTTTTACTTCCATTCATTCTTCAGCCATGAAATAGAGTCAAAATTAAACAATCCAAACAACCAACAAAACACCATGACCATCACTACAATCTGGTTCTGAAGCACAGAATAGAACAAGAACAGTCTTTGTTCACTAGGCTCAAATGTGCTTCTCAGAAGATAGAAGATGGCATATTTTGAAGCAACACAAAAAAAGACCCCATGTAAAAACAAAATCTTTAAATAAAGTCTTGTAATTGATAGACAGATATACAATGTTATTAAAACATACCTCTGAATCACATATTAAAACTTTCTGAGGACTGGAGGGCTGCCAGATGTTCCAAACACATATAAGGCTCTTTCTGCTCAGCAAACCCACACCTGCCTTTTCAGGTAATCCATGAGCAGAGAGCAGTGTCTGCCTCTGAACTTGGGAGACATATAAGCAGGAGATTTTTCGGCCTAAACCGTTAAAGAAAAAAGCCAAGAAAGAAAAGCAATAAATGAAAAAGCATATTCACTGCAGATGCAAAAGCATATTCAGCTACTATAGCAACAAACAAACTAAGATGCAATTATGAAGAATATTTCTATTAACATTGTGTTGCTTTTGCAACTATACAATAAAAAAGTAGGGACTAGAGAAGGAATTCAAAATACTAGAAGTAGGAAGCAAAAAGGAAGAGTCAAGAAATTAATAGAATAATTATTCTGGGCATAAGCAAGCCAATCTGATCTGATGCCAGTATTTATACTGAAAATTAATCTGAGTCTCAAACAGGAAACAGCACAGGTCAGGCTTCTTTGGTTTTATCTCCATCTAACATGTTCCTGTTAGATGATATAGGGTTCTGTGTTACAATGGGCCTTCCTAACATAATTACAGATGCTCTATTTTTCACTTTTCATCTCAACAGCTATTGTTTATATGGAGAAGATATAATTGCTTAACAAATATATCAGGCCACAGTATCCCTGTTGAATAATCTGCCTTTATTTGTAACTGTCAGCATAAAGAGCCCAAACAAAATTACATCCCTTGGGATGGTCCTTCAACAACGGGAATAAGAAATTACAAAATTACACCCATCATGTTAATTGCTGGCTTTATTTCTGGTAGGAAGAGATGGAATATATTTCTTGTAAGATGCTCTGATGTTCCCTATGTGAAACCAATCTGATTAGTGCAATAAAAAAGAAAGTGAGGTTTACATCATCTGTATATCCTGATATGTGCTGTTTGCACAGTAATGACAAAGAACATGGCACTTTGCATAAGAAAGAAGAGATCACTCTGTACACTAAAAGGTATAGAATAAAGTTCCCTTACCATGGAGGAATGGCTGGTTAGTATTTAACTGGAAACAGCTATCACTAATAGACAGACTGGTTTGTCGAGATCTTAGTTTCCTGGGTTGTGTTGCAACTTGATCTTCCTCTAGCAAAACAGCAATCACCTTTCAAACATAATTACATTTATAGAAATAAAAGGGTCATCTTATCTTCCAGCTTTGCTATTTGTAGCTTTCTAAAGTTACATGGAATAATTTCATAAAACTTTTATCAACTGTCTTGTTAATTTTGTAACTTTGCAAATACAGCTTTACAGACATAAAAGTTGCAGAGCTCTGATTCCATTCCTTTGCAGAGAGATTTTTCTCTTTGATAACAACTATTATTTAAGTAATTCATTTAAATTAGTCAGAACAAGAACTGTAAGTGGTTTATTACACTGTATACTTATGCAACCAGCTCAAAGGGATATTAAGGATGTAAGTGTACCTGGCATGCAGACCGGAGAAAATTTGCTAATCTTTGTGAATCAATTTTAGGTGTTGGAGCTCCATTCACTGATGTATTCTGGGTGTTTATGGGACCTATGAAAAACAGAAAAACAAAAACCCAAACCTGAGGCTTCAAAAGAGAATCAGTTAAGAAAAGTGTAAGGACAACTTAATTTTTGAGCAAGAGGAGAGTGGCAGGAATCAACTTCAGAAATAACAGCGTTGAAGGACAAGATCTGTTGGAGACTCATTTCTGCTGCCAATAAAAACATCAAACCAGAAGGAAAAATTATTTCTGCCATTTATTTTTCATGCTTTCCACATGAGGATTCAGAGTGCCTATATCAGCTTGCTATCAATGCAGCCTGCCACTGTACAGATTCTCACAAGTAATGGATCCCAAAGAGAAAGTTTATATGGCATGCACTTATCTATGAGTAAGATTAAAATGTTCTTCACCTCCAGATACAAGAGCACTTTCTCCTGGATGCTGTGTCCATTTCTCCAATGTCTCAACTTCCTCAGTCTGAATGTCTCTGTCAAGATTGTCCTCATTACACTGAACATATGCCTGAAGTAGAAAGATTAAATTGTCAATATATGGGGTGACACAGCTAAGACTGACAGCACAAAACTGTGTAGAACTTAGTAATATTAAAACTGAAATTTAAAGCTCAGCCTCTCCTGTTTGTGAATTCAGATCTGAGCACACTGACACACTGTCACTATTTCATGCATGCACATTTTACCACATTTCACACCAGAGTGCTAAATAAATAATATTGCAAAAATACAGAATGTCTTCCTAGGCATGTAAACACCAAACCAAGCATATCTGGGGATACTGAGCCACAGACAGGGAAAAAGCCCTTTAGAAAATGGGGAAGGAAAATGAGAGAGTTGTCTTCTAATACAGAAAGGAAATTGCCTGTCGGGCCAAAAGTTTTGAAATCATTGCTTTATAGTAATTAAGGCTGAGAGATCAATATGATTAATTTATTATCTTATGTGCTGGTAGCTTTAGCAACTTTATTTTTTAAGGAAAATTCTTTTCCAGAAGGAAAATCAGCCCTTTGAGGACTGAAACATTACTAGGCATTTGTTACACACCTGCTTAGTGTTCATTTTACCAAAATTCCTGATATACATGTCGTACTCATTGACAGGGGGCAAATCCAGTAGTGAAAAACTAACTGAGAAATCCAGGTCAATTAGTGGGAGAAGTTCTGAAGTCCGTTTTCTTCAGGATGAATTACAAGAGAGAAACACAAAAATGGTTAAGAACAAATATTTGGCAATCCTAAAGAATGACAACCTGATTTTATATCTAACAATACTTTAATCTATGGGAATTGAAGTTGTACCAAAATTAATTAGCAGATAAAAATGTAACAATAGAAATACATAGACTGTTGTTTAGAGTTTTCATTTAATGTAACATTGAGATAATGATCATATTTGAAAATGCAGTACTAACTGCAAATGGCAAATGTCAAATGGTTTATTACTAAAGCCAAACTATCAAAAGCTCAGCAGATCATCTTGTCTAAGTATTCTAAAGCTGTTCTGTGAGGTAACAGGTGAATATCTCTTTCTTCTAGAGTTAGGACAGTGGCTAATTCTCCTAAACTCATTTCATTAACTCACATCACTCATATGTGTACATGCTTTATAAAGATCTTGTATGATATCCTAGCTTTGTTACACATTTGTAGGAAAAGACTGACAGTCCTTGTCACAATTCACACAACTATCAATCTACTTTAATGCCATAAAGCTGTTAAGATATTTCATTTCTAGAGTGAACTGCATGAATTACACAAAGATGTCTGCTTACAAGTCAATTCTAGGCTCTTGCTGTAGTACAGTCTTTGATAATTAGACAATTTTTGCAGTCTCCCTTTCTCTCTCCTGCACTTGCAGGTTTTTAATGTACTTAAAAGTGATACATAAATACAAATCAGATAAAATTATGCATCTATAGCAATTCCATATCTAAATACTCTTGCAGATGCATTTTCTAGTTACAGCTTCTTGCTGAGGCAAGATGTCATTTGAAAAGAGACAAGACTAGAGGAACAAGAGCTAGAATTTCATCAGTATTTTAAAGTGAATTTTTTTTTTTATGCATAAGGACAATTTTCACATCTCCTTTTTGCTACTTGATGACATCTATTGCATATTCTTAGCCACATTTTACTTTAACTTGTGCTTCATAATGTATCATCATCTCTTCACAAACATGGGTATAGATTGCTGAGATATAACTCAAACATATAAAACTTGCTTACTAGTTTCAAAACTTAATGATACATGCAGATAAATCCTAAAAATAAACTAATGAGTTTGTACTTATAATTTACAACTCCCAAGTGCCAAAAATTATTTATGGGAAGCTTTCAGTCTATTTACTGGTAGTAATGTATTATCACAACACTGAATTCCACAACCCCTTCCTCTTCCCATGAAAATGCTCATTATCTTCAGGCTGTGTATGCTGTCAGCATGCACACAGGGTTATAAACATAGTCATAATCAGTCATGGTACTGAATCAGCAGAGGCTGACAAACATTCCAGAAGGCAATTCTCCAGAGATGCCTTTGTGAGTTTCTTAATCTGTCTCTACAGTCTAGAGAGGAAGCCTAGACAATGAACTTGTGTAAAATTTGAGTATATACTTTAGGCAATGTGAATTAAATAACTCAGACAATAAAATCTCCCTTATGTGAAAATTAGCCACTGATGTACAGCCATGAAACAGTGGAGTCTGGTATTAGCAATAACATTTAATAACATTGCCTTATGCATCCAAACATTGTAACAGAAAACTGGAGATATATACAGTGCTTCAGACAAATCTGGAGCTCCTGTCAAGTTCCTCAAAAAGCAGTCATCAATTTGTTTCTTTAAAATACAGAGATGTCTTAGGTATCTCAAATCTAGATCAATTTTAGATCAGCAATAACATGTTTTTACAGCAATTGATGTTATCCCTGAAAGGGAATGTGCTATTTTAGCAACTGTATGTACCATATATTCTTGATTATTTCAATAAGTTACAGTTCTGCAGAGATCTGATGGTAGTGAAAAGGATTGCTCTTTAGTACTTTAAGTCAACATCTAATTAAATGACTGAAGCACTAAACAAAGACATTACAATCCTGGCAACACGTTCTGTAATAAAATGATGCACATGAACTGATATATAGATACATTTCTCTTACAAAATGACATGTAGCAATACCTGTAAATTATATATGCTTAAAAACTAATTACTGCTAGTTAATAAAGTATTTGATTCCATAAGACTCAAGTTTATAAAATTCACATACTTTAAACATAATGAAAAAAACTGCATCTCACATAATGAGCTGCCATTTTTTGTGGATTATTTAAAATACACTTACTTCTGCTTACTGGCCAAACTTCGGCTGCTTTGTCTTTGGTTTGCCATTTGGAAATCCATGAATATTCCACAAAAAGAGCTTCTGACAGAAGAATCTTGCCTTTCTGTGATATTGTAAAACACAGTGTTACAGTTCACACTTAAAAGTGCATGAAAATGTTAAGCAGTAAGTCTAAAAAGCCACAGATTTGTTACAACGCAGCTACTGAAAGTTCCTGGTTCACATGTTCCACAAAGTGCTCTGTCACCATTTTCAGTTTAACATCAGTAATGGGCCAGCATATACAATGGTTCTTTATCAATCAATTCAAAATGACTGACCATTGTAATTTTTACTTTAGAAGACTTATGCAGAAAGTGTCTCTTTCTCTCTCTTGCCATCAGCAGGTGCTTTGTTCCCCTGTGTACAGTCAAACACTCTGTGATCAATTTTAAAGATTGCATTCAAGTCACACAGACTTCACCATGTGCATAATACATCTCTGAATAAGAGCTCAGGTAAAGGAGAACCTCACCAACACAGGCTTAACTAATATCCTTAGATGAGTAAGGAAAACACTGAAAAGTTCCTTGAAAAGCCACAGTTAAGAGACCAACTACAACAACTGATGTCACATCTGTCTTACTCCCTTTCCTGGCTAGGTTGTAGCTAATTGACCTTAAGACCCAACTTCCAGTCAGGACTAGTGGTGCTTCACTTCCTCAAAGGATGACTGCCTCTTTAGGCAATACTCGTAAAATGCTTTTTAACTTATAAAAATAATTGCCAGACTGATCAACCACCATTTTAAGCAAACAAAATCAAAAGTTCATCAAAAAAAGAATGCGTTGTGCAATTAAAAATAAACCATCAAGTGTTAAAATTCTGAAATTCAAAAATCTCTATTGATTCTGTATTTTTCACTAGATAAATAATAATTGCATAAATCTTCTGCAAGGAGAAATTCACATTACAGTATGCTGGTTGCTGCTACAATGACCATTAACTGAAATCTATTGACAGAGACTCTTCTAGGCTGGAAAAAACGTTAAAGAGATACTGTAAAGACTTACAGGAACTTCATTTTATTCTTCCTTTCTGTAATAACTTTGAACCAGACTAAAAAGCTGTTTAATATTCTTTTGCACAATGATTCTATGTGGTTGTTCACTTCAGTGCAGACTGCAAAGGAGAACAACAACTGTACTTAAATAAGCAGCTCTGGCACTCACAAGAGTGAGATCAACTGAATTCCAGACATTTCAGAAAGAGCTTGCATTTAAAAGTGATAAAGTGCTATATATTTGAGTAGTATTGATATTTTTCTTGCCTTCCCTCCAGAACAGTTGCTTCAACTTTGCTTAAAAGAAAAAGGTGAATTTAATGCCAGCAGAAGCCCCAAACTGTTCCAGCACTCCTCAAGTTTTCAAAATCCAGACTCTCATATGCTCCTCTTACCCAAAATAAGGTGTATTAAATGTCAGTCTGTACTTTTTATATTTCACAATTTAAATGATTAGTAATGCCTGTGAATCATTTAGTAATGTGGACGTTACAGTGCTTACCACAAATCTACATGATTCATCCTGAGGACCAGATTTTGGTCTTTAGGCAGACTGTTAGAAAAAGTGGCCAGCTGACTTGTAAATTGTATGTGTTACTCATACATTTAATATAAAAAGGCTGGTATCTAGTCACATACCCATGACTGGCTCCTTTTTTTCATTTTCCAGTTTCTTTGGCAATGGATTAAAAATTCTATCATTTTCTTCAGTAATTGCTCTTTGAATTTCTTCAATTTCTGATGTTCTGGAAAACTGAACCTCTCTTAGATTTTCTTCTGCATCTTCTACTTCACTGCTTTTGTCTTCATCATCTTCAAAATCATCTTCATAGACCTTTGAAAGTAACAGAACTTCCAATACTTGGTAAACACAAACTATAGATGCATTTTTCAAGATCTTTTACAGAAATTATAAAACGTCAAAATAAAAACCTCGTGCACATATCTATAAATCCTCTGATTGAAAGGCATTCTAAAATAAGTGATAGAAAGAAAATAGCATATTTTGATTCTGAAGTACAGAACAATCTGATCAATTCTAAAGATTGATCAGATAATATTCTAATTATTCATAATTATCTTTAACTATTAAAATTACTGCAGTAATTTTAATCAAGAGAAGATAATCTCAGCGTTGTTCTACAGTGCCTAAAATGGTCTTTTTATTTAATATCCTAAAGCAGGCACTGTAAGTTTAGGTGAATTATGTGTTCTTTAAAGAAATAAAATAACAGTGTTCAGTGGCATAAAAGTGTAGGCATGAATGAAGTTGTTGGTTTGACAGTTTTACTTCAAGCTGTCCTTTAATGGCAGGCTCACATTTACTAAACTGCCTCATCTGCTGTCTATGCCTAAGGGTCATCTTTTAACAAATTCTCAAACTAAGACAATTCATGTCATGCTAAAATAACCATCTAACATGTATGAACAAGTCTTAAATGTGCTTATTTCTGTTCACTGAATGGTAAAGAGCTACTGCAGTGACCAGCTCAACAGTGGAAATCATCACTCCTGACATGAGTGGAGATGAATTCTACCCTCACTGAACAAAGATAATTCCAGTAAATGAAAGCACATCCCACACACTCTTGTATCTTAATAACTTTAAAGTAGACCAAATAGAGCTAAAAATAGGGAATTCAATGAAACAAATTAGTAAAGTGAATGCTGTGTGTCAATACCTTTTTCCTATGATAAATGAACAGGCTTTTTTATATTTTTTATCTGAAATTATTAGCTCTGATTATTTAAGTAATTCAGCATTCTTCACAGAAAGTCATTTAAATAATTGAAATCCACAAAGGCAGAGAAAACATTTTGTGAACACTTCAACTGAAAAAACAAAACTTGGCCCCCAACCTCTGATGAAAACTAACTAAATATATAGCAGAGAGTCTCTACATAACATTTTAATTACTCACTATCTACTGTTAGCCACATTAAGGTCACTGTCACCAAAAAGTAACTAAAAGCCATGTAACATCCTGTTTATTTCTGTGAACAAAGTTACTCTCTTTTTTGATACTTAAGAATTACTTCAGACAGACAGCTGTATACTTTTACTTACTTCAAAGTCATCTTCATAATTGAGTGAAAAATCCTGAAGTCCTGTGTCTGGACTAGAGATGTGTGTATCTTTCATTTCCTAAATCCAAAAAACAAATGAAACCATTAAATAATCTTCCCCCCAAAAAATCTCTTATCTGACAAATCTTACCATACAATAGATTAATAGTTGCTATTCTCAGATATTTCTGCATTTTCAAGCAAACATATAGCATGAAGTTTATGGATAGTTTACAGATAATTATATTATCAAGCGCTAATTGCTGAATTAAACTAATAGTACAGGAAGAAAAACAGAACTCAACCTTATCTTGGGAAGATCAAGTGTTTTTCTAACAGTATTTTTATTGGAAAAGATATAAAAACTGCTGTGCTGTCTACAACTTCTTTGATGGTGCTAACAACAAATAGGATTGCCCTACCCTTTTGAGGACTAGACAAAATTATCCCTACACCTAAGTTATACTGGAGGACTCACTCTTAATAAAATAGTGCAAATGTTGAAACCAGGAAAGCAGAGACATGGATGCAACAGGAGAACAAGATAATTTCTATATGTAAATAATTTTGCTAACATTGAATCCTCTACTTTGTTTACATGGAATAAGATTTATGGTATCCTTGCAAGAACTTCAAACACATTTCCTTTCTCTAGATTATTAATTTGATTAAAATAATGCCATTTATTTACAGCAACTTTCCTGGTTTCAACATTTGCAGTGTTTTATTAACAGACTGAATCCCCCAGAATAACTTTAGTTGTGAGAAATTTCTCTGATTTCTTCTGCCTGCAAGATTGCAGTAACTAATTAATATAGTTTAATTCATATGATTTTTAAATAAATCCTTATTCCATTTAGTCAGACCCCTTTAGTAACACACTTAACAAAGGTGTTTATTAGCTTTTAGGCTACTTTGTATTTTTTATTACCTATGACCATCTCAGAAAATGTCTACAGAGCTGTCAGCTTTATTAATAACACAGATGCATCTGGTACAAATATGGTTTTTACACACTAAAAACCTCCACCTGTCAGTATTGTCTGGGTTCCTACTTTCAAGAATTTATAGAGAAAATCTATATATTGTCAATACAAAACAGGATTGGGAAATTATGCTGGAATATTTTGAAGGCTGTGGCATTTGGAGCAACAAATATACAAAAAAAACCCCCAACAACAAAAACATAGAGTGTAAATCCCTGGAATTTCAGTGTCCTTGTTGAGTCAGGTCCTGAGTAGGAATTTCTCCCTCCTGTGTTGCCTCCTATTGCCAATGAAAACAGAGAAGATAATGGAAAAAGAGACCAAACATAAGAGGACTGAACTGCCTATTTCTCTCCACAAACTAGAAATGAAATTTAGGTCCTCACCACAGAAATTCGCACTTAAAGATGAGCTGAATCAATAAGTTGAAAACACCACAAAACTTTAAAATTTTTATGGTAGAGTTAGACTGTATCTGTATAGACTGTTCCAGATAAACCCAAGTCTATACAGCTTCAGACTTGCTGAAAATTTGGCTCTGTCTGCACATGTCCATTTAAAAATATTAAAATAAATAATTTCAAAATATAAAAATCATTTCCTCTTCCTTAGTTTTACCTCTTGTCTTGTGTCCATGTCCTCTGTTTCAATGAGTTTTCCTTTATCTTTTACAGTTCTATTCAAAAAGAGAACAACAACTTTATTGGTTAACTCATAAGAAAGCACTTCTGTTTCAGTTTTGGTTTTTGGGGATTTTGTTTGTTTTAGTTTAAAAAAAAAAAAAAGGGGTTTTTTTTCCTGAACAGGAAAGAACAGTTGGAAATGTCCACTTAACTGGAATATTTCTACAAGTATTTTTATAGATCTCTATTATACAAAAGGATAATGAAAGAACCAAGTGATTAACTGGCAAATAATTGAGAAACTAATTTAACACATATAATTGCATCAAAAGGCAAGAAAAAGTAGTGAGGAAAAAAAAAGTCATAACTCCACACATTTATCTCTTGTATTAATATCTGCAGCAAAGCAGAGATGAAGATCAGGTTGGTGCAATGTGTTCAAAAGCCATAAATCAAAGACTGATTTCAAACCTGTTTTTCATTCAGGGGTCTTTTTTATGGGGACAATATAAACAGGGTTAGAGAGCAGGAGCAAATCAACAACAAGCTTTGCTCCTCAATAATCTATTTGATTATTTTATATTTGTAGAGAGTATCAGACTTCAAGAAGAGAGTATTTTTACTTCTTATATGAGTATTTGTATCTACTGCTGTTGGGATTGACGAACATAGGAAAAGGCAACAAAAAAAATGAAAATTTGGTTGGATTGTGTCATAACATATTGGAGTGATTGAACATTAACAGTGCCTGAAGCTGAACCAGGGTTTCATGACATCTCACCAAACCATACTGCCTTCCCTGCCACCCAGGAATGGCTAAACTCTCCTTCCCAGCAATGCACAAACAAGGACTCAGCCACAGCCCCAGCAACAACAGCTTCAAAACATTGCCTGAATACTCAGCACTGCTGACACAGCTGAGTGCTGCTGCCAGGTAGCATCTCAGAGTGTGTATTCTGAAATATTTCATTTTTCAGTTTTGCATAGGAACACACTTCCACAAATTCACTTCAGCCAAAGTGGTTTGTCCCACGCTTAACATTAGTAATACTCAGTCACTGGTGGTGACTTCACTGCCTGTGTCCCCAGAAGCAAACAACCCAGACTTGTATTGAGCCAGGAGGATAAACTAGGGTTTAAAAGTGAGAATTGCAACCAACCATGGACCCAGAGAATTAGACTCCAGAAAGAATTTTACAAGGCTCAAGAAATAAAGAATTCTAAGTACTAGAATATACAGGAAACTTCTCCAAGATTTCTATTTGCTAGTACTAAAACTTAGAAATATAATCCTGAAATTAATTTAACTGATCCTACTGAGGGTATCTAGAATATTTCCTTTCATATTCAACAGCAAACTTGCTATATATATATATATATATATATATATATAGATAGATAGATAAAAAATGTTTCAGATATCATCTGGGATAGGAGCTGAATATTGATACTCGAATTAAACTAAACAACAAAATAGAGTCCTATGTAGTTCATCATGAACCTTACATGTGTCCACATGACTACATAGTGAATTTCCAAATGCTAAAATTCAGCATTTCTGTCTCCAAAACTAAGTGCCCAGATTAATATATATGACTAAAAAACATCTCTTGCTACCATGATGAAGAAAAATAATCAAAGGAATACAAATACATACTTTTGTTATCTGAATCATCTTAGAGGCAACACACAGATTTTTTTGCAATTGCTAACTATTGGGCCTGTGAAAAAAAATTGCCCTCAGATATGTGAGATTAAGAATTTATGCTAATTGCTTTGGTGGTGACTGAATCTTAGTAGACACCATCTAGTATATAATTATTTTAAATCTCTGAATTTACCTTACAAGCTGATGGCTCATTTCTTCTTGAATCCTCTCCTCCTTTTTGTATTCACTGCTCTGTGAAAGAAGTCACAATATTCATGAGTCAGAAAAGCTGGGAGGGAATATGTATATGATCCTGTATTAGTAGTACTCTCATCAAACAACAAAAAAGGTTGTTAATGAAGTGTTTCAATTACAGACTATTTTTTATTTCAGTCATTGCTTGTAAGATGCTCTCAAAAACTGGTAGAGCCTAAGGGCTGACCTTGGAAGGCTGTGGCCAGCCTGTTCCAAAAAATGAGACTTTAACAGTATGTACTACAATTCACAAAACTGGATGGAGGGACACAGAACAGTCTCAGACACTTGTAATCCCCAGTAGAGGGACTTGGATCTTAAATTCTGTATTATGCAGGTTTGCTTAAGTTTGGAAATGTATTCAATAGGTTGTTTAAGATAAAGGCCTTTGTCTCTATCCAGAAACACAAAACAAAATATAACTCTGGGACAGAAGCATCAGTGTGTGTGTGTTCTCTAACAGCAACCTGAGTACATTTCCAAGGAAGTCACACACTGAGCAAGCCCCTCTTAGACTTTTGTTTTCTGCTGCAGTCAGTCAGTTACAGGAATCACTCATGGAGGGCCTCTGCACTGAAAATTACTCATATTGTCACTAGAAAATATATTTCTGAACTTCTATTTCAGAAGATTGTACATCTTCACTCTTTAGGCAGCAGAAGAAACTACCCGAGACCATCTCAGCTGTTGTATGTCTATATGTCTATATAAAATCCATTTGATTTTAAGAGTTACAAATTACTAGAGATTCCTTCTCTCAGTTTTGTTGAATCAATACTTATGAAACATCAGTTAAAAATTACAAATTAATGATTAAGTCTCTAGGACATAACATAATATTAAGTATCTAGGATATAACATCATGCTTTGTGTTAGAGACATAAAATATATTCCATGGCTTCAGAAATAGAGGCAAACCCCACAAATATAAAGGGTCTATATTCACCTGCCTAGTTATGACTTGGATTGATGTGTTCCTTTCACAGACAAAAGTAGCATCTATTAAAATCTTTTTTGCTACAAAGGCAGCCAATAAACTTCAGTGGACCTCAAGCCTTATGACATCTCCACCTCAAAGTGTTTGCAAAAATTTCAGAAGTCATAACAAGAAAGAATTTTATGAATAAATGATGTTTCTAACACATAGGAATTTTTTTTTTGTTTAAATTTTATGGAAGGAATCAACTCTGAATTAGCATACTTAAATGCAGATGTAGTGTTTTCATCTACCACTTTAGCCTCAAATTTCAGACAATGTTGACTTAAAATCCTAGCATTTTTATCATTCCCCTATTGACAATATACTAGTAATTAAAGTAAGTGATAAGGTGAGGTTTTAGCAAAACGTACCCTTAGATCATATTTCTTTCTTTCCTTTTCTCTACTTTTTACTCTCTCATCAGCTTCTGCCTCTGACCCTTCTCTGTCTCCATGGGAAGATTTTTCTTTAGATCTCTTTGATTTATGTTTTTCTTCCTCTTCCTTTCCATAATGTTTATAACTTTTCTCTGTAGAAAGCCTCTCTTTTTCTGTCCCAGAAAAATGTTCTTTTTTTTCTCTGTATTTTCTTTCTCTCTCTTTATCCAGCTCTGTTTCTGTATCCACAAGTTTCTGTAACTTGTGCACACGTTCACCTTCTTCAATTTTGTAGGCCAAAAATTTTTCAATTTGCTTTCTTAAATCATTATCCTGCAAAGAGGAAAAGAATATTAAATGTTTAAAAACTTCTCCAAGACAGTTCTATCTTCACAAATCTATCCAGATTTGACCATTAAAATGATTGAATTTTGAGTACCTAATCTTTGTGTCTCACAGATCTTCCAGCCATTTTTCATTTGCTATGATAACAAGTTTTAAATTATGAGATTCTGGTGTTTCTTCGAGGATACTGCATACTTTGCTACAGAAAATTCTTTGAATTATATGTTCTTCACACAAAAAATTAATTCTTGTCTACTAGGTGGTCTAAAGTAGGATGTACACTCATCAATTACCCTTGCAATAAGGGCATAAATAGTAGATGGAAACTTTTGATGTAGCTGTACCAAAAGCAAGCATTTTTTGCATGAAAATTTTATTTCATGTTTACTTAAAAAAAGAGAATAAAATATGTCCTTAAATTTGAGTAGCTGAGATATATTTTGTTTTTGTTTTGTATACTTGTCATCACCTTACTATCTATGCGTCTCTTGGATTTCTTGGGAAACACAGTCTGATCCAGTTTCTTCATTATTCTACAATTTTATCTTATTCTGTTATGGAAACACTTCATTAATTTCCTTTACCTTCTGTACTTTATGTCTTCTTTCTCTCTCTTCAGTTCTTGCTTTCTCCTCCTCTAGAAAACAGATGTATAAATTAGAGAACAGATTTTATAATATTCAAACTCTGTACGTAATTAATTCTAGCAAGTAGAAAACAGTATTTTAGCAATGTGTTTTCTCTTACATAAGCTCTTTCTAAAAAGGAATTCTGTTGAAATTCTCTCTCCAAAGCTGGTTACTCCTTCTTCTCTCCTAATGAATCCCTCCAGTCTTGTGTCATGGTAAGAGTAATGACACGTGCTACTGATTTCAGCAACCACCCTGCAAGTGAAGGGATCACTCAGGACAGTGTCCAGGAACTGACCAACCAAACCAGTGACATCCATCCTGTCCTCAGAGGAAGGGAAACAAGCATCAGAATTTTTTAAAAAGCATCAAAATAGAACATGCCAGCAGGTACCCACACCTGCCTGTTTTATCCTCTCTGCACGGATGGGGTATGGTTTCAGAACATTCCTATATAAATATAAAATATTTCCAAGTACAACAGCAAGCCATAGTTACTTACCCAAATGATGCCTGATTTCTCTTCTTCTGTGATGCTCTGTATCTCTTCCTTCAAATGATTTCAGATAATTTCGGGGATCTATTATCTCATATGTCTTGTGCTTTTTGTCTCGTTCTCTATCAGTGTCCCTGTCTCTATATTTTAGTACACTGTGTCTCTCCTCCAGCCATGACTCCTGAAACTTATCTTTGTGTCTCTCTTGGTCTTCTCTCTGCTGTTCTTTCTCCCTTTCTCTCCTTTTATCCCTGTCCCTTTCACTGGATTTAAACCTCTCTCTCTCTCTTGTTCTCTCCTTGCTCTTCTCTCTGCCTCTGTATTCATGTCTGTAAGGGTTTATGTCATGAACACTCCTCTCTCTTTGCAATTTCTTCTCTCTGTGTTTTTGGTCTTCATTTTGACTCTCTAGTAGTGCTGCCTGAAATAAAATAAAAAAAAATATCATTATAATTCAGCAATCGATTTTGATAGGAGTATATTCATGTGAAAAAAAAAGCTGGATTACTAAAATATGTATTTAATTTCCCAAATAATTGTTAATTTCCCATTTAACAATTAAAATGCTGATATAGTTCTAGGTTTACTTTGTAAATACTAACATTATGCCTGTGCTTATTGAAAAAAACCTAACAAACTGAATAGTAATAACACATACTGGAAAACAGCTTTTAAAAAATATAACACAAATTTCATGTAAATATCAATGATGTAACTGACTGCAGCCTGAATGCCTATTTGACCAGGGGATAATGTAATTAACCAGTTTAAAAACACAAAACAAACATGATAGATGATGATAATAAATACAATAGATAATACACATTTTAGGAAAGTGAAAATAATATATATAAAGCAGAGCTGTCACTTGGATTTGGGTGACCAGAAAATCAGACCCCACTGACTGCTGTGTGCTTACTGTAACAATGCATTATTTCCATTTATCTAATTTAGAACAAAGAGTCAACTCTTTACGTTTAGACCACCAATAAATTCTAGTGCTGTAAGGCAGCTTAAGAGCAAGATTAACAGAAATAAAACAAATCCACCTTTAGATGTTTCCTAAGTTCTTCTGCTTTCCAAGTATCTTCCTTGGTTCTTTTCTAGAACAGAAAATGCAGAAAAGTAATTGAGTAATCAATTTGCAGAGAGAAGTAAATCATTTAACAATGAATCATATTTCTAAAGAAAGGATCAAGGTACACATGGCAAGTCTCAGTGAAAGGATCATGCAAACAATAATTTGATTTAGCTATAATACCTATCTACAGTAAATCTCACCTTCCTGGACCTGGAAGAAGCCTGAAGCCCAGACTGCATGTCTAAGTTGACTGCACATGAAATATTAGTATGCAGCACTGAAGATAAAAAGCAAAGAGATAATGAAACCAATCAAAGTACACATGGTTTCACTAGAGTGCTCCCCAATAAAATAAATTCTATTTCTTCCATCTGCATTTGCAGAGCTCCTTCACTTGGCTGTTTGACTGCTGTTACAAAAACTAAATAAAAATTCATATTGTTTGAGATCACTGAGGGAAAGGAGGAATTTTAATCTATTGAATATTTAACTAGTTCATTGGAAGATGATGACCATATCCAAAGTGACACAATCAGGCTATCCTTATTCTCAAATTTAGACTTGGCAAAAGCTACTGAAGATTAACAAAATAATCACTGATAAATATGGTAATGATGAGCTGCACTGGTGGGACAAAATAAACATATGGTGGCCCTTTTTTTTTTCTTTTTTGGAAATGCATTATATGGCAGTATGATTTTAACAGTATATATATATTTTTAAATCATTCTACATGAAAAAAAAACTTGTCTTTTTAAACTTCGATGTTATAGAAGACTGTAGTGGACTGTGACTTCTAAAGTCAATGAGAAATCCCAAGAAGACAGAATTTGTTACAAACAGAAAGTGCCCTTTCAGTTTTATTTTCTTCTGATATTTAAAAAAGGCAAAAACATAAAGAATGCAAATATTTACTACTGCAGAAAGTCAGATGAGAAAGTTAAAACAAAGCTGATAATTTTCTTAAGTCAAGATTTAACAAAGCCTAAGAAACTCAACAGAACTTGCATGAATGTTAAGCTGAAAGGAAGGATATTGATGGGAAGAGAGCAGAATACTCCGAAAGTAACCTATTTAAAATCATGTTTTGGATTTAGACAATATTTAGGTATGTATCAGCAAACAAAGAATGTTAATGATGTAATAGCATAAAATCAGCCTGACCAACAGACAACAGATGAGGCTGCTTCAGATTTATTTCAAAGCTGAGGCAAAAAGCACACAGCACACATTCACAGGTGGTTCTCTGGCACCCAGTAATGTGCATCTGTCACTTTTCTGGGATCTGCAGTTTTCACCTCCCCACCACAACCAGAAGCTGTTGCTTTTGTGTATGATTTTCCACTTAAATCTCTGCTTTTGCAGAAGTATAATAAAGAGACAGGGAAAATGAGATATTTTATAAAGGATTGAGTCCTTTGTCCCTCTGTAAGCAAATGTCCACACAACAATATTTCAAACAAACTTTCAAAGGATTTATTGAATTGTCTCACCTGTCTGCTAATTTAGAAGTACTAATATACTCATTTAAATCTAGATTAAGATTCGTTACTTAAATGACACTGGGGTTAACTTAATTCATCCACCTAGAGCATTCAGCACACATGAAATGTGACACATTTACTGAACTCAAAAAGTTCTATGAACATTTTTACCAGTTAAGAATCTGTCCTTTAATCTAAAGATAAAGCAGTCAGTGGAAAAAGAAACCTTGTTGCTTTAGATAAACTTTGAAAGAGATCGACAGGGGGTTGTTTCATCACTCATAACTAGAAAGAAAAGAGGTTTTCAGAACATAATGTTTTTAGCCAATTTAAGAACTCAGTTAAACGTGATTGTAAAGAAACAGAAGAACAGTAAGACAAAATTCTGTCTTTAATTTTTAAGCCAGAGAAAAGTACTTTATTTTTTGCATGTAAACGTTTATCGTTCTTATTTCCAGTATGAGAAATAAGAAAGCTATGAGAGCTCTCAAATAGGCAAGAGCAGGACGACAGAAGCAGCCAAAGGAGGGATCCCCTCTCCGTGTGGCTGCTCCTGCCTCTGGCTCTCCGGCACTCCCACAGCGACAGACACACCTGAGATATTTCGGATCAAAGTTGAACTTTTCCATCACAGCTCGCTGCCTTGGCACGCCTACTTCAGCCAGTGAAAACGTCACCTAGTCATTGCTGCTAGCACGCCATGTGGTTTTGTTTCCTTTATTCCGCACTCGTACAAACCTTCAATAATTTAACACCTTAATGCAGAAGTTACGTGTGTTCCCGAAGAACTAGAGCCCGGTAATTAGCGGTTACAGGAGCATCAATTATTAAACACGCTTTTATCTAGAAGGTGAAACAAGGGGTATTTCCGTAACCAGCTGTCCCCTTCTGCAGGGGGATGTGGGGCGGTACAGCCTCCCCTCAGCCTCGGGATAAGGAGTCCCTCTTGCGGGGGGATTCACCGCCGTGCCGACCACACAAAGCGCCCCGGCCGGCCCCAGCAGAGCCGCGAGGGTTCTCGGGGGCAGCAGCCGAGGCTGCGGCGCTGTCCCCCGGCCCTGCCGCGCTCTCCGGCGCTGCCGCTCACCTTGTCCCCGTCCATGGGGCCGGGAGGCCGCGTCCGCCGCCGCGGGCCGGGATCGGCGCTGCGCGCGGGCCCGCCCGGCAACCAGGGCCGGCAGCCGCGCGCCGAGCGATGGATGCGCCAGCGCCGCCTGAGGGGCGGCATGGCCGCGGGAGGAGCGGCCCGCTCCGGCTGTCCGTGTGGCCCAGGACAGGGGAGTGCAGCAGGGAGGGCACTGCTAGCAAATCCTGCTCCTCCCGTAGGCCCTACTGAGGGACATCTGGGGTCTGTGTCCTGCTCTGAGCTCCTCAGTGCAAGGGAGACAAGGAGCGGGTGCAGCGGAGGGCAGCGAAGGAGATGAGGGAGCATCTCTCCTTTGAGAAAAGGCTGAGGGAGCATCTCTCCTTCGAGAAAAGGCTGAGGGAGCTGCCTCTGCTCGGCCTCAAGGGGAGACAAGTGACAGGGGACCTCGTTAAAGTATAGATATCTATGGGAGGGTGCCAAAGGGATGGGCCAGGCTCTGCTCGGTGGTGCCCAGCATCAGGAGATGAGGCAATGGGCAGAAACTGATGCACGGAAGTTCCACCTGAACATGAGGAAGAATTTCTTTACTGGGCAGGTGACTGTGCACTGGAACAGCCTGCCTAGAGAGAGCTGTGGAGTCTCCCTCACTGGATATTCCAGAACCATCTGAACACAGTTCTGTGCTGTGGGCTCTGGGGTGACCATCCTTGAGCAGGGAGGTTGGACCAGATGACCCACTGGACATATTCTAATTTCATTAACTGCCGTACATCAATCACCTCATTGCTGAAAAGGGGTGAGTTAATGACTTGTGATGGAAAGAGCAGGTGACCCACTGTGCTCCCTTCCAGCCTGGCCCATTCTGTGATTCTGAGCTGCTGCCCAGCTGGGTTTCTGCTCTCAGACCCTGTGAGCTGGGGATGGGGACACATCCCCACTGCCCTCAAGCACTGTTGTTCTCTGCAGCACTCACCTATTCCAGGTGAAGTGTATTATGAAACCATCCCTCGTCATGGCTGACTCACTTTTAATAAAGTTGTGCATAATTACTGCAGGGCAAAAAAAAATGTAAGAAGGGTGCTATGCTTAATCTGCCGCTTATCCAGATGCTGGGTAGAGGTAGGTTTGAAGAACAGTTGTATAAATAAATTAAAATGCTAATAATATTCCCCCAGTGACAAGTACAAGAGCTGATTTCTGCAACAAAGCACAAGTGGCAGCTCACCACACACACCTGAAATGAGCTCGATGGTTGCCTGCAGGAAATATTTACAACCCATTAACACGTGCAATTTAAAAGACCAAGTGAAAATTTCTCTGGGTTCTTTTAACTTTGTTCCCTATTTTCAGAGTGTGGAAAAAAAAGTTAATATGTAGCAGTAACTGCTAATATTGATGATTGTAGGAAACTGACTACTGGGGGTGGGAAAGGGGGAGGAAGCAAAGGAAGATACATTTTTGCATTTTAGATACATTCTTGCCATAGTTCAAGGGTAGTTTGGGGTTGACTTCAGAGATAAAATTTAACCCCTTATACTTGACTTAAATAGTCAGTTGACAAGTAGGTACAAACCCTTGATATCTTGCCTCGTGTACATATTTCCAGAATAAATAAAAATTTTGTAAAAGTTTCCACTTGTCCAAACTGTGAAATATTTTCCTTTATCATGTAGCAGAAAAGTAAATCAAGTATGCAATTATGAGCAAAAAAACTCCATCTTGATATTTTCTTGGAAAAAACAAAAGCAAAAAAACACACAAAAACCCAACAAAACAAAAACAAAAAAAAAAAAGAGAAAGCAAACACACCATTAAATGTAAGTATGACTTTTAAGGGCTAAATTGTATCCATTAAATATAAACATCTATGGATACTAAAATATTTATAACCTTTCTAATGGATTATTTATCTGGTTGTAGCAGAACGATAATAATCTATAAGCACCTGGTTTGGGGAAACCCCAATTTCAACCCAGGCTGTGGGATGAGCAGATCGGGAGCAGCCCTGGCCAGAAGGATTTGGGGGTGCTGTGGGTGAGAGGCTGGACATGACCCAGCCATGGCACTCACAGCCCAGAAATCCAGATGTGTCCTGGGCTGCATCCAAAGCCCCGTGGGCAGCAGGGCAGGGAGGGGATTCTGTCCCTCTTCTCCTCTCTGGTAGAGAATATTGCAACCAGAATATTGCATCCAACCCTGGGGTGCCCAGAAGAAAGACATGGACCTCTTGTAGAGAATCCAAAGGAGGACACCAAGATGACCAGAGGGATGGAGCACCTCTACTACAAGGGAAATCTGGGAGAATTGGAATTGTTCATCCTGGAGATGAGAAGGCTTTGGGGTGACCTTGTTGTGGCCTTCCAGTACCTGAGGGGAGCCTGCAAGGAAGGTGAAAAGGGACTTTTTACCAGGTCATGTGGGGACAGGACAAGGGGGAGTGCATGCAAACTAAAAGGAAGTAGGTTTAGATGAGATATTGGGATAAAATTCTTTACAGTGAGGGTGGTGAGGCCCTGGCACAGGCTGCCCAGAGAAGCTGTGGGTGCCCCATCCCTGGCAGGGTTCAAGGACAGGTGGGATCGAGCTCTGAGCCACCTGGACTAGGGGAAGATGTCCCTGCCCATGGCAAGAGACTTGGAGCTACAGGATCTTAAAGCTCTCTTCCAACTCTTTCCTATAATTCTATGATTTTACATTTTCTTCCCTGAACAGATAAAAATGGGCATAAAAGCCATCTTGGATTAACTCAAAGAGCTCTTCAGTCATAGTGTATAAACACATGGAACTAGGCATCTGCTTAGGAAGGGATCTCTACAGAAATGCTGTCCTATGTATAGACACTGAAGGACAAAACAACCTTTTAACTGGATTTTATTTTTAACAACAATATAGCAAATACATATAACTAAATAAGCAAATGTGACAGTGATGCCAAAAACTGAACAGAAGAAGCAGCTTTTTTTCAAGTTCTGTTTCTCTTGTCTACTCTTCAGAACATGCATATGTATTTACTATTAAAAAAATAATAAAATACCAGTTTTGGCTGCTAATAGCATTTCTTCTTAGCCCTATGATAGTATACTAGTCAGGCATGTCTAAGACAAGAAAAAATACAGATGTGGGAAAGTGCCACTAGAGGGATTGGAAAGAACTTTTCAAATCTTAAATCTAGGGATCAAACTGAAGTTTAACTGCTGCATGAGAATACAAGGTAGAATAGCACTTTTGGAATAACAATACTAAAATTTGTGCATGCTTAAATGTATCCAACATGTATTAAAATAAACTACAGTGTGTCACCAATGTAGTGGAGAAAATTAATATACCAGTGGTTTGATTCCTTTTATAAAATGTGTGTTAGACTCAAGTGAATACAGGCAATAAAATGACACATATCTGTTGAGTAAAACCAGCATAAAAGGATGCCCTAGACTTTCTTTCCAAGAAAGGTGTTGTAAAAAAGGGGGTTGGTAGCCCTGAGAATTTTATTACAATTTTAGCATCTACAGATTTTTCTCTTGTCTGGCTTGGTACATATATCTCCTTCTCTACCTGCACTGAAAAACAGGAAGATAAAATATCTGAAAACAGGAAGATAAAATTGCACAGCTTTTTTATATTCTGTAGTAATAAAAGTTTTTTCTTTGTTTGTTTTTATCTTCTGATGTTCCTCTAAGCCTGTGAAGCATTACTGCATTTTTCTTCACCTCTGTGGAATGACACATCACAGTATTATACCAAAAAGTTACTGGAAATATTATCCCTCTGGGGGACAAATGGCAACTTTGCACCAGGCTTAAAAATCAAGACTCTTCTATTATTAGGAAAAAAACCCACTTTTAAATTTTTTTTTAATTTTATGAAGAAATGAACTTGTTAGGATCTAGGCTTTGTAGGGTTCCCCCCCCCCCCCCCCCCTTTTTTAACTATATTTTGCTGAAACTTTTTGAAGATTAGAAGAAAATTAAAATATTTCTATCAGCAGACATGCATAAATGATCTATGATCTGCAAAATATCAAAATACTTTTGTTAGTCCTTCAAGTTCATAAGTAGAAACAGCAAAAATGTGGATTACTGCAGTAAAGTTTGTGTCTGTTTGTTTTGAACTCCTAAGAATCCAATGAGGGGGAAAAAAGGAGACTATAATTATTGTGAAAACTTGTTAAGAAACACATCTCAGTGGAAAGTATTTCTGTCTTCAGTAACAATAAATATTTGAGGATCTTGTCATGAGAGTACAATTTATGCATTCAGTGAAACTGAAGCCAGCCTGGGTGATAGCAGGGATCAGACACACATGGTTTTTCTCCAAACAGAAGCTCAGGTATGTTAGAGTTTTTTGGCTCTTCTTTGTGCTATATATTAGATGAATTGAAACAGGCAAAAAATATTTATGGTCTAGGGTAGATAACTTGGAGCAGGCTGTAACAGCTGCATAAAATCAAACACAGAAGTAGAGAGTATTCCATCATGAGAAGCTACTAGGATAAAATTTCATGTAAATTATATTTTCATTAATAATTCAATTTTTTTAAGGATTATGTTCCTCAGCAAAAATTCTCAGATTTCTACTCAATAAAGATTTCTCTTCAATAGCAAAAAGTCTAGAGAGGACCATTAGACTGAAATAAAGCTGTTGGGTCAAATTAGGTGTAACACCACATATTGTCCTTCAGGGAAATGAACTGTTACTTAAAATGGTCATGAAGTAACAATTAAAATTGCTTCCAAGACATGTTTTCTTGTGTGAACTCCAAAGAAATTGGGAAAATTAGGTTTTCTTTTCTACCACATAAACTGAATTTTCCTAATTTTTCTCATGGTCATCAATGATGTACAAACAAGATCTTTGAGGAAGTTATTTGGGAGAGTAGTACTGGTATTTGCTGGCAAAAAAATCATCATGGCAATCTGATGGTGATGCAATGTAAAGGTAAACACAGGATGACACTATTTTGCTATGGAAGCTGTAGAATTTGAAAGAGCAGAAGGGAAAAGCAAACATATTGCTAAGAATGAGTATAAAGGGATGTTGCTAACATAAAGTATTAATAAAAATCCTAATAATGCAACAGGCCTTAAAAAGGCAGGATATGGAAAGAATAAATATCATCTAAATTAAATAAATATAATCAGCTGTGCAGCTGATACAATTGACTAGAAGATACTTAAGAAGAAGCCAGAGCAATCTCTGGGCCAGAAATTATTGTCTTCAGGAGTTCCTGATGCACAAAAGACTACTTTTAAAATTACAGATTTTTAAATTTTACCTTTTTTTTTTTAATTTTTACATTTTTAAATATTAAAGTATAGGAGCAGGAAATATGTGAATTAACATTTCCTGAATTCTTGACCAAATTATTAAACTCTTTATCTGCACAGAAAGATTAGAATAAACGAATAACTAGTGTTTATCTAGAACATTTTTATTATAAATTTTATAATGAAGTAACCAGCCCTAATTTATCACCAAGCAGCAGAGTTTATATCTTGATTTTAACAAGACTCTTTTGTCTCTATACAACAATGGCTATGCTAATTTCATACCACCCAGGTTCTTCATCAAAATATTGTGTGGGCCCAAGTGAGTTATCTACAAAGGTTCTCAGAAGTCAGTGGTAAACTCTTTATCAGAACTTCCCCTTGATGTTACAGATAAACATTATCAAATTCATGCTACAAGATCTAACTTCTGTTTTCCTCTTTGATTGGCACACAATCACCCACTTTTACTTCTGATTAATCAAACTTCCACATTGAATAATTAATTACTCTGTGCAGGACCAGTGCTAGGCTGCCTGGTCTACAGTTATACTATGTTTGTCATTCTAAATGCTACTACAAGATTAATTTTTATTTCCTGTTTTGTTTCTCCATTTTATTAAATTTGACTGTATGGGGAACTTCTCTGAATTCTATATCCAGCTCTTTTTCAAAATACATGCTGGACATACATGAGAGCAGAATAATATGTAGCTTGTGGTAAAGTGTTACTTGCCAAATATCACATTAATTCAATCACTTTTTTTCCTCTCATTTTGAATTTTCATTTTAATTTGTGGTACAGTTGTATTCTGACTCAAACACTGGGAGGCCAGATAGGGAAATAAAGTGGACAATGGAGTCCAAGGCTGAGAACAAAAGACTTGAAAAAATGAGAGTATTAATAGAGTTGGTTGTAATGGAGGGAGCCAACAAACAATGTGGCCATTTGTACTAGGTGTTACTGAAACTCAGGAGTGAGTTACATTAAAGTCACATTGTAAGCAGAGTAAGTAATTAGAAGAGGGATTCAAAAAATGCAAAAAAATCACTCAGATTTACTGTAGTTGATTTCACTGGTGTCTAAAGGGTTCACAGCATCATACTTGATACCCTCAGTTTAAGGTCACAAACATTCCTTGAGCCTTATGGTGCTCTTCCTTCAGTTCCTTCACAGTTACAGCCTGCAGGTATTTTGAGTTCTCTAGAAGACCCAAACTAAATTATAATTTCAAAGCTTGGATTACCACCTAGTTGTAAATCACTGATTTTGTTACATCTTTTTGTATCATTTGGTTGTTCTGAATATTCATCCTGAGCAATCTAAATACACAGATGGAGTAAATACAGTGCCAATGGTAAAGAGGAAGTGAAGAATAGCAGGAGTCTATGGCCAGAAATTGTTTTAGCTTAGAGTGCTCCATTGAGTCTGATGGCAGCATGGAGAGATTTTGGAAAAATGAGAAAACAGAACACCACATTCAATTGTCAAAACATGGATTCTTTTTCCAATTCTGCTGTGACACACTAAGCAAACAACTTTTCCTTTGATGCCATTGCCTTTTTGACTTTCCCTTTCTCTGGATAATTGAGATGAGGTTACTTTCACTTTCTAAGAAAATGAAGCTTTATAGCTTTTCTATTTGTCCACTTGGGTGTGTTTTCATAACTTTTCAGCCTATTGGCTAAAGTAATTCTCCCCTCTTCACTGCCTGCAAATATAAAGTCTCAAAGTCCTACACATTTTGTGAAAATTGGCATCTGAAGAGAGGAGAAAGGATCCTTATTCCCACTAAGTGAAAGGTTAGAAAAGAAAAAAAAAGAAGAAAAAAAGTAAAAAACCTCAAATAAAACTCACAAACTTCTGGTTAATGCTGAGTTTAATCTGTGTGTACCAGCAAACTGATTAGGACCTGATAGCTAAGGAAAAGCAACAGCTGCCTCTTAGGAAACTCGTGACTACATCATCAAAGCTATTTGAAAAGGTAAAGAGATGATGGGAGGAATGATGCAAGAACCAGATGTTAAAGGGATACAGGACACAAGCCTGTTATAAAATCAGATTTTTCGGTTTAACAAATCCCAAGACAGTGGGTGCCACCCTCGGTACTCGTGTGTGTTAACAGGATGACAGAAGAGGCAGCTTTATGTGAGGATGTGTGAGCCAAACTTCAGGAAACACCTGTAGTAACTCAGGCGCGGAGTGACCAGCGTCTGGTTCCTCCGAGGCATTGATCTCCTTTAATAACACCCATCAACAGCGAACAAAGCGAGACGCGAAGGTTGTCATCGAAGGGCGGAACAGGTAGAAACATCCAGCCGCGAAAGTGACTGAAGAGAACGGGAGACGGAGTGGTTTGCCCGTGAGGAAGCGCACACACGCCTCGGCACGCTCGTTGTGCTCCTGCCACCCACCGAGAGCCCCTTTGCGGCGGTGTCCCCCTTTGCGGCGCTCCCCTTCCCGCATTCCCCATGGCCGTGGCCCCGAGCGGCCGCGGGTCCCGGGCAGGCCTGCGAGGGAGGGATGAGCGAGCGGCGGAGGGGAGGGGAAGAGGCTGCCCGGGGCGGGGGAGGCGGCGAGCAGAGGCGTTCGTGCTGCGGCCGGGCGCCAATAGCGGCGGCCGGGGCCGAGCCGCCTCCTCCTGGCGGCAGCGGCGGTCGGAGCGGGGCCAGCCGGGCCCGGAAGCGGCGGCGGGTGGTGCCGGAGGGCGGTGAGCGGGGCCGGGCGCGGGATGCGAGGAGGCGCCGCCGCCGCCCTGCCCCCTGCCCGCTCGCAGCCAGCGCCCCAGGAGGAGGAGCAGCGGGAGGAGCGGCAGCAGCAGTAGGAGCCGCCGCTGCGGTAGCATGAGCGGGGCAGCCGCTAAGCAGCCCCCCGGCGCGGGGTCCGCCGCCGAGCCCGCCGCGGAGAACGCGCCGGCTGCGGACCCCGTGCCGGAGTCGCCTCAGCCGCTGCTGAGCGTGGACGTGACGGGATTGGTGTCGCAGTTTGCGAGGAGCTTCGTGCTGATCTTCCCCGTCTATGTGCTGGGCTACCTGGGGCTGAGCTTCAGCTGGGTGCTTATCGCCCTGTGCGGGCTCTTCTGGATCCGCAGGCACCGCGGCGGCAAGAGCTCACGCCTGGGCCGGGCGCTCGCCTTCCTGGAGGACGAGGAGGAGGCGGTGCGGCTCAGCGTCTCCTCCGCGGATCTGCCTGCGTGGGTGAGTGGCCAACACCCTTCGGCGCTGCCGCGAGCACCCGCGCCCGGCGGGCCGGGCCTGGTACCTCCCCGGGACCTGCGTGACACTCGGCCCCGCCGCGCTGCCCCTCCGCAGGCCGGAGCCCCGGAGCCGGCCTGGCGGGAGCGGTGAGGGCACTGCATCTCCCGCGCCCCATGGCTGCTTGTCCCGGTTCTCCAGCCCCTTCCGAGACGGTGCAGCGGCGGGAGCGGGCGGGCAGCCTGTCCCTTCCCCGCCGCTCTCCTTCCGCCGGGGTGGCCTGTCCGTGTTCCCGCCGGCCGCTCCGCTGCGCCCGCGGCGCTGACGGCGGTGACAGCCTGAGCCTGCCGCGGCCGGGGTTCCCCTGGCAGGAATAAACTTTGCTGCAGGGTTTGGGTTTCCTTCCCCTCAGGTGCCAGTGGCGCGCACGGCTCGGTTCTAGCGCGGTCTCTGCAGACAGAACGCAGATGTCGCGGCATGGGCCGTTCCTTGCAAAGTTGAGATGAGAGGGAAATAGAATCGGGCTCTTAATGCTGGGTGGTCTCTCGGTAGAGTGCTGCCAAACGGGGATGAAGCAGAGGTGAGGTGGTGTTTCTGAGTGGTTTCAGGGCTGTGACATGAGGACTAAGGGACAGGGGCCGTGGTGGCTTTCTTTGTGCATTGATATGGTGGGTTTTTTAAAATGCTTTCTCCAAATCTTCCTTTGGAAGTTTTAGGCTTTCTACAAGGTCTTCAGAACCAATGATACTTACTTTTTTTCTGTTTTAGCTTAAATCTGGCTTCAAAGTTGAGCATCTTTCATTTGTAATTTCTGCTTTGGAGGATTAGTGATGTTTTTGATGCAGCTGCCAGTGCCAGTGTGCATCCAGGCCTGCCTGTGCCCCGCTCTGCCCCGTGATGCGCTGGGCAGAGCTCGCTGCTCTCTGTGCCCACACCCCAAATCCTGAGGGTTTCTGCTGATTCTTTCCGTGTGATTCCTTTATTGGATCTCTCTGCTGCTGACCTACAGTCACCCACATCTCCCCTGGGGACTCTCTGCAGTGACTGTGCATCCAGCAGTGCTGAGATGATAAGAGTGCAAGCAGCTGTTTTCATGGCATCAGATTGCAATACCTGATGTGACCTGTTCTAGCTCTACTGAGGAAGTTATAGCAGAGAATAGAGTGGGTAGGTGTGAGACTGGAGGCTTTTACTCCTCTTCCATCATATCTTCTGCCAAAGTTCTGATGGAAGATCATTATAAAAATGAGTGCGGTGTACAGGAGAGATTAAATGTTTTTACCTCTTGAAGCAGAGATGTGAGTCTCAAATTATGTAGCTAATAGCTCTTACATTACCTGTAATGTGTGTTGTGTTTGGTTTTTCCTGTAATCACACAGCAATATAATGGAAATGTTCTGACACTGCATTTAGAATGAATTAATTGAAGCTAGATTGGTAGTGGAGGCTTGTATATAGTAACAATCTGCTGGTAACTAAGCCATAGATATTCAAGCTTAGTGCTGTGTGTAAGTTTTATTTTAAGTTGCAATTTGTTACCTTTGATAAAATGGCAATTAATTTCTGCATGGAGTTGTCCAAATAACTAAAGATTTGGAAAGGGGCCTCGTGTTTGAAGTCAGAGGCAAAAAAAAAGTTGAGTGCTGGCTGCCAGCACCTGTATATATCCTATGGCATTGTAAGAAAGCAACTGATCAATATGCAGTGTCCCAAAACTGTGACCCTCTCAGACACCAGCTGGCAAATGGATGCAGATTTTTCTTTTTTGGTGTAGATTTTTTTTGTTATTTTTTCCTCCTTCTTTATCCATGTTCTTAAATTTTAAAGGTCTTGATTCTTTTCTTTCTGTTGATGTATTTGCTATAGTCTGGAAGCATCCTTCTTTCAAATAAAAGTAGCTTCCAGAATAAATGCAATCTGGAAAAAAGAAGGCTTCTGAAAACCTGCTTAAATCAAAAGTGGTCTTCAATGTCTGCTGTCATAGTCCTTAAGGTTTATATGAATCTTATGCTGCTTCCTTAAAGCACCTTGAAAAACTGCTGTTGTTCTTCCTTCTGCATTATGTGCATTTTCCTGGAGGTTTGTGAATTTCAGTCATATTTGAAGTAACAGGTACTGGATGGAACCTGACATTGCTGGTAGGGATGAGCTTTATCCATCTCAGTATGAACTCCAAACTGAAGGATTTTCCATTGGTTTCTGTTATGGAAATAAATTTTAAATTGCTTCAGTAGGACAGTGCTGTGCTTTAACAATAGGAAACTTCGTACTCTTCTGGGACTGATACTGAGGTTTAATAAACCATTTTTCAACTAAAATTATGTGGCACCTCAAAGATTTATTTGACATGTGGTATCTTTCTGTGCTCTTGATTGGAGAAGAACTTTAGCTTTGTGTGTTAGGTATGATTCCCTTTCCCCACACACCTTGGTATTGTCTGTTGCTTTAGTGGTTCCTATTAAGTACTCAGTAATACTGCATTGAGTTATTTATTTTTGAGAAAGTGATTATTTCAGGAGAATGTTTTTCTGCTGGCAATATGCTCAGTTGCAGTTTGAAAATGATACAGTTGTGCCACCACACTAGATAGCATTTGTAATGTTAATTATTAGTTTCCTAAATTAGACTTACTTCTTCCATGAGCAGGTGGTTATATATCAGGAATATTCTGTACTGTGCATATAAAATGAATAAATTCAACATGAATACAAGTTATGTCACTTAAAATGTCAACACAGAATTAACTACAAATAAGTGTGCATTGAAAAATACCACATTTACTGTCTTAAAAATTAAGATCTGTACTCATAGACTTGCTAACATGTAGTTATAGCTGTGCTGTGTGTTTGAAAGGTGTCATGGATTATATGGGGTAGGAGGGAGCAGAGGTGGGTGCTTTTTCAAATAATGTAGAACTAGGCAGCAGAGCTTACAATGAGAAAGAACTGGAGATCAAAGTTGTCTTTAAATAGAGACATTTTAAGACATGAAAAAGTCTTTACAGAAAGACGTTTTCCCTTTATTTGCAGCATTTTTATGCACCAGGTGTATTTTACACTGGAATGAATGTAATTTAGTCACAAACATGTATATAGTGAAAGTGGCAGTTTAGGTATCACTACACAGAGGAGCAAAGGTAGGAAACTTAAAGGCAGGACTCTTGTTTTTAAAGGTCAGGTATCATGTTGCCTTTTATTTTAAAAATGGTAATGGAATTTAGTAATCTAATAATAACAAATTTACTTTGTTCTTTCTCAGATCAGCCGAAAAAGTTAATCTAATTTTTCCATTTTAGCAGTGGTTCTTGTTGCTTAGTGCCACTTTTATAACATGCCAACACGTTCAACATGTTTTGGTTTAGTGAAACTTTGGCTCCTGTTTTCTTCAACATACAGATAAAAAGCCATGATGAATTTGTTTTCCCCAGATTAAATGTAAATTTGGCCTGGTACCAGGAGCTGTATCTATGTGCAGTCTGTCAACAATCAGCAGGTGACCAAAATAGGAACAAATCTTAGCATTTTTAAAGAATTTACTCTGAAAACAGATTTAGACATTTTTTTGTAAGCCTAAGTATGTATTATACAGAAACTGAAATACTGTATGTGATTGTAGTAAATGTAGTGGCATGGTAGAACATTAATTACAAGACTGCTGTGCCATTTTGGGTCCTACACACCTAAATTTCTGCTCTAGTTTGGAGTGATTTTATGTTCTTTTTTTTTCTCTTATTTTATTTTCTCATCTACTTAAGAAAAAGGGAAAAGCCTGCCTAAATCTAAATAGTTGTCATCACCTTTTAAATTAAACTTACTTGGAGTACCATTTTAAAGAAAATGGTAGGTCTTCTTTCTCATGGGAAGCTGTATGACATTTTTGCAGGTTGTGAGTATTGTGGGTCACCACTGAACTGCTGTACCACTGCTACACCTAGGGAAAGGAGATAATGTCTAATTATATGGTTAGAGCAACAAAGACTTTGGTTTTCACTGGTATTTATTGGAAAGGCAGAGCCAGTGTTTGTGGAGGAAAAGTGGTTTGGTAGCTCTAACTGCAGGATCACACCTGTACTGAGTGACATTTGCAGAGAAGATTAAGGTGGCTCTGATCTTGTGTGTAGTTGATATGAAGATTTCTTGATGATACAGAATCAAACTTGCTATCTAAATCTTAGATAGGTAGTTCAGGACAGGAATCTCCAAAGAATCCCTGCTGATGGATGTTATGTACTCAGTAAACCTGATAAACAGGTGAACTTCAATGCAATGTGCGTTACTTGCTATAGAAGAAAAAGGTGTTCCTCTTCTCATACCTTTGGTTGCTGCTGTTGCTACTGCAGCTGTAGGAACTGTAGGAGGGTTTTTCTGCAGCATATGAAATTTGAAGACACTGGGACATTGTGGCACATTTTTCTGATCTGTTCTCCAGCTTAGCTGAGTACGTTAGATGGAATTTACCAAGGGGTGATTTATAAGAAAAATTACTCCCATGTACAGTAACTTATGAGCATCTCATCAGTTTGGATGGTGAGTACTGCAGGTGGCCATGGCTCTGGGCTGCCAGCCTGCATCTGGAAAGGGTGAAGAGATGTGAGTAAGAATTGAGTAGTAACTTGTGAGTACTTAACAACTGAACTCTGTGTCCTTCTTCTGCCCGATTATTTTTCATTTTAAACTGTTCTAGCTGATCCATAGCATATGAATATGCACATCTGTGTGTTGTGGGTTGTGTGGGTGTTTGTGGTTGGACTTTCTTCTTACAGGAAGAAGTTTAAGTTGTTTCAGTATTACTTCTTGAAGTTTAGGTAACCTGAGTGACATCCTAGGAGTACCCCATAGTTAGCAGAAATGTGAATGGTGGGTTTGGGAATGGAGAACTAAAGGGGAAAAAAAAAGATATTAGACAATTGATCCTATCTCCCTGTTTCTCAGAGTTTTCAAGGTGAGTGTGTTAAAGCTATGCTGAGACCATGTCTGTCCCAAAATACCTTCTCTCGTGTAGTAATGTGGCGAGCCTCACTAGGTGATTCATTTATAAAGATCCATTTCCAAAATATTTATGGTAGAAACCCACATGTTGAGTTGCTGTTTATGAACATGATATAAAACTACTAAAGAATAACATCAACCTGAAAGTATTAGTACACCTGTTGAACTCTTTGTAGATGACACAGGCTTTAAATTATTTTTTCATCTAACAAGTTATTATTATTATGTAGAAATTACTACTGTGTTTTGGGACTACTGTAAATGTCATTTCAATATGCAGTTTGTCTGAATAACTAAGGAAGATGTGTACACATCTCTTTAGTTTTTTATTTGCTCATTTGGTATTTTTTTATTTTGCATTTTAGTCTGCTAGTGTTGTTTCCAAGCCTAAGTGCCTTTGCATATAAGGACTGGCCCATCTTCACTCATATTTGAGATTGCAGGAGTCAGAAAGATCTTGTCTGTAGAGACTGAGGTTTTGTGGAAGAGAAAGAAACCTAGGATAACAGTCAACCTTTTCTGCATCTTCTACAAGGTTCTTCTCATTTTAAATTACAACTGCTTTTTGAGATTGTTGGTATATCATAGTGTGGTGGGGTATGTAATCTAAGATTGTTTTATTTATTTATTTTTTAACATGAGAACTTTCTGGGAAATAAAGTTGAATCAGGATTATTGTCAAAACATTTTCATTGCAGTTTATAGCAATGAAAGCCTGCTTTATACATGTGAAGTGTTCTTTCTTCAAAATGAAAGAAGAGGTGGCATGTTGTTTCTGGTAAGATAAATTTCTTTGACTTAAATAATGTGGTTTATATTAAAGTTTATCTCCCATTTATCAATTCATCACTAGTTCTCTAGTGGTTGAAATTGCCTTTGGCATAGCTTCTTTTGAGCTTTGCTGCCCATATACCCATACTGAATCTGTTTATTTTTAAAAAACCTTTCTTTTGAATAATAGCAAGTTTTAAAAGAACACTTATTTCGAAATACCCTCTGTAGTGTTTGAAGTGAGCTTGTCAGAGTCTTATAGCTGTGTATAAGGTTCTGAAGGCAAAAGGTAATGATTATTAATTAATCTATTTACACCACTGATTTGGTATGTTCTGATCTGTAGATAAAAGGAAATCAGTAAAAAGAATCATATTCTGGACATACTACATAAATAACAGATTTGGTATGAGACACTGCTAGTTTGGATACAGAGTTGTTTGACCTGTGGTATCTTATCTTTGTCTTTGCTTTTCTCTACTATTGGAAAGGATAAATTAAATCTGATCCTCCCCTTTCCTAAGGAGGTGGAGAGTGGACACCCCACCAGCAGCTTTGGAGTTTCCTGTGGCCTAGCAGGAGCCAACTTCCAAGGGTTATGTACCCAGCTTGAAAGGGCTGCAGAATTTCAAATGTAGGATGTGTAGGGCTGCTTTGGCACATTCAGGGTAAATACTGTGCCACTTCAAAGAAGAAAATGAAATCCTTATCTTTCACTGCTGTTTGTGAACACTTAATGAAAATAAAGGCTATACGGAGTAGGTGTGTTCAACGCAGAATGAGATGTGAACAACACTGAGGAAACAGTGTTTTGATAAGAATAGGGAGAGAGTGGTTTTATTTGAAACAACTGTTTGAATTCAGTAAATTCTGCAACTGAACTGTTTAGAGAAGTCTGACACTATCATTTGCATAGCTTTTAGATCATGTGGTACTTTGAGTCTGGGTAAGACTTTATTCAGTTCAATAAGGAGAGAGTTCTGTGAGGCTGAGAAAGAAAATGTTTGATAAGAAACAAAAAGGAGGAATTAAACCAAGAATTTGCTAAGTGTGTGAAATGGTGAAACCCAATTGCCAGATTTATGTGGTTTTTCTGGCATATGCCTCTGTTACCTAGCTGGCAATAATGGATCATCAAGAGAGGAAAGAGGGGTTGTACAAACTTGCCCCATGAGCTAGGGACATATCTGATAGTAGGCTTCTACTCCATTAATTAGTACAGATTTAACTTGCTTTGTAAGGGCCTCGTTACAAAAGCAAGGTTCAAGAATTAGGAGTCATTTCCTGGCTTTAGGGGCCTGTGTTAGACCTGCACATCAGCCTTGGGAAGTGTGTTCCATTTACCTCAGCTCTGCAAGATACTCTTTGATCCCTTGTTCCTTTTTAAAGGCCTTAAAATTTCCATCCTAATGTCAGGGTTCAGGTAAGAAGCTGTGTCCCATCTCTTGAATCCCATTAATGGGGTGCCTGGGAGAGGGAGGAAAAGAGGTGTTCCTGAGCCTTCTTGCACATCATTTGATCCCCATTCCCAGTGTATAATTCCCAAAAGCTTTACCAAGCTTCATGTACCTGTCTTTCAGTCTTTGTTGCATTGGTGGAATTTTAATTTCCTTTCAATTTAAATGGCACAGGGTTTTTTTTTTGGTTGGTTGGTTGGTTTGGCTTAGTTCTCTCTATGTGCTTCCTTGATGCAGTTAAAAGTTAGAGCAACAGCAAGAATATTAGAGCTTTTTTCAATTTAGTCCTTATTTAGGATAATTTGAATTTTATTTGTAGGCTCTGCTCTGCATTCCTGCATTCATGCTTGTGGCAGAGAGGATCAGGGGGGTTAGTAAAGGGATTGATTTTGCAGTTTCAAAATGAAGTAAACATGCACTTCTGGCAAAAAGGATGTTCTGCATCCAACTGCACTTTCCCAGTGCCACCTTGTGCCAACATTAGAATTTACTTGGCCAACTAATTGTGAGTTTTCTGCCAAGCTGGGTGTTCAGCTGGATGAGTTTCATGAGTTTACTATGAGGCCATAAAAGTGCCAGTGCCTCCAGAAGGGAAGGGGCGGAAGCCTGTGCTGAGGTTTAAAGTGAGATGGAGCAATGGCCTGCACAAAGAGGCTGTTCTTAGCCAAAGGGTGGAAAATAATGCTGCTGAGGTATCTTTGTGGAGAAGCAAAGTTTGAGTGGGAGCTGTTTATAAAGTCAATTTGCACATCTAACTTCTTTTATAACATTTTTTAACATTTTATCTAATTATCAGGGATATAAACTCTCAATATTTTGATTCAGCTTAATTAGTTTTTATCATGTTTTTAGTGCATGATTAGATTGGATCGACTCTAGAAGTCTCTTCATACCTGAATTATTCTATCATTTTCCTTTTTATTTTAAGCTGTCATTTAAATTAGCTTTCAGTCTCCAATTATGGCTTACAAATTGTAAGAAATCTTTTCTGCATAAAATACAAGTATTTGCTTAAAAATTAAGAAAAGAAATTAAAAAGAGGCTGTTTTTAGAAAGGTGTTTTGTTGGATGTAATGATGACACCTTTTGAAGGATTTGGATGCCTGTCAGCTAAGTAGATAGTATTAAAGGTTCTGTGCAGCAAATGTTAAAACACACTATTTTTCAAATGGAACTCCTGTTATATAAATAACCTTTGTAAGACCAACGTTCCCATATAATGAGTCATTGCACAAAGTTTTGTCTGCTACACCCTGATGTGATTACAGAATTTTCCTTAAGACCTGACAATCTGAAAGAGGACTAATGGTTTTCAGCTGAAGCAGCCTGGATTTATGTGCCATGTTGGTACTATACTAGAAACACGAAACTAGTTTTACTTGGCTGAAAATAACTGTCATATGACAGACAAGAATTGCATTGTCATTTGGCTGTCCTTATCGTATAGCAGCCTGGGTCGAGTTTACATTAGTTCAGTTGCTGCACTTTTACCTGGGAGATTTACATTTGCAGTGTAAATTGCATAACTTTTGGCATCTGTTTATGTGAAAACTTCAGTTGGAGTCTAGTAACAGACTACACTATTGTTTTCATAACCTTTGTTTGCATTCCTTTAGTTAGATACTGGCTCAGTGAATTATCCAAGCGGACTGAAATAGTTTCCTCTGAGAAAATTTTGAAAGATTGAACACAGAATGTAAAAATTAAATGTATTGACAATCCATTGTGTTGTATTCTGTCATTGTCAGTCCTTAGTGGGAAGATGGGAAGAAGGTGAATATCTAAGAATGCAGTGCTTTCCTGGTTCATTTTTAAAAGTAAACACAGGCTATGCTGAAGCATGAAGGTAGCTGTAAAACCTTGCTTGCTCAGATTTGAATTCATTATGCAGTGTTATGATCCATAAATTCAGCTCTTTAATCTTGTAGATGATTTTTTTAAAAATAGCTTACTAAAAACAAATGAATTGTGTGGAGGAAAACTTTGCAGGGAGAGCTGAAATGGAACTTCACAGCTCAGAGAGCTCACAGCTTGCTTTATTTGCAAACCTTATTACTGCTTCTTTGTATTATGTGGTTCTTCATGCCTTATTTCAGATCTGCATAGCTTGATAGAAAAAACCCACGTGCCTGTGCTTTCTCAGATGCCCTTCTTCACTTAGCACACTCTGCAGACCAGTGAATAAGTTTACAGCTTCATATCCAAAAGCTCAACAAGAACTCCTGTGACTTGTTTTGTTCTGCAGTGAAGAGTATGAGAAGACATGCTCTGAGCTGTGAGGTTTTTGCAGACTTATGGGCAAACTCTCAGGACTTCTTGGTATTTAGGGTGTTTGAGCTCTCTGCATGTTTCAAGCTGACTGTTAATGTAATGAATGTAATTATACAAATGATTCAAATAAGGAAATGTCTTCTCTTCATTTATTAATATTTCCTAATGCAGTAAGGTTGCTGGTCCAGAATTTTGAAAAATTGTAATTTGTTTTGAGACAAGTCTTCCCTCCTCCCCCAGGCTGTTGATTCATCTCGCTAATTGTTGAACTAGAATGCTAAATTCTCTCTTGTGTGTGGCTAGGAAGTTGCCTTAGTCTAGTAATAAATTTTATGATGCAGGCTAAATTTGTATCCTAAAATGTGGTGTTCCTCACTCAATGACTTTCTCCTAAAATACTTGAACTAGAAAAAGAATTCTTTTCCACCCACCCACCCTCTGCCAGTTAAATATCAAATGGCAGCCAGGAAATGATAAGAGAGTGTTTCATGGGGGGAACAGAAAACCAGTCCTCAGTCATCTGACTTGTATGTGTCAAAAGAATATTCAATAGAGATTGATATTAGATTAAATTGTGGTAATTTCTTGTTATCTATTTGTTCATGATAATCTTTATATTGGTTTATATTTTAGGCAGGATATTTGGGCTTTTGAAAGTGTTTGGGTTTTTTTTTTCTTTTAAGAGTGTGCTAGGTATGAGTACAGTGTTGATGTGAATGTGCCTAAGCTGCCCATGTGCATTTGATAAAATCACTTATTCCTGTCATGTTCATGTAAGTGTTCATAATGGGAATTAATTTTCTGGTACATTTTGCTATGTATATAAAGCTTTATAAGAAGTTGCATATAATATATGCTTGTTTTCAGATGTCTAACAACAGAAAACATATTTGCCAACAATTGTTTCTCAGGTCTTTTGTGTTTTGAAAGTTTTGCAATTATAGTTGACATTTCTTTCCCTTGTGTCCTATCTTTTGTGTATTCAAGTGAATAACCAAAATGTTACCAATATGTTCTTTTTGTTACTTTTGATTAACCAAAAGAAAAGCTCTAATGAAGTTTTTTCTTGTGAGTTCATTAAGATAATTCATTACACACAGAACCATAGTGACAGCCTGACAGTAGATCTGATTTGGAGGTTGCTTAGTTTACAAATAAAGTTCATTTAAGATTGTGTACATTAATTTTACTATTTGAGCACTGAGGAATTACAAAAGTGTTCTTTTAAACAATATTTCAGTGTTCTGTGATTCACTTCCAGTGCACACAAGTTGTTACTGTTCTGCCTGCTGCCTTTATGCTGAACTCCTTGGTTTTCTGGATACGATGCAGGAGTGTCAGGCAATTGTAGGTGGCAGTTCTTGCTTGGGAATAAGTGTAGACAGGCCCATTGAGGACTAATGGGTAATTTTAGATGATATTAAAACATTTACCAAGGGAAATGGGCAATAGGAAGACTCGAAGGGATACTGGAAAGCAGTCTGTATTGGCTCTCGTGGGACACACCTAAACTTTCATTTTCATTCACTTTGAATGAGTTTGTATTTGTGATGTAAAATATTTAGCAGATATTTTGTAAAACTTTTTTAGTGTAAGTGGAGGTATTTGTGCTTGAAGTGAACTCTGCTAAAGGGATGGAAGTGATTGGAGCTTTAAAGCATTTCTCCTTGACTGAAATAAGATTGATTCACATCTCTGTCCTCAGGGAGAAGGTGGTAAACTGTAGGTTCAGTTTATTGGAGAGCAGTAGAATGTATTCACTTGCCAGAGAGAGAAGATTGTTCATCAGTGTTCCTAAAATTAATGGGTTTTAAGTTCTGACAAATCACTCTGGAATTTCCTTTGCTGTCAAGTTCTGAGTCTTGATTCCCATGTAACACATAAGATTCTAGTTTAGTTTTAACATGTAAGAACTTACAAGGTCATTTCTTGCTGGCGACTTGCAGTGCTTGGGGAAATGGTTGAAAACCCCAGTTGTCTGGAGGGTTTTCATTTGTTCTAGTTTTCTTTTCCAGCAAAGTTATGAACTCCAGCTCTGCTTTCTGCTGCTCTGGTTGTTTGCATTGTCAGCCACATGGAAATAACATTCCTGTCATGTTCCAGTGGAGAAGGCAATGTGTAAGTAAAGCTCTTACACTGTGATCTCCCACTGAATAAGTAAAATAGAAAAAGCTCTTGACTTGAAGCAGTCCAGGTTAGTCAATGACAAGGGATTTGAGATGTTACTGTTTTAAAAGAAACTAACTTGCTTGTGGCAATTGAAATGAATACATTTCCCAACATAATTTACAAGTGAATTTCAATTGTTGTGGTTTGACTCTGGCTGGATGCCAAATGCCCACCAAAGTTGTTCTGTCACTCCCCTCCTCAGCTGGACAGGGAGAAAAGTGCAATGGAAAAGTTTGAGGGTTGAGATAAGGACAGGGAGAGACATCATTCACCATTGCCAATATGGGCAAAACAGACTCAAATTGGAGAAATCAACAGAGATTTTTAGCAGTCAAATCAGAGTAGGATAATGAAAAGTAAAACAAATATTAGAAACACCTTCCCCCTACCCCTCCCTCCTTCCTGAGCGTCACTTTCTTCCTGAGCTTCACTTTCTTCCTGATTCACCTCCTCCTCCATGGACTGCAGGGGAATCTCAGCTCTGGCACCTGGAGCACTTCTTCCCCTCCTTCTTCACTGACCTTGCTGTGTGCAGAGTTGTTTCTCTCATGTTCTCACTTTTTCCTGGACAGAACTACTTTTGTGAAATATTTTGTTTCTTCTGAAGTAAGTTATCCCTAAGGTGCTGCTGCATCTGCTGCTGGGCTCTGCCTTGTCGAGCAGTGAGTCTGTCTTGGAGCTGGCTGGCATTGGCTCTGCTGGGAGGGAAATAGGGAAATAACTTAATTGGGAAAGTTTCTAGCAACTTCCCACAGAAGCCACCTTGGTGGCCCTGACCCTCCATCTTCCAAGAATCTTGCTACATAAACCCAGTACAATCTTAAACTGTTCAGTTAAAAGAGGAATCTTTAATGTATTTTAATGAGAAGTTTGGCAGCTGAGTATTCACGTTGTAATGATTTCTCAAATACGTTGAGCATTCAGGACTGTATAAGATAAGGAAAATCATATGTGGTAACAAGGGTTGTGGACCTGACTTCAGCATCCCTTGATGTTGTAAAGAAATAAAATACTTGGTTGTTTGTTTTCTTTTCTTCTCAGAGCCTAGTTGTACATGGAAAAGACTTTATCAAATTCTTGAAAATACTTTTTCAGTTGGGAAGATATAGTTGCAAATTAGCTGCTATTTATACAGATCTCTGAAAATAACTATGGCATTTTACTCAAGGGGGTTGGTTTCATTTTAACTGTCATCACTGCATTCTTCTAACTCAAGTGATGTCTTTTGCAAGAAAGTTATTACATGTGATTAAAAGCTGAGTAGAGATCTAAGGCTGCTGAGAATATCTGGTAGCTGTACAGGGCTGGGATCCAGGCCTGGAACAGCACAATGAACAGTAAAACCTGTAAGAGAATCTGTTGCCAGTTAGTACACACAGTCACACTTCTGTAGCAAACTGAAATTTAGGTTCCATACTTGGGCACTTCATTCCAGAGATGAAGGTCTGTCCCTGGAACCTGCCTTTGATAAATGGGAAGGGGTGAACAGAGCTCTTTGCAGGAGACCCCTGTTCTCTGTATAATAAGAATTTACCATAATGAGGTCCTAACTACACTGCTGCTTTTTACATGCTTAAATTTATCAAGGAATAATATGGGCCACAACTGTTAGATTTTAATTAATACATGTAGTAAATATTCTGTGGTAGAACTTCTAAAAAAACTACTAGCATCTGTTACAAAATCTGCTGAGACTTTCAGAGCTGACAGTGACTTGGCTGCACATATTTTTCTCTGCATGGGCACAAAGATTAACCTGTCCAAGAGAAATTCAGCATAAGGAAAGCTCTGCTTTGGAGCAGTAAAATAAATAGGCATTGCCATGGGCAATATTTCTTGGAGCTAGATTCTAGACAACTGACTTACCAGGTGGTTGTTGGCAGTTCAGTCTGTTGTCTTAGAATCAACAGAAATTTATTTTTATTTACAGAGTTATTACTAAGTTGGGTTTTAGGCACTAGGTGTTTGGTTTCCCCTTAGAGCTAGAATCTGCTGAACTTCAATTTAAACACATAGGTGCAAATTAGTTGGAGTTTATCTTTATGGTCAGTATGCACATCTCCAGAGGACTGTACTGACAATAAGGAAATCTTCAACATGTCAGATACATCTCTCCAGAGGCCTTTATTTTTCTTTTATTGATGATAAAGCAGGTGTAGAGTGACTTGTTTATTCTTGAACATCTAAAAGAATTTTGAGAATTAGAGAAAAGTAATTAATCAGTTGCAATTGCCTACTGATGAAAAATATTTGGATCTTAAAAACTGGAAATCATTGAAATTCCTGTGAAACCATGTGTAGGTAAAAGGGTTGCTGAGATGTAAAACATTTTTTTATCTTTCCTTTGTCATAAACTACAACCAAGGTCTATCTAGTGGGTATGATCTGATTATCACAGTTCCAGCTGTGGGCTGTACAAATACACAGAGTGGGAGAGTAGATGCAGATTAAAATACAGAAATTGTGAGCTTAAGTATCAGTTATAAACTGCTCAGTCTGAAAATACTCTTAGATGTGTAATGTTAAGATTAATTGGAGGCAGCATCTCTATAACATGACATTGCCTACTGCTGTCATTAATTAAAATGGTATTGATTTATAATGGCTACTTTTGCTGCTAAATGGCAAAGTGAAAGAACATTGCTTGTAAGAGTTGACCCAGGAGTAAAGAATATTCAAGAGATCCCCAAATGCTTGGCTTATCTTCAGCATTGATGATAATCAGTAACAGGAGAGCTGACTGTTCTGTGTTGCATTTATAAGGGGGATAATGTATCCAATTCCCTTTTTTTCACTCTTGCTACCTCTCCATCCTCTCTGTCAAACACCCAACAATTCTAATGCTGGAACATTCCTCCTCCTAGGCCAAGGAGATGTTGAATCTAAATCACTCAGCTACTTGCTGCCCATGGTTAGTTTGCAGGGCAGAAGTTGTCTTTATGTAAGGGCTGTTTTCAGGTGTGGGTAAAACATAAGTGGTGCTGACCATAGGCAGTGGCTGTGTGTGTAGAAGCAAGGTTCTGTCATTCAGGGCAGCACTGCACACTTGACTGACCATTCTAGAGGTGAACTGATGGCATTATTGAAGACCTTAGGTACAGACTCTAGATAGTAGTTTGTTCACAGTCTGTGCTTCCACTGAAGGGCTGCTTTTGTAACTGCTTCTGTGAAATTCAGAGTATAGTCTCTCAAAAAAACTCAGGAACTCCTCTACAAAAATATGCAAATAAAATAAATGAATTTACATTAGAAGCAGAGAAATTTAAATGGAGTGTCATTTAAAGCATATATGGCCAAATGCTAAACTTCCCAAAACACTGGAGAAAGCAGATTCTTTGGTTTCCAGCATTGTTTTAAAAAGAGCTTAATTTAGAAAGAGGATTTACATTTTTTAGAATTTATGATCACTTACTTTGCTTGCTTTTTTAAGATGGAAAAACTTTTTAACAGAGTCTGAAGAATATTTTGATGCAGAGCATTGCGAGAGCTACGTCAAAAGACTTTATCAGTGATGGTTTGCAGTCCTGACATGAGAGAGTCCTGTGTCTGCTGGGAGCTGGAATCTCAGGAGATGTTTCCTGGAAGCAGAGCCTGGAGGAGTTTTGGCAGGGTGAATGGGAGCATTGCAAACTGACTGAACTTTTAATTTCTGTTTAGTGTTTTGTATTTTTGTATTTACTACAGATGTCTTAAAAGATGACACCATCTTGAAACTTCATCACTGTATTTCCATTTTTTTTCCCCCAAAAGATGAAATGTTGGTTTCAAACTCCAGGTTTCCTACCTATTAGCAGTATTTCTTTTGCCTCGGCTTTATTGATTTGTAAAGACTTGTGTGGTTGGGGTAAGTGACTGAACAAATGTTGCTGTGTACACAAGTCCAAGGATCAACAGGACTGTCCAATATCCAGGTGTGTTTTAACTAAAATACTAAAACATGTAATTCTGTGTTGTTGGAAAAAGGTACAGGCCAGCCTTGGGTGCTCATTTACTGCAGTTCCACTTGAGGGGCTTTATTTTCTTTTTTGCTAACTGTGAACTTCAATATGTTGCAAACTGTGATGTGTGTGCTAGGTAGTGTCCATCTGTTTGTGGATGAACAAAAATCTCCTAGTGCTGTGGATGGTGTACTTTGGTACTAAATTCACTTTGTGATGAAAATTATTGTACAGTCATAGAGAGACATTGCAGGCCCAGGAGATTTGCAACTTGCTGGATATTCCACTGTGCAGATGCTCTATGTGCCAGCCCAGTAACATAAGCACATGAATTTTCCTCAGAGGATGCAGTTTCAGTAGCAGCCTGTCCTTGTGCAGGTTTGATTTAAGTACACTTACTCTGCTTTTTCTAAAATAGCTTCTTGGATAAGAGGTGCTAAGCTCAGTCATGGGATAGATACCCAGCTGGAAGATAGGCTGTCCAAACGTGATTTGTGTGAATTAAAGGCCGTGGGTGCAAATTTAAAAATCTTTCTATGTCTTTGTAAAACCTTTTCAATAAATAATGAAAATACTTTTTCTGTTTCAAAGCAAAGTGGGGATTTACTGGGTGGGGATTTTTGTTTATGTTGAACATTAGTTTCTGTCATTTTTGAGGATATTTTTTCCTCTAAAGTACCTTTAGTTAACAAATAGAGTCAAAATAGTAAGACTGATATTTAAGGATAATAGCTAATTTAGCTGGGGAGGCAGTCTGGGTTTTGATTCCACCTTGTAGCTCAAACATATGATGTAGCATTCCTTAGCTTAGAAACTTGATTTAGCAGGGAGTGCTTTCAGTGTCTTTCCTTAGCAACCCAGCGTACCGAAACACACCAGAGCTGCCCTTCCTGCTCTGTTCTGAGGAACAGTAGCAAACTCCATGGTTTTAAGGTGGAGTTTATAAACAAAAATAGGATAATGAGTCCTGCAATTGTAGGGGATTGGAATTCAGTGGTCAAAGTATTTTCCAGTTATGTATTTTGCTGGTCTTGCATTTTCAGTATGATCCTGTATGAGGTTAAGGGCTGCACTAAAACTTTTAAGTATACTTACCTGAAGAGTATTCATTAAATGGAATTGCTTGTGGGTTCTTTTTGCTTGTTTTCTTTGGTAGGGGCTAAGCATGCCTCAAGGCAGAAGGGGTGCTGGAGGATACCAGCAGCTGCTAAGGGTTACAGCCATCCTTAGCAGAAGCTGAGAGGGCATTCAGGGAAGGATAACTCCATAGTATTGTTTTAGTTTTGATTTTTACTTGGACATCACTTCTGATTGCTGTGTGCAGAAGTTGAAATGAGTTGAGCTTGCTTAGTGCAGAAGTTGCTATGTAATATGTTGCCTGTGAAATGGCAACAGTTCTGTTACAGAACAGTGCTATACACACTGTTGAGGGGTGCTGATACACAGCCCATTGAGGGGGAAAAAATTGTTCTAGAGAGAAAGGAGAACAAATCTTATAAACCTTAAAAATTTTAGCATCTACCTAGTTATTAGAAATACTGAGCTTTGTATGTGAACCTGGTATAAGAATTTGGTTAAATGCTTGAATGAAAGAGCCAGAAGGAGGTACACATGTAAGTTTGTCATCTGATGCCTGGTGCTGTCAGGTTAACTGGGGCTTTCCTCCCCACCGTTTGTCACTGCATTAACTGAGACCTGATTTAAACACTGCAGCTCTTTTTGCTTTCACTTTATTGGAATGCTCTGCTTTCTGTTACTTTGTCAGCTGAGTTTTATAGTTTCAGAGAGGGCTAATCTCTGATTATTTACAGGTTCCACAGAACTCTTGGTCTATTGCTCTGCATTCTTTATACTCTCTGGATTTTACAAAATGGGTTTCTAGTGCTTCAGCTAGAAATTAAACAGGGAGTTTAAAATGCCTGTTATATCTTACATGATTTCTGATTATATTTCAAAAGTGTTTTAACATTAAGCTCTAGCTGGATAATGCTGGATTCAGTGCAGTATGTAGAAGTTAAACATCTTTGCTGGTGTTGGGTCAGAGTCAGTCAAAACAAGCATTAACTACTGAGTGTATTCTACAAACTTGTTTGACTTCTTAGGATTAACTTCTTAGGACTTCTAGGTTAATTTAGCTTGAATTTTTATGTCATGATGCTGCATTTTTTTAGATGCCACAAAAAAAAATTCCAAGTTCTCCATTTTGCTCTTTTGTATTTTCAAATACAAATTTGCAGTTTGCTTATTCCTAACAAATTCAAAGCTAATTATACTTGTCATAGTTCACATAGATGTGTTTCAAATGTGTTGTGAATTATAGATTACATTAGAAAGAATAGAAGGTTGGGCTTCATCATGGAGATGTTTCAGGCTAAAGTCAGGGAAGAAGATTTAATCTGCCTGAGAAAGAGGAGTCTAGCAGGAGGTGATCACTGCTTCTTAACACCTGCCATTTCTGAAAGCTGATGCCCATTTTAGCTCTCACAGAACACCTGCCTGGCTCCCTTAGGGAGATGAACTGTGCAATCCAGTGAGTGCTAAGGAATGAGCTCTCCCTGCTGCAGGAATCAGTCTCTGGGTCAGAGCTGACTGCAGGCTCAGGGAATGGGGCAGCAGGTCAGTGGAGTAAAAGGTGAAGAAACCTTCAATGTTTTATTGTAGATACCAGCAACAAGGCTGGCTGGCAATTTGGTGCAGAGCCCAGCACTCCTTTTCACAGCTGCAGACAGTTCAAAGAATAGTAAGTTGTGCTGTGACACTGGTTGTATAAGCTGTTTTGAAAGCTAATGTTTAGCAGTCCAGAGAGGAAAATTTGTCTTCGGTTGACTGTCAAGAGAGTAAGACACTGTGGCATGCAGTGGGGTGGGAACATGCCTGGATTCTCAAGGGAACTGAAAAGGAATTTGTTATAGAGACTTGAAAGTACAAAAGAGGTTATGTTTTTAAAATGTGACAAATTGAAAATATCGTGCTAATGCTTTAATAATTTTATTTTAAAAACTGAAAGCTTGAATTTCAAGGTATTAAGACTTTATTTGTAGAAGAACAAGAAATTAAATTACACCTGGTAATACAAGGGCAAAGTCACTAGTGTCAAAAGAGAGTACTGCGCAAGATATTTAAGTGGTAAAATTTGGTGAGTCCTGAGAGCTGTGGTTCATCCTTTGCCTTTTAGCAGTTTAAACATTTAAAATCTGGGTCTTTGCTTTCAGTAATTGCAATGCTTATGGGAATTTGGAGATGTGCTAATGCAGGCTTATGAAACATTAAATGTTTCATTTTGTAAACCTTGGTTGCACTCTTCCCTGTAACATGGTGTGAGAGCAAGACTTTGGTCAGTATAAATCGAGTTTTTGATATTTTGCTCATCTAGAGTCTTTTGCTACTAATTTTTTTAGCTGTGCTTGTCCTTGCCCTCTTTTGAACATCAGCATTTATAAAATACAGTTGTTAATGTTATGAATGCCTGTAGAGGTGAGACTGGAAAAGGGCATCCTGTTGTCATAAGAGTTCATGTGTTCTGGTCTTCTGAATGAGGAAGTGGTATAGAAAAAAACTGTTGTAAATGTGCATAGTAAACAGTCAAAATGTTAAGCCTAAACTCTTATGTTTCCTCACTTCAAGATGTGCTAAACAGATCTGTTACATGTGAAAAATGTCTTCTCCTGTGTCAGGTTATCAGTCTGCTGTCAGAGGTGCTGGATGTCAGTCCCTCAGAACTGGAAACCATTAAAAGGTTCCTGCAACCTAATGCCCTCATATGTCTTCTACTTCTTTATTATTATTTTTTACTGTCCTGTCTCACTCCAAACTAAGCCCTGAAAACTTGCCTTTGTCCTTTTTGAGGTGGAAAGGGAAAACCAAATGTGAGCATGGCAATCCAGGAAAAATTACAAGATATTAAACTGTAGTGAAAATGAAGCAGTTTGGGTACAGAGTTGATGTAATCTCTATATTGAAGCCTGAGCTATGCTATATATTACTAATATATGAGAACTTGAAGATAATTCTGAAATTAGGCTGTGCTAGAAGGTGAATCTGTGGCAGTGGAGTAAAAGCTTCAAGCTTTTTCATAAAGAGGTAACAGCTGAGCAAAGCAAACCCATGTGGTTCCTCTGGCTAACATCCTGTGCTGTGTTTAGGGTAGATTCTGCACCCAGATAGCAGAGAAAACCATGCCAATGTACTTCCACGTATTTGGAAGGAAACTCTAACCTTTACTGGTGGAGAAGGAGATTTTTGTTTCATGTTGTTTGTGAGGTGATTAAGCCTGGATGTTTCTGGAAGTTAATGATGATTGGTTTTTAATTTCTAGGCTGGAGCTCTTGCCTCCAGCTGGGGCTGCAGAGGCTGAGTGTCAGGCTAGAAGCAGGATTTTCCAGTTCCCTTACTAGCAGACTTCTGTTCTGTCATTCTTCCAGAGCAGCTGCTTCTAATGCCTATCCCAGAGGATTTTGTTAGAGCAAGCTGCTGCTAAGTAGGAGGTCTCTGGGTAACTTTCTATTATGGCATGCTTGCTCCATCTCTGCAAAAATAGCAGCACTTAGGCAAATTGTATCTAGTTTTGGTATTGGTGAGTTGAATTGCTGAAAAGTAATGCAGCTTTTGACAAGTCACACTGCCACTGTGAGTGAAGCATATTTAATAGATGTTGAAGTGAAAGATGTGCATAAAAAAATGAAACTGCTGTGCTTTGAAATGGCTCAGCATCCTTCACTTCTGAATTGCAGCACTTGGTTCTGGGCTGCCTTTTCAGTCATATCAGAGCTCTGGAGCCTCCTTTTAGGCAGGGTTAATATTTTTCAAATACAGCATTATTTTGCATTGCCAAGGACATTTTTTGCCATAGAAACTGGGGAGAATATCCAGGTGAGAATATTCTGGTGGTGTTGCAGGCCTGCATAAGGATGGATTCTGAATCCTCAGCTGCCAAAACTATAAACTGATTAGGCTTTTGATGGGCTGCTAGCAAAAATTGGAAGATTGTTGATTTTCTAAATGCTGTTCAAATGAATTCTGCAATGAGAAGGAAAACAGGGACAACTCTCTCAATTACAGTCCTGTAAATGTATTTATTATATATAATATATTTTAAAAAATAATTGTAGCAAAGTAGCATGTTTGTGTTATTTAAATGAGAAATATAGATGCATTTCTGGTTATTGGTAAAATGTAAAAAAGCATTTTATAGTTTGAATTAATGGCAGGCTTTAATTTTAGCACAGCAGAAAGGTTGGATATGGGATGCCTCTGTGGAGTTTGGGCTCTAGTGAGGTTCAAAGGGTGTGTGTATGGGCAGTGGTGGCTCTTGGCAGTGTTTTGGGAAGGTCTGGTTTATGCTAGTTTAGCCTGACTTTACAAGACACAGCTTATGTGCTGCTAGTTGTTTTCCTTGTCCCCCAGATATGGTACTTATGAATGTATATTAAGAAATAATGTCCTTCAGGGCATACCAGGATACTGAAATGTCCTGTTTATTCCAGGTTTGAACTACTCTGTATGTTAGGCTTTTCTTTAGACCTTTAAGAAAGGGAAGAGGAACAGAGGAAACAAGGAAGGTTGTAAGGAAATAAAAATTTCTATACCTTACAAAGAATGTCAGTTTTGTTACTTGAGGTGTATGAATTCTATTGTAGTAGCTTTCCTGTGTTAGCATTGAACCCTGGAGGTGTTGAAAAGCTGTTTGTTTCAATTTCTCCAAGCACCAGCTTGTTTTGTCTTTAATTGCCATGTTGTTGAAGAAATTACTTTTCACCCTACTGCTCACAGTGACGGAAGCAGATAGCTCAGGGTAGGGGGGGATACAGAGATCACCCTGGAAAACTCGTGCTGAACAGCTGTCTGTAATTTGCTGTGGCACCTCACAGGGCTTGAACTGATAGAGGGAGCTCACGTGGGGTGACAGAGTTTGTGCTGCTACAGTGTTTTGGGAACATTTGGTGGGGTACCAAGTATGTGTTTCTAAAGCCACTCTTGTCTTATAGGTGCAAATCTGACTCAAAGGCCATGTAATTGCTTCTTTCATAAAGGTTTATTTTGTTTTCCAATGTATTGTCCAAGCACTGAAATGGCTTATGTTCCAGTTTATAAATAAATAGAGTCCTTAACCTTGCTTGGTATTACAGCTGTTTCTTTCATTTAAGTATGTTTCCACTTTTTCCGTTATTTCTGTTTTACTGTGAGGTTTATCATTACTATAGGGGCATGGCAAAAATTTTAGGCTCCTTTCCCACCTCCTTTATATCTTACTCTCCATGTGTACTCTCTGTGTGGAGGGGAATAGTTATATTTTTTCCTCTACCCTTAATTCCCTTATGTTTGAATTTTTTAAAACATTTTTTTTCTTTGTTTGTTTATGGGCCATTATTGTCAAAACCTGCTTATTTTGTAACACTTTTAGGTTACTTGATATTGATTTATATGGGTCTTTCTAACTGGTATTCTGTGAAGTGTCCTATGGACATAAACAGTGTGCTTGACAAAACTGATTTTCTGTATTCAGTCTGCTTCTGGACCTTACAGATGTTTCTGTTGAAAGATGGGGCACATGCAGCTCATCTGTAATGATTCTCAGGGAAACTGTTTTGAGAGTCCTGGCTTAATTCTCAAACTGAAAACACACCACATTTGTGGTCCTGAGCATGAATTTTGCTGTGCAAAGGCTGATTATTTTAATGTGTTTAAAACTGCAAACACAAAATCCATCCCAAGACCTGCTAAACAAACTGAATCAGATTAGCAGAAGTAATGTGAATAACAGTTGATTATTGGTTCAGTAACAAGGGCCTGCAGGATTCCTAAGGAACCCTCACTATTAGCATTTAACCTTTTTTTTTTTTTTCAGAAATACTGCATCCTGCAGTTCTGCAACAGTAAATATTTTGCGGGATTTCCTTAGAAGAGGAGAGAGCCAGAGTATTTCTGGTATTGCTAGAAGTTGGAGAATTGCTCAGTTAACCCCAGAGGTGAAGTACTGAAGTGACAGAGCCTGGCTGCTGTGCTTTCCCTCCCAGTCCCCTTCTTTAGCTCCTGTCAGAAAGGAGGGGTCCTCCCTTCAGCCTGGCTGTGAGGAGGAGCGTCTCCAGGCTGTGTCAAGTGGCAAAAGTGGAAAGGAACAAATCATTCACCTATTGCTGCTCCTTGTTGCTTCAGAGACTGAGAGGGGATTGCTGGCTGGAATACATGGGATTAAGCTATTAGCCCTGCTCAGCTCTGTTTTACCTAAAATGTCCTTAGGCCAGCCTGCTTTGCCAACTGGAAAACACTGGAGTGAATAGCTGTTAAATTGAGCTTGAATATCACTATATGACAGGATTTATTCTATATGTGCTGCGCTTCTTCTTTTAGTAACTTTGTCTGTCCTTTTTGAGTTACAAGTGCAGTGAGTTTAGACAAACTGTCAGCTATAATTCAAAGGAAAATTTAATTTTAGTGTGTTTTGGTTTTTTGCCACACCACTGGCTTTAGGCTTAATGGTTAAATAACTGCTTATGCTGTACATTCAGAAGGTTTTATAGCACCTAATTTGGGCTTCTGTCCTGAATCTCCTTCTGTGGTATGGTCTCTCCCTACCCACACACAGATTATGTATGAAGAGACTGTGAAAACTTACTGTGATTACCCTCATACGTTTTTACATTTAAACTAGACAAATGTACTTTTGATAGAGAGGAGGATGGAGGATTTTTATATGTAATTTTAGCTTTCCAAAATAAGCAGAAGGGATCAGCATCTACTAGAAGAGTTATTTGTGAAATAGCTGGAAAAGTGCTCAAGAATATTTTGCTGCTTTGTAACTATATAAAGAAACTTGGTTATACTGTGTGACCCTAAAGTGACTGATATAGTTTCTTTAAGATTTACATCTGGAACAACAAATGATTAGTGCAAAGGGAAGGAACTAAGCTTAAGTAAAGTAATGCTGACTCAGATAAGTATCTGTTAAACATAGCTATCATAGTGCATTATGTTTTATGTAGAGTATTCTACAGCGTATAGAAGTGCCTCATCAGGATTGTTGAGTCCAACTCGTGGCCCTATGGAGAGCACCCCAAGAATCACAACATGTGTCTGACAGCACTTGAATTCTTACTTTTAATCTTTGAATGTAAAATGGAAGAAACTCAAAAAACCCCTCAAACTTTTGGGGGGTTTTGTTTGGGGCTTTTTAGTTATTGTTGTTGGAGTTTTTTTCCCTTTAAATCTAATCTGCTTTTATTGCTTCCATTTCTTCCATTGCTGTAATACACAATTCATGAAACGTGGTTGGTTTGTAGAAAATTAAGTTTTCAGCTTTTGGAACTCTCTGGTCAATACCTGTAGTTTTGTACTTTCAGTGTAGGTCCTCAGATTTTTGGTTGAGTTACGTAGATAATATTTAGAGCCTATGTGTTAATCATAATCATCAAATAAATGTTACATTTAAGTAGGGTTGTCTCATAAATACCTTTAAGGATGGAGAAAACTTTCAAAGATAATTTTTAAAAGAGAAATGTTTTACAATGAGGGTATCAGTGAATAGTAACAACTATTATGAAATTTATGTTTTAAAGTAGATTATTAGTACCTGTGACTGTGTTGAGAGCAATTCAACATTACTTACAGAGGGGTATTGTCATGTCTTTCCTTCTGAATTTCTTGCTTTTAAGGACATTTATGTAGATAAGTGAAACTTCCTTTATGTGAATGAAAAATTATATTTAAAGCATTTATGTTATTATTTGCACTTTGAACCTCATTTCATGTTATTTGCTGATTGCTATTTGACTCTTCAGAATTTCCCACCAATCCTTAGTCCATGGCATTTGAGTGTAATAGTTATTATTCTGTGTCTAGCCTTGTTTCCTTGGAAAGATGCAGATGATAGTTTGGCCAGCAAACTGAGTCAATTTAGCCAGTATAAGAGAGTTTGAAAAATAAAATAATAAGAAATATTTCTGCTGTTTTTACTGTTATTCTTAAGTGGTTTTCTTTTGTCTTTTTTTCTTTTACTGTCCTCCAGGACAATAGAACTGCATTCCTTGGGCTCTTTCTGGTATTTTATTGATCATTGCAAAAAATATTGTGTTCTGAACTGAGTTTTTGAAAGTGCAGGATCAGAAATAGAAAGTAAATGTGAAAGTTATTTAGGGCTAAACACAAGCAGTTGTGTGAGAAAGCCAGATAGTGTCTTTTTAATGTGCAGAAATGCATCTTTTGAGCACTTCCAAAAATTTTGCAAGATAACATTTAATAATAGAACTTTCCTGGAACATGTAACATTATGATCTTTTTGGGGTTGAACATGGTCATTGGGGCATTTCTTCCATCAGTTCTCTCTTGTTATACTTTGCGTTGAATAATGAATTGCCACACCAAGTGGTTGAAATGACACTACTTGCCAAACCTGCATGAGTAATTTACCAACAGAAGCCAAGAGGGAAATGCTTTTAGTCGTTAACTGTCTTAGCTGAAATCTTGACTTCTCTCTCTTTCTGTCGTGCTTGTCAATAGATTTTTATAAAAGAATTAACAGATTTTGCACATCACTTAGTCTGATTCTTGCTTCTGGGCATAAATATGTCTGTGCAGTTGCTTCAATGTTCTTGTGTCAGTCCTGACTGATCCAGTGTACCAACTTCTATCCCTCAGGCTTTTTCCTGTTGTTTATGAATAGAATTGTATTTGAAGTCATAAAGTCTTAAAGCAAAAAATAATTTTGCCACTAATATTGCAGTCTCATATGGCAGGCTGAAACTATATGGGATTAGTAGATGGATAAATTTTTAATTCTTTGTTTTCAGACAGCCTGGGTTTGGAGCATCTAAGGATTAAGCAAAGCCCAGCTTTTGATTCAAGGTTGGCTTGAGTGAAAATTTTAGAGTCTTGAAAATAAAAGGTTCTCTGCTTTCTGTTTTGAGTGTCAGAACAGGCACCAAACTGAACTATATTAAAATAAGGAGTGAGCAAGCAGAAAAGCAAGAATGGAAAAGAGATGAGAAACAGGAATGGAAAATACTGTATTATTTGTTGCCTATTATCACATGCAACTGCAGGAGTAAACTAGGCTTACATAAATGAGGAGCAGGCTTAGTGCCAACTCATGTAACTGTAGGAGCATGATAGGTGTGGCACACCAAAGGACAAGTAATTATTAAATCTGTGGAAATATTAAGAGTCGTGTCCTGTTAAGCAAGGTCTTAATGAAGACTGTAGAGTAGATAAAATAAAAAAAATAATAAATTAACATATATGGGTAGATTTGAGTATCTGTGGCCTCTTTTTTGTTTCCCAACCTATCTCAAGTGTTTCTGCATAAATTGGGACTGAATGTGAAGAGTGCTTGATGGGTGCAAGAGAGATGCTTCCTCTTTTCCTCATTGCTGTCATCTGTGTGCATGGTGCAGGGGATGTGGCCTGTGCCTTCAGAAATCTATACTCTGAGGCTGGGAAGTTGGATCACCCTTTGGAGGAAGGTGAATTTCATCTTCGCTGAGGTTATATTTAGAGCAGGAAGCCTCTCTCAAGTGTAGTGTGCCTTTTCTGTTGAATGTCAACTGGATACTTGTACAGAAGACTAAAAATGAATCGTGAACATGACAACTGTTATACCTTGCATTACTCACAGCAAACAGGTTTGCTTTTGGTATTTCCATGAATATTCTTTTCCTTTCCTCATCTGTGTGTTTCATTTGTTGTTTCTATTTATTTTATTTTGTTGCTGTTCATTGCAATGCCTGTAGAATCATAGAATTTAGGAAAAGACCTCTAAGATCATCAAGTCCATCTATTAGTCTGACACTGCCAGATCTACCACTAAACTCTTACTCTAAATGCCATAGCTGCAATACATCCAGCACTTCTTTAGGCAGCCTGTTCCAATGCTTAACAACTCTTGCCATGAAAACAATTTTCAAATATGCATTCTAAACCTCCCTGGTGCAACTTAAGACTATTTCCTCTTATCCTCTCTCGTTTTCACATGGGAGAAGAGAATGACTCTCATCAGGCTACAACCTCCTTTCAGGTAATTGTAGGGAACAAGAAGGTCTCCTCTGAGTTTCCTTTTCTCCAGGCTAAGCAACTCCAGCTCCATCAAGTGCTCCAGCTAAGCCTTGTGCTCCAGACCCTTTTCCAGCTCCATTGCACTTCTCTGGATGCTCCAGTACCTCAATGTCCTTCTTTTATTGAGGGCCCCAAAACTGAACACAAGATTCCAGATGCAGCCTCACCAGTGCCCAGGACAGGGGGACAATCAGTGCCCTGGTCCTGATGGCCACACCATTTCTGGTACAGGCCAGGATGCCTTTGGCTTTCTTGGCCACCTGGGCACACCTGGCTCATGTTCAGCTTCTGTGAACCAACCAGCACCCCCAGGTCCTTTCCCCAGGGCCACTTTCCAGCCACTCTGTCCCCAGCCTGTAGCACTGCCTGGGGTTGTTGTGACCCAAATGCAGGACCCAGCACTTGGCCTTGTTGAACCTCATACCACGGGCCTTGGTCCATCAGTATAGCCTGCCCAGATCCCTCTGCAGACCCTTCCTGCCCTCCAATAGATCAACACTCCCACCCAACTTGGTGTCACCAAGACTGAGGGTGCTGTCAATGCCTTCACACAGATCATTGATAATGACAGTAAACAGGAGTGTCCCCAGCACTGAGCCCTGTGGAACACACTTGTGACTGGCCAGGGTTACAGCCATGGATGTAGCTCCATTCCTCCCACTCTCCCTGGGCCTGGCCCTCCAGCCAGATTTTTACCCAGCTGATTTACACTGATCCAAGCCATGAGCAGCCAGTTTCTGCAGGAGAATGCTGTGGGAAAACATGTCAGGCTTCACTGAAGTCCAGGTCAGCACACTGACAGCCTTTCCCTCATCCACTAAGTCATGCTGTAATAACAGGAGATCAGCTCCATGGCCTTTGCTGGCACCCAGGTCAGGGTGACAGGCCTGTAGTTCCCCAGGCCCTTGTGGATGGATGGGGTTACATTTGCTGACCTCCAGTCACCTGGGACCTCCCCAGTTAGTCAGGACTGCTGGTAAATGATGGGGAAGTGGCTTTGGGAGCTCTTCTGCCAGCTGCCCCAGTACCACTGGGTAGATCCTTTCCAGCCTCAGAGACTTGTGCTTGTCTAAGTGGTGTAGCAGGCTGCTGAGCATTTCCTCTTGGGTTACTTTGGTGTCCCCTATGTGGAACAGCTGTGCAGCTCTCACCCTGTGAAACTGAACATCACTGATCTCTCCTACCTAAATCAGAATGAAACCTGTTGATCCAATGTCATGCACAAGTCATTACTGAGAATTGGCATTTTTCTGTTTCCAGATTCAGAAGACAAATACGGAAAGATCAAGATGTTATTTATTCTTGTTGGGGTTAATAGTGTTCATTCTTTCTTTAACTTTTTTACCTTTGGGAGCAACATGAGAACCCTGCAAGACAAAAACTGAGTGTAAACTCCGTTCAGCTGTAAGTTCATGTACATACTTGTAACTGCTTGTGTTGCAAAAGTAAAAAAAAGATTAGGTATTTTTTGTTTTCAAAAATCAGACACCATCCCCAACTGTCTTAAGCACAGCGTTATGACATTCTACCCACCATAATTTTCTAGGACATTAATTCTAATTAAATAAAATTACATGGTTCCCAAATTGTTCCATCTGCTATTAATAATTCTATTCTTTTAACTTCAGAAAAATAAATGATGATTTTTTTTCTCAGTCAAACAGATCACTGCACACTTAGCACCACTTGTAAAGCTTTTGAGAGATGTGATATACTTGAAAAAAATGTTGAGAACCTTTCATGACAGTGGAAGACAGCAGCATTTGTAATTCTCTAGGTATCTGTAGAAACATGGGGCTTACCTTTGTTATTGACCTGGGATTGTTGAAAAATAAACAGACTGGAGAGATAACTCTGACACTGTTTATTATGCTGCTGATGGACAGCATAGCAAAAACTAAATAGCAAAATTTGGGAGTTTAGATGAAATTAAGGACTGCTCTAAGGGTAGATTGAGTATATGAAGAATATGTTAGTGCTGATTGTTAATGCAAGAAGTGAATAAAAACTGAAAGAAGTCAAGAATGGGCCTTGCTTTCAAATTCATCTTGTTGAAAATACGGTTTAAAGAGTAGTTCTTTCACTGACTCCTCACATCTGGGATAAGCATAATAAAAATAACTGCTGTTGAGGCCGTGGTGCAATCTGTTATGCTATGAAGAGATTAAGACTTGGCAGTTCAGTTAAGTAGAGACACTGCTTCACAAAAGTCACCATATGTAGGTCACAGTTTTTTAGTGTGTTCAAAGGCTCTTTGTGTTTGGGAAGTGTGATCTGCGTCTTGTTCTACAGCCTGTGAGTTTCTAAGGAAAGTCTTGTTAGCTCCGCTTCTTCAGGGCTTTATTTTTGTTTGGAGGGGATTTTTGTTTGGGGTTTTTCTGGTGTGTGTATTTGTAAAAGGTAAAGCTACTACCTGTGCTCTCCTATGTCTGGAAAATTGTGTCTGTTCATCCAGCATTTAATTGATGTTTTCCTATTGCCACAGGCACTTTCTGCCCTGTATATAAACTGTCACTCTGACTGGTTTCTGCAGTTGTTTAAAGAAAGAAATCGCTAGAAATGTCTTTCCAAGAGCTTTTGGCCGAACTTAAATCCATATTCCTGAGCTTCAGCTTCACTGATTAAATATGTATAGCCATGATTTACTGCCATTGAAGAAGATTTGGCATGAATGAAACGAGGTAGAAGTGCAGTCGGGACTCTGGCAGTTGCGTGTGTCGTGTTAATATTGGTGGACACAAGCTGGGTTGGCTGTGCTTGTTTTTTAGTTTGTCCATGGTGTTACAACAATACTTTAATCCAAGGTTCTACTACCAGAAACTAGTCCAAGCATATATTTATTTAATTCATAAATGAGTTTGTATTTTAACTTGCTTGTATTTTAATTCTCTTGTCAGAAGTGTTGACTGCTCAGTATGTTGTCCACTGTCTAGAGAGATCCCTAAGCTTTCTGGCATTATAAATGACTGGACACAATTAACTACAAAGTGTTTTGTATTTGTATTAATTTTTTGTTCTGTGTTTGTTTTGGGTTTTTAGGTGCATTTTCCAGACACAGAGAGAGCAGAATGGCTCAACAAGGTAAGGAGAAACATTGCTCCTAAATGGGAAGGGGCAGGAGGGAGGGCTGAGATGAAAATAAAAGATGAGGCAAGAATCTGAGAACAGAGTAATTTCAACTTCATGCTTTATACACTTGAAATCTCTGGTTGTTGATCCAGTTAGTCACAAGAAAGATTAAATTTAGTTTCATGGTCCTGAAAATGTGAGTTTTATGAATGATTTAAAGTGGCATAACAGTAATGACAGCTATAATTGCATAGAAGTCATAGAAGCTGTAAACACAATCTTTAGTTTTGTACTTGTCTGGGATACTTTCCAGATTGTAGGTTCCTGACCTACAATCTAAAAATAAATGAAATTTGCAGTTTTGATTTGTGTGTGTGATAATCTAAGACATAAATCTATGTAGCTTACTTTTTAAAAAATATCTTTCATTCAAAAAGCATAGAAGAACATGAATTAATGAGGAAATAGTAAGAAAAAAAGCAATATAGAATTTTCAGATACAAAATTCAGATGCAGTGAATTTTCAGATGCGGTGAAGTTGTGATTTTTACATTTATAACTTATTAATGTATTTTAGAACTGTACTTCCATGCAGATTTTTTTTTCTCCTTAGACTGTAAAACAGATGTGGCCTTTTATTTGTCAATTCATTGAGAAACTCTTCCGAGAAACCATAGAGCCAGCAGTGAGAGGAGCAAACAACCACCTCAGTACCTTCAGCTTTACAAAGATTGATATTGGTCATCAGGTCAGTGTCTGGTGAGGTTTTTTAAGAGACCCTGTTTTACACAAGATTTTCATGTAGCCTGTTCAAATCTGCACAGAAATATTTCTCTGTGACACTTGGTCGTAAGGCTGACTCTGATTTCTGTTGTAACATTAAAATAAAAATGTGTGGGTTTTTAGCAGAGGCTTTATTGCATTTCCTGGGATCTATGCTTCACAAACTTGACTGGGAATTTGGAGATGACTCAGTGTAGCAATGCCTGGTCACATGAAGAGCTCACAGCAGTGTAATTTTAATATTGTTCATGCAATGCTTTACATTAAGTGAGCAGGGACCATTATCCTTTTGTCAAAGGGTCCAAGTGCAGTTCTCTTGTCACAGATGCACTTCTGATCATGTTATGTGTGGGGTGAGTGACAAGACTGCTGGCTTGGCTTCTCAAGGACTGCACAAATCACAGTATAAAGGGGAATACAGATGTTTGTCTTCTGTTCCATCCCATGAAGGAAGGGGTCTCATGCCTGCAGGAGAGCCTGTTTGACCAGTGCAAGCTGAGAATGATCCCCTCTGCTTGCAGCAACTTCAGCACAACTCAATCATCCCTGCATTAACCAGAGCTTTACTGCTTTGAGATGCAGTTTAAGAGCTTTTGTTTGAAGTTGTCTTTTGTGTTTCTATTGCTTGTCATAAATTGAATTTCAAATAAGGATTTAAAAATCAACACCTCCACACCCCACCCTCAAATGTTAGGAAATCTAAAATTAATTTTCAGGTGTGATAGAGGGGAATTGTTTTTCCTCTCTTTGTGACTATTTCATGTAGGTTAAAGTTCATTATGCTTTACTGCACCTTTTGTGTGTTTGGTTTATTATTTATTAAATTGTAAAACCTTTTACATGGGGCCTCTGTCCTGCCCTAGATATATTTGTATTATAGACTGAAGCATTCCTTTTAAGTAAGTTTTAGATTAGCTCCCAGACCTCTGTGTGGTTCTGCAGCTGAGTTGAGTAACCTTGGACATGATAAAGAGCTGTTCTTACTTTATATTGCAGCCTTGATTGAGTTGGTTGAGCTGCACAGCCCCAACACAGCAGTGAGATTTTGATTTTACAGAAATTATAAAAGAGGTGTAAATAGAAATATGAAAATTTTTCAAGAAAGGAAAAACTTAAATGTGAGGTTGTTAGTCGTCCTCTCCTGCCTAGTGTTTGATGAATATTTGAGGCTTGAGTGTGTGATTGATATGTGTTAATTCTGTGCGAGGGAGAGAGGGGAGAGACTGAACAATGATTTAGAGAGACAGCACAGAGTCGTTGACACAACTTTAATGGGAATTACAGATTCTTTTCCATCTATTCTCACTAAATTCCACGTAAGGCAATTTTTTGAGAGCTAAATTTAGCTTGTTGTTGTAGTTACACAGAAAAGAATGCTTTGGGAATGTTAGACACCCCTACAGAGAAATCAGATGTTTATACAGGGGAGAGAGAAAGCTTGATTATTACATATTTTGTAAATCTTGAAGTTTAGTGGTCCATACCCAGAGTAATTCTGGATGGATTATGGTTAATTGGATCCCAGCAAGGTAATTTTTACCCTTGAAATAAGAATTTGAACTAAATTGTGATAGTCTTACTTCACACCTTTTAATGTTTATAGTAGGTTCTTAACTTCAGGCATGAATATGTCTATATTCACCTTTAATTCAAAGTTTAGAGTTTAATGTACTTCTGTAGAAGAATCCAACTTTTTCTTGCTTCATTGTTCCAGCCTCTGAGGATAAATGGTGTAAAAGTGTACACTGAAAATGTGGACAAAAGGCAGATCATTTTGGACCTTCAGATCAGGTAAACTTTATTACTATATTACAATGGGGTCCCTGCTTTATAATCTGCACATAGTTTGGTTTGGCAGTTATGTTGGCCTGAAAGGAGAATTGCTTCATTATGCAAATATAGTTAGTTCTATATATGCAAATATAGTTAGTTCTGTGTATGAATGGAGAAAGAAGTTGCATGCTGTAAACAACATTAATCTGAGGGAAATGGAATATCAACTCTGTGTGGTTTCATCATTAAAGTCATGTTTGTTAATAAAAAAATACTTTCCAAAGATAAAGCACTGTCTTTGACTTTTTCCTTAATGTGTTAATACTTTGACATTAAATGTAGTCTGAAATCTAAGATGTAAGATTCTTTTGGTTTTTTACTTTTCTCAGTTACTTGGATTATTTTATAAACATAGTATTAGGAAAAAAAAAAAGATAGCTACAGAACAATTTGTGTTTACTTTACCAGAGTAAATCTGTGTGTTATAAAATGCCAAAATGACACTGCTCCATTGCTGCTTCTTTCTTTGCTATTTCATCCTGACTCCTTTTATATAGGTTTCTCAGTAGGTCTACCCTACATTTACCCAAGTCATTCTCAGCACAATCTGCAGTTGCAGAGTTTTTGGAAGTTCAGTCAGTGAACCCAGCAATGTTTTTGCATTTGATCATCTTAGGTCTGTGTTACTGTGGCTACTTTTGCCTGTTTGTGGGTTATGGAAAGGCCAAATTTGTCAGTCACTGACAGTCCAGCAAGGAGCAGCCTTCTGTGGTCCTCACTGCTTCCCTGCAGCAGCCAGGAGGATCATCAGGCATCTCAGCTTCAGAGGCACCTCCAAAATTTGAAAGTGGTAATTCATGAATTTGAATTATTTGTGTAAAGCTCAACTATGCTGAAGCCTTTGCTGCTTTGGCAGAGCTGGGCAGGCCCCAGAGTGGTGAGGGAAAAGGCTGCTGTCTCCTTCCCTGGGTTCCAGAGTAGCTGGGGGCTGCATCTGTGAGCAGAGCCCAGTCTGTATTGAATTGAATCACTTTATTTCTGTAGGAAAAAGACAGCTGTTCAAACCAGGGATTGGTGTTGCTGGACAAAGTACAGCAGGATTGGCTCTTGAAAGCTTATTTCACTGGATGAATGTGTTAGCCCTAATGGAGCTACTTCCTTCAGTTTTCTCTTTGTTGCCACTTCTGACAGCAGCTGGGAGAGCAGCCTCACCTCTTCAGAGATAAGCCCTCAGGAAAACAATCTAATCTGACCAAACAGTCCATAGAAATTGTTTTTAAGAAGCTCTTTCTGTTCCAAAACCACTTCTTCCCTTTAAGGCTGAACTATTCACAGGAAGACAGAGTAAATCTAGTTTTGCTTTTTTTTTCATTTCTGCTCATCCTCATGAAGTAGATAAAAGTAAAAAGGCCAGTAGGTTTGTACAAAAATTTCAGGAATAATGTCCTGTTACACAGACCTGAAGGAAATCTGTCTTACTGCATTATCTTGCAATCTGCTTAGATAAGAGGTAGACAGCTGCAATAGAATCCAGTCCAAAAGGCTGAAGTAAATTCCTTGAAGTGATTTAAATAACAATAATTATGCTGGGTCTGTTGGGTGCCTGCCCCTAATGCAGGTGGCACGGGCTTCCAGGAAGAAAATGGAAACGAGAGCTCTGGAGTGGCTATCACAGCTTCTAGGAATTAAGGCTTAGACAAAACCATCATCAAAGGAGTCCTGTTTCATATTTAAGACTTGTCCTTGTCACCTCATTCAGAAAGGGCTCTTTTTCAAAGGCTTTTAGTATGCAAGTTAAAACAGAGAGCCCCCGTGGCCCCCTGTACCAGTTGTTACTGTTTGAATGTTGTTTGCTTTTTAATAGTTTGATTTATATGTCCTCTGAGAGTCTTATCACTGGGATTGTCTCAGTTCTAACAGGAAGAATAAGTGCCTCTTGATACATTTAGATACAGAGTTAGATACAGATACCAACTTTAAATTATGTCTTCCATTGCAGTTTTGCAGGATTATAAAGAGCAGTCTCACTGCTGGAGAAAAGTCCATCCTTTGGAGTATTTATCCCTCTAGATTTTAATATCCAATTAAATTAGTTTGTTATAACTTCAATTTATTTCTAAGTTTAAAGTTAGGAGCTTCTATAAACCCTTCATTCTCTAAATACAGTTGAGCAGGACCTCTCAAACAATCTCTCTAAACATTCATAAGAATAGTTGTAGGAAGCCAAGCCCTGTGGGGTGTGTGGTGAGGGAAGGAAGGCAAGATTTGATTTATATTTTTTTCAGTTTAAAGTACATTAATTCTTTTAAGAATCCCCTTTTATCCTGCAGTTCTACTATTGTGGCTTCTTTTAGCCCTTTCTGCTGTCAGTTGTTTGTGGTGGGGTGTGTGCATTTGCTTTGGACCTTCCATAGTGCATTTAAGAGTTTCAATGTGTCTCCAAAACTCAAGAGTACTTTTTTGCATCATCCTTGAGGGGTTTTTTTTTTGTCTGCTTTTAATTTTAATTGCAAAAGGAGTGTGTTTTGGTTTAGTTTCTATTGTTTCTGCAAGGATACTGAGTGCATTATGATCATTGCTTCAGAGTATTTTTCAGAACTCTTTGGAGCACATTTTGTGCATCACTCAGGGTCCAATTAAGAACTTCTCTCTAAGTAGCTTGAATAACTAATCCACAAAGCACTGGAGAATGCATTTAAAGGTTCAGTTTGAGAACCATATTTGTGAAGGGAATGCTTTGCCTTTCCCTTACTTTGGAGTCTATGTTTAAAAAAATTATCAAAACTCATTACAGTTTAAAAGTCTAGTTCTTGACAACAAATATGGGCAAGGGAAACATTTCAACCACTTAAGCAAATGAAGATAAAATCTAGAGAAATTGTTAATAAGAAATCTTACATTTGCTAAAGTGTATGAATGTAGTAAATACTTGGGTAAAGGTTATGGATCAACAGAAAACAAGTTAAAGCCAGTCAATTCAAATGTTAACTGTAGCAAAGAAAGCAAGAAGATTGAGAGATTGAAGAAGTAGTTGTTAATAGCCTGAGTTCTTTCAATTTCTCATGACACAAAAAATTGATGCACTGAAAGAGTTTTAGGCTGCAGATTAAAACACACAGCAGATTTTTTCAAACGTGGAATACTTGTATGGGGAGACTCACTACATTATGCTGGCAGAGGACAAATGTAAAAATAGGGACTAAAGACTTTCTAAAAACAATTTAGATAGTCCAGTATACAGAGCCACATATCACTGTAATATAGGAAATATTTTTGCTATAACATCATCTTTTTTCTTCTTTTTCTTCTGGGTATCTCCCATGGACTACAATGACCACATGCAGTACATCACGCTTCTCTTTTGATTCAGTACAGCTGCTGTTAATATTCTTACAAGAGTGTCCTCATTAAACTGTGATCTATCTCAGTGTTCTGTACCTTAAAGGGATCATAAATATTTCTGGGATGTTATGATCTGAATGTATGGAATTTGCTTACTAAATGAGCTTTCAAGTTGTATGGTGTATTACAGTGGAATTGTGTAGGCATCAACTGTTAATGGACCCAGCCAGATATCTTGGGGCATAAAACCATATTTAGCTTTATTATAAAGTTAAATGCTGTTGACTTAGTCCCCTCAAATGCAGTTTGTTACTATTTTTACTTCAGTTTGTCATCATGTTGTTATGGATTTTCAAACAAGCATATTGCTTCCCAGTCTTCATAACACAAATAGTTCTGGTGCTGCAGAGTGCTGAGATTGAGGTTTCAGTTGCAGGTTTTAATTGACCTTGCTTCTCTGTGTCATGTTGTTATGCAATTATATATATATATATGTGTGGGAGTGTATTTATATATATCTCTACTATCTCTATATATAGTTAGATAGATTAAAAATAGAAATTACATAGTTTTAAATTGTGTATTAAAAGTTACCTACCTATTTTTAAACTGTACAGTCACACTACATTCTTTCCAAGGAAAGCAACTGTCACCTTCCTTTGACATAGACCCCATCATGTTGTTGTCTTCCAGTTCCCCAAACTGGCCATTAAACAAAAAAGATTCTGCAAAGTCTTATCTTTTGAATAGTTGAAAATAAATTCCAGTGATGGATGTTTACAGGAAAGTCTTGGTACTATTGTTTATTTCTGTTTAAGGGATTGATAAGAATTGCATTTGTTGAAATCCCAAAGACAGCACCACCACACACAGAGCAGAGGAGGATACAGATGATTTGGAAAATGGATATGTGGAATGTAGCAGCTCTCACCCTGGTTTTTCTTTTGGTAGTTCTTTGTGCCCCTCAGGCTCAGGAGAAGGGAACAGCAATCCTGCTGTTCTGCTCTCACTGTAGGAGTAATTTATTCTCTATTGACTTGAGCCTGGAATAGGCAATGAAGAGAGCAATTCCATTTGTTCACAATTCCCCAAACATTTTTGTAATAAGATTACTTCATACTCCCAAACACAGCTAACACTGTACAGGCCAGGTCTGAGGAACGAATGTGCGGAAACCTGGGCTCTGCTGCAGAATCTGGAACAGGATGCGCTGCAGAGGGAACAATTTCCCCCTCCTTTCAGCAGTGTCTGGCTTTAACCTGGCTCATCTCCATCCCTCTTGGCTCCTTCTTCCATTTTCTTTACCTGGGCAATCTGTTCAGAAAGCTTTTCAGATTTCATTTTTGCTTCTATTACAGCCTCAATCTTCTTAGAGAGTGTCCTAGTCCAGCTCATCTCTCCCTACCCGGAGCATGGCATTCATGCTTGGGTTTTGCTTTTAGCTCTCATTCTGCAGAATCATTGAACAATTCCATGCTAAATCAGAGTTTCAAGCTTTCTTCCTGAATTCCTTGTTGGGTCTCAAAATTAGTTTGTTTTCAGAACCAATGTGTCTCACAGCAGTACCAGCTCCCGGGAAATGTTGCTCAGCTCTGCTGGTACATGCTTGACCTGGATGAAACTTCAGGGAAAGCAACTAAAAATCCAAGCCTGAGTTGTATGTGAATTATCTTGTAGCCTTGTTAATGCATGGCAAAATAGATGGAACTTCTTTTTACCAACTTTGACAAGTCTGAAATGCAGGGCAGTATCTGGAAAATTTCAATCAATTGATCTTGCATCCCCGAAAACGGGATGCAAAAACCGTTCAGGGAAAAATATGCATAATTTTAATATGTTCTTTAATTTATTTCCTGCCTTCTCTCCCTTCAGAAAGGGCTCAACTGTTTTTGGCTTAGAACTTGCTTAGAAGATAATTCAGCTCAGCACGCCCTGCTTATTGAAATTCTAAATACGACTGGCTTTGCAAGTCTATGAATATTTCAGACAAGTTTCATTTTTAGCATAACTACCATCTCTGTCTAGTGCTTCTCATGATTATGTTAGATGAGAGTGGATTTGGGTACATTTACTATCAATGAGATCTGTGGAGAGCTTTCCTGAAATGGAGTATGAGTTCTGTGTCCATTATTTCCCGAAAGTAGGGCCTCTGGCTTGTTTCCTATTAGGCATCCTTCTGGACATGGTAGCAAACCTAGGTATTAATTTGAGTGATTTTGATGACAGTGATGTTTTGAAAGGGATGTTTAAGCAAACTGGCATTGTTTTATGTTCTAATATTTTAACATGCATTTTTGTGCATATACTGGGAGACAAAATATGTTGTCATGACACTGCAAAACAGAACTAACAGTTTATTGCAATTTAGTTCATAAAACTGAAATGTATACTTTCTTTTTTGGTCTAGTTTTGTTGGAAACTGTGAAATTGATTTGGAGATCAAGAGATACTTCTGCAGAGCTGGTGTGAAAAGCATACAGGTGAAATTCAGGTTTTTTTCTTTTGATTTTCATGTTACTAAATCACTGTTTTCTGATGAAATAATCTATAAGAAAGGAACAGTAATTGTGTAGTTTTCTAGCTTACTTTTTTTTCTTAGGTGAATAGGATTGATATTGCATTAGAATTTCAGTAACATGACTTAAGAAAAGAAAAAACTTCCTTTAAGATGTAGAACAAATATGTAACATTCACTGCAGGAAAAGCTAGAGATAATTTCACATCAAGTTGATGTGATGTGTTCAAGTGATGTGTCAGTTTATAAAGGCACCGTGGAACTTAAAACTTTATTTCATGTAGTATCTAAGCATCAGGTAGAATTACTGATGCACTTACTATTAGTAGCCTTGCCTTCTGATATTGTTTCTGAGATTTCCTGAACTTCCTGATAACAGATCTCTCCCTAAGGAGCAGAATTAGTTCTTTTGCATGTGTGTCTTGACAGACCTGTAAGCATTTACCTGATTCTGCTCTGTGGTGCCACTGTGCTTCTTGTGTCACATTTGTTTACATGGAGCTGTAGAAATAATCTATTTCACAATTTCAAAAAATTGCCACCAACATGACACTGCATGATACAGATGAACGTAATGAATTTTTAAGCACAGCTATTAAGTGCTTGTATGAATTTTTTTGGGTCTGAATGACATATGAAGAAAGAATTTATACATATATAAAGTTTTTCCATAAACAAAAATTTAATGAATTAGATGTGTGAACCTTGCCAGCAAATAAATTTAATTTAAAATTTGACTAAAGTAAATTTCATTGTCTTTTTTTTCTTCTCCTTTCACAGATCCATGGCACCATGAGGGTTATCCTGGAACCACTGATTGGAGACATGCCCCTAATTGGAGCACTATCCCTTTTTTTCCTTAGGAAACCTGTAAGCACTTTTATCTCCCTTTGCAGTCTTTTTAGGGTGCTGATGATGGTAGTTAAAAAATGATGGAACAAGAATTAAGCAGCAAAAGGAAAGAGTTTAGGAAATCACTGTTTGCTTGAACTTTGACAGATAAGGACTGGAAAAATTTTATGAATGCTAGCAGGATCCAAGATGGATAATAATTACCTTGGAATTTGGAAGTGTGTTTTGTGAAAGCTGTCAAACTTTTCTTACAAGTCCTATGGGTAAGGAAAGATAACAGATGCCATCTAGATTGGTTGTAAAAAAACTTTTGCTACTGTTCTCATAATATTCTGTAGGTCTAACTTAAAAATTCCCAAAATCTGTGCAAGGTTGTTAAGAAAACCAATGCTGGTGTTAGCACAAATTAAAATGGGAAATTACCCACCTACTGTGAAGTTTTTTCCTACATAGCAAGTGGCAATTTCTATTACGTTTATCAGTGACCCAAGTATGAGGGGGATGAAGCACATAGTGAGATGGAATTGGAATTCAAAATAATCATGATAGCAGCAAAAGTGGAAAGCAGAGAGAAGGTCATAGGCCAAAGTGCCTGTTTGGGCAGGAATAACAGGGAAACAAAGGTGAGCCAGCAAGGTCTGGCTGGTATGAAAATGATACAGCCAAACTGGCATGTGTAAACAAGAGACCAGCCCTCAAATACTTCCAGTTTTAGGCACAGCACTTCACCAAATCTTTTTATAAAATTATGAAGGATAACAAAAACTGATGGAAGAGAGACAACAGCATTGAATGGGAGGGTGCAATACAATAATACACATTGCACTTGGCTGGTGGAAAATTCTTTGATGGTGTGTGTATGTGTGTGAGAGGCACTTCCAGCAATTTGAAGTTTGGTGCTGCCTTTAATAAGTATCCATAAGAGCTTAAGAGAAAATGTGAACAATGTGGAAATTCTTATGCTCCACAGACTTCTTTAAAGAAATTAATATTTCCATCTCTTATTTGAAAGTATATTTTCCATTGGACGCTTTCCTTGAAGATGTTCTAATTAAACATTAAAACTTCCTATGTCAAGGTCTAACAGTTTCAGACTGGCAGATCACAAATTAAAAGTGCAGGGGTTTAGACACTTTGAAGCATCACGAAGTGATCATCTTGGTTTCATCAGCAGTCTGAAACTCTGAAAAGTTGATTTAGGCTTGGGGGGGTGAGAGTGAATTCCTCAACAGCTTTAGGAGGTATGCTGTTACTTTGTTCAAAGAAATCACACTTTTGTGATACAGTTCTTTTGAACAAATGTCCCATGATAAATTTTTGCTACCATGTTGAAAAATAGGTTTGGTTTTAGATGTTTATGTGTGGCCTAGAAAAAACTTACGTCACTTGTGTGTTTGTGTGACTTGTTTCATCTGTCTAGAGAAACCATGTGTGCTTGGGTAGAAGGAATGGAGACTTAAATCTCAGTAAAATATGCAAGAATTTGGAAATATTTTGTACCTGATTTAGTCAGTGTTTCTGTAAAAGTGAATTAGTTCATGCAAAACTGGTAAAACATCATTGCTCTTATTTGGAAATAGTTGAGAAACTACATTGGGATGAACCAAATTGGGATTTCCAGAGATTTCTTTGAAATGAGCCTAAACACAAGGAGACGTCTGCTTAAGTTTCACTTCATTTTTAATCTGTGGCTGAGCCATGACTGTAGGAACAACTGTTAATCTTCATGTTTATCCTAACAAAGTAAGCATGGCCCTGAAAAGGATTGAATGCTGTCTTATGCTGGTTTGCACTATGTAATTGTTAGCATACTCTCTGATATAATTTTGCTATGTAATCCTCTCCTAAACAACTTCCATATACAGTACAGTCCCCAGCTCATTCCAGGGTCCATACAATAAACAAGTTAGATGCAAACATTCTGGTTTAGAGGAGCAGGGAGAAAAGTAGAGCTGTGTGGACAGAGGTGCTGCCTCTTTTTGCCCTACAGGAATAACATTTCTCCATTGTCTAGATGTGGTTTGTGTTGTCTCTCTCAGCTCTGTTTTGTACAGTCCTTCTGCAAAGCCATTCTGACACAGTGCTGGAGCCATGACCTGACCCAGAATATCTGCACTGCCCTGGGGTCCCTCCTGCAGATGCTCCTGTTGGTGCCTTCTGGGGGAGAGATGGGAAAGCTGGCAGTGGCAGGAGGAGAGATCAGCCCCAGGAATCCTTAGAAGCAGCTCCTGGCACTGCTGTGCTCCCCAGCATCCTGCTCTGGTAGGAGGTATCCAAGCCTTCCACTTCTGGTAGTCCCAGAGCCTTCTCCAGTGGATTTTAACTCTGGTAGCTGTGCCCACTCTTCTTTAAGTGTGACATCTACAAAGTGCTTAACTAGGACAGCTTGCGCCTGAGAGAAGAAACTGAAAACATGTCAAGTGAAACACTCCTCATTTGGGGTCAGTTTGTGAACTTTGGGAAATACTTTGTCCATAGTAATTTTGTCTTTTGTCTTACCCCTGACACTTTATTAATAGGACAAAAAAAGGATGGGAGGTAGAGCAGAGTATCAGCTTGGACTAAAAGACAAGCCCTCCCCAAAAGTATTCAGTTACAAAAATGCTAAAAGTGTTTTTCACCCTCCTTTCATTTAAAAACTAAGGTAGTGGTCAAGGTCTGAGCAAACCTAAGGGTGAATGGTTAAAATAATCTAAGATAGGCCATTACTTTGACAGTTATCCATGGCTGTTCAGCTTTTTCTGAACAGACTTCTCTCACCACCACAGTGTGTTTTTTCAGTGTCTATTTTTCTAACTTCTGTAGAAAAATGTAAAATAAAGCTTATTATAACAAGGACCAAATTCTGTTCTCTTACTAGAGAGCAAATGGCTGCAGCCAAAGAAAGCCTTTCTTAAATATTTTTGTTAGAAGAGAAGAGGAATTAGCTGGCAGCTGGCATTAGATTTTGTTCTCATATTTTCCAGTCTAAAGTAACTGGCAACAATTCCTCTTGCTCTGTATCATCTGTTTGCTGGACTTAATGACTATAAAAGGCAACATGGCCTATGAGCTTACCAGTCTCATATTTCTGAGTAATACATAAAGTTTTTGATCTTTCAAGAGTTCTTACATCTTATGAAACTTTCTATATACTGTATTTTGTTGTTGTTAAATTGTTATTATATGAAGAAGGTACTAAAAGTTTCATCAGCTTATTTTATAAATCCAAATATGTAGGACATTTCAAGGGAGGGAAATATGTGCATTCTAATGTTTGAAGTGGTCTTTTAAATCTCTGAGTGTCAGTGCTAGAGAGAAGGTGGCACTGGATTAACAGTCAGGATTTGTGAGATTCTTTGCATTTTCTCACTATATTAACATTATGTATATTTACCAGATAGTTGGTTCTCAAAGTTTTAGCTATCATTTTACTTTTATCATGAATCAGTGCACAGTTATTTTGATTTCCTGTTCAGTTATAGAAGTTTATATGGCTTATAGTTGTACTGTAAATGGGTAATTTTCAACAGCTTGTTCAGTGGCACACTCAGAATTGAGGGTGTGTCCTAACCCAACCATTTTCTATTAATAAAAGCCAAAACCCTCCCAATAAGGCAAACACATAAAAATACTAATGTTCCAAAAAGAACAATGGCTGGAAAACAGGATGTCTTCCAGGAAAAATGGGCAGCTCTTCCAAAGCTCTCATTTTCAGATTCACAATTTTGTCTTCTACTTGATGATTTGAGTACTGCTCTCCTTCTGCTCACTTTACAGATTGATTCTGTCCTGTAGTTTGATTAATTTTTTATAAGGCTTTATTTCACTTAATATTTTCTCCCTTTGGAGAACTGCCTAGATGGGACTTTGAAAATTATAAGTCCTAATGAAAATTAGTCTCAAAAAGGAGTGCTTGCAGCCATAATGAGTCCAGTGAAATGGCTGGAAATAAACAAAATGGTTATGTAGAATGTACAGAATTCTTCTAGAACATGTGGGACTGTCAGGGTGGTGGAACACCTGGGTAAATGCTGATGCACAGCTACTGTTAGAATAACATTTATTAAGAATTATTCTTGTTGCTTATGAAGTGAATGATTTTCACTGCTACTCAGCATACTTAAAATTTGCTACAACTTACATTTTTTCTCAGTGATTTTAGATTTTGGGATGTTTTAAGGGCCATCACAGTTGGTGTTTCCACAGTACCTTACTCTTTTCTCCCTGTGCCCTCCCATTCAATGCTGTTGTCTCTCTTAAACCAGTTTTGAAACTTCTGCTGCTGGAGGAAGCTGGCTAAGGGACATGAGTTGGCAGGATATTAAACACCATAAGAAAAGCCCAATTTCCTGTCCTTCAGATGTATTTTAGTTGCCTGAGCCAGCTCACTAAAGTCAGGAGACTGGTGTCAGGGTGTGAACCAAAACGCAGACTGGTAGAAGGGTAGGAAGGAGTAGAGAAGGAGGAGAGAATTGGCTTGAATAAAGCTGTGAGTGGCTGACAGTGTGGAGAACAGCAGGTGCACTGGATTTGTGCAAAGTCAGCTGTGATCCTGCTTCTGGTCCCTTCAGCTCACTTGCCTGCTGTGTCTTCTACCCCCTCAAGTACACATCTTACCTCTCGAAGTTTTCTCATTGCAATCTTCAGAGAGTTACCACTGAAAAACTTTGAAACACCATTTCTGTGCAGAGATATGCTGTGTTTCCTGCACAAACCAGTGGGAATGCTACAGCACCTACTCTCTGCAGTGTTGTTTGAAAGGTTGAGTTTATTATATATTTCCTGGGAGATACACTGGATAATGTTACATATTAAATTATTACAGCAATGCCAGCACTTGAGTGTTGTAGGTGGTGATGGGCTTTGCTCTACAAACAAACAAATTGTACCATGTCTGGTATGGCCTTTCACAAGCAACAGTAAAGGGCATATTAGTTCCCTTCTTGTAAGACATTCCTGGGAAGAATCACATCTTATCCCATGGATTTGTATCCTCATGGCCTGTAGTAGAGCTTCAGTTTTTCTACAAAAGTATTGCACTTCCATAACTCATTTAGCAGGAAGCTGTTAATCAGCATTTTAAAATATGCTGTAGCTTCTCTTCTGAGAATTAATATTGTTTATGGCAGCCAAATCAAGCCACAAGGTTGGCAGTGTTTAGAGGCTGCTTTTTGTATTTCTGTGAGCTTTATTTATGGCCCTATGTATTCTACATTCCAGTACATATTTTTGCCTTTGTAAAGGTTTCTAGGGTCTTGAGAACACCCAATGTGCATAGAGATGCTTATTAGTTTTTAGCCTATCTTTTCTTATTGGCTGAAGGGGTTTATTTTTTAATCTGATTTTTTAACCTCTTCCAAAATATGCATTGTGTTACTTCTCAGTACAGAGCTTTGGTAAGATGTGAATTTCTTGGCTTTCAGGCAGATAACGAAATTTGTTTTCACCTCTCTGAGCAAAGGAAGAATTGTAAGAGGTTTGAGTCACAAGACACACAGACTACTTCATTGGAAAGTGTAACTGGTGTCTGGAATCTGCCTTTGTGCAGTGAGCTGCTGGGTAGAGTCTGCAAGGCACATCACCTCTCTAGCTGCAGTGTGTTGTGGAAAGGCACCATCGTTTCTGGCTTCTGGCACAATTTCATTTACTTACAAATTCTGCACACAGTTTTTCCAGTGTTCTGGAAAATTGTTCTGTTAGTTCTGCTGCAGAGAACCAGCTGGCATTCTCTGAATTTAGCTAAACTAAGAGAATTATGCATTGCTTAAAATGGTGACAGAGGAGGAAATCATATTGTTAAGCTATTTTTTAAATATGGAAAGTTTTTAGGTTTGGTGCTTCATAAAAGATTCATCAGCTGGGAGTCCTTTGCTTGCTCCCTTTTCCTCCAAAGGACTCTTCAGTTAGTTATGATGGCAACATTGCTGTAACTTCTGTCAGAACCACATTAGGGAGTCCTGTTCTTCTCCAGCAAGTCATGGCATGGCAGTGCCCAAAATACAGAGTGAAAACCCCTTGTTATTTTGCTGGACTGTGGCTGGGGGCTCTCTCCTGCTTATGGAGAAATTTTTTGCCTCCTTTCTTCTCACTCTGCTGTGAGTATGTCTGCTGTCAGGGTTATTTCTATACTTTGGCAGATATAAAGATGTTGGGTTTTTTTTCCCCTGAGTTGCCCTTTTATGTTTAGAAACCAAGAGCAGACTTGAAACAACTTTATTGAAAGGAACGATGCGGTGAGGACAGGGGGAGATAGAACACTAAAAAAAACAGAAGAGGAGAAAACAAAAATAATTTCTCCCTAATACCTGTAGACCATGATTAGAGTGTGTTTTACTGCTGGGTGCTTCTGGTAGAACTGGAAAGGAAACTCTGTGGTGGGTGAATGCCACAAACTTTATCTGACAGGGGAATTTACCTTTAAAGTCCAAACAGTGAAAGCTTGATTATGGCAGGAGTTTGAAGGCTCATATTCTTTCCAAAACATTTAATGGCTTAAGATTTATTTGCAAAGCTTTTTTAATAACCCTGTAAAGTTCTTAGCTGTAATAATGTTTTTTTAATTTATGAGCTTCAGCTTCAAATGGAAGAGGATTTGTCTTTAACATTTCTGAAATTGGTCTTTGTATTTATTCCTGTACATTAAGTGGATGAAGAGAATTTCTGATATTATATGTATTTCTTGTCTAAATAACCACTCTTGGGTGCAAACATCTTGGGTTTTTGTGTAATTGTTTTTCCATGTTTCATGCTGTAAGGACTGATGATGGAATGAATGGGTAGACTTGTTTTTTAGCAGAGGTGTGTAATAATCAAAATATTGACAGTGAGGTTGTATCATAGACTCTGTTTTGTTTCATAGGCCATGTTGCAACCTTTTGAAATGCTTTTTAGTCACATCAATGCAAAGTGTCACTTCTCAGTGGCATCTCTTTGGTTGTTCTTGGCTTTCTTTAGGGCTGTGGCAGTTACTGCAGAAACCACTGTGATAAATGTTTCAGTCCAGTGCAGGAGATGTTTCTCAATGTTGAATTTCAACATGCATTGTGTTGCTCAATGCATTTATTCAGTGAAGGCTGTTTAGGAGGCAGCACAGGACATACTGTGTTAATTGCTGTATGCAGTACACTGAACAAAATATGAAAACAAAAGGAAATGCAAATCTTTTCTCATTTGCTATTTAATCTGAAAACATCATTATGTAAAACTGTTAAATACAGGATGCAGGTATGAGCACCTCAGGATAGAGACCACTTTTGGAAGGTATTTATGGTGTCCATTTGCTTCTATTTTGCCTACAAATAAAGAAAAAATAAATCATATAATAAACTAAGTTCTTTGTCTTAAAATAGTATAAAATTACGTCTTCTAAAGCTTGGTAGACTGCATAGCTTTTTAAAGTGTCTCATAATGTACAGTCAAAACTTGTGATTAGAACAAGAGAATTAGTCTGAATACTCAATTTGTGGTTAGTCTTATCAGCTACTACCAAGCTACTTTTTTGCTATATTACTTAAATATCTGTGGGTTTGCATGATTGAGGAAGTAGTATAAAACTGAAATTATTCACACTAAGTTGGAATTTTCATCCTGGTTCAATTTTTTGTTTCTTAACTTTTTTTTTCCAGATTTAAGATAAGGAGGAGATTTGAGAGCATATACTAATAATTTGCACAATTAATTTTTAAAGTGGAATAGTTTTCCTAAATGAAAATGTTCTGTGTTCTAGCTCATAGTTTGTTTTTGTAGAACTGTACAACTAAAGCTTACATACCAATGTAAAAGAACCCATTTTGCAACAAATTATTTTCAATAAATAATTGATTTTTACATTTGTAAATTAAAAACCTCATAGCTTTAAATTCATAAATTCATGTAGAAACAAATTATAGAACCTCAAAAAGGAAGAATAAAAAGACTGTTCAGTATGCAGTATGGGTTGTAGCTAAGAAATTATTGCCTTCTGAAAGGCAGTACTTCCATTTAGCCTTGCTAGTAGTTCATAAATAAAGGAGCATTAACCTTTTCTCACTAAAATCCTGCTAGTGGATTAGAAATAGAAATAGAAAGTGGGCAAAACTAGTTGTAAATGAGGTATTAAAAAAGATATTGAATACAAAGTGGTCCTGAAGCCAGTGATAGCTTTGTGCTTTCACCTAAAGAAGGAATCAGTCAAGAAAATCACAATCTCTGTAGAACTTCTGAAGAATTTTTTCACTTTAGATTCTTACAGTCTGGTTTCATCCATAACAAATGTAAATGATCAGGTAGATGGCTTGGTCTGAGTTTAGTCTGAAACAGAATCTCTGACTTTCTGGGGAAACTACTGGGTGGAATTATCCCATGATGGAGAAATATGGAAATTTTCTGCCCCAAGGAAGGTGACTCCTATCCCATCTGCAGATTTGCAGCTGTGGGACAGATCTGGGGCCAGTGTAGCAGAGGAGGGCCTGGCACATCCAAGCCAGCAGAGCCTGAACTGCCCTGAAGCACCAGGAGAAAGGGGAGGTGGTCACTTCTGAGAGACTCCTGGCCCCATGTCCCATCCTGACCTGTTTTCTCTTGAGGTTTGTGCTTGCCTGGACCTCAGGTTCAGCATGTTGTTACAGCTTGCCTGGCCTCAGACCATTGCCCACTGCTGCTCTTCCACGTGGGGATCAACCCCACTTCCAGGGTGTTGAGACCTGGAGAACATGAAAGGTGACTGCAGTGTGGCTCTGGAGGCAAATCAAGGACACAGGGGCTCAGGTGGTGAGATCCATCCTGCTGGTAAGGTTGAGGAGGCAAGAAAGTGATTGGGAGTAGCCAGGAGGGAGTCATGAACAGGAAATCATGGAAACCAAGGCAATAATCTCTGTGATCAGAAGGTTGGCTGGGTGGATAAGGGAGAAACTATGGATACAGCTTACCTTGACTTCAGTAAAGCTTTGACACAGCCTTGTGCAACATCCTCCCAGGTAAACTGCTAAGTACAGAGGAGATAAATGGGCAGCTTGGTTGAAAAATGGCTAAACTCTTCAGGGTCAGTGAGCTGGGGTCAGCAACATGAAGTTTAGCTGGAGGACCATCAGTAGTGGTTAAAACCTGGGGCCAGCACAAATTCATGGCTGTCCTGGATTCTGGGACAGAGTGTGCTCTCAGCAAGTTTGCTTGCTTAAAACTGGAAGGAGTGCTTGATACACCTGATAGTTGCACCGCTGTTTAGAGGGGCTTTAACAAGCTGGAGAAATGTGCCAGCAGGAATCTCTTGAAGTTCAACAAATGGGAATGTAAAATCTTGTGCCTAGAGAGGAGTAACCCTGTCTCCCATGTCAGTCTGGGGGCTGACTGGCTGGAAAGCAGCTTTGCTGAAGAAAATACAGGCTGATTATTTGGATAGAAGGGGGAAGAGAAGTCAGAAATGTGCACTTATGGCAAAGAAGGCCAACAGCATCCTGGGCTGCAGTGGAAGCGTTGCCAGCTGGTTGAGGGAGATTTTCCATTCTCCACAGCACTGGTGAGGCACATCTGGAGTGCAGTGTAGGGTTCCCCAGTACAGCAGAGACAGGGACATGCTGGAATAAGTCCAGTGGAGGGCCACAAAAATAATGAAGGTACTGGGCATCTCTCATGACATCATGCTCCAGTCCCTTAATCATCTTCCTCATGCCCAGGACAGCCTGAGCCCTGTTTGTGGCAAGGGCATGGTGCTCATGTAGGTTCTTGCAGTAGGTCCCATGATTTGTGTTGCCTTTTGTTCTGGAATATCTGGTTATTACATCTTACTTTTTTCCTTGAAAGGATAATGATTTCCTTTTTCCTTGCTTAGTTGTTTGTTACAGGTAGGCTTGGTAATATTGTTCATAGATAACATTGTTGAAATATTTGCCACCATTAATAAAGTGTATTAAACAATATACAGTGTTCCTTATATGAGTTAATCTATTATGTCTTATCTTTACTGGAAGTATTCACAAAGGAAATCACTAATTAAACTATTAATAGATCCTTTGTAAAAGAATGGTATGTGCTATTTTTAAAAAAGAAAGTGAAGTTGGGGTGATGATTCTCATCTGTTTGTGAAAATACACAACATTTGTTCTTGCAGAGGTTTGTTGTTTTGTTTTAGCATTCAGCTGGACTGCCACAATTAGTTTCTTAACTGAGGAATATCAAAATCCTTTTCTCATGCAGTTAGATTGAGTGAGTTGGATTTGGAAACATGTTGGTAACTGGATGGGTTTGGGTTTATGTGTTGCTTAAATACTCTGGTAACTTCTGTGAAGTTAATTGAAATAATTCAGTGAAGAGAGAACTAAGAGAACTCAGATCTATTGGTTTTGTTATCTAGAATTAGAATATTATAGGATCAAAAAGGATGTTTTAAATTAGTTTTTAATGGCAGCAATCATGAAGCAGAATAGGTACCTTTATACAGCATAATATTCTGCAAAGATTTTCAGTGACAAAGTATGCATGGCCTAGCAACGAGTTATCCCTTTTAATTATTTCTGACAATTTTTCTCTCTTTGATACTTAATCCTGTTGAAACCTTTCTTCTTTATCAGTGGTAAAATGAACTTCTGCCTTGAAAACAGCCTCTTATGTTTGAAAGCTGTTATCACATCTTCCTGCCACCTTCTTAATCCCAATTCTTCATTCTTTCTGTTGACTACCTCTTCTAGATCTCTTATTTTCCTGGTCTCATGTGGGGTTCTTTTTCAGGTTATTATAATTTGCAAATGCATGTTAATGATTGTTCATCTCTAACAGGTCTACGGTGACCCCAGAAATATTTCTCCAGAAAATAAGATTACATTTCATTATTCTATATGGATTGTATGGAGTAGATCCTGTGTATTTGTGTATATTGGGGGTGTATATTTATATGAAGAGTGGATAAGAGACTGGTAAAAATTTTTATAACATTAAAAAATGTATCTAAAAATTCTTAAAAAAGGAAGAGTTGTTTTGTTTGTTTGTTTGACAAAATCCTGGAAACTGTTTAATTCTCCACTGATCAGAATATGTAGCAATTGTGTTTATTTCTTCAGTATTACAAATTCTAAGCTGCTTTTCTTTTTTTTTCCTGTCATTTTTTCCCCCCTCCCTCTTTTCTCTGCAATTCACAGCTTTTGGAAATTAACTGGACTGGACTGACCAATCTTCTGGATGTTCCAGGACTGAAGTGAGTATACCTAAAGCAGTGTTTGATATATCTGCACCCCAATAAAGCCCAGAGAATCTCAAGACCATAAATTGAATAGTTTCTAGGTTGGATGACTCTGAGCAGTTTTCTCTTAATGTAGAATTATATGAAATTGCTCAATTTGCAGAAGGTAGTGATTTCACCACAAGTCAAAGTATGCAAAAAATATATCTAGTAGATCATGTTAAAATAGTTTGAAAATGTAATTTATAATGTACTTCTTTTAGTGTTCTCAGCCTTTCTAGAATCTTATGAATTTCCTATCTGCCATCTCCTATGATCAGAGCCTTCCTTTCATGCCAGTGAGTTAATGACATCTTGTTTCTTGGCTTTGTATGCCAATCCATCTCTATTTGCTTGTGTAAAGGTAGTTAGAAGTACCTTAAGACTATTCAAACTAAATAAAGTTTCTAATATCTTCAAGTGTTTACTTTTAAAGCTTTCAGTTTATTATGTGAAGATCAAGCGGAGTATCAAAATATTCACTGTATATAGCAATAAAATGTGTTAGCTTATTCAGAGCTTTTCCTAATTCCACATGATAAAATCCCAAATTAAAAAGCATAATAGAGGTGCAAATCAGGCTGCTTTCAATCATTATAAACCTGATTAAGTTAAATCCATTAATATATTCATATTTATCAGGTTTTAATAGTTACCCAAGGGCTTTTAATATGGAGACAATGGCAAAGGAGATAATGGTGGATCTGATACACACTTGGATTTTGTGACTAGCCCTTTTTATTAGATGCCATACTCTCAAGAGTTGGCTGACTCCAGAATTATTTTTATTGTTTCAAAACAGGAGTTTGAATTTAGTTATTAAATTAATCCCTTAGTAATCAATTGCATGACTGAAGTGAATTTTGCTTTCCTTAGACACGTGGAGCCATTGCATGGAATCCCAGCTGAACAGTTTGAAATTAGAACTTGCATTAAGTAGGTTAATGGCTCCAAGAATTTCTTATGTTTCAAGTCTGTCTCTGAGGAAAGAGGTTTTCGTGATGAGTGAGAGAAAATGGCTTCCAAAATACAGCTCCTGAGTAATAATTCCCCTTTTTGATATAACACGACTAAATTTACATTTAGCACTTAACTTTACTAGGCTCCTGAGACTCACATCCTGCTACATATTTGCCTGACTGCAAACACAAAACCTCAGATGTAAACAAAGTCTAGCTAAATATCTCAAGTTTATGGTTTCCAGAGCAACCAAACTTGGCCACATATGCACAAACCAGTGCCACCTAGACGTGGTATAGTTTCTATAGTAACTGTGACTGGGGTGACTCATGCTCTGCCTTGCCAAGAGGTTTCTTTGGTGCTGAATTTGTTTTTCTTATCTGTATAGATAAGTTGTGTATTTTGGTCTGACAACTTGACATATTGTAGTTGTTATAAACAATGATGAACAAGAAATTGCTGCCGCCACCTTTATTATCCTATGGCTTTTGGCTGCACACTGAACTGCTTATTGTACTCTGCTTGCAAATGTCTGCTACTAATTGAATTTCAGCATTAGCTGCTGGCAGCTTCTCTGTCAGCTGTTAACTAATTTTTTATTGCTTTTCCTATATGACTTCACAAAGGAGAAGGACATACAAGGAATTCATATTCCATCATTAGTATAGCTTGTGGAGAAGTGGAATTAAAATCTCTGTGTGAAGAGGAGACAGGATGTGAGAATACTCAGGTGCTTTCAGGAAGGGATGTGGTTGATGGGAAGATGTTTGGGTTGCTTGAGACACAGTGAAAACACTCAATGCAGTCAGAAATTTGCTGTGTCTGCAGTATGAATAAAGATAGCACAGGAAAAATACACAACTGGTAAAAATTAGGTAGAGATAAGTAGAGAGCAATACAAAAGAGTAGGCAACTAGCAGTTATTTTTCTACAATGAAATTGAGCTTTTGAAGACAGTCTTATAAACTATATGAAACATTCTACACTTCTTTCCTTTTTTGGACTGAAAAAATAATTGTACATAGAATCATTGACTAAAGTTTTTTGATCTTAGGAAGCTGGTTTTTAATGATGCATCAACATAAGGGTTTATATTAATGCATCTTTCTCTGTTGCTTGCAGTGTTTTGTCTGTTTTCCATAGATCAGACCACTTACTTTAGATAACAAAAAATGCAAAAGATTGTCATTTTTGCCTTGTATTCATGAGGAATACTTTGCATCTAGGTGCACCCCAGCTGGCTAATACTGGATGAGATTTAAACAGCTTGAAAGCATCATGTTGTTTTAGAATTCATTTAATTCATTAGTTAGTGGCATGCAATCTTTAGTGTTCTTTTTCAGCTCCATATTTAAAGTTAGGGTATCTGCTACCTCCTAGGAGTTCAGTTTCTCTAGGTAAATCTTGGTGAAACTTTATTAACACTGCCTCATTTTTCTCAGGTGTTTTTTGTGAAATTCAAGTAGTAATGGGATAGAATTATGAGACTGACCTCTGGAATCAGTTGGGGTTTGGTTCTGGCATAAAGAATTGTGAGTCCTCCAAGTACTTGGGCTGTGTTTCTTTTATTTAAGGAGATTTGCTGCAGCTCTATTTGAACATTAGTCACTCTCTGAACCTTATGCTAGTCCAGAGTATTTACACCTGTATTTACACCTGTGATCACATAAAGTTTGTGATTTTAATGAAACACTAGAGAAGAGCAGGGCAAGCTCTGGTACCATTGCTTTCCTTGCACAGCTCCTTTGCTTTCTGTCACTTGATTTTCTCCATTAGTCATCTGTTCTTAAGGGACTGAGCATAAAGGCAGAGCTTTCTCTTCTTACCAAGTAGGGACGCTAACAAAAGCAGGAACAAAAAAGCTTACCTGGTCTCTATACTAGAGTGTTGTCATTAGACTTGAATTTTGAAAAGTGTGATTGGTGCTTGTGTGGTTACCATCACTTCAGCTTTGGTTTGGTTTTTCTTTTCCTTTTAATGTTAACACTGGTTGAGATGTTTATCTTCAATTTTTTGTCACCTCTTGACAAAATAATGAATTCTATTTTCTTGGCTCATTTCAGAGAGCATAAACTGAAAGCGAGAGGTTTGGCAGAATGAAACTTTAAAGTTTGAAAAGCAGTATGTTAAAATGATAGCTACGTGAAGCTACTCTTCAAATAACATGTAGTATTTGTCTTAAAATTTACTGAAACTGAATTTCTAGGGTTCACATAGAATGACAACCTCTGTAAATGTGATTGGATAAGCTCTGCATGAAAGGGAGGAGAAGGAAGACTCCTTAGGGCACATGTGAATTAACTCAGAAGTTGAGTGGAAACTTTTTTCCTCTGAGCAATATCTTAACATTATCCACTGTTTCCTCTTTCTAACCAGAAGCCTGCACAGACCTGTCCATTGGTTTTGATGCAGCCTTGAGCTTCTTCTGTTCCTGTTGTTCTGAGCACCATTACAGTCAGCCATGTTGCATCATGTATTGTAGTTACCTGGATTTCCAGGGGCAGCCAAGGGCTTGCAGGCTGCTCAGGTTTCAAATCTGGGCATTGAAAATCAGATGTGGATTTGGCATGAAAATCAGTGTGCATTTCTAGTGGGCCAAATTGTATTTAATGGATTTGTTCTGCTGCTCATCTCTAGCATAATGTTAATTGCTCACCACTACATTTTCTTTCCAAATGAAACTGTAACTCATATCATGTTTCACTGCAGCTTTTGTGTTTTTATATGCTAGCTCCTGAGTCAGAGTTATTCCCAGCTTCAGATTCAGTCTTAGAAAACTTCACAAGGTGCTCACACAGAAGTGCTTCATCCAAAAAAAGTTCCAAGTAATCAAATATTATCTGCATCTTGATTTGACAAAGACTGTAAAAAAGGAATCATGGAGTGTATTTAGGAGGAGAAATCATAGCCCCACCAGTTTAGTGAGAATGTCCCTCTGCAGTTCAGAGTATCTCAAGTATTGTTGTAATGACCTCTCTGAATCTTTGGGCATCCTCCTGGGATGTCCTGGGTGCTTGTGTTCTGTGTTCTGCCTTCTCCCTGTGCAGGCAGTGTGTGCAACCAGTGCTGTTGGTGTGACAGTGATTTGTTGTCAGTTCAGACCTGAGCTGGATGACCTTGTAGCTTAGGAAATTGTTCTCTTCTCTGTGTTTGTGGAGGGGTGTGGGGTTGGGTTTTATGTGATTCATTACCAGTGTGGTTGCACTGCCCCTCCCTTTTCACTGGACAGAACCAGTTTTGCTTCCCTAGACTACGTTTTACTGTTTTACACATTGTGTTCTGTGTGTCTGTGGTTTAAGTGATGGTCCTCCCAGCTCAAGAGGACAAGTGGTTTCATAACAACACAGGAAGGGGTCGCCAAACTTGCAAGGACAGATAAATCATTATTGAAGGACAAAAGTAATTAAACAGTTACCATCTGCTTGGTTGTATGCATTAGAGGCAAGAGCACTTATGCAATTCCTTTTTACCCAGGCTGCTTTTAAAAGGCAAGGGTGAGGGGGGAAATTTGGCTGTGGCAGGAAAATGGGAACTTTATATTCATCCCTGTGGTTTCTGCTGTTCAGTGTCAGCTGCTTCCACCTGGTGGCCGTTTGGGCAAGAATCCTTTATTTTAATTTTACAAACCAGATCTGACTTCGGCTCTCCCAGGAAGGCAAATATTTTCTCCATTTAGGTTGTTAAGCAGCAAAAGGAATATTTTTTTAAAGTAACTGAGGATTCTTTTCTCCAACAGTGGCTTATCAGATACAATAATATTGGATATCATATCCAACTACTTGGTCCTTCCAAATAGAATTACAGTCCCCCTGGTCAGTGAAGTGCAGATTGCTCAGCTGAGGTTTCCTATACCAAAGGTAAGCAGGTTTCTGTCAACAGCAGTAATTGGGCATTTGGTTTCTTCTGTAGTAACTGTTCAAGGCAATGTGGAGGAATTTTGAAATACAGTTACTGCACTGGTACAAGTTGCTGTGAGTTCCATCACTGATAATAACTGATTTAATTTATAAACAATTTCTGTGAAGTTAATGTTTCAAAAGACCACCAAGAAAGATTTATTTACTTATTCATTTATTTATTCTTTTTAAAAAAATCTTAAACATATTACTTTTACAATCACTAGATTGCTACAATCTAGTTTAACTGTATAGATAAAAAAGTAGCATGTGTTTTATGTTATCGTGGAAAGTTACTATTAGTGTGCTTCACTAAACAGTTGTTGCTATGTTTTGCTACTCACTTCCAGAAACCTGATATTTCTTGATGTAACTGGCATGTTTCTGATGGCTGATGACAGTTTTTCTTTTCAGGAGTCTCTTGAGTGCTAGGTCTGTTGAGTGTGTGGATCAGCACTGATATCTTCTATTTACAGTATGTCCAAAATAAGTTTCATGTTAAGGAAATGGCAATGGAAATTATAAAACATCTTTGTGTAAATGGTGATGACATGGAAGCTCTCAGATTACTAAACAAACTCATCTTTTCTTTTCTCAGGGTGTTCTAAGGATACACTTTATTGAAGCTCAGGACTTAGAGGGGAAAGATACTTATCTAAAAGGGATTGTCAAAGGAAAGTCAGATCCTTATGGAATCCTCCGTGTGGGCAACCAAATTTTCCAAAGCAAGGTCATCAAAGAAAATCTCAATCCAAAATGGAATGAAGTTTATGAGGTATAACCAATAAAAATACCTTGTTTTATGTTCTTCTTTATGTAAGAAAAAAAAGAAGAAATATCCTCTACTTTTGTTAAAGAGGTTATTAAGGGGTGTCCTTAAGGAGCTTCTTGATATCTCCCTCTAGAAGCCCAAAGTTCTGTAACAAAACAGAAATTCTCCCTTTATTTATTTATTTATATATATATATATAAATATTTTTTTTCCTTTTTTTTTTTTTGTCTAGACTGAGCATCAGTAATTCTGAAAAAGTAGTTTGGACTTTTAGAGCTGCCATTGACAAATTTTATCTGAAAAGCTCTTAAAATTGCTCTACTCTCATTAAATTTAATTTTTAAAAGCATTTGCTTACTAATGTATTTTACTGTACAAAGTTAGTGCAGTTCAGTGTTTTACTGTTATTATGCCATTTAACCCAGCTGGTCAGTTTTACTGATAATGCCCTCTCACTGAACTTCCAGGCCTTAGTGTATGAACATCCAGGACAGGAGCTAGAGATTGAGCTCTTTGATGAAGATCCAGATAAAGATGACTTCCTGGGGAGGTAAATGTTATGGAGAAGATGTTTGTATGTATTGGAAAGAGATTAAATATTGTAATTTTTCTTCAGTTATTATTTTTATTTTATTGCAGTTGTTCTGCTATCTAATTTTATTTATAAATCAATTATCTTGGTAGTAAGTAGTTTCCTAACTACTTCATGTGTGTAAATTCATTTATATGCAAATGTGCCTGGGTGTGTATATACACATCTATATGTTTACATCTTTTCTGAAAAAAGCAGGTGAGTATTGTGGGTACCCAGAATTGTGCCCTAGCTTCTTTAATGTCTGTGAGCTAGCACTAAGTCTTAATTCTTTCTTCAGGCAAAGTTAATATAGTTTTATAGCTCTGTATCTTCTTCATCTTCATAGCTTCTAAATGACTGTCTTGAGTTTGTTTTTCCTCTTAAGAGCTGATCTTAACTATTTGATTAAAGAAAAAATTTTACTGTAATGCTTTTACAAACATGACTCACTCTTTGACTCCATAGGCCATAGGTGTTTGGTCATAAACATTTCATGGGTTTAGCCAGCTTCTTTCTCCAGTAATTTGTCACCTTTATTTCTTGCAGAGTTTTGGAACTTCCCATTGTTGCTTTCCATAGTAGAACTCCCTTGTTTTTCCAGCTCCTCCTCTCTTAACAGGAGCAACAGTACCTACTTCTCATTAAAATTAAGAAGTAGGCAGTGCAAAGGTTTCTTTTTCTTTGCACTTCCCTAATCTTACACTGAAGTGATGGGAGGAGGAAGTGACCTAATGTGTACATCAGTATTAATAAAATAAGAAGCCAGACAAATGTTCATGCACTGGCATGCAGATGTCTGCTCTGTTTAATTTTTAGCAGATTCATTCCCTGCTACATTTTTAGCTTGTATGAACTAGAATTCTCCCAGACACTGCCAAAGCATGAATTTGGTCATAGGTGCTTTTCCGGTGGGTAGTTTGGATGTGCTCTCTGTTTTGAGAGTTGGGTCATACACATGTGAGTTACATTGTTCCCTCAAGGTTACAAAATGGGCTCTGTTGTTGGCATTTTCCTGAAACTCTGCACTCATCTTTGCTCAGCCATTTCCTTCCCTGCTCCTTCTTTTCTGAGGGGCTAAAAGAAAAATATTCTGCTCTTTTGATGTCAGTGGTGGATAATCAGGGTGAGGCTTGAGTTCTGTGCTAGATCTTTTGTTTCTTGGCTAAAATACTACTTCTTTTTCTCCGTTTTCTTAGTTTGATGATTGATTTAATTGAAGTTGAAAAGGAGCGTCTTCTAGATGAGGTAATGGAGTTCAGTCATTTTCGGTTTAACAAGACCCATATGTTGTACATGTTGTTGTTCTTGGATTATTTTTTCCTGGGCATAATTCCTCTATGTGCAAGAATAACCTTAATGCTGTAGAAATCATGCCCTGATGATCAGTACAGTGGTTTAAGAGCTATCTAAACTGGTGAAATCTGAAAAATAATGACATTCTTTGTTGGTCTTGGGGTTTTAAGGTTGCTCCCATGCAAATGCAAAAAATAGTAACTTAGGTATGGTGAGAAGGTTTTTTTGCAAGAGAATAGTTAATTGCTGGGCAGACCAATTTTTGTCCTATATGTAAGAGAGATTTCATAGGACCCTTGTGCAAAGTTTGTTTTCCCAGAATATCCTTATAGAACTTTAAGAACTTTCTTGGTATTTTAAAGATGCTTTTATATATAATGTATAATGTTTGTCTGGGTGGTTTTATCATTCTGTATTGTAATACTTTATGCAAAATATGACCTTTTAATGGATCAGATCTTTTCAGGTTATGTGGACTCCAGCTCTGAGAGATTCTTAGCAGACTTTAGCACTTCCTAAATGTCCTGAAGAACTAATTGCAATCATAGATTTGTTTGCCAGATTATTTCACATTACTTTGCTTAATTTTCAGTGGTTTACTTTGGATGAAGTGTCCAAAGGAAAGTTGCATTTAAAACTGGAATGGCTCACATTGATGCCAACTGCTGACAATCTAGACAAGGTATTAAAGGAACACATTATTTTCCTTCTAATCTTAATTGTTTTGGGGTGATTTGTTGTGACTTTTTTGTTAAGTATGTAACCAGACCTCTAGCTGCTGTGAATTTGGAGAAACAGCTTTATTCCAAACTGTCTGTCTTTAGAAATCTCAACCCAGCCATAAGTGTAAATGGTTTAAATGAGATTTTCAAATGCTTTTGTGGTTCTTTTCTTTCCTCTTAATGTTACTGTTTGAGAATGTCTGCTAACATTTCATTACTTGGGAGACAAAGCTGGATATGATGTTACAATCTGTCCAATCTAAAAGAAAAGTAGGAAATGGGGTGCAAATTTTTGTGCAAATGGTTTTGAAATGTCTATATGAGTCTTGAAAACTTACTTTTTATGCTTCATGCTCTGAATTTGTGTATGTTTGATTTTTGGGAGATGTTTTGTTTTTTGGGTTTTTTTTTTTTTTTTTTTTTTGAGGTTTTTTTCAGAAAAGAGACAGAAATAGTAACACTTGGTTTCCAGGAAGGCTTACAGTGTGTTTTTGTTTTAGGTGCTAACAAGCATTAGAGCTGATAAAGACCAAGCTAATGATGGGCTTTCCTCTGCATTGCTTATTCTGTATTTGGACTCAGCAAGAAATCTGCCTGTAAGTTATGTTCTCATGGATACCCTTCTGTCTCAGAGTCTCTTGGGTACTCCCAGCATGTCTTGCTTGGTAGTGTGACACTGCTTTACTAACACACATTGTGCCATCTTCTCTATAATTCCTCTCCTTTCAAGACGTGTGATGTAAGGTCCTCTTTTTTAGTAGCATAGTCTTTAGCTATACATTTAATAAAATATTATTCTTTAATCAGTGTGGTTTTTCTATAAAGAATGCTCCTTTCCTGGACTTGAAAGGCTGCATGTTTTTATTCCATGATGTTTTCCATACATGGTATGGGATTAGCATGAGGAATTTTAAGGAACTAACTGGGAAACAACCCACTTCCATAAGTTCAGGTGAACTTGCTTGCTTTGGCTTAGGGTATTGCTGGAGATTTAAAGGTACTGAAGTCCTCACCATGAAGTCAATCATTTGCACTTGATTTTACAGTGCCAGAACACTTGTATGAGATTTCTATCAGATTGTTTTTGGCAGGGTGGTTTATTTGCTTGTGCAAAACATAGAAATAAATCATGTTCTCTCTATGGATTTATCCTATGGGACTCTGAAATAACTTTTTTTGGAGTTTATTTCAGGTTAGTAAAGTACTGTTCCTGGTTGTAATTGATAGCAATAATAAATTTAACCCTACTGTAAAGAGATAAGTGAAACTTAACTGAGTTTTGCTGGTTTCAGTATTGCTATTAGATGAGAGGTTCTGGAAGTGATGAATAAGTATTAATCAGAGAATACAGTTTTGAAGGTTTGGATTTTTTTGCATGCATTTTGCAGATTTTTCTGCTGAAATTTAGGTTAAAATTAAGTTAAATCCTAGTGGTAACAAATGAAACCTTAGTAGCCCAAACAATTTACATGACTGACTAGTGATTTCATGTCTGTTCCAGGGTGTATAGAGCAGAGTTTGGAAGTGGTATTTCTAGGCTATTTTAAAAGCTAAAAAGACTCATTTGGAATAGAGTTGGAATCCTCATGTTTCCTTTTTAACCTCACTGTATATTGAATTCAGGCAAAATCTGTAACTTAGCAGAAAAGAAATTAGAATTACTACAGTACAGAGTAATCAGGAACAGAATAGAATTATGGTGTGCTTAGTATCAGTTTCAGAGTACTGCAACAGACAGAAAAAGTCTGTCTGCCATCTGTTTTGTGTACTAGATTCAGTTGAACCAATTTATGTATCTTCTCATTCAACTACTGAATTTTACTGAAACAGCCACAAAGCTAATGTTTGGTAAAATACACTAAAGCCTCTTACTTAAAATAAGTGGTGTAAAGTTCTCTCCTACTCCAGTTCCAGTCTTTTCTACATAGCTCTGATTCTCTCTTACATGCTCCAGCAAATACTGAGGCTTTGACATAAATTATTTTTTTGTTTTAAACAAACATTCTCTAACATTGTTTGTTTTAAACAAACATTCTCCAACATTGTCTCCTTCCTTTGGAAAGATGAGGTTGCAAGTCTCAACTTCTGCCTGTTTTTGCAGACAGTATTTTAATTTCAGTGCATTTAATCAGTAGATATCTAAACTCTAGGGCAAAGAAAGGGGGAGTTCTTTGCACAAAGCAGATAAATTAGGAAATTTGGGAACAGCATCCCAAATTTCCTATTGCTGCATTTGATATTCTGTCTACAGCACAAGAATTATTGCCTGGGTGGGTGAAGAATGATGATCATAGTGTGGGACCTGTTTAATCCTCTTACTTTCTTCTTCCTCTACCAGCCCAGAAAAGCTGCAACAAATTACTCCATATTTAAATTCAAGTAATTTTCTTTCCAGTGTTGTAAAGAATGTAACAGAAAGTAACATAGAACAATTGCAAATTGCATGTACAACTTTACTACAAAAGAATAATATGATATTGTGTTAAATGAAATTTTCCAAAACGAGAGACCAAAAGGCTTCACAGTTATGTCACATAGGGGGAAAATACCACGGGAAGACTTTTTTATGCAGGAGAACTGAAAAGGTTCCTGCACATTCTAGAAAGAAAATGTCATGGAGTTCTACAGGAACTGCAGTTAATTGTAGTAATAGAGCTTTTTTATGGCCATAGGATTCTAATATGGAGCAACATTTACAAGACTAAATATGAAATTTGTTGGTTTTTCATGTTTTGCTCAAGTTCAGTGGTAGGGGTTATGTAGAGAAATAGCAAATGAATCTCTTGGATTGCTTGTATTTATGGAGAAGAGAGAATTCAATAGAATACTTAAAATGACACTGACCCTTATTAATAGTTTGAAGATTTTTGTGCACCACTTTAATGTTACAGTGAAAAGTTTTCTACAAGAATAATTACTTTTTATTATCTTGAAAATTGCCTTAAGTGAATGCTTATCACTGGTACATTTTAGGTCATGCCTTCAGCCTTGTTTTGTTGGAGTTACAGTGTTGAGTAACCACAACTCAGGCCTTTCTTTTGCATCATAGTTGTGAGTTTCTGGCACACTGGGATGATTGATCTGGAAAAGAAATAGAAATGGTGTAGAAGGCTGGTCTCTAAGTTAGTAAACATTAGTTGGATCTGCCATATAAATCTGAACTACCAAGAGTGAGCCTGGAAAGTGGGTTAATATATTTGAATAATTAATGAAAAAAATAAAATTCAAAAAGCATTCCACCTTGCTGTGCTACAGAAAGTCATTTAATGGATGAAACTATTTGTAATGAGAAATATTTACTTTTTGTCTCTTGCTGTTTTCTCTGGAATCCTTTGACTATTTTCCTTAACTTTGCTGTGTAGTAAAGCTGCTTATGCATTCATTCTGCCACAATCCCATCACTCTGCTTTCTCCTTCCATTTCCATCTTCCTAAGAGTATCTACGAGGGAAACTTTGGGTGTGGATACTTAAAAGAGAGGAGAGCATCTGGACTAGTCTTTTGTGAAAACACTACCTCACTCTATAGAGCACTATTTGTGAGTTCTCTGGTATTGTTTGTATTGTACCTTTTCTCTGCCAGAGTGTGGATTAGTGCTACTAAAGCCACTCACTCTAGTGGAATGAGAGCATGCAATTTGTTTTCCTGCATGGTTTCAACAAGTGTGCATTGTTTTTGTGCTATTTTTATTGCATTTTAAAGGCTACTTAAATTTCATTGATCAGCATATCATTGGGTAAGTAAGTAACCTTTTTCGATAAAACCCAAGATAAGTTTGGTGTAAAAGCTCTTTACATTTAACTTAAATTGCTGATTCATTGAGAAATAAAATGAATACTGTACTAGCACACTATGTGCTGGTTAATTGTTGGCTTTTATTGCAAAGAAATTAAAATAATAAAATTGCAACCAATAGTTTCTTCAAAAGGTGACACACTCAATGTTTGTAAGAACTTGTAACCTCTCCACACTGGTTCAAGTTGTTTTAAAAATGGATGCAGTTCTTTGTGCTTCCCAGACTAAATTCCCTTGTAAATTCTATCTCACTCCATGATGCTCCTTGTTTTGCAAATTCCCAAGCTCCTTTTCTTTTTTGGAAATTAGTCTGTAGTTAGGAGAATCCAGGCTAGGGTGAATTAATAAGTAATACTTTTTCTTGAATTGAATGTTACAAAACTATTAAAAACTGATGAGCCTCTAAGTATCTTATACTTAAATCTGGAATTACAACCTTGGTATCTTCAAAAAGACTGAGAATCTGTTCAGAATAAGTATCTTTTTTTCCAGAGAGAGGTGGGTTTGTCTTTGGAGATTGTGCAGATAAATTTTAACTGGCTGGCCACATCATAATCTTTGATTTTAAAACACCTTTCCAAAGCCCAGCAAAAATCCTGTTAGTTTCTCTGTAGAGGTTAATTTTGAAATGTCTAAAAAGTCATAATCATGCTATAATTTTGTTTAAAATTAATGAATGAGAAAGGCAATTGATAACCTACAGTTCCATCATCTTGGTGTTAAAAATGTTAAGGAGTTGCTCTTTCTTTTAGTTACACCTATACCAGATATATCTTAAAAAGTAATTATCATTAAAAAAAAAAAAAAGCTGGATTAAGAATGTAGCCCTGATGTTTTTTGTGGATCTTAGGATCTTAGGATCTTAGGATCAGGTTATCTGTATAGAGCATTTATTTAGAAATCAGACAAAACTTTCCAAATCCCTGAGTCGATTTGTGAGGCAGAGTGGAACAGCAAAGAAAGCTGGGTCTGGATTCCCTGCTGCAGCACTGGGAGCTGCCTGGCTCTGCAGTGTCCTGGGGGCTGCTCTTGCTGCAGAGGAGGAGGAGGTGGCTGAAGGCCAGGGGACAGGACAGGTCTGAAGCAGCCCAGGGATAAAATCAGCTCCAGCAGCCCTAGGACTGCACTTATTCCCAGGGCACCCTTAAACATGGGCTGTTATAAAACATTCCCACTGCAAGCCCAGTCTCTAACGTGGAACATGAGTTACTGGGGAAGTGTTGAAAAGGGAGCTCACTTCCTGTGGGGAGAGGAAAATTCTGAGTGATCTCTGTTCCTTTCTATATAGTTTGTTCACTGCTGCAAATCTAGGTTTGTGACACCAAGACATTCACCCATGTAAATCTGTTTAGCTGAAGTTAAGGTATGAGAATTATGTTAGTTTATTTTCCAGAAGTAACACGAGTTTCATGATTATCAATATTTTTAACAGTTTTGGTGTCTGTGTAATTTATAAATTATCCATATTTTAAATGAGCTTTTACAGGTAGTGGCTGTCTTCTGGTTATTTGGTGAGGACTCAGAGGTACCCCAAGTAACAGTTAGTGAGTCTAAAGAAGTAATGAGTCATTCTCCAAATCATATTGAATCAGAGCTGGCTGAATAACAAACCACTTTGTTACTTGTATAATTTATGGATTTACTGGATTTACTGCAAATGTCACTGGCTGTTAGAGAATTCCCCTGTGTCATTATCAGTATATTTCTTGGATAACCCATCCTCTTTTCCTGTTACTGCAGACACTCAGAACCATATCACGACTAGTTTGTCACCCAAAGCAAGACCTTCCCTTTTTATATTGAGTATCCCCTTTCCTCCTCTGAGTCTCCTTCCTCCCAGCCTTTCAGCCACCATCTTCATGGACCTGCAGCTTCTTCCCTTGAAACCTGAGGCCTGGCTTAAACATATTTGCCCCAGCTGATGTTCTTCTTGGGCTATCCTTGCTAGGATTCCAGAGGAATTGAGATATGCTCAATGTCCAAGAGTCAGCGGTTGCCTGCCCTTATCCATGATCACATAGGTTTCGTTTTGACTTCTAAAATTCCTTGAAATAATTATATAGGAAGGGAAAGATTTGTATTGAGTATACAGGTGCAAATGGGAAGGGAAAAATGTCCAGTAAGTTGAGTTGCAATTTAAGATTCGAAATAATTTTGGTGAATTGTAGATGCCATCTGAAATAATGAGGTTATCTGTAGAGGACAGTCATTGCATCCTTATAAATATGGGACAGAAATAGAAAGAAAGAAATTTGAAAAGAGATCTTTCTACAGAAGGAGATTTTTAGTCATGCTGTGTCATGTTGAAAGAAAACACTGTGCTCTGTGTAGAAAAGAGGATTGCAGCCTGTGATAAGCATGGCCTACTCCTTTTGTTCTCTTAGCCATTACCAGGGCCCTGGTCTTGGCTGTAGAAATTTAAGGTCTGGAGCACAGCACTGATGATGGGAGGGAAAGTAACCATGGCTAGCAGAGAAAGGGACTGCAGCCCATGGAAATAAATAATGGAACCACAGAAGGGTTTGGGTTGGAAGGGACCCTAAAGATCATCTCCTTCCAACCCCTGTGCCATGGACAGGGACACCTTGCACTAGATCACGCTCCTCAAAAGCCCCATTCAACCTGGCCTTGAACATTTCCAGGGATGGGGAATCCACAACTGCTGCAAACAAAGTGACACTTTTATCTTTGTCAGAAAACAGGGAACAATGCTTCAACTCCAGCAAAGAAATGTATGTGTTGAGCATTTAAAAATTTCTTAATGAAAACCAGTTAAGCATTAGTTCCAATGAGGAATAATAAGTTTCAATTAGTTTCAACTAGGGATAGTGTGCAGTCTCCATCTTTGAAGTTCTCTAAGTACAATACTAAGTTCCTAATGTATCAGATTAATCACTGTGGAAAATTCCATTATTTTATTTTAAGAAATATAATGTCCAAGAAAAATACCCCACAAAAGTAGTCAAACCTTATTTCTGGTTCTCTCAAGTTTAAAAGTTGGACTTGATAAGTTCCTTGCTTGTAGATTGCTTCCAACTCAAAATATTCTGTGATTTTGTCCTGGATATAGTATATTCATTCTGAAATAGAAATTTTCAAGCAGGATGCCAGGAATCTTTGTAATATTTTGGCCAACTGGAGTATATGACATCCCAAAAGAAACTGTAAAACAATATTTCTGCATAAAGGTTAAATCTCTTCAAATTTTAGTCACTTAGATTTTCATTTCAGAAAGGCATTTCTTTTGGTAAAGCATTAATACCAGTTCCTGTTCATAAACCAGAATGTTTTAAAAGGCCACTGTGCAATTTTTTATTGCCACAATCTACAGCTTCTAAAAAAGAATTATTCCTTGAAACAAAAATGTGTCTCTAAAGAAAAAGCCAGCCATAAGTACATAACTTGAAGTCTGTTTTATTTCCAAATCTTATTTTCTGAAATTATTTCTTATAAAGTGAATGCAATTTTTTCTAGACATTATTGCATCACTTAAAGAACAATATATTAATCTTAAAATAAAATTTTGAAATTTCCATATTTAATGGAAAGCAGTGAGAGGTTTTATCCTGCTTAGCCAGTTTAAATTCCTATTTTTAGTGTATTTACATGTCTTCATTCAACTGAGTAAAGTAGCAGACCTTCATTCTAGTTAGCATGCAGTGTTTGCATCACTTTTCTGAAGAAGCTTAAAGAAATTTGACTTTTATCATTATATAAATCCTTATCAATTAGGTGTTGTAATTTCTCCCACAAAAGGACTCTTTTGCATAATTACTTGACTTATCATCAGAGAAGCTTCTGGGTTGTGAAAATATGCTCAAACAAATTCTAAAAGGATCATTCAGAAGGCAGTTCATAGGGCATCAGGCATTAAATAAAAATATTTTGTGAATTATCTCTATTAAGGTAAAAAAATGAGCAGAGAAATAGAAGCAGAGGGAAATTGGGTATATTACTTTTAAAGCAGAATAAAATATCCAGAGGAGAAGAGGAAAAAAAACTGTCCAATTTTTTTTTGTTGTTGTTGTGGTGGTGGTGGTCCTTCATTATTTTGTTTTGTTTGAAAGATGTTGTGGTTTTTTGTTGGGTTTTTTTTTTAGGTTGATTTTTTCCCCCTGCTTTGTCCTATGTTGTCATGTCATAATTAATTAACCTAGTGAAATTGCTTCATTGCATGTCTTATTAACCCTTCCTATGTTCATTCTCTCCTGACTTAAAAGAATAATCCATTAGAATTTAACCCTGATGGCTTGAAGAAGGCTGCTGTTCAGAAAGCCCTGAAGGTAACATTAATATAGTTGTCCATTTAAGGTCACAAAAGTAATTGGAAATGCACGAATGCCTGCAACACTCTGCTTCCAACACTGGATGGGATTTCTATTGCCAGATACAAATTTAGTGTAATTCTGTTTCACTTGAACTTTATTTCAAGAGGCCAGTGTCAGGATGTTGTTAAAATTCTGTGGTCTGTGGTAATTTGAGCTCTAGATCAGATTAGTGGAGTGCAGGCTGCTTGGGAAGAGTGGGGAAAAGTGCTGGGAGCTGATTTGTGGTAGTAACTAAAGAATGAAGCTGACATGAAAGCTAAGACATCTTCCACAAACTCAGTGATACCTAATAACTCAGCTCTGAAGGACTGCTTTGGAATAATCTTGCTCCTGCTAGATATTTTTAGTAGGTTTTACATCTTTTATATGACTGCTAAAGAAATTGAGGCCAGCTTTTTGGTAGGCAGACTTGGAAAGGGCTAATGTTCAGCTGGAGGAACTTGAACAAGGGACAGACTTTAATAGGCTGTCAACAACAAGTCTGTCAGTACCTGGTGTTAGAGGTGCATTCTATGTGTGTGCACATTGCTACCTGCTTAATTTGATTTAAAATTATTCCTATTTACATATCAGCATAAGTGACAGTCTTTTATCAACTCCTGTAGTTTCATAATTTTATGAAGGAAGTTTCAGGCATCATTTTGTGGACAAAGAAAAAATGAAGATAATGTCACCTACTATTTTAAAACGCCATCAGTTGCAGTATAATATGGCTTGCCTTTTGTTCTGTAAGCCTTTGTATTCAGCTTTATTTCAGAACTAAATTTTTTTTATTTAGAAATCATAAAAAAAGAAAGGCAGCATTCATCCAAGAAAGGAGTGCTTTCTTAACAGCTTTATTTCTAAAGGAAAGTATGGTTCTAAGCAGTATGTGACATCAAAGTTGAGAATTATTAGTGGAAGTATGATGTCCAAAATGTAAGTACAGATAAAAAAATCTAAGTGATGCACTTTCTTAATTTAAAAATATAAAATTTGAATCACTTGGTTGTAATTGTGACCTTACATGCATTAAGAAGATTTTAACTAACTTTCTATTGATATACCTGATTTTTCTACAGGGTAGAACTCAAAGTAACCATGTATCCTACATTTTCTAGGCTTTTTAAACTGCATTAACACCTGCTTGAGATGATTAACTTTCATGTCTAAATTTTCTTTCTGAATTGAATTTTTGTTAGATTAAATTGAAATTCATGAAAGAAACATACAGTTGGAATTTTCCTTTGTATATATAATTTGTTTCTAAACTGCTGTTTGTTTTCACAGTCTGATGTAATGCTATACAGCTGGTGAGCAAGGCTCAGATATGGCAGATGGTTGATTCTCTAATAAAGAGTATTTGGTAAACTGTAGAAATATCCCTCACATACATTATAGTGCATATTCTTTCTCCCCCAAACTGAAAAGTAGGGAACATCAGTGTTGGATACCACATCCACTTTAATAGTTCTACAGCACTGTATATAAAGTTCCTGAGTTTGTGCTTTCTTCATATCTTCCATCTGCATGCAATATTCATTTTGCAGTTTTAACTATGCTTCATTAGCTTTGGGGATTGTGATGCTCATTAAAAGATAAGAATTTGCATCTTACCAGTTTCATTTAAAGAAAATGGAAATGAGTCTAAAACTCCTGCTTATTAGTAGCATTTTGCTTCAGCATATTCAGGTAGTTGGATGCCTTCATGTTGATGTGCTCACCAGCTACTCGCCCGTCTGCCATTCCAGCCAGCTGAATAAAACACAGAAAAATAGAGAAGCATGTAGTAGAATGCATATGATTTGTATTTTTAAGATGCAAACATTTAAGTTTCAGAGGGGAGAGGTTTTGCTCTATTCTGAAGGCAAAGTTTTTGCTTTTTCTTTACCAGTCAGGAAAGAAAATGAACAGCAATCCCAACCCACTTGTTTTGCTGTCAGTTGGACACAAGGCACAGGAGAGTAAGGTGAGTTCCTGCTCTAGGCTTGGCTCTTTCTCCACATCTTTGGTAGGTCTGTGAGCTTGGCATTTGGCTACCAAACCATGGAGCATATACACACACTAAGGTGGCACCAGAACAGAAATTGGCAACCAGCAGCCAAGGATTACAACCTGTGTCCTAAAACCACCTTATCAACCAAACCATGGCACAAAGAGCCACATCCAGTATTTCCTAAACACCCCCAGGGATGGTGGCTCCACCACCTTCCTGGGCAGCACATTCCAGTGCCCAGTCAATATTTCTGTGAAGAATTTTTTTCTAATGTCTGGCCTAAACTTGCCCTGGTGCAGTTGCAGACTGTGTCCTCTTGTCCTGTCGGTGGTTGCCTGGGAGAAGAGGCTGAGTGGCTACAGCCTCCCTTCAGGCAGATTCCTGTCAGGGAGTTGTGGAGAGCAATGAGGTTCCCCCTGAGCCTCCTCCAGACTCAACAACCCCAGCTCCCCCCGCTGTTCCTCATCAGACCTTGCTTCTCTGCACACACCAAATAAAATGCCTAAATGAAAAATGTGCTCATCTCTTGACACCACCTCCATTAGACAAACTGTTTGATAATTTGTGTACTTCCTTTTTTCTTAACTTCAGATTAGATACAAGACCAATGAACCGGTATGGGAGGAAAACTTTACTTTCTTTGTACACAATCCCAAAAGACAAGATCTTGAAGTTGAGGTATGTGTCTCACTCTCTTTAGATACCTTTCTTTTCTAGGATGTTGCAGCAGTAAAAGTCACACATTAAAGGCTGTTATGAAATGAGGCTAAATACAATGTGAACATGATTAGAATTATACTTAAAGTATTTTTTTTTTTGACCAGGTAATGAAATGTTTATTTCCATTTACTACTAAAAGGAAGAAAGACTATAACCAGGCCATCACATGAATAACATAGTTAATGGCTGTCTTTTCTAATTAAAAAGAAATCCAAAAGTAAATTTGATATACCAGTTTGGAACTAGGAATCTTTCCTCTCTCACATCAAGGAAGTATTCACTTTATCCAAATACTGTATCCCTTTACACTGTTGACATGTCCTTTACATAGTTCTAAGAGACTGAAGTGTAAATGAGTGAGGACTGTCTTAGTCACTCTTCCTTTAAAAGCTGTGGGAATTAATTTTCACACAGACAGTTTGGAAACCCTGTAGTTATTCTGTTCATAGGTCTGGTAGATGTAGATATGGTCGTTACTTTTCTGTCTTACTTTTGCTGTAGAAGGAAAGGTTGAAGAAATGAGGCATTGAGTATATTTGTTTTTTCCTCCTTCAATGTAATGTAATCTTAAAATCAGGGAAACTTGGTTTAAGAACAAATTACTTTCAATATTGTTTGTATTTTTTGTTTTTAAATAAAAATGTAATTTCTTTGTTTGAATTCCTACAAAGCAGATGATACAAAGTGATGCAATTTCTGTGTTCCTTCAGGTGAGGGATGAACAGCACCAGTGTTCCTTGGGGAACTTCAAGCTGCCTCTAAGCCAGTTGCTAGAGAGTGAAGATTTAACTATGCATCAGCGATTCCAGCTGAGCAACTCTGGTCCCAACAGCACTATAAACATGAAGATTGCACTCAGGGTACTCTAAAACCTTTCCCATTGTAAATATCTGACAGCATATTTAGGGCTGTGGTGACTCCTGGTCTGGCAGCTTTTGAAGAAGCCAGCACATTTCCTTTGATGTCACCTGCCAAGTGTCCTTGGTTGTGCAGAGCATCAGTACACAGAGATAGCCTCTAATTTAAATATATTCCATTTGAAAACTGTAAAATGCTCAAAATGAAACAATAGTCATCTGCATTAATTAAAAACAACGTCTCCTGTGGTTTTAGGTTTGGAAATCATGTTTGGAATCTGAATTCCTTCAAATCTCTTTTGAACCCAGTGGGCTACAGATCAGTGAAAAAGCCTCCATCTAGAAATTGAGCTGAGGTTTTGATGGTTTTAAAAAGTAAAGTGTATAAGGAAAGGAAGTACCTGCATAGAACTGGAAAAATTCAAACCAGCCTTCAGACATGTTGGAGTTTTGAAAACAAAACTTGCAACCTGCAAGTTGGTTTGTCTTTTTTCTCCATCTAAATTACTTGGCTTAATAAGTATCTCTTTGCAAACACTGTCACACTACTGTTATTTTTCTTTCTAAAGCACTTTGTTGCTTATGTGTCATTAATAAATTAAAGCAACTTATAAAAGAGGAAGTAAGAACAATTAATGATAAAAATTGTGATGTAAAATTAAATTTCAAAACAGTAAAAGAAAAAATGACGAAATATCTTCCCAGATGGCTGGAACTGCAAAGTAAATAGCATTTACACCAGAAGTGGGTAGAATATGGGAAGAGAATAATGAGGAGAATAATTCTTAATAAACAGAGAATTTCACAGTTGTGAAATGAAGTTGCCATGAAGAAGGTGGAGATTTGTTTTGTCACGTAAAGCATTTCATTGTGTAGAGTTAGCAATTGTAAATGGTTTTGGTCCTGCTTTAGAGTCTTAACTTTACAACCTGTCACCAACCATTATTCTTGTCATTTGTATACTGCAAAATAGCAACACGATATGTATTTTCCTGTATCCAGGTCCTTTCTCTTGAAAAGCCGACAAGATCTCCAGATCATCAACACTCAGCCCAAGTTAAAAGGCCATCTGTTTCCAAAGATGCAAGAAAATCATCTTTTAAGCCTCAGGTTCCTGTCTCGCCAACATCTGACCCAAACAAGCCCGCTCCAGCATCCCCAGTGACTGACAGTGATAAAAAGACTGACGCAGCTGATAAGAGTCAGCCTGCCAACGCCAGCCCGCAGTGGCCGACAGATCTGAGCCGCAGCTCCTCCAGCCTGCAGGCCTCCAACTTCTCGTGCTCCCCCAGCCACCTGTCGGCGAAGGAGCCCACGCCCAGCATCGCCTCCGACATCTCGCTGCCCATCGCCACGCAGGAGCTGCGCCAGCGCCTGCGTCAGCTCGAGAAGTACGGGGGGCTCAGGGCTTCTGCAGCGCTTCCCAGCCCCTGCACAGAGGGCCACCAGAGCAGGAATTCACATTTCAGAAATGTTCCTTACTGTTCAGTCATTGGGATTTTCTGCTTCTTCCTGGTGGCTCAGACAGACGCTGCAATTAGAAGTTCCTTACCCTTGTGATCGTCTGCTAGATAATCTAAGTCCCACTTCTTCTCATAGCTGCACTTTGTAGTTTCATGGCAGTAGTTGCCTGTTTCACCACTGAATCCTATTAGCATTAATTAAGCCAATTAAGCTGGAAATGGTTGGTCTTTTAAAATAACTCAAGGGATATTAGGCTATAAGGAATGTTAAATGGGTAGTCAGTTACTATGCAGTCACTGAAGATTATTGCAGACATGCTTTCTTAAATTCTTGATTTTTTTTTTTACTTGCCTTTACTTACCAAGTACAGCCCATCCTGCTCTGAATAGGAGACTGGAAACTATTCATTCCCTATTCATCAAACTTCTCCGTGAATCTAAGTAGAAAGATTTTATTTTTTTACTTGCAAGGGATTGAACGAATTCATCTTCTTCTCTGTCAGAGTTCACAGAATCAACTGAGTCACAGATGTTGGACAGAATCTCTGGTTGATCATCCCTCTGCTCTAAGCAGCTTCCACTTCAAAGTTAGATCAGGTTTCTTGGGCCTTATCCAAACAACTTTTGGTTATCTCCAAGGATTGAGATGCCATAACTTGTTCAGCAACTCCAGTACTTAAGTACTCCACTTTTAAAATGTTCTTCCTTATTTCTGTTGAAATTTATCTTGCTGCAGCTTGACTATGGTCTCTTGTTATTTTATTGTGTACAGCCATGAGGATTCTGACTTGGTCTTGTCTAAAATGCCTACTTTAAGCAGTGGAAGGGCTGCAGTTGAGTCTGCTGTTGGCTCTTTCAAATACACCACCTGCTTATGTGCTCCAGACCCCCATTTCTCTTCATAGTCACATGCTAACTTGTCTAGACTTTGTCAGGCTCTCTCCTGGTCCAAAACTGAGTTAGAGTTTGTTAATTGTGATAAAGATACCACTCCTCATGTAATGCACAAATGCCATACTTTGTCATTTGGTAAGAGTGGTAAAGCTACAGGTAATGAGGTCCTTTATTGCAGACCACATGATTTAGGCACTTTGAGTATTATTTTTTTTTATTTCAACTAAGAAAATACTGAAATTAAATCTTCATTCTATTTTTTTAAGTGAATGACTTGGGAATTTTAATGGATCAATCACTTTGTAGTAGATATTCACAAAATAGGCACTCTTCTCCCTTGAAGATAAGATATCCTTCAGGTGGCTGAGAAATGGCAAATATGGCACACACAGTCCTGTGTGATATGGAAAATACTTACAGACAGCTCACACAAACTAAAATGAGCATTTCATGGAGATGAGGGAACTGCATATGCTGACCATTCTGTAAAACACAAGTTCTTAAACATGGTGCTTGCTTTTTAGTTAAACATGACCTATAAGTATAATTTTTTTCTAATCTTCTTTTCATAGTGATATGAACTATAGAAAAGTAAAATGGTTGTATTTATACTGAGCTTTTACAACAGGAATTGTAGATTTAAATGATCACTATTTTAATCCCAAGAATATCTACATTTCTATGATAAGAGAATTCAGAAAATAATGGGCTGATCTTCTAATTGGCTTCTGGCCTTAGGTAAGAGTGGCCCATACCTGAGGTTTTCATTGCAGTTAGCACTATTATTCTTTCCAATTTCCTAGATGCTGCTTTGATGTTTATTTTAGGCCAGGCAAGTTCTTTACTTGTAATGAAGAAAGTCCCATATTCCTAATGACAGGAATACCTGGCCTATTTTGGAGAGCAGAGTTGTTGGCCAAGGAACTGAAGCACAAGAATTTGATGAGGATGTGCTCACACACTTACATTGGGTTCTCTTCTTTCCCATGGGGCTGGAGAAGTTAAATGGATAATACATTATTTCTGGGAAAACTGCTCAGTTAAGTCTTACTTCTAATGTGCATTTTAAAAACTAAGCATAATGTTCTCTTTTTTCCTGCAGTGGAACAACTCTGGGGCAGTCTCCATTAGGACAGATTCAGCTAACAATTCGTCACAGTTCACAAAGAAACAAACTGATTGTGGTGGTGCATTCCTGCAGGTGAGCATTCCATACACTATTTCATATCTGGGCATATTTTTCTATGAAGTTTGTCCTATCCTGACTCACTCTTAAGTGGATTGGTTAATCATTGTTATTTTTAAAACAACATATGCATAAATACAAAAATATACAGAACTGTACTCAGAATCAAGAAAAACTTTGTGGAGATTTTTCTCTGATTTTATATTTGTCTATTATGCCTCTGTCAGATTTTAAATGAAAATGACATTTAGATTTTTATCAGCAGTATCTGAAAGCTGTTTCTAAGAGACTGATTATTTTACAGAATGACCAAAACACATGATTTCTAAAAAGCCATATCCAAACTTCAAATTAGACTTCAGGAAACGCTGCATTCCCACCTCTGCTCTCTGCTTAGGTCATTTGGTGTTGTACAAGTCGCTCCATTTTGTGTAGGGGAACTGCTTCATGTACTAAATTAAATGATGGTAGTGTAGACATGTATATTCAGCAATGTTTTGTTGATTTTCTAAGTGCTTTTCCTTGGTTTTCACTTCCCCAGAAATCTGATAGCGTTTTCTGAAGAAGGATCCGACCCCTATGTGCGAATGTATTTATTGCCTGATAAGAGACGGTCAGGAAGAAGAAAAACACATGTATCAAAGAAGACATTAAACCCAGTGTTTGATCAAATGTAAGTTCTAAACAATGTGCAGTAGTTTTCTATCATGTAATTACAAAGCTGTCAAATCAAGATTTCTGTGCTTACTGAAGGGTGAGCTGTTGAAGTTCCTGGTTGTCAGCATTAGACTTGATCATACCTTTCTCTTCTGCTGTAAGAGCTCTTCTATCCTTCTGTTCCCTGTTATCACTACAGCCCTTCTTGCTGTTAGCAGCCACTTCTGTCTTTCCTGCCTTCCTACACCAGTTCCATGGCCCTGTGCTGTAGCTCAGCTGCAGGATTCGCTCTCCTGGCAGGTGGTGAGAACACGAGTGCCTTTGGCTGGCCAGTGCTGCTGCTCTCCCTTCCTGCCAGAAAGCCTGGCTGGCTGAGTGCCTGGCTGATGCTGCCAGCCAGGGCCTGTGCATGCTCACATTGCTCAGTCACTCTGTGGCACTTCTCAGCATCCAGGGAGGCAGGAAATTTCCTTGTAGATCATATCCTGGCCCATATGTTGGTAGTTGTAACAGCTTGTGCAATATTATATTGCATAAAAATCCTTATCCTTGCACTCATCTTTTTGAAAGTAGTTTCCCTCACATGTCTGTCCCTTATTCTCCCACTCTTTGGTTTTCAATAAAGACCTTTCTCTACTGACAGAAAATGAATTCAGGGGAAACGCCACTTCAGTCCATTCTGTCAAATCTGTAAATCATTAGTTAGAGGCTCCAGCAGATTTTCTTGGTAGTGCAGCTCTTTCCTGTTCATTCCAGGTAATAGATTTATTTTACCATGCCTTTCCAAGGAAAGTGTATTGCAAAGCAATAAAGCTGTTTAAAAACTCTAGTGACAAATAGATGTGGGTTGTGGTATAACCTTGTCCTGACTTTGTCTAAGTTTCAGGTCTAGCAAAGAGCTATCTTTGATACTTTTCTTTAGCCAGCCAGGAAAGAAAAGGAGCTCTGGTTATCAAGTGCCAAGGATCAGTAAGACTGACCAGTCTTTTCCTTTTGGAAAATTCTAATACTGAGCTGTCAGTACAGCAGGATTCCACTTTCTCTTTTCTCTAGTCAGTGCTTCACCTTTGCCTCCTTTTGTCTTGTTCATGGGTTTGTTTTGTTTTACCAGTGGTCTCTAGAGGCCAAAGGCAAAAGAAGTCTCAAACATTTGATGTTGATATTGATCACAGTTTTCAAGAAAAAATTTAGGCAAAACATTGGGATTTTTTTAAATTTGTCTCAGACCTCATTTTTTAATTTGGGGAGGAAGATGGTTTGGTTTTGATTTGAGTGGCTGTTTAGCTGAACTCGGACCTCTGGTACAGAATTCCCTCTAATACATCTCTTTGCCTGCCAGGTTTGATTTCAGTGTTTCCCTGCCTGAAGTACAGAGAAGAACACTAGATGTAGCAGTGAAGAACAGTGGTGGATTCTTGTCCAAAGATAAAGGGCTGCTTGGCAAAGTAAGTTGGTAATAAGCAAATTCTGTTAATCCAGCTTATTACATAAAACAAAAATCCTCTTGACATATGAGTTAGTGTTGCTTGAAGCCTGATTCAGGTATGAAGCTTTCAAAAATTACAGGTGCCTGAGATGTCAGGCTTCAGTAAGGGAAGGAACAATCTGCAGAGCCAGACTTAGAAAGATGAGGCAGTAGTCTCTTCTAGGGAGTGATAAGTTCACAGTAACAAAAGAAATGTGCTTGTCAGACTTACTAATCATGCTGTCAGAGAATGGAAAGAACCAGTAGAAACCAGGCAATATTTCAGAAAATGTTCAGACAAAACTGGAAAGACAAGTACTTAGGGAAATACAGAAGTAATTAAATCCCCAGTTTGTAAAATCCATGAGAAGGAGCTGCTACTGGAGACATTCCCAAAGCCACCACCACTGCTGTGTTTGTGACTTCAGTGTTCTATAGGCACACGTTAAATCACCCGATTGCTACACACGTGATGTGGGGCATGAAAATGGAGTAGTAAATTCCTACACCCTTTCAAATTGCCATGTTTGAGCTCTGTGAAGAGGATGAGAGATACAGAACCATGGTCAGTTCATGGTGAGCAGTGTCCTCAGTTTTCCTGTTCATCTGGAAGGCTGTTAGTAGGAACACATCTGCTGATTGCCACTGCCATGCTGTGCTGTGCTCTGGGACTGCACCACCGAAGGGTGAGGATTTTAAGGTCAAAAACAGCAACTTGAAACTTTAGGCAGATAGCAGAGAGCTGTGATGACAAGGATATAAAATACATCAGGTACCAATGGCATTGCTTACACTGTAGTTGACAGAATCGTCAGATTTTTATCTGTAATAGAATTAGAATGAAAGGCACACACAGTGCACTGATTGGTAATTTAACTTTCCACAGTTATTGATACCTCTGGCATCTGAAGAACTTGCTAAAGGCTGGACCCAGTGGTAAGTATAACATTTCCTTTTTTAATAATAATACTACATGCTAATGTTAATACCACTGTTAATGTTATATAGTAGTTAATGTTAATAGTAGTTAATGGTTATTACTTTGTTAATAATAGTTTTAATAATATATGCTAAATGTAAAAAACCAATCTTTTGGTTTTTTCTTTTTCAGGTATGATTTGACAGAAGATGGTACAAGGCCACAGGGTGCAAGTTAGGCCCATGGACGCCAAGAATTCCTCATGCCTAATTTTGCCAACCTTTATAGATTTTTAACACATTGTTTTCAGAGATGTACCAATGTTATTTTTATAGCTTTACTGATTTAGTTCTTAGACACATCCCCAATAATTTTATAACACTTTGTCATTTTATGTAGACATAGCCATCCTCATTGTTAAACTTTATTTTTTATTTTGCTAAACAATTTTATGTGTTACTGTAATGTGCAATAGTACAGTAAAGTAACCTTTTGTGTTTCAATTGATCTTTATGATGGCTGTACCTATTAGACAGTGAAAAGAACATGTTCTGCTGTTTTCCTGCCTTGTTTTATATCTCACCAAGGTATACTGTACCATGTAAATATATACTATTTTTTTATAATTCTTTCATGCTGGTTTGAATTCAGAAGAAAATTAGATAAAGGAAAAGATATTTTCTTCTAAATGCATGTTAATTTCTTCAGATGAATCTCTTTTGTCTTTGCAGCACAATGGTCTTAATCATTTTGTGATACTCTGCAAAACGAAACTGCAGAAAAACATTTTTACTTTATTGTGTTTCTGGCCCAGTGGGGCTAGCTTAAAATGTATAAAACATTAACATTTTAATATTTATATATAAATGTATTATTGGGAAATCATGCTATAAAATATTATAAATAAAAATGAGAATTCTATAAATATTGTATAAATAGAGGATGAGGTCCACAAATAACAGTTTCTAAATCTGAGTTTTCATTTAATAGAGTAAACATAACAAACAGTACAGTTTTATTATACAGGTTCAGTTGGATTTCGTTATTTATTCCTGTACTCTGGAGTACTAGACATGTGATCTTTTGAAGGTATGAGGACATGGATTTTTCTGTATTATAAAGATGTCTAGCCACTTTAAACTGTCCCTACCACCATGTTTCACTGACTTATTAGTAGACAAATTGGCTTGCAAGTTAAGTTCATATAGTAGGCATATGTACAAGACATATGTTATTTTTATTACACAGTACCGTGCTAAAATAGTATGTTATGTGATACCTTCTGCAATCCTCAAATAAACACCAGTAGGTAAGAAAGTGGGGAACTGAGATAAAATTGACTGTCTTTGACAGTTGCTTCATTGCTGCTTAGTATGTTTGGTGCATGAACAAACTGCACATCAGTGGTCCAGGCAGGTTTCTGAGCAATGCTGCTCTCCTGAAGCATTGCCCTGGGCTGGGCAGGAGGCAGCAGTCAGCACACACTGATCCAGGCAGGCAGGATCTGAAGGGAGACTATCAGCCCCAACAGCTGAGCTCATAACTCTAATTTTATGAATTATGGGACTTTTATTTTTGTGTTCAGAACTGATTGTTCTTTTTCTGGTAAGTTTTTTCAGACTGTTAGAAAAATGTGCATTAAGAATCTAAGAGAACAGCTTGGCTTTTGCAAAGCCAGTGTCCTCATCCTTGGAGAAGTATGCAATTAGACAAAGTATATTATTTAGCTAAGATTCTAGAATGATGTCTCAGCCAAGAAAGAATTTTAACGTGGAATGATAAACTCCTGAAATTAGCTTTATTGCAAGAAAACTGACAGAACCTTAACTCTAGATGTAGAATTTGTCTACATTACTAGATGTACCAAAGTGCCTACCATAGATGTAGCTTTTTGTCTTTTTCAAGTCTAAAAATTTAAGTTTGTCTAAATTCAATTTAACATGAACATTTGTTATGGTTATGTGTGAGCTGCACCATACACCTCTATGCAGTGATGGCCTTCCCATTGCCATGTTTTATACACAACAATTTTATCAAACAATCTTACATTGTAAATTGTACTGTAACTGCTGTTGCTGGGCTGGGCAATAGAGATTCTTTGTAAGAAAACATTTCCATTTGAAGGCTTCACTGTATATTGGAATGGATGAGTAGCTATATATTCACTCATCAATTAATAGAAAATATATTATGAAATACATATTTTCTTTGCTAGTTCTCCATTAAGATGTTAAAAATGGAAAGACAGAGAATTTTTCTTAATGCAATGAAAATGCAGAAACCAAATGCTAATCTGAATAAATGAGGTCTAAGAGTGGCAGTTCAACATAATTGCCTTTTGCCTTTGTTCAGTCTGAGGTGGAAGGATTTTTTCTCTACATTTTGGCCAGTGACTGCACAGAGTTTGATCTGCAGCCAAAAAATAGGATGTTAAACTGATTCAGTGTTCCAAGTCTTAAGTGAAGTCTGGGGACAGAAAACTGCACTTGAACAAAAAAAATTCTGTAAGTTTGAAGGTGGAAAATAATGCTGTGTTCAGGCAAATGTGAAAGGATAGCACAAAGTGAGTAATTGAATAAAGAATATGGGGCAGGTTTTCAAAATAGCTCACTACCTAAAATTAGGAGTTGGTTCTTAGAGATCCCATTTTCCATTTAGGAATCTGAAATGAAGAGATTGAACTGTCATTGCAATTCAGCAACTAGAGTTCCCATAGTCTATAATCAGTTCTGGATGCCAGATCTTCAGAAACATTCTCCTGAGTGAATTTGGATCAGACTGTGAGTGCCTAGATGAGATTGATTCTTTGGATAGCGGATGCAACTTTTGTATTACCAAATTCCAGTTGTTCCATTTATATGGAAGTGGGAAGGATAATTTTGCCTCTGGGCAAAAATTGCACCTCATTATCAAGTCATTTCTTCAATGTCAACTGATAGCTTTTCATGTAGTTCTTGTTATCCTGTGCCTTAAAATATGAACATATGAAGATGTTTAAGAAATGGTTAAAAAATAAGCTTTGTTACCTGTATGTACCAACACATGTTCTGTACTATTGAAACTGTTTTTAGAATTACTCTGCTTCACTGACAAGAAAACCAGCTTTCTTAACTATAGCAGTGGTATAACTCAAACTCAAATCCGCATGCATATCACTTGGAGGTGGACTAAAAGAGTTTTAATTTTCTGTCTTGAATCCTTTATCAGAGCTGCAGCAAATGGTGAGAGTTAAAATGAGAACAAAGGGTAATCAATTTTGTACAGATTGCCTTTTTTGCTCATGTAATTCTACATTATGATGCATGTATTTATTCAATAAATGGTTCGTATGGAAGTTGGTGTGTTCCTTCCCTCTGCGTGCGCGCGCACACACACGCACACACACCCTCTCCTCTCTTGCATATCCCTGTTCTAACTGGCAAAACAATGAATTGAATTTTCAGTCCTGTAGCCTCCTCCTGTGACCTAGGGAGCCTTGCTGTAAGGTCTGTAGGCAGATTTTTGGATCTTACATGAGAGAAAGTGGAGTGAGAAGTGCAGGACACTTCATGGGGATTTCTGTGCTTGCTGTTCTGGAACAGATTCACACGTAAGAATGAGTTGGTTCTTTGTTCAACTTCAGCGTCTAAATATTATTTTCCTCTTAAATTGATCAATTGAACAAATTGTCATAATTCTACCACTTACTAATTGTCTTTAAATATGCTTTCAAAAGGACCTAGAACTGTATTTAATTGCCTTAGATTTAGAATCGGCAAATTTCTACCCATGGCATCCTTTCCTATTCTTTCATTAGCGTGGTAAGGTTAATTGATGAAAAATATGATGATGTACTGCATAAATAAGAAAAAGGCTGTTATATCCTCTATCTGTTCCAGAAAAAATGCCATAGAAATCATGCTCTTTGCATGAAAGATTAATTTATAATTAGTTATAATTCTATAATTACTTATGCTACCTCTTCCCATAAACAGCTCTACTTTGTCTGAATTCATATTCAGTCAGTTTTCATCAGCCATAAGTAAAAGCTGCAAAACTTCATCAACCAGTCACTATCCCATTTAGAATGGGCCCCACTGGACAATCTTTAATATTACTAACTACAAAATTATGTTCCGCTTTTATTTAGGGTGATATGTCCTAGAAGGGGATATGTCCATTTTTTACCAGAATAGAAATCATCTGCTAATCAATGGGAAGGGAGCTAAAGCCTAGGAAAAGCACGGCTGTCTCCACATGTCCCTCATGGCAAGGTGGTTCTGGATTGCAGACTCCCTGGCAGTGCCAGTACTGATCAGGTGTCAGCATTTTCCTCACTTGGGTCAAGATCAAGCCTTCCATTCAGTCCTGCAAGACAGGTGGTACCTGGATCAGTGCTGCCTGTGTAGTCACAGATCTCACTGGAGAGCAGAAATAACTGTGCAAGGCACTCCTGCAGATGGCTTTGGTATTAATTTGATGGGCTCACCCCAGCCCAGGATTCTTCTTGGTATTTGCTGTACTGTTTAAACTGTTTTGGCCTTTTAGTTCATCCAGCCCCCACCTAGGAGCAGTGTTTGCCAATAAAGTTACCAGTGTGGCTATTTTCAGTATTTTCTCAGCTAAGAGTTTAGTACAAAATTTGTTTCCTATGAAGTACTTCTTTCAATCAATTTAATTGTTTATAAGCTCCCCCTGACAAACTCTGAATGTTGGATGGTACCTTTGAAAGAACCAAAACTGCACATTGTCCTGGACCCATTTGTAGCTGGCTGCTGAAGCAGTCAGATTATTTAATCCCAAATGGTGGCTTTATATATCCTAAAGTGTCCAAATGTTGTATGATTCCCTACTGATTTCTAAAGCAGTCAGGCTCTCAGCAATTTTCTCAGGCACCTTCTGAAAAATGTTTTATGAGAAATGTAAAAATCCACTTGTATTTCTTTCAGTGTTATGCAGTAAATTTAGCTGCCAGAGTAGATGGCAGCTCTGGAGGAAAGTTCTCTAATCTGTATTCATGTGATAGAGGTGATACTCTCTGTTCTCACTGTCTGCAGGGAATATTGCTGCATGCCAGTCATCCAATGTGGAATCCAATTTGAGCAGGCTCCTGCATCTCAGTTTCCTCAGACACCACCAAAGTGAAGCCAACCTGTCTTCCATGTTAATCTTTGAGTCCTCAGGAGCTGTGAAATTTACAGCAGGGGAATTAAGGCCTAACAGTGATCATTCTTCCCTTTAAGATCCATATAGGAACATGTCCAAGGACAGCCCAAAGCTAGGCAAGATTGCAGGCATTGGAAGGGCTGGTTCCAGCCCGGGGTGCTTTGTGTCCTGGATGTGGGTCATCCCTGCAGGGCTTGGTGACCCAACCCTCAGAGCTGGGCACCAAGCACCTCAGCCTCTGTGTAAGAAATGACAGAAGGAAATTGTGATGTCCCTGCACCCAGCTGTGTCCTGTGAATTCACTCATCAGCTGTGTGGTAAGGATCTAACTGATTATTTATTATTTACACAAAGTAGCTCCTTTCTGCAGGATGTTGCACTAGATGACCTGGTGAGGTCCCTTCCAACCTCAACTCTATGGCTCTCAAGTCTATTTTTTTAAACACTACGGTAAGCTCAGTAAATTGGAGCTCTGTGAACTCCTGGCCTGTGCTGTAGGTCTTCTGGGCATTCTTCTTCCTGAGCCCAAGCTCTCAGGGATGGGCATGAGGCCACTCCAGCTGGGCAGAATCAAGGGGTCACACAGCTGGGAGCTGCAAGCTCTGCTGAGTCAGGATGCAAAAAATGGATAGGAATTAAAAATACATTCATCTGTGCATAGAACTTGAGTTGTAACATAGATAATGCTAGCAAAATGGTAATTGTAGGTACTGAATGAAGGTCAGTAATTTTACTCAATAACTGGGACAAGATCCTCAAAGGCAAAAAAGGTGCATTCATTTAACAGAGGTTGTTTCCAGCATGAAATTTCAAACAAGTTTTTTTGTTCTTCTATTCTAGTTGAATTTGCAGGCCAGTGTGTTATTCTACAAACACTGAGAGCCTGACAACTAGAGCTTACTAAGCATGTCACAATGATTAATAATTTAATACAGAATATTTTGCAAGACAGTTTAATGCAGACTTTCCATGGGAGAAATGCTTCAACTGATAGGCTGAAATCCCTGATGTATTTTGCATGATTGTTGTTGCTGTCTCTTGGGTTAAGTTGAAGTTACTGTGTTGCAATGTTTTCCACCTACAATTTATAGGAAAGTTTATCTAGTTTTGCATGAATCATGAAATTCTCTGAACTCAGGTAACTATGATAGCCACTGAATGGGAGCTCTGTTGTAACTTTCAGCTCAGAGTTCCACTGGATACGTTTGATAAATTGTCAACAGCATCCAAACAAAGGACTTGGATTGTCTCCAGACCTGTCATTTATCCATGTGATGACAATGAAATAAAGGGTAAAAATGGGTTAATGCAAATGTATGTTCATGACTCATGAGTGGTACTGGTGGCAATGTTGGTTCTTTGTTTTATTTGTTAAATCATTAATTAATTTGCATGTAAAATAAGCTGGAATCAAAAGTTGAAAATACTAAGATTAGCTTTTTGACAAGTTTCAATCTTAGTTTTAGGCAACCTTGTTCTATGCCATATTTTTTATTCAATATGCTTTTTCAAGTTCAGATTATTTGAGACATAAAAAATGCTTAATTTAAAACATTTTATTTTTGCTTATCTTGTTTTTCACATTGAGACATTGAAGTTTTTCCATGTATAGTCATTAGTGCCCAGTGTTTATTTCTGAAGGTACTGTTATATTCCACTAGATGGAGGTGCAGTCCCTATTCTCAGAATCCTTTTTTGCTGCCTGTGCACTTTCTTGCGCAATAAGGAAGTGGTTTGGATGAGAGGCATGTTTGGGAGTGCAGCCTTAAGTCACCTTGGCTTAAAAGCAGTGGACAACAGATATGGTCCTCACCATGCTCTGCTCTCCCCCTTTCCTCTGAGGCACCAGAGATCCTAAAAGAACTGAGTTTCATAATGGGGGATTCAATTTGCCAAAATGGTTTTGTAGAGGTATTTAGTCATGAGGCACAGGGAAATTTTAAAAAATGATGTGAGAAAACATGAAACTTCTGGAAGATTAAGGTTCTCAGTTCACCAGAAATTCTGCGTGCTTCTGTCAGCAATTCACTGTAGGTGTTTCATGCCTTAGATACCAAATTAGATTTGACTCTAGAACTCCCTTGAGTTGCTGACACAACTTTAATGAGATTAAGTACAAAAAGTTGAAATTAATCAGAAGCAGGCAGAAGTGAAGTTGAAGTTCAGGACATGGAAAATGGCCAGCACATTTGAAACATCCCTGTGCTTTAAGTATTTATTATTGATTCAAGTATATGGCTAGAAACTCAGGATAGCTAACAATGAAATCCCTCATGGAGCAGTACAATCAACATGGGGGTAAAGGGAAGACAGATAAAATTCTACTAGAAAAAATAAGAATCACTTTTTCTTTGTTTAAGGACATGATAAGAAAGTGTGCTAAAACACAGGTCTTGTGATAATAAAACTGTTTGATGGCCAGAACAGGAATAAATGACAAATATGTCTAAACTTAGTGGAAATGGAAGCCCTCATGGGTACTTGGCTCCACATTTCTCCCCAGGCTGACTCCACACCACTGTCAGTTCTGCAGGAAGGCAGCAGGACATGCAGCCTGTAAAAAACCCCAGTGGGCTTTGGTCTGGATCAAGGACATGGGGAACAGCCCTGCTGACAAAGCCAACACAGATGTGAGAGACAATTGAATGTTGGTATAATGCCCAAGCAATGTAAAGCAGTTTGTTGTGTGTTTGTGTGTGTTTATATATGTATAAACTAATATGGGTGAGCAAATCATGACCATTCTGATATTTGTACTGCATTTTCACGTTTTGTGCTAGACAGATGGAACAGAGATGGTGTCATATCTAAGTGATGCACGTCTATCACAATGAAACCTCAACAGCACTTGTAAAATTAATAATAACAGTGATTTTGTACCTTAGAAGCAATTTTTCTCTTAAAGACTAAAATAGAATGAGAGCTGGAAGGAGACAGGACACTTATAAGAGCAGTAAATCTCTATCAGAATGTAATTTAATAGGGTTAAAGTAATACAGACATAGCATTTGTAACTGCAGTGTTTTATATCTGAAACAAATTATCTGACAAACTAGTATTATAAATTTACTCAATGATACATAGTATTCTGAATGATGACAATGACTTTATACTAGAAAATGTTTGCTGCAATTGTAATGAAAAATTCCACTTCCTTTTTTTTTTTTTTTTTTTTTACAGTGGAATGGATTCAGCTATGCAAATACTGTTATTGTAATTTCTTTTTGTATCTTATAACATTTCAGAAATCTTTCCATTTTCATGGTACTAATAGTGGGCAGAGAAAAATTACAATGACTTGTAACACTTTATAAGGAATGAGTGATAAGAGCAAGGGCATAATAATACAGCAAATAATAATTATAGGACCAATAGAATGGTTTGGGTTCATCATCTATTAAACATCATCTATTTCCAACACCCCTGCCATGGGCAGGGATGTCACAGACATCTTTTGTGAAAAATCCTTTCTTTAGAATTTTTCCCTCTTCTGAGAAGCTGAGGCCCCAGAAAGAGAATGTAAACAATGGTTATCTGCTGCTGTGAAATGCAACAGGTGCACCTGTGATTGGCTCATGTTCCATGTTTACAATTAAGGGCCAATCAAAGACAGGATCTCTCTGGGACAGAATCAGAGAGAGCTCCGTTGTTGATTCATTCCTTTTCTATTCTTAGCTTAGCAGCTTCTGAACCTTTATCTCTATTCCTTTTAGTATAGTCTTAATGTAATATATATCATAAATTAATAATTCCAGCCTTCTGATAATGGAGTCAAGATTCTCATCTATGTCTTCACCCCTGAGGAACCCTTGCAAGCCCTGTAACACAGGGACACCTTCCACTAGCCCAGGTTGCTCAGAGCCCCAGCCAACTTCACCTTGAACCCTGCCAGGGATGGAGCATGCACAGCTTCTCCAGACAACCTGCGCCAGTGCCTCACCACCCTCACAATAAAGAACTTCTTCCCAGTATTTAATCTAAACCTGCCCTCTGTCAGTTTAAAGCCATTCCCCCTTGTCCTGTCTCTCCATGCTCTTATAAAAATTCCCTCTCCTCGCCTGTAAACCCTTTAGGCACTGAAAGGTGCTCCAAAGTTTCTCCAGAGGCTTCAGGTCTCTGGGCTGAACACGCCCAGCTCTCCCAGCCTGTCTCCATGTTCCAGCTCTCTTCATGCTATAATAGCTAAGCATTTTGCCATGAAGCATCACAACAAAGGCAGGAAGAAGCAGCTGCCGTGTTCTCCCCGCTCACACGGAGCCGGGCGTGGCTCCGTGCGGGGCCGGCAGTGCGCGGAGCTCCCGCGGGGCGGCGCTCAGCGCTTCGGCACCGCCGGCAGCGCCTCCAGAGCGGCTCCCCCGAACGGCCTCCGCATCCCCTCCGCGCAATTTATTCCTTATTTTGGTCCCAGTTAACAAGGATACATTTTTTCTCTCCTGCAGTGATTTTTTTTTTCCTACTTAATCTCTTAAACTCTAAAATTGATTCATGTTAATGTTAATAATTTAAGGGAAATAAGCCTTTTCACGGTCTAATCACACCAGCATTGAGAAGTGACAGTCGCCTCTGAATAAAGGATGGCATGATTGGCAGGATTACCTTCAGGCAAGGGGAGATCTGGAGAAGTGGAATAGTGTGAAACTTCATCTCTCTCTCATGCTGTTCGGATTATTTATCAAAGTATGTGAAGATCAAAAAAAAAAAAAAATCAAGGGAAATGCACGCATGTAAATTATTAACAGCCTGCCTCAGAGGATGAGCAGATTTTGTTCATACTGTATTAACTATAACAAATTTTATTACATATTCAAAGAAAAAGAAATAGAAGTTACAACTCCAACACTGTAGTAGATAACGTGTGAAATAATCTCATAAGAAACTATTATCTACAAAATAACATTGTAAATATAAGAAAATATCATCAAGAAAGCATCTGACGTTCAGGGAACTACTTGTTTATTTTTTATTTATATTGTTGACTCTTAGAGGCTGAAATGGAATGCTTGCTGTAGTCCAAGCAATATTCTGGTGTGAGCCATCTGTGACTGAGATCTCTAATGCAGGCCACCAACAAGAATAAAGACTGGTTCATGAAGCAGTAGCACAAAAGCAAATCTTTATTTGCTGTTGCTCAGCAACCATGTGCGAAAGGCCCATTTTTCATTTTTGCCTTAACTTGACAGGAAAATGATAATAAATATGAGATTATTATCACAGGGTATAGATTATTTTGAACAGATGAACAGATATGTCAAAGAGAGGCATGTAATTTGGTACTCTTGAAAGGCAGAATATTAGAGAAACTGAAAATAGAGTTGTAGGTTTATTACTGGCTTGCAGTTCATGCACAGTTCTTGAAAAAACCTAGAAAACATTATTCTGTCTCTCTGGTTTCTCTATATGGTCCTTTAAAATGAATCACTTGGTGTTATTCAGCCTGTTGTTATGTGTGTCAACTTCTAGTTTCAATACTGTGAAAAAAACCATTCTGTGGTTGCTATGCAACAGAAATTAAAAACTAAAATATGTTTTAGTTTGTTTGCTAAAATGATATGTGCCCAACTAAATAAACAGTAACCAGGTGACTAATGTAGCATCTAATTAAAAGACTAATCAAGGTATTAATGAAATATTCAGTATATGTGAGTCATGATGAATAAATCCATCAGTTTGGATCTAAAATGGCAAAGATTTTTAATTTATGCAGGAAATTTTTAATATAGGAAGATATTAGCATAATCTAAAAATGTCAGGTGTTATACCTTTTTATTTATTTTTACAATTCTACAGGTATGCTGATTGCTCATGCAACTTACTCCAAGCAAACTGTTCCACAGGCTCCTTGCACTTAGCTGAATATATGACTTGGGATATAAAGTCAGGTCCACAAGATCTGACACAAGCCAGCTTCTCATATCAAATAAATGTAGCAGAAAATGCAAAAAACCTTGATTTTTAATGTAAACTAAAACTGTGAAATGCAGGATCAATAAGGAAGGTTCTATGTTAAAAATTAAAACAGCAGAAGATGTAAATGCTACTTTTAAAGGAGTGAATTTTTACATTTAATACTAAATGAAATCTGAATTTCATAATATTTTTTAAAATTACAATCCTGAAAAGTCTAACCAGATGTGAGAACTTCTCTAGAAATTATAGTTGGTTTTCTGTAAAGCAGCACATGCTGTACTGCTTCTTCAGAGTGAAAGTAAGTTACTGCAGTTATGCACCTCTCTCTTCTAACAGCCAACACTGAGAAATGCTACTGAAAATGCCAAATGGAAAGATACAAACTAAGCCTTAACAAGACACTTTGACTGGTTTTGGTTTGCAGAAGAGCTCAAACAAATGGAATGGGGAATATTATAGAACTCAAAATCTGACTCAAACTATTTCCAACACTGCAAAGAAGAAACAGAATTTCCTGATATATTAAAAAAATATTTAGAGTTAGTTATCAAACTCTAAATATCATGTGGCTTACATAGTCTCCTATACTATACATATAGGCTGTTTAACTCTTCATTGCTTTTGGATGAAGAGTGCAAAGTACTCATATTTTTCACCAGGACTGTGAGGAAAAGCAAAGCTGTCAAAAATAACAACAATAACATTATTGGAGAAAAAAGCCACCAGTGTAATCAAATGCGTGATATTTTGTAAAAGCAGTTATGTTCACTTAACTGGAAGAAGGAGTACCATTTCTTAAGCATGTACATGAATTTAACCGAGCGTGTCTTCCCCCCATCTTGAAACACTGACACTTGGCAGGTAGTACAGGAAGGGAACAGCGAGAGGGGCAGTGGGTTTGAACCGTGGCAGCTGTCTCTGGGGAACTGATGGATGTTCCCCCGGCACCAGCCGTGACAGAAAGCAGCGGAGGAAAGAGCCTTTGAGCGCGGCCAAGCTGCCGGGAGCAGCAGCCGGGGCCGGGCCGGGCGCTGCCCGCGTTACCCGGCGCTGGAGCGGGGCAGGGGCTGGGGAAGCGGCGGGGATCAGCCTGAAGGGGAGGTTCGAGGGGGACCTTATGGCTCTCCGCAGCTCCCGAAAGGAGCGTGTAACCAGATGGGGGTCGTGTACTACGTGTAACCAAGTACCAGCGACAGGACAGGACACAGCCTCAAGCTGCGCCAGAGGATGTTCAGGTGGAGCATTAAGAGGAATTTCTTCACAGAAAGGATGAGTGGAATGGGCCGTGCAGGGAGGTGGTGGAGGCGCCCTCCCTGAAGGTGTTTAGCAAAGACTGGACGTGACCCTCAGTGCTATGGTCTAGCTGACCGATGATGTTCGGTCACAGGCTGGACTCGATGACCTCAGAAGCCTTTTCCAGCCCAGCTGACGCTGTGGTTCCCTCAGTTTTTAACACGACCCCCTGTCCCGAGCGGGTTCCCTCAGTTTTGAACACGATCCCCTGTCCCAATGGGGTTCCCTCAGTTTTGAACCCGAGTGGGTTTCCAGGGCCGCCTTTCCCCCAGCCCGCCCTCAGCGGCGCCGCCCGCGAGAAAAGGGGGGGCGGCGGCCGAACTCTCGCGAGACGAGACGGGAGTTCCGCGGCGCGCGCGCAACGTCGGCCGCGGGAGGATTCGAAAAGTGGCGGGTGAGGGAGGGACCGGACCGGACCGGACCGGGGGCTGGCGGCGTCCCGGAGCGTCCCCGAGTGTCCCCAGGTGCCTCGAGCTGCCCACCGGTGTCCCCTCCGAGCGACTCCCGGGGCCGGCGTCTCCTCCGGCGGTGCTGCCGTGCGCCGCGGGCTCTTCTACGCCCGTGTCTACCGGCTTCGCTTCGCTCCGCTGAGGCGGCGCCGCGGTGTTGGAAGCGCTTCCCGCGTGTCCATGAGGCTGCGGCCGCTCTGAGGGTCTGTGAGGCTGCGGCCGCTGTGAGGGAGCCCGAGGTAAGCGGCCCGTCCGGCTCCCCGCTGCCTGCCCTGCCGGGGCCTGGCGGAGCCCCCGGGTGGTTCGGGACAGGGCTCAGGAGCGGCCCCCGCCCCGTTCTGTGATGTGGCTTCGCACTCACTAAATGCTGTGTGAGTCGCTTTCCCTCCTGGAGAAACACGTCAGGAGACACCTGGGATGGAGGGAATGTTTGCGTTAGCGAATAAGGCTCTTGGTGGCCTTGCTCATTTCCCATGGTTTTCATTTGATAGCCGGGAAAAAAAAACATTTTACTACCCCTCAGTGCTTCTTATACAAATAAATAGTGTTGTTGTTGGGAATTATGACTTGCTTAAATAGTGGGTGTGTGCTGGAGAATGCATTGTGCTTTTTAAAAAGTATCCATTAGCAATTTATTCTGCTTTAACGCTTACTTACTAAAAAAAACTAAAAGAAAAAGAAAGCAAGCCCTGCAGCCTAGTGATGTTGTGAATCCAAAAGCTGATTCATATAGCTAAAATATGTTGGAGGAGAAAACTACTTTAACTATGTAGTACATAGTACTATGTATAACTACTCTAATATATACCATATATAAATATATATATAAAAATGCTATGTATATATCTGATATATGATTTACAGTACATTTACAGTACCTTCTCTAATGTTATGCTTTGGTTATAAAGGAGGGAAGAATTCCAGGATGAAGCGCGAAGCATTTTTGCAAGTTGTGTCTAAAGAGTCAATTGAAGACTTCCTGCGTTACACTCAGAGCCCTGTAAGTGAGGCAGTGTGTACATTTATCACTTCTGGAGTCATGAGCCTGTTCCAGGTGCAGAAATCATGTGACAAAGGGACAGAAACTATTTGTCTGGTACTTGCAGATGGGGATGATTGCTATACAAAATAAGTTCAAATGGCACTTGAAGGAATATAGGCTGAAAAAGTTGTGAAATCTGAAGAATGAATGTTTATAAACCAGATAATTTTCTGATATTTGGTTGTTCCACATATTGCTGATATTTTCTGGTATTTGGTTGTTCTATTTTTTAAAAATAGAATGTTAGTATTTGTGTAATTCTAAACAAATACTGATTACATGTTGCTGTTGACATTGTTACATTTCAACCCATGGAAGAGTTTATTGGTATATAATGAATAACAAACATAGCAGAATTGTGTTTCACTAGTATTTGTTCATTCATTTGGTAGTTTGGGCTGTCCATTTGTTCTTTGCTCCATGTTTAATTTTACTTGAATTGTTCTTTTTACCACTGAATGCTCTAGAGAAGGGCTAGATTGCTCTCTAAAGGAAGTGTGGAGAGAACAGGGAGGAACAACCAAACAATCTACCGTTAAAAGCTCAATCTCACTTTGTGTATATATTGCATAATAATGAGAAATAATAATTTGCATTGAGGTGTTTCCCACTCAGCTTCAATCTGTCTGGTGTTAAATATACCTGAGCTCTTCTGAACATCTTGCTGCCATAAATGGTATTGTGAAGTTTGTATCTTGAGCTTTCTTATGGGTATTTTCTGGTAGTACCTGTGGCAGGATCAAGTGGATCACTTGACCTGTATGTGCACAGAGGCAGGAACTGATTTAATGTAGCAGTATATTAAACCCACAATCTTGTTCTGTGTAATAAGCTTACAAAGTTTGTCTCCCAAACATCCTTGAATCTTTCCCAAGAAATTTGCTATTTCTTTCATTTGTGTGCCTGTATGTAGTTATGGATGATAAATTTATTACCAGACTGCCTTTGCCTAAAGTCTCCTTCTCATTTTTCCCTAAATCTAATACTTTAACAAAAAACTATTCACTTTAGTATTCACTTGCCCTGTTTCCTTTTCAATGGATTTGGTTGTGTTGATTCTGCCATCTGCATTCAGTAATTTATTTTAATGAGCCATGGGCTATTTGGATTAAAGATGGTTGGGGTTTTTTTCATCCTTTTATTTTTCATCACAGGAGTTCTCTTGCAGCAGTGTTCAGCTTTTGCCAATATCTCTGGAAACTTTGTCACCAGCTACAATGAGTATATCAATTAAAATTGTCTTCCTGCCTTTGTAGCATAAGGGAACATGAATATCCACATGACTTTTTGACTGTCCAAAATACTTCAATTCCTTTAATAATTTCCTTGTGAAACCTGCAGCAATGGAGGATGTGTGACCATGTCTTGTCTTAGTATGAGGATCCTCCTTTTTGGATCTCCCTTAAAAAATCCTTGAGTTCTTTTCTGGAGGAGGCTGTGGTTAAATAAATCAGCACTAAAGCTTCACTGCTTTCCTTAGTTTTTGTATTATATTTGCTACTTAGTTGGTGCTCTAGCCTAAGAATTTGCCTTTTAGACTCTCTTCAAAGTTCAGTTTTTAGCATCACTTCTTTCAGTGTCTATTTTCTGCACATGCCCTGACCTCCTTTTACTTCCCCCTTGAATTTTTCTTTTCCACACTCACTATTTAGATTCATCTGTGTCTTCTAAAATTCCAGGGCTTTGCTAATTTTCCTTCAGGGTTGCTTGTGGGCTTTTTGCTTTTTCCTTTGTAATATTTAAAAATGTCATATTGTTGTGCTGTCCATTGAGATCTTCAGTAGGTGCTGTTGGCTTTTTCCACTAAATCCTATTCTAATTCAAGAAAATACATAATTTCTTAGACAGAAAAATAGGAATCACAGATATGATTATCATTCACTGTCATCCTTTCTCCTCATAGATTTTGGAGTAATTCTGTCTCATATCATCCCAAAGAAAAATCTTAAAGCTCTGATCTTATTATGAATTCATTCTTTCTGTTCAAAATGGTACAATCTTAATATCCTGTCTTTTGGGTTTGTTTGAATCACAGGGCTGCAGAACTCCCTGTGAGGCTTTTGGTTTATTGTATTTGTTTTCAGTTGTAGAATAGAAATTCTCTTATAAATATTAACAGGATCTTTCTTCTCATACCCTTCTGGGAACCTTGCAATACTTACTGCTGCTTCTTTCATTCTTTTCAGTTTTTACCTTCAACTTTTTCTTTTTGATGCCTTGCAGTGTATCTGCAAACTAAAAATAGATTTATTTCAAGATTATGGGAGTTCTATTTCCTCTGAAGTGTTTTTGATCCAGTGAACTTTCACTTCTGTATTGCAAATTACATCTCAGAAATTGGCTGTTCTTTCTCTTGCCTGGGCCTGGTCTTCCTTCTTATTTTCTCTCTGCATATTCCCTTTCCTAGCAGGTTGCCTACCCTTCCTTGATGCAAACAGACTCCTTGTGTCTCTGAGGTAAATTCTTCTAGCAAATGCCTTTCTAGGAAAAGGTTCAGATCAGCCTCGTGGTGCAGTCTCTACTGGAGAGCGATGGTGCCTTCCCTGTCTGCAGGGCCTCAGCAGGAGCTGTGGGCTCAGGAGCTGGGTTTGGTGAGGGGCTTTAACACATTGCAGTGTGCAGAGCTCTGATGTGTGCAGATCTCAAAGTAGTGCTGTTACTGGGCTGGCAAGGGTTTGTCAGGGTGAAGAGAGAGGCGAGAATGTTGACCTCATGTTCAGAAGGCTGCATTTATTATTTTATGCTATATATTACATTAAGACTATACTAAAAGGAATAGAGAGAAAAGTTCTCAGAAACTAGCTACACTAAGAATAGAAAAGGAATGAATAACAAAGTTCTGTGTCCAGGCAGAAAGCAAGAACAGCTCTGCCGTGAGTGGTCAGTAAATCCAAACATTCACCCAAGACCAATCACGGATGCACCTGTTGCATTCCACAGCAGCAGATAACCATTGTTTACATTTGTTGCTGAGGCCACAGCTTCTCAGAAAGAGGAAAAATCCTAAAGAAAGGATTTTTATGAAAAGATGTCTGTGACAAGTGTTGTCCCTATGGCTCTGCTGACTGATACAGTTCCAGTCCTTGCCTAAGGATTTTCTTTCAACAGCCATCATCAGTTGATACTTAGGGGAGCAAAGACATCATCAGGGACTTAAATTCTGTGCAGTTTTGAGCTTCTTAGCCAAGGGTATGGAGTTGTCATCATTGCTATCAAGGGTAAAGACTTCTGTCTTAAAGGCAGAACTCTTGCTTCATGATAAAGAGTTAACTAGCAGGAGTTTCTTGTGCTATTTTAAAATATATAACTTTTTAGAAGGTATTTTATCTCTGTAACTGCAGAGGAATATAAGTTAATCATTAATGTAAAAACCCAGATTAAATGTAGAAAAGATGATGATGAAGTATAAGCCACTTTGCTGATGTGGGATTGTGTGGATCTTCTGATCATTTATAGAAAAATACATGTGATCATTTTGACTTGAATGAGCTACTTCAAGAGTTGCCAAGAAAGCAGAAAGAAGTGCTATGGCAGAGACTGACACAGCTGCTGACAGAGAGCTTGATGGAGAACCCTGTGGAAACATGGCACAGGACTGGAGATGATAAAAATGATGATGACATGGAAGTTGAGATAGTTCCAGAAATGGTAAGAATCTTGTAAAATGAAAACATGTTGAGTGTTTTGTGTTTTTTTGGGAAATAAAATGGAGGATTTCCATAACATCTGAAAGCATGCAAGGGGTTTATGAAATGAGACCAGTTCCAAATATCACCTTCCTGCCCATTTTTTAAAAAGGCTTAATTTATGCTCATGTTAAGCTGAACTTATAATTGGTCTGTGCTCTAAAAGACTAGCTCTGCTGATAATTTAAATTATGAAAGATGTGACTTAGTTTTCTCAGTAGAGTTGAATGGGCTTTTTCTATGTCTTATGTTAGTAAACAAATGTTAATGTTGCACATGTTAAGTTTAAGTAGCTGGCCCATAATTTAAGAAATTCACTACCTGATTTTTTTTTCACTATCTCATTTTATTTGATGAACATCATGAAATCTAGATTCAACTGTGCCTTCCACAAATTTAGAATACATAGAATTCTATGTATTCTAAATTTGTGGAAGGCACAAATTTAGAATTTTCTGTACTGTAGTCTATGTAGCCTTGAGAATACTGGGGGAAAAGGTTATTTAATTTTGGGGGGAAGAAAAGAAATGCAGTGGGGAAATCATTAGAGAAACCTAGAGGCTTGTAGAAAAATCAGTCATCTGTTCAGAGGCCTGTAGAATCAACACTTGGAGTGAAATTCACCAGGTGTACATCTCTGAGTTACACATGACCCTGCTGGTTAGGGCTTTTCAGCTCTGAAAGGGATGTGTGTTTGAGTGGGATTGTTGCAGGTGAGGATTTTAGTGCAGTAATGGAAACACATGCACAGTCTCAAAGTTATCTACTAGCTGGAGCTGAAAACCCTTTTCAAACTTTTTGAAAAGATGTACTTTAAAATATATTCTTTTTCCTCTTATTTGAAAGGTTTTGGGTGCCAGTATGCTCGTTCTTCAGAAAGGAATCATAATAACAATTCAGCTTTGCTCTGTGTTGCTAAGGTTCATTTCTTGTTTGAGTTATTTTTGAGTCCAAAACAACCTGCAGAAGTGTTTCCTCAGCATTGCTTTCTTTCAGAAACAGACTGTAGCAGTGATCCAAGGAGTGGCAGCTGTCGTTATTGCTTCCATACCTGCCGTGGATGAAAATGTAAACTACAAAGCTCTTGTAGAATGTGTGTTTATCCTAAATGGTGAGTGCTTCTCTGTACAGAATGCTGCATTTTACAGAGGCTGTTTGATCTGACTGTGAAACAGAATTCACAAGAGAAAAGTTGGTACTGGTTTGAGTTCATATTTATGAGACAAAATTAAGGCAATGTTTACCTATCAGCTGCACAATTTAGAAGTTGGAATGCAAATAGTTTTCTTTCTCCCAGCAGTTCACCCAGTGGAAGGTAACTTTGATTATCCTGTGATTTTTATTACTTTTAAGGGAAACTCAATATTCCATTGTTACTGATCCAAAAACTTGGGCCAAAGCTTAGAGTTGCCTAAATACTGCAGTGAGCATGAGCCATGGAAGTGTGTAAGTGTGGCAGGAGCTAACAGACTGCTGTTTTACAGGAATGACTTGGTTCATTGCAGTAAATAATTATGCCATTACTCTTGTAGGTATCCTTCCTGCATTATCTACATCTGAAAAAGTCCTACAGGACGCCATCCAACGTGTGTGTGAAATGTGGTGGGAGAAGGGACTGGAGGGGAAGGAGCAGCTGGGGAAGACTCTGTTTGTCATTCTGCTGAGGAAAAGCCTGAATAAAGCTGCTATGGTAGGCTGAGGCTGTGTTGAGGCTATGTTCAATAATAACTTTCAGGTTATTATTGAATATTTCAAGAGAGATAATCCCTCCAATAAAACACTGCCTTCTCTAGGATAAATTTTAAAGGTTTTTGGCATCAGTTTCACAAGTGTACTGGATTTTAATTTTTTTGCATTCCTTTTAATCTTTTCACTCTTTTGTCCAGCTCAATGGCCAAGGTTTTTATTGTAATTAACTTTTTGTCAACTCAGATATTAAGTACTATGTTCAGCTAAGCATAGAAACAGCTTTTTTGGGAAGCTTCATTTTCTCTTGCTTTTTATCTTTCTACAAATAATTTTTCTTTCATTTTTCAAAATGTTTGAGTTACTTGGTGCATTGTGATACACATTTTTTGCACTAATTCAATGGATGTATCCTTATTTCTTTCTACTGTTTTTTCCCTGTTAACTGCATGTACTGTATAAAGTTTAAAAAGTGCAATGATGTGGTTTTAACATATTTTGCATGGAATGGCAGCTTTTTGTCTAGAGCATTTCTTGAGCATATCTTCATTTGTTGGAAGTCAGAATTTTTGCAGTTACATATATTTTTCCCAGTAATTTGATGAAATGAATATTCATAATTTCACAATCTGTAACAATGCATTTCAAGTTCATTATTTGAAATCCTTTCAATGCAGCTTTGCATTAAATCAAAGCTTTTTGCATTAAAGCAAAGCTTCTCCAGTCTAATGTGGGCTTCTTATTCCCTGTCAGGGTGCAGATATAGTTCGTGTATGGAATCTACATCAGACATTACTTTGTTTTGATTATGATTCAGATGAGAGTAATGAAGTCAAAGACTTGTTGCTTCAGTGTTTTATGAGTGTAAAACACATTAAGAAAGAAGAGGTAAGCCAGCTTTTATCTTACTGTGGTTTTGTGCCAGTGAGCTTTGGTTGCTTTTAATAGTTCTGCAGTTTGTCTTTTTTTATAGTACAGTAGGTAGCAACATGAGAGAAATCAGCTCTGACTCCAAGCTATAAATGGTTGATACTGTTTCATTTGGAAAACTTGTTTCTATTCCAGACTAAAGTGTGAAAGTTTATGTCTAAATCTTCAGTTCTTTTATCCTGAGGCAATAAGAATCAAGTGCTTTGCTTCCAGTGCATTTCCCTCGATACTTTAAATCATTCCCTGGTGTAATTCTTTTCTTTTCTTTTATAGCAGTTCTTCTTTTATTCAAGACAAGTAACTGTAGCAAAATAATTTTCCTTCTAAATGACTTCATCTAGAAGATTGTGTTGCCATATTCTCTTTTAAAAGTAGCATAAAAAGAACCCAACTTGACAGAAAAATAAGAATTACTTTATTTAACTACACAGATTTCTCTCAGTGAGCAGCTGCTGTTTTGTTGTTTAGATTGTGCCTGTGCATGAGAATTGTGGCATCCAAGCCTTTTTTCTGGTTAGGTGACCAGACCACATTACTTTGTCTCTGAAGTTCTATCTCTTCCCTGCATATGTATAATAGATATATTCCTTTTCCTGTGGAATACATGAAATTCTGTCATAAAATGAGCTCTGAGTTTGGTGCATGGTGGCATATGTCATATTAAAAATGGAGTAGCAAAGGAATTGGGTGAAATGGTTGATAGAGCAGGGTTTGGATACCTGCCACAAAGTTGGTGGGGTTTTGGTTACTTACATATCATATTTTAAGCTGTTTTAGTTTTGACTAAAATAATGATGTACCAAGGTAATATGAGAGGTGGGAATGGAAGAAGAGAAAATGTGGGTGGAAAGAGGAAAGGTAGGTAAGGCTTTATTGACAGAGTTCACAATTAATTTTGTGTCCTTGGTGTATTTCATTTTAAGCATTTTTTGCCCTCTGGAAAAAGTGTGTACCTGTGTGTTCTTTGTCACAGTACCTAAAATGCATTATCTATATTTCATTCTGTATTTTTTTCTGTTTTATTTGAATCCACTGTATTATTTTAATATTTCATCTTCATATAGGCACAGTAAATGATTGGCAATTACATATGTAAAATACAACTGCTATCTAGGCTTTAGATGTAAATTATTGTAGTTCTTTTTTTCTTCCACATTGTGTGAGACTTTTAGTAGAACATGTTAATTACTACACAGCTTTTCTGAAGGAAGTTTGCACCTTGAATCTTTGAGTGAAAGAGTATAAAATTGACGTTTTATTGTGGGATTTTTTTAAATATTGGGGGGAAAGTAGGCTAAAAATCAGACTCAATAATGTATATTTTTCCTGGCATATTAAAGTGAAAGTTTATGTCTGCACAAGAATGTGCAGTTTTGGCCGTGCTTTGCACATTTTGCTTCCCTGCACAAGATTTTTCTCTTTGTTCTCCCAAGGATTTCTGGTTCTTGCCATTTTGTCACCTTTGCGTTATCATTATGCATTAATTGCCTGTCTCTTTCTAGGTAGATCTAGAGAGCACCTTACTGCACTCTCTGCTCATTAATAGTTTAGATCCTGAATTGTGGATTCTTTGCTTTCTGGCTGGAAGCACTGACTGAAAGCAGCAGCTCCCAGCTGGAGCCAAAGGGCTCAGCCTTGGCCAGCGGTGGGGCTGCCTTGGAGCCCACTGGCTTTGGCTCTGCCAGCACAGGGAGAGCTTCTGGCAGCTTCCCACACAAACCACCTCTGCAGCCTTCCACCTCCAAAACCTTGCTGTGCCAGCCCCATACACAAGGCACTTTACATCCTGAAGGATAATAGTTCAAAATAAAAGGAGAACCATAACCCATTGTGGAAAGATCCCAGGACAGGGTTCAGTTAAATTAAGTGTGTGAAATAAATCTAGACATCTGTGCAGGAGCATAATCAGTACAGGTCCTGGGAAGGATTTGATTGCTTAAGTGAATGACCCATGCTGCATTAAATGACCTAAGCTGCCTCAGACATCCAGGTGGGGCTGGCACATAAAGCACTGTCATAGATCTCTGCCTTCTGGAAAACCATCTGGGCATGTGAAATTGCTCTGTGTGTAGGGTGTGCCATATTAACCCCAGTCAGCAGAGTCAACAGAACAATTCAGCTCCATAAAACAGTAACTAAACAGCTGATCACATAAAACACTCTTCAGACAATTAACATTTCAGGGACTTAAACATCCAAATTTACATGTCTCAGTTTGTGAGCAGAAATCCAACTTCACTGTATGAACTTCCAGTACTTACCCAGAATGGTAACCAACTTGGATGTTCCTAGCTCTGCAGACAGGAGATTGAAAGTGTTCAAAGCATTTTTCTGTTGCTGTGAGGCCATTGTACCTCAGTTGCAAGTCCTTTTGTTTGGGATTTGTGTGCTGTGGGAGTTCAGTTGTGGTAACACACCTCATGTATGTTCTCTAATTTCCCTTCCTGGTTCATTTCACTAATGTTGGATTTCTTGTAGCAACAAGAAACCAACCAACACTCCCCCAGTATCTCTGCTGGACATTTTTTTGCATCCTGTATTGCTTCTAAAATGCATGTAGTAACACCAAGTATCAACATGATGCATGAATTGCTTTGAGTTGAAAGTGAGCTTCTGTGTATCAGGCCTAGTACTCCCTTTAATGCCTGCAGACTTGTTCTGCAGTTCCTCAGAAAAGTAATCCTGGATTTTCAGAGTACATATCCCAGAGTACCATAGTAGCTTAAGCTGCTGTAACTCCAGATTGCAATGATCCTGTGTTGCCATGGAATAGCATTCCTCTTTTCCTTTTCACAGTGTAATGTTCAAGCAGCAATATTGTGGGTTGATTAAAGGAGGTGGCTGTTTTCTCCTAGTGAGATTATTTTTCAGACAGATTAACTGTCTGGAATGGTTCATCATATGCAAGACTGAAGGAAGGGAAGGGTCAGGAATGCAGTGTATCCATTCTAAATCAGATTAAACCAATAGAGAACTGCATTTATTACACCTCATTGCAAGATCAGGGAGTTCAGTGTTTCTGCCTTCCCAGGCTGTGCTGTTTAACACACAGTAATATTTCTCAGAGGCTTATCATTAGTGGAGTGATCCTCTGAATTTGTCTCTCTGTGATTTATGAAAACATTCTTGTTCAGATGGGGTTTCCAGTCAAACAGCTGCAGAGCATGTTCCTGTGTTTTACAGGTGAGTCTCTTGTGCTCTTTCCTTGCTCACCTTCTGTGTGAAGGTGAGCAAAGTCATGTGCTCTGTGTCCACCAGCACAGCAGTACCAGGCACCCAACACTGATACTGCATTCCCAAAGATGACAGGTCACAGTCTCATTTACCTACCACCAGGTTATCTCTCACAATAATGAGAATGCTACCAGTAATTATTGCAGATCCATTAATCACAAGCAGCAGATTAAGCTAGAGGCACTTATCATTTTCAGGAGCTGGCTCAATCTTTTAAAACCTAAGGCTAAAAAGAATTGGTTGAAAGCTATTTTTTTGGCTTTTTGCCATCTGTTTTGCTGCTGGGGTTGTAGAAGATGAGATGAGTTTGAGTTTGTCCTTATCCTTGCCTTGTTGAGGAAAGAACTGTAGGTCAAAACTCCCTTGACCTTTTGTTTTGTCAGGGATGTTGATGTGTGACATGCCAAGGGGGACTCCTCTATGTTTATAGAGACAACCCTTGTTGAGTTGGGAAAGTTTCCACCAGACCTGAAGCCTAAAATCTTGACACTGTATTTAGCCATTAGGTCTTGATTTCCATGAGCTTCTGAGTTACTTCTTCACCCAAAGGCATTTCAGCTACCAATTCACTACAGGGCAGTTTCTGACTGACTGTGCTTCCATCTCCCTCCCCTACTCTGGGAGATTCCAACTCCAAGTGAATTCCAACTCTTGGCATTTGATTTTCTCTGTTTGGTCCTAGGTGTGAACACAATTCTTGGCCCAGCTCTCAATGGAAGTGGCTCTGAACCTCTGCTCTTTATTCAGTAACCCTTTTGCACTTCTGTCAATGTGCTCTTTACTATTGCACTTCCTTTATTAATATTCCTAATTTATTTGTTGCTAGAAAGCTGAGAGATACAAAGGACCCTTACAACTGACTCACCATTACGTGTGATCAGACATTTTGAACTCTTACCTTCACCTGTAAGCTAAGTCAGAGTGAAGCTGCCTGTACAGATACTGTATAAGGCTACAATTCCTTGGACAGATCTTGCTGATTCTGGCTGATCATTGGCTTATTTCCTTCATCCACAGCCTTTTGTTACAAAATTCTATTGCTCATCAGATTTGTCATCATTGTTCCTGACTTGTTAAAATGGATTGGGAAAAATAGTTTCTGTTTTCATGAATGAAAGCAGCTCCAGGAGGCTCACAACATTACCTTTCATGTGGCAGGAGGAAAGGAATTGTCCTTGCTGATCAGAACATTGAATTTCCTCAGTGGCCCAGCTGTTCTCTGTGGCTTGGTTAAAATTGTTTTTGCATGCAGTGCTGGTGTTGCAATGACTTGATGAGGGTTCTGCAGGGTGAGAGAGATAGACGAGATCTTGCTTCATGATCAGAAGGCTGGATTTATTAATACATGATGTATAATACATTATGACTATACTAAAAGGAATAGAGAGACAAGTTGCAGAAGCTGCTAAGCTAAGAATAGAATAGAAAAGAATGAATAACAAAGTTCTGTGTCCAGCAGAAAGCAAGGACAAACTCTCCCATGAGTGGTCAGCAAATCCAAACACTCACAGAAGACCAATCACAGATGCTCCTGTTACATTCCACAGCAGCAGATAATTATTGTTTACATTTTTCTTCTGGGGCCCCAGCTTCCCAGAGAGGATAAATCCTAAAAGAAAGGATTTTATGAAAAAATGTCTGTGACAGTGCTGGTAGAGTTGTGATGTTTTATTTATGCCTTCAGCATCATTTCAGTGTCACCCCAGGATGATGTTGGGATATTGGCACTTGGCAGAGCTCAGTGCTGCAGCCTCCATGGGGGTGCTGACTGCACAGTGTGCTGCCACTCTGGAATGCTGCTCAATTGAAGGCACACCAAACCAGAAAGGACATGGAAAGAGTGGAGGCAGATATGTGATCCATGTGTTCATTTGTTCTGTGTTCTTTCTACACTATGAATAAAAGGAGTGCTTGAATTCTTTTTAATAATTAAGAATCTTAAATAATTTTTTCCATTTCACCTATGCATTTTAAAATTAAAGATGTAATTTCCTTTTTATTTGCTGATTTTTGAGGTAGCTCTTAAATTGCATATTCTTCAGACCTTTGAGTTCTCTTTGTTTTTTCCTCTTTTCCCCTCCCCACAGGGAAGAAGACTCTTGAGTTTTTTGTTCACGTGGAATGTAAACTTCATTAAAATGATACATGGAACTGTTAAAAACCAATTACAGTTCTTTCCAAGGTATGCATCCCAGTAAGAGTACTTCATTAGTAAGAGCTTGTCTAAAATCTTGTTTATCTCACTCTAAAAATACCTAGTGTATTGAAAAAATATATCAATAACCAGAAACCCACAAATCTTCTGAATATTACTGCTATATTGTTTCAGCAACTTCATTTAATAGGAGCTCTGACGTGCCTGGTGTACAGTTATAGGAGCAGTAAATGTTGATTTACCATTAGCTAAAGCAAATGACTTTGGTTAGAAATTGGACTGCATTATTTGCAGTGCTTGTGTGAGGGTTGCAGGTCCCTTTCTCCTTTGGTAGCGTGTTCCTATTTTTTCCTACAAGCAATCTCTAATTGAATTTTCTAGGTTTCTATATAAGGCATTCTAATAAGAAGTGACTTTCAGGATAAATCATAGCCTGAGAACTTGGCTGATGGATGAAAAATATGGAGATGTTTTTTCCTTTGATTTTTCAGTGAAGTATTGCTGAAGTAATTCTGTGTATTAAAATCAGAGGCTTTCTAATGCTTTCATGTAGAATAATATATTCTTGTACATGTCTATAAAGAATTCCAGGCATTCTTCATGACATAACTGGTAAAGTATCTCTCTGAATGTTTTGATTCTTCCCACCATAGGAGATATTTCAAGTATCATGTAATAGTGCTTGTGTTCATTAATTAAGAGTTAACTTGGTAGTTATGGGTGTAGACTTGAAAAAGAGATTTTCTTCTAAAAACCAATTTGATGCACAGAATTAAGAAGAATATTGGTTCTTATACAAAACTTCATGTTTCACCTATATGAATTGTGCATAGGTATGGTTAGTATGCTTTCTTGACAGTGTTTCCTCTGTTAATACAGATCCTTGGTGGAATGCATTTCAGAAGTTTACTTCAGGGCCTGGAAGAAGGTGTCAGGAGAATTCACAGAGGTAACATTATACTTGAAATTTCATTTGGATAGTTTTGAATTTCAGGGTGGGAAAGACTCATGACTTTCCAGCAAGAGAGGTTCCTTTAACAAGCCTTAAAGAATTATTTCCCTAAGGAAAGGGCCTCTTCAGCATTGTCAAGGAGTAACTGTAGGTCATGCTTTGAATGTTTTCCCACTGAGATCGGCTTGGCTGCAGTTAAACACCTTTAATTCTGCTGCTGAAATACTGGTTCACACAAATATGCATATGCACAATGTTTTTCATAAAAATGCCTGTTAACTGAATTACTGAAGCTTTCATTCAGCATGTGCAAGTCTGTATAGTTGATAGCTCAGGTATTTATCTAGTTTTTGTGGATTTCCATGGAAATTATTAAAGGCATAATTACAGATCACAACAATGCTAGAGCAAAATTTCAGATACCAAAGTACTTTTATTTACCCTTCTTTTAGCTTCTGACAATTGGATTAATTCTAGATTCTGAAATTTTGATAATCAGTTGAGGCAGACTGAGGGCCCCAGCATGGAAAACTTTGGGCAAGGCAGAAGCTAAGTAAGAAATAACAGCAGGTACTATTTTCAGTTGCTTGTTTTAGGGAAAATATAGTTGCTGAACAGCTACAGTACTTATTCTTGTTTTATTGTGTTAACAGGAGCATGTGTGTGTTTTACTGTAGGTACTTGAATATAACTGCATTCAGGATTTCATGCATCATGGAATTCATCTTCCCAGAAGTTCTTCTGTTCATTCCAAAGTTAGAGAGGTAAGTTCCAGGAAAGCATGACATGAACTAGTAGCATCAAAATGAGATCAGTTGCTATAAAGTAGAAAATGTCCATTTCATACTAAAATACCACACCAGGTGTGGCTGGGATGGAAATACTTTCATTATTAGAGGGCTGTGTTTGGGGTGTGCTGGTGGCACAGCAGTGTTCTGGCTGCTACTGGTTTCAAGGCTTTCTCCTCTCCATGTTTTCCCTTGGGATTGGGCTGGGCATGAGCAAGGAGTTGCGAGGTCACAGCTGAGACAGCCGACCCAAACTGACCAGAGGGATATTTCATACCACACAACATCATTCCCTCAGCAAACAGAGAAAGTGGGTTTTGGGGAGGCAGCCATTGCTGAAATGCTGGCTGAGTATTGGTCTGCTTGTGGCAGGTGGTGAGTGGTTGCATTTGCATCACTCCTTTGGGGATTTTTTTGATCCTCTTTGCTTCATTTATTAAACTGTCCTTATCTTGACCCATGAACTTGCTTTTCTCTTCCAATTCTTTTTCTTCCCCACTGAGCAGGGAGTGTTTGTCACAGACATTTTTTCATAAAAATCCTTTCTTTTAGGATTTGTCTTTTCTGGGAAGCTGAGGCCCCAGAAGAAAAATGTAAACAATAATTATCTGCTGCTGTGGAATGCAGTAGGTGTGCCTGTGATTGGCTCATGTTCCATGTTTACAATTAAGGGCCAATCACAGGTCCAAGCTCTGGAACAGATTCACAGAGAACTCTCTTGTTTTTAGATTCTATTCTATTCTTAGCTTAGCAGCTTCTGCAACTTTTCTCTCTATTCCTTTTGGTATAGTCATAATGTATTATATATCATAAATTAGTAATTCCAGCCTTCTGATCATGAAGCAAGATTCTCGTCTATATCTCTCACCCTGAGGGACCCTCACAAGTTGCTGCAATAAGTGTGTGCATGGCTGTGGGTGTTCAGCTGGTGACTAGGGCCAACCCACCACAAATACTTAAAAAATAGCATATTCTGAGAAATAATGTTAGAACAAATTATAGGAGGAACCTGCTTATAGTTTTGCACCAGATTTGTCTTTGCTGCTCAAAAGTAGAGGGGAATTTTCCAGAGCGTCAGGAATACTTTTTGCTGCCTGTTGTCTAAGCTTTCTTTACCTGTAGGATTGACCTTTCCATAGATGATCTCAGGGATGAACAGTCGTAACCTTCTTGAGGCAAACTTAGTGATGGGTCTGAAATGAAGCTTGGCTTTTTTCTTTTGATTGTGTGTAGGGGATTTATATAGGTTTATAGGGACAAGCTTTGATTCTAGTTGTCTGTGGCTTTGAGTCATGAGCAGAGCATTTGAAGCAGAATGAGAAGTGCACAAGCCTCTTTAAGACATTTATATTTGATCAATGCCCCTTCCCCTCCCATGCTTGCTCCAAATACCCGGACTCTAGAGTGCATGCTGTGTGCAATATTCAGCTTGACATACCAGTGTACAATGCTGGAGTGGCTTTTTTGTTTGTTTTGGTTTGCATTTTTTAGGGTTGGCTTTTTAGGGGGTTTGTTCTGTTTTGTTTTCTCATAGCTATAGGATTTCTTTGTCCTGTGATGCCTGATTGATGGAGCAGGCTTCTCACAGGGCATTTCATGTTTTTCAGACTCTGGGGCTTATGATCTTGAAAGAGGACAGTGAATAAATGTCTTTGGGCTGCAGGAGTAGGTCTTGGAATAAATTTGAACTGACCACCAGAGGGTCAGCTTCTTTTCAAATTTTGTGTAATCTTGTATTCTGTTTTCCAAGATCTTCAGAGAATTATCAGTGCTGTATTGATCAAGGCCAGAAATGTTCAGAGAATCATCTTATCTCACTTTCTGATTAATTACCAACCTTAGAACACAGCTCAAACTGCTCAGTGTTTCAAAGTGGAGGAATTCTTGAAATCAAGTTACATTATGTCCTTTCTCATATTCTGCTCTGGTTTTCCACTTTCTTTTCTGCATAATTCAGATGCAGAAAATAACAGGATTTTTAGATAATTAGGCACAGTTTTGAGTCTCAAAGAGTGCTGATACTTGCTTTTCATCAATGCATAAAAAATGTATTAGGTTTGTACGTGTGTATTTGGGTAACTCCACTTACCAGATAAGTTCCTTTGTTCTTAACAGAGAAAAAGTTTATTTATCTGTAGTTCATAATTCCATGGCTTCAAAGTGTTTCTGCCAGTAACTTTAAAAATTATTTTTATAGTAACAAAAACGAGGTGTTGGTGTGCAATTCTTTAGCCATGTTTTTTTTCTTAGTTGTAGATCTTTATATAAACTTAATGACTATAAAATTATAAAATATTGTATTTATTAGATTGTTTTAATTTTACTGTGTTTGAGACTTCTCTAATAAGATACAGGGTCAATTATCATGTTTAGTTTTATCATTTTCATATTATGAAAACTCTGGTCTTATATAATTATGAAATGCATCAACTCCTTACCACTTCCTGAATGTAGAATGTTAACATTGGCTTTGGGTCCTGTTTTATTTTTTTTTTCTTAGATGCTGAGTTATTTTCATAAACAAAGTAAAGTCCGTCAAGGAGTTGAAGAAATGCTCTATAGATTGTATCAGCCCATCCTCTGGAGAGCACTAAAGGTAATTATCCTTTTCAGAAAATACAAATGTCTTTCTCCTGCTATTAAATTTTGGGTGCCTTCCACATCTTATGTTTTTATTATTTGATTTTAAAATGGATGGCCACAAAAACCAAAATGAGTCTTTAACATCACAGATGTAGCTGAGCAACTAAAGTTGTAATTAGGCATAGCATGCACAATAATGTTCTAATTTGTTAATGTAATTTACTTGTAACATCCACTTTTGTTTACAGGTACCTAGAGTGCTTTCCAGGGTTGCAGTTGGCATTCTTATCTTCTCAGTCTGAAAATTCTGTGTAATTTTGTATTATCTTCTCCAAGATCTTTAGGGAATTATCAGAGTTTTATTCATCAAAGCCAGAAGTGTTCAGAGGTTTAGTCTCACCTGTTGATTAACTACCAGCCTAAGAGTACATCTGAATGAATTTATTGGAGTATTAATTTAGGAAAACTTTTATTCTAGTTGGATTGTATGGACAGACATTAATGGTATGGATGTGCACTCAGAATGAAATTTCTTATTTGTAGTTCTCTCATGGTGTGTGTGTCCTTCTGTGGATTGCATGCATGGACTAAAGGGGACCCACTGCAGTTTGTCTGCTCAGTTACACTCTGCGATCAAGAGGAGCCAAGCTTCCTTCTTTGTGACAGCTTTTATTTTGTCTGAGGTTATGAAATCCCTGTTTGGGAGAGTGCACACATACAGCCAAGTTAATTTCTGGCAAACATTTACAATTTCATTTACTGGTTGGTCATAAGCATCTTCTCTAGGCGTGAGAAAGTTATTTGAAATTCTCAAAGTTGAAAGTATTTACTATTAACTTCAAAAGTTGTTTATAATGGATTTTATGAGTCGCAGGAAAGAGTTGAGAGCTGTTTGGTTTCAACAGAACCCTGTGGTAGAGGTGGAAATATGAAAAGTCATTGCTAGCCCAGTATCTTGTTTGGTCTTACATTAAATCTTGGGTCCCATCCTTTTAGAATTTATATAAACTAGGACCCTCTGGATGAAACGTTTATTTCCCAATGCTAGAGAATGATAGCTACAAAGCATGGCTTCCTGCATGGCTTCCATTGCTGTCTCTTAAAAGAATAGAGGTTTTAACTGGTTTTTGGTAAGTTAACAAAATGCACTGTTCCATTCTTAAGGGAGTTGCTGCCTGTCAGTGAAGGGTTGTAGTCACTTGCCAAAGGCCAGGACTCAGATGTGAGACTAGACTGCTTTTTGGAGGAAGATTCTGTCAAACCTTATGAAATCTGCATACATTAATTTGGAGGAATGTGACAGAAGGTGTGTGATCTGGAAAAAAAGGTTACTGATTGATTTGCAGCAAGACAATGGGAGAATTCCAGGAGATTCCACAAGTAGCTGAAGTTTTTAAGAGCTGTTACTCATAATTTTCACATCACTAATGGTTCCATGGCTGGAACAAATCATGTAATACTGCATGAAGTGTTTGGTGGTTTGAACTGTGCTGTGACTCAGAATCACCAGTAGTTTAAAATACAGAGCTAAGAAGGGAAGCTTGTAACTGTTCTTATAACTGTTATGGATTCTACTCCAAAGCTTGAAGTGTCAGTTTAATTTTAGATAACTAGTTTGATGCTCCTTTTTTAGCCAAATCCCTAATTTAATATAGTGAAGAACAAATTCTGTTCTAGAATACTGTTTATAAAACGAAGGACACACAAGGCCTGTTTACTCCTTCTTACAGAGAGCAAAAATACTTCAGTTGCAAGAACACAATGAGTTCCAGAACTGTGGATGCTGAAACTACTTGATTTCATCTCTGAAATCTTTAAATTGAGAATGCACATTTTGTAATGCAGTTCTCTGTTTTTTCTTCAATTGCTTGTTTTGCAAGTAATTAGATTGCACAAGGTTCTGTTGGGGCTTTTACCAGCACATTTTTATAAGCCTTTATGCAACTCTTAAGTTTTTATAATATAAGCCCATATGTAACTTCTTCATCTTTTTTCATGTTCTTATTATGAAAAGCAAGAGTCATACAAACATAAGAGATGTGCAGTGATCGGTTGTTAGTATGAGAAGATATATGGATATAAAAATACAATTATCTAGTGTAAGTAGTGATTAAGCTATTTCTTATCAAGCTGAAAAAGTCAAGAACCACTCCTCCAGGAATTCAAGCTGTTGAAGGAAGTGACTCCTTTAAAGTGTTTGGTTGTCTTTTTTAATATTTTTTTTAACATCCCACACATTTAAACTAAGATGTCCTGGGAGAGCAGTGTTTTAAATAATTTGAAGTTAATTTCAGAATCTGTAAGACCAGTTAAAGTTTAAAAGAAAGCTGTGAAAATTAACTGAAGAAAAAACTAAATTATGGTTTTAAAAGGTTCTGGAAATTCCTCAGAATAGTAAAAGCATAATGGTAAAAGAAATATTAGTTATTTAAATTACTGCAGGCTCTGGCATGGAAAAGTCAGTGTGGATTAAAACAGACCATGAATTTAAACTCTTAGGTTCTACCTCTGTGAAGACATTGTACAAGCCTGAATATGCAAATACATGTGGGATAAATTCCAGTTAATTAAAGGCAGGAATTTGAACTGTGGGTACTCAGTTCAGAATTAAAAGTGAGCTTCATAGAATTCAGTGTAATGCACTTAAAAAGTTTATGGAAATTAACTTTCTGGAATGGTTGTGGTAGACAAGGTCTAGGTTGTTGCACAAAACCACATTTGAATTAATTTTCACATGCAATGTTGGTGCAGAAGAGCTATTTCACCCTGAATTCCCATATTATCTTGTTATGTGTTAATTCTTAAATATAGACAGGCTCAGAGTTAAAGGATTTTCTATAACTTTATAGGATAGAATTAAGAATTAGGTCTTGTCACCTTTTAACTGTTTGCATTATCCATAGTAAATAAAGGAAAACACAAGTCCCTAACTAAAGAATGTATGTGTGTGCTTTGTTTGCTTTTGTAGTATCCAATTTCAAATTCCTAGTAATTTTGTTGACTTGAACAATTTGGCATGTTATGGTCCTACTCCACCATATCAGGCTTGGTCAAGAAGAGAAACCTAAACCAGATTGTAAATGAAATAATTGTTACTGTTGTGGTTTTTTCTGGTTTGATTTGTCATTAGTTTATTTAAGTCTAAATATTACGTGGTTGTTGCCACGTTCCTTTTCCCTGCTTTGATCTCAATGTGCTTTATGACAAGGGAAGAAGATAATTAAATTATTAACATAGTCAAGAATTTCCCTGAACTCTCTCATCTTGCTGTTAAAATAAGGCCTACTTTGCTTGTTATATTGAGAGCTTTTATTTTTTTATTGGACACAAGATCTGGACAAAATTCTTCCTTCCAAGTCTCCTTTCCAAGAGAAGTCCATAGAAGCTCTTCATCACTGCACTGCTATCTTTGATAAATAAAATGTTGTTTGGTGGTTAGATTTCAGCTTTCTCATTGAGATGCCTTGAACTTCTTCATGGTTGCATTTCCTGCTCTCTTTTTGTGTCCTTTAAGAGTCCACAGCATCAATTATCTTTCACTCAATGATTGTCTAAATATACACCTTTTTCTTTTCCCTTTTTTGTGTTTGTGTCTGTATAACCAGTAAAATACACGATGGAGTACAGTGAAAATTGTTGAATGTGGTAAAATGTTGTGAGGCTTCCCATAGATTTTTGATGAGCTGCCTGGAGCTCAGAACATGGTCCTAATCCTTATGTGCAGGGATGCAGAAGTGAATAAGTTTTTGCTGGATAAGTTACGCTCCAAGCTTTCTGGTACTTAGTCACTAAATGCTGTTTTCTTGAAGAAACAGGCTTGAGCTTTTCAATTAAATCACCTGTCTCTTGACAAGCAAGTTAATTAAACCAGTCTGATTGAATTCAAGAGTCTTCTGTCCTGAAGAGGAGCTGTAAGGCCACCAAGAGAAATCCCAACTGCTTTTAAATTATTCACATTACAGAAAGCAGAAGGACTCTGACTGTGATTGCTCAGGGTCGTTGCAGCTGATGTGCTTTGAAAATTGATTGTAACAATAACTCAGGTTTTACTGAATGGGCAGAAACGTAAGATAAAACATTAAAACTCTTATGTGACTTTAAGTTCTTCCATCCATTTGTAAATTAATCTCTTCCATCTGCTTAATTAAAAACACTTGTTGAAATGTTTGGAGAACAGTATTTGACAGGATACACCTTTGGGTATTAACAGTTGATCCTTATAGAAAAAATATCTTTTCTCCATTGTAACAGGCCAGAAACTCAGAAGTTCGAGCAAATGCAGCGTTTTTGTTTGTGGATGCTTTTCCTGTTCGTGATCCCAGTTTTACTGCTGAAGAGATGGACAGTGAAATTCAGAAACAGTTTGAAGAACTTTTTGTAAGCTTTAATGAAATTAAAATGTTAAAAATGAAACTATTGTCAGAACTAACTACAAAAAATTGTTGATGCAATTAAAATGTATGGAATTTCTGAATAATTGTAGGGAAATAGAGGTCTGTGGTACAGAAAATACAAAATTAAATTAATTTTTTAAATTTCTGTAGTATGTTTTCTGCAGATGCTATACACCACTTTAACCTCTAAAAAGGAAATATTTTGGTTTGTTATTCATTTTTCTGTGAATGAGAGATGCCTTTGAAAGATGAAATGCATGAGTAATAATCTTGATCCTTACTTAACCTAGGATTGTGGGGGAGAGCTTCACAGTTACTGTGGAAGCACTCAATCAAAGTTCAGTACTGTATTACTAAATACTTCTGAAATTAAGTATAATGGAGAGAACCTAAAAATCTCCTTACCAGTCCAGATGGGTTAGAATGAGCATACTATTTTAATTAAGAAAATGTTGGGGGATTCCTGAGTTCACATCATATAATTGAAAATTTCAAAGTTGTTATGTTGTTCCATAGGAACAGTGATCAGTGTAAACTCATATAAATAGAAATCCAGATTTTCTTAATTAAGTCACAAATGCAAGACTTGATTTATTTAAAAAGAAAAAATTCAAAACTCCAATGAAAAAACTTGGCCAGTAGTTACCTTAATTTTGCTTCTGGTTTAAATTTCCTGGTTTTCTTCATAGTAAAATTCCTTGTGGGACTATTGATATTACAGTTCTTTTATTGTATGACAGTTTTCATAATGATTAAAATGTAATGGAATGCATTTTGTTTATGATAGGCTCAGACCAAACAGCAGTAGAGTCACAATAACCCATATGCTCACAGTGTTGTTCTTCTGTTTGTTTTAGAGTCTCTTAGAAGATCCCCATCCAGTTGTTCGCTCTACAGGGATACTGGGAGTTACTCAGATCATATCCAAGTACTGGGAGATGATTCCTCCAACAATTCTTGCTGATCTTTTAAAAAAGATAACTGGAGATCTGGCATGTGATATAACATCTGCTGATGTTCGCTGCTCTGTTTTTAAAGTAAATGTTTTTTATCATGATTGTCATTTTTCTGTTTTACTTGATGTACAGGTTTCTAGTATAGGCCACTTTAAATCAAGGAAATATCTTGTTCTTCAAAATGTCTTAGGCAATAGAATTCCTCCTACACGGAGGTTTTGCACATTTCATAAAAGCCACCTGTTTGGAAAACACAAATGTCTTTTGAAATAGTAACTGATTGGCTTTCTGACTCTAAGGTATTCAATTCCAGTTGTACACAGACTGTTTGGACCCAATAATTAATTTTGTTTTAGCTATTAGAAATAACGCTTAGACTTGAAAATATATGTAGGCAGCTCTGAATTTCTTACATCACTGGCTTTAAAGCATCCCAAGGCATGCACAATTGGGATTTTGTATCCCACTTTGTGTGTCTGAGCTTTGGATGGATATAATTCCATAGCTGGTCTGGTGATGCCTCCTCCCATGCATTGCTCGCTATGTTAGAAATAGTTCATCTGCATCTTTCTGGCATGTGAGAAATAACTGATAGCTTGGACAGAAAAATGAACTCCCTAATCAACATTTGCACTTGAAGATTTTGTCTGTGTCAGTTCAGCCTTAAATTGAAGCTGTCATCCTGTTAATCCTCACTTGCTCCACTACTGCTTCATGGGGGAGCTATCCTGGATAAGCAGAAAGTGCTGATTTAAAAATTAATTATTAAAAAAAAAAGTATTTCTAATTTGAAATCAGCATATTTTAGAGAGCTGGTGTGTCTTCAGGCAGAGGGCAAGACCATGGTCTGAGTGTAGGTCTGAAGCTGATTCAGCTGAAGTGAGTTCACTGAACAGAGTTCACTGCAAATTTGAAGTAATCAAAGCAGATTTTACCAAAGAATATGACAAAAACAAGCATGCACAGTGTCTGCCCCTGCTTTGTTTAACATGACAAGTGTCGCAGTCCTCTTCAACAATTTTTAGCTACAGATTTTTCAGCTCCACTCTCTGGATTTGATTTTTTTATTTTAGTGCCTGCCAATAATTTTGGACAACAAACTAAGTCACCCACTCCTGGAGCAGCTCCTGCCTGCAACCAGACACAGTCTGCATGATAATTCTGAGAAGGTGCGAGTGGCTTTTGTGGAAATGCTGCTCAAAGTGAAGGCTACCAAGGCTGCCAAGGTAGGATAATGGTACTTGATAAGTAGCAAGGAGACAAAATCATGGCATGTATTAAAAAAAAAAAAAAGTACATTTTGAGACTGCTGCAGTGTTCTTAAAAAAGAAAGAACCTGCTTTGCTCTGGTAAGAATCTTAATATCTGTGGTATCCCAAGGGCTCTGTGGGGCCTTGTTCTCTCTGGATGGGCAGGGGAGAGCAGTGGGTCACAGCCACTTTCCTCAGCTGCCCAACTCTTCTAAATGCCTAACACCTTAACCCTAAGTAGCTTTTTTGCTCTGATTCTTCTATTTTTATAATGTCTGCTTCTATTTTGTGGCCACATCCTTCAGGATTTTCATGTCCTTTACAGTGATTTTTAATGTATTTTGTATTCTGCTGTGGACTCTTATTTAGGGTGCCACTGTCCAGCCACAGGCATTACAGCATCTTTGAGCTCTTATTCCACTCTCTAATGTTAATAGTTTCCTAATTTCAATTTTATATTTTAATTTAACAATGGTTTAGTCTCTTGCTAAGACTAATAAAGACATAAAACTATTAGAAGGCATCCAGAGGAGGGCTCTGAAGGTGGTGAACGGTGCAGAGGGGAAGTCATACAAGGAGTGGCTGAGGTCAGTTTGTGAATTATTCTGAGTTTGCTGCAATTGAAGACAGAGAAAAAAGATAATTCTCAATGTTAGAGATTTTTTAGGGGAAGGAAAGATCAGGTTTATATAAAGAAAAAAAATCCTAGTAAGTGTTAGATGTTTTTCAATAACTCCCTATTGATTTAAAAACTGTAATGTGTATCTCTAGGAAGTCCTGGGATCACTTTAAACTTAGTTTTTATGACAGTTTTAATAGGGACATCCATAGCTCAAATTCACAGGGTAATTATCTGATGCAAATATTTCTGCTAAAGAGTAAAATAGGTTCCTTGGCATTAAAAAATACTTTTTTGTTTGTTTTAATTTTAATCTGTCCAGCATAATTAATTCAGAATCTTCTCAGAAAAACTACAAATGTAGTGTTACAGCTGGCAAACAGCTGTGTAGTCTTTCTGAATTTCATAGCATTTGATTTCTGTGTTACAAATAAATTAGAGCTCTGCTAAGAATGGGATGCATTCAGTATTTAGTAATGTAAGCTTTGGGATGGTTTTGGAAAGGGTGTTGATCCATTTAAGTACACAGTACTTGTGAGTAGTTTAGACCTACTTTATCCTGTGAGGAGAATATGAAACATGGCACATAATGACAATAATTGTATTTTATGGTGATATCCTTGTAGAGTAAATAGTTCTTCCCTGTATCTATGGAATTGCAGTAGTATTGCAGGTGAAGTGGAATTGCTTGAACCACAATTTTAGCAGTGAGTCAGAGATACCAGGAGATTTAAAACATCAGCACAGCAGAATGACATTGCAGCAGAATTTGACCTCCAGTACACATTGGTGTAAGAATAAAAGATGCTCAATGCTTTCCTGGTTGATGTTCTTTATATTTGATTAGACTATTACCATGGAAATCACTCAATGAAGGTGATGTTTTTTTCCTCTATTTTTGTTTCACTCCTTTGAACATCTTTTCTCACCTCACAAAGTTCTGGAATATCTGTCCCATGGAGCACCTCCTGTCCCGGCTGGAGGTGGACTCTCGGCCGGTGTCGCGGCGCATCGTGAACCTCCTGCTGAACTCCTTCTTCCCCAGTGCCCAGCCCGAGGACGTGTGGTGTGAGCGCTGTGTCACCCTCATCCAGATGAATCCTGCAGCAGCCAGGAAGTTCTATCAGTATGCCTATGAGTTCACTGCCCCCACCAATATAGGTAAAGCACAAAACCTTGGGAGCTTTTGGGATTACTGATAGCATGCGATGTAAATGCTTTTTTCTTATTTCTTTAACAGTGGTACATTGTAGCTAGGTTTTTGGGGGGGTTTAGTATAATAATAGTTTGTAGTTTTGGAAATTCTTGACACCAGCAATAAGCACAGCAGGCAAAGTCATCAGCTTTTTCAACAGTGAGGAGATCAAAACTTTTCATCTCTGTTCTTATGATGCTGTACTGTGCACTCCCATGGTGGTACCTGGTCTATTCCCCTTTCTATTCCCCTTTCTCCCCACATGTACTTTAAAATTATCTCAGTTGATACCTATTTCTCATGTAGAATTAAGGTAGCAAATACCCTGATGCCTTAAGTGATTTGAGATCTTCATGTGAAAGATGATATAGAAACTGAAAAAATGTTTACATTTGATAATCTGGATGTCTGGGATTTGTGCACCAGGATTTTCAAGTTGCTCAGAGAAAATCTAAAAAGTCCTCCTTCAGAAAGCTTCTGAAAGTTTCAGTGAAGAGGGCATGTACTGCCCTGCCTGTCACTGCTTTCTAGAAAAGTCCTATTGAAACAAGTAAAATCAGGAAAATTTTGTTTCAGAGGAGTTCTGTTAAAACTCAAGTAATCAGCATGGAGTGACTTGGGTAAAATGCCCAAACCATTGCCTCTCACTGATCATCTTGATAAGGTTATGAAATCACAATTATGAAATCAGAGTGGCATAACCCTTTCACTTTTTCTAGAGCTGAGCTCCTCATTCAGGAGCGCAATGGTTGGGCTGCATCTTTTCCCAAGAATGGGAATTGCCACAGGAGGGAATGGGAATTGACATAGGAATGAAGATTGACATTGGAGGGAATGTGTTCTTGAATGTGGGTCATTAATTTAGCTGTGCAAATCCTACAGATTAGATGTAGGAGTTGTGGAAGATTCCTCTGGTTCTGGTTTGATAAGGTGGTGATTATTTGGGGTTTTTTAGTATACTGTTTTAACAGTAAAATTCCAGAGCATGATGATAGTGTTGTCATTTCTTCTTCATACTTGAGGATATCAAACATGTTCACATTTTTTCCATTTCCTGTACAAGGAATTTTGCTCCATTTTTTTCCTAGCTGTTTCTGGTTCTGTTGCCTACTTTTTCATACTGGCTTTCCAGCATTGTAATTAGAAGCACTTATTACCAACATTTACAAATAGTAAATGTCTCATTTATTCCTGCTCCATTTAAATGTAGCTAAATTGATGCTCACCATTCGGCGCTGCTTGAATGCCTGCATCCAGAAAGCAATGAAAGCCAATCTTCATGGCAGTGGGGATGAGGGTGAAGATGGAAGTGAAAAGGAGAACACCAGTGTAAGAAAGTCCACTCTATTCTAAATTCTGATAACTACTTTTCAGTGGTGCTTAATGTGAGACAGAATATGGCAGAAAGTCTAAAGGAATGTCCTTGGGCATCTCTGGAGTTGGAAGGGGAGAATTGCCATTATGTTACAGACATCTTTGCATAAAAATCTTTTCTTTAAGATTTTTCCTTCTGGGAAGCTGAAGCCTCAGAAAAAGAATGTAAACAATGGCTATCTGCTGCTGTGGAATGCAACAGGTGCACCTGTGATTGGCCCATGTTAGATGTGTACAATTAAGGGCCAATCAAAGACCAAGCTCTCTCTGGGACAGAATCAGAGAGAGCTCCTTTGTTTATTCATTCCTTTTCTATTCTTAGCTTAGCAGCTTCTGAGAATTTTTCTCTCTATTCCTATTAGCATAGTAATAATGTAATATATATAATAAAATTATAAATCAAGCCTTCTGAACATGAAGTCAACATTCTCATCTCTCTTTCCACCCTGAAAAACCCTTGCAAGCCCTGTAACAACATTATTGGATTTTCATGTCCTGCAGTAGCAGAAATCTGGTCAAGTAGCTAGAAAAAGATAGAAGGAATATGAAGCTTATTTTAAATTCATAGTTGCCTAATTCCAGTGTTGATTATAAATTGGTTTGGTTTTGCAGTAAATTATTTTAAAAATTACTATTGCAAGATAGGTGAAGTTAGAGAGGATAAAACTCAGTTATGGAGTTCTTGTTCTACAGCGACCAGAGTGTCTTTGTAAAGAATCTAGAAGGATTTTTTCTAGTGTCTTTAGAGCCTTATTTTAATTTAAATTTCTATCTGAAAATATCATTGGTAATATCATCTAAATGTTTGTATTTCAGGTGTTGGATAATGTGTTGTCAGTAAATGATGTGGCCAGCATGGCAAGTTTGTTGGAGATCACTGTAATACTCTGGAGAAGCATCCACAAAGCACTAGATCATAATGAGGATGCCAAAGAATATGCTATCAAGAAGTTTGCTTCTGTACTTCCTGAATATTTTAAAGTATTTCAGGTAAAGAAAGCCTTGATTTTCCTGTATTTTCTTCTGATGCTTTCATGTTTTATATCTTTTATTTATTTTTATGACATTAAGTATTCTTTTTCATTGTTGTTATAAACTATAAACAGCAGCAATTTTCTTGGAATCCCACAAATGGGCGGAAACTATTCTCCAGCTGCAGTGTCTGACTGATGAACCATTATGCAAATAGTCAGCTCAAAAATACTTAGGCAATAAATTGCTCTCCTTGTAAGGTTTTTCTAGGGTTTTATTATTTTGAATGTTTTAGAACTTTTGGAAAACAGTAAATACAAAGGAGCCATTGTAGAATTAATACTCAGCGTACATTAGAGTCCACATGTTTTTCTACCCATTGTCCTCCAGACTTTTCCACCAGCACCACTTCTATGATTCAGCTGCAGCTGAAGCAGCTGAGGCTCCTTTTGCACTGAATTTGAGCTGGCAGAGTGCACTTGCAGCCCAGAAAGCCAAACATGTCCTGCTGACCTGCTGGAGTGAGTCCAAAGGATGGCCACCACGATGATGAGAGGGATGGAGCACCTCTCCTAAATGGAAAGGCCTAAAGAATTGGGATTGTTAAGCCTGGAAAGGAGAAGGCTTTGGGGTGACCTAATTGCCTGCAAGAAAGACAGAGAGGGACTTTTTACAGGGGAGTGTAATGACAGGACAAGGGGAATGGATTCAAACTAAAAGAAAGTAGGTTTAGATTAAATATTAGGAAGAAATTCTTTTTTGTGAGGGTGGTGAGACATTGGCACAGATTGTCCAGAGAAGCTGTGGGGGCCCCATCCCTGACAGTGTTCAAGGCCAGGTTGGATGGGGCCTGGAACAACCTGGCTAAGTGGAAGGTGTCCCTGCCCATGGCAGGGTGGTTGGAACAAGATGATCTCTAAGGTCCCTTCCAACCCAAACCATTCTGTGATTCTGAGGTTTCTGCTAATTTAAATCTACTCTCTAATAATCTGTAGATGCATTTATTTTTTTATTGCCTGGATTCAATATAGTCAGGTAATTAAAATCAGTAATTTTCAAATTCTCAGTCTCCTTTCTCTGATTGTTTCAGTGTAATTCTTGAGGAGGATGCCATCCTGAGAGTGGCCAATAGTGGCTGCTGCACCCAGAGTGAATTTGGAAGGATTACATACTGCATATCTTTTTCTTAGTTGATGGCTTTTTTGCTGAAGTGTCCTAAAATATGGTGGCTGCTCCACTGCAGCTTTGCTTTAGATAATCAGGGAGTGAAAAGCAGCTCATTGGTACACATTACTCTGCAGCACAGAGACACAAGTGCTCTCTACCCTGAAAGCATTTAGAAGTTGTCAAAGACATTCCAAACTTTTTTGGCAGAGGATGGAGCATCCTTTCTGAAAGGGTCGGGTGAACAGACAAGATAACCAGTTTTAGCAAGCAGCCTCTTTGACTTTGATATTCTTACATAGTGAGTATGCAGCTTGGATCTAAAAGGACCGACAGGAGATTCAGAGATTTAGGTCCTAAAAGGCTACAAACATACTGAAGCTGCCTGTCTCTTTCCTGAAAAAGCTACAAATATATTTTAAAAGTTCTTTTAAAAATATGAGCTTTAAAAAAAGGTTTTAGATTTTGGAATGGCCAAGTAGATGATCATTTCATTTGACTTTTTCCATGAAGCTTGGACGTAGCAATAAACCATTTTTGAAGAGTTCTTAACATGGATTGGTTTCTGTATAACCTGAGTGAGATTGTGTTGTGGCCTAGACCATGTATTATGACATGTTGTAAATGAATAACAGTGCATTAAACACTGCCATCCTTATATAAGAACCTTTTTCTTTAGTCTTTTTAATAAGTTTGTCTTGTGAATGAATTTAGGCATTTAAGGTTGAGAAGAGTTAGATGGTGTCATGGTTGTGCAATTAAACCTCAGTCTCTAGTAGAAAAAAAATGAGGAGGAGCTGCTATTTCTGTTGCAATGGGTATTAACCTAATGGAGCCATGACTATTCATGGTAGTTATTCTGGCAGTTTGTCAGAAAGTGAAGGATATGATAATTGGTAATTGACCTCCAAAACAGGAATCAGACATTTCAGATTGCAAGCCATATTGTTTTGAGCTCCTTTCAGCTCCATTTGTAGTGGGAAAGGGAGATCCTTAATTTGAGGAGATGTAATCACAGTTTTTCAGTACTGTCTTTAGTTTTGCTTGCATGTGTGTACCTCTATGTCATAGAGTGTCATTCTTTTATCCTAGGACGAGCGGTGCATGGCTCCACTGATTATTCTGGCATCCTTTATGCCTCCTGCTGCTATCCCTACATTCAGGTACTGTTTGGAAATCCAAAATGGAAATCACTATAAGTTTGTTGCTGGCTGTATTCGTTCATTTTTTTGCAATCTGATATATTAAATACCCATTTGGGTAAATTAAGACACTAAAACTGTGATAAGTCAGTAAAATTTGTGATATTCAAGTCTTTCTCATTGGTGAATCCTTTTTTTGTATTATACTAATTGTTTTCTGCACTTATGGGTGTGAAGATAATGTATCTCTTTGTCTGTTTTCTTTTAAGCTGTGGTGTAGTTTCCAGACTCAGAAATATTGACAGTGGAGCTGACCAAAACAAATATTCTGTCCTGATCGACTGCCTGTGCCGCTGGGGTCAAGTGGGGCACATTTTGGAATTAGCCTGTGATTGGCTCTCTGACTCACTCACCCCAACAAAGGTGTGCAAATGCATGTCACAGGGAATAGAGGAATTGCCAGCCTGCTTTAAGGCATCATGCTTTTTTAGAATAGAATAAGAGCTTTTAATGCTGTATTATTCTGCTTTGAAATCAGTTCTACAGTCAGGTACTAACAGGGTTGTACTGGTTTTGTGCTTCCTTCCTATTCAGAATGCTAAAACATCTGGGCGTCGAGTACGGATCCATGTGACACAGGAATCAAAGCCAGACCTAGCAATTGATTACATTGAGTATTTATTGACTCATCCTGTCAATTGTGGTTGCCTACTTTCTGTTCCTAAAAATAAACTGAAGAAGCTTTTGAAAATCCTCGGTGCTGCAAAGGTAGTTTTCTCCTTCTCATAAACAGTGCTTATAAAATCAGTGCTTAACATCATATATTGCCTGAGTCAAACTAAAATGCCTGCAAGAACAAATAAATGAGGTTCATTATGCCCTCTCCCTTTGTAAAAAGATTTTTTTGGTAAAAAAAAAAATCCTTTTGATTTTTATTTCTTTTTTATTTTTATTCCAACAAATACTCTAAACTAGAAGTATAATAGTTCAGAATTGTTTATAGAGATGGCAGATTTAAGCCAGCTTCTCAGTCTTAGATGTCTCAAAATTTTTTTGATCTAGTGTTGAGTGTTTTTAAGGGACCCAACTTTTAGAATATGTGAATAAGGAATAGTCTGAAAATCAGTTATGGCATTGAAAAATGGAAGTAAAGTATGCTTGTTGCTTATTTGGGGTTGGTGCTTTGCTGGTTTTGTGGGTTTGGGGTTTTCTTTAACCTTTTGTTTAAAGCTATTGAGTAAAGAAACATTTGAAAGGTTTTTCTGAAAACTATAAATGTAAACCTTGATATTTCAGAAATTTCTTGGCTCAGTTTTGGAAGGAACAGATTCTGGTGGCTGGAATCAAGCAACCAGCCTAAGAGCCTTCAGCCTCTTTTGCAGATTGACTGTTCATCTTCAACACAAGGTATGGCTATAGCTTTCCAAAATAGGCTGGAGTTACAGTTGACAGTATAAGGAAGTTCCAAAACAACTGGAGAGACAATTGGTAAACTTCCCTTTGGGTTTTTTTTTTCAGTTTTCTGAAGAAGGAGAAGATCACCTTTCACTTCTGAAGGAGACAGGTGCTTGGATAGAAAGTCAAGTTGTACCTTTTATACTAGCAAGTGATCAAGAGGATGGTATTTCAAAACACAGTGATGTTTCTGAATTCATTATCCAGGTTAGATGATTCTTACAATATAAATCAAGCTGCTTTCAATTTGAAAAGCTGTAGGTGTAGCAATTTGTGTGCAGACAAACTGCACTGGCATTTGTGCCATCACTTGCAGTATCCCTTACCCCTGCCCTTGATTTGCCCTTCAAAGAAAGCATTTGATGATATAATGTGGGTGATGTTTTAGCTAGTTCTGAGCTGTTTTCTGTTGCATTCTTCTGACATTTCATTTAACCCAAGGTGGATTTTTAGCACTGAGCTTTTACCAGATTTTGGTGAAAGGAAAGATTTGGCTAACTTTGGTCCCAGGCAGTGTCTTTGAACAGCCCAGCTCATATATACACAGACTGATTAAAAGTTCTCACTCTGCCTGTACTTCCATCTCATAATCTGTTTAGTATGGAACAACTGTGTGTCTGTAGGGAAAAGCTCTTTTTGTCTGCTGGTTTTAATTTTGCTATTAAAGGCAGGTAGAGATGTCATATTTTGCCTCAGTAAATGATAAGTATCAATGCCTTTGATCTGAGCCTGAGTTAAAAAGAGAGGATTTGCTGCCTTTTGAGAAACCATTTACTGTTGGGAAAGGGCAATGGAAGCATTTGAAGGACTGGTTGGAATTCATGCTTTTCAGCAGGTGTGAACTGAGTAACTCCAGTTGGGTACACCAGCTCTCAGGGCACCTTGGCTAAGAGTTTGTAGTTTTATTATTTTGAGTTTTACTGAATGATTACTTTACATGAAGTTTGGGTTTCCTATAATTTTGCACCTCTCTTCTAGGCCTACCTGACAGTGTGCAAAGATGTCATAATGGTGGGCCTGGGAAATGTCACATTTCAAGCACACCTGTTAGAAATGGCTCTTCAGGTTATGCAAACAGGTACCCTCTTTTGTACTAACAGCAACATCTGCATTTATACTTGGCTGGCTTTTCTTGGATTAGCAAATTAGTTAATCCCTAACTTTTAAGACTTGGAGGGAACACTGGATTCATTAATTGGACTGTATGAAAATTTCAGCTAAGGGCGCTCAGAAATGAAATGTATTGTCTACACTTGTAATCTCTCACTATTTGTTGTATCTAACTGAGTTTCGTTCTAAGCTGGTACCTGATTAATATTGCAACTTTTACATTATGGTATTTATCTCTTTCTCTAGAGAGAGGTGGCTTTTGTGCTCCAATGTTGCTGTGTGCTCTAAAAGAAATTACTGAAGCTTCTTTAAATCAGAATACTGAGACAGAGGAAGTGACAAATCTTTTCCACACTCTACAAAACGTCTTTCAGAAAGTTTTAGAATGTGTGGCACACAGACTTAAGAAAGAACAAGAAAAAGGAATTCAGGTATGATATTACAGTTCAAATTGATACATAATTGCTAATGTGTAGATGAATCCATCATTTTTATGCAAAGGGGTATACTTAGACATTTTGAGGTTGTTACTTTGCTATTACCAACTGTTTGGGTAGACACATGATTAAATTTTCAGTTAAATTTGCCAAGTTTTCTTGTTACCAGGTTTTTTTTGTCCATTTTGGTCTCATGATGACAGAAGAACCAGTAAATTGCAGAACAGATGCATTTTGTTGCCAGTCATTCTGGAACATGGTGATACTTCTAGGCTAATCATCTTATCTGCAATTAGATGAACTTCCCCAATCCAGAGCAAAGGACTTGTTTATATATTCCAAGTTATATGTATATATATATACACTTGTTTATATATTACAATATATATTATGATCTTGGAGGGAGGAAAAATTTTCTTTATTATTTATTTCTTTTAGTCTGAATGATACCAACTTCAAAATATGAATGATGTTCTAACATTATGGAAAATCTCACATCTCCACAGAAAAGTAGACTTCTTGTATTTTAAAGCAGATACTAAATAGTAGTGAAATGGGTGGATCAGTCTGGGAAATTTGCTGATCTACTTTTCGTGACTTCTGAAAAACATTCAGTTCTTTTTTGTAAGAACCACTGCTTTGTTTGTTTCTCAAATTTATGAGCAGACTTCCCAGTTGTTGCTGATTCCCCTCTGATCCCAAGTGACTAGAAAACCTCAAAAGCTTTCAAGGTGTGGTCTGCACTTCACAGAGAGGCTTGCTGGTATATTTCAGTTATACTCAAGCAGTCTGAAAAAACAGATGTGTTTTTCTTTTTGGTTTTAGTTGATTCACTCTATTCAGATGCCTCTTGGAGAATTCATCCATGCACTGCAGTGCTGGCATTCCACATTCCCAGCAGTTCACCAGGGTGTTCTCTCCACTCTCCTGGCTGCAATAGTAGCAGAGATAAATTGTGTGCTACAGAAGGTAAAGTTAATCCTGATTTTCTTTTTTCTATTGAACACCTTCTGCTTTTTAAATGTTATGTTGGAACGACAGAGCTTTATTCAGAAAATTGATCTTCGTACTGCAGATGAGGATTTTGTGTGTGTTGGCATGGAACAAACAGGAAATTTTATTTGCTATAATTTCATATTAGAGTTCATCTCTCAGAATTCTGACTACAGCTGTGTAGGAACAGACTTGTCCTGATATTTATTTCAGTGTCTGCCTCTGACAGGAGAATTTAGCAGTTAGGCAGTGTTGGGGATTAATAACATGGATTCTGGGATATTTCCTCTGTGCTTTGTGCTGGCTCTGACTGGGAAGGAGTCAGCTTTTCTCCATGTGCTGCTGTGGTTGGCATTTGTGGCCAAGCCATTGTTGAGGACACACCAGTTTGTTTTGGCTGTTGCTGAGCAGTGCTTTGCAGTGTCAATATTTCCCTGGTTCCTTCACCTTCACTCTAAAAAAAAGTGAGGCTGTCAGTGGGCAGGAGGCTGAGAGGGAACACAGCTGAGACCATGCACCCAAACTGATCAAAGGCTTATGCCACACCATGCAATGCTGTGTTCAGCAATCAGAGCTCAGGGGAAAGGAGGAGGACAGGGGCTTCTTCTAAACCTACCTGACTTCATCCCACCCAGCATTAGGGAGTTTGGGAAGTGAACCACTGATGTGTGACAGATTCCCATTCCCTGCTCTTGGAATGGCCCCATAAGGTTCTATAGCCCTGTTTCAAAGCAGGCTGATGCCCTGCTTGGCACTGATCACTTGTGCATTCTCTGCTTCCATACAGAGACATTTCATGTGCTGCATCTTGGTTTTGGTTCCTTTGGTTTTCCAAATACCTGATCTGTGTTGCTTTGGAAAGTAAAGAAAGAGTCTCTAGTACTGAAAAGAATGTGTAGACAGAGGTTGTTTCATGTTCTGAAAGTCCCAGGAACCACAACTCTCCTTGAAGGAGAAGGGCAACATTCCCACCCCATTTTTCTAATGCAGGTAATGTTAGGAGCAAATATGATTAGTAAGATTGGAAGCTTTGACAAGTAAAAAGGAAGAGCAGAGGCTCTTTAGTAGAGGCTGTGCTTTTGCTGTGGGTTCTGGATGTGTCTGAAGCAGAGCAAGGAACAGTTGCCAGAAGGAACCACGGAGCAGTTCCAAGGTTCTGTTACAGGAGGCACTGCAGCAGTACCAGCTGTTTGCCTGCAGATGTTGATGTATCAGCTGAGAGGCTGGGGGGCACAGGTGCTCTTTACACATGATGCAGAGGAAACATTTCTGGGCTTAAATATACTGGAGATTGATAGATTGAGTGTTCATTCCAGTCACTCATCTGAGCTGAGCTTTTCCCTGCCCCCAGGTTGTTGTAGATCAAAATTCTGTTCTAACTAAGTATTTGTCATCTGTTCAGAACTTTATATCAAAAAGAGCAGGTATCCAGAAAATCACTGTCACTGAAGTTACATTTAGAAATCATGGATGCACACTTCAACTTGGAGCCACAGAGAGACTCATTTGTGTTTAACAGGCTGTGCCTTTGTGAAGAGTGACCACCAGTGTAGATAAATGAAACTTCCGGTGAAAGCAACTGCAGAGAATATCTGCCTTGGTACAAATACTGTTCATGTGCTTTAGTTTCAGTCTTTCTAATTTAAATTAGTTTTGTTCATTTGGACACCACACAGTTGAATTAAAGCCACTCAAAGAATACTTGTGAATGTTCCAATGGTTTAAGGATAGGTCCTGGTTAGTGTAATTATTGAAATACAATATTCTGCATACACATCTGTCTTGAGCTACAATGGTTGTTGACTTATTTCTTTTTTAGGCTTCCAGTGAAAATGACTTGACTATGCCAAAGACTATTTCAGACCTTCCCCCTCTTTCAAGCAGTTTAATGGCTGTAATTATGAAGTCAGCTAATGTTGTCAGGTAAACGTTTCTATATTAATTTTTCCAAGATTTTTGCTAATATAGAACAGTTTATGTGTTGTCAATAAGATTTTAATTTCTAAATTCAAATAAATCTTGAAGAACTGGTTGATTTCTAAATTTATCTGGACTATTTAATAATCCCTTTTTAATAATCCCTTTTTCTTGACATATTGCCTGTAGGTATTGATTGCTGGGGTTGAGTCCATTTTTTAACCAAGAGTGCTTCTTATTTACAAGACTTAATCATTATGAGTTTTTTAATCATACATCTTGGCTTGCTTCTTTCATAAGATACTTATAAAGCTGAGTCCCCTCAACACAGAGATATTAAGATGAGATAAAATATATGCCAGAAATAGAATTAATCCTTTGATTGAACATCTGCAACAAGGTGGCATGTACTTACGGTTGTATTAAAGTCACAACATTCAAAATAGGAAGTACCTGAGTGCTGAAAGCCTCCAAAAGTGAGCTTATGTTATTTATTTTTTAACACTTAAACTGGGAGGGTATTTGCTCTATTTAGTGGGGGCCCTAAATATCTTCTAAAATTGTCACCACTGAATTTCATTTTGCATGGTTTGTTCATATTCAATTTTTCTTAACATGACTCTACACACCAGACTTGTTTTAAATGACAAAGGGACTTAGAAGTCCTATTGCTCTCCCTGACTTGCGACAACTAATTCCTCTTCTTTCATCTGACAGGCACTGAGTATCCCTGTCTCTGCTGTTATGAGGTGGTTTGTTTTCTTCTCAATCCTTCTCTAATTCTAGTTGAACTTGCAAAACAAAAGACTCCAGAGACTCCAGAGATTCCAGCAATAGTCCAACTAATGCAAATCTTGAGGCAGCAGCTCAAGGTGTTCTCTTCTAGTGAAACAATTATTTTACACATCTCTTTTCAAAAGAGATGCAGAAAATCAGTTAATTCTTCTGAAACTTTTTCTTGTAGTAATCAATGTGAATCTTGTCCATTCTTGGTGGAGAAAACTGCAAGTTTGGGCCAAATTGTTTCTGTGTACTTGGGGAAAAAAATGTATCTTCTAGTATTTCTCTTTTTGGGGTAAAGATTTGGAGATAATTTCCATCTTGTTCTACTGGTGCCTCAGAATTGAGACTACTTTTAAGGCTCTTTTATAAATCTGTATTTGTAGGGCATAACCAGGGTCCAGTAGTGAATGGTTCAGTATTTCAGACATCTTTATGTCAACATGAAAGCCTCTAACATTACAAAATCTGATGTGAGCTCCTGCTCTGTGAGCTCAGACTCATCTTGCTCTGAGTTCAGCAGAATCTGTTTTATTTTCAGTACTAACCAGTCTCTAGCGCTGAATTTCAACCCCCCTAGCAGTGATAATACTGGGAGACTTGGCAGTATCTGTCCAATTGTGTGAGTAGCCTTCATTTTAGTAGGGAATATCTGTATAGGAACCAATTACTTACCTCTGAACCTTATATGTATTTTTAAATAGCTTATTGTTCTATTGTACCTTTGCCTGCAGGCTCATGTGACCCTTTTTCAGAGGGAGGTGGGGAAAGGCAGCTTCAGTGAGTGTTGTTACAGGTTAATGAAATTCCAGTGTTCCTTCATGGAGGTTAAGAGTGTGCTTAGTGACCCAAACAATGATAACAACCAAGTCAGGACTCTGATCCCACTTCTGCCCATTAGCAATTTAAGAGCAAGCTGAAATGGAATCAATGCTTGGTCACATTAGTGCACAATGATACAATGAAACTGAAGCAATGCATGAGCAACTTCACAATGCTTGTTTCTGAAGCTAAAGATTTTTCATCTTTCTCAGCTCTTAGAAGCAATATTTGAATTTCTGAAAAATGTTTTTACTGAATTGGTTCTTAACTGCATATTTCATTTTGATATCTTACCACAATAAAAGCCTGAAGAACAATTGAAGTCAGGACTGGCAATGTATGATGTTCAGTTTTCATAACAGATAATAATATTGCTAAAGGTTTTTTGAAATATGTTAGGGAAAGTTTCTGTAACATTGCTGCTCTCAGTTTTCCCTTTAGTTCTTCACAGAGCATTTTGCTTTGTGCTCTGAGTACCACCAGGATTATGGACCTCTTCCATCTCCTGTTTTATCCCTCTTGTTCTTTTATTTTTCTCTGGTTTTGAGAATTGCTTCTCAAAGTTAAATTTGGGTTTTTTACCACAAACACTAATGACCAGTTAGTTTCCATTCTGTGCTATTGACTTATTCCCTGCTGCAGTTTAGTTTGGTTGCTGGACCCCATCTGAGACTTTAATTTCATTTCTCTTACCTTGACATGTATCCCAAAACACCACTAGAGCTTGCTGGTAATACTTTCATCTCTTGCTAGAAGTCACAAAATCTCTTAAGATACATATTGAGTTAGTATTTTACAAGGAGCTGCTGTCATGGTTCTGTTATTCTGTCCATAGTTTCAGTAACTAAAATGTTGCTTGGATGTGTTTCAGAGCATTGTTTAGTTATAAATGATCTTCACTGGGTTGTAATTGGAAAAACATCTATTTTAATATTTATGAGAAACACATTTAAGATCAAATTTTAATTAAGCCTGAGTAGGAACTAGCAAACCAATGGAGTCGTAGAATATATTTTTTTCAAACTTTTGTAGGAATTTGAGTTAGAAATTTCAGTAAATTCTGGAAATTAAATTCCTGTAGAACCAGTAGTTTTTTCATGGATTGACTTTGCTAAGATGTACCACAAGCTTTTCACTTCTCTTAACAGCCACTTTTTCTGTTTCCAGACTTTTTTATTTTCTTCCCAAGCAATTTACCATGCTTTGATATTCTCAGATCCAGAGGCAGCACATAGTTTTCAGTTACCCAGTCATGCTGCTTTGTCCTGCATGGTGTCTTTGAAGCTGTGGTGGCAGACTAGCACAATTACAAACATGTTCTGTTCCATTCTATTTTGAAGGAAATGTGATTTATAACATATTTTTTCTTTATTTTTTTCCTTAGGTCAATTTTAAATGAATTAATGGAGTGCATTCTCTCTGAAGAAATTGAAGGGATTTTTAGTCTAACAGCTACTGTCTGCATTGTGATTATAATTAAAGGTCAGTTAAAACATTTTTGTCCATTTTCCATATTTCTTTTTGCTACTGCATTGAAATAAACAGTAGTTAATCCAGGACAGTGAAAATTCAATTCAATATCTAATCTTCAATTGAGCAATCTTTTATGTTTAAAGTTTTTCTATGAAAATATGGAAGGGTGGGGTTTGTTTTTTTTTGATAAATTATTATTTTTGTCCAACTCATTTCAAATAGGTAAGCACAAAACTTCACTTCTAAAAGATATTGCACCTGCCATTCAAAGGAAGCTGATAATGTGCAAGGATGCTGCCACAGAAGAATCCAGAGGCACTGAAAGGTGGGTGTGCTGCAGGAAAGGAGCTCTGAGCTCTCCTATCCCCCCTCTGCAATAATTGGCTCTGTTCTGTACTTACATAACACTGTTAGAGTGTTCTGAGTGACTGATTGCAAGGTTTAAAATACTGGGGGGGAAGTGGGAGGTATTGAGCCCAGCACAGTATTAAATTTCCTGCCCTTATATCTGCTGTGATTGCAATCTTTACATATTTAGCTTCAGGCTTTTTTCATTTAATTTGAATGTGTTATCACTTGATCTGTATATTGCAGGATTCACTTCTGAAATCCAGGTCTGTTTGCAGCTGGGGTAGAACAAAGCAAATAGTCCAGTTAGTAATTCTTATCACTAGGAGATTTTTCTCCCACTTTAGCATTAGGCATATGAATCCAAACCTATTCAGGCAGTAAAAATTTAACTGAATATAACAATGACTTTGAGACCTTTCCACAGGTGATTTTATTTTGCTCTTTTTGTTGGATGGTGGATTTCAAGTGTCATATCTTGTGTATCTTTTGTGAAAAGTTTTTTGAAAGTGATTGGCTGCATTGTATTTGCAATCAGTTATCTCAGGCCTGTTGAGAGAATCATGATGACTCCTTTAGCCTTTAGTGTCTCAAACTTGCTTAAGTCTTAAAATTTGTGAACAGCTGATTTCTGCCTAGTTATTGAACTGCCCATGGAATCAAAAAATGTGCAAAGGAGACATTATAAGCTCAAATACAGAATGTGAAGAAACCAGACTGGGATTATGGACATTATTCCAAAATTTCTGAGAAAGTTTGCAATGCACCACAGAGGCCTGAACATGCAGAGGCCCTTGCAGTCTTTCATTCTTCAACTAGTGATCCTTACTATTGAGTCAAACAATGGATGTAGAGTAGACAGACTTTAAAGTAAAAAAAGCCAAACCAGAGACTCCCAAACAAGCAAAAAACCCATTGTAAAGGAGCCTCATTGTACAGGAGCTTCATTTACTCAACAGTTTCTTGCACAGCTCTTCCCCAGATCTTCTTGTGTATCTCTGGCCTGGGGCACATTGTTCTCTGGCATTTTAGTGACTTGACATGACATTGGTGGCTGAGCTGTGCCTCCATCCAGAGCATGGTGCTCTGGGTCCCTTCAGTACCCAGAAGAGACCTGCAGGAAAGCTGGAGAGCTGCTTGGCTGTGAACAGAATGTCCTTTGGTCAGAACCTTGCTTAGAAACAAAATCTAACACAAGTAAACAAAACCTCATTCTTTTCTCCTTGAAATGATTTTACAATGGGTTGCCAAGTGCCCTACTAGAATATTTTTAACAATAATAATAATAATAATTATGTAGAAAAGAAGGAGAGCAGCAGGATATTGTGTTTCAGTTTGCGCTTCTTCTAATCAAGACAGTAAAAAAAGCTGTGAAATTAAAGTGAATCTTAACATGATTAAATAAATAGGCACATTAAAGTGAATAATTGCTGCCACTTGAGAGCACTAGTGACTATAAATTTCAGTGAGAACACAGATAATTGCTTTATGAAACTATATGATTGTCTCTGCCCAGTGAACTGGGACAAATCAACCTGCATGTTGGGGCAGATGAGGAGTATGACATGCTACACAGTGTTTTAATTTTGTGATATATTATGAGTGGCTGCCTTTATGTAATACAACCCAGGAGGCAGTTGCAGACAAAATTCAAGGGTTAGGGATATGAATATGATAATGGGAAGACTTTTTCTATGAATTGGAATTGCACTATGATATAATTCAGAAGCTATCACACAGCTTTGCAGAATTTGGGGGGTTTCATATTTTTACAGTTATGTTGGGGAATTTTCCAGTCCAGAAGGGTAAAATAATTGATGCTGGGAAGAGGTTTGGAGGGAGTTCTGCAGTGAGCAGGTTCTGCACCATGAATGGAAGTGTTTGCAGTCTCCCAGCTAAGACAGAACATCAGACTGGGCTGGGCCTCTGGTGGTTTCTGATGTGCCATTTGTAGTGCTCTGCTGCTGGTGTGCTAATGTAGCTAAAATGTGATTATGCATGCTCAAAAACATGCCCTATTGTTTGTAAACTATTTTATCATCCTGCTCTGCTTACCAAACACCAAATTTTGTTATGGTATGCTGCAAGTTAGAGCTCTGGTCATTAATTTGAAGACAGTCCTCTAACACACATTACTGTGCTGCTGCTGGCTAAAATGCATTGCTGGGTTTTAACTCATTCTTAATAGTATTACTATTTTTTGCTTCTGAATGCATTAGCTCCTAATAACTCCTTGAGGGATTATTTTATTCAATACCCAGGTATACCAGGAAATGGTGACATTCTTTAATTTCCCAAGAGAACTGGCATTCTGTGCCAGCATCTTAACTTCAGACTTAGGAGTAATCTCTTACATATTAGCAATGAAAGTAAAAAAGCTGTCTGGTGTGGTAATTAAGGTGCTGCCCTTATACAAGGAATTGGTGCACTAATTCAGAAGCAAAACTTTTCACTGCAATTTACTCTTCCCTCTTCAGCTGAGCTAGTGGTTTCAGATGGTCCTGTGGGTCTGTATTTTAAAAATGCTGTTCAGTGCATTTAAAAATTCTGGACAACATACTGTGTATTGAGAGAATTTCCTCAAGAGTAATGGCACACACATTAGTTTATAAAGTGCAAATATTTATGCTTAAAAAAAAAAATGCAGATAAAGCTGTCAATGCAGTCGTTTGGAGGTTAGAGAAATATTAGATTCTGTAAAACCTAATGTGCTATAGGATAATAACTTAATACTGTATTTAGGTGTATTTATTTTATTTAGCTTTTTGATATATGAATATTAGAATTTAAATTTAGCTAATGACTGTGCTGAAATATTTTTTTTAGTATTATCATTAGCTAGCTCTCAGATTCTTAATTGCACTATCTTGTGTCTGTAAATTATTGCTCTTGAATTGTTTTGGTGTATAACTCTGGGCATGATTTCTCTGCCTCCCATCTTTGAGATCCCTAGGAAGGTACTTGGTAAAACTGACTTCAGCTTGTGTGTTTGGGAGGAGCAGAGTGAGCCCAAGTGATGACTTTGGCCAACGTGCCAATGGTCCCACATCACAAATCCATTGGTTTTTTAGCCTTCAACTGTAAGGAAATAAAATTTATACAAAGCAGCATTGTACCTAAACCCACAGAACACAACTAATTCTCCTAATGCTGTAGAACCTTGTAACACTACCTTTAGTTGAGACTGGAGTTTCATCCTGGCTTAAAGGCACTGCAGAGAGGGGTGTGAGATCAGAGCAGGGCTGATGAGTGTCAGGGCAGCTCGAAGGGGCAGCTGCTAATAAGGACAAGATTGAAAGCTCAGGCTTGGAAAAAAGTTGCCACAGGTGAGAAGAAAAATTATAGTTGTTGAAGAGTGAGGGAGAAATGAAGAAAGCAAACGAATGAAAAGTGGTCTTAGAGTGAATTTCTTGTAAAGGATTTCACTGTTTTGTTTAAACAAAAGAGTAACAATGCTGTGCAGAAAACAAGTGGGTTCTTTAACTAGATGATGAAATATTAGAAAATGTGCTTGAATTGACATGGTAATTTAAACTGGTTTGCTGTTGGTTATTCTAGAGACAGAGATGATCAGGAGAAAAATGGAAAAGTTGAAAGAAAACGAATCCAGCTATTTCAAAAGTAATTTGTAAAGGCATTTTAATAAACTAATACAGACATAATTTTAATACAGACTAACTTGTCAAAGAAATCATGTGGTAGCTGTACTCTGAGAATCAAATAGTTGAGGATTGATTTGGCATTTAGCATTTCTAATTCTGTTATGCATTCTTTTTTTATGGCATTTCAGATTCCTGTGTGAATCATCTCTGAAAATTTTGGATGAGTTTTTGAATCCTTGACCACGCAGAAGCTTTTGTCATGAAAATTGAGGGAAGGTGTATTGCTTTATAAAAACTTACCTTGTAAACTTGTGAATTGCTTAAAACTGTTTTCTGTTATTCTGTACATTTAAAACAAGCAAAATGTATAAAAGTGTGTATAGAAATTATGTAATAGTAAAGATTCTTCAACAGCTGCAAAGGGGTTGTTCTGTATAAAAATGTCTTCTTGGGGGGAGTGTAAAATCAGTATTTTTGTATCTTTGTTTTTGTAAAACAAATAATAATTGTATCATAGATACTCTTGAGGCTGAGGTTGCATGTAACCTCAGTTCCTGGGAGGACTACAGCATATTCCTAGGGGTTATGGAAATGAATCTTACTTTGAGATGTGTGAGGGTCAAAATGGTCATTGGGAATAGCCATCATGGCTTTATCAGGGCAAAGGCTTTACCAACCTGACTTCTCTCCCTTTTGGAGAAGAAGAGAGAGCGCAGCATGTCCTGTTTCCTATCCTTGGCAAAGACTTTTACACAGTATCTTACAGCCAAACTGGAGAGAGATGGGATGGATTGGTAGACTTGGAAGATGAGTGGAAAACTGGCTGGACCATCAGAGTGGAGGAATAATCTGCTAAGGGGTGACATTGGCGGCTGTGGCACTGCTGAGGGCAGGCCCTGCTGCCAGGGCTGGTTGGTGACAGGGTGAGCAGCAGCCTCGGACTGGTGGCAGATGAGAGCAGCTGGGAGCCACAGCTGACACCAAGGGGCATCTCCTGATGTTCAGCAAAGACCTGGAGCTGATGGACAAATCCTGCACCATCCACACAGGCACCTGCAAAAGGACAGCTTCTTGCTGCCTGCTCCTGCCTGCAGGAGGGTAAAGGAAACACTTTCCCCAGAGATGACTGGAGGAGAATATGAGGCTACAGAAACAACTTGAGCAAGAGAATTTCTTGTTGGATGTGAAAAACAATCATTATGAGAGGGAAATGGAACTGGAAGAGTTGCTCAGAAAGCCTGTGGAATGCCCATCCTTGGAGATGTGCAGAACTTGGCTGAGAAGGGGGGAGGGCTCTGACCTTCCATAGTGTCACAGCTTTGGAGTTAGCCCTGCTGAGCTGGGGATTGGATTCTCCCCTGAGCTTCCTCATGACTTGAATATTCAGGTGATTCAGTACCCAGTACAATGGGGGGAAATGTCTTAACTAGTAAACATAGGCTTGCGTAATATATAAATTGTTTTATATTTAACTATTTTTTAAAATTATAGCTATTTTGATCAGTTAGTACTAAGGATGCAGATAATGCAGGCATCTAAGACATTTATTTAATTTTCTTGCGACCAGATTCTCTCACAATGATGCCTTGTGAATGCTGACCTAGAATAGAGGCTAGACAGTGTTAAAGGAATAAAGTCGGTATTTATTAAAAGGTGTAATGCACTTTGGGTAGTACAAGAGCCCAGCCAGGGCTTACATCCAAGATGAACCAGAATGGTCACAAAATGCATGACTGGTCATGGGGTCTCTCACTTTTATAAGTTCTGGTCCATTAGCACATTGGAGTTAATTGTCCAATTACAGCTTTAACCCATGGAGTCCCATCCTTCTTGTTTTTCTCTCTTCAGTCCACATTGTTTATCAGGCTCTTGGGCCTGAGATTTGGATCGGTTGTCCTTGGTCCCCAGCTGGAGAAGGAATTGTTTTGTCTCCCTAGAGAGAAAAGAGAGCTCACCATCCCCTAATATGAAGCTCAGAACTACAAACTAAAGCTGTACAGAATCTGAAAGATAGAAAGGCTAAAACCTGAGGCATGACCAAGATTAAAAGAATGCTCATTGCACGATGTTATTTTGCCTTAATGGAGATACCTGTAAATTGCCTGTCTGAGCTCATGGGGTGGTTCAAGCCCAGCCAGCAGCCAGGCACCACCCAGCTGCTCCCTCACTGCCTCCAGCCCTTCAGACATGGGGGCAGGACTGAAAGGACACAAGTCAAAAAGAAACAGTTGAATAATTAAGATAAAATAATAGTACTTCTTCAAATTGTGAGGAAAAGAGATAAAAAGAAAGGGAAATAAAACCATCCAGCCAGTCCTTAAGCAGTGCCCTTCGTACAACCTTCTCCCCAGTTTATTGCTAAGCATGGTGTCAGATGGTGTGAGACATCCCTTTGGTCACCTGGGGTCCCCTGTCCCAGCTGTGTCCCCTCCACACTCCTGGTGCACTCCCAGCCTCCTTAGGGGTGGGGTGAGAAGCAGAGAGGGCATGATGCTGTGTAAGCCCTGCTCAGCAATAGCTGAAACATCCCTGTGTTATCAGCACAAATCTGAAATACAGCCCTATACCAGCCACTGTGAAGGAATTTATCTCAGCCAGAACCACACCTCCTGGTGCTTTAGTTTTGTCTGGTTTAGGAGATTTAATGGGAATCTCCAGAAAACAATTCAGCCACAGACCAAAGCTGCATCCTCCAGCTTAGACCTGGAGACCTGGGCACGAAGCTCTTGGTTATGTACAGTTAAGTGAAGTGATTCTCAGGTGGGCCTGTGCCAATGGCTATTGAGTCTCCAGTGTTGCTGAGGGGCACTGACTCTGAAATTAACCAATCTGGCCAAATTAAGACAGGCTCTTCATTCTTGATTAAGATTTGTACAAAGCTGTACCTCCCATCTGTCTAAACAAGCATCTACTCTGCTGGTTTTCTGTCCATGGGAAGAGGCTGTAAGGATTTTTCAATATTTGCTGTCAGTGCAAACATCAGATCCATCCATGCTTCACCTTGGTACATAAAACTTCCCTACTGGATAAAAGCTGTTTTAGCTAGAATGTTGATATTTAAAAGCAGTGCAGTTCTTAATAAACAACTGGCAAGCTTTGCAACAGGATAGTCAGTGTGTGCATGGATTCATGAGTTCCAGATGTACCTCATCCACAACAGTGGCCTGACCAAAGGAACTAATGCTGCCCCAGCAGGTAGCTGCAAATCTGCCAACTGTTTATCTATCAACATCTTTATAAAAACTGTGTTCTTTGGCCTTCATTCTTCTACATCTGTTAACAGGCAGGTGTTCCGGTAATGACCTTTTAAATCTTCTGATTATACAAATTACTCAATGAATATGTAAATAAGTTTCTTTTTTCTGCTTCTCAGTCTCTCAGTGTTTGCTCATATCATTAGATTAGAAAAGAATCCAAATTTACTGCCTTGTTTTTCCTCAGTGTATAATTTTGTTTTATTCATGGAATTCATGGTACAGACGCAATAGCCCTGTCAGCTAGGTAGGAAATAAAGGTCATTCCATCAACATCAGAAATATGTGGATTTCCTTTGGAGAACTCAGAGGTGATACTGCTAGGAAGGGTAAAATATTTAAAGATAAACCTTTGTTTTCCTGGTGGCTGGTACTCAAGTGGTTCTTAAGAGGCTTGAAATAATTTTCTGTTAGTCCTGCAGCTGGTGAACATATTTCAGCTCAATTTCTAGTCCGGCTCTACTAAACTGTGCTGCCATGAAAAAACATTGGCTTTCTGCAACACAAATAATGGTGTTGGCATTCCTCGAGTTGAGGTCTGTCAGGGCTTTCTCCTTAGGCCTTTGTGGCAAATTTCACCAGAATATCAGAGGGGTTCTGTGTTTCACTTGCTGTTCTCATTGCAAACTTTAATCGTGCAAAAATTTAAATCTACATTTTCCTTCTTTTTGGAAGAGACAAATAAATAGAACATTTCTTAAGCTGTTATCTTTTGTAAACCTGTACAACAAATTTGTTTCATCTTATTAATCAAAAGCGCTGTTGGGGAAGAGGTGGTGTTTTTTGGGTGTGTTTGAAAACTTGCCTTAATCTTGAGACAGACCCTTTGAGATCTGTTCAGCTTTTTGAAGAAGTTGAACCTGACTTTCATTAATAAAATTTCTTGACAAATGAGCAAGACAACACCAGTCTATGACACTCCTTTGGGTAACTGGCACTGGCAGGTGATGAAGAGCTGCCTGCAGAAGAAACATTCTGGACACATTTGTACCTGTGAGTGCTGTGCCTGGAGCTCTTCCCTTTGTGCATATGCATTCAGGAGCAATGAGACTGAAGAAAGCAATAACCTAAAACTACTTTCAGTAATCAACATTGTTTGTAAGGACTTGGGCCCTTTTTGTAATGACAATGTTCATTTGCTTTGTTGTCTGAATGGGAAACAAAGCCCTGCATCTGCCACCTATCACAGCTTCAACTTGTGATCTGGGAAAAACCAGGATAAATTCTCAAGCTTCTTAGCAAATAAATGCCTTCATGTATGGATCCAAGCACACAGACCTTCAGAATAGCCAAGGAAGTTTAAAAACATCCACCTTGCACCTGTTGTTTACTCCATGAGAGCTGAAACTCACTTTATATTTAAACTCCCATGTGCTCCTCTCAAGTGTTCTGAGGTCTTTTGACTTTCAGAAGGAAATTGGACTAATTTTGACAAAACCTTTCACCTTACCTGAAGGATGCTTAGTGAAGGACACTCCTGATGACTGTGATGTGAAACCATGACACAGAGCAGTGAACTTGCCATATTCTTTGCGGATCTGCTCCAGTCTCTTGCAGACCAAGACCATGGCAGAGTCCAGCTGTGCCTGTGCCAGCAGCCCCTGTTGTGGCCACTGCCTGTGTCTGAGAGAAGAGCTTGACTTTGTGCTGGCACCTGCACAAGCAGCTGGCCGAGAAGCTTTCAGGAGCAGCTGCAGAACTTTCCACAGGAGGCCAGCAGTTCTTCAGGTTCATTAAACCCTTGCAAATAGGCACAGACCTTACCTAATGCGCTCTGGATAAGAATTCTTGGTCTGAGCATGAGCTGAGGCACAGCCCCAGGCTTCCAGCAGTGCTGTAGCTTTGGCTTTCATTTACTCAGCAGTCACTGGGGGTTTTCACTTGGTTAGGGTGTTCAGCATAGATATAGATGTGTTCTGGGTCTTCTCTAATCAGAGTCCTGTGTCTCTCCAGGTTCCACATCATGGCTCTTGCAAAGTTGCAAAAATGATATGCTGTGGCACTGAGGAAATTTCATTCTCTGCTGTATTAGTAGGAGTTCTGTTACTTTTATTTTGTTACTGCTCATGACTCTAGGAAGCAGAAACTGTTACCAGTCTTTTTCTCTTGTGTCATTCTTTTTAAGCAGAGGAGCACCTTTTCCTTAGCAAAATAACTTGGTTCTCAAACACATGATGTGACAATTATTTCATTACTTAGGACGTCACTTTACTAGATTCTTCCTATGTAAAATTCTAGGATTTTGTTTTATACTCTGTCAGCTTGTCCCAGTTTCAAATATATGTTCAAACTCCATTAGTTTATTCTTATTTTTTTGTGCTATCATTAGTGAAAATATTAAATAAGATGCTGTTCCAAAACATCATTAGTAATTACTTTTCAGTTAATCTAGTTCCCTCTTCCGTTCAGTTGGTTCCTTACCCATCTCACTACACCTACAATAAATCCTTGTCTTGCATTAATCCATTTTTATTGTGCTGCAGTAGGAGATGCTCTGCTGTGAAGCTTTACATTTTAAGCAGGTACATTTTAGCAGTTCTTGCTGGAGAGGTACCTGAATCCTGTGTGACCCCATGCCCACATCAAAGGACATAGGGGATAGAGCCAGCCCAGCCTCTTTCAGAGTTCTCTGCAATGTGCAATGATGTGTGCTTCCTGCCTTTTGGGGTAATTATTAAACATTTAGATAAACTATGTTAGCTCAGCTTCCATCTGAATAAAGAATATTGATTTGGCTTTTTCTTTTTTAGTGTTGTTTCCTACTTGTTGATATCCTTACTTACCCACAGCCTAAAATGGTACCTGAGCACAAGCTTCTTAGTGAGAAATTCAGGCTTTGTGCACAGACCTTTCTGAAATCTTGTGGTGGTGATTAAAAAAAATTGTTTGCAACTTTATTTTCTTAGAACAGCCTCTAAAGGAAAAATACAGCATCTGTAAGAAGCTACAAATTCAATTAGACCACTCTAGGACAGTACTTAGAAACAAAAGAAAACAAAACAAAACAAAACAACCTGAAGTAACTCTACTTCCTGCTCTAGTTCGGGCTATTTAAGGACAGTGTGACTGTCCTGCATTGAAGGAAAAGCTCCTTTGACTGGATAGGCTCATTTTGCTGATCACACTGCCAAAATCTGTCCTTTCTTACACCATCCTGCATGGTGGACCCTACCAATGTATTACCAATAGTTTTACTCAGCATTTTCCCAGTTCTGCACAAAGAGAATTTCTAAGGCTTGTTCTCTATTTAAAAGTGATCCTTTATTAAAGAGGACCATCCTTCCTGACAAAAATCATTACCTTTCTGTTCTGTCCCCAGTTTCCCTCCCATGGGCTGCTCTCTTGGTCTGCAGGACATTGGTTTTCATGGGTCTGTCCCCTCACAGTGTGTAAAACATTTGTTTGTCAGTGCCTGAGCTGGTCACTGGGCACAATAGATGATTTGCCTTGTGTACAAGAGCTACTGGGAAATGTGCAATGATCACAACCACCTATATTCAAACTCAAGGACAGTAGCAAAAATCTCTGAGATGGACACTGCATGGTTCTCTCCATGTCCCAAGAATCTGATTTTTAAAGGAAAGAAGTTAAAGGTGGGTTTACCATCTTCCAGATCAGATTTTTTTTCTCCTTTTGTAGGTGTCTCAAATTGTCAGAATTTTAAAAGTTAATGTTATGCTAGGGCTCAAAAAGGATATAAAACCAGTCTACCTGCCATGAAATTGAGAAGTGTTTGATGCAAGAGAGAGCTCAAGGGATCTGATTGCAGCCTCCTGGTTCCCTGATTTGATCTACACTGGAATTGACAGCAAACTTTGGTTCCTAAGCCATCCATCACAGGTCAGCCAGCCCCCAGGGAATTCTTATCTTCCCAGCTGAGATCACAGAGCCTTGAACTGCCTGAGTAGCACATAGAGATCAGGGAACCCAGCCTGCAGTTTTTAATTTATCAGTGCATCATGATGCATTGATTGAATGCTTAAAAGCAGGCCTGGTTCAGTGTGATCTAATATTAGAAAGCACTCTATCTGTGCTATCTGATCAGACTCTCCTGGGCAATTAGCACATCTGAACAGGTGTGATGCTTTTGACTCTGGAAATAAACTGACTGTGGGAAAAAATACATGGAACCTCTCTTTTTTTTTTGGTTGGGGAGCTTTTTTGCTGATTTGTTTGTTTTAATTATAATGAGAGGGAAGCAAAGAATTTTTTTTTCATAAACCTATTTGTGAAGACCATCTTCATCCTTTTGGCTCTCAAGCTTCCTGTTGCAGGTCCAGTTTAGGACAGCTCTTTTATCTCTAATTTTATTCATCCGCTAATGAGAGAAAATGCCAGTTACAAGTTTATTTTTGTCCTGGTATTTTTTCTAATTGTGTTTAATGTAATTCTTGCTAGTAGAATTTTGTGCCTTTACCATTTCTTCACCATAATTTTCCTTTTTTTATTGGCAATCTAGAAGGTGAAATGGTAGAATATTAAGTACCCATCTCACACCTCAGAGCAAGAACCTTGTTCATCTGTTTGTGTACCTCTTTGTCATGCACAGTAGAAGCTCTGTTATAGGGAGCAGAAAAGTTCATGAGAGATGCCCAGCCTAGGAGGGAGATTCCCTAGAGAAGCAAAGTAGGTATTTTTGTTTGGGTTTTGATGCTCCATTGGAACACTCTGAACTTCAACAGGGAGCAACAGGAAGGCCTTTAAAATGGTGATTCAGAACAGAAAAAGAGCATTGTCTTTTCTATTATTCAACTTTTAATATTTTCTCTAAAACCTATGATTGTTCTCAACATAATCTTGTACTTGCAGAGACACATAATGTAATTTCAGTGTAGCCTAAACAATGTTCCTCTCCCCAGCTGTCATTACCATGAACTTTCCCTCTTTTTTTTTTCCTGATCACAGCGTACCCTCAAAAAGTGACCTTCCTTTCAAAGAAATGCATCACAGGCCCAAGTAGTCTTGTACTCTGAGATACCAGAATGCTTTCAGCAAGAATTGCTAATATTTTAAACTGGAAATTATGTGTTTATTTTATTTTTTATTCCTTTTTAGCTATTCAAAATAACCCATGTCAAGAAGCATTGTTATAAAACCACAGTGAAAAGGATCTGAACTCCATTGCTCCTGCTCTATTCTGAGTTGCTATCAAACATATTGGTCAATTCTACATTTCCTTTACAGTGTACCAGGAAGAAAATATCCTCAAGGATTCTCCAAGCTTATAGACACACAGCAGCTAGAGCAAATATTCTAACCTCTGGGCAACCACCAGGTTTGTTTCTGTGTTTTACAGTAAGTAGGACAATAGAACATGGAGAACTGGATAGAACACTGAGGATGAGCTTACCTCCAAGGCAGATTGTCTCCTGTAACAGGCAGCCAAAGTCAGAGAGAGTTGCTGGAGAAAATAATGGAGGGGAACACAGGTGACTTTTTGACAGTTTGCTGTCCCACACTTCCTCTCACCAGCACAGTAAGGGGCTGAAAAATGCAAGAATCTGCACTTTGTGCTTTGTGAGACCAGATCCTCCCTTGAATGTCTTCAGGATGAGAGGAACAGCCTCAAGCTGTGCCAGGTGAGGTTTAGATTGGATATTAGGAGGAATTTCTTCACTGAAACGGTGGTTGATCATTAGAATATGCTGCCCAGGGAAGGGATGAAATCACCATCCCTGAAAGTGTTCAAAAGATGTGTGGATGTGTCACTTGGGGATATGGTTTGTGGCAAACACAGGGTTGCTGAGCTAACAGTTGGATTCAATGATCTTGGAGGTCTTTACCAACCTTAAACATTCTGTAATTCTTTGAAACACATAAAGACATGGTTTAAGAGTGTTATTAGAGCTGAAATTCAGGCACTCAAAAGTCAAGTGATATCAAAATGAAGATGTGGACAGCTTAAATGTCTCCTGTGATTATGTGATTATGTGTCAAGTGACACATCTTCAATCACATTAAGAGAAGTTACTCATTCCACACAAACTGTTCCTGTACCTGCTCTATGGATCATGCAAACCCCTTGCTGCTGATGACACAGCAAATGGGCAGTGCTTTCATCCCCTCATGGTTCAGCACACAGCTCCACACTGAGCCTGCTGCCTGCTGTGCACACCCAGCTCCTTCTGCAGTGACATTACCTTTGCACTTCTCACTGCAGTCCCAGAATCTCACAGTGATTCATGTCTCTTTCCAGCTCCCTGTAGGTTTACTTATCACCATCTTCAAAATGCACAGTGACACTAAGGTAAAAAATTTCCATAGATTTTTTCCCATGTTTTTCAGATTATATGTAACACTTGTTGCCTCGAGGCACCCGTCTCCAGCTGTGGGTGCTCAGCACTGGAACCAGGCTGCAGGTTCTGAGTCAGGTACAGCAGGTGGGGACACATAACCAGAGCCTCCCCAGCAGCTTCAATCAGCTACAGGCCAACTCTTTCAGAATGACAAAGTGCAGTAATCTCATTCATCCTTTAATTGAGTACAAGAGGAGTGGCTATCCCAGGGGATTATTTACTTGTAAAATCCATTCACCAAGTATCAAGTCTTACAGATTAACAAAGCTGGATGAAAACAGAAAAGAATTTTGAAAGTGTTTTTGAGTTCCCTCCCATTAAAAGAACCTAATTAATTTTAAAAATTGGCTCCCTATTGACATTTCAAATCCATTTTGATCATTGGCAACCAAATCTAATTATTCATTGCACACCTAAGGGTTTCAAGATGGTTTTGAAGAACAAGAACCTCTTATCAAAAAACATTACAATTGTCTAATCCTCTCACTTGGATATCCCATCATGGTGTGCTCAGACAGCAATTTTTTAAGCTGCACTGAGGCCTCTAAATGCCCATTAAAATCAGCAGAAATTAATGTGGTTTTGTTTTAAAATCTGCCTCCAGAGACTACAGAACAGGCAAGTCCCAGTTCAGCCTGTGCTGGACTGAGTGACAGTGGGTGTTAGCAGGAAATTCAGCCTTTCTCACTCAGAAGGGACCAGCTCCAGAGCACCTCAGCCACCTGTGCTTGTTCTCACAGAGGCCATCCCTCTCCCAGGAAAGCCCAAATTCCCTTTTATAGCTTGACACCAGATATAAAGATGTCAGAATATCCCCAGAGCTGGATTCATCAGTTACTGTAGCCCTGCCTTGAGATGCTAGGGGTTTGTTCTTCACAGGTTCTGGACATTCACTCATTTTTACTTGCTTCACTCCACCTTTGCCTTCTCTTCCAACAACTTCACACCAAACACAGCTTCAGCAACCTGCTTCCTGTAGGTATCACCAGCAGTGGTATTTGAACAAGTCAGCTAGAATTTTAGATGAGCCTTAAATGATTTTGGGTTCAATCCAGACCTGCAAATGCCTACATTAACAGAAGCTGCTCTCTCCAGCATCCCTAGCAAACCAGCAGGAGAGATTATGGAAATTTTCCTCACACATGCACAGTGAAGTGGCTGGTCTGTTACCAAGGCTTCTTACAGCCTTGGAAGTCAGCCCTGAGCACTCATATACAAAGATGTTTAGGTCTTCAGTTAATGTAAGTCACAGCTCCTGCTATTCTCACTGGTAATTTTCTCTAGCTGCATTTCATCTCTTAGGCCTTGAACATTCCACTTTAGGCTCCTTTCCAGAAACATAAAAACCATTATCATTCAGTTACAGCACAGGGAATAAAAGACAGGCTCACATCTTAGCAGTCATAACTAAAATCAACCTACTTTTTTTTTTTTTTTTTCTCTTTAAACTTCATCAGTCATGCACTTGCACAGTTCTCTAGGATTTTTCCTTCTGGCTCTGTATTGAACTCTTGTTCCTCAGTGATGCTGAAATATCTAGAGTAAAACTTTTAGTGTGCACTACACCAAAGCCTTTTTCTAATAAAATTTTGGAAATAAGAAAAAAAGCTTTAAAATAGCTGAGAACAGCCAGGCAACATCATTTGTAGATGTAACAGAATTGCTATGATATTCATAAAGTTAATCATACCACTATCTTCCATCAAACAGTCTGATATCCTCTAGACCCTGCAAATATTTATTTTCATGCTAAACTGTATTCAGTATGAATTCATTAAAATATTTCTAAGGCTCAGCTAGTTTTGTAGACATTAAATAAAAAAATACTGAAAATTGGTAATTTCTGTATCAAATGCTAAAATCCTCTTAAATAATTTTAGTTAAACTATGAATTATTCAACAATTGAAAAAGGCCACAATCACTGCTGATATGACCTTGGACTACACATTTTCACACCAGTTTAAGACTTTTCCCTTTAGGAACTTTCTATTCCTTTGTCCTAAAACTTTGTCCCCAAATTCAGAATACAACCACCAAACTTATTTGGTGAAATTTATGGAGAGACTGAGGCTTTTGGTCTCAGTAGTCCAGGCTTCTGTAGAGCTTCTTATGCTATAAACATTCATTGTCTCAGGCACTGGGTGGCTTTTTAGACATATTGTTTATAACTATTGCAGAATAAAGTCTTTCCTTCCTAATTGCTTTAAAATATTAACTATTTAAATTCTATATTTTAAAAAATGTTTACATGGAGTGAGTTATAAATTTTCTCTTACTGAAAGGATCAAATACACAAAGCTAGATAGACACACCTGTACTTTTCAACACAGATGAGTAAGAGAAGTTATGGTTAAGTGCATAGGTCAAAATTTCTATTGAACTTTGTTGATATTTTAAATACCAAGGGCTATTACAGCCTCTGCAATACAGTTGAAATACCCCCCCTCACATAATTTGAATATAAATCTTGTGACTTTAAACTTTTCATCAACAGTTGTGAATAAATGTAACTAAAGTGTGCCGGGACATGAAAGTGTGAACAGTTCTGCAGTCACTGTTTGGGTGTCTCTGTGAGATCCCCCTGAAGATGCCCAGAGTGTGTCAGCTGCCAGAGCAGAGGTTATGACTGCTCACACCAACAACCTGCACAGTGGCAATTGCTGCTGCCCCTCTTGTCACCATGGCACCCCAAGATGTGGCTCTAGAGATGGGGCTTGTGGCCTCATTTTCCACAGTCTTGTGCAAGAAGTCCTCAAATGACACACAAGGTGCAGGAGGATCACTGCTGCTCAAGCAGCTCTTTCTACCCTCAGAAAGGTGTGGTGAATGTTACACGTGCATCAGAGCCTTCAAAACCTCCCTCAGTGTCTGTGGACACATCTGCAGGCTTTGAATATTTTACCTCCATCTTCTCAGGCCAAAAATGGAAATAATAAAAATATAAATTCTGTCTTTTCTGGGCACAGATACACCACAAGCCTCACTGTCTCTTCTTCTCCTCTTTCACCCTTAACCCCCCAATACATCTTAAAGCTCTGGCAGGATATCTAGGTTACTGAATCTGAGATAAACTGCCTGATAGGTATTGTTCCCTGTGGACTTTGGGCCCATTAGCAGGACAAATGATCTGCAATTAATGTGCTCAGAAGTTTTGATTTGGGGAGGGGGGAGTGGAGGGGACAAGAGGATGAGAGCAAGAAAGAAAATGAAGAAGATAATTTTAATGCTTTTTTTTTTCTCTAAGGGCTTGTTTGTCTGTGCAGGTAGAGTGTATTTAGCATAGCTGGAAGTGACCTTTTGTTCAGGCTCTTCTTTATACTTGGATAAACTGACAAATAGCTCCGTGATCCTTGGATGAAACATGCACTTCTACCCAGTAAAAATATACAATTTCTACAATCACAAAGGTGTGCCTGTGCTTATAAATATAATTCCCATTTGAAATTTGAAAACAGACCTGTAAAGGCTTTCAAACACAACCTCAGTAACTAGATACACAGTAAAACTCAGAGGTGACCTTTGTGTTGTAAGTTCTATTACTTGCCCTCTAACTATCCTGTATTATTTAAATTCTGTTTACAACATTTGATTCATATCACAATTATTTACAATTTGACAATATTAAGAGTATTTTCCTTTTGTGTATCTTTATGCCTAACTTATTCTCTGGCAATGTTCTACTTTGACTGAACCCCGTGTTTCTTTTTTACACCCAATCAATGTCTGGTTTGTGTAATTTTGGCACTTTTTTGTTCTTACATCTCTAAAAAATTCTACTATTAACTCAATTCCCAGCTGATTAATTCACTACTCCTAATATTTAATTCTAAATAGTAATAAATCAACAAAAGAAATCCTATAATGATCTTCTTGCCTCTCCCATGCTAAACTACTACCTACAAGGTCTTTTCTAGCAGGGCCATTTGCCTTTAATATAATCTTGGATGGCCCAGTGAAATTGAGAGAGGCTGACCTAAATATCCAGGGCTTAGTTCATGTCTTTGAATCAACCACAGAAAAAATTTAAACCTTTAAAATACCACCAGGCCACACAGGTGTCCTGGCTACTGGGGTAATTATCCATCCTGGGATCATTTCTGGCCCCCTCTGGATCTTTTTTTCTAGCCCTTACTAGTGAATTTTTGATTAAAACATGAATATTTCTCATGAAAAGCCTTAGTCAGACAACACAGCATTTTCAAACAGAAAAGTGTTCCCTTGAAAAATCTCCTGTTCAGCTGTGGTTGCCATGGATAAGGATGTAAATCTTTCACATGCATAAAATCATATAGATTATCCAGCTCTGCTTTTACTTTGCCTAGCATGTTTTTCACATCTAAATGGGCATCATAAAAAGACTTAGCTCCAGCAATTAAGGACATGCTAAACCTCAATGTGTTGGACTGGATTTTCACTGGGTTGAATTTTTCAGTTCTGTAATTCCCAATGTCATTCTTTCATGAAGCCTCACCCTCACCTCCTGACACACTAGCAAGGAGAGCTGATATTCCACCCTATCTTTCAATATCTTTAGAATGCCTCACCAAAAATATTTAAATATGCCCTTAGAGAAATAATTTGCTGATACTGTTTTTTCAAAACTATGAAGTCCCACAGTTGTGTTTGAGCCCCACAACATCCCTGACTTCAGGAATGGAGCAATTTCTCTAGCCTTTCTAGAAATCTTCACAAATGACTTGCACACTTTAGGATTTCTTTTTCCACAGTTCAGAAACTTTTTGAAAATATGATAAGAAAACCCACAATCAAAACAACCTCACAAGGTTTGTAGACCTAAACATGGATGTTTAATTTATTATATGAACTATTGAAAACCTTGGCACTGATCATTTTCTTGATGAAATGACTGTGAAGCAGCAAGGAAGATGCATGTGACACGTTATTTACACTCTGGTACTGTTTTTCATCTAATTTGCACACAGACTCAAGCCTTGCAGTTTTTACACTTCATTAACAAAATTCATTATACCTAATACACGTTACTTCAATCTGTCTGCTCCTGGGGCTTTAAGACAGATCTGTGTATCTTTGTTAGGTGAAGTCTACTACAAAACTGTAAAATACAGCCAGGCAGGGAATGCCTTGCACTTCCCAGTCCTGAGAATTACTACTTGAGTTATCTCCAAATGCCTAATTCACCTACTGATTGACTCTTTACTCTTTCCTTGACACCTGATTCCTGTTTTTTCTGGATTTGGATATTCAAGGATTTCCTCCTGTCCTGGATGAATGCCCTTTCTTGTCCTGATTTTTCACATTGCTTCAAAAGCTTTTGAACAAATGTCGTTATTTTGCTAATCCTCTGCACAGAGTGGCTATGAGAATTTTAATTTCCTTTTAAAATCTGCATAGTATTTGATCATAAATTCACAGGAACTATGCAAATCCTTCCTTGCAGAGCTGCACTGATTCCCAGCAATATCACTGCTGTTTTGTATTTTGACGTACAACTTGTTCTCTCGCTGTGCCTGCCATTTGCTGCTTTCTTACCTTCAGTTGTTTTGCAGTTCTCTGCTAATTCTGATGACCTTTTTCCTTGTTCCCACTACTAGCTTTTAAAGCCAGATGGTTTGCATAACCCATGAGAATATACTAATTTATGTTTCAGCACTTTCATTTCTCATCTTGTCCTTTCCACAGAATGCTTTTCCCTCCTTTTCTCTTTCTCCTCTTATAGTGCTCAGATTTCTCTCAGTGTCGTCAAAATTGATTTTTCTGAGGTAAAGGGACTTTTGGCTTAGTGAAACCACTCTCCTGCAAGGCATAAACAGTCATGTAACAGACCTCAAGAGCAGAAATGTTAAAAAAGACCATCCAGTATCAATACATTTTTTGAAATTTCTGTTTTCTGAATCAAGTATTGCTCTTTTTGCATCTGAGTCACCAACCTTAACCACAAAGGAAAGGAGGTGACTTTGCACCAGTTCTAGAAGCAATGATTTTTTTTTCCAGCACAGAGGTTCATGGTTTCCCACAGAGCAGAACTGAGAGGACAAGAGTTGTCTGCAGCTGTCTGTAAGTGCCCCTTGTTCTCCCCATGGGCTCCTGTCCAGCCCCCCTGCCCCAAGTCTTGGAAGTGAGCAAGGAGGAAGGTCTCTGCTCTTCCAGGGTTAGCCTGTTCTGTGGACTTTTGTAATTTGCTTTTCTGCTCTATGGCAAAGCCACTTCATGTACTAAAAATTGTTTCTCTTTTTAAATACCTCGAGCATGTCTCAGTCTGGTTAAAGGCAGACATGAAGCAGGTCAGGTGTAGTTAGGGCTGTCTACCTGAAGGTTGTGGGAATCTGAAACTCCAGAGAGGAATAAAGCAGATGTTTAGGTGACAGAGGGGGCTGGGACCAACATCATATGGTGTGGCATGGAGCTGGCTGTCCCAAAAACACATCCCCCTGTATGGAGACATGGCACCTGTGCTCTGTCTCCTTGGTGGCTGTGATTAAAGGCTGAGTATTGCTACAGTGAATTTGTGAGAAAAGGAGAGCCTGTGAGCCAGGAGGGACTTCATGAGCTTGAGACGCCTGATCCCTCCTGGCAGCCTGGACTGATGCTCCCACTTGCACAGAGTGTTTGGGGACAGGAGGGGGAGGATGAGCATGTCACACCTGTGGATGCCTCCCAGGCAAACTCACAAAGGTGTTTACCTGAAGGCTCTTTAAATCCTTTGGAATAGCCAGTAATTTTCTGTACTGGAGAAAGCATTGGTACACAAACAGCTGCTGAGGAGACCACAGGGGGATCCACTCAGCTGGCACATGTTTCAGGACAAAACTTTGCTAGGGTGGACTGGTTTCACAGAATCCCAGAATTTGTAGGTTTGGATGTCCCTTCCAACATCTGGAGGGACATCTGGAGATCACCTTGTCCAACCTCCCTGCCAAAGCAGGGTCACCTGGAGCAGGTGACACAGGAACATGTCCTGGAAGGTTTGGAATCTCTCCAGAGAGGGAGACTTCATGACCTCCGTGGGCAGCCTGTTCCAGTGTTCTGACACCCTCAACGCAAAGAACTTCTCCCTCTTGTTGAGGTGAAACTTCTTGTGCTTCAGTTTATGGCCACTGCCCCTGTACAGCTCCATTGTCTCCCCGTACAGGTGTGTGAAGCAAGCACATTAACTCCCTTCCCATGCCCAGCCATCTTTAGGGGGGCTGCCGGGCAGGATCGCGGTCCCCGCCAGGGCCGGTGAGGGCCGGGGGAGCCCCAGCGCTGCCCGTGCCCGGGGCAGCCGCTTCCCCCGGTCCCGGCGGGGCGGGCAGGGCGGAGCGGGCGGCGGGGAGCGCTCCCCCCTCACGGCAGCCGGGCGGGCCGGGGCGGGGCCGGGGGCGGGCGGCGCTGGTCGCTGTCCTGGGTGTTGAATCTGCTGCGGCTGCCGGAGCCGGGGAGCGGCCGCGGGAGCCACAGGGCGGGCGGGCGGCATGGAGTGAGGGCTGGCGGCGGCGGGCAGGGGAGCGGGGCATGCGATGGGCCAGGCATGATGGGGACGCTCGGCTCCGTCCTTCCGCTGCTGCTGCTGCTGCTGCCGCCGCCGCCGCTGCCGCAGGTGCTCGCCGCCGCCCCGCGCATCCAGCCGCCCTCCGCGGGGGCCGCCGCCGAGGCGCGGATCGGTGAGTGGGGCCGGGGGCGGGGGGCGCGGGGCTGGCGGGGAGCGCACCCCGCGCTGCTGCCCGGGAGCTTCCCCGCTGGCGGCTCGGCAGGGCCCCGGCGGCCGCGCCCGCACGGCGGACGCTGAGGGGCCCGTCCGCCCGTCCCTCTCCAGCGGCTCCGGGTAAGCGGCCCCGTCCGCTCGTCCCTCAGCGCCGGCTCCGGAGCTCCGTCCTCTGGTCCCTGACCGCCGGCTCCGGAGTTCCGTCCTCTGGTCCCTCAGCGCCGGCTCCGGATAAGGGGCCCCGTCCGCCGGTGCCTCCGCACCGCCTCCCGCTGCCCGTCCCCGGGTCTGTCACTTCCCGCTCCCGGCCCCTCGCCCCTCCTGCCCCCGGCGTGTCCCGTCTCGGGGGACAGCTCTGCGGGCCGGCTCTCGCCCGCTGTCCCCGCATGCTGCAAACTTCCGCTCACGAGGCCCCTAAAATCGAGGTGCGCCAGTGGCGAGTCCCCGAAACCGCTTCCAGCCTCCACATATTTAACCCTTTTCCCGGTATGCTCGATTTAGCCCACCGAACTGCCCGTATATGGGAAGGAGACAGGAAATCTCCGGGCCACAATCCCCCAGATGCTGCCTCTAGTGGAGTCCCCCCTCCAAGTCGTGCTGCTGGAGGTGGAAGTCAGCCCTGGCTCCGGGTTAAGGCTCTTTCGGAGCTGTCAGAAAATGCCCAGTGCTGCCCAGTGCGGACCATTAAACAGCGGCTTTGTGTTGAGACATTCTTGACCGACCCCTTCTTCATTTAGAAGGTACCAGCTGCACTCAGCATCCCCACCTGGGAAGTGACCCACGCGGGCATGAAGGGATCCTGGAAACAAACTCTGTCTGTTTCACATCGATACAGTTCTCCTGTGACGCTCTCCCTGGCAGTTCTTTCTTTGCATTGAGACATTCTGCACTGTATGCTCACCTGAATTGTCTATTAATATTAATATCTATTTATAGAGTCAGTCTCATTTCACTTACAGTATCTTCCCAAAGCTCACTTTAAGTCAAGAAGGTCATGACTAGGAGAATTTTGTATTTTTTCACATTTTAATGTCTACCTAGGGTGGTTATGGCGATCAGAGTGAAAGCTAAACAAACTATCCCTAAGAAATCTTTTTCTAAGACAAAAAAATTAAATTCCTTTAAGAAACAAAGAAAGCCTTCCAGAGGAATATTGCTGCAGTTTTCCTCATGTACATTCTGTTTATTAAGAAGGAATTAAAATCAGCTGACCATGTTTATAATGAGGCTTCAGTCAAGTGGCAATAAAAATGAGCTATTATGCTTGCTGTAGTGAAGGTAGTGATGCAAGGTTTTAAGGAGAAATGGCTTGGACTGGATTTATCCATCCCTCTTCTCTCCTGGTTGCTATAGATATGGACTGTTTCTCCTAATCTGCTGAAGAGAAAGCTTGCATAAAAATATTGCAAGTAATAGCTGTGGTTTTTTCCTCTAATAATGCAATAGCCTGCCCTGTGCTTTCGAAGTAGTCAGATTTTGATTCTCTCTCCCTAAACACAAACTGCAAATCAGTTTGGGTCACAGGGTATTTTTTCAGTTTGTTGTAGCTGAAACACAACAACAATGTGTGTGTTTGTCACTTCCCTCAGCTTCCCCGTGCTCCTGCCTCAGCAAGGATCCCTGCCTGCCACTTAAGGCTGTCATTGCATGGAAGGGACTGAGGAAGAGCAGCCTTGCCTTTACACAGTGAATCCTCTGCTCTGGAGGTAGAATTTGGAGGCATTTTAAAGGCAGCAAAACAAGATGAGCTTCCCAACTTCTTGCTGGGATAGGGACCTCACTGATCTGTCAGGGATCTCTGTGAAGGATGGGAAGGGATTGATTGTGTTTGACAAGATGCAGGAAAATGTTTGCATTGCTTGAAGTGAAACAGTTTTAGCTGTCTCTTCCATTAGAGTTCCTTTGTTTCTTTTATTGACTAGTGTTTCAGATCTCATTAATCTTGAGTTCAAACTATTTATTATTGTAGATTCTGTTCAATTTTGGAGTACAATTTTTAGACATAATCAGGGGGCATAACTGTAATTGTACAAGGTATCCAATTTTTGAGATTATTTCTGGTTATATGTGAAAGATACTAATTTGGTTTCTTCTTGTGCACAGTCCCATCTTCTGTAATTGAAAATTGAAGACAGACAGATGCACTATGAGACCTCTAGAATGTGTGCTGAAAACTGCCTTAAGAGCAAAATAATTATAGAAACGTGGTTTTATTGGGTTTTTTTCCTCCCATTATTTCAGGAACTCTTCCTAAAAGTTGTTTGAGAAGCAGAAGTTCATGACCTTTACCATTTTGTGGAACAGATTAATCCAATTTCATTCTTTCCCTCTTTTTTATGGTCAACTTTTGTCTGCACTTTCCAGTATAGTGAACATCTTTAAATGTTCACCTTTATTTTGCAACATAATTACAAACCTTTTACAGAAAGTAGAAGCTTTAAAGTTGTAGATAACTAAGATTCAAGATTTAGACTCCTGCTTCTTCTGCCTCTATAATTCATGAAGCTTCGTAGATTCTTCCTGTGTTGAGGTGTTTTGTTAAGGTGCAATTACCAAAAGAAGCACATATTCTTCCATTTCTTGACATTTATCTTCATCATTCATCATTCTGTGATGATTTATAGTAGCATTTTAAATGTGAACAAATGAGGAAAAGTAAAGTCTTTTCCCTCTCTCTTTTTCTTGCCTAGTTCTAGGCCAGGAGAGAGATTCTTCTCTTTTTCACAGAAAAAAAATCAACTGAGTACACAGTAGTATTCATTAGTCTTTAATGAAACACTGGGGTTGGGACTTTAATATTCTAAAGAAATCTTTATTAATTTATGAGATACAGTTCACTTAAGATTATGGAGCTTCTTTTTAAGTGTTTTACAAAGTAATTGTCTGTGGAAAAATACATCCTGACCATGTTTGCTCAATTCCAAAGGTTTGGGTTATTCCATTCTTGTGTTTATGGTCATAACACTAAGCAGTACCTTCAATAAAAACTGCAGCTCCAACTACTGAAATATTTTCATTGTACAGCCTTTTAAGTAGACTAATTGATTCAGAAAGGTGCAGAGGTACTTTATTTTCATTTTAGGTAGGCTGGGTGAGGCAGAGAACTCAATAACAAAGTAAGCTGTGAGCATTCTTAATCACGTTCTTTCATTAGTACTGAACCACTGCTGCTTTATAGCAGGGGTTGTCCTCATATGTTCCAGAAGAGAGTAAATGTGCTTGCTGCAGTGCCTTCACATTGACCTCTAACGTGTAAAATGATGCTTATAACCTTCAGTGAATATAATTTTGCAATATAATTTGATCTTTTGTGCTGTGTGCAATCCCATTTTTCAGTATGCATTTTCCTATTAAATGAGTACATTGATATGCTGTGGAAATTTCCAGAAACATTTGTTCCACACTCTACGTAAATTTGTTCTCTACACTGTGTAAAAGTTCCTTCAGACTTGTATTGAAGTAATCACAGGCAGAATTTTTGTCTGTCAAATGAGTGTGAATTTACTTTTTAACTTGCTGACAAAAAGGCAAGTCACATTTCAGCTGATAAGTATGAAACATACTCCTAAACCTTTAGCTGTGAGTTCCTGACACTTACAGTGTCTTACATTTCTCTAGGATTTAAATGTAATTGAGGATAGAAACTTTACTCAAAGATTTAAAAAATGTTGCATGTTAAGTTTAGTACTTTCACAAAATACTTTATGTATATTTAACCACTGAAAAAATATTTTAGAGGTGGGTTAGGAGTTGCAAGTGGCTAAAGTTGATCAGAATTAAGAAAATGCAACAGCAGGAACTTCAGTTACTGTTGGTGAAAGCTAGAGAGTTAAATAAAGAGTAGGACAGGTGAAAAAATTATTTATTCAGATTTTCTGCATTTCATTCAGTGTTTTGAACACTATCCAAAGGAGGCAGCAACAGAGAGCTTTTGTCTGTGGATGTCACATGGGGAATGGCAAAGAAGTGTGTCTTGGTTGAGTTCTTGTTGGATGGATGTTACCCTAACAACACTACCAGAGCTGTTGTTCTCAGCCACCATTGTTAACTGCTCTGAAGGTCCATGAGGACTGAAGTTTTCCTTCTTGCAGCAACTGAGCTGAAGATCACAGAAGTCAATGTCAACCTTCCCACTGACTTCAGTAGCATTTGGACCAAAGTTCTGGTTTGAGGCTTGTAGCAGGCTGGCTGAGAAAGGAGGAGAATTAGAGTTTTACAATCTGTTCAGTACAAAAAGAATTGCATGACTTTCCATTTGCATTCATTTGGAACTTCTCATAGGCACTTTAGTTTTTAAGAATGTCTTTAATGTAATTATTGATGGTGGAGTGTAATTTATGATATAATACTAAAAAATAAAAATAAAAGCAAAATAATTTAATTAAGACAAGGCTGTGTGCTTAGGATGTGAAGGGTTCAGTGTAGGAAACTGGATTCTCCTCTTCATCAAAATATTTTTGCAAATCCTAGAAATGTTTCTTAAATTATTAGCTACATTAAAAAGCAGCTTTAAGGTGGATTGATATCAAGGCATGTCTATCTGTCAGTTCCACTGAATTACAGGTAAGAACATGCATTAATATTATTGGCATCATGCCATGACTGTTCTACTATAGCTTTTTTACTGTGACTTGTTTGTGTTCAAAGTTGCAAATGGACAGGAAGTGAATTGTTTTCTGTCAGTCAAAGGAAGCAGTTGCAGGGTGCTCTGAAGGCTGTCCGTAGGATTGTCAGAACCCAGCACATCCCTCTGGCTGTCCTGAGCAGCCCAGACCCTGCCAGGGGACTCAGAGACCCTGGCACAGAGCCCAAGGTGCCCCTGTGGGTTTGACTATGACCCATGGGGCAAGTTACCAACCTTAGATGAAGATCTGCAAGCCACAACAGTTTAAGTAGAATGATAGTGAATCTATCACGGGGTGGAAAAGTAGATTTTGGGGTTTTTAGAAGGGGGGTTCAGGGGGCAAGATGGAGGGATCTGGACGTGTCCAGCCTTTCTCCTTCTTCTTGGCCTCCATTTTCTGCTGTGATGTTGGCACTTTTAGATTGGTTTAGAGTAGCAGCTCACTGTCTAACATAGGTGATAGGTGTTGGAAAGTAATTGTAAATATTGTACACGTAGTTTTTAGCATAAAGACATAACACTGCCCCAGGGGCAGGCCTGGAACTGTCCTGCTGAATGGACCTCTGCTGGACAGGAGAAAATATTTTATAGATAAGATACAATAAACAACCTTGAGACTGAGAACTGAAGAGCTCTGACTCCTTCTTTGAGCACCAGGCTGGGAAAAGAGACTTTCTAACATTTCTCGGGGTCACTGTGACCAGCGAGAGGCCCCGAGATAGGATGGGATTCCTTGGGAGTTTTTCTGTGTTCTTGTTTGTCTTACTGACTAAGAGAAAACAGAGAAGTTTTTGGCAAGATAATCTTGTCTCTGCTTCCTACCTGAGTGTGCCCCAGCCCTTCCAAAGCTCCCCAGAGCACACCACCATGGTGCCCTGACGTCAGCCAGCCTGCTGAGGGGGAATTGCTCCTCCTCGGATCCCGGAACATTTGGGCAGCTCTGCTGACACAGCCCAGGGCAGGTCATGTTGACACACTGCTGATAGGCAGGCAGTGGCCTGTGTGCTTAGTGACTGTGAGCACTGTGGGTTACAGACAGCTCTGTGCTGAGCTGCCACCGAGGAAAGTGCAGCTGCAGTCCCTGGGGGTGCTGAGCTCATTGAGAAGCAGGAGCTGAGGTCCCCTGTGTCAGTCAGATTTCCACTGCCTGGAAAGAGAGCATAAGAACATGAGCTCAGATGTAGGTGGTTGCCATCATTCATATGTATCCAAGTCTGTAAGAAGGCTTGTACAAGTCAAAAGGCAGTGTATATTCCAGCTGCCTGAGAATGATACATATTTTAGTCTCATCCCACTGACAATGTAGCCTAAAATTTAGCTAAAACCTCTGCAGTTATTCTTACAAAATCAGTGTATCTACTGTCCTGCTAAAACCTGTGTTTAGGGAACACAGGGAGATTTGGGAGGAAGTTTGATTTGGAGGAACTGGAGGAAAGATTGATTTGGTTTTGTTCATAAATTTGGCAGAGGATGGAAGGTCACCAAGAGGCAAAGTTCACTGCTAGCTTCCATCACAGGAGTGCTGAGCTGGATGTGAATTTGGTTGGGCTCAGCATGGTCATTATTAATAATCCAGGAAGGCAGTGAGTAATGTTGTTGTTGGTCAAACAGTTTCATATTTGCAAATGAGGAGTAAGCAGGTGAAGATGACAAGGGAATGATGACAAGAGAAGCAAGCAGAAGAGAATCCAAGGAATAGAGAGAAGCACGTTGAAATGAGAAATTAAATCTTTAAAATAGGAGATCAGAAATGGAGATTAGTGAGTTATATATGATCTGTAAAGATGTAAATTTAAGATTAAATAGAGTTACCTTTTCTCTTGGAAGAAACAGTCAATTGCAGCAGCAAAATTGAGCTGTTCAGTGTATCAGTTTGAGGCATGAGAAAATGAAGGAAGGTGACTAGAAGGAACTCACTCTTTCAGCCCAAAGTGGTGGCAAAAAATTGGAGTCAAGAAATGCATATACACTATGAGAAACTGCTCTGGGAATAGAAAGGATTTATTTCTCTTTATGTAAGGGTTGGGAATCATCGAACTAAATGTAATTAATTGAGCTAATCACTCTAGGCTCCTTTTAACCTATTTCTAGTTTATAAATTTCAATTAATTTTACCCAACTGTACATATCCAACACAGGTCAGATAAATGTCTCCCTGAGTGCAGCTATTGCTTTTCACTTAGTATTATCTTAATTCATTTCCCAGGCTAGGACAAGTATCTGTAAATATCTACAAGGTAGGTACTGCACTTCAGCTCTTCAAAAATCAGATGCTCAGGTTAAATTTGGGGAGGGCTGAACACATTTGGAGAGTGATTGACCTGTCCTTCCCCACTAGATGAGACTAATGAAGTAGCTTAAACTAAAGTTAGGTTGCTTGAGGCTCACCTCCTAGATTTCTTCAGAACTTTTCTGAGATCTATGCATCTTTCCAGGGAGCTGTTTAGGGAGGTTCTGTGAGTAGTCAAGCAGGTTTGTAACATAAGGGACCGAAGTGAGGTGGCTGATGGATAATTGTAATGCTTGAAAGAAATTTCTCTGAGAAAATTAGCCTCTGGTAATTGCAAACAAGTGAAGAGGACCTCCAAATGAGACAGAGGAGAAATGGGCATAACAGAATGAGCAAGCAAAGGGAAAAAAGCAGGTAAATGTGCAGGAGGTCTGCAGGCAAGACAGAGAAGAAGGCAGGGGAGTCTGGTATTAGAGACATGAAGGAAGGGGACCATGAAGACCTGAGTTATGGACAGTCATTATGTTAATGTGTATATAAATTAATGAGCTTTCTTATCTGAGTTTTAGGGCCTTTATTTGTGAGGTGGTGGAAGGGTTCTATTTCTACCTCAACCATTCCACAGTGTAAATATATTCCTGCATTCCCAGTAAGAGTTTGCCATTCAGAACAGCTGCACTCATCCAACAATTAGTGAATTTTCATTCTTAAAAAGATTAGAAGAACTTTATACATTTTATTCTTTTTGAGAAGGAATTTCTTGAGAAGTAGCTTAGTAAATTACCACTGTTTCCTGTGGTTTTCCCCCCTATAGTTTGTTTCAGCAAATGGTACTTAAATACCACACCTAGTTTGTTGATACACAGTGTCTCTGGTCAGAGGGTTAGTGCTTACAATGCCTACTTATTTTGCTTCCAAGTAACACATCGATTAAACAAGCTGTTTTTGCATGTAAAATGAGTAACTAGAAGTTTTATGGGAAGTACAGCTGGTTGTAGTGGGTGTAAGGTCTCTTCTTTCAGTCATAGCTTAGCAGCATGCAAAGATGGTTACATAAGCTGGAAATCACAGCCAGCAAGAACAAGGTAATGTGCAGAGATAGTTGTGCCTCCAAAATGTCACATACTTCCAGATGTCCTCATAGAAAACAAAGCAGTGGGGACCAAACACACACTACAAACTGCAATGAACTTAACAAGTTCTACAAAACTCAGGAAATATCCAGATACCTGTAAGTCCCCCTTTTTTACTCCCTCTTCCCCAATTAATCTTTGATCTCTCAAGTTTGAACCTCAACATATTCTACAAGATACCTTATGAAAATCAGTTGTGGATGCTGAATGAGGTGTTTTGAATTTCTGGTGCACAGAAATCTGCTCACATTATTCTGCAGGAGATGATTACCTATCTGTCTATTGATGCCCTAAAAGAGGTAAAGATATTATAACCTCTTCTCTTCCTGTTCTGCTTTGCACCAAGAGCAGAAGTTGTCTTTTCTCTACACATTTTTAGTTGGTTGATGCAATTCAGTTAAACTCAGAGCAGTTGTTTCAGGAAACAACTTTACTTCACCTGCAAGGTCATGCCTCCTCTTGAGGCCTGAGGAAGAGTTTGTGTGTTAAGCAATTGTCTGTGGTGTTTTCAACTACTACCAGCCTGCAGCTTTGCAGTACAGAATGGCAGTAACAAAATTTTATGCTATTCCTGACAGTGACTGTGGATCTTGCTATTGAAATAAAAAAAAAATGGACCTAAACCACAGCCATGCTTGCAGGCAGTGAAACCAGTGTTGGTATTGGTGCTGGTGTCCATGACATGGCAACAGGGAGATGGGTTTGGGGGGTAGGATTAGTTTATGCCACTATTTCTTTTAAGGTCTCAAAGGCATGAAATCTTGACTTGTGTCTGTGTAAAAGATAGTTTCCTGTTAACCTGGCCTCTCTTACAGAGTAGATTTATAAGTCAGACATTACATTGTATTTGCATGTTAGTGCTGAATTAAAAAAACTGCATCAAAGATTATAGGCCTTGATTAATGTGGATAAATCACCACCAAATAATGTGAATGTCTATTCTATTTCTTTTAAGAATGTATACATTATTGTTTATTTCTCTTGGAAAAAATGGTTTGTTATAATTTTAATTTGTGGTGTGGAATACTTTATATATGAAATACTTACATTTCAGCTTTATTTGATCTCTGTTGTGGTAGATGTTAACCATCAAATACCTTTGAGCTATTACTCATGAAATCTTCCTTCCTGTTCTAGATTTCAGCAAAGCTCAGTAGTCTCAGTATGTAATCAGTCAATGCTTTACTCAAACTAGCAAAATCTTCCACCAAGGCTCTTCTGAGACCTGGCCAGCTCCTCAGCTGAGCACTGGCTCTTATCTTCATGGCCTCAATCTGTGGATTATGCAACTCCTTCCATTTGTTGGAGATGGCTGTACTCACTGGTGACTATCCCAGTTCTTACTTAAACATCCTAAAGGAAGAAAAAAAGGAGGGGAAAAGGAAATTTGGGAATTAGTCATCTGTCATGACTGTTTGGAGATAGCTGAAAACAAGATACCAAGCTAAATATCATCAAGCATTTAGGTAGGTCACCTTGGAGGTAGCAACACAGTTGACAGACATAACTCCACCCCAAATATTTTTCAGTGCAGAGTATTAATTCAGTTTTGATTTTGCTTGGTCTGTATTTAGGAAATGTCTGTTGCTTTTTTTTTTTTCTCTCTTGAAAATTAGGGTCAAGTTCTGCAAATTTGTCTCACCTCAATTTTAAAGTGGTTAAAATATTCTTGTTAGTACTACCTACCTGGAAATTTATTTTAGTTAACTAGGTCAGCTCATAATTACGGTTTACCAACATATGTTAGATGCAGGGGATTAATTCCAAGGACAAAAAACAGCTATAAAAATTGTATATTCAGAATAAATGTGACAAGAATGAAAACTGAAATTTTAAAGGAAAACCCAAAGTTAGCTGAAGCTATCCATTGTAAGAGCTGCAGAAAAATAAAACAATCATGTTCTTTGGAAGCAATCACTCACACTTTCAGACAATAGAAAATTTATAATGCTATAATCAAGTGGCATTTGAAAAGCAGAATGGGAAGGTTGTTTTAGTACTACATGTGCTGGGTTTCATGCTGCCCAGAAGAGATCTAGGGATGAGGGTGGGTTATTTTCTGTCCATTTGCTTTTGTTTCTCTGAGTAACACCTGCTCTAATGAGTTTGTAATCTGAAAGTAAATAACTGAGCAGGGAGGAGGAAATGGACACAACACACAGGCTTGAGAATAAACAGCTGTCAAATGGCTGCTGGTTCAGAAAGTGCAACTCACAGGTTTGATGGAGAATCTGATTCAGCTTGAATGAAGGAACTGATCACACCCAGTTGTCAAACTTTGCTAATTGAAGAATTACTTGAGAGGATTCGAGGACAATATGTTATCCTCTTCAGATTATGGAACTGTTTTCACAGTTTAGCAGGTAGGGAAGAGCTCTGAAAGGATCAGCTACCCACTGATGGCTGTAAAAGGAGTGTGGTTGTGATTCTTTCTCTTGCAGTTTAGGAAGGCTCATGCCAGAGAGACTAAATTAAATAGTAGAGCATTAACAGGGGATGAGCTTCACCTAAGTCTGCATGAAACTGCCAGAATCTGAATTTATGTTACATATGTTTGGCCACATAACACTCTTGTTATTCAGTGCCTTTCTTTTTGTCCATCTGGAATTAGAATAACATCAAGTTGTTTTCAGATGAAAGTTCATCCCTGCACAAGAAGACTCTGCCATGAAAGAGAGGCATATAAAATACAACCTTTAATGAGTAGTTTCACCAGTTTTTCTGACTTTGTTTCTGTGTTTGGTGTAAATTAGAGGGGTTGCAGGTTCAGTTCCTTTTGATGCCACTGGTATTAATCCAGGGTTCCTGGATTTAAGGGGATTTAAGACACCAAATATTTGAACAGGGCTTGCCTGATTTTATAGAATATGTTTAGCTCTATTTGAGACAAAGCATTACCAAATAAATATTTGAACATTTTCTTTATAGTCAGTTTTCCATTGTCTCTGTCATAGTCTGAAGATAAACTTGGCTCAGGAGCTCCCACGTTTTCCTTCTATCTGACAAAGACCCTCTCCTTAATTCTTATCAGTGTGGGGGATTCTTCTTGTCAGATGATGGGCTTTGGTGGTTTGATGGAGTTCCCTTTTACACCCTGATCCCACAGAATGGGGTGTGAGTGTTACCTTGTGTGGGAATGTCACTCTGGGAAATGAGGGCAGTGTTCTGCTGGCCACACCTAGGTCACTCCCCAGGCCTAGACAACGTTCGTGTTCAAATGAAAAGCAAGTATTCTACTCTATGCAGAGTTCAGTAAAACAACTGTGATACAAAAGAATAGGTGCAGAGAAAGATCACATAACATTCCATAACCTGTAATCTTTACCAGACTGTCAGAGTAAAGTAATTATCAGAATGTTTAATTACATTTCCCAGGGACAGATTATTTTTGGTCAAGTCTCATGCCCCGAAATGCATACTGACTTTACATGAAGAACCTGCCTTTCTGCTGTGGTTTCTCTTGGGTGAAAGCCCATTCAGACCTGGAATTTCCACCCACCTTCCAGCCCTTCAGCTCCTCTCAGCTGTGCTAACAGAGCTCTGTTTGGCCAGATTCATCATTGCCATGGAACTTTTGGAAAGTCCTTCCCAGTTGTAAAGATGTCAGCTAAACATCACTTTGAGGAAAAAAAAAAACACCAACAAAAAAACCAAAACCCAAAGGCAAAAAAGAAACCCCCAAACAATTTACACACTGCCAATACAACTCTTCCTGAGCACACATTATTCAGCTGGGAGTGAGAGTACTCTAATATTATCTGTTATGTTGGAGTCAGTATGCAACAGTTGCTCTTTTTCCTAGCTTTTGTAAGTAAAAGTTAAAGTGGCAGCTCTATTGGAAATAGGTTAATTTCAGTAATCCAGTTTCTTACCACTTCTTCCCACCACAGTATTTTACATTATATTTATTCATAATTTATTTTTAGGCACATTTCATTTGTGGATAATGTGTGTCAGTTATTATGATGATTTTTTTTCACTTCATAAATCAAAGAAGAGCTATTTCTGCAATAGTTTATTACCTGAAAGCTGTGATTAAGTCTGTCTGTTTAATTTTGGTACTGATTGCCAATGTTAAGAGTTAAGAGTTAAGCATGTGCACAACTATAAGTAAATGCAGTTGTCACTTAGTAAATGTGAGTGTTCACCCTTTATGCTTTCAGCATGGAAAAATATAGGTCACAGCAGTTTTGTTCTGATTTTTTGTAGCGTCCAGATCCTTATTTCACTCATTTAGTTGGTAAGTGAGCACTTTGATGACATCAAAATTATACACACTAGAAAAACTTAAAATTCCAACTTCACAGTGCTGTCACTTGCATGCATATTCAAGGTTATTCAAAGAATTCATTGCATTTCCAAGTAAGATAGTTATAATGAGGTTTCTAAAATGAGACTAGATAGAAATTCCTAAAATTGCCTTGAATCTGCTGTTTGTAGTGCCTTGTGCAATAAAAAGATTTTGTGTATTTAACTTACTTTTTAAAATTTGATATGGCACAAATCTAGATGAGTTAGGTTTGGTTTTCATTCTTCTCCAGCGAGTAGGATGTCTGCTGACATCCAGGAAGGACTGTAAAAAGATGCAAATGAATATTTCTCTGAGATCAGATTGGTGCCAAAAATCCACTAACTGATGCCTTACAACTGCATGAAAACTGAAAGAGGTTATTCCTCCTCTCCCAAAGATGATTCTCAGTATGCATTATGCCAGTGCTTCCCCAGAAGAATGACTTGAGCTCTGGACCTTATCTTGCAGACCAGTGAGATAATTGCATAGTTACAGAAAAAAATAAATATAAATTCCTGTCAGAATCCCCAGGTGCCTCATGAATGAATTTTGTATTCACTCTGCAATTTCTCAGTTCATATATCATCTGGGTGTAGTTATTCTCCATATGTGACAAACTAGAAATAACTTTTTTTTCTTGGTTTCATCTCAGGAGGTGAAAACTTATTTCTGCAAATATACCTTTTTGCAAATGTAAGCTTTTTTTTTTAATGAAGATGATAAGTTGCTCTAGGATAAAAATTATTAGGGTATTTTCCTTTGAGATCATTGAGAATTCTCTCCTCACAAGAGAGACTACTGGGTGGCTAAGGGGAAAGAAAGTAGGGCAGACCTCAGCAAGTGAGAAGTCGTTATGGAAATAGATAAAAACTTTAGTTCACCTTTTCTGTTCCATCCTTACCCATGCTGAATATGAGCTGCATTCCTCTGAAGAGCTTGACTGTGCTTTTCAACTTGATGTAGAACTCTCTTAAGACAGTGTTTAAATTTAAAGGTCTTGTTAGGAAGATGTTACTGTAGCAACAGGAAAGTAGTATTTTTCAGATTTGACAAAAAGCTTCAGTGTCCTTCTTGACTGTATCTTCCAGATTTCACAGAATGAATTTTTTTCAAAGTCACATATGGTATTTGTTGGATGAATTACCAAAAAATAGTCAAGTGGTACAAAGACAAAAAGGATGATTTCAGATAGTGATTTTTTAAAATTATCTTACCTTCAGAAGTATGTTGCCATTCCATTATATAAGGCTTTAAGATATTAATAAAGTGATGATTGCTGTTTTTTCATGGATCTGCTGAGGGACCCTCTGTTGGTGGATCAGCTCTCCAGGCTGGTGCTGGGCCTGGCAGATCTGAGGATATTCCACAGTGATGGATGGCTGCAGCTGGGAAGGTCACACCAATGTGAGTGTTATGATCTATTGCCCCATTCTTACCTTCTTTCCCTCAGCAAATGCCACTGGTTTCTGTCAGGGAATGATTTGGTTTAATCTGATTTGATTCTTTGTATTGTTTGCCCCTTTTGACAAGAGCAAACTGAGTAAGCACAAATAGCAGCCCTGAATAGTGCTTGGGTTCCCTTACAGACTGATGGGGCCAGGAGGCTGCAGTGCTGAGGGCATTCTGAAGAATGATGGAACAATTCTGATGTGGACAAAGATTCAGAAACTTTCCTTAGAAGAAAAAGAAATAGATATATTCACAGTAATCGTGAATCAAAATTTATGCTAGGACTTGCTCATCAGGCTCTGAATAAGAAATATTTCATGAGAAACAAAATTCCATGAATTTTTGCTGCTGAGCTGCTAATGCAGTGCTAAGTGTGGGCAGAAAATACAGTAGTTAAATGAGTATTTTATAAATGTGTTCTGGCCAGAAGTCTCTATATTAAAGTGCTCCCACTGGGTTCCTGTAGCCATGGAAGGTATGTAACTAACTTGGTGAGAGAAAAGCTTTGTATTTGCATTGTAAATTGCTTCAGTCCAGGTAAGAAAGTGTGAATAGAAAAATGTCACATCAAGGCAGAACACACAGACTATTATGGTCTGCTGAGCTGGATCATTCTACCCAGCTAAGCCTCCCCTGCTTCCTTCTGCTCCTGCTTTCAGACTGGGTGGCAGTTCTGTATTCACCACTGTGTGAAAACATGGACTTTAGAATGTGCAAGTGCAGGTGGGATTTCAATGTGGCCTTGAGCTAATTTCTGTGCTTTAGGTGATGGGAAGGAACAGAACTAGGATTTGTTTTACTTCTTGGGTGTGAAATAATAAAAGTGCATCTTTGTGCATGACATCTGTGTGAGAGGGAAGATTCCATTGCAAGCGTGCTGAATTTTAAGAGAAAATAGCTCAATAGGGCACTCAGAAAATAGGCAATTTAATAAAGTAGAAAGAGATAAAATAAGTGTGCTGATTTATCATGATCTTATATAAAATTGGTGGATATTATAACCACAGCTGAACAAATTTTTTTGCATTGCCTTGGTTTACTTTCAGAAATGAACAAAGTCTTAAAAAATTAGTGTGGAGACAAACAAACCAAGGATGATAATATTAATGAGAAAGGCAGTTCAGATTCAAGAAGATCTGTTATGATTTTGTCACAAACACCTTGAAGTCACAGAGTTTAAAGAAGCATAACTTTTGAAGGCTTCTTTAAAGGAGTAAGATGAAAGATTTTTTTAAAAAATAAGCCTGCTTTGCTCCTTTTAATAGCACTTCTAGTTATTGGAATATGCAGTTTAAAACAAGAGTTTCTCGGATCTTCCAGCTATCAGAACAGGTTTGTTCTAAAACAAGCTTATAGGAATGTGTTTATCACTTTCTTTAAAATTAAAATAATGAAGGAAACATTTGACTCTTCCTCAAAAATTACTACAGTGGCATAAAATGGCAGTTCCTCTAAATCTCTGGCTGTTGCATGTAGGTTATTTGAGCAATGATTGTGAATTTTTGCTTGAAGAGCAAGGGATCTCAAATTGCTCCCAAGTGCAGTGTGGCTGTGTAGGGCTGCTGTATTTAACTTCTTGAGCCACTGGTTTTCTGTGATCATTAGATTAAAACTCTTCAGTGTAGTACAGATACTAAAGTTATGTTTTACATGACCCAACACAACAAGGAAATACATTATATTTTTAGATGGTTTTGCCTGGATAGTTTTGGTGGCTTTTTGCTTTCATTCCTTAATTGCAGCAGAGAGTATTCCTTGAAGAAGTTTTAGTTTTATCTGCTCAAGGTGTGGAATTTTTTCTTTATAGGACCCTGTCATGTTTTAACATTTGTTTTTGCTCCATCTCAGGGCAAAAATAAAATAGAAAATTAAAGTGTATTAATGGAATAAACCACTTTAAATATTATTTTTGCAACAGGTAAAATACTGAAGTATTTTAAAATTTGGGGGTTTTATGTTAACACTGAATTTTTTCAGCCTGAACTGCAAGGTTTGTCAGCCCAAGGGCAGAGTGAAGGATTTGCCAGTCCTCATCCTGGAAGTTGTATCCTCAGATCTCGTGTGTCCATGATGGGCAGGAGAAGCCAATCTGGTCACAGGGCCAGGCTGCCCTGCTCACCTGATCAGGAGGCCTCTGGAAGGGACATTTGGAACACCCAAAAGTCACAAAATCAGAATAGAATCACAGAATGGTTTGGGTTCTGAGGGACATTTTAAAGGTCACCTGGTCCAATCCCCCTGCAATGAGCAGGGACATCTTTAACCATATCAGGTTGCTCAGAGTCCTGTCCAACTTCTTTCTTTTATCTAAAGTCCCACCATTCATATCTGGCTCAGATGCATTGCAATGTTAAATTTACCTCAAATGAAATATTTTGATTCTATTTTTTTTTTTCATTAGAACTATCTTGTAGAACCTCAATTTTCTAAAAACTACCTTTTTCTTTGAAAGATCTGTTGACAGTCTCCATCAACTTTGGTTTATATAATGATCAGAATGTTCAGAGAAGTCAATTGGTTTTGTTAAAAGTCCCAAACAACCCAAACTAAAGCAATCTTTTAATTTTTCTTACACAAGAGCAGAATGTGACTGAAATTTTCATGAAAATTGTGGGGTTTTTTTACTTCTGCTTCTTGAGGTGTCTGCCACCTGGTCTAGTTTCTTTAATACCAGGAAAAGAAATCCTGTTTCTCAACTGTCTTCAAAGAATATGTTGATTTCACTAAAAAAATTCTGTGTTTTTACATGTTTTCAAAAGCTCCAGCTTTTACAAAATATCACAAAATGTGTAGATATCTGTCCTCTAGTGAGAACTACAGCAAAATGGGTTCTGCACAATTTTTCAATTATTTTCTAATCCCAGACAGACTGGAAGCTACACCTATTGACAAACTCATGAGAAATAGCAACATGTACCAGATTCCTTTTCAACTCCAGCAATTTAGTACTCTCTCAGAAATAAGACTGTGTTATATTGGATATTTTAAAAACTGGGGTTTTTTTTTCTTAAATTGCTTTTGATAAGAAACATTTCCACTTTTTCCTTTTGAGAAGACTTGCAGGATTGTTAGCGGTGTGGTGTGGGATTTCTCTCACATCAGATCTCTGCAGCTGAGTCAGTCACTCTGTCCCATTTATAGTCACTGAAGGGGAAGAGGCACTCATGGGACTTATTTGATCTGACCTATTTTACGTGTCTGCGTCAGGAGGAGATGAGTGCTACTCCAGGAACATTTGGCAAACTGGCTTCATTTCCTTCAACTGCAGAAGCAGCAAAGTGTGAGCAAAGGCTGTGTTAGAGAAATGTAGAGAAATATGAGCTCCCATCCAAACTTTCTGAAATATCTCCATGAATTTTTTAAACTTCATACCTGCATCTTAACTTCAAATGGGATAGTTTCCAAATCCTCTGTCTTAAGAGTACTTTGGAGTGCTAAGGTTTGTAATATTTAATGGTGCCTTTGTTACATCTAAAAAGATATTACATTCTCATGCAAGTTTTTAAAACTAGAGAAGTTTTAAAAACTAAGAGAACTACAGTTTTTAAAAAAATTAAACTAATTTTAAAATGTTTTTAAAATTAAGATAACCACAGTAACAGGAACTCTGTAAAAGGATAGCACTGTCTTCCTTCTCTTGAAGCACGTTTTGGCTCTACAGTAATGGAATATCGTATGACTTGGGATTAAGTGGCATTTTTGAAAAGTCAATTATTTTGACTTCTTTTAAAGTAATCTTCTTGTTTGTAAATAAATTCTTAGTTTGAAAAAAGCAATGAAAATATAATAAGCAACAAGGAATTATGAACTTTAAACTGAAAAGATGCAGTTAAATTCCAGTTTGTTTCTAAGCTCAGAAAAATTTTGGCCATGGTATATAATCATGCAAATGCACCAGCACAGACACACTTGGCTGCAAATACATTCCTTCCTTCTTTTTCTACAGTATAACAAGTTTTATAATTTGTGATGATTATTTACTTTATCATGCTTTGCTCATGTTCAGCATAGTTTGGTTTTTTTCCCAGTGCTAACTTATCTTGGGTTACTGTAAAAATTTCAGAGATATGTTTTAGGGATTTTTCTTTCACCTGTGCTTATTAAAAAATAATCCTGTCTTAAATCTAATATAAACTGCTTAGTATATAGAGATACTGCATTTTTCCAAATATCTATAGTGAAATATATAGTACTTTGTTGCCAGCTAATGTGTTGAAAATTTTAAAGCTCTTTGCAAAGATGCAATTCCAGCCTGAAGGGGTTGACAAATTAGGTAGGATGTATAATTAATGCAAGGATTTAGAGGTTGCATAAATTAATAGTAGTGTAAAGATGATTAACAATATGCTGGTTCTGTTAACTTAATTTGACAGTGAATCTTTTTCTGTACTGCAGTAAGAAGAAAAATATTTAACTCATTGAAGAAAGAGCAATATTGTAGTTACTGTGGCTGAAAATCCACCTGCAGCAGGCCTGAGGGGCTGATGAGTCCAAGGATATGGGTAAGGAGGGATTGAGAACTGGTCACACACAGGGACATCTGTGCTGGCCCGTGACAGCCCTGAGGGACTGGGTTCTAAGATGAGCATTAATGCATAGAGGAGAAGCTCTAACTTGGTTCAGAAAGGGAACTCCAAATGTATTAACAGAAAGGCAACAGCAAATGAGAGTAAAATGGGTTGGAGGACTCAATTTGTTTGACTGGAGAGTGGGGGTGATGGGAGAAGAGAGAAGTATTAGGAAGCAGATTATGAAGGGCTTTGAATGTCAAGTGGCCATCCAACAGGATTTGATTCCTGTTTCCTGTTATGTGACATTAGGCAAATCATGACATTTCTCTGGTTTTTATGAGTTGAAAATGTGGGTAATGCTTGCATACCAAGTAGCAAACTGTGGTGGCAGCTCTGATCTTGGTGCAATGTAAATGAGATATTTAATTTACTAATTTAACAAATTCCTAAATGAACATGGTGATGTAAAAGCATTAGATTCACACTATCCTTGAACTTACTTTTTGTAGTACTCATTAACATATTTTTCTGTAATCAAGATTTCTGCAGAGCTTGATTTCTGTATACAAAGCTTTTTATTTATGGAAAGCAAGTTTCTGCAAGGTGATTTTCTTTCTAATCTGTAGCCATATTGAATAGCTAATGAGGACATGTCCTTTTCTTTGTTCTTCATGATCCTAATTCATTATTCCTATGTATTTTTGAAAAATACATAGGTAGGAAATGATACTGTGGCACTAACTGTTAAATTTAGTGTCCCTATCCATTACATAAGAGAAACATGTGCAATACCACTGCCAGCTGCAGAAGCAATCTGTGTATGTATTGATTTTATTTTCCAAATAAGAACTTATCACATAAGATATGCTCAGAGTGGTACAGTTTGTAAAAGCAAAATACAGTACTGCAGAGAAACTACAATGTTCTGGAGGGAATACTTGGTTTTACACAGGTATTCCTTTTCATGAAGGTTAAAAAATACTCAGAATTGAATCTGTTTGAAGTTCAAGAATTGTTGTTATATCCATGATGATCTCACACAGTATTATCTGTAAGAATTCCTGTCTTCCATGTCCAGCCGGCTATAATACCATCTCTCATGCTGGTAGATGATGACCAAAGCTGGATTTTACATCCTTTCTCTGCCTCTCATCTGGATTTCATGGGGATAATACTCTGTGGTTTAAAGTTACCCTTCTTTAGCACAGAGTTGCTAATCCAGAAGAAGGCACTGGGTGAATTCAGCAGCACAGGCAGAGGTGAGTTGGATTCTGTTTTGAGCCCTGGTTTCCTACAGACCAAGCTCAAAGCCTCCACCCTTGTGTATAAGAATACCACTGGAACTGAAATGGCAAGACTGAGAGAAATTCACACAGAAAGCGAGCAATAGAGAGAAAACTTCATAAAGTTACATATTAGTCATGTCAATTGCACATGTCAATGCACTGGAAAATAGTTGGATATGACAGCAATCCAAAACTACATAATCACAAGAAGTTCTTTATAAAAATACCATGGAGCTCACTTCTGAAGATGGTAATAATTTTATTGACATTTGAAAAAAACTTATCTTTTCTGAAGTTAACATTTTATGCAAAATGATTGAGAGATGTGGAGAAAACCTATATTTGAATGAGTCATTTTGTGAGTTGTTGAGTCAGTTGGTGGCTTAGGTAAATTAAAATGAAAACAGTTTTTCTTTCTGTTGGTATTTGGATATTTCCCTCATCTGCAGTAAGTAAACAATTTGCTGCTAATATCACTTGTATTTTTATTGAAATTATACTTTTGATTATGACTGGGGAAGCAAAGTGCTTCCCACGGTAGGTTAAGACCAAGTTCATGACCACCTAGGGAATCTGAACATACATGAGTTGATGGGGCCTGATGAGATGGATCCCAGAGTCCTGAGGGATTTGGGTGGTGTAGCTGCCAAGCCACTCCTCGTGATATTTGAAGAGTCTTGGCAGTCAGGTGAAGTCCCAGGTGACTGGAAAAAGGGAAATGTTGCACCCATGTTAAAAAAGGGTAAAAGGACCCTGGGGACTCTCAAGCTGTGCCTGGGAAGATCATGGAGCAGATCCTCCTAGCAGATGTGCTAAGGCACATAGGGGACAGGGAGGTGATTTGGCATAACCAGCATGGCTTTGCCAAGGGCAAGTCCTGCCTGACCAATCTAGTGGCCTTTAATGATGGGGTGACTCCATCAGTGGGCAAGGGAAGGGCTGCGGATGTCATTCATCTGGACTTCCATAAAGCCTTGACAGAGTCCCTCACAACACCCTTCCCTCTAAACTGGAGAGAAAAGGATTTCTCTCTCCAATGGTGTGTGGACTGTCCAGTGAGTAGGGAGTTGGTTGGATGGCTGCATCCAGAGGGTAGTGGTCAGTGATTGAGATCCTGATGGACATCAGTGACAAACAGTGCCCTCAGGGGTCTCTACTGGGCCAGTGTTATTTGGTGTCTTCACCAATGCCACAGACAGTGACACTGAGTGCACCCTCAGCATGTTTACAGATGACACCAAGCTGAGTGGTGTGCTTGGCTGCCTGAGGGACGGGATCCGTCCAGAGGCACCAGGACAAGCTTGAGAAAGTGGCCCATGGGAATTTCATCAGGTTTAATAAGATCAAGTGCAAGGTGCTGCACCTAGGCCAGGACAACTCCTGTTATCAGCACAGGCTGTGGGATGAGCAGATCGGGAGCAGCCCTGGCCAGAAGGATTTGGGGGTGTTGTGGGTGAGAGGCTGGACAAGACCCAGCCATGGCACTCACAGCCCAGAAACCCAGACGTGTCCTGGGCTGCATCCAAAGCCCCGTGGGCAGCAGGGCAGGGAGGGGATTCTGTCCCTCTGCTCTGCTCTGGTGAGACCCCACCTGCAGAGCTGCATCCAGCTTTGGGGTCCCCAAAGTAAGAAGAACATAGAACTGTTTGAGGGAGTCCAGAGAATCAGAAAGATCTTCAGAGAGCTGGAATAGCTCTCCTATGAGGAAAGCCTGAGAAAGCTGTAAGTGTTCAGCTTTGGGGTGACTTTATAGTGTCCTTCCAGTACCTGAAGCAGGGCCTGTAAGGAAGCTGGAGAGAGAGTTTTTACAAGGTCATGTAGTGACAGCAGAAGGGGGAATGGCCTTAAGATGAAGAAGGGCAGATTGAGATTAGATATTAGGAAAAAATTCTTTATTATCAGGGTGGTGAGACAAGGATCAGGTTGTCCAGAGAATTTGTGGATGTCCCATCCCTGGAAGTGTTCAAGGCCAGGCTGGATAGGGCTTTGAGCTGATTTAGGGAAAGGTGTCCCTGCCCACAGCAGGGAGGTTGAGACTCGGTGATCTTTAAGGTCTCTTCCCACCCAAACCATTCAATTATTCTGTGATTCTATAACCCAAAACATATTTATAATGTCCACTGTAATAAAATCTCTACTTATACAAAAAGTTGGTTTTGAAACATGGAGATCTGGACTGAGAAGACTTTGGGGAGTTTACTTGACAGCTTTGTAGTTCTGATAAAGGAAAAACTTCATTAAATTTCTCAAGAAAAAGGTCACAATAAATGGTGGAAAATTTAACCTGAAACTGAATAAATTATTGCTAGAAGATGAGGGTTTTTTAATCACTGGGATGATGAGCCATCAAAATTATTCAAATGGGGCATATAATACAATACTTTAATTCAAACAGAAATTGTGGACTAATTGCAGAGACCACCTGATGATGCTGGTGACATTCTCTGATGTTTTCAATGTAGAATGTGCTCACCATGGTCTTTTCTGACCTTGAAATCTATCAGTCACTCTCATTTGACAGAGTGCATTACTGTGAATTGTATGCTGTACAGATTTTTTTCTTCCTCACTGTTCCTCTACTGTTCACACGGTGTGAATGGTAATACCTATTAATTCTGGAGTAAAATGGTCTTATGGTGGTTTTATTACTAAAAGAAAGCAATTTTTAATTATGTCAAATTATAAGGTCTAAGAAAATCTTGCCCATCTTAGCAGCATACAAAGACAAAAATGCCTTTCAGCTTAAGTTAAAATCTCATTTGATTGCAAAGTGTTGTTTTATTGAATGCATTTTATAATGGGCTGACTGTAGAAGTTGATGTGGATGGTAATTTTGTATTCATCCTTTTGTCATTTATGGCTTGTAGTCATATAAGAAAGGATAGCTAAATGTTTCTTATTATTTTTGTACCAGCTGCCGAAGGAAAGGATGGAGGTTCTTATAAATAATAACAAAAGCGAAGTGGAAATTTTTCTTTTACCTTTTATACTATTTTAAAATTGATTTTGAAACTTTGCTTGTGAAATACTGAAGTACTCAAGGAACAAAATAAAATCCCTGAATAGTAAACCAGAGAAATTATTTATTAAATAAACTGCCATAATACATTTTTCTAATTTGTGCTTTTCATCTGAGAAAGTCTTGGAAAAGAGTTCATTTTTCCAAGGACAACTTTGCCCTTGAGAACAGTGGTTTTCAGCTCCAGCAGAACTTTATGAGGTTGCTAAGTCTTTTATTGTTGTTCTGTCTTAGTAATGTAGTGGCATTTCTAGTGGAGTTCCAACAGAACAAAACTATTTGCTTTGAGTTATTTACTCTCAAGACAGTACTCAAGTGAGAGCATCTAGTTGCTTTATGTTGAAAATCAGAATGAATGAGCATCACCTTGTAGCCCCCTATCACATGTCACTTGTAGTGCTCAGTCTAAGCTGATCTATTTTGGGCTACTGAAATCCTCAATGTGTGGCAATTTTCCATAGATGTGTGAGTACGTACATGTATATATTATTAATGTCAAATCAGGCCCAGAGTTCTCATGCTTTCATGCTCAGCAATGCTCAGTGCTACTCACTGTCCTTAGATACTCACTGCTTTACTGACACCTCCACACTGAATTCTTCTTCAGAGCTCTGGTTGCAAATCACCACCAGCATTACAAAGCATCAGAGCTACCTCTGGATTCTTCTGCACTTTTCTGTCAAGTTCCCTCTGCAGTGTTTGAGGTCAGACTGTCCAAATCAGCCCAGCTGATTTTATGGTTGCAATGAAGGAGGTTACACAGAGGAAAATAAGACTAATCTGAATTTAAAATATAGCAATAATAGCTTTTGACCCCAAAGCACTGTATGAATTTTTATTCTTTTGATGGAAAAGGGGTTGTTATTGGTTTTGGCCTGGTATTTTGCTGCAGTGCAGCTTTCTATGCCTTCTTCAGCTTTTTCTGTGGTTCTTCTCACTGACAAAAGAGAATGAGAGAGTGAGTCCTGTGACTTGAGGTCAGTACAGGATCATGCCCCAGTGGGCACTGTATCACTGGCTCACACAGAGCTTCAGTCTTGTTTCTCACTGCCAAACTCCACATCAAAGGGAAGGGAGGCAGCAGGTGTTCCCCATATTGCATGGGCAGAAATGATCTGAGCTTCTGTCTGCTCACACCCTGCAACTGCTGCAGAGATTTTTAGGGAGCAAGAAGAGGCTGGAATACAGTCATCTTTCAGAAATGAACAGAAAGTTTTTCAGACAGTACTTTGTCCTCTGATTTTTTTTTAATGATTAGACAATAAAATTTTATTATTTTTAAAAATGACTCCTTATGACTCACTCCCTGCTGCTGGCTTTAAGTTTCATACAAATTGCATGAAAAATTACTGGTAGGCAATACAGTAATAGCAAAAAAATGGCCATGACCACAGAAGCATGAAAGGATTACCTGCCTTAGATGGTTTGAAATAGAATCTTATATGTAACAACAAAAGCATACCTAGAAAACAAATTAAACTGTGTTATTAAAAACATTTCCTTTCCATTGGAAATTCAGGCGTTGTAGAGACAAATGGAATGTGAGTCATTAGGAGCTGTGGTCTGATTGACACTCAGCTCATGTTGTGTTTTGCAAAAATAAATTACACACTTTTCACTAGCAGTAAACTTGAAATTTTCTGTTGAGAGCAGGAGCAATTGTGGCTTGGATGATAACACTGGAGATATAAAATAATTTCACTGTATGTTGCTTCCATTTTATGGTGTAGAAATTTGTGTAACTTAAAATGTCAATAAGGAGATAAATTGCTGGCTTTCAATGTGAAAAAGTAATAGTATTATTTTCTTATGCCAAAAGCTACAGCAGAATCTGTTAAAAAGTAAGGCAAGAGCAGCTATTTTGAAGCAGCAGAGGTTTCTTTTATTCCATATTCTTGCACATATTTTTTCTAGCTATTGAAATTTTTATGTTATAGCTGTTGAAGTAATGAAGCTACTGATATATTTCTGTCCTTTCAAAATTATTAGAGAGAAGTGTCATAGTTAGGAGGTGCTTCCAAACAGTGTGCTGTGCTAGCACACTGTCCTGTGGAAAGGCATGTCCTTACAGAGCCAGTCCTAATGGATGGGCAGCTCCAGCTGGGCTGAGCTCATGGTGCAAAAGTGTCACAGCTTCTTTGCCAAATGACAGGAAACAAAAGAGAGCCAGGAAATGTTTGGACAGAGAAGGCAGCAAAGGGAGAATATATTCAGTGATCACTAAGGAAGGCTATTGGAGATAAGTGCATGCCTGGAGCTGCAGAGAATGCTGTTGTGTGGCCGGTGACATGGGGGACAGCTCTTGGTGGTGGCCCCATGTCACCCAAATACTGACCTACCTCTGCTACTCTTGGTCAGACAACTTGCTGGCTGTTTTATGGGAAAGATTTTTTATTTCACCTAGTAAGACCACTTCTTTAGTTTATTTTATAATATTTATTTTATTAAATTTTCCCAGCAACATTAGAAATACCAATATTGAGGAATGATTGCATGCCTTTTAGAGGGTCTTATGTTTTAGAAACTATCACGCATCTCTTGGTGTGAAACTATCACACCATTACTTGGTGCAGCACAGGCTTATGAAGCCAGATTTACTGGTAAGGTGTGCTGATTCTGGGTCTGATAGTTACTGAAAAGAGTGAGGGAATTGCCTTGGTGGGAGTGAGATTCAGGAGTTGGGAGATTTCCCCTCAGAATCATGGGGTAGTTTTACTGAAATCTTTGCTGTGATGCAGTGCACTCTCAGAGCTCACCAAGTGAAGGCTAAAACCATTATGGAGGGCAGTTTGGTGTAGGAAAAGAGAGAAAAGGAGATTTTTTAAAAAATATGAATTATGGAAAACCTAAATTATAAAGCACATATGTGTGGTTCTATCTACATAATTATGGACATTTGAAAACTTTCCATGTCTATTGGTTTAGTTAACACTAGTGAATTAAATCCAAATTCTTACAAGATTTGTTTACCTAATTCCAGAGTAGAATGACCCTTGTGGTGCAACCACCTGTGATGGAAAGCCTACGTTCTTGACAGAGGTGCCACTTTTTTCTAGAGGAGACATTTCTGCTTCTGGTAGTCAAAATTTGAGTGACTTAACACCATTTAAAAGTTATATCACTTTATTTAGAACATGAGATCACTGGAGATACAAAGTAAAATGCAAGGGTGAGACACTGTTGGAGTAGAATCCATAAATTTGAGATATAAAATTGCTTTAACTGACGCATAGTAAAAGGCAGCGTGGCCAGAACAACATAAATTGCTGGGGACTGATTTGTGACAAATTTGTCACCCTGAAATCAAATGGTTTGATTTTTAAACCTGCTTTGTTAGATGCACTTTGAGGAAAAAATGCAAACATTTTACAAGTAAGAACAAAAAGAAACTAAGAGCTGGAATATCAAGAGGCTTTAGGCATCATTTCCAAAAGAGTAAAGATGGTAAAGATGCTGCTTTCTGCTTCTCTCAGCAGACTCTTCAGCTGATCCATTTCATTCTGAGGTCTAAAGATACTTAAAGCTGAGCTTGAATCTTGAATTGAAGCTTGAATCTCTTGAATCTGTTCGTGTGGTCTGCATGAACCAACCAGGGGTTAACCAGCGGAACTGCTGCCGGTTTGGGTTCTCAGTGGAAACTGGGGTGCAGGTCTTTTGTCTCAGTGAGGCTGCAAGGACATTTTTTCTCAAAATCCTCACATTTTTTTTCCTCACAATATATGGCTTAGTAAGAGAACAGAAGATAATAAAATCATTTATTAGAATTAGTATAATAGACCTCACTGCTAAGGTGCAGCACAGCAGAAAACCCCAAGCACATTGTGATTTCTCCATCAGGACTCCTTGCAATGTTTTGAAATTACTGAACTAGAGCTGGTCTTGAGATTGGCTTGAAATAATATCTTTGGTGAATCAATCTTCAGTGAAACAATTGGCTAGATCAAGTATTTAAAACAAGGTGGAGATTGTTAATTTGGTTTTGGTTTTTAAAAATTTTTTTACTTTTGAACTGAGGAATAAATCCATGCTCTTCATTCAGGCAATAATCCTGCCATGCAGCACTATGATGAGATTCCAGGAGTATGGCATAGGAGCACTACTCATGTAAGACAGGAGCAGCTCATTTTTTCCAGGAGGGAGAACTACAAGCAGCTATCATTACTAGAAGCAGATATTTCCATTTTTTCACAGAAGTAGTGGTACCTATTTTTAATTGCTGATAGCTAACAACTCCATGGGAAAAGGAAAAAACCTATAGCTAGTAATTACAGTCTTTTCTCACCCTTCAGTCCTGGAGGAGCCTGTTCTTTGCTAACAATTATGAAATCTGGCACTCCTGGATGAGGCTGCATATTAGGTTAAACCTAAGTAGCTGTCAAGGAGGGGAGCTATCATACCCAAGACAGGCTACCAAAGGAGGGCTGCATTTCCAAAAAAGTTTGAGAATTGCTGCTTCACACAGTCCTAGAGGCACAGATTGGAATGAGCTGTCAAATATGATTTTTCACAGAGTATTGTTGAGTTTATATAATGAGGAGGAACCTACCTGCAGAACAGGATGAAGAAAGAGAAGATTAAAGGAGACATTGAGCTCCACTGGCTGATCTACAGGACAGTAAGAAAAAAACTGAATGAGATTTTTATACTTAGATGAAAACTCTGTATCTATTTATTTTACAGGCTGGAATAGTAAATGTCTGAGGCTTTAGTTTGGGTTGTTTTTTCTTTTCTTTTTCCAAAGCTTTTTATGATAAAGGGAGTAACTCAATAAAGGGTTATTTTAGGTGGCCTTACAGAACAAATTCCACCTTCTGCAGATACATGCATTTCTTTCATGAGCTGGTAATGTGGACATACCAATTTGAGGGCGATGTCTAAGACTAAGTAAGTATAGTTGGTTTATAACAGATCTAATATAGAGCAAGAATTTAATTGTATGAGAGTAATATATAAATTTTTCCCCAAGAAATAGAGCTCTTTTAGCTTCCAAGCAAGATTTTGCTACTCTTACAAATCCACACTCATGCTTAGCTGCAGTGTTAATAGTGATTTACCATCCCTGGCTCCAACAAATGTCAATTTTCCAAGTGTAAGCAGCTCAGAAGGAGACACATATGAAGGAGACAAAGAGATGTGCAGAGTCTGGTTGGAGCAGTTATATCAGGTTGACTGATTCATGAACATATACTGAAAGAATTTAATATGAGGCAGTCTGAATCAGTGATTTGTGAGAGATGACACATGTGGCCAGAAACACCTTACTGGCTGAGGTCTGAACATGGTGTTTGTGACCATCTGAAAGTGTTGTAATAAATGTTAGTGACAGGCTGTGTTTCATTTCTGCTGCATGTCTTTGTTCAGGCAGTGTGTACTTGTCAATTGCTCTGATTTGTATAAAATTGTAGGTGGCCATGTACAATTTGGTTTCCTCTGCCTTCCTCTTCCTGCAGGAAACACACTCATAATTCAAATATTTCCCTTCATCTTGGAGTGAGGGACACTGATGAAATGTAGAAAGCCAGAACTGGCAGTTTGGATTATCCATTCTCCCTTGCTTAAGGAAGGAAATCTTTAGATGGATTTTGATACAGTTTTATGTGTTGATTTTTCCTTTTAAGAATAGAAAAAAAGGTGCAAAATACAGCTTGGTGAGGTGTGAGACCTAATAAAAAAGCAATGTGAGACAGACTTCTTTGCAAAGAATTTAGATTCCCACTTGAAAGGCTGAAATACCCAGAAATTCTCCTGTGATTTAGTTGTAACTAGCTGGCAGATGTTGAATAATCTCAGGAGCTGTCTTTGTTGCTATTCCATAGTAAATATGTAGCAGACTGACTGTTTATAATCTCTGTAATATGGGATTTGTCAGTCTTCCTTTATTACCTGTAAAATGGATTAGGAGAACAGTAAGATTGGACTGGTTCTCTAAGGAATGTAAGAGAGTTAAATGTCCATCCTTATTGGGGATTTTAATGAAAAATATGTCTTTAGTGATTATATTAAAAACAGCAAGACTACTGTCTGCTTCAGCCTTCTCTATTTCTCCTCATCCAACTAGATTTTAGTACTCTCACAATCCCCAACCTCTCTAAAATTACTGGGAAATTACATTTTTCTTTGGACAGAAAGTGCTGAGCATCTTACTAGAGCCATTTATGATTTAATGTCTGTTCTCAGTGATGCAGTAGTAATGAAGATGCAGATGTGGCTGGGCAGATAGAAAAGGTTTATTTTTCCACAGATGTAGGTTTTTCCATATCTTATCTTTACATGTTTTTTTGTTTCAGGCTTTATTAGCAGTGAGTTGAAAAGATCAACATTGACATACGTGACGTGTCTGTGATCCCAAGCTGGAAACCATTTCCAGCTTCTTTGCTGGGGAAGCACGGCACTATTCAGCTGAAAAAAGCCCTTCAAATATGTCCACTCAAATACGAAGCAGCAGTTGCATGAGAAAAGTGTGCATTTTAATGAATTGATTTTCAGCCATCACATAGCAACTGAGAAAATACACACAATTTAAAGTGAGAAAGAAAAGCTAAACTACAAAGAGCCATTAGGCTTGTCTGATCCATTAAAATGTACATACTGTGTTGGACCTAAAGTGTGTACAAGTGAAAAAAATGAATGCAGTAAAAACAACCCAATAGACCAGTGGGGATAAATCACATAGTTAATTATAAAAGATATTCAAGATTCAGGGTTTAATTTAATCAGTGTGAATAAATCATCCTGCAGTTCTCCTTTGGAATCCAAAACAGTTTGTCTTTCTTACCCACTACTGCTAATTTGAAAAAATGCTGTTAAGTGCTGTTAATATAAATTAACTCATGAACTTAATATATGGCTTAGTAAGAGAACAGAAGATAATAAAATCATTTATTAGAATTAGTATAATCTATTTTGCTCTTGAAATAGAGAGTTCACAGTGAAACACCAGAGTAAAACCAGTGTTAAGACTGCCATGCAAGTGAGGACAGCCTGATGAACTGTTTTTCTGAAGAGATATTCACAGATCCATTTCTTCCAAGGTAGCAGCTAAATCCTACTGCTGGCCATTGCTGCTGCAATGAACACAGGCAATGGCTGGCAGCCATGGGAGGTAGAACATAAAACTCGTTTATTTACTGAGGTACTAAGCAAACTTCAGCAATCATTGTTAATACCTTGGACGATATCCAAGGCAGAAGACCAGAGTCCTGTTGGCTCAGGAGTATGAGGAAGCTTTCTGGAAAATTGGAGCATTAATGAAAAGCTTATCTTACATACCAGGACTTGAGCAAAAGGCCAGAGCATCTGATAGAAGCAGCCTTCTTCTGAGAGGTTTTTTTTCTGAGGGGATCTGACTTCTTTTGGAATAAGACAGCAGGGGATTGGCCCACACCTGTATCTTTATACTTTAAAATCAGATGGAAGCTTTTAAGTATGTTTGCATGGCTGTATAAAAATCAATTACAATATGCCTAAAAGAGAAATATACCACAGACACATCCCCAGCTTGGTCAACATTTTTCTTATAGTTCAAGGGAAATAGGATTTGAGGATAAGGCAGGTAAATGTTATATCCATAGTCAAGCGTGAGTGGCTGGAGGTTTTGCCAGTAATTTTCCACTTCAAAAAACAAACAACTGCAAAACTCATGAAAACTCATATGAAAATCTTGGGAATCCCATACCTTTTCCAGGCAGCCTGGCATGCATGTTGACTTTGAGGAAAAGATAGGATTCATAGCTTTATATGCTGTAAAGTTGCACAAGTCATGGAGATGATTGGTGCAAAATTATTATGTTTGAATGCTGAATGGAAGGCAGCTCATAAACACAATTTTGTTGCTGCTTGTGTTGATGAATATTTCTCTGAAGTGTTTGTGTATCACAGGGAGATCATATACTGCTGGTCTAACTTATACATGGTTCAACATGAGTAAAATGAGCCTCATCTCCCCAGTAAAACTGGACTGGTTTAGAGTTTCATTTGGTTTTACCCAGCTTTATTATTTTTGAGAAGATCTTTGTTTGTTTTCTTCATGCTTTCATTCTGTTGTTTCAATTATATTACATCTGTTTTTCTGTTCAGGATTTTGGCGCCGCTATCAGGTATGGGTTCCTTGAAGGGATGAAGGAATATATACCTGCTGCTAACTCCAGCCACTTCCATGTCATTCCCATCCAGATGGGCAGCTTCCTCATTCAGATGGGCTGTATTTATTCCTGAATCTGGAAAGAATATGGTTCTCTTATGTTGCTCTATTTCCATTAAAAATTTTATTTACAGTGAAGGAAAGAAGAAGTTTTTACTTGCAGTTGTTAATGTGGATATTGGCTGTGGTTTAATTTCTGTATTTTGAGATTTTAGAAGGTTAGCTGACAATTTTTTACATGTCATCCAGCTGGACTAGATGATTTTTGTGGGTCCCTACTAACTGAAATATTCTATTCTATTCTATTCTAACTGCTGAATGTATTTTTTGAGAATGTTATCATAAATATTAAGTAAAGCAAGTTTTGAAAAGATCGATGAGGAAATCATGAGAAAGGGCAAGCCCACATCACCAATAGTAAGAAGAGGAGTGTGAAGATAGAGGGAAAATAGAAAGACTTGTAATATTCTACTAAAAAATATTAAGATTATGACAGTATTGGAAAACATATAGGAAAATCTACAAGTATTTAAGAAGAGAAATGTTTATGTATTTTGTCACATATTGAAATGGATAAGGAATATTTTTGCCTATGTGATGTTTATTTTAGCACTAATGTATTACTGACACATTTCCTTCAGATACATGAGATGCCATCTATTCTAAGCTGGAAGGCACAGTAATTTATTTTCTTTGACCATACTGCTCTGTAGGCAAGCTGTCTCCTGAGCAAAATAGATTATTCCTAATCCACTGAAAATTATCGAAGTTTTTGTTATTAAAATAGTTGTGGAAGTGAAGTAGATGTCAAATGAAGTGCCTTTCTATGACTATAGTGAGAACAGGAGAGCAAAACTGCAGAAAGTGTTAATGGTAATGATCTGCTAATGATGAAATCCTGTGCAAAACCTGCAAGCCTGTGGAGTTATAGAAAAGCCAAAACTCATGAAAGGTCTCTTCTCTATCTCATTAAGTGAAAAACTAGAAGTGAACTGAGAAACTCGTTCTTGATTATGTGGCAAAACACAGTGATCAGAGTCTGCACTAATAAACCAAAAGTCTGACCCATTGTCTGACCCACAGTGACACACTATAGACAATAAACCAGGATTTATTAACTTCTGCATTTCACAGAAACTGCCATTCTCATTTCTGAAAGTAGCCCAGATTGATCACTGCGTTGTGGAACAAATCCAATATAAAATCAAACTCTGAATAATTTATGACAGTGCTTGTAAGCCTATATTAAAAAACTTCTCAAATGCACAAGTCCTCCAAAGGCCAGAAAAGAGTAATGAGTTTATATTTGTCTTATTTCTGCAGCGTAGACAGGTTCTTCAGTGTATAGTGAGAGACTATTCATGACTTCAAATGATAGAAATTACTTTTTTAAATAAAAAAAAAGCCAAACTCCTTTTTCACAACATTGTTATGATTTTTTCCTGATTTTATCATAATCTTTGACTAAGACTAATGGCATTCCAGGTCTGTTTTTATTGTTATTGGCATATGTGGATTGAAAGGAACTGTTTCAATGAAAACTTCACCAAAGTGTCCAAAAAACCCCAACATAGGCAGAAGAGCCTACTCTTCCCAATACATCTAGGATATTTTAATCTCATTCTAGAATGGAGAGTCTAGCATTATAATAAGTTTCAAGGTTTTTTACTGCCTAAATACAAAAAGCACAATAAAAATAGGACATAATACTAATTATACTGGTTAGATTGGCAGTACTGTTCTGGTTCAGAATATATTTCACCACTTATGTTGCCAGAAACATGCATTTACACTTCGGCTAATTAAAAAAAAAAAAAAAAAAAGCTGTGGAGTTGGCAGCCAGGGCCATGATTCTCTTCATGATTCTCACCATATGATTTGCAGGTGAGGTCCATGGCTACTTATTTAAGGCTTATTAAAAAGATGAATATTTTGCCAATAGGTTTAATAGCATTCTTCAACCTTGGGGAAAAAAAAAACCAACCAAAAAACACTTATTGTTTTGTTTTTTACCACTCTCTGTGCTTCACCCCAGCCCCCACCACCTCTATGTTGCTACATATTAAAACATTTGAGAGGCTGATTCATCATTGTGGTGAGGCCGCTAATTCTCATGATGAACATTTCTCTGTCCTTTGCTGTGAATTATTGACAGAATTAAGTAAACTCAGGAGTCCTGCCTACTAATGCCCAGCTGCATTCAGAACACCAAAAGCAATAAGAATATTAACAGTAACCCTGTGCCACTCCCCCTGGGCTGCTTTGCACATGAGACCCTGAACATTTTGCTGCTGCTCTGTCAAAATTTCTCCCAGTTCCTTCTCCCCTTATTGTGCTTAGAAAATAATTTATAATCCCTGTTTGGAGCTCCGAAAGGGGAGGAAACCTGTTGGGTTTTATTTAGGGTTGTCCTCCTTTGCTTTCCTTTGGCCTGTATTTAACATGCAGAACATGGGAGAAGGTTGGAATATCAGAATAAGAAGGCAGAAGAAGGGTAGAAAAATGGAAAAAAGGTACTGCATCCTCTGTTAGTTTTGCTCATCAAGAAAACCTCAAATTTGTGACCAGGTTTATTCATTGCTCTGAAAAGTAGATGAAGGCTTTCAAATAACATTCCCTTTGAATGTAATAATAATTCTGGTGTTAAAGATTAGATTTCTGTGATCATAAGACTAACATTTTCTAAACTGGGTCCCAACTGACTTCTGAAACTCAAAACCTTAAATTTCTCATGCCATTTGTCACCCTATTGATGAGTTTTGGGAGCTTGCTGTACTGCACACATATATTTAGTGTCTCTTTTATGGTAATACAGATTATGAGCCAAAATGTAATATAGGCTTCTTAAATCCATTATTCAAAACTTACATTTCTGTCACTGCAGTAGATTTGTGGTGAGTAATTTCAGCATTTTGGAAAGTAGCCATCAACTGAATGACTCAGAGCAAAGGGTTTTACACAAATGCAGATTATGACGACATAAATTCTTTCATAAAAAGATTGAATCATTGACAGTAAATGTTCTTAATAAAAATGTGTTCCAAGGGCCCAATTAACACAGTCTTTTTTTATGCAACCTTTGTGTTGTGAAACAAAGAACTTGTTTTAAAAAAGCTAAAATCACACGTACTTTCTAATTTAGTCTCATGTTTTGCATAAGTATCCTTCATTCTACATAATAAACTTATGGAGAGAAGGAGAATATTGTGTTCCTGGACATGAAAGAACAGGAGAGGCTTTAGAAAACCATTGAGGCTTTTATGTGGAGTAAACAGTGAGATATTTGTACCTGATTGCCAACCACATCCTGGGCTGCATCACTGTGGGCAGCAGGTGAGGGAGGGGATTCTGCCCCTCTGCTCTGCTCTGCTCTGGTGAGACCCCACCTGGAATATTGCATCCAGCATAAGAGAGACATGGACCTGCTGGTGTAAGTCCAGAGGAGGCCACAAAGATGCTCAGAGGGCTGGAGCAGCTCTGCTGTGAATACAGACTGAGAGGGTTGGGGCTGTTCAGCCTGCAGAAGGCTCTGGGGTGACTTTATAGTGTGGAGGGATAGAATGTAAGAGAATAGTGCAGAAGGTAATCTCACCCCTGAGGAGTTGCAGCTGTGCCAATCACCAAAGATTAGGAACAGCCCTGCCCTTAACAGGCCACAGCTGTGTCCAATGAGGATGAGTGCTATAAAAGAGTGAGTTAGCGGGTGCTGAATAGAGCTGGAGTTTGTTGGCTGTGCTGAAGAAGGAGTCAGTGCTGTGAGGAACTGCCCATGAGAAATCACTGAGATGGTATGGGTATTTGGAAATAAGTTGACAATGTTATAGCACCTTCCATTACCTAAGGGGGCTATTAGAGAGCTGGAGAGGGAATTTTTCAAGGGTATGCAGTGGTAGGACAAGGGGGAATGGCCTTAATATGAAGGGGGTCAGGTTTACATCAGGTACTAGGAAGAAATTCCTTACTGTGAGGGTGGTGAGGCACTGGCACATGTATCCAGAGAAGTTTTCCAGAGAAGCCGTGCATGCTCCATCCCTGTAATTTCTCAAAGTTGCATTGGATGGAGCTTTGAGCAGCCTGGTCTAGTGCAAGGTATTCCTGCCCATTGCAGGGGTATTGGGGCTAGATGATCTTTAAGGTCCCTTCCAACCCAAACCATTCTGTGATTCTGTGACTCCATGATCTTATGTTTCATTTTTTTAAATTAAAAATTAGATAAGAATAATAGGAGGGTGTGATAGTGAAGTAGTTTTTGCAACAAAGTAAGTTGGTGAACCTATAGTCTTTTGTATGGATATTAAAGGGAATAGAGGTTGTTGAAGTATAATCAAAATGGTAAAAATATATATAAAAAAAGTAAAAACCAAGAGATAGAAAAGTATCTGTACCAATAGTAAATAACTGAAGGCTTCCTAGCAAGACCAGGTCTTGTAGGACATGTTCACATTTGAATAATAAAAGTGTAGGTGTATACAAAGTAACTTTTAAGTACTGGTGACAACTGAAGAAAACTAGGCTTTCCTAGTTTATGTTTGTGTCCAGCTATTTCTCTCCAGGGAGTCAATACCAGTAAGCAAGGAAGTAGTAGTAAAGATAGTAGAGAAAGACTGGAAAGGCATGTTTTTGATTTAAGACTAGAAGCTGTAACTTTGAGGGGGAAAGGCACTTTAGGAAAGGCGTGTGAAAGAAGGAAAGCACTTGAAGGTGCTAAAAAGGAAATTGTTAGAGTCAGGGGAGATGCCTAGTAAAAACGGAATAATATCCATATTTCCTGAAGGATGATTAAAAGAGAAAAGCCAAACCTTCTTTCATCAATGCACACTATTTAAATAAAGTATTTAAACCAGAATAATGAAAGAAGCAAGGGCTTTTTGTATGTATTTATCTCTCACATGGTAGAAGCCAAGTGCTATTTCAGCAGAAGTAAAAGTCTGAATGAAGAATGGCTCAGAAAGAATCTGCCCTGGAACAGCAGAGGCAGTCTGCTCCCTGGGCAGCTGAGGAGGGGAACAGGACAGGGAGCCAGTCCCACCACACCTGAGCAAGGCAAGCAGGACAGACTGATCACCCCACTGGGGTTTAGCTGAGGCTCTGGGCCACAGCAAGCCTGTGGTGATGAGGAAGGCCTGAGATCAGGCTGAGATATGAAATCTGAAGGTCTGGATCAATGGGAGGCATGCCAAGGCACTGATGTGGTGGCAGAAGAACTCCAGTGCAGTTCAGACCAGGGGACGAGGTCTCAGCTTAACAGCAGCTCCCACAAGATGGACTGGGGAGTCCCCAGTTCCAGCTTTTATTCTCATAGCAGCTGAAAGATGAACTGGCCTCAAGCTGCTTCTAGGAGGGGAGAAAATCCAGAGCCCTGTAAAATGGTGGTTTGCATAAGGAAGAACTCATAAAATATATTATTTGGATATCTAGAAGAAGATTGAGTGAAGGATAAAATCAGAATATAATAAGGCAACAGATTTTTTTTTTTTTTAAATATATGGCAGGAGAGACAGATAACAGACTTGAGATAAGGAACACCTTTCTCCCAGAAGAGTTGCAGAAGGAAGAGGGGAAAGGAAGGATGTGGGCTAACACAGTATGTTCTTTAAGGAATGACTGATGGTTTCAAAATGAGTGAAGTAAAACCAGAGAAATAAGAAGAGGCTGAGAATGACAATAGCACAGGAAAAGTGGAAAGTGGTATCAGGATTAGGCAAGAAAAGGCAGCAAAAAATGTTGAGGTCTAGATCCAGAGAATTTGGTCACTATTAGGACCACCTGTTCCAGACATACATATAAATTGTTTGGCTAAGCAATTTCAGTTTAGGCAACCGAGTTTTCCAAACAAGAAACAGGAATTTAAGTGCTATAAATGGGGTTCTTAAGAATGGAAATACACATCAGTAATTGGGGCCTGAAATGAAGCAGCACTCTAAACACTCATCTGGATTTGACACCTGTCTCAGTTGTGGTTAAACTTCCATGTTGAGACTGCAAGCCTTCACCTTTAACTTTGACACTTACCCTGTGATGGTGAATGAAACAGACAGCTCTCAAAATATTGTTGTTAAGGGGTTTGTTAAGGCTGTCTTGTGGAACTCACACTGCCAACCCTGGGTAGAGAGAGCCCACCACACTGAAGAGACAACTAAGTAATTTTTGAGTGATTTTTCCATTTTCAGAGAATGTCATTGTATCTTCAGGCTAAGAAAGGACAGACAAAGCTACTTCCCCAGGGAAGAATATAATTGCTTTATAAAAAACTCCAAATTTCAGTGAAATGCACCCATCAAGAAGTCTACTTCTCCTTACAGTTCCAGGGGAAAAAAAACAATCTGTCACCTAAATTGAACCATCCTCTAGGAGAATGAGCTTATGTCTTTGTTAATTAACTAATCCTGGGCACACTTTGGGCCTGAGCATGGATATAAGATCATCCAAACTCCTGAACTGCCAGCATGGTCATGTCCATGGTGCAGTTTGGAGTGTTAAATAAGTACATTTGCAGACAATGCCCAGGCAAAGTCTGGGAATATATTATAGCCCAAGAATCCAGGGAGGTAGGATGCAGCTCTTTCATTTTGGATGAAAAGGAGACTGAGAGAAGTCAGCCAAATGCATGTGAGCCATGCTGTGCTGATAAATACCAGGGTCAGAGAATTGTTGCTGGCCCATTTCATTTATTTTTAGGAGCAGCCTGAAAGGACAGGTAACAGCATCCCAGAGTTATCTTGACATTTGAAGTTATGTATTGAGGAATCATAAGGCTTGATAGCAAGATTGCAATGGTACAGGCACCAGCTTTGGTTGTGGTCAGGTAAGTAGCTCCTTGATTTAAAACCTGTCCTTTAAGCCTGGCTTTGTGTCAGTAACTTCTGTCTGTGTTGACTCAGGGCTGGAGAATGTGAAAGCTTACAGGAGCAAGATAAGAAGTTTCAAAAAGTTAAAAGCCCAGTTCCCAGGGACTTTTAATAAGACCTGAGAATCCCTTAGGTCTCTTTGAAAATCCTGTCTGAAAATAAGAATTGGATGAAGTGTAGGATTTATTGGTTCTGACAAAAAAAAAAAAAAAAGGCAGCAAGTTCTCAGACAAGCTGCAGACTGGAATAGCAGAAGAGAAGTGGTATGAATTTTCTAACAAGTCTTGTCAGTTTTCTTGTCCTTATTAAGGAGAACAGAACATCTGCAAATGGGGCAGACATGATATTGAAAATAAGTCCTGAATCAATCAATTCAGCAAAGAACAATCTGTACACATGATTTTGGTTTTGGCAAATCATCAAGCAGCTATTAACTGGAAAGCTAAATGGGGTCAGCAATTCAAGTCTGGCTGGAAGATAATAAAATCATAAAAGCATCATAATATGCATTACTTAAATGTGAATAGTCAAGGCACATTTGAATTAAGTGTGGCTAGTTTCAGCTTCAGAATGAGACACCCATGTGTAGATGTGTCCTTGTAGGTGCCTATAATGAATGAGCTCCCATTAATAAGATCCCATTATGGTCAATATGGTCTGTCAAGGCCAGAGGCCTTTTCAGCTGATCAGATGTGGGGAGTTCACTCAGAGTGAGCTGGAGAGCTGTGGACTTTTGTGATTACTGTGTCTGCTGGTCACCCATCACAGCTGCTCCATTCTTTGTGAGAATGTGCCTTTTTTTGTCAAATTCATCACAAGAAACTTCTGCAACACTTGGATTTCAAGCAAAGGTTTAGAATGATCTCCAGCATGCCTTGGTTACCTTATTGACTATTTCTTCTAATTAAAATACAAATCCCTTCACTACAAGATTTGTAGCCAGCTGATCATCTATATCCATGTGCTCTGTAGAAGTAGGACTTGGAATTGAATATCCCATGGAACTCCTATAGCTATTTTTGGTTTATATTTATTTGATTTAACCTTGGTTCTATTTTTTAACTGTAGAAAATCAGTGCTTACCAGTGAATCTGATGAGAGCAGGTCCCACACCACCCATGCATTCTCTCTTGCATTTGGCATGTACCTGTAGCATTGTTGGCCTATAGCATTTACCTAAAGGAGTACAAAAGAATAGGGCAAGCACATATTCACATTTCTCTAGTTTACTTTTCCAGCCTTCAGAAATTTTCAGCTCAGGAAGGGCTAAAACAAAAATGATATCACAGTCTTGTTTATTGATTTCTAGAATTTTATGAGTCCTTTAAAAAATGTTCTTGTGGCTTGACAGGATGGTGAACTTCTCTCTTCATGTTTGTTTTCCATGCTATTTAGGAATTTTTAATCCTTCTGGCCCGAGTAATAATTCTAAAAAGAGGTGAACTTCTGTTTGTCTATCCTCTGTGTTGGCAAATATCATTTACATGCTAAATTTTGTTATTCTAATCTTAGTTTGCACTAATGACAAATAAATTTCATTAAAAGCCAATAAAATGCTAATTAATTAATGCTAATAAAGGCAATATTTCACAATAGTGAAAATTCTACCTTTTGGACTTTAATGATATTGAGAAATATTTTCTAATTCTACTTTTTCTGAGGGGCAGAAAATTAAGGGTAACAAATATTTTCTAAGTCAATAGGAAACAGATGTGATTCCCATGAAAACTCCTGCATTTAAGCTTCTTTATTATCTTGTTTATAATGTTTAAGTAAATCAGCTCTAAAATAAGTAGTGCTGTGGGGCAGAGGACATTGATTAACTGCCTGAGTTTGGAGGGCAGTTTTACCCAAATCCAATTTCATAGGCATCAAGACAAGTGGAAGATTTCAACTCATTTCAGCACTAGGAAGACTTTTTAAGACCATTTATACAAATTGAGCATGTTAGTCTTTTTTTTAAAATTATTGTAATAACAAACAAAAGATCAGTTTTTTATGAGATTTCACATAGATATTAATGGTAACTAAAGAACAACGAATGGGATGTACTTAAAAAAATTAAATTATAAATTAATGAGATGATGCTCTGCCCTGAACTAGTGTGGTTTTAAATCTCCAAATTTGCTGATAACTGCAAAATGCAAGAAATAGTACGTGTGTGTTGAGTAGAATTATATTAATTGATGTAGGTTGGAAAAGCTTGGTACAGACAAAATGGTGGAGGTAAAAAAAGGCTTATATATTCTGTGAGGCTTTTGAATGGAAGTGGGTTGGAATATAGCTCTGGCAAAAGTTTGAAATTAAAAACCTGGGGTTTTAAGTGTAAAAAAATGCTGTCATCTTGAAGAGAAATTTTCCTTTGAAAATGTTAATTCTTTTGTTTTGTCATGCTTCTGATTAGATTTATTCATATGAATAATAAATTTTCATAAATCTTAAGTGAAACTCAATTATAGTTTTATTTTTCTACATAAAATGTAAAAAAATCTAGAAAAGTTTTAGACCAAAAATGTAAATTCTTTTTGATTGCTTTGCCAGGATATTTTACTTCTCTTTTCATGATGGGATGTTAGGTTTAATTAATGTTATTTTTTCTTTTTGGGGTGGTTTTTTTTTTTCCATTTTTGCATATAGCCTGGAGCAGAGCTGCCAGCTTTGGAAGCAGAGGTTTTAACTAAGATGACATATACCAGTTGCTTCTGAAGTGAGGTCATCTGGGATTTCTCACCTCTCATTTTGTGCTCTGGATGAAGCTCAGGATAGCAGATGCTCTTGGTCCTCCTTACCTGTTCCATCCCAAAGGATTCAGTTTTGTGGTTTTCACTGTTCCCTTTCATCATCACAGGGCCAGTGACTGCTTTGATTTGCATTCTGCATGAAGTGTGTTGGGATTGAACTTGGCCAATTATATTTTTTCCATTGAGCAACAATAGTAACTCTCTCTGAGAGCTTAAGGAATAAACTGCACTAATTACAAGGTATTATAAATTTTGTATTTAGAAACTTTTTTTCAAAGTGGAGATAGATCACAGTGACAAGTCAGAGCAGCTGAGATGTAGTGTGGAATAACTGATTACTTGGCAGAAAGAGCAGTGATTTACTGGTGAGAAAATTTCTTCCTCTGTTCCTCTGACAATTACCAATAAATTACTATGGCTTTTCCCCCCAACTTTAAATATTTACAAGCATCCCAGGAGAAAAATGTATTCTTCATTCTCTGAACATACTTTCTGCAGTTTGTATCATCACTTACTAAAGGTATTATGACACAGTGCTATTTAGTATCTCTCAGAATCACAGCTTTGAGCCATCTCTGTCTTCTGTTTGGCTATATCTCAAATCAGGTGACATATTTCTCTTTCCTTTAAATCTGTCCCATGGATGTGTGATATTTAGTTGTTGAATTTACTGGAAATACAGGGATGAGTTAAAGCACTGACCTCCTGCAGGAAGCAGCTATCATTCATCTTGCAGTTTGGGACTGTCACATTTGGTTACTGAACAGCTTTTAAAGCAAACTGCTCCAGACTCCTACTGAGGTGAAGCAGAGGGGACAAAAAGTAATTTCTTCTGTCTGCACCCTGGAATTTTTGAGGTCCATGAGTGCGCTAGTGCTGCCACTCTCACTTGTTTACTTAGGTTTCTAAAATTGGAGTAGTGTTGTGTTTAATTTTGACAGAAACTGTGGGATTATTTTAAAATTTGATTTAGCATTTTAGTAAAAACTGAGGCCTAGGCTGTAATTAATTCTGTCATTCCATTCAACATTTGTCTCTCCAGTCTTGAATTCTTTTTATGTTGCTGTAGTTATTCAATGTCCAGTTACTTTTCCCATTGTTCATACAACTTTTAGTTTTACATGTTAGAATGCCATTCAAATACATTCTTTACATTATAGCCTACTTTCTAGTGAAATAATTCTTAACCATACATTTCAAACAGAAATGGGATAGAGGCATGCTCTGATATGTTAGGATTTTAGAAATTTCATTCTAATAAAGATGGAAGTAAAATCAAATAACATCTGAAAATATTGAAATAGGATTGCAAATATTATAGACTCAGTATTGCAAAAATTGGAAATATTATGAGATGCTTCCTAAGTCAGGATCAATCTTGTAATGTAATCTAAATCACATTTCACAGATTTCTTCCATAATTGTGAGCAGTGGAAGCTTATTGTTGGAAACTAATACTGTGTAATTTTATCTTGTATTTCATTGCTGGCAATTAAGTTTGATGAGTTAGCTGCCCTGTTACTGTGCTAGAGTCATGGAATGGTTTGTATTGGAGGGGACCTTAAGGATCATATAGTTCCAACCCCCCTGCCATGGGGAAAAGCATCCTTAACTTGTCCAGGTTGCTCAAAGCCTCATCCATCCTGACCTTGAACACTTCCAGGGATGGGGCATCCACAGCTCCTCTGTGCAGCCTGATCCTGTGTCTCACCACCCTCACAGTACAGAATTTCTTTGTAATATCTAATCTAAACCTGCCCTTTCAGTCTGAAATCATTCCTCCTTGTCTTGTCACTACATGGCCTTATAAGAAGTCTCTCTCCATCTCCTGGTTTGTCCCAAAGCCTCCTTTGATAACTCTGATTTTTTTACCTGTGTAGTGTAGCTTAAAAGATTCTTATTTCTCAAAAAGTTTTCAATTGTGAACTGTTTGACAAGTTACTGTTTGAGGAGTTTGCAGGGAATGTTAGACAAACTTTTTAAAGCAACTGAAAGCCAGATTTGTCCTCAGTTATTTGAAACGGCAAAATTCATACAGGGTATATGTCTGTTTCCTTTATCATGAAAGCCTATATTCTTTATATGCAGTAGCAAACTTGACAAAACTACAGAGAGTAATGAAATTTCAAAGCAGCAGTAAGGCACCGGGCTTTCAGTGGAGAGGGCCATTTGCAAGGAATACAGCTGGCTTCAGTTTTATTTTAGCCACAACCTGCAGACAAGTACTTGGAATAATACATCTGACTGCTCATCCTGTGGAATTCTAAGATTTTATAGGAAATGGACAACAGAACAAAATAGTACTCTTCAGTTCTGGCAACATAGGTATTAACAGTGCAGTTCATGCACACTTTAAGGCAGCGCAAAGTTGCCCTGATGCTGAAAAAGCTGCCTGATCGATCTGCCCTCTCCTGAGCTAGCAATCAGTTCTGCTCCTGTGCTGCTCTCATCCTGCCCTGTCCTCTGCAGGCTGGGAGAACTAAACCCACCTGAAACCAGCCAGAGGTGAAAGAGGAAGGAATGAACAGTCAGGGCTGTGACTATGCCACTCTATGCCAGTATTAAATGCTCATGGAAGTTATTTTCCAGTGGTTTTTTTTTTTTCCCCTTCTATCTCGGCGGATAATTATATCCTCTTTTTTCCTGACACAGAGCCGCAGTATAAGCTCCTCAAGGCTACTCATCTTCAAGGAGATATTATATTCTTGTGTCATAGAAAGATTTGATCCAGGACAGGTATTTTTTCTTAGAAAATGAAAGTAGCTGGAACTGGTAAAGGGGCACAAATGGCTCTATTAACTTGTTAGGAGTTCAGGAGATAGATCACAGTTTCCGCTGGACATTTTCTGCCAACAGTGTCTTTTAAAAATCTTTAAAATTATGTATTATCATTTTCTCAAACTATTAGGATTATTTTATTTTACCCTCTATCATTTTATCTTTAGTTACTGCATTGTCCTGGTTAGGTTGCTCTGGTTTCTCCCACCTAGAAGGTTGGTTTCAGTGATTTGGACAATGCTCTCAGGCACACAGTGTGGTTCATGTGCAGGGTGAGGAACTGGATTTCTGTGATTCTTGTGTGTCCCTTCCAGCTCAGGGTATTTGAAGGCAGAATGAAGGGGACAATCCAGCATTACTTCAGCCCACTCCCACAGCTCTTTGAGAACACAATCCTTCACTGCAGAGCAGGGATGCAGGGAAAGTGGCTTGAGAAAGCCAAGGAAACAGTTGTTAAAATGCCCTCCTAGTGAGAAACATGGAGTCAATGAACTCTGATACCTCCTAAAAACATTTTTGTGCTGCAAGTGGAGCCATGTACTCCTGATGAATCATGCTGCATCTGTAGTACATCCACGTCCCAATGTGTCACATCAATAGGGGATTCAAAGGGAATGACAAGTAAAAGCAAGGAGTAACAGTGTGATGGAATGTAAGTAACATTAGTGTCTCTTTTTTTTTTCCATCATGCTACTTAAGAGGTCTGTGCTTTGATGTATAATACAAAAGGGCAGTAGTGGAGGGAAATGTGAAGGATGGGTGGGTGTTAGTGATGTGTAAAATAGCAAGCTTGCCTTTAAATGACTTGGCAAGGACCTAGCTGTGAAAAAAGGCACTGCTGACAACTTGGAATCCCCCTAAGTGTGATGTCCCTTCTCCTTGAGCAGTCTTAAAATTGAAACGGTGACAGGCTTTTAGATTTGTACATCTGCCTTCTCATTATTGAAAGAAAGTTAGGAAAATTTATATTAATTGATGAAACGAAAAGCTGAAGAATGGCGTTCAGTTGGAGAATTATGTTTCCATTTGTAAATAAGGAAGGTCTTTTATTGGCATGTATACCCATTTAAAATAAAATAGATTAGCAAATAAGGAGTATTTATTGTGATTCTATTTTATTCTTGTTGAAACATTTACCTGGTTAATGTCTTTCCTGATGATCTCTGGCACTAGCTGGTACACGGCTTTCATTTTGCTTTAGTTAAATTCTTGTAACTTGCAGCTTCAGGTAGAAACTGCTTTTAAGGAATGCATGCACTATTTGGTATTTTTAAAATGAAAGTACAGAACTGCTCTGATCCCCCAATTTGTGGAATAATTTTTCTGATGTAGTTAAAAATCTAATTAAATTTTCACACAGATGTTTTGTTCAGGAAGTGTTCTTTGCACTTTCGTCTCTAATATGGAATAACACAACGAACCACCCTGTGTAACTGCACACCAGCTTTGCAGTAACAATCCTTGAAGAAGTAAAGCTTAAAATTTATTAAAGAACAATGAGACGAAAGAAGGGACTCTTAAAAATTAATTCCAAGCTCAAGGTCAGCTTGAAGCAGTGCCAGGCTCTCAATCTTCTACTGCTCTTAGCAAAGGGTATAGTCCTATAGATTAAGTGGGAAGGGCCTCTTCAGCTGCTGATGCACAGATCTGCAGCAGTTGCAGATAATTTGATTTCTTTTCCTTAAAAAAAAAGTAAACACATCCCCCAAATATGAAAATATTGCTGCTTTGGGATTTTTCTGCAAGTGCCTACATAAACAAGATAACCTGAATTATTAAAAGTGTGAATTTAAAGAGGATTTGTTGTGCCACATTTGTTAAACACCCCCACTCTGTGTGGGCACTCAGAAGTAAAGTGATGTTATTTGAGTTCAGCTTAACTGCTGACTCAGCCTTTTCTTCACAGTATGGTTGAGGTTGGCAGGGAGCTCTGGAGGTCCTCATGTCCAATCCAGAGGCTCAGGCTCCTCAAGCCCAGGATTGTGTCCAGTTGGCTTTTGAGTACCTCTGACAGAGATGCCTCAGTCTCTCTGTGCCACCTGTGCTGGTGCTGCTTTTCCTTCTGGTGAAAATGTTTCCTGATGTTCAGGGGGAACCTCCTGTGTTTCAGTTTGGGGAACCTCTTGTGTTTCATTTTGTCCCCTTTGCCTCTGGTCCCATCGCTGGGCCCCACTGAGAAGAGCCTGGCTCCATCTTTGCACTCTCCCTTCAGATATTTCTGCATAAGATCTCCCCCAAGCCTTCTCCAGGAGTTTCAGTCTCAGCTGTCCCAGTTTTCCTCACAGGAGAGATTCTCCAGTGCCTTCATCATCCTTGTGGCCCTTCCTTGGGCTCTGTCCATGTGCAGCAGTGCAGGTGTGGTCTCACCAGTGCTGAGCAGAGGGGAAGGATCACCCCTTGAATCACTGCCTTGAAACACTCCTCAAATGTAGCACAGCACAACATTAACCTCCTTTGTCATATGGACCTAATCTTTTGTGGCAGCCTTTGGCACTTAAGGATTGAAAACTCCAATTTTTAAATTGCTCCCTTTGACTCATACACTGGGATAGTTTTTTAAATAAGTACTTTAAGCCCATTTTCCCACAGCTTTCTCTCTCAATGTCTCTTCAGTGAGTAAGACTTTATTTAAGATTGTATAAGGTCACATCTATCACTCTAGCTTTTGGAAGTTTGATTTAATAAATACCTGGACATTAAATTTAAAAAAATGCTAATGTATAATTAATATATATTATGAGATGTGCTAGGAAGGGGCTCACTGTTATTGTGTCCTTCTCTGTATTGGAATTTCTACACAATAATGCAAATTATTCCATGTTTTCCACAATACTTCCTTCATCTTTTCTGGCTTTGGGATTAGCCATCTGGTCTTTGGTCCAGGGCTGACTTCAGCCAGGTTTTGAGAACAGTAGGAGAACTGAAGCTATTGCAGTAACTTGCACTGCTGATAATTCAGTGCAATTTACCTCTCTGGCTTTCCTAGATGTAATACAGCTCAGTAATACAGTAGCCATGGATCCAGGATGCCTCTCAGTCTTGGATACCCTGTTATCTCTCTCAGATGACATGTTGACCCTCCCTCTTATAGATAGAAATTGTTATAATCAAATGCAGATATTACTGCCCAGCTTGGGATTTGGGACCAGTACAGCTACATGCTAACAAAGTGCACAAGTTGGGGTAATTTATCAGAATTCCAGTACATAAAGAACCCATAAAGACATTCCTAGCAAAGTATGATGGTGGTGTTCAATGACACATGGCAAACATGCCCCTACATTTAGGGGGAGAGAACATAAGTAAATAAAGGTAGTATAGAAAGTAATCTTACCCCCTAAAGAGTTGCAGCTGAGCCAATTATTAGAGATTGGGAACAGGCCTGATGTTAACAGGCCACGGCTGTGGCCAATAAGAAGAGTGTTATAAAAGAGTGGATGGGTTGGTTGAGGGAACTGGAGTCAGTTGGCTGCTGTGAGGACAAGGAAGAGTCAGTGCCTGGAGGAGCTGCCTATGAGAAACATCAAGGAGGTACAAAATTCTGGCAATATGGAGCCCTTGCAATGTAATGACAATAGAACCCTTGGACTATATATAACAAAACCTACATACTTTTTTTTTCTAGAGGAAAAGATGTGTGTAGTCAGAGGCATTGCCACCTGGTAATTTAAGAACTTGCTAGGGTGACTGGTGAAGTTTTACTTAGGGTGTAAATATTTTAGATAGCCTTGGATTCATTAAGCATTTAATTTCTTTCTCTGGCAGAGCAGAGAACTTATGTCTTTATATATTTATATAGTAATTTTTTGTCTTGGCATGAAAAAGTAGTTGAATCTGGTACCTAAATTCTTGCACATTAGAAAATGATATGGATTAATTGAATCAAGATAAGCTTTAAGCATGTTGTTTACAAAGAAGTTTACATTCCAGTTTTTTTCTTTCAGATCCTTTTCATGTCAGGATGACTGGGAAATGTATAGTATAAATTCAGTTTAAGACAGAAACCTCTGGTAGGACTCTTCCTGACTTGCACTCACACTATATGTATTATTTATCATCCTCAGTGTTCTGTTTCTGCTATTCTTAGCATGTGGCTTTCTTTCATTCAAGCAGTATATTGACTGTGAGGACTGGTTAGGAGCAAACTGTACAAGGCAATGAAAATCTCTTTCAATTTTTATTTTAGATGTTCATGAGGAAAATTATAATGTGCAAGCAATACCAGTACAAAATTCCTTGTATTTTGGTTATGTATTAATGAAGAAAAGAATTACTAGAAATAAGAGTTCAGGTAAAAATCTTCTGTTTTCCTGTTTGCATAGATGATGTGTGCTGTGAAATGCATCCAGTGGGCAGGAAAGTCTGGAGGTAATACAGATTCAAGATGGAGACAAGATCTTCAATGAAGTTTTTTACCTGATAGTAGAATGAGTTTTGAGTATTTTTTTCAGTCACTAAGAAATAAAAGCAAAATAACTTTTAAAGCATTTCTTAAAAACCATAAAAATCTGCTGTAGTACTTCAGCTTCTTACAGATTTGCAATTTGATTCTTGGTTTCAGATTCCTGGGTGCTTATCCTTTCTCCCAAAGCAGTCAATAATACTTCTGCTTTGATTTAGCCCTCCTCCAGACCACTCTTTTTGGATTGGGTAATTTTTACTTTTCTACAAACTTTTCTGCATTGCTTCTGGTCGTTTGTGCAGAGTTATTACAGGGAAGGTAAACGTGAAGGGTTTGAGTCCTGCTTGTTCTGTAGAGCAGGGTTCTCTCATGGTCTGTTTTCTTTCCTGTCTTATGGCTGTCACCTTCAGTTTGCTCATGCTGCGCTTTCTGTTCCATTTCTTGTTTGGCCAGTGTCAGGAACTTGGGCTTGTTACCCTGGTGGGGATCCATGCTGCTGATTAATAGCACAAGTGGCTAAAAATAGACGGAGTTCAAGCAGGAGACGTTTGCTGATAATGAAATGTTCTGCCTTTTGTCCAGGGCTCTCAAATGTGATTCTAATCAGGTGACAGAATGGCCACTACTGCTCACAAAATGAAGGAACTGATGTATCATTTTTTAAAGTCATCCTCTGCAGAATGGAAACTTCTTTTGAGGAAAACAGAAGGCACAAGCATGTTAATCAGTTTAAATGTTATCTACAGTTATTTTTTTTGCTGTGGATGAAAGGCTGCTGCTGAGGGAGGCTGTTGAGAGTGTTGTGAAGAGCATGTGACAAATATCTTTTATCCCTTTTCAAAGTGGGAGTCTTGTGTCCTTGTTTAACTGAATATAAAAGGTTTTGCTTGAATTTGAAATTCTGAAATCTATATAGCAATCATAGGTGTAATTATTTTATTGCTTAGCTGGAAATACACCTTCAGTTTTTTTTTTTCTCAATCTGTATGTAAGTTGTGATTACTCTTGCAATGTAGTTTAATTATGATTGTTATTGTCACATGGAAAGCTGAATACAAGCAACTTCAGGCAACTCTCATACCCCTTGACATTTTTCATCAGTATTGCTACAGTTGGGTGCTCTGTGCTCTTTTATCAAGGATAAATTTATCAAGAATAAATTATCTTTCCACAAGGTGATAGACCTGTAATGAACAATTATAAACACTAGAAGTTATGCTTTATGTTATAAACATTAGAAGTTATACTCTACTGGCACTAATAATTAATCCTCAGGTGTATTGAAAAGATTCTACTCACCTAAAACTTGAAAAGCAATTCAGAAGAAAAGTGAGCACTTTTATTGGAGTGCTGATGACACAGGTTATTTGGGGAGTATAAAAGGTGTATTCTTGATCTCTTTTGTCACATGCTAATACATTTCCAAAAGTTTGATCTCTAGAACTTAAACTAAAAGTTTTGTTCTTTCAAGAAGATTCATCTTCTTGGAAAAGCTGAACTGGCAAGTTCTTTGATATGCTTAAATTAGAAGCATGATGTATTTGCCCACTGGAAAGGAAAAGCCAGAAATTTTACAATCATTCAAAGAAAAGTAAAACTTTGTGATTTTTTTTAACATACTCAACTTGAAAATATTGTTTGTGTATAAAGTAAGAAAATATCATAAGCCTGAAAAATGCTCCTGGTTGGATATAACCTATACATGTTTGCATTACTTTCCTCATTTGGGCACAAAATACCCTACCCTACCTAAATCTCCTTGGCATTTACATCCCAGAAGTCTGCCTTTAACTGAAAGTAAAAATTACTGTTCAAAGTTAGAAAGATAAATACACTGAAACCTGACTTCCAGCCTAGACAAAGTTCTAGTATTTGGCTCTTTTATACCTTAGGACTTATGACTGAAGAATAAGAAAATAATAAATTCGCTTTACTGATTAAGTGATTGGAGTGTAGTGAAGCTGGCCATGCTTTCTGCTGTGTAGAACAGTTCATCTTCTGCTCATGGCTTAAAAAAATTTCTGACTATTTTATGGTGGAAAGGGAATATACTGAGAAAGTAAGAGAAAAACAGGGAATCATTTTAATCTAATAGGCTTGTAACAGATATTGGGAGCCAGAGGCCTAATGCATTAAAGTAGAAGAAAAAAGCAGTCAGTACTCCTGTATTAAAAAAACCCCAAACAACCAAAACCAAAAACTTTTACAAATATCAGGCTAGACACTTTTCTGTTCTGTTGGAGTATTTTATGCCATCTGTCTAGACTGTAAGATCTTTAAGGCAAAATGAGATACACAAGTGGCACATGGACCATTGCTAGTACTGTTAATTACTTGGTTTTCACAACATCTGGCACACATTATATAACACATTTTCTTCTGCCTGTTAAAAGCAGATAATATTTATTTACCTGCCTGTCACTAGGGCTTTGAAGAGTCTTATGGAAACCAAAGGAATAAATGAGCCCTGGAGGTGAATTGAAGCTTTTCAGACACTCCAGTCCAGACACAGCCTCTAACTCTGGGTTTTTAAGCAGTGTCTTGCCTCTCACTGGAACAGTTTTCTGATGCTCTCTCCCTGAACATCTGTTGATGGCCACTTTCATAGCCAGAATCCAGGGCCAGACAGAACTCCCCTGTTGCAAATGGCCAGCCTGATGTTCCTAAAATTTCCTCACTACTGTGGGACCCGTTAAGTTTCATGGTGGTGGTTTTATTGTGCCATCAGTGCCACCTCAGTTGGCTGAATGGCAAGAGTCATAAAAGGGGAAGAAAAACATTTTATCTTCTGTTGCCCATTTCCTTGTACTGAGATGAGGAGATATAAAAGAGCCCTTGGAGTATCAGAATTGTAAAGACCTCAGCTGGAAATGGTTGACAGCATTGCCTCCAACAGAACAGGAGAACAGGAATTAAAATGGGACCAAAAAGTTCACTGTGCAGGAATAGCATATACAGAGTTAAGCTTGAAGTGGGTCACATAACAGGAATTTATTCTTTTTTTTCCCCCCTTTCTCATTTTTTCTTCTGGCTTTGAACCATTTCTTTTAAAAATGAGACCTCTTCAGTTAGTCATCATAAATTAGTCATCCACCAGTGTTTGAGGAATTGGCCCTAAGTGAACTAGGCTGGTGTAGTAAAGTATAATTCAGCTCCTGTGTAGCCTTTCTTTGTGAGCAGGGCAAATGAGCTTGGATGTGGTCTCTGTTTCTTTGTGCTTGGATTCCAGCTGCTGTGACTGGGTATGGAGGGCTCCTGCATGGCTGTTCTCTATTAGGACCTCACTGCAGAAAGGAACCTGCTGGTGCTGTGCTTACATCTCTCTGACTGCAGGAAACATCCAGATCCTATCTAGCCATATTTATCTGCATGAAGCTGCAGAAGCTTAAAGTCATCCCACGGTGTTTTAGCATATGCTGAAAAATGAAATACTGTCAAACTCCTACAGTACTTGAAATAGACTTGAAATAGCCTTACAGTTTTGCTCCTTTACACTTTTTCTGTAGGGATCATTCAGGGATTCAAATGCAGTGGGGTACAGAAATAGAGAATGAATCTCTCACTTGTTGAAATGAAAATTAACCTTCTGAACTAAGATGGCTTTCATGCCTACTTTTTGTGTTACATGGAAAGTCCGGAATGAATAATTCAATAAGTGATACCCAAGTTTATAATTTGAAAAGAGAAATGTCTGGAAATTTTCTATGAATGAGATCTTTGTCATTTTTTAAGTCTGATTGCTACCAGCATAGATCTTTGTCATTTTTTAAGCTTGATTGCTACCAGCATAGATGATGGTCTAAAAATATGCTAACTGTTGTTCACACCTATTCAGTGTCGCCAACAAGGAAATTTAATGTTTTGATCAGCAGTATATATCTGCAAAATAACATTCTTGGTTCCAGTTGCAACAAGTAGGAATTTGCCATTAATTTTAAGGTGGCTGAATTTCATTCCTCTGTGTACTGTTAAAACAACTTTATAGATGGGAGAAGTATTGAACATCAGTGCCTTATCATACATAATTATGAAGGCATCCATCCTGATTTGAGGGTGGTGGGTGCTGTCCTACTTGAATTTTGCAGTTAATTACTTTTCCTGTTATGTGTGTATGTGTACTTGATGAGAGTCTTCTCCACAGTCTGGTTTATTACCCCATGATTTTACAATGACTAAGTAGTGATTCAAGGGAGATTGAAATGTTAATTTCCTTTGTTCTCCTATTCTTTAAGAGGCCAGCATAGGTAGGGTGAACACCACTAAAATAATTTTGGATCTAATATTAACTGCACAAGTACAGAATGAGATTCTACCTTCTCATTGAGTTGAAAGAAGAAAAGCCCCCAAGCTAAGGTTTCTAAATCATCATCTTACTCCCACAGATGATAATTTTCAAGTGGCAGATGATTATTTCTGGAATCAAGAATCTTACTTCCTGATGTGTAATTTTTTATTTTTTCTAAGTTGCATTTAAATACTCTTTAGGTATAGATATCACACATAACAAAAAAATGTAATCTCAAATGCCTAGGCTAGAGGTAAACCTGTGAGGAATGTTCTGGATTTTTTCATGTGTGCAATGATTATTTGAAACCATTCTTTTTTGTATCCAAGATGATTTTTAGGCTGTAGCTGTCTTGCTGAATTTCATAATGAAATACTTGTATTTATATTATTATTTATATATATTTATAATACTTGTATTTTCATTATTTCATAATGAAATACTTGTATTTAAAAATAAACCCATTAGTTTTGTTGCTATCACACCAACTTGTATTTCAATATGTGCCAGTCACCTGGCATGGTGACTGCATCTCTGAGCCTTAGGTCTCCATGGAAAATCTTCATATTTTAGATGTCTTTTTTTGTAAAAATATCCAAAATTATGTAGATAATGTCAAGTATTTTTAGGAATGGATCCTAAAAATGTAATACACAGTTATTTAGCTGTTTTATACCTTCTCCCTTAAAAGCCCATGTGGGGCTACTCTCTCTTGTCCTAGGCCCCTGTCTCTACCTTCATACTTCCAGGATAAACTGTGTGCTTTCCAGCTTGGAGTTATTTCTAATTCACAGAGTTGCTCATTTAATTCCAGAAGGCATTCTCTGTGACTAGAGCAAAATATAGGGAAGGGGAAGCATATTTCTCCTTTTTCAAGTAGAAAGAAAAGTTAATTCACTTTCATATTCCTAGTTTAGCTGAGGAACAGCATCTCTTCTATAATGCAGCAGAAGCATTTTCCCAGACCGCTTTAATTCCTGAACATTTAGGATCCAAACTTCTTTTTCCAAAAATCAGTGAAGGCCTGTCAGTGCCTCTACCAGGAACAAGATACTCCCTTGGTGACTGTTCCACTCTATATTGTGGAAATATGACCACCTGCAACAGTGGAAAAGGAGGCACAGAGGAGCAGGCAAGCCAAGGTCACAATGCCCACAGAACTGGTGTCAGGCAGAGACATTCAGCAAACCTGGAAACCTCATGAAGCAGTTCAGTGTAGGGGGATAGAACATAAGTAAATAAAGGTAGTATAGAAAGTAATCTTACCCCTAAGGAGTTGCAGCTGAGCCAATTACTAAGGATTAGAAGCAGGCCTGATTTTAACAGGCCCCAGCTGTAGCCAATCAGAGGAGAGTTATAAAAGAGTGGGTTGGTTGGTTGTGGTGAACTGGAGTCAGTTGGCTGCTGTGAGGACAAGGAAGAGTCAGTGCCTGGAGGAGCTGCCTACAAGAAACATCAAGGAGGTGTGAAACTCTAGCATTAAGGAACCCTTGCAATGTAATGACAATAGAACTCTTGCAATATAATGACAACAGTTCAGTACAATGTACAGGGCCTCCTTTTTTAGTTCTTCCTTCCTCTTGAGTCCTTGTGTTGCCTGAATCTGTATTTTTCAAACATATTCAAGTGATTGAGTCTTGACAAAATTACCAGTTTTGAAGAGGCTGACTTTTGGTTTTCTGACATCTTATGGAACACAGTAGAGAGGTCTCGTCTCAGGTAACTGCAAGATCCCTGTGAGAAACCTGCAAGACAAATTGAAAAAAATAGAAATTTTACGGCATGGCTCACTTAGATTATTTTAGAAAAGAAGTCTGGGTTCAGTTGCCTCACAAAGGGCACCTTGAGTTGTTTCAGGTGCTGTGGGTATTCTGCCTAATGTCTCTGACACTCCAGAAAGGACTGAGTCTCCTACCAGATCTCTCAGTGCTGTGTGGATATCTCAGGCTGTGGTATCTCAGATGGCAGTAGAAGAAAATGTTTTGACAAAAAATTCCAACCCCATTTTATTGCAGTAATAGCAATAATAACAATAATCATGAATATGTTTTTAATACATATATCCTATAGACATGCTTAATAAATTTGTATCTATACAGGTATAACACAGACTTCTATACCTGTAGTTTGCAAAGACAAGCTCTGATACTGAGTTTTGCAGAGTGCCTGGTGCTGACTGGAGGTGGGAGAGCAGAGGTGCAGCAGTTAGTGAGATTAGCAATCCTCTTTGATGTGTAATTGCAGCTGTGTGCTTCGTGCTTTTGTGTGCCCTGCCTCCCGCTGAGGCAGGCGCTGCACACTCAGGAGCTTTGCAAGTGAAAACATAATGTACTTTATTATTCTCCAGAAAGGGGAGGGAGAAACCAAGCAAAAAATAACAAGAAACAAAAGCAAAGTACATTTAGCTTCCCTTCATCATAAAGGAAAAAAAAGAATGCTGCAGGAAAATAGCTTCCATATTTTAGGCATTTGTGAGTCACCCTAAATCTCTTAGGATATTTTAGTAAAAATTATATTAAAAAAGCTTCTATGAAGTAATGAACTCGTAAGTTTTTCTGTGTGACATGTTTCAGTTGCTTTTTTTAATGTTTCTTTTTAACTTCATCAGGGTAAAGAATAAATTATCCACCTGGGAGTGCAAATGTTGTGAAGTGAGCCATGCGGATTGAGAGAGGAAAAAAGACTGGGTAATCTTTTCTGAGGTTGGCTGTGGCATTCTGTAGTTCTACACTAGACTATCAGTAGTAGCAATAAAGGTGTTCACACCTCTGGGAAAGTGGGGGATGGTGGGATAATCCATGGCCAAAGGTCACTGTCCTGCCCTTAAGGACCTTTTTGGCAACTGTAGGGTCTGGGTTTAGGCAGGTGTGGTGGAGATAGAGAATGGGTCAAAATAAAGTAATAGTGTTGTCAAAAACTGTCAACTAGGGAATTGCAACCTTAGAGAAGGTTTTACCAACAGTGCAGGTAAAGGCTTGGAAGATCTGGAATGATAAAAGTCTCCAGTACCCAGCTGTGATTTGAAAGCTTGTGGACACTTTCATATCCATTATAGAATTAAAGTATTACAACTAAAAGCAGCACTAACTGAGCAGTAATTATCTTTTATATGTGTTCTACCTTCAATCCAGAATGACATAAATTGTGTGTTATTACATCATCAGATGTCAATGGGCAGAGCTGCTGAGTGTAAGGAAAGTGAGGATTTTCTGATAGGTGGGGAGGATACAGGTATGTTCACATACTGTCAGCTATGAGCAGCTCTCTTCCTCACAGTTACTCCCTGTCCTCATATTTTGTTTAAATTGGGGAGTTGAATAGGCTGGGTTACTCAGATGTAAGACTCCAGTAGACTTGGGCCACTTGAGGACTGTTTGTTCATTGAACCTACATGTGAACTTAATATTTTAGTTATGTAAAATTGCTAAAAATTGTGGTAATTAAAAAATTACAGAAAAGATTTTTTGATTTTGTTGTTCTGCCATTGCATGAATGGTTAAAGGCAAATTGAATTGATAGCCAAAATGTCTTAGCTTTAAAAATCCTAAAAAATATTTCATGAGCACCATTTCCCCTGCATGTACCCCTCTGTAAAAATGTTCCAGGATGTTATACAAAAGGAAAAGAACTGTATATACAGAGGTTCTTGTTCTGGTCCTTGACCTGGTACTCTCCAACTGCCTGCAGGAAACTGAAGCCACCGTCTCAAAACAGGCCAGTGCTTGATGTGAATCTGATAGTGAAGTTTTATTTTTAACAAAGCTCAATGAAGAGAAGTAGATGAGTTCTGTTTCCTTGTACAAAGTAGTGTGTAATAACCCTTCACATTTTGGTTTTTTTGACATACCAATAATGAAACAATTTCAGGTCTTTCAGGCAATCTTGTCACAGTCCCATCTTGGTTTGAAAGAACACTTCAAATGAAGTTGCACATTAGAAAAAAATCATTTACTCATCTGGTCATAATTTTAATATTCTTGTGCCTTTACTTCTGTTGCATGATGTATAGGTTGTAGAATAGAGAATAAAGGTCACAAAGCTTTGGATTTTTAGGGTGATTTTTTTGTTACTTTTTTCGTGTTTGTTTTTTTAAGGTCTTCTAATTAGGGTATTTTGTAAACACTGCATTGATGTAGAAAGCATTGCATACACATTGTTCCTTGCTTTCTGTAGAGCTTTGGATTCAGAAACAACACAAAATTAGATTTGTAATATATTCATCAAATAGAAAGTCTCCAAGTATAGTTTTAAACATTATGTTTTAATGTTTTGGCTGAAATTCAAATCCTGAAGGGAGAAAAATATTTTTTTGAATAATACTGGTTCATTAGAATAATTTAGGAATTTTTAAGAGGGCTCCCATATGAGGTGCCAGACTGATTCTAAACCTTGCTGAATATCATGTCTCAGAGAATTATGCAAATGCTGGTCAACTGCAGACTGAAGGCTCATGTGTGGAACTTCATGAAATATTAACATCAATAATTTTTTGGAGGAAAAAACAAAATCCAGTCTTTAATTAATGAATCTTTGGAATCGACTTGCAAAACTATCAATGGGATTATTGTAAAACAACTTCTGTTCTCAGATGCCTCCAAGAAATGAGAGTACCTTTCTTCTCAATTCTCAGAAATCCCAAGACAGAGTCCTGTAAAGTCAGTGTAAGATGCTAGCAGGGAAATGCAGGGCTGTTCTTATCTCTGCCTCTGGCTTATCTCTGCACCTTGGACTTTTTATCACATTTAACACATCATGCCTTACAGACATTTCTGTGGAGATTATTCTCCTGCACTTCCTTTCTCAGACCCTCTTATTTTCTCCCATTTCCTCTTTTCTTGTAGATTTTTCTTCTTCATTTGTTGCACAGTGAAGAGTTCACTATTACCTCTGTTCTCCCTCCAGTATTTTCTTCTGAATTTGTACTTTTTACTGTTTCCAATTTTCTAAGTTTCCTCAACCCCCCTTGATTCTCTGTATTTCCATACAGGGGAAACAAGAAAATGAGAATAAAAAAAAAAGGAAAAAACCCCTCTGTAGTAAATGTTGGTAATTCCTTTATGAATTAATAAGTCTCATTCTTGTTTTCATTGTGTATGCTCTAGGCTAATTATTGTTACTAGGGAGAGGTTGGATTCAGCAGACGAACCAGCTCTGGAGTTCAGAGCAGCTTGGTGGAGCAGTGGAAGTTCCTGATTGGTGAATAGTGCTGTGAAATCCCCCATTCCTTTCTCTTCTCCATTATGTGCCTCCTACCTGGTAACTCTCAGTAGCAAAGAATATCCAGCAGAGGATAGGGAATGAGCACAGAGAAGTCTGTAATATGGAAATAAAGTTTACAAAGGAGAAACAGCAAAGACAAAGAAACTTAAACAGAAAAAATAATAGGTATTTGGGCCCTAATTCCCTGCTCAGATACTTCAATTCCATCAAAATCAACAGGCATTGGAGGCCGAGTTAATGAGAGCTGGTGTCTCTATGGCTACAGTGTAGCAAAGGCTTTTGTCTACTCTTAATGGAGAAAAGCACCTATATGAACTCCTGACAGCATCCAGCCTTCAGATTTTTTTCCTTCGTAAATGGATTTGCTGAAGTGCAGTTTCTCCTTGGTGGTTAAAGGAGTGCAACAGATGAACTTCTAGAATCTGAGAGGTTCAGTCTTCTAATGATATTTTTCTTTTTTTTTTTTCCAGACAGAGAAAAATAGTCTTTTGTGTACTTTTTAGGAAGGAAACAGAAGATGAATTCTGGTGTTACTCAGCATGAACACTATTTGTCATATTTCAGAATCATCTCTAATTTTCTTGGCTTCCTCCCCAAATTGCTTTAATCATTAGGCTTTTTCTTAACTACATCTCTGATGTGTGTCATTATTGTGGCTGCCTCTCAACAACTAGCCTAGGGAAAAAAACATCTCACTGGTCTCACAGAGTAGGCAGAGCTGCTTCACAGACACAACAGCAGGATGTATTCTAGGACAGCTGGCTCTGCTGCCAGCCTCAGAAACATCAGGGTGAGTCAGGAGTAATTAGAGCTCAATTACTGGTCAAAATCAAGACCATTCACTCTCAGTTCTTTCAAATAGGTGTAATTTCACAAAAGTAAGTAGAAGCAGATCATTTAACTCTGTGATAAATTTAAACATCTGTCTGCAATGCATTTTGAATCAATACAGAATAGATTTAATTCTTTATCAGCATAGCAGAGCATTGTCCTAATTCTGTCCCTTGTCATTGTGATGCCCATGTAGGGATTTCAAACACAAGAGCCCAACAGGATTTGAACAAAGCCACAAGGTGCTGCACATGGATTGTTTGTCAAGAGATAATTTGTATTGATAGGGACAGCTGAGTTCTTGGTAGCTTTAAAAAACTATCTAGTAGATAAACACTTATGATTTTTATTTCCTGTGGAAAGGGAGTTTTGGGCATCTTAGTAAGAACTGTTAAATCTGATGTGCTTCCAATATCCCTGTGTGACCTGTTTCTCATAACTCTCTTCCATCCTAGAGGAGGCTGCAGCTTCATTCGCAATTCAAATTCCCTGGGCAAATTGTAGAGATAAATCTTGATGTCACAGTCCACTGAATTTTACCTAATATTATTATTTTTCCCTCAAGAACTCCAAGAGACTCTGACTTTCTTCATTGACTTTCATTATGTTTCTCCAGTACATGAATAATTAATGTGGATTACTCTGGACTGTTTAAACTCTTTATTAAAGAAATTACCAAGTGTATATAATAGTGTCTCTTCCATTAGATGAACACAGGTGATTTCAACACTCTAAATTAACATTATGATTCAGAAATGCATGATAAAGGCATGAAGCTCTTTTTCCAAATAGCAATTTTTACTGTTTTCTACATCTATCAGACCTCCATATGGATACAGAGAAATAGACAGATTTAGACCAGTGTTTGGGTCCTGCCTTCCTTTTTTGAAGCTCTTCTGTAAGAGTAGCTCCCACATCCATGGGTGCTGTTGTCCAGAATGGAATTACTTGCCTGCAATAAATTACTCTGAACTAGCCCCTTGCAGTCAGACTTCTTGGAATTATGTATTTCTTTTTTCCTTCCAAGTTGTTTTCACCAAATCCACATTGTAAATTTAACCCAAAAATTGTAACCCAGCTTAAATTAACTGAAATAGAGATGAAGCAAAAAGGAGAGGGATTTTTTTTAAAAAGTCTGAGGAAGGAAAATAGAAGGGATCCTATGTGACAGGCACTTGGCCATACTGCAGCTCTTGGTACAGGCATCTTTGTTGAAATATGCTGTACTTATTTCTAAGTAAAACAGAACATAAAAGCCAATAATAGCAGAGAGGTCCTCTGCAAAAAATGGTTTCTGCCTTTGAAGTCTGCTTAAGATATTGTTGGGAGTGGAATATTACCCAATATAAATATTGGGTAATTGCTTAGTTTGAGGTAATATAAGTGGATGTGAATTGCTGTAAATTCTGGTTATGTTTTTCTAAGCACCAAGAAGATACTCATTAAGAATGTCTGCCAAATAATAAAAAGAAAATTTTGGCACTTGTTAGAGGGAAATGAGAAACATGTCTCTTTTCCTTCCTTTGATTATGGAAATAATGGGAGCTCTCCCAAAACCGAAAACATAACTTTAAAGAACCATTAAAAAAAAAAAAACAACTCTGTCACTGAATCCAGCTTTTAAAGATTGAGTACTTTCAGAGAATAGGACATAAGTTTCTTAACCATGTAAGTGTTTTGGATATTTTTCCTGAAAGAGTTATCTTCCAAAGCACATAACCTCCAGACAGAGCTCCTGTTGCCTCTAGCTAATGGTTCATTACTTCTTTGACCCAGCTTGTCTTAACCCTCACTGTGGAAGACATCTAGAATTATGTTATAATTAGGATTTAGAATTCACTTCTGTACTGCAGTTTTGTAAAACAAGTATGCTGGAATAGACTGGCAGTTAGTGGTGGGCAAAATGAGGTTGATAGATATAATGATGGCAGCAGTTCTTTCACAGAATAAATATCACAGAGGCCTCTGCAGTGCAATGCTTGCTGGCTTGTGTGCAATGATATTGAGGAAGGCAGTGCTGGTAATGTCACACTCTGCTGGATGGAAACTTCAGTGTTATATCTTTTGGCTGTGGATAATACCAGAAGGTTTTGCTGCCAGCAGATTTTGTGGGCAAGGATATTTTACAGGCAATGACAGGTAAAAAAATCAGGCTGCTTGTTGATGTATTTAAACAGTGAAATGGAATTTAGTCTCAATGGTGTTCAGCTTTTAGAATCTCTGCCAGGCACATAAGAAAGTTTTGCTTAGTTGCAGTTGGGATTTCAGTAGGCATTGGGTGATTTTAGTTCCTGCCCAGAAATGAATTTAATTTTAGCTACGGGTGACCAGAAGGTGTTTAATTGCAGTTACTGAAGGCCTGCTCCGACCTTTATGACATTATGTCTGTAGTTTGTGAGTATTTCAATCAACAATTTTTAATTCTGAAGTAACAGATCCTTCACTTTGTATTTTAAATATGCTATTTTTTCCCATTATGGGGCACCAAAATGGCAAAAATCTTTTGTCTGGAGCTCGAGTAAATGTGATGTACTCGAGTAAATCACATTTGATGCCTTCTGCCACAATTAAAGGTAAAAGATTTCAGTCATGATTGTAAGAGATAATATTTGAAATGTTTTAAAATTGTCTATTTATTCTGCAAGAATTGATTCATCTTTTTTTTTACAATATAAATAGTGTTCAGTATAATTAAGTATTAATGGAGTTAATTGTTTGGCAGATTGTATCTGTGCTCCCCATTTTCCTTTGAGAGAATGGCAATCTTGCTAAAGAAATGGAGTTAGTGCAGCAGTGAGAGCATTGTAATTTTTCAGAAGAGATAATGCAAGTTCTTTTAATGTTTACTGTGAAAAAATGACAAAATGGTGAATGAGCCACTTTCTGAGCCCTGAGCAAATGCAAATGCTGTTCTAAAGCTTTCTTAGTGATGGACTTTCAGTGTCTCTTCTCTTCATGACCTGTTATTACTGCTCACATCTTCAATTATTCTTAGTACTGACCTTTTCTCAGTGCTCCCCAGAAGAAAAGGCCTCCATCATTGCAATCATGGCATTAGTAATCAGATAAGCTAATGGTGTTCTCACTACAAAGCAATTCCTTTCCTTAGTGGTGAACATGCTCAGACTACTTACATGCAAAGGAAAAGATCTAATTTTTTCTTCTACATGCAGAGAGGACAAAGTACAGATTTACATAGTGAGAAATAATAATAATAAACACCACAGCATGTCTGTCTATGTTGCCTATTTCATGCACTAATCCATGTTGAAGGGCAAGTGATATAAAGGAGGTAACCGAAGTTCTGCTGTGTAATGTCATTGAGGCTTCGGGGGCAAGTCTTGGCTGTAGGTTTAGTACTGAAATTTTTCCTAAATGAATGAAAACTCTATTCCGTGATGAATTATTCTGGCTAGAGTCATATTTCAACATACAAATCAGTGTGTATGAAAAATGATTGAAAGAAGGGGTAAATCTGAGATGAGGAAGTGTTAGCACCATATGGTAACACTTATGGGAAATCTTGCCTTACTTTACTTTGGAAACTTTTCATGTAAAAGATTGCACAGTCCTGCAGTTAACCACTGCAGGGATTTCTTTTGTCATCTTTACGACTGTTAATTTGGATTAGAGTAAAGCCTGGATTCTTCACCAGGGATGAGTGCTCCTTTGTATGAAGCTTTGTACATGCACATAATTAAAAAAGAAAGGAAAAAACTCTCAAGAGTTTGCAGTATTACAAAAACATCAGTCACATATTAAACTCATAAAAGGTGGAGTGAAGAAAGAAGATCAAAGCTCAGTATATTTTATGCTGACAATATTTTTCTCACTTTCCCTCTTGGGAGAAGGAACCCCTTTAGTATTATGTGCCACTTTAATATTGTTCTTGACCACACTGATTTCCTGTTCTTTCATCACTAAACTATTATCCAAGCAGTAGTTGATAAACTACCACAGGCTCTGAGAGCTTGATAAAATCCCTTTTTCAATGTAGAACATTCTGGATATCCTGAGAACCTGAGGAGACACCAGAATATAACTGAACCTACACCTGCTCTGAAGAGCTCTGAATTTGAAGTAGCAAGACAGAGCAAATTCTGCTCTTCTTTTACCTCTTGTCTCTTAGTTCTCTCCCAGTGACACAGTGGAAGGGAGATAGATGGGGAATGGCTGAATGGGCTGCAAGGGAAGTGGAGGGCTGTGGCATTCACATTCTCTGAAAAAATTCCTTTCCCAGGATTTTTCACCTGAGAAGCCTCAGAGAAAAAGAAAACAATTCTTATCTCATTTGCTTCTCCTGTGTTGTGCTCCTTTGAAATGTGTTTGGAGATTGTTTACCCACAGGTGATTGTTTCATTGGATTCTGGTGTGAGTCATTTTGACTCTTTGGCCAATCAGTGCCAAGCTGTGCCGAGACTCTGGAAAGAGTCACAAGTTTTCATTGTTATCTTTTTAGCATTCAGTAAGTATCCTTTCTATATTCTTTAGTATAGTATTCTTTAATATAATATAGTATAATAAACTAATAAATTAGCCCTTTGAAGACATGGAGTCAGATTCATAATTTTCCTTCCTTCATCGGGGCACCCTGATTTTACAATAGAGGGCACCTGTGGGCATGGTTGGACTGGACTGCCAGAAATAAACACTGATCAGGTGACAGAGCTGCTCACCTGCAGGAGGGAAAGGAGGGGGCACAGTGTAGTGGGGGCAGTGCCTGGGAATGGCATGAACGTGTTTGGGAGGGTCAAGGAGGGGCAGCTGCATCCTGGTGGTGGGATGATGTTTTCTTGGAGAGGAGGAGCTAAAAAAGAAACGCTTCTCAGGAAGAGAATGGAGGAGTTTGGAACAGAAAAAAGGAGCAAAGGAGATGAGAATGAAAGTTTAAAAGGTAGGGCCAAGGAGTATCCTGATTTTTTATCATAGTGAATGCCAAAATGAAACTAAAGTAAGAATGGCAGTTAATCTCTTGATTTTTCACAGGCAATTGGTAAGTTTTGAGTCATGAGTATATCCTTACATTGCATGTGCACATACCTGTGTAACCCCAGGCTTTAGGAAATTGGGATGAAATTTGCTTAAAGCCTGTGATCAGCCTGGTGTACATTTTCCCCAGACGTTCTTGCAATTTTTGATAATTCTAGACTTGTTAAGCACACGTGTGTGGCAGACAGATGAGGATGTGTTGAATAGATCACAGCTTTAGCAGACTGAACAAATTTATCTCTCACCTCTATTAGTGAGCAGAATATTTCTCTCTCTAACAGATGACTTCTCCCATCAGTTTTCTGCAAGAAACCTTGTTTCATTTTTCCTACCAATGTGTTCAGATTATCATTCATTATTGTTGGGCATCATCTTGGTTTCTTTAGTTAAAGCTATCACAGTTGTGTGAATTAAGCACATCTAAAATACAATTATTGGACCATATTTATTAATCCTACTATAGGAAAATACTGTGACTCACTGTTTAGAGTCTTACATAGCTGGGGCTAAAGACCCAAGGAGGCATTGACCTGCCCAGGTGTTTCCTTGTTTTTTACCCTCACCAGCAGTGATGAGCTCACCCTGCAAGGTCTCCTGACCACATCTTGCAGCCAAATGTGAAATAAACAGGTAAATGTGGGGTGCACTTTCATTCTGGACTATTAAAATGTTAAAGACTGCTGGCTTATTTTGATTAAGGGAAGATATACTGGCTGAAGTTGTGATGGGCCAGGGGTTGTTAAGGTCTGCAGATGTAAGGAGACATTGAGTGCTTCCATGAAAGTTGGAGTAAGAGAGTGAAAGGAAAAAGTAGAGGTCCTTCAATAACACAAAAGACTTAAAAGGTTTGTATTTTCCCAATTTCAGAAGAAATGTAGCTGGTTTTGCCTGTTATGTGGCTTTTTGTTTTGATGATTATAAGGCAATTTTTGATAAACAGGGAGTTTATCTATGACCTACTTTTAAATTTTAATTTAGAAAAATGCTTACAGGATTGATGGCATTCTTGGGAGAGGTGTTTAGTTTAGGATCATCATGAGTTGGTTAACAGGGGGAAAGGACAGAGACATAAACATAATATAATCTGTTTGAATCATCAGTCAATGTCACTTTTAAAAAAATATTTTCCTTATAAGAGAATTTTTACAGTTTCTTCTAGATGAAGTTCAAGTGACTTCATCTGCTGCATTGACTGTCCTAACCTTCAGAGGCTCCTTGTATAAGTCAAAACAAACAGTATGTTCCAGTGCAATTTAAACTTTCCTATTTTTTTCTTTAGGAAAGCAGAACTGCTGTATGATGAAGAGAAGGAGATAGCTTTATTAGTGTCTCATGAGAGGAATCAGTTGAAAAAAAGAAACATAAACTTTTAGGTCCTGTACTTGTAGCAGTATTTTGTGATTACGTTTTGCTGCCTTTCTGAGAAACAGCACTGGAGATGTAGAGGGGGAGGAAAGGGAGGCAGAAGAATTTGCAAGGCCCTATGGAATCTCTTTTTGTGACTATTAAATAATATACCATGTAAATATACTGTAGTATATATTATATACAGTATATTAACCTGATTTGTCACTATTGAGATGTGGAGACCATGCAAGTGTTAATAAAGAGTTGAATGTCAATGCAAGTTAGGTAAGAAAACTCTAAATTCTACATTTAACAAGGCAATGCATGCTGGATAATTGTGTGGAGACTGTTATTTCAGGGCTGCTGTGTGAAGTGAGACTGGGGCTTTAGGTTTGGTGTTTGAAAGTAATGTATCAACAGTTTATGTGTACTGGGACATTTTTCGTGGTAGGGAGATTTTTTTGATAGAAAATGCAATGTGATTTTGCTCCCATAAGGCATGAACTGAATTAAATATATTTTGGAGATGATACCACTTCACTTTTCAAAACTGACTTATTACCACCATTACTAATGGTAGGTAGATGGTATTTAAAGTGAAATATGATACTTCTTAGTGTTCCAGCAAATAGCAGGAGATAAATTAGTAGCTAAATTAGCATATTGACTGGTTGGGTGAAATATGCATAACAATCAACTCTAGCAATAAATAACTAGAAACAAAATATTTTTCAAGGCCTTTTGGAGGTCCTTGTCTATTTTAGAGTAATCCTACATGGATATAGTTTACTATGCATTGACTTTTCTAGTTTGCTCTCCAAGACATGGGTTTACAAGTCTGATTGCATCAGATTCCTTGCTGCAGTGAGCATCAAATAAACAACAGTTATTAAAAGAGAAGCTAAAACGTGATAATGCCAGTTTTCTTTTGTGCTTTTCCTGGAAAATTTATTAGTCAATAAAGCAAAATCAGAGTTCTGTAGAGAAGTAGCATGACTGTTCATTTCTTTGTACCTAAGCAGGCTTGTTTTGTTAATTTTCTATCTGTATTTTTCTGCTTCTGAGAATCGCAGTGTATTATTATAGGATGGCCTGTCTCTGGCAGGTGGCTACAGACAGCAGGTGGTTGTAATCCCAGCTCCCAGGTGCTTCAAATCATTGGAGTCAGGTGAACCTGTCACAGTTTTCATGTGCAACTCCACTAGAAACATTCCTGGCTGCAACTTCTCATCTGACACCTTTTGGCTCCACAGCACTGCAGGATGGGAAATGACTACAAAACTGTGTTCCCTCCATCACAGGACAAATTCTGCAGCATTTTGCTGGACACAAATGCTTCAGGTTTCTGGGTGTTTTTTTATCTCTTTTTTTTTAATCTCTCAGGAAAAAAAAAAGAATACTGATTTCCATATAACTTTTTTTTTTTTTTTAGAACAGTTAACTTCAGATTTCTAGAAACAGGAACGCTGAAGCATACATTCCAAGTCTAGTTTATATTGGTGCTTGAAGTCTTTATTTTTTTTTTTTTCTGCAAGAATGCCTTTTTAAAGTGAGCATTGTTATTCTTTTAATTAGACTCTTGTTCTGTGAGCTCTGTGTGGATGTTTTTGGTCACTGCCTCTCATTGTTCTTGTCTGATGCCCTTCATGAGTCAATGTACAGCTCAGGCATCCTCCTGCTCGGCTGGGTCAGTAGCAGGGCTGCAGTCAGGTATCTTCAGTGGGTTTCCAGCCACTATTTCAGGTCAAATGGTTCTTACAGCAGACTTGTCTGGGCCAAAATCATCCACATCTCAAGAATATGTTACAAACCAGAGTTTGTGTCCTGGGGCATGGGTAAAAGGATGAGAGAACTCTTTTATTCATGTGCATATTGTAAATCTGTGAGGTTATGTGTCTTTTCAGGCAGGTGTGGGATGGATGTGAAAGACTGTTTGTTCTCCAGCATGTCTTGAATTCACATAGCTGGGTTTGTCTAACTCAGACCTAGCATGTGCTGCTAAATCCTGCTGAGACACATAGCATATTAGTTCAGGCTTAATGATGTGCTAATACAGTTATCTGCTGAAAGCCTTTTCAGAAATTCCTAAGTCACTCTACCTCACCAAAACTTCTCTTTTAGCAGGATTGGGAGCCAGGTAATTTATGGTCAGAGGGTTCTGAGCCTTTCAGTTCTTTTTCTAAGGACATTTTATATAATCCACTGGACTCCCTGGTGATTAGAGGTGCTGTACTTTGTGCTTTCATGGAGATAGGCATGGCTGGGGAGAGAGGATTTGCTCATTTGTTTGGATCTGGTGTAGTTCCTGCTGATTTCTTGATGCAAGGTGTGGAAAAGTTCAATATTGTTTAATATCATAATTCTGTGGGGCCACGGAGTTTATGAATGATGTTTTTGTTAATTTTTATCTTATTTATAAATAAGATCTTTTCCAGGAAAATGAAAAGTCTTAATTGTGAAAATGTGTTCTTAAGGGCAGTGTTTGTGTCCAACCTACAGCTTCATTCCCCAGATCTGCTCCAGTCCTAGCCCTTTAGCTTTGTCAGAAAATAAAGAAACTACTGGTTGGGTAAACAAAGTGAGTGCCCTTAGCAGTAGCAGGATATTTCACAGTGCCTTTGGACCTGATCCTTATCCCTGTGCCCCAGTGTGGAGTGACCAGAGCAGGGGCACATCTTGCCCGATTCCCGGCTGCCTTCACAACTGTCAGCAGGGACTCATTTTGGCTGAGGATAAAAGCAAAAATAACCATTGTCTCAATGCCTGGTTGGGTGACACCAAGGGAACGGAACAGTTTGGTCGCAAGGGAACAGAATACTTTATCCATGAAGATGTGTACAAGTGAAAGAGCTGGGATTGCCAGCCTGGATGAAGTTTCTAGGGTGAAGAATGGAGCTTGTGTTGTAGGGGCTCATCAAGCAGCAACTTCAGGATCCAATTTCCTGTTTTAAATCAAAAAAATCCAAGGATATTTTTCATGGGCCTATATTGATTTGTCAGCTGTCTGTGTGGTATTAGGGTGTTGGTAGGGGTGGCTTAATTTGGAAGCCTTTCTCCAAGGACTTAGCACTCCTGAAGTCTTAGGCATGGTCAGTGTTGCAGTTACTAAACCCAAGCTTAACCTGAGCAATTTATAGGCAGATTTAAAGGCTTGTCTCATTGCTGTGGCAATACTGTCAGGATGCTCTTGGTTTCTTGGTGTATATTCTTGCAGTGTATTGCAACATTACTGTGCTGTGGTATAATCATGTGCTCAAAATTAAGAGAACATAAAGTCCCTCAAATCACTTAATGACAGAGACATGCATGGGAAAAAACTGAACCTTCAGGAGAGAAATGAGGGGAGGAAAACTTCAAAGGTTATTCTGGACATAGCCAGTTAGTTAGATGTGCTGTCTAATCAGACCTGTTCTGGACTTCCTCTGCTGCCCAGTTTGAACTCCCAAGGCCAACCAAATGTCTGCATTTTTCAGAGCATTAACAGGTCTTCAATGCACTAATTATCCACAGTTTGACACCTGTATTAATTTTTACCTTTCTTTTGTGTTTTTAGGCTGCCTGTTTGAGGATGACCTTTGCAAGTCTTATGAAGTCTGTGTTAATGGTAAGTCTTCCAGGTTTTGTTTACTGCTTGGTCTGCCCTCCACTGTGTAATTGCTACATGTTTGATTCAGCAAACCAAATTCATATGTGAGTGAGAAGGAGGGGAAAAGGAAAGCTACCAGGTATGACTATTATGGTCAGCAGTTAGGAAAAATTTAATAAATTAAAAAAAATTCTCTCAACCCTGAGCAAAACCATTTATGTGACATAGATTTTAATTTAATTAAGCACACTGAAATATGCTAACATTTAATTTGTCTTAATATGGGTGAAAATAACTGTTTTGTTACCTTCAGTTTGTTCCTCTTTTTAGAGGATGATGCTGAGTAATTATCAGTCTCCTCTTCTTCAAAAGATTGTTATTTTATATAATCAGAAAGAAAGTCTCAAAGGAACACTGCAATTGTTGATCATACTGCTTCCTTTTTCTATGATTTTGCTTGAATTATGCAGGAACAGCTTTCTTCTACTGTCCTGCATAATTCATTTTCAATAAGTCCAAAAAGACAACACAACATATGAATGAGGCTAATGGAATAGTACAAAAGATGTTTTCTAATAATAGTTGAAGGTTGGAAATGTGCTATATGAAATGATTTAATTCCCAGTGAAGGACAGAGGATGTTTTGAGAGAGGTGTTTGAAGCAATAACTGCTATAAAATGTGTATTTGTGGTGAAAGGAGGAAGGGAGTAGTTTTTGTAGTGTTATTTGACATAGAAATACATGGCAATATGTATATCTGTAATTAGGGAGGTTAATATTTAAATTAAGTATTGTATGTGAAATTGTTTGTGACATCATATTATAAAGGAGAGGCTTTGTTTTCCATCAAACTCAGAAACAATAGTATGGGTCTATTAATAAATTAAGATATTAATAAGGTTTAGCTAATGAACATTTAGTATGAAATTAGATTAAATTTCCAGTACTGTTTAACATCAGACTAATGCAAATTTATTAGTCTTTTGTATTGGCAATTCCCATGATTGATACCAGAAAGGGCAGGGACAGATTTGTACAGGTTGAATTTTGGTGACTATCAATATTTTCCAGTGCTTAGGCTGGAGTTTTCCACAGTGCAAGCAGATTTAATCAGGTTTAATCATAGGCAACTATTACATGCTGCAGACAATACATAGTGGGGAATTTATGCAACAGATGATAGAAATTTCTGTACTTTAAGGGATCTCTCTATTGAAGACTTTGCTGTTCCTGTAAATGTAACTTCCTAACTTCTTGTTCTACTTGTTTCCTTAAATGAAGAGACAGTTTGTCAAATGCCCATATGACACTCTTTAGCATGCAGAATTAAATGATGGAAGTTGTATCTTTGAATTTACATGGACCTTTTCTGTAGAACTACTCATGTTTTGGCATAACTAACTTAAAGAAATGTCAGTAATGAGTAAGACAGATGATCAATAATATTTTCTAATGTCTGATCTTGTTTTAAAAGAATACTTGCAGGGATTCTGTCCAAGTCTCTAAGGTAACTGTAAAATATTTCAGTCTTGTTTGTCCACTGGGAAAATGTTATGTAGAGTGTGTTTTAAAGGCTCTCCTTGATGCAAGTGAAGATAAACCATTCCTGAGAAAATAAACAGGATCTCTGGGAGATTGTATGTTGAAGTACTAAAAAACCACCAGAATTTTTTTATATGTAGCAGAAAGGAAGTTGGCCTCTTGCTTCTGAGCAATCCTTAACATTTTTTCCTGCCCAAAGTGCTGCTTATTCACCTGTACCTCTGAAATTTTTCAGGAATTCTGATATATTAAAATTTGAGTGCTTTGCTGGGTTGGGAGTTCAGGAGCTGAAGTTTGTGGAGGTCACTGTCTCAGAAGCACAGCGTACTTTGAAAAGCTTTGCCTCCTTTCTTGTCACACAAGTGGGTATTTCTGAAGTACAGTGTGAAAGTGGGTAAGAAGCAGCAGCTGCTTTTGGTAGCATGTGATCTGCAGATCTGCTTGACTCCTGCAGGAAGGCTGATAATTCTGATCTTTTTCTCTGCCTCCAGCAGAGGCAGAGAAAACTGTCCACATTTGCAGAAATAAAGCTAGATTTGCCTACTGAAGACATAAGTCACAGTATTTGCTGTCTCATATCTGTCATCAACTGTAGATTTCAAGTCTATTTCATGCATACTTGTGAAAGCATAACCAAAACACCAATAACTGAGCTATTTCGTAGCTTAAAAAAACCCCTACTCTTCTTCCCTTCTTATTTCATCTGAAGAGATATTTTTACTGAAATATTTTGATAAATTTTCCTTTCCATTAAGAAAAAAAAGGTGTTAAAAGAATGGCTTTTGTATTGTTAAAAGCAATGTAATAGAAAGGTGAGATCTGAGAAAAGCAGCATAGCTGTTTATATCAGAGATAAGGGCTGCTTACATCTGTTTAGGTCACATGCCATTTTTGCAGGGCAAAGGACTTGCTGTAATAATGATTGTTGACTTTTCTGCCACCTTCTCTCATCACATAAAGGTCTCTTTTGGCTTCAGTGATGGGCTCCTGCTTGTGCTTGTTTAATAGCTCCAGCAGCATTCATGCAATATTAATTTATTTCCACAAACCTTTTATCAGTTTTCTGAGCTGCACTGACTCATCAAGTGGTTAAGAAGGAACATATTGTTTCATGTTAATTTTAATGGCATAAGGATAAGCCAGGCAAAGAGACTGAGTTAGTTTTCCTGGACTCTTTCTTTGCAAAGCCAGAACTTTGAGAGGTGAATTGACTTCGATGTAATTTATTTATCTTCTGGTACATCACTGCTTCTTTCTTAGAGCTGGAGGAACTGACATTTTCACCCATCTAAAATGCTTGAAGCTTGAAAGCCTGCAGCTAAAAAGGGTGATGGGAAAGGTGGTGAATATGCCTGTGATCTGCAGTCTCTGATAGAAAGTAACCTGGCATACTATAAGCTTGGAAATTCTTGCCCTCCCCAATAAATTCTGAAAAGCTGTTACAGATAAAACAGGAAGCAAATAACATCTTAATTAAAGAAGATATATAGAAGAATAAGAATATTTATATTATTATAGTTATTAAATTCCAATTAAGTAGGAATAGTATTTGCAGTGATGGTATGTGTAGTGACACAGCTGTGGGTAAAGGGGGTATGACTTTCACACCTTCACATACACTTTGCTGTCTGGGTTAGAAGTTCAAGCAAAAGAGTTTGCCTGTGAGTGTATTTTTTCCTTAACAACTCTACCTAGAATGTGTTTGTATGAAAAGGAAAGAAAAAAACATCAAGAAGGAATTTTTAGAGGATCTCTGAGACAGAAATTCTTTGCTTACCCTTGAACAGTCCTTGTATTTATATACTAAATTTAGTACAGCTGGATAAGCAGGAATATGTCATGTTTTGTTTTGCATTTTAAGTGACAGATAAAGCAGTTCATGTAAAACATCAGCTTGTTTATCTTCCTTGTTGGAAGGTTTAAACAAACTGGCTCCTGTGAACAGCAAAACAGCAAAGACAAGTTCTTATTCTTTCTCATGAAATTGTGCTATTGAATTCTAGCAGCGCCACTGGGAAAGACACCATGTGGTACAGATAAAAGTTGTCCTGTCTTTATTAAACTGTTTGAACTGCTCATTTATAAGGGTGCCATTCTTTCCTTTAGCTTTAATCTCCAGATATTTTGCTTCAGGAAGCAGTTTTGTGCTGTGCCTTATGCGGGCATGGATACCATGATATCTTTGCTCCTATCAACAGCTCCTTTACAAGTCAGGGCAGGTTTATTTACGAAAGAGGCTGTGGCTGCAATCCTCCATCCTGCATGAAATCAGAATGGGGTTCATGCAGACAAGATCAGATAGTGGAAAACATCTCTGTGAGGCCAAGCAAGGGAAGTTAATTAAATGCAGTGGTTGGCGCAGAGTGCGCCGTGGAGCCGAGCCTGGCTCACAAAACCTCCCCTCTCCTCGGAAGACAGCTCTGATGTCTGCAGCAGTGTTTGGAGAAGCCGTGCTGCTGAAAGGCCGGGCAAACAGCTCTGCACAGCTGAATCAATATTGCTTTATGTATGCAAGCTGCACTTGTTAGGAGGAACTTAGGTTAGCACGGTGTGACAGAGGCACCCAGGCATTGCAGTAGGAAATCGTGAGCCTTTCCAAGCCTGGATCTCTGCAGGTAGTTCAGAATATTAATGCATTTTCTTCCTTAGCTACAGAGCTCCTTGAACATTTGGGATATAAGTGATTGCGTGTGCTGGTGATGAGCCATAAACAGTAAACATGTGCTACAGATGATAAGGGAGAGAAGTCAGGATCCCTGAAATGGTTTCTTGAACTTAATGTGTTCTGCTTTGAGGTTTTCCAGACCATTGCCTGGTAGGGTGGGATTGCAGAGGGAGACGCACCTCGGCATTGTTGAGCTAACAGATGTCTGCGGCAACATCTGTGTTGGCAAGGCACTGCTTTCCAAAAGCTATTGAATTTTTGTCAAATGACACTATAAATCTGGGCCTAAGCTTTCTGAGCCCTGTCAGTGAGCATCAGTGCTTGTTATAGCTAAATTCAGACTTCTGAGGAGTAACACTTAGTGGTACCTCTGCATGCACTTGCTGTATTGTCTGTAGAGAATTTATGTGCTTTTCAAGGATGTGGGGATTCTTCACAAATACCTGAAGTTCAAATACCACCTGATGTAATTGCTTACCTGAATTCTGAAGTAAATGTGTGTGTATGGATGTTTGCACTTGGATGTTTTGTTGTTATAAAAACCTGACCAATTATTTAAATATTAGGATTTACTTCAGGTGGTTCTGTACCAGTTCAACGAAATAAGGGGACTTTTTTTGTCTGACACTTAATTTTTTAAAATATGCTTTGAATAAGTAATGTCAGAAGAAGTCACATTCTTGTACTGCTACTCAAGAAGCAGTAAAGTTTAAAATCTGCCATTGTATAGTGGTATTCTGAAAATCCACATCTTCAGAACTATATACACAGTTCATTCAACTGAAATCAAGGCTGAGTTAACACCTAAATATTCCTGAGAATCTGTGCATGTGAAGATGGTGTCTCAGTTATTAGGAATACTTTATATTTTTTAAGGAAATCCACGCACATTTTGAAACAAGTTTGTGGAAATAAACACCAGGATTGAAATTGGCTTAATTTTTTTGTTCCCCACACTTGTTCTTCATCAGGTTGTGTGACAGTTGTGTAATAAGAACAACTACATGAAATGGAGACGGTTTGGGAGGAAGACTCCCAATTTCCCATTAGCCTGTGTTCTCTTGTGTGTTAGCTCTCACTTCCTCTGAGCTATTTGATGTACTGGAGGTGAAAAATTAGCATTTAAGTCTTAAGGTTAAAATGTCAGTGCAGTGGTGACTTCATCTCCTTTACTTTGAAACAGTGTGGTGGGATTTTTTTCCTCATTGAAAAAAGTCTCATCTATCTTCCAAACTCTGTATTTGTGTCTTGTGTTTGTCTCAATGGGGTGCTAAAACAGCTGCCTGTGTGATGGTGGGACAGAAATGCCCAGCGCAATGGAAGAATTAGAAGTGGAGTAGTGATCAAAGGTGAAGTTACTCCTCTTAGGAAAATATGTTTAGTGTGAAAATGCAACTGTGTTATTCACTGTCCCTGCTGTTTGTAAAAACATTTTTTGTGGGGTATTCTTTATGTGGAGAATCTCAGGGTGCAGCTCCTGCAGGGCAGAAGAGCGTTGCTGAGGCTTCACTGACAGTGTGCTGCTCAGCACAGGGGTGAGAGGCAGCCATAAATCTCCCACCAGCCATAGGGAATCCTTTATATTCCCGTGCCCTGTGCTAGTAAATAAGTTTTGGAGCTGCTGAGTGCTGCACAGTGCTATTTCATGTGGACAGACCTGCTTTTGCTCAGAGCTCAGGCAAGAATTCTGCTGTGTTGTCACAAGGAAGCTTTAGTTCTATCTTAGAGTTGTAACTTGTGGTAATGCATTTTCTTGGCTTCCACAGAACCAGGGCAAGCATTGTAAGAAAATGGTTTAACCAGTGTGATTTTGGGAGCATTTTGGTGTTCAATTCAAGAGTTTTAATTATAAGATTCCACCCTCCCCCTGTGCGGACTGGGGGGAGGTGGGATGAGTGTGGTGGAAGGTTTGACATCACTAGAGAATAACCATAGTTATCTAGTATCTCTCTATTCAAAATTATGCATTTGTGGTGATAAGATGGATGGATCTCTAAAATCTAATGTAATGGTCTGATATTAAGTAGGATTAAAATTCTGAAATTTTTGGAGTTGCCTTTTGTCTTTTTTTTTAATATTCAGTATTTCTCTCTGAAATATTTGAGGTGCTATGAAGTCTTCACCTTATGAGATGTGTTAATTAAAAAAATACAACCAAATCTTATTTTTCTGCTGTTTTTTTGGACATGTAGGCATTATATATATAATTTGGGGTAACTCTGAACATGTATGCTAAGCTAGCATGCTAAATGTTCCATGAAAATATATTTGTGTATTAGAGATACTGTTTTTGTCATGTATCTTATCTGTGTGTGTGAACCTTTTTGTTAACACTTTTTGGGTAAACTACATAGCTGCATGTTCAGAGATGTTCCCTAATTCACTATTGTATTACACTAAAAAAAAATTATTTTAACATTTGAGAGGTCATGGAAAAGTACAGCCTGTTTGATAAAGGCATTAGGGAGTCTCAGTAAGGTTTGAGCCTGATGAATGATGAAACACGAGAGCCTGAAAAGGACAGTGTGGTCTTGGAACACCAAGGGATAATGTTCTGGCAATGAGGTGGAAAGCAAATGAATCCTGGTTTGGAGGGACACTGCAGCAGTGTGCCTCTGCTCTAAATCCATCATAGTTTGTCCTCTTCTTGTGTCAAGGGACATTCACGAGCATGGTTTGCTTTATGATGTTTAAGATGTTTGGTTACAGCTTCTGAAAAAATAGAATAACTGTTTTTTTCTTTAGCTCTTCACTTTTACTAAGAGAAAAACAAACCAAAACACCACCAACAAAGAAAAAGCATAATTTTTTTTTATTAACAAAAGGTAGTAATGAACATTGCTAAAAGAGATGTGAAATGAATTGGCAGTGATGGCTACACAACCATATTGTGGTTTTTGGGCAGCCCCAGATTTGAGTGCGACAGGACCTTTTCTCCTGGTGTTAAAGGATACCTTCCACTTAGTATTCCAATTGATTAAAAATATGTCATTCCAAAAATGAAGTGCTTGACAGCTGTTTGCTTATTTTGGGCTTTATCTATTCTCTGTCAGAAGGTGTTTGCCTTTGTCCCCCTAAATATCAGTGACTACATCTCAGTGTAGCAGTGGTTAGTTGGATCAATCAGATTAATTACTGAGGTACTTTGGTAATTAACTGAGGCATTGATAGGAGTGTCTAAAAGAAGACAGCCTAGAAAACTTTGAACCCATCCTCTGCTTGGAAAAATTGTGCTTCTTAAAATTCATGCTTCTTCTCTCTTTCTTTTTGAAAACTTCAGTAATCCTGTTTTATAGCACATAAGCTGAAGACATGAGGTCACGAATCAAATAAATTTCCAAATTTACCAATTTTGCAAGGACAATTATGAATGACTATTCACTCTGCATTTTCTTGAGTGTGTAGGAGGCAAAGCTGTAGATTTCTTAAGTATATTCTGAATAACATTCTTCTGGATGATTCTTCACAATAACAAGCTTTGCTGTGCAGAAGATCCCTTTTATTTTTTCCCATTTTTCTGTCCTTTTTTTCTTCAAGTGTTCTTCTAAAATTCTTCCCTGTTTGCTGTACAAATTCTGCATCACCTGACTGCTGTTGCATTACAATAATAATTTAGTGAACATCATTTTGTTTCTGACCTCACAGCATTTGACAAGCAGTAATAATCTTTTGACTCTCAACCTGCCTTTAGACAGTAAACATAATAGGAAAAAAATATTTATGGTTTTCAGGGGGAGGATGTTGTGGTCCTGGCTAAGAAGCTTCTCAGAGACTATGGGAGAAATGAGTAGAAAATTTACTACGTGGTTCACATGAAAGTGTATCAACTGCAGCAGAGCAAAAGTGATGAGTCTGCATGAAATAGGGATTTGTTTTGTCTCAAGACAGCTTGTGTGTGAAAAATATATGCAGTAATTATTGGCATCCATTTTGTCAAGTAAGAGGCCAAGGAGGAAGGTATTCCTTTATAATATTCTAAAGGAGCTACACATTTATGCACATGGAAATCATAAATGTATAATATACAAATTTTCCTTTTTCTTTTTTTAATATTTAAAAATAAATAATGTAGAAGTTTTCCCCCAGGTTGTGTACCTACTATTAGAGTTCCTGATCTGGATTGATTCTTCCAAAGGGAATTAGAAAATATATCCTCTCTTTATTCTAGTGTTTAGAACAAATGCTTTGTAATAAAGAACTGTGAGAGGCTTTTATTATTATATGTCCTCATTCAATAAACAAGAACAATCTGAAAGTGAACTAATTATGGTGCTGTTGATTAACAGGTAAAGACCTGTTAATGAAAAGTCATCCTGCATTATATGACATTCCAAGCCTTTAATTTAAACAGAGTTTTCCTTCATTCCCTCCAACCCCATGGCAACAGCAACAAAAGTTGCTCTAGAGGTAGACAGAACAATAAATATATTTTATGGTCCCAAACTATTTATTGTAATTTGGTCTTTACTGAAATAGCTTTGGCTGCTGCTCTGCAAAAATTGAGAATATTTGGTAGCTTTTGCTGCTGTGTCAGCATGTTCCTCTAGTGCCCTGTGGTAGGATCAGTGTGATTTAAGGCTGGTAACTGCAGTGGATGTTGAGGCTGAGTAAGGGAATACAGCATTTCATGTTTGGACTCGTAACTCTTCAAGGTACAATGGAAAATGCTTTTAATGTAATGCACTAAACATTTGTGTTAGTAATGAATTTGCAATATTATGGTAAGGTTTAAAATGTGTACCTAATTAATTCTATTTAATGGAAACTCTTTTAAGATTGTATTTAGACTTTTGACTGCATTATATCAATGAGTCTTCCAGAGAAAAGGTTGTACTATAGTTTTTTTCCTGGAAGTAACAGGACAGGTATGATATTGAACAGCTGCCCAATGTGCAATTTTTCAATGGCAAAAATGTCTATTTTTGGTCCTCTCTGTCTGTTATTGAGCTGCAATTGATTTTTTCTCTATCATAAACTCTATAGTAGATGAGAAAGAGGTGTATTACCCAACCAGAAACTATAATGGGCTGGTGGGGAAAAATAAATTGAGGGGAGTTGAAAACTATTGAGACCTTCCTTCAGATTTTTGTCTTTGTCCTGTAGTCCTCCCTCTTTACTCCACATTATGCTGCTGCATCTCTATTTCTGTGGGGTTAAGATAGGGAAGGTACTGGGGGACAGAATTTTTAGATGGCAAGACTGCTAACAGTTTCATAGGTTATTGAACACTTAAAGAAAGCAATCTGCAATACCCAGTCACAGTGGAAGCAGTTTAAATGGCTTTTGTATTTCCAAAATTAAATCCATTTGTTTTCTTTGGATGAGGAGTGGTTTTTCAAAGTGGCAGTGTTTTTGTTTTTAAATTTTAATTAATTTTCAAGCTTTAAGTGGCAAACTTGACAGCTTTTTGTTTACTGTGACTTAAAAAATCCCCAAAACTTTCCAAATTATAAATATCCTGTTAGTCTTCTGATTTAATCTCTCTTTCTAGGATGTTGTTTCACTTCCAAGTTAGAGATGTGTGGATTTACTAGATTTTTACAATAATTAAGACTTCCTACTCTGCTGACAACTTGCCTTCATGTTAGTGGAATTTTGGTGATGGCTTAAGCTGAGTAATTTAATGGAACAAACTGTTCTTTCACTGACAGTACCTGTTAGAAAAGTCTTCTCTCTATTTTTACCTGTAATTTTGATTGATGTGTTTGGTGAATGATTGCTTTAGAAATATTTAACTTTTAAACTCTTTCACTTCTTTTTTCCTTACTTAAAAATTTCTGTGAATACTAGTTGGACAAAAATGGATCAATATACAGTTAAGAAATACCAGTCCTATTCCATGTCTCAAATTCTTTTTTATTAATTTCAATTCTGTTATGGTAAATCTAACTTTATATGTCAAACTTCCACAGTGTTTTTGTTACAAATGTTTGAAGTTGTCTAAGATTTTTTTTTCTCCATTGTCTTTCTGGTCCTGCAGTTAGAGATCCCCACCCAAACCCTTGAGGCAGAAATTATTTTAACTGAAGAAATGAAGAGCTCTGAAAGAAGTTTGGGCAGAAAAGGATCCCTCTTTCCCCACTGTTTTTCTCAGTGGCAAAGGATTGATGGATGTGCTTAATGTTGCAGTACAAATTATCAATGCATGTTCTCTAAGATGATAATCAGGCAGTTAGTGCCCATTTCATGTCTCTGGATCCACTGCATTCCCAATTAGAAGTCAGGCCTTCTCTCTGGGCTTTATTTCAAACATCTCAAGAGATTTATACTAGCCTCAAAATTTTGGTTATTCCCCTCCCAGAAATAAGACCATTGATTAAAATGATTTTGTTATTCTGTGAAATATTACCCTTCACATAGGATGCCAAAAAAGATTTACTTGTCTCAATGTATTTTGTTGGCATGGTAATTGAAAATAAGTTATGACTGGCATAGAGGTTAATGGCATATTTTAGAAGGCAAGAAAGTTGAGGCTTAAAAAGTGCTATTTCATCTCAAAAATCTGTGGGAAGAATCAGTCTAACAGAAAGAATTCTTTTTCAATCCCCAAGCATCTCTTTGCCAACACAGTAACTAATTCTTGTATTCTGAGAGGCCATACTGTGTTGGCCTGGGCTGGAGTTAAATTTCATCCCAGTAGCTGGTATGGATCTGTGCTGGAATCAGTGTTGGTAATTCAGGGATGCTCTCAGTGCTGGTGAGCAGGGCTTGCACAGTATCAGTGCTCCTCCTGCTCCTCATACAACCCCACAGGGAGGAGTCTGGGAGGGGCCCCAGGCATGTCCCACACCCCACAGTGTCATAACCTGGGAGTTGCTGCTCAGGTGCTGCCTGGACATCAGTTGGTTGGTGGTGACAGAGTGTTTCCATTTGCATCATTGGTCTTTCTTGGGTTTAATTCTCTTGGTTTTATATTTTTTCTTTATTACCATTTATTATTATTATTTTATTTCAATTATTTAGATGTTCTTATCTCAAGGGTTAAGACTCAAGGGTCTCAACCAAGGAGTTTTCTTGCTTATACCCTACTGATTCTCTCCCCCCCCATCTTGTTGTGAAAAGCAGCTGTTTGGTGCTTTAGTTCTGGCTGGGTTAAAGCATGACATGGATTCACAGGGCTGCAATGGCTTGTGAAGTTAATGTTGTGGTTCCTTCCTGCTTTGCTTAGACAAGATTCCTACAAATGATGCAGATCAGTTGGCTCAAATAATTCCTTATGATTTCTCCCCAGTTATGGGGAGAATGACTTCATTAGATCATCATAGACCAAAGGAAATGACAGTTCAGAATTCTAGGGCTAAAGGGGTTTTCATCATGCATTTCATTCATGTACAGTAGTACAGGAATAAATATTTTCCTTTTTTTAACTTGAGTGTCTCCACAGTAGATGTAAAGGGGAAATGGGCATTTGTTAATTAAGCTGCACTAATTGCAAATTTCAGTGCCACTGCAAGCTGCCTTCTTAGGAACCATGACAATGACATTAAGCATTTGCTAAACAAAATCCATTCCTGTATGTCATGCAGTTCACATCCTGATTGCTATTTAAAAGTTGTTGGCACAGATAGAAGATGTTCTATTAAAAACAAGAAATAAACAGAATTTTCTTCATCCAAAGAAAATATGGCTATTTTCAGAAGTAGAATTTTTAGGTGGAAAAACAAGTGGAGGCATAAATAGTTTTATTCTCACCTTTTCTTGCCTAATTGTTTAAATCTGAACCTGCTTCTTTAAGCAAAGAAATACTTTCTCATCACACAAAAATAAAATATGATCCCTGGCCAAAAAGAAATCCTACAAGGAGCCCTTTATAGACATCTCCTGTAGGACGTTGGAGACCATGGTTTTGTGTCTCTCTCTGTCTCACAGAGGTGGAAGAGTCAGTTCTTGCTCCTAGAACAGAGATCTAGAATAATCTCTGCTCTCCCCATAGCAGCTGGTCATCTTGCAGGGGTATAGAGAGAAATTTATGCATCCTGGAAAAAAGCAGGAGAGTCTTTAATCCAAGTGAGTATCCCAAAGTTTATGCAACAGTGTATCAATACACACACTACAGAGAAAGCTTTTGGATTAAAAAAAAAATCTGTATATAATACCAAATTCTCTGAGATTGAAAATTGCACTCAAGTAGTCAGCTATGAAAAACCTCTTGTTTTCAAAGTTCTGCAAAACTTGGTCTCATCTCAATTCATGTCCCCTAGACTGTTCTTAATGTTGTTTGAGCTATGCAGGAATTGCTCTGCAGTCTGAGAGCCCCAAGCTGACTCTTGTGCTGGAAAATAATGCATGTTACAGCTATATAATCAATGACGTAGTCCAAAATCACCCCATTAAAGGAGAAAAAAAGTGCAAACAATGTGAGAAACTCATATATCTGTATAGATAGACGATTATGATGATATGTGAGGTTTTCTTGGTGGAAAATACAAATTAATGCAGGTAATTTATTTTAAAAAGCATTATCCTTTGCTAGACAAGGAGATTTTGTAAGCAGTCTAACATACTTGCAGAGGAGCAGAGCCATATGTCACTGCAGAAGGTTTGTCCTTTGGCTTCAGTAAAATGAGAATGTGAAGGATTTTATTACTTTGGGTGTTAATACAGGTCATAATCAAGGTGAAACCGAATTATCTACAATATCAATGTGTGAGATACTGCAACTCAAGTGGCAGCAATTTTATGGGGGAACAGACTGATTTATTTCTGCTTGTTTACTGCCTGTGCCTGTGATCTGTGCTGTCTGGCAGGGCTGGGTCTGTGCTCTGCACAGGTCTAAGCTTTGTGTGCCCAGAGCTGACTCTCCCCCATCTCACACTGCTGCACTTGAAATAACTCTGAAAATATTGATTAGTGGTAGTTTTTATGGAATGTGGAAAATAATCTGGGTGAGACTTAAAATTAAATCTTTCGCTGTTGGCAATATCTGAATCAACTTTAGACTCATCTGAAGACTTCAGCTCATTCTCTCAAGGCTGGGAAGGGGGTGATGAGATGTTCTGGCTTCAGTTGTCCTTGCAGCAGATTTGGCACTGGGGACAGGGGCAGCAGAAGTTGTGGTTTGCTCACCTGGGTCACAGTGAGCTCTGTCCCCCAGAGCTCCTCAGTCCTGTTGTTCTGCACCTGACCATGCTGTCCTGGCCTTATCAGAGCAGAGTCTGACTGTGACCTGGCACCTTTTCTCCTTGCCAGAGCCTGGGATCCTCTCTGTGAGCAGTACTTGCTACTTGAGGAAAGAGAAGACAATTAATTTTGCAAATCAAGTGTGGGGATGCTGAAAAGATCCTGAATGGGGGAGAAGTAGTTCTTTAGATTGTGGAGGGAGCCTGGAGGCATGCACAGGATGGAGGAAGAGAGGAGGGAATGCCAAAGGTCATAAAAGTCAGGGGAAACCTTGGCTTTCTCCAAGCCTCTTTGCCATGTGCATCTTCACCCTTCCTGCCCAGGGTGTCACCAACAATGAAATTTAGTTTTGCCTCCATAGCTGAGGAAATCTGAAGCACTGAAAGGAGCTCAGAGTTGGGTGAGGAGATGTGAAAAGGACACCGATGGAGAAAGCCTGATGGTGGAGCAGGGAGGTGGAAGTAACTTTTATTTTTGCTTCATCAAGACTGGCATAAAGAAGCTGTTTCTGTTGGGTTCTCAGATAAATCTACCTGCTGGCTTCTGCAGCAACCAGGTGGGTCAAAAGCACAGAAATTGTTTAGCATACTAGATCTCTACAGGTAAATTTTGGACACTGTTTGCAATGACACTCCCTTATACTCTGCTTCCATTCTGAAATCTGTGGGGTTGATTGCTAACCCAAACTAAAATTAATTTCAGATATTTGTTCCTGAAGTTCAGAGGAGCCCTCCACAGATCTTACTGTATTAGTTCTTGACTTCTGAGTCAGGTGTCAGGGTATATGAGTAGCTTAGGCATTTCTAAAAGCTTATATGGACCAGAAAGATAAATAATGTTTGGTACAATTATAACTCACCAGCAATTCTCAAGAAAAAACTGTAAAAAATGGAACCTAATGAGGAGTTTTGTATATATTCAGAAATAAGATCTACATATCTTTTTCTGTAAACAGCCTTTAACCCTTATTTTATGTTTAAATTAATCCATAATTTTTTATCATTTTAAAATATACCAAGTATTTTATTTTCATCTTTTTACAGGAGTGTTTACTTTTAAAGTAGGAAGCTTGCATTTTATGGGGGAAAAGTAAAAGGCACTTGGGAAAAATAATTTATAGAGTTGGTCCCTAATTTTATTCCATGAGCCACTGTTTGCGCATTTGGATCAAGGATGCTTATGTAAGCAAAGAGCCAAAAGTCTTGGGAGAAGTGGATGAGCTTCAGGGCCAGAAAACTGGAAGAAAATCCAAGATAGACACATAATGAGAAGAATGTTTCTTTTCCTGAATATTTTGTATCCTTTTGAAGTCTTATTTTGAGACAATAAGAAGTATGAAAAAATAGGAAATTAAAATTTTGTCTAAAGTGAGAGCTTAAGCAAGAACATGTCAGAAAAGGCTGTAGCATCCAGCCCTTGCATGGACATCCCTCTTGTCCTGTAGGTGTTGTGGGAGGTCAGCTTGGTTTTTTTGCTTGGTTTTTTTCCCTAGTCAGTTAAAAAACTAAAATTATGTTATGAGCTGATGTGGCTGTTTGTTTTTTAATGACTTCTACCTGATTTGTGGGAGTTGAGAGTCTGTCACCAGTGCTGGGTGAAGGCAGTAGCAGGCACAGTGGGTTCATTTTCTGTCTGCCTCTGTCAATCCCCACTCCTGTTCAGGCAGGTTTAGTCTGTTCTCATTGCTTGCTTTGGCAATGGTTCAACAGCAGCTGGGTGAATAAGGTAAGCTCTCAATCCCATCAGCATCTCTGCCTGATGCCTGTGTGAGGTTGCCAGGTTGGGCTGAAGGGCGCAAGCAGGGCACAGCTGGGAGCAGGAGAGGCTCCAGTGACAGCCCCACAGTGTCAGGACAGGAATTACTGCAAAGAGAAGCAAAACCAGCAGCATAACCTGTGAATCTGCAGAAAAACCCCATTACTTCAGCAGCAATGTGTTCTGTCAGGGGTTGTGCCAATGTGGAGGGGTGCCATAAAGGCAGCTCCATTGATGCTGTGGGAAATCCTGGATGAAGGGATACAGCCAGATGCCAAGTTCTGCTCCAGAACTACCTAATGGCCTTCCTGGCATGTCCATCATTATTTCAGTGGCAGACAATGGGGAACTGGTAAGAAAGGAAGTTGCAAAGGTGAATTCACTGTTCCAAAAAGTTTTACTCTCTTAAAAATGCTTGCTTTAAGATCAGCTTGATCTTCAAAAGTATCTTTTAGTACTGAATTTCTAATCCTTGATCTGTGTTCTCTTTTTGTTCCTGTGACATAAGTGTATTAGCAGATGTAGTGGCATTCTGTGTGATAGAAAGGAAATGCAAAGAAATTTTTATGCTTAAGATTACCCTGAGAGCCAGAAATGCTGGTTAATCTGTCATCTATTCAGCCATGTATCTTTCCCATTACAATTAGTTGTCAGAGAATGGAAGTGAATTGGTGAAATTGGTGTTCAGTAGCGAGGTGTAATGACATAATGGACTGTGGGAATCTGATTAATTCAGATGTGGTTTTGGTAATAGGCAGTATAGGTAGCAAAGAATTTCACAGCTGCAGAATATTCAGGTAATTTGATAGAGCTGGCAGATAACAAAGAAAAGAAAGAATAAATTCACCAGTACTTAGGCAATTCAAGATGGCAGAGTTTTACAATATTTGTGTGGACATCTGCAACTTTGCTATTTAGAATGATTCAGCATCAGTTGCAAGGGGGAGCAGTGACTAATACTGTGTTTGTTCAAAAGTATTTGGTTTCTCTTTGTAGGGTGTAAGGTCACTGGTATATCAGGAAAAATTTGTAATTTTTAATGTCTTAGAAATAACTTGTTGAAATGTGATTTTTATTATTTTTTGGTGTGTGTCATGCTATCAGTATTACAATAATGTTTATGTGTACTTGTAAGCAAAATAAACATGGACAAATGTGATGTGCAAAAAGTCAAAGAAAGTTGGCGTTGAGATGTTCTCTGACTAAACAAAAGAGAAGTTACTGCTATGTTTGTGTCATCCATGTCTGTGATATAGTTACTACAGGTTTTGAAAACTCACATATTTAAAAGAAGTTGTTACCTGGGCAGGATATTGTGGTCTTGGGCATGGCCTCACAATTCTTGGCAAATCCACCTTCATGGCACCACAATTCTTTCAAATCTACCTTATTTGTTCTGTTGTGGCCAGGATAATCCTAAACTTTGTTTGAGAGTCCTGGCTGCAGAAATCCTATTTTTGCTCTGGGGAATGTCCTTTTCCTCTCCTCACCCAACAAAGACCCAGATTTGCAGCCCATCTCTGGCTACAGGAGTATGATTGCCAGGTGGGCCAGAATTTGTGTTGGGGGTCATGGAGGCCTGGAACTGGCAAGTCAAGTTCCTCTGGGTTGTGCCTGGTGCTGGGAGGTGTCTCCTGGCTGCAGGTGATCCTGCCAGGCTGGTGATGGGGCTTTGGGAAATCTCCTGGGGCTGGAGATGAGCCCACAGCATGAGTCTGTTGTAACCATGTTAAGAACAGAGAAAAGGGGGTACTTCTCATAGTTATTTTTTTTTTCTCAACAGCAAACTGAAAACTATCAAATATACTTTTTCTGAAGGTACCTTGGGAGCATAATTGGGACCATAACTTTATCATGTTGATAGTATTGTGGGAATCCACAAAATTAGAGGGTTTTGGGAAAGCTGCAGAATTTCTGTTTTTAGGGGACAGTTCTGACCCTTCTTTCCCTCTCCCATACACACACAGGTTTATTCTGCTGTAATAATCACAGATGCAGAATTAAGGACCTGTTTTCAGAGAGTCCAGGGAGATGCAGTGCTCGCCTCCAAGAGGACGGCTTTAACACACTAATTAATTTCTAAAGGAAAAAATACATCAGTGTTCAGCATCCAGAAAATGTATATCTAAAATTACTTATTTTCTAACAATTGTGTACATAATATAATGGTTATCTTGTATGAGATGAGAATATTGTCTGGGGAGCAGCAGCAGAGCTGCCCTGTTTGCTTTGCAGTTCTCTGACCTGCTTATTAGAGGACATTCTTATTAAACAGATGAATTTATATGAGAGGTGTTTAGGGGGGCTGTTGTTGTTAAGGGTCTGTCAGCACTTTTCTTTGCAAGGTGTTACAAATATATGCAAACTGTGTTTTAAGTAGCTACTCATCCTTGGTCAGTAATAGGCAGAGTAAAGCCTTATATGATCAAAAGTGTATGGTTTATTTGCTCTTTTGTATGAGAAATAGTTGCAAATAAAAGTAGGGAAAACTGAAAAAATTAATCAATAATTTTACAGTTTTTAATATTTTTTTCTGGGTAGTACTAGAGGGGAAATGAAATGTTTCAGCAAAATGTGATGTTTTGCACTATAATTATTTAGTGGGGTTTTATTTCCCAGTTTTTCATTATAAGAGGACTACTTTTACTGAAAAGGAATTTGTGTAGCAGTACTGTTGTCTTGAAAAAAACTCCAATAATTTATTTTAAGAGAAAATTCCTCACACGAAATTTAAAATAGCTAACAGTATGTTCTCCCCCAGAATGAACTGTTCTCTCCTCCTGTTCCCTTTCATTAGTCCCTCCTTGAGCACTGACCTTTTACTTTCTGCATTAGTGCAGCTCTGGCTCCTCACCAGCCTCTCCCTGCTGGGCAGGGACCCCTCAGCAGCAAGAGCAGCAGGAATGCAGGAGCCACAGCCCAGGATCCAAATGTGCCCTGGGAATGTCACTGAAGGGTGGCATGGGTAGGGCTGATTCAATGGCACAATTCATAGTCTGGGCCCTTCTGATAAATCCTGAAACCGCACAAGGAAAGGGAAAATTGAAACTCAAGTTTTGAAAACACAGCAAAGCAGCCACCTCTCCCCACAACCCATCTTGGTTCAGTTATTTAAGAAAGACTTGATTACTTCTGTTGTTTGGGGGGAGTGGGTAGGGTTTGGTTTTTTTGTTCATTTGTTTGGGTTTTGGTTTTTTTAATAGAAAAACAACCTAGAAGAAGGCTGTGAAGCTGAGTTCTTAAAATTAAGATTGTTACAGCATAAGAGCAGAATAACTGGCCTTTAAGCATTCAAGGTAGCTGGAGCAAGCAGTACCTGGTAAATCTTTTCATTGTGCAGCCAAGGGAGCCTCCCAGAAAGGCTTGTCCACCTTAGGAAGGCTGTAGATAGCTTCATCTTAGTACTGATGTGTTACTTATTGAGAATTCAGCACCAATAGGTGTAAATTACTTTGATGTAACATTTTACTGACCCTGCTTATATCATAGATGAGCAGATGGTATGGAAAAATATTTTGTACCTGTGCCAGAGAAAGGCAGTGAGACTGAAAAGTAAACCTTAGGCTGAGAGGCACAATGAGCTCAGTGGGAGCATCTCTGGATGAGCTGACTGGAGAGCAGCCCAGGCATGGGGGCTCTGCAGCCTCTGCTCAGGAGCTGCAAATCCTGCACAGGGCACCTGCTTGCAGGCAGGGAACTGCCTTGCCAAAAGGGTTGGTGTAAGAGCCTAAATGAGAGATGTGGGACTCCAGGGGCTCTCCAAAATGCAGTTTATTCCACCCAAGAGGTTACAGCAGGCCAGGGTCGTGGGTGACAGAGCCTGTGCCTACAGCTGTCAGCTCCAGCTGCAGGCAGGCCCGGAGACCCTTTGGCCTTGGTTACATTGCATTATATACTTTCCTTTGCTGAGCATCCTAATACAGCAGAACCAATCTATTCCTTAACTTTTATCTATAGCCTCTCATTACTACTATAATTACCATATTCATGTTACTTTTCTCCAATCACTAAAAGTTAGTACATCACAGTTTAAACTAGAAGTTGTTTTTCAGTTTTCTTGCAGTGGAAAATTCTGAGACCTTTTTTCTACTTGCAACTTTGCTGACTTGTTTGCCTGTGCTATCTTTCTGCTTGGTAAAAACCTCTTGTTTGAGGTGGGATTATCCTTTGCTCTAAGCCATAAAACCCCTTCTAACTAACACACCCTTTGGCTACTTGGTTATCCAGTAGGACTGGCTCAGCAATTCTTTTCTTCTATATCAAAACTTGCTTCCATCTCTATTCCTTCATCAGACACTACATTTAAAAATCTTTCTGCTAAGCATACATGTGTGATATTTTCTTGTCAAACTTTCATCCTTCCCAACAGGTTGGAAAAGTGACAGTGAGCTCTGGCTGATTTGTACTGGTGTGAGGAGGCTGTTCATGAACACCCCAGCAGCCACAAGTGCCAAAGGAAGGGTGGATTCAGAAGGGTCATTTTGGGCTTGTTCCTTTTTTACCACTGCTTTCCTTTTATCTTTATTTAGCTATGTTTGGGAAAGCCAGAGTGAGAGTGGGGAAACTTTGTTCTTCTTGGTGTCCTGATGTGGTAACTGGGTTTTCAGGTTTTGTGGTGAGGATTCCAATTGGTGTTTTTTGTTGGCAGTGGAACATTGCAGAGATCAAATGCCACTGTCTAACTAGCAGCCAGGTGGTAGGAGAGCACAAACAGAATATAGAAATGAGTAGTTTAATCCATATTAGCACAAGTGTGAAATGGGACAGGTTTCTACAGCTGGGGGTGTGTTCTGTACTTCCAGATGTGTTTATCAAAAACTTGTTCAGGTGTGTGTCAGCACAAAGTTATACCAAGTATGTGTCATATAAATCAGCAGAAATGGAGTGTGTAACAACCATTAGAGACCCAGCTCAAACCACACAGGAGAATATTTACTGCTGAGGTTATTGGAATTGGAAGCTCTGCTTACACAGGTTCATTTATGGCTCTGTCTTGCACTCTATCTTAGATCCTATAGTGGAAATCCACAAGGAAATACAAGTTTTGAATTCACAAAAGTTTTATTCAGCAAGAAATCAGTGACCCACCCTCTACAGCTACATTGAAATAAATGGGGGAAAACTTTGAATGAGGGAATAGTTTTAGGAGATAAAATAGTGTTTCATAACACATAGGTACAAAGCACTGGCTTAAGGAATATGAAATATATAAGTTTTAAATTTTTTTCAGTGTTTGATATAGCATGTAGAATCTTTAGGTGTAATTTTTGTGTTTCTGAGAGATACTTTGAAGAGCAACAGCAGTCATATTAACTTCTGTATAGTAAATGCTTTAATTTGCAATGCTTGCTCTGTTAGTGAGACACTTGAAGTAAATGTAAATGCCTCCTGGGGCATTTCCACCTTCCAATTCTCATGCATGGGACTATTGTATTGCATAGGAAGAAGAAAACTGTAGAGCAGAAGTGAGGAGGTAGGTTGTATTTCTAGCATATATAATGTATCTTTATGAAGTTTGGTAAATACCTTAAATGAAGAAAAATATCTTTGATCAATCCATCTGAAACCATTCATTTTAATTTAAAATGAGAGAAGCAGTTGTGCCAAGCAGTCAGCTATTTTTTGTGACAAATTCAAGTGTTCATTTGTTTTGTTTTGTGCTTTTTTCTCAACAGGAAAGCTAGAGTAATGATTTCAACATAAGCATGTAAATTATTAACTCCCTGTCCATTTTACTTTGTAAATTGCACCAATATTGAGCTGAGGAAACCATGCACAGTGCTGTCTGAGGGGGAAAGTCTTCTGTGGAAGACATTTCACAAAATTAAGCGCTTTGCCTGAATTCTGTGAATGCTGTGCTACATTCATTAATTCCAGACTTTCCTTTAAATTTGCTACTTATCTTTGCAAAGTTAGCACACCAAATTTTGTCAACAACGGACAAAAACTTTTGTTTAATTTGTCTTCTAGCAAAATGAAGGTCTTGAAACTGGATCCTGTGCAGCTGCATGGTGCTGTTGATGTACTTGCCGTAAGCAGCTCTCCTCAGAGGTGAATTTTAGGGTGCAATTCACATCTGGGATGATTCTTATCTCTTCCTTCCCAACCATGAGCACCTGTAATCTCCTTCAGTCAGACCTTTCTTCTCTGATTTTAGGGTCCTTTGGGATTCAGTCAGTTTGCCTGGATAAGGACCATGCCTGCATATTTCTGTGAGGGAGGGTGACAGGAGTCCTCAAAAGGCTCTTTGGGGAACAGGAGACAAACCCTGTGTGTCCTGCCTGCAGTTTTCCCTTACCTTTGAGGCCAAGCATCTTCCTTATTAGCTCAGCTCCAGAACTAGAATTATTTTTCCATGCTTTGTGGGCATTTCAGTTTGGCTCTCACTGCAGAGGTCTGAGCCATGGCCTCTGCTCCTTCTCTTCTGCAACCTCATTTGAAATAATGGAGTTTAATGAACTTGTCGTCTGCATTGTGGTTCGTGTGCTGCTATGGGAAGTGTGGGGTTTGAAATGCTCAATTTTTCCACATTAAAAACTAAATAGTATAAATGAATAGAAGGTCAAAATCAAATTAATTCTGTTTTGGTTTTTTTTCAGAGGAGGTAATTAAGAGAGACTTGAGCAATAAATCAAGTTCTTACTATCTTTTATTGAATGTGTTTGAGTCAGCAACCTAAAACACAATTGGGATCACGGAAAAGCTCTCCATTGTCTGTAACAATAACATATTTTGGCTGGACTGCATTCTTCTCAGAGTATATGAGTCCTTTCAATGATATCATTAGGGAATAAATAGTTATACTCTTAAAAAACAAGTAATTCCCCCAAAGAGGAGCCTTTTTCTAAAATGGAAACAGGCTGCATAAAAATAAATTGGAACTTCTGTGCAAGAGTTGAGCTTTTTTTGTTTGCAATCATGGTACTGTGTTAAACTTTCTCTGCTTTGGGAATATATGGAGGTTTAATATTTGCTAGAAATAGATGTTGTTGTTGTTTGAATTACGTACGCAAAATGGGTGATAACTGAAACTCTTCACCTCATAGGACAATTTGGTCCTAGCAGGGGACAGAACCAAATGGTGCTGTCTGTGCAATGAGTGTTGGACTCATGGCACTTCTCTGAAGGCTTTACGTGGCTTCCAATCTCTAAAAGTGCAACCTGCTTTTAAAGTGATTATCCAAGGGTGTAATTAAATTACACAACCATTTTGGGGTGCTTGACTCACTGTAAGGTGTGTGGTGTAGGAGGATGCAGCTACTTAGCTGGCTACTTTCATCTTGCAGTGGATAAGGCTTGTAAAGGTGTAAGTCTAGTGCATAATTGGAATTCCTGTGGATCAGAGCTTGGGCAATGAAATAGGCCTGAAACTTTGGCCAGGCTTCAATGAAATTTCAGTAGTGTTGGAATAGGTAAATATATATTTTTAAACTGGACTTTATGGTTTCATTTGAATTTTGAAGACAGTTTAGGGAAAGCTTTTCAGAGAGGATTCAAACTATTTAGAGCTGGGTGCCTCATTGTGGGAATGAAAAGATGAATCTGCCTCTGTCCAGGCACTTGCTGATCTCACTGCTGCCCAGAAGTCCAGCTGGGATTGTCGCATGTCATATGTAGGTTAGATTGTTTCTGTCCCCTAAAGGCTGGAAGGACTCATCAGATCACTTTGCTATAAAGCAGTAGTCTTAATGTTGAATTAAGACTACTCAAGTAGTAGTCTTAATTCAACATTAAGTAGAATGATGTAATGAAAAACCCAAAATCCAGTGTCCCAGTGTGGGAAGTGCCAACTGTGCACTGCCTTTAACTCCTGATACATTTGGTAGGCTTTGGATTGCTTCATTATAGTGCCAAAAATGAAACCTTGAATTTTTGCAAGTGTTTGCAAGCTGGTTATCATTAGTCTTCTTTGGAAGAGGATTGATTTTTTTTTTTTTTTTACTTCATTTTTTCTGAAATTAAACCTGTAATAATTTAATAAATGAAAGAAATCTTGCTGGTAATGCAAGGGGCAGCTACGCCAAAGCACAAACCTTCTGGAGTGCAGGGTCAGCTTTTTCTTTTTTCTCTCCTTTATTTTATTTGTTTTTTTATTTTCAAGGAGGGATACCTTCTGGCAACAGAAGGAAGTGCAGGTGTTCAGTATCATAATTAAATTTAGCAAAGTTTGCATATTGAATGACCAGGTGCTGCAAGCAAAAAAAATCCAAACACCTTAAAATCCCCCAACAAATACACCTATAAACACATATAGTTTATATAAAAATGAAGAGTTTTTTACAAAGGTATAGAAGCTAAAAAAAAAAAAATCTCTTTAACTTCTTAATTTTCCTTCATTTTCAATAAATTAAGCTCCCATATTGCAGCAGCTTTTCTTCCCAAACAGACAAAAAGCTGAGGTTCATGCATAACTCAAGAAGGCAGGGATGACACTGAGCCAGAACTTAGTTCTGCTTTATTGATAGTAGAGCTGACAGTTAAGAACAAATCTACAGAATGTAACTGCAAATCCTTTAACCAAGCAGCAAGCTGAACATCTGCAATGAAATTGGCACCTAAATTGAAGTTGAGCAGTAGTTTAAGTTCTCAGAAAGCAAATTAGGAAGCGACTAGATCTGTAATTGCAACAGCGATTGTAGTGAACAGAGAGATGGACTTGGGGATTTTTGGGGTTTTTGTAGTTTGGTTTTTTTTTTAAATCAATAGTAAGCAATTGTAAACGTGAATTTGAGGGTATGGTATGTGTTTATAGAAATGAATAATCAACGTATTCACATCTTGCATGCTTCTGTGTTTTCACTGCTTGTACAGCTCCAGTCATGCAGTAAATACAACACAGGCAGAAGGGAAAGGAGCTTCCTTGCCTCCTTCCAATGGACATAGGAAACAAAAAGAGACAGGCAGGGATTCTGAGGATGTGGAAAGCATAAACAAAGCTGAGCAGTGATAATCTAGTATTCTTTGAGAACACAGTTATTTAAGCCAGAATGTGGGTTATAAAGCTTTTGTTGATTTTTGTTAAATTCTGCTTCTGTAATACTTTTTAATTTAATTAACATATAAAGTATTAAAATATCAATTATATTATTTAAATCTATTAATGAAGGTAAATGTATTTTTTGAGTTATGCAGAATGTAATTATCTTTTCATGTTCTGTGCTCTCTCTTGCCTTCCAAGATCTCTAGAGAAGAAAACTCACCTGTAATGTCACTGTAATCTCACTGTTAATATTATTAAGGGAGTAAAAATTCTCAAAGAGCTTTGAGAATAAAAATTCTCAAAGAGGGACATGAATCCAGTATAAATATTGGGGGAAAAAATCTAACCACAGTATAAGTTCATTTAACAGATAGATATCTTTTTTTTTTTTTTTTAATTACACCACAATAATATTTTGAAGTAGGAGCTAGGAAAAAAAATAGTAGGAATCTGGCTTGGTTGGTTTGGCCTTGTTCTGAGCTAGAGTTGGCCAATGTCAAAGTAGTCATGAACTGGATTTTAATGTAGGATTCAGCTTTATTCTATTTAGGAAATAATTAGATTATTATATAATTATTTTCCTAAAACTAAATAATTGTGAATGACCTAGGTAATGGTCAGAATGGGTTTTGATGAGGGCATGGCTGAGTTTTTTTTTTTGTGCTTGCAAGCACCTAAATGGAAAGAGGCCCTTCTCAAAGGGGAAGGGGCACACTGCAAAGCCAATGAAGACAGACAGGTCCTGGGTAAGGGATGCAGGTTACAAAGAGCTTTGATACAGGTTTTCCTCTGGCATTATGGCAAAAGAGGTTAACATAAGTCATGATGTGAGAACAGAGAGTAACTTGGGGACTTTGGGTTTGGCTTTGATTTAACTTTCATCAAGTCTAATGATAAGGCCACTGTGAAAATGCTGCATAAAACTGTCATGCCAACATTTTAAATTGCTGTCAAAAATTGGAATGGAGACAGGCAAGAGTAGATGAAATTATTTTAGGCTACAGAAAACAACAAAGTACATAAGATTCAGTTCGTTTTTTAAAAGAATGTTGTGGTAATGTATGTAGGGTATATTGCATGACTATTGTGTGATAGTATTTTAATGCTCAGCAGATACCACACATTAGTAACTCTTCAAAGAAAGAGGAATCTAAATATGAACTAGTGGGCAAAGACTGAGAAGATGTAAATAGTTTATTTATAATTTGTCCTCAAATTAGCCTCATTGGTTTGTCTCTTTTTTAATATATTTGAGTTGAATATGTGTTTTCTGCAATTTTGCACAGTTGATAAGAAGAGAGGAGTGAAGCTGGAATGTGAGAGGCATGAGCAGCTTGGTTAAATGGCCAAATCATCTCTTCTGGCCTGAACTCTGGCTGTTCAATTTTTACAAAGCAAAGGGGCAGTTTGGGTCACTTGCTGTATCAGTGCACAGGAGCACACAGACTGCAGTTCAGGAATAAAGGTTCTGTAACTGCTCTAAAGGGCATCCGGAATATAATTTTGGAACAAGACAAATCATGTTCTGCACTGTTTCTGGCCTGTTTCTGAGCTGCATACTGCAGTGGGTAACACAGCTGTGAGCCATCACTGTCCTTTTTAACATGGCCCTCGTCAGATGTGACCACCTCAGATCTAAATAACCCAATTCCTAGAGCAGAGCTGCTGCATTCATCATTGTCTTGCCATTAAGAGCAGAGCTGCACTTTACATTAATGAGGATGGAGGAGGATTTTCATTAAAATATCCTGAGCAGGGGAGGTTTGGGAAAGACCAGGAGATTTCAGTCCTGGGTCACTTTGTAAATTAATCTTCTGTTCACTGCTTTCTTTGGAGTGAACTTTTTTTGTGGCCAAGTCTAGTGCCTCACTTTTGGAGGCAATCTAGTCATGTTTCTTAATTAATCTCTTCTGCATAATTTTTGTCTCAGAATAGTTTATGGGCTTATTTCAGCTTTCTTACCATGTTAAAGAGTCTGCGTTATGTGTGATGGCCACTCCTAGCCTAGTCCATTCAATTATACTTTGTCAAAAACTGATGAGAATATGATTCCAGAATGTTGATGGTATAGGCAAGTTGCAATCTGACATTCCAGTTTGAAAAACATCTTTAACAGTTTGAAAAGTAGGTATGTATGTTTAATTTTCTTTGCAAAACTAGTGATGGGCTTTTGAAATTTTTCATTAGATCTAATGGGTGGACTGTGCTCTCATTTTTTCCTTTGGGCACACCATACAGATTTAAGTTTATGGCTGAGCTGCAAATTTGTGATGAGTACTTGGACTTTCTGATGATGAGAGTTACTTCAATTTGCTATTTAAATTAGTGAGAGCTGAGTAGGGAGTGAGATACTGGTGAGAACTTCTTAATGGGATTTGATCCAGTGCTTACTCAAGCTGAAATCTACCCAAAGGGCTACAAAATAACCAGTGTATTTCAGGGACTGGTTTGTCTTCTCCTTTGGCCCAAAGAAGGACTGTGGTCGGTATGTTCATGTCAGCAGACAGAAGGCGAAAGGATGAAATCAGAGAAAGCTTCATGTGGAGGGGGATTAATCAGCCTTAACCTTAGGTATTTGCATTTTGGATATCAACCTCTGAGCTGGTTGCCCAGATTTTGCCATATAGCTGAGAGTAGAACAGGCAGGTTTTAGGTGATACTGATCTAACATGCTTTAGATCTTTTCAGTGGGAGAGGATAAATTGTTTCCTTGACTGCAGCTCTGCAAACACAGTGGATAGGATGGCTGGGTCTGCTGTTGAGAGCTGTTTTTAACCTTGTGAATCCCATCCATGCTGTCTTGAATAATGGCCAGTTCCTGGTACTGGCAGGCAAACCAAAAGATCCGGCAGGTACAAAGTGCCTGATGCAGTCAGCACTCCCCAGGATAACTCCTGTCTCCTGCCTTTGATTGTCTGAAAGGGAAATAGAAAACCTACCCCCTGTGAAGGAAACTTGCTCTAATTAGGTTGAGCAAGTCCCAGTCATGTTGGGCAAGTGAGCAGCAAAACACAGAGTAACCTTGGCCACAGTCTGGCGCCACAAGCAAACAGGGACGACAGAGCTTTGCTGGCACTGGGAGCTGTTGCCTTGCACCCTTCCCCTCTCCAGCCACGGTTGATTAGACATGCCAGCAGTTTAAAAATTGTCAGCAGGAGCACCCACAAGTACAGCCTAAGATCTTATTAACTCCTGGGGCAGCACAATAATTGCTGAGCTCCAGACTGCTCAGAGCAAAGCCAGACTTTGCCTTTTGCTGAAGCCATTGTGTAGGAAAGACAAGATTTTCAGAGCTGGGAAAAGACAAGGGAACAGGATTGTACCCTTGTGGTTATGCTGTGATTGAGTCCTGTTCCCAGGATTATGTCAAATTTTCACTGAATAGCTACTCAGTGTACAATACATTACAATCCTGGGGGAAGGAGCTGGAAATTATAATAGCATTCTCTCCAGCTGAATATCCTATTAGGGTGCAGAGTCATACTTTTCCTTTTGCTCCCTTTCTGGCTCTATGCAGCTTTTCTATTCATTGACGTGGCTTCAGCATAAAGGAGAGTTGTCCCAACCTCTCTTCAAATCTAATGGCCTGGGACTATCCTGTGATATGGCAAATCAGGGAGTGAACCACCTTCAGACTGAAGAACATAGATTTTCTGAGTACAAGCGCTAGACAGTAGTCTCTCTCTCTATATATATGAAAATATATTTATTAAAAAATAACGTATATATGCCTAAGTGTAACTTCCTCACAGTTCCTGCCATCCAAGAGCTGCTTTTAAGAAAGATACTGAGGATACCCTCCCTCTTTGCCTTTGGGTCCAGCTGGTGCTCTCAGCACACTCAGTGACCTGGACTCCTGCCTTGCTCAGAGGCCATTCCAGTTTGCCTCCAAAACTGTGGGGATCATGTTTTCTCAAATCAGAAAAATATAGAGCTTTGCTGATCTTTTCTGGGCATGGGGTGGATTTTCAATTGCACTCTGGATCCCAGTGACTTCATAGTGGGGATTGCACTGGCACACAGCTCTCACAGTCTTCAGGTAAATGAGGGTGATGCTTGTGCTGAATCTGTGTAAAAATGTGTGTTGTGGTTTCAATTGTCTGGTTATTCCCACTGGGGGATGCTGCAATTCCTGCCCTGACAAAATACAGAAAAGGAATTTGATGCCTTTTTCTGAGCATGCCCATGGGATGTGACTGGCTTGGGCATTGTTGGTACACTGCCAAGTCACTGTGATATTTTTTGGATGTTAAGCATTCTGTAGTCTTTCAAAAGGTTTGCTTTAATATCTCAGATTTGGACTGGAGGACATGATTTCAGATCTATGATGAGAATATTGTAAATAATGTAATTAGTCTGATTTTTAATACTGCTTTTTGCACTGAATGCAGGTTGGAACAATTAAAAAAGCAAATAGTCTGTGTAAGAATGAGTGGCTTGGACAGTGTAGTTCTGGGCTTTTATACTGAGGTTATCATTATCTTTTGCAGTGCATTTTATGTTTTAACATAAATACAACTAGATTTTTTCCTGCTATTTTTTGTCCTGCCCCACGCATGGGTATACAGTGCAGCAGGTGATATTCTTTACTTAACTATGGAAAGCTGGAAAAAGAAATATATTTCCTTTTAATGACAAAACACAATGAGTTTGATGTTTGACTTGTTCCCAGCTGATTTTTAAAATGAATAAATCAGAGGACATTTGAGGATGGTGCAAGGAGGGTTGCACATAGCACGTTGAAATTCCTGAGTAGAGCAGTACCTTGTTTTGGTGTTACACAGCAAACTGCTCTGGGTGAATCAGATATAAACATTTTGGTGAATGTTTATATCTGATTAAAAAGTCTTCATTTCAGTGAAAGGGCAGCAATTAAGATACCTAGTAGCACATTTGTTTGTGAGTCATTGGGCTTTATACTAAATACATGGACATCAGTATTGTGGGAATTGCACCTACTTGTAAGTGGGTTTGTTGAAAATTTGTTGTGCAAATACTGAAGTGTTTTGTGGAAAGCTGTTTGATATTTCTGACTAGCTTGAATCATTTCATATTTTGAAGGTGGCTGGATTTAACCTTAAATACTGCAGCAATTATCTGTAGAACTTGCTGTCATAACTCTCCACTGGTGTTTACCACAACAATAACCAAAGTTTGTTTTCAATATTTTCCTTACTTCAGCTACATTCTCATACCCTTTTTCAAAGCCTATAAAATACTAGCTTTTTACATATAACAAGTAGTGTTGCTGTAGTTCAAAGAATGAACTACATAAAAAACTCACTTTATAAAAAATTTCCCTTTGTCCTACCACCACTAATTAATAGAATGTGAGACTCCATGAAGTTCTTGGTTTATTGATTTAAGTAGATGAGGTGAGGTCTACTTTGCATTTTAGGCTGTGATTTTAGTTTTAGTTTGTTGGGTTGGTTTTTTTAAATCACAGTACTTCATAAATCAGCAGTGGTCATTCACCAGCTGTCAGAAAACACTTATGAAACTTTTACATGAATCCCTGTAGCCACTCCCCTAGAAGTCCTGCAGATTTAAGTCCCAGCAGAAGAAATGTGAGCTCTGCCACTTGTCTTCCAGAGAATCTGCTTCTCTGCAACATAAACACAAGAGTTATCTCGCTTCTGAAGCAGAGAAGTAAAGCAGAAATAGCCCTCACAATGAGAAAAACCTGAACTTTGCTGGAACTGTTCCATTATAGCTTGGTTGCACTGCACCAGGATCTGCTCAGAAACCTCTGCCACCTCATGTTTGTAATACATTACCTCCAGTCAATATTTAGGCATTGCATTTCTTCTTTCATTTGCCGTAGTTGATATATGTTTGGCTTGTAAACCAGCTGAGGATGTGGCTTCTTTGAATCCACTGGACACACACCCACAGTGTTACAGCTGGGACTTGTGAAGGCAGGTGAAGCCACAAAAGCTGGGATTGTGCCATCCAGAGAGAACCAGCTCTTGAATCTCAGGGCTTGCAGGTGATCAAATCCCTTTGGAAAGTGAGTGTAAGTTATCTTGTGTGATACTCACCTGGGAATGGGAGATCAGTGGACATTGAGCTCCTGCAGTTTGGTGATGTTGCCATCTCAGCCAGCACTGGAACTGGGAGCTGGCTGTGTGCCACCCTGCACAGGGAGTGACAAGCCATGTGTGTGATGTAATAAATTTGCATCCTTTTGCAGATATCTTACACAGGAAATGAGAGAAATCTGTTAGTTTACTAAATTATAGTAAGGTATTGAATATATGCTCAATAGCAGGTGACACACAAGGCTCTGTTTCTGCCTGCCATGGGAATGTCTCCCAGATCTTGAACTATATTTATGTATTAATTCACTTTCTTGCTCTTTAAATTTTACATGAGTTTAATGTACTCACATGTTGATTGAGAATGTATTGCCAAGTTATATTAAGTTAGATGGGGACCATTTAAATTACAAATTGAGTTCATCTTGTTAAAGGTGATCAGAACCTATTTTTTGGCTCTCCCCCCATATTTTTAACTAGACAATTATATTCCAAAGGACCTGTTTTCTAAAAAGGGTGCTCCGTTAAAAAAACCTACTGGCTTGGTTTTCAGACAGCAGAAAAAAAGGAACCAACAGGGGCTGCTACTGTTGATTGATATGGTTGTATTATTTATGTGCTATATGGGAACATAATACTTCTGATGGAAAAAGGTGTATTTTTTACAGACTTTGCTTAATCTGGTTGTCTTCAGAACAGTAATGGACCACCTCAATTTGCAATTTTTTATTTATTTACTTATTTTTTGGACTTAGCTGGTTTATCAATAAATGAACAAATGAGTTCTTACCTTACTTAAGAGCTTCCTTAAGCAAACATATATCTTTTGTGATATTATCAACTTGTCAAATTTGCAACTATGATCACTGTTACTGACAAAGGCCATAACATGATATATTATGGATAAACACACTCAGTTTCCAAAGGGAAACTATTTTAATTGACATTCAACATCCAGTACTTCAATTACATGATGCATTTGCCAATAGCCAGCTTTTACATATTGACATACATTTTTATTTAACTTTACCTGGAAATGTCAGGAGGAGAGTTCAGGGAAAACAGAAGAAAGATGTTAATTAATATTGCTCACGGTGGGATGCAAGCATTGTTTCAGTTTCAAATTAGAGCAGTGCTCACTCAGGCATGCACTGCTAATATGTTATAACTAAGGACTTGTAGAGCAGGGAAAACTTAATGGACAGCATCTCTAATAAGGATGCTGTACTTCACTCCTGACTTGCACTGCAGCAGAGGGAATCAATGTGGCCTCACAGCTCCTCCATCATTTGCCTTCAGGTTGCTCTGTGCATGTGTACTAATATATCTGTGTGTGGGATTAAAACTCAGCAAAGGCCAGGAATTAGAACAACTTTAGAGATGCAGTGTGCATGTATGATCATTAAATAATCAAAAGGAGTTTTTAAAATTCTAGATATAAGCTTGCATCTGCTATTTTGGTGTGAAAATTTTAGCAGATTTATAACGATTTTGTCATCTTTTATCCCCAGGACAAAATATTTTCTCTGTAAAAATCTTTTTCTCTTAAAGAATCCTGGGAGTTGTCATCTTATAGATAAGCAGCTGGAAGTTACACTGGTGTGGTATTTTTGGGTCCCCTGTGGCAGGAAGGCAATGGTGAATCTGACTCCATGTTCTTAGAAGACTAATTTATTATTTTATTATATTTTATATTAAAGAATGCTTTACTAAAACTATACTAAAGAATAGAGAGAGGATACTTATAGAAAGCTTAACAAGATACTTACAGAAGGCTACAAAGAATGATAATGAAAATTCATGACTCCTTCCAGAGTCTCAACACAGCTGGACAGTGATTGGTCATTAAGTAAAAACAATTCCCATGAAAGCAATCAAACAATCACCTTTTGGATAAAAAGATTTCCAAAGCAGCAAACACAGGAGAAGCAAATGAGATAATATTGGTTTCCTTTTTCACTGAGGCTTCTCAGCTTCCCAGGAGAAGAAATCCTGGCAAAGGGATTTTTCAGAAAATATGACAGTGACACACTGACTGTAGAAACTAAAGATATGAGGAGGACTAGTTTTGCCATTTTTGCCATTCCCCTTGGTCTAAGTAAAAACCAAACTGTTAATTCGCAGACATCTGAAAATTGTAAGAATTAAGTACTTTACAGAATAAAAATTCACTGCAGAGAAAATAAGTCAGGTAAGGAACATTTGATAGAAGCCAAAGATATTTATTTATAAGCATAATTGTAACAACAGGAGGGATCCACTTTGCTTCATTTGTTATGAGGCAAGTTATTTAAATCTTTGCTCTCTTGAGTTTTGCTCAAGTTTTTAAAGCTACAGCAATCCAGCTGGAAGCATTTCTTGTGATTAGCAAGGAAGCTCGTGCTCTGTTGGTAATATGGATCTGAGGATGGCATTGCTGCTCCAAAGGTGGGAAAGTAAGTCTTGTACTTGATTTGAGTTATCAAGTGAGCATCTGAAATTGCTGCTTCCAGATGGCTACTAGCTGCTCCTCCATCTACTTGTGAAAAGAGATTGTCAGACCTTGTTTTGGTGATGATTCATCCCTGACTGATAGTTTTACATAATTATATGAGTCTCTGCCTCGCATGAACCTGATATTTTTGTGTTGTGGGAGAAAAAAGTATTCCACAAAAAATATACAGAATTATTATGAAGTTGTGTTTTGTTTTCCATCCAAGGATTTCTAAATATTTTAAAATTTAAATGCATTAGGACTCGTAACAATGTCTCTTTTCTGAAAAGACAAGTACTATTTTACTAAACTTTATGCTTTATAAAAGTGTGATAATGTCTCATGTAAGTAGTCCATTAAAATTCCTAAATTTCTCATCAGGAAGATTCAAGATGAATATTCTGTGTCTTATACAGCTGATAATGACTACCTAGGTGCAGGCATAGCATCTCAAATTTCTCCCTGCTGAATCATGTCCTTCATATTATGCCATTTTTCCAGTTTGAAAAATTATTTTGATCCTAATCTTGTTTTCTAGGGGCTTGAAAGAAGCTGCAGGCCCTGTGTTGTGTGCAGAGAAATGTCACATTTGATAAGCATTCACTAGGTTCCATCATTTAAATGATTAATGAAATTACTCAATAAGTACTACTAGACCAGGGCAGACCCACTTCACAATCTGCCTTGATACTGCCTTTTCTGCCATCCCGTTTTGACATTTATCCATTGCTAGAGCTAAATATGTTTTTCAAAATAGTTTTACCAATTTTAGAGGGTTCATTTAGACTTGCTAATGAGAGTGTTGTGTGAGATGGTACCAAAAGCCCTGCTAAGGTGAAAATAAGACATTTACTGACTTGTTCCTTTGCACAAGGGCTCTTATCTGTCATGGAGAAAATCAACTTGATTTAGCAATCTGTTATTTAAAAATTCAAATTACTTATGTAACTTGTCCTATCTTCTGCGTGCTCTTTATTTGCTGCAGTGTTTTTCTCAGACTTCAGCTTGAACGGAGTAGTTTCTATTTCGCAAAACTTTCAATTTTCTCTCATTCTGAGGAGAAGTATTTTCATTTGCTTTTTTCAACCTCCTTGAGCTACATTTCTTTCCCACAAGTCCTCTTAAGTATTAAGTGCTCTAAATTTCCTTTAATGTGCTTTCTAAAAATTAATTTCATCAGGCCTGCGATTTGAAAATTTAGAATATGGTTAAATGCTCACTTCATTTTAGCTTTCATTTTCTTCTTTTTCCCAGTGCATAGTAATTAATTGCCTGATTACAGGTTTCTTTCTAATGAAAAATGAAGCTGGAGCAGTTTGAGTGTTTTCTCGTGGTCATCTATTTGTAATTTTCCTGAGTAATGTGCAATTCTTATTCTCGTGCACTTTTGTTTATTAAAAAGGTCCCAGAGACATTCATGCATTGTTTAATCATTTAAAAACAATCCATATGTTTTTCCTGTGGTATAACTCTGCTGGCTCTTATTTTTGAACCAACTGAAGGATTTTTTTTTCCCATTTTTTTGTAGCCAGAAAATTGTACAAATATTTTCCAAGGCTACATGGGTGAATTTCATTGTGTAATGGTTTGGACTGGAAGGGACCTTTACAAGACTTGTCTTGTCCAACCCCCTGTCAATGAGCAGGGACATCTTCAACCAGATCAGATTGCTCAGAGCCCCATCCAACCTGGCCTTGATTTTTTCCAGGGATGGGGCACCCACCTCTGGGCAACCTGTGCCAGTGTTTCACCACCCTTAGGGTAAAAAAGTTCTATCTTACACCTAGTTTAAATCTACCCTCCTTTAGTTCAGAACCATTAACCCCTGTCACTTTGCACTACTGTTATTTGTGGACTGTTTTCTGAGGGAACTCTAGGTGATCTAGCAACCATAGAAGAAGAAACTGGAAGGATTGACCCATCTGTTTCATGACTGTTTTCATACTATTCCTGTGTCTTTATAGCATGCCTTTTTTACCTGTTTCTTTGTTATATATTACACTTTCCTCTTTCTGATTTTTGTTCCATTGTAGTCCTGCTATTTTTATATTCCTACTTACTACTTGGCTTCTAAATTGGTTTATTTTGAAGACTTTGTGATTTATCAACCTGCCACATCTCTAGGAACAAAGAAATTAGACTTTCCAGAATCCAGTCTTCACTGGATTTCTGTTAAGGAGAAATCAGGACCTTGGCCATTTTGCCATCTTTGGACCCATAGCTCCTATGACAGGTCTTGGAAAGCCCTTATTTTCTCCAGAAGAAGCTGCTGAGTGTATTTCTCTATTGCTGTCACATGCTTTTGTATAAATAACCAACCCAAAGTCTTGCTGCATTCTGCTTCCAGCAAGCATTTGGTAGTTCTCTTTTACTTTGTACTTAGTGTTCTTGACTTTTTTCCTTTTTTTTTTTTTTTGGTGTAATTGATTATAAACCATTAGAAACCTATAAAATGCTCTTTGGTAGTGTATGTATACATACAAATATATGCCTAGAGAATTGTGTATGCCTACAAAGTGCAAACAAACTACAAGGACAGTGTTGATTTAGCTTTGTTTTGCACTCAGAATTGGCAAAGGTTAGTTAGTACCTGTTTTGCAGTCTCATGGTGTTACTTGAAGACTGTAATTTCATTATATCTGGTCAAGTTTTACCATTTGCAATAAACTTAAAGAGTTAAACACTAAGGCAATTTTAATAAATCTTTTTTGTCTTTTATTAATTTTTTTTTGTGGTAGAGAAGGTTGTATGCTGATGCTTTGCCTTCCTCTGAGCACTTTCATTTTCCATACAATTTCTGAACAGCTGATTAAGGTATGAACTTATTTGACAGTTAAAACTGAATTCTCATCTTGAAATGTCACAAGATTTGGCTTTGAGGGCAGCAAAATATTTTGGCATGTCTGGTAAAAAAATGTAAATTTCAAACACCTTCCTAATCTGGGTGAACTCACATAACAAATAGTATTTTTTATTAAAACCAGTATCTAATCTAGATTACATTATACAGATTTTACCTTTACCTCCAGAATCACGCTGTACCACTTCATAATTTCTATCCCAACCAGGTATAGTAGCACCATTCTGTTTCTGCCATTTTGACATCTGTTACTGGTTTTATTTTTTGTGTGTGGCAAGAATCACAGAACTTCAATTGCTGACAAGTGCAGATGGGAGCTGAAAAAATTTGAAATTTAAAAATAATTAAATTAATTTAAAAATCATTAATATAGGGAAATTGGATAATTATAGCACCCTTACAGCTATCAGGAAACTGTGGCTTCATATCAAACACAGCTTGATGCAATTTTCTCCCATGATTCTTTCAGGGGGCAAAAAAGGGAGAGCTTGAGAGAAGTTCAGGAGTTTGCTGAAAGCTGTAAAGGGCCTTCTCCAATCTGAGTCCTTTCTGTGATGAAATCACCACCTTTCTCTGCAGATTAACCCATTTATCTGTACCTGATTTATGGCTTTTGGTCAAAGTAGAATGACCCTTCTCTCTTCAGTGCTGCAGTCATGTAGTCTGCTAAAGAGAATGTCACCTACCCTCTCTGTTTCTCCTGAGACATCCACCAAATGTGAGGGCACTGAAACTGTTAAACATGACTGCATTTCTTGTATTTTCTTCCCTAGGTGAAGGGAAGCACCTTAAGGGTTGTGTTTTCTTGCCCCTCCTCCAGTGACAGAAGAGAAAATTGGAGGCAAAAAAATGATTTCAATAGGGATGGTATGGACAGAGACTTCATTCTAATTTCCATTGCTACTGCTTACCTATGGCATTTCTATTCATACAGTCCCTGAGCATTAGCAACTGGATTTATGTATCCTCTGCATCAGCTGCCAACTGCCATTTATATAAATAAATGCATTTTTGCTTCAGCAAAGCCTCTTTTGGCTCCCTCATTTTATTTTCTTGCTGTTTTGAAGTTGAACACATTTCTGAGGTACTAGATGGCCAGGTACTAAATGCATAAAATGTATTATTTCCTTCTTCCCTCCTCTGCAGCAGTCTGTTTCTGTTTAGCTATGCAAATAGGAGTGGTTGAGATTAAAAGCAGGAGTTGCAGCTGATATAGACCCCAATAAAATCAGGTGGCATTGAACATGTCTGAAAAGTAAGCAACTTTTGGCATTCTTAAGCTGCTTAGAATAGTGGTAAATTAAACTATTGGCTGAAGAGATAATATTTATTCATTGTGTGTTTCATGCTGACTGCTGGGAGAGGGCAGTTTGGGGGTAGAGCTCTTCTTTAGCTGGAATAACATCTGCTACAAACAAGCTGGAGTGCTTCAGAGCTGATGTGACAGAAATCATTCTTGGCTGTTAGTGAATTGAGGTGAATTTTAGCATGAGAGTGCACAATGTGTAGGGAGCTCAAACAGTTAACCATGCTCTTGTGGACTTGCTAAAGGTATGGTATGAAATTGGTATTCCCTTGTGGGGATTTAACCTTGTGAAATGCAAATAAACTAAAAACTCCTCACTGCTCGTCTCACCTAATATCCAGAGTTAAGTCTTGTGTAAATGGAGTTTGTCTGAGTGGCAGGAAGGTACAAGTGACTTATGGATTTCTGGTGTTTTATAATTTACTTTTCAAATAAAAAGTAATAGAGAGTTTTTGAAGACACATTTTAATTAAGCTTGTCTCAGTAGGCAAAGTAACATAATGATCCAGCTTTGCCAGGTAGTCCCTGTCCTCAGACTTTTGCTTCATTAGTTTAAACTGAACATTTCATTTTAGCTCTTAAGATTGTGCAAGTAACACAATGTACTGTAGAAAGAAAAATGAGTTTAATAACTTTGAGACTTTAAGATTTCTTGATCTTTCATATGAAAATATGAGGTATGAGTTCTTATGACTTTATACAACCAAATATCTGAGGTAAATTCCACAGCTTTATAGATGCTATTGGTTTCTGAAGTATTTTAGTAAATCTCAGGGAAAAGCTCCTGGAATGTATGGGGCTTTCTTTATACAAAGGTTGTAGTATACAGGACCACTGAAATTACTTGTGACCTTGCCTGTCATTCATTAGTGAATGCAGCAGCAGCAGCATTAATCAAAACAAACTCATTGGAGAATTTTCATCTGTGGCATATTGCTCCCATAACTCTTCCCGTGCTTTTCCTAGTGTCAGCAAGATCTGACATTTTTAGAGCAGATGCGTAATTTCTGAAAATATTTATAATTCATTTTACAAGGCGATGCCATGATATTCAGGTTTTAGCATGTACAACATTTTATGGTTTGTAGGGGCTTGACCTCAATTTACTTGCAAAATAAGCTTTTGAATACTAACATGGAAGCTTTATAATACCAAGTATTTAAGTCTCCCATACCAAGTTGGGTTGGTGATCTGTCATAAAAATAGCAAACAATACAATTTGAAATGCTGAAACACAACACCTTGAATCAGATTAATGCATAAATCCTACTGATTTCAGCAAAGTCAAAATATCACCTGCTAGCTCTCTCTCACCCAGTCCTGCCTGCCTGTGACACCTCAGGCATTATTGTCTTTTTGAATCCTGGTTCTGATGATGATGATGTTATCAGGCTTATGCCTTATTGCTTCTCATCCTACGTGTTTGTTCCAGCACCTCATCTCTGTACAGTAAAGTATGTGACAGAATTCCATTCTTATTTTCTGACAAAAGTAGGTCAAGAGTAGTTCTAGCCCTGTTGTCATCCATGGTTTGCACTGATGGAAGGAAATCTCTTAGCATCTCTCTAATTCCTTGTTATTCTCACTTCCATGTCTTGCTCTCTTTCTTTACAAAGAACAAAGCCTTACATTTGTAATTAGCAAGAATATTAAAACAGGCTTGTTTGGGAGTTTATTCAGGAAAATAGGTGCATTTGTTACTGAGCAATAAATCCTTTTAAGGATAGCCATGTGATGGGAACAGCAGGAAATGGGAATGGAAAGCCATCTGGTCTGTGCCACAGCCCTGAGGATACGTCTGTGTGGCTGGAGTGACTCTTGTGCAAACTGTGTGTTTGTAACAGCCCTGCTGGGCTCTTCCTCCATTTATCCTACCTGTGCCTTGGCCTTAGCCTGGGGCCTGGTGTGGGACAGAGCTCTGTGTGTTACAGCTTGGTGCTGCACTGCTGATAGCTGCTGTGCTGAAATGTGAACAAACAGGATTGCTGCACTCAAAACACTCAGTGGGAAAAGGACCATTAGGTTCAAATACTGTCCTGCACTCTCCTGTGTGACTTCAGTCCTTCTCCCACGAGAGGGAGACAGAAAATGCGGTTGAATCTAAGGAAGAAAGTATTTGGTATGAGGAGATCCTAATTAGGAAGGAACTTTATCATTCTGGAGAGAGCAAAACTCCCAGAACGAGTAAATATCAATAGTTTGAGAACATTTGGTATCACAGAATGTTTTCTCACAAAGGAAAGAGAAAGAGACTGTGTAAATGTGATTATAGATTTTGAAGGAAGACAAAATGTTTCTCAGCTAGATTCTGGCTGTGTTTATGTTTGCACATAATGTGGTGCAATTGGAGCAGACCTAGCAAGCAAAACACTTGATTTGCAAACCTGACATCCAGGCTTACACAGACTTCAGGAGCTACTTTCCCTTGGAAGACCTCTGGTCCAATGCCAGGACTTGAAAGCCACTGGGTCTTACTTCCAAAAAAAGCATAAGTGTGTGCACTCCTCCATGGAAACCAGAGTGTGTTCAGAGAGGGTGAAGCAGAGATTTGCTGCAAAAACATATGTCTTGTGAAATAAAGCAGTACTGTAAATAGACCTTCCTCCTTCCATTTTTCTAAGTCTTTGTGCCAAAGATTGTGTTTGAAATGTGAAGTTTGAAATGTGAAACTCCATCCAAACTTACAATATGAAATTTCTTACGGAAACCCCATCCAAACTTAGGTTTTGTCTAAAATATGTTTCCTAGTACAAAATCAAAGGAATTTCCTGGCAGAAAAGCAATGAAGGTGCTAACACTAACCACACCACTACTAACTAACACCATCTTCTGTTACTGAAATTCTTACCAAACCCTGAAATATATATGACTATTTTGTGGAAAAGGAGGGCAGAAGAGGTGAAGGCTACTTTGTTTGTTTGTTTGGATATTTTTTAAATCATGCTGACATGTTGTCAGCGATTTTTAGTCAGTGCTGACAATATCCTCTAAAACAGAGCAAATGCAGAGGTGCTTTCAAAACCAAGTTGTTATTGACACTCACTGCTGCATCCTCAGTTCCTGAGGTGCTTTGTTGTTGTTGTTTTTACTGTTATATTTTTCAGCAGTATTCCTCCTTGTCAGAGTTATTGATTGTTTCCCACAATCATGGCTGAGCTGCTTCCCACAAAACTGTCTTGAGTTTCTGTTTCTGCCTGTTTTCTTTGTGCAGGTTTGTACATCCATCTGATTTCACTTTAACCTTTATCTTTTGTTGTGAAAAGCCTCTGCAGTAGCAGAGACCTGACATTCTGGCAGATCATCCAGGGCTTTTCTATCTATTTTTTTCCAATCCATTTAGGGGTACTCTTTCTCATTAGGAATAAAAGCAAAGCTAAACAAACAAATACAACCTTTCAATGCAACAAAATTGTGAATAGTTGAGAAAAAATGAGATGCAAAGTTGTTTTGCTACCCAGTGTAGAAATAAAAATGGAAGTTTATTGTGAAGACAAAAATGGTTTGCTCTCCCTCCATCAATACTATGTCTGCAAAAAATATTAGCTCTGCATAGTTGATGTATGCAGCAGAGGAGTAACAACACTCTGGAACTGGGTAGCAGCAAAAGCCAGAAACTATTTATGTGAGATAATTTGAGATTGCCTCACTTTATTTCCAGGTGCTTTGCAGTGAAATTTATTCAATACAGTCTTAGAGCAGCAATTTTTAAGTCATAGAAAGGCTCCAGAAAAAAAATAACCTTAATTTCTGGGGAAAGCTAAAGTATGTGTACTTGATCTGCCTGCTTATAAGTCCCTATCTGATTTAAAAAAATAAAAGAAAAAAGCAAAAAGGATAGCAACAAACAGATAAGATGCATTTGTCCAAAAAAAACCCCAAAAAGATTTCCTATGACCCAGTTTTATCATTTGACTGGGCTAAGCATACACAGTAAACATGATTAAATCATGAGTTTGTGGTTTTTGAGACTTGGATTCACAAAAGGAAATTGTACTGATACTGTCTGTGTGGAAGTCCTGAAGCTGGTGCCTGCATCATTAACCTGGTGCAGCAAAACCACTCCAGGAGGGGACCTGCAACTTTTGGAGACCCCATGGGCAGCAGGATCCCCTGGTTTTGCTGGCACTGAGTCCTTTCATGCTGTGACTTGAGAAAATGTCTTCCTGGGGGCAATCACTGACCAGCAACTTCTGCTTGGCTGGAGATGCTTGCCTGGTGCTTTTCAACATTTTGTAATGATTTGCACAATACACCTCAGAATGTGCTTATGGAATCTGCTGGTGAGGTACAGGCGGGCCTGGCAACATGGGAAAGGAGACATTGAAATCCAAAATGATTTAAAAAATATTTGAAGAAATAGCCCAAAGGAAGGGGCAAGATTAACCAAGGAGGAGGAAACGCTCTGGGATGTAAAATGCATTGCTGAGTGTGCTGGAGTCATTCCTGAAATCTTTTTGCACAAATATTAAGCATCCCAAAGGAATGTTTAGCAGGGAATGTTATGGTGAATGTATGGGAGATAATAGTTCCACTTCAGTCAGCATTTCAGGGAGCAATGCTTTTTTTGGAGCTGGAAGGGATCTGCTTGAGCAATTAAGAAATACCAGTGAAAGAATCAGTGAAATGTAAAAGAAAAGACTGATAGGGAAGAAAACGGGTCTCCCTGTAGTGAGAATGAAATCTTGTAGTTTAAGCTACATCATGGCATATCAAGAGGAGGCACCAGGATAAATGTCCAAAGCTTGAGACAATGAGGATGTAAATAGATTCCTGGTGAGACACAGCCCATAGGATGGATTAGGGATTTCTGCATCTGCCTGGAGGTGGGTGATGGGCTGTCTGCTCTCACCAGGTCTGAATGTACATCCCATTTTTCCTGAGCTGCCAGCTGGCCCGGGTGGAGACCTCGGAGAATCGAGAGCCAACTCGGAACTGTGTGGAAGAGACAAAAAATGGAAGCAAAATATGTTCAGCTTCCCAGGACTTTAATCTTTGAGTGGAGAAAGACACAGGTGCAGCCCAGTGCTAGGCAGTGCCTGCAGTGTGCCAGAACACGGGTGTGTGCTGTGCTCTGCCATCTGTCACACCAGTGCTGAGCCTCCCTGCAGCAAAGCAGCCCTTGCTCTCGCACAGGGTTTGCCTGCCCACACTCTGCTCCTGCAGCCCAGCCTCCAGCTTTGAATTGTCTTTAAACTTCAGCAGGAAGTTTCCTTTGGACTTTTACATTGCAATTCATTTAAGGTGTCACGTGGCTTGTGGGGGAAGTATAGAAATCTTCCAGATAAAGTGGTTCTTGTAGGGTTCCTGTTGTTGTTCTAATTGCTTCCTTGTGTGTTCCAAACTGATGTCTTAAGTGCATATAGTAAATCTAATTTTCTAGCCACTGACATTTGTATTCTGTATTGTCACCACAGGACCTATCCAGTTGGATGCTTCAGCTTTGAATATGGGAGAATTTCACATAGTTTTAGCAACTCAGAGGCTTAGGTATTTAGCCTGAACAGCTCTAGGTTTCTCCTTCAGGCAGTGGATGGCAATTGGTGCCTTTGGATGAGGATTTCAGGGTTAATTTTGAAGGAAAGGACTTTGCTTCTGGAAAGAAGAGAGAGTGTAAAAGCTTTGGTTACAAGAGAATGGGAAAGTGTCACTTGTATTTGATGTGGGACATGTCTATTCTTTATTAATTAGCCATTAGGGTAATTAATTTTGTGCTGTTTAGGTTTGTGAGTTTTGGAGTATGCATTGCTTAAGAAGATGAAAAACAGCTAAGTAGCTTTTATATTATAATTATGCTATGATTTGGTTGTACATGTATTTAAAAGGTATTTTTACTTATTAGGACATAATTAAGTCATTATTATTATTATTACTGTGATATGAATTCTAATGGAACAGCATTAGTAGTTACTTGTGCTTTGTTGTGGGTTCATTTATACAACCTATGACTGACCCAGAATTGTGCAAATAAGCTGGATGGAAGTCTAACAAAGCAAAAAATAGCTTTTTAGCTTCTTTTCCCCCCAGGTTTCCTTATAACACCTGTAATTTAATCTTCTTCTCTGGTACACGAGGGCCTGAAAGAATTTGTCTGACTTTGCTAAGTAGAAGTTTCAGAAGATGAAGCCCATCCATGGAGTTTACATGCAAATACTTTGCATATTGCTTAAGGAGGAAAGTGAACTGTGCTAGTTTAAAGCATACTTTGCATAGTCTCAGCTAATCAGCAGTGTCAATGAAGTTTACTGGGGATTAGTTTTATCCAGCTTTGTAACTGAAATCTGGCTTTTACCTGCAAACCTGTAAATCATGATTTGGTCATACATGTATAAAATGGGACTGTTTATGGGAAGAAGCATTTATTGAATTTTTTTTTTACATGGCAAATCTAGGAATCATTCTTGGATGATCTTATACGTATGTATTAGTAAATTTTACCTGCCAGTTTTGCTTGTGGAATACTAATGTGCATTTTTTGCCTGTGGGAGCAAAGCCTCTTGAGAAGTCACAGGATGGGAATGTGCAAAATATTTCCCATAAGGTACTTTTAATATGCATTTCTCTTAATGAATATATATTTGCTTCATATTTACTTCTTGGCTTTTAATAATGATCTCAGTGATGAGTGCATATGAAGGAGATGGTAAAGCTTGGACCCTTGCAGTCACTGTGGTCCATAATTATTGGAAGTGATCTGGGGTGACTTCCTATTCCCTTTTGGAGGCTGCCATCTTGTGTTCTGAAATCAAAATTTCCATTTCCATGACTTCTCTCTCTCAACTACTGTAGTTATGAAAATGGGTATTACATTGTGAACACAGTGGGGATAAATGCAGTAGTATTTACTGTAATGAGTAGATAGTAGATAAACTCACATATAGTAATTGGTTTCCTTAAAACAATGTGATCCCAATAATCTTTGAAGGTTGTTTATTTTGAAACCCATTGCTGATCATTGAAAAGACAATGAAGATATGAAGAACTTTGCAACAGACTGTGGGATTTAATGCTGAAAGATAATTTTCTTGTAGATTTATATCAGATCACTACCAATATTTTTCTTGTAACATTCTTATTTTGAGATAATTGAAGTGTGATGCATGCATAATTTGATATTAAAAAACGTGGTTTTGGAGTACCTCTACCAACTTGCTCCATGAAATTTTCTTCAAAAATTTTAAAATGAAAAGAGAAAATTCAAATGAAGATTCAAGTTTCATAAAGATGGGTCTAATTTATTCTATGCTATTGTTTTAGACATGCTTCTAGCTTTAGGCTTAGTTTATCCTCTGGGATATTTTCTTGTGTAATAAGTTGAATGAGCAAATGCAAAGGTTATCTCATGTTTACTGGCAGATTGTTAAATTAGGATATTTCAGAGCTTTGAGGATCAGGGAGGACCCATAATGAGGCCTCAAATGTAAGAATCCAGCAGATTTGGGTCTGCTGCCTTTTGGTGGTAAAGGTGCTGAGCACTATCATTAATTTACAGCGTGAAGTGAGTTACATTCTGAAAAGTGCTAACATCACAGAAAATGCTCAGGAAAGTTTTCAATGTCTCATAGAGACAAAAAGCTAGAGCAAGACTTTTGAAAGTTGATGGGAACAGGAAGGTTTTGGGTATTTTTCAGCCATCAGAATTGATTTTCCTTGTGCTTCCTTACAACAGTCCTAGTCTCTTGACAGAGTGAGTTAAGCAGAACCCTGCTGAAATATCTACCACCTATCTTTCTGAAATGAAACTCAAAGTGATATTTGGAAATTCACTTCAAAGTGATATTTTTTCCCCACCTGTCAAGATGTAAGGACTGAATTATTCTTGATTCATGTATGAGGGGGAAAAAGAAAGTGTATGTGACACACTCAGTGGAGAGGTGTTACAATTGTTCTTGATTCATCCATGCTCACGATACAGTTTTTATTTTAAGAGAGCTGCTCCAGTCTATGATGTACTGTTGCAATGCTTTTCCTTTCATGTTTATTTTTAGCACAAATTTATGTTGGGCTGAACATGAAAACTTATTTAATGTTATGGGCTGTCTTCGCAGTCAATAAATTAAACCCCCTTAAAGCAATCAATGGCAGGTAACAGAAAAGCAAGAGGTTTCGATTGTGAAACCATTAGGAAGCGTGTGAGACTGCTCAAATGCAAATCTAAACCCTCACTGAGTTATGAATAAAACATGGTTAAAAAGCAGTTAGGGAAGATGCTGTTTCCAGAGCCAATGTGTAGACTCTACTGCTGCTTTTAGGGCAATCTGTGCAATTTCAAAGATTCACTGAAGGAAAGAAGGAAAAAGCAATTTGCAGTGCCCATTTGTGTACTTCCCTGGTCTAGCAAATCAAAAAAGAATTTTCTGAAAATTTCAAGTGAAATGCACTCTCTTTTATTGGAGAAAAGAAAAATAAAAAGAAGAGGGGAAAAATGAATGTCCCACATGGTTTGTGTTCTAGAAATGGCTGCACCCTCCAAGGTCTTCATGTCACTGTGTAGCTGCAGATCCCAAAGGGCCAGCTGGAATCCAGGATGTGTTTGTTTAACCAAATGTAGCAAGTTTCAAGCCTAGTTGGATAACAAAACCAGGGCTAGCAAAGATGAAAAAACCAGTAGCTTTGCCAGTGGTGCAGCCAAAAATGAGGACACAGTTCTACACAGAATTGCAGAACAGGTCAAAATTGGGTACTTTTCTACCACACTGTCTGATATTACCATAAGTGTTAAAGGTGTTTATCTGTCATCATCAAAAGTATCAGCAAACCCAAAAAAGCCTCCAGGCTTGCTGTTATGCTGGCAGTCCCGGAAAATGGAAGGAAATTGCAATCATGTATCACTCTTAAAAGACATTGCTAAAGGAGAACCTGCCACGAGGTGTCATCTTCAGATGCCAGGGGAGGGGATGGATGACACTGGAATTAATTTCAGACTGCTCTTGGGTTGCTTCACATTGGTTAAGTCAGTGCCTTATTAAAGCAGAGTGCAGGGTGCAGTACTTTCCAAGGAAGAAGCAAGAGGAAACAAGTAGAGTCTGGAAAAATAAAAGCTGCTCCAGAGGCTTTCATTAATTCCATTTGCTTAAATCCAGAAATGGATTTTCTGCTGGGGAAAAGGATTTTTAGAACCAACTGAAGATAATTAGCAAGTCTGTTGCAAAACAACTGGAAATATGTTACACTCCAAATAAATATATTACACTCCAAATACTGCAGGAAGGACTGGGGATATGGTTGACATTTTTCTCAAGTTCAGTAGTAGAAACAGCACTTTGGTTCTTTTGGATTAGATAAAATGGAAGAATTGTTCATTTGACTGAAATTGCTGAATCCTAGTCCAAAATGCAGGAAAAAAGCTATTCTTTGTTCTTATCAGTATTCTGAAACTAATATAATTCCTTTCTTTCAGCAAGCAGCAGTTTTCTTCTCACCAAAGTAGAGATCTTGTCTGCAATATCAGTTACTTCCCTGTCTTTTTCTTTCAGAGGGAAAGAGATATAGCAATTTAAATGTGAAAAGTCTTTGATTTTGTTGGTAGAGAATAAGGGGAAAAGATAGAAATTAAATTAAATTCAGGCTATTACTTGATGCAGCAGGAAAGAAGTGAGTCTCAACTGTTGTTACAACAAACTTTATCCATCCATCCTAAAAAACAAATCCCTTCATCATTTCAGTGAGGATCAAAAGCACTGAGATGAAATCTTGTAATATTACTTTCCAAGGGGGAAGAACTCTGTCTAAAATCTCCCATGGGGTCTGTGATGAAAATTTTTTTCTCCTTGGCTTGCTACACTGCAAAGATGAAAGTATGATCCAATAATCCTTGCTTAAAGAAACAAAGTTGTGGTTCCTTTTCCTGAACTTTACAAGTTTCCCACAGGATTTTTTTCCCCCAAACTTTCCCCTGTAGAGCATCGGGTTGCTGTGGATGGAGACCCATTGCAGCATCCTGGAGGCTCCCTGTCCCAGGGCTGTAGGTAAAGAGCAGGGTAAGGAGCCACTTGTGCTCATCCTGAGGCTGTTGCTAATTTTGTGAGCACAGGGAGAAAATAGAAACTCTGGGAGCAGTGATGTCCCATGCAAGCCAGCTCTACTTTTGGGGCACATGTCCCCTTCATTCAGGCTCTTAACAAGTGACTGTCTCCAAGTTGCTCTGCATCTCTTAAATACCTGTTAGTGGTAGTAAAGTGCTTGAAAAGGCAAAATAAAATACCTCCTGAGAAGAGTTTGTGCCTGAGGCTGAGGAGGACTCAGATGTGAGTGTGCTGGTGGTTTGTTCACCACAGCATCCTGTTTTTCCTTGGTGTTATGCTCACACAACACATCCCTTGAACTGGAGGCCTGAAGATTTACCTGACAGAGTTTCCCATCAGTGGGGCTGTGTGCTCAGAAGTGCATCACAGGGTAATTTTGCTGCAAGAATGGTACAAGGGGGTGTCCCAGTACCAACTGACTGACAATGTTTGAAAATCCAGCTGATTCCTCTTTCCTGACAAGGTATAAACTGCCACTAGGTTTTTGTAGCTCTGAAGGGATTGTAAGATGGAAACGAGTAGCCCTAAAACCACTGATAATTTTTGCAATGTTTCTGGCTTTCCACACTGCTGTGTGAGACCCTGCATGGAATGGGCACTTGTTGTGCAGTGCAGCAGAACAGGGGCAGCAGAGGATTCAGCTGGTTACAGGTTTTCAGCAGCATCTTGGGAATTCACAAAAGCAGTGAATTATCAGATGTTCCTTCTGCCATCCCGTGGCAGTCCTGATACACTGCAAAGGGCCTGTCCTGGCTTGCTTCAACAGGGGCCAGAGAGTGATTCTGTAACCAATCACACCCTGGTCCTTCTTTTGCATGGAACTGTTTTTCCTGGTGTGTATCCATATGACACAATAACTCAAACTTGTGGTATTGAGCATATAGATTTTTTTCCCCTTGTATATGTAATTTGGCACACACTGCAGCTAGCTGCAATTGTTTCTTGTTCATGAGAAAATGATGTTTATTGTGCTTCCTGGGAGGAAAATGTTAAGTGAATTTCTTCTGACTACAGCTCTTTGGATAATTTTATATACTTGATGCATTTCTGAAATAAACAAAGTTAGATTAACTATTAATGTTAAAGTTTTAAAAAACCTCATGCAATTGAGTTCTACTTAATATGGTTAAAAGTATTTTCTATTTAACTTTTACTTTAAAAAGAATACTTTTAATGGAATTTCTGGGGAGAAATTCTCTTTGGTTTTATATTCCCAGATAAGCCAGCATTCTTTTTATTGCAGTATATTAATCTTTCCATTCTGGAATGGTTAATTTCTTTAAGTTGTCTTCATGACAGATAAAAATTTGAATTTTTAATGACAATATGCCTTAAGATAGACCTCAGAACTTAAATTTCTTAACACCTCTGTGGAATAGGCCCAAAACATACATAATGAAAACATGAGATGGAGATTTTTTTTTTTTTTTTTTCCAATTACTGTTCTCTTAAATAACTTTCTAGAAGTTGAAATTGTATGAATGGTAAAACCTGAAGCAGAGAGAAGGTGTTTGTGTCAGGCACTACTATTATACATCGAAAGAGATTAGTGGACTGTCTGAATGCAAAAACCCCCTTGTCTCTACCCTTAAAAACTTATTTTAACTTATTTAAAAGCTGAAGATTATACCTCTGTTTATAGGTATATGTTTTATTCTGTGGCTGTGTATGTACTGTGGTGCTCTTCTAGAAATGTTCAGCTCCTGATGGAGAGGAGAGATTGTGTCTGTTAAATATTAAACAGATTTGTGATATAATCTTGGAGGAGTCATTCCATGCTTTTTGGCACAGAGACTCCATGCCATGGATGGCATGTGGATGCCACTCCAGGAGTTCTGTAGGCTGGGCTTTACATGACACAAGCAGGTTTTCATTGCGGTGCCCTTGACACAGCTGATTCAGTTTGTTCCAGGTGAGGTGTCCTGAAAGCCTTGGGTTTTCCAAGTCATCATTTCTAAATGGAAAATTTATCTCAAAAGGTTTGTTCCAGCCCATAAGAATTGTTAAGCTTTCCAGTCTTGTTGGCCTCCTTACTCTTTTCTATAGAAGCACAATGAAACTGTAGGCACAGAGCAGTTTTGAATTAAGGCAAATTCTGGATATATAATATAAGCAGTAAAATACATGGAAAGCAAAAGAAAACTGTGGCTGAATTAATTCCTTCATTCTGCCTTCTATATATTAACTATTTCTATTTTGACTTATGTATGTCTTAACAGGACTTCTGACCTTTTATTTTCTGACATTCACTACAAAATTAAGTAACTTAAGGTTGTTACAATCTTTATGGCCCAGGCACCCATATAGTTTATATTGTAGTATATTCATCCTGTTTGTTTGCTAAGCCACAAATAAATTTCCATTTCTGTGGCTACAAATGTTATTTCTATTTTCAGCAAGACCATTTTGGAAGAGTAAATTGTTTCTCTGGTTTATGAATCCTATCTATACCCATGACATGCTCATAGTTTAAATATGTATAGCTGTGCATTGGGCTTTATGTAACAGTGTGCATTGTACAGCAGAGGGAGTATTTTGTCAGGAATAGAGAAGGCAATTTGTCACTGTGTCACTGAGTACTTGGCACATCACCAGCTCCAGCAAGCTATAGTATATCTTTTTATCAGGAACAATCAGGCACTAGCAGGTTAAACAGGATATAAGTGCAGAGATTGGATGGGATAAACTTTAAGTTACTAAACTCTTGCATTTCGTCAACTGATACACAACAGATATCAACATTGCTGAAAATGTGGTAGAAAATGAATATGCATGTTAAAATGTAAATGTTCTGTTGTTACAACTATTTATCTTTCTATTGACTGGGATTTTAAAATGTTCCTTATGCTTTAATTATTTTTAAACAAGTTTTCTCCCCTTTCTGCTCCCGAAATCAGCAATTCTTAATGTCTAAGGTTTTCCGCTCTTTCTGTCTTTCATGTTAATTTGTAATAGTCCAACCCTACTGGTCATAATGGCATTTGCCACTCTTCTGCTGAAGTTGAAATGCTGTGTTGGGCATTGGTAGGGGGCTAAACAGTGCCAGGAGAGATGTGGGCAATGTCATGCATGATCTTCCATTCATGGGTAAAACAAAAAGCAAAAACAAACAAACAAAAAGATTTGGAATGAACAGATCGAATAGAAAGAGGGGTTGGAACCAAATTAATCCTGGTATTCTGTGACATATTTTATTACATATTGGCCAAGATTTCGAATTTCTGCCTACTATCTTTTATAAAAAGCAGGTATTAAGTAAAAACCCCAAATGAACTCTTTGCTTGTGCTGTTAGAGGTGTTCATTTACAGCCCAATAACCACAAAGGTAAATTGACTTTAAATTGATGGTGCCTTTTTGCCTTGTCCCTGTGCTCCCCTCATCAAACTGATTGTTTAATTCTATTGGAATGCTAGAGACCAAACTGGATTTTCAGCTCTGTTTCTTTTTTATTTCCTTTTTTTTTTTTTTTTTCATTTTCATTAGAAGATAATACTTGTACTTTCAAATCTTGATACTGGCATCACATTTCTATTATTTCACATTTCCTATTAGAGTTTCTTTTGAGCACTGGATTTGCTGCTACCTGACATCACAACAAGAGCTGAACAAAACCCCTGTCTTTCCAGCAGGCTCTTGGCAATTCTGTCTTATCACAGAAGTGTGTGTCAGCAATGCAGGGCTCAAATCCTGGAGGAGTTTAAGTCTTCATTCTTCTTCCTGAGCCTGCTTCTAAGAAATCTGTGAGGAAAACATGTGTGCAATTCTGTGGTGATGTGACAGACCTCTCCTTGCCTTTTGATTTCAGAGATTTTTTTTTTAAAGGAAGATAGCTGAATTAAGGTATAAAGAAAACTTATCCACTGGACAAATACAAAACTTCCAACTTATGCACAAAAATTGTGCTAACTCCTCTATGTGTATTTTATGTAAAATCCTGGAATTCCTTTTATACAGTGTGTCAGATGGTCCCTTCTTCCCTGTTTGGTGCAGATCACTGTGTTCTCTGTTGAACCCCCCTGATGCACAGAGTCCCATCTGTAACTGCATCCAGATTTGGGACCTGGCCTGTTTCCAGGGCAGCTGGCTCTGCTCCCAGCTCTCTTGTTGTTTTTTGGTTTGGGCTCTGTGAGGTCTCATGCTGACACAGGTTTGCCCTCAGCTTTAGCATCTGAAGCAGCAAAGGTGAACTCTCCTAAGCCTTGAAATTTGTGGTGAGATGTCCGGAGGTTGCTCAGGTTAACTGTGCTCAGTGCTTCACCACAGCACAGGAGCTCTGTTGGCACTGGCAGAGTTTGAGACCTGTCTTGCCAGCAGAGTTAGGAACGTTTTGTTTTGCACTGGCTTTTACTCAAAGCTGGTCTTCTAAGAAGAATGGAAGTTTGGAGCTTCTCTTTAGCCTTGCTTACCAATTGTGTTTGTTTCTTAATGCCTACTGAGTGTGACATGTGCCTGGATGAGATGATTGTGTCCACTCTGCACTCCAGCCCTGGGATATTCCCAACTTTTCTCTGTGCTACAGTTGTTGGTCTAGGGCTGGAATTTCCTACACAAGTGAAGATCTCAATGCACAAACATGATAATCCTTCATTTTGATGTCCTTGATAGATTGAGACAGTGCAGTGCATCATGCTGCTATCTCAGAAGGATACATCCATTTCTCATGATTTTGTTTATAATTTTGAATACAGTGTGGGGTGTTGATCCCTGAGCTGCTGCTGAAAAATTGAGCTCCAGAACCCAGAAGCAGCAGAGCAGTATCACTATGGTGCTGTACTGGGAATAATTAGCTTTGCTTGAGAGGCAGGCCTAATTAGCTCATGCACGATGTTGCTCTAACGAGGTTATATTCTCTCTGAGACCTCAGCTAATATCCCTGCATGGTGCTCTATAAATGTACTGGTTTGGCTGAGCTTGGCTCTGACATGATGTTGCATTGCATTGAGTAAATATGCATTTTAAGGGGAAAATAAGGGTCCAGAAAGAACTTTTTAGTTTTTTTTTAGTTTGTTTGGGCTTTGGTTTTTTTTGGTTTTTTTTGGTTTTTGTTTTTTGTTGGTTTTTTTTGTTTTTTTATCAAATGCAGGAATATTTATTTGTATCTGTGGGGTACTATTCTGTCATCCCAGCTCACTAGGAACATCCTGGTGAAATAAATCTGTTGAGCCATTAATTATAATGCACTCAGGAAAGAGCTGTGTCATTCAAGGTCTTAGAGCTTTAGACTTATGAAAATGCTACTTCTCATAAAAACATATATAAAAATGACTGTCTTATAATCATGCAAGTTATCTGATCTCTATCCACAGTGACAGCAACAGACTTCTTTTTAATTCTGTCAGAATGTTAGACAGATGTGGTTTAGCCAATTAGGAAACTTCCACTAATTTTTCTTGTGCCAAGTTGAAAGGCATGGTTGATGGCTTAGTCTGAATGCAGCCTGTCTTTCATCATTGCTCCCAGTTTTTAGTCCTGTAGAGTCCTCCTGTTCTGCATAACTTTCTGGCAGAGGCTTGTAGAAAAATAGCTGCTCCAGTGCCTATTGGTTATTGGATTAATTTGTGCTTGTGTTTCAAAAGGCTGATTGTTGAGGATGATTTAGGTTCAACTTGAATTTTGTATTTTTTCCTGCTGTTGCTAAAATATTTTTCTAAAATATTTAAAACCAGTCCCAAAGCATGTAAAATGAAGTGCCCTGAGAGATGGGATGACCCAAGTAATCCCCAGATATTTGCTTTGTGAATTAATTTCTAAAGCTTTATTCGGACAAAGGGAAACATTTGGTGTTGGAATGATGCTCTGCCCTAAGGCCAAACTCTTCCTGAACAGGGAACAGCACAGGCAGGGCACCAGCTTAGGTGCTGGGCACTGTCCAGGCTGTCCAGTGATTCCCACCCAGATAAATGACTCTGAGAGTAATGCCAGCAGAATTATCTCAGAAGGGTAGGGAGGAAGGTAATACTGTCCCATACCTGTGCCAGGTTCTGAATCCAATTCATGGACAATATCACAGCACTTGTCATTTCCACTGAAATGCTGATTTCACTGGGTCAGTCCAGTCCTTTTCTCTTATTAGTGTGGAAATGACATTGCTGCTGGCCCCAGCCCTAAGAGAAATGAGGGACCTTTATGACATCTGTAAAAAAATCAGCTTTTGCACATGCACTGAGCAGAAGTTTCTCTTGTGTTGCATTTGGATATTATGTGAGGAGGATTATTAAGATCACTAAGAAAAGATTGTGACAGTGCCTTAACGTGGCAGTGTCTGAGATGTGAGGCTGATTTTTTGTTACATATACCTTCAAATTCTGCATCCAAATTGTTTATGATGTTGAAGACCACTGGCCCTAAAATGAAGACCTGCTGAACCCCACTAGTGACCGAGAAGAATTTTATAAACTAAATTTTTAGACAGTAAAATGGAATCCCACTGTGAATGCATGTTCCATGGCTGAGATAAAAGTACTGAAGGGATTTACACTGTGCCAAAGTTTTTTAAAGAATGTAGTAGTATGGTAGTTCTCCAATATGTAGTATGAAAAATGAATGGTAGCATTTCTTTGGTGGCTTATGAAAATGTTTGCATATTGGTAAGAAAAATTGATTCAGTGTTCTTCACTGTAACTCTTGCTTTACTGCTGACAGAATTTTATAAAATACTAGTATAAATTACAGTCTTTAATGAACTAACTTATCACATAGCGAGTGTACTTGAAATCTTTGGGTTTCTCCTATTACGTTTATTGTGTGTTTTGTTGTCACTGATCCAGTACATGTTTGTATCAATTCTTACTGGTTTCACTGGGATCACTGAAAGGAAAAAGAGACTCTGAAGCACTAAAGTATTGCTCCTGTTCAGTATTTCTCTCAATTCTTATTGAAGTGGGCTTTTCCCCTCCCTACATGCCAAGTTGCTTTATATGTCTTTTATCTCAAATACTCAAACCCTTCTGAGATTTTCTTTCATTCTTTTCTTGGTCTATTTGATTATGCTTTATGTCTGTTTTCAAGGATAATTTTTATCTAAAAAATAGCCATGATGTCTTAGTATGAAACATGATTTATTTATTTTATTGTTGCTAACATAATTTGTGAATTCAGTCACACACTGAGTGCACCTAGCTAGAATATTAATTTCCTACAAACATGAGAGCAAATAGTGAGATGTACTGTACATCTTGATCATCAGGTTAAGTGAATTCAGCTACTGTGGAATTGGAATATAGCTGCACAATCCTAATTTTGTTTCTTCCTGTTGATTACTATATTTAAATCTAGAAGTAATGTTTTTACAGGAAAAAAGCTAAAGAGAAAGGAAAGAGTGAAATAGCACAGCAATTTTCTTATGTGAGAGCTAAGCATGTTAAATATTTCAATATTCACTTTTAAAGCAAATTAGATCAAACAAATCACTGTACTTTTGATCTGTTTCAAAGACTTCAGACATATTTGTCATAGTATTTTGGCTCTTTTGAGTGTTGTTGATGTCTTGACTTGTAACAGAAACAAAACAACCCTGCAAATATTTCTAAGCAGAATACAGAACTGAAGACTATGTCTTTACTGACACCTTTGCTATGGAGCAAACACATTTGCTTTTTAAATAAAAGCAACCTAATTGATCCAAGGTATCTCTGCAACAGCATTGTGCAAGGTTAATATAGACCTGCATTCACTGAGTGCCCCAGCATGTTCATTGTCCAAGTCTGAAAACATCTATATTGAGTTGGAAGGCTTTTTAAAATTTAACATTTAATGTTGTTGGGGTGATGCAGGTCAGTGTTCTCAGGGCTGGTAAATGGATTAGATTGCAGCTCACAACATGTAGTGAGTATGTAACTGTGTCCCCACTGTGTCTTCCAGCACCTCATTAGAAATGTTGTGTTGCCAATAGTTTTGGTAACCTACCAGCTAATGAAAGGTTTGGTGCTGGGTTTCCTTGGGAACTCAGTGAGGACAGTAACTGGGTGTGCAACCCTGAAATGGGACAAGAAATTTATCCCAATGAAAGCCGTGCAAAGCATTGTCTACTTATAAAAGGATCTACTGAGCTCTAGAAATCTGAGGCAAGCAAGTCACAGATAAAAATATAAAAGCACATTGTAAATGATGATGGATGGCACGATTGTGCTTATCTGTAATTCTGTCACCAAGAAGCAGGGACGGGCTCCTCATACAAACACTTATGTGTCCTTTTGGTTCCACAAAACTTCTCAATCCACTGCAGACACTGGGCATTTGTGGTCATTCTCCAAAACTTTCAGACTATTCCTCTACAGGTCCAATCCACTAAAGGCCCATGGGTTATCCGTAGCAAGACGTGGGTTATCCTTAGCAAGACGTGGGTTATCCGTAGCAAGACATGGGTTATCCTTAGCAATCCACACTATTCCATACCCAGAGAGGGAGTGGATGTGTTACTGCCATGTGCTCCTTGTGTCCAGCCCTAGAGCAGCCCTGTCCCAAAGCGATGCTTGTGCTAATATCCAGGTCTGCAAAAGGTCATAATTCTCGGTGAAAAGCTAAAATTCAGCTCAGAGAAACAGTTTCTAGAATATTTTAAGGTGGAAGTAGTTAACTGAATTAAGGGGGAAAATTGGAATTGTAGTGAAGATGAAACAAGATTTGCAGTAGCTGACTGAGTTGTGTGGCTGGTACCAGCAGTCTTGGGATAATACATGGAATCCATTGCATATTGGCCAGCTGGGGCAGCACTGCAGTGGGTATGAGCTGAATGGGGATGTGCATTGTGGATACTTGGTTCAAGTGAGACTGAACTTGATGTAGCTCTGAGGTTAGCCCTAGAATGAAAGCTCTGCTTTAAAGATCACACATGAATTTGGGAGTTGGAATTGATTATTATAATTTGGTCTCCCCTTCATAGCCTTTGTCTTTTCCCATTTTACTTGTGCCTTTTGCTTTTAGAGCAGACTCAAAGGAAATGGGTCAAATTCCTGCAGTGTTGGTATCCCAGCCAACTGAAGGGAAGCAGTTTAGCAGAACTTGCATCTTGCTAAATACTGTCAATGTGTTCTCTTCTGGACATAGTAAAAAAACTTCAGAAAGCTAGGAAAAAACCTACTAGCCATATCTTTTGACTCTTACCCTTTGGTTTTTGAACTGAGTTAATGATTAATCTTATTTTTGCAAAGAGAATGTTTGTAAATAAGTAGTAAACCCAAAAGAGTAATCATATGGAGAAAGCCTGTTCTTCATGTCAGTCAGTCCCATTTGTAATATTTTTAGTAATGAAATTTCAAATGATAATCCAAGTCAGTCTTTCAGATCCTCAGTATCTTTGGTATTTAGTCTTAAGCCTCAGCTACAGAAATGGAAGAAAACTAGCAGAGATTCTTGCAGGAACACTTCAGTTGTATATTTGATCTACAGGAATAATTTCATAAATAATATATGTATTACATATATATAAAAATAGATAATTTAATAAAATATATGGCCAGAAGGGTGGTCTAATGGTGGGATGAAGGAATGTCTCATAAGTCAACTCAAGTTTGTGACCTGTCACATTACTTAATATCTTAAAAAATTTAAAAAGTTCCACAGTCTGGTGTTCTCCATTTTTCAGCCTAGGAATTAATTGAACTGACAAGGTATGAAGAAAGCATTATAAATCATTTTCTAATGAACTTATATGTCTGAAATTTAGACCAAAAGCTGTAGGCACTTTTAATACAAGTTAGGCTTGATGTTATCTTGGCAGTGAATTCACTAATATTCTGCTGCAGCCACTTCTTTTGAAGTCAGTATTTTTCCTATAGCTTCTTCTATATGTGTAGATCACAAGGATACCTTTGCCATGCCAAATCTTGCTCCTTGTACAGCACATTAAAAATGCAAGGCAGGAGAGAAAATCTTTAGCAGAATTGTTGGCTGGTAAAAGTTCAACAAGAATCAATTTCCTTCTTTCTGCTAATGGTATTTCATATATATATTCACAACAAATATGCAAACTTGGGAGCTTTATTTCATCCTTTTTTTTTTTTTCTCTCTCAGGAAATTCTTTTTACCTGAAAGCTTAGACATGTTTGGAAATAAAGCATCCCAGGCAGACATGATCAGTGGATTGTTGGTTTGGGTTTTTTCCCCTTCTGTGAATAGCAGGTGTCACAAACTGCCAGCCATACTTGAGTCAGTTGTTGTCAGTTTGACTAACACTGTGGAGTTGTGTAGAAATGTTTGCAGCTACTGAATGAAACCAGCTTATTTTCTTACCATGAAGAGTCTGAAGAAAATTTAGAAAGAACTGTATCACTAGTGAGCTGTTGGCTTTGTGTGGAATTAATTACTGCATTTTGAATATAAAATGTGGTGCTTTTGTGCCAAAGTCCTTCTAATGCCAACAGTCAGAAATTCCATTTATGATTTAAAAATTATGTTGTTCCACTGCTGATGCCTTTGTATTTGCCTGAAGATGTCTTTCTGCTTGAATTTAAGTTGTGGATGCCAAATTTAAATTCTGCAAGACAGAAAGTAGATTTTGTGCTTGTGTCCTTAAACTAGAGTGGTTTTATGACATTATGTGAAATAAAATTACACTGAGTGTAGTATTTTATTTGGGATGGAGGAGAATAAAAGGAAAATAATGGAAATATATGAAATATTCAGCAAAAGTATTTAAGTGTATGCTAAATTCTTAGTGAATACTTAATAATGGAATTCCATGACTGCACAGCTGTATTTATTTTCAAAAAACTAGGATTTTTCCTGAATGTTTTGTTGTGTCTGTAAAGGAATGAGTTACAGCATCCTGATTTTCCTCCTGAATCTTAATACAGATTTAGAGTTTTAGGAGTGTATCCTGCCCAGTTCTTCTCACATTTCCTCTATCTTCCCTCTGTGGAAATGCTCTGCCAGTAAAAGGCTGCATGCTTTCCCCATTTTGTCTGCCCTGAGTGGCTGAAGAAACACAAGATGAGCCATCCCAGCTGCTCCATGAAACCATTAATTCTTAGAAGACCCCAGTCTGAATATACTCTCCAAAAACCAATTTAAACAGTCAGAGGGCATCAGGAGAATTAATTGAGGTGACCATTCATATCTATGACTGCAGAAAACACAGGGTTATTTTTAGGTATGTGCAGGGGAATAAAATCTCAGTACTATGACATCAGTTTACTATCAGTAAAGTCAAAAGCATGATGTAACTTCATGGGCAAGAAAAGTCAAGGTCAAAGTACAAAACTTATGCTCAGAGTTTTTCCTTGTACCACTTTTATTTTCTTTCCTACCTTAGAAAAGCTTTTAGATCACTGAAACCTATATTTTCCACTCTTTTGAGATTCCTGAGTTGGCCTTTTTCCATCTAGTTTTGCTGGTGTGATGAGAAGTGCTGATTCTTGTTGGAAATATTTCCTTTCTTTTGTGCATAATAATCTTACAGTATCTGTGTATACCATTTCTTACTCTTTGGCTTTTTGTTCTGTTAGTCTTACTGTTCCTTTTTCTTGCCCTCTCTGCTCTGGGGAAAAGCAATTACAAAACCCTGTGCACTTTTTTGTTTTCTAGTTACGAAATTATTTAATTATTGGAAATGAACAATTGCCCAACTTTGCCCGGTGGAAAGTTGAAGTGGTTCATTCACTAACAATATAATAAATCCTTCTTGAGTGAGATGAAGAATATACAGGAAAAAAAGAGTTCCAGTAGTGTTTTGATTTGTTTCTATTGAGTTACAATACTGACACTTTATTTCCTGGCTACCATGCCTTTCATTAAGAGGGATGTGAAGTTAGGAGAATTATTATTCATCAAAGAAATCTCCCAATTACCAGAGCTTTATTTTGATAATTAAGGTCAAACTCATTAAAAAACCAAACCAAAATAGAGCGAAGAAAAAAAAATGCAACTGAATACTCTATTGATGAAAGTACAAAACTTAGAACTACCAAAATTATTCTGTGTCAAACCCATATACAATGTCATGAAAGTCAATCACCTCACATGATATAGTTTGGGATGAGCAGAACTATTTCTTTATTAAACTCACTGAAAGTCAGTCTCTATCAAAGAGATTTCTGTCTGCTGTGCTGAGTGTCAAGACCAGCCCCAGAAGCATTTCAGGGCTGGGCAGGGTGAGGTTCAGTGGGATCCCTGAGTCACATTGAATGTGGACACTGCTCTTCGTGAGGGACTTTGGTTTCAGGGCTGGGACTTGTCAAGCCTAAAGCTCTCAGGAGGGGAAATTGCAATAAACAATGGAAAGTCAAATAGATGCCCTGGGTGCTTTGCTGATGAATATCAAGAAGAAATGTAGTTCAACAGTTCCCAAATCTACTTTAGGCGCTGTTGACCTGCTTTTTTCCTCAGAGATGTTTACTGCCCAGAAATGCACCATGGTCCGAATTCATTTCCCTGCCAACAGGAATAAAGCTGCAAAGTCTATTTAAATAGGAAACAACAATGATATTTCTTTGTTTCAAAACCACGGTGAATTTTAGAAATTGAATTTTTATATTGCTGGCTTCCAAACCAGTTTATTAGATTTATAATATTATATTTTTTTTCCTTTCAAGTATTTGTATATCGTTGATGAAACCAAGGCATTTGCCCTTTTGAAAGATGATCAGGTGTGTGAATCTAGTTACTCAACACAAATGTTAGCAGATGTGTGTATTGATATTGGTTGGGATGCAAGAAGATATCTTTCAGAGAGACAATTTTTCTGTTAATATTAGAGTTCTGATTTTCACATGAAGACATTTAACATATTCCCATAGGTCATATTTGTCCTCCATGTCTATTCATATAAATATAAATCGCCTCTTACCCTTTAGGATGATGTCACAAGTGATATTTATTATCTAACATTCTGAATTTACTTATTTTCGGCATAAGTGGGAGAAAAAAATTGCAGTTTTCTGACCTGTGGCTTCGTACTTGGAATAATTTGAGAATCAGTGGACCAAGTCCCCAAAAGTACTCTTGCATGGTACCAGACCTCTGCTTATGCAAGTCCACATTTATGCAGCTATTTGAATTTAAGCGTCTGAGGGTGCCTCTCTGTGCTGAATAAATAGTACCTATTCTGTGTTTCATAGCTATATTTATTTGTATTTTCATCAGTCTGTGTATGCTGCACAGCATGTCCAAACCCTGTGCTAGGTCCCTAAATATTATTTAACTGTCACATGTTGCAATATCAATCACTACAGTACTATTTATGTTCTTCAACATGATTAATTAGTTCATTGAATGGGGAAAAGTTATATGTAACCAGTTGGGAAATGAGGACTAGGGAGAATAAGGCTGAAACTGTCAATACTGAGTATGTACAAATAATTTTTTTGTTTTGATCCCTGAGGGTTGTGGGTACATTACATGAGAGGGAGTTTTCACAGAAACATCACTTGGAACCACAAATTAATGAAATCATATAATAGGATGGAAGAGACCTTAAAGACCCTCTTCCAAGCCCCATCCTTGAACACTGCCAGGGCTGGGGCATCCACTACTTCTCTGGGCAACCTGTTCCAGTGCCTCATCACCCTCACAATGAAGAATTTCTTTCTAACATCTAATCTAAACCTGTCCTCTGCCAGTTTGAAGCCATTTCCCTTATTCTTTCAATACCTGCTCTTGCAAAATGTCCCTTTCTAGCTTTCCTCTAAGCCCATTTTACATACTGGAAAGTGTTGCAAGGTTTCCCCAGAGCCTCCAGACACAACAACCCCAAGCTCCAGCCCTCTGATCATCTTTGTGCCCTCTGGACTCGCTCCAGCAGGTCCATGGTTTTCTTTGTTGGAGGCCCCTGAGCTGGACCCAGCACTGGAGGTGCAGGAAACCAGAGCAGAGGGGCAGAATCCCTTTCCTCCCCTGCTGCCCACACTGCTCTTGATGAAGCCCAGCACACATTTGGCTTTCTGGGCTGTGAGTGCACATTGCCAGATCACGCTGAGCTCCTCATCCACCCACATCCTTCTCCTCAGGGCTGCTCTCATATTAATTCTTATTTGTTTTTGAGTGCTAACAGGTCTAGCCATAAACATTGCTGCAGTCTGGCTGAACTCAACCATTAAACTCTGTCTCATTTATCACATCTCCTTTTCTGTGCCCAGCAAAAATTTATTAATTATAATCACCTATTGGTAACATGAAATCAGTCAGCGTGGCTCCTTCTCTTAGTAACATGGCCTGCAGAAATGCAAAGAGGAATGCAAGAGTAAACAGCTTGTGTGAATGGAACACCCAAAACTGCTCAGAGGTTGTTTGCCCAGAACCTGGTAGCGGTAAAGCAGAAATTAAAAATAGCAAAGTTTGCTTAACAGGAATATTAGCTGGTTGAAATGGTAACTAGGGAGTTACCTAGAGACTTTTGAGAGCTTCAAAACAAACAAACAAGAGGGGTAGCTTGAAAAGAAGTGTGAAAGAAGCATGAAAACCTGCTATAGGAGGGAGACAAGTGAGAAGAGAGCAGCACCAAAATGGTGTTTGCCCTGCTGGAGGCTGCCCCAGCCTGTCCCAGATGGTGCTTCCTCCCTGCTGAGGCTGTGGGAGTCTGCCACTGCTGGGACATGCCCTGGGCATTCCCACCTGCCTCTGGGAAATATTTCTGTTCCCTGCCTGCAAATTATGCAGCTGAAGAAAGCAGGATGGGTTTGTGCTGAGCTGGAGCCCCCACATCTCAAGGAGGTGCCTGTAAACAGGAATTTGTACCCCAAAAAAGGGAGATCCTTGTACCCTGCCTGTGGGTGTCTATGTGTGTGCAGGGAACTGTGAATGTGGCCATGAGCATTAGAAATTTTGGGGGTCTGGCAGCAGAAGACTGTTTAGAAAACTGTGAGCTTTTGCTATTGTTTGGTGAGTGCCTGGCCTTGTGGTTTATCTGTTCTTTTGTTGACATTGATCCTGAATGTATAGCTCACTGATTGCCAGTTAATTATGTCCCATTAATAAATCAATAAACTGCTTCAATTCTGATTTCATTTTAACCATGTGACTTGGCCAATTTTTTCTTATGACAGCACTGTATGTAAAATTAAGGTAAAGGAAGATAATATATCTAGAAAGTATATGAGTGCCTGCTTTATTTAGCACATCAGTTTAGAGAGTGTGTTTTTTGGCATGATAGCTCAGGCTAGCATGTTTTGACAGCAACATGGGCTTTGTTCCTCTACTGATCCTGTTACTATGGGACGTGTGGCTGGTTCCAGTAACCCCCTCAGTGTTGGTTTTGTAAACCCAATATATAGTAACTGTAGTCTTTATTTTTGTTTATAAATTTTGATCTTTAATCAACAGTATAATCTTTTATAGTATTTCAGCATTTTTTTATCTTGGGCTTCAGCCAAACTTCCATGAAAAGTTCAAGTGCCTCTTTGAGTTGGAAAGCACATCTAGGAATGTGCTATTCTGCTCACTCTGTGCTTATAGCCATAATCACTTTCTGCCATGTCAGTCTAAGCCTAGCTCTGGCAATCACTGTCCAGCCTTTGTCTGAAAGTGGCTAATTAAAATAAATAAAATGATCCTATAGGTATTTTTAGTAACTGGTGATAGACTTTGCACTCTTATCAGATGAATTATTGTGCTCCACACCCATGGTATCTATCTCTGTATCTAGTTTGCATATCATGTGTTAATAAAATTAAGAAGGGTTTTTTCAGTCAAGGTTATATATAAAGGCTAAAGAATAGGGAAGGCATTCAAAAAGCATTCACTCTCTGGGTATATATGCTATTTTCAGATACCCAGACTTACAATTACAGAATTAATGGCTATTTTGAACTTTTACTGCTGTTGGTGGCATTGTGGTTTTATATTTCAGCTACGTAACACTAATTCATGCTGTGGACTTTGTTTCTGCAGTGAGGTGGTGTTCAGAGATCCCTCTGAGACAGCATTGCAGAGAGAACTGCTTCATTATATTTGTCAGTCCTGGCTCTAAATGAGTGCCTTGAAAATGAATTCCATTCTCCAGTAAGAAAATGCTTTCAGAGATGTAGTTCATAAGGACTGTTCTGCAGGTGAGCAAAGCTAAAGGCATTGACATGGGTGTTGCTATCTCTAGCTAATGACTTGTAAAGGATGAGAATATGGAAATTCTAAATTCATTGCTAGTGATAAATGATACCCATTAAATAATTTCAATAAAGTGTTTCAACTTTGTAAAACCTCTCTCAGAAAATACCAGAATAATATTTGGTTGATAAAAGACTCGTGTTGGCTCATCTGCAGGCTGTGACTTCAAACTAAACTAATAAACTAGAAGGGCAAGGTTTAGAAGAAGAAGAAGCAGAGTTCAATGCTTGTTAGAAGTATATGTGGAGAAAAAAAAAGATTTTCAGGCCTTGGGATGGTTGTTGAGACAGTTTTATAGAACAAAACGTTTAGAGTTGAAATATTACTCAGAGGTAAGCTGGAATTGTACCAATGTAGATGCTGTCATTTTGCTTAATGTTTGCATTTTTGCTCATGGTAGCTATCTGCAGGTGATTTTGAAAATTGAGAACAACACATGCAGGTGAGATTCTTGTCAGCAGGGTGCTTTTGTTGCAGCAAACCTTCAGACTTGATTTAATAGCAGTCTGCCCAGTAAATCATCTTCACTCCATACAGTGTAACAGTGGCATGGACTGTGTGAAAGTCTGCTGTGTTAAATTTCATGACCTCAGTCTATTGCTTGTGCATCAGCAGATTAATCTGCGATCAGGAATATTTAGAAGTTCTTTCTGGTTGGGATTTTTTTTACCACTATGACTGTGGTTACTCCTCTTTTCTCATGCCGCACACTGCAAATTCAGCACAACCTTTCATCCTAATAGGCAAAATGATTCAGAGCTTCACAGTTTATGGAAGCAGAACTGCCCTTCAGTGACACTGGGAATAGATTCAGGCTTGAGGCAGGCTGGTGGGTAGCTGCACAAAAAGAGCTTTCTTCAGCTTGGTAGAAAGCTGGAAGATTGAAGCTAGGCCTGCCCAGTAATTTCTGAAACACTTCACAAAGTTGCAGCCTGTGAACACTTCCATGTGGACTTGGAAGACACTTCCTGGGGGCTGCAGAGAGAAGTCTGTGTGTTGATAGATGCTGTATTCATCTTGGCAGGAGCCATTCAAACTCAGTTATTTGTATAAACTATGAGCGTTTTCTATAAAGCCAATAAATGCTTCTTATAGCTCAATGCAGATGGCATCAGTACCTGGCTTTGGGCTTATGAAATGCATATATGTATTTCCATAGATAACATTTCTCAGAGTTTAACAAACTATTAGAAAGAGCATTAGGAAAGATTTGTATGCTGTGTACATATTTCCGAGACCTGAATTCTGCCCTTGGGGAATTGACACTGCTGCTGCTCAAAGGAGAAGCTATCAAGGGAAAAAAAATATTGAAAATCCAAACATGAGTGAATAAGAGATGTTTTATTTCCCCCTCCCCCTTCTCCATTTGCAGAAGATTGGAAAATAACTGATATTGCAACTGTAGTGGCATAAGCCACTGAGAAGAAAAAAGGATCTGAGAAAAAGCAAATAATATTAGTGCTTTGCTTTGTATTATATCTTCATCCTAACCTGCTTGAATTACAGTTGTATCAGGGCTCTGACAATGGCAGGGTTGGGGTTTTTTCCTAGATAAATGTTATTTTTCTTTCAGTTGTCATTACAGGCTATAAAGTGCATATCTTTGCAAATTTTCTATAAGGTGCTTTCAGAACAATACATTCTTGTAGTGCATGTAATTGCTGCTATTTTGGATTTCTTTACCCTATAACTTGAGTATTCTAGGTCCCATATATGACTATTATATTTAGAGATTTGTTCTCATCATTTTCCTAGAAGAGAGAAAAAGAACATGCAAGAGAAGGATAATTTACTCTGCATTTCATTAGGTGAGAACTTTGAATTTTCATGAAAGTATTTCTCTCCATTTCAAACATACCATCAAAAGGCCTCAGTCCTTTACCTTTGTCATTTGGACAATACAGATAATTTCTCATTCTACATCTTTGTGTGCTGAAATTCATATATTTGTGTAATGAAATGCACAGGTTGTTTTAATGGCAATTACTTGTGGTTTGCAGCATGCAGTCAAAGTTGGTATGTTCCTGAGATGCAGCTCTTGCTGTGAGAGGTGTACAATAAATGGATTTTGTGGCAGGACCTTGGCATTTGCTGCCCCATGTATCAATATTCCTTATTGTCAGCCCTTAGTTATGGTTTGCTGCTCACCAATTTGAAATTAGCCAGGGCCTCATTGAAAGCCTTGGTTCAGCCCCTGCAAGAGGGAATCTCTGTGATGCTTTGCTGGTTTTAAAGGGGCTTTTGCAGAATTGCAGGATTTTATCAGCACAGTCTGATTCAAATATTTTGGATGTAAGAAGAAAATTCAGATGTCTGACATGGAATGAAAATACCCAAGAGAAGGAAGTGTGTTTGGGGCAATTTTAAGCACACTTCTTACTGATTTAGTTACTGAATAAGAAACTTTTTTTTTTTTCCTGGAAGCCTTGTCGGCTCCCACATTAAATAACCCTCCAGTACTCTGCTCCTGCTGCACCTTGTAGATTGAAACCCAGTGTGAATAAATAAATGGCAAGCCAGACAGCATCTGCTTTGATCCAGGGCACTAGAAATAGAGACATGACTTTTAATGCAGGCACAGGCACAGCCCTGGCTGTAAATGCTATATCAACTCCTGCTGCTTTTTTTCTCCTCCTGTCCCTATTTCACATGAATAAAGTCATGATGGAAATTGCACCACAGCTACATCTTCACTTGGGTGATTTGTCCTCTTTTGGCTGCTACTGAGTAATTCTGGGATGCAGACAGAAAGACCGTCACAAATGGATGTCACTAACCTTGTGTAACACCACAAACTCAGAAAAATGTGTGTTGTAAAATATTACTAAAAATTCACTATTGTGGGCATTAAAGTTATTAGAAGTTAGTATAAATATTTAATTACTATACTCTCTACATTCACAGACTCAGAACCTTTAAAATCTTTGAAAGGACCTCAAATCTATGTTTAAAAATAAACAACATGAAGATCTGACATCTTTCATCTATATTTGTCAAAATCTCCTTTGGATGGTGGCTATCTGCAGTGTCCAGCTTAGCAGACCCACCAAGAAGCTGATTTTTAAAAGCTTTTGGTTTTTACATACAGCTAGTAGTTGTTAATGCTGAACTGATATTTCCAAAATTGATGTCATTTGGGTGTTAGCCTGCATTATGCTAAAGGTACATAGTATATCTAGCTATGGTATCATACAGTACATAATGTGTGTTTGTATAGACAATGTCACATCACATTAATACCTACCTAAGGTATTGCATGTGAACTTTACTGTGGCAGATGTGTTGGAAAAGTTAAACCTGCTTATAGGGCTTGCAGAGAAATATTTTTATTTTCAATATATCACAGTGTTATAGGGAGAGCATACAGGATCCAGTGAGTGTGTGGAGCATGGCAGTACCTTTGCTAAGGTATAGAAGATTTCTGGAATAGAAATAACCAGGCAGTATTTCTGAATGCCAAACAACTACACAAGAAACATCCAGAAGGCCAGGCATTAGAAAATCCCTTTTATCTGAGAAAGCAACCTTCACTTCTTTTAAGTCTTAGCTCACTGATGTGAGCTAGTAGAAGCAGAGACAGAGCCAGACCACTGTTGAAAAACAGCTTTAAAGGGCTCTAACTGGAAGAAAATAAAATGCTTATCCTCCAGAGGATAGGGGGAGATAGGGGGAGGTTTTTTCTTTCTCTTGTTGCCCCTTGCCTTTTTTTTTTTTTTTTTTGTAGATATGGAAATTGGGAATAGATAGTATTTGAGGGGAGTGTGTGTGCTGCTTTCCAAGGCACCATATCCTTTGCTTGACTGTACTTGTGATTTGACCTTGAGTCATGACTGATTTTTCAAGATCTTTCCAAGTGCAATGGCATCAAAATTCTCCCCAGTGCTGCCATTCCAGTTTTGCTATCTCTGTGTCAGCACTACTGTGCACATAATGAATTTAGGGTCAAACTGGAAACTTCTTATTAAACTAGACTACACTGGTGACATTGCATTGTGAGTGGTTAGCTGGTGAATAAAGTTTTTATGAGCTTCTGCATTAGCATTTTTCTGTCCTGGTATGAGGTCCCAATCCTCACCCTGACTGTCAGTTTTCAGGTCCTGGTCCTTTTCTGCATTTTGGGATCTAAATCTGAAGAGCGCACAGAGAAGCACATAAAGTATATTCAATATCTCATGAAAATAGATTTTTAAATTAATTAGCAGATGGCTTTTCAATCCCTCTGGAGTGCCTGGTTTAGCAACTTTGCATTCATGTGAGTGATCCCATTGACTTCAGTGGGAGACTGTATGAAAGGCTGTATGCTCTGGAGCCTTTTGCCAGCAGCTGGCAGGCCTTAGAAGGATATTTCCTTTTCTGCAGATATGAGAATAAAAAGATGTCTTTATCCAAGAGGCAACGTGCTAGAAACCTGCCTAAGCTCAGTGTCAGCCTATTGTTCTGCTGTTAAGAATGGGGCTGCTGACATTAGAGAAGCACAAAAAAGCAGCATAACACTTGTGGGCTCTACCAGCAGTAGACCTGTGAATTAGGGCAGGATGTTGACTCTGATATCTTCTTTTTTTTCCTCCTTAGAAGCCTCAGCCCCCCTTTGGAAGTGCTGTCTATATGCTATTAGGCAGTCAAAGCACATGTTAATAGCACTGATTAGTTTTTGATTCTCAGAAAAGTAAGGAGGGGGTCAGCAGGATTGCTGCCTTTTGGACTTGCAGAGGGCTGACTTTGTCCTGTTTGTGAGAGGAGCTGACAGTGTCCCTTGGAAGACTGTCCTGAAATGAAAAGGGGTCCAGGAAGGAAATCCTAAAGTTGCAGGAGCAGGCCATCCAGTGTGCCATAAGATGATCTTTGCTGGTGGTGAGGAACACCAGCCTGGCTGAACAGAGAATTTTTACTGAAAATCAAAAGAAAAAGGGAGAGTTTATGACCTTTGGGAGAAAGAGAAACTGACTCACATGAGTTTGTGAAAAGCAGGCTTGCTTGACCAACCTGATGTCCCTCTATGACAGTGTGACCCATTTAGTGGATGAGGGAAAGGCTGTAGATGTGTCTGCCCAGACTTCAGTAAAGCCTTTGGCAGTTTCCCACTGCATTCTCCAGAAGAACTGACTGCTCTGGGGTGTAGTCTTTACTGGGTAAAAAACTGGCTGTGTGGTCAGGGCTAGAGAGTGGTGGGGAATGGAGTTACATCCAGCTGGTGGCTGGGCACAGCTGTGCTCCCAGGGTTTAGTGCTGTTTAATGTTGGTATCAGTGATCTGTATGAGGGGGTTGAGTACACACACCCTCATTCACTTTGCAAATGATACCCTGTTGAGTGGAGGTGTTATCTTCTGGAGGGTGGGAAGGTTCTGCAGAGGGGTCTGGACAGGCTGGATTAATGGACTGAAGACAATTGTATGAAGCTCAGCAAATCAAAATTCTGGGCCCTGCACTTGTATCACAACAACCTCAGGCAGTGCTACAGGCTGAGGGCAGAGCAGACAGTGGCCCTGGGGAAAGGACCTGGGGGTGCTGTTGAAAGCAGTTGAACATGAGCCAGTTGGTCAAGAAGGCCAATGACATCCTGGCTTGGATCAGAAATGGTGTGGCCAGCAGGACCAGGGCAGTGATTGTCCCCCTGTTCTCAGCACAGGTGAGGCCTTGGGCTTGGCAGTGCTGGTTACTGGATGGGCTCAATGATCTGAGAGGTTTTTTCCAACCTAAACAATTCTATGATTCAACCTTACTTTTCGATCCTTAGAGATCAGCAATCTCATACATGGAAGTGCTATAGTGAGTGAGAAACTGGAAATAAAAAAGCAGAAAGAAGGGAGTGATTTCTTTAGTCACAATCCTTGTATCCCAACACCTGCCAAAGTGGCCATCTTTTTCTACCTGTGCTCCAGCAGAGAAGTGTCTGCCCAAACCTACAGAATTGCTCTTCTCTTTCAACATCACAGGCACAATGCTGTCTGTGTCAGAGCCAGAGGCAAACTTAAATAGCTGTAGATATATAAAGGAACAAAGTGAAGGAGTCTTTTGAAGCCCAGAAACCACTTTGAATAATTTAGGGGTCTTTCTTATCATCCTACTGTTTACCTTGGCAGTTGAGATGTACAGAGTCAGTGGCTTATTTGTCAGAAAGATGTCAGAGGTTGGGTGACTTGGACAGCTCAAGTTTGGGTTTGTTGGTAGTTCATTATGCACAGTGTTTTTCTCCCCTCATTAGAAATAAGGTTTTTCTGAAGATTTGCAGTATTTGTGGACTATGTGGCACACTTAATAGAAAGGTTTGGGGTTTTTTTTCTGTTTTTATTTAAATGGTGCTGAGCTCTCAGCAAGTAAGTTTATGACAACAGATTTGCGTTTTGCAGTTTCATGCAAATGTCTTTTTTCTTGCAAAATACCTTTACTTCCAGGGTGTATTTTTTACTTAAAGTTGATAATCTGTCTTTTACTGAACAAAGTGAGAAAGCTTTTGCAGAAGATGTGCACAGAGGTTTGAAATATTCATGGAAGTCTAAAAATGACTACTGACTTTTGTTTACTATAGATTGCCTTGACTTTCACAGAGATGAGAATTGGCTTTTAAAGAGAAACCCAAATCCCTCCGAACGCTTCATTTTGGGAAGGAGGGGGAGAAGCGACACTCTCTGATGATTTGTTTTCATGAGATGTCTGCATTAGCTCTCAAATTACAGAGCTGATTTGATGGAAAATTGCAAGAGGCTGCTCATTTGTGACTGACCCTGCCATCTAACAAGAAGATAGATCTTAGGCATAATTGGGTTGATGCTGATTTGATCGCACACAAAAAAAAGATTAAAATAAGTCTTAGATCTGCAGAGGCAAGGCAATGCTCCATCCTTAAATTGCCCCTTTTGTTGGTTGTCACAGGATTTTGCTACACTGGATGACTGCTTATTGGAAATCATATGCCTCCTTCAGTGGATTGAGGATAAAGGGATTTTTATTGATGCTTTGTGCTTCTATATTTTGTATGTGTGTTTGGAAAAAGAAGCATTTGCCCAACATACACAAAGAAATGACCCACACCTTACACTACATAACTTGAGTGGAAGCAAGAAACCTGGTGAGATTAGATTTCCTGAAGGCTTCTCACGCACACATTTCACATATCCTTGCATTAGGAACAGGTGAAATATTAGATTTGGCTAATGAAGGTAACGTGAGTCTTGAATAGTTTATGGGGAATTGATATTAAGAATTTGTTTCATTTTCACTGGAAATCCAAGAAGTGAGCCCATGAACAGGGAGTTTGTCTGGGAAGGAAGCACAGTGCTTATTTCATGGTGTATCTGCACACACCATGGAAGATAGATCTGGCTATTCCATGCTACCTCACATACATGGAGGCAGCCTGCATAATTTGGGGGGTCTGGGAGCCTTGTGGTGGCAGGGCTGGCTTTATAGAGCAGAGAATGAGGAGTGGGAAATCTGTGAGATGTGTTAATTCAGCACCTCTCCCGGGCAGCCTCCACTGCCCCTGTGGAGCACGGCCAGCCAATTAAGCTGCCTCCCCTCAGCCACCCCGTCTTGCTCGGATGCCCGTGTGGATGCAGAGGATTGCAATTTGCAACTGCCTATACAGGTGAAAATTTTATCCGAACACCCTGCTGCTTAAGGACATAGATTTTTTTGCATCCAGAGTGGTTGGGAAGCTCACTGCTTGTGCTTATAATGGGCTTGCAGAAATATTTTGCATAAGGCTGGGAGTGTTTTGCTCAGAGATTTGATTAGACATGTCTACAAACCAAACTTTCATCTCAAAACAAACTGGTATTTTAAACAGGTATTATTCTGAGGCCTTGTAGATTGCAATGGAAAATATTTTTAAGGCTCATTCTCACAACATCCTGAATGATGCTGCACATAAGTTTCATCTCTGTTTTAGCATAGTGGCAGCAAGCATTGCTGTGTTTGTGACAGACTCCTCCCTTTGATAAGGGAGTAAATTTGCATGGCTGAGTTAAGCCCTCTGAAAATAAGGGCTTACAATGAATAAAACACCAATGTACTGTACCCCTTTAATTACCATAGTTCTAAGACAGCATAGTTATAACATGTAATTAAATTTCATTGTATAAATGGAACATGGGCTGTGGTAGGCACATCTTTCATCTTTTGATGTATAATGACATTCAAAATATTCTCTAGTACTCAGTTGATAAACAACTTGAAGAGTCAGGGTCTACAGAGTAGCTTGTTTGATTTTAAATTTGTAAGATTGGCACGTGGTCTCTTTTGACGATACTGCATTCTGATGTGATCCATTTATCTAATGTCATTAACAGTACATGCTGAATGTACAATTAAGCTTGAAACTGTCAATGTCAGTGGCTGTTAAAAAAGGGTTGATAAAAATGAGAAGAGGAACCGCTGTTTTGTAATAAGCATCTGTGTTGCTTTTAAGTCAAGAAAAAAAAAAATCAATGAATTTCAATATATTACTGTCTTCATTGCCAATGTAATTCAATAAATATGTTAATTCACTTTTCTGAACACTGAAGAGAGTGAGAGCTTTTTGTCATTTATTTTTGTCAGTTCTCTTTTTCTTTTTTTTTTTTGTTTTAGTTAGACTTCCAGCTTAAGTCTAGTAATAAAAGTGCTATTACATTGAAGTAGAAAGGAAATATTCTGTGTCTCAGGCTTTTAACAAACTGCAGGATTTTTTCTTTATTTGTTTATCTTTGAACTTGCAAGCCAGCAAAAAATGGATGTATTCTTTTATCTTTAACAATTTTCCTCCTGATAGAATAAAATGGGAGCACTTTGAGGTTCAACAAATACAATTGTCAGTCCACATGCTAATTTCAATGCAGAAATTTCTTCCAAACCACATTGCTGGTCTTTATCATGAAACATGATAGATCGACTTCATATACTTAATCCTATTTAGGAATTTGCATGTTCTTTAGTTTCATGAATCACAACTGAAGTGTTTCTTTAAGAACTCTTTGACATAATACCATTATCTGGTAGTGAATTACATAAACTGATATGAGAAATACCTGTATTTATATCTCTCTACAAGCATGCTGTTGTTTTGTAATAGTTACATCTGTTTTCTAAAGAAATTATGAACATATTACTAAGTGCAGCCATATAGGAGAGGCTCAGAAATCATGTTCCCTATGGTAGTATCCTTTGCTGTAGTGGTTTCCTGAAAAACCAATAGGTGTGCAAGTATTGGAAAGGAGATGTCAACTTGTGAGTGTGCAAAGCTTTGAGCTCCTCTTGCCATCAGCTCAGTTGCTGTATTTTGGAAAAGACAGAGAGATTTCTGCTGATTGAGTAAGAAAGAGCCTCTGTTTGAAGCACAAAATCTCCTCAGGGCATCTGTGTATTAGGCTTCTCTTTTAGCATGTGAAATCTGCTGAAAGAATCATTGGTACCATATCAGACCTTTTCTGATTCTTCCCTCAGTGCTTTCCTATTTAATCCTCTAAGTACTAGTCAAGAAATGTACTCTCAGAATAAAGATGTATGTACTATTATATATATATATATATATATATATATATATATATATATTCTGTTGTGTAGTTAATGGCTGAGGTTGTGTGGACATGTCAATAAAATATCCATCTGGAAGTAATTATTCCAAACAAGGCCTTGTAAGTGGACAGGAGATGTACAAAGCTGCAGTTCCTACAATTGCCAGTTAATATTCCAGGTGATAAGACAGCAACAGATTTGCCAGTGAAGGTTTTCAAAAGAGACAATACCATGTTTTTATTAATGCTCTGCCTTTTTTTTTTTTTATGATTGACATTAACTGAGATGAATAAACACTGACAAAACCAGAAATTACTCCAAGTAAAGGATAAGCCATGTAAGGAACTTGGTGCTGTACAATCTCCATTCCACTTTGCAGGATGGTGGTTCTGGCAGCAGGTGTTGCAGAGACAGCAGCACAGGTGGAGCAGAGGGAGTTGTGCTTATGTTTGATGGCAAACACAAGCTGGGGAATAGGATCTGAGCTAAAGGGGAACACAGTAATATAAATCTACCCAAGATGAATCATAGCAATAACCTGAAAAACTTTGCTTTGCTTTGTCTTCTTATTTTTGGAGGAGAACAAAGTTTCTAGACAGGAAATGGAGGCAATGGCATCAACTGGAAGTCAGCGGAGCATTGGCTGGTCTATGTAAGAAGCTTTTATTTAAATTTCAGAGTACAAAGCCCATTGAAGGAATTGTATAATGCGAATACAATGTCTTAATAGAATATGTCAATGGGAAGTATTAATGAGAGAAGTACTTGGACTGAGCTTTGTAAAAGAATTTCTGAAGAATTGATTTTCTAAAAGATCTCTTTATATTCTTACTATTGACTTTAGGGCCAATATTAATATAGTATTGTCTGAAACAGTGCTTCTTTCTTGATAGAAAAAGAAGAATATTGCAATGAAAAGAAGGTGCACCTGTGAGAAGTAGAATGATAAACTCATATGAATAGTACAGAAGGAAAGTTGATACAACCAGGAACTAAAAATTTGATTATTATTAGAACATTCCCAGTTGGAAATGGTGGGAGAGAAGGGCTTGTATGTAATTTTCATTTATTTACTACAGTGTTATTATGAAAGACCATGAACATTTTTAGAATGCATCTATCTGGGACACAGAAGAAGAGAGAAACAAGTAACAATGTGTATAACATTAACAAAATATCCCCTGTAATACCCATATGGACATTTTCTTTTAAATGTATTGAAGAAAATTTAGTTAAAGCTGGAGGATGGGAATTCAAAGGCTGTTGAGAAGGTTAGAGAGTGAAGTCTCTAATCAATGAGGAAACTGGAGGAGGCCATCCTAGTTAGCCTTGCACATTACACCTTGAGAGATTGTGCCAGATAGGCAGGTGGTACAGGGGGATGTGGGATATCTGGCAGTCTGTGGCTGATAAAGGACCAAAGAGATAAAAGGTCTGTTTAAGGCCAGCATTAGCATGAGAGCTAATGACTCATGAGCAGGTTCAGAGCCAGACTTAGAGGATTCTTCCAAGACATCTGGAGCCACCTTTCAGACAGGAACTTTGAACAAAACAGTGAGAAGGTGAAGCTTGTATTTTTATATCAGAGGAAATGTGTTATAAGCAACCCAGAGGAAATTTCTTTCACTTTTCTCATCCTATGCTTGGCTTTAAACTTAGTTGCTAACAAAATTGCACTTCTGTTAATGCTGTCAGGTACTTGTGAGAGGCTTATATATTTCAAGGAAAACAGTCTGGAGAGAATAAATATCCACTGCTGTTTATGCTGTCTTCCTAAAAATACCTGTCCACAGAAATGCCTGGGACTCACTGTGTAACCCTACAGCTGAGCAGCACAGAGTGATCCATGTCCAGGCAAAGCCAACCTGAGGTGCACTGACTCCTACAGCTGTGCCTTGAAATTCTGGAGCCCATGAACTGTCCAGTTATCTTTGGCGTAAAGCACTAGGTCAAATATTAATAGACTGTGGAATGGAACAAGAAAAAAAAATATTTTTAAGAGAGTTTGGTAAGCTGCTACTGAACACTATTGTCCTAGAAATCATGGTTTTCTGAAAGGTTTTCAAATGAAAATAATACTGAATAGCAACATCTCCTAAGAGGTTGCTAATTTGTTAATTTTTTTTTTAATTTGAGATTTGGTACAATAATAACAAATTTGAACTCTTTGTCTTTAGACATGTAATTTGAGAATTTTTTCTTATATTGAGTACAGACTCTGAATGTATTAGGTTTCTTTTTTGTAATACAGGTTTTAATTCCTTTTTCTGATTTACCAGTTACTCCAGGATTTCTCCTCTTTGTATTCATTTTCAAATAAGCACCTTTGCCCTTCTCCCTCATACCCACCATGTTTGACAGATGCTGTTTGTAACCATTCATGAGCTGACTTAAAGATGCCCTTCCGATTCTTCTTGAAATGCTCCTCTGTGGAGCGTACAAAGTGTGCTCTGGGAACTGGGCTGTGTTTAGTGTTACTGGCCATTCTGCCTGGTATTGACAAGCTCTTAATTCATATTTCTGTGTCTGAATGCCATAAATACTCCTTGGGAGAGAGTATTTTAGATTGTTATTTTATTTTATGTGGGTATGTAATATATAAATTACATAGTTATAGTATATGTCTATATGTAGAGAGAGACACACATACAGTTATGTGTCAATATATAGAGATGGTGGGGCATTTTTTTGTTTATATTTCTACTTTAAACATATTCCCTGAACAATTATTGAGGATGCTAGACACTACAATGATACCAATAATTAAAACTAATGATGTAAAAGGCACATTTTAAGACTTGTGGATCTTACAGCACATGTTCTTCTCCTTTGTGATTCTTGGTGGTATTTGATATATGCCTGCTACCTTCACAAACAGTCCTTTATGCAAATTTTTGACTTTGCATATAGTATTATCCTCCTATAATTTCTGCTTTATTTCAAATTATTCAGTTCTGGCTTCAGCCACCATATTGTGTCATTTTCCCATTTCCCGAAATGGGGTGCCCAAAATTTAGTGTCTCATGTTAAACAAAGCTATCAAGCTCATATTTTTAGCTGTTGCTTTCTTCTGTACCAGATAATAATTATTTACCATTATTTGAAAGTGATAGGATTATTTGAAGGAATATCCTCATGTTCTGTATTTCATGTTCACTTATAGTATCAAATGCTCAGACCAATGTATCCTGTTATGAATAAACACTTGATACTTCAGTGCATCCAAGTGATTCAGCTGTAGCACACATTTCTCCCTGGAGATTTAAAAATTAACTGTTAGAAATTGACTGTGGTAGAAATCAAAGAAAACCATTTCAAATTTTCTGAGAATAAGACTTGAAAATATATTTCAAACCCCTTAAATATCTATATTTAAGAATATCCTGCTTAATGCTAGGAAATTAACAGTCATTTTATTCATTTGAAATAGAAATGCCTTCAACCTTTTAGGGAAAGCAAGAGCAAATTACAGCCAAATTTTCATTTCACAAGTCATCTTCATCCAGGATAAGCCAGGGCCCCAAGGTCAATTCTTCAATTTGGTATCCTATTTCCATAATGTTATTCTGCAGTGTACTTTCATTATTACTGGAGCACTGCTCGCTTTCCTATTAGTTTTATAAATGGCTATGTTAATGCCTTTTTGCAGACAAAACCATCTTTTGTTAATATCCCAGTGGATTTCCTAAGGATTAAAATATAGTTTTAAGCAGCCATTGGTTCTATTTATATTTTTTTCATTGATGATTAGCCCTTGTCACCTACCCAAAAGTGGCATTGTTCGAACAGAGATCGAAGCAGTTTGTAAGAAGATATGAGTGATTGGCTTGACTGACAGAGAAGAAATAATTAGAAGCTGAAAATTCTAGGAATCTTTGTAAAATTTAGTAATATCTAAGGCAATAGTAGAGAAAGAAGAAGAAAAGAGATGTGGGGGAAAATCTATTCTGGCCGGGGAGTGGCCTTTGTTAATACTAGGAGTTCTGCAGATAAAACTGTTTTCTTTGTCTTTTCTGTGCTGTTAGTGGTGAGAAGATACCAGTGCAACTCAGCTGGGGTGCCACTCTTACCCCTAAAATCTTGCCAGTTTTGTTTTAGATAGTTAAATATTTAGTTCTGCAGTTATTATAAATATATACCTTATGTAATATCCAGGACAAAAATGGGTGGAATACGCCTGAAGTGTTCAATAGTCTACATCCTTGATAGGATTGTGTTTACTGTGCATAAGAAGTTCTCCTCATACCTTAGAGAGAGTGGAAAATAGCATTTCTTGGGAGCCATATTGATGAACTTTGATTTTTTCTGGTGTATCTTTTGTTGGGGGAATAAATGATTTATGTACATAAAATGAAATATTTTCAAGAAAGAGGATATTGAAAGAAGCTATTGACTGGTTACCTTGATTTTCCATACTCTACATATCTTGTGAACACTGTACAAGCATTTCATTAGATAGACAACAAAATGCTGCTCATTGTAGTATTCTGTTCTGCTGTGGAGCTTAGAATACATATTTCAGTTGGAATGGATCTACAGGATCATCCAATCCAACTCTCTGACCACTTCAGGGCTGATCAGAAGTAAAACCAAAAAAGTTGTTAAGGGCATTGTCCAAATGCCTCTTAAACACTGACAGGCCTGGAGCATCAGACATTTCTCTAGGGAGGCTGTTCCAATGCTTGGCCACCCTCTCAGCAAAGAAATGATTCCTAATGTCCACTCTGACCCTCCCTGGCACAGTTTTGAACCATTCCCATGCATCCCATCACTGCATCCCAGGGAAACAAACTCAGCACATCCCTTCCCAATTCCCCTCATCAGGAAGCTGTGGAAAACAGCAAGGTCACCCTTTGGGGTGACCCAAAGCCCTTCCCTGCTCTTCATAAGAAACACCTTCCATCCCTTTCACCAGCTTTGTTGTCCTCCTGTGGATGCATTCAAGGACCTTCACATCCTTAAATTGTGGGGCTCAGAGCTGCACACAGCACTCCAGGTATAATTTCCTGTTTTGAGCGGCTGATTGTGCTGTGTTAGTTCCAGGTTAATGCATTTATGAAGTGGATTTTTGTAACAGAATGTGTGTCTTAGCAGGAGCGTAATCTTGAGAACAGCTATCCAAACAGTCATGTTTAATTTCTGAAATTGGACTGATAAATGTTCCATACCTGACCTGCTGCATCTGGAACAAAACCAGTGGGCTTAGAACCTTCAAGATGAAGCAGTCCTTTGGCTTTGCTCAACAGAGCTCCAACTTCTTATAAAAGAGAAACCATTCTGTATGATTTTTTTCCATGCATCCTGATATATTTGTAAGTCTTAGAGACATACAGTTTAATACTTGGTTGTGGACCTCAAGCCCAGCTGACATATTGTCTCTGAGGAAGTTATTTTAGTTGAAATTCTCAAACTTGAATGCTTAAATATGAGTATATTTGACAACTTAATAGCAGTCTTCTGAGTGTGGTTTGTTGTGTCAAGATCAGCTTGTGGTAGGCACATACTTCAAAAAAGAAAAGAGCATTTTCACTTTAATATATAATAATAATAATTCATGTTTTCAAGGTATTTTATACTCTGACTTGGAGAAAAGTTCAGAGGTCCTTGAAGTGGTGGATACTTGTTCTAGCATTCCACACTGTGCAGATGGAACCAAATTAGATCCTGAGCATACATGCATAATCTCAGAAAGCCTTTTTAACACATATGAAGGAAAAAATTATTGTGGCCAAATTGCTTCTAGACTTCCTCTGCATGCATTAAGCTAAATCGGTGCACCTGATTTTTGGGCTTCCCCTGCCCTGCTCCTGTTCAGGTGCTGATGTGAGCACCTGCTTTGGACATCTGCTCCAGGTTCATCTGACCTCCCTTCCCACCCTCTGCTGAGTGTGAGCTGGGAGCTGACAGGCTGTCCACAGCCAGTGTAGAGAGGCACTTATGCAGAGTGTAATTCATCCTTGCTAAAATCAGAAATTGCTTCCAAATGTATTCCAGTCTCTTTCTGTCTTGGAGAGTCTTCTCTTGGAGGGTTTCCCTGTGCTGTTCTTAATTTCTTCTAAAAATCTCCATAGGTCTTGTGGCTTCCAAAGTATATGTGCTGCCTATTAGTTAAGATACTTTATATTAAAAACTGTCAAAGAAATGAAAGCAATTTTGTATGGTTCCTGAATTAATGACAGTCTGCTTGCACATTGGTTGCTTTCTGTTGGCATCTGGGTCCTAGTACAGACTGCCATTCTTAATCATATTTTAATTTTCAAATAAATTGCTTTCATTATCCTTTCATTTACAATACCATGTGTGCATTACTGCTCATTAATGTTTGTCATCTACTTTGCTGAGACTGGGTTTTTAAATAGCCATGGTTGCAATGCAGTAATTAAAGATGATCCATGTTGGTTTTGTAGAAATTATTCTGAAGCCTTCTTACACAAAAAAAAAAAAAAAAGAAAAGAAAGAGAAAAAAAGAAACACGAACCCAGAGTGCTGTTAAAACCAATTCCTTAAATGTAGGGAGGCAGCTCAGCACAAGGCGTTGCCTGTGGGTAAGAAGAGGCCACTTCTAATGCTTCTGCCTGAATGATGGCTAATGATGGATCTGTGTGAAAACTGTACATCTCTGTAATTACTGTTGGGTTTGAGTATAATATTTCACACTTGAGATGAAGTAAGTTTTTTCCCCGGTTATTTTGCAAATTTTTTTTTATTCCACTCTCTGTTTAGTACTATTAGTTCCTATACAGCCAATTCCTTCCCCCTTTTTTCTACTTCAGATGCCAAAACCACGAAGGGACAGACACAAAACAACAGGGATTTTAAAATTACAGTTTTGGAACAGAATCTCTACCAGACAGAAGTCAAAACAATAGCAGTAACCTCTGCCCTGGTTTTGGTCTACCCATCTTCCATGGGTAGAATATGGAAATGCTTCCCGTATCTGCATGTGCAGTTAGTATTTACTTGCCTGTGACACAACCTGTGGGACTGATTTAATGCACACACAAAATTGTGAATCTCCATGTCTGTGCTTATCTGATATTTTTATTCCTTTGCTCTTTAAGTGTCTGTGCTCAGCTTTTAAGACCTGGCCCTTAGGGATCCTTATGTGAATGTTCAAATGGAATGTCACTACTGATATGGCACAGGAGTAAGGGAATAATTATAGATTATTCAAAGAAATTTAAATGGATTTTTGAGATAGGATGCTCTTTATGAACTGCCAGAGAATTAGTTGGTTTTTTGGTACTAATATTTTTTAAAGCAACTTCAGGATGTATCCATCCTTACACAACAGCACTTGGCCCCAAGATGGGACCCCTTCTTGGTGGGACTTGAAACTTGAGTCCTGCAGTCACCTACAGAGTTTTATGTGTGGCACTGTGTGGTCATAGCTGAAGAGGCCTCTCCTCTCTCAGGCTGCATTTTCTTCTGAGCTAAAGAGTTGAAACACATCCTGCTTCTTGCAGTCTCTATCATCATTTGCTTGCAGTGATGCTTGTCAGCTCTCCATGACCAAGGTGTTCACAGTCACTCCCTGCCTCAGTGCAAAAAGCAAAAGTGTAAAGAACCAAAATTAACAATGTGCCCATTTTTTTTTCCTATGGTTTATATATCTTCATGGAAGTATTGTGAAGCAAAACTATTTGAAAACATGTTTTGGTGTTTTCACACCAAAAATTAAGCATAAATAAGATCAAATTATTTAAATAGTAATAATTTAAACTATATCTAATTAATAATAAAGCAATAGATTCAAGTTTATTATTTTACTTGACTGATAGAACAAAACCCAGTACCTTTCTACTTGAATCTTCTCTTCATGATTATAGTCAAACAAGTTGAAATAGGTGTAGCACCTCCTCTTAGTGTTCATTAGCTAAAAAGTCAGACTGGATGCAAAGTGATAGAAGCCCCTCAGCTAAGGCTGAATCCATGAAGTTTTTTTTTTTAGTTTGTTCTTTTGTTATGGTTAATCCAGTCGTCTCAGCCTCATGCTGTTATTCATATCAAGGCATTTATCTCTTCAGTTTATTGACTTAATTTTTAATTTAGCCAAATGACCTACAGCATGTGCTTCTTTGATATCTTTGGAGTAAATCTGTCACAAATACACCCCTAAATTACTTGTCCAATCTTGTATGCAAGGTTTGGTAAGATGTGTCAGACTTAAAAATACTTCTTTATAAAAATTAGGCCATTTACTATGAAAAGAAATGTTGCCCTTGTTTGTTCTTAGAAAGAATACTTATTTGAAAATTGTCTGTTCTCATTAATAATAAAAAATGGAAGGAAATGAAGTAGAGAAGTTGATCAGCCTGCACCAGATAATCTAAGGACATTTCTAGATAAAACTGCAGGTTTACTACTATGATTGTAGTGAGTTTTGGGAGGATATTTCAGAAGTTATTTGTCACTGAAAGGACAACAATTATGCCTTTGTGAAATGAATTAATCTATCCCAGACAATGTAAGAGCCCAGACTGCCATCCCACTGTACCATAACCGCACAAAGCACCTCAGCCCAAGCATGGGCAGTACTTTGAAATCACATCTGCAAAGGAAACTTCAATGCCAAAAAAATTTGTGTTTCTACCTCATACATCTTTGTTACATCTCTGTGTTACAGCAAAACTTTAACATTTCCTGAAGGGTGTGGTATGATCCTAGAAACATTTTGCAAATGCTTGTAATTTTTGGCATTTTTTTCCTAAAACTGTGAAAAAACAAGAGCTGTGCTAGTCTGAAGCTTCAGTAAAAGCAACTGCTTAAGCAAGTAGTTATGTTTAAGCATAAAAATGTTCCCAGTAACCCCTGGGAGGCTTGCAATAAATGGAAATTTAGGCATATGTTGAATAGTAACTTGGTGCATTGGAACCTGTACAGAAAGAGACTGGGTAACTTGACATTCTGCAGAAGAACTTGCAGCCTTAAATGCTTATAAATATTTGTCTTAAGTCTATACATAACTTTGTGTGAAAAGTAGAGAAGTCCATGGTGGTAAAATGTGTTTCAGGATATTTCTTTCAGTTTCTGGACATCTATAAATATGAGGGCTCATAGCCCATTGCATATGTAGCCTTGAGGATGGTTAGTCATTTTTTGGGGTAGAAAAAAGGTAAACACATTTATTTTCTAATTTTGGACGTACTTCATTAGGTGATTCATTCTGATGCAGTGAATGTGTCTAAGCATCTTCTTTTACTTATTTGCCACTTTTTCCTGTGGTGCATAATGATATTCTGTATATGCTGATTATAAGATGCAAATACAATGACAGTTACAATTCATCATGGATCTGGATGGCCTCATATTTAAATTTTAGTAACTAGATACTTAGGAAAGGTTATTATACTAAAAATTCATAATCAGAAGAGATGCAATAAGGCCTTTTTTGTTCTTGTTCAAGTACATGAAGAGTATCAATATTAAGCCTGAGAATCAAAATCTGTGCAGAAATGGAGAGAGGAGAGAAGAGCAGTGATGCTCTAAAAGAAATATTGTTGGTTTTGCATGGATTTTCTTATTCTGGTCGTGGTTATCAAGGTTTGAGGAACATCCCTGCTCCTAGGAGAGGAAGTACTTCAAAGCATTGAAGTTGCTGCAATAGCTTTAGAATAAGCAGCCAACACTCACTTTTCAGTAATGTAATAGGGTATCTACACAACCCTTGTCTTACTGTATAAGAGGTATCAGTGATGTCAGTGAATTGCTGAGAACCTGCCAACAATGTTAAAACAGTAATCTTATTTATGTAGGTATATTTTTTCTGTTTGTTTTGTGATATTAAAATAAGCAGAGCAGAAAATGATAGATGATTTTTTGATTTTTTTTTCCCCTGAGTAACAGTCACTGTCCAGATAAGGTGAGGGCTAAAAGACTTCTCTTCTTCCTACCACATAATAAGCCATTTTCATTTTGTGCTGCTTATAACCCTGAGTGTCACAGCTTTCTCTTCTAGTCTGAATAGTCAATGAAACATTATGAAGCCGATAAGAAAAGCTGGTCCCCGTTCCTTGGCAACGGCTGTTAAGCAGAGCTGAGTGCTGTTGATTGAGGAGATTAGCTGCCAGAGATAAACCTCCTCTTTTTGCTGCCCTGCTGCTTATCTTTCCACCCATAACAAGTTGCACCAAATATGACAGCAGTCAGTGGTTTGGGCTGAATATGAACTTTGCAGCAAATGAAATTTGTGCAAAACACTTTGGGTGCTGACGTTAAAATCTTGAATTTATTCAAATTTTGCAGGTTGTTTTATGGACTGTAGTTCCTTGGCTTAGGGATGAACATTTTCATTTGAAAGGGTGGTGCTCCAGATGTGAGAGAAATGGGATGTCCTGTTGCTACACTGAACATTCATAAACACTGAAGGTAGTAGCAAATATTAGTAACAGTTTTCTTTTGCTGCTGTTCTCAGTGACATTCAAAGAATACATGAGCTATAAAGTAAAATTACTGCAGCTACTAGGCATGCAGAAGTTGGATTAAAAAATACAAATTGACTATTTTGGTTGATGTCTTAAGGAGAAAATGCTATTGTATATTAAACAAAAACATTGGATACATCAAGACTACTTCTATCTGTACATGGCTTGGCGATCACTCTGGTTTCAGTATATCCACATTACATTTCATGACAAAAGCATTGTTGCTGACTGGAAAATTAGTGCTGAAATATGACTAGGGAGAGAAGCTGGTGACTTTTTCCTTCCTCAAAATTTGCCTTTCTGTTTCCTTTCCCATTTTCAAAATACTGGCTTTCATACCTTTGCTTACGTAAGTGAGTCTGCAGTTCTGTTTGTGTTTCTGACCTTGGGGAGGTCTCTGGTGCTGCCCACACCACCACCCTGGATCTGCTGGCCCTTTGCAGACCTCTCTGTTGGCCAGGGCAGGAGCATGGGCTGGGCTGGTTGTTGGGTAAGTGGGGATTGGCAAAACACTGGGAAAAGAGTGAAACTCTTGAGTTGACATCCTTAAGAAAAATCATCTGTGTGCGGAGATCTGGGTGCATATTTATCCATCTAATAAATGTCCTGAGTTCAGCAGTATTATTTAAATGTGTGTGATTGGTGTAAATAATGCAGCAGAAGCTTCAGAATAATAGATTTTGAGTAGAGGCATTTTCCTTCGGGTAGGATTGGAACCCCTTTCTGTTAGATCTATCAAAACATTCTAAAAAACAGTGATGGTTTCTGGTGGAAGAACATTCTGCTGGAGTGGAGGAAGCAACAACAAACAGAGTTAATATTTTCTATGTGTTTTTTTTACTCCAATCAAGAATCTGGCACCTCATAAGCAATATAGTATCAGGAAGACATTTAGAAAGATACAGTTTGATGCTCAACAGTAAAGTATTATTTCACTGAGTAACTTTGCTGATTCTAAAGTCCTGGCTTTCAAGTTTTTTTATTTTGTATCTTTGATGAATGCTTTTTTGATCCTTTTGTAGCATGAATATTTTGTTCAAAGTAATTTTTATTTATTCTGTCTTCTTTTAAATGTATGTGCTGAGTGTAAAACTTCTGTACTTAACCCCTTCAGTTGCAGGATATTCTAAGGGTGTGAGCAGCTTAAATCCAGCCCCCAAAGTCCAGGTAAAGATTGGGGTTTAATTGTATACAATATTGTAAAAAGCCCATTACAACTTATAAGTATGAACAAATGTTAGGTATTTTGTGTCAGTTGTATGTATTCTGCAAATAAAATAGGAAGCAATTTGGGGTTGCACATGTCACATATATTGAGGGGTCTCTGTACACATTGCAAAAGCAAAAGAAATCTTGCTTTTCAGATCCCTTCTTATCATAATTTAAGATATTTCTGGTCCTAAAAGTTATTTTGAATAGTAGCACACAAAACTGAGGAGAATTTCTGAAACTGCTCCCAGCCCTGTTCCCAATCCCTGTTCCTGTATCCTTCCATCTGTCTGCAGGCTTACTTAGAGAGACTAAAGATCATCTGCTGTGCTGGAAAAGGCATTTCACCACAGGGCTTTTTCCAGCCCATAAATATTCTCCTTTGCCTCTCTCAATGTCCTTTCCAAAATTTATCATTCATCTTCAGATTTGGACTGCAGAACTGCCTTCCCATGCTGACTTTACCAATGCTGCACACTGGATGATGTCACCTCCTTGCTCCCACTTATTGCTGTTATATGTTCCATATATCCCCAAACCCTCTTTGTGCTTTTGCCCTCACATTGTCCCAGGCTGAACCCTGGGGTTTGACCCAGGTAGAGGACTGCAGCATGTGCTGCCCTTCACCTGCTGCCATCAGCAAAGCTGCAGGCAGTGCTCTGGGTCTGTCCCACAGCTGGGGAAAAGCTGTGTCAGGACGTCAAATTAGTTGTAACAGAAATAACTTTTCTGAATGCAGCCTCTGATAGGTGGTCTGAGGTATGTAGCATCACATTTAGCTATTTCAAAGCACAGTTTTCTTGAGAACTGTCAGATTTTTCATGTTCTTCAAACTGCTCAGTTGAAACTGTTGGCATCCTGATGCCAAAGTTTGAGTGAGGTGCTTGGCTGTTCCAGTGCCCAAGCCTAAGGTGCCAGAGGCAGCTTGATGTGCTGTGGCTTCTGTAGGTGTAGGTCAGACTTGAGCAAGGTGTGGAGATTTCTGAGACAGCTCCGAAGAGTTTTAATCAGGCCCCAGGGTGCAGCACTCTGAAGTTATCCTTGTTTATAAGGATTTGTCCTCCCCTCCCCAAAGGATCACATTTAAGTTTTCTGCTGTTGTTTTCAGGTTCACATAAAATAATTTTCCATAATTTTTAAACATATTTTGCAGCTAGGGAAAAAGATGGAGATCTTTGTTAATATAATTCCATTCACGTCTGAAGTCAGTTCCATTTAGGAATAAATTCAGTAACTCAGCTTACAAAAGCAATCTGCTGTCTCAATAAATATTGTCCTGCAAAGATCTAGAAAGCTTCTAGTTTGGCAAAGGACAGAAATAAACCTAGTTTGCTCTATTAAACACTGCAGCTGGTGAATGTGAATGGAATGGTCATTACTCATGTTTTCATGAGAGCAGAGACTCTTACAAACACATAATAACCAACTCTTAAAATACAAGCTCTTGGCACTTAGGGCAAGTTAAAACTTTCACTACTTTGTTTTTAATACAAAATTAAAATTAATGCAGAAATGCATTTTGCTGAACATGTTTCCTTGCAGAGTTATTTTTGCCTTGGGAATACAGATGCAAGAGCAGCTACAGTCTGATCACACAGTGAAGACATTGCCAGCACCAAAGTGGTTCTTGGCACCAACCAAAAATGTAATGGGGATCCTTGAAGTGACTGAAGTACATCTCAGTGATACTTGGAAAATTAGTGTACATAAATAAGCATTAGTATATTTGCATCTCATTGATTCCATAAATAAATTCTTAGTCCCTCCAGTAACCTCTGTTAATAAATGCATATTGAGTAAATAAATTTTTTAAAAATGGTTCATTTTCAATTGTTCACCATTCCTTGTTGTTCTGGCTTAATTTTAAACAGTGCAAGCAATAGGAGCTCCATTATTCTTCCAGGAGGAAGCTGAACAGCTCCAGAATAGTTTCTCCCTGCTTGAAACTTGTTCTGATTCAGAATGTTCATTTTTGTCTTTTCACTCCATTTCTCCCAATAATGTCATAAATAATTAATCAACCAGGTTGCATAAACGTTGAATGTTTCTTTTAAAGAATCAGGTAGTTCAATGCTTAAGGCTCTATATGACTGCTTCCTCTCTTTCATTTTTCTCTGAACTACTCTAGTTTCTTCATATCTTTCTGTTATTGACATGGTCAGAATTGGATGCAGAATTCTGTCCTTTTTTCTAGGAAAAAGGCTTTTTCTAAATGGGGAAGGGCACATGGCTTAGATGTCTCAGTATTGAGATAGCAATGTATGGTAAACCTGCATGTTAACCTTGCAGTCCAGTGGATAAACAGGTTAAAGGAAAAGACAACTTTATTGTAAGCCTACTAATACTTGATTTATACTTGAATTTAAAGTATTTACCCTCTTGGAGGAGGATTTATATGTTTAAATAATTCCTCCGTTTTCTCCTTACTACCAGTATCGACCAGAAAGGGAATTGCTGCACAGAGGATTTTGATTGCAAGCTCTTCTTTCTCAGAAGCATTACAGCTAATACAGAAAGCATAGCTTTGCTTAGAAAAGCCCTCTCAACATACTACAATTAGAATTTCTTGGGCTTTTCCTCAAAGGTGTTCTGGATTTGCCTCTGATCAGAATTAGAGGCAGAGGGTTCCTGTGGTTTACAGACTGTAGTGGTTATCTGGATGTGGGAGATGTTGATTCAGTCACCATTTTCTGATCCTTTATTATCCTCATCACAGAGCCAAAACATAACTTTCATGCTATGTGGCTACCTAAGCTGTAGAAAGTTCAAATGTGGTTCTCTAAGAAGTGCCAAGTTATTGAAGCATTATTCAGCTTGAACATTAGCTCTAGCAGCAGAATGTTAAGGCTTGCTTTCTATTCATCTCTACTTTTTCCTTTCTTTCAAGTCCCTCCTGCCCTCTCCTCCCAAGGCATGACCATTATTTTAGTGTTTACAAGGCCTAAGTATGGCCTGTTAAGCTTCATTTCTGTGCTCTGAGTCACATAAAGTAGGCATTGAAATCTGGACCTCTCATTCTCTTAGCTGAATAACTTTGGTGCTTTTGGAAAGCAGGCAGCATTTCCTTCATGGCAGGCCTGCTCTCCTCTTGCTTTGTTAGCCTGGAACTCAGTTTTCACAGGCCTTTCCTTCCCTCCTTTTGCTGTACTGAGGATTTTTAGTTACTTTCTCTGAAATTTACATATTTCTGTTGTAACTTGAAAAGAAATCTCTAAGTGTGCACAATGATTTAGGATTGTACAATCCAGCACTTAAATGAGCAGGTTAACACAGAAATACTTACTGAAATTATATTTCTCTTCTGTTGAAGATTATATCTTTTTTCTCTCTTTTTTTAAGGAAGGACTGAGTCCTCCAGAACTTGCAATCAGAATTACTCCCTGAGACAAGGGGACCCTAATTCCCAGAGGAACTATTCATGCCTTAGAATGATGTGGAACTTGGCAAATCCCAGCCCTATCACAGTATTTGCACAACAGCTAACTAATGCTCCTGTTAATGTTAGCTTTTATCTTTCAATATGAGCACTTTCATAATCACCAGCATCCTTCCCAATTCTTTTAATAACCAGAAATATTCAGGGGTTTCAGGTTTGGGGAATTTTTCAAAGTAGACCTACTATCCACCTTTTTCCCTAAATATCGGGGTCCAGAGAGGTGAGAAGAGGCATTAAATCTTGTTAGAGTTCTTTCATAGGACTGTTTGGTGATCTGGATTGCAGCAGGATTTTTTTAAAGTTACCTTTACCTTCCAGGTAGAAGTTTATTCAGTTGCTGAAGAAGAGTGGATTTACTGGACTCTTAGTTATCCACTGGATGGCAATTTTTTTGTTAGATAAAAAAAATAAAAAAAGTAATGTTTAGACTGTCCTACTTCATTGTTTTCTGATTTTTGTGGTGTTTCTATTATATTTGCAAAATAAATCTACAAAAATATGCCATGTTTTCCTTGAAGCTGAGGATTTACTTTTATTGCATGTTTTGTGCCTCACACAGTAGCAAAGGCAGGATGCCACCACAAACTCTTGTTAAACAGTCTCAATGTCCTTTCCTTACTTGTCATTATTATGCTTTATTTCTAGAAACAAATATGGTAGCCTTTAATTTTAAAATAACATCTCTAAATTTTAAATAGCTGCCTTAAAGTCTTCCACCTGCCTGTCAGCCATCAGGACAGGGAAGGACAGTGTGGGTGGAGGGTGGCTGGAGATGCTCAGTTCTGTCCTGGGATGACGGATCTGGAATCAGGGAATTCAGGGGTGAGCAGCCTGGGCTCCAGGACTGATCCCTGTCCACTAGATGCCACTATTACTGCTCCTAAACGGGAACAGCCAAGGGCCACTGAGGAAAGCAACCAGGGGCTTCGGAGATAAGCAAAATAAAATGACAAAAAGGGTTTAAAAGTTGAGCAGGGGGAGGTTGCCCCTTGGAAGGCTGCTCCCCCCTGATTGCAAACAGCAGCTTTTCTGCTCAGCCACTGCAGGATTTGCCGTTGGAAGCACTGGACTCACATTTCCAAAACATTGTGTGAGAAATGACACTGTAGAAGCCACTGCTGCTCTATCTGTATTAGCTCTACCTTACTTGCAACGTGAATATAAAAGTAGAGATATTAGTTATGAAAAAATATTTTTTGATAGATGGAATATTAAAATAAGTTGTTTGCTGAAGACTTTACTTGTAAATGTTGACTATGGATTTGTGGACTATATCTTTTGAAATAAGCTTCCTGGCATAAAACTGAATGTCCTCTTCAAGGAACAGTAACATTACATTTTTTTTCTTTTTAATTTTTGAAAAGGGATTTTGAAAAGGAACTCCATACTATGGGAAACAGCAGGGAGAGAAAAATAAAATACTGTAACAATCTCCCTCATACTTCCTAAACATTTAACATCTGTGACCTTGAAGTTCAGTGTCTTGAGACTTTTGAGATGCAAATATTATGCTTCCCATTGGAAAAGGATTTAATCTCTCCAGTAGGCAATTCAGGGTCTTACTGTGGGTTGTAACACTGGCCTTTTTATTAGTCCTGGACCTTACAGCACCTTAAACTACTAGCTAGGGGAAGGAGTGTGAAGTGATGTCCATATTCAGTGAGAAGAAAGGATTCTTTTCTTACAGAAGGTTAAGTTGCTGGAGAACGATGCCCATTGAAAACATTACAGTATTTTCTCTTGTTAACTGCAAGTGCACAAATGATGCAAGCCAAGGTGGCAGAAGTTGCCATTTGACACACACCACTGGGTCTGTGGACTTTCTTTTTTACAGGAACAGAGCATAATGACTGCAGTATGGGGCAAAACTTGAATTTTATACAGAGCTTTAATTTGTTAACAATTGTCAGGTAATTAGTGTGAGGAAGCAGAAGCATGACTACTGACACTGTCTGGAGAGCTGCTCCTTTCTGCTGCTGCAGGAGTTTGAAGAGCAGAAGAACCAGGTGCTTCAAAGAATCTGCTTGAAGGCTCCTTTGCAAAGGTCACTTGTCAGTGCCATGTGAAAGTTTCACTGCATGCAGATCTAAATAATTAATTACTGCACAGCGCAATCTTTTAATTTACATATATCAAGCTTTCAGCTTCCTGCAGACAAACTCCAGTATCTCTATCAGTCTTTACACCTTTGCTCAGTAGCAAAAGACACTCAGCAAGAATTTTTTGCTGGTATTATTCAAAACTAAGCCATATCTTGGATACATCTTGGTTTCAGTCACCAGATTAGCCACACATAGTGATTCCAGGATGGGACATATTTATCTTGCCAAGGACAGCTTTTTTTTTACATGTTTTTTTTTTTTCTTTTTGAGATATGACTACCTATAAAGAATTTCATGAATCAGCTGCCCAATAAACAATGCTGCCTTCAAGGTGAAGGTTGACGCTCAGCACAAGTTTCCAAAGATTTTTTTAGTAACTCTTAAGCATTTGATGCCCATTTCCTTTATGTAGTCAACAAAGTGGTGCAATGAACTCTTCAGTACTTTTTCAAACGATAGGTTTTTGTGGTCTCCTTTTACATAAATCAGTACCTGGATGCCAATCATGAATGTAACGTGGTACTTCCTCAGTAGGTAATGGAGCTCATATATATGCACTAATTCAGGACAAATGGCCAATAATAATGAATAATGATGGATGTTTCCCATTTTCTTTTAGAACTCTCTCAGTGATCAGCCTTCCAGAATCTGCGTTTTGACTTGCTCATGGTTTAATCTCTCAGATGTAATTTTTTCCACTGGAAGTGGATAAGTATTCAGTGTGAATATGTTTACCATGCTCCAGGAAGTTGTCTTTAATAAAAGACATCTGACACTATTTGAGATCTTATTGGGCACTTGAGTTACAGTAAATTTGTGTCCTTTAATCTTAGCATCTAACTCTTCAGTACATAAAAATTTGTCAAAAATCAAGATTTTAAATAAAAGCTTGTAAAATTTTATGTTTGTGTTTCTTCTCAAACATTAAGCCTATCAGCAAAAGAGCCAAATGGATAAAGAAGCATTTCACTGTTCCCTTGGGTGTATGGATGTATTATTCTTCTGGTTTATTTTCTTTGAAAACCAATCTAGCAGCTCTCTAAAAGCCAACATGAACATGCTTTAATGCAGATTTTTCCTGGTCTAATTATAACTGTTAAGATATTATTATGGAAAATTCTACTTTTTGCTGACAGCAAGTGATAACACCTTAATAACAAACATGTGTCCCTATTGCTCAGTCTCACCCTTCCCTCATTCTGGGCTGGTGTAAAGTGTAGATGTCCTTTGCATGTTATGTTCCCTCTCCTAACACAACTTCAGTGGAAGTTCAGTATGAACACACTCTCAGCAGCTGTGGTGTTATTAAAACATCACTCACTCTTTGAGTTTTCTCTGCCCTGATACATCTTCTGTAAAATCTGGGAGCTTTTCCACTCTCGTTTTTGCTTTAAGCCCAGCTTTGGACATTCCTCTCACTGTCTGAGGCCAGCTGGTTGCACAGCAGGGTCCAGAAGGATCCACCATGTACTGACTTTCTGTAAATCCCGCCGTGACTGGGATAGTGCATGGTAGACTAAGCTGGACATTTTAAATATTAGCTGTAATTTAATTTAATCTGTTTTTCAAGTAAAAATGAGCTTTGTGCTGGATCTAAGCCATTTCCAACACCACATCTACTGTTTAGGTTTCTTAAAAGTAAAAGAGGGGGTCTTCTGACAATTTTTCTTGGTGAAATGGCTCTCCCTTGCTTTTCCTTCCCTTGCAATCTGTGTCATTGAAAGCAAGTTTATTTAAAAGCCATCCTGAAAATTGAATACTCAACCTCAATTTAATTTTTTAGGTCTTATATCTTGCCACAGAAACTTTATTAATTAAAAAAAATACATTTAAAAAGTCAAAACTCACCCAAAACCAAACAAACAAACCCCAACCAAAAAAAAGAAAGCCCCAAGCAAACAGAAAAATCTGGGAAAATTCCTACTTTTTTAGAAAAAGCAGCTGAACTATGAAATGTATTATTTGCATGACTCCAGTCCAACTGTAATCCCCTGCACAAAGATCCTCTGTATTTTAGAGCTGGTATTTGCCAACCACTCCTTGGGGCATTCTGCTCTCTCTCCTCTCTCCTTGTGCTGCATTTAGCAGAGCCCAGTGCTATTTGTGGTTGCAGCCCCTCCAAAGCTTATTATGCCCATATTTCAAGTACAAAAGCCAAAGTAACTTGCAGTTTCTCCCTAAGCTGTCCCAGTGTTTTTGGCTAGATTGTATAATGCAGCTCAGGCTCATGTGCTAATTGTTAATTTTAGAATTTAAATAGGTTTTGTTCTATTCAAAGGAAGTAGGCTGAAGGTTTCTGAAAACTCTGAGTTTAGGAAAACGGTTTGGTCTCTTTTAGAGTTTGTGAGTGAATTAGTTTTTGCATCCATGGAGATATCCTTAAATGATACTTAATGCAAAAATCTTTCATTTTTATGGAATGTGTGTGCTTTTCTGGACTGTAAAATAAGATTAGAATTATTTTTAAGGTTACATTATCTCTAAAAAATGCATGGAATATTATTTGTTTATGTAAACATAGATTTTGTACTAATTGTTTGTAGCCAGTAATGGTGGCATTCCAAAATACATTTGGCTGTGTGAGGTTATGTTTCATTTTGAACAGTCTTGTTCCTAAACACTGAGATGTTCTTCTGTTCCTTTCTGAATCAAAACCCTATTCCTGCTATCCATCCATTTACAAGTTGGCTGATATTTATATACTTTGCTTATTTTCAACTGCAGCAGGTTTTTAAACAGAGATGAATATTTTAATCTGCTGTTAGGCTGCTTTTCACATTACATGTCAGAAAACCAAACCCTATCTGTCTATGTGGTTTCCAAATTAAACCTAGTTTCCAATAGCAAAATTAGATTCAGATGTAGGGTTTTAATTTGAATTAACTTAATTTGACAGTTGTAAGTGACAGGAGGATTGGAAAGGAGGAGAAAGAAAAAGTTGGCTAATTTCAATGAGGTATTTGTGTTTAACAGTGAGGGCTAATAATGCCCTTTTTCTGCATCCTGGTTTGGTTTATTTTCTTTTATGCCATTATTTGTGTTTAGTGAACAGCTGGGCCAGTAGTTCCCATTTGTAGTCCTTTAGCTCTGTAAAGTAGCACAGAAAGTAATGGACATTTGCAAATTAATGCTTACCCTTATTTTCTGCTCATCTGATGCAGTTCTCCTTTTGGAACATAGATGTAGTATCAGAGCAGAAGTAATTACTGTGTTAAAACTAGGATTGCAGTAGAATATTTTGCTAATTAAACTTGTTGCATTTAAATTGGTTCCTTTGGATCACTGTATAGAAGAGAACTATTTTGAACAATAAATGAAACCACTTTCTTTCTCAGAGACCCAGAATTGCAGATGGTCAGATTGTATGTGAAGCACCTAGACTCTGAATTAGGCTTTTGTATGAAAGGGAGAAAGGTAATTTGAATGTTTGAACTCCCTGTTCCTCCCACACATACACAGGAAGCTTGCCTCAAAATGAACAATTCTCTAAATAAAGACTAATAAGAAGCTAAATTAATTAGAAGGTGTGATTTGAAAAGACATTGATGAGAAGAGTCTGTCATTTCAGACAAATGGAATGGAGCTAAATAAATTAGGCCACATTAATATCTCATTGTTCTGTGAGGAGCTTTCTTTTATTGCATTCATTAGAGGGTACTTCTTGAAATGAGCCTTTACTAGCCATTATGGATTCAGTTCTCATTTACCAATGCCTAACACACAGCTCCCACATTAAAAATGTTTCAGCAAATCCACATAGTTTCTGCAAATTAATATTTATATTTTTGGGTGCTGCACTTTTTATCCACATCATAGTAGGCATTGAACATTAAGATTTTCTCTCACTGAATTGTCAGTAAAGAAGTCTTACATCTAAAGATTTGGGAAGCAGAAGTCTGAAAATACTTCACAAAATAAACTGTATGCCTATCTCATACAATAGGATATTCTTCCAACTAATATTCTTCCCAGTATTTATTTATTTTGATAGAAAATATTCTGTCTCATGACTTCAGTGGTCCTTTGATAGCTTTTTAAAGTGTCTTTTAAAAGGTTCCTTCAGTGTATAATTAGGAGACATTGGAAATGCGCATCTCATCACGCCCTTCTTCCTCTCAGAAAACCAAATGTGTCTTTTTCCTTTTCTTTTTTCTCTTTCCTGCAGATGGAATATTTGGGAGATGTCAGCAAGTGCCAGTAATAGACATCTATAAATATGACATTTCAGCCCCTGTTCTGCAGCACCTGAGGATCATCCTGGAGCAGCTCTCACACAGAGGTACAGTCAGAACTCTGCACTGGGGTTAGATGCACTGGGGGTTACAATTATTTGTGCTCCCTCTGAGGTGATGTCTCCAGAAGTTTTTGAACACATTTGTGTTTCAGCCCTGCTGGTGCACACTTTATAAAAGTCAAAAGCCTTTGGATTGACTGAATCTGCCAGGAGGAGCTGGGGAAGCAATTCCAGGAGAGGTGTTTCCTCCCTGTGTAGCACATGGCTGTGACTGACACTCCACTGGAAAATGTTAGCATCCATGAGTGCTGGTGTCACATAAATAAATCAGCAGGAAAGAAAAAAAGTATTCCTTCTGCATATTTTAGTGTGCATGGGCAGGAAACACAAAACTTCCAGTTAGCTGGGAACAGTTCTGAAATTTCTAATAAATTCAGATAAAAACCTGCTCTGATTTCATTGCCAGCTGCAGCTGGTCTGTTTCTTTTAATTTTTGTTCACCTTTCCAACGTTAATCTCTCTGGTCTTTCCAAAGCCAGAAAGGATTTTCTAGCTTTTGAATGGCATAACTTGAACTAACAAATCAAAACTTGAATAAAGTGAAAGCCAGTGAGGTGAACAAACCTTTCAGATACTAATATATGAACTAAACATCTCTTGTAGACAGTCACTGGACCAAGATATTCTTGTAATCCAAATTGTTCCAAGAGTACTGTTGGAATGTTTAACTTTGCACTTGCATCATCTGTGTGGGTGTTTATACCTAAATATTTTCCAGCTACAATGACAAAATAGTAATATTGCATTAGCATGATGCTAGTTTAATTATGAGAAAAAATTGGTTTCTCAGAAGTTTTGGGCCCTGCTTAGACACTGGACTTCTAGTTGGGACACTCATTTAGAGCATTTAAAAATTTTCCAGGGATTTATTTGCTGTCTAGCAGCCCATCCAAATGAGACAAACTCAGCAAAACTTGATTGTAGTAGCTCCTGCCTGATTAATGGTTACATGTGAAGTACTTGTGGCTCTTTCACTTGTCACTTTCTAAAGGCTAAGTAATGCAAGCAAAGTTATGAAAATACTCTGTTGTCAGGGCAACATTGTATGAGCAAAAAAACTTGTGTCTGGGCTGTGTTTGAATATAGTGGGGGAGGAGGAAAGGACACATTCATCTCATTAGGTCACCTAAATAAATACCAGAAGTGATGATGCACATGGACAGGCAGCAGTTGTTTACATCACCTCAATATAGGTCAGGTGTCCTATGTAAAGCTTCTCCTATGAGGTTGCCAGAGACCTGCAGGTGACTGATGTCCTTGTGAAAGGAATATTCAGAGGGGATGGGATACCCCAGGCCATCTCAAAGGATGCTCACCTGCCTCCATCTCCCTCCTTGCAAGAAGATTTTGGTTATTTCAGTGGAATTGATGTGGCCTCCCCTTTTAAGTGCTCCTCTGCTCAATAAACCCACCCTTCCCAGGACTTTTGTTATCCACAACCCACCTTCCTGCATTTAACATTTTTGTTGCAGGAAACCACAGTATGCTTCTTTTAAGGAAACTTGCACATTGAAATTTAGTCTTGTCTGATAGTTTCTTATAGCAAGAAAATGACATGGAAAACATAGATTGAAACCATGGTGTAAATAAAAAACTGTTGCTTTGATCTGCTTTACTAGTTACATTCAGAGATGCATACATCAATGTGTGAATTTGAACTGATACAAAAGTTTTGTGAGCTGTTTTTGTGGTCTCTAGGTATCCCAATGAAGGGAATCTTAAATATATCTATGAAACATAAGAGAATGCTGGAATGCTCTTGCTCAAATCATCGATGTCATAATGTAACATTTTCTTTTTACTCTCAGTAGCTTGCAAATTTTGTATAGCAGGGACAGAAATATGGAAGGAATAGAATCAATACTATCAAATTGATGGATTACTGACATAAGGTTGCTCAGACTCTGCTGCTTACTGTTGCTGTCAGAGGTAAAATATCCAGCGCTCAGGTGGTGTTTTCTGGCTGTGATCGTCACTCTGACAGTTAATGCTGTTCTCCTGCACAGGGTGTTTAAAATGGGATAAGCATTTCTGCAGTAAAGCTGGACAAAACATTGTCAGGACTGCACTAATATTTCATGCAACTACCAGGAAGGGCTTAATTTTTTCAGAGGTCTTATTTCCTTTATTTGTGTAATGCCCCATTCTTGTTATCTCCAAAAGAGTTCTGTCTAGCTCAGCTTGATGGTGCTCACCTTCCCTGGAATGGGTAGGGGACAGCTACTTTCTGTAAACAGCAGGACAGTGTTCCCATGAAAGAATGCACAGCTGGTCTTGTGATTAGTAAAAATTTTAGTAATGCCTATGTTGAACCCTTTCTATTTTTATTAGATGTATATAAAGTTAAGGATGAAATACTCTGAGGGTAATTAACTTGAGTGGTTTTTCTTAACTTCTAGGTTCTTATTTATTTAATTTTTTAATGTGACTTGGTTTTTCTATTACATACATACAGATACATATACATATATACACACACATATATATATATATACACACACACATCTTCCTGAGGTATTCTTGCAGAATTACTAAGATCTTCCTTTTCCTCCCCAACCCTGAAAATAGTCTGTTGACATCTATTTCCATAGGTGATTTTTTTTTTAAGCAATAGAAGACCTTGTAAAATGTACATTTTTTTTCATCCTTCTTTGCAGATTGCTTGTAAGTAAGTGGTGCCTATGTTTGAATCATGGCCCAAATGGAAGAGTGTGTGGTGAGATGTATAAAACAAAGGACAATGTGATGTGAATAGCAAATAGAATTTGTGACTCTGCCAACCCACAATGTTTACTACAATGGGGAAGAATGAGACAGAGGCTTAGATGAGTGACACACCTGATGATAATCTATTTAATAAAGGACTTTCACTAAAATTGAATTCAGGTTTCATAATAATACAGATTTTATGTCTTCTTTACACATTGAGTCCATCTTTGTCTACACTATTGACTGGGTAGATGGATGATAGAAATGAATGCCTTGGAATATTAGACAGTTCCCTACAAAGAAATGATCTGTTAGCATTCAAATACCCCTGCTCATGGCATTTTCACTCACATGTCCTTGAGTCCTTCAAACCCTCATGAAGATTTTCTGAAGGTTCAGTGTTTATAAATGGGTCTGTCTATATGGGGAAAACCCTTCTCACTGCTGCTGAAACATGACAAATCACTTTCTGGAGCTGATGATACCTTATATTATAATCCACAATAATTTATGAGGAATTGAAACATATTTCATTGTCTGATAAACAAGACAGTCTAAAGGATGCCATGTAGATGGGTCTGAATCAATTGAAAATGAAAGTGAAGGAAGTATCAGTGTAGAGGGGTGAATGAGTAGTGCCTGAAGGAAAGGGAGATATTTATCCTTGTGGTTGGTCTTCTGCATCCTCTTGTCCCACCTTGGAAGAAGATATTTTATGGAGTATACAAGAATGATAAGTCATGTGTGCATTTCCTTGTTTAAGCTAAAATGCAGAAAATACTTTTTCCTATTTTTTTACCTAAGTGCATTAAATTTATCAATTTTGTTTGTTTTCTTCTTGCGCCTACAATAGTGACATTTATATTGTAATGGCAAAGTATTCACTAAAATAAAATTTTCAACAAGGTTGTGGAAACAGTTCCACATTGATTATTGACCTGTAAATCAGAGTCATGAAAAAATGAGATAGGAGAGCTAAGCATGGGACATCATAACTCACACATGAAGCATAAATACTACTTGAAATGCCACCATTAGCATTAATAAATCAGAACAGTAGTATTTTTCAATTGCATGCTCCAAAAGGCGTTTATGTGTGTTTCATGGGATTAGAAACAGTACCAGGGGTTAGAAATAGCACCATGATAAGGTGGTACCAATTCTGAGAGTGTGAACTGCCACAGCCATGGGCATTCCCTGAGGGACGAGCTCAGAGGTGAGGCTGAAGGACACAATTCCCTAAAAACATCAGGACAAGAGGATTTGCTCAGGGTCACAACAAGTGCCCAGCTGACTTGGGATTCTGCCTCTGAGAGAGGGCACTGCATGTTTGGGGGGAAAAATGGAATAAGATCCCAAGCCCAGAGCGGTATTTTGTGCATTTGTACCTTCTCAGCACCGTGTCTGTGGTGTCTCCTGAGTTGGAAGTTGAGGTTTTGTGTTCACTCCCTGCTCTGTGGACTCTGTTTCTAGCACAGCTTGACAGGTTGCTGTGTATTGGAAACAAAGTGTGTTAGACTAATAATCAGTATTTCAGCTTCTGTTTTCTTTTTTACTCAAAATGTAATTGAATTACATCTACTTTCACTTCTCTGCAGGAAATTTGTAGAGTGACTGAAAAACAGATCAGTTATGTATATTCTTTCTTTATTTTTATGTGAGCTGGAGTCATTCCTAAATAATTCCTCAGTATGCTTGCTGCCACTTAATTTTTGCAATAACATCTTGTTCAAAATGATAATTTAAAAGAAAGCAGTTTATTTCACTCTGTTTTGAAGAAAGTCCTGCTTAAGATATTCAGATATCAAGAGTAATATTAAGAGAACCAAAAAGCGTAGGATGTGCTTTTAAATCCACGTAGCTTAAGTGAGCAAGAAATTCTGTAGAGATTCATGGACTGGAAATAGGCAACACCTTTACAGACTATTAGAAAAAAATAGTATTTTCCCCTCTTGTTTGCTTTCTTTGCAATGCAGGAAGCTCTTGACAGGGAGAAAAAATTTTCTGTCTTAAATTAATTCTAACCAGTTAAGTGTAAGGTGATTAATACAACTTTGCTAGAAATAATTTTATACTCTTACAGCAGATTTGTTTAAAAAATTGAAATGATTTACAATCGGTTAACTTGAAAATTGAAATGAATGTGACCTGCCATAAACAGCTTGTGAATTACAAAAGGGTTGCTAAATATTTTTTTTCACTCAGGACTATTTTTCAAAAAAAAGTATAATTTTTACTCCAAGAAAGGTAAGAGTTGAAAGCAAGTCTTTATAAGCTCAGTTTTGAAATAAACTTAAAAGGAATGGTGCAGTTCTTGCACATATTTGTGAGGTGATTATCACATATTATGGAGGAATACAGAAACCTGAAACCCTGAGATGGAGGAGAAAGCAGGTTTTTCTTTAAATTGAAATATTGATATAAATGAAGGCAAACTCTTCTTTGACAGAGCGCAGTGTGTTTACATCTAATTTCCTGGGCATCAGCCTGCTCCAGACATCTGTCTATGGAGCAAATTCTTCTCCTAGATGGCTGCTGAAGCCAGGAATTGAAGCATAACTCCCATGATGAGCTACGCCAGAGGAACTCAGCTGGGACTGGACATATTTACCTTCTCCTGGTATCACTGTCACACTGCCTTCACTTTTTGGCTCAATGGACAAAAACCTGCTGAAAAGGTTGTAAAAAATTCCTGCCTTTGCTAAGGGCTGAAGCACCACTGATATTTTGCAGTCTTCAAAGACATAAATGGAAGTTCAGAGAAGAATGAGTTTCAGAAAAAGCAAAAATATTTATTTACAGAGCAGCAGATCCTGTTTTGAACACCCATGTGTTACACAGCACAGAATCAAACAAAACAGAATTTTTTTTTTTTCTCTTTGGTTCTTTGTATGGCTGCTCTGCTTACCAGACATAATCTGACATGGCACTGACTTGTCAGATACCATATAATATAATTGTGAAAAATGATCTTTTCAGGAAATTGGTATTTACGAAGAGTGCATTGGAATTATGAAAATGATTATAGGAGTGAAACACATTCCATGTATCCTGGGAAAGATATTTAAAATTACAGAGGAATGCTTTTTGCAATGTAAATAGTGTTTTATCTGCATCCACAACACCACTGTGTGAGGCTTTTTGATTTTACATAATTTTATTTTTTATTGTTTTGGAAGACATATATGTCATTGTGATAGCACCACATTCTCTTGTTTAAATAGAATGACCAATCAGAGCTTTTACTTATGCTTTTGATAAACAAATACATTAACTAATGTGTTTGGTACAAAGGAGAAAAGGTCTGCATGCCTCCCTTGTGTCATGTTTACACCAACTAGCAGTGACAATTATATCAAATTCTTTGTGGCCAGGTAATTTTACAGATCTTCTTCCAAAGGAAACTTGGAAATTAGTGATAGTACAATGCAAATATTTAAGGCTGCTGATAAATTCCTGCCTTGCTTACTTTGTTTAGATCTGTGTGGCACCTCATGGATTTTAACCTTTGCATTAATGTTTTGTCTTTTCCATGTGCTGGCTCTTTTGCAATTTGTTCTTTTTGTGATCTTTGAAAACTGAGGACTGTCCTTGTTTCTTCTTCCTGTGGAAGAAGCTGCAGATGCTTCTTTTTCCTTTTGGACTTCTCTGAGCAAGCTCAGCAGGCATCCTCTGGATGGTTCTCAGCCTTGGATTGAGCAGCAGCTCAAAGTCTTTGTATTTGGGATATTCATGAATGTGTTCCCCTGTTAATAACATCACAAGGAGTTCTGAATTTCATTCTTACTCTCTTAGATAATTTTAAAAAATTAACCCCTTCCACAGGACCATTGGGTTTGAAGTGATATAGGTGTATAATATGTTTTTAAAACACACTTGAAAATGCATCAATCAAATTGCTGTTCATTATCAGTTGTTCCCACACTTGGAATGTCAGCAAGTCTCAAATCAACCATGAGATTACTTCTTTAGGTGCTATATTCTCTAATAACATCACTTTTGGGGACTGTGAATAACAATATAGCATATCCAGACTAATTATGCCATTTTCTACCATTAATCTGTAATTATAGCCTATTTATATATTCAAAATAAGACTATTTTTTTATCATTTCACTACCAGTGCTTTTTTTCACTTGTTTATTACTAGGGAATATTTTCCTTTTCTATTTCTATATTCATTGCATATCCTTATCTGCAGTTCTAATTTCTGTCTACACGGCCTCATGTTCTTTTAAGATGTCAGTTCTTAATGACAGCGTTTGACATATTTTTTTTGTTTTTTAATAGGTACTCTAAATTCTGAAATGTTTAGGCTTATTTGTCGAAGTCATTATTTAATTTATTAGTACATAACTTCAGTGGGTAGATTTTGTCCCTTGCACAATCATGAGAAGATTGAGGCTTTACTTTGTTTTAGTAACAAATGGAAATTCCCACAAAAGTTCTTTTTTCCCCTTCTCTGTAGAAAAAGTAGAAATATTCACTTATAAAATATATATACACATAAAATGTGTTGGTGGCTTTTTATTTTCCACTTAAGGTGTTTTCATTCTTTACCTGTGGCTGTGTTAGAGTGCTTCTGACAAACACAGCAGTCTCCTGAAAAGGCTGAGTAATGTTAAATTTCCTTTTAAATTCTACATTTTCTTTTTTTTCATGCTGATTCTTAGCATGTACTCACTGCATTTCAGGCTTCCTTCTCTGTTTTCCTCTGCCTATACATGGATAGACAAAGCAGTTCATGATAATAAAATTGTAGTATCCCTCCAGTATTCCATTGCTCACTTTTTCTTTTATGGCTTCTCCCAGCCTAAAAATGGCAAAAAAGGATTTTTCCCCCAATTTTTAGTGTTTTTCCTATTGTTGTCTAGTTTCTAATTAAACATTGCATGGATTTGCACTATATATTTTGCTAAATAATTTCCAGTCTTTTAGGAAGATATTGAATGTTCTTCTTGCTTGACTTGGCATATGTCATGCATACATTAAACTACATTTTGTTCTTTGCCCCACTTTGAGGTTTGTGACGTTTCCCTCACCTGCTGTATTCTCACATTTCTTTAACATGGTAAGATAATTGATTTTCCTTTCCTTATTTTATCTGTGAGCTACTCAACAATGCAAAACCTCTGACTCGGAAAGAAAGTGTAAGGCTCCTGAGTCTGTGATGTTTCAGAAACTTAACTTTTTTGTTCCTTTTATTTTTTTGTGGCTCTTTTGAAGAGCTAAAATTCCTGCCTGAGCATCCTCTGGTTCTTTGATACATTCCTAGAAAGCTGTGTTGAGTCTTTAGATGTCTCTTCATCCCTTCTTCAGTAGATAGAATAATGAAATTAAAAGACTTCAGCATTCCAGCTCAGCTGTTTCTAATTGCTGATGAGTTTCATTCAAGTCTTCCCAGGTAAATTCTAACTGAACTGCGTTCACTTCTGATAATTTTATAGTTACTGACACTCATAGTGTTAAACATTGAGCTTTTCATTGTTTTTATAGTTATTAGGTTTTAGCAGGCATCCAGCTCATGGTCACATTTAAGACGTGGGAAGGATTTAATACCAGCCAATACTGCAAAATAGTGTAAAACCTAATTCAAAATTCTACACTGTCAAAAGGTCAGTTATTTTGTTCACTCACATACCTTTTGTCTTCACAACTCTCCATCATAAAAGTCTGTTCTCTGTGAAATTCCAAGCTTCCCATTTGATCTGCAGTGTAAAAGGCAAGTTCTAAAAGTTTGGACAATTGCTCTTTAAATGATAATATCTAGAGTCTTCAAGTGCATTTGATACTCATCACCCATAAATTTCTAACCTGACAGACTGATTATATATATCAGCATTTCAGAAAAATCTCTCTACGTATCCTAACTGTAATGGGTATCATGCACTGAAAGTATTTGGTAAGGTCAGTTCTATGTGACTAAGGCCAGGCTGCTCTTTTCTAGAAAAAAGAAATAGAGATAAAAATTCATTAAATTAAAAATCATTCACCTTAACAGCCCATAAAATATTTATGGGTAGTAAATACTTTTACAGAAGTTAGAAATTAATTTCAAACAATTTCTAAATAGAAGAAGGATTTAACTCTCCACCTAATTAAACCATAATAGATAGGTCAATCAACCCTACATAGGAAGGAAAATACATTATGTTATGTTTTGGGTTATGATGGCTCTGACATCATCAACAATCTTCACTGAAAACTGTAAGACTGGGCATTAGCATTTTTGCATATATGTGGGAGAGACAATGATACAATATTCTTCCCTTTTCTTCCATCAAAGTGAACTTTGTTCTGACATTGCCTGCAGGCTTGAGCAGAGGGCACTCAATGCTCAGGAATCAAGACACTAAATTTAAGTTTAAAATTAAAATGTTCATCAACACGGAAAACTTCTAACTACCCATCTTATTAACCTGTGAGGTAATTGCACCAGTCAATAAATGAAAATGGAATGTGGTCCTCAGTGGTAGTTACTTAAACTGAGAGAATTTTCTTTTAGCTAAGAATAACCTTAGAAAGAGTGGATACCAAATTTGATTCAGAAATGAGAAAAATACTCTTGAACCCATCTTGTAACTCTGCTTTTTCTCCCTTGTGGGCAGTGCAAAACCTGTCTCCTTTTAAATTTTAATTAAAACTTAGATTAGTTATGATCATCTAATCTTTCCTTTGCTCTGCAGTGTCTGATCACTGTGTATAAGCATCCAAAGTTTAATCTGCTTCTGGTCCTCCCAGATTTGGCAGTCTAATTAAGTGCTCAACTTTAGCACTTAGTATATAAGCAATCCCACTTCATGTTTTGATAAGATTTTAGATGAAATTGGTCACATACCTGTTCTGCTGAAGTATTCCTGAAATACTTATTCCTGAATAATTATTCCTGAATAATTTTATTGTTTCATCTTTACTACTGCATTTATCTCCTTTAGGAGCCAACAGATTTCCTTCCTGCGTTATGCTAAAAATCTATTTGAAGGCTCAGCCTACCAGTAAAGCATTACTGGCATTGTTCTGGGGGGTCTTAAAGACCTTCCTTCAGTGTGAAAATTAATATATAAAAATATGTCAGCATGCAAACATTGGTTCTAAGGCTGGTGGTTCACTGTAAAATCCACTCTATTGTTCTCACCAGGTTATGGTGACTGAAGGACACCAGATGACAAAGAGACATCTGCACCAGTGTGCAGATGTCTCTTTGTGCTTTCTTGCACATGACTTTGCCCTTCTCTTTGTTTGCCTTATTGTTACTTTTCCTCTGCAATTCTTCACCTCATTCCAGGTTCCTTGTGACTAATTGTTTTCCTTTGAGCTTTGGGAAGACATGACATTGTTGTCTTGTTCTTAGGCCAGCAGCTAAGTGTCACAGAAAGCTGTAGCACAGCAGTTAGGGAGGTAGATCTTGTTCCTTATGCCAGCTTGCTCAATGTGTGGACAGGTGACCCACATTCTGGTAATTGCAGCTGATGTTAAATGGGTGGAGATGTTATTTCAATTGCTCTTACAGCTCTGTTGAAAGCAGGTTTACATTTGCTCCATGGGGGCCAGCTTGACTCAATATAAATAGCTAAGGGGTTGTTAATATACAAAACTGTTAAACTTCCACCTCTTCACTTCCCATCCCACTCCTTCCATCACATCCCATTCCATTTTCCCTGCACATCCCATTCCATTCTCAGTGACAGTGACTTTCTAGGCGGTTCTGGAAGCACTTTGCCACCCTGGCTTGTCCCTGCAGCTGCTGAGCCCACCCTGTGAGCTCCCATGGGGTGGGCAGCCCCAGCTCACACACAGAGGCCTCTGCAGCCTCTCTCTCCTGGGCTCTTTATAAACAGTAGAGAAACAAGCACTTCTAGGGTGCCTAAAAGGGTGTAAATTCAGACAATTGTAGGGTGAAGTGAATCATATCTTTGATTTCACTGATGGTATTGCTTTAGCTGTCCATTGACTGGGGAGTCCCTGGCTGATTACCTCTGTCTTTCATTTATTCACCTGAATTTTGGCCTTTGTGTCTCACTGAGTGCAGTATTTAAGTTCAGCCATATTCCAGGCCCTGTGGAGAGGTGTTTAGAGGAATTCCCTTACACTCTAAGGATAAGGAACTTCTGGGTACAGCTTCAGTAGTCCTATTCAGACTGAACAGAACCTGAGAAACAATTTCAAATTCCCAGTGCCAGGGTCACTGAAAAAGAAAAAAAAAACAACTTTGCTGCAGTTTGCTCTGGCCTTGCTCATTCAACATTTTAATTATTTTTCTGGAATCCTCTGGGCTCTCATCAGTTATCCATGTAGCTGCATAAACTAATCAGCACTCAAATTCTGATCTTTGTTGAATAGCAGGGGCTCAGGCAATTTCTAATCCTGCTGTGTTATTTTGGCATGAACTTCTTTCTTCAATTTACGCTACAATAGATCCTGCTTTTTCTTGAACTTCAGCTGGACAGATCATGGTAGAGGTCCTTGCCTGATAACTGATGGTATGAACTCATCTTCACTGGAAGAAGTTCTGCTTTTAGCCTTGAGAACATTCTTGTGATCCTATAATTTCACTTATTTTTTTGTACTTCATCACTTTTATTGAACTAGGGGCAAGATACCTGTTTGCATGTGTTTCATATTTTAGTGGCTAAGTTGTGTAATATTATTTTTTGTGGGGAGAAAAAGCTATTTTATCTTTATAATTTTCACATAAATGCTATAAAAGCAGATCTGTTGAAAAAGTCAAACTGCAGTATTTTCCCTCTTAAAAAGAAAGTGGATCTGAAATGTCTTTATTTAGTACTCTTTCATTAATTTAAAAATATAGCACCTATCTCTGTTTCTATGTTAGTCATTCTGTGCTAAGGCTATGGAAAGCATCAATTTTTATAATGAAACCTTCCATTTTAGATGCTTTCACCTCCCTGCTGTTTCACTGAGCAAGATGCAGCTGGGGGTGGGTGATGCTAAGAAGGAAATGACATTGATTTTCTACTTTTGTCATACAGGAATATTTTAAGATGTTCTTCTTTATTTTAATTTTTCTTTTTCGAGGATTCAGGGAAAAACAGAGAAAAATACTCAGAAGTTCAAGTAGAGGATGCTGGAATCAAAACATGCCTGAAGAAAAGTCCTTATTTTCTGGCTGATCTGTGCCAGGACATTGGAAGGACTGGGTGAACTGCCTGTTCCAAACTGAGTTTTGCAACACTATGACCACCTGGGGCTTGAGGGATTGAAGGGCCAGAATTGAGTCTCTTGGTTTCCTTCCTGGATGGCTGAGCATTAGGCCAGCAAGCTCTTCAATTAATATGTAATTTCTTGAAGTAGCGTGCCTTTTTTTTTTTCCTGAAAAGCAGAGTATTATTAAGTCAATATGGCTTTTTGCTATTATACTTCCAATGTCTAATGGTGTAGACACTGTTGGCATCAAGAACAAGGCAGAAATTTATTTTTCACAGGTGTTATTTTATCAATTTTTACAGTTTGTTTTTTTTTTTAATAATTTCCCTTTCAAAATTTTCTCCTGCATAAGTAATTTCCCAAATATATCTACTAAAAGGTCTGGCTAGCTGACTCTGTGTCCTATGAAAATGCACTTAGGTAAGTTGGTAAGATGCTTTTACAGGTAATTTCAGATATGAAAATCACGTATCATATCAGAAACCTGGTGAAACCTTTTGAGTCAGAGCATTTATAACCTTTTGTAGGAGTTTCCAAAACATCCATCACTACACAGATGCTACAACTTCAGTGGTGCAGTGAGGAGCGAGCAGCAGGTGGAGCATGCGTATTGATTTTGTCACTGCAGGCCTTTGAATCCCACAAAGCAGAATTTCAACAAAATGCAGGAGCCCTGAGAGTAGTGTCACCAGTTCTGAGATGAAGAAAAAATATCCTGAGGCTATTATACCTCTTATGAATTGTAGTGTGGACTTAGCATTTCCTTCCTGGTGGTACTTGCTGTGTTACTCTATACTCTGAATAATGAATCTTATATTTTAAATGTGCTCTTTCAATTTGTGTAGGTTTCATCAGGTGTCTGTGTCTGTTTTTGAGAGAAAAATTACTCATCTGGAATTGAATCGCAGATATATAGAGAATAATGAACAATCAGTCTCTTTACCTGCTTTGCTAGGGTGCTGATTAATGGATTTAAGTTCAGTATTTCTAGATTTAGTTCTCATATTAAGCATGGTCTGTTGTTGGCCAAGTGATATTTACATTCTTTACAACTTAGGAAATGCCTACTGCAGCTCCTATAAATATGAGATTTAAGGAACTTTATATCAAATTACAGTACATCCCTCATTCCCAGGCTGCAGAATTGCTCAGCTTTGTTTTATTGAGTTAGTTAGGCAATAAAAAGTCAATCATTGCAGAGTGTGTCTATGTGTGTAGGCTGCTGTGTGTTGGGAGGAAGCTTCATTTGATCAGTGGGTTTGCTGTAGCTGGGCCATGCACAGGGGGAGAGCTACACGTGTTCATTCCATCAGGATTGGCCACACAACAGCAGTGGGGGTTACATGGCTCTTTGTGCCAGGAATTAGCTTGCAGGTCATAGTGAAAATTACATTCTCAACCTCAGCAATCATTTTCATTAACCTCTGTATCTATTTGCATTGTTTACAAGTTGAAGATGAAGGGTCTTTGAACTTTTGGCCATTTCCTTCAATTGTCCGTCATTGCATCCAGCATTTCTAATACTGAGCATTATGAACTTGACCTACAGAAGGATTCTTCAAAAGGAGTCCTTGAGTTCCTTAAGTGACTCATTTCTGTTTGGCTTCCCTTCTGTTTGAGCTCAGAAAGAATCCAACTTGTTTTTATGTCTTGGCAAAGCTGGGAAAAGACTTTGTCAGATGATACCTGGAAGATGTAAAAAGCACAGTCCCATCATGTAGCTGGTTTCTTTTTGCTGCAGATGAGTCTGAATAAGCTTTAATTGACATTACCCCATGGCAACAAAACATCATTAGGTTTTACAAACAAATGTAAACATGTAAACAAATATTTACATCTGTCCTACCCTTCCCGGTTAAGCCATTAGATCTGCTGACACATTTCTGCAGACTGAAATAAAAGGTCCAGAAGCAATTGTCTGGTTTAGCCAGCTAACAAGTCTGGGTAAGTGTAAAAACCCATTGCTCTGGGCTGGTAAATGATGAAGTGCAGTGTTAGCTCACTCAGGTGATTCATCCAGCTGAACATCCTCCTCTGACAGTGATTGGTAGCAGATGCTTTGTGGTAGATTTCAGAAATGTAAGACACCAAGCAAATGTAAGTTTTTCCCTTGTATCACTTCTGAAACTCAGATTTTTTTTAGGGACTTCACAATTCTTGTATTTTACTAAGGAAAAACTACTTGTAATACATAGAAGCAACTAAAAGCTGCCATTAAAGCAAAGAAGCCATGATGTGATGAAATAGGAGGAAAGATGAGAAATAATTACATCTTGTCAGCACAGGGTTCCCTTAAAAGTACTTAATAGAGCAGTGATAGTCAGTCTCCAAAATTCATTCTCTGAACATTAGTGACATTTTTTTGGAATACTGTCTTTCCTCAAGGAAAATACCCTTATTCATATAGATTCTTGAGAAAATGACTCAGCACAATTTTGGGATGGCTGTTCTGTTTTCCATTAAAATAACTTCTAAAATAGTTAATAGTTTCCACTTTTGGCCAGGGCTCCCAGAGTTCATTGTGAACAATGTCTTGGCACCTCTCAAAGGAGCCTAAATTATTCTAAAGTAGAGTGACAACTGGAAAAAGTTCTGCATTTCCAAGGACAAACTGCCCTGGTGCCAGAGCCCAGGGAGAGCTACTCCTCCACCTTCTACACCAGAGGACACTTTCTCCTCAGTTGTAATTACTGCAGGATGATGTAAATGAAACCTGGATCTAATATTTTTATCCTAATATGGGGTTTTTATGCCTATAAGGAATAAAGATTGGTTTTCTTAATAAATTAAACTCACTGGTTTCTGGAAGAATTGTAGGTGGTGATACACACAGTAGGAGCATATTTCATAGGAGACTTGAAAACTCATAGGTTTTCACTGTAATAGACCATTGGGCCACTGTCCCTGAATCTTGGGATCTCACAGAGCTATATCCACTGTATCTTCTGGATCCTTCCTTTGGCTGTATCACCACTGATTCTCAGTATGAGTTTTTCATACATTCTATGTTTGTGCTTTTAATGGAAATCACCAGCACCCTCTGGATTGGGCAGGGAAACAGATGAACTGATTTCACTGAAATGATGATGATGATGATGATGATGATGATGATGATGTGGAAAAGTACAGGAAAGTTAAGAGCAGAATGGAATCTGCCATGGACCCGCTCCAAATCCTGTTTTGGCAGCCCAAGATTAACTGTGATCCAGCTGTGGAAAGGACCCAATTATTTGCCCCTTAATCTTTTGCAAACTAAGTTCCTGGAAGCTGCATTCCATCTGCCTTGAAATCTGTGTCTTGGCTTATTTTTCACTAAGAAATTCTATGGGCTCTAAGGATGGACAGCTTTGGGATTCAGAGCGACTGTGCCATATGATACATCATTTGAATGTTAGAAAAGCTGTTTCTTTATGAACAGTATACTTAGTAGATAATCTAATAGGTCCATTTACCCTTTAATTTCTCACATTGCTGTTAATTAGTATCAAATTCTGGCTGCATTGAATTGGCCCCATTTTCCATTGCTGTCTCTGGGACTGATCTTCATTTTTAATGTTCTGTAGTGAATTTTCATTACTCTAGGAAAAAAAAAATGTATTTTTTACTACATCAAAAAAATGGGATTGTTTTTTGTTTTTTATATTTTTTTCCTTATGAAATCAATGACAAAGCTGGTGTTCAGGATTAATTTTTTTTGGAAGCATTTGGTAGCAGAAAAGCAGTGTTGTGAACCTGCCAGAAAAAGTGTGCCAGTGTACTCCAGATGCTGTCCCACAATGGTTTAGCAGGATCTGGGCTAACTGTGTCTCTCTTACCTAAATGGTCTCTGTGGTCATTTCTAAGGGGTGTTATTTTGGGCAAGATGCCTTTTAAAAAAACATTTTTGTTGCCCACTAGCTCCCTATAAAGCTGGTTACCTGTAGTAAACATAAATTGGCAACAAGTGCTTTTCTCAAAGTGTTTTCGTCAGTTTTTTGCCCAATGAATTTTTGTAGAAGTGCCCGTATAGGAGTAAGGCTTGCTGGGGGTGTGCTGTGCCTCCCTTGTGCTTGGAGAAGTGACAGAGAAGGTGGCATCAATTCATTTGATGCTGTCCACAGCAGAGCAGGCACATCTGGATGGGAGACACTTTGTGCTGAGGAGTGTTAAGGGTCTTTCTCCCTTATTCACAGAGATGTCAAAAATGTTCCAGGATCTCATAAAAACATGTTGCCAGGCAAATAATGCAGAACTGAATTAGTTTGACTATTTTGCTTCTGTGTTCCTGTGGAAGAAGCAGGTTCATCTAAATGAGGCAGCATAAACACGAAGCAGAGTGTTTGGACTTAATGTTACAATTTATGAAAAAAACCTTAACTGTCAAAGACTTAAAAGGTTCAGCATCTGCTGTATCTTATACTGCCAGCCTCTGTGGAGGAATCAGGGCAGCATATTCCAGAAAAGCAGCAATAAGATAAAAGCACAATTCAAGTTAGAATCTTTACTTTGTATTTAGAAAGTTTGCACTGAAGGCACTGAAGGATAATTGAGCATATTTATCCCAATTTTAAGACTTTCCACCATTTAAATTTTTTTGTTTGGTTGTTGTTTGTTGGTTTGTTTTTTTTTTTTTTTTTTTTAATATTCCAGTAAAATCTCAGCACCTTTTAATTTTCAGCATTTGTGTTCTCTATCTCTGGTAGATAAAGGATTAATGTTATCCTCATTTCACAGATGGGACATGGAAGGACTAAAGGGTCAGGTTCACAGAGATATGTAAATATTTATATTTCCGTTGATTTCAGTAGCAAGTCTCCTACCTACATAAGATGCTTAAATATGTTTTTGGTCACGGACCTTGGTGATTAGCTGACATTTTACAGGAAATCAGTAGTGACACAAGGATCTGAACCCTTTAGTGTTCTTTGAGTTCATCTTTTTTTGCTGTGTGCTTGCTGAGATTATGTGAAGTCTAAGCCTTCCATTCTCACCAAGCTGGTTTTAGCATAATGGGACAGAGGTAGAGAAAGCTGCTTTGATAGCTGTTTGCCTTGGGCATTATAAAACAGAATTGACTTTAAAAAGGCATTTACAAGTGACCTAGTGCTTTCTGGGAGACGGGCACTGCTGTTGGATCAAAAGCTAGAGGAGATACAGCTTCAGGACAGAACTAAAATCTCTCTGTACTGCTAAAAGAATCAGTATCAGAAGAACTGCAGGGAAGGGGAGGGGGTGAGGGGAAAGCAGAGTAGGTAAAAGTGATAATTCTGAATATTTATAACCTCTTTTGTGCTGTCCCACAATTGAAAACGAAGGAGGTGGAGCCTGTGTTCATAATTAAACTCTAATTCTCTAGATCAGAGGGTGAGGTGACCTGTCTGCACTATCTGCTTTTCAGGCCAACATATGGTGTGATTGATATTGGCTCTAGAGAGGTCCTCATACAGCTGGAATGCTGGGGATGTGAATGTGATATCAATTCCCTAGGGAGAGCTGTAAATTTAACATTGGGGGATAAAGTGAATATGGTATCAATAAAAAAGATATTGCTGCTATTTTTGTCACCTGTGCACTGACACTCACAGCATTGGCAATAACATGCAGGTCAAAACATCTTCCAAAATGTGATGAAGAATTTACTCTGTTCTTCAGTTTCACCACTGAGGAACACAGATCTGATTTGAAAATAAATAAGTAAGGCCTCTTTCTTCCACTTTGATGTAAGAGATGTTGATAAGAGAACAAAAGTTACTTGAATTAATTCTGGAGAGTAATGCAAATACCAAAGTGTAGGATAATGGGACAATTGTATTGATTGTTGCAGTAAGGGTATTTTCTTCTTCTGCATTAAAAAAAAATAAAATTGTCTTTTCTGTGTATAAAAAGGAAGAGTAAAGGAAAGACTGTTTAAAAAACAATGTAGAAAAAACAGTGGGAAAAATTATAGAAAAAAGCTGCCTGGCATCAAGTGTTAAGATCTCTGAGTTCAGGAAAGGTAGTACATGATGCAGGCTTACTGATTTAAATTGAGGTTGGGTTGGTCCTAAGAACAGCTTTTTTGTTGTCCTTTTCATCTTGAAGTATAAGGTTATAATTACTTATTTGGCATCTATATTTTTATAGGTCTTTGATTCCTGTGGTGAACACAGTTGTGAAAAGCAAAGCAGACTATTTTTGGTTTCAATTAGGCACATTAGTATTTCTTTTTAATCAAAAGTGGTGAGTGAAAAAATTAATAAATTCCAAATAATAGAATTTTAATTTATTTAACCAAATTCTGCTGTATTTTCATAGTGTTAGAAGCTCCTCTGACAGACTTTGTGTTGTTTGCTACAGAATAGGCTCAGTACAGGCAGATTCGGGAGAACCTACAACTTCAGAGACAGCAGCCAGACCCTAAAGATCATCAGTGCAGTACTTGGAAACTCTGGAACAACGTGGGTCAGCACATGGACAGTAATTTTGCTATGGCAGGAGCCCTACAGGGATGAGGAAAGGGTGGTATGTCTTTGCATGCACAATTCATTCTGTCAGGGCTTGAACATACAGCTTCAGGCAAGAATTTTAGATACCTCAAGTCTGCTACATACAAAGGCATTTTCCTCAGTTCAATCAGTTCTGTACTTTCCAAGTGATTGGTGATAGGAAATCAATAGGTTATACCTGGAGTTTCTGGCTGATTTTTTCCTTCCATCAAAAGTCCAGAAAACTGAGAACTTATCTGGGGATTTTAACGGTGGAAATGCAATACTGCAGCCTCATTACCATTCTGTTATGGATTCCTTTCATCCAATATCTTGATATTACCACTTAGAGCAGTAAAATGGTTTCAATTTATTAAACTAAGTGTTTAGTTGGAGAAAATCAAAAGTGCATGCTAATGTCACTGTATTGACAACCCTTCATCCTCGCTGTGGAGCTGCCTGTATTTGTTACAATCCACGTGAGCTTCTGAAACGTTGGAGGCTGAAGCCACAGTGAAGACATTTCTGTCAGATCTCTGCTGCTTAATTAGGCAGTGTTGCTTTCAACAGTCCTGCCCAATGGTTGTAGTCTTGAAATACCAGGCTTTTCCAGGGACCTGCGTACATTGTGACTTGTGTAACATGGTCTGCAGCCTGAGTATTTATGAAAATTCAGTGTATAGATATTCAGAATAATTTTAAAAGTCTTTTCAGTTAGAAAACTGGCAGTATAGAGAGTTTTGATTTGCCTGGTTTTGAAACATGTTTGCACATGTTTTCTAGAAATAAAATATATATGTTGCTAACTAATTGGCTGAGGCTTGATTGACAGACCAAAATATTTTTAATTGCAAATCCTAAATCCAATTTAAATCTCATTTCATCTGTTCTAAAGAAGCTTGACTGATTAAAGACATTTAATTTCACTGCCATGCAATGGATATGATTTTAGTGCCGCCTTTTTTTTAACTGGCTTTTCAATGCCAGCAGTGCAAGTGATGCCCCATAGACCTGAAGGGAGACAGGATTATACAACCTGAGTAAAAAACTTCAGTGTATTATCCACAAATAGAAAATATAAACCTTAAAGAATAAAACAAATTGGTCCTTGTCTCCTTTAAAAATGCACTTTGAAACTAACTCAAAAGAAGTTATTATCATAAAGCATGAGTGTCAACATCCATCAGGAGAGCAAATGTGTTGGGGTCATGCTAGGTATGAATGCAACTCCTTTATTCCTTGGTTAACAGGCTTAGATTTACTGCAGGTGATCTGGATTTCCTTGTTGTCATATAATTTGGGCAGTATGAAGGAAGTTATAGTTAATACCTCTTTGAGTGAGGCATGCTTTGGAGAAAGGGGTAATATGATTATTGTAGTAGCTGAGATACTTAATAAAAACCAGCCAAGTTTCTGACATGTCAGCCTTTCTTCTGAAATAAATAGGGAAGGGGAACAGGAATAGTTGGAGTGATGTGCCCCTAGGTGGGGACATACTGTCAAGGCATTGAAGGAACTGTGCATTGCTATTTCCCCTGCACTGATTGTTTTGTGGGTGAGGTTTTAGCCACTAATGTTGACAGTCTGGCAGAAATCATATGAATCTTTCTGGGGAAGAAGGAATATTTTTGATTAAGTGTTAGGGAAAAAACCCAACAACTTTCTCTACATGGAATTCTGTACATGGAATAAAAATTCAAGTTGCAAATTGATCAGATAAATGCACTGGTTCACCTAAATCTGTGTACTTTGATTGTTCAAGGAGGTGAGAAAATTACTATTCCTTGTTTTATCTAAGCCTGTACCTCATTTCTGACAGTGTCAGGATAAGATATGTGAAGGAGACTTTGGAGGTTCTGTAGTTTCTATAATTTCGGCATTTCTCCCTCCTGTGGCAACTGGCTCTGAAAAAGTGCTGCAGGGCAGGTGCCTCCTACTTTGCAAAGGAAGCCTCTTGCTCCTGTTTGATAGAACCTTGAATACCTTTGTATTTACTCAAACAAATGCCCTTTGTTAGTCCCCTACCAGAATCATCGAGTCAGGTATCATTGAATTCCTCTCAATTATTGATTTACCTGATGTGATTTTGCTGTTTGTTTTTTTTTTTTTTTAATGTAGCATTACAAGGATAACCATTGCCTGCCCATTGCATTCATTCAGCTCAGTGATTCATTAAGTTTTGAATTTTGACAAAAAGCCAAGGTCTGAAATGCCCTCAGTGTATACATTTGGTGTTTGGCCCAAGGAGAGCTCCCAAGTGAATACAGAGGGTTTCCTTGATGTGTTTGGCTGGGTGATACAGATATTTTGAAACCAGCCACAAGATGCAGGGGAGCACCTGAAAGACAAAGAACACTTTAGAAGAATGAGAAGGGTAAAAAAGGTGAGAGATACAGATTCTGGTGTAGGACCTGTGGTGACCTAAGGAGAATGGAATAATTGCAGGAGAAAGCAGCAGAGAATACTTGGAGATAGTTGGTATTTCCATGGAGGTGGGATATGAACCTTAAGGAATAAGGGCTCCAGATTTTTTCTATTTCTTTAGCTGTTCTCATTGTCTGATGTTGAATCTGTTCCTTGTTTGGTTTTGGATAAGCAGGCCAGCACTTAAAACAGAGTTTTTAGTGAGGGTATTCAGATATTTCAGTATTTTAGGACTAGTAACAGCCTTCCTGTGCTCCTGTCCCCATAGTTGTGCATAGTGAAGCTTTCCATTGATTTCCCCCATAAAGAAGAGAATTAAATTTGTTCCCAGCAAAGTATAGCTATAGGTTATTTTGTCCAATGTATACAAATTTCAATTTTTCAGCAGTTAACTTTGTTTTCTCAGATTCTAACGTTATCAAGGAGCTGATTTTTCACAATGTTGTCAGATTTTCTTTATTTTCAGGGTATATACCAACCTGTGAAGATGGCCATACCACCTATCACAGCTCTTTTGTAGACCAATATTAAATAACCCAGAGACTCTAAAGGACCTTTTATGTAAGCAAGAGAAATGAAATGGAATCCAAACGTATATAATTGTAAATGCAAGATGAAAATGGAATTCTTCTTACTGCTGTTTTTAAGTTAAATATCAACATATTCCATAACACAAGTAGCAAGTGAAACATTTATTGATGGAAATGTTTAAAACAAATAGCAAGGAGGAAATGCTTGCATGAGACTAAATGTGATTAGAATACATTTGGCCAATAATTTCTTTCAGTCCAAGGAAAAAGTGAAGCAAAAAGTTTGTGGCAGGCACAACTGAGGGGGGCATCCCTCCATCACTGAGCTGCCCTGTTCACCATTTACTGCCTCTGCTGAAATGAATCCTGCACATGAGAGCCCTGGACATGGATATTGGTAGGAGTTTCCCAACCTGTATCACTGCAGCAGAGATCCAGGGCAGCTGCAGGAGAGGTGAATTTAACCCCTATTCATACAGCTGCTTTCTCACTAAATGAAGATGTTCTTTGAGAAATAGAATGCATTTGACACTGTATTTACCATTCATGTCTACTGCGAACAGAATTATTTTATAGACAGACACATTGTTCTCTCACATATTAATTTTTTTAAATGCATTTCACTTCTGCTGACAAGCTATTAAAATTCAACATTTAAATGTCACACTATGGCATGTAATTTGCTGTCATGAAAACAACTATGGATTTATTTTCTGGTGAGATTCTCGTTAGGTATTGAGCAATATGTCAAAACCAAAAAGTGTCATCATTTCATAAAGGGGGGGAAAAGAGAAATCCCTAAATGGTATGGAATATTAAAAATCACCTGTTCTGATAGGAAGAGATTCAATGGCTCTGCTTGTTATTTTTTCAATTTGGAAAAGGAAATATAATTATTCTGGTGGGTTGGAGTTTTGATATAATTCTGAATAGGTCAGACCAATGCAGGAGTTAATTGTTGAAGCTGAGTTCAGTCAACTCTTGAATGGAGACCACCAGTGATAAACTGAAGATGATGTACAAAGCAGTTGTCTTGCTGCTATTCCATTTTATCTTTTTTCTTCTTTCTGAGTCTATTTAATATTAAATCCATAATCCAGCACGGCCCTAAAGAGGAATGTGCTGTTTCAGACACAGATGCCACTGCAGAACATAATGCCTTGATCCCCTCTGGATTTTAAAGATGATAGACACCTTTTGCAAGAAGCAGCACATAAATTTCAGTGAATGTCACAAACTTAATTTGGACAATTTTCTTCACCAAATTCCTCCCACACCCATGTAAAATCCATTATATTTATTTAATCGTTGCCCTTATCAGCTGTTCAGGTTTGTTTTATGCTATCACACAAGCACTGTATTCCAGCCCTCAGAGGGCAACATATTAATCTCAGCTGAAGAAAAAAGCATGCTATAATTTTACAGTGCTTTCATAGTAAAATTTGTTGGTAACAGTAACAAAAATTATTTTATGCTTAATACTGCTTGATTTAGTAATATTTTGAAGGTCCAACTAACAGCTTATTTTTCATTCCCACGTTATCCATAGAAAATTCTTTATTCCTTTTATTTTTTTAACACTAAATATATCTAAAATGAAACCAAATAGCATATTTGTTATTTCAAAATATTTTCACTGAAAACTATTTTACATTATGTACAATAACATATTCAATACCAAAGAATGTGATTGCTTTCTTAGATAAATGTTATATTATCCTCCAGGCTTCTGTAAACTTCCCCCATAAGTGATTTTTCTTTTTTTTTTCCTCTTCTGTTTTTCATTTTTTGCTGAAGCTCTAACAGTATGCATAGCTTCAATGTGACTGCACAACAGATTTTCATGTGAAAAGTACTGTGAAAGATTTTTAGTAACGTTTTTTTTACTGTCAGGTTACCTGTCTTTCAAACAGACTTTTTAGAAATTCTGTTAAAATGTGTGTGTCTGGTGTCAAGAGCATCAGATCCAGGCAGGGATGGGCAAGTGCTCAAAATGACCTGTCATTGCCAAAGGGAAGTGGTAAAGAGCATTGTGCTGCTCTGAAAGAAACTTATCTGTGCTAAAGTCTGAATAAGTTCCTGTATGGAAAAACTGGGGGGAAAACCACGTCTCTAAAATTTTTAAATGAAATGTGCATTTTTATATTTAATATAGAATAATTTTTGGAAATAAAACAATACTATTGCCATTACAGAATGGTCCCAACATGGATTTTGCTTTTAAAGCCCTATTCTGTTACAGAAACAGAGTCTCAAACAAAGAATAAAACCTGTCTTGTCTAAGGCGAGGTGCTGCATTATACAAATTTCTGGTTTTAGGTGGGGCCCAGGGATTTGGGACTGAGGGCACTGTGTGGTTACTGCAGGCAAAGAGGTAATTGTGGAGCTCTACAAAGAAGTTATAATTGTTATTGGAGTTAATGAACGAAGCTTCTTCCCAAGGCCTCATTGGTGGCTTTTGTAACAAAATCCTGTTGCAGTTCTAGCAAATGTTTTGTTCTTTGAGAAGAAACAAATCCAAGTCTGGTACTGGCAGAGCAGAGATATGTAAAGGGAAGAGATTGACATATTCTGCTTTTAACTAGGAAAGGGAAATATGATAAATGAGAGCTGCAAAGCACCTGATCCCCTTCACCTGATCTCAGTTTAGGTTTAATTGGCAGGCTCACCTGCACAAGATTTGGAAGAACAAGGTGAGAAGCAGCAGGCAGCTGTATGAAATCTCACTGTGATTGCAGTAAGGCTGCAAGGCTGATGGGATGAGCTCAGAGCACTCTAAATGGGGTCTCTATTCTCCTCTTCCATCTCATACCTGATTTTTCTTCCCCTTACTACTACAGAGAGGAGTACACCAATATTTTATTAACAGGTCATCAGGTTCATCTTTTAATGTGCTCAGCCACTTCAAGTGTGTGAATCTAGGTTGAAATTTTAATATTAAAATAATTAGTTAAAATGTCCAGGATGTTTTTGTCTTTGTTAGAGAAGCAGAGTGTGCTTTTATGTCTTTGCATCCTGGTTATCCACTGAACAATAGATGGGACCGGATGGGGTTCAGCATAACTGTGTCAGCACAGTGCTGTTCCTGGGTTAATTAGCCCTGCTAAGTTCTGCACTGCTTTGTTTTGTACACATTATAGCTTTGACAGTACCAACTTAAGGATCTCTTTGTGGTAGTGCATTTATTGAGTAGATATGCTATTTATGGTCAATTTTAATCTCTCTTGGTGTTACGAATGCTAAGTCCTTACCTTAAATTTCTATCTGATTTTTCAGGTTATCAGCTTTCTGCTTATCATGTTTTTTTTATTTCCTGGAGCTTTGCTGACTTCTAGTGATTTCATTGTAGTGATCATTAGAAGTAGAGTGGGTTGAGTATTATTGCTTAAATAGATTTCTAAATAAGGCTTACACCTATTGACTTCCTGTTCTAAACTACCTTACAATGTGAAAGCCTTATCCAGTTTGCTGGTTTTCTTTTCTTTTCACAGAGGAAATATTTTGAATTTATTGCTGATTTACCATGGGAATCTAAACTCTTATGATAAAATTTAGTCTGCATACAATGAACCCAGACCAGTGTCTTCAAATGCACCATATGCTTATTTTGTCTGGTATTTCTCTGAGGAAATTTTTTTGTTTAGTGTGACAGTGAGTTTACCCACAAGAGAGTTATTTGCCTTTTATTTACTAGCAGTTTTTTGGGCTTTAAAATTTGTCATCCAGTTCCAGATGGACTAACTTCTAAAACCTCCCTACCTAAATCTTTGCAGCTGTTTTTGGTAGAGAAGCTGGTGCATGAACAGTCCCTGGACTGAATGATGAACAGTTGAATTCACTGTTTTTTTGAAGTTGGTGAATCAGTGCTTTGGTTGAAGTACACAGTCTTCTTCTTCTGTCTCTAGCGAGTAGATAATTCAAGGTTTAGATGCCCTCTAAAACAACTTTTGTTGCCATTCCAGCTATAAATAATTGGGCTATCATTGGGTGCTTCCCCATGGATGGTCTTAAAATGGGAAATGAGGGGGAAATTAGTCTTGTATCACCCTGTGCACAGGCAGGAATTTTGCCTAGGAGAAATTAAACTGAGAGGAAAATATAAAGATGGGGTTTTGTTTGTTTTTATTTTTTTAAGAGTGATGAAAAATAAGTTTTTCCAGTGATAGATGTTCTTCTGTCTATGTCTCCAAGGATTATAATGTTATTGCTATCTAATTGGTCCAAGCCTTTGCCCTGCCCATGGTGGTTGGGAAGTGCTCACTAGGGAGAGGCTGTGGTTGGAGTCACAGCCCTTTTACTTTTTTACAGCATTCTGCATCCCAAAACACAACCTATTTCCTCCCATTTACATGGCATAGACTGATAGTTAGTGCTGTCTAAATGCTGCAAATGAGCTCCTTGCTACACTAGCATTCTCTAGGAGTCATAAATTATATTCCCAGGCCTAAAGCTGTTTACTGCATCCATCATCAATACCACTAAATGGTAGTTCATCTAATCTGCCTTAAGGGACACAAGGGAATTTTGTGGAAGTAGTCTCAGATAAATGATTGTACAATATACATTATTTCTCCACAGTTATTTATAAATACATTTTGAGGAAAAAAAAACTTGTTGTGGGAAAAATGATTGGCCTCGCAAAAAGAGTAACAAATGAACATTGTCATGGATGCAGTGACACACTTCACTTGTAGGACAAGTAGCATAATGCTTATTGATATAAACCAGTGATTTAACCAAGTTTGATAGTAAATGCTACAGTGGTTTAACAAGATTCAATGGCAAAGCACACTTGATTATTTACTGCATGGAGGACAGGGTCAGCAAAACTCCCAGGAAGACCCTACCACTGGGTAAGGAGGCTTATAAAGAACTCCCTTCTAAACTGCTTTCTGAGGGGAGTCTGGGTGTGGCTGGTGCAAGACTTAGTCACAGACTTGATTATTGGTTTATTCTAAAGGATTATTTGTGCACATTAACCCTTTATATCACTTAGCTAAGACTCCAAAGTATCAGCACTCTTATTTCCACTTCCCTTTCTGAGTACCTGGTGTGATAAGCATTCCCTCAGTTTCAGTGTGTGGCCTTGAGAGGTGTCCCCACTCAAGGGCAAATCCTGGCATGGAGGCCACTGCTGTGCAGGGCTCAGTGGGCCCTGGGCTGTCCCTGTCTGTGGGATAAGATGATTGATTTGCAGTCATATTCTCATTCTGGATGTATTTCAGCTGGAATGTGCTCAACTAGCCCTCAGCTGTCACGTAAGATGTTTGGCCTTCAGATATTTTGGTTTTTTCTGTCTTCTCAGAGCCCACCTCAAGCCAGATGATGTCTATTGCTTAGGCAGGAAAGGAAGGGGAAGGGAAGGACCACACCACCCCAACATTGCATCACCTCTAAAACATCCCATTCATTCCATTAGGGACTGCCAGCATGGATGTCATGTTCATATGTTTGCATAGTAATGTTTTTAACCGCATGAACACATTTAAATTTTTACTATTTTACAGTCTTAATTCAGAACTGGACATTGATTCCCTCATCTGAAAGGTTATGGGTGATTAAGATGACTGGGGCTGAGCAGGAGCTTGTTTCTGGAAGGGCCAGGATAACTCCAGTCTGAGCAGAGAGCATCAACTCCCAGCAGAAAGTGCTTGTCATCTTGCAGGAGGAGCTGCTGCGCCTGAAACTGAATTATAGAAATCTGTGTCAGGGAAGAAAGCTCTCTTCTCTCATGGGCATGGCAATAAAGCAAATATATCTAAACAAGTTCTTTGAAACATTCCACAGACTTTTCTGCAAGATGATGCATTGTTAGATGAAAGAACTGCTCAATGCCAGTTTTGTTTCGTTTTTTTTTTCCCAAAGAATTACTAGCAAGATCAAATCTAAAACCAAATTTCTTTCAGCACAAGATAGCATGATGGATCATTTTTTGGCTTATTTTCTATTTTCAGTCCTCATTCTTTCATTTTTAGTGTCATTCCAGTGAGCCAAGTGTGCATATAAAAGTAATGGTGGGATTTTGACTTTCTCTTGAAATGTCAATTAGGGTACTGAAATTCTTTTTAAGAAAGAAAAAGGAGTAATCTTAGAACCCCAAACCAAGAAAATATTGTTCCAAAAGGAATTGACATTCTGTGAAATGGGGATAGGTTAAAAGCTGAGAATAGGAATTATTTTCTAAGAAACATGTGTATGTGGTTTATTTTTATAAACTTTAATGTGAGAGTTTGATAGAGGTTTGGCTTCACACTGGTCATTGTTTAAAATTGTTTTTGAAAGTACTTTCCCTCAAACATATTGTGCAACTGTCATATTTAAGTAACCTGTGAGATGCACTGGAAAGGAAGTTATAATTCCATTATGTTGTCTATTTTCTTAAATTTTGAGTAATGTGGAAAAATGTGCCACTTGTTAATCCTAACTTGGAATAAATGAAATCAGCAATGTCATTGTAGCAGTATTGAGCCAGAGCAAATTGCAGGACAATGGATTTAGAGTAGAACTAATCAAATATTGGAAATTTTCATCTCTGAGAAATCCTCACATCTCAAAGACATTGCCTTGGGGGAACATGGATTGATGCTTGGGGGGAAACTTTGATAATTCTGAAATAAATTGCATAGAAGTCATTATTTTAGAACTCTCAGAGGCTTGAGAAGCACCATCTACTTGGAGGTCCTTGGAGTTTCAGCTCCTGGGAATTGAAGAATTGTCAGGATTTGCTGTCTTTCAGCTGAGAGGCTGGAGCTCCCAGGACTTATACAGCTTTTCTTCCTAGGTGAAAGGATAGCAAAGCAGGTTACTGTCAGGTAATTTCCAGAATGTTTTCTAAACACAACCTCTGTGTCTGTAAACATCTAAGCTATTACAACATTCAAATCATGCTTCTTTTTGAGCAGTCACTGTTACCTGTTCAAAACCAACAGCAGTACAGTAAAGCTCTGTGCTTTGCTTTTCCAACATTTTTTTCTCAGTACATGGAATTGTCTCATTAGGCATCTTACAGACCTAAAGCTGAAATATCCTTCAGTAGAGCTGAGGAATCACCCCAGGTATGTGTACCTCTCTGATAGAAAATCACTGCCTCAAATGAGATGGAAAGAAGAGACTGTTGATTGTTGGAGTGGAGAGAGAAAGCATTTGGGTGAGGGAGCATTAAACTCTAAATTGCATTAATATTGGTTAAACTATTTTCTCTGGCAATTGACCAAAACAGATAACATCCTGCATGGCTTGGGGATGTCATTAGAAAGAATGATCATGCTCTAGTAATGGCCGGTGATCATCTGGTGATTGCCCTTGTGATTTTCTGGTAAATTTGATGCAGTGCAGTTAAATTTTCAGTGACCTGAGTGTGGGCCATGTGCCGGGGGCTGTTTGCATAATCTGAGTTATTCTTACATGGCAGTATCTGACAGCAGTAGTGTCGGCGCTGTGAACCACTGGGGTTCCTCTCAGCTGTCTTCTAGCAGGAGGAATGTCTTCCTGCGACAATTTTCAGATTTCTCCCTGCAATTTAGCACTTTAGCCTCATTTCTGGCAGTGTTCAAGGATGGGGCTTTGGGCAACCTGGTCTGGTGGAAGGTGTCCCTGCTTACAGCAGGGGATTAGAACTGGATGATGTTTTAGGTCCTTTCCAGAGCAAACCATTCTCTGGTTTTATGGTGATTTTTTCACCAATAGAAAGATTTCCCAATCCCCATTGAAGCAACAGTGATTCTAGAGTGTGGTTTCAGAGTCTAAGATATTTAAAATAAAAAGAATTGAAAAATTAGTTCTTGTTTTATACTGATTCTTACCAATTTGATCAAGTTTCCTGCTGAGATGGAGAAGATAATCAGAACTTTGCAAAAAAATAAGATGTGTTTACTAGATGATGAAGGAAGCAGGAGCCCCTTTTGTGTCAGTGGTTTACCTGCTGATGTAAATAATGTTAATTTTAGCATGAAGATGGGACCCCCTTGTGTCAAATATGGTACAAATACTTAATGAGAGATTGTTTCTCCCCAATTGACTGAATCTAAGGAAACTCTATAACAACTCATGGGAGGCATCATAATAGTGATGTTCCAAAACCCAGATGCTCAGTGGTGCAGACACACTGAGCACGTCACCAGCACTTGTTCAGTGAACAGCAGTGTCCCTCCTGTTAGTGCCTCTTTGAGATCTCAGTCAGACATTTCATAAAAAACCCCAACATTGATGGCAATCCTGGTTTTGTAATTTTGCAGGGTTGTGTTCCCGGCTAATGATAGGATGTTCCTTTGATTCCCCAAAGGATAATTTTCATGGAGTTCAAGTTGTCAAAACATGTTGTTAGGATTGTTGGAAGAAGAATATAAAGATTTAAATAATCATAAGTTGGTGGTGCTGGCAATGATACACACATAAAGACACCTGTTTTAGTGCAGAAGGGAGAGGTGATGAAGGCTAAAAGTGAGAGGACACTTGAGTAAAGGTGTTTGCTATTTTCTCCTTTCTAAGGATTCTGGGAATCATCTTAGCATAGAGTAGAGTGACCTCTGATCTTGGAGCTCCTCTCAGCTGTTGCTGTGTGCTAATGGTGACTTCAGTGCACTGGAGGGCCAGGCTGGATTGCTGAGAGAGAGAAAGTTAGAGAGGATGACTGGGTTTGGGTCAATATTAATGAAAACATAGGAGGATAAAACTTCTTACCTTCAAATGTGACTTGGAGAGAAACATTGCTTTTAAATTGTTCAGTGGAAAAAATTAGGGTTATGGTGGATTGAATCACGGTGAGTTTGTAATTTATGTGAATAATGTGGATTGCCTTGTCCTCTGAGTGTGCAGCAGAGGTTGGGTAGTTTTAAAATCCACCTTGGTATCTGGAAGTGGAATCCACTGAAGTGGATTCTTCAAGTATTGCTGCATACTTGAGTCTCAGTTAAATGTTGGTAATTATTGCAGCTTCTCTCTTGATTATCAGCAGTTTTCTTCTGTTGTCATTCAAAGTTTCATTTCTGAATGAACTTCTTTTTAGCCCTTTTAACAATCAATACTTCAGGGTCTGAAAAAAGGGAAGAGAAACTGAACATAGCGCCAGCATCCATAAGTTTTTTTTGTGTACAGAGGGCATGAACACTGGGTCTTGCTCCATGATCCATGTGACAGAAGCTTCCTTAGTGCTCCTCAGCTCTCATCTTGCTACAAGCTGGGGAGTTGGAGGTGACAAGTTGGTGACAAACATGCTGAGCTGCCACATGCTGCCCAGCATCTCATTGAAGGAAAAGAAAGCCGAAAAGGCTTTGACCCCAAACTACAGGATACATTGTCAGGCCTAACACATTTTTCTGTTCTGCATCGTTGGGATCACTTCCTACTGAGGTAGATACAGCCAGAGAAAAGAAGGAATGTTTTCAAGTAGTTTACAGTGCTCTTATTGTTTCTCCTATGCACTGGGGTGACTGCTTAGAGGAAATTGTTGATAAGCTGAGAAACTTTCACTGGTCTCTTGCTGGGACATGAAAGTTTCAGTTCCCCTGATCTCTGGTTCAGGGCAGTCAGAAGAATAATGCAATAATACAGGACTGTTGAAAGGCACAGAGGGTGACAACTTCAGGAAAGTAACTGGAAGTGAACAGGGCTCTACAGTAGATTTCATAGTGATAAATCCTTACAGGATATGAAGTTTACTGTGTACATTCTCTACAATTACATCAAGGCCATATGATTCACTCTGCAGGATAAACACTACTAATCAAGAGAAAATCTGAACTACTTAGCACAGAAATGTCATTGAGAATCGGGAATATGGAAAAGTAAACCAGGATCTAACCCCATGGTTTGGAGCCAGATGGCTCCTCTGAACAGAATCATGCCATGAGCGGAGGGCTGGGGTCTGAGCACAGCACCCACTCCCTTGCACACCTGTGGGAGGGAGCCTGAAAGATGGGATGAGGAGAAGACAATCAAATTTCCTTTGACATGAGAACTGGGGTGGGCATTTTGGGCTGAAGGCTTTGGAAAGAAAAAGGAACAGAAGGTTATTTCTTGGGAAATGCTCATATAACTAGAATTTAAATGAGAGCCTCATACAGAACTGACATCCCAAGCAACCAAATTAAAAGCAATCTGTGTGTTAAAGGATTTGAGAATATAAACAGGGAGGAGGCAGAGATAAGATATTTCAAACATTTTAACAATTACCCTGAAAGTAGATTAGAGTGGAATCCAAAGAGAGATCTTTTATCCTCTGTGGAACAGTATGAGTAATTCTTGTTTTCATTAAAAGTTTTCATTTTTTTAATGATGTTACATTTGCATTTTTTCTCCCTAAAAGATAAGAGTTGATTAACAGCGCAGTGAGTTTTCCTTCTGCGTTTCCAAAGTTTGTTTGAGAAGTTTTGTGGACTTGTCTCTTCTCTTCAGCCCCATTTGGCTGGTTCACAGACCAGATGCCATGGTCAGATTGAACGACAGGGAGAGGGATAAAGTGCTGAAGGTAATTCTGTGTCCTTATGTTTGTGCCAGCTGATTATATACATCTTCCTTTCACTGTGCTGTAGCTTAGAAAAGCCTCTGAGCTGTCCCTGTTTGTGCTCAGGAGATAACATTTCCTGAAGAGTCATAACACAGAAGAGAAATGGTCAAAGTCTCCTGGGTAGTTTTGCACCAGATTAAATGAACTGTCCAGTCTGTGCTTTTATTATGTTTTTAACCCAACATTAATTCACTAGGGTCAGAAATAAGAAGGAAGCAAGCACTTTTAATCTCCTCCTTGCTTTCTTTCCACCTTTTTGACCCAATAGAAACTATTTGGAGCTTGAGAAAAGGCTGCATAACCTTGCTTGCAGCATTAGAAAATATATCAGCAAGTTAGTGTAACATTATGTACTTTACTGTCCCATTAGAATTTAGGTTCACCTGGAAAAAAAGTTGGAAAAAGACATATGGCTTATGGGGACAGGTTTACTCTCTAGTGAAAAGCAAAGTTATTAAATGAGCAGAGCCTGCCAATGGCAGAAAAGTTGGCAGGGGTACCTTGGCACTGTAGTTTTTATTTATTATTTAAAAGGCCTCATGCAGAGCTTCTGAATATGGCCTTAAAATTCAAGGCAGTTTGTGAACATAGAGGGTCAATGCACAAATTATGTGCTGTGTTACAAGCAGGAAGAGATTACAAAATGGAGCAGGAATGATATTATGAAAAATCCTCTCTGGAAAAATCAGTAGATATTTTAATGACAAGACCTCACCCTAATAGATTAGAAAAAGATTTCCTAAAGATTAAAACTAGTAAAAAGAAAGAATTCCTTGTCTGAAGTCAAAGCAGAGAAGATTCTGTAATATTTTCTGGTAGTTACTATACAAAGTTGGTCTATTATCAGAAAAAATAACCAAACAGGCAGTGGAATTATTTTTTATTTTGTTAGGAACAGTTGTTAAAGATCCATAATTATGAATTTTGGCACAGTTTTAAGAATCATAGATTGGTAAAGAAATTAATCACATTTTCAAAACAGAACCTAGCTGTTAGTGCTAAGGAATCACAACATACACAACAGCAGGTACTTGAGTTAAGAATCTGGCTTATTGTTAATAAGAGTGGGATGTGGGTATTCATCCCAGGGAGCTCTTATTTCCTAAGATTGAAAAAAAATTTCAGACTGATACAGTCACGTAATAATTGAATTTTTACATCTCTGGATAAGCCAATGGAACAAAACCAAATATTCTTTCAAAAAAAAAATAGGTCATTTACTAGAGATATACCCTCTACAAAATGAATTGTGTAAGATGTTTGATTTTCTTAATATAATGAATCACTGAAACTACCATGGAGACTTCCTGGAAAGCATTTTCCAAGCAGGCAACAGGCACAAGTAAAACCATGTGGGGGCAACTTTGCATAGGAATGTTGTAACTGGTGATGCAGACAGGGTCTCTCAGGGTTTGGCTCTGCAGGACTGCGCTGCACATTGAGAGCTGCTGACCCAAAGCCAGCCCTGGAGGCTCCTGCAGCTGGAATCACCCTGTGACAGCAGGGCCCAGGAGCAGAGGTGATTAAGGACAGAAATCTGAGTATGACCCTCATGCTCTGAAAATGTTGCACTTTGTCTTTTTCTATGGATTTTTTGCAAATACTCAGCCCTGTATTTTTTCTCCCATATTCATTTTACTTTTTTTTTACCTAAAAGGAGCTATTCCCTGGTGGTTTTGCACTTTGTGAGATATTTATTTTATCATATTTTCATGCTCAAAGTTTTCTAGGAAAGAAAAAAAGATTTTTAGCCCTGAGCATCTGTGTAAAAATAACATGATCATACAGTTTCTAATTTGCTTTTAAAACACTGGAAAGGATTGCCTTTGTACAGGGGAAGCTTCAGCTCTTTTGCAAATCCAGAGCCTTCACTTTCAGTGGAATGAAATATATCAACATTGGAAGAAGCCAGGTCCTATTTAAAGCTGAAAGCCTCCTAGATGGGACAAAACCCCTGCATTTTTAAAGGGAGAAAGAGGAGGGAGAAAACCATTCATGAGAAGTATAAAATGTAATTTTGTTTTAAAGCTCACTAAAAGCTATATAGGTCATGAAGACAATCAGTCTTTTATTCTTTGAAATAATTCACATTACAGTCCTATGTATTACCACCCTTATCACAGAAAAGCCTTTAGATATGTGTTGGCAGATAATTACAAATTGATTTCTGGACCCTCATTTTGACAATGGTTTTGAAAACCTTTTCTTTTTTTCTTTTTTTTTTTTTTTCTTTTTCTTTTTTTCTTTCTTTTTAAAAGCCTTTTATGATTTCTCCTGCCTCATAGTGGAGAAGTACTGTCATGATGAGCTGGCCAAGTGTATGAACCATTTATAAAAAAGATCCACAGAGTACAAGACCCAAAATATTCTGGAAATGAACTGTGAAGTGCTGCAGGTAACTGCAGTGTACTTAATTTATCTATCTTCATCTTTCATCCCACTTGAACTTGAAATAATTTAAAAAATAGATGGTAATTTAACAAATGATTAACCTAAAATTTTACAACCTGCAGGTTGCTCCTTTCACTGCATACCAAATCCAGTTTCCTTGTTTTTTCAGCACTTATGACTGTCAAGAAATCTTCAGAAATGAAAAAGCTTAACTCTTTACTGCTCTATTCACCCTTAAGGGTCAATCTGACTCTGAAGATGCCATGCAGTGATTTACCAATGTCGTAGGCTGAAAGTTTTGTTTACAGTCTAAGACCTGTCCTAGAGGTAGCAGCCAAGTTTAGCATGATAATCCCTGCCTTGAGGAGGCTCCAGTTAAAAACTCAGCCTGTTACAGCTGAAAAAAACGTTTAGGTAAAGTTGATGAGTAGGAGTGGAGAAGATGAGTAACAAAAATAACTGGATATCTTGGTGGAGATGTGCTGTGTGCACAATCTGCAGTCGTCGGTGACAGCGTGCGCAGTAATCACTACTCACCACCTGCTTAGCTGTGCTATTTTTAAGGTATCACTGAATGACAGCAGTAGTGGGGCTTTTTTAATTGTTTATTATTCCAGAGATTTAAATAGAGTTATCTCAGCATTTGGGATACATCTAAAGGATTTACAGCACTAAGAATATCCTAAGCATGCAGGTACGTGGAGTAGCCTGTACGACATGCAGTAAACACTGACATAGAGTAACTGGAGGCTAAATTGAAATTTTTTAGTTTTGCAGACTTTATTGATTTGGTTTTGAGTTGTTTTCCTTTCTAACTCAGCCTTATGTATTATTAAAATGTTTGCAGAACATCAAGCATGATACCATTTTTCTTTGGTTTATTTTTCTTTCAGGGGGAAAAAGGAGTCTTTCAGATATGTGGGAATGGTGGCCATTAACTTTAGCTAATAACCCACTTGCATGCCTTTGAAGTATAATTTTTTTTTATACAACTCCCAGAAGGATGTGATTTGTAAACAGTATTAAGAAAAGCATATGAAGTGCCACTGTCTTCAGTAATCTGTAACTCTCAAGGGAAGATGCATTTTGATCACACTTCTTGTTGAGCTTGAACCTGAATACTACAATATTTCTTTTTCTGTTGTTTACTTTTTCCTATGTATTTATAAGTCATTTATTCTATTAACCATTTCACCTTCCTTTTACCTTTGAACATTTTTGTTCTTATTTGGGTGAAGAAAACTCTTCATTTTGAAACAAAATAGAAAACCAAAATTCTTTAAACTGACCACTGGAATACATTAAGTTATACGAAATAAAAATAATAGCCCTCCTAATTTTTTTGTATAATTAAAATAACTCATGAAAGCAGGTTCTGAGCAGGTTGAGAGGTGCTTTTTATTTCTCAGGGGCAAATCTTTAGCTGAAATTAATTGCTGGAGTTCCTTTTATTTCAAAGGGCATTGAACAATTTGCACAGCTTGGAATCTGTCTCCTGATTTCCTCTGTTTTTTAAGAATATCTCTCACTTCTTTCTGCGCTGTGTATATTTGTATGAATGATACTCGCCATAAGCTGTCTTTATTATTTCTAGACAAGACACCTTAGGATACTTTTGGAGTATCACTAATTTGTCTCCATGAGGATGCTGCTGTCCTGTTACAACATAAACTGGTGCTGTAAACGGGCTTGCAAGAGGCAGGAATTTATGCCTGCATTTAAAGTATTTAAAATCAGGGGGGGAAATAGGAGAATAATTTAGGAATGAGGAACAAGGAATAGGAATATTTTCATTCCTTATCCTTCAAATGAGATCAGGAAAGAGATGTGACACGGCATTTTTGTGTAATTAAGGAACACCATTTGAAGTGAAAAGGATTCCTGTTTTCTGAATTCATCTCTGTGTGTTCTGCTGTGGACAGGTATCAGTAGGAGGGTTGCATGTGCTGCCTAACCCTGCTCAAGCCTCCCCATCCCTCAGACAGAGGAGAGGGAGCAGCACAGCTCAGGCTGTGCACACTCCTGCTCCTTTGGAGCAGCTCCTACGCTCTGCTAATGCAAATGCAAAGACTCATTTCTTCCCCTGTAAAGCCAATGCTCAGACAATATTGCAGAACAAACCTTTCCTTGCACAAAGGTTATTTTCTCTCTGGAGCATTCTCTTTTCTACTGAAAGGCATTGTAGACTAGAAATTCTCAGAGAGTTCGTGACACCCTGAGAGCCTTCTTTTCAGAGACAAGCTGTATAATAATAATGTGGTGACAGAAAAATCGAGGAGAGGTGGCTTTCTCTGATAGAGAATTTGCCTTTAATTCTACCCTGAAGAGATTGCAATGAAACACCAACCTTTGTTCTTACTGTAGTGCTTCACTGCTACACCAACCATTTGTTAAATGGGAAGTAATTGAGGTTGAAAAAGGATTGAATGAATAAAGCTTTTGGCAGGGAAGGGGAGGAGGCAAAGTATGGGTTAAAGGTTATTCCTTGCAGAAATTTCATAAAATGAGAGGTAATGCAGCTTTTGAGCTAAAATTGTTTGTGCCTCTGGAGGGGGAAGAGAGGGAAGAGAGCGGGCTGGGGGGAGGGAGACATAACCTGCAGAAACACAATGGGAATAATAAGCCAGTATCAAATATTCAGCATTTGTGGCATCTTACTGATTATACTACAAATTTTGCCCAGAGATGTCCTGCCTTGGTCCCATCTCTAGGTTAGCAGAGAGCAAAGGAGGAGGAAGTGAGGAGTCAGGAGAGTAACATGAATACCCCTTAGAAGATTTTTCTCTCCAAGAAATATTTTAGTATTGCTGTAAATTGAATTTGTTGCATTGAGAGGAATGAATGGGCTTCATGTTTCTGTGCTTTCCTGAATGGTGCAGTTCTAGTAATCTGAAAATTAGTAAATATTTTGACTTTTTTTTTCTATTGTGAACTCATATCTGTTTTCAGATTTCTTCTGTCACGGTGACACAGCATTTTTCCCTCTGTTTTGTTGCCTTCCTCAAAATAAAAAGCCTTTTATGAAAGTTAATCTTATGCTGTTTTGGGCCTGGGGACACTGGAGACAGGCAGAAAGGATTTATATCCTTGACAGAGCCCATGTTGAAAAAAATGTCACTATTATGGAGCATCAGTGTATTTCCATCTACTATACTTACCATACTGTATTGCAGTTACTTGAAATTCTTTGTTGATTCTTGTATTTGTGGTCCCAATGAGTATAAACATATGCATTCTTTTTTTTGTTTGTACAGAATTATGTTGTGTTCTTATGCCCATTGAATTGTGAAAAAGACAAGACTTTTTTTTCTGAAAAAGATTTTTTCTCCCTGGTTTTAAGGACCGTTTTTGATTCACAAGTTGTATTTTCAAACCCAGCCTTTACATTTTTACATCATTAAGCCTTTCATTTCCTATGCCTTAAAAAGATAAGCTTTGCATATTTTTTAAAATATTTTTTAGATTTTTTTTTTTAACTCTTTATTTGGATAGAACGATGCTTTCCACTCCCAAAATAATAATGAGACCTAAATAGGATTGCTGTAGTGAAATTCCCTAGGGCTAGATGCTGGCTCAATTCTCATCCACAATTTTGTCAATAAATTGGAGACATACATACTCTAGCTGCCAGTAAAGAAACTTCCGGATGATTAATATTGGAATGGTGAATAGTAATTGAGAATTCTACCAGAGAATTTAGAATTGTTGCCAACTTGGGCCATTCAAAAAGAGAAAAAAAAATAAATAAGGAGAAAGGAGGCTGGAGTTGCAATGAGGGTATCTGTTCTGTTGAGAAAGGTGTCAAACCAGGCCAGCAGCGCACTGGGGCTTTCTGTGAGCGCTGGGGCAAAGAAGGCTGATGTGGGTCATGGATACATAGATTAAAGCAGTGGTTTAGGGAGAGGGAAGTGATTTTTGTCTATATATGTTGTGATAGGCAACTACTGGAATATCCTTTTAGTCTTGTGTCCACATTTTTTAAAATTATATTGACAAACTGAAGAAGGTAGAAAAAAATGGGCAAGCAAAATAGTTTTGAGAGAATGCTTCTAGTGAGGAATTTAGAGCTCCATCTGTTCTGCCCTTCTCAAGGAAAGAGAGACAATTTGTTTACAGCTCAGAAGGGCCTTAATGTGTTGAAAATATTGGTTACCTCTATAATCTAGTAGAGAAAGACAGGATTTGGCTGAAGTAGGCTGGAAGCTGAATCCAGATAAATTCAAATGGGAAAGTAGAAACAAATAAAAAACAAAAGTAGCCTTAATCACAGAATAATACTTCATGAAAAATGAAAGTCAAGGTGCTTTTTTTTTTATTTTTAATGAGGCAGTATCATTATTGCCAAACATGGGAAATAAACAGTGCAAAGCATTATTTCACATTGACAGAATATCATCACCAGTAAATTTTGAGACTATATAGGTTCTGATTTTGAATCTCACATGAATAAATCATGATACCAGACTAGCAGCCACCAGCATTGATAAATATGGTACTTTATTGTTTTGTACAGGCAGTGTGGCAACAACCAGTGTGAACCAGCTACAACTGGAGCTTTGCTGGTCTCTTAAGCAGGATATGGCCTTTGAATAAGACCATTTTGGGGAGTTAGGAAAGGCTTTTATTGCCCTGGAGAGGTGCCTGTGTCCTTACAACAGGGCCAGTGCTCCAGCACGTGTCCAACACTGCAGCTTCACCCGGGTGAGCTGGCCAGTGATGGGCACTGCAGCACCCAAGGATGCTGAGCTGGATTACACTGGTGCAACTTCAGCTGCCCCTTGAACAGACACATTTTCTTCCTGTGTGATGTTCAGGAGTCCCTGCATCACCCCACAGTGCAAGGTCTGAATGTGAAACTTTGCACAAGTGCAGTTCTGTGCCCACTTGGAAATGCTCTGGGCAGGGGCTCTGGCAGCCAGAGCCTCTCTGCTTCCTGCTGCTTCTAGAAAGCTGGACTCAGAAATGAGCATTATCATTCACAGCTGAAATAACTTTTAAAATTGGGGTTAACAGAGAGATTCAAAAAGTGTTACTCCTGTAAATAATGTGTTACAATTAGAAATCATCATTAATTAAAGACATTCACTTACAGAATGAGGTATTTTCTCTGTGGCATATCCAGGCATTCTCTTTACTTACATTTTTATTACTTGCAATTACAATTTATTACTTTCCATAAAAATGATATTTTTCAGGCATACTAAGTGAATGATTCAGTAATTTAAAACTGAGTATTTGTTATCTTTGAGGACTATGAAATAAATCACACATTGTTGAATTTAAAATGCCAGTCTTGTGGATAAATCAGTCCCTGGGGGAGCCATGAGCAGCACTGTCACAAAGAGAGAAGGAGAGAGTTTGCAGGGTACAGATATTTACTTCTTTCATATTTATGGCCTGATAGTCAAAGAGGCTGAGCATTTGAAGATTCAGCTGAAGTGAATCGAGTTGAAGGTGCTTCCCAAAAATCTGATCTTCATATATATGTTCACAGTTGACTGGAGGGAAAGAAAAGTTAAAGCAGAGAAATAGAGGCAGGAAAGAGACTTGGGCATGAGAGGAATCTGAGTTGTATGAAGTTAAATGTGGGCTGCTCTTTCACGTCTTGAGAGACCAGAGGGATTCCTTTTTGTCTGAGTGGAAAACTTCATGCAGGTTTTTGAGAGAAATGGTCTGCTGTCCTGGACCAAAGTCAGTGTTGGGGACATGAGTGGGCAGCCCCCTTTGTGTGACTTTTACTCCTTATGCCAGGGATCCAGATATTCCAGCATCCTTGGGGGTGGCAGGCACCATATAAATGTAGGACATTGAGTTATTAGCAACTCTGTCACTTCAACTACTCATTTGAAGAGAGTGCCCTGCATTGCCAGCCCCTTTGCTGGTGATTCTGGGAGGTTGGTTAAATGCAGTGCATAGAGCACATGGAGTAGTTTTGCTGCATTCAGTGGAAACTGGATCAGTTCCTGTGTAATTCCTGCAAATCAATTTTGCTGTCATCGCTTTTTTCCCTCAAACTCTTGTATTAACCCAGAACATTACAAGTCAGATAGTTTGTTGTTTTGATTCATGTATAACCCAACAATCATATATCTTGGGAGCAAACCTGAAGATGATTTAGCATAATTGTGCACAAGCTATTAATTTCTGGTGATCTAAACACTTGTGCAAGCACAGGTAGATTGTCAATCTCTGTGTGGTTTCTCAGTTCAGAATCCCACATCAAGGATTTTTACATTGCTTTTCAAGGAAAAGGGGAAAGCTGAGGCTGTTGGCAAGAGCTGGGAATGTAGCAAAACTAATAACTGATGAATATGAAAACCAGCCTTGTGTCTCTACCTTTGTCTAGAAGAGGAGGAGAGAAGATTTTTATCATGTGTGGATACTGTCATCTCCTTTGTTGAAAAGAGAATAAATATCCTGGGTAAATTATTTAAAAAATTACTTCAGCTTTATCTAAAAAATGTACATTATTCCCTTTTCAAATTAGTCCTTTCTGTTACGCGTGGCACCTCCTGCCATTCAATACCTTAATTGAAACTGTAATAATTGATGCCACCTTTACAGATTTATTTCCTGTAGAAATAGTTTACACAGAGTCACAGATTCAGAAGATAAGAAAAGCATTCTGGTCATGATGGCCTTCTCTCCTCGAGTCACTGTGATGATAAAAGTGATTTCCTGTTGAGCAGGCAGCCCAGGACCACAATTGCACGTGCACGAAGCTCCTGATTTACAGGGGTGCTTAGCACCCTGAACTCCAGTTTAATTCACTGGGAGCTTTAGCACCAATAAATTAAAGTCAACTATGTGTTTGCACATATTTTATATACTGTGTGGCAGGTTCTGATTACTTTCATTGTCAGCTAAACTCAAGCCTACATTCCACACCCCCCCCCCCCCTGCTAAGTAGTTTGTGGTGTTTCTCGTGCTTGTATAAATTATTAGAAAAACCCCACAGCAACAATTCCATTTCCCCCAAAGCTCCTGCTCTTCTTATTCTATACATGTTTTAGCCTTTGCTTTAATGCAAGCTGTATCATAGGGCACAGAACATTGCTGGCAGTGGTTCAGCAGTGTTTATCAAGGATGCATCTGGCTTAGCCAAGTGGCACAGGTTTACTGTGTTGTGACCAAGCTCAGAAATTGCTTAGAGAGTAATGCCTGTTTGCCACAGTGCAGATCTTGGAGGCACAGAAAATTCTTGAGACATCAGTGTTCATGATAATTAGGTTAAACAGTGTGTGTGAGGCAATCAAGTGGTCATATGCATGAGTGAGCTGATATACAGAAGATATTATATTATTAACCACTGCAATATCCACGTCTGAATAAGAAAAATGCTGGGGCAGTTAACAAGCAGGAGCTGGACATCAGAGGTGTCATTATGACCCAGTATTGTATCATATTTCCTGTGTGTTATACACAATAGTTGTGAATATTAAAAATAATATTATAAAAACCTCCTGAGACTGCAAATCAAGCATTCAGAAGGTACACAAATGTCATTCTGGCATTGCCTACACTGCCTTAATTCAGCATCTTTCTGCTTATGTGTTACAGTGTATTGTCTGATTACAGGATCACATACAATTTTTTCTCCACATAATCCCTGCATCGTTTAGTGCAGGAGGAGACCTATTCTTTGGATCACCTGGGATCTGAAATAGCTCCATTTGCAAGCTGATAGTTTAAACTCCTAGCAACCCAGACATGCCTACATAACCAGCAAGCTTATCTAAGGTCTTCTGTCTCAGGGAATAAATTAACCCCTTCAATCCCAATAGCTGAGAAAGAAGAACACAAATCAAGTTGGACATGATTTTTATTTAAAAGCACTGCAGTCCTTTATTGAGTTTTTTTTATAATTTGAAGTGTCATTAATCTTTTAAATATTTAATAGCAGAAGGGTGTGAGCAAGAAGAAGTAAGATGTCATAAATATATTGCTGCCTATTTGTTTCTTCCTTTGGAAATGGTAATTTTTATTTTTTGTTATGAAAAGAAATAATTCCATATTGAATGTGGACTGCTGCATGGAATACAGGAGCACGACTGCCTTTCTAGGAATGTGTTAAATCAAAGGGGTATATTCCTGAATTGAGATTTTTTTTAATAGGAAATTTAAGTGGTTTTGAAACCCTGCTTACTGTTAACGCTGGAGGGAAGGAGTGCGTTACTGTGTCTACTTCTGAGCTGTATTTTGAGAGTCTGCATGAGTCGTCAAAGGTGCCTGTGTGAGATGTGACCTTTTCAGATCGTATTTATTATGTCTTCCCAAATACACACCGTAGCTGTACAGTGCCTGTCAACATTGCATTTAGTGAAACTGGTTCTCTGAAGTGAAGAGTTCTTTTTTGATACTTAAATACTCCCCATCTGAAGCTGGTCCTGAAAAAGGTAAAACCACCATGAAGAAAATTGTAAGGAGAGAAAGAAATATGTTTAAACCTCTTTTCCCTCTTCCTATTTCAAAATCCTCCCTCCTGTTATCTCCCTCTTCTCATTGTGATCTATTCTTTATATTTTACTTTGTTCTTCTGAGGGCTTTTAAAATAAATGAAGTGCAGATATCTAATCTCCAATAAAACACAGTGAATTTATATTATGTTGCATATAGACCATGTAGGGCACCCTTCTCCTTCCCAGAAGTGTCTCAGCTTCAGCACCTGGCTGTTGCCATCTGTGTTGTTCATGGAAGAAGGTATTAAGGGATATTCAGCCTTTCCAACACTTTTTGTGTCTCCTTCTAACATGCAAAGCTCTGATTATAGCCCCTAAGCTCTCAATGGGGCTGATGTCTGCATCAGGGATCAGAGCCACGACAGGAAATAATGAAATGTCTATTAAACCTCTTGAAAACATGGAAAATATTCTGTTGTCTAACCCAAGCCACCTGATCAATATGCCACTGTCTTTCTGCATCATGGGAGGAGACCATTGTGACCTAGATTGGTTTGGTGAAACTTGTCTCAAAGCTGAAGTGGCATTCTCCACTCCCTCTGTAATTTAAAAAATAACCATTAAGTGTAAATACAGGATATGGTAATCTAGGCAGTGAGTAGTTACTATTGAATTGGTTTTGATTCTAAATGGGAACATTTTTGGAAACCAGCTTTTAACAAATGTTGGTCAGTAGTGTGAAAACTTTGTTTATCTGAACACCTGAAAGGGTCGTATCAGACAGTCTGATTTGCGTCATTGCGCTTCCTCAAATCTTGCAGTTAGGTCAGACTATCAAAATCTTCAACAACTGTGCAGTTGGTCTTTACAGTAATGTGTCCTTCCTAAATCCCCACTGTGAGAAGAGTTGTCCTGGGTGGTCTGGATCTCATCTTGTCTCGAGCAGCCTCATCCATCTTCCTGCTTTGCACTGCTGCAGACAGGCTGGAACAGCTCTGAGCACAACTGGACTCTAACCAAGGCCTTTGAGCAATCCTATAATGTTTCCAATAAATCAAAATAAACTGGCCAGCTGCTCTTTCATGTCCCCTCAGTGCACTGTATGTCTTGTTTGAAATGGGAGAAAGTCTTTTATGGATTGAGTGTTTTGGCAGGGAAACAAAAAAAGCCTCCAGAGCCCTCAGGTAGCAAGCCTGGGTGATGGGAAAGCAGCTGGTAGGGATAAAGCTTGTGGATGGCTGGGGGAAGAAGGAATGATAGAAGAGCACAAGGTCTTGTTCCTGTGATTGCAGAGCACATCCTCTTCAGTATGGGGCCAACAGGAGGACCAGGGCTAACTTTTATTTTTAGGAATAATTTTTTGCTTCCCACAAACAGTGCTGGTGAATGGGGAGACCAGTTTACTGGCTAAGATGTACCACTGGCTTGACTTTGCTATTTTTATTTATTTTCTATTCTTCCATGTAAGAGTGATAATTGACCACCTGAAGCATCCTTCACAGCCCTCATGGGTGTACTTCAAGTGGGATGCTGGTGTAGACAAGTAAACAGCAGCATCTGTACCTTAAGTGCTCTGTGGGCCCCACTGTTGTTTGCTTTGCATGGGCTCCACACTCTTGTGGCTCTATAGGATGGAAACTGGATTACTCTTATATTCTCATGTGTGAATCAGCAGATAGCCCTATTCTTTGTCTCTTATCCAGCAACTGAAAAAAAAAAATACATAAGGTTGAAGGTAAACATTCCCAAACCTCCTTTTTTTCCTTTTTTTTTTCTTTTTTTGGTGTGTGTTCTGAATTTCTACAAAAATTTCTGCAGGTCTAACAGCTATATAATGTATAAATCATTATAAACAAGGCATGAAAGGAACTTCACTGTTTATACTATAACTTGCCTGCCCTTTAGCAGTGATGAAAACTGAAAATACCAGTGCATCTTGAATTCAAAGGAGGGAAAAAAATAGATGAGAGATCATAAAGGGGTAACGCAGTTCAGCTAGACTCAGCGTTTGGAATATTAAGCAGATTTGACCCATGCTGAGAAGAGTCTGAAGAGCAAATTCTTCTCAGCACCATCTCTTATGTCAGGACCCTGATTAACAAAGACATTTAAATAATGTCACTGCACTTCATACAATTTGAGCCTATTTTCTCTTTTGTATAGCTTGTGAATGTAATCTTTTTTTTACTTGCCATATTTGACCTCTGTGTCCTAATAGTGGCAGGCAATGATACTTTGAATTATTATGCTGAATATAAATGTAAGCTTCAAAACTAACAAAGCTTTTGTTCCTTCCCTGATGAAAGCACAATTTTGCAGTTGCTTTAAATATTACAGCTCTAAGTCTGCTGTTGCTACTTCTACTGAGGATTTCTCAGTGAATTCATTAGAGGTGTCTGTTTTCATAGCCTGGCTTGTACAAATAAGAAGAAGGGATTTGCAAGTTCAGGGTGTATCTTGCTGTGCTTAAGCTGCAGCAGTGTTACATGTGCTGAATCTGGGTTTATGTTTCTAGTGAGGAATAATGTAAGCTGAACTCGGAATTCCATCATTAGGGGTTTTTAGTCTCTAAGGCTAAAACAAAGGCCAAGTTTTGATATTTGTTAATTCACCTGTGTGAATCAGTATTTTCTACGGGACACACTAAATTTTGAAGGAACAATTCTAGAAACATAAAGGTAAGGAAAAGGCACATGTGTTTTCCAGGCATGTGAAAATAATTTCAAGGGTCAGTGACTTTGCAGTTGGAATTAACATGGTAGCAGAAGTAGGAAGGGGAAAAGGCAACTGCATTTCCTTTTTTTTTTTATTTGTGTAATGCAGAGAACAGTGATGTTCAAAGAAAGCTGCTAATGAAATAATGTTTCTAGAAATAAGGGCTTTTTCTGTTCATTACACAGATTTCTTGGTTTTATTTTTCCAACTCTCCTAATAAAATCTGTTTCTGGATGAAGAAAGGATAGAGAGGAAGGAATGGACAAAACCTGTCTATTTCAAATTGTATCCAGAGATTCAGGACACAACAAACTTCTGATGATAATTTCAGCTTTCAAGTGGTTTTCTAGATTTCTCTTTTGGAATAATGGAAATGAAGCTGCTGTTCATTTGATTAAAATATCTGAAGATGGAAGTGATTTTAGTGAGAAAAATCTTCTCTTACTGAGTATCTAACCCAGAGTTTGCCCAAAGCCTCTGTGCTGTGTTTCAAGGTAGCCTGAGCTGTAGGGAATGACTGCCAACTGCCCAGATGGAAACTCTAAATCAGGGAGCAGGCAAATGTGGCATTGCCTCTGTAAAAAAACCATCATTTTTCAGTTGTTTTGCAGATTAGGAACCTGTCACACTTTGTTGCTGTCATACAACGCTAAACATTTTTTAGGGACATACAGGAAGCACTGTGAAGAACATGAGATGAGTAAACACATTCTTGTGTAATAAGAAATTGTATCAGATGTAGATTTCATTGCAATCCATACCACAAACAGGTTGTGTTTCTTCCCTCCCATTTTATTCTAACCCTTTAATTCATTGTACTTGGGAAACATTAAATATTTCCCCAAATTATTCCAAGTCAAGGTTGTCAATTACATACAAGTTGTATGGAGTCAATGCCACAGACTGGGAAGGAACTTACAGAGAATAATTTCCTTCTTCCAACAGGTTCTCATTTCCCTGTCACATAGCCAAAGCGAGCTGATGAAAGGGCAGCTTTCCAGCATCTTGACACCTGGCTTTCAGTAATTTTCAAAGAGGGAGCAGGAATATTTCTTTTTATCAGTTGAGATATCTTCAGGGTTGGTGGATGAAATGAAAGAGTCTTTGCATTACACATTTGAAAACTTTGTACAATGTGTGATGCTTTTGCCAATATTTAGTGGCTGCCATGTAATCCATCTCTCCTGTAAAGATCCAAAATATCCTGCTGTTGTTGCATTAAGACAACTATTTAACAAAGCATACAGGAATTAGAGAAAAAGAAGTGTGTGCTTCAGCAATTTTTATAAGCTTTACAAATCACTGTGTGCAGACATCAAACACAAGTCAAAATAGTAAAAGCAATGGGTTTATCTTTTATTTAGAGTAAAACAATGCATTAATGTAATAATCACATTTTCTGAAGTCTCATGTAGCCCAAGAAATCTTTTCATACCTACTACAAGATGCCATTCCCAGGGATTTTACTGAATAGGGTAAAATTGCTGCAGGTTACTTATCCTTTTATTCTTTTTGGTGGTGAGTGGGGTCTTGAGGGGGAATGTGCTTTGTTTAACTTGGAAATGAAAAGTAGCAAAGTATCTCGTAATCTTTTTTGTCCTTCATTTTCCTGGATGCATGCTTGAGAAGTCATTTTTGCTCATCATCACCATCTAGGCTCTGGGTTTTTTGTTTCCTATTGAACAACTCCCATTTCAAAGCCAGTTTTCCATTCTGAAGCAATTAGAAGCCTGACAGCCACCAAAAAATGGAGACTATCTTTTTAAAACTCTGATGGCTTCTACCAAAAAACAGAAAGTCTTGATTTGAGCCAATCTTTTTTTCCATTTCACTTTGTATTTTATCAATTAATATTGCCCCAAGATCTCATGTGTCATTGCAGTGTCACTTCTATGACAAGCTCTGCCAATTATTTTCTGTTTAATTAACACATTCAGCACCATTTGGGAGTGAAGCAAATGTAGGTTTTGCTGAAAAGAAAAGAGATGCTCGTGCTGGCTAGTGAGGGAGGTGCCCTGAAGATAGCTGTGGGTCAAGTCAGGAGAATCACATATCCAGTTTCTCCCCAGAAGAAAATATTCTTATGAAAGGAGGGAGACTCTGTGTGGCTGGAGGGTATAAGGTGCAGTGGGGATTATAACTAGGAAGGAGAGAGACTTTTCTCTGCTGGATTTCCATGGATTCTCTTTATCTGGTATCTTCCCTTGCCCTGTGCTGACAGCATTTCTCCTCAGGGAAATTCCCCTAACTCTGAGAAATCCACCATGGGCAAAAAAGATGTTATAGTTGCAGCTCTTCCACAGAAACATGTCATTAGCCTTAGCCAGCTGATGTGCTCTTGAAGAATACTATTTGCTGTATAATTCAGAGCCCTGACTTGACTACCCCGTAGCCTTTTAAACCATTGCTGGTACAAAACCAGATGCAAAACAAGGATGCTGCAGTGCTTTCCTTGGAAAAGCATTTGGGCTGTGCCATGTCAGGCATGACAGTGAATCTGGACTGTGCTGCTAACAGAGCAGCTCCACTCTGGAGACGGGCATCCCACTGACACTGAGCAGACTGTTCCACAATTCTCTGGCAGCATGCAAGGAGTTAGAGGACATAGAACATTTTCTTACTGTACTGCTCAGTTTTTGCCTTTTCCTTCTCTTGGAAGTTGGAGATATAGCTAAAAAAATCAGAATTATCTTTCATAAAAAGAAGGATATGTACTTAGGAAACACAAATATGTAGCACATAGCATTTGCCTGATGTTATGCCAGGATAGTTCCTACAATTTTTTGAGAATTAGATATTAGAAGTCTATATTTGGATTTTTAGTTTATATATACTTATTTCAAGAGGTGTCTAATGAGGTACTAAAGCCACATCCAAATGAGCTGGTTGCTTTTGGGTAGTGTATGGATGACCACTGCAAAATATTCCAATGCAGAATGGAAAGAAGGCAGTGGGCTTTAAGTTGTGCATTTCACAGAGCTTATAATGAAAATCTTAAAAAGCCATAGAAAAGCTTTCCTGTTTGTCTTGAACTTTTGCATTTAGAGTAACTTTTCCTTCTTTTCCTCAGTGCCTCTTGTGCATTGCATGTGCATTTATGTTGCGTGTGTTTCTGAACAGGTTTTTAGAATTTGGACTCAGATCCAAACACATGAATTCTTCAAGGGCAAAGGCAGCATCACTTGTCATTGATTCTGCCAAGCATTTAAGAAGAAGTGACATTTACCAGCTTGTTTTGAAGATTTATAAATGCAATATAGATTTGGCAGGAATATCTGCTTCAATAAATGTTGTGCTGTAGCATGTAAGCATGGGCTTTACCACCAGCGGATTCACAAGCGCTGCGTCATCCAAGTAAAAATAAATATTCAATAAACAATTTATTAGGGATGTGAGCTCACTTCTGCTTCATTCCACTTGGAAAGGCTTGAAATCTGTTGCCTACATAGTGATATTAAGGAAACAATGAAATGAAGACAAATTAATTGTGAGGTTGTAAAAACTATGTCAGGGAAACTTTCCCTGGCCAACAGAAATGATGCAAAGTATAATAGGAGAAGGAATATATCCAGCTTATATATATGAGGGTGATTTATTTAATAGCTAGGGATAACTGAATCCTGAACACCTGACTAGGAGCTGACTTCTGTTTTATGAAAAATGCCTTGCATTCTTCACTGCCATTTGAAGAGCTTGCTGTAAAAGTAAATAGGATTTACAACCATTATGATAATGATTTGGACCAGATCTGTTGATATGGCATTGATGTGAATGATAACAGGAATAATAAAAAAGTACTTTCAGCTTCCTATTCCTGCTATCAATGTAAGGCCATAATGTGGGGAGAGTGGGAAAGAGTCTAGTTTAACTTTTTCAGTACAATATTTGCACAAGTTCCCACACTGGAGTATTTCCTTGCACCCATTCATCCAACTACTTCTGGCAAAGGCCCAAACCATCCAAGGCTGCACCAAAACTGGGGCAGGACCTGTTCTGGGCAACACTTCCAGCTCAACTTCTGTACTGATGGAGATAAAGTGGTTTTGGAGTGTGTTTATCCACGCAGCATAACCTGCCCAGTCTCTGGGAGAGCCTTGGGAAATAAATGGCCCTGCTCCTGTGCCAGATTCTGCTGGGAATCCCAGGGGACTTCTGAGTGTGCAGGAGAGGAGCTCTAGGAACAGGGACACATGGGGTGTGCATCATGCCTTGCAGTGGTGGCGCCTGCACAGTTGTTATCTGGTGTGGTTGCACAGTCTTATTTAGCTTCGTTGTAATGGGGATCACAGAAAAAAAAACCATAAAAAACCCTAAAAAACCAACCGACAAACAAAAAACAAGCAAAAAAACCCCCAAACCAAAACATTACATCTACAAAGAATATCAACATCACAGTCAGCTAAACAGATTTTGTTTTACAAAATACACAACAGATGTGAAAAAGACTTAATTGTGATTTTTTTCTGACATATCAATAAGACTATCTTTGCTGTAATCTTGGAAATCTTGACCAATTCTAATGTACTTTCAAGCAAGCAGGTTGATCAAAAATTATCTGAGTAACATTGGATATATTTGGTTTCTAAAAGTATCATAGATTTAAGGGCATAGCTTGGTGCTGCATAGAGTAAAATGAACCAAACCTGACTCACTGCTAAATATAATGTAAAGTACAAAAGCTCAGCCTTATCTGGCTGTCAAGATAGACATGCTCAGTTCATATGTTTGAACCTTTGGCATTTGGCTGAGAAGTAATTGAGAGAAGGAAATATTTTCTTTAATGTCATATAATGCATGTAAATTAATATCTACAAATACAGTTTATCTTTAGACATAGAAATAAATGGTGAGCAGGAATAGCAAATTAGCAATAAATCATTGAATTTGCAATGCCCCGTGCTTCTCTTTTATTTGTCATAATAAATGAAACAAGTTAATCCTAGTTTCCTCCTTTCAACAAATAGTCTTGAAGTGTAAAAATAAACTGATCATTTCTTTAGATAAAGTATTTTTTTTCTTTTTGAAACTGCTAACACTGTGTGAAATTCACTCATTGCTCTTTCGTTTCTAAGATTTGTGCCTTTTGGGGCCGTGATAGCAAACATTTTGTAGGTGGATTGCTTTAGTGAACTACAGATTTGGACAACTGAACCACAAGCATTTTGGAGTTAGAAGAGGGCAGTTCTTTGTTATTTTATTCTGATATTTGGAACAACCATAGAGGAGTGTGTGGAGATCTCGGACACTTCAGCTCTTGGTTACATTTACAGTGAGGATTGCTTATAATTTCTCTACTAAGAAATCTGGTCAGTGACACAGAGATCTTAATTTAAATAACAAAATACTTGTGAAAATTGTGTGATATTCTGGCTTTTTAACTTTATGCCTTTTGTTGTGAATTAGCTTAAACTGCTCTCAGAGCAATCAGATTGATTGCAGCAGGTTTCATCTATCAAGACTGTTATAATATGGGGGGAGCACTGCTGTTAATTAAAGCTACATTACATTTTCCAGTATTATTTATATGTCTATTGGAGTAGTTTATAGATGAATAGAATAATCAATGTTCCTTTCTTATTGAATTTTGTGCCTCCCTTAAAAAGAATTAATATGCAGGTTTTGTTTTCTTAACATGGGAGAAAAATGCATGTGACATTTAACCAGGATACCCTGAGGACGCGGAAAATAAGGCACATGACTGTTCCACCACATCAAAAGTATGGTAATAGGTAGCAGTCGATTATCTAGAAATATATCATTATTTCTTAAAGCTGGGAGCCACTGATCAGAAGACTTATCCTCTGTAACAATACTAACAGTGAGACATAGGAGCTACATCACCAGTGTTTTTGTAATGCTCTAACATCATTCCTGCTTCACTTCAGTGTTGCTTTAAAGGAGGTTTGCTGCTTTTTACAGCATTCAGAGCTGCTGATGAACAAATTTCTAGAATAAATGGTGGTTTTGAAAATATATTAAATTCCTTGATATTAGTTATTAGTCCTTAAATAGTAAAAATACACTGAAGTTCAGAAAAAATCCAAGTACCACCTGCCGCTTACTTCGTGCCACACTGCGGTAGCTCCTGTTGAATTCTGGTTTTGCCACTGTTCCTTGTTTATGCCTGCCCAGTTCTACAATATTCAAATGCCTCATGCAATGCAGTACCACTTTAACCCCTGAAATTGTGTTTTGTTACTATATATGTGATGCAGATAGAGAAATGAGCCACAGAGCTGGTGTTGCATTACAAGGGGAAGGGCAGATCCAAGACAAGGCACGAGTGCTTCTGGTTCCCCCTCCTGGGGCTCAGCCTGCAGGTCCAGCCTGCACCCCAAACCATGACTTGTGCCCAAAGAGAGTTGTCTGAGCTCATAGTGAGCACACTGGGAATAGCAGGTCTGTGTAATTAGTGTTAGACCTTAGGGGCATGAAATTAGCAGAGCTTTTATTTTAGAATATTTGGATTTTAGCTGAGCATAGAACTCACAAAGAAAAGATTTCTCCCAGCACTGATAGGAATTTTATGACCCTCTGTATGTTTTATTTCAGTGTTGTGTCACTGTTTCTCTTTGGGAGGCATTTTGTTAATGTCAGAGTTTCCAGTAAATTACATTTAAACATAGCTTCTCTTTAGAGTTATGAGCAAGAAACCTGACAAATCTTTTTGAATGGAGTGATGTGTTATGAATAGATGGCACCAAATACTGTCCACATAAAGACTTAGATTTTAGGGGGTTTTAAGTTCATATCTGATGAGCTTGTGCCAGCTCTTCTAGTGCAAATATTTTAATTCATTGATAGTCTTTTTCAAAAAACTTTTTTAGCAGCATTGTGGTATACTGTGGTAAAACTGAGTCACAGTTCATATTTTAAGTGTTCAGAGAGATCAAACCCAGAAAGCAGTAAAGAAACAATAGTGTGTGCAGCTGACAAAGCATCAGTGGGGAATCCATGAATCAGCACTATATGAATTGTCTAAAAATGTTATTAAAGCTTACTGAGGTATTAACTGCATGAAAGAGGGGAGGAAAAATGAACACCATGTTGGAAATCATGTCAGTCAGAGATTCCCTCATGAAATCCTTTTCATTGTTGGCTAAAATAATCAAATTATAGAATTTTTATCCATAGACACTAGCTTAATATATGGGCAGACACTTTACCTTGGCTTACAAGAGGTACAGTATTTTTTTAATTGGAATTGAGATGTAAATCAGAGCTCTGAGATGCAAAGACTAAAAGGGCTTTAATTAAAAACTTATCTGTCATTCAATGTACAGTAATTGCACCCTCCATTGCAGCTGGTTAGAGGATCAATACCCAAAAATTGTATGTGCAGAAGAAAATAAAAAAGAAAATAATTTAAATAGTCCTCTGGCTGAAAATGCCTTTCAGGGTTGCACAAATTCAGTGTGTGTGTTTTCTCTACACAGGGTGAATTCAAAATGAAACCTGAGGAGCTCTAATCAGATTTTGGGGAACAGCATGACCTGCAGATTGTTCATCTTTGCTGCAGGCAAACTGACTTGGCTAGCTCAGTTCCCTGGAAAACTCTGAGCTTTCAGCCACCAAGATCCTTACAAAGTTCCTAAGGGAAACCTCTCTTCTGCAGCTGCTGGGCTTTTATTAATAATAATAGCAACAATAACAATTATTGTTATTGCTGCAGAAAGAGACTCTGCAAATGTATGCAATATATGGCCTCTCCCAGGAGGAATTTGCAGTCTCAGAGAAATGGCTTAAAAGTGGAAAATGGAAGATATGGTTCTGCACAAACTGTGTAGAGTTTCTTCCAGTCCTTTAGTATAAACAAATTACCTTTTACCTGCTTTAATTTGTCTTTGTCATAGTGCAGCACAGAATGTGACGAGTAGCAGACCTAAGGCCCTTCCTAGGGCAAGGGTTTCAGGAATATTGAGTTTCCTGATGGGATGGACTGGGAGTGTCCTGGAGAAGCCTTTGCTCTGGCTCACTGTAACCCTCCCTCTGTGCTGCTGGTGCATTGTCTGTACTGTGGTCAGAGGGAATTTTGTTCAAAACCAGAGGTGCAGGTGCCCTGGAAGATGCAGCCCTCAGTGTCCAGCCTGGGGTGGCATCCCTGGTGATGGCTCTGGACTTTGGTCAGAGGGAATTTTGTTCAGAACCAAAGGTGGAGGTGCCCTGGAAGATCCAGCTCTCACTGTCCAGCCTGGGGTGGCACCCCTGGGATTGGCTCTGCACGTGCAGCTGAGAGCTCTGCTCTGACAGCCAAAAATTGATTTTTCACAAACATCAAAGAGAGTCCAACAGTTACATAAAACAGGGCTGAGAACCACTATGTGGAGCTGAAAGAACAGTTCTGCTCGTAAGCATTTAAAAATACATGAAGAACTGTAGGTCTGAGATGAATTTGTCAGAGTAAGTGTAACCTGTATATCCACTTAATTTTCTGTACTGATTTAAGTGCCGCCATATTTTCAACCAATTTTACCTTGTTACAGGTGATGTTTTAATTCCCAGGCTGAAGACACTTCAAAAGTCCTTTCCCAGGAACTATATTTTTTTTGACAATAAGGCTGTCATCCTACTGATAGCATGAAATGAATTGCATAAAATAAAATGAGAAGGAAAACCTGCTGATTTTAAATGCATTGATAACTACTATTTGGACAAAATTTCCCTTCTTAGCATTGTACAGTGTAGCATTACAACCAATTTATGCATACTTAAAGAGATCCTGAGTTTGAGAAAAACTTTGAGTTTGAATGAAAGTGTAGTGTAAGACATCTTGGAAGGGAATAATAAGATGGAAAGAGAAAGGAACAGAAAAATGAAGGTAATTTTGACAGGAAAAAAGTATCATCACTTCTTACTCTAAAAGGAGATTGCAGAGGATTAATGTATTAAAGAGTTTTGCAGTGTCAAACTAACATCAGACCTTTTTGTGTTAAATTTGGAGTAGTTACACACATCTTGGTGTGAGTGCCAGCTACTGCATTTGGGTTCAAAGCTTGGTGAAACAAGGAAAGTAATCTCATCTTTATTTTAGTATCACTATTTTTAGTGCATGTGAATATTTCCTCATGTTCATGAAAACTCCTTGGGCTGACAGCACAGAGGAAATGTCTGTGCATAGTTCAGGGACAGAAGGAAATGGGGTGCACCTTTTCTCACCATGTATTAGAGTTGATTGTTTTTTATGTCACAGCCTAGGCAAGACATAAAGATATTCAAGTCAAAGGTGGGATTGGCCATGAGTTTAATTAAAGTTGAACATTAGTATGAAGTTGTAACAGTGCAAGATAACCTCCCTTCCTAGAAAGCATTTCTGTGTATGTTTTTGGGTTGAGGGTCAATAGTTTGTGGGAAGGTTTATATGACATGGTGAATAGCATGGGATTCATCTCAAGGATTTGGGAATCATGTATCCATTCTGTTGTAGTCTTTGGAAAGTAACCTGCTCTGTGTGGAAGTCTGGAAATATATTTTGCATTATCATATTAGTCCATTATTGCTATCAGCTCCAGCGGCAGGAAAGTCTTATGTAACACTTAGAAACTTTCTCTTGTAGAAACCCAATTATTTGTAGCTCTCTGCAAGAGCTGAAATCAAGGTAAGGAAACATTACATACTGAGTCCTGTGAGAGCATTTTATAATCTCCTTGGCAAATGAAGCACTCATTTGGCTTTTTCAAATAATAGAAAAATTTCAAAAACTGAAGAGAAAAGCCTTCCCTCTACCTTCTGGGAGAGTTGCTTAGAGTAAATTAAAATCAGGACTGTAAGCAGATCATGGTTGTAATTTAATTCTATGGAGATTATCACTTTTATGTATAAGAAAACAGTATATGAAAAATTGAAGCTGTAATCCTTAGGCAGCCCTTTCATCTGTTCATTCAAACAGAAGCTCTTTGCCTGTGAGTGAATTGCTGCTGAGTGCAGCAAATGAAATTCTTCCTTATAAGAAAGGTCTCATTAGAAACTCCAAAAGAAGGCAAAAAAGTCACCAATGCAAACCTGGTACCTGGCAGTGGAAAAGGGAATGAAACAAAAAAATCTTTGGAGGACTTTCAGGAGAGGATGACCACAGCTCCAGCTGAGATGGACTGGACAAGGGTTATGATAACTGCTTATAACCCCCAGTCATTTGTTCAAATAAATTCTGAACCAGATTTGCTTGTCATCTAGAAGGCAAACACAAAGTCAGACCAGAGCAAAAAAAAATAATTAAAATAAGTTTTTCTGGAAGTTTAATACAAAGTGTTTGGGCAGAATTTCTTCCAGTTTTGTGGAAAATGTCTTAGTCAAAATTTTCACTAAAAATGAGTATTCCAATACAAAGAAATGGGGAAATTAAAAGATTGTGGTGTGAGAGCTGGGTTTAACTTCCCTATTTCTCTTTTTGCCATTAACTTGTCATTTCTAGTTGTATTACAAATGCGCTTTTGGGTGAAGTTTTATTTTAAGAGCCAATACCAGGATTTTATCTTTTGGCTGGGATCTTAGATAGGAAATACAGCAATAGCAATTGAAAGACTTAATTTTGTTGTACACAGCAACCTCAGCATTAAATCTGCAATTTTGACTCAGGCAGAGCTGAAATGGGTGCACATTCTTGGGTATGTCCTTGAGCTCTGAAAGGGGAGGTGTGGAATGAGAACAGAGCAGCTCCTCTGGAGAATGTGCAAAGGCAGCCTGCAGGAAGGCTGTTGTCTGTAAGTTACCCTGACCTGTCTGTTGTGAAAATAGGGAAGAAAGCAAATCATTCCCAATTCTGCAGACGTTCTGACAGCTAAAGTAGGCATTAACAATTTGCAACACATGGCATGGGGAATGAAAGTCTCTGAGCTCTACAGCTGAGAGTTTTCTGGCTGAAATGAAGTAGCAGTTGAAGGTAGCTTCGAGAAAAAAAAATATATTTTTAATCTACCATATAGGGACAAAATGCCTAATGTTACCAAAAACTAGAGAAAAAATAATGTCACAACTCAGAAATAGTGCATATCCTGTTTTTAATTCTGAATAATTCTGAGGATTTCGGGCTTTTATAAAGGGGAATTTCCTGACAAAGAAGAATCAAGTTTCCATATATAGGTTTCTGCAAATTTAGAATAATCTCCTGTCATTTTCAATGAATTTGATATGTAAAAATAATTTTGTTGATAATATATTGATGAAGAACTAATAATTTTAGATTTTGATTGGTAAAAGAGGTGGAGGAGTCAGACAAAAGTTCTGCTGGACTTTTCTGCAGAGCCGTGTTCAGCATCAGCCATGCTGGTCAGGAAAAGGGTCAGGGGCAGCAGCAGGAAGATTCGAACAGCCAAGTCTCAGGGCAGTGAGAACTGTTGTTTCTTTAATGGACTTATATTGAGCTCTTCTGATTTGCACCAGAACTCCTCCAAACTGTTAAAAAAACTTTTGGTTTTTCTTGCTTAGGCCTTCAGAGGGAAGGAAATTAATTTGTATGAGTCTGAATAGAAAAAGTTTAACAGAGAAGTAGCAGATAAATGTTTTCAGGAGCTGCTGTTATAATTTATGTGCATTAAAGATGTTGTCAGGTATATTTGGAGAGACATCAACTTTCTCTAAGATGGAAAACAGAGTCAAAACCACACAAAAAATGCAATTGCTGAGAAAAATGGATCAGTTGGGGGAAGGCAATACATATTTGAATTTTGAGTATTTTTCAATAATTCTCTGTAACTGCTATAGCAGCAAAGGCAATTAAGCAGGTTAAGTGACATTTTATGTTGAATTTGAAAGTAATTTTTATTTCAGTTTTGTAGACAGAAGCTGACCTCTTCACCACTCTGAATCTCTGAAACTGTTTTCTTCACTATTAGAACTGCTTGCTTTTGATTTGATTTCAGCTAATAATTCTTATAAGAGTACTTGCTGGTGACACAGCCATTATGTATAATAATGGGAATATAATGGGGACCTAAACAATTTTATTATTTTTGTAGTTGTGGGTAATAATGTTACTACTGCTCCTACTGCTGCTACTACTACTACTACTACTAATAATAATAATAATGACAATAATAATAATAGACTGTGATGTGGAAATAAAAGACCTGGGGAGATGCCTGATGATATGAAAGACTGTGTTATATCCAGATGACCTCCATTAGATTTGACCTTCCAGTTGGGTTTGGTAAAGGTATTAATGTCTTCACTGTCTTTATACTGGCATTCCCTTTTCATGTACATTTAAATTATGGAGTTCCAATTAAATTTTCTAAAAATTAAACATTGGGCTGACACCAAGGAAGATGGTGTAGGGAATGTAGGGAAAACTTGAACCAATGGCTGTTTTTTGTGGTGTGAAAAATGCGTATTTTATTATTGGCTTTTTGCAAATATTAAAATTAATAGTATATGTGTTGTGTTAGAAAGCTATGCTGTATTAATTCTCTTAAGTAGTGTGTTAAATATAGTTTTAGGTTATAAAAAAATGTTATAATAGGAGCTATGCTATGTACGATACTTTCTAAAGAAAGGACTCGCACTGAGATAGCAGTTACAGGACGCCTAAATCTTTCAGAGAAAGTGAATTTATTGCCCCATTATCAGGAGAAATGAACTTCTTCCTCTCTCACTCAGGATTGGAGACACCATCAGGATTAAGAGGAAGAGTTGAGGATGACCAGACAGAATCCTGTGTTTGGATGGAATTTATGCATCATGTATGAGGTGTATGAATATGCAACAGGTTATTGTTTTTAAGGGTTAATCCTCTGTTAATGTGTGTCCTTTTTTGGGCTTGTGCTGCCCAGAAATAGGTACTGGGACGTCTGTAACTCTTTGTTTCTATTGTCTCATATTGTCCTAATACAGATTGTCCAAATTATTATTACTCTAATTGTATTACTATTTTTATAACCATTTTATTACTATTAAAGTTCTAAATTTTTTAAAAACAAGTGATTGGCGTTTTCCACAGTGGGGTCTCACTCCTGTCAATGATCTTCAATGACTGGGAGCAGTTTTGTGTCCGCTGCTGTTGTCACGGCGTTTGCGTCATTCCGGTGTCCGCCGGACTCCTTCTCTTCCCTTGACATTGTCCCTCTGTGGGAATTTGGGCTGGGAGAGCAGGGCCTGGGCCTTGCAGCCACGGGGGGCATGGATAATCAGGAGCTGGGCATCCCCCACATCACTCCCCGGCAGTGACATGGAAGTAACGCGCGCACAAGGGCTCCGCTGTGATCCTGCTCAGCCGCTGGACACAAATCGCAGTAATTGGGTGGCCAGGCCGGGGCTGTGACGGCACAGGGACAAAGGACAAAGGGAACAGGAAATCGCCATACGGCGTCATATGCTCCTTCTCAACCCTAATTCTGATTGCAGCTGTCAGCCTGGCGCTATGGCTCTTGAATGCGCGGTTTTATTCGGCTCAGTGTGTGGGAGATGTTTTTTTGAAAGTGAAACAATGCTGGAAAATGATTGGCGTGAGGTTAACTTTAAGCAGGCTGCAGTTCCTGAGATTGTTGCATAAGAGACAGAAATACTGAATTACTGGAAAAGGGGATTTTTGAATTAGTTGAAATTTGTGTTTTTCATCCTTGTCTTGTCCTGACACTGAAGTGAGTTAAAAGTGCTGGAGATACAGCTGAGAGGGCATATTCCCTTAACTCTAGCTCTTTCTAGCTCTATAACAACTAGTCTGTTTTTCTTTCATCTATTTACTCTTTTTTAGTGCCATAGTTGTGTTTTTTACAATATTAAGGATGATAGTGCATCTCTACTGGTTTGAAATGCATTAGAAAAAGATGTTAAAATAGTGCAGCAGTAGAAAAAAAATGCATTGACGATAAGAACAGACATACCATTCTCTTGACTTGTGAGAACAGGCATCTCAATGGTTTTGTATGCTCTTTTACTGAAAATATTGGGGTTTGTAGGCAAAAAACTCTGTATTTCTCAAAATTCAGAGATTAATTCCTTATTTGTATGCAAGTACCATGGGTGAACTCTTCTTGCTTTAATTTGAAAAAAGCTCTTCAGAATAATTAAATGTATTTTTCTTTGGAGTTTATGTTCTTTATTGTATATTCTTTAGCCTTTAAAAGGGTTGGTATTGGCTTAGAGAGTAAAAACTGTAGTAATTTTGGACTCATGGTTCATGAATTAGTAGTTTTAAGGCTATGCTAATGTTTTTACTATATATGTATTCTAGCTGAACTTTCTATGTTGCACATTCTCCTAAAATTGAAAGTTATTTTAGTTTTTTCTCCTTCATGAGATTATAAAACAAACAGAAATGTGTAGTGCTAAACAACAGAGAAGTAAAATTGAACATATATATATATATATACATATATAAATAAGTATGGAATATATCTCAACTTTGTTTTAAAAATCATTTTAATTACACTGCATCAAAGCAATCATAGGTGCATGGTGACTCATTTATGTGTGTTCACATAAAAACATGTTCTGAGCAGCCTTAGATTTAGATTTTTGAAACTATTTGAATCCATCTTCTTACATGGCACCTTTGAAAAGGTGATATTTGCATTTGAAAAGGATGAATCAGAAATAAAACCAGATTAGAGAGATAGATATTCTTTCCCCTCCCGAGTGTCTAGAGTCATTTACTGTAGCCATTAACATCTAATATGGCTTCAGGTGAAGTGTTTCCTCAATAAACTTGAGTAACATTTTTATTTAAAGAAAGGAGAAAGGAAGATCACAAGTGGAATGTTAGAAAGCTTTTTTGGTTTGTTAAAGCCTTCATGCATACTTACATTGGTTAAAATTTTTTATTATTATTATTTTCACTAATGAAAACAAAAGTTTGGGATGCAGCCCACTTAACTAATGCCCAAATGGGGCCTTTCTTTATTCCCCCCAAATCTTGTCTAAAACCAAGGCAGCACCATAGTTTTAATGCTTCTTAGCCCTGTCTAAACATATAGTGAACTTATTTAAGTATGTCCTCTCTAGGATGAAAATTTGATATTTATTAAAGTAATTTTTACTTCTGCACGCTCAGAATTGTCTCCTTCGGCAGAACAGAGAAATGTCCTACTTAGGCTACTTTTTTAATTCTAGAATTTAGTAAATAGATAAATAATTCTGCTTCGATGCAGTGGAAAAATCTGAAGAGCCCAGTGGATAAAGCACCCACCCCAGGTAGTGGAGCGGCCAAGTTCTGAGTGTTGCTGAGGCTGAGGATGCTTTATCTTCATCCCAAGGGTCTGCCTCCACCAAAAAACCTCATGTTGACTCCAGATGGTGGTGAAGTTTATAATTTGTACACAGAATAGGGACTGAACCAGAAATCCTCCTTCCAAATTCTAGCAACTTCCCTTCCTGCTTCTACCAACCAGATCTGACTGCATCTGGTGCTAGAGAGGATTTTTCTTTAGGTGGTTTCTTACAGGAAGAGATTATCAGGATAACCATATCTGGAACTTCTATCAATATTAATTAAGAGATTTTGTGGTATTGGGCTGCGCAGGGCATAACAGCAGAGATTCCCTTCAGTTGTGAGATATTTAGTTATTAGATATTTACAGAGAATTGCATCAGAAAGCTCTATGCTCTAAAGTGTTACTGTAACATAAAAAATCAGGTAACAAAGTAAAAAATTTGTAACATTACAAATCAGGTAACAATTATGTTTGGGATTATATCATTATTTCAGGTGTAATATTGAGAGATTGGAAGTTCATGTACTTAACGAGTCATCACTGCAATTTGCCTACATAGTTGTGCTTACCCCTTGCTGAAAAGTTCTTTGTTGCAACATTTAAATATAACTTAAATTGACCTCTAGGTGTGTTATAGTGAAACTTGCAGTACTTGCTCCTCAGTGTTTGAAACCGTAATGTTTCATGGGGAAAACAGAGAGGGGGCAGTGTGCTGTGAACTGGGAGGACATGAAGCAACCTTTCAACAGACACCAGCTGTTGGGATAATTTCCATAGCTGTCCAAAATAACCCTTTTTTATCTATTAAAACTGGTTTGCACCTAGCTAAGATTCTGCTAAGAACAAAGGCTTTCAAAATGTCCTTGCATGATTTTACTGTCTTCCTTCCATTGCAAGGAAGTTTCATTAGCAAAATTTCATTAACAGAATTTCATACAGAAGAGAAGAATCTGCAGTTCACTCGTGGGTTCCAACCAAGTGAGGCTTCTTTTTTCCTTTTTTCTCTTTTAATGTTATTTATTTGGGACACATTTTTGCCAAACTTCCAAGTTGTTAAATAGTGATTATTTTCCACTCTATTTTTGTTTGTTTCATTATTTATCAGGTTTTACCTGGCGAGATGATTACACCCAGCATGTTATTGGTCAGGAACTCTCAACCATTCACAAAACCCACAGCCAACGCCCTGATGTATTTGCATCTGAAGGATCTGACACAGCAAGGTAAGTCTTCTGTAGTGGTTTTTCTTGGGTTTTGGAAAGGTTTGCAAATGATAAGAAAGAGGTTGGCCCAGAAGCAGAATTTAAAAAATTTTTAAAAAGCCACTCTCTGCATGGTAAAGGTGTCCACCGGTGTTCAGGGGACAGAATGAATTAAAACCCTGGACCTTGTTCTTTTGTTTATCATCAAGTTAAGGAAATACACTTTCTATTATTAATTAAGGTATCAGAATTTAAAAAATCAGGCCTTTCATTCAATTTATACACTGTCTAGTGTCAGTTCAGCCATCCCTACTAGAACTGGCTCAAAAAGGCAAACTTATAGTAGCTCAAGTACAGAAGATATTTTATTCTGGACTAAGCATTGAATGGCATTCTGAGTGACTAATTGTATTTTCAAAGTCAAATTCTTCCAAAACATACCTATGATTGAATTGAAGTCCATAGATTCCTAGTGGTAGTTGCAAAATTTTTTTCAGAAAGGAGAGATCCTTGCAAGTTCCCATGACAGAAAATAATGTTGGGACATGGCTTGAAAGGTATTGAGGGGTGACTTTGCAGTAATTGGTTGCAAGACACATCAGTAATTCTGTAGAGTGATATGGTTGAACCTGCAATTATATCATCTTCATATACGGTTACACATATAAAGAGACTCTTTTGCCTGGTCTGTTCTGTCCTACAGGCTTTTAAGTGCAACTCAACCACACAAACCCCAGAATGAAGTTTTAAGAACAATTTAAAAAGAGAAATTTTGCTTTCTCTTAGATAATTTTAAGAAATAAATTCTCAAAAGCAGTGGAATTGAAAGAAAGGGCTTTTTGTTAATAAAACCTTCATCATAGTGGGATAAATTTGAGCTTCTAGCCTTGATGGGCAAATATTGAATGTTGGAATTCAGATCTTCATGTACTGCAGTGGTTTCCATATCCTGCTGAACCATTTCCTTTCTAGATTGCTTTTTTCTGGAAATAAAATGCTGTGTAATTGACACTTCCCAGTGTCTTCAACTGCATTTGCCTTACTTTGGTTTGATTTAATTCAGAGACTTTGACCCTGTATTTCACATGTTTGCTGATTCAAAAGCATTTCTTAAAATCACAGAACCATTCAGAAGTGCAGTAAGGTAGAAACTTAATGTCTAAAGAAGATAGTGATCTAAAGATTACCATAAAGGTGATAACAACATGTGGTTGAATCCATAAACATGTTTTCACTGCTTAGATACACAAAATGTCAGTATTGAATGGATTGCTCTCAGTAGATGGTATCAGAAATGATCTTCAATATCTTCTGGGGATTTTTTTTAAGAGATTACCTAAAATTTTTATTCATGAGAGTAAGACAAAATAGGCCAGATTTTCATGATACCACGGCCATATTCTGCAGTGTTCCTGATTTGTAGTTATATAAAAATAAAAAAATATAAGAAGACATAAAAAAATATTTAAGGTTGAGATTGAAAGCAAATGCTCACTTTTAGGAATTCCTGGTTTTAACAAGTTTTTGACTATAATTTTTAACTATATATAATTTATAACTTTGAATATAATTTTTAACTATAACTATGTTTTAGGAAAAAACTGCAACATTTTGTATATTGATACTTCAAGAACATCAGAATTTCAAATGTGTTCACGTAAAGCAGTCCCTATTGTGGATAGATTTTCTGTAGTCACCAAGCTGTGCTTCTGAAAGCATTATCTTATGTGCCAACAGTTTAAAGCACTAATTGATTTTTCTGGTTGTCCATTTGCAACGTGTTTTGTAGGTCAGAGAACAGTAGGAAATCTGGTGTCTTGTAGATTCTGATCAAGTGTGTTATATGTTCAGTGTGCTCAGTGTGCTTGCTAAAATCTTATCAGATAATAATTAAATAATTTAAAAAGCAACTTAGAGTAGGTATCTAATTATCAAAGAAACATTATGTCAGGAAGACCTTTTATTAAGGGTAACGTGTGTAATAAGACAATATGAAGTCATACTAATGAGTCATTAATCCCCACAGAGCTGGTGAGAGCAAGAAAATAGACTCAGACACTTGAAAGGTAAATTGACTTAGGCTAAATTAGTGCATATAAAATCTGATGAAACAGAAGACATGGATTTCATCTCAAAAAAAAATGCTGAAACTGGGAGTTTGATTTCAAGATGAAAGTTCTTCCTTTGTTGGCTAACTGGAGTGTACGTGGTATTTCCTGGGTCCTTATTAAATTTCAAAAAGCCCTCTCTTGAAAGAGGGCTCAAGATAAAGGAAAAAAGTCCACTCTGCACAGAGGAAATAAATGTCAGTTGTGTTCATTGGTGCAATTAGGCAAAACCACAAACGTTTCCAGCAAACTTCAATGTATGAGATGGGGTATAGTATTATTTCTGTAATAAAACCATCATTAAGGCAGTAATAAGATACTCTCAGCATTTAAAAGGGAGGAATTTATTCTAAAATATGTGGTTTCTATTAATTAGGAACATTCCAGAAATAGCAGAGGTGCAGTGATTTAGATATTTCCACAAAAAAAGCTTCTAAAATGCTAGTTTGTAGGAAATACATAATTATTTCTGTATATAAATAATTATATGTGGTATTTTATTTATACTCTTAAGTTCATTGTATGCAATGTCATCTTTCAGAGCAAATTAAAACTGAAAATACTTCCAAATAAGTGCACAAAATGAACTCAACTGACAGTCATTTCTCCTACTCACCAAGTGCTTTTATATATTTGTCCTTCATCCATTTTCCAGCATGACTTTGTCCTATTTGAAAGAAATATTTTAATTTAGTAGCAATAATTGGTTTGTTAATGTATTTTCATTCCTGAGTTAACAAGGTGATATAGTGGTGAACTGAAAAAAAATTTTTAAATCTTTCAGATGTATTCATAGTATCTCAATAAAGTTGTCATCAAATGAAACTTTGTAGCCTTTTACATTTGAAGCTTTGTAGTCTTTTACATTTCAATTGTTTAAATGTTTATAGCATAAAATATTGCATCTAATGTGGAGTGTAAATATGAGTGCAATTATTGTCTCCATATGAAAAATGAGAAATCTTAGATCCCAGATTTTGCTTCTACCACCAGTGACAGTGACTATATATTGTAAATAATGGTTTGAAAGGCCAACTTAAATCCTGTCCTTTGTGCATTCAGTTCCCATTCAGTTCCCATCAGCTCCAGTGGAAATCTTTGGAGCAGAATTTGGTCTGGTTTTTTCTTTTCATTTTCTCTTCCTTTTAAAATTAGTGAAGAAAGCAGAAGATAGGTGTTGGAATTAATCAATGAATGAAAGGTGAGTGTTGGCAACTGGGATCCTTCCTATGAAGAGAGTCTGTTTGGATTAGTTCATCTCTACTGAAGCAGAAAGCACAGTGCTCAGGTTTTCCTGAAACTGCAGAATAGTTTTGGTCTGGCTTTAAGCTGAACAGAAGGTGGATAATGTTACCTGCATGTCCACACTCCATCAGAAGGCAGAATGTAGAGCTCTGGAATAAGAAAAAAATGCAAACAGAATGAGAAGGAAGCAAGACTGATGGTAAATTATATCAGGTTGGCTGTAGTGCTCTGTGCAGTAACCTTTCTTTTTTCCCAGAGTTTGTGTCCCTGATGGGAACCTGCTGCTATACACTGGGGAGAAATGGAGGATTTTTCTGGTGTTTCAAAGTGAGCAAACCTGTGAGCACTGTTGGTTGCAGTGCCACCACAGTAAATTAGATTATTAATTACATTTATTAGTGTTAAATTAGTAGGGACACACATTTAGTTCAACTGTGAGCATGGAAGGAAGTCTGTTAATTTTTGATTAAAGTAATATAATTAATCCCCAGCTTTGGAAAATGATATAATGGCGCTCTCTCAGGCTGTGCCTCTGCATTAGTGCCAAGATGTGGGCTGGTAGAATAAAATTTTATTTACAGTGGCACAGAGATGTTGAAAGTCAAGTTCATTCACTGAGCTGTAAAGCTCTTCCACCTGGAATTCTTCTTCAGTGGAGAAGTGTGTGGGCATGTGAGTAGGAAATGGTGACACCAAAAGGTGATTTCCCTCAAGCAGCTTCACTCACAGGGAAGGAAGAGGGCTGGGAACTTTCTCTCTGCTTTCTTGCACAAGGAATGAAATAGTTACTGATGCTGACATTTAAATTATCATCACCATTTATGTTTTGTTGAGATAGATGAGGACAGCTGGTAATAATTCAGATTCATTGCACACAGCACTCTGAATCCCATATAAACACCTCCACACTGCCATCATTTAATCTCATTTCTAGCTTTTCTTTGCAAATGTCACCAAAATCTGTCTAAACCACTCAGGAAACACCACTATTCTGTGAATCCCAGGCACATGAGAAGATCAGAAGAGATATTTGTTCCATCTCATTATTCCCTTTTCAAGCTTTTCACTGGAGTTTACTTGCTCCATTATTTCTGCATATCTAGTAGTCTTTCTTCTATTCTTTACACTGGTGCAGGGCCAAATTGGCATTGAATCTCATCATCATTCAGCAAGTTTTTTAAATCTTAGAACCATCTCATATTTCTTTGGGGTGCAATCTAATCATGTGCATTTTCTTTTTACAGGCATTTTCTTTGCTTTTGAATATGGCTTTGCCTTGATGTGACATTTTATTTGATTTACTCTAGAATCATTAACTAAAATGCATTAAATAAATTGTTAATAGTGCAAGATTTTTGACTGCTTTTGCTGAAACATTGAATTTTCTATACTTTTCTGGTTGCTAAGCTTTTGAGTGACTTTCCTGTTATGTATTGAACTACAGTGGTGTGCAGTGCCTTTTTAGTTGGCCACTTTGTACATTGGACAGGCTGGTAACTTTCTTTTCCTTGCTTTTGCTGTGCAGGACCTTGGGACAGAATGAAGATAATGAAAGAAATTATGATGTGGAAAATAATGTGAACTTGGCCAAGTCTCTTCAGCAATACCTTAAATATCTCAGAATTCTCTCCCAGTCTGCATCAAAAAATTTGTATCCAAGGAAGACAAGTGACAAAGCTTCTGTCAAGGTAGTATTTTTAATGTCGTTCTTACATTCTGTGATTTTGGTCTCTGAGTTCTCATTTTTTAAAATTTCCCCTCTGTCTGAAGATCAGACATTGTTTTTTACTGCCTCCTCCAACTGATTATCATAAGTGCACTAAGTTTTCTCAAAATTAATCACCTTCAGCATTGTAAATGCTTCAGCTCATCAAATTTGGAGCATTTTACCCTAATTAGGGATGGATTGCATGTGATGAAGAAGGAAGAGTGGGATAAAGCCAGTAACGTTTTGATTGGCAGATCTGAAACTCTGCATCTGAGCTATGCTCCAAAAACCTGGCTGAACTAGTGAGAGTTCTTGCTGGTGTTTATGTTGCTTAGGGTGCAATTCATAAAATCTTTGAGCAGATTTTAATAATGGGTCTGATAAATTGTGCCTCAACATTTCCTACTTATTGATCATAAGGAAATCCTACTGTGACCAGTTAAGGTTCACATGTATACTTTAGAGATGTACAGATAGCTGGCAAGATAAATCACAACCATTAAATTTTGAGTATTGACTATTTCAAAAACTACAAACATGCCTATTTGGGAAATAAAGCATTTCCCCCCTTCCTAGAGAAAATCTGTCTCACTCTACGATGCAACTTGATAAATTTATTAAAATTATTGCACAAAGGGGTTCCATACAACAGGATCTTATGGTCCTATATCTTTTGCTCAAAAAGCAAAGAGTGGACTCTTTGACTTCAAAGAACTAGGCTGCTGTTGCAGAAATCCTTTACAAGAAATTGTCTGTGCTATTTCAGTGAATTCAGTATAAATACAAAATCTGCCAAAAAATATACTGAAGTTTCAGGAAAAGTATCAGGTGAAGAAACCAAAGTGCAAAGCCAGACTGCTTTTGTTTAGTTCAGAGAATAACTCGGGGCACCAAATCTGCAACAACTCCTGGCAACAGCACCAGTTGGAGCAACCGTTTAGTCATGGTTGTTATTCTTGTCAGAAGCACAACTTCCCAGATTCTGACTGACTTATTAGATACACTACTTGTGATTTATGGCACATAAATCTTATCTGGGGCAAGAGGAGCTTTCAGGCAGCTCTGAGGAGGGACCAGGGACCACCTTGGTGCTGCTTTTCCTCCCCTCTCTCCTCCTGGGCTGCAGTGAGGATGCTCTGTTTTGAATCAGTGGTTTTCAACAAAAACTTGCTCAAGAAGTATTTCAGTGGGTCTGGTGTTGTCATGCAAGTTCATAAATAATCCATATGGCTGAGACCTTCTGTGGGGAAGCCTGCTGTGATAACACCACCCACCAACCTTATCGAGTGTTGCCATGGAGATGGGTACTCTGAAGCCTGGGGGAGTGGGATAAAGAGGAGAAAATCTGGAAGTGAAGCACGTAGAGGAGCAAACTGTACACTTCTATTTACTAAGGAGCATTTTGAAACAACAGACATTGAGTCAGATGTGTTACCTATAATTGAAAGTCAAAAAAAGAAGAAAAAAAGGAAAATTATTTTAAAAACTAGGGATCAGCCATGAATTTTAACTGATCCTGGAGATGTTTCCCTATCCTAAGCAAATAAAACACAACTGCTCTTCTTGAAAAAGCAAGAGGGACATAGTATTTTTATCTTAATTCATTGTTTTGTTAGTGAAATAGCAATTAAACAAGAGACAAAACCAGAATTTTTGCTGCTCCAAGAAGCAGAAAAAAACTCATAAAATTTGAAAATTGGAAAAGAGAAGGCAGAAAAGAAACTGAATGACATACCTCCTATATGGTTGTGCCACTTGAAATTTGAGATAGCTACCTAGTGCACTTTAATTGCAAGCTTCCACAAAATATTGGTACCTTATCTTTTTACTTAATATGTAGATTACAAACCCACATTAAATATTTGTAGCAAGATCTCATATTTTAAACTTTCTTGTCTTTTTCTAATTAAAATAGGCACAAGACAGAGGTAGCTCATCCTACCTAGAACTGCAGCTTTTGGGCTTTGCCCTTCTTAAAAATAATTTTCTTTCAAGTATATATTTACCTCTGTGACTTCATTCCTGCTTTTGGGAAGCAGGAGATGTAACACTGCTTTGGTTGCTTTGATACCTTGCATGCTGTGAAGTGTAGCTGAGTCTTGCAGAAATTTAGTGCTTCTTGACAGATTTCGTGCATGGATTCAGGATCCAAGCCTGACATCAGAGGTCTCTGGCCAAATGTAAAACTAAGGAAGATAAAAGATAACGAGGTTTTAAAATATTCCTTATACTCTGAAAGTGTTATTTTGTATATTCACATTAATATATTTTACAAACTTGCAGTCTTCAGTTTGCCCTACTGTCTTCCACTTGCATTATCAGACTAAAACTACAGAGCTTTAAAATTACTGAATAGACTCCTCACACAGTGTCTAATTTATGCAGAAAATTGTAAAATAAAACATAACAAAACTTAAAGCAGGTAATTCTTTTCCTATTTCCCTTGCTCAAACAACTGTCAGCTTGAGGCTTGATACAACAGTGACAGAAATAACACCAGTAAACTTAAATCATGTGATTGACCAAAATTCCTATGGTGTCTACCACTTACTGCAAGAGGTTCTTTGGGTGATTTTTGAAGCACTTGAAGTTCATCACTAACTTAGAATTATTTCTCAGTATACAAGCAGTAACTACTGCAGGCTGTAATCTAGCCAGCTGAGAGTGACTCTGCCAGGAAATAAATAGCAAATTAGAAGTTTGGTGTGTCTGTTTCCTGAGGGTTACAGCTGTAAAGAACATTTCACTTTAGTTCGGCTGAAAAGAGTTGTTCAGGAAATGGGCACTTGGTGGCATTTGTTACTTAAGCATTAGCTAGTGGGATTTTGTGTTTGGTTTTAGTCTTCCCTACACACTCTTTATGGAAGGGCTTTATGAAAGTTTTACCATTCACAAAATGCTGAGTTATCAGTCTTTGTGATTCCTTCTTACCAAACCTGGATGCAGCATGGAAAATAGCAAATAGCCAGGCACATATTTTAAGGAGAATTGGTTTATCTTAGCTACAGAGGTGAGAAATGCAGAGGCTTCAAATCATGTGTGAATTGTCCTGCCCTTCCCCACTGCAGCTGGAATAAACCCCTCTCATATCCAAGCACCCAGACCCCTGAGAAACCCACTGCACTGTTGGCATTCCTACAGAAACTGAGGCTCAGGGTTTTGTTGGATTTGGAAGACAGCACATGGCTGGTATTGCTAAAGCTCAGTGGTTTTAAAGGAGAACTTGCTGCCTTTGCTGCTGGTCTGTGTGCCTGTGTTTGAGTAGTTATGGGAGATTTTAATTGTGCTGCTTTCATCTGACTGGGAAAATTTTTTGCTCATCACAGAAAGAAAATTTATTTGAAACGTGACCCAAAGGTATTTCCTGCTGGACAGGCTGTAGGAATAAGGAAGTTCCCATCACACCTGTGCTGTGGCTGTATTTCTTGTTGCAGAAATCTCATGAAGATTTCATGAATCTTCAGGCTTGAAGATTCATAGAATTGCTTTTTCTTCTTCCTCCTGACTTGACCTCTGAGAGCTTCAGATAGGGTTGGTCCTACCTTCTGCTAAGATCTTTGTCAGACCAATGTGACATTCAGGCCCTTGTGGGTAGGATGTGGCGGAAAGAAAATTATTTCAGATACATTAGAGAATTTAATGAATTTTCTGTTGTTACTGTTTCTTTGTGTTTAATTACATTCATTTTCATGGTAGACATCTTGTGCAGGTATTGTGATTACAGAAATCTCCACATCTTAGGTATACTTATAAATTTTAAAGCAAAGATTTTTGGGAAAAAAAACCCCTTTACATCAAATAAGGGGCTAATAAAGTTAAAGGCCTTTTTAGAATCATGAGGGGCAAAAGAAGCAGGTAAAGTGACGGATTAGTGCCAGAGAGTTGTGGCTCAGCAGTGAAATTGTGCTGAAAGGGGAAAAGCTGCAAATAAAAAATAATATAAATTATATAAAATAAAAATTCATATATTTGCTAGCCTAAAAAATCAATTGTTTGAATCTATCTAATTGATCACCAAACAAAGACATGTGATAATTATTTTAGAGAATTAATATTAATTTTAGAAAATCTGAGTGCACGAGTGCTCAAAGATGTACTTTGAGCTTATCTGCAAATAATTATTACTGTGATTAACTCGTAAAAAGTTACTTAGTCATTGCACATTTTAACCTTGAAATTTAATTCAAAAAAGCAGCACCTTTATTTATCTAACACTGATTTAAATACAGGACTGAATGAAGTTCATAAAAATTTTGACAAAAAGTAAAAAAGCTCCCTGCATTGTATACATTTAAACTCTATTTGTATAAAGGTAAAATTTAATATTTCATATATAAGAGACTATGTATAAAAATGTAATTCAGCTGTGCTTGAACACTTTCATAAAAATATTTCTGGAATAATTGATAAAGGAATGTCTCCTTGAAGCTACTGAACTGCCTTCTCTATTGGCATACTTATGCAATGATATCTGAGCATTTCCCAAGCATTGGTGTAGTCATTTACCTGCAGCCTTTACAAACTATGGAAGAGTTAATGCCCCTGCTTCGCAGACAGATAAGACAGATTTTCTGAGGTCATGCAATAATTTTTTGGTAAAGCATAAACTAAAAGCTAAGCCTCAGATCCCAGAAAAGTATTTAATCTTTCAGATCATTCTCCTCTTCATGGCTCTTTATAGCAAAATAGAAACAAAAAATCCTCCTTAAAAAAGCCAACAAACATGTACACCAAAAAACCCCAAACTAACCAACGAGAAACACCACAAAATCCAAAACCAAACCAAAACAACCCCAAAACCCAACAAACAAAGCCCCATAAGCACTGGAGCAGAAATCATTTGACCATATAAGGATGTCTGTATTGGTGCACATCAGCCTAAACTCATCCCATGGTCAATGGAGGGGAAAAGACAGTTTTAAAGTTGTGATTCACCTCTTTTAATTTAAGTATATAATATGAAATGCTGCAATTTCCATCCTCTTGGCCATTCTGCAGGAATCTGGTGTAGATTGCAATTTTTTCTGGAAGGACACATTTAAAGCTCAAATAGAATCATGGCTACAAAGCCTACTAAAATTTCAATCATATTGTGTGTGGCATATGTACACAGTCTGGTGATCTAATGTGACTTCTGATTTATTTTTTGAACGAGCATTCTAGTGCCAGTATCACACTCAAGTCTTAGATCCAATATGTACTTTTACCCTCAACCCATCAGTTTATGCAGAATATAATGACAGAGTTTCAACATCTAACATAGAAACCACCATTTCCCTTATCACACAGGTATCTGGAAAGGATTAATTATTTTTTCAATTATTAGAAGATACAAGTGCCATAAAAATGTTATTATAAATGATCTGTGTCAAGTCTGGAGTCTTATTTAAAAGGGCAGTTAATTAATTTCTAGTAATTCCCAGATGAAACATAGATTGATATTTTTAAAATCTCAAATACTCACTGGCTAATAAGATTTAGTTCTTTTTCAGACCTTTCCCTTCAAAATCCACTCTTTTTTTCCAAATACCATGTGCTTGGAGTTCATTTCAGTAATTTTTCCTGCAAGTTTCCTGTTACTCTTGCAAATATTCACTCCCTGTTCTTCAGTACATGGCAATTAGTAAATAGAAGATGATGGAGCTGGTATTAATTTTAAAGTGCATTCTATTTTTATTTTTCTATTAAAATTATCAAATTGGAGGGTAGAGCTCAAAGAAATTTGAACTTACTTTGTCCACCTCTGTGTGAGAGTGTTGGTGTAGGCATTTCAGAACAGTGAAACAACAATTCCTTTATTTTTAGTGTGGGAAAAGACCTCAGATGACTTCAAGCAGTTGTCCAGCAAATGGAAGATTGTTTTCAATGGGGTTGTAAAGCAATGTTGTGGACATCAATCCTGTAGATCTCTATTCACTTGCATTTCTTAGGATAAAATTATTTTCCAGATTCACGTGTTGGAGTTATAAATATATTGAATTGGTGTTAATGTGCTCAACTTTTGGCAGATGAAGATCATCATGTTTCTATGAAATTCATCTTTAGATAATGAGATAGTTCAATATACCAGCATATGCCTACAGAAAATGTGTTTAAACATCATTCACTGAAACCTTGAGTAACAGACTTATTGGCATATGAGCAAAATGTTCTCAGGCAAGGGAGGCTGATACACCCTGGTAGATCTGTCAGCACTGATCACCAGGCTGCACAATTTCTACCATCACTGTGGCTTCGCTGTCACTCTTTGGTCTCTGCTGGTGGTGTCAGGGAGCTCCTGAGTGCAATGGCCTGGCAGAGGTAAAGATGCCCCAAGTCTTGCATCCCCACGTCCAGGCAGTTGCCAAGTGGAGCAGCTACTGCCAGGAAGCACCACAGGACACAAGGTACAGAAGAGAGCTTCCCACCCAGGAGAATTGTTAGAAATGGAGTTTGTTGAGAAGACAGGAAAGACATGAGACATGGTCAGACAGGTATATTGGTCAGCTGATTACATGCTGCCATTCCAGACCGTTCCTTGTTCCTAAACATCTCATAGTGTGCCTTGGGCAATGACAAGACGGCACGCAGAAGGAGTCATGCATCCCTTAAGGAGTCCCTCACCCCTGCAGATGTAAGCCTCTTTCATTTTGCAGGGTGATCCAGAGAGCTTTTTCCATCAATCATCTGGTGGGTGCCACTCCTGGACATGATGGCTGATGGCTCAGTGTCATGGCCCTGCATGGAGCCAGGGCAGGGGTCCTTTGCCATCAATCAGGTTATTGGGGGTCATCCACCCTTTCTTTTTCCCAGGTATCTTATCCTTTATGTGTAGAAATATTTCAATGTGTAAAACTGACCTTTTTTGCTTATGATGACCCAATCATGAATGCTGAGGAAAGACCGTCCAGAACTCCTTCTACACCAAAGAAAACGTTTTGACACATAGGATGGAGATGTGTCAGAAAGAGGAGAAAAAACAGCAGTTATTCATGGAAACTGAAGGCAGTTTTCATGATGATAAAAATTATCCCTGTAGGAGATTCTGTTGTAGATAGTTGAAGGGTAGGCAAGTGGATATGATCATTCCAAAGGAGATCAGGAATGGTTGGGAACATCTGAAACTAAAAAGTTATTTTATTAAGTAGTAACTTATACATAAAAGAATCCAGTGTATTGTCCTTTCTTTTCTTTTTTTTTTCCCTTTTTTCTTTTTTGAAGTTTTTTTGTTTAAGAGTGGAAGCCAAATCTCTGAAATTCTGAAATCAACTGAAATTAAAGCAGTAGAGATTATTGAATGCTGTAGAGTCAGATTCTGGACAGTCCTGTTGCACTGTGGTTTCCCAGGAAGGATTAGGAAATAAAGTCATGAATAGTTTCCATCAAAGCAGACTCTGAAGTCTCCTTTTGCTTGATCTAGTTTTTGACACTCTGAAGTACAGGATGTTAATTAACAATCACTGCCACCTTCTCTGATGTAGTTCTTAAAAGGTTTCAAAGCTACTGTATTTTTCAGAAAGAAAATAGAAGATAGTTACAGAAAATTATCAATTAAATAGTAGCTCAGGTAGAGATGAGTGTTGCCTTAAAGCTGTGAATCTGTGGAATGGCCATGGCCTGATGCTGTCCCATCACTGGTTTGGCCTCTTTTTCCAGTTTCTGGATTCTGCATTAGTTTTCCAAATTACTGGGGTTTGTGCATGGTATAATAATATAGTTAGTGAAAAAGTCATTAGCAGCTGGTAGAAAAAGCCTTTGCTTCATTATTACTCAGACAATTTAAAATGTTCATTGGCTGTAGTTATTGTTTTCAGATAAAGCTGCCACTGGATTTGGTGCAGAGTATGTAAGGTCACGTCTACAGCACGCAGAACTTGTCAAGGGAGTTCCTCCCTTTCAGCCTGAACCTGGCTGGGAGCTGCTGAGATATCCTGACAGGACAGCACTGTGTGGGCACAGCAGCTCACCAGCTGCAAGAATTAAGGCTTTGTTGTCACAGGACTTGCTGCTTTAGCTGTGATGCTCTGGGGACAGAGCTGTGCTGCCTGCTCAGCCCTACCCCAGGGACTTTCATGCTCCATCCACTCCATGACACCCGTTTGGCACTCAGGTTTCATTGTTGGGTGGATTTCTGTCAATTTAAAGGTGAATTGAGCAGTACAAATTCCCAGGCTACCCTTTGATTCAGCAATCAGGCAGTTCCCCTTGTGCTGGTGTTTATTTTGGGGGCTCACATGAGTACAGGTAGCTCCCATGTGAGTGAGTTTGCATGAGGCAAGTTTGTGTGAGTCACAGAGCATCTACACTGTGTCTGGTACAAAAAGCTAAACTTCTCTCAATCCACACGATGAGTTAAGCTCTGAGGTAATTTCATTTCTGGTAGTCTTTGAAAAATGTTATTTTATCCCACCACAAAGATGGGCCTTCCAGAGTTTGTTGTGGTTTTATCTTCTAATTTCAGAGATCATAATGTCAATATCTCAAATAGGCACAGTAAATAAGAGTTTTATGTGGAATCATGCTTAAACCAAATTTAGGTGGTAGCAAACATGGGTTAATATCTGCAAATGCATCAAACAGAAAAACATAAATTAAATTGAGGGCAGAAGATTTCTTCGTGATGCATTTCAAAAGGATTTTTGTTAGCTCTATATGCCTTCTAGATTTAGTAAATTTATGTGCAAGAAAGGAAGTATTTTGTTATCAATTTGATTCCATTCTTTCTGCACATGGGCAAAACACTCAAGTCAATCTGCCCTTTAGTGGATAAATTGAAGAGCATTATGTTTTATGTATCTAGTCCTGCACAACTCTTTTAATTTGTATTTTTTTAAATAAAACATGTTGTTCATAGACTTTTGCATAGTGTGTCTGCAGAATGTAATTTAGTGTGCCCTTCTGTGAATTTTCATGCAGAAAAATGTCAGGTACTTACATACTTAAACCATACAAGACACTGCCCTAACAATTCCATCTTCAGAAAGATTAGTGTGTGTGGATTTTCTGTAATGTGAGAATTATTGAGATAGCTTATTTGAAAGGTGGTGAAGGAGAGGGAAATCCTGTGCAGATGGAGAAATAAGATTTTTTTAAACTGAGGGGTTTATCAATTCAGAGTACTTTTCAAAGGCTTTGTATCAGTGACATGAGAGAACTGAACAGTATTTTACTTATTAAAAAAATGAAATGTTCCTCATAGCAAGCAGGGCTTGTATTTCAACCCTTCTCAGTACAAACCATCTATATGGTAACTAGTGCATTCTTTATTCTTGTGCATTTCACTTAATGTTTGTTTGGGTTGGGGTTTTTTTGTTCTATTACTGGCAGTACTTCATATGAGTCATGTGTAATCAATCGAGAAATGTATTTTCTTTCAAAAGATTCCAGCTTTATGTTTCCCTCTGCTTCCCCATAATGTCAGAAGATTCTCCAAAGGCACCAATATGGGAATTTACATTCTTTTCACTAACCACGGACTATGCCATTTAACTTTGATATTAATCAAACTAGCAATGTCCATGTTCAGGAGTGGGTTTTGCAAAACCCACTTCAAATGAGCTAATCACAGTGCTCTGCAATTGTTATTAATAACTTGAGATGTAAATTGTCTCTGGATTCTAAATTACATATTACTGATATTTTTCTTCTATATTTTTCTGTAAAAATTAATTTTTTATTCCCCATACCACTTAGACAAACCCATAATTTAGGATTATATTTATCAGTGCTGCAATTTTACTTGGATTTCATCTTGCATGTCACATGTACTTCTGGTGTTTTGTTTGAGATGGGAGCAGCAAGGAAGGGTATTTTTTTCTCCTGCAGGTGGGAGATTGCCATACAGCTGTGAGACCCCTTTAATTAAAGTCAGAGTAAACTACATCAGAAGAGCTGCTGTCTCAGTGAAGACAGCTGAGCTACCAGTGCTCTGCTTTAATTAGAACTGTTAATATTTCATCCCTTACTGCCCAAAGTGTGACCTGTCAAGCTGCTGAGAGGCTGCCCCTTCCTGACAGGGTGCAGCTCTGAGCCCAGGATGGGCACACACTTAAATCCAATTTGTGCATGATCACTTGGTGGGTTGGTGGTCTTTTCATTGTTGATGTGCTCCTTGTCTGCAAGAACAGTAAATCACTGACCTGTTCATGCTAAAGGGTACTTGAACTTGTTAAATAGCTCATCAAAAGCCAGCCCACATCTCCTAACCCTAATCTTTCACATGGTTTGGGAGTGCCCAGCAGTTTCTTCCCCTCTAACACTTACCAGTAAAACTTAAGAGGCAAAAGAGAGAGCTGGATATGGAATATAGATCCAAATTGGTGTGCAGTTATCAAGCTGGATTGAGCAATTTCTTGTCTTTCCATGGCTGAATGGGGAATGTCCTTTTCCCCCTGCTGCATTTCTCCCTTTCCCAGCTCCCTGTTCTTCCTTCCCTTGAGTCCAGGAGGTCCTCTGGAAGGCTGCAAGGCAGAGAGAACAGGAGTGGGGAAGGCAGATGGCAGCTTATGTGAATTCCCAGTGAACTGCTCGGGGTGTCCTGGGCTGCTTTGTGTCATCCTCTGCAGCTTTCCTCACTCTGGAGTGAGTATCATTAGAGAGTTAATTACCCCAGGCAAAGACCCGTTCAAATAGGGAGATAAATGCATCTGACTGGAAGTTTTTCACATTTAGGCTTTGCTATTAAGCATGTAAACAGTGTTCAACTTGCATTTTGACAACTGGCTCCCCCTTGGAGCTGATCAGAGCAATGCCTACCCTGCAGCTGGAGCACTGAACCAGAGCTGCACTGCTGCTGTTTGATACAGTTCCCAGGGGACATTGAAATATTTCATACACAAAGCTGCTTGATCTCTAGCTCTGTATTTTTTTACACTGCTTCACTGCAGCCCAATTTCTTGGCTTTCACAAAGCACATTTCTGTGTTAAAGACCAACTGCAGAAATCCAAAGCCTTGCCTTAGTAGGTCACAAGCCGAAGTGGCCAAAGTGCCTTTTGAATCTGTAATAAAATTGCCTATACCATAATTATATTTAAATCATGATATGGAATCATGAAATGAATCTCTTCAATCATTTCTTAAGGGGAAGAAAACCCTCTTGGAAAGAAATGGTTATGAACATGTATTGTAAAATCCACTGGCTGTCATCAGAAGAAATAAAATTGTTCAGATGGAGAGCAAAATTATTGTCCAGAAATTAGGACCTAGATAAAATCTAAAAGTAATTCTTCATCTCTGGAGGAGTTTATCAATCTTATTTTGGTTTTACAAAGTACATTAGCAAATACATAAATAATGATTTTTCTGTCTGAATCCTTCTAATTGCTGTCCCCTGGAGTATATAGTGTCTTCACTCCCTCTGTATTTTGCAGCTCCCTCTGTCCTAAATCATTGTGTCATCAGTGCACAGGGACACCAGTGATTCACAATAATTTATAGCAGTGAGTGCATAAGTAGTCCCTGTCCTAAGGTTGCCACATTGTGATGGAGTTTATGTGACAGTTTAACCAAGAAAGCACAGATGAGAAGCAGGACCCATCCTGCAGCACACATACAGGATGGGATGTAACCTCATTTAATCATAAACAATCTAACTGGAATTATTCTGGATATAAGTAAACCTCTCAGTTCAAAGTTGTATTTAGCAAGAACTGAAGAAAAATTATTTTTGAAATTATTTAGGAGAATGGATCTGGTTTGTTAAAAAATTAAAAAGCCTGCCTTCAGGTTGTGATCATAGCAAAAATGTCCCTAGGATTAAGTGATAGTAAAAAGAATGTCCATCTGGTGTTTCCATGAGAATAGAAACTGAAAATAGAAAACTGTACTGCAAACCCACCTTTCCACTTTTTATTCCCCAGCACTTTTTCAGTAAAAATGTGGTTTGAGCTTGATTGACATGTTTTTAACATTGTTGTTTAATTTGCTGTGGTGTTTTTCCTGAAAATAATAATTTAATTAAAAAACAATTTAAACATTGTTTTGCCACAGTGTCAGATTATATATTTAGTAAAGATTTAATTTAGTGGAAAATATTTCATTTAAAATAGAACAAAGTACTTAATATATGCAAAAAAAATTGCTTTACTTGCTTGATGTTCCTTTAAAAATGACATTTTTAATTTGACAACTAGTTTTTGGTAAGTAATCTGAAAAATAGTAATTCTCACAGGTTAAGTAAAAACCAAAGGGAAAGTGGATTTATTAAATTTCCTTTGTCTGTCGGAATACAAATAGTTCACACATAGTCAACACTGAGTTATGTTATTCTCTCTCTAATCTCTTGCTCTTGCTTTCTAATAATTTGATGAACTGGATTTTTGCATAGTAAGTAGCAGTGCCTCTTTGAGGCACATGTAACAGTTTGAGGTTTGCAGTTTCCATTTGCATTACAAGTTCCAGTTATTGTTCTCCTGGCTGGTAAAGCACTGAGGGTTCCACCTCAGGCCCCGGCGCAACAATAATCACAAAGCAATTCTGACCCCTTTCCTGTTGCCCACCTTCTGCTCTCTCTAGAGCTACATCTACAATGACCCTGCGAGGTACTACAGGAGGCAGAACCCCAAAGATCCATCCCCTGCATCCCAATCCCAGCAGGAATTCCCTGAGGGTGCCCGTGGCAGGACGCTCCGCCAGCGCCAGCCGGACCAGCTCCCGCCAGAGCCGCGAGCGGGCCAGAGGAGCCTGATGGCCGCGCTGCACTCGTACATCACCCAGAACCTGTCTGCACACAGCAGCGAGAACAGCCCTCCCAGCAGGACTAAAGGCTCTCGGGTGTATGCTGAGAGCTTGTACTCCACACAGGGCAGTCCTTTCGATGGAGCTTTGGCCAAAGGGAAAGCGGAAGATTTCAAGATGAGGAAGCTGCTCCAGCCGAGGCCTGGGCCTGGAGCGCTGAGGCCGACCCCTGAGGTGCTGAGTCACAAATCTGCTCCCCAGGATGAGCCAAAGGACCCTCTGAGCATTGTGGATGGTAAAGTTGATATTTACTTATTTTTTGTCACAGACATATTGTATAAAAAGTCCTTTCATTAGGGTCTTCTCTCCAGAGAAGCTTCAGCTTCGCTATGTTTTCCTGCTTTGGAATGTGATTTGGAGAATTGTTTACCCAGCATGTGAAATTGTTTTTACTTGGTGACCAATGACAGCCACCTGTGTCGAGGTGTGAGCAGTCACGAAATTGTTTTTACTTGGTGACCAATGACAGCCACCTATGTCGAGGTGTGAGCAGTCACAAGATTTTATTATCATTCCATTCCTTTCCTTTGCTAGCCTTCTGATGAAATCCTTTCTTCTATTCTTTTAGTATAGTTTCAATGTATATTTTTTAATATAATATAGATCATAAAATAATAAATCAGCCTTCTGAAACATGGAGTCAAGATTCTCATCTCTTCCCTCATCCTGGGTCCCCTGCAAACACCACTACAATTTTTTGCTTACCTGAAGTCTCCCTCATGTTTACTGAGTTTTTTTTGAGAAAAAGAAAATAAAATTAGACATTTGATCTATCTCCTAGTATTGGCATATTTATATCTGCCATAAAAAAGTAATAATGTTCACCATTCCAGCTACTCGTTCCCTGCAAACATCTACCCACATTCTTCAGCCCACCTTCCATATGCATGCAGAAATATATGGCACTTAGTAAGACACAGCATTTATGTAATTTATTATATTTTCAAAGCATTTTAAAAACAACGCATAATTATGGGTATATCTTTGCTCTCAAATCTGTTTTTATGCATTCATCCCACACTATATATATAGATGATACAGAAATGCCTGGTTTTGTTCCACGTCTCTTTATTTAACTAGAAATTCAAGGACCATGGGTAAAATTCAAAGTTTAACACAGAAATTAACTGTGAGATGAATTCTGGTGCAGAACCAGAGGGAGAGGAGGAAGAAGGGAGGACAAGGGAGGAGTCTGTCAGTTCCATGGATAAGTGAACAAGAAGGTGGGGTTGCATCTAGTTTTGTCTGGACATTCTGTAAAAAGGAACCCATTTCCTGGATTTTCATCTTTTTTTTTTTTTTTGATAATGCTGTTTAACAATGATTGGATCACAGTTTTTTCTGTACATGACAATTCAACAAATATTTAAATTAAAATGGAGGGTAACATCCCCAGGCTGTGCTGCACTCAAAGCACCGCTTTATAAGATGAATCTTGGGGATCTTGTAGACTTTATAATTCTGATTCCTTTTGTTGTTTCTTTAAACTTATCTAACTATAGATGTTGTTCCAGTGGTTCAGGATGCCTGAAAAATGAAAGAGTTGATCCCAAACCATTGTCAAGCACTTGTATCGGTTACACTGCAGTCAGCACTTCCACAATGGATTTTGGTGATATGTAAAAGGGTTCCTGTGAATCCCTCTTTATCATCCATAAAGTGTGGTGTTCTTTGATTTCTTTTTTTTTGTTTTTTTAATAATATCCTCCAAAACCAGAACACACACAAACACACAGAAATGTCAGAGTTTCAGCAGAGGAAAGATAATGCTTGCAGTCTAAAGGATGCTCAGAAGTGAAAGCATTCTTGGTATGGTGCCCAGAGATAATAGGTTTCAAGGAATGAACTATAATGTAAAATCAAATCCAGGTGGCACTGTAAGTCTCTTGCACAGGTTAGACAATTTTGTTGCTAGACTCAAAACAAACTAGGCACATGCTGGTTTCATTATCCTCCAGCTGTTCCACTTCACCTTTCCTGGTAGGAGCCAACTGGGAAAAAAATGCTTAACACTTACAGGGAATAACATGTTTCACAATTCATTGGGTTGCACTACTTTGACTTCTCATACATAATATGCCCTACAGGAACTTCTGCCATTGCATTTGCTTTTAAATGTTGCATAGACAAGGCATTATGAATTTTTTGAGTAGGAAATAATGTGGTTTCCTTTGTATTTTTGGGCCACTTAATAATCTCACAAGAAAGTGGTGAGGAAAGACCCTGGCGTATTCATTGCTTAAAATGCTATCCATTGGAATGAAGGTGGTTTGGATTCAGGTTTCCCAGGCTGACCACACAACCTCTTTCTGCTTTTAACCTTTGTCTAGTCTCTCTTGTGTTTATGGATTATTGTAGGCTTGTGGGTTGTTTTTCTTTTGCATTCTGTGAACTACAGAACTGTAAAAAAACTGGAAGGATGGGGTGCTCAGTTCTCTGATCCATCTGATAGAGGATTAGACAAAGGCACTGGACTGGGAGAACAATCCAGAAGGTACTGAGCAGATTAGTACTGAGAATTGCTGCAAAACAGTGGCAGGTAAATTCTCTAACAAGGCACCCTGAGGGAGAAATACAAAAGAAGGAAATGTGGAGTTATTTTTCTATCAGATTTGGAAGTTGTTACCTCTAGGAGTAGCATGACGTGCGTGGGCACTGCCTTTGTAGTCACTGTGCAATACTGGAATTGTTAATCTCTCCTCTGCACCAGCCATATTTAGAATTTGGCTCAGTTTTGTGTGGTTTGTTCTAGTCTACTGATTTTTTTATATGTTAAATATTACAGAACACGTCTCTCTGTTCCTTTGAAAAGGTCACAGAATTAGTAATTCAGATGTCTTTAAAAAATAGCAAACTTCCATGTTTATGGAACAAAAATATTTTTTTATACATCCTCTCTCTGGCAAAGCTGGGATCACCATTCCATATGGTGCTCAGCTGCTGAGGCAGCTAACATGGGGTCAGGAGGGTGATGGGGTTGAGGAAGACAGACCACACTGTGGAATTTCTAACAAAGTCACCGCTCCCATTCCATGATGTTGTCAACCAAGCTGGCTTTGACTCTTGTGCCAGCAGAATATGAGGCATCGTTTATTTGCTGTACAATAAAAAGCTGTTTTCCCTGCATAAGGTGCTGTTGTTGCCTACTAGGGAATTCTAATGGTGGAGCTTATATTAAAAATTACATCTTCTAGGACATGTATGCTTTTACTGCCATTATGGTTCCAGGGTAACTATAAAAGCCAGTTTGCATTCAGCAGTTGCAAAGCTGGAGCTAAGGGAGAAATCTGGTTTGCAGTTTGCAAGCCCTGTGAAACATGACTGAGCATTGCTGAGTCTACTTAGGAGGGAGTCAGTGGGAGACTATAAAAGCTGTGCTCAGGTAAATGCATGTTCAAGTACATGTGCTGCTTAAGTGCTGTGCCATTGCAGTATCCATCTGCTTTTTGGTCTTTCTCCAACAATATTTTCTGATTTTAATAAATACATCATATTACCCAAAGGTATTTGTAAACAGATGCAATGATATCTATCTGTTTATCAATGTTATCCAGTAATTTACAAATTATTGCAAACATGGCCAAGTGCCATTACAAGAAGAGTAAATATCCATATTTGCCATGGACAAGGATTAATACCATATCAGTAGCCACGTGAATTTAGCAAGACTCTGTATGCAGACCTGCATTCCACCAGGCTGTTTCAGACACTTTGGTGACTGTCCCTCCTGGGGTACTAAAAACATGATGTTCCTCATATTTACTGGCTTTGGTTATTGCCTTTGGTCCTTGATTTTTTAAGTCACATTGCAGCTGCTCAGAAAAAGTAGATATAATGCCAAAGTTTTACTCATGTCAATGCAGTGTTTAGGAGTCTGTTTGATGAACTGTGCCCAGGTGGCAATGACCAGGGCAGGAATGCCAGTATTAGAGGAGATGGATGCTCCTCTACATAATACTGAGGTTTTAGTGAGCCAGAAGAACCTGCACTGAGCCTGTCAGTATTATCTGGAATAGGGCCTTTGGCCATTCTTTATTCATGTCCTTCCTTGTCCTGTTCCCCCATTCCCATTTGTTTGAGATTAAGATTGCCTTTTTTGTTGACAATGGATATTAAAGATGAGTCTGAAGATGGACTGGAGAGATAAGACTGGGCTAAGAATATAGGTAAAGAGAAAAAGCTAGTTTGGAAAAAATGGAATGAAAATGACAAGGGTACATTGCCTGCATGTTGTTGAGTAGCTCAGTAGTTGACCTTGACAGCTGGCTGTGAATCAAATGAAATAAACAAAAATCTAGTTGTGTTACATTAATATAACTCTTTCAATGATATATGTCCTGAAATATAATTCTCTTTTAAGATTTGTCTTCAAATGATGTTTTATTTGTAAAATTTTAGTTTTGATTAGGATCTGACATATATTCTGTCTTTTCATTGCTGACTTTATTAGCTCTGCTTCAATAATTTAGGCTTTTCTGTCAAGATATTGTCCAATAGTTCTATAAAAGGTAAGTTCAGAAATGATACCTAAGCAGACACAAGGCTCCTGTGGTAATACAACAGTAATGTTTTCTTCCTACAGCTTAGTTTTCTGCATTGCTGCTCTGTGTAACATCCTCTCCACCTCTCTGCCAGGTCGCTCTTGTGCTTCTTGAAAAAGTGTCTTGAACCCAGGTTGATCAAGTGTATTTAAAATTTTTGTTGCAGTTTGGGTTAATTTGCTCTTGTAAATTGCCTTCCTAAACTAAACCATTTGGTCTATGCTTTTACTAAATTATTAAATTCATAGCAGGTGATGGATACAATAAAATGGAGGGAAACTTTTCAAAGTTTTCTCTAAGCTAAGCTTCCATCAAACTTCAGTATTAATTTTGCTGCCTCCACAAATCTTGGCCCAGAGAGTTTGGCACAGATTGAGTTTACATCTTTGATTCTCATTTCTGAGCACTTGCTTTCCTGTACAAAGCTCTCTGCTATTCCAGTATGGTACCAAAATCTTTGTCAGCTGTCAGTTTGAAGTAACATCACAGATATAACCTGTCTTTTTTTATTGATAGTCACAATTAAGTATACTTATAACTGTGCTTTTTAAAGGAAATCTAAAAAGTTAACATTTTACAAGATTAGCTTGTATTTTATATTACTGAATTTTATAATTAAATTAGTAGAATTTTGTAATGACATCATGGTGGATTGAAAAGATGTTTCCTTTTTACCTGGAAAAGAAAGTACATCACAGAAACACCTTCCTTGTATGTCAACACTCTCTCAGACTCACAGTAAATCTGTTATTTAAGCTGTTTAAGCTCTTTTGCTTTTTATGGACTAATTAGTTAGAGGAAAATGGCATTATTTTGTTTGGTGAATTTTGGGTCAGGTCAGGGGAAATTAGTCTTTGCCTTAAGATGGAATTGGGATTCTGATGGTGAGAGGCTGATGGTGAGCTCTTCAGTTAAAACTGAGGGGCTCAAAAATGACAGATGTGTCCAAGGTCTTGGCCTCTTATTCCCAGTGAAAAATAATCCTTAATGCTTGTCTCCCTGCAAAATCACAGATGTTCCACTGCCTCTTCCCTGAAGTAGAAATTTGTTAACTTCTTTTCTAGTTTCTATGTACTTCTTCCTCCTTTGCTGTGAGGAAAAAGAAAAATCCTTATTTTTAACCCTTCTTATGGCATTGTTTTCCCTGCTTCCCTACTTTTAAATTCACTTTTATGTGAGCCTGAAAGCTGACAGGATGATCCCAAAGTTCTGCTTACAGGTGATGAAGATGTCCAAATACTGGGTTGATATGGATGGTGTTATTGTTGAGAAAAAAGGTTGGATGGCACCTTCTCTGCTTATATATAAATTCATACATTCAACAGAGATTTAAAAGCAGCCCTTATTTTCCTCTTCCTACACAATACTATGTGAAAGATTTTTCTTGCCTGCATGCATATGCATAAATATGTTAAATTTCTTATCAACATGAATAAGCAGAACAGAGGCATGATTGGAAATAGTTTTGGTGTGCTACAGTAAGCACTACATTAGGCTGAATTTTTCAGAATTCTACAGACTGATAGTGGAGATGCAATAAGTGCAGTCAGAAAAGTGCCCTCCCTGGGGAGATGTTATGCTTCATCTTCTGACTCACCTTTAATACCCATTGTCCTTGAATTTCCTTACCTTCAAAACTTTTATCACATCAAAAGTGTTTTGCTGTTTGGTTTTGTTGGTTTTTTCTCACTGTGACTGGTAAAACATTCATAGCTGGCAAACCAAAACAAGCTCTATATATCTCTATATAATCTATATCTATCATCTATATATGTAGATATGTATTTGAAAAAATATATATGTTCCAAGAGAAATTAATAAAATTTAGAAATTTTGTCTGTGACATACCCATATATATAATGTACATTTATTTATATCCCCTTCTAATTGACGAGGAGCTTTTTGATTGAAAGACAAAATATCTGACTCATTTTTTCCCAGAACTCTGTGCAACTTATATAGATATACTTACCTTGTGAAAGCAAATTACCAAAGAAAACTGATCTCTAGGAAACATTAATGTTGTTTGTACTGTTTTGCAGCTAAAAAAAAAAAAAATAAGTTAGGCTACTTTAACACTTGCTTTCAGTATTTTGAGTCAATTTAGACTAGTGAGGACTGTTTTCTTGTAAAGAAAAAGTGATAATTTCATGCCCTCTCTCTAGGAGAACTTGCTGGGTTATAATAGCATACATCCCCCTGTCCTGGCACAGATTCACCTGGTCATAAACTTTAACATCCATTAAGAATCCTGTGTTTTCTGTAAGGAATGCAGCACCTTTCTTTAAAAAGCAGATGCTCTCCTGGAACGGACAGCTATCTAAATCTTTAAGGAAAAATTAAAAATATAAGCACATGTGTTTCATTTATGCAGTTAATGTGTTTATGTTGTTTTCTGATCCAGAGGCACTGATAAAAAATGTATTGAAGGACCTGGAGAAACACCAAGTGAATGTGGAGAATCTCAGCTCGACAGAACTGGATGAAATCGCCGATACTATCGCCACTGCAATCCAAAGTGTTGACATTCAGCAAGAAACAGAAAAAAATGCTGGAAAAACTAGAGAAGACAAAGCAGAAGCACAAATGAAGAAAGGAGATGCTCAAGGAAGGGCAGAGCTTCAGACTGGATTAATGGAAAACAGTGTTAATATACCAGGTATTTATTTTAGAAGTTAAGTACAGCAAAAGACAGCTTCCCTGATTTTCCTCTATTGCTTCACCTTAGTGCTAGACTTCTAAAAATCAGTTTGAAAGAATGTGTGAGGGAAAGTCTCTGTATTTCCCAAAAGGCTGTGGAATTTTAGATTGTTGTTTGCTTTTTACAGCAGGTTCTTCATTTACCAAAAAAAACCCCAACTGTTTATGAACACTTGGTCTTCAAGCTTCACAAACAAGATAAACCTACACACCCAATTATATTGAAATAAGAATTGCTTTATGCTGTGTGGTCTAATTTCCTATTCTTGAAAATGAGATGTTTAAGCAAAATGATAATGGAAATTATTATATTATAAGATGTATTTCAAAATATGCAGAGAAAAAAGATATGTTTTACAGATAATAATTTTTTAACATGCCACAGTTACTTACAAAAGAAAATCTGTGACAAGTTATAGGCACAAACCTGCTCATTCCCTTTCCTTCTTAGGGAATAAGAAGAGTTATTATGGTTATTTGTTTCCGTCTGCACACATATTTTCCTGGTGATGCAGATTCAGGAGCCACAGTAATTGCCATTAATGAGTGAATGCCACAGTGGAACATAAGTTGCTGCTCATCTATTTTCTATTTTAGGAATGTTATAATATCTAGTATGCCAGAAATGTGTACTGTAAGTCATAAAAAAATGATTTTCACTGTTTTCATGGTGATCTACTGAAATCCTTACTAGTTAGGGATATTCTAGTTATTCTTATTGCCAGATTTTGTTGTAAATTAAAAGGAGTTAACTTGAGGATTTATCTTGAATCACGCTGAGAAAGATGAATGAGATTCAGTTCATAAAGCAAAAAACGAGTGCTATTTGACTGAGGTTAAGGATATGACTGAATATTATCACTGCAGTTAAACTGAAACATGATTTTGGTGACTGATATCTTTTGAAGTATGTCATTTTCTCCCACCAAAATAGGTATGAGGAAAATAAATGTTTCCTTTTCCTTTACCATAAATGTCCATTCAGAGAGCTAGAGCCATTTTATTCTGGGTTTTTTTCTCAGATATTGGTAAACTGATATGAAGATTTGACACTTAATTAGCAAAACAACACTATTACATTGGCTCTTGAAGTACTCTGTCTATTGATCTCACATTAATTTGCTATCAAAGTGGGGTTAGAATAACAATAACAAATTATACAGTGCTCCTTACTCTGCCCTTTCAGCTTTGATGTCTCAATGTTTAAATCACATAAAAAGACCACTGCTAGAAAGTAGCCTATGAGAAGTCTGTTTTGTATATGATGTTTGCCTTTCATAACTATATGTTTGTGCTTTTCATATCCTACAGACAATGGAGTGCACGAAGCCAGTGTGAGAAGTGATAAAGAGGTAGAGTACCAGTATTTTAACAAAACAAATGTTCCATCTCAGAATATCAGGTTTCTGTGCACTGAAACCTGATATATTTCACACTTCTGAAATATAAGACTTGTTCTAAGTTTTGTGTGGCTATGATGCAATAACACACATGTTGTTTTGATGCATTGAAATATTAATTGAGCATTTATTTAAACCTTAAGCCAAATGGGTTTTGGTGTTCAAAAATCAAAATAAAGTCCTTTTTCCCCCCCTTTCTCCAATTTTAAATAGACAGAATTCAAAATAGATTCACAAAGTTCAGAAAAATTCAGTCTTTTCCTCAAATCCGTAGATTTTGAGCAGTGAGGTGTTCTTGAAAATGCTGTTCCCCCCTGTCCTTTGGCTCTTAGTTCTGGGGAACATAAGGTATTTCAAAATCTCTAGGCATTACATCTCGTACCCTAGCTAGTAACATCAAAATTAGCATTTTAATCCAGATTACTTTTACAATATTCCTCCTGAGTCATTCTTTCAGACAACAACACACAATCATACCGTGCAGTATTTTTTCTGTGGTTTCATTTTGATCTGAAAATAACACATATAGGACTCCAAACATCACACATGCAGCTAGTTTGGAAAGAAAGACCTCATGCTTTTAGGTCATGCCACTAATGAATTTGACATTTAATACTAGACTTTCAAAAAGGCAACTTTAGCCCCCTAATGATGCACAGTTCATTACAGGATTTGGGATTATAGAACCATGTAGGCACTTTTACATCCTTTTCCCCTCTGTAAAACAATGTTTTATATATATAGTGATCCTCATTCCTCTTCTGTGAGAAATTGGGAATTTCTAGGGTGAGCTTTCAAATCCCTGTCCAGCATCACAGAGAAACTGAGGCAGGAATTTCTTTAGCGTGTATTGATTTGTTTGACTCCTATGGACTGCTGTCCAATATTTAGCCATTTTTGAGGTATATTCATCTTTCTTTTTCTCAGTTTCATGCAGCAGAAAAATTTCAAACAAATATTTTTTAAAAACTGTGTGAAACTTCCCCTACTATGTATTCTATCAAAAGCTAATACTGCATGACTCATAAATGGGCAAATCCTCTTGTGTTCACAATAAAATCTCTCTGTTCCTTCTACCAAGCAAGGGAAACACACATAGATAGAGTGGCAGGAGCTTTAAACACCCACATGAAAATCAACAAGGAATGAAGTGCAGTAGTCACAACAGACTTACAGAGGATCTCATGTATAAATTTCTTAGTGACAGTTTGAATAGGGAATGTTTGAATAGAATTTATTGTGACACAGAGCACAAAGTTCCCATTAGCCATCATTTCCTCCCAAATGTTTGGCTGCAATGAAGTTATGTAATGAAACTAGCTAATGAATTTTTCCAGGCACCTGTTTTGACTTTGGCTCATTTGCTTATTGTTGATTTATTAGACAGATTCTGGTTTTCTGTTATCATATTTTTAGCTTGTTGGATCACTCACATACAATTTGTCACCATTTCTAGAGATGAAGAAGGGAAACAGAATTGGTCATATAATATCTGTTCCTTTTCTACTGTTATAGATTGTGAGATCAAACAGTTATGAGTTTCCAGACCCAACCCAGGAGTATTGATGGACATTTCTGTTTTGTCCTTTTCATTAACTTACTGATAACAAAGTTTCATTTTTGTTGGTACTTAGACACACAGACACATGGAAACTACTGGAAAAAATATAGTGGCATAATTTAATGTTCTTTTATTATTACTGAAGAAACAGCATGTTCTTAACATAGTCTAACAGCTTATAGAAATTAAGAAAATGACCATGCAACAGTTGTATGAGTAGACTCTACTACAGCAATAAGAGTTTGAAAAAATTATAAATTATATCCAGGTTTGGTGACTATAACCTTCCTGTGTTTAGTTTTAAAAATAATATTATTCTTTTAATACAGGAGAACACTGCAAAACTGATTAGATTCTTGAATGAGAATGCATTAGCTGAAAAGATGCATAAAAACCTTATTCCTGAAGAACCTGCAAAGACAGAAACTAAGAAATCTGAAGAAACTGACCTTTCTTCCTCAGAAGAAACAAATGCTGGTGTGGAAATTGTAAAAAGTGAGACTTTCTCAAGGGAGCTGACAACTGCAAAGAACAGTGAATCTGACTCCAAAGACCCAAGCCAGACCAGCTACTGGATCAAGAATACTTTAATGCAGGAAGGAAACTCCAATGAAAAGCCTCAGAAGAACACAGGACAAGGCTTACAACTTGAAGTGAAATCTTCTCAGGAGGAAGAATATGGCTATATTGTGACAGTGAAAGAGTAAGTACAACAGCCAATTTGAAAGGCATTTTTAACTTGGGAAAAGATAAAATCATTCCACCTAGTGAAATATGAATGTACAAGAGGAAAATGCCACAGGCCTAATTTTTAATACATCTGAAACTGTTTGGAAGCTGTTCAGTACTTTGATGAAAATACAAGCAAACAGTTCAGTTTTCTTACAGTTGCCTTTCCTCCCTTGCAGGAGACATTAAATTTGTAGGTCTTTCACTTAGACCTCTCTCTGTCTTCTCATGTTCTAGTGACCTTCCAATAAGTCAGTAAGTGTGCTTATGGTTAGGATGAGAGCTTTAAATATTTGACTTGAAAGTAGTCTAAATATCAATGCCTGAGTCATTCTTTCAGAAAAACAACACACAATAATACAGTGCAGTATTTTCTTTGTGGTTTCATTTTGATCTGAAAATAACACATATAGGACTCCAAACATCACACATGCAGCTAGTTTGGAAAGAAAGACCTCATGCTTTTAGGTCATGCCACTAATGAATTTGACATTTAATACTAGACTTTCAAAAAGGCAACTTTAGCCCCCTAATGATGCACAGTTCATTACAGGATTTGGGATTATGGAACCATGTAGGCGCTTTAACATCCTTTTCCCCTCTGTAGAACAATGTTATATTTAATTAGTGATCCTGATTCCTCTTCTGTAAGAAACTGGGAATTTCTAGGATGAGCTTTCAAATCCCTGTCCAGCATCATAGAGACACTGAGGCAGAAATTTCTTCAGCATGTATTGATTCTTTTGACTGTCTTAAACTTATTATTAATAGGATTGAAAGCAATAGGATTGTGGAGGATTCTTGTTTTGACTATACTGTGTTGCATTGAAATGCATGTGGCTGCACATTAGAAACAGACCAGAAACTGGTGGAATACCCTTTAACTGCACCTCTTCATTCCTGCCTAGGAATGTTATGTGAAGCAGTACAAGACAGTTTTTCCCAGCTCAGCACTGCTTCCCTACTTCCCCCAGCTCTTTTAACTCATATCAATGTGGAAGACTCCTTTATTCCAAAGAGTTTCATGATGACAACATCTCTTTTGACTATTCAGATTTATTTGGCTCATAAATGCAGTAAAGTTTAGAACTTTAGCCAGAGCTCTGGGAAATGGGAGACATTCTGAATTTCAGTGTTCACAACCTGGAGATTCTTCACTGTGTCATCTTACCTGGTTTTCTTCCTAGCTACTCTCCCACTGATGGCTTTTTCCTAAATTATGTCTGTTATTATTCAATGAAACTTGCTGAAGAAGGTAATTTTTCCAAAGATTCTTGGTTCTTGAGGAGTTCATATACACAAATATAATTTGCCTTCTTTTCCATTTTTAATGGTTTTTAACTGGCTGGATGGCCAGGACCAGAGAGTGATGGGGAATGAAGTTACATCCATGGTTGCAACTCTGGGTGGACACCAGTGTGCTCCACAGGGCTCAGTACTGAAGCCAGTTCTGTTTAACATCTTTGTTGATGATCTGGATGAAGGGATAAAGTGTGTCCTCAGTCAATTTTCAGGTGGAAACTGAACATTTTTAGGAGGGAGCTTTGATCTTCTGGAGGGCAGGAAGTCTCTGAGAGAGAAAAGCCTCGACTTGCACCAGATGTTCAAATTATATTAGGATTAATATTATATTAGGAAAAACTTCACAGAAGGGTTGTCAAGCTTTGAAACAGGCTGCCCTGGGAAGTCACCATGGCTGGAGGTATTTAAAAGGCATGTCCCTGTGTCACTTAGGGACACAATTTAGTGGGGGACTTGGCAGGTCTGGGTTAACAGTTGGACTCAATGATCTTAGAAGTCTTTTCCAACCTAAATAATTCTATGATTCTGCTCAGTGCTATAGCTGACATTTATGGGGAGATCCATTCCCTGTTAGCTTCTGAGGTTTTTGCAAGCATGATCCAAGAAGGTGTTAGCACTGCTGCACCGAACTCCATGAAATGCTAAGAAGATGCCAGCATTTAATTGTGCCACAAACCAAAGATAAATATTTCCATCTAATACTTGAAGTAAAGATTTGTGATACTTAAAAGACTTGTCAAAATGGCAAGTCTGATTGTCAATGCAAGAACAGTGGGTCACTCCTGCTGTGTTTGTCAAGTGACCTTTCAGATGGTTGCAGCACTGCAATCCATACCAATCCATATTATCCATCAGTGCTAAGCTTTGGAATGAATTGACACTTTCAGTGTAGAAAATTGCCCAGCAAATCCTCCACTGTGCTGCTTCAGTACTTTGTTATTCTGAGAAACCAATCAAGTTGGTGATTTGCTTTGTTTACTCTCTTCTCTTTCAAAAAATGGCTATTCTACACAAATCTTTGTGTAAGATTTTTTTCTTTTTCAGTGTAATTGCTTTGAAGTGTTTTATTAATTTTAACTCTAAAATTCCAAAGTAATCTTATTTTTAAAAAGTAATCTATGGGATATTTTTTTCATTTTTGTTCTACTTTTGCCATAGTTATAAAGTATCTATGTTATAGTTGGGATACATCAGTATGAGCTCTCTAGTCAGAGAAGTCTTGCCTTTGGACTTTTTCTACTTTCTAAAGTTCTAGTTCTTCACATTTGGGAAACTTTTTTTTTGTTAAAAACCATGCCAATTCTCCCATTTGTTTGGCAGTATGTGCTCTATAATGAGGGCCTAGATCCCACAATCAAAACATTTACACAGTGTTTAGCCTCCTGAGTGTCTCATGAGGAAACCCAAAGCCTGACTTTCCAGAAAATGTAGTTCTTGCCACTTCCAGTAAATCTAAATGTAAGCTGCTGCCTGCTCAGCAGTTTAAACAGCCAAGCTGGCGTGCAATTTCTCAAATATGAGATTGAGTAGCTAGACTTAAATGCACTAAGAAAAATCCTGGTTTGAGAGTTCTCTTTCCACTGCTTATCACAGAGTCTTTCAAGCTTCAAAATCAAGTCATGCTTGTCTGAAGCCATGCTTGGACACATAATGCAAAGCAACCCATCCTGTTTTGTGATTTATCAGAGGGCTTGTGCTTGAAGTTTTTCATTCAAAGACTAGATCACAGACAGCTCATGGCAGCTCTCTCAGCTTGTGAGCCAACTCCTGGCATTGTTGTGTTATGCATTTCCAGGATAGTTCATGTTTTGTCATATGTTAGCTCTCAATGCAGACTGTCTGTGTAAGATTGCATAGGTTGTAAATCTGTTCACACCACATTAACTGAGTTGGATGCTGCATGCATGGCTCTGCATTTCATTGGAGGTAGCTGCAGTTCTGCTCAGGTGCTGGGAAGAAACAGGGCTTGTGTTCATAGTGTAAAGTTGCTATGGAATATGATTAGTCTGACCCATTTAACGTGCTGAAGGGTTGGGTTAATTGCAAATGCTTGATGTTATTTCTCCACCTTTACAAATGTGATAAATGGTACTGCTTTGCATATAATGATTACTTTCCTCAGGATGGCATTCGGGTTAGGACCCTGAAGTTGGGTTGTGCAGAAGTCTTGGTTTATTCCTCAAGTTTTCTGTTTTCCTAGGCATATCATTAAATAATTGTATTTTTATGATCTTCATTGTTTTTTCCCCTACCAGGTGGAAACATTTTAATTGCATTTAAAAATTAAATTTAAAATAAATAGGAAAAATTAATCACAATATCTACAGCAATGAAACAGGGTTAATATTGTTTTCAGTTACTGGATCTTGATGTTTCTTAGAAGCTGAGCATTTATATTCCATGAGACTTTGCAGCTCTTTCTAGAAAATAATAACAGAATGTTCTTGTTTTTTAATACATCTATTGAAAAAGAAAAACTGATTTGATCCTCTCTGTATATCTCACTGTCCTTTTTGAAATCATTATTCTACTTACAAGTGCACTTTATTAAGACAAAGAGATTTGTTCATATTCTTCACTTAATTTCTACAAGTGCCTTTAAAACCAAAGAGAAATTATAAATACATAAAAACCAGAATATCTGTTGCTACTGAAGTCTGTTAAAATCACCAAAGAGAACAGTATTGCTGACATTAGAAAAAAAAGTAAAATTTTTATCTCTGATTTCTTACTTCCCTTATATAACTCTTCCCTTGCATAAATAAGTTCTATAAATGTCTATAATTGATTTTAAAGCCGAAGGTTTTGCTTCTGACAACATAGCTCGACCCCCCTATCTGAATAATACATGTAGAAAATCCTTTCCTGTGAAACTATCCAGTAGGTACAATTTGGTCTTTGTCTCTCAGCACCAAAACCTGTAGAGACACATAATTCTAGAATTTTCTGTTGCCAACTCTTCATGCATAATTATTTATGGTCCCTAGAGTTTTCTAGACATGAAATCTTTCTTCCATCTATAATTCTCCAGTTTCCTTGTGATTCTTAGAAAGTGACAGAGATCATATCCCCCATATTACTGCTTCACTGCCTCAATTTAGATATTATATATTCCCATAGGAAAATGATACTTCATGCTTCCTATTCATCCACAAGAAAATAACCGAGAAGCAGTAGTTAATCTGGCTTTGTCACAGAGAGAAATAAATACTGCCTTTTTTTAATGCATGTGTTCAGCTTTGTATATTTTTATTATCTGTTATATGCACAGAGATGTGATAATCTGTTCTACTTCAGCTGCCCTTAGCTTTTGTGCTTTCACAATCTGTTGAAATATATTGTGAGAGAACATGATTCTCACCTGCTGATGTAGATCTTTTTACAAGAGAAGAGTCCTTCCCAGTGTCCATCTTTCCTTCCTCAAAGGGCTTTGCTTTCACCCATGCTTTCCTCTCATTTCTTTGGGACCAGTTCTGCATTTTTACCTCTAGAGGAACATAGAAAGAAAATTTTCTAATTAATGTACGTGGTGACCAGCCAGTGTGCTGCACTAATGACTGATGGCAAGCATTCACCCTGGTCCTGATGCAGGGTGCAATTTTGGGAGTGTGCCTGGAGCCCTCTAGCACCACAAGACTCTCTTGGATCTGTATTACTCCACTTAGCTGAACAGGAATGGCTGCTGGCCTGATTTCCCAGGCCAGGCATTCCCAGACTCTCTCATTCCCCTTTCCATGCCTTTAGCATCCTATCTTTGGGTCTTCCATGCCAGGTCTTTGGAAGAACAGCTGGTTCAGGTCACTCTGCTGACTCCAGGTTATAGAATTGCACATGAAATATCCCCAAACTAAGGATGGGGCTGGGGACTGTGCTTTGTTTTTATAAACATTGGGAGTCCTTAAAACCCTGAGATGCTGCAAAATCTCACAATAACATATGGTCAGTTCTTCTAGTATATCACAGTGCTTTTTGGGTAAGTACCATTCAGGTCATTATGAAAAAGTAATGAATTTTAAACTTTTGAAATGAATGAGAACAAGAAAGCCAAAGATCAGGATTCCTGGGAATGCAGCATACTGAATCATATTGCAATCTATTATCTGACAGTACTTTTTCATCAGTGCTGTTCTGCCCAGTCCTGGGAAGCTCAGATGTAAAAATGTCGTCATTTAATTTTCATTTAATTGCCTTTTTATTTTTTTAAAAATTTCTTAACTCACATTTTGTGTACAAAATGTAAATGCTCGACCACTAAAAATTAGAATGAAGTAATTTCATAACTAGAAAATCAGTGAATAAATGTAAGCAGAAGTTCTCTGGGCAGCCTGTGCCAGAGTCCCAGTAAAGAATCTCCTCCTAACATCTAACCTAAACCTATTCTCTTTTAGTTGGAATTCTTTCCCCCTTTTTCTGTCACTACATTTCCAGGTGAAGAGCCCCCTCTGATTTGCCTGTAGGCCCCTTCAGACTCTGGAAGGCTGCCTTGAGGTTCCCACACAATCTGCCCTTCTCCAGGATGAACAACCCCAACCTCCTAAGCCTGTCCTCATAGGGGAGGTGCTTTAGTCCCTTTATGAACTAGTATTTGTGTTTCTTCAACTCCTTTTTTTGAACACTGTATTGTTGGATATTCTTTGTCATTTGGCATTATAAAATGGCCTGGGCTTTATGCTGCCTTGAAGAAAGATGAAAGATATGAAGCAAGGGAAAGAATTTAAAAGTCAAAAATGCATTAAAATGTGTATCATCATTTGTCCTCAATCTCATTTACTAATTACTTGTATGAAGAAGTAATTTGATATGAAAGAACAGGTTTACATTTTCAAGGCTTTTTTTAATCAGAGATTCAGGGTGCATGACAAGTGAACCCTGTAGCTGTTTCCAGCATTCAGCTAAAAATGCATTAGGGAGTGCTTTGGTGGGGTCCATTTCAGCCTCAGAAGGGAGGGCAACACAATCATGGCACAGATTATTGCCATTATTTCTGTGCTTCTGCAGGCGACAAAGCATCTGTATGAATTTGTTACTATTAACACAGCTGGAGGTACTGAATGTTTGAAGTAATGCAAGCACGGGCTGGCACAGTGTCACACTTTGATTATAACTCCAGAGAGTTGGTCCTTCTCAACTTCTCTCTCACTCTCCTGTTTCCAGGATGCTGTTATCTCCTCTGACCTTCAGAGCCCAACCACTGCCATTGATTTTTAGCGAGTGTCATTTGTGTTACAAATTGGTCTGGACTTGAATCTGTCTGTATTAAGAGGTTTAGATTCACACTTACTGATGGTGGGAAAAGAGGGGAAAAAATTACCGAAAGTGGGAATTTGCTGAGCTGTCAAAACAGAAGTAAGCTTAAAAAGGTTTTATGGCTAATATAGCCTTTGAGGAAACAAGCATGAAAAAATGAAAGTGCAGCCCAATGCAATAAAATTGCAGTGTCCTTAAAATGATTACAATAACAGTGCTGTGAAGTCAGGCAGCTCTCAAACAATCCAGTGAATAGCTCTGTGCTTGGAAGTTGTTTAGTTATTCTCATGAATTCTGGATAAATGTGAACCATTACAAAATTAATCATTATTTAACTTAATGTAAGACACAGACTGTGTTCAAACCAAAATGAATCCATGAAATGCATTCTCTCCCAAAGTCTTTACTGGAGATGTATGTTTCAAGATATATGAAGTTACACTGAAGCATGGAAAAAAACCTCAGACAGACAAGGCAGGTTGTTCTAACACCATGGACTTAAAGCATCAGTGTCCAGGACTTTTATTATAGACTATCAGATAAGTTACTCTCAGGGCACTTCCAGACAAGAGAAATAAATACAATTTCAGTGTCTAAATTCTTTTTTAGGCTTGGTAGGCTCAGAAAGAATTTAATGGCAACACTATAAAATTGGTATTAAAAATGTTCCCAGTAGTCCTTGCCATGGCACTTACCTCCTCTATGACCTGCAGCAAACCCCTCTAAGGTCTCCATTTCTTCTCCATTGTATGGATAATAGGTATTGTTCTTGTGATGACTGAGACTTCTTTTGTGTCTAGAAAAAGAGGAGTAGGAGCTGGGGAAGGCTGGATTTGATAGCTTTATACTGGTGGTTAACAGCCTGATGAGAACGGCAGTCATGGCACTGTGTTGCCCTCTCTTTTCCTACAGGCTGTGTGCTACCTGAGGTGGCAGAAGCACTTGCTCCATCCTTGGGGCAGGAGTAGATGACACCCTTCTCCATTTATTCCCTCCTTTTATTACCTTCCCTTAATTCCCTCAGGCAAATGTGGCATCCTTCCTTTGGATTGTGAGGTGTTTGGCCTTGGATTTGAGAAGTTGGCCGTTGTCAGGCTTGGTAAATGACCTTTCACATCAGAGAACAGTGGTGTTAGTGTACTAAAAAGTGCCATGAAGCTAATTCCCAGGAGACAGGAGTCAGAGGGAAGAGGATAGTGAAAATCTCCAGTGCAACCTTGGTAAAGCTGTATCCGTTTGTTGCAGGACCATCAGCAGCCCTCCCATGCCTCAGTTACTACTGAAATTTGCACGCAAGGAGTTTCACATCAATCTATTTCATACATCAGTAGCTGAGTTTCCCATTATTTTGCTTGTTAAAATATTTACTAATCTTAGCAGAGGAAAAGACAGAAAAGGAAAAGGGAAATTCAAAAGAACTAAACTGTGTCCTTAAAATAAAAGATTCCCTAGTGTTGTTTACAGCTTCTCTGAGATGGAGAAGTTCTGTGATCACAGACTTGAGACCACATTGATGATAAGCTGCTATTTAAAGCTGCACAATTTAAGTCCTGTCTATTTGTATGTGAGGGCCACTGATCCTGGGCCTCCAGGAGGCAGTGCCAGGGACCCTCTCTTCTCCTTGGTGGCATCACCTCACATGGAAGACCCTCAGGTCCTCAGCACCTTCTGCTGAGATACATCAGACTCTCCCAGGAGAAAAGCTCCTGTCACAGCAAAACCAGAACTTGTACCTACCCTTCAGATCAACAGGACATAAATGGGATGCTCTTCACACTGACTTTAAGGAGAGTGAGTCACAGAGCAAGGGGCAGGGTGTCACTGAGGATTAAGAGCTGGTTATGAGATAGAAGAGAAAGATTTGTCATGAGCTGCTGCTCCTCAGCGTGTACAGAGATTAGTGGTACCCCATCGGCAAATTGTCTCTGTTAGGAAGAACTATGGAGGATTTAGAAAAATTCCAGATGGATTTAAATACATTGAGGGATTAAGGAATACAATGGTAGATGAGATTCAGCTGGAATAAGTGTGACAGAATAATAGATATTAACAAAAATAATACTTTGGGGAAAAAAAAGAAAAAGCAAAGGTATTCTTTAAACTCCACATAGTGTGTGCTCTGAGGCTGTGGAAAATCTGAAGAAAAGATTTGCTGTATCTCTATACATGAATCCTGCTCTTCATATGGTGGCACATATTTTCCGACTTGAAAATTTAAAAGAAAGCGTGCAAATCCTGAAGGCAGTGGCCCATTTCCCAACATTTCTAAAACACAAAGTAGTGTAATACATATTGTAGGGAGCTAGAATATGAGTAAACAAAGGTAGTATAGAAAGTAATCTTACCCCCCTAAAGAGTTGCAGCTGGGTTAATTATTAAAGATTAGGAGCAGGCCTGATGTTAACAGGCCACAGCTGTAGCCAGTAAGAAGAGTGTTATAAAAGAGTGGATGGGTTGGTTGAGGGCACTGGAGTCAGTTGGCTGCTGTGAGGACAAGAGTCAGTGCCTAGAGGAGGTGCTTATGAGAAACATCAAGGAGGTATGAAACTCTAGCAATATGGAACCCTTGCAATATAATGACAACAACATATCACTGAGGTCAAGAGTTCAAGAGGAGATCTTTTTTAAAAGAGGGATTTTTCTAACTTTTAAGCAGATACATAATCACATTAACTAATTGTTTCTAGAATTATAACCATAATCTTATTTATTTTCAGAAGGAATACTCTTGCTGCAGGGTATAAGGCAAGAGGAATTCACTTCTGATATCTGTCTATTCTTGGCCTAGGCTATAGTGCACATGTGACTCATGGAAAGGGCTTGACTGATACTCTTTTTAAACACAAGATTCATGTGTTTCATGAGGATCGTGTAAGGAAAACTGTTCCTGACCTCTGGAGTCAGAGAAAGAATCAGTTAGTGATTTTTTCATGTATTATATTCTCATTTATTTGGTCAGGTGTTCCTAGTACTCCAGGGATAGAATATCTGTATTTTACTACTTTTTGACTGGGTTTTGGGCAAGTGCCTGAATAATGGCAATTTCATAGACACCATTTCACTATTTAAGTTTTTGCTCAGGGAACTGAGGAAATACTATTTTTTGAATACAATTATTGAATAACTCTCTTTGTGTCTTTTAATCTTTCTTTCTTGATTGTTAGTGCTGTAAATGTGCTAACAAATACAACAATGCCCAAGCCAAAGAAAAAGAAAACAGAAGAACTTATGTTCATTAGAAACTAAAGTTTATTGTTTGTCCAAGCACTGTTTTTCCCAGGAAAGATGGATTTTTAGGTGGTCCTTACAGAGGCAGATCCCAGCTGATCACTTCTTACCCTCCCTCAGAATTTTTTACAGAATTATCTTGGACTTTATTTCTTAACACTTACTTTTGAGCTATCTTGTATTTAGTGCTAGCTTTAGAAAATCAGGCAGTAGCATGTTCAAGGTGGTCTAAAAAACCTCCAGTCTTGTGCTGGTGGCTGCTGCTGAGAGCTGACTCAGGGTCTGGGGTGAGCATGTACTGCTGGGAATGTGTTTCCTTCAGCATGGCTCTTCTCACTCCTTCTTGATCCCAGCAGCAGGAACTACAAATTGCTTTCCTGCTCTTTATCCTTTTCTCTTGACTGCTTTTAGCAGGCAGAGCAGTCATGGCTGGTGTGCACCAGCCCCTTGCCCATGACAGGCAGTGTCCAGGTCCTGGCATTCCAGATCCTCCACTTTTCCTTGCCAAGCAGTGCATTGAGAGGAGAGGTAGGATGGGAAAGATATCAAGCCTGACACTGACCCATGAAAGTGGGTGGTTAAAAATGCAGGAGTCACCTGTTTCAACATTCCCCATCTTTAATATTTAATATTTTGTATTCATTAGAGCAAGTAATAAGCAAATAGACAGTTCCTAGCACACCTGTAAGACATTTTGCTGAAGCTCTGAAATACCTCCACACATGTCAGAGTTTCATCACTCAGCCTCAGCCCCATGACAGACATTCCTGCTCTTTTCCAGGCATGGAGGAAGGATGGCAGCTTGGCTGGAGCTGGCCAGGCTGCCCCTTCCTGCTTCCCACCAGCAGGGATTTTGCCTGCACCAGTCAAAGTCCATACTGCTGCCAAATGGTGTTAGCAGCCAGAGAAAACTGGTCCTCAACATTATTCATCCAAAGACAGACTCCTTATTTGACTCTCTAATGCATTCCATATGGTATTCCAGACTCATATTTCTGAACTTTGATTTTTCTTTTTTTAGGTTTATCTTTTTATCTTCAGTACTAAGGAGACTATGCTGCATGTTAAGTGATACTATTATAGACTGTTGCTCTCTCAGTGACAGGAAGCTGATTTGATGTCAATTGAAACAAAGATATTACTGAGAAGTGGCCAGGTGGAACTTCCTGAAATAATTATTTTAAACTTTGAAATTCATCTTTCTTAAAATTCAGTATTTAAAAAGACTAGAGGGGAAAAAAATTACTCTCAGTAATTTTACTGTGTAAAAATTACTCTCAGTTCTCAGATCACTACTAAAAAAATCTTCAGTGTGAAAGACATTCCTGTTTGTGTCCACTAAGAGAATGATTGTTAAAAATTCTTAAATATAAAGACTCAGAATAAATATAGTGGTAGGCAGGACCAAGAAAATTATGTTTTTCAGATCAAAACTCAGATTAGCTCCTATAGTAAAGTACCACCACAAGAAGCCATGAATCTTTGGTGAACTCATCCAGGCAGGTCTTCTGGTTACACTTTTTTTTGCTAACAAGTGAATCTGTGGAATAAAGAACCAAATGAGAAAGAATCTTAGAATTCTAACCCAACACTTTGGCCTGCAGGGCATAATCTGTGTGTAGCTCTAATTGTTTAATAAAAGTTGATTACTGAAATTAAATTCTTCAACAGATTTCATCCATTCAGCTTCTGTTTTCAAGAGCTTTGGATATGTGCTTTGTTACCCATGTGTTTAATATCTTTTCCCTTTAAGGCACATTTCTAGGTGTAAAGCTGAAATGTGTCTATTTCAGAATTTAGAGTGAAAGCCAGACTGACTCATTTAGGTACCAACCTGCTGGATGATGCTGCACATATTCCCCAGGGATGTCATCCACTTCATTTCACATCACTGAACTTCTTGAGAGACAGGTGAAGACATACCCACACGGGGAGGTTAGACACCCTCTTTCCTCCACTGATTAGAAGAGATCTTTGAAGACTCCAGAAGACAGCCCAGACTGCAAAATATCTCCTTGTTTCACTGAGACATGCCAAACAAGTAGGATGTTCAGGGATCCAGTGTGCCTAGTGCTGCTCTGCTGACAGGCACTGGGTCTAAGATTTTCTGTCTGTCTTCTGCTTATTACTGTGGGGCTTGGAAGGTGAAGCAGGAGATGAAAGAGACCTTACTGAAGTTGGTCTGAGCAGTTTAGACTTCCACATGCTGGAAGAGTGCTCTGTGTACCAGAAATGTGAGGTAACACTGTCCATCATCCTTGTGATGGCCCAGTGGTTTGTCTTCAGGTCTAAAAGCATCAGAGAAGGACAAATAATGCACAGAAGAGGACCTTAGTCTTGCAGTACTCAGAAGTAAGGAAGACTGCTGGTCTAAACAGTTTTTTGAGCATGTGTGAATTGAAAATGGTTTTAAAGTCAGCATGTCTGAATAAAATGTCTCCTTCCCAAAAGTCCTAGATGCTGGTTTCAAGCTCTGCTTCATTCTCTGATTAAGATGTGTATTAAATACTATTCAAGCTGAGGTCAGGTGTAGCCAAACTTCTGAATATTCTCCATGGGAGATAAATGGCAGTGTCCGTGCCCCTGGCTTGAGTTTGGACAGCAAAAGAGGCTGGATGTGAGTGGCATTTACCTGCCCAGAAAATACACTTACTGCTGGGAGGATACTGTAGTTAAGCATTCAGGCAACTTTGAGTCTGTAGGGAAATGCCTTGCAATTTTATTGTAGTGCTCATCACTCTTGAAAATGGACAAACTGGCCATCATTGCCTGTGTTCTGATCTAAGCAAATTTTAGGTGTATTGAGCCCTACCTTTCTTGAGATTTTACTGGGGATTAGACTGACATTTAGGTTTAAAGAGTGCAATTTCCAATGTCAGGCCCATTTCTGTACTGTATATTATTCTTCATTTTTGCAGAAAATGATTCAATTGAATTAATCTGACAGGGCTGACTGGATGTCCATCACAGTGCTGCATTACAATTGCTAAACAGAGTATTGGAAGGGCACTAGGTACAGTCTGGTAAAGACAATACATAATTTGAATGACTGCACTAAGGGAGCATTTCAGACTTCAATAAGTGGGTTTCCAATGGCACTTGGCAATTGGGAGGAGGAAAAGCAAGTGAGAGCAACTGCTTGTGAGACTGACATAACCTCAGCATAACACTGAGCTACATGTTGTTCTCCTTGGGCTGAGAGCAGGCTTGGCAAACGCCAGCAATCAAGCCATCTGTATAACTGCATCAGATTTCTTGCTACCAAAATGGTTCAATTTATGGGATTGTTTTGACAGGCATGTTGGGAAATACAGAGCATATAGTTTTCATCATTGTTTACTTCTGTTTTTCTTCTTGTTCCCTTTGACATTGCCCACTGGCTCATATTAGAGTTTGAGCTCCATTTAGCTCAGCATGCAGAGCTGGCCGTGCTGCCAGTGTCCCCACAGAACTCCTCCTGTGCCTTCATTTACATGCTTCCTTTTTGTTCTTTAACCAGAAGGGGAAACTTTGAGCCTTGAATGCATAAATCATTAGGTCCAGGTCAAAAATAGGCCATTATTCAAAATGTTTGTTCTCACTCATCAGATTTGTACTTAATCTTGGGAATTTCTTGAAAACGTGGAATCCATTTGTAACATTGTTCAGAGAATTGGAGCATGAAGCTGAACTGGTTGTGAGATCAGCATCCAATATTCAGCACTACTTTTCTGTTAAAGTTGTCTAACTGGCCATTCATGAAGCAAGTCTCGTCCATTAGACTGGTCTCCAACTCTAATTGCCCACAGCAGGACTTTCCAACTTGCCAATGAGGCAGAGCTTAACTTTACTGGGATCAGGGTGCTCCAAATATGCTCTAAATCAGCAGAATGTGCTCTAAAATCAGTCAGAGGCCCTGTGCTAATGTAGTTTGGAACAAAATCTTTGGTAGGGGAATAAGTGAAGTTTTTAGGTTAATTTTCAGGTGGCATAGTATTTGCTACTACATCCCCTTCATATTTGGTAGGGAGTAGTATATAGATCCAATAGTGTTGGTGCCTCTGCTGTTAGATCCAGAATGGATGCAAGTCAAATAATAACATTATTGTCTTTTATATAACAATGCTAGGCAGCTGACAAGGAAATTTGGTGTAATTGCCTTCATTTTATGGACAGTGGAATTGCAGATCAGGAGGATGTCTTGACTGGGGTAACTTGAGAGACCTCTCCCAGATGAAGACATATTCTGTTCCTTATTAGTTACTTGTTTAGCTACAGGCATTCTCTCATTTATGTAGAAAACCACTGAAGACAGTGGAATTGTTTAGACAGACTGAAAATAATAATAATAATAATAAAAAAGGCTAGCATTACTATACATTTTTATCTGGAACTGAGGAGAAACTCACTTAATGGGGTTGTTCCAAGTTGTGCTAACTTCCTGGGAGCAGATTTTAAAAATTACTTCTCATCACTGCATTTTTCTTGTAAATTGAAAAGTTAAATCTTAATAGTCAATAGCAGAAGAAGATTATCATTCAGTGTTCTATTATTTAAATTACCTCTGTAAGTGGATTGTTTCTTAAAATATTTCTGTTTTCAGCTTTCTCACTGGGAGGGACCTAGACACTGGAAGATACAAAATCTTATTTTCACCAGACAATCTAATTTTCTGGTATTCAATGTCCAGTACACTTTGTGGAGACACTTTGACAATTACATAAAGTTGGGTTTCCAAATCCACTCCTGAGCATTTAAATGGATTGCACTAATTTTCAGAAGTGCTCAGCTGCTCGCATTAAAGTTAAGACATATTTATTCCTGTGCTTTCATTTCAGAGTCATCTATAAATAAAACAGCTTTATAGGCTAGATCCTGCCTATTTTGGTTTGGTTGTTTGGTTTGGTTTGGGTTTTTGAGGTTTTTTTGTGTGTTAGACAAAACTCCTGATGGACTTAGAGGGAGCTGATTGGCTCAGGATTATTTTAGGTTAATCTAGTAGATCTCAACTGGATGATTTATTTTTTTACATTATTAAAATGGATTCAGAAATTTTCACAACTATGTCATGATGTTAAATCATGAAATCAGTCTTGAACTGAGCTGAGGAGTCATTTCATCTGAAGGGATAATGCAGTACTACCATATAATATTGTCTGTTTTTAGCAGAGGTATAAGCCATATTCTCCAGGAGGTGTAACAGTGCAAGAGCCCTGCCCTGAAAAGTGAGATCAAACAAAAACAGTAGTGAAATATTTTGCAGATGACACTCTGAAAGACTTTGAAACTATATATATCAATCTATGTATCTTAAAAAACCCCAAAGGAAATATTTATATTTCATTCTCCACTTATTTAATCATTGTCATTAGTGTGTCAAAGTTATTCTATCAATAATATGAGATAGAAATTGGCATCTGGGTGAGCCAGAGTTCTGCTCCTGATGCAGCAGGGTCTGAATCTATCAACTAAAAAAATAACAATTAGGGTAGCACTCAGAGATGGTATTAGAAGATAAAGCAATGGAAGGAAGTACATTATACATGAATTTTATATACCTTCTGACTATCTTTTCATCTTCCAAGAGAGCTGGAGATGGAAACTTAAAAAGGACCTCAAAAGAATTATTTTAAACAGTGAGATGTATCACATTTTCTTTTAGCTGCTGTTATTACAGTTACCTTGAAAGAAGGTGCAAAAGAGAAATCTACAGCAAATGGAATGACAGCAAAGGTAGGAAACCTAAAGTAAGCACTGTCTCAAGATGTCAGCTGGCAAGATCTATATAATCTGCAAAAAGGTGCCCTACCATCCAGCAGTTGACTCCTCTTAAGGCCAAAATCTAGCCTAAAGGTGATCAGAAACCTTCAAGGCAATAAAAAAAAAGTAGTGGTAAAATCAAATCATAGAATCATAGGATACCCTGAGTGGGAAGGGACCCATGAGGATCACAGAAGTCCAATTCCTGCCCCTGCACAGGACACCGCAAAAATCACACCATGTGCCCAAGAATATTGTCCAAACACTTCTTGAACTCTGCTGAGACTTGGGAGCCTATTCCAGTGGCCATCAAGCAGGGTGTTAAAGGCACTGCAGAAACCATTTGTTTTCCTGGACATAGAAAGGGTTCCTCAGGAGAGCTTGGAAAATGTAAATAGCGTCCATGAGAGGTCCTTTTTGTGCTTTTGTTGTTTTACCAGCTCATGCCTTGTATCTCTGAGGCATATCTAAATTGTGATTTCTCTCTTAAGGATTCACTGTTACTGGTGTTCTGAACTACCTTATCACACACTCCTGGAAGAAAATGCTTTGAATTGGACCTGCCTTGGCCCTGGAATGCGAGGGGCCACAGCCCAAGGATTCCCTCTGTGCTGTACTGCACTGCTTGGAGTGCCAGCAAGGCCCAGCACCGAAGGAGTTCCCAGGTCCCCCACTGGGAACTGCACTGACCATTTTTACAGATCAGATAAAGCAGTGTGAACACTACCCACAAGTTTTCTCCAAGTCTTTGGCCTTGATAAAATATTTCAATTGTCAGGGTTATCTAAAGAACCTTCTTTCTACTTCAGTCTAGAGTGTCTCACTATTTGTGAGACACTTATCTCAACACTTATTTTTGTCTTTCTTTCTTGGTTTGCCTAACACTTCCTATTGAATTAATTTCGTAGTTGTTGAACCCTCACAGTCAATAGACAAAACATTGACTATTGAAAACCCCACTCTCTAATACAGAAACTGAATTGAGCAGGCTGAACACTAAGGACAGTATGTAAAAAATCACAAATATCATCTTTTCTGCAAGTATTGAGTGATTGCATTGACGATGAGTGAAGGGTCATGGGTGGGAGAGCAGGTGATGTTTGAAAGATTGTCCTTGTGAAAGCCTGAAGTCAGATGGGTAATGTGGGTGAACAGTACTGTTACAAGGTCAGTTTGGTTAGCACTGTGTTGGTGGAAATGGTGTAGTTCTCTCCATGTAAACAAAGTTAAAGGCAATCACCATGCAAACCATGCAAGAATGAGCAAAATGAAACACTAAACAAAAGCAAAGCTTTAATTGAGCATGGAAAAATCATGGCTGGGCATTTTTAGAGGAAGGTTTTGAATATTCTACTGTCCTACAACACAGCTGTCATAGAACTGTAATGAACAGTACTAAACTGTATTTTCCACTCTTGGGAAGTTGGAAAAATTGCATTGGTAAATATCATGATTGTAATAATTCTTAATGGGAATCCTCAAATGTGACTGTGGGATCAGCAATTGTATTGGTACCATAGAATACTCATCCTGCAGCTTTCCTGTGCTATTATGAATGATAATTTTTTAGCCTATCAAACTGCATCTGAGTTTGTGAGCCTTTGTCTTTGAGTTTGATATTGCATGAGAGTTACTAAGACTGCTCTTGGATGCTCAGGTTTGCAAAACAATGGCCTTCCTGCACCATTTTCTCACCCATTTCCCCTCCAGCATTATTGCTGGTTTGTAGCATTCAAATGCTCTGATTACACCCCTCATTTACTGCTGCTGCATTGGCTTGTTGCAGCCTATCTTGTTTTTGAAGCTGGGGAATGCTTTTTCAGGGCAGTAGGGAGGGGTGAGCTGGGAGTAGGAGGTTGAGGCTCCCTTGGTTAAAAAGCAGCACCAATGGACACAGCAGCCTTGCCTGCATCAGGCTTGCTATTACAGTAAAAGCCCACTTGCTGACACCAATCATTTCTGTAAAATTTAAGCCAGCCTCTTTGGGAGAAAAGATTTAATTAACACATAAACCCCAGAGTAACTATGACAATCTGCTTTCATAGCGATGAGAATAATCACATTTCTATCCACTGTCAGTCCTTGAAATATAACAGTTTTATGAATAATCTATAGTACATTTTTTTTCCTTACACAATCAATCAGATTCTTTTGTTACTTTCACAGAAGAACATTTCTGTCTTAGAAATGTAGAAAATCTCTATATTTATCTGGTGCCTAGAGGGGCTACCTCTGGTTGTGTGACAGGAGGTCTCCTGAGCATTTTGGGCTAGTAGCATGAAGGGAGGCTGAGCAATTCCATGCTAACCAAGATCCACATGAGATATCCCATTATTTAAATAGAGGTGCCCTTAGGGCAGTGCATGCAGAAACCAGTGAAAAAAAAATTCACAACCAAAAAAGAAAACCAATGAAAAACAAAACCCAAACCCCCAGTGTTCATTGCAGACAATAAATAAAATAGTGGCAATGAATTATCAGTATGTAAAATTCGATAAAAAAGCTTCAACTCTGAGGTAGAAATAGTGACCTTTGGAAAAAGCTTTGAGAAAAATCTTAGTCCAGTTGAAAAGATTGTGTCTAATACTACATGCTTTTTTGGCACCTTCTTCTACTTATTTTAAATACTCAGAGGAACAAATACAGAACCTTTTTTCCTGTGAGTTAATCTCAGGAAAGTTGATTCTGCTTTACCATGGCATAAGTTAGATATGCTTGTAAGGTATAATTTTTGGTCTTTGGGGCTTTAACAATATTGAGAATAAATCTATGATCACAATTTAGATAGAGAATGTTGTCTCTGTTGTTTTCACTGGACACTGTTATATCATTTCTGCATCTTTCTTCTTTCCTAATACTTTTTTTATTTGGTTCCACAGTACTGAACAACTTAGCAAGGTAGGATCTGTATATTAGGGAGGGAATGCTCTTAATACATCTTTAGAGTTGTATCAGCTCTAATAACCTGAAATTTTTGCAAATACAAATTTTGCATCTGGATAAGTGCTTTTTAAAATGATAGCAGTCATATTGTGTTAGGCTTGATTGCAACCTGTTTTCTAAATTAAAAAATGTAAATGTGGCATTGACAAAGGTTAAAAAGATTTAAAGGGGTCTCTGTTAGCAGTGTATGCACGCACCAAGCTAAATCCTATGTATCTAATCAGTATCCTCTGGACTATGTGTCTTGCTCCATTGTTTACTTTCAAATCCATAATAATTTTGTATCCTTTCACTGGGCAAAGATTCATTTTAAAATCTAATGATTTTAAAAATATGCTTTTCACTTGTCCATTTGATACCGAGCTTGCAATTTGACTTTCATTGTTTGTTTCCCTCCTTGTCTCGTCAATCCTTTTCTTTCTTTCTGTCCTTTTACTTTATTACATTTTTTATTGAGGACTGAGATGAACTGGTAGCTGCATCATGGGCCCATTACACTTCCTAACAATTCCATTTGCACCTTATTGTTTGTCTTATTGCTGGAAAATTCAGGTGATTCATCATGCCTGAAGAAGCACCTGATCCCAATTCCCTTGATATCACGATCACTATGTGACAGGAATACAGTTAGTGATGGCTTTCAGACTCAAAGAGGCCAAGGTGATAACTCTTTTGGGACCTTTAGCCTCTCAAGTATTGATGAGTTCCATTTTTTTAATGCTCTGTTTTCTTGCTCCCTTTCAACAGCCCCCTGAGTGTGGAAAAGGGCTTGGAGTTAATAAAGGAAGTGGCAGATCTCCTGAAGCTGCAGATGAGTGTCTTCGATGATGTCAAGTATGTACATGAGATTTTCTCCTTTTTTATTTCATTGGATGTCTCATTATTTTTGAATAGTTTGTCTTACAAGGAAATATCTGATCTTTACTGTCAAAATTAAGGAGAACAGGCAAGAGGGGAAAAAATATTGATGATCTTTGTAACATCCCCTATGCATGGGAACAAATTATTTTGAGAAAATTATAAAGAATTAATTTTTTTTCTTCTTTCATAGGGAAAAATAATCTGTTTCAAATTCTATACAAATATTACCAACTTTATTTAACAGTTTCTAGGCAAGTAAAGTCTTCTGAAGGGTAATTTCACCCAGAGATGACATCAGAGATGGATAAAACTTGGGTGCCTGGCTTTGAGTCTGGCACATGGCACACTAGGTCATGCTTTTTGGTCAGCTATTATTTAACAAGTCACAGGGAGTTCAGCTATGCTGAGCACTGGTTTTCCTCCTATGATTCATACTGATGAATGCTCTGCATGTTAATGTCATGAACTAGGAGGTTATGATCTGCCATGTCTAGTAAAGAGTTTTAGACTGAGGTTTTTCTGAAGGCATTTTGGAAGAAACAAGTACTTCACAAAACCTTATCCTCTCTGTATAAAACAGAGGGCACACAGGATAGCTGATGTCTGGGTAGCTGAAGTGCAGCATCTGTCTCAGCCCCACCTGTGCTGCCATCAACTAGTGTTTGATTTTCATTTGCAGAATGGAATTAATTGTTTAATTCTCTTTTTAAAACCATAGACCGATAATGCTTTGTCTTTAGTGGAAGTGTTTATTCTTGATTGTAAAAACCAATAAAATTGTACCCCTTCTATAACTATATTTGGATGGAGAAATGGACTACTAGTGAGAAAATCTTTTCAGAAACCTGGAAAATACCAGGCATATTGGCTTTAGTTATTGAGAAGGAAAATATTGCCATATTTTGTTTGCTTTGATGAATGTCTTTTGCTTGTATTTCATGAATACTGAGTTTATAAATTGAAAAAAATATGGTATTCTATTGTCTTTCTTGTAAGGAGAATTTGTACCCTTGAATTTGGACACTAGCAGATAAAACCTGCTGCATATTTAAAGGAGAAATCCCATGGATAATTTCTCTGCTGAATCAGGGGGTTCAGCTTCATTAGCTTCATTTATTTACAGTACAAGAACACTTTCACCTACCTTTCTAATTTTTAATATAAAGTCTTTTGGTTATTTTTTATCATTTGATAAATCACAACACTTTGCAGTTGATAGGCTGTAGACTTGTTCTTTAATAATAATGATAAAAATGTCCTTCCAGTGGCGTAACCAGCTGTGATGGACCTTTCTTTTAATGTGCAGAATTAGCTGCATATTTTGCCTCTATTAATATGCAGTCACATGACTGTAGTGAAAATACTTGTATGGTCAGTACCTTAAAATTCTGGTATGAATTACAGGAAGTTCAAACAGGACTGAGCATCCATACAATGTTTCTATCCATACAATGTTTTTATCAGTCTTTGCCTTTTAAAAAATCTATAAATCTGGTAAGGGTTATCCTAAATCTCAAATCAATGAAGAATTCATCCATAATTAATTTTTTTTTTGTTCAAGAGAATGAGATGCTTTGACTCAGGTTAAACCCATAAAGTGCTAAAGGAAGGTGGAGCTGACCAGTAGGTAAACCAGTAGTAGAAGCTTTAGACAAAGACCTTGCCAAGAAAAGAGTGAACACTTTTTGGATTTGTTATTTTCTTGACATTGCACCACCATCAGTGGAAAACAGTACAAATTTGAATACTCTGGTTAGCTTCTCTGTGGTCTCATGGAGAGGAGTTCCATGAAAAACCTGACGTCATGTCCAAGTCACCACTGACATATCAAGAAATATTTCCCAGGAAATCTGCTTCTTACTTGGGATAAGGCATCATGGGTGATTTATTTTATTTCACTGGCAGCTAAAAGTACCCTTTTCCTTAAAGATTCTTTTTTATTTTTTTGTAAAAATGGGGAAGTTATGTAGAAAAAACTTTCAGCCAGAAAGAGGAGTTGTAAAAGGGGTGAGAATTTGTCATACTAGCCTCCTTTAACTCTGACCTGAGTATTTGATTGGTCTGGAATTCTCAATTCTCTCTTTTCTGTCCAAGAATTCACAATGGTTAGAAAGTAACAGTGTAGACTTAGACTTGTTAGATCATTGCAAAGATTTCAGAGTAATGACATGTTAATGAGAATCACATGGTTAATTTGAGAGTATAGAGAAAGTCAAATAGGAATAGTGCAAGAACTGAGGAGAAAGGGTAAGTGGTGAGTTATTTTAAATTTCTTTAAATTCTCAGATACCAGTTTATAGTCCTTTTCTCTGGAAAAAAAAATAAAAACAAAAACAAACAAACAAAAAAAAAACCACAAAAAAAGGAAACAATAAAAACCAAAGAGAATTTAAAGGAACTGCTTCACTAATAAAGTACTGCTTTTAGTTAGTTTTCTCTGCAAAATATCTTTCCCTCTTGCCTACATTTTTAGTTTTTCCCTGTGCTTTGAAGTTAAGTAAGTGAACAATTGCCATGGATAGGAATCCAACACCCTGTATTAGCTCTTGATTAGCTGGTGCTTGGTAGTAATCAGCTTATTCTATGAAGATAAAATTGTCTTTCACAATCCTGCCAACTTTAAGGATAGACTTCAGTTCACAGGATATCCCCAGGCTTGTCTTCCAGAGCATTCAGTCCATCTCTGCAGCTGATTTGTTGTCAAGTTCACATTGTCATAAACTTTGCTCGCCCTGTGAAGCAGATGAGTGGGAATAGATTTAGGGAATTCATAATTAGAAATATTTCAACATTGAAAATAAGATCCAACATGTTAGTTGTCACTTTTGGATACAGCCTGAATCTTTATGGAAGTAATAGTTATTCTTAATATGTTTTGTTAATGGTTATGTAGCTGTCAAATAAATTCCATTATTTCTTATTACATCATTAGAGACCATTAAAAGGATATTAGCATGCTGATGTAATTATGCAAGCAGACGTAAAATTACTATAGTTATGATTTTATAATCTAATTATGGATGTCCAATGCCCCTGGTGATTGATTGTTGGACTGGTATCAGGGATTGAAGTCAGATGGGTACTTTTGTTTAGGAGGGTTTATATCTATTTTCTTTTAAAAAATATGTGTTTGCAATCTGCAACATTGGTTTTCTTCATATAATTGAGTTATTCACAACATGATATTTTATCAAGAAACATCCAAATATAATAAAAATACAAAAATCTCCAAGCTCAACTTTGAAAGTAGTGGAAAGGACACAGAATTAATAGTCAAAGTCATTGATTAGTGCGTAAATTACTTAACTGGTTTCTGATGAGAATTCAAATAATTTTTCAATATGTATTTAATGTTCTCACATTTGGAGTATTTTCTGCCAACATCAGCTCTGACCTTAGGAGAATACCTTTGTATGGAAAGAAAACAAATTATTCTGATTTCATAGTATTTCAGGCCTTATATCCTACCATTCTCAGCCTCCGGTTAAGAGTGAGATTTTCAGCTGAATATTACATTCTCTCTAGACTGATATGATTTTCCCAATTGCTATTGAAGATCTTTCACTCTAGGTATCTCTTTTTTTCCCATTTTGTTCTGCTTTAGCTTCCCCCACCCATTTATCTAATGGCAGTTTCCTCATTTTTGCCTTCTAATATACCAAAACTCAGTACTCAAAGAACTGAACTTTCAGGAGATGTGCTAACTTTACCAGCATTTCCGTTTTCATATATATTTTTTCAGCAGAAAACCTCTAGCACAGCATTCTTTATTCATTCTATAAAACTACATTAATCTCAATCTGCTGCTGTTGTTTTGAAATGTAACAATTCACTATATAACCATATAATCTATATATATAATGTTAAGAGTGAGCAGAACACTTAGGCTAAATATGAAATGCTAATATAAATAGATTTTTTTTTAAGTTGAAATGGCTGATTTTGATTATCTAATATAACATCCTGGATTGCAAAGCCATTTCATTTAACCACTGATCCCTTATCATGAATTGATGGATTTATATTGTGAATCCAAAACTAAGTTAAAAGACCAAATCCCTCATCTTTCAGAGTCTGAATCTCCAACACCCAGGATTCAGGCTGGTTGTTCAGCTTTCCCCTCACAGTGCTCCCCACCCCCACTGGGACTACAGGTGAATTCAGGTTTACTTAAATAGTTCATTATATGAAAAATGAAAAATTCAGGTTAACTGAAGCTATACAAGGAAACCATATGAAGACTTCAGCTGATTAATATCTTTCAAATTTTGTAGCAGACACAGCAATGTGATTTCACATTTTGAAAAGAAAATACTATAAATTTGAAGTAATAACTCGTTTCAAAATTTAACTAAGCTTGACTTATTTAGGTGATGAGAATAAACAAAAAATTGACTTTGGACTGAACTCAAGCCATTTTCTTGTTTTGTTTTGTTCAGGTGGCCAATCTTTTCAATAACACTAATTATGATAGACTTCTGAAATATTGAATCACATCTATATATTTTTCTATAGCCAAATGTTTTATTTCATGAGCAGAAAAGAAATCCTCAGTTAATAAGTAGCTCTTCAATGTTTCATTTTATTTTCATTGTTCAATGTGTGACTTCAGGTTTTATTTATTGCACTTCATTCAAATTCTGCTTTGAGGTCAGAAACCCCATTTCCTTCTGTTTTGGTTTGGATTTCTTTTCCCGTAGTGCTCTTCACTGCACTATCAAAATGCTTGGCTAACATGAATTGATATATTTAACTCATATGAGACATGGGGTTTTATTAGGACCATCCAGAGCTGGAGTTATGCATGAAAAGATTAGTGTCAAAGCTTCTACCATTACAAGGTGTCCAGTGTGATGTCTCACTGCAGGGTTTACTCAGCCTCTTCTGAAACAAACTTACCCTGAGACAGAATCCCATTGGCTCCAATCTGCTGAGCATTCCATTACCTGAGCATTCAGCAGTCCCAGCAATCAGCTCTCCATTCAGGCAAGGGCCTTTAACAGAAATAAATAAATAAATAGATTCCTGAAATTATTTTTTCCTCAAATGAACTAAGAATGAGTCTAAGTCTGAAGTGAATGATTCCAGCAGAATTTAAAGTAACAGGAGAACCTTTACATCTTTATTATTCCATACTTCATTTGCAACATACCTCCTGAAGTCTGATAAAATTGAAATGAAGGTCTTCTCTACTACTTGGCCACCATTCATCTTTGGATTTCAAGGATCCTATTAAAAAAAACATTTGATAAAGAAAGGTTGCATTTCTGTGTTTGAAGTATCATAGACTTTTCCTGTTATACAGTAGCATGTCCATAGTTTTTTAACAGTTATGTGTAAATGGTGATTTTAACAAAAGCTTGAATTTGGAAGGCTTATCATGAGGACAGTTACAAGCACATTCTTTTCATACTTCAAATCTCTTGTTTCCAAGAACTGGGGTTAGAGACATTTTGCACCTCCTTTTCAAAGAACAGGCCTTACACAACCAAACCCTGCCTACCATTATCCCTGCTCTTAGGAAGAGCTGGAACGGTTGGGCTGGAATAAATACAATTTGAAAAGCCAGCCAACCATCCCAGTGAAAAGAACCTGAACTGAGGAAGATATCTGAAAATCAAACCAAGTGGTGAAAGTTTGGAGCAGCTTAAAATACTTCCAAATTGGAAGTGTTGGGCAGGCAGAGTGGTGAGTGGATCTCCCAACCTCACCTATTATAAACATGTGCATTGGCTGTCGTGTCCTAATCATGCACTGTAGGTTTTGTTCATTGTTTGTCATGGTACTTTTATAACACCTGAAAAATTCAATCAACCAGTTAATCATATTCAGTCATCCAGAACCTAAACACTGGAACAATACTTGGCATTTTCACTCCATTGTGCTGATGGGTTATGACATGTGGTGTGTGCATGCTCTAAATGTGAACAACTGAGGAAATTATTGAGGGGCAGGACAGTGTGAGGGAGGATTATTTAACCACTGAGCAGTGGTAGGACAGGTACCAGGGTCTTGTTAGGTTTGTGTTTGAAAAGTTCCCTTCATTGTACAGATTCTCCATTATTTGGTGTGATTAATCTTTTCTTGTGTTGTATGTTGAACGTCTGTGCATTAAAATTTTTGCAAATTTTTTTTTCCAGATTGGCAGATTCTGGATTCTGTTGTCTATGTCATTTAGATTTACTGAGAGGAATGTTCTGTAACTCATCCTGTTCTCCTTAAGATGCTGTAAATTAACTAGAAATATTTTTTTTATTTCAACTCCATTTATTGTCCAGTTATTAAGCAAGATTTGTATTTCATTTTGACCTATACCATGCTTAGTCTCAGTAAAAAGGTAGACCTTTCAAGAAAGTTGAGCAGTATTTTTCATCTGCTCTCTGATCTTAAATAGCAAACAAATAACTGTGGTTATTTGACATAATCTTGTTTAAAGTGTTATAAAAGCATAGCTCAGGAATAATGGAACCCCTTTTATTCAAACTTGACTTCTCCCACAGATTTAATGAGTCTGGGAAACAAATTACATGAAAAATGTATTGCTGTAAATCAGTGCATGCAGGCACTTATAAGAAATTACATTGTGTTTTCTGGTACATATTGTCTTATTTGACAACTAATTTATAATATAGAGATTCATCACTTTTTAGAGGAATGATGATAGGGAAAAAAAAAAGGTGAAAATTTAAACTATGCATTTCCTTACTTAAAAATGAGTTATTCCACAACCTTAGCATTACATTAGTCTTGTGGCTTTTCCCCCTGAGGTACAATACATTTTGTGTTCTTTTCTTAAATGAATGTGCATATAACCAAGATAATTTTGCCTTCTCCACTGTAACATTCCTCCTAGAAAAATATAAAAATCATTTAAGTAACAGGAAGTTTTTTGGCCTGCAGCATTTTATGAATTCTAGGTTGCAAAGAGAAAGACCATAAAAATCTAAGGAGATTCTTATAAATAATATGTATGGTGCTTGGCTTTCCATTACAACATTTCATCTCATTAAAACAGAGGATTTGCACCTTTGTAATCAAAAGCAGAATGAATCCACTATTACTGAAATATTTCCATGAGCTCCTAGGTCCCTGCTCAAGAGAAAGTTTTTACAGATATGTGAACTTCTGAAGTCTAACCTTTTTTAACTTCATATTTCTCTGCTACTCATCTCTCTGTGTGACTGAGAATGCCATCATATTCCTTTTTTAATAAAATCAAAGTTCATAACATTATAGGGTAGGCAAGGTATACTCCTTTCTTTCAAGCAAGTCATTGAATGTGTGCCAATGCATTTGATTTATATAACACTTCACATATTATTGACAGGTAATAATTCCCATTCTGCAGATGGGTAGATTGAAAGCCAAGGCAGTTTGCTTCATTTTCCCTAAAATGGCACAGGGCTTGATGACAGATACGAGAATAGAAACAGAGAACTGTGATTCTCACTCTTGAACTAAAGCTTCAACCACAAATAGAATTACTAATATTAGAAATGAAAAAAAGGTTTTCATGTAGGGATTTGTTTAAAAGAATAACCTCTTAGAAGAAATATAAAAAGAATTTTATGTCTATGTCTGTCTTGATCCTCCTGCCCTTGGCTGCCTGATTCTCCTAGAAGTACAAATCATGTACACACATTATTTTCTCTCATTTTGTGACCTGGATGGTTGGATTGCATGAGCATTACAGACCTGCTGACCCAGCCAAAAAAGATAAAGGATTGTTTTGCATTTTTGTTACAGCCTAGCCAGTAAATATTGCATAAACAGGTCAATAAGTTGAATTACAACCTGCTTGTGGAAGAGTTTGTATTCCTTAAGAGCCATAAAGACAGAGCAAATAGGCATTTGTAGGTGCAACTGAAAAAGCCCAATAAATTCTACCTGCAGTGCCTCCTTTGCCAAGGAAATATCTCTACCTCACAGCTGGCAGGGGAGCCTCAAGAACAAATCTCATTGTTGTTCTCAGAGCTAAGGGAGAAGCCAACAGGTCCTTATGAGGACAAGCAGGAGAGCTCTGGTTGTAGCACTCAGAATTTTGTGGCCTTTTGAACTAAGACTGCAGCAAGGTTTGGTTTTTTTTTTCCTTTGGTTGTGCTGCCTAATACTGATGCAAGAAATTTGTGTCCTTCATGGATCCTATCAAAGCTCTGAACATTCTGAACCTGTACCTTTGTAACAGCCCTAACATGTGAGTCATGCTCCTCATTAAGGATTGAAAGTCACTTGTGCAAGCAGAGCAAAAGGTGACTGTCATCCCAGCAGAGAAATTTTATATGTGCTTTCAGCCAGTTCCATTAACAACACAGGTGTGTACAGGGTGAGTAGGGCTGAGGCCAGTAAAATGCACTGAAGGCTTACTGGGTGAATATAAAAAATGTCTGTTGTTTGTAGATACAAAGGAATAAAGAAGGAGAATGGAAATATAAATGTTTTTTTTCCTTTTTTTACGACACAAATTTTATACTTTAGCTTAATCCTTGGGGAGTGGAAGAAAAATCACTGTGCATTTAAGAAGCTTTTTGAGACCATTCTTCCACCCTTGCAGGGTCCAAACAGGTTTTTTTTACCGTAAGAAATTATAGCACTTGTATGGTTTGTTCTTTTAAATACTGTAATTAAGAACCTTATTTGCATGGCAGGCAAAGCTGGCAACTTTCATGTACTCAGTGTGGTGAAAATGTCAAGTTTCATGGCTTGTGACAGATTAATAGAAAAATTATTTTAAAACTCTGCAAATTATTCATAGATATTGAGTAATCATCAAAAGTTGCATTTTGTGAATAATAAAAATAGGGCAAACTGAGTGTAGCATCAATCTCTAAATTAAGCGTTGTCTCTTTTTTAAATCACTTAAATTGTAGGCTTAGCAAAATAATCTTCACCTCAGATGAAGCAAGTTGTAAAATCTTTAAAATACTCTTTCATCATCTTTTGCAATGTAAATTAGGATCAGTGTACTTAGCACAATTTTGATGCATATAGATTAAATGATTAATACAAAATTAATGATTAATGTAAAATAATTAAAGCTCCATCTTTTAGTATCAGTATCAGAGACCCACCAGACAAGGATTGCTGTTATTGGAGAGTGTCCCTTTCTGGACCTGTCATCCCTTTCCTGTGACTTCAGTCTGGAAATTATTCTAATGACAGTAGTGTGTCAGGCATTTCGTTATTTGAGCACCTTGTCATTGCCTCTTCTCTGCCCCTGAAATGCTGCTCTGTGCAGTCATTCCTCAGTGCTTATCATGTCAGGGGGAGAGAAGAGGGCACAACAAGGTGTCCAAGACTTGGACACCTAATAATTCCTTCCTGATAATTCACTATAATTCACCTGATAATGCACCATAATTCATATCTGATTTATGAAGAATGTAACTTGCAGAAGTAAATCTGGGCTGCAACCATCAAATCCAGGCCCAAGTTTTGTTTCCATGTAGCTGCATTTGTAAGATGTGATTGCTCTGAAACTGTCAACCTTTCTAATCTTTGGGGTCTACCTGTTATGCCTCCCAGCTGCCTGGTGAAAACCCCTGCAATGAAATTCGAGTGCTGATAGGAAATCAGGGACTACCTGGTGAGCACTGTAATTAGTGTCTTTCCCTTAGCAGGGATTTTGCTTTTCCATCTTTAGTTCCTGGTCACTGTCAGACCAGGTGGAATGCCAGGACAACAAGTCTTTAACTTTGTCTATGCTGTGTTTAGTGCAAGAACACTTCAGAGAATGGTGCAAACTGTTCCTGCTTAGTGTATATGAAGGATATAAATATTAAGAGATAATATATTAATTACTGTATTGCAGGGTGTTCTGGAACACTGTGCATCATTCTGCACTTTAGGGAGCATGTTGAGAGTTTCGTGAGAAGGGCTCAAAAAACTCATTTTGCTAAAACAGAAAAAGATTTTTTAAATTGATCACTGGCTGTGCATACATACCTGTCAATAGGAATGTGAGAAGACATACAGCTCCACATTGATATTTCTGCAGTCCAGGTGCAAAGTGAAGCAAATCTTTGAACAGTAAATATATTAAAGAGTGAGAGATGTGTGTCTTTTTAGTATTAAGTCTGAGTGATGATCAATAATTCTCTACTCAACAGTTCAGGGATGTTATTTTGTAGCAGGTCAGCACAACACATCCTTTGCAAGCTTTCCTGAATCTTTGAAGCTCAGTCAGGTACCTGCTTCTGTAATTTAAATACGTTATGATGCAATGCTTCACAAAATAAAGTCTGGTCAACAGTTCTGGTCAAAAATGTTGGTAAAATTTGAATCAAGTGGTCAGCTGATTTACAGCTACTCTGAATATCAGAAGGAGAAAAAAATAGCCAGTGTACATCTCTTAATCCATTCATGTATTGTGTGTCAGTGTCCAGCTGAAATTTTCTGCCTTTGCTTTCCTCTGTAATTCATGCTGTAGAAACATAATGTAGTACAAAAATGCCTCTGCTAATTATGTGCTTTTCCCCATTGATTTGATTTGACATAACTATGTTTATATACTTCTATATATAATATATATAGAGGTATATAAACATTTACAGCAACATGAGCATCTTAATTTTTCCAAAATTGAGAAGGTGAAAAGGAGGCTTCAGTGCAATATGAACAATGGACATAAGCTTCAAATTCTTAAACACAGAAGGCATAGAAATGTGTACACATTGCAAGTCATTAGTTCAAGCCCACCAAACGTTTCCTGAGACAATTACCTTCACTGCTATAAAATTTGCTTTGCATAGTCCTCTGGAGCGTTACTAATTGCTTTTCTTAACCTCCAGAGATTAAAGGATTTTGAAATGAACATATAGACAAGTGGTGACTTTAATTTCAAATCTGAGCTTTATTAAGGCAAGCCCTGTTTTATTAAATAGGGTCATTAAGAGAATGTTTCATGTTGGAAATAGCCAATCCTAATCTCCCTGTCTTCCTCCAGTCTTGAGAAATTGCACTCTGCCTGTATCTTAAAAATGAGATGCCACCTCAAATCATTTCCATGTGGCATCAGCTCTATGTCTCATCTTCAGGAGTGCAGAGAGCCATGTTGGCACTTGTTTCTGAGATCCTTTTCCACTAGGGGGTATGATAGACTGTGAGTGCATCTCTCAGTGAACGCACGGTGAGATCCTGCAGCGCTGGAGGACGCGCACACGAGGGAGAGGAACAGGCGTGCAAAGGCTGGCACATAATTTATGGAGATTTAAATCCTGCCATTCATAAATATAATTATAACCCACGGCTTGAAAGTGATATGGACCTTGCCATATTGATCACGCTCCAGCTCTGTTTATTCACATCATTCATTTGTTGACAGACAGGGAAAATATAAGAAGAATGCTGTTAGTTGTAAAACAATTAACAAAAGGAAATACTTCTATTTTACACAAAGAATATTCTTTGTTTCTGTGTGTGCTGTGCACCCTCCCACCTTCAGATGGGAAATATAAACCCAAGGGGAGGGGATTTTATTAAATCAGCAATCAACCTTCAAGTCATTTTGGTATAAACACTGTAATTATTTCATCTCTAGTAAACAGAATAAAAGACAACAGCACATAAGGGTGACAATTTGCAATATGCTTAGAATGTCTTTGTTAAAAAACCCTTATTATGACTGAAGGCAACATTATTGTAAGTAAAAAAAAGGCAAAAGTTGTGACAGCCAGCAGGGTGGGTAATTAGTTGATAAAGTTCAAATAATAAATTTAGCAGGTCATTGCAACAGACATTACATTTTGTGTGGGGCGAAGTCACTATTTATTATCCTTGAAGCCAGAACTGCTTACCTTTATTTAAAAAAAAATTGTAAGAAAGTATAAGGAAAAAGTTATAAGTGCAATTACATTGTATAGTCCAGATACCTTCTAAAATTCACAATCTTCACTTACTTGAGTATAAGTTCATTTGTGTCAGAAAAACATTACTACAGATTTACCTGGGGGTGATTGTAGTAGCATGCAGCTCAGGGCAGGGATAGACAAAAAGTCCTGTCTGACATTTTTTACCCCAGTTGCAGCAGATGTCAGATAGGGGTGAGGTTTCAGCCTGGTCAATGGTTTCTGTGTGACTTTTCTCCTGCCCAGCTGGGTGAGGGCTGGCTGGGGTAGGGTACCAGCAGGAGTGATGCCTCTGCTCCCCCAGCACCTCCCTGGTCTGTGGGAATGGTTTGCTTGCAATTCATCAGCATATAACCAAATGTGTGCACTTCAGTGAGCCCCTGTATTTCGAGCAGTTTGAAGACAATTGCCATTAATGTTATCCAGGTTTCAGAGGGTCTGACACAGTCTCATCTACCCAACTCAAATTTCCTATCAGAGTTGCATTTTATACATCTTGAAACCTTTTTTCAGGCTGGTTGACCTCTTGTTAAAAAGTCTTTTAAAAATATTTTGCAGTCATATAATTACTGGTTTTGTTTAAATGTTCTCATCCCACACATAATGAACAGTGAGGAATTCCCTAAAGGGCATCTTTTGTTATTGAAATATTTATTTATTGAGTGCTTTTGCCAGAAGCCCCCATGAGAAAAATCTCATTTTATGAGCTCCTGAAGCAGTCAGTTCCCAAAACATCAAGCAGAAATGCAATTTTGACCAAGTAATCTCAAGGTCTTTTGTTTGCTTGTAAATAAACAGAATGCCAATGTGCAAAAAGTTGTGACAAAAGCTGCTTTGTTTTTTTTGTATTTTGCAAATATTCCTAGTGAAGCCATGCTGATCTGGTGCTCAGGTGATTTCTAACATACAAGAATTCAATTGCTACAGTAGAGGAAAACAATGTCCCACAGAGCATCATATGAGTGGGTGTTTCAAATGATTCTGAGATTTATTCTTTCCTGCAAAAGAATGGTCTTAACTCAGTGACATCCCACTTGCATGAGGAATTATTTTCCTTGCTCTGTTTTTGTTCTTGTTTTCCTTGAGCAGTGAGGAAGGAACTACAGTCCTTGTGGCAGCACTGATGTGGGCATGACTCAGATCTTCCTGTGTTCCTGGGTTATCCAGGTGGAGTCAGTAGAGAATAGTGGGGTGGTTGCTGACAGGCTTCACTCCTTGGAAATCCTTGTCTCTCACTGCCTGGGCTGGGTCATTGAAATGATCCAGTTTTAATCTGTGATTTTACTGATGCCAGGAAGTGCAAGGCTGCTGGGAGTGGGGCAGGGCAGCACAAGTGGGAGGAAGTGGGGAGTGGCTGAGAGGGAAAAGTAAAACATCCCAGTAAGGGAAAGAGGGAAGGAAGATTTTTGTGTTTGCTGATAGACCTGACGTATAACTACATTATGCTTTAATTTTTGTGTTGGTTCTAGGTTCTCAGCTGTAATGGACCATGCAGTGAAGATTTGGGGGGAATATCTGAAATTGTTTTTTCTTTCCCTCCTATCTTGGTGATGCAAGAGCTGCATATTGGGGTGATGCTGTTTTTATTTAAAGCAGACTGCTACTGGCACTGTAAATATCTGAGCACCTGAGAGGAATCAGCATTTCTCTTAGGCTGGCAGAACAGAAAGAAGGACAGTGCAAGATTACTTAGAGTCAGTGTTTGATATCCTAAAACAGGTGCATTTTATGGTTGATTATCTCAGGGTTAATGACAGAACAGTCTGGATTTTTGTACAGCAGTTATCTCAAATAAAAAGTACTTTGCAATTGTTGAGTATTTTAATCTATAATATTAATATGATGTTGACAAATGTTTTATACTTGCCTGGCATTATTAAAAGTGTTTCTTGACCATTAGTGACCAGGCTTTTAGAGTGTCCTTTAACAATAAAGTCTGTTTTCTTTTTCTCCCCTCCCCCCAAGAGTACTTCAGGAAAAATGATGGATTAATGGCACTCGCTGTTAACTCCAGAATAAAATGTGTGCAGTGCATGCTTTGCTAGTAAAAGATGAAATGATATTTCGTATTCTTATTCTTCCTCTGATTCCCTTTGTAACCTCAAAGCAAAGTCTTACATTTAAGAAAGAGTTTTTACTACGTGAAATGGAAAAAGTTTAAAGTATTTCTGTCTAGCATATATGTGATCCAATTAAGCACACTTCATTAAGTGCTCTCCATTCTATGATTGTAGAAGGTGAACATGTCACTAAAAGAATAACTTAATACTTTATTTCAACCCCTGCAACAAAATATTTTTCAATTTATTTCTTTTATGCAAAAATTTTTTGGATTTCATTCTCTCCTAAGGCACTGCCATAGGAAGTCAAAAGCTATTACATGTACAGTTCCAGCCCATGCCCTTCACCTTTTAAGCAGGGTTGCTCTTCACAGTATAAATATAATTCTTTTCTTTGATAATGTGACTTTTAAAAACCTTAGGAGCTTGCATAATACATATTATGTAAGTAAATTTTATAAAATAGTGCCAATTTTTGGGTTTTTTTCAGACCCTATGTTCTTCTCTTCTGTAAATGCTTGCATTAAAATTGGTATAGTCTCTTGTTCCCCAGAAATTTTTCTTCAATAATACATTCACTATATTTTTATGTGTATTTTTGTTATGTGTTTTGTAGCTAAGTATTTAAGTATAGTTTTAAGGACATGAACCTTAAATTTCTTATTTCCTTTCATCAGATGTACATGTGAGATGTTTATTGGGATGAATGGATGGAGAATAATGCAACATTACAAATATAGATTTATTTTTCCTTAAAATTACACAGTGATATTTTTTGGTGAAGCCCTGAGTACATTGCCATTCTACATCTGGCTAATCAGTTCCTTCCTCTGTAAACATCTTATAGATTTTAGTTCCATAAAGGATCATCAGGCTACATGCAGAAAGGTCTTCACAGAGTCAAATCGTTTCCTCTCAAAAGTTGCTATCCCCTCTGTTGTTAAATGATAAATACTTTGTGGTATTTTTCTGGTCAAAACCAGCTATTGGATCAGATATGTCCAGAATCCCTTCTCCACACATATTCTTGCAGAATATGATTAAGATAAATATTCAGAGTTTTTATATTGCCCCTCTGACTTGCAGTTGTGACAACAGGAACTGAAGTTGTGTTGATGTTGGGAATATAAATGTGAAAGTACATGTAATCTTCTTTGGATGCTGAATTCCAGTGATGAGCTATGCTGTACTTCACTGAATAGCAATTTCAGTGCCTCCATTTTTCCATCTTCATAATAAGAATAGTATTTACAGAAGTGTTCTGAAGTTTAGTTAATGTCATTGAAATTCTTTCAGACGGGCACAAAATACACACAGGAAACCACAAGAGGTATAAAAATGTATGCAAATGTAGCTAATGAAGCAAAAGGAAGAGGGCTAAATGGTGTCTTAATAGGTTCTCTTTAAAAACCTATTTTGATAAGGGATATTATGCCATGTCTCTTGATTATGAATCTTACATTTTTTTAATAATCTCTTTCAGCGTGCTGGGACCAGCTGTGACCTTCCGAGTGCGCTCAAACCTCCAAAATATTTCAACTGCAGATGTTGCCAAAGAAGCCGGTAAGTCCCTGTCCTCCCTTCCCAGACTGTGACCTCCCGCATGTCTCTTTAGCAGTCAGTACCACTGCAAACAGCACAGACACGTCTTGTTCTCCCAGAAGACTGACGTTTAAAGGGGGAGAGAGTCGAGAGGTGAGTGGCACATGAAAAATTGAAGTTTAATATCTTTAAGTCCATTAAAACTGTTTGTGACTTCCTTGTTTTTCAAGAAAACTAAATAGAGGCTTGTCATCAAGTTCCAGTGTGTTGAAAAACACTTCAGTGTTGTCAAAAGCTCATAAAAACACATTAGTCATTTGTAAAAGATGATCACTTTTTTGATACTTTTTTTCAGAGAACAAAAATGTTATTACACCTTAGCCTTAATTTCTGGAACAAAAAATGATAAGATATGCCTTTTTTGTTGTGCTGTTTCAACTATTTCAATGACAAGTTAATCTTGGAAGTAAAGATTGCATTTCTAGAATTAACCTGCTTCTGAGTAAGTACCACTGTTCTAAGGACTCCTGTTGGCTCCTTTTCAGCTTGGCTGTTTACTGTATTATGGAGTTGTTGACTGAAAAAACCAATTTTTGCAAGGTATCTGAATTTATGACTGATTTGTTTCCAAATTACTCAATTGATAGACTTTAAAAATCAGAAGTAAATAAGTTGCAATATTGCTTGAAAACAGAAACAAGTAAAGTTCTTGTAAATAAACACTGTGAGTTCCAATCTGTTTATTAACTTCTACTTTTGCATCACCATGGATGAATGTAGTTACAGAAAAAACTGGGGTAGCTCCTAGGCCAGAATTTTCCTTTGCAGAACCCTTTGCATTGGAGAAGGGTTTTGTTAACTTGTGATTAAAGAGTAGCAGGGTCAAAAAACTGTTGTTGTATAGTGTCAGAACTACCAATTTACAATAAGCGCTGAATTATGTGACTCATGAATGGGTTTGATTTTTTTTTTTCCTGGGAAAAATTAATATGGTTTTTTCATAACAATGATCTTCCCTGTCTTGTAAACTTCTTGAATCTCTCTGAAAGGACCAACAAATACGATGCTGTTGGTAGAGCCTGCTGGATTGCCAGAGGCTTTTTGCAAGGTCTTCCCAGAAGTTTCTAAGGAAATGAATTGTTTCTTAGAATGTGGAATATGGAACAGAAAAATGGTGAATCACTAATTGGTTTGGAGGCAAGAAACGGAGATTAGGAAAAAAGTATTAGTTTTCTAAAAGGCTAAGATAGTGAAAAAAAAAGGTGGAAGGATCTCTGCTCAGAGTGTAACATTCAATATAGTTATAAGTGAATTAGAAAAGAGTGAGCAGCATGGTGAGAAATCCTGCTAATACTGAATTATTCACAGTAATAAAGGTGAAAGTTGATCTTAGAAATGTAGAATAAAGCTGAATGAATGGACTCAAAATGGCAGATGAATTTCATTGTAAATTACTGTAAAAATTTCATATGGAGAAAAAGTAGCTTTGCATACAAGGTCTACATAGTAATGTAGTTGGTGTAGTAATGGGTAATTTGATGAAAATGACAGTTCAGTCTCCATTATCAGTTGAATGAGGAAAAGTTTTTTTAGGATTATTTGAAATGGAATAGAAAACAGAATAATATCATTTGTTCTTTCGTAAATATGTCCTTCGCTTTTATTTAAATACCACATATAGTACTGCTTCTCATACCTCAGATGGATTTGAAATTCTAGTTGAAATGGAAAGATTCAGGTAAAGGCAGAAGGCATGACTGTAAGTATGGAATGTCTTCCATATAACCAGTGGTGCAGTAAGAAAGGAAACTTTATTTTGAAAAAAAGAAAAAGAGTATGGTATAAGAAAGGTCTGTCAGCTCTAGAGTTGCACAGTGAATATGGACAGGATGGTATAATTGCTTTTGCAGTGCAAGAACAGATGAAACTGGCAGAAAGCAGGTTTAAAATAAATCAGAATGCAGTTTATAGTTTTTCCAGTTGAGGATAATGAGGCTTACATGTATTCAAAAATTTACGAGTAAGGAAATTAACAGAATTGACATCCACTGAAATTCAGCAAGGCTGTGGAAACACTATCAAGTCCAGGAGGTTCCTGATGTGCCTTGGCCTGTTCCTAACAAGCTACTCTGAAAAGTAAAGAATGCTGTGACTTGTTTATTTCAGCAAAACTCAAGATACAACATTCTGGTTTTGCTTACCACTGGAATCAAAGTAGTTGTTTTCAACTTCCTTAACTTAAATGCTACTGAAAATGTGAGGAGGTTCTGTGGACAAAATAATGCCACCCCAGGGAAAGGGCAACAAAGTGGTGAAGGATCTGGAACATAAACCCTGTGAGGAGTGGATGAGAGAGCTGGAGGTGTTAACCTGGAGAAAAGGAGGCTCAGGGGAGACCTCATCACTCCCTACAACTGCCTGAAAGGAGGCTGTACCCAGGTGAGGCTCAGTCTCTTCTCCCAGGCAACCAACAGGACAAGGGGAAATGGCCTCAAGCTGTCCCAAAGGAGATGCAGGTTGGATGTTAGGAACAATGTCGCTAAAAGGGTGGTTAAGCACTGGAACAGGCTGTGCAGGGAAATTATGGAGTCACCATTCCTGGAAGTGTTCAAAGCCAAACAGACATGGCCCTTTGGGATATGGTTCAGTGGGCATGTTGGTATTTGGTTAACGTTGGACTTAATGGTCTGGAGGTCTTCTCCAACCATAATGTTCTATGATTCTAAGAATTTCTGCAGATTCACCAATTTAAATTAATATTTTATCTACTCTTTATTACATTAATGTCCCAAGCATTTTTTGACTTCTGTTTGCTTAGTAAATTAAAACTTACAGGATTTGATGACTGCAGAAAGAGGTTTACAGGAGTTTTGCGTAAGTTCCTCTTGGTATTTCAGTGTGGCCATACTATTGTCATAACTAAACCTTGTGTTTGTCTTTTACATAAAAAAATATAAAAAGAACTCACAATTTTATCCATCCCTCAAATATTTTAAATTTAAAAAGTATCTTATTTTTCCTTTCTAACTCATGAAGTTGCAGTGCTTGTCAATGTACTCGCTAATCGGTTCATTTATTTTAAGCAGACATCTTACTTCCAGATCTCTAGACCAAAAATAAATTCTCTTAAAAAATCAACAGCAGTATGTACTTACATAAGAAGTTTTTTCAGGCTCTAGTTGTAATTATAAATTTTTAAAGTCAACAGTGTCTTGAAGAAAAGCATTCCAAGTACTTAATTTACCAAGGGAAGCCAAAGGAGAATAAATCAATGTATACTTCCAAGGCAGGCACAGGTAAATGCATAGTTCCATGCTGTACTGCTATAAGGGAACTTGACATCCCTCCAGGAGCTTGGAAAGCAGATCTTGTTTACAGAAAGTGAACAGACCAAATGGACAGAAGAATTTCACAGTCTGTCACATCCTTAGAAATGAAAAGAATTTGGAAATTGAGGTAATCAGGTGCCATAATAAATATAGGAATGTAAATTATTCAGATTTCCAAAAAGGAATCTATTTGTGCAGGTGTTATGTACATGCAAGTCTCACTGATAGCCACAAGAACAGTTTCTGCGCAGCAGTTTGGTCTCATTATTCATGTAGCATATATTTTTGTAACCAAAATGGATACACTTCATATTTTCCTTGCACTATTTAAGGCCTAAATACAGGGAACTATATTTAAAGTTTTCCATCCTCTTCTGTGGATTTTGAAAAATGTGCAGGTTAGAGAAGACACGGGACTATTTAGCAACTTTGCAGGGAGGTGAAGGACTTAAAATATCCACTAAAAACCAGAGATATGGAAGTATGATAATAAAAATGGTTGTCTCTGTTGTCTTGGAGTTTGAGATTTATTCTTCTTGGTGCACGCATGACATATGTCTTGAGGCAAAATAAACTCTCTAAAATCCTTCAGAGACATTCTTGCTGATAAAACTTTTTCTTCCCAGCAATTCACGGTTCCAATTCTATGTACATGTTTTGACTACTTTTGGTTGGGTTTTTTTTCAGTTTCTAGGGCTATATAATAATATGGAGAAGTTGACAACAGAGTAATTTAAAATTGTGAATAGCTTGTTTTCTCACATTAACAATAACTTTATTTGTTCTAAAGCAGGACACCCAACATTTTGCCAGCTTCACACTCCTTGACATTCAAATGATAGAATACATCTTTCATCAAGTAGCTGTCTTCTGGCCTATTTCTGTTTAATAATTCAGGTTCAGTGGTGCAATGTAATTTAATCTCAATGATTTGAAGAAATAAAATTTCTCAGGACATAAGTTACCTGCTCTAGGAGTAATTACAGTTGGCATGACATCATTTAGACAAACAAATGTGTATTTCTTTTCTCTTCAGTTTAAAGGTCAGGAGAAACCTAGCAGAGAACAATTATCAGTAAGATAACTGTATAGAAAAAATTGTAATATTTTTGATGTAGAAATGAGGAATTAAATTACTTTATATGTAGTCCAGAATCCTACCATTTAGGCAAAGACAGTGATAATTAGAGAAGTGGAAACTTCTGAAGTTTGCAAGCACAGAATTTTGGCATTAGGTGCCTGTAATGGTCATATATATTCTCAGCACATGAAAAAGAGATGTAGGAGAGTTTTGGGCACAGATGCTCAGCACTGCTGAAATGCCTTTTAGTGTTAGAGTCATGCTCACATTTCTTTTTGTATTGTATTGAAGTGCAACATTTTAGGTGTTCAGGTGAAGACTGGAAAGCAAAGGGCTGTGGGCATAGTGTAGGCATGGTAGTGATGGGGACAGGCAGAATTAAAGGCTGTGCATAACCACATATTAGGAAATGTACAGGTCTTGTGTGCATGTTCTTGTGCCTAAGATATCTTGTGATATGCACCAACATGGAAGGTCAGAAATTTAGATTTATTTAATGTATATATAGGAACAGAAAAGTTTTCAATTTTAATTTCCATAACTTTTAACTAAACCATTGGTTTGGATGGTTTTGTGGTTAGCTTTATTTTTTTTCTTTGGGGTGGAGCCTTTTTTACTTTTGTGTTGCCCTGTTGGTGAAATTCACATTTTCACACTGTGTATGGTCTGAATAGGACTATTAACCTGACTTAGAGAATGGGTTGTTGAATCATATGAACTTCTTGTCTAAAAATCATTTCTCTGTGAGGGATTTATTTCTGAAAATAAAACATCACAAAATTAATTCTGCTGAAACACAAAAATGCAAAACATAATGTATTATTATTCAAATTTTACTGTATTATGCAACAGAGCAAGCTGATTTGAATAAAAACACTGCCTCAGAGTTATTGGAATATATTAAAAACATATAGAATTTCTCAGCACTTTTAAATGACTGCAAATGATTAAATCTGCAATCTTACAGATTTTGAGATTTAACATCTACAAATTTTGGTCATGTCTCAGCTGAGCTGAAATTTCCATGACAAAAAAATTCACTGTCAAAAAGTTCTGTTGTATATGCGAATATTTTTGTTGAAGTTGGCAGCTTTAAACATACAAAACACCATCCTTAGCTTTTAGCCTTAAACAGTCGTTTTGAGTTAAAGAAATACTTCAAACCCCTTAGAGCTAACTTACCCTGTGCAGTGTTTCCAGCTGCTGGTGTGTGATTGGTTTGGATATGGTCCAAAGTGGTCCAAGATATCATAGTTCTGCTCTTAATTGGGTTGACTAAATGGCCGAGCTCTTTGTGAGTCTGCATCCAGTTGGTAAAGAAGGTATTTATGCCATATTCTGTCTTCAGTGTACTGCTTCTCTTGCTGACATCATGAAATTTTTTGTGCTGGTTTGCTAATAACATCCAACTTGTTTTTCATGGTGTCTGTCAGTGCAGGAGATAAGAATTCTGTGTCATCAAAAGGAGGAAATTTCAATTTCAAAAAGCAAAATCACTATAGCCAGCCTTGGTTTTCTTGTTGATTCTTGGTGTAAGCTTTCCTAGTCTTGTGAGAAGTCTCAGCAAGATTAACTCTTGCTTCAGGCACCAACATGTCCATGCTGGCAGTGTCTTGGTTCATTTTTCTACCCCACAGCTGTGAGCAGTGATGGTTGTTTTGAAAGTATTTGTTGGTCAGTCACTGTCAGATCACAATTCAGCTGTGATGAAGTAAACAGAACACGTTTAAAGTCTTCAGGTGAATTCCTTCTCTCTATCTAGATTTTTGTAGACTGTGTAATAAGATATCTTGGTCTCTGAGATGGTAACAAAGAGTGTGTCTGTGAATAATTTGAAGTTCATCTTTGAAGAGAATTGACAGCTTCTGTGTCAGAAACTTTGAACAGCATAGCCAGGAGGCTGTGAGGTTCATCTGATTTCACTTGCCATGTCCCTGGTTTAAGTAGGATTACAATTCTTTGGTCTATAATGTGAAACATAAAGATTTGACAGGCCTTTTTCTGTTCCTACCTCTCTTAAGTCTTGTGGTGTAAATCCTGATTTCTTCTACTCAAGCCTCCTTAGTTCACATTGTCCTTTTTCACCTCCTGAGCTCTCTGTACTGGATTGATTTCCTTTCACCTACTGGATCATCAAATCTGTCTGAATTATTTTCCTCAAATCCATCCATTGCTGAATAAAGGATGTCATTATGGTTTTGAAGATTATTCAGAAACTGAACTGTCTTCTGCAGTACCAAATGTCTGATGCAATGATTAATGAGTTTTCAAGATGGCATTTCTTTCCACCTTGTTCTTCTGTTGAAAAATAGAACAAGTGAGAAGCGCCGCCGTTCAGAAAATGTGTCTCAATCCTGAAGAATAACAAGTACCTTTGGTTATGACTCTTCTCCATGGACTTCCTTCTAATTATGGTATTCATTTCTGTGATAAGTAGGGGTAGAATTCACTTGAACATACACCCTTCTCCTCTAAGAATAACTGTGAGGTATCTAATTTTAGAGTGAAATATTTCTTGTCTTTAAAATCACTTTCTATTTTAATAGAAAATTGCAGAACTTCCTCCTGTTCAACTTATGAAGTCATGTCATCTATTCCAGCATAAACCCTTAAATCCAGCTGCTTATTGGGAATTGTAAAGCTACTTAATTTTGTAGAACTTGCGGAAGGAAAACAAAAAGAGATAATTAGCATTATGTAGTTAATAGTCTTTAATTTAAAGCAATGATAGTTTATGCCGTTGCATTCTCATGCCTCTTATTTAGACCCATTAATAGAAAATTGTCAATTAAAGTAAAATAAGGAGAAACACACCATTGGTGTAGAGTAGATATTAGAATATTGTGGAATACAATAATTAATAGCTGAACAATAGTGTACCAAACGTTCAATGGAAATACCAGAATGGAAGCTTAGATTGAAAGTCATGTATTTTGTTAGGTGTTTTTTTGTGAAAACTATAAGCAGGCCTATGGAGACTGGTAAAATAAGTCTTCCATTTAAGTAATTTATGTTGTAGTTTAGAGGTTAATAGAGATTTTTAAGCTGAATTTTTTTAAGAGCCCTCTGGTAATATATCTAAATGCATTTTAATAGTGGAAATAGAATTCATCTAAATCTGTTGCAGCTGTTGAAATGTTAGGCATTTATTCAAAAATAGTTGCCTAGATTGCATCTACATTCAAAGAGAAATGATAGATTATATGAAGTGATATTTATCATAGGTGGGTAAAAGTTTGTGAGAGAAATCATCACTAATGTCCACAGAATCACTGAGACATTGTTGATGATAGAGCTGCCATACATTGATCGTGCATGTAAATCTTGGGAAATTGGTGGAAGCCAGGATGGTAGAATTTAGTAAAATGGAAAGCTTCTTCCTGTAATTGCTGCTTGGTAACAAACTCAAAAATATTTTTTTTTTCTATTGATAGATCTCTTAGTCTTCTGGTGCAAATCCTGATTTCTTCTGCATAAGTCTTCTTTATTCACATTGTCCTTTGCTAAAGTATTTTAAAGCTCTTTAAGGATTCAAAATTAATTTAAGAGCAAGTAAAAATACAAGCATTTAAATTTTGATAAATATTCCCATGTGTGATACTATTAAATAACTGAATTCTTGCAGCTGGCTTCTTCACACCTACAGATCTCATAATCCAGGATGAAAGCACCCTAGAGTTGTAGTGCAAAGTGGGTTTTTTTCAAGCCAAAGAAATCTCCCAATATATTTTTGACTATGGTCAAAAATATATTGGGAGATTTCCATTTAGACTTGCTGCAGATTTCCGTGCACAGATGTTTGAAACTGACATGTACATTTTAGGTGTAGGAAAGTTTTCAGTTGGTGCAAATCAGCAAATAGCTGCTCTAAAATCCATGGCACAGAGGATGTGTGACTGAAACAAAATACTTTTGTTTTTTTGTATAGCAGCAGTACTGGGGGTCCCACTGTGTCCATAGCATCAAAAAGTCCCCACACTAAAATATTTGAGAGCTAATTTTATTTCTGACTTAAAGCAAGCAGAAATCCCCAGACCCCAAGACGATTGCTTAATGTTGTATTTCACCATATTATTTAGCCAATTTGCTTCTCTTTCACATTTTCATGATAAACATCATATTTTCCAGGAAAATTGAAATATATATGCATTATGACATATACAGCAATAATTCCAGACATCTCTAAATGTTATAGTCCTTTAATAAAGTTTTATGCATTTTTGTGCTGTACACAGAAGATGCTATTTCCATTTATAGCAAATCCCAAGCATATTAAAACAAATTATTTAGTAATGCAACAGAAGAAAACTGGTAATGCAAGATCATGCATTGATCTTTGAATGCATTGAAAGGCAGCTTTTATATAAAACATAGTTGGGCTGTGTACTTTTTTTATGATTATGTAACTTTCTAGGTAAGCATAAAGAAGGGAACTGTAGAAATTCTGATTTAGGTCAGATAGCATTGTAACCTCATCTTTACCCTGAAAAGAACAGTCAGTACCTTTTTTTCTCCCCATTGGACAGATTGATTATAACTTCTCAAAATGTGGAACAACAAGATTAACCTAACGATTTTAAACTGTGCATGCAAATAAACACTAGGCACCATGTGGAACAGGGATAATGTGGAACAGATAGTGTTCTATTTCAGTTGGTACAAACAGGAAAATAGACTTTATCTGATGTAACTAAATATCCTATTTTTAATATATGAAATTGGATGATTAGAAGTCTTGTGATTTTAGCTGATAGCTTTCATATGAGCCAAAGAATAAAAATTGTGAGTGAGAGCATTGCTACTTCAGGAGTCTATGAAAAATAGTTGTTATTTAAAGCACAAGAGAAAAAACAGAAAATCAATATACTCATCTGAGGATCAGGCTGTTTTCCCTTTTACCTGGAGAAAAGTAACAACATGAAAAGGCCCTTCTCCAGAAGTGTGGTGTTTTGGTAAGAGTGTAAGGGCAGCTGCCCTGAACTTGGGAGCAATTTGTTCTCTTGCTAAAACATGATTTACAGGTTGACATCTTGGGAAGGAGGCACAAATGTGACCCTGGATGAAGGGGCAGGTTGGGGTTTCTGGCTGAAAAAGGCTTAGTTGGAAGGTCCAGGGGATTCACATATCATCTGTCTTGAAAATAGGCACTTGCATGACCTTCTGCTGCTGATAGCTCATGGAGGGATGTATCTGAGAGGGGAAGTAATGAGCTCTTGATAGTGTGACTAGGAATTATTTGAGAGCTTGGGGAGAGTTTTTGAAGATAAGATAAGTTTTTTGGCAGTGCTCACAAGGGCACACTTGTCAGCAGTGTTCAGACCTGTGCGTTAACATTGCCTTCATTTTGAGCAGTCTTTTTTCCTACAGACTGGAGGCTCCTTCAGCAGCTGCTGCTCCTGCCTGATACTATGCACAATTCTTGGGAATGTTTGGGCTACAAGGCAAGGGACTTGATTTGCATGAATTGTTTGTTTTCTGGACTATCCATGGCTAAAGAAGCATTTTTTTTTTCCTCCTTGAGTTTTCCTGAGCTCCACATATCCATTCTGACATGCAAGATAAGATTGAGTCAAATTTATCACATTTGATCTTGTTCTTATCTGGGGATGATGTTTCCCATTTGGCAAAAGTAGTTTTCAGGGTTTAGAGATAATTGACCATTGAATAATCTGAAAATACTTAAATCTTTCTAGAATTACGTAGTCCTCTGGAAAATGTTAAATCCCTTTGTTATGTTTAAAAGATATTTTCCATAAATTTGAACTTTTCAGGTTAAGAAAAACTGTATGAATTTATGTTGGCTGAATTCAGAAGACATCTCTAGATTTAATCTAGCCATAGATTTTTCAAGTAGTACCTGTAAATCCTCTTTTCTCAGTTTTCTAAATTGTAAATCTGAAATATGAACAGGAAAAGGCTTTTTATGAAAAAAATAAGCTATAATGTATAAGTTAATTCAGAGGATAGGCAGTACAATCACCATAGGATAATTATGATCATTTTTCTCTGTGCTACTTCTGCTGCTTTTAAAAACATTTTTTCCTGGTTGCATCAGTGTAACAAAATCAGGATGACAGCAGTCATAAAATGGTTTTGGTTGAAAGATCCATCTAGTAGGTTATTTAGACTGTCCCCCAGAATTATGATGGGATTGGCTGGCAGCAGATCATATAGCAAATATTTGATAGTCTGTTGAAAAAAAAAAGACCAAAAAAAAGATAGATGAGGAAAAAATGTATATGCCAAAATCCAGAGGGTGCCTCTTGGCAAAGTTTTATAGACATTTTAGATCAGTAACAAGAAAAGGTAGGTAGCTACACCCCATTACTCCTTCCTAAACAGCCAGGTAATTACTTTTGGCATTTTGACAAGTGTTTGCTGGAGTGAAGGTCAAAGCTGTCAGCAGAGAAGATCTATGCTAATCTGCTCAGCTGGAGAAGTCTCAGGTAGCTAATGTTTTGTAATTAGAAGTTGTGGAAACCAGTTTTCACTGTAGTTTTGCACTGAGCATAAGTGAACTAATAAAACAGAGTAATTTCATTTATCAGAGTTCACAAAAATTAGCTAAATGGGTGCTTAGGAGTAAAGATCCAATAGGAAAATGGAGAAATCTGTGGTTCAGAGTAAATTTATATTTGTATGCATTTATATGTGATATTCTATATATATGTGTGTGTGGTATTATTATATAGATATGTGTGTATACAGGTATATTTATCAGAGATGTTTATAACACGTGTATTTGGCTATATATGTACACAGAGATAAATAATGGTAATATTTTTAATTTACATTGAAAAATATTAATAAAAAGGAAGGAAAGGGAAAGGATGCACTTATTCTACTTTAAAAAGATACTGGAAATAAAAAAAAATTGCAGGAAATTTCAATTACATGAATGCAAAACTTCAATTCAATGCATGCAACATATTCCCATTTTCTTGTGGGCATTTTCACTTCATCCAGCGCTACTCTGTAAGTGGATTTGTTTAACTGAGAGGGGTTTTAAACTGCTAAAGTTCTTTTACAAGGTATGAGAAAATATGAAAGAAAAAAACCCAAACAAATAATTGTATTGATACAATTATGAAAACAATGGAGATTTTTATAATATGTGTCATTTTATAATGCTGATTGTCTTTTCCTGGTATTATATTTATGTCTTTATCAGACTAAACTAAAAAGTATTGTTCTCACTTATCATGGTGTTCTTTGTGCTACTGAAAGTGTCTGTATTGTGTGTATATATATATGTATATATATATATATATACACATATATAAGACAGAAACAAGGAAGGTTTCAGTGGAGTTCAAGGTGTTCAGCTGGGCTCCTGAAGTCCAGACAGCCCCTCAAGTCTGCAGTGATTTCACACACAATTAAGTGTTTATTCCCTCTGATTTTGCTTCATGAACTAAAATACCCAATATAGGTATTTGGTGACCATGAAATTCTCACTGTACATGGAGAAAGAATGCAGACCACCAAAAAGTAATGGTTTGGGACTGATTAGTGTGTACTGTGGAAATGAAAGTAAGGATTTGATGGCCAAATCTTAGACCTAAACCCAATGAGAGAAAGTTGCAATATTTCAGTGGTTGCAGTCAGAGCTGGACTAGAACTTCATTGGTAGCAGTCAAAGCATACTGGTGTTTTGCTGAGTAGTTTTTAACCTTGATCAGCTCTGCCACACAAACTATTGAACTGTTACCAATCAGGAGCCATGGGGCTGCAGCACTGAGGAAAATATTCCTCTGACCATTTTTGCTTTACATATAATCCAGAGCAAAAATAGATAAAGCTTTAAACCTAGGTCTGAAGAATGGTAGGTTAATCTGAAACAAAGACTTTAACTGAGAAAAAGTTAATTTTTTTCTTCTGGATTTCATGATTGAGGTTTTATAGGAAATGGTTAAGCCTTTTTTAAATGTTATATCATTTCAGGGAACCCACAATACAACTCATTTTGGAAAGAGATCAGAAAATGCTTCCTTTTTTTCCTCCCCATCCTTCCTTCTCAGAATGGAATTTGTGCATTATATTATTCATTCTGATCTTTCTTTCCTTGGCATTCTTCCTCTTTATGGGTATCCCCATGTATTCATTCTCTTCATTCATTTAACAACTTGAGGGTATATCCTGCACCCATGTGCAGCAATTTAGCTGTGAATCTCACATAAATATTAATGGCAAATGTGCAGCTAAAACCAACCACACTGGGTCTGGTTACTACCCTTGGCTGTAAAATGGGTTTGCACAGGAAATCATTTCCACTTGAGGACTGGGAAGTCAGAGAGGTTATGATGTTATTTTATATTAAATTAAGAGTATTTTAACTTTTTTTAATGTGTTTCAGATTGAGAAATCCACCTGATATAGAACCTGTTATTTTATGTTGCAACTTAATGTTTTTGAAGATAAGTCACAGCTTAGGCAAGAAAATTGTTTTCACTTGGCAGCTCCAAATACTCTGCTTTCTTTAAGATTTAGTAAAATATGTTAATAACTATTATTTGTTGGTACATTAATATCTTTTTAACTTTATGATGAAGAATCAGATGCCCCTCTCAGGTTTTCTGGTGTAAACATGTATGGATCCAAACCTTTGCAATAGTTTTGTCAGTCCTCCTGCAATTCTGCTTTTTTGTCTGGTTCCTTTTCCTCTCATTCTATCCAAGGCTCTTTTTCCTGCTGGAAGCAATGCTCTCATAGAATAACTAAATATCTGAAATCAGTACTGGGGACAAAAAAGAGCTGGAAGCTGGGAAATGTGATAAGGCTAGAAAAACAGGTTTGGGTAGATGTTTGCCTAAGTGACAGTATGGACAAGGAAGCTGATTCTCTTCTTTGATTATTAAAGTGGTGATGAGGCAGTGCTTGGATGTTTATTACATATTTTTCTATATATTGCTTCTGCTTCTGTGATACTCTTTGCCAGTCTGAATAAGTGCATCCATCTTTCACTTAATATTGGTTTCTTGCTCTGTTAGATGTAGGTAAGGAGCATCAGAGAGTTTAAGAGTTCTAATTTGGTTAAACTGTTAAACTGATATCCATTATTAACTGATATCTGTTATGCAGCTAACAACCAAAAATGTTACAGTTGGCAGATACTTATGTGTAGAGGCGTATGTACCAAAATGAATTATAACTTGCCCTTAAGAGTTTTAAACAAACTTAGTGGAATATTGCCATACAGTTAAATAAATCTTTGCTATAGACAGAAGGCAGTTAGCATCTAAGAATCCTCATTCCAAAATGCCTTTACATCTCAGATTTCTTCACTGAGAAAAAGCGGAAATGGGAGCTGTCATGACAGAATGGTCAGTAACACAGCAGAGAGTCACAGCAGGTTTTCACTACCCCATGGACACCTTCAAGTTCTGACACCCTTGGGAATAGGCTTCAATGTGGCTTTCAGTGTGCATCTGGTAATGCACCGTGTATCACTGGTGCCACTGATGAGCATCCTTCATGCTCCTAGTGCCTGTTCTGGATAAAAACTTGCAAGTCACACTTGTTTATTAAACCACCATTATTGGTTTAATGAACAGTGGTATCATAAGAGGTAAAACTGAGTTTGGGGTAGATCCCTGCAGGAATATGAAATCTGTTGTTGGTCAAGCCCTACCCTCTCTAGGCACTTATGTGGGAGAGACATGCTGAAGTTAGATAGCACATTTATACCCTTTATATTTAAAGATACTCTGCATTCTTGTGACACCTTTATCACATTAAAGAGAGAATTCCTAGAAGTCAGTGTACATATTTTTTGAAAAAGGTGAAACCAGTTGCATTTGATTTCCATACTCTTCCTTCTGAGCACTGCTGGAGATATGATACATGGCTAAAGGAACCAGATACAGCCATTCATATAGAAACCAACTCCAGGGCAAAATCACTTTTACAGATTTTCAATGGACTCTGTCTTTCTCTGTGTTGAGACACAGAATTCTTTCTTGAAATCGTTTTTCATGTCTGAAAATTCAGTTATAGCAGTGATTTCCACTCTTCACCATTCTGTTCAGAACTGTTGTACCTGATGGAAATGCACTTGAGTGCATCTTCTGTTTGTGAAGATCTTTAGGAGTTCTTGAATGTGTTCCAAAATGTGCAGATGGGTTCTGCCCTTGTGCCAAGGGAGGTGGAAGCCACAAGTCTCCAGCAGCGTGCCAGGGAGACCAAGATATCACAGTGACTTTGTCAGAATCACTTTTGGAGGCTGGCATTTATCATGATAAATCAAAATGTTTATGATTTGTGGTGAAATAATTATTTTTAATTCTGAGAGATGTTCAGATTAATGAAATACAGCTATACAGAACCTCTAACACTACGTGGGGTAGGACACAGAGGAAGGTCGCACCCCCTTAAAATATCTTCCATCTTTTATTTCCAAGAGTCTTTAAACTTTCCAAATGCTATATATCTGTGGAGCTGACATTTATCTTTTCTCCAGAAGATTTCTGGGAAGATTGTTAGAACAAAAATTCCCTTCAGTGTTTTAGATTTCTGATGAATCCTGACTGATGATTACCACATTTAGACATGACACTTATTTTGATTGTTAGCTAAATTCTTCTGACAGGATTTTTGTATATAGAAATGAGAGAGTTCCTTTAAATTTATATGTTATAAACCTTTAGAAATTTTCATAAGTATGCTTGGCTAGTTCATCTTTTATCCTAACCCTGGCGTATTTCTTTTGAAAACACTGCATATAAAAACATGACATTCTAATTTCCTTTTTCATTAATATTATTATTTTAGTTTATGAACATTCTTTGCTGCTTTCCAAAATCTGCTCCATTTTTAATTTTTTAGGGCATAATTTCACACATTTTAATAGAAGATATTTCTTTTTATCTGTAATTAAATCCATAAGTTGTTATTCTCAGAAGGTTATTATGGATTGTGACTTGACTGTTACAAAAAATGACTTAAAGAGGCTCCTAATATCAATTTAGTATAAGGATTTAATTTATTATTCATTAATTTTGTATTCATTGTAATAGCAGTAATCATTATGAACTCATTGGGTAGGTATGAGAATGTCAGACACACTATATTTCCATAGAAATTTAGTTCATTAGTCATCTTTAGCAAAACATAAAATACCATTCATGCATTATTGCTGTCACTTGTTTCTCTTTATAATTATATGCCAGTTATTTTACATAAATATCTTCACATGTGTAAGTGGTACTGGAATTTAAAAGTTTCAATACATGCATAAACTCGCTTCTCTGTGCTTATGGCAACATAAATTTTGGTGGTTTAAATCAAGATAGCTTCACTCAACTTATGACAGTATACAGGCTAATTTCACATTTTATTTTAAAGAAAACACTTTCAAATATTGTCAGTTTACATTGGCAGAATGTGTTGATTTTTTCAGTCATACACTTCCACTTTTTTAAAAAAGCTTTCAGTTTAGCAATGCAGAATTCTAATTTTTATTTCAAACTAATTCATAGGTTCATCAGAACATTTGTAATTTCCTATTTTAAAATGGGAATTAATGTCTTCTCTTCATTGCCATTGTATATTTTGAAGTGTTCAGAATAGAATTGTAATTTTTTTTCCATAAATACCTCAGGTGGATCATTTGTAACTGTCCCATATTTCTGAGACTGCATCCTTTCACTGGTAAATGATCCTGCTCATGCTAAAAATGAGTTGACTGAATGCCTTGGAACAAACCAAGTGTGTTTAGCACCGTGCTAACTAATTACAGTGGCTACCTTGCAGCTCAGTGCTGAATTGGACTTGACCTTCTGAGCACGGACCCAATCAGTCATGGTCAGCATTGTGTCAGCTAACTCAATTCTTTGTAATCAAATTTAAATGTAAGAGTGGATTTCTCTCCTCTAACTCAGGTGTCTTTCGTTTGAGCTGCTTTAAGTATAAGCCAGTCAACCTTGGCTCCTGTTACAATCAGTGCAGTGTAATAAGTGCTTCCAGAGGCTAATACATTTCATCCCATGAGAGGTGTCTGTCTCATCTGGAACTCCTCTGTCTCATCTATCTCATACATGTCTATCACACTTATGATTGGTGTCTAAGACAGGTCAAGTGTATACCATCCCCCTGAGGTCCTGTTGTTCTCCATTAACTACAACAGGAGTCTTGCTTAGATTTTGGACTAAACAACATCTCCCAGTGAAAGCAAATCCCCCAGATCTCTTTCAAGCCACCCTTAGAGCACATTTCTGAATTAATATAGCCATAAAAATCTTTTGCTAAGGGAAGACCAGCAAGGTATTTTTTGGAGCAAGGAATTTTGGCCTTCTGTTGTGCAAAGAGGATGGGTTGTACCTCACTAAACCCAGCATGGTCTGGTAGCATTCTGGGCACTGAGCAATACTTTGGTTGCCAGAATCTCTTTCAGAAAAGTGGTGTTTTCTCATGGCCCTCAGTCACCTTTGGCCACCCCATACTGATATCTTAGGTGCTTGGGTCATCTCAAAGGGAATGTGCTGCTGTGTTTAGTCAACAGAATAAATAAGTGAGGGAAAAGGGCAAAGGGTAATATTTTGTTGCCAGTGGCTTTTAAAAGTAATTTTCAAATGGTTTATTCTACTTCAGCGCACATCTAGCATCAGCTAAAAGCAAACTCCATTCACTTAAAAAAAATTAAGTAGGGCACTTAATAACCCTCTTACAGAAATGACTGTAGCAGTTTCAGTTCTGCAGCACTCATTACCTTTGACTCCTTCCAAACATGCTGCCATTTTTTGGCAAGTGAATTTTGTGATTGAAGTAATGTCACCAGTTTGCACATCAATGTGTGGGAACAGCAGGTCTTTTTGAAAAATGTTTTCTGGTAGGTTGCAACTGATATTTAAATTGATTTATTTAAAGGCTACATTAGTTTTGATATAAACTGTCACTTATTCTTACCTTTCTCTCCCAACCTGTTTTCCTTCCACCTCTGCAGAAATGCTTTGCATTATTGTGGCCTGGAGCATCTCCGAGTGTTCTTCTAGGAGCATCTGATTTTACAAAATTATCCAATATAGATAAGCAATGCTGTTTGCTGCACAAACTGCATATGTATAAGCAAATCTCTGTCTAAATTACTGACAAGAACAGCAGAACACAACAGTGAAACTTGAAATCCAAAGTGCATGATTCTAAAAGTCTCCTCTCAACTTTCTCCTGATTCTTGGAAAAGGCTTTTGTGATTTTAAAAGATAAATAATCCTTAATTCATTATTTCCTGATAATATTTGTAGCAATAGAGGCAAGGAGAGCCCTTCAGGAATTGGCTAAACTGTAACTTGAGTCTCTGCTCAGCATCACACCACAGCATTCCCATCGTGTTTGTTTGTCCTTTTACGAGAAACTTTGGTGTGTCTATCCCCTTTCCTGGATATTGAAGAAAACTTAGGCACAAAGCAGCAGCCAAGGGAAACCATTCTTACATCATTACAGACCAGTTGGAGGAGTGTGTCTAGCTCAGCCTCTGTTAAGGAGATATTTGGAGGTTAGCAGACCTTCTGTGAGACCTTCTGGTGTATGCTTTGTTAAAGAAAACCCCAAAACACAACAACATTAAATTCAGAGAGTGAGGGAAAGTGATGTTCTACTTGAAGAGAACAAATATTTCAGTGAACGTAATTCTGTCAGCTGCTAAACTTAGACCATTAACCTCATCAAGTATGCAAGGTCTTTTTGTTTGTGCCACTTCCTAATGTAGCTACTGTGTTATTAAATAATATTTTTCATTATTTTAAGAATTATTTCCATTTTAGTTGTGTTGTGAGAAAAAAAAATTTCAGGGAATGCCATTTTGGACATATCTTAATTAGCAGCTTTAAATGTCATTGCCTTTAAAAAATAAGGAAAAAGCCATATGCTACTAAATCACAGATGTGATATTTGTCACTTTTACTCAAAGTGCTTTTCAATTTTTCAGTATTTTCTTGTGATTTTTCTCAGCTTTAATAGAGACAATATTACATGCATTGTTGGTTGAACTGTGACTGAATCATCTCCCTATTACAGGCAAATAGAGTCTCAAAGTCACCAGCTGAAAAGTTATGCATTCTCTGAAAAGTACACAGTATGACTCTTATGGCACTGAGAGTTAAAACTTACACAACTTATACAGCTCTGTTAACTTGTGAAAGATTTTTCCTCCAGTGAAGCTGGATTTTGTATTTTTTTAAATTTCTCTTTTTCATACAGTAAGGTAAATCATGAATGTAGATAAACTGAAATTACTTATTTTTTATCCACGTGATATGCAATTTCACACTGCTGTGAAAGAGAAAACCCCTCTAGAAAATTGTCTATGTATGATTCTTTTTCACAGCATATTTGGGCAATAGTGGAATTTTTCTCTCAATGAACAAAAGCAAAATCTCATTTTGTTAAGGATATTTACTAATAATATCCCCCAATTTTTCTGCCTTTTATTAACTACATTGGGAGCTTATGCAACCAGTTGATATGTCAGCATGTCTCTTCAGACACTCAGGTTTAGATGTCTCAATTTGAGAACTGAATTCCACTCATACCTTCCCCTGAATTTGATGCCCTGGCACTTTAATACTTCTCAGTTATAAGCACCAAAATGCTGGGGCTATGTTTATTAAGTGTAGGTCTTCCTTGGCTTTTCTGCACAAACTATGAGAGGCACATTTCAGATGGCAAGTTAGTCTTAAACAAGGCTTGGAGAGTGAAAATTATTATCTAAATAAGAGCTCATTTAGGGCTTTCTGTCAGTAATTAAAACATTGATAGTTCCTTGATGTTAAATAGTGATAAAGTTTCATAAAGGGATATCCTTAAATTTTAGGAAGGTAAAAGAAGAAAAAGTTTTCTTCTGGTGATTTTTTTCCTGTTGTTTTCCAGCAACAATGGTTTGTACTTTTATTAAGCATCTGTGCCACATTTCCAGCAAGGATAAAATAAATTGTTAGATAGTTGATTTGAGTCTACTAAAATAACAGTTTTCTTCTTGCCATATTTGAAAATTTTACATCACTTATTGCTATTAATGTTATAATGTTATCCTTTTGATAGCAGTTAGAGCTAATCAACAAATTCCTGTTTTCAATGTATTTTAGTACATTCACAATTCAGTTTCCCATTAATATAGAGTAAAGCTTGTGATGTATATTGAAACTTGTTAAAAAGATTTTTCACATTTGGGTTTAAAAATAAACTGAATTTAATTCTGTCAATAGGAAATCTATCAAAAAAACTATTCTAAATTGCTGATTTTAGGTACTAGAAAATGCAGAAATCTGTTCCAATTTTTTGATGTATATATATATTAAATGAAGTGACAGAACCAGTTTATGGAATCAATAACAACCACGGGCACATAGTTATTTTATGCTATATAAGACCTGTCCTTTTTGTAATTTCAATATCAAGATGTTATTTCATTGTCCAGATATTTCTATTATTTCCCTCTTTCAACATCCTACATTTATTTTGAAGTGCCTCTCACTTACATTTCTTATTTCAGACGCTGAAGTGATTTATGTAGTTCATCTCTCTGTGCTACAATACACATAAGATGGAGTAATAAGCACATGCAATTGGGTAGATTATCTCTCTGGCAGAGACACACCATTGCTGTACAGAAAATATCTCTGTGCTTTTTGTTCTTTCCTTCCCTTTTCTGGTTTGTGTGAAATCAGAAGGAGATTATATGGATCAATTACCCACATTTTATTTACATGTGAGACCTCATTAAAGTCAGGGCTAAGGTGACTTTTTTTTCCTGCCATGCTCAGAGGTACCCTAATCTGATTTTCATAGAAAACACTGGACTTCAACTTGAATTGTTTGCTGAATATATCTAGTCATATACGCAGACTTTTGCTCCACAACTAATTGATTCTCTTACTTGTGTGTTTATTCCCTCTGGCCTGTACTACAAACCATGATGCAAATCTGTATAATCATTTCTTCCTGGTTAATTTCTATGGATGAAATCTCAGTCTGTTATCAGAAATTCACTTGAATGAATATATGAATTCATCATTTTCCTGGGTCCTAGCAAGTTTCAACCTTTAATCACAATGCTAGTAAAGTTCTGGGAGGAGATTCTCAGCCTTTCCTATAGAAGCTGTTAGGCCTTGCGTGGAATAATTGAACATTCACTGACCTGGAGTGCAGGAGAGCAAGGGGAACATTGCACTGTAGCAGTTTGATGAGTCATCTCCAAGTCCTTCCTTTTGTTGCATATTTAATGTAAATTGGTGAACTTTACATTGAAAAAAGTGTTGAAACTGAATTTTTCTCTTTGGTGTTTAAGGAGAGTAGCTACAACATCCACTTGTGAGCCCAGCCCTTATTGCTTGACCCCAAGAATTTTCCCTCTTTTGAGGGAACATTATGATCTATCTGACAACAGTGTAGTTTCTCCTAGTGTTTCATAGTCTGTGCTAGCATGAATGCATCTGTAGAGGTCTTGGCTCCGTGCTTCAGAGGGGGTCCACTTACTTGTTTGTTTTTCAGTTGCAAGGAAGGTCAACAAGTAATGAATAAATGTCAAGAAAGATCACTTATGAGAAGTGGATGCTCTGCATAATAAACATTAGCACATGTTTAACAAAAAATTTCCTCCAGTAGAAGTCATTCCCATATTAATTTAATCCTGCTGTCTAAGATAATACAATCTCTTTGAAACAGTCTTGATTCTTAGTGCATAGGGACCTTTTCTGGATCAGAGGCCAAATTTCCATTACCTGATGAGCTAATCTGACGTGACAGCCTCATATGCAGATGGGGAATCTCTTGTCAATAGTTTTCTTCAGAGACAAAGAGAAACAAATGTCTATATTCATTCTCTCACTTCATGCATGAGTAACATTACCTTTCTATCTTCCTTTCACTCTATTCAGGTAGTCATTGAGAATTTAAATATAAGCTTTTGTGTTCCTGAGTTAGCTTATGAATGCAAAGCTGTTTACAGAAGACTGGCATCCTTGTCTGTTTGTTTAAGTACAGTATGTATTTTGACATGTAAATTTACATGAGGCATATTTAATCAGTCACAATGATATGCTAATTGGATTCCTGTATGAACTGCATAAAAACAGCATTTGAAAAAAAATTATGAAGGGAACTTATTACCAGCTGAGACACTTCCTAATCAGTAATATGCATCATCAAAATGCACAAGGATAAAAGTGGTAGATTTCCAGGACTTTTGTAACCAATTAAAAAAAAAAAAAAAAAAAGAAGAAGAACTAAAGAAAAAACTGTCTTTTTCTGAGCAGCCTGAAAGTTAGAAAACAGCAACTGAAATCCATAAATTAGAATGCCAAAAATCTCTCAAATGCCTCTGCAGGTTTTGGATGTTGTTCACTGACATAATTTGTGTTCTGATAAGGTTATAGGTTGATCTTGTCTCCAAAAGAGCTCTGACATTTAGACTTCAGCTCTGTCTGCCCTAGGGATTTGCTCAAGCATTTTGAATATAGTTTTTAAATATATATTTTTATAAGTAGCTCTGACTTTTTCAGGTGGCAGTGGTTCACTTTCAAGCAAAAGCAAGACGTGCCAGCATAAACTAGCTACTACATATCTGCATGTATGAGCTTACAGTACCCTCCCATTTCTCTTCTATTTATGTACCTGAATTTCCCTGGTAATGAAAGTTTTAAAGGTGATAGTCTTTATCAGTTTTTCATTAAATGTATCCCTGGATCTATTCTGATCACATCAGACTCATTCTGATTTCTCTCTTGTGGACCACTATACCTGCATAATTTCTGGCATAACACAGCATAAGTATAAGTTTAGCACACTTACATTCCCAGACACATTTAACTACTCATTTCTGGCCTTTACTAAAAATAATCTTAATTTCCAATATTTTAATTAGATTTGACTGCACAAATCCCAGACAGACATAGGTAAGGCCACAGGATCTCCAAATTAAGGGATTTACCTTGCAAGGAAAAGGAAGCATTTTGCCTGACTTCCATCCTATAGAGGGGAAGCAGTGAAAAATTATGCAAAGCTTTTAAATAATGGGCTGTAAGCCACCAGCTCTAGCCAGTGGGGGTAAATGGATAAATAGGTTATCTCAGTTTTCTTGCCTCAGTGGAGTTTAGCTACCTGGATAGAGCTAAAATAAGTTTTACTGAGAACCCTCAGAGCTGAGCTCTTTCTGAAAATAAACAGAAGGGAAAAAAACCATAATGAGTCTTCCCCAAAAAGTGGGTTCCTCAAGAGTCTGCAGATATCTCACCTTGGGAGACTGAGAACCTCAGTTTCCCAGCCTTGAAGCTGACTCTGGCGAGGAGACTACTGGGAATTTACAGGGGGAAAAGGGGAAGAGAAAGCATCTTTTCTGTCCTTGCTGCAAATCCTGCCCCACCCATCTGGGAGCTGAGCAATACTGGCTCCAGAGGTGCTCAGCCAGATGCTGGCCTGGGGCTGTCCAAGTGGAATAGCAAAGAACTCAGAAATTTGATTATTGCGTGTACTGGTTTTGTACCTCTCAGTGATGATGGAGCATAACAATATATAGAGACTCTTGGAGAAAGGAATGCTTTTTATTTACTGTTGGGTGTCCTAACTCCCAAATATTTGAATGTACCTATAGTTCCTCCCACATTCAGTCTAACATTCATATTGTGAGTAATTTATTTATGTATATGTTGGATCAGACAGTTCAGGTGAATGCATACGTAGCCTTTGTATTAATGACCCTAATTATAATTAGACGACTGTTAGGAAGGAGCTTTTCCTTATATACTACTAAGATAGAAGGAGGAAGAGAGTTGGTATATTAGTGCTTTTTAGGTTTGGAGAACTCCAGTGCTTTCTGGTAATAACACTAATATGCTGTGCTATTATAATATAATATTAAATTATAATCATATATAATTTTAATTTTCTTGTTGTTGCCTTAATTTACTCTTTAGCAATACATGTGTCGGGAAAGTAAAAGACTATTTGAAATATAAAATAAGGAAGTAATTGACTTAAATAATTAGGATGAAGTAGTTAAGATGTGGATTTTGCTGTAGACATTATTATTTTGTTTACAGTAGCTTCCTTTGCTTTGTGGCTGAGGACAGAAGCTGAGAAGACAGTAAATTTTTGGTGGTTGTCACAGTCTTCCACATATTAAACTCAATCTGTTTGTCACAAACGCCTTTAATTTAACCAGTGTCATTTCTGTGGCCTTAGAAAAGTCCCCTAGATATTTTTTTGAGTGGGAAAAATAAAAGAAGACCTAACACAGAAAATTTTCTGAGCCTTAATAAAGATTTCAAAGAGCTATGCAGCCCACAGAGGAGAGGAGTTCTGAAGCAGAAACTGTAGTATGGGGTGATGAAAAACACATCTCTGGTTGCCCAGATGCTTAATATCCACCAGTAATTGGCTTTTATTTCCTATTCTTCACCGTCTCTGAACAAAGTTAGTAAATAGTTGCATTCCTTTGCTCACAGCAGTGTGTGTGTCAGCCTTCTAAGCTGGCAGGAAAGTGAGCACCTCCTCTGCATGCCATGAAGTGTGGGGAGGGTTTGCTGCACAATTTAATGTTTTGAGGTGAACATTCTGGATCTCCTTCAACATAGGTAAAGCCAGAACATGTGTTCATTTTTTTTTTCCCTTGAAAAGTAAGGATGCTCAAGTTATGGGAAATTGTACATTTTGTATGCATGTATAATGTATGAAAAATATATTTTACCATTTGGATCTTCCTGAGGTTTCCAAAGCATGGTAACAGCAAAAAATTGCTCAGGCTTCTTTGTATTAAGGCCTCTGCCTCAGTTTCTGCATATTTGTTGCCTGGCTGCAATCTCATTAAAATCTCTACATATCACACTATAGTTTTCTGAACCGTAATAGTATTCTCAATGTTTCTGTTGGTGGATTGTGTCTAGATAAATGGCATTGATCATTGGGATTATCAGAGAGCTGGAGCACCTCTCCCAGGGAGATGAGTTGAGAGAGTTGGAGTTGTTCAGCCTGGAGGAGAGAAGGTTTGGGGACACCTCATTGCAGCCTTAAGGGAGCTAATAAAAACGAGGAAGCTTTTATACACGCGGATATTGATAGAACAAGGGTTTTAAGATGAGAGAGGGAAGGTTTGGATTAAATATCAGGAAGAAATTCTTTATTGTATGCTTGATGAGACCCTAGCACAGGCTGCTTAGAGAAGTTGTGGATGCCCCTTGTCTGGAAGTGTCCCAGGCCAAGCTGGATGGGACCCTGAGCAGCCTGATCTGGTGAAAAGAATTCTATGATTCTAAGACTCTGGGATAACAAATGTGCAAAGGACAGAACAACCCTTGTTGAGTTTTGTGGAGTTCTAGTTTCAAGTTTTTACATTAAAGGAAGCTCATAATCAAATCAGATTAGCACATCATGAAAAGCCATGTCAATGAGTTATGACTGAAATGCTGTTCTACTTATGAAAATGAATATAGAAGACAGAATAAAAATAAAAATTAAAAATACATAAACAAGCAAGAAAATAAGAAAGATAGTAGGGGGAATATGATAGAATTGCAATGGATACAGTGATGTGCTGAATGAGATTATAAATGCTCTGTCCTGTCTGGAGTAATTGCCACATCTGTGTTTTGTGACCCCGTTAATGACCATTTGATAGAAGTAGGCAGCCAGGGAATCTGTGAGCAATTCAGCTTGGTCCTGAGCACTGGTGAAAGACTTGACTGATAATGTTTCTCTCAATGAACTGCTCTGTAAGAGAAACCATGTTGTACTTAGATTCAACATGCCAGCAAATGAAAAAAAAATCTGCTATTCCTGTGCTTAATTTCAGAAACAGAAAGTCCTTTAAGTGTAAATAAATAATATATATTAATATAGCTAAAAATATACAAAAGGAGCTGTGAAAAATATTAAATGGGTTCCAGTTCTACAGAGATTATTTAAAGAAATCAGATTAGGAATTCAAGAAAAATTCTTACTATGTAGTAAAAATACTTCAAGAAGACCGAAATCCAGACAACATGGTAAAACAGAATGAAAATGGAAGTCACTTAAACATCAAGAAATCTGAGATATGTTCAAGGGAAAAATTAGAAAGAATGTTAATTACAAATGAAGTATGAAAATGTAGTAAAGTAGGCAAAAAAGATCAAACAAGCAAGTTGCAGATTCTTAGAAACCAATAGTAAACAATTTTCAGACTCACTGGGGACAGAAAGCCTTTCACAGATTCCATAGGACCAAAGGTTTTGAAAAGTAGCTCTAAGAGAAGGACACCATAAATAAAAAATAAATAAAAAAAGAACAATGTTAATTTGATAAGGCTGTGCTCACTATTTAAGTATTTATCGAGGTTTTTAGGAACTAATCTTTCTTTATGGGAAACTCCCCAGACAATGTCTGAAATTGAATCTATGAAACAAATAGACAAAATTAGGAATAATAGGTCACCTTTGCCAGATTATAGTTGCTCAAAATAATTCAAATTCTCCAGAATGAAACATCTGAGTCAGTAGGTGACATGGGGAAGCCCCATTGGTACAGGCTGGAACACAGTAAATATAACAATAGTTTGTAGAAAAGGCCACAGAGAAGATTGACAGAAATGACAAATCACTGAACCAAATATCTGTATTTTTATAAATTTGAAGAAATTATTCCAAATACTAAATCAGTGGGCACGTGGGTGTGTATGGCACATTAGGAATGGCTAAACTTTTAAAAAGAAAAGTCCTGCCTCCCAGCTTTAGGCCTTTGAATTCAGTAACAATTGTGTATTAGAGGCAGATACTGTTGATAATGGGTCCCATGGAATTCCAAAGGCTTTCAGCAATATCTCTCAACAAAGCAGCTAAGTTGCTCAGGGATAATAGGGAGGTCTTCACATGGATAAATAGTCTGTGAAAAGAGAGGCAGATGAGGGTAAGAATAAATGTTCCATTTTCACAATGCAGAGGTGTCGCTGGCTGAATTCCACAGAGGTTTGTGCTCTTCAGCAGATTCAGAAGTGATCTCTGAAAAGGACAGAATAACTTGTGGAGGATGTTGAGGTATTCAAGCTATTCAAGACTGTTTAACATTGAAGAAAGACATACGAGTGACTGGGCAATAAATTAGCCAATGAAATTCATAAATATTATAAGATACTTAGGGGTGAGAAAACCCTCAGTGTTGACTTTGCATATACAGTGATGGACAGTGAGCTAACTATAAGTACTTGGGAATGACATTTCTGCTTTTAATGTATAGTTCTATGAAAATACCAGTTCAGTGCTCAATAGCAGCAACAAAAGCAAATTTGTTGTTAGGGAAGGAAAGAGAGGAAAAAAGAGAAGAGATCATACAAAACCATGCTGTGCCTGAGTTCCTAAATGCATGAAACTCTGTTCCCCTCCCCTCCAAAAAGTATATTATTATGGGCAGAGATATAGAGAGGCGTGACAAGGAAGATCAAAGGTATGGAACATCTGGTGTGCAGGGAAAGATTTAATAGAAGAGGAGCCTGCTAAGAGTGATATGACTGATGGAAAGATATGCTAGAGGCCTGTGAAATCGTGGCTGGCATGGAGTCATTGTGTAGGGTTTGAATATTTCTTCTGTCTTCAGAAAAGGAACCAAGGACCATCAGTTTTGTTATGTTTTATATAGTACACAGAACTAACATTGTATATTCAGCATCCTCATTGATAACTGTGTGGAACCAAGCTGTTACCAAGCAGAAAGAAGGAGCTTTGCAAACAGTGCAATATCAAGCAATCAAAGACCTTGCCAAATTTTTTTAACACTAAAGTTTATGTTGATTTAAAAACCCTGATAGGCAAGTTAGTGGAAGAAAAATATATTCATTGACAAAAGGTAAAATACCACCTCTGACTTAGAAATTTCCTGACTTGTTTTGCAGCACTGTTCTGGAAATTATTTCTACTGGGCCTTTTTTCTGCATAGGCTTTCCTTAGCATTTAGGATTAGTCACTGTTGGGGATAGGGTTTTAAGCAAATTATTTATGACATCAGATATTTTATCAGGTGGCAGACTTTTTGTATTCTTCCTGCTTTTGGCTTTTTAGCACTGTATTATTGCATTTGGGTCTCTGTGTTTAAGGAATGTTTGCATTTGCAGCTTGATATCATAATAATAATTTGGACTAATTAGTACATTCTTAAGTGCTCCTAACAGAATAATGCTGTCTTGGATGCTTGGTCTTGATTTATTTCTACTTGAATTTGTCTGAAATCAGTGAATTAACAGTGGTAATAAAGTCTCCTTTATGATTTTTTTTCCTCCATTGATTTCAAAGACTAAGATGTTACAGGGATGTGAATGTCAAAGCTACTTCAAACAAAGTAGCCACAAGGCAGTTACATATTTCCAAATCATTGGACCAGCACAATTTTCAGAGAAAGAGTAACATAGGAGGATAAACATCAGTGAGAAATGGAGAGGAAGGGACTTTGGAGCCTTTCAATTTATGCTGGCAGATGGGCCGAACATTTGTCTTAGGAGACTAATACGAAAATAGACATTAAAGTTATACTGCTTTTCCTACTTAAGACAAGTCATATGCTATCTTTTTTTCTTTTCTTTTTTTTTTTTTTTTCCCCAGGGAAAGTATCATATGTTGAAGTAAAAGTAGAATAAATTAGTATTTGGATATATGGGTTTTACATGTGTGTTTCCCGGGTGTGAAAAATTCATTAACTTTTCTTTAAAGGGATTTTGAGGCTTCTTGAGTGCACCAGGCCCAGCCTCCATAAATCAGAATTTCTTTTGGGGCCCATGAAGTGCTTGGTTTAATCTGACTATCAACAAAGGTATTTACAGAGGAGAGAGAGATGACAACTGAAAGCAACTGGATAGTAGTCAAAGGGAGTAATAAAAAGCCCCAGGGTGTAGCTGGGTTTCTGTGATTTCACAGCCATGAATATTAATTTCTGAAATTTTATTTAACAATAATATTGATATTTGTAACAGATTTATGACTTTCTGAGCTATAGATTATGCTATGTTATAGATTTTGGTAAGAATAGCACTTGATATAGGTTGTTTTGAAAGTGTCAAAATTCTTGTTTGAGACATACATTACCTGTGACTGAGAGCTTATGGGTGGAAAAGCATTTTTCTAGTATCTTTCCTAATTTTAATTCCTAATTTTAAAAGTATAGAAAGACCACTGGAGGCCTTCTTACACTGGAAGCAAATGGTTTGTCCTGAAATAAATGGTGGAATACTCACTTCTCGACCATGCTCTGTGGTCTTAATGGTGAAGAAAGAGATCACATTTCTCTAAGAATCACCAACTAAAACAACAACAACAACAACAACAAACTTTCTCTGGCACTGAGGTGAGGGTGCCACAGGCAGGAAAGGTTACCTTAAAGCTACTGTAGATAAGCTACAGAGGCTTCAAAGTGATGTGAAGTTACATTCCATTTTAACTTACTGAAAGAAGTCACAAACACACAGGAAACTTGCATAAAATCTGGAGTGTCAGAGCTCGTGTCTTGGGACTTCCAGTCATGAAAACTGACCACCTTTCTGGACTCTAGAGATGTGTGACTTGTTTTTGCATGAGTCAGTGTACTAGCCATAGTTATTAGTAAGATCTAGTATTATATACTTGGAGTATATATGGATGTGAAAGAGAGTTTAATTAAGTATGATGAATATTAATATTGGGGAGAGAACAGTGAGCGTTCTTGTGTAGAAAATACTTTAAATCTTAGTTTTCTTTGTTTTTCGACATGGAACATTTGGGGTTTATTGACTTTCACCTGACTGATACTATTTTTTCTTATCTTGGGTGAAATACAAACAAACAACAACTCCTACACCTTAGGAGTTTGAGGCATACACCTGTAGAAAATATTACTCTGGGGCAGGCAGAATGATCAAGGCATCATCCTTCCACATTCACATCCATGTGAGTAACAGCAGCTCCTCCACGCTCACTAATGCAGAGGATCAAATCCAGGCTCCCTTATTCTGAGAAGGGAACAGCCAGGGCTCTCAGGTTTCATTCTTGAGGCTTACTACAAGCAGTATTGTCTTGTCTGACCTGGCCTTCATATTTTATTTCTCTGTTGGCTGATTCTGCATGTTGGTTCCTGTTCAGACGGGTATTAGTGAGCTTTGGGGAAGGTGTTTACAATCCCATAATTCAGGCCAAACTGTGCATAGGGCTAAATTAGAAGCACAATCACCTTACACAGATCTCAAGCTGAGGGAGGATTCCCCAGAGGGCAATTGAGAGCATCTAAGTTAAGATGCTGCTCTGACTCACCCTGTGTAGGAGGTTCTTTCTCTCCATTCTGTTGCAGAGGTTTTTGGAAATTTAACCTTCTCATAAACACACCACAAGTTAGATTAACGAGTTAATCTACCCAATCAATAATGAGTTGTCCAGCAGTGAAATGCAGGTAGTTGAGACATGGGACAGCACTTACTTTCTTCTTTTGAACCTATTTTTTGCTAATAGACACTCAAAACTTTTAGCAGCTGTTGGGGAATTTTATACAGGAAAATTTAAGGTCTTCATATTGTTTCCAACAGATGTGTTCACATCTCTCCAGCCATTCATAGAGGACTGGCATAAGTTAGAGCAGTGAACCTCAGAGTGCTGTTTCTGGCTCATACATGGGGGTTACAGGAGCACTTCAAGCAAGGAGACACAGAATTTTGTGCTGCCCCTCCTTGGACTTCACCTCTTCTGTGGTATTTCATTCCTAAGCCTTTGAAAAAGCAATCAATGAATAGACTTACAAAACGTTTCTTTTTTTTTTTTTTAATTTCCTTTTTAACATAAATCTGCTCTGACCACATTAATGCAGTATTTTATGAGTGCTAAAACTGGAAGGCAGCACATTCCCAGTGGTATTGTGTTGTGGCTGGGAACCTGACATTCATTCCTTTCATTTAGTTTTAAATTAGAGGCAATGTGAGCCAGTTTATGTAAAAATGCTTTAATTAACAGGACCCAGATGCAGCATCAAAAGTTCTAGAGGAATTTTAAAAAATATACCTAGGATTTAGTCCTCTAAATAGTAGGTGGGTTAGAGCTATCTGAATTCCTCTGGTGTAATGCAGGATGGGCCTGTAGATGCTGCCTTGCTGCCTTTTTTTTTTACAGTAAGTTATGCTGGGCCATGATAAAAGGATGCCAGGGTTTCAATTTAAAACCATGGCTACTAGAAGTGGTGATTTGCATGTTTGCAAGACAATGTGATCGTGTTATCTTAGAAGATAATGCACATACTATACATAGTGGAACTGCTGTACCAACATCTATAAAGTGTGATGGACGAAGGGGAAGGGGAATCACCTCTGTTGCTGCAGGAATCAAGAGCAAGAAATTAAGTTATTTTTTCCTCTTGGAAGGTCAAGAAACTTATAGATGTGTGTGAATTATCCTTTTGATTCAATATATTCAATATATTCAATATATTCAACTCAAGGACAGCTTCCAGGTATACCAAATGAAAAACTCCTCAAACTTTTCCTTTCCCTTGATTTGTATATCCTCATTCATGAGTAAGGTAACAGTAGAAAATTCATCCTACTATTGATCTAACTTTCTGCTAAAATGACTGTCAGAGAAAACATTTTGGAGAGGAACAGCAAGGAAAGTAATAGAACATGAAACTAAAACTTTTAGATTTGGTTTTAAGATCAAGTGTGAAGCTGTGGCTCTGCTGCCTCTGCTGTGTAGTAGAATTTGTACTGAGTGACTGCTTTGATTAATTTGTGCTAAAGGCTGGCACAAGTTTGGCACAACTGATGGCAGTGTAACCTTCAGCAGATTAAATCAGCCTTCCCAAACAGGAACCAGAAACTCTCATGGCAGCAGTGGATCGCTCTGCCATGAATTCTAAAGATGAAGAGCAAGAGCAGGGTATGATTCTTTTTTTTTTTTTCTCATTAATGGTGGAACAAACAGAAAAAGGTCCCTTGAAAGTTAAAGCTTAGCTACTGCAGAGTGTCCTCATGTATTATGAGTGAGAAACAAAGGAAACTGAGAAACTTCAAAGCTTTCTGTGGCATTCAGAGCTTTCCATCTTCAAAGCACCTCTCCCTTTTGTAGTTCTGCTCTGGGTTTAATTAATACATTTTAAATATTGTTACTGTAAACAGCATCATCTTTGTTTTCTACCCAGTTCTTTTTCAGAGTAATTTAAATTATTTTATGAAGCTATCTGTCATCTTTATTTAGTGCCTCTTAACCTCTTTTCTTTTACAAATGAGTAGTCACCTCCAGTTGAGATTAAAACAACACTGGAAAGGGGTGTATGTGCATGTGAAGCAGACAGACCAGAAAAAAAAAAAAGATGTTTTGCCTGCCTTTTATCTATGTTCTCTAAAGTAAAAATAGACATAACCCTCTCAGTTCATGTACTAGCAATATTTTAATATTTTAAGATGGAAAAGAGAGATTAAGAAATTTTAATGCCTCTCCTTTTTTTTCTTTAGAAAGCTAATTCTAGAAAACTACATGAGAAAAAAAAAAGTGTGAAAATTACACATCTGCATATTTGTAGTCATCCTATTTTGTTCATGCTGTCACTAATTTTTTTCACATGTATTCTGGGGATTTGGACATGGGGAGAAAGAGAAGAGAGGCAGACTGGAAGTATAACATTTTGCATCTTATTAAGCTGTTTTTGTCTGTGGAGACTTGAGAAGTTTTATCCATTAAAATCATATATTTCTTCTGCAATTTTGAGGGAAAAAGGAAGACTCTAATATTGAGGAAATGTCATTTTGCCAATTAGTCAAAACACTGCCTTGCAGTTAACATTACTTAACTGTAAGAGTCTACATGAAGTGATTGTTTTATAGAAATATCACAATACTGGGCATTTTAGTATTTTTTTTTCTCTGTGCTTAATCCCTAAAAATGAAAAGAATAGGGGAAATAAGTAATGAGGTAACGTGAGGAAAAACATAATAATGTTTTTAAACTCTGGTAAGTGATCTGAGTGTGATTGTGCTCTCATGACTGTGAGTTGCCAGTCTTATTTCAGTCTCCATCACACAATTGTTACTGTGCCACACTTGAGGCAGAGAAGAGGCATTTTAATGCCTGTGTATGATTTCAATCTTGCATCCTTCCAAAACATAATCCTTCCTGTCCTCTGGAAGGTAAAAGAACTTGAGTCAGAGGGCACTGAAGCTAATGAAAGCATTCCTTTTGACATCCCTGGCCCTCGGTTCAGGCTTAAAGCACACAATGATTGCTGCTACCTTTAATTCCTTTTTAAGTCCTCTTTTCAAATCATGACTCATCTCTTCCCTCTCCTATCTGAATATCCACCATTATGGTCACTGCACACATAAATGCCAGAGTCCCCAGTGCCTGTAAAGGAAGAGAATCAAATTTTAAATGCACTCTCATTGGAGAAATGGGTATAATTTATATAATATGAATATTTTTAGTTGTGGAGAAAAGCAAACACTTTTGCATCTTGACTTTCTGTGTTTGTTTGTATGTGCATGTAGAGAGTGATATTTAGCTTGATGTCAACATTATGGCAGAGAAGGAAAGAAACACATACCAAAAATACGTGTGTATACAGAAAAATCAATCATTGTTTACCAGACTTGTGTTAGGCAAGCTTTTGTTAGTCCTACCTGCTCCTGCAAGGCTTCAGTGAAGTTATAAATGGATACTAAAAACTCAACACGTTTCTGTCACTAACGGAAAATAAAATAACGCATATACTCAAAGCTGGGTATGCTTTGTAAATGCCATTTACTCACATTTTGTCTAGTCTGTCTTCATAGTTGCACAGCATCTGGTTTCTATTCATCTCTTACCTCTTACTGCAAGTTGCAGTCAGGCCTTAATCAAACCATCCATTTTAATTCTTCTATGTTAAGGCCCTTCCCCTTCCCCTTCCCCTTCCCTCGCCTTCCCTTCCCTCACCTTCCCTCACCTTTTCCTTTCTCTTATCTGAAAAACTTCTTTACTGTAAACCTTTTCACTTAATTTCTATTTTTGTCTAGTTTTCTGGTTTCCCAGCTCCCTCTTTTTGCTGATATTTTATGATCCTTCCCTTTTCATAATCCATTTTTCCTTATCTTTCTTTATACTTCCCTGCCTCTTTACAATCCCAATCCTCACTCCTTCCTGTCTTTGGATCTTGTTCTTGTTGTTTTTGCTGTCTGACTGTCATTCAAAGTACTGTGGTAACATAACAAGAAGATCTCCTGAGACTCCATGAAAAATCCTGTGAAAGCAGCTGTCCTTGTGATGTTTTCAGCAGGAAAAGTGTGCAGAAAAGACCAGCAGGACCTGGGCCCCAAATTATGATGCTGCTGAATCGCAGCATCATAATTGTAGTTTTTCTTCAAGGTCTAAAGATGGGAAGGAGTATTCTTCCACTCCTGACATGTCCATCTCCTTAGTTTTTGTTTAGAGCACTACATTCAGAACTTTGGCTTGCTATCAGAAATATTCTCCCAATAATTTTTTCCTATGATCCGGTGTGGGGTTATTTGTGTGTAGCACACAGGAGGTTTGTTTGGTGGTACCCTTTTAGACAAAATAGGATTTAACCCACATTTAAGTAATAAAATACTGAATATTTCATATTTTAAATGCCATTTTGAAGTTTTGCTTGATATGAATTAATGAATTAACCAAATCTTCAAGGGATTTTTAAATTAAGCAAAATGTAATCTTTTTGTCTATTTGTACACTTCTGTGTCAGAACCACGCCTGGTAAATATAAAATAGTAACTTTAAATAGTAACTTCAAATGTGACAAGAACTATGTTGTGTTTCTGAGGTATCATCTATATTATAATGTATAATGACCAATATTAATTATAACTCGAAACTTCTATTTTTTATTAAATTAGGCTTATCCTGATGCCATATGTAATTGGGGTTTTTGTATTCAGAAAACGATAGTAATTCCTGTTCTTATCATGTTTACAAGTAAATCATTGTCAGTGAAAAAATCACCTGCCATTACATACATTTTTGGTGGAATTAGTGTGTGGGGTTTTTAGCCTCTACTAAATATATATGTGCAATACAGTTGGTGATGATGCTTGTGACAGGTGTAGTTGGGTAATTTTTCCTTAAAATATGAACTTACTTGTCCTGTAAAGCATAAGATAATTTTTAATATCAAGTAAATATCTAATGTTTTACATTTAATTTGTTTATTAGAAAATGGCTCATTGTTGTTAGAAGGTTTCAGCTCTCAGAGGTTCCTGTGTAAGAATCCTCTGCTTGTGTGTGACTGGAAGTCAATGTTTCTGCCCTGCTAAGTCAAATAGGTGTTTCCATGTGAATGTATTTATTTGTCGGCTTGTTATCAGAGCCTGTGCGTGTTTCAGTTTGGTCTGCAAGTGCTTATCCACACAATAATCCTTGTGATGCTAATACTGCTAATTAGGGATGTTCCTGTGCAAATGGCTGGTTGGTCAGGGCCAGAATAAATGGATGAATATAAGGATAAAGGCCATCTTCTGAAACTTCAGAATTTGTCAGTCATTTCCACATGTTCCTATTATAGTAAGTTTGGAAAGAATTGCAAAATATGAAACTCTAAACAGAAAACTCTATTCAAAATATTTCTTAGTGGCATATGTGGGTCTCAGCTTTTTCTTGTGGTTATTTCTGCTTGTGGAAAATGTTGCAAAAATTATTGTAATTTCACTTTCAAGTACAAGATATGGCCTCCCCAAAATTATGATTTATGGTGATTTGAGTCTACTGTTTTTATGTCCCAGTTTAAGACATAGTAGGAGAGTATGGAAGTAAAAATAAAACATTGGGACTTTAATCCAAGCTACAAATGTAAATGTTATGATCTCTTGTGACCTCTCCATTATTTTCTACATTTGTTAGTGGAATACTTCTTCCTTGCTTTCTTCTTTTGCCTTTGTCTTTCTTGCTCTGTGAAAATTAGCCTGTTTCAGTACTGGAGAGTCTCCCAATTAGTTGTGTCAAGTCAATCATTTGACATTCATAAGTAATAGAATCAGTGGAATTTGCGTGGTAGATTTCTCTAGTTTGACTCTCTGGGAACCAAGCAGGTAAGATGCTATTTTTCTTTGTTTGTCACAACATGGTACTTTTCCAGGTATATTTTTCAGGCTGAAAAAAAATGGATCATCACTAAAAGCCATTTTTGTAGTAGCTCCAAGGAGAAATAAGCCGTATCATTTGTATCTCTTTGGTTCAGAGGTAATTTGATGTACCTGTATTGAGCGCAGTGATACCGATTCTATAATTTTATCTAAATAGGCACTAACTTGAGATGAAACTATGAAAGCTAAATAATGCATACACATCAGAAAGCACACTGTGCCCTTTCTATCTTCCCCAGCTCTCTAGTCTCTATCTAAATCAATATCTGTGTACTGCTGTGATGGCTCACAGCACGACCTGCATTTGGCATACTGAAACTGTTACATGCTTTAAAGCAACAGAGGATCTTTTGGAAAGGCACTTTTTCCCTCAAAATGCTACTGCCAATGAAACCCCATACAAATGGTCAATAACAACCAATTGCCTCTGTTACTGAAGTCACTGAAATGGAAAAGTAACCTATACAACAGAAAATAAAGTGAAAGGAAATTTTTATTCTGGACCCATAGGGGGGGTTCTGTTTCACTAATCCATAAAGCTTGACTTTGGTAATATATGCTTCTCTATTTATTTACATTTCTTTCTGGTCTTTACTATATAAAGGTTTTTTCACATCATACTGCATCCCTTCTAGAAATACATGTACTTGATCTCTGGAATTATTTTAGTCCCAGGCTTTGGTTTGCTTTTTTCCCCTCCCCTCCCCTTTTTAGCAATATATTGAGAAAGTATCCATATCTACAGCAACAATTTGATTTTGAGCCAATCATTAAAAGTATAGTTACAGATCCATTCCTTACCTGACTGCATTCCTGGAAATATGAGGAAATTTGAATTACTGTTTGCAGTACTAGAAATGAAAACAGGGAAATAAAATGTAATGACTAGTGGCATGTCTTCCAAGATGGTGCAATAAAAGAATTAGCTCTGTCTGAAATTCAAAGATTGATGAGGATTTCCTAACTGATATGTGGTTATGCTTATTACAGCCAGGGCTGAAAATGTATGGGGGACAGAATGAGCCTGAAAATGTTCTCTCTAGAAAAATAGTTTTATTGCTGGGGAAAAAGTGTTTCTGGGTAGAAGCATTGTAAAAGGTGAACTAGGTCTGTTTCCTCCTCTCTAACACATCCTGATGTGGCTGAACAAGTAGGCATTAAATCTCAGAGCATTCCTTAAAGAACCACTTACCCGTTCCGAGTGGTGAGGCCCTGGCACAGATTGCCCAGAGAAGCTGTGGATGCTCCATCTCTGGAACTGTTCAAAGCCAGGCTGGATGGGGCTCTGGGCAACCTGGACTGCTGGGAGGTTTCCCTGCCCATGGCACTAGATGGTCTTTAAGGCCCCTTCCAGCCCAACCATCCTCTGATTCTCTGATCCTGTATTTCTCTACTTTTAGAGGATATGTTTTTTGTATATAACCTCATGTTCCAGCTGCAAACTTGTGAATTAGAACAGCTTGTTTTCTGTGATCCAGATTTCAAAACTCCTGCCCTGCCTATTAAGAAAGTATCCTCTTCTATGTCTTGAAGAGGGCAAATTTCATCTTTCAGCCTTGGCTGCAGTCAATGTACGGCTCCAGTGCCCTGGATACAATTTTCTTCTGCTCTTATTTCCCTGAGGAGGGCTGTGATCCCCACTTCTACCTGGGCTGGGATATAGTCGAACATGTGGGAGGTGATAACACTTTTGTCAGTATGCATTTCTTCCCAAAATCTGGGAAGCTCTAGCAAGTGTCAAACTTCAGCCAATTTGTGCTTACACTAGGGTAGTGGAACTGCAGGTTGGACTTTATTATAGTCTTGAAAAGAAAATTGAGGTCTGTGAGTACAAAGGTAGAAGTGCTGCCTTAAACTTTCTTCTTGTAATTTGTGCTCACAAAGTGAAGGTACTTTTCTGTCATATACAAAGGTCAATCAATACATGAAATTTACCGTACATCTCTTCTTGTTTTTACTTTCAAACTCTCATGACCATTGCCGGAAAATACTTTTGCAACTTTTGAGCAACCACTCTAGCAATCATGACTGTTCATTCTGCTGTTATTTGAGAAGATATTGTTTTAAAAAATAATTAGAAAAAGGAAAGGAAATGGTCAAAGGGAATTGTTTGCCCTTTTGGCTTTCTTTTTAGTTTCTGTATCTCTTTTCAGTTTTCTATTTAAACCTTAAGCATTTCCATTCTTTCATTCTTTTCACTGGTTGCTTTGGGAAGACTAAAATGAAGATGTATTGTTTATTTGTGTAATTAACATTGCAGATTGCTAACTAGAGAAATCGACTCTAAAAATTCTTTGTTTATATGTTATATATTTTGCTAAGTCTAAAAGGTGCTACATGATGTTATCTAAGTTATGTGCAGGTTCAATAGCTACAATTACATTTAACCAAGGTATTTTAACTGAATCTATTCTAAAATAGATTAAATTATCTATAGATTCTAAAAGTAGGTCAAAGCTTTTCAATGCAAATTTAAATCTTCCGTACCAACACCTCAACAAACATATTTCCAACTTGATTACTGAGTTTACCCGTGTTCCCTGTTGTAAAGCCTGTTTTATTTTATCATCTTACCGGATGGTCTCAACTCGATGAATTAATTTGTTCACAGTGAGTCCACACAACCAAATCACCAGGCTTGTCACAAGTGCTGTGGTGAGCCTCAAGTCACTCATTTGGTTTCTCCTCCCCTGCTCAGAGCTGGTTTGCTCCTAAATCTTCGCATTCACAGGGATGTCTGAGCTCGCTGCCCCTGTCCCCTCAATCACTCCAAAACTGCAAGCCAGCACTGCGTTACTTTGTGTAAAGTTTTGTATACCTAGGATGTGAAATAATGTCATTCTCTAAAGATTCTGCCTTTCAGACTCTTGATAAATGTCATGGTCTTCAGGTATTGTGCACACTGGCTTGCTTTTGACATGGCGACCATATCATTTGGAGGAATGAAAGGCATCATGTTAGCCCAGGTCTAGGAACACAGACTAAAAGATGCTCTTGCATCCCTTCTTTTCATTTACTTTTAACCTAGAAGGGATTTTTTTTTCTATTTTGTTAAAGAAATAAAAGTATTCTATCCAATTCTATCCATTGGGGGTGAGTGTGGTAAACTCTACTTGTGGAAACCTTGCAAGGATTAACCAGGACTTTATTTTCCTCTATTACATTACATTGGTATAGACAATTATTTTGTAAGTCTAAGAAATACTTTATTGCTTTTTATTGTAAATTATACCATTTAGACTTATGCTGGACTTTGAGTTTACTCTCTCTGGAGTCTCAATGATCCATAGAGGAAGAACTGTTCCTTTCACATTAGGATTACGAAAACTTTTTAAAGAAACAAGTAGTAAACCGTGGGTCAGATTAAAAATTCAAATACTTCCTGATTAAAATGTTTCTCAAGGTATGCAGTCTTCAGCTTTTCTTTCTAATTTGACATCCAGTAGTTGTTTGGAGTTATGTAATTCATCAGATGAATTACTCCAACACATATTGGACATAACATTGTAATTCAGAAAATGCAAATTATTCTTCAAGTCAATCAGAATTCAGAAGCAGATGTGTCACAGCAATGGAGTTCACCTTGGGCCAGCAGTGCGTCTGGTGTTTCACTTACCAGGTTTATCATGATTATGTTGTGGTAAACCTTGCAGCCTTAGGATACGACAACCCCCAGGGCTACCACAGCATTTGGACTTTGAGCCAAGCACAGTTATGTCAACTGTCTGTGGAAGTCTGTTGGAAGTGTCCCAGTTGGTTGAAGGACAGGAAGGATATTCCTGACTCATGCTGCTGTGGCTCCAGCTCTGTGATACTTGCATATCAGATGCTTGTTGAAAAAATTACAGTGAGTATTCTTTCCACATAATTTGAATCCAACTTTCATTGGTTTTATTGACTGTGACTTGCAGGATGCCACATTCAGATTTTCATTCATCTCTCTTTAGACAGTGCTTATTTTTAGTGCTGCAGTCACCATGGTGCCTGGGAGAGAGAAAACTTTTCTGTATGATATCAACTTGGAGAAGTTCCCTGTTGACATAGTAAAGATTGTTACCTGTGATATTACATCTTAAAAGTAGCAATACTGAGAAGAAAATAATAAAAAATTCAGATTTCCTGTATACTCAGGATATTTACCTGTTGTGTATATACCTACTTCATTATGATGGGATTGCAAACCTGGAGCAACATGAAGGAGCATAAGAGTTCCACCAATAGACAATGTTAGTGTTATTTGATTTATGCATGTCGTAGATGTTATTGTAGCCAACCCTTTCCTAGACTTCTTCAGGTGGATGAACATCTCTTCCTAATTCAGGTCACTAATGTGAATTATTTTCTGGTTTTGAATCCTTTATATTAAAAGCCCCACTAACTCATAGCAAGAACTAGGAGCAGCAGATCCCCAGGCAGGTGCAGTTCCCATTTTAGCGACTTTCATGTTTCATTCTCACTCTTTATCTCCTCTCTTGTCTTTATAATATCAAACAGTCTTCAAGGAAGAGAATATTTTTGAGCACTTGTATTCTGAATATGGTAGCAACTGTTTATTTCTACATTATGGATTCAAAAGACAGAATTTAAATGTGAAAAGCTGAGTTTTCCTACTTGCAAAAATAAATAAAAAAAGAAGAAAGCAAATTAACCAAACAAAAGTCATGCCTGAAAAAAAAGATAATTTTGAAAGATTCCAGTTTTATTCTCTGAGATCTTCCATTCTAAATTGTTTCCTTGAGTTTATTAACCTGAGCATATTAATTATTCCCAACTGGTCAATTAAGCCTTGGGAATTCTCCTACATCTCACTTATTCTATCTCTAAAACCATAACTAGAAATACTTGCTCTTGCTCCTAACCCTCACAGTTGTCTTCTATGGCCAGGAAGATTTATTCAAAAATTATGATGTTCCTCATACTGTGATACTGAACTGCTGTTCATGCAGTAATTTTAAAATAATGTTTCTTTCTCAGGAATCAGAGGATGTGCTGCTCATCTATCTACAACTTCAGGATTACAAGGCAGATCCTAATTTTGTCATTCATTGCTAAGCTATCTTTTTTTTCCTAATAGCCTCCACGCTTCCAACAATTTCCAGCAATCTGATAGCTTGTTTGCAGAGATAATCAGTCAGATTTTTCAGCACTTTATAATCTTCAGTAACAATTGTGTTTTGTTATCCTTTGATCATTATCTCAATTACTTTATTTTTTTCTCTTTCACTTTAATCCCAAGATCCAAGGTCTTTGAATTTATGCGTTGCAACAATTGAAATCAAAATGATTTCTGGCCACATTTGAATAGCTGCTAAATTCTTGCAAAACAGATTTTACAAATCTTTGTCGTTTAACATTATGGACAGTGGAAGTGAACAAACCTGCAGTAAATTCCTGGTTAGAAGAAAGTTCTGAAGAGAATTCAGATGTTCAGCGATCAGATGAGTGTATGCCAGTGGTATTGGATGTCTTTAGCATCCTGTGAATCAACCCACGAATATGAGAAGCTCAGGTAAATAAATACACAAAGGAATGGTGAGAAGCATGTCATTTAGATGCAGTTCGTTTCTGACATGACCCATCTGTCTTCTGGAGCTCATGAAAACATGTCCCTTCTAATAACCATTTTATCATGTCTGACAGAGTTTCTCTTGCTGTCTTAATGCTGGACTGATGTGGGCTAAGCACACCCTGGCAGCAGTTGCGATTCAAATTTCTATTTTGTCTTTTGCTGGAAAACAGATGATTGATTGCCAGTGCAGTTCAGAAACACATGGGCCATTCATTCCTGGCTAGTTTTCTTCATGCACTTTCTACAATTGTCACTGTTTCCCTCAGTTCTTATTACAGAGCAAATCATTCCCTTGCCCCTCATCCTGCTGTGCATTCAAGGTTCCCAGCTGTCCTCATTTTCTCTATTCTTTTAGGAAAATCTCTTCAAGAATCTGCTCTTCAATGCCTTTTTCCTAATTTTCTGTGGTTTTAGGATCTCTTGTGCAAACCCACATGGGATATGGTCATTTGCATTATTCAACCCTATTATCTTACTTTAAGCCATGCCACTTTCAATTGAAGTTGTCTAGTGTATTACTCTAGTTGTGGTAATTCTTTGCAGTGTTTACTTTGATCCTCTTCTTCAAATGCAACATTTGAAAACCCTCTCTGCCTGATGCTTTTCTTTTCTATCTAAGTGTCATGTACACGTGATTGCTGACCACAAAATACATTAGTTTAGCAAATATTTGTGCTCTCCAAATGTTTACTGTGCTGCATGCTTTGTGTTCTAAGAGACAAAGGTACAGGCATAGAGATAATTTTATGACAAACTAATTGATGACAGGAGGTTTTGTGTCTCTGACTCTCTGTGACTGACAGAAATTATCTAAGTAATGAGAAAGATCATAATTTTTTTTTTCTCATAAGTATTCAGTGAACTGATTAAATTTTCTAGAGCATTGTGGGAATATGGATCCCAAAATTGTTGTGGTTTTTATCCTACCTGAAGACAACTGCACATACTTATTCAGATGTTGTTAAGACCTCATTTTATTTCTCATCACTGTTTAAATTTAATTTGTCACAGGAAAAAATCAGCCAAGTATGATCAAAGTACCTTGTACTTCCAATTGGATGAGGTAATGGTAGTAGCAGTGTTTGTGGTTTAGTGTTATTAATGGCAAGATTTACTGTCTAAATATTCACCAGGTGCATATCAGAAATGCAATCTCATAATTTTGTCTAATGATAAAACTTCAGCATCCCATTTACTGGAGAAAATGGTAGAAAATTTGTTAGGTTTATTTTTCCATACTGAGAAATCCCCTAGGATAAAATCAAATTTCATTGTTTCATCAAAAATTTTGGGGTGGGTTTTGCCCTTGGAGAAATAAGGCTTAACTTATGGGAAAGTCTAGATGAAAAAATTCATTTGCCCTTTCCTATACTGAATTATTGTATTTAAACTTGAGCCAGTTAAATATGATGTCCTCTTCATAAGTCCCTATTCAGACTAGGATATTTCCAAATGCTGTCAGCAGTCCGGGTTTTTATATATTTGATTCTCCTGCTGTTTTTTAAGTACCTAATAAATCTCTCCATAAATATACTCTATCTATTTTTCTTCAGGACTTTTGATTCGAGCATTTTCCATCCTCATCCCAAATTTTCCGTTGGACTGATTCCCTCAGAAAACTTCCTATTCATTGACATCTTTACCATTCTCTTTTACCAGGAGGATTTTCATTTGAGCTGATTAGATTATACTTCTCTTTGTTTTATAACAAAGGCATATTTTCTTAAAAATTTAAAAAAAGTTGCTTGCTTTATTTTTTGTTAGCAATAGTTTGTTTGCTTTCCTTGTTACCTGTTTCTAATTTCTCTGATTCCTTATGTCCCCCAAAATTCAGGAGGGTATACTAAGGCCTGTTTTTTCTTTTGCTGTAAAAATTTATGGGCTATTTTAATACAGATTAGTGCAAGTGCAATACCAAAGCACTGTAGGTGGTAAAACCCAGTTATCATTTGTATGATTAGTTTCACCTTGTAGCTGTGTCTCTGAAAAATGCAATTAACAGTTTCATATTCAGCATAGCTGGCTTTTATTCCTGCTGCATGGTGTGCAACATTTGCATCATAAAAAAAACCCTAATTGGTAAACACAGCCTTGCCAGATTCTCTGCAATTCACCCAATTCTCGTCCTGTTAATTGGCTCAGCTTCAACACCCGTTGGATGGGTTTTCAAAGGCAGCCGCAGATTAGAGAGCTTGCAAGCACTTGTGTTTCACAGGACTGACTCCAAGGAGACTGAGGGAGGAAAAAAAAATATTTTAAATGAATGCTGAATGCAGGCAAGCTCTCTGGTCCAAGGGTTGCCATGGAAACTGTTTTGTCTGCTAATCTGATAGCAGAGTGTATGTTTATTGGTACACATCTCTAATGACCTTCAGAGCCTAAACTCAGCTGGAAAGTAGTATTCTACCACTGTGGTCAGAGACAGCAGCTAAGTGATTACATCCTAAACTCTATTATTGTAGCTTCTACTGTTGTCAGGCGGGTTGGGGTTTTTTTCCCCTTCGTTATTGTTGTTCCCTGCTATGCATTGCCCCAAAAATGACAATTTGCAGTGCTTAGATACACAGCTTTGGTAGCAGATACCGTGTGTCAGATAGAGGATGTAAAGTTTTTAGGGTGAGGTCTTTAAGCTGGAAATTCTTGTATTGCTGAGCTGAGGGAATTTGTCACTTTTTTGTCTCTAAATAATGGGTTACTTCAAAATAGCAGTGATTCTAAAAAAAAAAAAGTTAGAAAAAGATAAATTTAATAGGATGTGTTATCCTGGGAGAATAAGGAGAAACGTGATATTCATCTTCCTGATAAGCAAACAGATTTAAACTCAATATTTTAAACCTAAGCAATTTTTTTCTCCCAGTATTAGAAAAGGTAAGTCTTAAAATTCAAGAGTTATGCCTTTAAGTAAGAGACATTAATTATAGCAGCTTTCCTGACAGTTTTAATTTTGTAGTAATAGTACACAAACTTATTATTGGAGCAATTTCTAGAAGCATACAAAAACAAATTGTATCCTAATTAAACAAGCAATCTTTCTTTAAATCTGGGGGTGTTGACTCTGCCTTAATTACCAGCCCTGCATGCATGGGTGCTGTACGATAGCCAATTAATAGAGGAGCTGTCATACAGAGAAGGATTGTGGGTTTGTTTTCAAATCCTGCAGCCAAAATGACACCTTGGCCTTGTGCACATTGTTCAGCTCAACCTCCACCAGGTATAATTTTGACCTTTAGGAATTAAGCATTAACCTAGTAAAAATCCTCAGCTTTGTGGTGAATGGGAAGGTGCCAGAGGAGCTTTGTCAAGGTGTGCATCTCTTCCCTCCTGGATGGCAGGGATGCATGGCATGGAGCTTGTGGGAGAGCTAGAGATACAGGAGATGGGCTGGCTGCTGCTCTGGGCTACTGCCAGCCCTTGAGGTTTTTGCTTTTTGCCCAGACAAGAAGAGATAAATCTATTGTCCTGCTTCTCCTTCTCTGTGAGTGGCCTGCAGGCCAATCCCAGACTTCCCAAGGGGCAGATGGAGGCCTTCCCTCTCTACATCTCCAAATGTAGAGAGGTCCAATACAGCAACATCTGTGGGTTTAAGACACAAATAAAAAGGAAATTTAAGGGACACAGTAGATGAAAACAGGCAAGAAATTTCAAAAATTCAGAAGTGATTAGGCTACCTACATCCACCTACACCACCTACCTTCAATGAATGTAGACCACCAAATGGTGGTGAAGACCACCAAAAAGAAAAAGGAAAGTTCTTGAAGCACAGGAAAATTTATAGAAGAGGCTCAAAGATAACTTCTATTAAATGAGGGAGCTATCTGAACTGGTTTTTCTACCAGGATGTTTGAAGTTTGATTTCCTCACATTGAAATCTTTGATTCCAAAGTCAAAGATTTTGATCCCAGTCATTAATGAGGACATAGGATAATTAGCATACTGGGGCTACATCTCTGTTATTGTGATCTCATCTGTCATTTTGTCAGAGCTTAGGACAGTGGAAAAACCACAGACCTGCAAACCTTCCTAGTGGTGAGGTCTTGACATCTGCAAATCTCACCAAGCAGCACCAGCCTGAACCTATGGTCCTGCAGACACCAGGCTTCTGCTGTACCTCTCCCAAAACAGCACCTTTTTGGGAAAAAGGGGTAAAAATGGTCTCCATGCTAGGATTCCAGGTGTTTCCTTAGCTGAGCTGCAATCATGTTTATGTCAGATCTTCAAACTGAGGTAGTGCAAAGATTTCTTTTTAAACTTTAAGCCAAGATTTATTTTCTTTTTAAAATTTTCTGAAAGGAGCTTTCCATCCCTCCTGGTCATTCCCCTCCTACTTGTCTCTGACAAAATTTGGTTGTTGAGTATGGCATCAAATCTCCTTGTCCTCAGAATGCTTCATTTCTACGCTTGACCCTCTCCCCATTCCAAGCTTTGATCTTTAAAAATTAAATAACTTGGAGATTAATATCAAGCCTTCTTTTATTTTCATCTATATTAGCTGTTATTTTCTTTTGAAAATATCAGTCCCTGCATTTTATGAATTTGATTTGAGCTGCTGGCTGCAGCTGCTCCAGTCGAGCAGAGCCGTAAGCTAACTTAGCCGTGGAGGCAATTCTGAGCTGTTTGTTTGTGCCAGGGCTTCAGGAAGGGAGCTGCTACCTGTTATTGGAACAAAGCAGGTATTTTCATGCAGGAGTTTGATTCTTCTCTTGATGAGATAGAAAAATGCATAAAGTAAAGGCTAGAGTGGTTTGGGGTTTTTTATCTCTTTGAAGTTTTGCTGAATTTCTTTACAAGAGCTTACTTATGTTAACAAAACCAAAAATCTTCAAATCACCATCATGTGCTTCTTTTTCACCGATTAAGGTATTTATCTTCATGTATGTTTAGAAAAATAATGACACTGCTTTCTGTTCTGCTGTGTGAAGAGTATCCAAGACCCTGGGCTTATCCAGAAATTGATTTTCTTTTTTTCTTTTTTTTTTTAAGTGGAAGAAAGACGGTTGCAATTTTATTCTTTCATTTCTGTCATTATTCCTTGAATGCAGTCCTCCAGTCTGCTTCTGAAAGGTGCTTGAGAACCCTGATTTATTCCCCTAAATTACCAAGTTATTAATGATCAGCTTTGTATCTCAGTAAGGAGTGCAGTTAGGGCTCCTTACTTAGTGAGCTGTTCAAAGCTAATTTCTACATCTCCTTTAGAGCCCCAATCCCAATGCAAGTGAAGTCAATTGCAAATCTTCAGTGCAGAAGGACAAAGTTCTAAATTGTCCCATTTCTTTCAGTTAGGGTTCTCTCTGAAAAAGCTCCTTTTTTAAAAAAAAACAATCCATTGGCTGTTTTCTGCTTGAAAAGCATGGTTACAGGAAATGTATTTGCACTTTAAAAGCCATAAGGGAGCAGAAATGGAAAACTGAGTTTTGTCCCCTGAATGAAAAAAGGATATATGTGAGTACTACCGCTTTTTACAGTTTGCAAAAGTGTATATTATGTTTCAGTAAAAAATCTTTCCTACATATCTGATTCTAAAATATATGTGTTCCATGTCTCTATTGCTGTAAGTATTTTTGCTGATATTAATTGAACAAACCACAGTTGAACCATTTTTCAAATACAGGAATACTTGCATCAAGATGCAATGAAAGTTATATTCTTGTGTTTTAATAGAAAATTCATAAACTTGATTGGAATGAAAACATAATTAACTCTTTCATTTGATATAAAATATTTTATTAAGGTCACTTTCACAAAGCATTCCAAGTATTTTCAGTTTTCAGGCTGATAAGGAAAAAAGTGCCATTTTTCAAATTTTTTTCCTTTTTTAATGTCTAATGTAAGAAATACTGTGGAATACTTCCATTACTGTGGAAGAATTTATGTCGAATTTCTCATGTATTCTTATTCTTGAGCATGTACTTGTTGATACAACTGATTTCACTCTTCTAGTAGTTGAGGTTTTTTATAGATTCTCTAATATTTGGGAAGGGAAAGAAAAAAATCTGTTTCTAGTCCACCTGAATAGTCTGTTATGGACGTTGCCTCTCCTATTTAAAGTGTGGAAAGAATTTGGACAAATTTTTTGTTTATGTTAGCTATCATTGAAATTGAGTCATCTGTTTGATTTGGTGTTCACTTTGTTTGGGGATAATTATTTCTAGAAATCTTACTAGTTACTCTTTAGTTAAACCTTTCTACATAAGCTTTCAATCCAGTTTATCTATAGAGACAAAAAAAGAATCTGTGAAAGAGTTGTAGGTGTTTTTCTATATTTTATACACCGTGGGACTTTTTTTTTTACAAAGACCCCAAACAACTTTTTTTTTTTTTTTTAAATTTTGTTTTACCCATATTGAGTGAAAACATATGGTTACATTCATGAGTACTGGAGTAGTTTGTTCATTCCTTGCTACCTTGATGGCTGCTGTGGTGGTGAATCACTGCTGAGTCATTGCCATCATCAGTTTTGCAGTGCTTTACTGATTTTGTCCAGCTCTTGCATGGCTGTTCTGCCTTCCTGTGCAAGGGTGAGACAGCCAATCATTACAGCACCCTCAGAGTAACCACAACCACAGGTATCAACCTTATATTTCTTTTAGGAAAAAGTGAAATGACCTCTTGTAGTTTCAGAGAGATGAAGAAGTTAAAATGAAGAGAATTTGTCCTCAGAATGTGGCTGACCTTCTGCTGTGTTCTTACACATTTGTCCTCTAATAACTTATCAAAAAAATTTTAAGATACTTTTTATTTTGCCGAAAACAATGCCTTGTGAATTATTCAATAAATAATTCCCATATTTTTTGATACTCTTTAATGATATGCAGGGCTAACTTTCTCCAAAATCTCATTTTTAATTGTGTGCTTAACTTTCTGAGAGTTAAACTGTCTTTTCAGGACATCAGTCCTGAATTGACTGCAGTAGAGAATTTCAAAACGAATTAATTTCCAAATCATTCCACCCACATCTTCCTGGTTTTACAGAATCTCTTAGGATAAAAAGAAAATCTCTGTGTTTTCATGACCTTTATTTAAAGAAGGCAAAGCATTTGACATATATACTGAAATGAAAATGCAGATTAAATCTGAAATTCTTTTCTTCTCTCTGCATTCCATTTGAACATAACATCTTGTGTGGTTTCAATGTAAAATTGGATTGAGAAGCAAATTCAGACTCAAACCTTTGCCTATATATGTGCTCACACAAAAGAATATACTCAGCATGAGAAAATGGCCCTACAGTTTTAAAATTCTATTTAAATCTCCTTTTGTTAAAAATGTCATTCTCTGTAACAGAAAACAGATAAATTAGTTGTGCTTATTTCCTCTGTAACATGTGTAATTATGTCCCTTAATTCTGTAATCTCTATTTTTATAAAAGTACAAATAAATGATCACATAAGTCCAGCAGCATAATCCATTACATAGGAAACATCCATTGCTTTGTGACTTCTGAATTTCTAAAATAGATTAACCTATCCCCTATCAGTGAAAGGACTATTTAATGAAAATACTTCTTACGTGTTCTTGTTCATTCAAAACTTACTCTACTAAACAGCTCTGTGTGACGATGTCACTGTTTGCACAGTTGCCTTCAAAGCTGATCCTCCTCTCAAACAAGAAGCCTATTTTGAATTTGAAGTATAAAATATTCCCATTAAAATTCATAGAATTTGGCTTATCTATATTGTTCTGAGCATTTGGCATTTTAAATAATATAGTAACCTCCACAAAAGGCAAGATAGATGAAGAGTAATGCCAAAATGTCAAGATTATGCTGCTTCTTCCACTCTGTCATCACACTGCACAAACACTGCAGACAAGTTACTGCCAAGCTAAAGGGCCACACAACACGTGAAAACCACAGAAATACAAATACGTGCAATAATTCAGAATCTATGATGTGTGTATCCTCTTGCCAGATGTATTGGAATACCCATATAAAAACACCATTAATTTCTTACTAATTTTTCTTAGAAAAAAATTATCTTTTATTCATGCTGTTTCAGATGTACATCTCAGTTCACTTCTGCTTCTCTATCCCTAGCTCCATATATTGGGATCAAATTACAAGTTTATCCCTCTCTCAGGTAATCTCCTGACCCTACAGCTCCTAGTCATCACCAGGGCTTTCCACAGTGGATCTGCCTTGCAAACCCTCCACTTGGAGACACTGGTGGCACCCAAAAAATGGCTTGTAACCCATTTATAATTTGTTTAGAACTGAAGCATGTCAGAGGGCAGAGATTTTGTTTTAAATTTACATCTGAGTTTTCCCAGCCTGGACCCAAGACTGCGCCTTTGGACACATTTTGCAGTCCTGGTTCCTTTATCCCTTTGCCAATCCAGGCTGCCTTTGACAGGGCTTCTCCTCTGAGCTCTCCTAATTCAAACGCTTCACTATCCAAGCTCAAAAATGCAGGTTTGTATCCCTGCTGGATATCTCACAATTTGGTAATTCGGTGCACCATGCTGGGGTCTCTTCTCACCATTGCAGTGTCACCCTGTTGGCTTTTTCAATCACTTCCAGTACAGGCTTGGCTGCAAAACTCAAGCACAGTAATTTCTGCCACTGGTCTGGACAAGCAGAGTTTCCATAGGACTGTTGCATCTAGCACTCATTACAGTGAGAGATGTCAGCTCCACTGTCACAGATGTATTCCTCAGTGACGTGTTATGGGGCTCCAGCCTTATACTTTAAAAAAGCTTTATTCAGTTTGTAAATATTTATTTAGTGATCAAAGTCTGAAAGTAGCTTTCCTTTCTGATTTTGGGGTTGTTTTTTCTCTGTCTAAAGACGGTTTCACAGTTAAATGCCACTTCTAATCTGCTTTCCTGTGTCTAGAGTATATTTTATTAACCCTTTTTTTTTATTTTCTTCAGTGATAGATTAGTAAATTCCAAAGTAGCTTAGAAACATTGCTTAGTGACCTTTTTGTTCTTTGCATTTTTTGAGGAGAAATCAACAAAAGACAACAATAGTAACCTTTCCATATTCATTACCATAAGCTGCACTGACCTTAAGAAGCAGTCTTATGAGTCCACACTTGTATACAGGGTATGGCTGCTGTGCGGATTTCAAGACCTTGACAATTTTTCTCTTCTTAGGGCTTTGAGGGACAAAGAAATTAGGTATACTTTAGTACCTGTGCATTTGCACAAAATGGAATGATGGTGAATCTCTCAAATCTTATATTGTAAAAATAACTTTGTGTGAGTATTTCTTTACAAAATCAACTTCTAGGTGATAATAAGCATAAAAGTGTCATTTTCGTGTTTAATTTAATTAAAAATAGGATTGTTGATTTTTATTTTTTGAAAGAATAAAAATTAATTTAAAAATATATTATTTTCTTTCCCTTCCATTGAGAGAAGAATATGACAGATGAGGATATGACAGAAGATGAGCTCAGACAAATAAGTCTAATCTCAGCATTGATGAATTTACATTATTGGATTAAGCTTGATTTCTGGAGTTTCTTGTTATTTTATTTGTCTTACTGCTAAACTCGACATTCTTTTCAGCGAGATTTTCTAAAAGAAAAAAACAAGAAAAGGAAATAAAAAATATGTGTAATTTGTGGCCTTATCTGGTAAAATAAAAATAACATCTAACTCATGAAGAATAAAGTGATGATAAAACTGTTGTATTCTATATGGAGCAGGCCTGTGGTTTTAATACTGTATTAGTTGGTGACAACTGAAGACAAAATTGTCCAAAAAATGCAAACCTATGTTCTGGCAAAACTCTGAACTCGCTTCTCAGTCCTCTGTGTCATGATAACCTGAAAAATTACATTGTGCCTGTTTTTCTGGCTACCTACACACCATCCCTTCCTAGATTATTAATGAATCTATTAAATAGCCAGTGACCTAGAAAGTAACCACAGGATGGCCTGTCATTAGCCTTTCACCATGATAAAAATGCACCATTTAATCATATCTTTAGGCTTTTTCCTCCTCTGGTCATTTGTTCTCTGGGGCAGAGTTTTCTTCTTTACTTTCTAGTTTCTTACTCATCTATTATAACAGACCTTGAAAAATAATTTTGGCAATCCAGATAAGGTTTGTCAAAAGGTTTTTCTTTCTTCATTATTTTATCAACATATCACAAGGTTTCTAAGATTGTGACTCTAAGACATGTTTTCTTTGGCATTAAATTAAGCTTGAAAATATTATTTTTTCTGTTGTGCCCCTATTGCTGCCTCCTCCATAGTAAACATTATGGGAGCTGGGCTATACAGTTTTTGTTATTAAACAGAAATATATTTTTAAGGAGAATTTATTGTACTTGTATTCTATTTGAGGTCCTCCAGCAACTACAGTGGCACAACTGTTGGTAAGAACATTACAATACATGTGAGGGGAGTGGAAACGGTGGTTTGGGGGCATTTCAGATGGCTTTTCTAGAAAATAATACATAGACATACAGTGTTGAGAAAAGATATGGTGTTTCTTCAGAAAACCAGTACTGATTAGCCCCTTTATCATCATCATCTTCCAAGTGTTTTGTTTTTCTGATTTGGGCTGCCATTTACATTCACTGGTCAGTAATCCCCTGGAGTAAATCTGTATCTTTGCGCTGATTTTAAATACAGCTGCACTGTGCTGCACACATCAGAGAAGCACAGAGAGTGTATTTTATACACTTCAGATGACTTTTAGGTGCTTTTTCAGAAGCTTGATATTTGTTCCAGAATTTCTGACACCTCTCTTTTGATAGAATTTATTCTTAATTAGTGGAAAGGAGCAAGGGTCTCCTGTTTCACTGAGGCAAAGGATCATTTGCCTTCTCAGATGGACCTTTCTCTTCCTTAACTGCTTCATTAACCTGTGATAGTCTTCAGCAAATTGTTCTCATTCTCCTCATTCCAGCGTCCTCTGAGTATTTCTTACTTGGTTTTCACTGAAAGATAACAGTTTTAGACTCTCAGATTTTCCTCTTTTAGGTGTTGACCATGGCTCTTGACTTCCATTGGGGCTCTACACTTTTTTCCCAGAGTTTAATTAACTTTTATCTGACTTAACTGGCATCTCGAATCTTGCCATTACAAAACAATTATTTTCTTCCTTATTTCTTCAATGCACTAGTTCCTTCCTGGAGATTTTATTTACCTTCTGTTTTTCCAGTTCTGATTGGCCTTTGGGCTATAATTTCTTCAAAATTTCTCCATTGAAAGTTCACTAACATGGCATTGTTTTGTTAAAAATACTCTACACACTGTATCTGGAATGGGATTGACTGTGGTAGGACTGTAGAAGCAGCAAAACACTGTCATTGGCAGTGCTAAGTCTTCAATTGCTCAGTCTTAATGAAAACAAGTCTTTGCTTTTTATGTTGGTTTATTTTCATGTGAGAAAAACAATGTCTGTCAGAGAAGTAATTCCAGTTTTACAAGATAATTTTTCATTTAGAAGTGAAAGTGCAGGGCAATAGTGTTAAGCCTTGGCTTCTGTTTGATAGAGGAAATCCCACATCCTGCACTAATTCCACTAAAATGTGATCTTTTCTGTGTGCTGGAGCCACAGAAGCAGTCCCTTGTCACCCCAGAGGGTGTATAAGTGTCATCCCTTGAGGTGCCATTCATCCAAGTGAACTCTCATTAGTAATTAGCAGCCCCTTTGTAGTTAAAGCAATGGAAGTGTCCCCAAAGAAGAATTCACAAAGTGTGTTTTAGAATTCCTGTATTCTGCCTGAGACATTTATTTTAAACCCCACTTCTGGAGCTGCCTGCCTGCCCTCCAGCAGCTGTAGGCAGAGCCAGAGTAACAGGCACATAGGTGGCAGAGTTCAGTGTAATTAGTGCCACCATTCCTGTCATCTCAGGCTTCAGTAAAACCTGCAGCTCCCAGTGCCACCACTGGCCCCGGGGCAGCCCCTGCTGTGTCCATGGCTTCAGTGGCAGGAGGGAAGAGGGGCAGGACTCTCCCTTAGATGTTTTATGCTATGTATCTAAAAAGGTCATGATGTTATATCTGTTTCTTAAATGTTTTTTTCTAGATATCTATAAAGGTCATGTTTTACCACAGCCTGAGGTGTCTGTCCTAACCGGGGAGCTGTGTTAGCCTGTTTCTATTCCCAGTCTGTCATAAAAGACATCCTGCAGGATAAGTTGTGTACTTAGTTACTGCAATGTAAACTCTGTTGTTCTGAAAACAAGTGCATCCAGTTGTTTCCAAGATGTTGACGTTTAATTCTGTATTCATGATGGTGCCTTTTTCTGGTTGGGTTTCTCTCTAAGTCTTGTTACTGTGTAATAATTTTGCAGCATTTTGTTTGGTTGGTTGAGTTTCTTTTGAATTGCACAGATTTTAGATGCTGACCCATCAGCTATTCCAGGGGCTTTTTCAAGTTTCTGTGTCTATAAAGAAAAGAGAAGAAAAATAAATTTGAGCTGGGGATGTGGCCTAATTTTACTGCCGTTCACAGAAATATTTAATGGATCCATGTTAATAACTCTTTTGAAAAGGCATCTGTAAGGCCTCATGTCTGTTCCCTTTCTGGTTCTGGAGAAGTTGCCTCATGATACATCTACAGGAGATGTGAGAAATCTATTTTGTACTTTTTGCCATGGCAGGGAGTGTTAGCTTCTGCTACAAACATCCCTTGCTTTTGGGCTGTATGCATGGTAGGAATGGGAATTTAACTGTAAGTTCCCAGTTATACAACCTACCTTCAACCTGAGAGGAAAAAAAATCAATATAATTACCCTCTGGTAATAATTCTATCATCTTTTGTGGCATTGAGAATATACTTATAAAGTCTAGTGAACTGTCACTGTAAAGGTTCAGCGCTGTAGTTCCACTACCTGAATTTTATCAAATGCAGGAAGGAGCAGCATCAAGCTCTGAGGGAGTAATTGCAAACAAGAGATCTTTCCCTAGATTTGATAGTATGGATTGGATAATTTTCCAAATCACTAATTCCTCAGTACGGCATATGGCACAGGTGGCTGCTGATAACTCAGGCTTGCAAAGAGTCACAAAGCTGACTCATTTGTGGCATTGCTGCTGCTGCTGCATATGTTGGTGTAAAATACACAATGATGTTCCTAAGGAGGAGAAGGGATGAGAAATGATAACAATAAATCAATAATCTTTATTTGACTTCTTTTATCTTTGTTCAGCTCAGTAGCACAAGAAAATGAAAGCAATGTTTTTTGTGAGAAATTTGGATAGCAGAGAGCACTCAGCCACCGTGAAAGTAATTTCATATCTGGAGATGAGCTGTGAAAGCAGCTTTTCTGTTTATTTGAGGGATGGAGCAGAGAGGCCCAATGTGACCAGGAAAACAGCAGAAAGGAGAAGCTGCACATTTCTAAGTGTCTTAAATCTCTTTCAGATTAGGAGGGCAATCTCATGAGAAAGCATTAAATATGGCACACTTCTTCAACCTGCTAAATGATGGCAGCACTGCCATCATTAGCTATGAGTTTATTTTGGTAGCATACAGACATCAGATTGTATAATTACTGCATTGGCTCTTGCAATATGTTATTGGCTCAAACCTTGGCAGACACACTGGAGCTGAGCAGACTGACCAGGTTCAGCCCCAAATAGTCTGATTTTCAGGATATGCAAGCCATCTGACACACAAAACCCAAGGGTTTTAAAACTTTTTACAAATATCAGGTGTGAAAGGAAAAAAATGTTTTTACTCTCTGCACTGCCACAGCAGCCTCTTTTAATTTTTTATTGTACACCCAGTACCTGAGTACTAACACTCCCAGAACAAGCATATTTCTTAATAGAAATGGGAGTTCACAGTCCAGCCATATTTTTATATTCAACTGTATGGTCATCATTAAATGCATGACAGCAGTTTATAGGCTGGACAGGGAAATATTTGCATGTGGATAAGGAAAGTCTGTTGTACTTTTTGACCCCCACCTAAAATCTTCCTGTCGCAATATGGTCACGTGTCAGCCTAAAGGGAGGTGGAAAAGGCCAAAGCAAAAATTCCTTCCAGCTGAGACTATTTAACCTGCCATCTGTTTCTGAGCTGCCAACTAGCCCCTAGTTACCAAAAAAGCTGCCATCCCATTAACCCCAGTGAGCAGCACGTTCCTGGACTTCGCCTGATGGAGGCAAAGCAGGAAGAAATGCACAGATTTTAACTTCTGTGCTTCTTTTCATTGAGGGCACCCTTATGAAAGCAATATGGCAGCAGTAGCATTTCTGAGGTTTTCTTGTGTGTTATGGATTCTGTGCAAGTATTAAATGAGCTGTACTAGGATGTCAAACACGTGGGAAGTGCACATTCAAAGCAGGCTTGTTCTGAGCTGGCAAGATGATTTCTTATAGCTGCAGTATTAGAAAGTTTTTCAAATATCTCTTTTGTTTAGCAGATTTGCTCTTATGTTGCTTCACTTTACATTTAATTTATTGGCTCTGAGAGCACTGCAGCTTGGATTAGTTAGCACTGCTAACTAAAAATCATCATAGATGGTCTGCAGATGGAAAGGGCACCTAACACATTGAAGTGACTGCTCCCAGCAGTTCTGTAGGTGGCACTCCTTGCTCTGCATCTGTCTGAGCCCAGGCCTTTACACAGTGCAAGTGGTTTTCTATACAGATACCAGAACTGGTATCTTTGTTTACATTCAATTTCAGTAGGCAGCCTCTATGCAAATGATACTTTTAGACTCAACTGTTTAATCTCTACATGCTGTCCTGGATTACTACTCTGTAGTGCTGTGTTCTCCTGAACTCTTAATGGCTTGTAGTGGTGGTGATATTTATTGCTGCATTATTTCTTTTGTTATAATGAGTACACACACACAGCTTTATGAACATAAAAGTTGGTGAGTTTATTACTGCTGCTCTAATGATTACTGATGAGAGCTCTGGGTGAGTTGTGCTGTTTGGGCTCACACCAGGTGCAACCTGTAGCTGAAATCATCCCATTCAGCCTAGGTATGGTTCAACCTCGTGGGAAATGAGAATGGCTGATTCCACTCAGTGCTAGGAGGCTGTCACCTTTGAGAAGTTAAATCCTAAACTTTTCCCCCAGGCTTGAGCAGTATGCTGGGCTGAACAGGAATGGGGATATCTCTGCCCACAGATGAACTTTGTTAGACCATCTGTGATGCAGTAACAGCTGCATCGTGCTTGGTGCTTCCAAGAAAGAATAATCTTTAAAGAAGCCTTATCTTTTCATTAACATCTTGCTCAGGTTATAGGTAGAAGGAGGGCTAAAGATGGCATTCCCTTTATTAAAAATAATAATATTAAATAGGTGAGTTGGAATCGAGACAGTTTCTCCCCCTGTTAACAGCTCAGTCCTCCTTGTAACACAAACTCCCTTGTTTGTGAAGTTCCTGAGGAGTGAATTCTGGCATTTCAGCCCACTTACCACTTCTGAGATACAAACCCCTAACTCTGTAGCCTTGGCTGAAGGGAATGACTGAAAGGAGAAACCATGGGTGCGTGCCTTCCTGAGCTAGTAACAATTTTATCAACTCACTGACATCAAGGGATGTGAGACACTGACACCACCTCAAAGGCTTCCAGCTTGTTAGCCTTTCACACACCTATTAGGATGTTCCTAGTCTGGCTCATTGGGTAAATTCAGTAATTGTCTTTACAAGACATATAGAAATCTGAAAGGTGGCTGTCAGCAGCACATTAGAAGCTGCAGGCTGGTTAGTAAAAAGGGCAGTGGAAAGCTGAACAAAGCAAAACCTTTTCCTGCAGACACAAACCTTTTAAAACCCCTCCCTGTTTTGGGCAGCTTTTAAAATATTTACAGAAATAATTATGTGTAAATGCTGTATAAAAGAACTTTCAGAATATTTTTTTCAACAGAGATGCAATAGAAGTCTTTAGGTAAATATCATAACTAACATTACATTGTATATTGCTAAAGAGACAGATGGGAAAACACATAAGGGTGTTATGGGCTGGCCCAGTTTATACCTTAATGACATTGCATTGGGGAATGAAATAGTCTTATCAAGGGCCTGTCATTCCTGAGGTAAATTAGATCAATAAAAATTAAGAGAAAAATAAGTTTTTTGTTTTAACTAAGCACCCAAATGATTAGCAAATGTTGAAGTTCAGAATGGAAATCTAGAAGACACTTGTACAGCTGTAATTGGGGAAAATCTCCTTTTTTGAAGATTTTAGAAGGTAGGAATTCCCTCTTTATTTTGACCTGAGTAGGCTTTTCCTTCTCATGTTGTCTGCAAAGACCTTTAGATCCACTTTTCTAATGCAAATTCAACTTAAAAGAGCCTGAATAAGAGTAACTAAATGCAGACTCCTGAAGAACAAGGCTGAGACCTCTGTCTGTCCTACTCCTCATAAATGTGTGGCCACTTCTATCATGGTGTGGTCTTGCTTTTAACCGAATATGAGATAGCTGGTGGTACCTGCAGTGCTGAGAAAATACCACATGAGTTTAATGCTCACTGCCTCCACTGAGTGTAGAGATAATTTTAGCAAACTTCTCCTAAAGGCCTGGAGAGTCTAGCCTGTCTCTTAATCACAGGATTAAAGAGCAACAAGATCATAGTGAAATCAAATAAGAACTTAAGCCAAAATTTTGGCTTGATACTGCTGGGTGATGGTCTTACTGCCTCTTCCTTCTGGAACCCTTCAGGAAGAGTTTGTAAGTGGAATGTTGATGGCCTTGTCCTCATCTGTCCTTGGTTTCCTTCAAGCCAGGCTTTGGAAGGGAAGTGGTCAGGATGCTTTTTTTTCAGAGGCAGTTTTATCCCTTGGAGTGTTTCTCCTTTTCTCTCCCAAGTGTTCAGGACCACAGCTGTATGCCAGCCAAGACCCACGTGCATGGGATTTTGGCTGCACTGCAACACAGCTAAACTGATTAAAATTAGAACCCAGCACAAAAATCATTCTTGCCGCCTCATGCTGACTTCATGCCATGACCAGGCATAAAACTCCCTTGAGTCTGTAAACTGGTTTTGGCTATCACATCATCTTTCTGTCTTCTCAATAATTTCACAATGCAATTAGAGAAAGTATTTTGGGATGAGTTGAGAGGCACAATTTTCTGGACTGTTGTACCCTGGTTAAACAAGGAAAAGATGTAACAGATGAAATTTGTTATCAGGAGGAGTTTGATAACCACTTCTGCACCAAAAGAAAGACCTCTTACAGTTTGGCTGTCAACAGTCCTATCCTTATAGCATTTAAATCAATTTGTTCATCTGGAAAAAGACAAATGTTGGGACTTGTGCACTGAAAAAATCTGAGCCTATTAGGCATGAAAAATAAGATACAATTGGATGGAGGACCAGATTTGTGAAGGATAGGTTTTGTTTACCAAACTACCATATGATGTACGAAGAATTTTTTTTACTTAGTTCAGCATGCTGCGTAATATAACGTGACATTTCTGTATATGACAGCAGAAGATTCAGCACTCGAACTTCTCACAGCATGACTCAACACCTCCTGACAACTCAGCAAATAACAACAAAAAAACCTATCCTTTATCAATTCCTTTACCCAGTAATCTCAGTTGTGATCATAAAGAATTACCCATTAGTCTCAACTGGGATCACACAAAATCACTCCAAGTCTTTCATAACTTCATAATCAGCTTTTTCCACCAGAAAAAAAAAATATATATATGTGCAGCTAATGAAAAGGTAAACTCTCTGTGCACACATTGACATAAATGTCAAATTTTAATGATTGCCCTCTTTGAACTTCGGACTACTCATACATACTCTGGGATCCTGCATAGGAAACAGTAAATGTCATCAAGACAGTGCATGGGATGTAATATATTATAATAAAAGGCCAAATGACTTGAAAGTCAGGTTTTCTTGCATTTTTTATGAAAGAAAAATCGATCCGTTTTTGTGAAAGATGTCACTAAGCCATAGTATAATTTTTGTAGCAAAATTGAAGTCAGTGACCGAGAATTGTGTTCCTAGAGACAACTAGACACTTCTGGAAATGCTTCTTCTAATTAAAAGATACCAACTGATTCAACCAAAAATGCTTTCATCTTTCATCCTGTAGAAATTGGTACACGGCCATGAAAACTGATTTTTTTGCCCCCTCTTTTCTCTGAGCTTTTGCAGACTTCATCTGCAGTATGGAAACAGACTATATTTTTGGCTGAGCAGAGAGACCCTTCTGTTGAAAATAGCTTTGATATCTAGGAAAGGATAGTGGATGCATCTCTGCATTTGACATTTTTCTTGAAATGAAATCAAAGACATTCTTTATTTCACTGCCTCTGATTCATATATATATATATATATATATATATATATATATATATATATATATATAAAGGTATGTGTACATTTGGCAAAGAATGAGGGACTTAAAGACAGAGAGATTCCTTTGAATTTTAACTTTTTCCTACCTTTAATGGTTATCATTAGTGCTTCTTTCAGAACACTTCACTATAAGAAAATGCCAGCCAATAAGCTAATGTAAAACATCATTTATTTTGCATTACCCAAATGACTGAAAAGTGAAAATGGGAATGTAACATAAATAATCTGAATTCTTCATTAGATCAACCCTTGGACATGACTAAATACATTAATTGGTGTTTCCATTGTAGTGCTGTCAGTTATATCCTCAAATTGTAATTTTTTTTTCTTGAAGTCATCATTTTCAGGAAGTCAGGGTTAATCTAATTGATGTAAAACTGAGTAAGTATGAAGATTTTGGAATTTGAAGATTTCCATCCCCCCCTTTGTTTCACATACTGTGAATAGACAAGCATCAGTGGATACAAGGGAAAAAGGAGGAAGGATCAAATGCAATATTAATAGTTTCTGAATTCCTTGTCATGAAATTCACAGCAGAATGCAGCAAATTGGCCATGAACGTTGGAAAATTGTGTGCAGGATGCTCGTTTCTGGAGTTTGCCCTCTGTTTTAGAATGTAATATATATGAAATTGCTGTGGAAAGAGAAGAAGAAAGAATGTGACACAGAACAGCAGGGAGCCTGTTTAAAAACACAGTTCAAGCCTCCCACGGTGGTACAGTTTAGCTGTGCAGGGAGAGGAAGCAGTTCCTCATGAATCCAAGCAACAAAAAGGGCATGACAGAACCACAGGCTTGATTTCAGTGCCAAGGGCTCAGCAGAAGCAGATCTCTTGGCTTGGCACCCCTTTCCTTGACAGCAGCAAATCGAGTTATCCTGCCTTCCCTGCGGGGGAGACAAGCTCCAGAAGAGCAGGGGCTGGTCTTGCAGAGCAGCTGAGCACTTGGAGCAGATGAGGATGTCGAGTTGTACCAGTGATTTCCATGGTGTCTCCAGTGCTGCTGGGACCAGTGCCCAAGGGCAGGATGCTGGGAGAGGGGAGGTGGGGATGGAGCTGTTGAGGACCAAGCAGGCACGAAAGCAAGGTTGGGTAGCCAATATCTCCTCAAGGACATCCTGATGTGTTCTGATTTTCTTCAGTCTCTTGCCTTGTTCCTTGAACTTAATTATTCTTCATCTCCACTCTTTGATTGTTATTTGCTGCTGTTGGTAGCATACGTGGAAGCAGCAGCATATGTGGGACTGGCCAGGCAGCTCACCAGAGATGCTGAGCAGCACACTCAATTCTCACAGGCATGTACTGATACCCTGTATTGGAGGCTCTACTCATATAGAAGCCAAACTTCACACTAAATAAAGGTAAATGGTTTTGACAGGAGTAGGAAAACAGATGCTGGTTTCAGAACCAGCCCCCATGACTTGTTTCTTTATAATTTGGAACTGCTGAAAACTATGCCACAGAACAAACTCCTGTGGAAAGTAGTGGAAAGTAATGTTTGCAAAATTAAAATAATTCTTCTCAATTTTTTTTATTGAAATTTTCTGGTAATAATTGCTGTCCATATTTTCTGGAAGTAAATTAGCTATTCTTGGGCTTAACAAAGTACTGTGGATTATCTGTGGGTTCATTCTATTCATGTTCCTGTTCAGGGTCAGTTCAGTTCAGATGGTCTATACAGATGGTACCGTTTACTTTTGAAGAAACAGCCAGCAAAAAAGGAGAATGTTTAACAAATTTGAATTTAAAATCCTTGCACACATATTGTGTTATGAGTATTTTGTATTCTGTTTGTATTTAGTTTGATAGTCTCACAGTTCTTTTCTTAAAATCTTACATTTTGAAAAACTGTTGTTTCAAAAGAACCCTTCCTCACCCCTCCCTCAAAATATAGGAAATCTACTTAATCAAACCAAGAAATACAGGCAGAGAAATTTAGAATTTTTTAGAGTGGAGGGTAAGTGGAATTTGGGAAGAAAAAGGTAGCACTCTAGAATAGTTTAGAAGTTTGTGGAAGAATTGGGTGTGCAGAGTGCAATTAAATAAAATTAGTTTGGCACAAATTCAGGGGCCAAGGTCTCCAGCATTAGCAAAAATACCCAAGGTCATTCATGTCTACACAATGATCAGAAGATTTTATACCTTGTATGAAAAATGGCACTTCCATTGATGAACTCTTCATTAGTACTTTTCTGAGGCATTGACTTCAGGGACAGTTATCTGTTATTTCTGGCAACATTTTATGGTTTTCTTTAAGTTATACCACTCAAGTCCCACTTCAACGCCTCCTTATCTGAAGACATCTATTTTCAGTTTCTACTTAGACAGAAGTAAACTGCTCACCTTGGTATTAATTTTGTAGGTCTAGAAGTTGCTGTACATTTAAAACAAATTGCAAATTGAATCACTCTTCAATTATATTACAGTTCCATAGTAGGAATTGCTATTTTTTTCCTACTATTTTACCACTTGAGCTGTAGGTAAAAGGCTTAGCCTAATACATCTCAGGGAAATATAGCCCTATTTGTCAACAGTTTGGTTAAATATTAACAATGAAAAGTACACAAAAGTTACTGCAAAACAATGAATACAAAATTCTCCCTTTGATTCCACTTTGCAGTAATGAGCATTTAAAAATGTTTCAATACATCCACACCATACACCACATTATGAATTGCTGCTAAACATTCCAATGTAAATTTCACATGAAAAAAGAAAACTGTGGTCATTTTGCACTGAGTATCAGCATTAATATTATAAGCAGTGAACAACTGAATTTCCTTATTATCATGCAGGCTTAATTCATGCATGAAATAACTGTGCATGCTTGTGTTGTAGGACTGTATGCATATTGAGATCCTTGTGATGCTGTCTAACCCTCCACTGCAATACAAAACATTGCTTTTTGTATGCCAGCAGTCCAAGGCTGCAGCATGATGGGGCTGAGAGCTGCAGCTATATGGGATGATGCTAGTCCTGGAATTCAGGAGCTTTTGTTTCTTAACCAGAAAAGAAAAACAAGAACTTGGCAGACAAACACAACAAAAAACATCTGCACTCTGCTTCTGGAAAGCAGAGCTATACAGAGGCTTGGTCTAAACTTCAAAGTAGGTAGTGCAAGGGTAGGTTACTCCTACCCCAGGTTTTTAGATCTGAGTTGTAGCCTGAATGTATGACAGCTGTTCTCTGAAACAATTTTATGAGTTTTCCACCTAGACATGAAGACATCCTTGTGAGCTGGTGAATGTCATGGCTCTATCAAATGAAGTCAAATGTCCCCAGTGCAGTGTTTTCACATGGATCCAAAACAATTTGACAGTTTTTGTTAAGGAGCTTGGACACTTGCACATCAAGACTTTCTGTTTATCACTCCAGACATTTATCAGATGATAGGACTGTTCTGGGGAGCATATCTTAAGAAACTGCTTTGGTGAAACAAAAATTAATTATTTTTCTGAGATGGGGTGATGGTTTGCTGTGTCCGCAAGTAACTCTGCACCATTTCACTAGGAACTGCCTTAAGGAGTGGGTCACAGTATGTCTTAAGAAGGACAGATTCTATTAAATATCTAAAAATACTTGTTTCTGAAGTATCTCACTACAGTTCTAAGACAGGAGGTGCCTCTTTGCTGTTTTTCAGTTCCCTCACTGGGTTCTGCTGTACTCAGAGGTCTCATGTAGGTGTTTGTGCATTGGAAACACCCAGAGGTTGGCTGGGCACTGTACAGGGCAGTGGTCATAGCACCCAGCCTGACAAGAATTCAAGAAGCATTTGGACAGTGCTCTCAGGCACATGGTGTGATTTTTGGGGTGTCACAAACAGGGCCAGGAATTGGACTCGAGGATCCTTGTGGGTCCCCTCCAACTCAGGCTATTCTATGATTCTAGACCTACTTTTAAAGTGGGAATTGTGTTTTCTTCGTAATATTGATAAGATACCAGGTGAGAAACTTACATTGCATGTGGAGATGCATGCTTGGGTGAAGGATTTCAGTGAAATGTTACACTGATCACCTCAGTGAGTTCTCCTACACCCTTGGTATTGAAATGCTGTTCTGATTGAGGCATGAACACCAAAGGGCTTCATTGGCTTGGATACAGGTGACCAGAAATAGATCTGCTAAAGACTTTTTTTTCCCTCAGTATTGAATTGCTGTATGTAATGGCTTCCTGATAATCTAGGAATATCATGGCTGTGTTTACTCACTGCTTTTTAAACTTATATCTATTGGTTTGGTGAGATCCAAGATAAGCATTTATAAACTACTTTATAGAAGCAATTAATGTGGAGCTGAATCTTAACACAGTGGAAATTATTTCAATGAGTCCATGAAAATTTATGCCATCTGGAGTTTGGAATGGGGAAATTTCGCCCCTGCTTTGTCCTAAGGTCCAGGGCATAACTTCTAGTCTGCTCTGATCAGGAAAGCTTAGAATGAAGATATGAAATATTAGGAATGTTTAATTTATTCAGCATGTGGATTTAGGGTTGATAATATTTATGAAGAGATTCTTAAATATTTTTTACTCTTCTGGCTAATCTTCTCTAGGCCAAACAATGGAATTCATCAGGAGATGATACTTTTAATCTCTTGTTTGCTTTTCTTTTCTTCTCATGCTCTGAGTAAAAGTTACTTTTATTTCCCTTAGTGATTGAAATCATTTTCTTTGCTGTACTAAATTGGTTTTGTATTTCATAATTTGCATGCAAATCTAGTGAAAATACTTTGACAAATTATAAACCTCGTGAATGAAACTGCTTTAAGCTTTAAAAAGCAGGCATGTTGTCATGAAATTTTGAAGTTGCATATTTTTTTTCTCGCAGGCAATCAAATTTAAAATGTACCTCAAAGCCTATCTTCTCTCCCAGTGTAACACCTGAACATAATGCTGAAATGGGCTGGCTCAGCTCATTATAGGAAACTTGCATTTTAACTTGATTCCATTATTTGCTGATATATGATCTTCCATGTGGCCTGTAATATATTTTGGCAAAGTGAGTGTCAGCTATAGCAAGTATCAGAAAATAGGAGACTGCAAGAGAGAGTGAACAGTAAAACAAGGCATTTGGCAGTAATCTTTTCCACCACTTAATATGCAGGTTTTATAAGCAAAGTCATGACCCTGTCACAATATTCATTTCTTTCATGCCTTTCATATAATAGGGAAGGTGGTAACAAGATAGAACTTTCCTGCACTCTGATTTCCTTATCATAACTGCAAGTTTTAGTGAATTGCCAAAGTATCTCCAGTTCTTTCTTTCCCCCAGCAGAATCTGTTTGTATTAAGAGGAAAGAACAATTCTCCCCATGTTTTCAGTGTGTACAAGTACTGCCTCAGTGCATGTACAGAGATGAGCCAGGTCACACCTCAGGTCACCTGGCCACAGGTCCTGTCCCAGACTGGGCACACAGAGTGGTGGAGTTGCCCAGGTCAGATGAGCAGTGAGGTAAAAGCCAAGCTCCAGGGCACACCTCAGCCTGCCCAGCCTATCCCATCTCCCACGGACCAGCTAAGGTTTAACATCCTCTGGGTCATGAACTGAGCAGGGAAGGTCCACTGGTGGCCTCAGGCATTGCTGCTCAGCTGGAGCGCTCTTCCTGAATGAAAGGGCTGAGACGGTGGGTTCTGTCCAGATAACAAGTGGTTGTTCTCTCCCTGCTGGAACATCTGTTTTTGCAGTCAGTTTCTGAGGACAAGCTTGGATGCAGCCTTTTCAGACAGTGGGGCCACATCCATCTGCATGCTCGTTTCAAGCCATGTCAATCTGGAGGTTCATTCCCAAATGTAAGACATTAATCTTTATCACATTTGTCACCTTTTCTACACCTCTTTGAGATATGGATTTAGATTCAAGCTGCCATTTGTCTATGGCCTAGGTTAGATATGGGAGAGGGGGCAGGTGCCTGGATTCTTCTCTTCTCACATAAAACCTATAATATATATTCAACAACACAACTCTATATCTACATGAAAAGAGCGAAATCAAGTCCATACAGAAACTACATGCTACCAGGTCTAAGGTTGCTCTTGTGAAACTGAACTTAGCCCCTTGGAGTGCAGGAACTCTGACATATTTTTAAAAATTAATACCTTTTGTTTCCACATGACCCTGCTTCATCAGCAGTTAGCTTCCATCCTCTTCATGTAGGATGTGGCCCCAGGGCTTTCCTCACCATCACATCATTCAAAACCTGCACTGAATATAAAATTATTGTTTGCTTCATTGTTCTCACAGCTATCATACCTGAATGCTTCACACACAGTAATGAAATTACTTGCATAATACCCTGGCCATTCATGGGTTTGTTATCCCTACAGGTGGCAGAGGAAAATAGTTAACAGTGTATCAGCTAATTTCTAAATAGCTTTTTTTTCATAGTCTGTATAATTTTAATCAATCTGTATGTGTATGTGAATACAGTTTAATCTGTATCTATTGCAGCTATAAGTGTTCCATATCTCAGCTCAGTTGCCTTGTATAAAGACCAGAAAATGAGGAACATCAAATTAATGGTCATCTCTGGGAAATGTGAAGTAATTTGTCCAACATCACATAGGAGCTCTGTGGCAGATCCAGAAATGGAATTCACTTCTTCAGTGGCAGCTGCCTTCACCATTAAATCTTATTTTCCCATTCTGTAGTCCCTTGTTGGTTCATTATATACCTTCCAGTTCCTGAAACAAATGAGGCAGAGAGAAATGAAAGCCTCATTCACTAGATAAACCTGATTCATTCCCCAAATACCATTTCTCAGAATACCATGCACAGTGTGCATAAAAAGCACTGCAGCTACCATGGAAAAGTAGTCTGTATGTTCAAGAGGTACAAACTGAGTTCCATAAGCAGTTTTAATCTGGCATTTCCCACCTCTTGAATATGTGAATTTGAATGTGACTTCAGTTATTATTTCCAAGAATTTGAAAATAAATAGTAAAACAGAATTTTTACTGTGATGAACAATACTGACCTTGAGCTTAGATGATCAGAATTTATATCTTCATCTTTATAGTAGAGGCAACTAGCACCTGAGGTCTTAAAGTAAACATTATTCATAGGTGGCTACTTAACTTTTATGAGAATCAATCACTAGAGTAAAAACGAAGTTCACCTTATTTTCACAAAAAAACCCCCATAAAGTACTAAATCTCTACTATCAAATACATGTGTAGGGAGGACCTTGGTGTATTTATATAGAGCAGAGCCATCAATTCTTGTATGTCAAGGCTCTATTTTTGTATATGTTTGCCCCTTTGTCCTGTGCCTGTTCTGCCCCTTATTCACTGGTTTTTTGCCATCACACACTTCAGAACAGAATATTTTTCTGTGGCTGTGTGTATTTATTTGTGAGCAAGTTAAAAGAGCTGGTGAAGATAGAGGGTAAAAAGAGTGCTCTATATAGACAATACAAGTAATAACCATATTTGGACATTAGGAAAAGCACTGGATGGATCTGAAGAGCTTTAAGGCTTTTCAGGACCCTCAGGAGGCTGGAACATAGGGAAGTGTAAATGGAATTGGGCAACCAGGTGGGGATTCCCACTGTTATTCTTGCCAAAGGCAGCCAAAGTCTCTATTTCTTGATCAGCAAATCAGAGCTATTTCTTGGACACGTGTCCCAGGCTCTGTCAGGGTATTTTGTTCAACTCAAGGCAGCAGTTCCAGGTGCAATCTGCAGCAGCCCACTGCAACTCTGTACTCCCCATGGCACTGGGTTTCCTTCCAGGCTTTGGCTCTTGGCTTTCTGGGCCACATGACATATACATATACGTTGACAATTTTTGCCAGTGGGACAGAGTATACTGGTGGGTCAGATTTCCCTATGCATTTGCTGGTTTTCAGTGAATCATGGCTGGGTGATGAAGCATTCCCTGTTAGGCCTGGATTTGTTTGCCATTTTCTTTAGTCCTCTGTGAGAAGTTCTAATGCTGCAGTGCAGGGGCTAAATGTCAATGAGGAGTCAGGGTTGGGCAGGGATAAATCTATTACTTTCCTAAAAGTATTTTTGCTTAGCTTTCTCACTTCACTTGTTAGGACATTTTTCAGTTTCTGGCTTCTTGGTCAGGAGCCAAAATTTCCTCTCCTGTTGTATCCTGGAAGGGTAATCCCTGTGGCTTTGGCAGGTGCCGATAACTTCTGAAGGGAAGTAGCTTTTGCAAAGGCATATTGTGACAGGGAGTGTTGCTCTTTAATTCATTCCTATCCCATTTGCCTATCATAATTCAGCCGTGCAGGACCAGCTCATTTGAAAGAGCCTCTCATTTGTTAGCTATTAGTGCATGTCAGATGGAAAGGAAGCTATGGCTTGTTTGCATATTGCATATTTCCCCTCAAACTTAGCCAGGATTCTCCATTTGACTACTGCAGCTGTAGCTCACATGCAAAGAAGATTTCTTTTGCATTTTCTAGTAACTCTTAATAACCTTACTGGCATTTTTAAACAGTTTTTTCTGATTTATGCTCAGGGATTAAAGCCAAATTGATCTTGATTTCTGCTTTTGATACCAGTTTCTTTGTCTGTAATCCAGTTATATAATTTTTAGAAATAAGCAAAAATTTATTGTATCATTTAAAAAATATTCTAGCTTCAAACCTCTTTTACAGATTTATTCTGGTCCAATAATATTTTTTTAATTTTGTTTTTTTCTTTTTTTCTTTTCTTTTTTTTAATTTCACTTTAGGATATGTAGTATAAAATTCTTTGTAAATCATGAGGAAAATGAATGGTTTGCATAGAAATTAATTCTGTCCCCCAGAGACGTGGTTTACATGGATATGAGAATAAGCCTCTGGCACAGCCCCCAGCACTTGTGTCCACTCAAGTCCTCTTTTGAAGGTTCTGTGAAAAGAGGAAGATGATGTTCTGATTGATTTTGCAGGAATAAAATTAATCTTATCTAGGAGTAGAGTTTATCCATTTGAGGTCCACAGATTGAAAAAAAAAAAAAAGAAAGCAATTTTTCTAACATGTAAATAAGTAGAAATTACAATAACTACAGATTCAGAGTTTTGCCTACTTTGTATTTAAATGAACACTATTGTTATGATTCTGCGCAGGGTGATGCAAGCTACTTTGCTTAGAAATTATTTAGATTTTTTCTAAAGATGTTTAATTGTATTTTAATTTCAAGAGACTATAAAGTACAAGACTAGGGACAGCAGCTGGCCAGACAGGTCATGGGGGCATGTTGTCATTAGATCTCCATGAGCCCATGCTGTTGATAACACTCAGCCTATTCCCTCAAGATCAGAATCTGGCCCTGAAAGGTCAATCACAGAAATCATATTCATCAGCTTCAAAATAATGAGTTTTCCCCCGTTTTAAATATTCTACCTTTGGCAGGTTGGTATCTATAGCAAAACTTTTCCAGCTTTACAGTAATGGTCACTTCAGGGCCTGATTCTTTCACAGACTTTGTGCTAGTTTACCATGTTATTATTTATAAAGCCTGCAACCCTTCCCATTGGATTATTGCAGGTTGCAGTCCTTGGCTCTCAGGTGGTTTGGTTACTTTAGTCTGTCAGCATGTTCAAAACTGTGGGGAGCACGCTGTCGTGCAGGAGGTATATTGCTCAAGGCCAAATGCAAATGTTCTGGTTTGCATACAGTCCCAGAGGTTTTAATTGCTGGAGCAAGGCCTCACACTTAATAAACAAGTATTGGGGATGCTCACATCTGGAGTAGCTAGTTGTGTTCCTCTTTGTGGTGGAAAAATAAACAAACAGGTCCAACAAAAACCCCCAAACCAAAATGAAAACAGTATTTTATTTTCAATCCTTGGAGGAATTGATTGGTTGGAGCTATATTCCTATTTATTCAGTCCCAAAAATAATCATGGCTTATTTCTGTTGTATGTCACATCTTGGAAGATTAAAAACTGTGGGAGATATTTCTCATGGACTAAGTTTTTGAATTAATTTGCTATTCATAGAGAGGGTGAGACTAAGGAATGGTTTAGTAAAATTAGTATATGCTGGCTGGGCTGTCCAGAGCTCTATGCAAATCTAGGCTTGATGCCACCACCACCACTTTTCTTGGGCTTACAGTGTCTAGAAACTAAGGATGGAAATGCTTCTTGCAGGTAGAGATACTGAGCTGTTAGCTCAAGGTTATGTGGTTCAATCTGGGGCATAGCAGGAAAGGAGACTTCTGAGAGCTCCTGAATATAGGCCCACATCTTAACCATCACAGCTCCTTGATATGATACCATGATTGTCTGATGCATTTTGTGCTGCAATCAAAATGAAAGATTAATTACTTATTTAGAGACTGTTTCAATGACAAACTGAATAAAATCAAAGAGGAGACATGCAAAAATCCTTCATCTGTCTTGGGTTTGAGCAAGTCTCTATTCAAGCCATGATGATTTATGAAAATTAATCAGAAAGCTAATGATAATTATTATTTTTATTTGAGATGAGAAGCCAGAAGTAAATTTTGAGTGTTGCTTAGATGTCATGTTCTGTTTATAGCCCTGGAAATTTCTTACCAATTAAAGGCAAGCCCAGAAGTGCACAGAGAAGCAAGACCTTCGTTCTCAGCATTCCATTAGGTTGTTAATTAGCCATAATGTTTATGACTTTCTAAAGCAAGTTGCAGGAACAGGCTTAGAGACACATTCACGTTCTTTTGCATCCTGGAAATTTATAACTGCAGCTCGCTCTAAGGTATATCAAAGTGTAGGGCTTAACAGAAGAATGAATGAAAATGACTTTTTAGATAAAAATTCAGATCATAACATATGTATTTCTTCCATTAAGTATAATGAGCCAAATGAATGTTTTTGTTTGCAAATTATTGGGAAAGTACAAGTTTCTGGTTAAATCTAGTCAGGGACAGCCTCAGCTTCTTGTTGGAATTTTTGAGATTATTTTCTTCTTTTTTCCTCTTCTAACTCTTCATTTTGGGGTGTGTAATTTTTTATTTCTTTTACAATCCCTCCATATTTCTTAAAATAGTCCTTTTTCTAGTTAAGGAAATTTATGTGTGTGACATTTTTTGTAACAAGTAAAGCAATTCTTAGTTCTGATGTGACATATTTTAAATTTGAAAAGTAAATTTATTTTTAAAATATTGTAGTGGAATACATTTCTTATTTGGACAGATTACTCAAAAATACTAACTTTTATTCATTGTTATAAAACCTGGGTTCATTTTTTACAATGTAAGGCCTGGGAAAAAACCTTATAGCTCAAATTTTATTTAATAAATAAAGTAAGAGCTCCTGGAACAGCTATGTAGCTATTTTTGGTGATGTTTAGTGAAAGGGTGACAGCACTGACCTTTAGAGTGTTTGTCGAGTACGAGCAAAGTGCTCAAACCCTTCACTCTGGTGATGTAAAGCTGCCAAGAATATAACCTATGAGAATCAGTGCAAGTACAGTAATAATTCTTTATAGACCTAAGGTTTTGTTCTAGCATTTTTAATACTCTGGATGTGTGTTTATCCTTTCTGTTCCCATCACATGTCCACTGACAGTAGAGTTCATGTGTGAGCTGCATTGTAGTGTGCCAAAATAAAAGCTGAACTGCATGACAGTACACTAATCTACATCATGGAGTTGGGCTCATGTAATTTAAATTATGGCCAGAGGTAATAAAAATTCCTATTTCTGGTTTATAAGGGAACAACATGAACCCTAACAGCTGTAGAACAGTTCACAAGAGACAATTTACCCACAGATGTGCTGAGGCTGGTATATAATGTATGATGAGCTGTCACAGGCTGGACTTCTCATTTTTAGATTGCCCTATTTCTTTTATTGGTAAAGTTAATAGTAGAATAGGACTGCCACTATTCCAGAAAGGACTACTAAATGTAGGAGGCAACAATCTGAAAGTATATGGGTAAAAAGTATACATCTTGAGAAAAAAAATTAACCTATCAACATTGTGATTGAGTGCAATTACATATTTTCACACTCTGCAGTAAGTACTGTTAGCATTGAAAGGAATTTTAGTGAAAGGGGAGTATGACAATATTGTATTATGTGATATTCTACAATATGACAAGCTTGAGAGAGATTGTATTTATATTTGACTAAAAATCTAGTTGTGGTCCTTGTCAAGACAGTGATTAAAACTTCAGTTTTAAGTGATTAAACAGTTATGATTAAACAGCAATTAAAATGTTGGACTTCAGAGAGAAGTTGTTAACCATAAAGCCATTGTTTTAAGAAAACATGCACCTGTGGAAAGTGTCTGAATTGCAAAATAAATATTTTCAAGAGAGAATGAAGAAGCAAATATTTTAATTTCTGTAAGGAAATAGCTGACTCAGGCTCAGTATTTTTCTTCACTATAGATTTAAGAAAGTGCAAAGTGCATTGGAAAGCAAGTAAGAATTTAACAGGACATAAATGGGAAGCATGATACAAAATAATTAAATATATATTTGGTCCATGAAAGATCAAACTTTTAAAACTGAGTAACTTAGGTGAAAATTTTATTTTTTCTTCCTCTGATTCACTAAACTTTAGCAAGTGGCGCTAATCTCATCCAGACTCTTGTGCTTCAGGATGTGTGTCCTGAAACTCCCAAGGGATGCTGTCCCTGTGGGGACCCACAGCAGCAGAACATTTCTCCAGGGTGGAAGTTCATCCTATGGGCAGGAGGGCCCAAAACCCAGACTGACCAAGATCTTTGATCACCAGCTGGGAAAGCTGGAAATCAGAACTGTGTAGGAGCAGGAGGGTCTTTGGCAACCATACTTGGCTTGTGGCCAGGGAGATATCCTCCTCTGAGTCTCTGGCATCATTCCTTGTAGCTTATCAATTTACAGAGGATCATGGCAAAATTTAGCCTGAGCTAACCAGAATTTGTAACTTTGAGCAATGAGCCCATGACTGCAGTTAGGCAGGCACAAGAGTCTGCACTGATGAATTCAAAAAGGAGCTGTCCAAGTTGTCCTGCTGCAACAGCAAATATCCTTACTCAACATGAGTGTGTCACTACCAAAATTCATCAATGTTTTATGCAAGGTTGCCAGCCAGTGAACATTGGCCTTTGAAATATCCTTCAAAAAAAGGTGTTGTCCCTTGTGAAGGAGAACTAACAAGTAGAAAAAGAATAAAGCCATGAAGGTAGTAGTGACAGATTGGGGGGGTGAATGAATCTTAAACACTGTACATATTTCTTTTCCACCAAGGGATTCTTATGGCGTAACAGTATTTTTCATCTCTAATCACCGGTGCTGCGTGTCAGTATCTCTTATTCCTTTCCTGATTTGAGTGACACAGTGTGATATGTCTAATGACAACTAGAACAAATTTCAGTAATGAGGTCACCTTGGGCCTGTATTACTGTCTGACTGCTGTTTTCCATAGAAATTATTTGTGAAAGCAGACCACATGCTCTGCATAACTTCCTCTGTTTTACTCAGAGTGACGAAAAGGAGATATGCTAAAACTTGCAAGGTGCAGATGGTTTGCATTGATCTCTTCCTGATTTTGAGCTGTAAATTGATATGTAATGAGAAAGCTGCCACTTTGGTCCCTAGGAAAAAGAAAAAAAAAAGTTTATGGGTTTGGTTGAATTGTTTAACTTTTCTTTTTAAATGTAAAAAAATGGAGATTCTAACTGACAATAGACAAACACATGCCAGCAAGGAAATAATAAGGGTCCTAAAGATGAGGCTGAATGAAAATCTTTGCTTCCAGCTCAAGCTGAACTAAGATTTTGGAAAACAGTGCCGGAAGGTAAAAGTTCTCTAATTATAGTGAGTTCCACTGTTTGTTACAATATATATATTTTATATAAATATATGCAATATATTTGTATACATAGAATATACACAATGTGAAGGTTATTAAAAAAAAAGTAAGTATTTCTGCTTTTGGTATGTAACAGAAAACTGGTTGTTTGTAAATTTCCCAAGAGAGGAAAGAACTAGTATCAGATCTGCAGTCACCGTGATGTTCCCAGGACATTGGTTGTCCACCATGCAGAAATGAATCAGGAACACTGATCAGGACAGCAGGACAGCAATATCATCTAATTTAAATCAGGACAGCAATATTATCTAATTTAAATTGGATTCATTCCAGAGACTGTGAAGGGCTTGAATTACAGTGATGTAAGAGATGAGAATACATCCACGGGGTATTCATTAATTTTCATCATATCAGTTGAGTAACTTTATGGATTCTAAGAACAGGATTTCTGTGGCACATCTTAGAAAGATATTGTCTGGTGCAGAAGACGAGGCTTTAAGATTTGGAACCAGTTTCACAGGCCTGTAAGCAATCATGAGTGGGTCAAAATATAGAATCAGTGCTTAAAAGCAACACTTTTTTTTGATTAAAGGTCCAGTGAAAAGAGAATATATATTTAGAAATAGAGTATTTTGGTGAGTGCTTAGAGTTCAGTACAAAAGAGCAAATTCAGTTCTCCTTGTGGCTTTGACAGGAATCCCCTGCTACTGTATTTTTCTCCAAAAGTAGTGATAAATATAAAATTCCTGTCCTTTACAGCACCATCATTCTCTCGTTATTAAACAAGACAATGCTGTAGCAACAGATTACGCAATGTTTGTGTAAAACTAGCCATTCATCTTAAAAATGTGCACCATTTCTCATGAATTGACTGATCACTAGTTTTATTAGTTAATGGATTTCATTACATGTTTGTGTCCATTTCAAATTCACAATACACTTAGAGAGCTACATAAAGATGATCACGAGGCTGAGAATCAAATTATAACTAAATCAATACATTGATCAGAAAGAACATTTCTAAATTAGCTCAATTAAGGTGGTTTTTTTTCCTAGTACATGGTCTTATAAAAATCCATGCAAAGATTACACTCACTGCTAGGTGACTTCCACTGAGACACATGAAATATTCCCTAGATTGAAAGCTCTTTCCTCACAAGTAGTCCTGAGAGTTTTTCTGGCTCCTTGCAATACTTGTGCTCATTGAGGATGATTGGTCCTGATTCTGGTCTCTGATTTATAGTTAGCCAGAAAGTTAAATTAATTGAAATCAATGGAGCTATAGCAGTATGAGATGTTCTGATCTCATATTAAATGCTATGAAGGTAAAATAAAATCCCATGTTTTCTCATCTGTAATTCCATTAATTTAGAAAATCAGAGTCCTTTGAAATTTATTATTGTTTTTACTAGTAATAAGACATTGAAGAGAAAATAGCTGCTTTTTTTTACATGCCATGCATTGTCACTGGACTCTTTCATTTTCTGTTTTCTGATTCTTGTATTATAACATCAATTACTGCTTTGGTTTTGAAAGAACTATCACATTTGCTAACACAGAGCCTTGCCTAGTGTAATCAGACTGTGTCCTGCTGACAAATGCTACAGTCTTAGATTTCACTTGAACTATTAAATATACTTTTCACATGGAATGACTCCTCAGTATTTGCTGGAAATCTTCTGGCTCAGTTATTGTATTTGATTTATGCAGATTGTACCCCAGAGTTGGGTTAAAAACTGAACAGCAAAATTAAAATATAGTGAACCTCTTCTCTTGGATGACGGTCTATAACTTCCAGGGAATTGATATGTGTTGGTAGCTAAGGCATACTGTTGATGACAACATCTTCCCCATAGACTTGGGTCGCATTTTCCTTTATTTTCCCTTGTTCTTTTTATTTTGTCTATAGGCTGTGCAGAAGTTTTGCTAACTCTCAAGCATTTTCTCTTTGCATCTTCTCTCAGACCTAGCCCCATAGCTCCAGTGTTTACCAAGTGTATCTGTTAGGTTTGTTTTTGTAGCTTGTGATTTGATCATTTCAGTCTTCTCTTTAAGTAACTCTACAGACTTCCTTTGTTCCATTACACAATTATAATTCTTGATCTTGTCTTTCCTGCTTACCTGATTGTGATTTTTTCTCTATGTCATATTAGATCCCTTACAACTTTCCTGACAATCTTTCTTACTTTTTTTAACTTTCATAATATACCTAAGAATTTTTATTAGACTATTTATTAATAGTCTCCCTATTGTAAAGCTAAATGTCTGAAATCAAGCTCCAAATCCATATTTAGATCCACATCTTAAAAATATCTTTCATTTTTGAGGAACTGTGCATTTAGAATGCCCAAGGAAATCAATACTACACAAGACAGGTGAACAATTTTCTCTTGCTTCTTGTGTACTAGGAGTAAAATATTTAATTGTGGTAAAATTTACTTGCTTGAGAATTAATTTTGCAGGATAATGCTAGATTAAGAATAGTTGACAATATGTGTTGTAGCCAGTGACTGGACTGCATCATTCTCAGAATCCCAAAGATTAGACGACATCTAATCTGTGTAATGACGGTGTAATCATTCTTTCCAGGGTTTGGTTAGTGTGAGAGAGAATTGGTGCCAACTGAGATATTTCAGCTAAAGCTCTGGTGAGCTACAACACAGTCCTTTTTCCAGATATCTCAAAACTTGCCCTACAAATATTAAATAGTTGCATCTTATGGTCACAGAGTAGTGCAATGGCCAAAAGGAGGCCCATGGCCAAGTGTGGAGGAGATTGGGTGATGCCTCAAGGCTAAAGCTCAGTCATTGGTCATGTTTTATCTAGTACTGTTGGAGTACCCATAGTGACAGAAGGATTAGAGTTCTTAGAATTTGCAAGAGTATTATTGTTTGAAAAGAGGTTTATTCAAAAAGAGGTAGTAAATACTCAGTTTGAGTCATAAACAGAACATAGATGTTTAAATGCTAGGTGATACTGGGTGGGGATTTAGTAAAGTGATTCACTTAATGTAAAAATGTGATGAAGTATACACAGCAGAACAAAATAAAACTGTAGAAAATTGGGATGGAAAGCTTGACTTTGTGAAGAAAAAGGTGAGAAGTTATCTACTGTTTTCCTAGTACAGGGAGGGAGGTGAGAACAGTGGCAAATGTCTGTTTTAACATTATAATCATGGTGGAAGTGAAAGAGTTGGAGCCCCAGGAGGGCCACATTCGTGCTGAATAGTCATGTTAAAAATGAGAAAGCTCAAGAACATTGCTGATTCACTAAATCCCCAAAGTTGTCTTCCATTAGTAAAGTTAGTGTTGCAGAGATGAAATACTGAGGAGTGATTCTTGTCTTTTCCTCTAATCAGTGAATACATACAACCAAGGAACATATGTGGGGTAATTATCTCTGGTTCTTCTTCTAAGACTGTAAAAAAAAAACCTCTTTATCATATATATATTAAGAAAGAAAGCATGCAAACATAGATCCCTATATTGGAACACAGTTCTTATTTTGAAACGCTAATGAAAATTTAGCTTCATTAGGCTATTCCTAGAAAGAAAATTATACAACACATTTGTTGAAAATTTTTCACATAGATACCAAAGACATGAATGATTAAAAACTAGAGGGAACAAACAAGACAATCTCATTTTATGCATTAGTAAGAAATAATGTTATGGACATTTTGAATGGTCAGGAATTTAAATAAATTTTTTGAATATCAAGAGGAATTACAAACACTAACCTATAATACTATACTGTATTCTTAATAGTCTTAAAACATATTTATTGCTCTTAGGCTCAACAGAAACAGGGGGTTTACTTGCTGCTGTGTTCACAGAGGCTTATGTTCTTAAATGATTGAATAATCTTTACTTGAAATTCAGGAATGGTTTGAACTCCTTTTGTTTTTCAGTGTGGTTCAAAACATTTCTTGAGTGTCTGACTGTTCCTGAATGCAGGGAATAACTGTGGTTACGATATCTGAACCAACAGCACCCATGGTGTATTTTGTTGGTTGTTTTACAATTCACTAATCAACAGTGAAAGTCTAAGCTCCTTAGCACACTGATCAGGAGCAGGGTCTGCATGACATGTCCACACCTCATATCCTTCAAACCTAGAAAGGAATGGTCAGGGAGATCTAATTATAAATGTGTCATTCTGTATTTACTTTAAAAGAAAAGCTCATTGAAGGACTCTTAATGTAGATGGCAAGTGAACAAACTGAAATGTACCCCAAGCTGATTGCTACCAGAGAGATTACAGGATTAAAGGAGCTGTGTTGCATTTCTCATTGTCTCGTGGAGAAATATTCTTTAAAAAAAAATCCGCCATCTATTTCTTTAGCCTTTCACAATGTATTTCTAATCATAGAAAGGTATTTAATATTTAAGAGAAGCATTATAGTTTAGGTTAATGAACACAGATAATGCAAATCTTCTTCCTTCCCTTATTTTGCTATTGTTATATTGTTAGCATTATTCTTTTCAAGGGAAGTAAAACTAGACTTAAATGCAGGGTACACATTCTCATATGTAGTGCATCTCTTCTAAATAGTTTAATCTAGTGGGAGAAAGTAATTTTCGTCCAGTTACTCTGCAATGCAGCTCTCTTTTTTCTCAATGCAGGTCCTGGCTTTCTCCCACTAGGAGGTCTGACTTCTTTTTTTTTTTCCATCTGTGTAAAAAAGTCTAAAAAATGATTCCTCATTTTCCCCTCTGCATTAACCCTTCCACAAATACTGTGTTTCATCAGAGGCACCATCTTTATTTCAGCTGCAGGCACTGGCTGGGCTTTTTCTCTGGAGCCAGGATACACAGTTTCTGAACAGGCTGAAAGATGCCCTGTGGAGGAGGGTGTGCCAATTGCCCCCTGCTCCAGGGCTTTGCTGCTGTTTGTGCATCACACCCCTTCTGGGGATTTAAACAGCCTGTGAAGGCCTGAGTTCCTTTGCCACGGTTTCCTCCTTTCCACGCTGCCCCTCAGCTGCACGCCTTCCCCCTGGGAACAGCAAGCCCTCTCTATTTGCATTTTCATGTCCTTGAATACCGGTCAGCAATGCCGGCTACTGCACATTGATTCCAGCTTTCATTTTTTCCACTGTGGATATTATTTGTTATATTTCAGGTGCCAGAATGAGTGATTGTCATCCGCAGACAGATGTGCTTTTGAAGTAGCAAAAAAAAAAGATTGACATGACTTTTGACATGATTTTTGTCAAGACTTTAGCATGCCATTTGCTGGCATACCTAGTCTAATGAATACCTTTTACTCCTCCGAGATGTGCAATCTAATGTTATGCTATCTTTTTTCCCCTTTGATATCTAAATGTCAATCATCAGCGGGAAAATTATGTTAGTGAATAGGTAGCATGCAATTTATCCCATAGAAATTAAATATCTATCTGGGTTAGTAAAAAGAGTCTTTTCCATGCCCAAATGTAATTTCTGCATATAATTTTGTGCTTGCCAAAATCTCATTTGCACATATGGAACATTGTTTTTATAAGTCATCTTGGAGTGAGTGTTTAATACATGTGGTGTTATTTTAAAAATAATTTTGTACATGTGCCACTAACAAAGGGAAAGTTACTGCCAGCAATAGAATTAAGGCTTTTTGTTTCTCCAGGGAGTGCTCTGACCATTGAGTTAAACTAGTAGCTATTGTAGCCTGAGGCAAGAAAAGCCTTGCTGTTTTACCACAGGCTTTCTCACAACGATGAAACACCTTTTTCTTTTTTTTTTTCTTAATCCATGTATCTTAATGCAGATGTGAAATATACTGTCTCTCAGCTGATGCTGAAAATTCTGATACTTTACAGTCACTTAATACTGAAATACTGTGGAAATGACGGAAATACCATTAAGGTATTCATAAGGAACTCCGTGTTTGCCATAAATGATTTCATCATGACTAACGCTATCATAAGAAATACTAGACAGTAGAAGTTATTTTCTTAATTTCAAAGCACTTTTAAAAATATAAAAAGAAAAGCACATTATTTTTAGTATATATACTCAAAAATGCCAAGAAACATTTTTTCTGTGTTCTACAGTATTTTGTCTTTTGTACAAAAGAAACAGTAAAGCTTTTCAAATAAAATTTCTACTCAGTTTGGAGACTGTGGGTGTTCACCAGCTCTATCTAGAATGTGATAGAAAGATGACTTTTTAAATTCATGGCCAGAGACATATTTGGGCTGACTCATCCTTTTTTGTTTATTTTTTTTATTTTTTAAATTTTTTAATTTTATTTTCTTTTTTAATTTTTTTAATTTTTTTTCTTTTTTCTTTTTTTCTTAACCTCTTTTTTTCTTTTCTTTTTTTTTTAATTTTTATTTCAAAGGATAAGGAACGTGAATTTTGGCACGATAAAGACAGAAAAACAAATCTCTCCTCTGAAGGAGGGGAAGGTTTGGCTTCATATGTGTAGAGCTTAATGTTTCAAAGGCAAAGTAAAGGAGGAGACAGAGCTGTCTCTGTTTACATTGCACCAACTGGGAGACTGGGCCACAGCACCATCAGTGGGTGTCTGAAACTTGGCAAAATCGTGCCTTAAATGCGTTCCTTTCTCCAAATGTTATCACCATGTGCTACCTAGGATAAAACAGGAGTCTGCTGAGGGATTTAGTATTTCCAGGCACATGGAGAGGTCTGATCCCTTCATCATCTTGCCTACTCGACATCTTTTTCACCTCTTCTGACCAGGGAATCAATCACCTTATGATTAGGCTATTTGACACTGTTATTGCAATATAAGCAGTGTCTAAGACTACCATAAAACTGTGTATTAATGCAGAAATCACATGAGACAAACTACCTACGTGATCCTGTAGGTGCAGCTGCTTTGGCTCCAGCAAATCAATAGTACTGGAAGAAATTTGGCTTCAGCTTCTGAAATATCATTTAGAGTCAAACTGCAAGACTTTCTATATGGGATTTGCCTAATTTTTTCCTAAGTCATCAAAACTGTGAGGGAAATATTTAAATATTTACTAAAGTAAATAAATGTGTAATGAAAATTCCTAACTATAAGGGTTTGGATGAGTATGAATACATATACAGAGACTCACACACAAATGCAAATATATAGGTTTAAACAATTTGCTACAACCAGTACAAAGAGATACACTTTGAAATTCTTCTTTAAGCAAGGAAACCAGTAATGTGTGTAGCCTTCAGGTAATTCATATCTGAACATGTGTATGTGAAAGTTTTCCATGTGTTGTATGTATTTCAGAAGACATTGAACTCTCTGTGCCAAGAGAAAAGAAATCCCACTATGTATACAACTGTCTGCATGCACTTACCTACTTACATAATTATTAGACATTTGATCAAAAAATATATTCCTTCTTCAGTGAAATATCAGTATTTAAACACTGAGTAAAACCACTGCAACTGAAGAACCAAGAAACTTTGAAGTAAACATATTTCTAGACATCTATGTAACTTACTAGAACTTCCATTTCAGCAGCGTCAAAAGAGTTCAGCCTGGCAATCTCAGAACATTAGAATATAATATTAAATTATAGGAAACAATATTGCGTTATTTAGAAGTTAAGTTCTAAAACAAGTGCAAATAGAAATAGGACAAGACTGTACGATCACAACAAAATCTAGTAAGAAAGCTCAATGTTCCAGTTTTATTTGAGGCATTAAATTTGTTTTGTCAAATGCTATAAAATTCAACATATTCATGTAAAACTTTCGATTTCAATGAAAAAGTGTTTCCTGATGGAGGATGGTACTTGGGAAAAATGTTGCCAGCTCAATCAGATAAATGCTTTGCGATAGGCACTCTTCTCTGAAAAGGACCATTAATTTTGAAGGTGACAATTTCTGCAGTAAAGAAATAAGTTAGACAAGGATTGACATTACCTCATCAGGAGGGAACCCAGATAACTTGTTCCTTTTGAAAGAGAAAGAGACCATGCATTTGTTAGCTTCAATAAGTTTGCTGCAGCGTTGTTTTGGGCTGGAGAGAAGAGAAAATTGGATGGAGTGAATGCATGTGAGAGCTGGTGCGGGGGTGTGTGTCTGTGTGTGTCTCCCAGTGGCTGTAATATTGTTAGGGCAAGAGGGGGGTGATGTGTTTTTCCAATATGCTGCTATTGTCTTAATATTATAGCAAAACTGAAGAGAAGGTTCTGAGTGACTCATGCTCCATGACAGAGCTGCCTGGCAAAGCCAGACACCCAGTGACTGCCAACTCTGCCCCTCTCTGAATGAAACTCATTTCTTGCATATAAATTTCCCATTTTCTATTGATGCAATTTCCATAACTTTTCCTTGAGTCTATAAAAGAAAAGACCCTCGACATTGGTTTTGTTTCCCTCAGTTAAAAAAGGCAAAAGCCCCACTGTTCCTTCATTCATAAAACCCCATACCCCTGTAGGTGGACAGAACTTCTCATTCATGCACACATGGAAGAGGGGAAAGCACTTTGAACAGAAAAACTAATATGCATAAAAGTGGTCTCCAGAGTATATTTTCGAAGTGCTCAAATTCACGCACAACTTTGGTTAATGGAATTTCTGCACCTATCCCCCTGGAGGGCTTTTGAAATGTATTCTGTTTATGAGCAGCTAATTAAATGTGCTTTCTGGTATGCAGGTAATTAGTTGTTTTTAACAATTATTCAGGTGCTGTAAGTAAAAGGTAACGATGAATTTTAATTTTAAAACGTTGATTATTTTCCCACACTGAAATACATTTGTTGAATGCTAAAAGGCAAGGGACACTGTCTTTCCAATCTGGCAATCAAATAACCAAAAAAAAGAAAAGGAAACCCATTTTTATTTTTTGGAAGTGTCAGTCTTAAGGCTCTTATCCATAATCCAGTGGGTTTAAGCAGGCTTACGTTTAGATTAGGACTTGAGTTGTTATAATTGCAGACACTCAATTAAAAAAAATATGCATATATATGTATGTGTGCGAACACACACTCTCAGCTTGAACTTAATCAAGAAAAATGTTCTTTGGTTTATTAGGTCAGATTAGATGCTCATAGTGGTCCCATCTGGTTTTACAATCCATGAGGTTAATTTCTTGATACAACTGAAAAATAATGTATAACTGCAAAATTAAATTTGATATATGAAGACTGATAGCTGCTAAATAGAAAAGGTAAATGAAATTTCATTAATAGTGACAGGAAGTCAGAGTTATTTGTTCCTTTAAATTTTATTTTCCTTATCACCAGAAAGAGTATATTCTCATGCTGATAGTTTGAGACTGTTTTTTTACCTTCCATTCAGTTAATTTTCACAATATTGTAGCTCTTGTTACTTCAGCAAAGCTGTCCTTTACAGTTTTTAGTCTTTACAAGGTCAGCATGTGTTACAATAATAGTGAGGAATTTTGACAAATGTAGAATAAAAATTGTTTTTCTTAATTTGTGTTATCTTGTGTATCTCTAAAAAAATAATATCATCTTCACTGGGTAAATTAACATTTATGTAAATTAAACATTTGTGTTTCTGTCAGAGCTCCTGCACCATATTGTTCTGCAGAAGACAAAGGTGTTTAAATGGTGGATGTTTTGCTTCACCCTCACAGTGCAAAATAATCAGCATTTCTTGGGGATTCCATTCTATTCCTTCAATTACTGGGGTTTTTTATCCTATAAATACTCTGTATTTAAAATAATACTATACAAACTGATGTGTGGTGGAATACCTTTCTAATTCTCAAAGAGCAGTGTTGTATGTGCGCGTTCTCTTTCAGACCCAGGAAATCAAACCAGCCAAGCCAAGAGGTGACTAACTCAATAGGCTCATATATATGACTAATGCCTTGTCTAGGATGAAATGACAATCCTTGAAGGCTATAAATGATTGAATAATATGTTTCATACAATCCAAAATTGCATTTTGGAGAGTGATGAGGTAATACCTAAAGTTTTGCACAGCCCAGGGAAAAGGAGGGCCTTCCTTAAGTGGAGGGATGAGCCACTCACATTCATGGAGTCAGGAATCATAGAATTATTGATTTTGAAAGAGACCTTCAGCATCATCCAGTCCAACCATCACAGTTCCTTAATATTTGTGTTCATGAAAGGAAAAATATAAACAGGGTTTTGTGTTTCAGAACAAAATGTACTTTTGAGCAATAGCTGGTGACATATATTGAAGTTTTGGATTGCTACATGGGTGCCCTGAAGCAGAGCTTCTTGCTACAATATCTCACAGATGCTGAAACCTGAAGATAAATTATTCCCAATTATTTGAAGATACCTATTATTTCTAAGTGTATTCACTTTATTGGTGATGATGCACTTAAAAATGAGAAACACATACACAAATACATTTATTTTATTGTAGAACGCAGTGACGTTGGCGAGGCACGTTTGGTGAATAATTTTGGTGAATTCCTCTTGACTTATCCATATCCTTCTTCTTCATATGCCTAAAAACATGTTTCAAGAGGACTAATAAAGTTACAGAGTAATACTTTTCATACTGTGAAAGTAAATATTTGAAGTAATTTTAAATTCTAGATTGTGTAAACATTTTTACCTTCTACTTACCTGTGAGAAATAATGTCATAAACTCTAGAACATAACATTATAACCTTTCTTTCCTATTCTATCCATCTTTCCCAACCTCATTCTCTTACATCACAAATATATATTTTTAATAGATCTGATTTCATAAAATTAAAAAAAAAAAAAACACAAAAAACAAGGCAGTGCTTCCTCAGTTCGAGTTTCCATATTTGTTCTCTTCTTTTGCATTGCTGGCAATTGTTATAATGGTTTTGTGAACATCAGAACCCTGATGTTCAAACATGCCACAGGGACACTGGCTAACAAAAGTTCCTATTCACTCTTTAGTTAGCTAACCCCAAGATTTATGGGGACAAGGGCATCCATGGGAAAATTTTGCAAGTTATTGTAGAAATGACATATCATGTTTAATCTGTGAGGTCACATGAGCCTTGATGCCTCACACGTTTTCAAATCGATCCTAAGCAGCTGTAAGTAGATCTGTAAACCTATTCCTTTGAAGTATATTGCCATGAAAAGGAGCTGTAGTACTGTGACTTTGGGAGTGCCTTTACTCCCACTGCAGTGCAAAGGATATCCACATGAATACTTAAGTGGGAGGTTGAAATTGGAATTGTATGGTTCACAGCATTTCGCTTTAGAGGGACTAAAAAGCGCCCTTCTCTCTGTACAGATTTTTTTTTAATTTTCCTCTGCTGAGAATCACTTGGCCTTTAGTTAACTGAAAGCTTTTTAGGCTGCTGGAATTAAAATATCAAATTAGGTTCAAATAGCTGCCTTTTTATCCTGGCAGCCGCAGCTGGCTTCCTCTCACCTGGAACATCTTTTAACTTGACAGTAGTGGAAAAAACTCTTCTCCCAAACCTCACACAGTAACTTTTTTCACATCTATCTGCTTTTGTGTTCTCTGGGGAATGTCATCCCTGGGATGTGAGGTAGGGGGATGAAGCATAAAATTGTATAACCCATTGGAGAGCATAGAAAGTGCTGTTCCTCAGCACCACTAGTGCAAGTCATTGAAAAACAGGTACATGGTAGCCAGGTGATGGTGATGGAGGTGTCCCATGGGCCACCAACAGCCAGCAGAGCACAGCCACCACTGCTGCTTCTGGTCACTCTAAGTGATTTCCACACCACCACTGCTCTGCTTTTCCAGGTTCCTGACTTGGCCAGGCACTGACCAAAGCTGCTCTATCACTCCCCTCTGCAGCTGGACTGGAAAGAGATAATACAGCAAAGGGTTCATGGGTTGAGATAAGGACTGGGAGAGGTCACTCATCGCATACCATCACAGCTTCGGGATATTAATTGAATTTATTTCTAACAAAATCAGAGTGCAATAATGAGAAGTAAGATAAATCTTTCAAACACCTTCTCCCCACCCCTCCCTCCACCCTGGGCTCTCTATTCCCTATGCCAGCCCTCAGGAAATGGGGAATGGAGGTAACAGTCAATTCATCACAAGTTGTTTCTGCTGCTCCAGTGTGTGTGCCTTCCACATGAGAAACTCTCCATGAACTGCTCCAACGTGGGTCACTCTTCCATGGGGCACAGTTCCAATTCTTCCATGGGGTGCATGGGTCCTCCCCAGGGTCACAAGTCCTGCCATTAAACCAGCATGTGCTCCTCTCCCCATGGGTCTGCAGGTCCTGCCAAGACCCTACTCCAGCACAAGCCTCCCCCAGGGTCACAGCCTCCTCTCCATGGTCTCCTCCATGGGCTGCAGGTGGATCTCTGCACTTCCAGGGACCTCCATGGGCTGCAGGGGCACAGCTGCCTTACCATGTTTTGCACCATGGGCTCCAGAGGAACCTTGGCTCTGGTATCTGGAGCACCTCCTGCCCCTCCTTCTCCAGTGACCTTGGTATCTGCAGTATTGATCCTCTCACATATCCTCACTCTGCTCTTCTCTGTCTGCAATTACATCTGTGCAGTAATTAAATATTTTCCTCTTAAATATGTTGGCACAGAGGTATTACCACAATTTCTGATTGGTCCAGCCTTTGCCAGTGGTGTATCCATCCTGGAGCTGCCTGGGATTGACCCTGCTGGGTGTGGGGGGAGGAAGCTTCCAGCAGGTTCTCAAGAAGCCACCCCTGTAGCCCCCCTCTACCAAAACCTGGCCATGCAAACCCAATACACTCCTTCTCCAGGAATGCTGAAGGACCTTTTTATTGTCATCTCAATTTTTCACAAACATCTTTCTGTTCTAAAGCAGATGAATTTATCCACTTCTTTTCAGTTTACACTGGGAGCCAAAAACCCCACAACCCAATACATTCCCCTTTAAAGCAGGTTCTGAGAGTTTTTTCTGAATGTCACTATTTTTGATTTTGTGCTCCAATTTTTCTTACATATTAGATTTCTTATCAAAGTCCCAGCTGTTTTCTCTTATCCTTTCTCTATGTTTTTACAATAAAAAAGCGAATGATGAAGCACGATTCTATCAGACATGTGGCAATCAGCACACAAGGACTGAAGTGCTGGTCCTCCTGTGTGCTTTACTGGCAAAGCCATTTCTTTCACTTTAATCAGTATTTTTATTGGCTTTTTCTTCTGCAGTGAAGCTTTTGGACTCTGCAGTTCTAACAAATGCAGGTTGTTACAAGGGCATGCAGAAGTGCATTTTTTCACGTCCCATAGGAAGGAATACAGAAGGGATTGCTCTGTTGATTGCAGAGATAGGGAAGTGGTGCATGACTATCCAGAGTGGATGTTATGATTTGTCTGGTTAACTCTGATTCCAGCTGAGATTGCCATGATGACTGGAGGTGCAACTCCCAGAAGGTTCAGCCATTTCAGTAATGGACTAACAATATATTTTTGTGTCAAGACTTGGCTTGGTTTGAACTCTGCACTGATTGAATACTTGATGAGAACCAGCAAATGCAATGATTCCTCTTAGGAGTTTGTGTTTGATAGCACCCCAATCTCTAATTTACTGTGTGCATGTGCTGGAATGCAAATCATTCTCACAAGGTTGTATAATCAGTATTTATCCTGGCCTGTTATTTTGTAGTGACTCTGACTGTATAATTTTCTATTTTTTTATAAAAATAACTCCTTTCCTTAGCTAACTTGAGATGGGTCTCCTAGAACTAACCTGCTAGCTAGTATTTTCTTCTTCAAATGATTTTTCTGCCATCATACATCTTCTCTATGTGGTAATATTCCTACAGTTCTGATCCTTAGGTATGTGAGAGGAGGAAGGATTCTAATGATGAAAATACTTTTTTTGGGCTCACTCTTGTAGCTGCAAAACCCCCAACTATATGATCTATTGAATTAAAGCTGTTGCCTTCTTTTACAAATCTTGTCTCATAATGTGTGTCAACATAAATCACTTACCAGTGGGCAGGTTGGAGAGAGATGAATATAGATGGTGTTTACAATTCTTCTTATATAGTAATAAAAAGTAATGATGCATATATTTGATTGTACTCTGCTCCATTCTTCTAAGTCACTTTTTTCTTTCACAGTATGCAGCACTTTATCTGCCCTAATCTACACATCAAAAGTTAGACATGTAAGTTGGAGCTAGTCACTTTATATACCCTTGCAGTCTGTACCGAGAGGCAGAGAGGTAGATGCCTCTGTTTGTTTTCTTTTCTGATAGGCATCCAGCATATTTCAGAGCTTTTCCTTCTAGATCTACATATGCCTTTACACAGATGATAAAGTGTGGGTTTGAACATCCATCTTTTGAACTCTGGTTTATTGTGAATCCACGATCCAGCTTATAAAGTTATAGGTTTGGGGTTTTTGTCTTTGCATAACTTGGCACAATGCATTGTTGGATCTGAGTGCAGTAGAAATAGACAGTGGTGGCAGTATGTTTTTTTTTAAGAAAGGGATGAAACAACTAAATATAAAACTTAGCTATAATTATTATTCAGAGCCAGTTTCCACATGTGGTCTCTTCATGTCCCACTCCTTGGCAGGAAACTTGCGATCAGGACATAAGTGTGCTTGCCTTGATCACTCTGAGGTTTCTTCTTCTGCCATGCCACATTTCCTCTGCTCAGGGCCAGGGTAGTCCAAATCGTAACTCATGCAAAAGTTTGAGTCAAAGGTGATCCATGAAATGCCCTGATCTCTGATGTGGCAAAGATTTCTTGGCATTTTCATCTTCTCTGTGTTTGGAGAGCACAACACATTGGCACTCATGAGTGAGCATGTGTGCTTGTGCTAGTAAGGAAAGTGCTACTATGAGACCTGGTTGTTTGAGGTATAAAGCTTTGTTTTTGGGGAATCCTTTAGGGAGCCATAGGATTTATCTTCTGATACAAGAACATTCTTTGAAGCAAAGAATTAAAGACTATGAACAGATTAAATACTGTTCCAAGCAATTTGTTGCATTTTGAGTGGGAGTAGCAGCATTAAAACCATTAAAGCATTTAGGAAGTGTTAGATGATCTCTGCAAGACAAGTTTCATCCATACAACTGAAAAAATGTGGACAAATTACTAGAGTAGTTGTATTTTTAAAATACTGAAAAGATACCAAAATAACCAATGGAAATAATAATTTTGTCATGTGGTAAGTCATCTTGTTGTTACCAATTTCTGAGCGACCCTGCATTCTAAGTTGATATTTTCTATGAATCAAACATTAAGTTAAATCAAAGAATCTTACAAGTTCCAGCATTTTTTGAAGGAATTAATAGTTATTATGCAAATGCAGAAGGAAAGTAAATAATTACTGGGATAGTTTAGCATAAGATTGGAGCAGGACAACTTTACCATTTGCAACCATCTCCAATTGCGTGTTTCTCTCCTGGCAGTATCACATAGGATTCATAAAACTAAGTTAATATTTTATTAAACTAAGTTAATATCCTAGAAGTATGCTTTCTGTGCCTCTTCCCTTCTATGGTTTTAGAACCAGAGTTAGTATTTATGGTACTGTGTTTTTTAACTTTAAAGTGATATCTTTTCTGTTCTGTGCTCATCATTGACTTCACTGTGACTTCAAAATCATTTATGTCCTGCCTATTCTCTTATAGTAGAATTGAATTCCATTGGTAGAAAGTGAATTAGCTAAAAGAGATTTCTGATTTTTTTCAAATTCTACAATATTTTTCTCCATTTTCTGGCCAGCTTTCTGTGTGAATTTGAAAAAATGCAGCGTTACAATCCAAGAGAAGTTAGCAATGATGCTGAGGCAAGATTCATGTACCTGAAAATATATGACCTATGGATATTTTTGAAATAGCTCTAGTGATTTTCTGGGACAAATAATTTACATGAGCATGATATGTATTCATAGAACTTCCTGCATGATTTTGCCTTCTCATAACCCTAAGATTTGAAAATATGGTTGTCCTGTCAGGAGAATCCACTTAAAGAGAGTCGTATTTTTGAGAGACTAAACACAAGGAAAGAAAATTAGTTTCTTACTTGTTTTTGTGCATTCCCATTAGCTCATTTCATTTGCCCCTTAATCTGTGGGCTGATGACTTTGGATACATCACTAAGTAATATCCCATGATTGCTGCACCCTGAACAGAAGCCTCGGGTAGCATTTCATGGCCAGCTCAGGTTCAAGGAGCAGGCTTGTTGCATTATGGTGTCATGAGCTGGTTTGCCCATCTTCTCTGCAGGACTAATTAGCCCAGGCAAAGTGCCAGGTTAAATGGTTTGGCTACAAAATGTAGCCTGTTAAAAGATACCATATCTCTGCTGACAAATTTACTGTGAGAAATCTTCTGGGCTACCAGGTACCATCAAAGTGCTGCCGTAGCCCTTGAGCAGCCACGGGGAGCCAGGCTGGCACAGGGAGCTGAGCTACACTTGGTTTTCTCTTCTTGGTTTCTCTGGAACCCTTCTGGTCACCAAAGGCCTCAGCTGTCCAGGAGCTGCATACTGGGAATAACACATCCCTGCTCAAACAGATGTGTGCTTTGAAGGGCCTGTTGATTTTCAGTCCAGGTTTATATTGTGTTTTTATATATACACAGTCATTTTTCTCCTAGGAATTATGCTACTAAAGTCTAGGCATTGGTATGCAACAATGTTAAATGTCTGTGTTTCCACATGTGTACATTTTTGATGAGTAAAAATTGTGTTTATGAAATGTCCCATGTTTAGTACGGGATTGGGAGTGTTTGAAATACCAGTGTAGCCAAATGGCCGTGTCAGGGCAAGAAGCATTGTCAGTTTCCTATGGAAGATGTGTAATTTCTGTTGTCATTAGTGTCCTTCTGACTGCCATAAGAGGAGAATAGTTCCATGAGAAATATATTCCTGGCACTTTAACAGTGCATATTCTGCACCAAATTACACCTCAGCACTTCAGGTGTTCTTCCATTCAGGAAAAATAAAACATTCAAATTGCTGAAGACAATTTCATTCTGATCTTTACTCTCTGAAGGATGAAAAAAACCACCTGTGAAACTCCACATTATGAACACTCTGCATTTTCCAATTCTTCTGTCTGCCACCTGCATAAAAACAAAACAAAACAAATAAACATACAAAAAGCAATACGAGTGTTCACAATAGTAAGAAAATAATAATGTAGAACAAGTGAAAAAGTGAATATTGTCTTTTGCTTTTCTAAGTGTAGAGTGCTTGACACACATATATAATAGTGACTTTTTTTTTAATGGAAATGCTTTCTGTTGACAGTGTGAATATGATACCATGTGAAGCATTTGAATGATGTAACTCAAACCATTCTGTTCTTACTACTTTTAGCAGGAAACTGTTCCACAAGCTGATAGATCTCACCTTTAGGACTTTTTTTTTTTTTTCTTTAACTGATGCTTCTTATCTCAATTCCACTCCAAGACTGTATAGAAATCTCTATGGATTTCTTTGGATAATTTCTCTTCATACTTACTTGTATCTTTCAGATCACTAGCAAAGGTTCTTCTTTCCCCCACCAACCTCATGGTCCTTCATTGGCAGCTTGAAGTTGTGCCTTTTGCTTCTTCCCCTTCTGGCTCATCCAGTCAGGAGCAGATCCATTAGTCAGGAGCGCTGTGGGATGGGAGCAAGCTCTGAAGGGGATTGGTGTTAATAAAGTAAAGTCAAAGCAGAAGATCAACATGGGACAATTCCTGCTTGATCTATAGGGAGGGGTCCATATATTTTCCTTCTTTGATGCTTTACATTCAGGAGATTGGAATTCCTAACTGTTTATTTTACAGATTTTAATTTTTTAATTAAAACAAAAACAAAACCACTGAGCTTGTCTTAAAGGTCATTTATCTGGCTTTTTTGAGCAGCTCCTTATACAACAGTTCTCAAAGTATTTATTCCTATCTGATGAAAAGGCCACAGCAACTGCTAGAGCATCAAGGGTCACATGCTGATAACTCTAATGAGACATTTATTTATTTGAAATGCTTTAATGAACTCTTGGCAAGCTTCATGTAATGAAAGACCAAAGGAGTAACACTTCTGCAGTTCCTTGATGTCCTCAGAACCAAAACAACCACATAAGTAATTGTAATAAATAAATAAGCAGATCAAGTTATTCAAAATGAGAAAAAGTCATCTTAGATTCTGACCTTGCATGTTCTAGTAATAAGGTCCATCAAAAGAGAAGGAGTTTCCAAATCTAAAGCCTTTAAGATTAAGGATTTAAAGAGTTGAGATGAAAAACCCTAGAGCTTTGGGTCCTGAAAACCAAGTGGTTTTTCAGTTGGACTGAATACTTGTTTGAAGACTTTGAAATGCTGTGAGATACAATGCTTTAAGGCCACAAGAGCTCTGAGACCCCAGATATTGTTGCCTTTGCTTTCTTTGGGTTATTGGCCTGGATTAATTTAGAGGATGATGAACTTAAAAATCTTAAAATCCTCACGAGGGAAAACTTTAAGTTGGGGAGAATAGAGTCCATAGTAACTCAGCTATGGTGAACTACAGAAATTTATTTAAAGCTCTTTAGAAAGGCAAGAAGGAAAATCACTAAAGCAGTGAAACAGTGAGCAGTTCTGGATAGATTCAGCCTCACCAGGAAAAACCAGACTTTCTGAAATGTAGTCACCAGCAGTCATGATAGCATTGTGTTTCATTGATATGCTCCTCTCCTGCCTCACATCTAATTAATTTATAGTTGTGCAGCTGGTATGATTTAAAGGCAAATACCTTGCAGAAACTGTAAATGACACCATGTGGTGCCAAGGTGTGGACTACTGCAGTGAATGAGCCCAAACATTGAATGTTGAACCAAAGAGGGAGTGCAGTCAGAATTATGGAATATGTTCACAAGCAGGGTGGTTTTAAGGAGGCTATCCCAGACCTGTACAATGTAAATAAGTTGTACAATATAAATAAGCTACATGGGGAACCTCATGCTAAACCTCATGGTCCTTCCTAGGCACACGTTCCCTGAATCCAGTCCAAACACAATTTGAATTGAGAAGTAAAAGTGAAAATCTGTACAGAATGCAAAAAATCATGTTTCTGCACTCATCTCAACATATAGAATTGTATTAAACTTATGCTAATTAGTGACCTAGAAAAAAGGGAGTTCAAGACTGAGGGGAATGAGGAAAATGTGTACCAGGCCCTAGAATTCAGGAGGTCAGGCTTTGGCTTCTCAGCACACTAGTAGGCAAGATCCTGTGACGGGGAACTCTAAAGAAACAAACGGCTCAAGTGGGTATCTAAGACAGAAAGCTCAAGAATGATCTTCCCTGGTGCTGTGGAGAATGAGATGTACCAGGAAAGTGGCTTGGGAGGTAAGGACTGAATTCCAGAGCAAAAAGGGTGTATACAGGAAGCACATGCTAACAAGCAGAGCTTCTACCACTGTGTTAGAAATAACAGGAGGGAAAAAAATCCTAACCCCCCCCCCCCCAAAAAAAAACCCACCAAAAAAAAACACCAACAAAAGGCTTCTGAACAGGGCAGGTGGTACAAATAGGCAAATGCAGAATAGACAGAACTGCTCAGTATCATCATTGTGACCTGCAGCAAAAATGAGTTTTCCCAAGTCAATACATGCAGACAGATTTTTTAAGGAGAGAAACTGCAATCTGCAATAATAAAAGACAGCTGAGTCAAAGAGCTCTTATGAAATCTTGACACAAGAAAGTCCATGGGTCAGGACAGATACATACAATGGTGCTCAAAAAGGTGGCTGATGTCACTCTGTACTCTTTGAAAATTGTGAAAACTGGGGTTTAAGGCTGCAGGAAAGCCAGCATCGCACACATCTTCAGAAAAAGCAAGAAGGAACACTCCAGGATTCAGAAGCTTCACTTTGAACCCTGAGAAAATTATGGAGTGTGTTCTCTTGGAAGCTATTACTGGGCACATGAAGGACAGGATGATGACTGGGACTAGATAGCATGAATTAATCATGGGCTAAGCATGTCTGACCACCCTCATTGCCTTCTGCAAGGAAATGACAAGCTCTGTGGATAACCAGAAAAGAGGAGCTGTTATCTACTTTGACCTAAACAATACTTTTGATGTGATCTCCTGTAGCTTCCATGAATTTAAGTTCAGACATTTCAGTCTCAATGAGTGCATTAGTACAAAGGTGAAAAGCTGCCTGAATTGTTGGAATCAAAGGGAAATAATTAATTGTTTGTAATCTGCCTGGAGGCCTGTTATGAGTGGAATAACATTTGTGCAAGTGGCAATATTTGCTAGAAAAGCAGAAAATGTGTCAGCCAGGAGACAGCATTGGAATTACTGGCTGAGATGTACCACTGTGTCAGTGCTCTGCCTGGCTGTCCAGAGGCTTGCTCATATTTGGGATAATAGATCTGATTCCTCTAGGAAAGAAATAGAAAATTACGGTGGGAGTCTTACTGCAATATTGAGTTCTTTGCAGCATGCAGAGAGAGAAGTTAAGGTGTCTTAAATATACAGCTGTACCTAGAGATTCTTGGCATGATGACTCTGATGGGAGACTCTCAAGCCTGGCCTGTGAGTGGGGACCATATTAGCAACCATATTAGGATGAGAGTGATGAGACAGTTGCATCAGAGATGGGAGCAAAGTATAATGTGATGTGATGTGGGTACTCCTGGTGGAGCTCCAAGACAGAGCCATCCTGGAGGATGCTCTGAGGCAAAGGGAAGCCCTCAGACCATGGCAGAATTTCCTAATATATCATGGTTCCTAGAGGAATTTAAGAGAAAAAGGCACTAAACTAATACAGCATCTTATTTCTCCTTACAGCAATGTACCAAGGCTCACTTCAGGATGAATCTTTAAATATGTATCCATTTTATCTCCAAAATCTGAAAATCTTCTCTCTCAACACTAAAATCCATCATAACAATCTGTGGTGCTGTCTTGGTTCTGGCCAGGGCAGGTTTAATTTCTGTACACACACACCCACCAACCCACTCCCACACACGCCCACTCTCTCAACTTTTGTTATTAGTATTGCTGTTGTTGCTGTTTGTTTTTTCTTATCTCATTACTGTTTCCAGTAAATTGTCCTTATTCAACCCATGACCTTTATCTTTTGTGCCTCCAACTCTCCTCTCCATCCCACTGCAGGGGGCAGAGAGAAGGGAAGATGTAGGGGATAGAATATGAGAAAATAAAGGTAGTATAGAAATTAATCTTACCCCATTAAGGAGTTGGAGCTGGGTTAGTTATTAGACATTGGGAACAGGCCTGATGTTAACAGGCCACAGCTGTAGCCAACAAGAAGTGTGTTATAAAAGAGTGGATTGGTGGGAGCTGGAGTCAGTTGGCTGCTGTGAGGGCAAGAGTCAGTGCTTAGAGGAGCTGCCTCCAAGGAACATCAAGGAGGTATGAAACTCTAGCAGTATGGAACCCTTGCAATGTAATGACAATAGAACTTTTGCACTGTAATGACAACAGGAAGGGGGAAGCAAGCAACTGGCAGCACAGTTTTGGTGGGAGCACTAAACCAGAGAGTTCCAAAGCCATTGCAGGTGTACAGGCTTTTAATACATCATTGTCATCTTTCCTTGCTCAACAGAGCACAATTTGGAGGCTGTTGTAATAGGTACTGTTTCAGATGATGAGTAGTCCACAGCATTAATCCAAAAATTGCTACTGTTCACAGGAAGGATGTCTCTGAATACACTATACACTATTCCTACTGTCTGAGGGCTAGGAGTTGTGGTTGTAAGTCACATTCTCAGTCCTTAGCATATCTTCCTGAACTATAAAAGAAAGAAAAAGCCCCTACACCATTCACTTTCAGTGAAGCCCACGGCAAAATTTCTGCTCTACACAATGGTGTGAGGATTTTCCCTTCAGCTCTAGAAATAAAGGATTCTGACAAAGTCAGTGTCTCAAAGGTTTTACACTACTGGGGGGATGCTCACAGTTTAGCTGTGGCACCTTGGACCTTGCCTCTCATTGTTGTGGTGACATAGCAGAGCTGCCAAACTCCCTGGGTTAAAATCTCCATTTTCTTACACTGTCTCTGAAATAACTGTGCCCATATAGGAATATAAATAAATAATACTGCATTGTTAATAAAGTCTTGGTTTCTCAAAAAAGTATTAATGACAAGCTGTAAAGAAAATAAGTAGAAATAAGAAAAGAGACAGGTGAAGAATGATATGAAGCTGTTTCCCTACATGAGACTCCTGCCTTGTGCTATGGCAGGACAAGTTGAAAACCTGTAATTGTGCTTGCTGACAGGCTGTCTTGAGAAACAAGCATTTGATTGTGATCATCCTTGACAAAGATATAGGGCACAGGCACCCATGGACGCCTAATTTATGGATTTTTATCTTGTTTTATAAACTGTCTGTAGGGTTAAATTGCTGAATAGGAAATGCAAAGTGAGCTGGAGACAAGGTATTTGAAAAGCAGAACTCAGGGAAGACTAATAATAACGACAGACTGAGGAGATCAGAGAGCTAAAAGACTACTTCAGCTAAATAAACAAGGAAGCCTCTGACCCCTCTGAAATCCAATAAGCTGGTTATCAGTCTAAGAAACAATGTTGCTTTATCAGCTCATTTTTAAATGGGCCAAAGTATCAAGTACAATGAATTTCTAGATGTGTTTATAATAAAGAATCGTTCACGTAATATGTTATTTTATTGTGCACTGATTGCTGCTGTTTTCCCAGTGGTGGTTTCTCTTTTTCCCACAGAAAATTTCCTTACTTTTCTTTGGGAAAAGGCTGAACGTAAAAAAGAGAAAAAATATTTAGCCCAGCTGATTTCTTTAGTTGTATGCTTTCATTTTACTTTCACTTAATCATTTTTATCCTGCATCCCTGGTAGTGTTTGATTACAGGTTCTCTGCTGGAGTGGACATGTTAAACAATGAGTATTTTTAGAAATATTTTTTCACAGCTGACAGGACACTGAGGGGTTCTGGTTTTGGCAGCAGGCTGCTTGGTGACTTACACAAATCACTTTTATCTCACTCTTTCACAACTTTCCTGTCTTTTATGAAAGACAAAGGCTTTTACTGATGCAGGTATTCCTGTATAAAGGGGATGTATCTGTATTATGCAATCTCTTTCCAATCACAAAGCAGAAATAGCATGATATGACTTTTATGTCTAGCTGAAATTGATGCACAGCAGTTATATTTTGAGGGAGTTGAACCAACTGCCCATGAAAGTGTGACCCTATAAAATCAACAGGACATGGTTCCCCCTTGACAGCACCTATATGGAGCATGGCACTGAAATCAGTGAGGTGGTTATGAGCTCACTCCAGCCCTGGGTGAACTTCTGAGTTATGGCCTGAGAGTTATGCACAGAAAACTGTTCTTCAAATTAACTCTGACAAAGCCATAGGATCAAGATGTTGGAGACAACTTACAAACACATAAAAGAATTTTGTATGAATTCATATTTATATGTTTTATACTATGACTGTTTTATACTATGGCTAGAGCCAAAAAATAGTTCAGACACCTTTGCTTTCATCAGCCAAGTAACCACCACTGTGCCTAGTTCATGAGTGCTCAAATAGAACTGCAAAACAGGAAAAAAAATGCAAGCTCAGTAGGGAAAATACACTTTTTTCAGTGTTGAATTCTTAATAAATTGAGATTAATTGGGCTGTATTGAGATGCAGAGATGCACAGGGATGGCTTCAGCTATGGGACTGAGGCAGACATGCTCTGATAGCTTGGCTGCAAAATGGGAAATGTTATATATGGCTCTTACTTGTTCATTTTGCCAAGGGCTATCATTGCCATGGCAGCTCAACAGGCTGGGGCATGTGTCCAGCTGTCCCTTGTCACTGCCAGGCCCAGGGAGGGCAGAGCCTGCCAAGATGCAGAATTCCACCTTGGCAGCCCAGACACAAACACAGATTCTGCTTTAAAGTAGTAATTTCTGTGAGAGGAGTACCAGCTGCAACTTTTATTAGCAACATCTTAGGTTCCCCCAAGTATGTGCTCTAGACTGTGCCAGGGAGCTTGAATTTGGGTCAGATGCTGATTACATGCACAGTGGGAAGAATTGTGTTCATTAGACACAGGTACTTTAAAATAAATCTGAAGCAAAATCTAATAATGGAAGTAAAAGACAGTTATCTACTTATTTTGTTTTTACTTTTCATAAAACCACTTTCCCTGGTTCTCCAAAAAATTTTGTTTAACATATGTGCTGTTTCCCCCCCTTGGGAGGGAATACTGGAAGCATCTTCACATGTGGTATTATCTAGCACTCAGGTTTAAAATGGGATCAGCATCTTGAATACGACAAGAATCTCTTGGTTCTGCTACAAGTAAAAAAATAATAATCATGGTCCTTTTGAAAGTCAATATTAATTAATTAAACAGTATATGAAGTTAAAATCTGCAAGTATGAAAAAGACAAAGTCAAATCCAAAAGTCACTTTAATTGCTTTGTGACTTGTTGAAGGCTGAAAACATGTTGTATAATATTAACTTGTCAGAAAAATAGGCTATTTAAGTAATTTAAAATAAGCTATTTTAACTTAATTGTTGTTAAAAAGCAACCTCTGCCTACCTTATGAAACATACTTCAAAGTAGCTTCTTCTTCCCAATTGTAAATACAAGTAATAGTTTTAGTTTTTCTAATCTCTCTGGTCCAAATGTGTCATATATTTGTCTCTGAATTACTACCATGCTTGCTGATAACAAGCCTAATAATAGAATAACTTGTATGTCCTTCTCAAATACTACATTTTAGTTAAAGCAGCATTTAAATTCATTGGGGTCTGTTCAGACTTTCATTGCATCTGCGAACTATTCAAGGTAAAGGAAGCCTTTCAAAATCCAAAATCAATACAGGTATTCTGTGGCATCAGATGGTGGGGCCTCCTTTGATGCTGCTCTGCTCTTCTCCCCCAAGTACTTCATGTTCCACACCAAAGGCAAGGCTTCACTTTGAACAACTGCAGTTCAAACTGTGCATAGAAAACATATTTAGATACTCTGAGTGCTTTCCCCTTCAGATGTATTAGGCTTTATAAAATTGCTGTTTTCCTTTAGCACTACTGCTGTTGAAATAATTTTAAAGTGTGGCATAGTACATAGTAAAAATGCACAAGTAATAGTGTGGCAGTTTAAAAGAATGAGGTAGGTGCCATAATATGATCTATATAATAATGGAATTATGTGTTGCAGTTATCTAATAGATGGTATATTGTAATTCCTTTTAATGAATTGTCAGCAGTGCCTGTAATTTGATTTGGATAAGCTTATGTCCTTAAAGTATTCTAACTACTAATGGAATTCCCACCAAGTAATACAGTGCTATATTTAAAAGTTAATTTTATATTAATTATTATTTAAGTATTAATATATTTGGATTTAATTTAAAGACTGTAATTGATTCAAGAGTATAATGCATTATTAATGTCTATTATTTAATGTAATTTATAATACCAAACATCTTGTTGGTATTTTTAAATAAGAAAATAGATGGGTAGATCATTATACACTGTGAAATTAGGGAAATGAAAGAGATGCATCTTCTCCCTGTTATCTGTGTTTCTCTTTCTGCCTTTATTGCATTTTGTTTCACAATATTGAAGATCTAATGAATATTCAAATATATGCAAGTCCTACTGCAGCAGCATACATCATACACACAAAACACATACACCTTGCATATAAATCCATCCTACATTTATCTGTATTTTCAGGACCTTGGTGTTTTTGTCCATTTAAGATGAATTTTTGTAGGATTTTCATTTCTATCTTGACCCAAGGAATTATCCAGATACAAAATTACAGAACATCTAATTAAGTTAGCCATCAAAAAGAGATGGGGAAACCTATAAATTATCTTGCCTTCATCTCCTCACCCATCCTACACCTGGAAAAGAACCCTCCTTTCTTCTTCCTATCCTCACTTGTAAGGCAGCAGGACATTCAGCTTCTCATCCAACCTTTGGTGCAACTAATTGCTTGAAATTGCTCATTTTTTATTTTTGGAACACTGTTACCTGAAGCATCAAGTCTTCCTGTGATGTGACAATGTAATATAGAGATTACTCCTTTGCTGGGGCCCCCATTTATATGAATTCCCACAACAACCAAATCCTTTCAGCATGACCCTGGAGGTACTTGTTCCTCCTGATGATTTGTCAACTTTGTTCAGCAAATTTTATGGGGTAGGAAATTTTTTGTACATCTTATCAATCAAAATTGATTCTTGTAGTACAGATAATTCTGTTTTGGTTTTTTTTGACCTCCAGTGGAAATACAAAAAACTTTAACATTCAATTAGTTTTGAAACAGGTTGCAAGTACTGAGTGAAACAATTCATCTATTAAAGTATTTTGTAGCATAATTGCAGCACAAAAAAGCATTTTAATTATTCAGAAAACAAAAATAAGATGCTGTAGTCTGTACTTAGTAAAAACCATACTCAATATTTTAAAATTAATTAAATATTTTACAACTGTCAATTTAAGTCTTTTATTCTCTCACTTTGAATTTTTCTAGGTCAATTTTATCACTCTCTGTTAGTTTTACTCACTACTGTGTTATATTTTAGACTGTATGAAATTTAAAAAATATATAAATGGAGAAAAAAATACTAGTTTGGGGGTTTTTTAGGAGAAAATCCAAAATTACTTTTGCATTTGAAATTGCACTTTCAGAATCATAGGAAATCACCACTCTAAAATGTTAGAGGTTTTTGTTGTAGTCTGGGTGACTCAGCCTGTGGTTAGGAGAGATTTCCCCTTTTTTCCATGTTGATTTTCTACCCATTAATTTGATATCCCCTTTCCTGGAAAGATCACCTACTTACTTCTGTATCATGAAAATCAGTTCCTGGAGTCTTTGCATCAACCCCCAGCTGCTTTTAAGGTATCATGGCTGCATGTCAAATGGATGGTGATGTTGTATTTATATGTGAATTATGTCTTCCTCAGAGAAGATGAAACACTCTCTGGAAATGCCTCTCTCTATCAGCTATAAGAGAAGTAGCAAAGCAACTTTAACTAAATGCCTGATTTTCAGGTATCTAAAACTACATTTGGAAACTGCCGTTGAATTACAGATTGGAAAGTGCAGGGAGTGGCCAGACCTAACCTGAAGTCCTGAGTAGTTTTTTTCTTACCCCCATCCCTCTGTGTTTCCATGGCTCCCTCTCTCTTTCTCCTCTCCCTTGGTGTCTGTCTCGTGCTTTGGCTGAGATAAAACTCACTGTGTCCTTTAACCATCTGCCATTTATGCAGTGACATCACCCTGCTTCAAGAAGAGACCTTTCTTTTCTCAAAAAAACTTTCCTTTTATTTTTTTCACTATTCACATAATGTTCCAGTTTCTAGTCCTTGCAGCATCTCCAGTTTTGCTGTCATAGCCTTGTTCAGCTCTGCTGTGATGTCCATGAAGATTTGTACGCCCCAAATGTTAGTTGGTTTTGAATTTTCCCAAATTTTTCACTTCTTCTCTCCAGTGCTTTTGGGTTGTGATTCATCAGCTAAACGTGTCCTAAAGTGCTTGGCTGCATAAGAACAAACTGATCCAGAAATAAAACTACTGGATCTGACAGATGATGGTACTTCTGAGAACAGTAGCATTTCTTCATAAAAACATGTAGTACCTTTTTCAAGGAAGGGTTAGTACTTCAGAAATGTTGAGATGAAATAATAATAACATTTTCTTGTGAAGATCATTGTCTTTAACGTTTTTTTATATGTATATATTTATAATCACAGGAAAATTGAAGTCAGAAGGGACCTCTGGAGTTTATTGGGTCCAGAACAATTCTAAAGCAGTGCCAAATTTGAAAATTATATTCTTGGGGCCCTGCTCCACTTGAATTGTGAAAATATCAATGAATTCTACAGCTTCTCATGGCAGCCTGTCCCAGTGCTTAGTCATCACTTACTAAGAAAATAATTTTTTCCTTCTGTCCAATCAGAATTTCCTTTGTAGCAATTTGCCTCAAGTCCTTTTGGTGTGAGTCTCTGCAAAATTCTGGCTCCTTTTTATAATCCTGCCCAAGCAGCAGCCAGCAGCAGTTAAATTACCATTTAGATTTCTGTTAAATCTTTGCTAGACAAACCCCAGGCTGAGCCTCTGCTTGAATTCATGTTTCAGTCCCTTTATTGGCCCTTCTCTGGACCATCTCTGGTTTCCTGATGTCTTTATTTTGTTGGAGACACAGAACTGGCCATAACAAACCTGAATCTGTTCCATTAATCAGTCACCAGGTAAAAAGGCAGTAGCTGCAAAGCTCTGCATTTGGCTAAAAAAAAGCAAAATGCTGGTAAAGTTCTGCAAAGATGAAGAAGAAAAAGACAGAAATGCAGAAATGCCCTTCATTCCCAGTGTTCAGCAAAGCAACAGAAGGGCACCAAGGAAATTCAAATTATGAAACATTCTTGATGAAATATTAATAAAACCATACTATGGTCTTAATTGCTGTAATTTAACACCCTGTATGGTATAAATATTTTAGAAACGTGGTAAAATGGAACATTAAGAAGGGGTCAAGGGATAATAATATACATTAATCTTGATGGGTGGAGATGTATACCTCATACTTAATTTATGTTTATACTACAGTTCTGCATTCCTTTTTGAAGAGTAGAGTGTGGAATAAGCTATATGCATGCATCTTATATTGAGGCATACATGTTTTGTGTGTGTGCAGATTATTGTGGGTATTTATAAAGTATAGGGCTCTGGTGTGTAATATAGATCTATAGGGATATAGATATGTAAAGGAATTTTAAAATACCTTCAAAACTGCATGGTCTCCTTTAGAAGTCAGACCTGGATCCAGCAGTCTACAAAAGCAAGAGTGTCAGGAAATATGCAAACCACTTTCTCACAAAATTATTTCCTGAGGAAGTCATTAGCTATACTGCTCTTGCGATAGCCACCTTTCTTTTTCAGTGGCAAATATTTATTTCAAGGCTAGTTTCCATATATTTCCATGAAGGGGAAACCCTAAAAACAAATCTGTGCTATGGCCATAGTGTCAGGGAGGAGAAAGCAGGGCTTTATTCACAGTTTTAGGGATACTTTACAGCCTGTCTTGGTGGGACAGTGTCTGCCTGACAAACACAGCAGTCAGACAGAAGTCAGAAAATGTTTCACTGAGATTTTAATTCTCCTATGGATTTTCACCCCATAAGAATGCTATTGTGCTGATTTTTTTCCTGAAAATAGCATGCAGAAATGGCTTGAAATTGCTGGCCCTCTAATAGTGACCTGTGCCCATGTATGCATAAAGCAGATAGGCATTTCATTTACATTTCTCGAAAATTGTATGCAGTAATGATTCCTATGTGTTAAATTGCATAATCCATACAAGTCTGACAGCCTTATAAAGGCTGTGGGCCAATGTCTCCTTCTGAATGAGTCAGTGCCAATGAAAGGGGTTATCATACCCTTGAGAGAGGTTACTGCTGTCGTGTGTTGGCTGGTGGAACTGCTCCTGTGGTCACTCTCTAAACCATGTCAGTCAAAATTGACCAAGTAGGCTCAACTAGTTTAAATAATGGAGTTTTTACTAATGATGCACATTTGGAAAATACAAAGGATAAGGGGCTACTCATAAGAGGGTGTAGCAGGCATTTTGATGGACAGTTTCATCAGCAGGGCAGACTCCTGATTCACAGCATTAGTCCACAGCCTCTCACTGTCAATTCACCTGTCTTCTTTAGCTTGAATATTTCGGCAGTTGCTTATGATTTCTTTTTTAAAATGTAGCATGACAAAATGCTTTGCTTTTGGGATGTAGGATTCTCACACAAAGCACACAGGTCTGGGACACAGAACAGCATTTTGCCCAATGAGAGGTTTATAATTGGATTTTTAACATGCTCAGATGGAACTGGCACCGTGGGGGAGTGGCACAGCCCAGGTCGCCTTTTCTACGCATTGAAGGAAAGTCCTAGTAAATGTTTCCATAAAGGAGGAAAGGAGAGGGATGATGCCAGCAGAAACTCATTCCAGTGAGCGCCGGATTAAATCTACCACAAAGGAGGCCCCGCTCCTTCACACCATTTACAGAATGAGAAAGCTTTGCCTTTGCTTTCACACTTCTGGGAGAGCTGATCAGTCTCCTTTCCTGCCGTTTCTCCTTATTTTAAACCCTGCCAATAAGTCTCTTCTGCCCCTAACAGTGAAATGGTGAAAGTGCTGCAGCTTTTAAAGGATTTATAAGGCTTAGCTGAACACATCACTTCCCATGCCAAAAAATAAGAGAAAGAATGTTGTGTGGATGGCAGCAGCCTTGGCATTCTGCTGTTCTCTTGCCCAATATCCATTCCTTGTTATCTCTACCCCTCTGCCACCAATTACTGTCTCCACTTGTTTGGTGGATATAAGCTCTTTTGCACAGGAACCACCTTTTAATAGCATGTTTGCTCAGTGCCTTTGGCACAGTGATTCTGGCCATGAAAAGCATTGTAGGGAAGGTTGTAATAATCATAATATTTTGAGTACTGCAAAGCAGCCATCCTTCACAGACTCAGATCCTTCCTGTTATACCCTTCTCATTCCCATCAAATGTGCATACCTGCAGACACAGGCACATTCAAATCCTGTAAATGCATTTAGGACACAGTTATCTCTGTAGGCAAGCATTTATCTTCCTTATTTTGCACTTCACCCACCCAAGGATAAAAATAATGGATTTTTATGGCATGATTAAATTTAGATTCTTCAAAAAATATTTGGCTTATATTTCTGAAATATAAGGGTTTTTCCATTCTTGCTGATTTTCAAGAATTCCTTTTAAATGTAGTGAAGTAACCTCCAGAATTGTCATGAAAGCAGAATTATGAAAAACTGTTCTGAGAAACAATGGGCAAGTTAACATTGTCCCTATTCACTCTCATCTGAAAGCTTTATCGTGACTCTTGTTACTAGTGGCATCCTTGGTAATAAATATTTTCATTTTATTCTGGGGCACAGCAAATAGATTTTGTTAGTGAATGACCTTGTGCATTAGCTGTGCTATTCATGATTTAGTGAGCCAGTCAGTTGAAATATTGCTAATGTTTTTATGACTCAGTCTTGTTACATTTGTGCCACGAGGATGACATTAAGTGTAGTTGTAGATGAATAACAAATAACGTGTCTCGAAGTTGTGTTTTGGATCATTAAAGAAATGAACCTACAGGGTGCTGTTTATTAACTGAGGAAATGACTGGGAAAAAAATGACAGTTCTTGAATGTGTATTTATTAAAAACAACATTTGGCATGCTGAGAATTAGTGGTAGTGTCCGTTAAATTTTTCATAAACCAGCGCAAATGCACTGCAGTGTCCATCCAAAGGTTTTGACAAATTTTAAATAAGTGTAAGAATAATTCATACATTTCTTACTGTTTCAGGCTAAGACTCAAAATGATGCAAGCTGGAGAATGATAAAAATGTAGAGCATAATGCACATGAAGATTAATAATTAGATGCTAATATGAGTATTTTAAATATTATGTATATGAAAGGAGGTCAGTGTACTTTCCAGGTAGACCCTAGGGGAGGTGTGGATTGCTTCTTTAAAAATGCAGCAACTATTCTTGGATTTCTTTTCCTGAGTCTGCCTGTTTCTTTTGTGTTAAGAAATAATGGAAACTCTAGAAAAAGTATCTTGTATACTTCTGGAGAGATGGTTTGGTCCTTTCCTTTGCCCCAGTAACACATCATCTATTCTAAAGAAATCACAGAAGGTCAGTTAAGTTTCAGATAACAGGGTTACCTGAATTTCTACAAAGGTACAACCATAAGGATCAACCTCTGGATGACTTCAGTGGTTCTTTCTGCTTATTTAACACTAAGTAATCACAAAGAGGAGCTGCAATGGATATCCTGAGAGATCAAAATGAGTTATATGGAAAGAGAGGCTATTTAAATAGAAGGAAAAAGCAGATACGAAACCAGAATATTAGCTACTCTTGAAAAGCTGAGTTACTGCTATTCTCTGCTTGATTTTTTTGGGTAGTATTTTCAGCCCAAGAAAATTAAAGCAATCTGTTGAATTCATGACTATAAATAAAACAAGGCAGAAAACATGTTCCTTTATATTGTCATTCCAAAAACTTTTCTATTTAAAAGGAAAAAAACTGTAGCCTTAAGCTTGTCTTGGAGGCCAAGAGTGCTCTGCATGGGAAGGGCCAAGAAAGGCCCAGGTGGTTTTTTTGCCTGTCCTTCCCCTGGGACCACAGATCTTGCTTTCTGGTTTTTAAATTTTGAGGTTGGACATATGATGGTGAACTTTGACATTAAGCTAAGGGAGACTTTGAAATGACAATTAATAGTTTATTAATAGTTTATCATTAGCAATCACCCAGAAATAACTCTCTGCAGAGAAGCACTGCACTGGTAGTCACACCTTGGTCTACCTGAACCAGCTCCAGTTTCAGCTCAACACCCTGCAGGTTGTTTCATCTGAATTTGCTGTTCAGAGCTGATACTTGTCAAAGAATATTTATGTGAACAAATTTTGATGTGAAAAGTGGAATGACACTTCTTTTTTTCATTTTCTGCTAACACTGGCTGAATTGGTACAACTTTTGCTATAAATAATGGATAAGTGTTTTAAGTATGCAAGCGAGTTGTTAAACATACATGCATTGCACTCTGTCAAGTAATGTGCAGCATTGAATTGTCACTGTTAAAATGGCCAGTAGTGTTAAAATTGTCACTGTTAAGCATTCATTGAAACCTATTTTGTGTTTCTAAAGCATATACAACATATAACAATGTATATATACATATATCCACACATATATGCATATATACAACATATAACAAAGGACACATATCCAGAGCATGGTTATTTTTGTTATTACTCAGAACTCTTCTTTTGATGGACACCAATCTGCTCATATTATTTAAGAGAATATTTTTGATAATGGGTTCCTTAAGTTCTGCCAAAAAGAAGTATTTAGGATAGATAAAGGTTTTTCATTTGTACAGTTCTAATTCATATGAACTGGGTTCGTTCATACTTCAGAAACAGAATCATCCTTACACCACACCTTAAAAATCTCACTCTGTAGCCATGGAATTGTCTGTTGAAATGTTTTACTGCTGAAATATTTTGGAGGTTGTGTACATGTATTTCTTACAAGGAAATGCCTGTGGAAACAAACAAAAAAAAATAGGATTTGTTCATGCAGCAGGCATTTCCAGGCATATATATATATATGTAAAAAAATAATAAACTGTGCTGATCTCAGGATGGGATAAGTAAATATCAGGTGATATCTATTTACTTCTCTTGACAAGGCAGGGAATTTGACTGACTTCTTATTTGAGACAGCAAAGTTTGTAGGCATGCATCCCATCACGAAGCAGAAAAAACTCCAGAAAAATAAAAAATTGTCATTTCATACATCCCAAACTCCTTTACTACAATTTAAAGATCAGATTTTAGAATAGCAGTGTGCTCATTTTAAAGGAAAGTTAAAGGAAGATATACAATTGAGCAGTTATTCATTGAAGAAATGGAAATAAGTCAATACAAGCAGTCATGCAGAAAGAATGTGTTTAAAATGCATCCCTAATCTATGCAAAGACATGGGCACCTGAGGTCCTGCTGTATAAAATCGTTGCTACTCTGTCCTTGACTATTACCTGGACATGGATGTAGGCAGTAGATGGTTTAGAGTGGGGAAAGTGACATTTTTTCAGTGAATAAGTTTAAAAAATATACAGCTCTTGACAGATATTCAAGTGTGGCCCCATTTCCATCTTAGAAAAACATGCAGTGTTGTTATTTCCCTGAGAAAAGGATTCTGTGTGTATTTTTTGTACAGAATTAAATACAAACAGAGATAGAAAATTCCTTGATTGTGAGCATGGAGATTTAGCTGCCTCATACTAAAATCTATGATAATGCAAAGGTGCTCAGGGAGTGGTGAGCATGGTCTGAATTTCCACCTGCTGGTTTTATTGGCTACAGCAGGTTGTAAAGGATGTGTGCTCTCAAAATTGCTGGAGATGCAAACAATATTTTAAATTACTCCAGGCAGCAAGGTACTGCATCTGAACAGATTGAAAGCTGAAATGTTGATATCAGAAATTAAATTAATGCACATGAGATTGAAACAATATCTAATTAAAATCACTTGAAAAATGACTTGAAAATTGAATATGACATAGTATTTAGCAGGCTGTTGCTAGCACAGCAACGTGGCTTTGACTTTTCTGCAACCATTTCCATTCCAGGCCTGGCTGCCAGTTAAATAGAAATTACACATGAAGCAGCAATCTTGTGCCATCATCCTGTAAAGATTGGAGGACAAAATACCTTCTACTGCAGCTTGTGTACTTGTTCCTCACTAATGACATTGTAAAATTTAGTACAGGCACCCTTCTTCTCACTTTATCTGGCCACTTGATTTGGTCATTCTTGTTCTGAGCTGATGCATTTTGAATATTCCCTGTTGTGCTTTTGACTTGCTGTGTACATGCGTGGCACAGTGTGTGGCCCTGCCAAAGACAAAGCCACTCTCTCTGAACCATGACATGAAGAAGCTTTCCAAATATTCAGGGGTTCGTTGCAGGGGAGGAGAAAGAAAAGTCCAGCTTTATGTAAATAAATGTAGCATTTGCTTGTCTTAGAGATACTTGTTAAAAAGCTAAAAACTGTAATAAGCACCATCTCTCTGGAATTCCCTCCCTCCTTTCCTCAGAGAGGAAAATAAATGAAATTCTTCTAAATGTGGCTGGCTCTTTGAACAGAACTTTGCAACAAGCTCATGGGAAGAAAACAGTGATTGTAGAATTCACCTGACAGCCTAAAGTAAATCTGAATTAGCTGCCCTCAATTTATTGACTGGAGGTCCAGTCAATATAGTTAGTGAGTCTAGAGCATGAATTGGCTCATCCTAAAATGGGCACGTAATAGCAGACAGGGGAATCATATGCCCATAAGTCCTTTTTTCCCTACATTCAATTAAGTACAGCACACACTCAAAGTCAGATACACACCAACAATCAAGTTTTCCTTGTGAGTGAGGCCATCTTCCCAGAAACATTTTTCATATTTAAGGGTGGTTTCTTCTTTGGGGCAGGTAAATCCTGCAACAGCCTGGGAGACAAACTGGGGAGGCTTCCTGCTGAAACCCTGCTGAACCTGGTTCCCTTTCCCCCACCGGTGCCAGTTTGTGCTGCCATGAGTCAGCTGGAGGGTGCAGCTGTGCTTGGCAGCCTGATTGATAAAAAACCTCCTTCCAGAAGTGCAGTAATGAGGCTGGAGCTCTGCTCAGAGCCCTCCATAACTTGCTCCTCCTAATAACTGATGGGCTCTGAGGTTAAACCTGCCAAACCTACACACTCCAATTCCTGCCTGTGCCACTGACAGATAACTTTGCTAAAGAAATAAACGTTTGCCCTCAGAAAACACACCAGACCTCCCTCAGGTTGGTGGAGACTGAGCAGTGACAATCCCTACCCTTAAACACTCAGTAACACCCTCATCATGCTCTCTAATAGAGCAAAGCCATTAAGTTGTCCCCATTGTAATTTAGATCACAGAAGAGACTTCCACAGATTCTTTCAGGTTAAAATAACTGGTATACAGAGAGTAGGCAAAATTATTCCACTGTAGCTACGTGCTTAATTATATGGAATACTGCATAAATTGTCAAGTGCAAAGAATTATTCTGATAAATTAAAATACTAATTAAATAGGCTATTGCAGAATTTTGAGAACATTATAGGGCTCTGCTTCTTCAGGTAATTTGCATATCCTTCATCTAGTGAATTTAATTTAAAGACCTCCGTTTTTGTGTGTTTGGAAGCCGTTTTTGTTTCAGTGGAAGATTAAAAAATGGATTTTTGTGTTGCTAACTGGTTTGAGAGGGATTTGCTTGGGGTATTTTTCTTTTTCTTTTTTTTTTTCTATTTTGAATAGCTTTTTTTGTGCCTCTTTGCTGATGAGTTTGTCAGTTCTCCCTTAGTATTATAGGACTTTAAACTGTGACCATAAAAAAATAACTTTGATGAAATGTCCAATATACTGTGTTACCCAGAATTGTAATTTCTACTTTCATAAAATTTGCTACTGAAACATCAGCTGCTATATACTGGTATTTGAGTAAAACCTAGCAGTTAGTATATTAAGATATTTTCAAACATTTGGGCCAATTTTCAGAGAATTAGGAGCACGTTCTTAATATCTGAATACATTTTCCCACCACTTCTTCCATCTATCTCCATTGACTATGTCTTCTTGTTTTAAGTTCTCCGTTATAGTCCTGTGTAGAAAAGGTTAAGTGCTTGTATTCACCATTCCACAGCTTGAAGCAGCTGCTTGATACGTGGTTACTGCTTCAGCTTCAGCACCATTTCTGACAGAATTTCTTGACCTTCCTGGGCAGCTTGTGGAGTTCAAGGTTAGATAAAATTCTCAGCTGTACATGCTTGAGACTGTCGGCCGTGTCTCTCTCCACAGTCTGACAGAGCCTGGGCTTGACCATTTTCCAGTTATGATTTAATCAATAATACCTCGTGCCTTCCATGCCTCCTAATTTTGGCAGGGTTTGTGTTAGCATTGCTGTCAGACCTGTCCTTTGTGTTTCAGCAAGTATCAAGGGGGAAAGCAGGGCTATTAAATAAACCTTTTTTGCTGTTGTTTTTTAATATCAAAGCTTCAATAATTAATGTCTGCAGGAAACCTATGAAAAGGAGGTCAAATCTGTAATAGTAATTATAAAATTCAGCAATTCAGCAGACCCAATATTTTCTATTAACTGTTCATGTGGTAAGAAATTACACAGTGGGATTTAAGCTTTGTTGTTTACTTATAACCATTTATTTTGCAGCCACTCTGCTGTGCAGTTTTCTTTATCCTAAGCTGCCAAAGAATCCTTTGTTGGACCATTCAGTCTCTTTGAAGGAGGCTGTGGAACTTTCTCATTTTATAAATCTTCAATTTTTGCACTTGGTAGAAATCTGCCTTTAATGTGTTTTCTGGGTGCAAGGACGGTCAGTGTAGTAGCATGGCATATCTTTTCAAAGATTTACTTGTTTTTTTTGGAAATTCATACTGCACAAAAAATACAACACTGCAAAACATGGTCTCGTATTTCATGTTTCTGTCAATTTGCCTTCCCATGGTCCCTTTGGCTCTGTGTGGAATAAATATGTTTGTGAATGTAAAAAGCATGGCACAGGTGTTAAGTATGTGAGTATTGCATACAGGTTTTAGGTTGTCATTCAGCAAAACATGCATTTAAGCTTTCTTAGCTTGGGACTTAGCAGGTTCCTCTCTGCTTAGTCAGCATATTAAAAAGATGCAAAAATAAAAGGGTCTGGGTCTAAAATGCGTGCAGAGATTTCTTCTTTGTTTGAATTGAGGGCAATATTCACCCCTTGCAGAAGGCAGTCAGAAAAGTTTTTCTGTGTTGGAATTGCTAGAGGTGTAACTTCTTGAGTCTTTGCATGTAAAAACTCTTACAAAAATCTTGCCATAAGTAGTGAGATGGAGCCTAATGATCAGACTTACCTCTGGAATAAATGTGAGTCATTTGTGTTGCACTTTCGGCAAACTCAATAACGTATCAGTTCAGAATAATCTTCAAGTCTGCTGAAATTTGAGCTGTTTTAAATGTTTCAAATGGCAACAATTAAAGGGAATTTTTCACAAATTAAAAAAAAAAGTTAATTCCCTTAAGTATCTTCATGTAAATTTACAGTGTGCAGTATGTTCCTAGCACTTCTTAACCTTTCTGATTGGAAGGTTTGCTTCAGGCAACCAAAATTGAGAAGCTGCATCTATCAAATTTTGTTCATAATCAAAGAAGAGGTAGGTGCCTGCAGATATGTGTAAGATGTGTGGGGTGACTCACCACATTAAATGTGCATCCCTTTCCAAAGACAGCAGAGAGAACCCAGATGACTCACTTGGATTACAGGCAGCTAAAGGAAGGAGAGGTTAACAGGGCTGCAAGGCTTCATTGCTACTCGTAAATAAATCAAGCCAGGTGCCTGGGTTTTGGCCACGAGTCCAACTGACAAAGTTTGCATCGAGAAGGTTAAAATCTCCCCATCCAGAATGGGATGGCAGTACCCATACACCCAACTAGGAATAAGCTCATCCTTGTGCTGTTCCCAGAACTGTGGTTGAACACTGTTTTTTGAACTCTGTTTTTTGGCCTGTGCTGACAGTCACAGGCCAAAACATATCAGACCATGGGATTAAGGGAATAGGCAATTGTACAACAGTGCTCAAGCCCATGCACTGAGCTTGTTTGGGTTGCAAGTATAATTGTAGCCTTAGTGATTATCACTTTTATTTAACTGCTTTATGACGGGTTGCTTTATTGTAGTTTTTAATGCTCTTAGTGATATAGATGCTGATAAAGAGAAAAAATGAAATTAAAAAAAAACAATTGTGCATTGCATCCTGGTGTTGTGAAATAAACTCTTTATTTTACCTGTGAGATAAGAGTCTGTATCTGTTGTGAAAATTCCGACACGGTGACAGTGCTGTTCTCATGGTAAACTACTGCTCTGCTCTTCAATGCAAGGAAGAGGGAAGTATCCTCAGAAAAGAACTTGCCAAACAAATTCTGTATCTGAGTTAAATGTGTGCAATATTGTGGAAAATAGAATTAGCTTGGCTTTCTTTTTCACATAATAATGAGCAATTAATAGCATAAATATGCATTCAAAAAAACTGAATAGCAGAGCTGCTCTCAGGGAAAGATATTCCATAGATAGAATAGGTATGAACTGTCATGAATATATTGATGAAGGAAAGAAGGTTGGTGGGAAATGCTGTAAAATCCTACATATTCCAGCTGTCCTTTTACTCTCTCAATCTTCATTTTTCCTTACAGCCATAAACAAAGAGAGGCTTGAAAAAACAACTGGACTGAAAATTCTGCAGACTGGTGTGGGGGAGGTAAGTGGCTTTCAGGCATTTTACATTGTCAAAAATATTTTCGTTATTGGGATTTTTAAAGAAATGCTGGAGCTCATGAATGTTTGTGAGCTACCAGTCTCATGGTGCTAAGGACCTTTTTATGATACAGTTGCATCTGTCAAAATACAATCTGCTGCACAAATAGCACTGTATCCCACAGAGAAAAAAAATACCATCCTTATGAGAAAAGTGCAGCCAGCTTTAAGAAATGCAGTTTTTGCTTTGTTGTATCACAGGAAAAAAATCCCCAAAGATGAGCAGAGTGACTGAAGTCGTCATATTATTCCCCTTGGTTTTGATGGAGTGCTATCTCATCTAGAACAGTGGAAGTTTAAATTTGGGGGAAAGAATCTTTAGATATTAGAGAGAATCTGACATCTGAATGTCTCTCTTATTTTGGATGTAACTTGAAACATAAATAAATCATGTGTCTGTTATTATAGTGATATCACTAAGCAAAAACTCCACTAAGCAGTTCATCATTTATTAATAAACATGATGCTATCTGCTAAGAACCTTGTATGAACTACAGTTGATTGCTAATTCTCGTGCTAATTTTGTGTACACAGTTATCTCTTTTTTTTTTCATTTAAGTAATTTTGCTAGTGGTGAATGCTCACAGGGCTAGGCAAATGTCTTTTTCTCATGATTGCATTATTCTCAGTATTAAAAATAACGAATTACTAACTTCTCATATACTCAAGGAATAGGTTGTTTTCTTTCTTTACCAATTTTTGGGGGTTGTATTTCTGATTTTTATCAGTTCATGCCTAAGAACTTGATGAGATTTGTGAGGTTCACTGTGCAAGTTCATTCACATTACTGAAAGACTTGGTCTTGGAGGGGTAATAACACTGAGACCTGCTGTGGTGCTGAGGGCCAAAGCTGAAAGAATTGGAACTGGAAACAAAGATAGGTGAAATCATCAGAAGATGAAAGCCAACATCTCTCCTTAACTGATTTAGCTAGGAATGTTTCTTATGGGTGCATAACCTTAGGAACTGTGAAGAACATCCTGGGGCATAGCAGTGCACCTCAGGCTGGGTCCTGACTTCAGGCCAGGCTGAAGTTTGTGGCTGTACTGTCTGCAGCCTCTGGTTTCTGTTTAATAGCAGGAGAACCAGGGTTGGGGTACAGGCTGCGGAAGCCACTCAGTATAACTTTACCCAATGGGACTCATCCATGCTAATAAAATACCTCCATGTATTTTGTCCAATTCCAGTCATTGAATGGATTCTAGTTTGCTGCAAAATCAGTTGGAGAATGAAAGCCCACTTCAGATGCTTACTGTTAATTCAGTTTTTGTATTATATGTGGTCAATGGAGGAAAAATTCCCTTTTGGATAGTTGGAATGCAAGAAGTTTTCACCTGCTAAACGTATGATTAATGCCCATTGTAGCAATAGCATTGCTGTAACCATGGTTAGATAAGGGATGTGCTGGAGCTATAGCTTTAAGGATTTCCTAGAGCATGAAGAGTTCTTAGGCCAGAGACCTCACCAGCCTGATTCTTGTATTTGGTTTAGAAAAAGTCACTGTAGAACTCACCTTCCATATATTTAGGCTGTCATAACTTTTTTATAAAAAAACACTGATACAACTTGGATTAATGAAGATTTTGACAGAATTTTGTGCTTTACACTCTACCAAATATGTATTATTAGGAGGCAAAAAGTGAAAATTGGTTAACCCAAGTGAAGCAGACATTTTGGCCTAAATGTAATCCAAGTTATATCTGAAAGAGGATGATCAGCAGAGAAAGAACCAAGTGGTTTGGACCAAGTAACGTGATGGAAGAACATTTATTCAGGTGCTTATGTATTTTGTTTGGTGTGAATTCTCCCAGCTGTATACATTCCCCTTTCTAAGTCTTATCAGATATGATTGTGTACATAATTAATATATTTCTGTGGTCTCACATAAATGAAAAATAGAGGAGTGCTGTGACCAAGCATTTTTTCTGTTGATACAGTATCAGATTCAGGCTATTTCAGGTCAAATTTAACTATGGTAATCCAGTTTTGCAGTTTGAGTTTTATTCACCCTGGTGAATAATTATTATTGAAAAAATAGAAAGTATGTATTTAAAGATAATGGAAGAGCTTCATGTTGAATAAGGTTTCTTTTTACTTCATACTGGAATTAGGAATGGAATTATATGTAATGGTGACAGTAAATCAAAGTCAAGATGCTCTAATCAAAAGTACTTATGAAAACTCTAGTAGAGAATGAGAAATGGCCTTTTTGTTTGGACACCAGGTGAGGTGCATGACAAACATAATGGACATATAATCTTCATATGCAGGCCTGTAAAATAAAAAGGATTGATTTTGCAAGGCAATTTTCATATCTGAAATACCTCAAGAGAATATAGCCAAGGTGGTGGTGGCAAATGGAGCTACTGTCCAAACAAACGCAGGAGCTCTCCTAAGCTCAGCAGTAATTCGTGTGTGCCTCTGGATGGTGGAATCTGTTTTAGGTGTCGATCTGTGATAACAGGATTTGTGTCTCAGTAAGGAATGTGTGGACACTGGTGACTTCCCAGGTCTTGGCTGTGCTGGAAGGAAACTGTGTTGTCCTCTGTGGAGATGAGAAATGCTTCTCAGAGCTCCTCAATCTATCACTTTCCTTCCCCTATCTCAAGAAAAAACATTTCAAAAGCAACAACAGACTATGAAATTCACACCAAGCTTACTGAGCCATTCAGTCAAGTCCAGGGAGAATTGATGAATTGCTTTTATGTCACTGCATAAGCATGTGCTATATAGTCATTAACAACATGGGTCTGGAGTCTACCACAGCTGAAATCCAGTTCATCATCTTTATGTCATGTAAAAGATTTCCACAGATTGTGATTCTCCCAGCTAGGCCTGAGTTAGCTGTGTTGTGTCAGTGGAGGATAGGCTCTGCTTTAGCTGCATTAAAAATGAGTTGTTAAGCTGCAACTTCAGAAGCTGCTCATGTTTCAGGATGTTGACTTAAAAATTCTGTACATTTCAGGGCAAATGTGAATGATAAAATGCAAAGCACTGTCTGGACTCTGGGCAAGCAGAGTTTCTTTCAGGCCATTACAGAACAGATTTCACCAGTATTTCCACCATACATGCACCTCAGCATTGAATATTTGTAACAGAATATTCAACAGTACAGGGATCCAGAGAGTTAGATTAGAGTTTGATATGATGTGCAACACTCTTAAAATGAGAATTATTTTATCTTATTTTATCTTGTTTGCAAGAAGGCAATTATTCCAGAAAACCAGAATAACTCTGCTGTAGAGAAAACGAGTGCTGAGCTTGTAATCTTGAGGATCTGTGCATTGCTGTAGTACTATCTCTGGAATTATATTTGCCAAGATGTGTTTTTTTTATTTGCAGTTTTCCAGCACCTATAACACGAGCTGGAAAAAAACTAAAACTAAAAAACCAGTTGAACTCCGCTACAGTATCCATGTGAGATTTGTTGGACTCATTGTCATGCATGTTTGTGCCAGACAAATCCTTCATGAGCATTTCACACCTTCTTGTTTATTCAGATACAATGAAGCTTTGAGGTATTTTCTTTTGATCTCCTACACATGAAATAAATCTCTGAAGTCCTGAGGTCATCTTCAGCTGTTCTGCTGTGTCTTTGAGGGTATGACTGCATGTGTTGTGTTATTTAGATGTCTATTTGCATAATACCATGAAAGACACAATACTGGTAAAAACTGGAGAGCTAAACAGCATTTAAGCAGGACCCATAACTTTTCTCCTCTGCCCCAACTTGATGTGAACCACTACTTGAGTTGAACTTGCTGCTTTGAATGGCTGAGCACTCCTGCAAGATCTTGGGGATCTCTTTGTCTCACATGAAGGGAAAGCCTCCTTAGCAGCTGCACAGCTCCACCTGACTCCTCCTGAGTTCAGGAATCTGCACAAGCCCCCATCCCACACCAAAATTATTGCAACTGGATTTGTTCCCAGGAGTTTCTCTCCAGCCCAAGGAGCTCAGCAGACACCACGAGCCACAGCCCTGCACAGGGGTCACCATGCCAGGTATCCCTTCAGCATCATTTAGGAACCTAGGATGAACTTTAGGAACTACTTCTATCTCTTCAAATAAGCACCATTGAGTTATTACAGGAACACAGTATTTTTAAGTTCAATTCCATGCACAGGTTGGCTGTGACCAGAATTACTGTGACATGAATAAATGTTTATTCAGCTTTTGGCTGCAATTTGTTTTCAACCACAGTTTCAGAATAACAAGTCAGGCTCTCCAGTGGCTCAAGAAAGTGTAATCCAGTTTTGGGGTATAAGAGTCTGTGATTTGAATAATCAATTAATGAGGCCTGAAACAAACCCAGGGAATGGCACTGTTCCTGTCTTGAAGTGACAAAACAGCACCCACTTCAGAATAAGTTATATTAAATTACCTCTTTCAATTTCCCAGTAAGAATGCACAGAAGAAACTAATCATTGGAATCATAACTTCATTTGTAGGATTTGAATCATGGCTCTCATATGGCAGACATATAAATTAGAACAGTTTTCTAAAGCAAATGGAAATAACCCAAAATGTATGCAAAATGAATGCTTCACCATACCTCTAGATATCCTAAAATAGAGCAGTGATATTTTGACATGTTTCAGGATATTCTCATTTATAGATATTTTGATAGGTGTAGAATTATGTTGATGTTGCATAAAGTGATGTTACTACAATAAAGAAATCTGTGTTTAAAAATTCTAGTGAAGCTAGAGGACATGATAAGACAGACTTTCCAGAGATGTACAGGCTTCTGAGGCAGGTTTCTAGCTTCTTACCTTCCTTAATGTTGCCAGATTTTGCCCCTATACATCCAGATTTTACCTAGCATGATATTGGATTGGAAATCCATAAGAAAATTGGAGTGCAGAACTTGACAAATCATTTTCAATTGTTGATCAGAATAAGATTTTCTGATCTTTGAGTATTAGGTAAAGTGCTAAGTACTGACTTTTGGGTTATAAAGACCAAATCAGCCTGGGATCTGCTCCAGCTGTCTCTGTTACAGCAACACCTTGGCAAGCCAAGCTCCTGACCTGGAGCAGGCGCTGCCCAGGGGTACCCAGGACTGGAAGGGATGCTGTGCCCAACATCACTTAGATGAGGTAGGTCTGAGCCTGACCATGGTGTATGAACAGCAGCTGTGCATGTACAAATACTCAAGTTTTAGCCCAAGACACAGCTAAGTTTTTCATCTTCCACTGAAATGCACCCTTCTTTTACCAGAACGGATTAGGCTGAAGCCAGGCACAGGCGCATGTGAGGGCAGGCACCTCTGCACTACAGGGGAACTGTTCTTAGACCAGGGCTTTGTCTCCATGCCTGCCTTCAGCATTTTTTCTTACAAACCTCATGGCTTAGAGATCAACAAGTTTATTTTTTCCTGTTATGTGAGATTGGAGTTCCCACAGACGGTTCTTGCTGTTGGCTTTTGCGGATCACTGTGGCTGTGTTGATCAGCAGACAAACATTTCCAGGAGGGGCAGTGTTTGGAGACACATGAGATGTTGTGGGCAAGGCATGGATCAGGTCACAGAGGGGTTCTTTGCCTTAAGGCATGCAAATTTATATATAAAACTAACAGCAATGATATTAAATAAAAAGCTTTTAGGAGTACAATCCTTGAAATATTCTGGGTGAAGGCATAATGGGAAAGGCTTACCTTATCCCACACACACAAATTACAGATTCTAAAGCTGTGTAACCTTTAAAATTAGTATATTATATTTTCCATAGAATTCTACTAGAAATATGCTACTTATGTGAAATTTTACTAACAGTGAATAATATCTCGCTATTACAGTTTGTAAGGACACATGAATAGTAAAGTTATGCTAATCAGAACTTAGTCACACAGTAGCATTTAGAAGTAACACTTCAAGAAATTTTAGGAATAAAGCTAAACAGAACATTAGATTTCTCCAAAGAGAATGATGAAGATCTATGGCTCATTTATTTAAGACCTTGTATGCTTTTAAAAAATGCATTCTAGCTAATATTTAGATATAATGTTAATGCTATTTATTAACTATTCATTACAGTACATAGCCCACTAGAGGGCTGCTTTTCAAGTAAATTGCATCCAGAGTGTTAATAAAAGTGTTAAATGTTTAAAAACAAAAAATATGCAGCAGAAATATGTGTAGCACTTTACCACATTATTTTGTCAATTATTTTCTGCTACTGCATGTTATATATAGAGCATACTAAGACAATGTAAGTCATGGCCCCAATTCTATAAACAATTAGAATATGCTTAGCTTTAAGTATATTGTTATTCCTTTTAAGCTGCTGCTAAGTTTAGAGTTAAAGAGATGCCTGGATGCTCCTGAGACTGTCTTCTGTCACATATCACACCGTCTCTGGTTGTGGAGGGGCAAAGTTCCAATGTTTATCCCCTGTATTTGATTTGAATATTGCATAGCAGAGGTATTTTGACATCTGAATGACAGGTCACAGCTTCAGTTTGGAAATCATGTGTCAGTAGTAATTTCTTTTCTTGTGCTCTGATTGTGACAACGCCCTCCATCTTCTTTACAAATTTTTAAAGAACACGACAAGGAAATGAGGAGATTATAATGTAAAGAAAAATACAGCAAACCTGATTTTCAGAGACATCTATCAGTCTATATTGATTTATGTTTTCCTCCTGAAACAGTATATAAAGCACAAGTATTCAAGTGTCACATTGGTTCATGAGTTCCTTTACAGTAGCACTGTGTGATTTAAAGGAGCAGAAGTGCCAAGTGATGTGGCAGTTGCCATGGCAACTACAGCAATTCAATTTTTATTCAGTATCATGTAAAATGAAACAAGATACAGTTTGCCTTGTGGCTTCAGGAACTTATGCATCTACCAGTGTTGTTCCTTTTTGTCTTTTTTAACATTGTACTGGTTAAAAAGAAGCATGTGTTTGTTTTAAGGATTTATCTTGGGTTTAGGCTGTGTCATGCCATTGTTTTTAAAGCAGAGTTTCCCTTACAAACCATTATAAATCTGCAGAGAGAAGAGATTTAGACACTAGCACTGGCTGCATAGAACAAACTGCAGGGTAATTCTGTCTAAGAATCAATGTTATTATTCGCCTTAACTGTGATTTGGCAGCCTCCACTCAATATATTAATAGAGAATCTTTAAATAGGAGAACATGATTGTTTGTACTAGATATCTTACTGATTCATGAAATTCAGCAGCCTCCTTCTACCAGCAGCCAGGTTATTATGACTCAAAGGAAAACAAAATCTTGGGTGGTGTAATGGGTCAGCTGGGGAGGCTGCAGATGAAATTCTTTTAAAGTGTCTGAAGTTTGAAGGACCTAGATGGTCAGAAATTGTAGAAAAGGGAGATTCTTCCATATCCACATATAGGAGCTTGATCCTGGCAAGAACACGTGGATTTCAAGCAATCTCAAACACATTTAACTATTTAAGGAGAGAAGTAGTGGCAGATCCCAGTCTCTCAGCCCTCTCTCTAGCAGAGACCCTGGGCTGGAAATGTTCCTACATAGGTCAACATGGAAAGACCTTTGTCAGAACCTTTGCTCTGGGTCTGAAAGCATAGGAGAATAAGAGTCTGTTTCTAAGATTCAAGCTCTTGAGATATCCAACTTTCCTATTGGAATCCTTGACACCAGAGGCCCAGAGCTGGTAAAATGAACAGGACCAGGACCCAGAGCCTGTCACGGTCTCACACTTGTCTGCACTGCCAAGTTGTTGTCACAGTCACTCACATTATGTCCTGTGCCAGTGAGGACTCTTGGGCTGTTTGCTTCTCCACCTAAGCAAGATCCTGGCCAGGGACCATTCACAGCAGGCAGTTTCAGTGTGGTCACCTTTGGAGCAAGGGTGTAAAGGCATGTTGAAATTAAAGAATAATAGAATTAAAACTTCAGCTGTGGGTTAAAAGAATTATGTCATTAGGTTTTTTAGTACTAAGCTTAAGTACTTAAGTAAAACTTAAGGTCTTTGCTTTCTGGGAAGGCCTGATAGCACATTCTTATTCATCCTTCACAGAACTACTTTGCACTTGTACATCACTAAGTTTCCACCCTCGATGGCTGTAGTGTCCATCCCTTCAAACTCCTTCAGAATGCCAGGCTTAATCTGTTATATATATTGAAGCAAATTTTTGTCAGAAAACTTATAACGAGTTTCTAAATTTAAATGTGATGATTCTTATTAAATTAGTTTGTTGGAGTTCGCTTTTGTTTCTTTTTGCATTAATCAGCAGATTTATCCCGATGAGATAGTTTTAAGAAAAGTGTTGGGGTTGTTTTGACTAAGCATAGTTTTATTTTTGTGTGCACTTTGACTGGTATCAAAGGGAAATGCTGGGGGTATTTTTTTTGTAATAAGAATGCAAACATACTTCACTGAATTGCTAAATCAAAGTTTCTGTAGAAACAATAATGTAGTGGCTTCTGAACTGCATCAAGTCCCTGTGCCAGAGAAAAGTGACCCAGCCCAGGAATGCCCAGGAACCACAACAGCTCTCTGTGCACTCTGCTCTCCCAAAGCGATGGCATTCTGCAAACTGTCTGTCTGTCTGTCTGGTTCTTTACCTTTAGCAGGTAGAGTAATTGACTTCATTTTAAAAATGTCAATGCTGCTTTTATGATATGGATTTCACTTGATTGTTAAACTGTTAATTTACAGATCTTTACTAAGTGAATGCAAACAAATTCTGGTCCTCAAAGCTCTGCTAATGCACAATGTTTGAATTTTAATTTCCAGTCCATCTTAGATTATGGTGATGAAAAACAATATTTAATCCCTCGTTAACACATGAATAAGCGGAAACTGTCATTTCCCACCAAACAATAATGGGATTATCTCAAGAACTGTCAGTTTATGTGAAAACATTATGTTGCCCAAATTTTCATAAAAATTAGCAGTGGGTAATATTCAAGATCAGAGCAATGGAAAGAGGGAAATCTGCATTCATGGTAATAAATATTCATATTTGTCTGCTCAGGAGATGAAAATCTAATCAAGGGGCTATTGATGCACTGGCTTTTTTTTTTTTTTCTTTTTCTCTTTTTTTTTTTTTTTTTTTTAACCAAGATGTTTCATCTAAATTGGGTTTGATATGGAAATTAGTCTTACTCCAAGTCCTCCAGGCCATGAGCATGCTGGGATAACACTGGAGGTGTCCGGTACATCAGATGTTGCTGCTGGCATCTGCTTCCACAGACAACAAACACAATAAAATTAAATAAAAAATTGACAACATCTCAAGGGTCAAGCTCCCAGTGGTTTAGGGTGTTGTGGGGGGTTTTTCCCCCCCTGAACATTTTAATTTTATCCCCGTTAAATCCTCAGTACTGCAGGGTTAAAATTGTCGGCATTTTTTGCTTTTGTTGACAATTACCATAAATCAGAAGACACTCTGCATGAAGCTTAATGAAATATGTATGATATAAAAATGGGAAGAAGATAAGTGCAGTTTGCTGCTTCAGGATTTTGTGTGTGTGTGTATCTCTGTATCTGTGTGTGCACATGAACAGCCTGAAGAGGTGACTTGTATTTTGTGTGCTGTGCACTGAACAGAACAGTCAGGCAGTTACTGACTGCCAACATATAAAAAAGCATATAATGTGAAAAAAAATTATAATTTTTCCAAAAGTGAGAGTGGGATATTTGCTATATCAGGTAATTTGTTCAACTAATAGACTTGCATGGTAAAATACTCAGTTTAAAATATTTCTTCATACTTCTTTTTGTGTTTACTAGCATGAAAATCTGGTTTGTCCTAAAAGAAGTATTTGCCTTAAAATACTTAGCATTTACTATTACTATTAATATTACTGTAATTATTATTATACTCATTAGTTGCACACTGTATCTTGTTCTTCATTGTGTTTCTCAGGGGTTTTATGACCTTTTTAAAAAAATAGACACATCATTAAGAAATAAACCCATATAGATATATCTATACACACACACATACATGTATTTGTGTGTGTGTATAAAGAAGGACATCCTTTTGTGGAAGGGTCTCATGTTTTCTGACACCCACATTTACCTGACAGACCTGTGGGTGCTACTGGACACTGGGCAATTCACACACGCAGAATTCTCAGAATCTCTGGGTTGGAAGAGACCTTCAAGGTCATCGAGTCCAAGCCAGCCCCAACACCTCAACCAAACCCTGGCACCCAGTGCCACATCCAGGCTTTTTTTAAACACATCCAGGGATGTTCCATTCAGCTCCTGATTGTTGTGCAGACACCAGGAATGTGTGACTCAGTCCTCTTAAAACTCAAAATACCTGCACTGAGTTTATTGAATTCCTGGAGAAATTGCCACACAAAAAGCATATGTTTTTAGATTTGGAACTGAGCAAAAATATATCAGCAGCATTCAGCTATATTGCCTGTAGCAGAGGAGAGCAGAAAGGTAAGCAGAGTCTGCTCTGAAAGAAAGGATATTCCTACTGACCAAGAAAAGAGAATAGTCAGAATAGAAATATTGCTTGTTACAGGGATTGCACCCTTTCTTTCTGAACTCTATACTAAATAGGAATATGGAAATATGGCATATTTCAGAATTCCAGTAATTTGTGCAGTAAATTGTTGTGAAGCAAGTATAAGCAGCCTGCAGAGTGTGGTGTGCATGTATTGGCAGACCTGATATCTTTAACTGTACAATCTGTGCTGGCATCTTTGTCTAAAATGTTTTTCAGAGACCTTATCTTCCTAATCAACTCCTTTGCCAAGCTAAAAAATGAGAAAGGAAATGCATGCAGCATATATAGCAGATGGATGTTCAGCTGTACAGGTGTCTGGTGTGCAGATGCCAGATAATGCAAGGTAGTTAGATATTTTTTGAGAAATTCCATTACTTGTTCCAAAAAGAGAGAGTCACCCATTCTTCTACCTGTTCCAGCAAGATGCATGCCCGGGAGTGTGAATGACCCCTCTTAACTCTTTCCCATTTGATCAGAGGAGTTCTTAGAGAGCTGCCTTTGGTCTTTGCATTTTCCTAAGGCCCTGAATTGACTGAAGTTCATCAGTTTCTGCTGCAGAACAGCAGCAGCCTGAATTGAGGTTAGGCAGCATCATTTGAACCAAGTTCTTCTTTATTCGCTTTGCCTTCTTACATGGATTGGAGAAGCATCAATCATAGAATCAGGGAATCATGGAATGGTTTGGGTTGGAAGGAACCTTAAAGATCCTCCAGTTCCAACCGTCCTGCCAAGGACAGGGACACCTTCCACTAGACCAGGTGGCTGAAAGCCTCATCCAGCCTGGCCTTATATATTTAAGCCACAGATCTATATTAAGGCATAATTAATCTCAAAGCAGTGTCTGGAGATAAGCAATGCAGTGCTACCTGTAAGCAATATATCCAACATCATTTGAGTACTCACACCACCGTGCAGCCAATTTTAACTTTTTAAGGTGGCTGTGTATTAAGGTGCTTCATGGACCTCAGCTGTGGTCCTGGGTCCCATTTCCAGTCACCTTCATGCAGGGAGCTGCTACTGCACACTGCTGCAGTATCACAGGCAGCTTCTGGATGTGCACTCTGATCTTCCCCACAAAAGGACCCACGTGCACACTTGGCAGTGCTCAGCAGGAGACAGGTCTGTGTGCTGCAGAGCTTGTTGATAGTGTGGAGCACTACTGCTTTCCCATTTGGATGAATTTTTTCATGACAGAAACACAACAGAGACCCAGATTTGGGTCTCAGATTTGAGGGGAGGTGTAGGCCCTCATGCAGAAGGAAGGACACCCCGATTTTCTGCTTGGCTCTTTTCTGTGACCTGAACCTCATTAGCTACACTGAGTATTAGCCTCCTGGAATTGTTTATCTTTTTAAGCTATTTTAATATTCCAGATAGCTTATGAGACTCTGGATATGACCCCAGGTATTTGTTCAATATAGCTCCTTGTTTATATCAAGATTCTTGTTTGGAGTCAGATGGGTGAAGGCTTGGACTTTGGGTTCCCATAGGAGTGCTTTGCCACTAAACTATAGATGGTGGTAAAGCTTTCTGTCAACTGAATATTAATAAAAAATCACGCTTTTCACATAGAAAGAAATTCCCTATTCAAAGTTTCCCTAAAAATTATGTGGACCTATTAAAAAATAATTCTGCAGCAAATTGATATTTCTTTGCATAAATCATTTAATTGAAAAAAGGCTGAGTAGTTTTGATTAACAGGAGCATTACAGTAATGCTTTCTAGACAGGATTGGAATCTCACTGGGTACCTGCCCACACATAAAGTGACAGGAAAGCTGTGTCTTTGAGTGATTAAGATAATCACTGAAAAATACAAGATTAGGAAAGAAAGGGAATAAAAATTATCACCTTTCTCATATTAAAATTAAGTATATAAGCTATAAAGATACTAAATGAAATTACCCAGTTTTAAAAACAAGCCCATGACAAATTTTTAGGACCCAAAGTCCTATCCAGTGTCAGAACCAGACACTCACATTTCCTGCCCATGAATGTGCAATTCCAAAATCATCAGGATGGAAGCTTATCTTCAGACTTGACTTAACTAAATGTTTTAATAATCCTAGCTACGAAATGCTAGGAGCTGATCTTGGATTTTACAATAAGAAGCAAAGTGGTTGTGATACTCTATGTTATGTAAATTATATGCAAAGTATATTGGCATGCAAATTTGAATGCTGGAAGAAAGTCATTCTTTTCTAAACCAGAGAAGAGAGTTTTTCACTCAGATAAGCCAGAATCTGCAGATAATTTTTTGAACATACTGATGGTGTTTTATTACATCTTTAAATATATAATAAATATATAAAATAAAAATAATTGTGTCTCCTTTCTAAACAAGTTCAATTTCTCTACTTTGCTGGTACCAAGTAAGCAAAAATGCTAAAAGTCTGTCAGATAAGATCATATCAGGATGCCATAATATTAAAAAAATATAATTGTGTGAAATTTTAAATTGGCATTTTAATACTTTACTATTTTGGTTTCAACAGCCAAAGCTTGGAGTAGATCCAGGTGTTGTTTGTGACCCTGTTGGTCAGTACTGTCCACAGTGGCCAATACCATGTTGTTATTGCTGGTTTTTACCCATTTGACAATGAAGTGTTCCTCTGTCTATTGATATGTTGAACTTTGGAAACTCTAATGGGCAGATACAGAATATTTCAGGAATAGGTAATAATGTTCACAGGACATGACAAGACACCTGCTTGTCCCTCTGGCTCACCAATAACACAACAGTGCTATTAACCATATTTTGTTAGGTCTGACAAGACAAAACAGAGCAATAGTGGCTGTGTCTGCTGTCTTTTCTCTGTTTTATCTTTTTCATTTTGAGCTTGAGTTTTGTGCCAGACTAATAGCCGGTGGCAATGGACTGGGGAAATGAAACTTTTGCTAAGATTAGGGACAGTGCAGAAAACAATGTGTGAAATTCTGATTTGACAAGGATGAACAGACTGGAGAGGGCACTGAGACATTTTGTGAAGTGAAACCATGTTTCTACTCATTGTGCCTTAGAAAAAACAGTGACAGCAGAGGTACCAAAAGATCCCACCCAGGAGACAATAGAATAGTATCCTCATTATACCAGTCAGGGAATAAAGGAAGTGTGGGGTTTATTCTGCCCTTTCTAATTACTGGTAACTTATATTAATTGATGGTATTGGAACAATGTGTGTGTTGTTGTGCTCTGGGGTGAATATCCTTGTGAGACTGTAAGTTCAACAGTTGTCATGCAATTTGGAGTTGCAGACTGGTAATTTTCGTAATTGAATCCCAGGAAATAAACAAAATATGGCAACTTGATACATTTTGAGCAATTAAATTTCTGCTGAATTTTCTGCTTCATCCATGGGACTCCTAGATTCTCAGCCAAATTCTGTCTCTGATTAAGAATGCAAATAGCCAAAAGAAACAGAAGAAGGAAGCCATTTTTAATATATCTGTATATCACAACAATATATTGTATTGGCACCTGCCTTTAATTTAGAACATAGTCTAAAACATCTGCCATTGGACCACAGGTCAGGAGAGCAGAATGAAAAATTGTGTCAACTGTGTCTTTTCTGGCTCAGGAGAGCAGGAATCACATAACTCCTCTGCATTGAAATGGTTTATTTGCAGGGTTTGAATTCAGTATTCCTGCTCAGCTGTACACAGGATGTACAGATTTCAGAGGAAGATCCTTTCCTTGCTTCATGCCAGATCTCTTTAAATTCTTAGTATTAATTACCTTGATGTAGCAGGTACAGGGAACCACCAGGGTGCATTCCCTCATGCTAAATACCTGACAGATCAGCAGATGCTCAGGGGTTTGTTAGATCATTTCCTGAGAAGGTGAATGGTACATGCAAGCTATTTCTTCGGTGCAGTCCTGCTCGTTTACAGAAACTTTACCCCAGCTCTTGTTGCATGGGACACTGGAGGATTGGGCAGTGGCAGATCCATGGTTTCCAGGATCTCAGCCCATAAGACTGGCTCGGGCTTTTCCCAGGGCTTTGAAAGTCTGGCTCACAGTTTCCTGCACCCTTACCCTCCAGTGAGATCTGAGCCCACTGATTAGAAAAGTGACATTATCCACCCCAAACTTAACTGTGCAGACACTTAACTAAATCATCTGTGATAGGAGTGTAGTCAGCTGAGCTCTATAATCAGCAGAGTCCAGCTATGATTGGAATTGCCTTTTATTTCCCATCACTGATTAAAGGGAAAGTCAAAAGCTGGGGCTGCATAGTTAAATGGAATTCAGTTTAAAAGCTAAGACTGCATAGGTCTCTGTTACATCTAAGGAATCAAGATAATTCTGTCATATAAATAACTAGGTAAACTACGATATCACAGTCTTCAGTATTGGCTGCAGATGCAAATGGTGCAAATAATGTTCACCAAACTCCATGTCAGTCTGATAAGCCTGTCCTGGGGATTCCTGATTGATCTTCAACCATTTGTGGCTATCTTTGACAGAGCACTGAGGCTGAGCCCACAGAGTGTGTGAGCACACTCAGCTTGAGCAGTCAGATCTCAAAGCCCAGCAGGTCTCCCAACCCTTGTGCATTTAGTTCTGTCCTACACTTCATGTAGCACATGCATTGATGGCTCACTGGGTGATTTACCTTCCAGGGCAACTGCTGGCCTAAGTAAACAGTGAATAGTTTGTAGTCTGCATTAGTTTCATAGCTGATCAAGAGTCTTTTTTAGTAGCTTGAAACCCTCTCTTTACTGGCAAGTTCCCTAATATCATCTTTTGAACACAAAGAGAATAAAGAGTTCATTCTTTTTTGGCTGATGTTGAGAAGTGGTATGGGGTCAGCCATGCTGACAAGGCACTTTGCAAGGAAAGAGGAAGGCATTTGCAATATCTAAAGGATGTTTCCTTCTTTTCTTTTCCTTTTTACTTTGTGTTAAAGATGTATGACTTCCCAGTCAGCGCAGCTTGCAGTGCGCCTTTGTTTTCCAAATTAGAAAAACCAAACAAGCTGTTTCTCAATATAGTTGTTGGGCAGTTTGTTGCATCAAGCTGTGAGCAATGTATGCCATGGAAAGAGCCCTGGCTGATGCCAGCACAGGAGGTGTGTGGTGGGGATACAAAGATAATGGTGCCACTCAAAGTGTATGCAAACAACTGTGGTTCTCTTCTGGTAGTGTAGAAACCCCTGGTGGGTCCTTGAATCTCAAAGCTAGTTCAGAAGAAAAAGATAACAATATTGTCATCTCTTGTTTTTGTACTTTCTTTCCAGTGCTTCCTCCCTCCCTCCAGAAGAGGGAGACAACTCTCCCACACTGTAAAATTCAGAAGTTTAGAAGGATGAAATACCTTTGAATTTATCTTTATTGCTTTGAAATAATTTACGTCAGAGTGTATGATTTTCCAGAGCAGGGAAGGCATTATAGGTCACTGTTAGAAGTCATCAAGTCTTTTTGCCAAAATAGTTTGCAGTTTATGGATACTACATCGAATGCTAAGCAATTGGATAAAAAAAATCAACCTATTCCTTTCTGCCAGTAGTTTCCATGTGGTTCTTGATATTGGGGATGTATTCTCTGTTTTGATTTTAAACTTGTTTTCATTTCTATTCTATTCAGAACAAATGAGTGTAATATTTCCTCAAAAGCTATTTACGGAATTGACTTTGCATTCATTTTTATTTAATGTTAACTTGGTGAATGAAAATAAAGAAAAAAATGCTCAAATGGAATTGAATTTCAGGTTTCTATCAAACACATAAATGTGATAGTGTGAAATAGAGTAAAAAGTGTTAAAAAATTTGTGGAAGGGAAGTACTGCTCATATATGCCAGTAGGTATCTGTTCCTCATTGATTTTCAGAGTCAGCTTCCAGTCATCTGACTCTTTACATCTTATGAAATATAATGCAATATATAAAAATAAATCATCTGGGTTGCAGCATGCAGCATTATGATGTCAAGGGTAAATGAACCCATTGAAAAAGCAACAAATGCACTTCATTGATTGCATTTTTTTAGATTTTATCAACCAGCGTGCAGATTTCGTCTGTCTAAACACAACATAGTCGCCATTTATCTCCTAGAAATTCAGTCAAAACAGAAACTCCTTTGTAATCAGTTTGACTCAGTGATGGTTTGGGTGGTGGTGCTGGCAGAGGGAATCACTTTTCTTCAGCAATTCTCAGCCAGCCAATGCACACATCTTATCGGGGTTACCTAGCAACTGTATGCTGCTGTTAGTTGAAGTATAGTGATTAGTTAATAACCCATGACTTCACAGGTTACTTTCTTTACAATTACATAGAAGTATTTAGCATTTGATTTCTTTTGAAAACCCTTTCTCATACAGAAATTAATATCAGGTCAGATTATGACTGGCGTTTATCTCGCCAGTATAGAGTTAGCAGTAAGTGCTTCCTTTCCTCCACCTTCCCCATCATATTTTATGTCTTTCAGATGATTGTTACAACTTAAGTACATTGCCTAGGGAAAATTATGAAGGGTCAAAAAGACATCTGTGGAATTTTCTGGAACTTTTTATAATTTAAATTTTAACTGCGAATTGCATAATGAACTGACTGTTTGCATCTCCCTTGTCATACTAGGACTGGGCAAGAGAAAAGATCTTTCAAATGCAGCAGTATCATAGGGCACATTCATGACCCACTATTTCAGATATTACAACATGGTTTAAATGGGACTTGACTGCCACACACACTTTTCTCAAGCCTTCAGCAGTGCTTGAGTGTTTTGGTACAACCCTTTACATGATATTTTTCCTTGGGATACTTTTTTATCATTTTTTTTGACCTTTTAACTTTCTACTGAAACCATGCCATTTTCTCTTTTTACTTCAGTAAGTTTTTGTTTTTTTTTTTTTTTCAAAGATCAGTTCACTCTAAAAATCCTCTAAATCCTCCCTCTTTTCTGTATGATGCATTTATGAAATTTAGAACAGTGCATTCTCTAGATTAGCAGGAAAAACACATGTCTGTACTGCCCAGGTGAGCCAGCTATCCTTCAGGCATGCAGCATTTGGTTCTGTATGAAGTCCACAGCTCCAGAGATGGACAGAGGTGAACTGTCAGCTGCACTTTATTCTTCCTGTGGCCCGAATGACCATGACTGTAATGCCCATCCATGCTGACTGCAAGGTTTTCTCTTTTTATGGTCAAGTTTCCTCATATTGCTGTCATATTTCAAAGCCTGTCCTCTTCTATGAGCATCTAGAGAAACAAAAACAGTCTTGAAAACATTGTCTGAAGGGACCCTGGATCCATCTTGTCTCATCTCCTGCTCAAAACGGGGTGATTGCCAACCCTGTATCAGATTTCCTTTCCATATTGGCACTTTGAGTGCCATTATTAGAAAATGAGAACAAGTTTTTGAAGGCAGAAAGAAAAGGCAGGACTTACCCCCTTAGCTGGAAGGAAATATCCTCCTTTGGGTGCTACTAACTTGCTTGTGCAATCTGGTCTCATGCCTTTTCCAAGGATTTGTTTTCTATCCTTTTAATTTTTTGTTGACTGATGGTGATATTGGTGTGTCCCTAGGAGAACCATCCTGGTTCTGGCATTCCTGCCATCTGGCACATGATAAATAATGATGATTTCTCTTTGTCTTCCTTCACCTGCTCAAAACCATGCATCAAACACTGTATGTAATAAATGTATCTGCCACAGATGTCTTTGGGGTGACCATCACCCATAATCACATTCCCTGTCCTGCCAGGCCTGGGCAGGGTGAGGGATGCCATCATTTTCATGGCTTTCTCTATACCTTGTGGACTGGCTGGTTGAACTAGCTTGACAAACAAACTTAAAGTTCCCTGCAGCTATTTTCCTTTTATATATAACCAGAGGCTTTGCATGAGGGTGCAGTCTTGTTTGGTCCTAGAGAAACTTTGAGAATTGACTAGAAATGTTCTGGACCCAGTCAGTTACAGAGCTTATTCCTCTGTTCCTGCTTCCAGCTCTGAAGGAGCTCAGGACCATCTGCCTACAGCAGTTGTGATTGAAAATGCTGAGGAAAAAATGGAGGAAATGCTTTGATTAGGTCTCAAACAAATACATTAGAATCGTTAGGATGGAAGATGAAGCACCAATAGCAGAAAGTCTTCTACACCCATTTGTTTCTGCATTCAAGGAAAAGAAGGAAAATTAAGGAGCTTTCCTATAGTCTTGAGTTCACTTCTTTGGTCTAATTCCATGTCATTAACCCCACTTGGCAGCTATCCCAAAAGGAAGAGCACAGCCTTGCTTGCCAATGCCCTACTAAGAGCTGTCCCCTTTGGAAGCTGTGGTGTGGCTGACCATGGCATTGCCGTGGTCTCTTCAGAGATCCCCCTGGGATTTTGTTGGTGTGGACTCCTTGAGTATAACCTTAGTCTGAGTTCCAAACACCCACCACAGAGCTTTTGCTAGTCTTAAAAACACAGACCAGGTTTCATCTAACTTGCTTCAGGTTCGGGGCTTTCTTAAAGCTTCAACAAATTGCAGTTGGTATCTCACAGACCTGTGCAAGTTATTCTTAAAAGCACAGGAAAGAGCAGGCACAGCTTTGTTCTGTTTGTCTCTTTTAATGGGACTTAAATCTGCTACTAATGGTTATAAGGTCTAGGAGAATTCACAAAGAGATAAATGTACAAAATGAATTTATTTCTACTAGGAACTGAAGACAAAAATATATTATGTTTATTATAAGTTTTATGCTCCTATTGTAAATCCTATTCCATGGACTACATATACTGTATCACATAAGCCAAATTCCTATTCACATGTTAGTGTAAGATAAAACCCAATCCTTTTATAACTTAGTAAAATTCAAAGTGTTTTATGGATGCAAGGGTTGAATTTTATTAATGGTAACAGACCAATAATTTCCATCATTTAGTATCTAGTAATTTTAAGCTTTGATCTCATTAATATGGTCATATTTTGTTATTGTTGGGAAGGACCCTTTTAAAGATAGCTGCTGCAGTTTTTGAGTAGAGATCATAGAGGTTGGGTTTGAATATCACAATGATTTATATGACTTTGGAGATATTTTATCATACAGTACTAAATATAAACTGCAGGTACAACAAATGGCTTTTGCCCTACAATCCATTTATGCTTCATTCTCTAATGTGTGGTTATCACTGCATGTATACAGGATGTTTTGTCTTGCAGAAGTTTTCCTAAAGGATTGCAGCAGGATTTGTACTGTCATTTATTAAGCAGCAGCCCCAGACCACAAAGTGGTGCTGCACCGTGGCAGCTGCCGTTCTCCACAAAAATAACATTTTTCATGTGTCTGGCTCTTTCTCGCAGTCAGCTCTACAGCAACTTCAAGTCATTAATCTCTTGCTTTCTGTTTTGAGGGGCAAATATAGCTGGAGATTGACTGAAGGACCATTTCAGCATGTTTGGGTCTCTTAAAGAAGCACCATGTTCATTTGTAAAGTGGATGATCAGTCTAGTGGAAGGAGCTGTTGCTACATCCCTGCCTCGTTAGCTTTTTAACTGACTGTGTTGTATGTGAGCCCTGCTTGAAAGTACAGGGAGGTGTTTTGCTTTTGGTTTCATCAAAAGCAGCTTTCAAGCAGCAGCATAAAGATATGGGAAATTATTTGTTAAATTGAGCTAATAAGACCAAAACTGGGACCAAAGACTCCTGTCTCTCATTCCTATGTTCAGATACCCTTGGTTATTCTTTTCAAATAAGTGGTGTTCAAGTCCTAGCAGGCAGATTTGGAGTTACTAATGACATTCTGAATGGAGCCTCCCTGTCATCCTCAGGAGAGTGCACACAGCCCTGGGCTGCAGAATCACTCTCTTGTTGGTTAAGAGAAAACATCACATGTGCAGCTCGTCCAGCACTGGTCATACTGTTTCTCAATTTGATGTGAGCATATTAGTTAACACTGATTGCACTAAGGGTTTTTTAGCTCCCAGAAGTGTATTTTACTGCATGTTTGATCCTCTTTTATTGCCACATTTCACACTCAGCAAAAGCTTTGAATTGAGAGCCTCTGCATCCATTGGCACTGGGTAACAGCAGGTTTCATTCCCTTCTTTTACACACCTGTTTTGCAGCACCTAAGTGAATAATTTTAAGAATACAGCCTGTATATCCAAATCCTTCCAAAAGCTGAACTGCTGTAGATACAAATGTCATCTAAATAGCAAGTGGTTTATCTGAAGTCTGTGCTGTGTGCTCTGACACAAATGCTTGTCTGGCAGGTGTGAGCAGCACCTGCCCCTGACACCTTTGCTTCACATGCACTCATGAACTCTTTGTGGTCTCCTTTTGAAAATTGTATTCCCTGTGAAAGGACTTGTCACAAGTTAAATTATCTGTGAGATCACTAACTCTGCCTCCATCCTAGTGTTAAATTCATAACAATTTCTGTCAACCCTCAGTATCAACAAGGACGTTTAATGAAACTCTTAGAGTAGGAAAACCACATCATTTTGGCACAGGTGATGATGAGCCAGAATACAGCCCTGGACCATACCATTAACTTATCAACTAGAGAATTCCTACTGGGCATATCCCTGCTTGTAGAGCTTTTTAATTTTTCTTCTTATTTTTAATCTAAAAGAGTAAACTTTGAACTGGTATTTCTGTTGACATAAAAGATGACTGAATTTGCATTCAGGTCTGGAGTTTATTTCTTACAGGGTCCTTGCAGATCTTACAGTAAGGCATTTTAAACACTAGTTATCTAAATTAATAATCATGTTTTGCAGATCACAGTGTAAAGAATTTTTCCTCCTGTGGCATTTATTTTCCCTGATATTTTCATTCTGTTGTTGTGTAACTAAATCCATCATTTAAATGTGCCCAGCGTGAAAAAGAGATCAAGGTGCAAATACCACCAGTATTTTAACAAAGGTTTTGTTTGACTAGGAGGAAGATGAATGAATATCCAAAGGTTCAAAATACAGGAGAGGTAATTAGGAAAATTCTCTGAGTAAGTGACCATTGGGACAAATTTGCCTTCATAATTTATGAAAATGTGACAGTGGATTCTGTATACCACCATTTAGGCATCTGCTTTCAGCCTTGCTCTGCAATATGTATTTAAATGCTACATCTTTACCATCAAAGTGCAAAAAACCACTGCAAAACTGGCACATAGTGCAGCAGGAGACAGCGTGTCCCTATTTTCAGCTCTTTGAATGTATCAGAGTGGAAGCTGCTGGCTCTCAGTGTAGGATGTATGATGTTACTCTGCAGAAACTGGGGGTGAATTCTGGTCTGGGGAGCAGGCAGGAGACAAACTCCTCTTTTTCTGCCTGGAAGGGATCCTGAGCAGCTGTAAACTGGGCATAAGAGCTTGATGGTGCAGGTCTGTAAGCATGAAAAAAAAACTCAAAACAACAACAACAACAACAACAACAACAACAAAACCAACAAAAACAACAAAAAACAAAACAACAAGAAGAAAAAAAAACTTTAAATGGCCATTGCAAAACAGAGCTGAACAAAACTGCCTGCAGTCTCATCAGTGACCCTTGCTGAACTTGTAATGCTGAGGCACTCAGTGTGCACGGACTCCAGCTCAGCCTCTGTTTTCACCCAACCTGCTAATGGAAAGAGCATGTTTGGTTGCTGATTATCAGGGAGATACCTGGCCTGCTTCCTGCAGTTTGGTAGTTAATGTTTAAAAACATGCTATTTTAATAATGAAATAAAATAAATAGTATCCACCAGGAATAAACATTATCCCTTAATTTCTAAAAATAATTATAATATGCATCTTAACATTCAGAAGAGTGTGTCTCATGAATAGGAATCTAATTTCATGATTTAAATGCTGATGGTACAGCTAGAAAGCAACTCAAGTACATAATACACCAACCTAAGATTCTCATATTTTTCTGAAATATCAATTCAGCATTAGCAACGCTAAGCCACCTGCTTTTTCCTTAATAGTGCATGAGTTATTAAGATCAATGTTTTAAATTATGTTTATGCTCTAATAGAAAGGATCTGGTTTCTTAATTTAAGAGGTGATTTAGTTTACCTGCTTTACTTGGCATATTAATTAGTAAGTCACTGTCCGTGTGTCATGTAAGATTAAATAATGCTGAATTGCTTTGTGAGAAAAAAAAAAAAACAATCAGGAAAGATGGGTTTAAGGAACAGCTTGGGTGAAAGAAATTAGCATAAACTAAAGCAGATCATGACTGGGGGGTAAGAGCAGTTCTTGTGGACATGATTGAATATTTCTAGTTAGAAGACTCAGAATTTTTTCTGCACTGTGCTGAAAACTTTATTTCAATTTTATCAGGGCTCTTACTAGAGTTTCAAAAGTACTGTTTAATTTTGAATTATTTAGATTCAGGGCTCAGTGTTTAGCATGTGTCACTGTCATTTGATTTTCAAAGCTAGTCTGTACTCAAAGCTACAGTTTGAATCAGATGAGATCCAAAATGGCAAGCAATTTTGAAAATGAGGCTTCATTTTTGGAACTTTACAGCATAAAATTTTTATACAGTAAACTGTGGCTTTAGGGTAGAAATGCCAGTAATCTATTTTTCTAACTCATGCATTACCTAGTCATATTAATCAAAACATGTATTTTCATGTTTAACTTTTAAGAATAAGTTTACTTAACTTCATCAGGGTTTTTTTAAGTTACATCAAGATGAAGTGCTAGCATTTGAGATTATAAAATATACAGTTAGAAATTTTGATACTTTAATAACTTTTATGGAAAGGAAAATTAGTCATTCTGATTATTTCTGAGTGTTGTCAGTGGCTTTGATGTCTAGAAGAGATTTTTACTGAGAAATTTTCTTTTGGTGCTACAAGTAGAATTTTCCTGATGTTGGATATTTGTCAAGGGAAATTCATCAAGATGAGGGAGTTAATTTTTATTGACTTTATGGATTGTCAGAGCAAAGCAGAACTCTGTCAAATTTCTTGAATATCTTTGTGTCATATTGCAGGATAATATGGATAAGGAGACAGCCTGCAGAATTGCAGGAGCCATTGATTTGTTGGTTCAGCCTTTCCTTGTCCTGCTTTCTCATCTCAAGGAAATGCACAATTATGCTCGGGTGTTAAATATTGAATTCCAGCTCCCCTTGGTAAAGCATAGCAACCAAATTTCCATCAGTAAAAAATTCAGATCTTCCTGGACATTTTATTAGGCAAGAGAAAGATGAATGCATTAGAACTTGATTTAAGCCTCTTGACACCTTAAGTTTGGAAAGAATTGGGATGGTTCTGACTTGTGAAGAGATTCCAAAACTTGAGTACATGAGGACAGTTTAAATGGGATTCCTCCACAGTGTGAGATTCAGGAATGCCCTTCCTCTTCTCTCTGCTTAGAGGCAGGAATGGGGGCTTTCACATCACAGGATGTTTCAGATCAGGTGGTATCCACAGAAGTGCTCAAGGTCCTGAAGCATCCAAATTAAATCCCACCATGTTACAGAGTGGAGACTGAGAGAGGATCACCACATGGCCGGTGTTGAGTGCAAATGTCCTGATTTACTTCTCCACCTGTTCTTACTCTTCTCCAAGCACCCACCTGTGGTTACTGCCACAAGAAGAATGTTCAAAATATGCATTTGTGGTCTACTTTGGTTAGATCGCTTCTATGTTTTTAAAGACTCAGAAATCCACATCTCAGGTGTTCTGTGGCTATTAAAAAATAGTTTCTCTTGTTGATCAGATCCTAGTATTGTAGATTATTGGTGCAAAAATGGAAAGATGGGGCTTATCCAGCAGAATGCAAAAGAGAATACTGATAATGATGTATATGGTTTAGACTATGTATTTTTTGTCTCCAAATATCTCCTCTGCCTGTGTCCAGCAGAAAGAGCAATAATAAATCTTATTTGCACAGCACAAACTCTGATTTCAAAGGTCAGCAGAAGTCCAGCTCTATGCAAAATCAGACAAAGGCATATATTTGCCCTCAGTAGTGAAGTTTAGTGAAGTCATTGCTCTGCCAAAACAAGATATGATCCTGCCCAGCCCTCCCAGCAGCCACTAACTTCAATGGGATGACAGGGCACTCAGTGTCACACACTGGGGTCACAGACCTTCAGCAACAGCAAAATAGAAAATTGGTGATCTAGAAATACCAAAACTACTGTAAGACTCTCTAGCTTGCACCAAAACCAGTCCCAAACTCACTGAAGGAAGAAAATGCACTGAAAACAAAATCATACTTTTAAAAGAAAAATTTGGATCCTCTCTGGGGCAGCTGACAGCCCTGAGGCCTCAACCAAGAAATGATGATCCTGTTCCCTCTGATGCCTTCCTGCAGACACATGAGAATGAGGCTGCTTCAAGCAGAGGCTGGATCAGTCTGGATTTACAGATTTCAGAGATTATTCAATGTAGGAGACTGTTCACAGGAAGGGGCTGTCTCCATTAAAAGAGAGGTGATGGAGCCCTTCTGAGGTACAGCCAGTATCATAACCACTGCTACAGCTGGGAGCTAGAACATAGAAATGGACTGTGAGTGTCCATAACCCATGTGGAAAGGCAGCAACAAACTGGAGAATGGGCTTGATATCTTCTCAGTCTCATTTCCATGTCTGCTTTGCTTTGTTCTGTCTTGTTCTTTTTCCTTCCTTTCCTCCTTTCCCCAACTGAGAGCATTATCTGGAGGTGAAGAGAGGAGCTGAGCTGAGACCTGAACTACCCACAAGCAGTTCAAGTCCTGGAGCACCACAGACATTGTGGGAACCCAGCCTCTGCCAAATTTCTCATAGAAAGGGCTCACGTTTCTAACAGTGGTGCATTTTACAAGGATTCACCCATTTTTTAGTTTAAAAATCTCTACCTTATTAGTCATACAACTGTTAAAGCTTCTACCTGTATTACTTTTCTGCTTTTTTTATAGTATCCATCTACCTGGCAGCCTTGAATGCATTTACTTTTGCAAGAGTTGATGAAGGTAGGGCAGTAATCTGCATCCTTCAATTACCAATGAGGAGCCAAGTCAGGGATGGGCTATTGGCCCTGGGGATGCATTTGTTATCCTGGATCTCCTCAGTCCTAAGCCAGCATCCTCTTCTCTGGACCATCCTCTCAGCCCTTCCTTGAAGGTTTTTGAATTCTGGGACTCTGTTGTCCTGAAGAAAGGAATCCTTTCATCCATCCCTCCATCCGTCGTGCATTGCTATCACGTCTAGCAGCAGATGCACACATTTGAACCACATGACAGGGAAAAAAAAAGGAACAAAGACCAATGTTTACATACCATGGTTTGAAATCTTTGTAGTTGGCAACCAAATCAAAGGAATGCTTATGTTTTGATGTACAGCAGTCTTAAATCATTTGTAATTTTCTATCACCTCATTTTATCAACAAATTAACATCTTGATATATAAGATCATCAGTAAATTAGCAATCAGCACCAGAACACAAATTTATTTTTAATGTGTGTACGAAACAAAGGACAATTGATAATACGTGGTGTAGCACTTTACATTTTAAAGAGAAAATTAAAATATTTATATATGTCAAGATAGTTTTTAATTTATTCTGGCACCTGCAATTGGTGAATTTCTCTAGGCTTTGTGTCATTTTGATATATGTGCTGCCCAAACTCTTCTCCCTGCCAAGAGTCCTCAATTTTCATGAACAAGAAAGGAGGATGGGGAGCTTTATCACGGAAAAGGGAACACATCTGCATCTTTCTTGAGGAAAACGTTTCCAATGTAATATTGAAAAAAATACTAATTTCAGAGATAAATTCTCTATGTGTGTATGGTGAGGGTATTTCCTGTAAACAAAGTAAAGTAATAGTTTAAGCATAGATTTAAAGCTAACATCTAAAATTGCAGATCCAATCCTCCTCCCCCAACAATCATTAATTCATTAATCCTTGAAACCATCACTGCATTGTTTTCTGGTAATTATACACACCTCATATGCCAGCTTTTTAAGACATTAATTGCATGATTAGTTTTATGATTTCTTCTGATTACCAATTAAGTTACCTTTTTCTCTCTTTTTTGTATTTCATACATACCATTAGACTTTATAGTGCTTCTTTTTTAATTTCTCACCTAGCAGGGGTTCTCACACATTCAAAGACAGCATTATCCACTCAATAAACAGAGAGAGAGTTTAATTTTCTGTGTAAAGTATTGCTATGGACTTGGAAGGATGATGTTTCAGATATTATGCTATCAGGAGTGACATTTAATTTTACAGGGAAAAAAATCTTGTTTTTCCCTGTCATAACAATGTTCACAGAGCATGATTTTAAAGATGTGCAGAGACCAAATCAAGTGATTCTGTCTGTTGGTTTAGCTGAAGTTGTCACATCTTCCTTTTTTGCCCAACATGTATTGCCAGCTGGTCTTCGATTATATTAGTCTAATTTCTTGTATAGAGTTCTCTGGGTCTGTGTAACCTCCCATACACCATAAATCAGATACACAGGCACAAGACTATCTAAGACTCAGGGGGAAAAAAATTGATCAGTAGGAGTACAAGTCTGAACAGAGCTGAATTTCCAAATCCCAGTTTAACTGCATCCCAATTATCTTGTAGCCTCCATCCTTTGGATGCTGAGAAGTCTCAACTTTTTGACTTTCATTTCAATCAACACATTTGACTTTCAGCAAGCAGGGCTCCTATCAGCTGCAGTGGCAATATGCTAATGCCTATACACATTAGGTGAAGATCCTGGAGGTGCTTTGGGGAATTTATAGATGAGACTATTGCACAAACCAGAGAAATACAAAACTAGATGCTAAAAATGGGTTTTCCTCTCTATATTGCATATACATGGACAAATATTCATCTTGGTATGGGTTTCTTTCTGTGTATGTACTTGTGTGCTTGGTTTATCAATTATTCGTGGGGGATTCATAGACATATTCTTCATCATCTTTGTTGTGTAAAAGCAATTTCATGTAATAATCAGCACCAGATAAGATACCTAAATGGAATTTAATTGAGAAAGGAAACAGGGAACTGACTCATAGACCTTCTTGAAGAGAATAATACAGTCTAGAGCATATTGTGTGAGGGGTTTTAAGCCAATCTGGTATGGATTTAAATGAGCACACACTTCCAAATTCCTGACAGCTATGGCAGGTGAGAGAATAGAAAGACGTTGGGAGTTGCAGGGTAAATCTAATTGGACCAACACAGAAAATAAGCTCCTAACTTTTCTGTTGATCCTTAAAATTCTTGCTTGCCAAAGCTGTACTGTGGTTCTCTAGTAGGGGGGAAAATTGTCCAGAGTGCACCATATGTTTTTCTGCAAGTACCCTGTGGACAGCAAGTCAGCATTTAGAAATGTGCAAAGTTGAAGGTGTTCCTGTAATAACAAGTAAGGGCATCTCCAACTCTCTGAAAAATGCAATTTTTAAATAAATTATCGGGGAAAAATCTGATTTTCTCATTAACCTTTTTTTTCCTGTCATGGTTTTTGTTTTTAAGTGATGTTTTAAATCTATTTCATTTGTTGCCACTTTGTATTGTATAATACAGAAGATAGCAGCTGACTCTGATAGTCCAGAAAGCAGAGGACTCCAGGGCACTGATTGTTCCCTGACAAGGTCAGGAACAGAGTTGAAATGTCCAGAGGTTGCAATCACCTTGGTTACAACTGATAGTAGCTTCAATACTTCACCCACCAGGTGCAGTTAGCTTTGATGTCTTTAGAAGTTTTTTTAGGCATAAATCTCTCTATTGCAGTCATTTTTTTTATTTATAACCAGTATAAATTGTTTGAAATATTTTCCATCACCCAAAAAGAGGAATCTGTATTTATGCCACATGTCTGCTTTCCAGGCTTTGTCAAACTCAATAATCAAACTATAAATATTTCCTTCTAATTGCTGCTTTGTTTTTTTGAATTGCACACTTCTGCTTTTAGCCATTCATAAAAAGTGATACACACAGGAGGCTGTGAGATAGGACCAAATGTTGTACCTAACTTGAAAAAAAAAGAATTAGCAGCATAGAGATCTCTGGTTCTTTCTCTTTGGCAAAAGTTACTTGACTGCTGTTTTTGAAGCAAGAAAAACTTTGAGAGATGTGGAGTAAAGGCAGAGGGGAGAAGCCATAATTTAGGCTTGTTCTTGTATAAAGTTTCTATTGGTGACAAGGCAAGAAGGATTCTCTTGAAAACACACTCAACATTTTTTCCCAAAAGACATTTAGAAATTCCCTCTTTTTTTTTTTTTTTTAATTCTGTTTCTTCTTTCCACAAGTGTCCAAATTGTCATTTGTCTTTCTGAAGGCTCAGTCGGTGACATGTACATGCTTTCTCTGTAGGAAGACAGTGCCTACAGGCTAGCCTTCCTTCTCTTCTGGCACTCTGAGAAGAACTCTTGCCTCCATTCCTAGAGTAAGGAGGTTAGAAGTCAATAGATCTACTTTATTTATAGCATGTCAGGATTCCAATCAACTACTATAGGATCAAATGCTGATCCCACTTAAAAAATTACAGCACTGCATGGAGATATGTTCCTGGGTATCATGGACCATCTCCAAATAAAAATTGTAGAAACACCAAAACCCAATAAACAAATCAATCAATACAACAAATATATTTATATATTTAATAGTTTATATTTATATTGTCCTATACTATGTATTATTTTATATATCATTTTATTGTTATGTATAGTTGCAGGTACAATTCCTTGTGAGGGGAAGAGGATGAGCAGGCACTGGTGTCTTCTCTATGGTGACAGGGACTGAGGGAATGGCCTGAATTTGGTTTAGGGGAGGTTTAGGTTGGAATTTAGGAAAAGGTTCTTCCCCCAGACGGTGGTTGGGCTGTGGAACAGGGTCCCCAGGGCAGTGGTCACAGCAGCAGCCTGGCAGAGCTCAAGGAGTGTTTGGACAATGCTCTCAGGCACAGGGTGTGACTCTTGGGGTGTCCTGTGCAAGGCCGGGAGTTGGACTCAGTGATCCTTGTGGGTCCCTTCCAACTCAGAATATTCTCTGATTCTGTTATAATACTGCTGTACTGAAAGTGTTTAGTGCTGAGAAAATGACTTATTGCCCTCAGAGAATGCTAGGAGTTTCCAAAGTTTTGTTGGTATATCTGACAAGGTGCTTTCAGAACAATATAGCACACCCTTGAAACTAGAAAGTACAGCCAAGCAGCAGGAAAATACTGTCAGCACACTTTCAGGTAATCTCCAGGCTTCACATTGTAATAGAAGCATGAATAAATGAACCAGTAACAATTCCAGTTTGGCAGACTGGTGTAGCCCAAAACTTTGACAAAACTTTAGCAAATAGTAATTTGAACTATATATTTTCATCCTTTTGCACTTTCTTCATCTGTGGGTTTAGTTTTCACTGAATACATGAATTGCTGAAAGTGTCATGAGGGGCTTTTCGCTTCCTGAGGTCATTTGCAGTTGTGTAAAGCTGGGAAGTTTGGATAACCAATATGCCAGTCCTTTTCAAACTGAACTGCAGCTCCAGAATTTCAGTTTGCCCATCACTAATGTTCATTCAAATCCATGTTTAAATTGGGAACAAAACTATCTGCAGTTTACAGAAATGTAGCCATCCATAGCAGCCCAAATGGATTAGGATTGCTGCATCAGAGAAGTCCATTAGTGTAATGTAAAGTACAGATACAGTATAAGCCATTTCAAAAAGTACAGCTCCCTCTGATCAACCCAAAAAAATCCTCTTATTTCTGAAAACACAATGTAAAAATGCACAGCAGGCTACAGGCCAGATATGTCAAGTATGTATTTTTTAGAAGTTGAGTTTAACCCATATGAGTCATCATTCATTCATTCTTAAATTTCTATTATTCTGTTATTCTTGATATCATCCCAATTTTAATGAATACTGAAGGCCACAACGGATGCCTCATCCATTTCTCTTCCTTGAAGCATCCAAGAAACTTGATGTACTTTTGCTGGCTGGCCCTGCCTATCACATCCTGACCTCCTGTCCATTAATTGCACACAAGCATGGCATACAGGTGCCAAGTGTAGGCATTGGAAACAAGGCTCAGAGAGGAGGCAATCCTGGAGTATACTGTACATTTGTTATAAGGGAGATGTCTGAACTAGAATGCCAATATGACATTTTTGATTTCTTCAATCATGAGAAGGGGTGAAATAGACACCTTCCTTGCTCTTGCAACATTGTCCTTTCTGTCTTTGCTGCAATGTTCATTTGCTGCAAGGAATGGACCACTGAGGAAGTCACCCCAGCCCAGGCTGCGTGGATTTGCTGAAAAGGGCTGTTTTTACTTGATGGATTTCCTCAATTTTTCTCATTCATCAGAGGATGAAATCCTAAGCAGTGCTGAGGAGCAGGGGGGTGGATGGGCAGCACCTAAAGGCAGATAGATGTACAGCAACACCTGATTTCTGTCTGTGTTAACATCCAGTCCTAATCCCCCTGATTGTTCAAGTGTCAGTAAAAAGAGTTTATTGATGTTATCAGTCAGAGTGAAAGGACATCATTGCATGACATCAAACACTGTATTCTACATCTTCTGTGGAAGCTCTGAACAGGAGAAATATAGTTCTCATAAGGTACTCTGGAGAGGAAAGAGAAGGATTCAGATTTGGAAAGCAGAGGGGCAGCTTTCAAAGGGTCAGGACTGAAATGCCACACTAAGCTGCTCTGGCCGGACATCTCATTTGAGATCCTTTGCCCCTTCCTCCTTTTCCAGTAAAATAGTCCTGAAAACTTGTTTCAGAACACAGTATATCTATTTATAGGGAAAGTTGTTGCTTTTTTACATTTTGCAGGAGCAATCTTTGATATCAAAATTTGTTTGATATGGAAATACTGTATACTTGCTATTTTTTAGCCCACCTACATGCACACCAAGTTTCTGAATTACCAGTAAAAATCTTTGTTTGAGCTTTTGTGCACAAACAAGCTCATCTTTTTAGTATGCACCTCCTTAAGCAATTTCTTTGAAACCAGCATACTTGGGTTTCAGTTTTTTTGCCTATAAATAGCCTTGCTTTGTGGAATGTAGTTTATTGCAGGCTCTTTTAAATACATTTCTAAGAGGAAATATGTGGGGAAATTTTAATAAGTTGTCCTTATTAAAAATGAATTATATACATCAAAATTATAGTTGTTTGCAATAACACAACATTCCTCTTTATCTTGCTCTATCAGCACAATCAGTGGAAAACATAAAAGGAGATATCCCACACACATTTGAAATTACAATTACAATATCATGGGAGGGGCTCTTTTAAGTCAGAACTTTTTTCATGAGAACAAGGCTAATTTTCTTAAGGACTTGCATTTCCTACAGACTCCTGGCTCCAGCACATAACTCTGAATCAGCTTTGGAGCAGGAGGCTGGAGGAGAAGGAAGTCCTGCCTCACACATTGGGAGATACCAAATGCTCAATTTAAAGATATAGTAAAAAATAAAAACAAAACAAAGCCTGTTAAATAATAATTGTATAATTATCTTTGATAATTATCACTTTTGAGACACAAAACACATTTTCCTACTGTCATAAGCTTTTTCAGTTTTCTTTTAAAGTGCTACACAGATAAAATTGACTCCTGGGACTATTAAAATAATTCTTTGTGAGGATAGTTCATGTTTTGCTGCAGTCAATGAGGAATACATGTTCCAGGACACTTCAGCGGATCCAGTCTACTTGTTTGACTTTCTCACAAAAATTATTTAAAGTTATACACTGCTGCTTGGATAAGATCTGAAAATGTAAGTGATGTGATGGTTGTGTTGTACCTTCATAATTGACTAATTCTGTAGTGATCTGGTATTATTGTAGCAAAGATCAAATTTTTGGACTATTAGTAATTCAATTCACATTTTTTTATTATACCAATGATAGTCAATAACTGATAGACTCAGTAGCAACACTAAAGTTCATCTCTGTCTTTGGATGCATGTTTGAGTTGTACATGGACATCTCAGGAGTTGGCTTTAGTGTAATGTTACCTTCTTGGAGCCTTAGTAATTTTTTTTTCTTTAATGTTTTTCTCATTTCAAGATTGTCATTAAAATATTTCAGCTTCCCAGCAGTATTAGATGAGCAAGCCTATGATCTAGTGTTGATAGACACATCAAAGTTAATCACAGACTTAATTTAAAACACATAACCCAGAAAGCATAACCAATAAATAAAAAGCAAGGTGTGCTCCCATTTTGAATCGATATCCTACATCCATTATCATATTTGTACTCAAGACCAGTCTGATATGAGGGCCCCACAAAATTCATGAAGTTTTCTTTTTAATTTTGGGACTGACAGAAGTACAGGTTGGTTGTTACACATGCGCAAGTCTTTGAGCTGGCTGTCCCCACCAGTCCTGAGAGCTTAACAGAAAATTTTGACAACTGCACTTGCTAAATGAATTCACTTGAATCTGAAACAGTGCAGCACATGAGCTCAAAACTGTGCAATTCTACTGAGTATTTGCTCTTTTTTTTTTTTTAATCTGTTTTTTAAGTTCTTCTGCTTTTGGAAGCAGAACAGAGGATACATTTGTATGCTGTGTGTTTTCTCTGGAAGATAAAAGGCACTTTTGATGGAGGTACAGACTGTCTCTGTTCATGGTAACTTTCAGGATATGGTGAAAAGATGCCACATACAAGCATACTGAAATTTCTTTCTTAGTTATTTTGTTTATAGCTTATACCTTGGACAAAATTACCAACCATTAAAGTTTCTTGGCACTTCTTGTTAGAAATTTCAGCTGCAAACTTTAATAATTTGAAAGTACCTAACGTACTCTCTGCCTCTGGCTGAATTTTCTTAGGAAAATTACAACAAAAACAACTCAGTCATTTCTGAAATTGCACTGTTGAAAACTGAACCTAAGCCAGTATGAAAAAGTTATGGTTCTTTTTTCTTTTAACTGTCCCAGTGATTCATTCATCCATTTCACCTTTGATAGATGCTGATGGGTAGGGGAAGCCATGTGACAAGGATTTCTCTTTTGCCCTTTTTTAATGGAAATCCAGGAAATCCTTTCCAAAGTAGTTATAAATCTGTCTATATCTGTGTTTTGCACATGCCCTGAAGAAGTTTGTGGCATTTTAGCATCTGAATTCACCAGGCAATACATCCCATCCCATTTGGTAGGGTAGCCAAAAGCTTGTTGAGAGCTTGTGGACCATGATCCTGCATGATCAGGGTGAGAAATAGAATAAATCTTTTCTAAATAAATAAAGGACATTTCTGTAACACAGACCTGGTTATTAAAGTGGACCTTGACCTCCCTGCTGCTTCAGCAATTCCACAGGACACAGTAGTTAAGAAGATTTTGGAAAGGTGTCAGGGATGACATCTTGTAACAAGAAATATACCAAGGCCACCAGGGATAATACACACCTTGGTCTGCAGGAGAATTGGCCAGGAAAGGCACAACCAAGACAACCATGGTGAGAAACTTTCATACTGGGGAACGGGGTAGGCAAAGAACCAAGGGTCTGGGAAAAAGATGGGTTCAGATTTGGAAGACATTAGGTAGAGTACCTTCCTTCACAGTGCGTTCTGAAGTGACTGGTTTTTGTTTGAGAGACTCCCTGCATCAGCAGAGAGATGTGGAACCAATGATAACACAGTGACTCTCCTTCAGGGAAATGCTGAAGTCACCATCTCAGGAGGTATTTAAAAGATGTGTAAAAGCGGAACTCAAGGGGCATGTTTTAGTGTTGGATTTTGCAGTGCTGGACTCAATGCTCTTTGAGTATTTTCCAACCTAAAGGACTCTAAGATTGTTTGATTCTGTATTTGATTCCATTAGCCTAATTGACATAGGTCTGGATGATGGATATTAAGTCAAGTGACAAAAGCTATTTTTGAGTTGGTATGAAGACAAAGATTTAAACTACAAAGGGGAGAGTACTTTTTTCTCAAAGTAGAGAATCAAAAGAATCAAAATCTTGTGGATATAATTTTTTATTCCACAAGGAATACTTTCTTTGGAAAAAGAATTCAAAGTTAAACCCTCAAAATTTTATGTCTGACTTACATTTTTTTGAACATCCTTAATTTGTCTCATTTTTCCATGTATATTAAGCTAGCATGTTTAATTACAGAATCATGCTTCATTCATATGCAGGAAGAGTCAGGTCTGGCAGTGAACTAGGACTTTGCAGTAAAGCAAATTATTAAGAGTCCCCCACCTCCTTTGTTAAGTAAATCAGAAAGTATAGAGTGAATGAGAGAGGAGAGTCTCTTGGTTAAAAAATTAATTTTGTTTTCACCAGAGAAACTTTTATGACAGTAGGCAATTTTCTTACACCAGTTTTGTCATTTTTTTCTCATTTTCTAGATGTACAAGACCTCCCATATAGGGCTTGACCTAAGGTTTTGGTGAGCACTGACACAACAAATGTATGAACTGAAGAGTGTATGTGAATATATGAAGTATTAAAAAATATAGAGACAGCTCAGACTGTACCCAAAATTTATGAGTACCTTTTGACATAAATCTCTCTGTGCTTCAAATCCACTTTGTACAGAGGAAATAATACCCACATGTACTAGCAGGATATGAAATTCATTAAAATTATGTAGTGTTTGTATACTGGGAAAATGAGTACCAAAGAATGAAATGAAAATATTGAAAATTATTAGTCTATCCTTAGAGCTGAGATCTGTCATCACAGAGGGCATTGTGTAATGTGAGCTAAATAACGCCAGTGGCCAAATGCAAATATAGGCGCAAAAAATACTGTGCCCTGAGCAAAGAGGAGCACTTATAAACCACCATTTCAAAATACATGTAGGGGAGAAGAGAGAGTTGATGAGGCAACCATAATCCTGGCTTTTCCTGAAACTTTTTTTTCCAAACTTAGTCCAGTAATTAAAGAAAAGCTTCCCAGGATTCTTTGGTCCAAGCAAGAACAGCGGGTAAATCTGTAAAAACCCTCATCCCTTGGGCATGCAAATTGATTCAACCTGCACCCCAGATCCAGGATGGAGAGCCCAGGTTCTCACCCCCATCACAGCACCTGACTCATGTGCTTGGCCCCTCTTGGTGTGCGTTGACCTGAACGTGTCTGTGTTGGGAAATCCATCATAGAAAATACTTCAACATCCATGTGAGCAGAGATGGGACTCTGTCCCCAGGGGCTGACAGAACTACTGACCTACAGTGGGATGCTCATTGCTCTCTGGCCCAATGAATATTTAATTGGGCCGTACAAAGTGAAAGAGTTTTGTATTTGCAAGGAATGCCCCAATGAGTGGAGAAGAATGATGAGGAGGACTCCATCTTATCAGAAGGCTAAATAATTACTGTATTATAAATATTATTCTATATTATATTACACTATGTTACATTACATCTAAACTGAATCTGCCAAGCACTCAACTGCACACAAGTGCACAGAATCTCGTGACTGTGCCCCCAACAGTCCTTACACACACATACACACACACACACACACACACCTGACTCTGATAGGCCAAGGAAACAAAACACCATCACTTTGGGTAAACAATGTCCATATTGCGTTCTACTTTTGCACAACACAGGCACAGCAAATGAGATAAGAATTGTTTTGATCATTCTCTGAGGTTCAGAGAATGTGAATCCCAGAAATATTCTTGGGAAGATTGCCTTGCTTTTCTCTGTGAGGAGAAATGTGGCTGCAGAAGATTTCCAACAGAATGGACCAAGAGGAGCTTCCATGGGACACTCCCGCTCTGGAGGCTTCAGCTGTGTGGAAGGAGGGATCTCTGAGGTGGGGAGGAAATGTTTGATCAAGGCAGGGACCCACATCATGTGGTCAGATGCTTCAAAAACTGATCTGCTGGATGAAAAGGGCACTATCATCTTGCCTTTGGAGAATCCCAGATCTCCTTTGCTCACCTGAAGAGTCAATTTAGCTGCCTGAGCCCTGATTGCAGCTGAGTGCCTCTGTGTAAGTAAGGCCCTGAATGAGGAAGGCTGAACTCATACCCATCTTCTACTGGCCAGGCTGGGCAGATCAGTGATGTGGTAGCTGTGCACCCTTTTTCTTACCCCAAAATGCCAAATTTAGAGCTTGGCAGGACAGTATCTAGGAGGCAGTTGTTGCCCTTGGGCTACTTTAGCCCAAGAAAAAAAGAAAGATATTTAGGAATGGCAAGATGTAGTCCACATATTCTTAGGTAGCATCTGCAGGGAAATATGCATAATCTCAAAAAGTTTTTCATTAATGTAAAATACAAGGTTGCTTCAGAGAAACCTTTTCTGAAGTGTGTTTAAACTATGCACTTCAAAGCCTGCTGGTGCTTCTGTGAGCCCTGGCTTCACAAGAAACTTTGCCATAGATACAAAGAAGGAGAAAATCTCCAAAGTAATGTATGGAAATGAGAGGAAAGGCTGTTTGCTCCTTTTGCATGAATGCACCAGATTTTGACACAAGAAAGGAAACAGCAGACAGAAGTTCAAAGCTCCCAGTTGCAGCCCTTTTACAATAATAATAAAATATGAGGTTTAGCCAAAACTCAACTTTCTCCATTATTTCTGTCTGCTGCTTTCTTGCTCATGAGCTGCCCAGCTTGTATCCCAGAGCATCATTTGTGCCCATGCTTTAAATGCCATAGTTACACCCCTCTCAAGCTGAGTACTAACAGTAGGTGGAGATACAATCCAATTGTTCTGTAGTGTTTCCAAACAATCTGAAGACAGTCTGACTTGCTATTAATTTTAATTAAGTCTTGCAATAAAAACCAACAGAACAGTGAAAGCCATGAGCAAAAATAAATGTATAGGTCATGCCTTTAGTTCCTTTTATGCAGTAATCTGATAGCTTGTTTTGGCATCACAGGTAGAATATGTAGATTTAAGTTTAGTCTCTGCTGTTTATTTTTCTCTCAAAACCCCTGTCTTCTGCTATTCTTTTCCCTCAGTTAAAGAAAATTATAATAAAAGGGAGATGTTTCTGATACGAATTCAAGCATCAGAATATAAGCTGATTAAAAAATATATCTGTTGGGTTATTCAAGATTCCTAGTTGGTGCATCTTATTTTTTACAGGAAAGGCAATATGAAATACTGACATTATATTAATTAAAGTTTTACCATAGCTGGATTTGAAAGGCTGTCTCTGATATATGTTTCTACAAAGGTGAAGCAAAATGGTGACTGTGTTTCTTTGCAGGTTTAAACTTTGGAAAATGAAGGTTACAACCAGTTTTTTGCCCATGCAGCTATACTTACTTTGCTCCCTGAGCAGCAGGCAGTGAATATTGACAGTTCTAGCAAGAACTCTTACTCATGTTTTTAAAGTGCTCCCAGACATGCAAATCAGTAGGAAGAGCAGCATTCCACCCCTGGGAATATACCCCTGAAGAGTTCATGTCTGTCCATTTTGATGGTACCTGCTGTCCAGTTTTTCAGATCACTACAGGCTTAATATTTAAAAATTTAACTTTAATTTATATCCTTTTCACTCACAATCAGTCCAATCCAGCTGGATATCAGGGAACAATAGTGTTGGGGCTTTTAAAAATCAGAATGGTGCCATAGTTGTGCTCTGGCAGTGCGTCTCCTTCAGAAGCCTCCAGAAATACACCACCATGAAAACCAGCCAGCACTAGGCTGCAGGATGGCAGAAAGACTGATGTTCATTAGGGTGCAGGAAAGTGCTTTTGTGGGAATAATTCTGTTTTCTGAAGGTACCTGCCATTTTGCTTTGTGCTTTTATGCCGTTTGTCATACACAGCCTTTATCCTGTCCTCTTTTTTATTCTTATGAAATATCTGATGATATGCACATCTTGGTTTACCCCTAGATCTTCAGCTTCAGAAGGAAGCTCTAAATAGAAGTGAGGGTATAAGGGAAACAAAGGGATGAAGTCTCTTGGCATACAACAGACTGGGGAGTATCTTATGGAGATGCCTGTAGGTTCTGAAACTTATTTACTCCTCTCAGTAGCCTCTCCCAATTCACAATGTCTTATTCCCATGGCAGATTGGTCAGATATGCTACCAAAGATTATAGTAAGATGACAAAATGAAAGTTAATGGAAAGCTATTAAATAAAAGGTTCTGTCTTTCACATCGTTAGTTTGATGAAGTCAATTTTCAGAGGAAAGCACGAGAACACCAGGAATCACAGTGAACTTTAGAGAAGGTGCAATTACCTCTCATGTGAAAGTCAAGTCACATATGTTTCACCAATGTTTTTAAATCTCATGCAAGATAATCGCTCCTGCTAGAAAATATCTGTCTTTCAGTGCTGTGTATCATATTCATCCAACTTGTAGGACTTATTTCATTAATAGTTGCATTAAAATAGCACCCCACTCATGTACTAAAGCAGCACTCAAAACTTAGCAATTACTGAATTTTTAATTACATGATTTTCTTATTTTTTCACTGTCTTTAAGTTCTTTGCTTATGCTAATTAAAACTAGGAGAAAAAAATTAACTTTGAATGAAAGAGCACATGGATCTTGTGTGTAGATATTTCTGTGTCTGCCTTTCATTTAAAGAAACTGAATTTTAAATGAACAAAAATAAATTTCAAGAGACATCCACATCTCACCAACACCATGCTTCTAGAAATTTAGAGTACGATTCACCATAATCCAAAATCCTGATACTGAAATACATTTCTTCCACAAATGTATTTTCTGTATTGCATCATTTGGTAGCACATTTTGATAGCAGAACCCCAAACTGCAAACTACCAGAGCTCTTTTGTGCCCCTGTAAACCAGAAAGGAACCTGGTTTTAAGTGAATTAACTTGATCCTGGTTGCCTCATGGGGTTACCAATTTTCTAGCACTGTGTGTGTATATATATAGAGAGAGAGTATGTGGATATATATACACTATAGAGTATTTTTATATTACATTTGTTGTATTTATTGTATTTTCTAGCATTGAGTACATATATAGGTATATAGTCCATAGCAAATAATGATAATTCATAGCGCTTCTCTCACATCAATGAAAATTGTGTTCATCTTATGTTTTGTCTCCATAGGAAAGTACCTTTATAATCACGCCAAAATTTTATACCTTATTTATTTCATATGTTTGAAGCAGCATGAGCCACTCAGGAATCCTTGAGTTCAGTTTTACATGGTCTCAAGTTGATTTCCACTTGCATTCAGGCAAATTCAGCTAAACCAGAAAACTTAGAAGAGCATTTTGTGTTCAACACAAAGATGTCATTAACCTGATTTCCTCAGCCTAGGTCTGTGCAATGAGCCAAAGAGGTTCAACTTGACTTTCTAGGGGCTATCTTACAAAGCAGAGGCTGTGATTTTGCCTGGGGTCTGGTCCCACCCAGAGGGCACTGAGCACCAAAACTCTGTCATTTTGACAAGGATTTTTTGTTTGCTGATAGTAATTTCAGTGTGTGATCCACCTGTGCCCTGTGGATGTGTTTATAAATTGAAAGATTTCAGACATGATAAACTTCATTTTAACAGCAATTAGAGCATGTGGTGATGTTGAGTCTTAATAGAACAACTCTATTGAAAAGATTTCAGTCTACCAGTAATGGAAATATGACATTTGTGCAGGCTTTGTGTTGTTTGAAGCTACTGGCCATTGTAGCTGAATTGCTGTGTGGCTCCACTCAGCCATTCTCTTTCACAGAGGTTTTTCTTGAGCAGGCAGCCATTTCTTTTCTTTTTCTTTTGTTTGTTTGTTTGTTGGTTTGGAAAAGGCCTAGCGAGTTGTGTAGCTTTCCCTGGGAAGCAAAAAGGCTTGCAAAGACTTATTCCTCCCTGACATTTCAAATCTATGTGGTTGTGGTTAAACATTTAGTTACATGGCAACTTTTCTAACAAAGCACCTTGCTTAAAAATGAACTCTAAAATGCCAGTCTGCTTTAGCAGCTATTTTATGATCAAATTCCCTAGTGAAGTATGTGCAACTTGCTGACTTCAGTGGAAGCAACATCCATCTGAGGGCAAAATTTGTCTGATGGATTGACTGATTGTCAGCTGTTTGGTGCTAGTGCCAGCTATTCAGAGGCACTTAGCTCCCAGCAACTCTTGCAATGAGACCTCAGGCTGAATTTTCACAGGCTTTTTGTGAATCTCACATACAATGTGTAAATAAAAATGGGCCTGAGTCCTTATGTTCAATGGGAAGTAATTTATTCTCAGGAGCAGCCCCAATGTGTATCCAGATCCTGTTGAGATGATTAAGTACTTATTAACATGAGCAAGAGTTACGGATTACAGCATTCTGTTGACTATTTAAAAAAATCACGAGGCATGATTCATATTGAAGTCAATGGGCAGAGGCTGGAGGAGCAGGAAACAATCATTACAGACATGGGCTACACTAGTGTCTCTGGGAGCCTGTGTGTGTCAAGCTTGAGCTGGGATTTTTAAATTGCATCTTTGTTTTTGTGGGTGCCACTTTACACTTGGAACTACTCATGCCCGTGAGTGAACTACTCACGTTCACTTAGCTTTTTATTGTGGGTGGTTAACCTCACACACAGAAGTAGAGTGCAATTTAGGAGTAAATCTAAGAAAGAATATTGTTTTCCAAGCAGACTGTCTTGTAAAAACTGATTTTTTTTTTCTCTATACTCCTCCACTATAAGCAAGATATTAATATTTTCTTTCCTCAGGTTTACAGTTTGGTAAATCATCCCAGGGTACTTGGGACTGGTTTTCAGCTGCGTTTCAGGGTCACAGTTTCTGCTACATTTCATAAGGGGTCTGAGGAGTAAGAGAACCCATAATTGGGAAGAAAGGTTGTGTTCACCCCCACCAAGCACTGGTGATGCTCTTCAAGGCTCAGCCCAAATCCTGAGCTGCCTTCTTCACATTTAGACTAAGGACAATATTCAGGCTCTGAGGTATGAGCTGCTTTATGAAGTGTTTCTGCATAGATTGAACAGGTTTAACCGTTTTTAGAATAGAACCTTTTAAATCACAGGCATCCATCTATCAGTCCCACCACCCAAACAGAATGACAGGGCATTTTTTGACATTCTGGGCTCATAAATTAATTGACTTGCTTGATGGTGAATTATTTTTATTTTGAGTTTGATAGAAAACAGAACACATTGAGTGTTAGTTTCATTTTGAGTCTAATCATCATTCATTTATCAAGTGAGGTGTCACTTTGTGTTGGTTGATGGAGTCACACAGATTTGTGGGCCAGACAGTTTTACTTTTACAATTTTGCAGCAGCTAAGACCAGAGAGGTTTTTTTTCACAGTAGAAGTCATTCACACACTCTTATGAACAATATCATCAGTAATCTAAGAAAAAAACATACTGTTCCTTATCTTGAACTAGCAATAATATAATCAAGCTGTTGAACATGATATCTGGGAGCTTGAAAGTTTTGGAATTATCTGAGATTTTGATTGTTTATGTGCACAGAATATAATGACAAAGGTGGATTATATCCCAGGCTAATATGTTCAGGCTAAACACCTCAAACTGAGAAGCCCAGTGACATTTGCATGTCTTTTCAGCATGTCATACATATATATTTTTTTTTCTTTTCATTGTAAAGAAATCCAGAGATCTACAGGTTTCATGTTATGCAACCACTGGCAATAAATATCACATGAGTCCCTTGTGAATATAGCTCAGTCTGTACTGGAAATAAAAGCCAAAGATTTTGAAATTCAAAGGAATATCATGTGATTGTTAGAAAACTTAAATCAGCCCATTCCACACATACAGTCAGGGAGAAAGGTGTACAGATCTGGGCAACAGCTGAGCATGTTATTCCAGAGTTTAATCATAACAAAAGAGGCCATCATGAAACCTTAGAGACCTAACTTCAAAACAAAATTATTAATAGCCAAGGGGGTAAAAAGCCCTAGTCAAATTCGGAATCCAGTTCTAAATAGGATCTCCACTTCAAGAATGAATAATAGATGGAGTCCAACTGTTATGTGGTTGAGCACAAATTAGTGATTCATTGATTGTAATCAAAAGCAGCTGCTTGTAATCAAAGCATAGGTTTTGATAGGTCATTATCAAATGATATGCTAATTTTCTAGGTATATAAAGAGCAGAGATGGAGCTTTTCAAGAAAGGTCTTGACTATGCAAAAGATGGATTTTGTGAGAAGTTTGCCTTGCTGTTTTCTTTCTTACCTGTCCTTTTTCTCAGTCAGTATTTTCTGCCTCCATAATTAGTTTGAGTTTTGCAGCAGCTTACTGGAAATGTCACCAACAGCTGGTTTGATGCAGCACAGCACAATAATGCATTTATTGGAGGAAAGGAGGTTTTAGCCCTTCCTTTTATCATTATTAACTCTCAATGAATGCTCCTTCCTATGGACATAAGTTTGTGAATCTGAATTTTGCTAAGTGCTTAGGCAAGTATTTTCAATTTCACCTGTTTTAATTTACAAGACTTCAGTAAATGTCAACAGTTAGCCAGTAGTAATTTGTGGATGAGAATTACAGCTATCTAGAAATTGAAAATCAGATGACTATTTAAATTCTTTAATTTATACACACATTTGAAAATACCTTGCCCTCAGGTCTCATAGTCCTGAAGTTAACTGGGACAAAGCTCCATGCAAAATTAGTTTCCCACATATTTAATCTCAAAACATCTTTGAAGTCCAAAATCTCCTTGACTTCCCTTCTTTTTCCAAAGAGACATTGTTTTGCCAATTCATGGCTGGGAAGGATTGCTAGTGTCAGGTAGGTGTTTGGCTATCTCCTTCTTGCTCTGCAGCACCCTTTTATGAACCAGGAGGTTAATCTCTGGGTTTGAGCTCCAGCTGAGGAACTGAAATGGAGGAGGTTTGAAGGCCAAAAAAGACAGTTGCAATTCCCTAGTGTGAATTCTAAACACAATATCCAATTCAATGGAATTAAGCCAAGCTCAGTGTTCCTCTAAAGGAGACCATAACTGTCCCTTTTTACCATAAGTTTCATTTGCCATTGATCTTGGTGTTTGCAATCTGAAGTTATTGTTCCTCCCTAGCTGCTTTTAGGTGCTCAAGGGGAGTTTTCCATATCAATACAAAAAGATTTTTCCATTTCAATACAGGCAGAAGGTAACTTTTTTTAGCCTCAGACCTTGATGCTACAAGCCATTCCTTATATCATTTCCAGCCAGTCTTTTTGTGGTTGCTATTTAAATTGATTTGGAATCTGAAACTACGACACCTCTGTCAGAAAACTGCCAATCTCAGCTAGTGACCACTGGGTAAGTATTAGATTAATATGAAGATGATGGCAAACAGACAGCTCTCGGACATTCTCTGGCCTCTCAGGTTTATAAAGTGCGCTGCTTGTAGAAGCACTGACAACCTGCACATTAGGTTGGACTTTTGAACCACCATTTTTTGAAACTGATGTGGTTTTGACATTGGGACTTCTTTTATTGAAGTGTTTCTGACAGCAAGACATGGCTGCAACAGGAGGAGTAAGGAGGGAATCCCAGCCCTCTTGCATTGGTGGGTGCATGTCTGACCTCTGAGACCAGATTTCCAGAATTAGGAGTTGAATCTTCCTAAAGAGGGAGGTTCTGCCCCTCTAATTGTGGGATTTTGCATGCAGGATGTTGAAAGACCTGTGCTGTGATCACAAAGGGGATCAGTGACTCAGGCATTGGTACTGTCAGGTGAGGAGGACACCAGCATCCCACATCCCTGCAGGGACCCACTGCCCCTCTCCAGCCCCTCTGTGGAGGAGTGTCAGCATGTCTTACTTGTGGCCAAACAGCTCTCTGGTTCTGTAACTAATTCCAATAATATAATGATTATTTCTAGCTTATCCTCAGATTTCCCCCTGAAACAGTCCCAGTCTTGGAACCATTTTCACTCATCAATATGTGCTTATAAAGCAAACACAGTCCAGATTATGCCATGGTTTCTGAATGGAAAATCATAGCAAAACAGAGGATTCTTTTCTCACTAATCATGGGTTTTGTGAGTAAGACAGCAAATGTGGACAAAAACAGAGAAAAATTACCACAGGCAGGGTGGAGTGATGGTTTTTTTTTCATTTTCCCTTTCAAAAATGGGAAATAGTTTTCTTCAGTGAGGCAATTTGAGGTATTTTGTAACTAAATTGCGAAGGTATTAAAATAATCCCCTCACTTATATAATGTCTGAATTTGGTCTAAAATATTTACAAATGTATATGGACAGAAAATATTGATGTCACAAAAATAAATAAAATCTCGAAGAACTAATTGTCTTTTTGCTGACCATATTCTCAGTCTTCATCAGGAATATGGCATGAGCTGAATGACACTTATTTGTTTACACTGTTTCTAAGACCTTAGAAATATCTGTATACAGCTGATACTTTATTTTTGGAATGGCTGTTGTGTGAGTGTTTCAGTTTTGGACAATATGAGTGGGGACAATTCTGATTTAATTTAATATCTATTTTCAAAAATGAGCTAGTAAACACATGAAAATATATTTTCATTATAGTTTTTCAAAGTAGAACAATGTTCAGTGTAGTTGTTCTCTATTCTTAAACTCATCTTCCCAATATTTCTCACTTTTTACTCTCTCACAGCAAGTTAGGGGCCTGATTGTCTAACTGGGAAAATTAGATGGTATAGTTCATTCCATCCTATCCTTAAGAGGTTAATACATCAAAGATGGAGCAACTATTTAGTAATTTTTTAAAAGTTTTTTTAAAAATAAAAAATTTAATTTTGCTAATCCAGAGTCCAGGGGACAGTCCAAGTGTGGCAGAGAGATGGAGAGAGAGGGTGAAGCCCTTGCTGCTGAGATGTGAGGAACAAATCTGGACAAAGTGGAAATAGTGTCCTCCAAGCTTCCCTCCAGCAGGAGTCACATACTAAATTTTCCCTTTCTGGATGGTCAATGCTGTGCCATGGCCAAAGTGGGCAGAAGAACCAAAGTCCTTTGATTATCTCTGGCAGTGGTTGACTTAGCTGGCTTTGCCTGTAGGACAAAAATGTACTCACAATAAAGGATAAACAAGAAACATGAATTCAATTTTAAAATAACATTACCTTTCTTTTTTACAAAGGTTTTCTTTGGGGAAAAAAAAAAAAAGAAGATAAATGATAGCATCTCTCTTATTTTTCCAGCCTCAGCCTCAAGCCGTTATAATTGCTGAAGCGAAGGTAAACAGCAAGCCAAACCAAGCCAGGCATTTGGCTCCCTGTTCTGCTGACTGATGTATTGTTATTTGAAGTGCTACATACCTCATTATCTGCAGTTAATAAAGTAGTATTGTGGGCAGATCTGCAGTGCTCTCAGATCTACAGAGCAGGTTAAAAAGTGGACTAGCACTTAAAGGTTGTGAAGCAGAGAAAATGATCTGCAAAATTCACAGTGAATAACAATGCATGTCTTCCATCACTGTGTTGCCCCCTGTTTTCTGCTTTTAACCACAGCCAAAACAGCCCATTCTCCTTTTTTTTTTACTCTATACATATTCACCTTGTCATATTTCTTCATCTAGTTGTATTGTGTTCAAATATTCACGCTGGGACCACAAGGCTAAAGTATCATTTTCGTTCTCTAGGTGAAAATGTCTTTGCAATAAACAGGGAAGGTAAGATTTGCACCTAACTTCAAAGAAGGAGTAAAACATTTTTTATCAATCTGGAATTTGATAAAAAGTATGCTACAGGACATGGGCTTTCTTCAGTTGTTAGAAAAATCAAAACTTTAATGATTTTTCATACAAGATTCCAAGTAAAGGGATTTCATTAAAAGGTTGCAATATGAATTTCAGAGCTTCCAACATCTTGAAAACAAATGGTTTAAAAGAGTAGAACAAATAAGTAAGCCTAAGATAACTTTAGTTCATAGGATCCTGTGTCTGCTGCTGCTGTGGCAAACAGTAATTGTCAGAAGAACAATAACATCTTCGAGTGTGCTGGAAGATGTTGCATTTCCATCCTTGGCCACTTCACTTATGAACTTTCCACTCTGTCTGTTATATGCTTTTACACCTTCTGCACTCACAGAGGTGCAGAGTGGGACTGGGACAGTCCTACAGCAGATGTCAGAAGCAGTGAGATGCTCACAAGCTCTGTCCCCAGGCAGCTCAGTGACCCTCAGGCTCTGACACCCTCTCCACCAGGCCCATCAGTGCTCATCAGCACAGCAGATGAGAGAGCTTTGCCTCCATTCCTATTCCAGCCCCTTTGAGGGGAACATTTGCCCATCTCACACATCCTGCACACTCACTGAGTAGTAAGCTCCAGCAAGTCCAGGCATTTTCAGACTTTGGACCACCAAAATATGTCTAAAGGAAACAAGCTTATAGATGTTACAGGCCATCCAAGTAATGGTTTGTAGCTCACTAAAAATGTTTGGGGCATCCAGGTCATAAAGTTTGAAGCCACCAGCTGGATACAGAGGCTTTAAATGGACAAAAGGGATACTAGAAGAGGAGGGTTTGTGAAACAAATACATAAAAATACTCTCAGCCATTTCTTTATTTACAGAATATGAGCTTTAGCTAGCTGTCTTGCTTCTTGTTTGTCCTACAGGCCTCCTTTATGGAGAAAAAAATGGGTAAGGCACAGGCAATCAATTAAACAGAACTAAATTAAAGTTGTTGACAAAAAATCATAATGTGCATTTGATTATTCAGCTTCGATGAAACAAATATCTCAGACAGCATTCAAGCTTCCATTGTTTTTATGGCCAGTATGTTTGCTGTCATGAACTCAATCACAGCACAATAGGAGGTGAGACTAAATGGTTTGACACATAACAAGTAATCATGATAAAAGAATTGACACTCTATGCAGTGCAGAGGCTGTTACATTTTTAAATGCAAAGTTAATTTCGAGATTGATTGAAGTCTTCTGCCTTTCTTCTAGCAATGGAATTAGCGCATTATTGTGGGCCTTCTGCAGCTCTTTGTCTGGTGTGTGGCATCTGCAGTGAGTTCAGCAGTGTTCAAAAATGCATTTAGATTTGAGCTTTAGAATAACCTTTGTGAGTACTTTTCCCCCTTGAAACTTCACAATGAATTTGATATGGGAGACGGAGGAGGGAAAGGAGGAGGAGTTGGCGTTAGAGCTTCACAGGATACTGAAGGATTCTGTTTACCCGAGCCCAGGTAAATTGCTGGAGATTTAGCACACAGCTCATGCCATTTGTCTGAGCATGACCTTGAGAGGACACCTTCTTTCTGGTTTGAGGGGGGTAATTTTGTTTCATGCACTTGTCAATGTTGCAGCTATTTCTCCAAAAGCAAGCAAGCGTGCTGAAAGAAATGTGTGACAGCTCTGAGAGGTGGCCCTCCAAAGTGTAAGGGTTGATTGTTAATTAAGCTGAGACTGCATCCAAAGCTGCAGTGCTACAGTACAGAGTTATTTCTGTTGTTTTTTTGGGGGGGGTTGTACGTGCTGGGCTAGCACAGTTCAGATCTTGCACACAGGATTATTTGCAAACAAAAGCAATCATCTATATGTGACACTCTACACTGTGTTTGCAAGTCCTCTTGCTAAAGGCAGTGATGAATCCATGCTTGCTGAAGGTCTCTCCTGGAACAGATCTGTGGTAATCAAGACGATTTTTTTGTCTCTTGGGTAATTCCTATGGTCTTAACTAAATCAGACTTTAGGGCACTTCTAATTGCTTCCCCAGCACTGATTTACAGCAGCAAATGAAACGGTCTGCTCTAATTTCTCTGTTGAATATCAACAGGTTGTGAGGTGTTGGTGTGTGAGAGGGAGGTGGCATTGTCTGGGTGGTTGGTGCTGGCAGGAGATTAGCTGCAGGCTGCAGGGGCACAGCAACAAGGCAAGTCCCCACCATTGTCCTTGGTATGCAAATGCTCTTGCTCATTACCTTAATTCTAGCTTTGCAATTAAAAATAAGAAGAAAGAGACTGGCAATAAATAGTGCAATGTCTAAAATTGTGGGTTACAACACACCCTAAATCTGTTAACCTTTATTAATGAAAACTCAAATTAGCCAAAACCTGCTAACATTTATTCATGCTGGGAGAACAATTTCTCTGCGTTTCAATAGTTTTCCCAAACTGGACATATTTCCTTGTGCTTCAACTGGCCTATAACAGAGCTACATGCAGAATGAAGATCTTACCACTTCAATGATGTGACCAACAGAACTTTTTCTTTAAGATCTGTTCAACTAAATTTTACCACAAGTCCTGTGATACAGTCACTGGGAAGCTGAGAATTGAGCTCGGAAGGCTCATGGCAGGTCAGGACACCACCAGATCTTATGGCAAGGAGTGCTTCTGATAGTAACTAAAATTTTTGTTGGAGTGATGCACAGTCAGGTGTTCTTCACATGACTTCCAGTTTGCCAGGAAGGCAGGACTTGGATATGGATATTTACATAGACCGGAGGTCCCAGCCAGGCACTTCTGGATGTTATACCCAAACCAAATGATAATAAAAAATAAAATAAATGCAGTTATAAAATAGTCAGAATTTTACTTTCCAAGCTTGGTAAAAAAAAAGTAGAATTAATACTTAGGTTTGTGCACCATGTGTGGTACACTTCACAGGACTAGTCAAACATATTTTTAAATTGTTTTAGAGAGTGGTTTTAAAAGTTTTCTATGGAAGACAATTTCAAAGAATTATTTGAATTCAAGCTTTTTTTAAAAAATAAGCTTTGGAATTTTGAGATGCACACATGGGTATGTTTTCATAGCTGCATGAATTTTTTTTCTGAAATTTTGTAATAATTCTAATCTAGAACTTAAAAATTGCCAAAACAGCAGTGAATCACTGTACCTTATTTGAATGAAGTGCTCAGTGTAATTCAAATAATTTATTAAAATTTGCTGTAGGGCAAAATGCAGATTATTGTGTTTGAGTTAATGAATACAATTTGGTTTTTGAAACCCCTTAATTTTTCACCAGGCAGAAAAGACTGTTTCCATCTCAGTTCTGCTGGTTTGTGTGTCATGTAGTGAAGAATCAAGTACTGAAAAGAGTTAAAGCAATTTAGGGCTCTATCTTCTTTCTCACTAATGGCATCTTCACTGCAAATCAAGCCTGAACACCATGTGAGTCACCCTACTCCTAAATTTTCTTTAGAAATTCAGTAATGCTCAAGTGAAACCTGTAGCTTTCTAGCAACCATAATGGGAGCAGTATTTCACCCCAACTAACCAGGCCAGTGAAGCATTGTTGTAATCACTCTTATGCGTGGTTCAGCAGTAATAATCTCAATTACATATAGATAACACTTTTGTATTCATAAAGACAGCTCTAAGTCTTCAAAAACTGGCAATCTGTATTTGCAAGTTTGAAGCTGGTTTTGTTTTATTTTTTTTGCTTTTCAATTACTTTTATACAATTATCTCTCCCCATAAAAACTTCTTTCTGTGTTCATTAAACATTGAACAGCAATGTGTTTTCATTTGAAAAGTCTTAACATTTCAGATTAAAATAGATTCATTAATTACTCTTTTCCCCCAAATTAATTTAATTTACCTGCCTCTATATAGGCCTCTGTCTTTATTTTTTCAATTGGATTTAATTCTAGGGAATAAATATAGGCAAAATATTCAAGACATTTAATGCATAGGGAGAAATGGCAGCACTGTCTACCATTGAAGTTGCCTAAAATGCCCAGATTGGAAAGGACCTGGAAGAATCATCTGGTCTATCCTTCCATGGGAAAGGGAACCAGATGAGATTATCTGGCCCCCTGTCCAACCACAGATTGAAAACCTCCAGCAATGGAGACTCCACCACATCCCTGGGAGGTTGTTGCAGTTAATGATTGTTCTTACTGTAAACAATTTCTTTCTTATATTGACATGAAACTTTTCCCCTGGAACTTTTACCCATTGCCTTTGGCTTCTCCATGTGGCCCCTTGTGAAGAGAAGGACTCCATAAGTGCTGGAATACTGGGACAGAGTGCTCCCTGAGCCTTCTCTTCTCCATGGACAAAAGAAATAGCTCCTTAAATCTTTCCACATAAGGCAAGCTCTCCAGCCCTTTGATCACCTTTGTGGCCCTCCTTTGGGCTGTCTCCAGTGTATCTGTGTCTTTCTTGAACTCTGGGGACCAGAACTGGGCTGTGCTCCTGGTGCACTGAGCAGAGCGGGATGATGACAGCTCTTGTCTCTGTCAGTGCTGCCCTGGGGATGCAGCTCACATCTGCTTTGCCTTGTTGCTGCAGAGGTGCCCTGCTGACTCCTGGCTGGGGTGTGACCCACCAGGATCTCCAGCCCCCTTCAGCAAGGCTGCTGCCCATCCCCAGAACTCGGTGTGTGCTGGGCTCATCAGTTATGTCAGCCCAAGTGCAAGACTTGGCATTTACCTTTGTTAAACTTCATGGTGTTCTCCCTCACCCACTCTCCCAGCCGTGTCCAGGCTGTCTGTAAGGTGAGAGACCCTTCTGCCATGTTCATGTCACCACCTGGGCTGGTGTCACCAGCAAAATTGGTGCTTTCAGTCCCATCAGCCAGTTTGCTTAGGAAGATGTTGAGCAGCATGGGGCCCAGTATCAGTCCCAGTATCAGTCCCAGGAAACCCCTTTGGGGACCAGCTGATACTTTCCAAGAATGCAATTAATTGGGTAGGTTACAGGAGAGTTACTCCAACTGAGCAAACCAAAAGCATGCTCAGTTACTTCACAGCAGTCATTTCCTCAAGTATTTTGACTTCATGGGTAATGCAGGTTACCTTCTCTTGCTTTATCCTCAAGGCTTAGTGCAAAAACCACATTGTGAAGATAAAATATTCAGCAGTTGCTCATTCAGAGAGCACCAGCTGAGGACTTTTTGAAAAAGGGGTCTGTGATCATGTAATTAACCACAGGAGCGAAATACATATTTATGAGCTAGATGGATTTTGGTGTTTCCTAATTTTTGAGCACTTGTCACTGTAATCTTAATATTTAAAACATTTCTTCTGCGTGTGTAGCATGTCAGTCAGTGTGGGCAACAGAAGGCATGACTGGCTCCAAACCTGCTGCTTCTAAGAGCCTACCTGGCTTTTAGGCTACAAAGTAACCTCCAAACTGCCTTTATGTCTCTCCAACAGAGGAGTCGTCCATGAGGACTATCCTTGCTGACAGAAGGCAGAGAGAAGAGTTTTATGGATTGTTTACCCCATGATCCAACTCACAGAAATTTGTCTCTTCCCACTCTCATGCAAGTTATCTTACAGATGTAGGTGATGTTAAGAAATCAGAAATCAGAATTGAAAGGGACTAACTAGAGCATTTTAAAAAGAAATTTGGGGTGGCTGTCACCAGATTTATTGTAATTAATAAACTGAATGGATTTAAATATCTAATAAGTATAACCTTAGATCTTAATCACTCCAACTCCCTTTATTTATACTTGCACATTCTGGGCACAGTGGTTATTTCAGTTGTAGTAAAGGCAAAGTACTAGGAACAGAAAAAACATGCAAATAAAATTCCTGCACGTCCTTCAGAAACTGTCTGTGCAGCCTGTAATTTCTAGGGCAAAGGTTTGATGTCTGATGCTTCAAGTGAAGTTTGAAACTGAAACAAACCTTGGCTCCTGTGGAGAAGAAAATGTGTCGAGGAAGTTTGTCCTTTTTAATCAGAGCACCTAAGAGAAAGTGTTAGATCTAAAATATAAAGGTTTTGTCAGAACAGGCTTCTATAAAAAAATCAAGACAGAGAATTTTTTCTGCATTTTTTAAATAAGATTTACATTGAAAAATAAGATTTTCAAGGTCTCTCAATTCTACCATCCTGGACAGAGCAGTAAGGAGATTAGCTGTTTAACTGAAGATAAGAGAAATGCAGAATCACAATACATACCCATGTAACTTTCTTCATAGTATTTTTATAAAAATATTTTGTCAATAATTTTATTAAATTTTCACTTAGAAATAGGGCCTGCCCCAGTTTCTGTGGTTGTTGCGGCACTTTTATCCTCTGTAAAACTGTAGAAAATAAATGAATGAAAAACTGGCTATAACTGCTAGAGGTGGGCCTCCAAATAGAGCACCCAAAATCAACTTCCTGTTTCATCAGTGGTTTATTGTGTTGAAATAAACATCACAAGGGCTTTTTCAGAGGATTACATGTTTTTAAGTAACGACAATTTCAAGGCACGGTCTTATAAAATATATCAGAACTTTCCCATGTGCCTATGCTTGTGAGGGCATATCATGAGTGTAAACACTTATATAAAGCCTTCTGGGGAGATACCATCTCATTAACTCTCTTAAATCCTAGAGAGATGAACACATGCCAGCGTTGCAGATTTATTTCAAGGAGAAAATGTATATTATTGTGACAGCCTCCACCAAAAGAAGGATTAAAGTCAGAGGCAGTAGCAGTTACAGTGAACTTTTCCATCAGATTCACTAAGTGTCAGGTATGGCTGTGCCTAAGACAATATTTTGCATTTGCAAAAGTTTGGATCACATATGACATTGTATAGAAACATGGGGGTGGAGGGGGAAGAAAAAATAATTATCAGCTGTGTGTGAATGTTTGGTTTCAATCTTTGACCTTCCTTGAACTCATGGGTGCTGAGAGTTTGTAATTTTGTCATCAGTTTCATTATTTTATGCCTAAAGGTAGGCAATTATATTTTGTATTTGAGTTTCAAATATCCTCTGAAAATCAAATTATTTATTTAAGTGCTTTGCTGTGAACTTAGCCCAATTCTCTTTCTAAGGCTGGAATATATTGGCTAGTGTTCTTCAAAAGTTTCAGAATTAATAGGCCTATGCAAACAGGCATATTTTGATCTGTTCAGTTTTTGTGTTCCTGCTTCTTTTAATCGGTACTCAGACATCACATACAACCTTTTGTCCATCTCCTTCTCCACAGGACTATATTTATAAATGGTTTCACCTTTAATATGGCCCTGCTTTCCTATTTTAGAGGACAGAAATGACTTATCAGCCTGGTAGCAGATCCCTATTTTGTCTGCCTCCCATAATCCATCAGGAGAGGGTTAAGAAAAGGACCAGTTATCTCATAGCAGTCAAATTCTTTGTACATCATTGAGTTTTACATTGAACATCTCTGTGTGCTGTCAGCTGCAGAGAAAGAAGATTACACTGTGTGTCTGCTACATGAATACCCTGTAAATACTGCTTTGGTGCAAAAGGCAGATTTCTAATCAGCTATGAAATAAACAGAAACTGCTGGTCATTTTAGCATTCAAATAGCCAAATTTGGTTACTTTAATGCACAGCAGCAATTTACTTCATGTGTTAACAGAAAGCTAATAGCACAACAGCGAAAATATTCAAAGGAGTAAAACAAACCCTACAAATGAGAGAGGTTATGAAAATCTTGAAGAGCAGTCCTTCATATGAGCTGCTCACCAGCATTTACAGTGCAAACAGTTCTTTTTTGAATCTATAAATGGTTTTGAATCACTGACCCTCCAAGCTGGGGATGCAAACCATAACCATTCTTGAATGTATGTTGTCACCCAAAGCATGTCTGTATAGAGGAATATGTGAGGCTCTAGTACATTCCAGAAGAGAAAAAAATCTGAATTAGAGTGGTGGAGGTTTTTCGTAGTATGTTCTTGTCTCTTTTGAGAAATGACAGGCATCTTTATGAAGTGATACAACACTCACAGAGTCACAGCAAATGTGCAGATTGCTCATTCTGCTGCTGGTGGGGATTGTAATAGTATAGCCTGCATGGGGCTTTGTTTTCACAGCCAGACACAGAAACAAACTCAAACTTCATAATTAGGGCATAACCCAAATCCAGGCTCTTAAAAACCTCTATTTAACTCTGCTGTTTATTATGTTTCCCCAAGGACTCAATACTGATCGATAGCTGAAATTTGAATGCTGGCCATGGGGGGCTTGTACAAATAATGGCCCTTGTAAAGTCCATAGTGCAGCAAACAACCTTAGAACCACAGATCATCACTTCAGAGATTCCTGCATTTAGAATGTGCCCCTCTCCTGTGGCATGTGGAAGTATTATGATTTAAAAATTGGTGTAGACCTTTAGTAAGAGGCTGGACTATTTTAAATGTCAGAGAGAAAATATCAAATTCTATATAGAGTGATCAGGTTTGGTAAGTGAAAATCATATAGCAAAGAGACAGCCATGATGGGTTTATGCCATCTCAGTTTAATACAAAGAAAATTCTGCACATCACTAGTTATTCTTTGACAGTTTTTTGTTATTTCTTCCATTTTCATTTCAATGCAGAGAGAATCTTCAAGATTTTAAGATACATGGTTGCCCTCCATTTCTTATGCAACACTGGAAGCATCACAAGTGTCTGCTTACAAATGGGAATGTTGTCCTGCCTAATGAGTGCTGTATTTTGTGGCACAGGATTTTGTTGAACTTCCCAGCTCTGTTACTGCCCTGCTTGTGACCACATGACAAGGATGCATCTGCATGTGGCTGCATCCTTGGTGGAAACAGTAGTCTAGGTCAGTGTCTTTACATTAAATGGGTGAAAAATGCCTCTTAGTTATTGTGGTTTCAATTTGGATCCACATTCTTTAAAGAATGAAAATTGCAAAGGCTAGTGACTCTGAAGGAAAATGATACTTTTCTTTTTCTTAGGTATGCAGTCTCTCCTGCTGTTGCTAATTAGAATTCTACATGTACTTTCAAAATTGTACTTCAAATCTTGGGCATGGCATTTTATTCCAGCTTAGCCTATAAGGAAAAAAAAATGGCTTTGAACTCTTAACCAGGACATTTTAAGAGGGAAAGAAGGAAAAAAATTCTTTCATTCTTGATATCTGGCATCCTTTCTTTTTTTTTGTCTGAGCTTTGAATTACTGTTGTTGGGTTGGGTTTTTTTATTTCTCTTTTAATGAAAGTGTTGTGGGGGAAAAAAAGGGAGTCCTTTCTAGTACATGACATAAAAGAAATAATAAGTGAAACAGAATATGGCTGGAAGAAATGAAAACTCTTTTGGTCTTAGATTTCTCTGGCTTCAGCTTTCCATCAGGGCAAGTCTCTAGCTTAGCCTGGGCAATAGCAGTCACATTAGAATTTGCTTTTCCTAAATCCATTTGTGAAAACACTTGTTTCTTCAACTGGTATAAAATTTAACTACACATTTTTCTTCTATACCAATTAATTTATTTGTTTTTCTAGAGCTATTTGTTAGAGACTGAGGTCTTAGATTGGTCAGTCAAGCCTTCTCTCAGACAAAGATGTACACTGACAATAAAGATCAGGAGTTTCATGTGAAAATAATTTACAATTTATACACTCTTACAATTCTTTTTTCTTTTCAGTGTAATAAAAAAACCCCATAGCTTTTAAATAATATGTAACCTCTGATCATGGGACTGACAACAATCTATGCTGGCTTCAGGCTTAAGTCAACTGCAGGTCTGGAGCCTTGTTTTGTATTTTCAAAACAGTAAGCATCCCATTTTCCACAGCAGCATATAGGAACACTGGCCCCTCAGCTTTGGTCTGTTCAACCACAGATAAGCAAGTCATTCCAACTTTAACTAATAAGAACTTGAATTATTGCCAAAAGATGTGCTAAAAGTACAATAGCAAGTCTAAAAATCAAAATACATCATTCATTCCCTCTGGAACGGATTCCTGATGCTCAAAGGCTTCATTTCAATCCCAAAGCAAATATGAGCAACTTTGAATAGCTGTGTACCATCTTTTGAAGTTATTTTTATTTAAAAAAAGGAAGGAAACTTTTCTTACTATGCTGTATCCTCAAATCTTATTAATCAATAAAGCCTTAAAGTGGCAAGTCAGTCACATCCTCCTGCTAGGGTAAATGATGGTTTAAACCTTTTCTAAAAATTGCTTCCTTTTTTCCTCTCTTCTCCATCATAACATTTGTTTTGTTACAGGCTGCAAATGTGCTTTTCTGACTGCACTTTGTCACCCACAGATTCCACTGCACAGTGGGTGCAGAGCTGGGGATTTGTGTTCTGTTTTCATGCAGAGCTGTGCATTAAAAAATGTGCTGCTGCTATTGTATTGGGAGTGGAACATCTTACACAAACAGATAAATGAAAGTCTTTGCAATCTAAATAAAACTAAATAAATCAATTTGATTACTTTCTATTCAGAAAATTAGAATACAATGGAAAAAATATAAAAACGCAAAAATCTTAAATCTCTGGTGGTACCTATGCATGTATATTTGGCTATGGTTCCATTTATCATAAACTAAAGTCTTGTGCTTTAATGAGGAGACAAGAGGCATCAATTGTGTCCCTTGTTATTAGTTCAACTTTTCATTATGAGTAATTCTGACCTGTATAATAAAATCAGATTATGTGTGAAAAATGAAGCAGTGCAGTACTGAAATGCAGTGTGAAGGTCAAATGTGGATTTGTGGCTGTGGGAGACAACTTTAGCTGTGAGAGATGACTCTTTTTCAAATAGACTGAGCAAAACATTTCTGATTCTGAAATACAATTCAAGAGGGAGATAAAAGGAACAAGGAAAGAGAGGTTTGGTTTGAACACCCAAAAAGAGAGGGAACTGAAAAATGCCATTTCCTAAGACAACCTATGACACAGAACTTGATTCCAGTCACTAACTCATCTTCTGTTTTGTTTTGTGTACACAGGGAATTACAATACTCATCAAGGGTCTGGGTCAGGCCCCTAGTGCTGAGAGTGAAAACACATCCACTGCCTGTAGTGGTAGCTCATCATTCAGGGCTTCCAGAGGTTCATGCTTATTTATAAGCAGATTGTTCCTGGATTCATTTGTATTATTTAGAGGTGAAAAATGTCACACTGATGCTTAGGAAATGAAATTATATGACAATATTTGCTCTGCATTTAAATGTTTAAGTTCTGTGTGGTGCACTTTAAGTGAAACAAAGACATTCTGAGAATGATTATGGCATTAATCAAATTCCTTCCTTATGATTGGTGTGGATTTCATACATTTAAAACAAACTTTTAAGAGTTTTCTTTTTCTTTCTTTTCCAAAATTTTAATTTTGCAAAAGGGCAAGAAACATTGGAAAAAAATCTGATTTTAATATTTCTGAATGTAACTGAAAAGAGAAAAGTCAATAGAGAACAAAATGTATTACTAAATAACTGTTTAAGGATGAAAATCTTTAAAATATGTAAGTGTTACCAGGAATTATCTAGCTTGCTGTAGCAAGTAGTCATCCTCTGGGAGATTGATGCTTCTATTCAAAAAAACTCCACATTGTAAATGCACTCTCAAAAAAGACTGCAGGTCTGTTCAAATATAGTGAAAAGAAATACAAAGTTCAGAAATTATTCCAAAAGGATGGAACAAGCAAGACTTGAACTGAAAACTCTAGTGCTGGGAACATGTATCCTGCAGACAATGAGGAACAAGATCTCAGATACAAATTTAGGTCCTGGATTGTCCTTTGTTTTTAGGTCCTGGATTGTCCTTTGTTTGTAAACCCAGGAAAGGACAGTTCCCATTTTGATCAGGATAACTCACATCCCTCTGCCAGCCAAGGCTCTGCTCCAATTCACCTGCTCTGCCCCAGCTGCCTCCACCTGGGAAAGGTTCATGGGGCTGCCTCCTCCTTCCAAGTGTGACCCATCACAGGCTTACATTGGGATACCCCATTATCAGTGGGAGAATAAATCCCATAAAAGGTCAAAGTTTCATCCATTTTCCATCAAAGCTGGAAAACTATGACTCTTAGAAGGGGATGTTGATTCTGGTAAGTCATTAATGACTGAAGTGTTTTATTTTTACTGGTGCTGATGTCTCAATTTATTTCGTATTTTCAACAGACTATCTTAACTGCTTCCCTTGCACTCTAACAAACTCATCTTTTTCCATTCATTAGGGGTTTATTATGTTTTGCAGAAGCAGGTATGAGAGTACAAGATGATTTCTTGTTTAGTGGTGTGTGTTGTTAAACCAATGCTGACTTTCAGTAAGGAATCAGTTCTTGTCTCTCTAGCTGGAATATTAGTTTAATTTGTGAGGGACTGACATCTTTTAGATGATATGAAATGTATAAAATTGAGTTTTATTATGCAGATAAGCAGAATAGACCCCAAAAATGCTTTCACACAATCCCACACGACTTCATGTGTTAATATGAGGAACTGGTAAATTGTCAGCACTAACAAAATCTTCTGCTGAGCTGCCTCTTTAGGCCAGTTGTGCATTAGTGAGATAATAATTTTTGGTCTATAAATACAATTCAGTGTAAAGAAATGTCTATGTCACTAGATATCACTGTGGCAGTGACATCTCTTTATTGAAATTCTTGGTTTAAAGAAGGTGTTTCTTATTTTAATCTGAAATAAGATCAAAATAAAAAAATGCAATAGGGAAATGATTGCTACTCTTGATCGTGTTTCTGTTCCCAGAGTAAATCAAAACACGGTTTACTAGGAAAAGATAAATATCATGGATTTGAGGGTATGGGGAGCTTTTCCAGCTTTTTAATTAAAATATAGGGAGTCACGCTTAAAACTTTAGGAAACAGTGGAAGAAGAGGCTCATGAACTGCTCCATTCCACACAGCTTACACCTCTTCATGGAGGAATGCTGGTTTCCAGCAAAGACTTTGCTTATGCAAAACCTTTCCTTTCGCTGATCATGTCAGTTTGGTCTGAAATGGAAGACTTTTTATCAGGATGTCTGATTAATTGTATATCATAATGTCTGAGGCAGCTGTAGACTTCAGTTAGTTGTCACTTATCCAAGTTTACCCAAAACTGAATGGCAACTCCTCTGGCAATTAATCCTTTATTATATTAGCTCAAAATGAAACATTGCTGAAGAAAGGATCTGAAATTTGCCTCACTCTGGCAAAGTTACAATTAGCTGGTTTATTTGTTTGCAGGCTGTGTTGTGTTGTATGCATTAGTAAAAAGAAGAATAAAAAGTTGTAGGTCTTCATCTTGGCTCTGATCTCTCCAAAAAGGCTGTTTCCCTTTCCAGTGGCAGAAATCAGGACACCAGGTCAGGGACTGCAGGTGAAGCAGGGGTCAGGGGCTGCAAACAGAGGTCTGCTGCAAGGGTGGAGAAGGGAGATGCTTGGGAAGAGGAGGATACCTGCCTGCTGCAAGGACACTGAGCTGCAGAGATTTGTATCCAGAGCTGTGTGTCAGGGCTGGGTTGACCCAGTAAGGCCCTGAAAGTCACCCTTTCCAAAAATCTTGGTCTCACCATTGCTGAGTATTCACTACATGAGTGGTTACTGCACTGAGGTTAGTATTTAGCACTGCCATAGAAATCAGTCCTGAAGAATTGGAACCTTTTGCTGTCTCTTCTCATCTTGGTGAACAGGTGGTCCCTTTCCTCACAAGGCTCTGGCTGCCCAGGTGTCCATCACATTCACCTCCAGGGTGAATTTTAAGTCTAAGCCACCTAGCTCAGAGGTGCAACCATCTGCCTTTTGCAGCAAGAGGTGACGAGCTACCTCTGGGCAGCTTCCTGCATGTATTCCCTTGTGGATTTGATTCTGGTTCCATGTCCTCGGTCAGCTGGAAGGAGGCTCCAAGCCAAAGGACACAGGGATGTCCCAGAAGCCCAGGACTCTGTTTAACAGCAGCAGATACAGCAAGTTAGAGGCTGATGATGTGTTTGAGAACGAGGCATTCCCCATGGGAGCTGGCTCTGTACTAACAACTCACGAGCCTTTCTCAAGTGTGATGGAATGCGTTTCTGTTAGTACTCAGATTATTTCTTTTGCAAGAATTCACTGGGAACCCCATGAAAATGGGTCCCTGTGCCCAGAAAGCAGCCCAGTTGTCTCCATTTCATTGATTCATACTCAGCAGTGCAAGCCTGGAGTCACTGAGCCTTGGCAGTGCTTGCAGAGGCTGACCCATATTGTCCCTGGCAGCCCTAAAAAGTAAATTTTGTATGGCCCACCTAATCCAGCCTTTTTGGGATTATGTAATTTCAGGTCCACAGCTCTGTGGAAGCTTCTGGAACTGAAAAATTGCTAATCCTGCATAAAACGCTGGAGTATAATAGTTCTTTGTGAAGTCCTAATCCAGTGCTTCTTGTACAGGGACCATAACAGAGCAGTGGTGGGGAGGAAGAGGATTGTAGGGTGAAGGTTCTGTTTTACTGAATGCAGCGTCCTTATCTCACAGAATTCATCTATTTCCATAAGTCAGCAACCAGCAAAATGCTTCTCTGATTTTTGTATCAGGCATCAGTTGGTGTTTAAATGATTATAAGCATGTTATGAAAATTGATCTGTGCTCAACTTGCTTTATAGTTGGAACTAAATCAGTATTGATTTTATATTTTTGTATTAAATTATATATCACAGCTTTAAAGTGCCAAATGTATGAATAAGTAGAAACTAATTTCAAAGCAGTTTGTGGCACGTGTTCTTCCAGAAGGTGGCAGCTAGGGAGCTCATACTACAGCATGGTACATTCAGACTACTACAGTGTGAACCCTTTGTGTAGGGGAAATAAGATTATGACAGAGCAGAAAGGGGACACTACACCTCTACTCACCACCACTCACATTTTTGGACTGGAAATTGCATCAGAATCTTGTTATGAACTTTTCTAATGGTATGAATGGGTTTTTTTCCACAAGAAAAAAAAATCAGACTATTTAAGATATCTATGTATATTTATTTAAGATATCTCTATATGTTCATTTTTCTATGCATATATATATATACACACACATAAGTATAAATGAAAAAAGCAAAAAGTCTGCAGTGGGAAGAGATGGGAAACCAAGACAAAGCAGCGTGGGGTAGGTCTATGTGGCTGAAATCCAAAGAGGAGGCTGATGTGGCAGTTAGGTTTGGGTTGAAAGAGTCCAGTGTAAGGCTGTAGAACTTGTGACACAGAGCAGAAATATGCCCAGTGATCAAAAATTATCAGAACAAAGTGGGAAATAAACAGGGGAAGAGAGGGAGACTGTGGTGGTGATAGAAGCAAATTTCTGCACAATTTTTAAAATGAGAGAGTTTTTTTGACTGATGCTTTGAAACTATAAGAGAGTTTGAAGTGATGACTTGGCATGTGTGAGAAGGTGGGTGGCAGCTCCCAAAAGCTAAAAGCTGGAGCATGCTGAGGTCAGAAGGAATTTTGCAGCTGTTGCAGGCAGCTTGGTGATAATACATTGGTGTAGTCTGGCTTTTCCTTCTCCTGAGCATTATTTTGAGTGAACCATGAAACACTTGCAGCTTGACAAGTATGGCTGCTCTTTCCTGGAGCAACAACTGATCACGTTTTCTCAAGAATGGCATACAAGAAATTGGAAAATGCAATTTTTCATTTTGGGGGGAAGGGGACAGGGGAGGAAATTTGACTAAAGGGGGTGTTTAATTATTAATAAAACCAAAAGGCTGTTATTTCCAAAAGAATGAACTATATATATATTTAGGAATTTAGTTTAAACTTTCTTCTAGGTTAATTTTTTTGAATGTTTTAAACTACAAACAATTGAGAATATACCTGTTTCGCAAGTAATTATGAAAGGTCCAGTAGAACAGTCTGTGCATTGCATCAAAAAGAGAAAAATGCATTTCAATGGCCATTTCCTGGTCTTGGTAGCTGGAAATATGAAATACCAAGTTTTGACAGAAATTTCTAGTTAACTAAAAATGTTGTACATTTATGTGCACTGGAAATCAGAAAATAGTCTTGCTTGTGATGAGCAGCTTTGATGTTACTGGACTATTAAAGTCAGTTTTGAGAACAGACTTTGCAGACAAAACTTTGTTAGCAGACCTGCCAAATCAGCAGCACTAGTTTCAAATTCTGGTTGCATTTGTGCTCCCTCTTTATTAAGAACAATTATAATTAACGGTTTCTGTGGGAGACTCTTCATTTTAGCTTTAAACCTTCACAGGAATCTCCAGAAGAGAGCAACTGATCTCAGTTCTATGAAATTTAATTGGCTTTAACATGGTTCCTGCTAATAAAATAGAAAAGTAATGTATCAGTAGGTGTCCTCCGTTGTTGCTTTCTCCCATTACAGCGATCCCACATTGGACTGTGAGAGCAATTTGATTCACAAGTAAATCAGGAGCACTTTCTTAAAGGGTGGTTTGTGAGGCACGGCACTGCTGCAGAAAGTAGCTTTGATTAGTGAGTAGTTGACATCCTTCCCTGAAAAACCTTGTGTTAGAGAGAGCATTTTACAGTATTTCAGGTGCAGAAATTAAAAGGCTATTGATCTCTTGTTCGTTAACGATCTTATTACACTTCTGCTACACTGGCTGCCTAATGCCCTGTCAAAATTCCCCCTCAGCTGCCTGTCATACAGCTGCATACTTTCCAGCATCAGCCCTGTAGGATAATGCAACATTTTTTTACTTTCTGTCTTAAACTGCTATGAAATCTTGTCCTGTGATATTTACACTTATCTAGAAGCAGTTGCATATCAGCACTTAGTGAGAGATTCCCTAGACACACTTGAGTTGTACAAATGTTAAGGCCCCACACTTACAGTAAATATTCCAACACTCATACAGTATTAATAATACAAATTCATAATATTTATAATATATCCCAGGGGAGAGGAAGGGAGGTTCGCTTGAGTGTATTGCACATCATATCAAAAAGATTTGGAAACAGCTGCTTTTTTCCCTAACTCGTGGCTGCTGATGGATGCTGCTGCTCTTGGAGACAGTGCTGTCTGACATCAGGTAATAGATGTGCTGCTGGAGAGCTACAGCATCCCTCAGGCCACAGGGAGCCTCGTGGCACAGCCATTCTGTGTGATACAACACCAGCACAGGTCATTAACAGTGCAGGAATAGCAGCTGCAGGGAAGCCAGTACACCCAGTTCCAAACCTGATGGTGATTTTGCCACTGGAAGTTCACTGGGAGAAAGCAGTGAGTGAGTCACACCTGCTGGAAAATACTGTGGCATTTTGATTTCCCCAAAATAAATTGTACATTGATCTGTGACAAATCAGTCACTTTTGAGAGCAAAATCTTGGTGACCAGATGCTGCATTTTTATTCTGAGTTCTATTAGATGAGGCCAAACTTCAGCTCTGCTGCCTTTATATTTTAAAAATAGTAAAGATAGGGTATCCAGGGAAAAGCCCCATCAAGCAGTTAGGATTAGGGTTTATAGGAAAGATCCTAAATGGAGTTAGAGATTCAATCTTTTGAAAATCCTATCTTAAGACTACATGAGGTTTCAGCTTCCAAAGGACAATGTGTTCATAAACATTCAGAGCATCTGCTAGGTGACCCAGGAGAAGACAGAAGACAGTGGTCTGTATAAACACAAGTACAGTGCAAATTCATGTGGACTACCATTTCAAAATACCTTTCCTTTTCAGTTTGCAAGAAGGTTTTGTTCAGAATAGCAACATTAATTCTGGCTTTCTCTAACTTTTGACTAAAAAATCTCATTTTATTCAAAAAATATTTCAAAATAAAAGTGTTCTGCTAACTCAAATCAGGTTGGCTGCCTGCTAGTTCTTAGCCTTGATGCAGGTTAAAACTCAAGGATGTTTTATTAAGCCCACCTGCAGGCAGTTTTAGATATTTTTAGCTTTTTTTTCCCTGTTGAGTACCTCATCTTCCTCCCAATCTCCCCATAATGCACTAGTATGTGCTTTCTAATCAAATGGGGCCTAGGTTAAGATTTTCTTTGATAATGGCTAGGATGCAGCAGCTGGGGGACTTTGTTTTGGTAGATTTTAACCAGAGATAAATCTTTGTATCATACAGTCTCTGATATTTAATTACTTGGAATAATTGTAGACAATAGGACACCTATAAGTAGCTGTAGGTCCTGGGATATCAATGAAATGGTAATTTTATTAATATATCACTGTGTATAAGCAGCAGAGGTAAGAACTAAACCAGTGCCTTCATAATGCCTTGTGACTCACAGGAGTTGCCCCCTGAGGTGCATCACAAAGATGCAATAGTTCACTCTTCTGTATTAAATTTTGTATTTTGGTAGAAATTTAACATATATATATAATATATTTCTATATAGCTTGATGATATGTAACTATTTTTCAGCTAGCTCTGAAGCAGAATAGATCAATTTAGGTGTTGCTGTTGAGAGGGTGTGGATTTCTCTGGGAGTCACAAAATACAGCAATTTTTCCAAAATATCAGTGAATGTACAGCTGCCATCTGAATTGATTGAAGCTGACCAGAGGGATTATGTTTGTTTGAGTTTGGTGCAAAGATCCTGCAAATTTTTGTTTGCCCACCCTCCTAAAAATGAGTGTAAACGTGTGTTGATGCTAATAAACTGTGCATAATTTTTTTAAAAGGGAATAAAGCATATAAACATGGTCTTTTCCCATTCTCTGAAGGGGGTGAGGGCTGATTCACTTTTCCAACTCATTTTTTAGAGAGACTTTGGACAGAGGGAAGGAAAGGGGGAAAATAGTTTCCACTGGTGAAGACAAGGATGCTGATGCAGTTTTTACTCTGTTGCAGAGTGGGTAAAGCTCTATTTCTGCTGTGTTTGAAGGACAGTTTCAGAGAAAAGGGATGAGCGTTCTTTTTATCCAGGCCATTTACGACACAGTGGTCTATGAGTGTGGAGGCTGAGAACCTCCCCTGGAATCCCAAATGCCATAAGCAGGAGTGCAGCAGATCCTACTCCTGTGAGCAGAAACTTGGCTGTTCTTTTTGACTGTGCTGGTGGGGGTGGGAAATAAAGGAAATGCGAACATTAAAAATAAAAATTCCAACTGAACTGTAGTAAGGTGATGTTTGTAGCACCTATATGCAAATGTTTGTGTGCCATCACAGGTTACCAAATGGTTATTTAAACAGAGAGTTGTAAAGGAAAAACCTGTACCTGGATTTTATCATTGTGATGGTCCTGGAAATGCCTTTATATCTCTTCAGATTTATCACTGGAAAAGTCCCTTTGCTGTCATTTTGTGCTAGTCTTGGGGCTCAGCTCTTAATGCAGCCCTATAAAAACACAAACCCGTAATACATGCCTGATTTCAGCTGTAAAAAGGCTTTTGTTCCTACAGTGGCCTCCCTTTGCTGAAAGTCTGCTTTGCCTGAGCTTTCTCAGTGTGTAATTACTTGAGGATCTATAGGTAAGACTTTTCAGTGCTTAAATAACCACTACATGAAAACTCCATGGTGAGGCCTTTCATAAATCAGAGGAGGCTTTGGTGCAATTGATTTGATGATGCAGTTCACTCTGGGGGCTGTGAGTGATGGAGTCTAATGAAGAATATTGAAAAAGTTACAGAACTTTCTCTTGCTCTGTGTGCTTTTTGTTTTGAGGCTGATGCTTGAATGGTAGAAACAGTCAAGTTATTAAACCCCACACCTTTCATTTTTATTTACAATACCTATTTCTTCATTTCTAAGCACGTATTTGTCCACATTTTTTCTTTTGGCAGTGCAAAAATTGTGATTTCTGACTAACCATTATAGGTTTCTCTTTAACGTTTTTTCTCATGCACTTATTGCAAAAAAATATGCAAAAATTCAGAGTAGAACTGTGCTGTACTAAGGGGGTTCATAAAAGAACGTACTGCTCAGAGATCCTTTGGCTGCTGTTACTTTTTTGTTTTCCTTTCCTCTTCCCTGTCTTGCAAGGAGGTCTTGGGGCTTGCCTGAGTTTTGTATTGCACTGTGAGGGTAACATTTAAGCCGTGACATGGATGCATTGCAGCAGAATGGCAAACAGCAAACACTTCTCTATATGGCATTTTAGCATGAAATTCTCTGAAGGCCTCTGGATTTTCTCTTTAGAGAGAGAAAGCACAGTGTTGTTCAAGATTGGGCCAGTTTTCCCACAAGGTATCAGTGAAGCCCTTTCTGTGAAGGACAGGGCTCAGCAAAGCTTTCCTTTAGTGAATGTGGTTCTTTTTGATGTCTGTCAGTCTTTTTGGAATTATATGTCTGGATTTAAGTAAAATATATAGTAATGTTAACTTGTATTTCTTCCTTTAGTCAAAAGGCTCATATTTCTTTCAATCCTTCCTTTGTTGTTTTTGTGAGGGTTTTCTTTTTTTTTCAAGATAGGAGAAAAGACTAAGTCAGTCTTATTCTGATTTGGCTGAAGAAATCTTTAGATAGCAGTGTTAAGATTATGGCACAAAGGCAAATGCCATTGCACTCATACTGCTTTTATACAGCAATCACGTTGTACCAGAAATAATAATCTCTTGGTAAGCTAATTTCAAAATGATGATAATGACATTGATCTCCTTTCTAAAGTGCTTTGAGATTTACTGATGAATGTCTCGATGCAAGAAATAGATATAAATTATCATCAAAAGCATTCATGTACAGAAATTCCAAGGAAAATTATCAGAAAATTTAGGTTCCAAAGTTTAATACTGCTATGGAAATTCTGTCTTCTGCCATTACCATCAGTAAAGAGTGAAAATGAAGATGAAAATATGCAAGGCCAGCAAAGTAGCCCTATGTGTGAGCCCCCCCTGCTGCCTCTGGCTGCCATTACCTGGCAAGCCCCTTCCCATGATCACTCCAGAGCTCATTTAGGAGCTTCAAGGAGAAGCAGAGGGGACACAGTGGGTGGAATGAGGATCAAATTCATTTAAGATAAAAGTCAAACAAGGAAAGGGTGCTTTTTTTATTCCTTCAACCAAAACTCTAAGATATATTTCCAAGAGAGGAAATTCTTGAAAAACTTTATCAAAGCTAATAATATTAGGTTTTTTCAAAGGTGTAACTATTATTTTCAGAATTTCATCAAATGTAAAATACTATTAAAATTATACAGGACTCTTTGAATTTTTGAAATGTTGACAGAAAATTTTGATTTTTTTGTCTTCAAAAATAACCTTTTCTCTGCTAGAATTTTTAAATGCTATGTTTCTGATAGAAACAATTTGGAAATGCAAGTGTAAGGATTTATAGCACTGCAGCCTTGCAGCTTCTTTGTTCATTTTCACCTGCTCAACAGGAGAGGAAAGTGGAGTGAGTGCTACAACAGGAAGAGTGGCACATTTTACCTTTTGTGCAAAAGTATCGGTATTGAGGCAAGGCAGCGAAGGATCAGGTCCCCTGAAAAGAGACTGCACCAAAAGTTGGGCTCCTTTGAGAAGGAGATGGGTTGTCCACAGAAATTGTCTTTCAGACTAGATTTAAAATTTGGAATCTGTGGCTAGAAATAAGACCATGACACATGCTGCAGTTCTTGGATGTGCTGTTCTATAAATGATGCCAGTATAAAGCATGGTACAAGTGTTAATGCTCTGTTCTGGTAATTCTGCAGAATTATTATTTGTATTTTTGCTTTCCTGATTTAGTTCCCAATATATGCTGGGGAAAAGAATCTCTCATAAAGGAAATTGGGAGGAATCCTACATATATTTATATCTGTCTGCTCTGGTGTCTAACATCTGCCCTCTGATTTGCCATGAATGAACTCCTGTAGAAGAGCCAGAAATGAACGAACATACTTGGATGGGCAGAGAATAATGGAAAACCAGTGGAAGGAGAAAAATACAAATCTAGGTTGCCCACTACTGCAACTAATGAGCTGCAGTGTTAACAGTGTAGAGATAATGATGGCTGATTTGGGGAGGAAGATGAAACTGGGAAGTTACAGGAACTGAAGCAAAGAGCAGTGCTTAAAGCCAGCAGCCTGAAGGTTTCTTTTCTGGAAAACCTATTCTAAACTGCTGTGTCATTCCCTGAAAGCTGGAGACTTTGCATGGATTTTAGAGACTTTAGGATTTACTGAGAAAGCTGTGGAAGAACAAGGTAAAGCTTTTTCAGGGATCATCTTTAAAATAATAATTTTAAAAAAGAGTTATATAAGGTTATGTTCTCAGAGGGACTATATAGAGATTGAAGGCAAAACATATGCTGTTAAACTGTGAAAGTGATTATATTGTACCCACCTAAAATAACCCTGGAAATGCTGTTTTAGAGTAGACTTTGCATTTGCGTTTAAAGAAAAGTGTAGATTTGCTCTAAATTGTTAAATAGTTGCTGTATACTAGCCTGAAAGCTGCTGAACTTTGCCAGTGTATGGAGGTGTGGGATTCTTACATGGCCTCTAATACGAAAAGGACATTATGGGTTTTCTCTGAAAGTCATTGGTAATATAGTCAAGAGTTTTGTGGGCTTTGGCTTAGACTAAGCTGTTGTTTATAAAAGAAAATGATGGCCACTGTTTGGCAAAATTTAGCATTCCTGGTTTTGGGTACCCTTTCATGGCTTCACTAACATGGCTGCCGATAATGAGGCCAAAGTTCTGTAATCTCCTTCAGATGTCTGTGCTGAAACCCTTGAAATTCTTATGCTGTGGAACATGTGGTAATATCGTGTCAAGCTGGTTTATGTAAAACTTTTAGCAATTTGAGAATCCATCACTACTGCTTAAGAAAACTCCTTGAAGGCTACAGTTGACCTTGGATTTATAACTGTCATGTTTTTGACATTCTCTTTCTTATTAAAGGTGTATATTCACTTTGCACTGTCTTCATCACAAATACAAGATGAGATTGATGAGACCCATCCATTAATTCCAACTTTTTCATGACACGTCTCGCACATCTCCTGTCCCATCTCTAGGCTGTGCTTTTCATATTAAGTAATAATGTGAACTTGCATAAAAGCAGTCAACTTGCAGAGATACAAGGGGAACTTGATCCTTCCCGATAATAGAGTTTAACCTTTCAATTTCTTGATGTGATTCCTTTCAGGGATGCAAAGTGGTGGTATTTCTATTTGACACTTAGAAAGTCATTAGAACTTGAACTCCTGAACAGGAAAGAACACAAACAAGGGACACAATCTAAGGACTATAAAAAAATAATACTGCAGTCAAAAAAAGGCAGGATATCATCCTTATTTTAGCCAAATCCTGAAATAAAAACCATCATTTATTAACATTCTTGATCACACTGCAGAATGTGAAGGACACTTCTGGGGTATGTTCAGCAAAGGATTATGGTTACAGTTGCTCTGGTTTATTTAATCAGCCATTTTTCCTTTCTGACCTGTCAATAAACACTTTATTGCAAAAGCTGATGGAAAGTGAACGCTGCTGTTAGTGACCTGGACATTCTAATAGTGGCAGAACCCAATAGACTGCTGGGCAAATAAAATGCTGGCTTTAGGAACGTGTTCTTTGCCTTTCTCTTGGGTGAATTAAGGAAATCTTGGCTGAACTGAGCACAAATAATGTGAGTGTAGGGAAATTGCCTTTATGTCAGCTCAGTTCACCTATTGTCATTTTTCTGCAAAGAGTTAAACAAGGCCTTTAGAGGAGGGAAAGGGGAAATGGAAGAAGGGAAATCGAGTACAGCCTGGAAGAGGTCCCTGGTGATATCTGGGTGCTTTAAATTAGGAAAGGCCTCTAGCCTGGCTCTATCCAGTCTGGCAAATCATAACCTTTCTGCCTGAATCTATATCCATGTAAAATCATGTAAATGTCTGGTGTGGCATGAAAGTGGGGAACTGCAAGAAGTGGCCAGTCCTTAGTGAAAGGGACCCTGAGAGTTTGTTGCGCTTTTGCATCTCACAGATAGAAAATTGTATGAAGGGACAGGCAAGGCTGAACATGCACAGACACCTGTATTGATTTACCCCCTTGGGGAGTAAATACTGTTCTCATAAATGTGGTAGGGTTTGGGGTTTTTTTCATTCATCAAAGAAGTTTCTAAAATGTGCAGAGCTGCTGGATGCTGCTCTGACACCCAGACTAGCCATGGACTGTGAAAACCTGGGTGATTAAGTGAGGACACTTAAGTTGCTATGGCACTTATGTTATATTTAATTTTAGGGAATCTCACTCAAGGATTTTTAATTTTTTAGAGAAAAAGGGATATTGTCCTCCTTCTCACTCAACTACCACCTAAACAAAACAAAGAATGTTTTATTCTGCAAATTATTTTTATAAAATAAGGAGAAAAGAGAGCAAATAGATAAAGAAAATACTATCTAAAGAGAGAATATATATAAATAGAAAAGTGTATCCATTAAGGATGTAATACCATAGCACTAATCCTGCTTTTGGACATTGGTGCAGAACCCAGAGCCTGTGACTGTTCAGAACCACAGGATAAAACTTGAAAAGTATTGTGAGTTTTTTTATTTATAGCTTGCACATAAGAGATTTATTTTTTTTCTCCCCCCAATTTGGATTCTTTATTTCAGGGCTTTTGCCTTTGGTGAGCCAGCCAAGCTCTGCCTGAGCTGAATGCTGGGTGTTGCATGTGTGCATAAGCACGCAGCAAAAGCTTAGTTATTGTCTATATTATCTCTGTGCAGTGGGCTGTGGTTTTTCATTTCAGAGCTCTGTCACAAATTGGTGTGCTTGAACTGGTGACACAAAGGAAAGGATTTGGACATATATTGGCATGGGTTTCATTAGCCACTGCACTGCCCTGGTCTGAGCTGGTTTTACAGATAAATCCTGCATTCTTGCCCCAGAAGTAAGCAATGGAATAATTCTTTAGGGGTCTATTTTGTGTAATCCTCATATGGGAACAGTCACATCTTATTTCATTTTACAACAACCATTTTGTTCTGCTAAATGCTTTCTTTTCCAGAGAGGTGTGAAGGGTGAAAATAGCTTTTCTTTGGTTTTTAACCTATGCTACATGTTCATGTCAAGTTATAGAAACACCCAATACTTTTGCAAGCCACAAACCATGCACTGGTTTATCTGCACCTTTGCTAGCCATTGTTTTGGTGCCTTTCAGTTTCCTTAATTTCAGTAAAAGAGAAGGGCTCCTCATATCTTGTAGGATTTTTGGGGGTGGGCCAAGTGAAAGGTGGAAGTAATGAAAGGAGGTTTGCCAACCTGGGGCAGGTCAGGCTAGCCGAGCCTCCTGATAGACGAAGAACAGAAGAGGCATCATGACATTATTCTTCTGCCTGCCCAAATCTGAAGTGTTCTGGATGTTCATCACATTTCATCCCTCAGCTATTTTTATTCTCTGTCCATTACAATTCTTTTTTAGCACAAAGGCTGTATTTACTGTGTTTATGCAGATATGAACACACTTCCAGAGACAGCACAAACTGGGAGCTCTGAGGCTGTGTTTCTGCGGACATCGCTCTTGGCATCAGAGGCAGCGTGAGCTGTTCCCGCTTTTCTCCTCTTCAACTCCATCTGTTTATTCCATTTAGCTCCAACTGTTCACTCCAGGGGTGGCTCCTCAGCTGTGCCATTGCCACTCTTTGCAGGGCTATAGATGAACTGGTTGACCTCAGCTATATTAAAACTATACTCAGCCTTTTCTTGTGGTTCTTTAACAGGATTGGTTGTAAGTTCAGTTTCTTGATGTAGTTCATCACAAGGTCACACAGACAAACAACTGCAGGACTGAGGGACAAAGACAGAAAGAGACACATTGGCCTATTTTGCCTCCCAGAAATGTGTTCTGAAACTGTGACATAAAGCCCAGTTAAGTGTCAGAACCAAGTTTGTGATTAGGAATTTGCATGATTAGGAATTACTTTGGGACAAACCCCCGCATTCCTAACACTTCAGAACTGTAGAGAAGGTGAATGGACATTTAAAGATGGTGCTTGCCTTATTGTTAGCTTTGGTTGTTAAACTGTCTTCTACTCTCCTGTGCAATATATTCTAATTCCTCTTTATTTATATCCAGTACTTTGTGAGATTGCCTTTAAAATCTGATTGTTATCCCTTTCCCAGCCATGCAGGAACAAATTTTGGCTTTCTTTGCTGACTCACCTTTTAACTTCTCTTGTTCCTGTGTTGTTTGCCTTTTTCACACTGAATGCTGATGAGGTACTATTTGGTCTGTCTTCAGCAGTCATTTTCTGGGTAATTTCTTTAAGCAGCAAACACTAATTCCTCCCACTCTTTAAAGTGCCATATGGGATCAGATTACCAGATTAAACATGAATCCATTTTTGGATGGCATTTCTGTCCCATGCTAGTTCTATTAAAATTATTGACTATCTGGCCAAAAGTACTGCCTTCTCAAGACTTACATGCAGCTATTTTTGGGCCAGAACAAGAAGGGCAAAGGGCCATTTTGAAATGTTGTTTCTAACATCTTTATCTCAAAGTTTGCACTTATGCAAACATTGCTAAGTGGTTTCCATTTGTTCATGTTAACAGGAACCGCTACAAACACAAAAATATATTTTTAGCAGTTATCCTCCTATGAAGCATTTTCAATCCCAGCTGACACATGCAATAATTTGGAAAGATCATGTGAGGGGCCGCAGCAAGAGGATGTGGCCCTAGAGATTATTATCCTCACTGAGATAGTAAAGTTGCACACATTTTAGGAGAGGTTGATAGTTTACAGGCTGTGTCTGATAGCCTTAAAAGAAGTAAATATTTGTTAAAAGAACTGGTATGTGGAACATGTTTAAAGGAATAATGCTTCTGACGCATTACTATATAGTGGGTGGACTGGGCTGGATAATCAGGGAGGAGCAGCCTGGTAGTAAGGGATACTTTGTGTTATTCTCTCTTGAAAGTTTTATGTTTATTTGCCAAGGCTGGGTAATGCATGGCTCAACAGCATGGGTTTTGCTCCAGAAAAGAACACTCTATGTTTAGTTGTGGCTGAAAGGTGGCTGCCTGATTTCTATAGCCTAGTGATTGGCTCTCCTCTCCCCTGCCCATAGGTGTTATGGTGCAGTGTGTGGGAATTCCTTCACACTGGAGGCCTCTTGGGGACAGGGGACTAGTCCATCAGCCAAAAATGGCATAAACAAGATATAAAATCATTAGCATGGCTTCTGCTGTTATGCTCTCAGCAGATATTGTAAACTTGCAGGATTTGATTCATCATTTGCATTGGTGCAAAATTGGCCGTGACTGCCAAAAAACAATTGACTATTCCTTCCCAGCTGTTTTCTAATTACATTAGAATAGTGTGGTGTCTAATGCAGCTGCTCAGCCATGGTGTGGACCTACCTTCTCCCACAGGGACCTTTCCAGATCAGCAACACTTGCTTTGAGCTGGTATCTGTAGCAGAGGTGGCTGGTACGCAGGTAGCAGTGACGCTTCAGTCATGGCCAATTCATTTCTTTCCCTGGAAGCTATCCCACAGGACACATGACTGCTGAGAAGTCAGGGTTTAGAAGAATAATACTAAAAACATCAAGTCATCTCACATCATGCTGGCACACAGCCCAGAAGCTTGTAAAAATGCAACTTCATCAGACAAAAAAGGAGTTACCGGAAAAGGAACAGAACAGAACAGAAAAGAAAATACCTTCCAGCTCTACCTTGTGATGTTCCTGTGCTTCATCAGCTATGTGCAGCTTTTGTTACCCTGTCTCCAGCTGGATGTGACAGAACTGGAAGTGCTGCAGAGAAGGTGCCAGCCTGAACAGGGGAATTGAGCAGTTTCTATACAGGTAGAGACTGAATGCACCAAATCTCTTCATCCTGTGGGAAAAGGAGTTTTATGATGTGTGTGATGGTATGAACAGCAAAGATGTAGAGGCAGGTACAACATTATACATGATCCAGAGCATATAGGAAGGAGTTGTTCTTCCCCTCCTACCACAGAATAAAAAGCAGGGGCACCATGAAATTGCTAGGCAGCAGGAAAGCGCTTTTAATTCCTAATGCAAAATAAATTGAGGATTTCATTGATACAGGATGCTTTGGATACCACATGTTTAAAGAGCTTTAAGAAAAAAATGGACAAATTCAAGACAGAAAGGTGCAGCAAAGGTTGATAAATACAATGGTCTGGTTACAACTTCCAGCGCAGAAAAATACAAAATCTTTAACTGATGGAAACTAGAAGTTTATGTTAGGGGAATATCATCTGGCAGCTTTGGGCTAAAAGAGGACAGATTAGTAAAAGAATCCTTTTTTCAGCTATCTTCCATTGTCTGGATATTTTACATGCTTTCTTTGATGAGAATGGACCGGCCTTTTAGTACCTTTCCCATCTTTCTCAAGGGAAGAAGTTCCCATCCCACTCTACTTTCAGTGTGTGCTCTGCTGGTACCTCAAGAAACACAAACTGGTTCTCCCTCTCCCCATCTTTCTGGCTTCCCAGATAGTTGTTTTGGGGAGTTTTTTCTTTTTTTTTTTTGGTCCATCACACTCCCTTGCTTTCTTTATGTTAAGCTGAGGATTCTTGGAGGAAGACTGGAGGCAGGAACAGGCATATCCTCAGGCTAGAGCTAAAGAGCAGTTAAAGTGGCTCAAGTAACAGCCACAAAGGGGCACAACTCTGAAATTGGTCATCGGTGAGGGACAATTTGCTTGTCCAGTAGCCCAGGTGCCTTTGGCCTAAGGCAAAGGAGAAAGGAGAAATATCCTTACAGTGTGGTCTGGATTTTATTTTGTGTGTGTGTGTGGTTTTCACAGGCAAAGACAGACTAAAAGCATCTTAACCAGGAGATTATTTTTTTTTTGTCTGCGGGGAGTGTTTTGTGTCCAGAGTCTCTATTTATGTAGCAAAGAAGTTATCATCTTTTTATGCTTGAAAAGATAATGAGGCAAATTAAGTGTAAGCCAACGAGATGAGATTGCCTGAGTCACAAGATGGTCTAAAATAAGAGAGAAGCAGACTGCCTTCATTGCACTAATGAGTTACTTGATGTCCAGCTAGGATGATATTGCCTCTTTTACTGCTAAGGAAGGTTTTAAAGGAAACAAGTAGAGAATATTAATGCACAGTATATAAAGTATAAAATGTTTATGACACTGCCTGTTACCATCCACTGGTATTGTTTTAGCATTGCTGGGAAAACAATGCAAAAATAATTCCTTGATAGCAATTAAGCTAGGTCTAAACATATGTTATATCTCTAGCTATGTACTGAATCAAATGAGGATACCAAACAGAGAGCCTAAAGATTGCTCATGCACATTTTTTCTTTTTCATGTTTGCAAGTAACATATATAAGAAAAATCAGATCCCTTCTTATTTGAGGAACGTGGGTTCAAAGCTTAACATTTAAAAATTACAGGGCATGACTTAAAGATTTCTAGATATGCTTAATGGTGTGATGGAAAGAATAACCTGAGTTAGCTTTTCTGAAGGCATTCATTATCCTCTAGATTATATTGACAAGGATGACTCATACAACATACTAAAAATAATTTGAAATGGAAGGTGTGTGTTTGGTTTTCTTTCTGTCCTACAGAGATTATTGTAGAGGATGATGACACTGGCTGTCATGTGAGACAACTAAATAGTAGGGGCAGGTAGAATGGCCTAACTTAGTTCATCATTTCAACTGAAGTGATTAAACAGTTTAGAATTAAGAATGAATTTTTTTTTCTGCTTTATATATATAAATACCCTGGAGCCCCTTCTCAGAATTGTGCTTCAGTGCCTTCTGAATGGTGTAAGGAGAGATGGCTCCTGCTCTTTGTCATTCCTGTGGCTCACTGGCTAAGCATGGCCATCTGCTAAATGCTGGGGCTGCAGGCTGACAGACTCACCAGGCCATGTAAGTAGAAGTCTTATTCAAACCTTATTTTTGGGACCACACAAATAAGGACAGCTGCAGCTACTGACACCTCGAAACATGACTTTGTGAATACTAAATATTGCCACAAAAATGGCAGGGAGGCTGCTGGCATCCTTTTCAAGAGCTGCTGTTTGGTACAGAAGGGTTAAAAAGGAAAAATTGTGCACAGAGGCTTCGGATAACACAAAACAGTTTGCATCTGAGCTTCTTTGTGCCTCATTTCCAACTCTGCAAAAGTTTTGTACATCCATTTAGAGTTGTTATCACTGATAATGATGATGACCTTGCTTCTCTCTAGAAGTGGAAGGTCCTTTGATCTTCTTCCTTTTCATTGATGAGAAGCAAAGTGAGGTTCTGACTCTGGAATTTCACCTGGTGAGGTAGAACTGGGTAATGGACAGTTACACCCTATAGGATCCCAAGAGGATGCACTGCGCATATGAATTATATCTAAATTTTCCAGCCCACACATTTTACTTACTTGAAATAAGACCTGAACCTGACCAATAAATTCACACTATAATTTCTGTTTATTTTTCTGTGCAAGAGAGCTGTGAATTGTGGTTATGGTTATCCTGCCTTCCAGACAAAGTATTCAGTGGAAACAGCAGGTGTGCACCTAACATTTCACCTAACATTTTTCTAAAATTATTTAAACTATCAAACAAGAGAAAACTATAATTCAGATATGTTGGTGGTGTGATGTTAGAAATATATTGTAGATTTGTTTCACTTGTAACTTCATCATGATAAGGGAAAAGTTGCAAGCAGTCTTTGGTATTTAATTGTTAACATAGTGCATTATTATTATTAGAGTTTCAAAGGTGCATCTTGTGAGGTGGGGAAATAGCTGATGTCTGTCCCAGGTAACTGCATGTGATCCCACACAGAAACTGGAACTTCTAGATGACACTGGGCAGGAGATTGTGAGAAGGATATATCTGGATGACACTTTAAAGCATCTTTTCTTTCTACTGTGTCTTGCAGATGAGGTAGACAGCATCATCCTTTAGAGAAAATTGCTATAATAAAGAAAGTGTCTGAGAGTAGATATAGGATCTTGTGCAGATACTCTAGAAGGCATTTGGAAGAAAACACACTGAGTGCAAAGAGGCAGCTTTCAGCAGAGTAGGGAGGATGGGAGCAGTCACAAAGCAGTCAAAGGTCGACAATAGCATCAAGAAGTGATGAATTTTTTCTCACTGTATTGTGATTCAGAATCATCTTTGAGCAGTAAAATTCTGGTATAATCTGAAAGATTATTTGCTGAAAAACTGCATTGATGAATTCTTCCTATTATCCTGCATGGTCTTCATAATTTTACAGACATAGTAACACCATGACCCCTAGGGTATACTGAACAACAGCAAGTAAAATTTGAGACAATATACAACCACCTTGCAAAAAACCAAAAAAGTCTTTGTAATTTTAAAATCCTAGAGTTAAAATGTAGGTGTTAAGTTCAGAATAGCACATATTTACAAAACTCGTAATCTGATGAGTTTTAAGTGAAAAATTAATGTTCTCACCTTATATATGGCTATGTGCATTTTAGTAACAGCTACAATTTCCATTGGTGCCCAGAGCTGTTATGGAGTTCTCTTTCATTTCACTTTGTTGTGTTTGGGTGGTATTACAGTGTTTGTCAGAAGCACTGAACATTGATACACAGGGCTGTATCAATAGATATAGGATTCCTGTTCACTGCTAGGAATATGGAAATGTGCAACTCCCTAGATCACACATCATTGTTTAAAGAGAGCCCTGGTTTGGGATGCCTCTGATTTTACCCCTCAAATGGCACACCATCAAGGGCACTTGTTTTTAGAAGGTGCCTAGCCCAAATACATGAAAATCAGTACCTTTTGTAGTATCTTTTAATTATTTTCTTTTATCATTTTGGGCACACAGGAGGAATTATTCCAAAGAACAATTTTGAAGACTAGGATGAAAGCCTAGCCTTTAGATATTAAAGAAATTAAAAGCCAAGAATGAGCTTGCTTTTGCTTGCTGTAGCAAGTGTTAAGTTTGCCAGTGGAACTGTATGAATACAGAACACTTCTCTTTATGCTCATGACTGCTAAAAGACTATATGGCTCTGCAGAGCAATGTTGGGTATCAATATTGTATGCCTTTTCACTTTTTGTTAGAGAATGGATAATTTAGGTCTAACTTGAAAGAGCACTTGGCGCCAATGATTCTGATAATTGAAATGTATGAGAATTCTGTTTAAATACAAATCTAATCAGGATATCACTGGTAGCCCAAGTGAAATTCAGAGCACTCTAATACTTTGATCTATGAAGGTCTTTTCTAACAGGAAGGAGAATTAGTCTTGGTGGCTAAACAAACCAAGTTTGCTTTCTTTTATTTTCCTTTGCCTCTGACGTTTGTTTCTGTTTGAAGATCACTCCAATTTTATTCATTTTCATTTTCTCCCTTTGTGTTCACTTCAAATGCCCCCTCTCCTGACTCTTCTGTGTGATTACTCAGATCCCTTCTTTTCCACAGCAGTGACCTGATACTGCAGTCTCACTCCTGTCTTGCAATAAAAAACCTCAGCAGTAACATTATTTTAGAATAATAGAAGGCAGTTGCTTTATTGTAACTTAAAAATCGAGCAGTTCTATCTGTGCAAGAAGTGCAGTCTCAGCAGCTCTGGGTCTGGCCTCTATGGTAGATTATTATCTGAGCAGTTTCTTTTTGGAGGAGAGTACCAGGATGCCAGTCCATAGCTGTCTGAAGCAGATGACCTCCTAATTCACCACATCCGGAAGGAAATCAGCTGAGATTTCTTGACAGTCTGTTCTTTGGTTTTCATTGCCTCCATGTGATTAATGTGTCCCTGCATCATTTTTTAGAAGTCTTTTCTCATCATTGTGTTTCCTTTGTCACGGGCTCCATCACACCACTCTTCACTAAAATACCCTACATTTGTTAATGACATCTCTAACTTGATGCTTCTATCGCTTTTGTAACAAAAAGGCTTTCCACTTCTGCTAGTAATTCCCATTTATGGGAAGAGAAGGATAATTCAATGGCTGTGGTACTTTCCATTATTCAGAATGACATAAAATTACTTCTTTTCAGTGCAGCTTGCTCTCTTTGACCCAAATTTACAAGGCCTCAATTTTGCCCAAGTCCCTGTGTTTGCTACTTACTCTTGACTGACAACTCCTTATCAACCTAGACCTTCTGAAGGATATTCAATAAAAAAGGACAAACTACAAATAAGAATGCATATTTCCTTGCCTTCTGTGTCAGAGTGGGTATATACGGACAGTCCACTGCATGCTAGACATAAACAGTTTAGTTCAGAATGAGGTAATAGGGGTGTAAGTGGAAATCGGGTTATTTGATTCTCATCTTAGAGTTGTATGTTATTGTTATCATTGTTATCATTGTTATTGTTATTATTATTATTCTCTTTCTCTCCTCTGCCTGTTTGACTGATAGATTTGGGGAGTTTCTCAGTGAAACGGGCCACAGAATTTAGCCTTATATGGAAATGTTAGTTTTATTTACAGGGCTTCAGATCTTTCATGTAGCTATACAACATTAGTTTGGTGGCATCTGATTAAATTCTTGCCATATAGAACCATTCTAAGGGAGAAGATAAGAGAATTGTAACTCCTTCACAGCAGTTTGAATTTTGCTCCTAGGAGCTGTGCTATGGGAGACAAGTGATTTGGACCCAGACTTTTTTCCTTCTTTTCTTTTTTGCTATTTGTTCTCCATAACTATGCTGTATTATAGTCATTCCAACAGACTTCTAGTTCTGTTTACCTGAGCTCTTGTTGACAGGATGTTTGTTTTGTTTGGTTTTTTTTTTAGTGTAAAGTTTATGGCATAGTTTGACTACTGCCATTTTAATGTCTGTGTCTGTGGGGTCTTAATCACACTGAAATCTCTGGATCTCTTAGATTTACCAAGAGTTCTCTGAGGAAATCAGAATTGCAAAGGCTGAAGAAAGCCCTGGAGGCTTTCCAACTTAATTAGGAGTGAACTCCTTCCCTGTAAATGAAGTGGTTCTTTAAAATGACTTAGAGTCTCCATTGGCATCTTCTGACAGTGCTATGATGAAGTACAAAATATTATTAGAATGATGTTCCCCTCCTGTGACACTCTCTTTCTTCATATATCTTATGGAAATAGCCATATTTTGTGAGTACCCATACCATTATTTTCCTTGTACTGAGACAGAGTAAAAAAAAGGGGAAAAAGAAGTTATATATCTATTTTTAGAAGAGTGCAAAATAACAGATCTCTGTAGCATTACAATCTGGACTTTTGTAATTTTGAATACAACATTGTGAGTGTGAAACAATCATGGGTGGAAGACCTTTTTAATGAATGGATGAGATTAAATGATTTATAATAGACTTAATCTTACAAAGGACCATTGTCTTGCTCTATTACGCATTTAAATGATGCTGCTGTAAAAGGCAAATCCTACATCCTAATATTTACTGTTTTATTAAACATCTTTTTCTGCAAAAATGATGTGGTTTTGTGCACTAGTCAGGTATTCCTAGGTGCCACAAAATTGTGAAAAACTATTTTCCCTCAGGTTAACTGAGCAATACCAAATTTCAAGTAATGGCAGATAAGCTTGAGATAAGCACAAGACAAACAGTTCATATTCTTCAAAATTTGCTCTAAACCCTTTTCTTTATGGAGGATTTCCCTATACATCATCTTCCCATGTCATGTAACAAGCAAAATATTGCTTAACCTTTTATTCATATATCATGTGTCACACACAGTAGCACCAAAACACAGCTTTCCTTCTTCATTCCAAAGAGTAAGAGTTCTATTCCAAATAAGCCACATATGACTCACCAGAGTAAACATGGAATATCTTCATGAAGGTGGCTGAAATAGCCTGGATTTACACTGGTGCTGGGGCTCTTGCTTCCAATAGGTGACTTTCTGTTTGGAGAGTCATTAAAAAGTGAAAGGTTTTGTATCAAAATCAAATCATCAGAGTGAAGTTTGGTACATATTTTAAACTGAAGTTCTACTGAGGAAGAAAAAAGCCAAGGAAAATTTCAGAAGAAATTTCTCACACAGCTGCAGGATGTATGGAAAAGCAGATGTAAGGCCCACCCAATTGTTTTTTATTTTCCTATAGTTATTCCAGGTATTTGACTGGCACGATTGGCAAAAATCAGTTCTGACGATTTTTTTCCATGCTTTTCTTCAGCAATAGGAGAGAAGATCAAGAAAAAGGAGAATGTGCAAGTTGCTGCTATCAGATGGTGCTAACTGAAAACACAGGTCATTTTGCAGGGTGGATTGTTATCCAGTTTTGTAATTACAATAACTCCCTTTCTGGATATTCTAGGTTCTCTTTTGCAGTGCCATTGGAGATATTTCTATTTGCTGCATAATTCAGTGATGCCCAGCTGCAAAAATCAAGGAGACGTCCGTCCAAAATTTGGGCCCAGTGTGCCAGCATGGATGTTCTGCAGTTGAGCTAGTGATCTGCTAATGAGTTTTTTCTAATTATTGATCCTTTTCTTGACTCAAAGCTGTTTGGAAACTAACATTAAACAGAGGTTTAAGTGAAAAATATAAAGGAATCTTATAGTCTACTTCTGAAATAACACCAAATTATACATGAAGCTCATCTGTTCTTTCTCTGCAGTTGTGCAGAAAAGGAGAAATTACTTGCTTATTTCTGGACAAGAGTGTTTTAATAAAAAAAAAAAAAAAAAAAAGAAACAGGGTGAGTTTAGCCATTACTGCTTTGATTGCTGCTGGCTCATTAGCATTGGCCACGCTCCTTCAGATTAGCAGTAATTAAACTGTGAAATCAGACCGATTGCCTTAAGCTGAGACACCATACCAGGCTGTCAAGAGAAATCACAGGGGATAAATCAAGGGCCCTGTGCATCTCAGATCACCCTTGGCATGGGTGAGAGTGTGAGAAGTGGAATAATGAGGACATTCAGTTTTTTGTATCTGGTGAACTCTCGGCAGACAAGCTTTGGAAGCGTTGTCATGACAATGACAACAGCAAGGATAAACTCTTACTCCCACTAGCTGTGGTTAATGAAGATGATAATGAAAAATTATGCCAACATTACTGCAATTTTTTTATTCCGACTGGCACTTGTAACCTTACGCCTAATGACACAACACAATAGTGACAGTAATTGTGCATTGATAAATGGGGTAAAGATGCCGAAAAAATGTCTGACTCGAAGATATACAAGTTTAGTTAGCTGAGTAATTTCTTTCAATAAGCATTTGCTTTGTTCTTTGAACTCTCACTAGGTGGTTTTGGACTGTGCATGCCAAAAAACATCTCTAATCACTTTTCATTGTTTACTAAAGAATAGACCCAGCAATTAAGGCAAAGAGCGCCTGTGTTTTATTTCTTCTAAGCAGAACAAATGCGATCAAGATAAATAACTGTAATAAAACAACAATACTTTTTACAAATTCTGAATGGGTTTACAAATTCAGTGTTTGTTTAACTGCTGGTTTCTGGGACACCCAGTTTGTCCCACTCCAAGTGTGAAGCTTTGGTGGATAAATCTCCAATTACATTATGTAATGGCTGTCTCACCCCCACATTGCCCCTGCCTAAATGCCACCATTTATTCAGATTGCATTAGCACTTACGTAAGTGTCTCTTTCAACCACAGCTCCTAAATCCTGCCACATGGGGGAGGATAGATAGATAGATAGATAGATAGATAGATAGATAGATAGATAAATAGATAAATAGATAAATAGACAGACTGACAGTATGTTTTAAGAATATAGTTAAACCATTGTAAAAACTTTCTTCTGACCTATCCCAGCTATCTGCATCCTCTTTCCTTCTTACATTAAACCTCTGATCAATCATGCTGACCCAGTCCAGGATGCTAAATGCACAAAACCTCATACTCTTTGTGGTCTCTTGGTTCAGCTCTCTGATTACAGATGAGGGCCCAAGATGGGGCAAGAGAAGCAGCAAGAGCATTTAGGCAGAAGTGGCAGTGGCAGCCAGCCTAACCAACACCTTCCCATCCTACCTTGAAGCATGAGGGCTGTTCATGTTGTTATGGAAGGATCTGCACTACAAACTCTCATTGCCTTCCAGTTAAGTGCTATGAGACCATAATCCTGAAGAGGCTTATGGAAGCTGTTCAAAAAGTGCTCACAGCGAGAATAGAGGCAGCCACCAGAGCTTTTGCAAGCACATCTCAGAGGGATTCCCAAAGTGCCACATGGCACCTCAGGAATCCCTCCTGCTCCCCAGGCCACCCACTTCCCACTGCTGAAAGGTTGATGTTCTTTCAACAAGCAAGCGTGATACAGACAATAAAGAATAGCCAACTCTTTCAATTTATGTAGTGGATTCCAACTCTGCTGCAATCCAGCATCCACACTCCCACTTTAGAAGCCACACCACTTGGCTTTAAAGAATAGCCCAATTGAATGTGTGAGTATGCTACAGCACAATAACCTCTCTGGGATTAGACAAATAAATGCAAATGAATCATTAATGCAAACAAATCACTTAAAGGAGTAAGTGTTGTTTTATTTACCCCAAAACTACCTAAAAGAATAGCTCTTTTGATCGCTTTAGTAAAGTGTTTGGGTTTTTTTTCTATGTAAAGTTCTACTGTTGCTCACCAGTGGCCTCATTCCATCAAAGCTTTAGAAATCTAGATTGTCAGATGTGGGATTTTTTTGTTCAATCACTGTTTGTTTTGTTTTGTTTGGTTTTAAGAAAAAAGATTAATCACAGAGCATTTGGAGGTGTATCAGATATATGAGGGTTTCTCCTTGACTAAGTGGTATTTGTCTTTTCAGTTCTTGAAAGGCAGTATTAAGACAGCACAGTAGTGTTTGTGATTCATGGTTGCAATTCTCTTTTTATTGCTGAACACCAGCAGTGAATAGGAGCTGCAGAAGGACACGTTTCCAATTACTCTATCTCAGAGTTCTCCATTGCTTCTTAACTGAGACGTCTCTATCTCTGCAAGTGAGTGTAATGCAAAAGTTTATACAAAAATAAATGTGTGTGTGTGTATATATATATATATACACACACATACACTGAAGAAAGATTTCTTTGCTCTTTCAGCTGTTCTGTCTTAAAGTTGATTCAGTGTCTGCTGCTTTGTTGCCAGTCTTGTCACTAGAAGAATAGAGAGGATTTAACCATTAGAGAAAGGTATTACACAAAGCAATGTCTAAAGAATATTGAATGGGTTTTTTGGGAAGAGATGGCCAGACTGTTGAATCTAAAGTGGTGGAATTCTTGCACAGAATGACAGAAATGGCTTAGCCATTCAAGATCATATTTCCCTCAGCATGCAATAGGTTCAAGTAGGAAATTTAGAAATGGAGTACTGCTTCCTAAAGAGAAACTTCTTCCTGGACTGTGGTCTTTGGTCCTTTGTGACTTTGGGCCCTAATTCTTGTAGTGGCATGAACCAAAGATGGTTATCTGTGCAGGCAAAGAGGTTGATGCATCTCAAATGGAATCTCTGGACCTTCAACATTTACTTGATTATTTCTTCATAAAAGAATAAATCAGGGTGCTGATGGAGGGGGAGAACAAAAGTCTGAATTACATTTTCCTTGAGCATCTTTAACCTTTATCAGCACCAGTTTTAGGAGAGAATTTTTTGAAAAGTGAGACAGGAAAAACATCAAAATACTCTGCCTAAACATTAACACAGGACACAGCTCCCAAATTGACATAGAAATCAGTGCTAGGGAAAAGTCAGGAATAAAGGATCAAAAGCAGACACAGTCTCTGAAGAAAGGAGAATAACAGTACAGAGCACCATGCACTGAGTGAGTTTGATTTAAAGCATTTTAAAAGAAAACTCCATTTACTTTAGAGACTGACAAAAGTTTATACATTCATGAATGAGCTCTTTATGTATTTAAGAGGGATGACAGCAGACAAAGGGAATATTTGATGAATGTTAAGGCAAGATTCTGAAAGTCAGAGATCATTGAGAGAGGACAGAAGGTTTTGGCTTTTTCTTACAAATAGCTGCATCTGTTTGGCCCTTTGTGTTTCCATTCTGTGTGCTAGAATTGTGAGAGAACTAGAAAAGGTATTTGGGAGCTGAGTAAGGAACTTAAAAATATATAAATTTTATGAAAGCTATGCCTCACATCCTTTCATAACTTGCTTTTCATCTTGCCCTATAATGGAGTACCCTGGCTAAAATTAGCAGCTAGCAGAGACAGGACAGTTGCACAGATACAAGGCTGTGACTTGAATTCATTGAGAACAAGTGGGAGAGAAAACTGAGGTCATTTTTATATATTTTTGGGGTTATATATTTTGTTATTAAGGCTTTTGATGGTGGTATTTATTTCAACTCTGCCCTGTGTCAAGGTCAACAGAAAAAGACTGGACACCTGTACTTCAAGGACATCCTTTTGCACACTGATGTCTCATCAGTTTGAAGGGGCTGTCTGAGATACAGGCCCAGGTTTTAGTTTGTCCTTCTGTCCAGGGGCAGTAACTTTGGCAGAAAGATGGGAAAAATAACTGAGAGCAATAATATTTAAATCACCTCAGCAAAATTTGCTGCACTTTATCTGCTACGACATATCTTTTCTGTTAAATCAGCAAATCTTGAGGTTTCAAAGTTCTTAATTATTTATGATGGAGTTAAATATGACCTCAGGTAAACAGAAGACAGAGTTGCTGGTGATGTTAATGAAGTTTCATTGCACTGATGCTTACCAGACTTCAGGTAGCAGGTGTAGAGATCTCTAGATCTGTAGAGTAGGCTGAGAACCAAAGCTAAAAAGGAGCAACCAGATTATATAAATCAGTGATGACTCTACATCACACTGCACCAGTTCTGAATTACTTACAGTTAAATAGATAATATTCCTGGCTGGACTGCTGTCAGCATACCTTGTGCCAGGTTAAGTAACATTTGGCCTGCCCAAGTTTTACTGCCATTGTTTCCACACAGGCCTTTTCTTCTGACCCGCTTTCTGTTCTCATCATGTAATCATTGAGTCACTGCACAGGGATGTTCCTATCCCTCTTGAAATGCAAGGTCAATGCAAGTCACTTCACAGAGTCAAGCATCCTCTGAATGTTAGACTGTGTTTTTTAGTAATCTGAGTTGGTGTTTTTTACACCCAGTAAAGTGCCAGTCTTTCTTTGTTTTTTCCTGTCTTGACCTGGCAAAAGATATCAAAATACAGGATACCTCTGAAATGAGGCCGATATGATTATCACAACTTTGTTTTCTGTGGTGTGCACCTGTTCCTGTTACCAGGGCAGATAGTCCCTTGTCCCTTTGTGAGCCCATACAGCAGAAGGTTGGCAGAAGTCACAGAGCAGGAAAGGCACCGAGGTTGTAAACAGCTTAATACAAGCTATATGTGGAGGAGAAGCCATATCAGCAAGCTCCTAGCAGTCATCAAACTGGAAATCATGAATACAAAGCATCACAGAATTAGTGTGAGTTAGGAAGGGCTCACAACGATCATGTGATCCATGATCCTGGAGTCCAACTCCAGGCCCTGCGCAGGAGAGGACAAGAGTCCCACCATGCGCCCAAGAGCACTGTCCAAAGGCTCCTTGAGCTCTGTCAGCCTAAGTGCTGTGTGGGGGAATAGAATGTAAGAAAATATAGTGCAGAAGGTAATCTCACCCCTGAGGAGTTGAAGCTGTACTAATTACCAAAGCTTAGGAAGACACCTGCCCTTAACAGGCCACAGCTGTGTCCAATAAGGATGAGTGCTATAAAAGAGTGGGTTAGCAGGTTGAGAAGAGAGCTGGAGTTTGTTGGCTGTGCTGTGAGGTAGATGGAGTCAGTGCTGTGAGGAGCTGTCTATGAGGAAATCACCAAGAAGGTATGGAACTTGTGCGATAAGATGACAACAGTGCTGCGACCATTTCCCTGGGGAGCCTGTTCCACAGCCCAACCACTCTCTGGTTCTAGAGCTTTCTTCTAATATCCAACCTAAATCTCCCCCGACACAACTTCAGGCTTGGGCCCTGTCACTGGCCACCACAACCATCAGTTTTTGTCCCTCCTCTTCCCCTCACAGGGAAGTTGGAACTGCAGTGAGGTCTCCCTTCAGTATCCTCCAGGCCACCCTTCATCTGGCTTCCCCTGCAGGCCCACACCAACCTGGACCTTAGCTGGGAGCATGAAACAACCCTGTGCTTGTTCATGAGATGTCAAAGGGAGGGATGGCAGCAGAGGAGGATTGTCCTGTGCAGGGCTGGAAATAGAGCTCTGGGCCTCAGTGTCTTTATCAGGCAGAGATTACAAGGCTGAGGGCTCACTGCCATGGCTGCTATGCTTCCAGAGCTGTACACAGCCCCTGTTGCTTGGGCACACCAAGGTTTGTGCCCCCTGCTGCAGGTGGGTGGCTCAGAACCGCCCTGCCAACACGGCAGCCCTGAGGCCGGAGCCAGCGGGCAGGAGGAGCTCATGGCTGGCACCCGAGCTCCCGTGGAGACGGCGAGTGCTGGCCAAGCTGGCAGTAGTGCAGGATGTCAGCGCCGTGCCCAAGGCTGATGCCACTGTGTCAAAGCCTCCTGTAGATTTGCACATTTGGCAATGGCTGTGCAGAGCGTGGCTGTGGCACCAGGGCACGAGCTGCCTTGGCCTTGTCCCGTGTTGGGCTCCTGCCCGCTGTCTGTGCTGACTTTGGACACTGGAGAGCAAACACTGCCATTTTCAGTGACACTTAGGCCTCGCTTAGGTTTCAAAGTTTTTAGTCACGAAGTAAAAAGGCAGTGCTGTAGCACTTAGAAGCACCTGTTTTGGTAGAAAATTTTGGACAAGAATTGTGTACTCGTTCCCCTGTGATTCCTGCTTACCCTCCGTTTCCTTCATCCATATTGCTCACTCCTTTTTATGTCTAGCATTTAGAACCCTAACTCAATGATTTATGATTATATAGTAATTCTTGCTATTTAAGGTGTATTTAGTGTTCAGATTTCTCTGTTAATTTAAATTCCCAACACTCTCCATCATGTAACTTGCATGACCCTTCTCAACTTTTATATCAAAATTTCTGTATTGGTGGATATAACACTTTGGAAACAAACAAGAAATCATGATGAAAATTATAGTTTATTGTTTTCATATTCATTGACCCCAGTGGTAATGCTTTTACAAAAATCTTTTATTGTTTTCTTCATCTCAAATTTCTTCCTCCTTCTTCTTGCAGATATAGTTGCATAGAGATATTATAACAACATATTGTTATTTCACATTCTGGAAAAAATTTTAGATTTTTAATTGTTCTAAACACTGAAAGATTGAAGTTGTGGATCAACTGAAGTCAGTGACAGCTTTTGCTGTTAACTTCATGCATCAGGATGTTGTCTAGCTGTATTCTGTATTATTTACTTTTGCATATTTAGGAATACTACCACACAAAAAAAAAATTAAAGGGAAACTTAGTTCATAACTTAACCTTGAGAAAGAAATGTACCAACATAAAAAACATGTTGTCCTCTTGGTTTTTTCTCCTCTACTGGAACTGCCCCTTCTTTCAAGTAGAACTCAGCTGGTTTAGTGGTGGTTTCCAGCCAGTCCATTGTACAGCAGAACACAGAACTCTGCCCACTGGTAGCCAACGCTTCATTTAGTAAGTTGTCTTTATCTGCCCTATGGGACTATTTGTGTGACAGAATTAAGCAACTGCATGGAAGGTTAGATCCCTTGGGAATGTTTTGTTCAGTTTTAGCTGTTTTGGCTGCTGTAATGTCTTTCTGGAGTTCTGCCCCAAAGCTAAAGTCTCAGGCTGGGAGTTTCTTTTGGCAAGGATTTGACTACTTTCTAAAGTGGGCAGCATATCGCATAAAATAGTCACTTTCTAACACTAGTAATAGTTACCTATCAGATGTCAGGGGGAAAAAATTGTAATTGCAGAATTGGTCAGTTGATCATTTTGGCAGAAAATAATCAAAACTACACATTGCCTTGTAGCTTTCTACCTCTGAATTAATCACTGCTGGCTCCCTTTACAGTCAGTGAGAGAAACGGGCATTTTTCAGATGTGATTCTTCTGGCCTATTTTAGATATCTAGTTTAGGACAAGATGAACTACAGCCTAGAAGTGTCTATTTCTCATTGCTGATTATAAAAGGAGTCTAGACATCTCTGGGAGAAGTAGGCAGCCAGATTGCAGATGTTTTTATTTGTCATTGTGTGTCTTCATGTGGCATGGGTGACTAAAAAGGCTTCTAAGCTCTATTTTGTTAGAATTATTCCAGTACAGTAAATTTAAGCCTCACTACTGAAAATGAGAGATCTTTTTATAGGTTATTATTTTGTAGATAGCAATTAACCACTCAGAAGAGCTGCTAGCTTTGATACGCACATGCTCAGCCACTTCATGCTTTAATGTTAAATTATATTTGACATTTAATTTAAGCTCATATTGCCTTCATTCAAAAATAAACCCTACTGCATTAGTAGTGAGAAGGTGGAGGGATAATTTTTCTCCCCAAATTCACACTCAGTGAAATCTAAACTGATTTTTCACGCTTAGTTTTTCAAGTATATTATGTGCATTCTTCTGAATAGGTCTGTGCAATTGCTTCTCAGATGTGAGGGAAAGAAATCGATGCATCTTTTTTAGTGAGCAATTACAACATAAAAGTGTATTTTTAATAGGTGCTTTGAAGGCTGCACACACTGTGTGGTTTGTTGCCCCCTTGAACCAATTGTAATCAGAAGTGACATATACCATTATTTGCTGGGCAAAGCTGCACTGATTTTGTGGTTGTACCAGTGCATAATGTGATCTCTTTAGTCTTATGTATTAAGCAGAATGAAGGCTTAGCTGACTAACAAATGTAATGCCAGGGCACAGGAGGAGCTACTGCCTGGTGTCCTGCCAGTGATGTTTGTCCTCCCTGAGTGGCAATGGAGAGCTGTCCCACCAGGTCTCTGCTACAGGGACTTGAAAGGATGCCAAAGGGAAATGGATTCTTCCTCAGGTTAGTGTGAGCCATAGCTTAGGGCTTTCCTTTGTAGAGTCTATGACAGTCCTTGGGTCCTTCCTCAGCCCTTCCTCTTGCCCTTAGAATAGCGAAACCGCGCTTAATATTGATCTACCTTTTACTTCATAGTTATTGCATGTCACAAAGCATGCTGCCATTCCTGGCAAAGAAGCAAAATCTCTCTCCTCTGGGGCACTGCAGCAGCTCTGATTGAAGTTTGACATTGGTATCCTGAATGCTGGTGTCTGTGAAAGACCCCATGGGTTGCTTAGGAGCACAGTTTATTGAGCCAAATTAGAACTAGTGCTGCTACATTCTCTTCATATTTAGCTCTTCAGTCCATCTTGGCTGCTTCAAGCTTTCTGTGCAGACCATGACCAAGACTTGATGGGAAATCTTGGTAATGGTGAAACTCTTCCAGTGAGGTTTGCAGTCATGGGACATGAATGATGATTATTTGAGGTAGCTGGTGATTTCTAGGAATTGCTTTATGCAAACCACAGAGTCACAGAATTTCCCGAGTTGGAAAGGACCAACAAGGATCATCCAGTCCAGTTCAGCTCTACACAGGACAACCCCAGAGTCACACTGTGTGCCTAGAGCATTGTCCAAATGCTCCTTGAGCTCTCTCAGCCTTAGTGCTGTGACCACTGCCCTGGGGAGCCTCTTCCAGTGCCCAACCACCCTCTGGGCACAAAACCTTTTTCTAGCGTCTGACCTGAATCTCCCCTGACACAACTTCAGGCCATTCCCTCAGGTTCTGTTACTGTTCATCACAGGGAAGAGATCAGTGCCTGCCCCTTTGCTTCTCCTCATGAGGAAGCTGAAGCCTGCAGTGAGGTCTCCCCTCAGTCTCCTGTTCTCCAGGCTGAACAAGCCAAGACATCTCAGCTACTCCTCACATGGCTTCCCCTATAGCCCTTCTTCATCTTCATGTCTCTCTTTTGGGTGATCTCAAACACCTTTACAGCCATCTCATGATGAGGTGCCCAAAGCTGCCCCAGCACTTGAGGTGACACCGCCCCAGCCCAGAGCAGGACAATCCCCTCCTTTGCCCGGCTGGAGATGCTGGGCCTGATGCACTTCATTGTTTTCAATGATCAGGAGTCACTACTACACAAAAACAAAACAAACAGACAAAAACCAAAATTAGACCCTCCCAACAGCAAATAAACCAGTGTAACTACAGCTCTTCAGCATATTTTTCTTTGCTGTTAAATTGAGTGATTTATCCACCTTGCAATAGACATTAGCATTAAGGGACATGGTCTTACTCAGATGCAATTCATTATTAATCTTAATGGGATTATGCTTCAAAGACCACTAAATGCACATCTTCAAAGTACTTAAATTGCTCTTTATTATTACTTTTGACAGTAAAATAAATAAAGCTTAGTTAAATTCTACATGCTAAACCCAAATTACTTTTTTCGCTCTGCCAACCAGAGTGAAACAGACAACTAAAAAATTCAAAACACCAGGAAACAAAAACACCAAAACCCAAACTCTCCACTCAGAACCTAAATGGTTTAATAGATTGTGATTGACAAACAATCATAAAACTAGGTTGAAGACATTTGAAATTGCATTTTTTCATTTTAAATGTATGTGGCATCAAAAGTATGATTACAGGGAGAGAAGAATAAATATTTAACATCAAACAAATTTCTTTATTAATATGGTGTAAAGTGAATTTCCTAATATTGCTTTAAATAAATTTTAAAAATTCATATTGCAAAGCTAGCACTATCAACAACAGAATCTAGATAATAGGTAAATAGCTCTTCGGGTGGCACTTCCTTTAAAAACAGCAGTGAAAGCCAAAATTTCCATTTGTCTCTGTTTTCTAATGCAAATTCTTCATAAGCTTTGCACAGAATAAACATGTTCAAGCTGTGCCCTGGCTGTATGGAGTTGTGCAGCAGGGAGACGTTTTCTGATGTTCCTGCTAATTGCATTGGAGCTGGACTCTTCCTGGGGGTCCACCAGGTCACTGCACAGAGTGGCACAGAGGGAGAGAGGAGAATATCCTGGACAAATGGTGTAGAACATTGCAGCAGATAGACTTGCCAGATGCTCAGGTTATCCCCAGGCAGCCCCAGGCTATGGTACGTGTCAGCCGCCCGCGCTGTGGTGTCTCCACACCTGCCTCAGGCACCTCCTGCCCACGTCTGGGCCTGGTGGCACCCTCCTCTCCTCAGCCCTTGGGGTCTGAGATGAGGAGCAAGCACGTTCAGGGCATAAAAGAAACTCATCTGCTTCCTGAAACAATGATGTTAGGGCTCAGGGTTTGTGCTACCCCAGCTCAAATGATGATTGATCCTGTCCTTCTTTGTGAAAAGCTGAAACAGGCTCCACTGCTCTGTCAGTGCACAGTCTGGCTCTGTATTTTGCAGGTTGTTCAGAAATGGAGTGATCTTCTTTAGCCTTTTAGCAAGTTTCCAAGTGTTTTTTAACTCTGCAGCCCCTGTTAGGGGGGCTTCAAGGAGTGACATCTCCTGATAGTAGGGGTTTATACCCTGCCTATAGCCTCTGTCAGGAGGTTCTTCTCTGTTGGGGCATCTGCCATCCAAACTCATGTCCCTGCTCAGTTCTTTCAGGTCTTCTCTGCTAACAGAGGCCTTAAAAGTTCAGCTTTCCCTTTGTTCCTGGGACTTTGTTTGCTCTGTGGTGCCTCTAACAAAAGATGCGTATCCTGTTGGCAGGGATGGGGGTGCTGTTCCAATTTGTCCCCTTTTTGCCCCCCCCTTCAGTTAACTCAGTGGACTCTGTGGACCCCCTGTTGCCTTCCCTCTGACAGGGCGCTTGGTGTTACCCCCTCTTCCCAGCACCACCATCTTCTCTCTGGCTAGGAGGCAGTCATTTGGAAAGGCATTACCTTAAACTTCATGGGGAGACACCCCTGCAGGGATAGTGCTGTTCTGGAAGATGTCTGCTGGTGCCATCAATCAGTTCTTTGCCATTGAGGCCGGGTACCTCAAGCAGTGATTTTATGAAGCAGATGGTAGGAGTCCCACCTACAGCCCTCCCAGTTTCTTCCCCCCCACACACTCCAACCCCACTCTAGCAAAAAATGTAGGTTTTGTTGATGCAGGTTATATCAATGATGATTTGCCCCCTGGCTACCTGGGCACATAAGAACATCTTTCTTGGACTGTGGAAGTCTGTGTCCAACTGCAGGCAACAGCAGGATGGAGTAGGGCCAGTGACACTTTGCTGATGTATTTCCCCATCTTCTGGTGATTTGGGGTCCAGGGCCTTCCTGCACCAGAGATGGTATCTTTGTGTTTAATAGCCTTTAATAAATTTTTTTCCTCCCTTCAACTCATCCCCAACATTCCCCTTGATATTGTGGAAGAGAGTAGATGTACCATTCCCAAAATTCATCATGTTACATTCAATTTTAAAAAAATGCCACAGAGCGGAGTGTAAATCCTCCCAGTCTCAACAAATTTATTTTATTTTACATTTATAGCAGTCAGGACTCTCAAACTTGGTGGAAATCAAGCTGTTTGATTCAGTTTGTGTTGACTGGGGCACAGGTGGTCCTGCCTGTTGGTTAAACTCAGCTGAATCAGAGTGAAAGACAATTTTTGACAAACAGGACCCAGAAATGGAGAAGTCTGAAAGACAAAGGCAAGGCAGGAGTGTGGTAGGAGGTGAGTAGTTCAGATATCAGCAAGATAGGAGGGGGCCTGGGAACAAATGCTGGCATTACAGAAGAAACATACTAGGGCCTGAAGCTGGTAGTCAAGGACCTTTCAGATTCCAGATTCTTAGGATGTTTGTCCCATAGATGCTTGTTCTGTGTTTGTCTTAGGATTGTGCTTGTCTTACATGCTCCCTACCCACTTGGAAAGATGGGTCAGCCCCAGCTGGTCTGTACAGCAACACAGCTGGGTTGTTGCTCACCATCCCTACAGTCTTTAGGCTTAAGTCAAGCCCCCATTGATCTGGAATGCAATTTTGACATTAGGGTTGTGTCTTTTTTAGGCCTGGTAAATGGGATTTACAGCTACAAGCCCACATTTTTAACTGTGGCAATCAGGTTGGGCAGCAAGGCTTGCATTTAAGTGTTAAAATAGGCATAATTCTCCAAGTGCTCATTACCCCATGTCTAAAGTTAGATGAGTTGTGTGGTCCCACCAGCTTTTTAAATCAGAAATCAGCTAAATTTGAGTGATTTTGGTGCTGAGATCAGACTGCTGAGATTGGACAGTTTGAGTATGGCATAAGGCTTCTCTCCATTTACACAGGTTTTATCTGAACCAAGTGACTTCAGATGTTTTAGTAAAGGTATTGAACCATCCAAGTGCATCTAGGAGCTCCTGTGCCAAGGCTGAATGAAGTATTTAAAATTTTCATAGATGCCTGGTAGAAGACATTTGCAGTGGCTGAAGTCAGTGTAAAACAAAATATGTCTAAGCGTGCCTGGTATAGAGGACATTTGGGTTTTAAAAAAAAAAAGTCTTGTGTTTCTACTTTGCAAAATTTAAGAAAATGTATTTTTGTTTTACATTTATTTTTTATTTTGAAATGGTTTAGCTGCAGTATATATAAAAAAATAATTTTGGTCTGATCTACCAGCTTTTGCTTTATACTATAAATGATTCCTGGGAGGGAAGCACATCACAATACAAACATCAAAACTGGACTATTTGTCAGAGCATCTAAGATTTTTCATTTTACAGTGTAGAGAGAATATAACTGAGGTGTCAAAAGCACAGAGGAAAAAATCATTGCTAAAAGAGCTTCAGTGAAAGTTTTGCATTTATTTAGGCAAATGGAAATGTGCACAATGAGTGCATAGAGTCGAACAGCTCTTGGACACAGGGTTGTTAACAAGTTTGAAGAAAACTGCATCATTAGGAAGACAAGAAGTAGGAAAGCAGGATCTAGCTTTCTTATTTCTGGATATTCATGGCTTGTATAAATGTCAGAGGCCAAATAACTGACTTTTATTGGTAATAGCCTGGACTGTATTACGATGTGTATACGTGGCTGTTCCTGCAATATATCAGCAAGCTGCCACACTGGGTCAGAGCTGGTTCTATGGATTATAATGGGGTAATATGCAGGCTCAGGAGTTCTCTTTGGATGGGACCCTTTGTGCCCTTTACTTGTAAAACATATAGATTTATGTAGTCAACTGCTATAATGAGGAACCATAAAACATCTAATTCAGCAGGAAATGTAGCATCTTCTGTTCAATCATACAATCACTGTTCAACAAATAGAAATTGAAGAAGAGACTTTTCTCCTTGTAAAATTTTCTTTTGTAATACGTGCCTCATCTAGAGCATGTACTGGTGAGTCAACAGTGAAAGAATTTTGTGCAGCTTATCTAAAATCATGCCATATTGTGCTCTGTGCTGTAGTTTTCTGCTATTTCAAAGATCAGGGCAATTAAGATTGCTCACCTGTGATTAAGGATCGTTCCTCTCCACTGTTAAAGACAGCGTATTCCATTATGCTGAGGTTTGTCTGTACTGATTCTTTCCACATTTATATTTTCAGTACACAGGTTTCTGATGGAGAAGTGCACATAGACTTCTTAGTGCTTCAGAACCTATGGTTCCTGTGCAGTAATTAGTATCCTAGCACCACATAACTTCTTTGAGTTGTTACTTCTAAGATCTTCCACTGTCCAATGCCAGGTAGCTTTACCTGCTGGAACTCATGGTCTTTCTTAGAAATGCTTGAAACCCAGGCTCTCTCTTTGCCCCTTAGTGTTTCATACTTTCGGAGTACAGGAGCTGAACACTTTCATTTTAAAGATGCTTTTGTTCAAAATGAGGAAACTTTCTGATGGAATCCATATAGAAAGCTACAAGATCAGAAACAGAGTTCCTGCACTGTCCAGGGAAGTGAAATTCCCCCCACAGCTGCATGGGAAGTGTGAGACTGTCAGTGCATTGGACCTGTGGGCACTGTCGCTTGCTGTAACCTTTGGGCTTAGAGTTCAATATCACACCCAATGCAGAAGAGAAGATGGAGAGAAAAGACTACATAGAGGCTATTAAAGGGTGAGAATTCCTCCTTTTCTGTTAGTCTTGATATCTATAGAACTGAGGTTAGATCTAGGAGATCCAGCTGACAGAAGAAAATATACCTGAATTTTGCTTTTATACCTGAAAGAATATGAGAAGCAAGTCAGTTTATGATAAGGAAATTTTTTTTTTTCTCCAATGCTAAACCACACTCAGTGCCTCTACCATGCTTAAGGAAAATTTTACTGCTCCTGATCTAGAGCAATCTAGACTTCTTCTTTCTAATTATATATGTTCTAAGTGTACTGTATCTATACAGTTTTAAATTAAGACAGATTTTAAATCTAAAAATAAAGATGAGGTTTTTGAATAGTCTCAGAAAAGAACAAGTTATTTTCAGAACTCATTCAACTTTTATGATCACTTCCATGTAATAAATTAAAGTTCTCCTAAAAATACTGATGTACCATTACCTAATTAAACTATTTCACGCAGTACAACCTCAGAAGCCTGGATGCTTCTAGATTCAATCTCTAGTAAATGTACCTGCCACTGATAGAGCAGGGAGTTGGGAAAATACCTGATTTCATAAAGGGCTGCAACTGAAATTATGCTGTGTCTCATGCTAATACAGATCAGTCAGAATGGATGGAAATAGAAAAGGTCAACTCAAAAAGAAGAAGTTTGTTGTCTTGCCACAGGCCTTTATTTGCATTCCAGTTGAACCTGTTTTGAAGATCCTTTTCTGTGAATCTAATGAACTCTTGTACAGACCTGTGTAGAAGTGTGGACTTCAGAAATGTCCAGAGGGCTCAGTGGAATGAGAACATCTTTCCTGGGGATAGGATTCAACCTTTCTTAAGGACTAGACAGAGGAGACCTGATATCTGATTACATGCCACAAATCTCCATGTTTAACTAGCACTTGGAATCAGGTTCTTCTGGGATCTCATGGGCTGTTCTCAGAAGGGATGGGTATGGGACAAAACGTTTCCCAGGAAATAAATCAGCTGCACCTTGACATAAGACTTACCTGGCTGTTTTTTGCTAAACTTTGCCGTCTCTTGGTCACAGACTCTATAAAGGAGGTGTGAAGGCATCATAGAAAGGCCTCAGTGGCACCACCAGGCTGGCAATGTCACTTGCAGGTGACACAGCACAGTTCTGTGCTCAGGTGGGCCATCACCCCAGGTGAGCTTCCACAGCCAGGGACAAGATGTAGCCCCTCTGGCCTCTTCAGGTCTGACCAGGAGAGATCAGATCTGGCTCTTGGCACCTGCACACCTCAAAGAGAGGGAGTACCTCCTAATCACAACCTAAAAGGGTAGTGCTACTGCAAGTCTTTTAATTTTAACGTATTTTGTGTTTGTAAGTAGTCAATGGCATGCAAAGATTAATGCTTAAAGCAGCATATGCTAGCTGATTGTTAGGAGTAGTGCTATTAAAAAGTGATAGTGCTCCAGCTCTTAATGGATGCAATTTAATGGATAGTATTAGTAGCAGAGCTGTTCAGCTGAAGCCATGACTAAAGGGACTCTGGTTTAATAACTTTCTAATTACATCTGTATAAGCTGGGTCACTTAGCAGCAAACTGACAGGTTTACATTTCTTTATATACTAGGTATTGCTCTGTGTATTAGCCCTACACTAGAATTGCAAATAGAAAATAATTGGGTTGCTTTTTTAGCCTCCCCAAATGGTTTAAATTAGTGGCAGTGCAGATCAACACAATGCCTTCATGTGTGTGATTTTAACCTTCATTGATTTTCACAGTTCCAGGGCAGCATGACATTGGCTGGAGAGCCATGCTGATGGGGTGGCTGCCGAGCTGAAAGGAGGTTTAGGCAGTGTTAGATTAGTTCCTGGTATTCAAGAGCACACATTACAGAAAACCAAAGGCTCAGTTCTTCAAATTCTAAGTGTTTGGGGTTATTCCTCGGGGCACAGAAATTTAGTGTCATTCTGTTTATGAACGGCTGGCAGCAGCTTTGCGCAAAGGTTTGAAATCCCGTAAGGAAATCTGATGCCCAGCTGAGATGTATCAGGAAAGTTTTTACATAGGATTAGCAGGAAGGCTGCAGTAGCTATAAACAAACAGGTGGAGATTTTACCTACCGTCTTCCACATATAGTGCACTTTAAATTGTATTAATTGCAGTCATGCCTGTTACCATGACAGCCAGGTGCTGCAATTACCTCACACCTCGAGGAACTTCATGCTTAGTACAGCATTATAGAGTCCACTTCCTGCTGTTTTGTTTTTATTTTGTTACTTTTTTTGTACTTTGGAGAAGTATTGTAGAAAGCAGAGCAGAGATGTGCCTTGAAAGAAAAATGCATCTTTATACTCCCAAGGCACTCTGAGCCCTGTTTAGCCATGTCCTGAGGAACCAGTAAAACATAATGATCTCTGTGGGGATCAAATGCAGTGACTGAGGCAGAGTTATCCCTTGTAACTGCCTAGGATGGCCAGGACTTGTGAGAAGAGCTCCTCAGTGAGAGGGACATGCTGCACTGTAAAATGACTTTGACAAAAAGCTTTACAGGGTGAAAGCCACAGCATCCCCTCATCCGGAGGGATTAGCCTGAGGTCTGGCTGTGAGCTTCTGCATAATCTAGGCATCTCAGCTGCAGGATAAGGCTACAGCAAAAAATATATATATTTAGAAAGTATGTCCTTTTCCATTGGGATGCTTTTGAATTGGAAAGCTGGTTGCAGTAACCAGGTGTGTTGGGCACTGGGATATCAGAGCAGGGCAGGGACCAGAGTGCTGCAAACCCAGAGACAGAAGGATAGGAGAGGGAAGGAGGCTCGCTCACAGTGCTTGAGAAAATACATCTGTTAATCCCTTCTTTAAGGTGTTAAGCAGGCTCAGCTGTCATGCAAGCCTTGTGCTGGTGATCCACTACAGCATATTTCCACAAGTAGCTGATTTGAAGCTCACTTACTGTACAGTATCACTTTGAAGAGTGTTGTAAACAAAAATGTATAGGCTAGGCAACATCCTCTGGGCAAACATGAACCCTTTAGACTGAAGCTGGAGGTTCAGGCATTTACACCCAACCAACAATAGTTCATGGATCACATTTCCAACCTGCCATAGCAGCAGTGCTGTTTTATTTGAGTCTGTCAGCATTTTCACATCATAAACCTCAGTTTTGCAGTATATCTCAGCTGTTTCTAATCCCTGAGAACTGAGACTTGGCATATAAATTGCTAACCCATATATTAATTTGTGTAGAAGAGGATAAAGCTATGTCTAAGTTATACAACAAATTATATTGATTTTTATTTCAGTTACACACACACTGTCTGCCAACGTCCTGTAAAATATGTTTTCACTACAAGGAATTGCATGTTCATTATGTTTTACATTAATTGATGTATTTTATGTTGTTTTAAATGCTTTTGAAATAGCCATTTTGTTTACATCAAATAATCTTTAGCTAATACTCTATTTTGTACATCATTATTCACTAATATTAGAATGCCAGCCGTGAACCAAATGTAGACCCTTTGGCTTTGGCCTTGTTCTTAATATACTTAAAGGTTTGCTAAAACTATATTTTGAATCTGAAAGCCATGTATCACTGTATTTGCTGATAAAAATGCACATGTCAGTGAGAGCCAAAAGATTATTATTGTTCAAATGTCACAGCATTCAAATACTGGAGAAATTTCTAACAGAAATAATAAAAATACATTTTTTAATCTTGGGTATTTACAGAACATTGGTTATGATTTTGACCTTAATCCAGTTGCTGGTACATGTTTATTTACCTGTGTGCTAGGAGGGGACTTGATTGATTATTTCTTTAAAAATGTGGAGGAAAAATCCCTGGCAGACAGAAAAAAACCTCCAGCAAACAGAAATTACATACTTAGGGTATGCAAAACATAAATGTGCTCCATTCTGTATGTAATACTGCACTCACATGAAAGCTTCACAAAATCAAATTTACTTCACCTGCCTTCTAATGAATTTTTCTGCATTCTAAAGAGATAGTGCTATTGTAGCCAGAGTGAGTAACATTTGGTATATTAGCATATACCAATCCAGAAGCCACTGTGTTTTCTCATGACTAGGGAGCTTTTACAGAAATGTGAATTCAAACGTCACAATTGTGAGACAAGTCAAATTCTCTGCTGATCTAAATCAACTGAGGGCTTTCTCTTTCCCCCCTCAGCCTGTACTGCCCAAACAGACTACCAAGAAATAGCAGCTTTTGGCCAAAAAAAAAACCACATGTCAAAGTCTTAGAGATGAGCTGTCAAGTAATGGGTGATCCTGAGCTCCAGGTACTGTTACTTAGCAACTTCTAAGAATGGATTAACCTTCTGTGGGCATCCCTTGCACTGCTTTATGTACTTGTTCATACACCCAGGTGTAAGTCTCCTGCAGATCAATCAGAGATTTCCCTGAAAGAAATCCAAGTATTGCATTGCCCAGCCTGTGCAGTGAGCTGGGTGCAGCTGAGGCAAACTGAGCAGCAGTCCCAGCACAGCAGAGCTGATCTGCCCATGAACAATAATGCAGATGTACCTCAAACACCTTTTCCATGTATAGATCATCTTACAGGGTCTAATCCAGGGCTTCACTACTACAATCATTCTTAGTTAAATGTGTTTCAGTTTATGTGGTAAAGTATTTGTCATAGCACATAAACCAGAATAGCCTGATAGGTATGAAGTTAGTTTTTCTCTCAGATTTACAGGCTATGCTTTGGTCAATCTCACCAGCTGTTTAAAAATCCTCAGCAATAAGACAACTCTCCTTTTCTTCTGCTGCACCCCCAAAAGCGTGTACTTTGGAAAGTCATACATGGCAAACTATGTTTGATAATAGAACGTGGTGTGGAGACTCTGCTTGAAATGATACTCACCTGTAGGTGAGCATTGTGTATTATATTGTTATCTGCTCTTCTGATGTAAATATAAAATCCCCATGAATATTAATGGTAGTTTCTTGAGAATTGTCTAAACAGGAAAGAACAGACACTACAAAAATCAATTCATTTGACATGACTGGTAAAATTCCTTATGCTGTAGTAATTTGTCAGAACCATTCTTTATCCCTTAGAACAGAATTACTGCTTTCACAATAGCTATACTTTTTATTATCTTTTGTGTAACTACTTATATTCACTATGTTAACTTTCACTTAACATGATTTGGGGTCACAGAAATGGTGATTGGAAGGGACATGAGCAGTCCTTGGCCAAACTCCAGTTCAAACTGCAGCTACTGCTAATGCATTGTCAGGTCAGTCTTGGTTTGGTCCTCCTAAATCTTGAAAACACCAAGGGTGGAAATTCCACAGCCTCTTTTGGGCTGTCCTAATCTCCCAGGCCATAGCTGGTGACCACTGTCCCCACATGTCATCTACCACTGCTGCAGAGTGTGGCTTTGCCACCTCTGTCATTAACCCTTAGGTAGCTGCAGGGTGCTATAGATTGCCCTTCTAACCCATCTTTACCAAGTGTTCAAGTAATTTAGGAATACAAGCATTCCTAATGTGCTTTTTGCTCATGTTTTTGTTTCTGGCCTGACTGTTCAATTGCTGTGTATGCTCTGCTCAAGCCACTAAGGGGAATTTTCTCTTGGTACAGCTTGTTCCCACAGTTTCCTGTACTACATCTTTTCTGGTGCCTGTGAGGAGCACAAGGCTAAAAGCATCTGTGCAATCAAAAGGTTCCTCCACCCTCTGATAACTGCTTTCAGTAGGTGGAGATAAAGATTTCAGTGATAGCAATAGGAAAGGCCAGGCCCAGGTTGTGAATGCAAGTTAAGAAGAACACTGCTGTAATATTTTGCTCATCTGTTTTGGCACAGAAACAGTCAAGAAAGATTAGGCTCAAAGGCTTCCTGCCTTATTTTTCTCCCTGCCTTTCATTAACCTGGATGGCCAGCAGGTGATAGCAATTTATGCAAATCCTTTTCTCTATACAACATTTTACCTTTCGACAATAGGCAACCAAGCAGATGACACAGCTACAGACAAGAGGGTTTTGAAGACCCAATTTAAAATCTGAGATACCATATATTTTTCAAAAGCTTTTCTAAGGATAAGATAAGGGTATAATCCCTTAGTTTGGTGCAAATATTTTAAGACTTTGTGTTTCTAAAATCCAATTTGAATTAGCCTTGAAATTTAAAGCTGTTTATGTCTACTGAACCAAAAGGCACTGTGTGATGCATACAATAGAAAGTATTGTACAGTTTCTCTATTTCTCCTCCCCTTCTGACTCTGGTCTATAGTATTTGCCAAGAAAATCACCCAAAGGCAAAATGTCATAACTTCAGAAAAAAAAAAAATTTAAAGCTAGTCCCTTTGCAACAAAGGACTTACAAAGCTTCCTTCTCCTTAGGCTTCTCTAGTCTTACAATTTATTAGGAACTCTTTGTCATCAAATATACTTAGGATAAACTTGACATTTTGGGTGAAGTTATTTCCAATATCATGTTATATAAAATGCATCTTGATGTTCAGAACAGCTTGGACAAGTCTGCTCTGCCTTTGAGAATCAGCACTTTGGGAATCTGCATGCTGATGTGACTTGTAAGAGGAGGGCCCAGCATATAATGAGATGTTGACTTGCTCTCACTTCAAACCACACATTATTTGAGAATCAAGAGGAAAAGGTTGGGCAAACTGTCATGGATTCCTTCACTCCCAATCAGCCTGCCTATAGTTTTGCCTGGAATGGGCTTCTCTGTCCAAGTTTGCCTACTTTCAGGATCTATCACAAAACTCCTGATTCTTTAGCCACTGGAATAAATTACCTCTTTGTGACTTAGATTATTCCTTTAGATATAATGCAGCTTTAATTTCTCACCAATGTGGTCAGAATAACGGCGACACAATTCATAAGCACCATTTCTGAAAGTAACTTTCTTCTATGTGTTATTGGTTAAAAAAACTCTCAGTAATGACAACCAGTTATTAACCAAGCCTATATGTGAGAAGTTCACCATGCAGGTTACTCATTCAGTGGGTAGGGTTTGCAGATCCAGCAGATGAACCATAAAACTGACCAGGAACTGCATAAGGAAGCCAAAGAGGATTAAGTCACATATATTTAAGGAAACACAAACAAATCAGGAGATCAAGATGGGAATTAAAGCCTTGACCCTTATTCTGTTTGTAGATTTTTATCTATCAGACAGATCTCAAGAAAAAGAAAACAATAGTAGTTGGAGACATTGTCCATGGACAGTGCCTTATCTTCTGACCTGTAGATCACCAAGGACATGGGACAAGTCCTTGGTGATCTACAGATTCAATTTCCATGCTTTGAGAAATGTACTGACATGTCTGGTCTCCTGAGAGTTTGTAACTCACCAGCATGTTCTCATTCTTTCTTTCAAGCTGTCCTGTTGAAGTTGTTCCATTGTACATGGAGTAATTAAATGATTGTTGGGCTACAGGGGGCCAACATCATAAAATCATATATTCATGGACTGATTTGGGTTGGAAGGCACCTTAAAGATTACCTAGTTCCAAACCTCCTGCCATGGGCAGGCACAGAGGGGGCACCTTCCACTAGATCAGGCTGCTCAAAGCCCCATCCAACCTGACCTTGAACATTTCCCAGCATGGGGCATCCACAGCTTCTCTGGGTAACTCATTCTAGTGTCTCATCAACTTCATCATAAAGAATTTCTCTCTTATATTGTATCTAAATCTATCCTTTGTTAATTTAAAGCTGTTACCCCTTCTCCTTTTATTAGAATTTTTTCATCTAGTTTAAGTGCCCCCTTTAAGAACTGAAAGGCCGCAGTAAAATCTTCCCAAAGCTTTCTATTCTCCAGGCTAAAAACCCCAACTCTCTCAGGCTTTCCTCATAGGAGAGGAACTCTACCCCCCTGATCCATATGTGTCCATTGCTAAACAAATATACATGTGGCTAAAACAAGCTAAGGTAGGAAACGGTGGCACTGCCTTTGACAGCCTTTATAGTGGCATCTCCCTGAGTGTTTTTGTTATTTCAAAATTCATTTTAGCATGGATGGCAGTATAGACCCTATCCTGGGTGTCACCAAATCCCTTTTAAAAGTTGCAAGGATCCTCCTGGCAGAGCACAATGAACACACCTGCTATCTGCTTCCTACATCTGTAGGTGATGCTTCTGTTCAAGGGCCAGTACCTGGTACAGCTACATTGGATTAAATGGCAGAGATGACCTACAAACTGGTGGCTTAACAAAAGAGACACTTAAAGCAAATGGATAATCAACAAAGCTTTATTTACAGGGTACCAGGCCATTATATTAATGTTTTAAATATATGGCTTTTTGTCTCATTCATCTGTGCCCAAGTGGGAAAAAATCTGTAACAAGTGTAGCTGCCTAATGAAAATAATATGAATAAGAAAAAATCTTCTTAGCTTTAAAAGTAAATGTCATGATCTATGTAAAAGTTAGTCTTTTGATACTGTTTGTGAGACCAACATCTTATTGAATTACCTTTGTGCTACTTTTCCACTCTCTAAACCTCACTCTTCAAAGCTTTCTGGCTGCACATTGCTGTGTGAATAGGCTTATGGATGCTATGAACTCTTAACAAAAAATCCATTATAATGATACTTTGCTGTTTCAGGGATATTCAGTGTATAACAATCCTAATGGTTCTGGTGAAGCAATAGGTATGGAAATGCTGGGTAGAAGATAGCTTCTCCCTACTTGAGTTGCTATATGAAAGGTTCTGGCTCTGGTTATTGATGATCTAACCACCTGCAGCACTTAAACTTGCTTTTTACTTTTGTCCCCAGCAGTAGTCCCATTGCATTCAGTAGGACTGCATACATGATTAGTCTGATCAAGGTCTAATTAGTGAAAGAAGTGCAGCCACTGGGGCTGCAGACAGAAGGCTGTGCCCTGAGCCTGTCTTCCAGACACATTTTTAACCCCTGTACCTCTATCCATGCACCCACACAGGCATAAGCTGCATGCAGAATGTTATTCTGAACAAGCATTTAAATCCAGATGTAAAATAGATTCATAGTTTGCATCCTTTGGAGAATCAGACAAAAAATGTCAATTTTGATTCTAGAATATTTCAGCAGCCTAATCAGAACCATTTGGTGAATGCAGAGATCCCTTTCAAGGGGAAAGTAAATATTCAAGTGAATATTTATTTGTTCTGCTTTTGAAACAAGGCCTTCTTTAGGCAGCAGTTAAGGACTCCGTTTCTCCATGAAGTCATCAAAGAGCAAAGTTGCTCTGGCCCCATGTGGAGCCACTGGAGAAAGAACAAGATATGTATCCTCAAAACACTTTAGCCCACAGCCAGGGCAGACTCATTTTCCATAGCCCAAGTAGCCTACAGAAACCAGTTCCCCAGTTTAACCAGTCAGGGAAGGTGCTTCAGGTTGGATAATCTCAATCTTTCAAGTCTTTTTCTGCTAAACTTCATTGCAAATGCACACTGATGGAAATGATTATCTGCAGTATTTAGCACTGCATGTTTTGTAGAATAAAAAGCAGTGGTTGAGGTTTGGGGTCTGATGTGCCAAAGGTGCTTTTGTCCCATTTCCTAATGGGAAAGGATATAAAAAGCATTTAAGTTCTTGGGGAATTATTAAATAAATGTTTTAAAGGGTTTTTGTTTCCCTGTAAAAACTGTTACTTTTTAAAGAAAAAATATTGCGAACTAAATTTTGATTCTCAAGCTCCAAATTATCATGCAGATGTTAAATAGTTGAAGTAGGTAAGCACTGGTAGTAAACTGGAGAACTGGCTAATGGAACAACTGGGAAGTAGCAGAGTTGGCTGATGAAGTCTCATAGTACAAGTTTACATGACATGGGTAACTGCACCAAGATGACTCCATAAATCATTCTGTTCATGAAAATGCTGGTGAGTCCTCAAAGCATTGTGAGCTTTTGTGGGCACTGAAAAGTCATGCTAAGTGAATATTCATGATTTGGTGTTGACAGTGACTTTCTTTCCAACCTTTGAAAAATTTTACTCATTCAGGATAAGGAACATAATACTGTGTTAATTAAATGCCCAACTAAATGACACAAATTGTGAGTATGTAATAATTAAAAGGAAAAGTTCATAAAATAGTTCAGATAAAAATTTTCAGACTCTGAATATTTGGAAAATATTTATGAATTATAAATGAACAGCTAGAAAATTAATTATTGACTTGTGAATTATTTACTAACCAGAACAGATGTTAAAGTTCTGCATTATTTATTATGATGCATTTATTTCAGTGCTGAGTATAACCTATGAAAATAATAGTGATATTAAAACTGTATTATTTAAACAGGTTGATCAGTTGTAATTATTATCCCTATTTAACAGGGGAGTCAACTTAAAAACACAGGGAGGGAGATTTTCAAAGTACCCAAGGAGTGAGGGTTCCACAAGTCTAATAAAAATTAATGAGAGTTGCCCTTCTGAATCCCTCGGGTGCTTATGAAAAATCTTTCATTGGGAGGTTAAATTGCATTCCCAGGAGAAGTCAAGAGCTTTAAATAGAGCTGATCCCAACTTAAATTTGCTACTCATTGTATCTGGTGTCTCCTCTGTTTTGGGGCTGGGTTTTTTGTTGTGGTGCTGGAATGTAAGAGTCATTAGATATCAGGCTTTCCTAGCTAGAGCAGCAGTTCCTCCCTCTGACCCACCTGAAGGTAACAAATCCATTGTTCAGATATTCATATGTTTGGGGTTTGCCAAGACATTATTATCTCTTTATTTTTTTCTTTCTCCCCAAAACTGCATTGAAACAGAAACAGAAAACAGAAGTTTCTTTTTGTCATTTTTTAATGGAACTAACTATCCCTTAGCAGCCATCTCATTAAACTTTAGATTTTTCATCTTAATGGGTGGAGTTGACTTTGCATATCCATGACATATTGTAAGATCTGAGGAAGATTATGAAATTGCAGTGTTGGCACTGCAGTGATACAAGGAACCATTGAGCCACCCTGAAGATCTGTTAGAATCCTTAGGCACAAAACAAACATCCCCCACCAAAAAAAAAAAAAATCATTTTTGTCCCTTAGTGTTTTGGGTTTGGTATATTTCACAAAGACACCTTTGTTTATTCCTGCTTTGTGGCATTTGTTACAGGAGTCTGTCTGAACATCTGTCTATCAGCTGTGATATTTAAATTAACTGCATTGTGTCCTTCTTGCTTATTGTTCATCCAGGGTAAAAATACTTGGAAAATACTTGCACATCTTGCTTAATTTAATTTTACTTTTTCTGTGCCTGGTCCTAATTTGAAATTTTTGTTGGTACTATCCTATCAAAGTCTTTCAGTAAGCTTGGAGATCTGACCTTACATTCAGTGAGTTCATGTTACTTGTGTTTGCTAGAAATCCATGCAGACCAGAGGCAGCTCTCTTTGGTGGTCCCAAAGGGGAGTTACACTTTCTTCAAAAAGGATGTGCCAGTTTCCAATACCCACCTATAACTTTTCTGCTTGGACCACAAAGAAAAATGTCGAAAATGGCTATGGTAGCACAAGAAAACCTGAATATGTGATTTTTATTTTTCCTTCAGTTACAATCTTCACCATTTATATGGTAACTTTTGGCTAAAAGCTTGACTGCATCTTATAAATTTTAATGACTTAATCTCTACAACAACCTTGTGAGGGATTGAAGTTCTGCCATGTCCATTTTACAAATAAGAAAACCAAAGAACTGATAAATTTAATAACAAGAAAGATTATACCAAGTGTCATGGGCAGACATGGGAAGAAAGCTAGAAACTCAATGCCCACTTATCACTTTACCTTCCCAAGGTCCAAAACCATATGGAAATCTGTGGAAAAAAAAAATCACTTTGCTGACATTGCTAGCTCTGGAGGGCTTTTCATGCTGCTCTGATGAGATCTGGCTTGAATCTGAAGATGGAAATCAGCCTGTCCTCTTCCCATTCATCCTTTCATCTCCATCTGACCCACTGTGTGCCAACAAAATACTTTAGTTTGAAAAGGAGAGGATAATGTATGAAATTAAATATTTTAATTTGGGAATGAGCACCTTGGAGGATTCAGAAAGGACTGATAAACCCTGTACTTAAGAAAAGTATTGATTTTCCCCCTCATCTGGAGTAGGTGTCCTGGTACCAGCCCCAGCTGTGGATTTATTGGTCCAGCTTGGTGATGGTTTTAGGTCAGTGTGATTTGCCTTTTTAGCCAGGCCACAGGAGGATGAGCAGGGCTCTCCATGAAGGTGCCTTCCTGACCCCAGGCAGGCATCTTGACTTCTCCTTCCAGAGTCCCAATCAGCCCATAAAATCCACTATTTCCCTCCTATCTGCCTAAATAACCCCAGCTTTAGCCTATACCTACCAAAAGCCTGTGATATCAACCTCAAGGTTTTAAAATAAACCTGTAGTTGTTGTGCTGACAATATTATTAGGCACATTTAAGGAAATAAATAAAAAGTTTGCATCTTTTATTTTTCCAGAGGTCTCTGTAATCCTCTTTAACTTCAGTTGTTAAAAAAAAATCCCATCTTTTCTTTAAAATCAAATGGAGGCCTATTCTTATTGAAATGAGGTGCATAAATCATTCTGCCAGGACAAGTTGTTCAGAACTGATCATCACAATAAAATAATAATAATCTGCTGTAGGGAAATTAGTGTGAGCACACATTTTCTACTGTGAGGGGCAATAGTGATCTACAGCAAGAAAAAATTCTCTGCTGGGATCCTTTTTAATAAAGAGAAGCAGCAAGCCACTGGAGAGGTGTTAAAAACACAGCACATCTTAGTCACAGGGTTTAAAGCTGAATTCCAACAAAAGAGATATTAAGGAATGGTTTGGTGTTCCTCTAAGTAAAATCTGTTTGCACCACACATATTTCATAACCATTTAGAGAGTTTTACTGACAAATAGATTTATATTAATATTTTAAATTAATGTATAACTAAGAGTCCTTGATTTTTCTCAATGATAAATAATCCAGCAGTTCAGTAGATGATGAATGTCCCTACTCTGAGAAGCTTGAGAGCTGGCACTCTGAGGAAAATGCATAATGCAGCTGCTGCCCCAAAACCTGGGACTGAATTCAGTGCAGGATTTAGGAGCCTGCATCCAAAACTGTAGTGCAGCTGCCCTCACTTCTCTCTCCCTCAGTTATATCCATCTCTGTGTGATCATGAAGGTCTTGCAGCATTTGTGTTTGGTTTCTTCAGTGGTCACACACAGTCAGTGCCTGGTGAGGGCAGCCCAGTGCCTTTGGGAAAGTTTGTCTGCAGCCCAAGAGAGCACAGCTTCCAGTCTGAATCTGTGTATGTATAGGAAAATATCCACTTTTTAAACTGCATCTGCAATTATTTGTGTTATCCACATCAGGTCTCTCTGGCAGTGAGCCTGGCTGCCCAGTTTTCCCCGTGGTGGCCATGCAGTGTTTCTGCTCAGAGGTGGTGATGGGCTCCAGCACCCAACTCTGAGTGACACCAAAGCTGTGCTCAAGCACGAGCTCTCCCCACTCCACCCTTACACAGTTTTCTGGTGCATGACACTCAGCATGTGACAAAAAGTCACTTCTGGGTCTGAGCATGGGCTGAGAGTAGCTTTTAAAGGCACAGAGGATGGTTCTGAGGTGATGCTTTGCTTCTCTGCTCCAAGTGCCTTGGTGTGCTGGAGCAGGGCTGGGCTGGAGCTGCAGAGTTGCCTCCTGCCCTGCTGCTCAGCGCCGTGCTCATCTCGGCTGTGCGAGTTCCTGGCAAGTCGTGACTGCCCTCCCTCCGTGCAGCATCAGCATCACGTCTGCTCCCAGCAACCTTCCCTGTCTCCTGACAAAGGGCACAGCAGAGTGCCTAAGGAGCCCTCCCCCAAGGAAACACCATGAGGGAGTGGGAAGGAAGGAGTGCCCCCAGCTCTGAGCAGCAGGAGAGGAGCTGCAGCATCCCTGCAGCCTGCAATTAGCAGTGACCTGCTGATGCAGCCACAGCAGCCGATGGAGCAACGCTGGCAGTCCAGGTTTCCTCAGTATGAACCTGAGAGACACAGTAGCTGAGCCTGTGTTCACCCTTCAGGGAATACGCCCTTGAAAATTATAATTTGTAATTGTTGCTCTAAACCATACACCATATCTGTGAGACAGTACAGTTGTCTGATTTCTTCTCCTTTAAAAAGCCCTTTGGATTTATTCCCTTTCTTAGCCACTGGGAAGCAATTTATAACATTATTGTTTTCTAGGTCTTGATTACAATGAGGTGCAGCTCTCTGGCCAAATGTAGAGTTTATTTTGTTTAACATCCATTTTGATAAATGTGTTAACAAAATTGCAATCAAAACTTTATTTTGTTATTACACTCTTGGGAAATTCTCTTCCCCTCCTTAGTACATCATTAGTTTGACACAAAACCAGGACTAAAGCCTAACTTTTGGATCTCTTAATTCAGTGTTGTAATAGGGTATAAAGCAACAGAGCCTTCATAGTCTCGGATCCATAGTCTTCTCCTTAAAGTCTGTTCTGCACAACAGAAAGCAAAATCCAGGGCTCTGTAGGAAACCCGCAGAAGGACAGCAGCTTGAAAATAAATAATGACCTTGATGATCTGTTTGTTAGGTTTTCTGCTCATTTTCCTTCAGGTAGATGATTTGCCTTTTAAAATCTAAAGTGGTGTGGAGAGGTTGTTTCAAAGACATAAGTGGTGAGATGGAATGCCAAGAGAAATTAGAAGCTGGTCTGATATTCTACTAGAACTTGTCTGATAGGGCAAAGAGTTTGTTCCAAAGCATTTCCCCTCTACTGCTCCATCAGCTGAAGTAACCTGGGCTTCAGAGTAAAAGCTTTGACAGAACCAAGGTCCTACCAAGGAAACTGGGTAATGTGCTGTAATTTAGCCCAACTCTGCATTTATTGCAAATAACCAAGTGCAGTGGGGAAATTTCTTGTAAAAGAACCCAATTGTAACAAGGAGTCCTATTGAAAGAATAGCCAGATGAAATCGTTGGGATGAGAAGTCATTTGCGAGCTTATCCCACCTCTTGTTTCCATGTGGATGAATGCTCAAACTCATGAAGAGTATGCAGGATTCATAGGATTCATGGATAAGACAGGAGAGTTCTGGTCTTCTTCCTGACACATTTCCCATTTTGAGGGGTGACTCAGATGGAGAATGGGGCTCTCTACAAAGAAGCTTGATGTTCTTGTTTTAAGGCCCTCATGTTATGTTCCTGTCCTGGATGATTGGCTTTTCTGTAAAGGCTGGCAGGAATCCATACACAGCCACTTTTCTGCCTCTCTGATGGAGGGGGGTCCTTGAGGACCTGCCTACCCCAGCCTTGCAGCTGGTTGAGAACTGCAGTGTCACAAAGCAACTGGAGTGGGCCAAGATCCAACACTCACTCATGGATGAGATAAACTGATACAGAAAGATACCATTTTTCTTTGCCATACATATGATAGTCATGTTTCCAAACCCTGCAATTTCAAAATTGTGTAATTTTCATATAATGGTAATCATGGTTGTTACACTGTATTATGTCTAGGGGGAAAAAAGGATAGGAAATTTGTTCTGTGTGAAACTGCCAGATTAAGGTATACAGCAGACACATGAGCTTGTGTCTACATTAATTTACCCACTTGACTGCTTCCTAAATTTCATATCTGTTCTATCATCCTCTTAATTAAGCCCTAAGTAATTTAAAGCTTTGAGGTGGACTACTGTTTTATTTCTAGCTGTGGTGCATGGAAGTGTGATTCATACGTGTGAATAAAAATAGATGAGGACAGACCTTCCCCAGTGTAAACTGTTACAGCTCCAGAGATTTGTCTCTCAGAGAGGAGACCGGAGAAGTGGCATAGAGATTTTTGTCATGTTTTAGGGCAAGGTTTGTTACTCATACATGGCAGAGGTACGGGACCACACAGAAAGGGCTTCAGGGCTGAAGCTTTGAGTTAATCCCATTTTGTATCTATCTAAAGGCACATGAATGACAAGGTAAACACAGAGAAATTCTCACAATGGGGAAATTTAATACATCCTGCTGAAGAAACAAGGTGAGGAGGGCTACTGAAGAAACTAGCACCTCCCTCTAGCAAATTTCTCACTTCATGTAAAAATAGCCCAAGCTCAAGTGTGTGGTCAGTGGGAAGCTCTCTGCCAGGGCAGCTTCAGCACGTAAATCACCTCCCTTTGATATCCAGAGATGAAGTCCAGCTCTCATAGGCACCCCAGAATGTTATGGCACTGAGTCTATGAACCAAAAAATGTGTTTTACTGTTCCAGACAATGTTGAACAACTGCGTTTTGAAACAAACAGATCTATTGCTATGTGAAACTCCTTCTGTGGCACTGAATAGAAGCATAATTACCAAAGATTTGAAATCAACTTCCAGCTGAAAACCTGCCACAATATGCTTGTGTTTCATAACTAAACCTTTCCCTCAGTCCATGCTGGCAGTGGCAAATTTCTGCCTCTTGCTAATGCCTAATGAGCTAAGCCTGTTAGCAGCATGGCTGGGCTACAATTTGGGGCAAAATTCAGAATATAACCCTTCATGAGAATGGTGCTGGTGAAAAATTATATCCAAGTATATAAATAATATCTAAATATTTCCAAAACCTGTTCTTTCATTTTAGAAATAGTAATAAATTAAATCAGAAGCAAGATACCAAGGATACCTCAGTTACAGCTGCTCTGTGCACTGCCCTTCCTGGTTTTAGGATGAAAATACTACATTTATCTTTCTGAGTGGCAGAAAATTTATAATCAAAATCTTTAAGTTAATTTAAAGAGTGGGATCTCTTCCAGAATATGTTTCTCTGGTGGTGTCCTGATAAGATACTGCTCCTCACCTTCAAATAATCTCTGTAATTCCTTGGGTTCATTTTCTTTTTCCATGTCATACAGTTGAAGTGGGAACACAAAACCCAATTCTGATAGCAGAAAACCTAAAACTATATTTTAACAATCAGAGTATGCTGATTATATAAATTAACAAGTGGGTAATGGCAAGTTCCCACTGCACATGAGGAAGAACTTTTGTGTGAGGGTGACTGAGCACTGAAGGAGGTTGCCCAGAGAGTTTGTAGAGTCTCCTTCAGTGGAGATATTCAAAAGCTGTCTGAACATAATCCTGAGTAATTGCTGTAGCACAACCTGCCTGAGCAGGAGGTTGGGCTAAGTGACCTCTATTGGTCCCTTCCAACCATCCCCATGTTGTGATTCTGTGTAAAAAAAATCAAACAAACAAACAAAAACCAAACCAACAAAATAATAAAATAATTTATTTGAAATTTCTCTTTAATTTGGAGAATGTTTGCAGCATTTTTGGCAAATCTATGTGCTCAGTGGAAGCTAAGTATTGAAAGAAAGAAAAATAGTTTGGTTTGGTGCTTTTTTTTAACTGGGTTTATTGTTTTCCTTATAGCTGTCCTCTGATGGGTTTTTTCTCTCTTTTATTAAGGGAGGAAAAAAAAGAGAAAGCAGTAGAAAGAAAGGAGGAAATAGGGCTAAGCAAAAATAGGAAGACTTTTACCACTAAAAATTCAGAAGCAAATTTCTGAGACTCCCTGCATTAAGAAAAAAAAAAATGGAACATTTTTATAAGAGCCTGAAGAACAAAAAAATAGTTCAATTTTGTTGTTTTTCCTCATTTTCAGGTTGGCTCTACTACAAAGAAAATGAGAAAACTGTCATTATTATCATTAATCTGGTTCCATTCAGCCATGCTGTTTATCTACAGCAGACCCAGTAATGCAAAGGGAAGGCACAATGCCTTTATATTATTATCTCTTCTAAATATGCAAGAGTTTCTGAATAAACTATTTATCAGCTTTCTTTGTGACCAGCTCTGAATTTTCTTTAAATTTACATTATTATTGCTTGTGAAGGACCTTCCACTTTGACTGCAGCTTATTTTCTTCTGCTTCCATATGATCAAAGTGTCTAATGCAGAAGGACCTTCTTGTGCTCTGCCAGAATATGTCAGAGTTTGCCAGCTATGCCATGGAAGGAGGATGGAGCAGCATCATATGTGAGATTAATGTTATCCTACAGATCGGTACAAAGAAATGAAAATTAAGTTATAAAGCCTAGTAGCATGGCCTGGATTACATTAAATTAGGACATTTTTCAATTTAAAATTTTCTTACTTTAAGATACAACATTAAAATTCTTTCTGTCTGCACTGTGTCTCATTTCAGACAATTTTCTTTCCATTCATCTTGTCTACTACCATGTAAATATGTTCTCAAAGTTATTCTTCCTTTCCAGGTAGCTTTTGCTGGTATTGCTTACATTCTGTGTGTTTTGTCACTCTTCATTTTTGTTCTCTCCTTCCTCAATCAGGTGTTTGAACAAGAGATAACAGTGTTCAAGTTTTCTCTGGGGATGTAAGGTAGAAAAGATAAAATCAAAAGTTGGGTCGTGTCATGATATACATTTACTGAGACAAAAACATCTCTATCCTAAAAGAGTGTATGTTTGTAGATGTATTTTTAAACTAATGACTCACTGGATGTGTTGCAATTTTTAATGGGGCATGAGTAATGCCTGGGAGTCTGTATTTAAATGTGAGGGAAATCTTGACATTTTTAAAGGGAATTCTCTGGTGTTGTTTCTATGGTAACTTTTCTAAGGGGATGACATTTTTTCATTTGATTTTTAATTGTGATCAACAGTAGAGTAACTAAAATATTGAACATAAAAGAAATTATATTTGTTGTAAGCCCTTTCAGACCAGCAGGGGACCAAGGCAGTGGCTGCACCTCCCTTAAGCCTTCAGCTGGGGGCCTAAAGAGCTTTCTGTGCTTCATGGACCTGACTTGGGGTTTTGGAGGCAGGGTGAAGGGCACAAGCATGTTTTGGGAAACATAGATAGTGGGGTTACAGCCAAGAAGTCCCCAGTAGTGGCAGTGAATCTTAGTGAAGACAAGATAATCAATCCCAAAGTAGCTAGAGAAACAAAACTATTAAAACCAGTGAATTTGAGATAAAGAGCATCTTCACACACCCTTTCATCAAAAGCATCTTCTCAATTTCCTTGAAGAGCTGAACAGTAGAATTTTTTAATTGATTTAATTAATTAATAATTAAGCTACAACTCTTAAACTTCCTGTAGATGTATGTTTTTAAACAGTGCAATACTTTCAGGCATAGTTTCCTTTTTCCTGTGAAGTCAGACCCTACAATGCTTTTTTCCTAGCAGCAGGGCTAGGTAGTAGGAGAAGGTGCAAGCTTTGGTTGTGGCACACATTTCCTGGCCTCTGAGGTGCCTCTGGGAGAGTTACACTTTCATGCACCAAATAATTGATCCAGACACCAAGCCTGTAGCTCTTCCCTGGGTATATTTAAAATCTGTACTGAGATCTCCCTGGTGCCTTTGGGAGCTCTGAGGCCAGGACCAGAGGGATGATAGAAGGACTTCCAGATTAAAATTTTCCATAAATACTGTTCTCCATTAATTTCCTTGATTTTACAAGGAAATGTAACACATAAAACTTAGAAGCAGCTGTGTTGGAGACTGTCTAATCCATTATGGAAAACTTAATTCTAGACATAGTTTTAGATGGTAAACCCCTAAATTTTCCTGAGCTCTGCATCTGAAATGGCTTCATCATATGTATTGCTGACAATTTAAACTTTGATATTGAATTAAGAGAAGTCTTTAAAAATTATTGAAAACCTTTTTGTACAAAGTTATCACACACAGAGTGATTAAAAGGAGAGAAGAGGCAAGAAGGTCTTTCTTTCAAAGGACTGAGCAAATCACAAAAAAAAGGTGATAAACAGAACATCTTCTCAGGAATTCTGGCTTTCCCTCTGCAATTAGTGTTGCATGAGAGGCTTGTCAGTGCATGTCTCCTCAAGCTTTGACATGACCCCTCCACTCTCAGCCCTTCTGAAACTCTGACAAAGTTATGGGAATACATGTGAATGCAGCTCTTGGTGTCACTTGTAAGACCACAGCTGAAAATGAAAGCTTCTCTTTGTATAAATTGTACCATTGTTCTTCTTCTTCCACTTAAAAAAAGGAGACTTCATGGTAATCACTTCAAGCACCAAGTGTCTGAGTCCAGGTAAAAGCTCAGGGACCATACCTACATCTACTGGGGATTAACTGGAATTTTGAATTTGAACTGTGTTTTGAAATCAATTGAAAAACTCTTCTGGGAGTGTGTGTGTGTGCCTCATTAAGTGGAAAACATAGGATAGGTGCTTTTTCATCAACCTTTCTGATTTCATATGTAATCTGAAACTATATATTTAAAGCACATATTTTTAGAATGACTACGGACACATTCATGGTAGCACAGTATCATTAGCATGCTATCACACATGATTGTTTATCTAGGTTTTATAGCTTGTGGTTGCATAAACTGATGCTGTCACCTTCTTTTTTTCTGGAGCCAAGAAAGGCAAAATTTTTCAATGTTCTCAAATGCTTGTATGACTCAGAGAAGAAAGGGACTTTCTGAAAGTTATGTAGTCTCTATCCTCCTTCCTATAAGTGTCAGGATCTTCCTTCTCTTTTTGGTAAGTGTTAATATTTTCAGGATTCTAGTTATATTACAAATGCCACAGATACAGTGCCCACTTGCTTCATTGGCTAAGGGCCTGCTTCCAACGAAGAAGGGACATTTTGTCATTTCTTCAGTAGGAGGAGAAAAAGAGGAAAACCCTGGTAAATTGCTTTCTAAAATAGAGAAGTGGGGTGTGAGTGGAGGTGGTGTCTTTATTAGATACAGTGAAAGTACATTTAGGATTTTATTGGGTGTCTGCCATCTTTGCCAAATCATCCATTGAAGCCCAGCTCCAGGACCAGTATTCCTGGTGATATTTCTAATGCTGCTCAGACTTCTACTGCTTCTGTGTGTGTCACAACATGAAATCAAGGCTTTTATCAGGGACCCTAAACCAATGGTAGCAGCAACTAGAAATTAAAATAAAGTGGAGTTCTACCAGTACATGAACTTCAGTTGGTCAGACAGTGCTCTACAATTCTGACTTTTCTCAAAACTTTATATACCAGTTTATATGCTGTCTGCATCCATTTTCATAGAAGGCATTGCTGAATATTCCACAGAGATGGTTGTTCTCTGCAGTCAGAAATGGAAGGTCAGTGCCAAAAGAAACTCAGTGGGACTGTATGCAGCACATAAGAACTTTGTAAACAGTCTGCTTCAGAACCTTAAACTATTTATAAAAGCATTTTATTAATTTAAATTTATAATGCAAACAATTTAAGGCTAATAAAAATGTTCTAACATCAGATTGAGGTAGGTTGGAAGTGAATTTGGATCAATATAATGAAGGACAATTTTCTAACATAATCTATGTTTGTCCTGAGGCTACCAGTATTAGAAGATAAGATAGAAAGAGCAATATCTGTGTCAAAGGCAGAAAAAACACATCTTGATTTCAGATCTCCTTCAGATTTGCAGCACTAGCTACAATTCTGAAAATACTTTTTCCTGGTTAAACTGTACTAGTTTGTTTTCATCTCAGGAAAGAAGAAACAAACTCCCTTTCCATTATGATATTAAAATAGCAATTTAACAAACTCATCTGCTGATGTTACAGTAGAGAAAACTGATACCTCCCAGTTCTCTGAATTCTTGGCACATACAGTACTGATGCATAAAAGGAGTCCAGCATTTCAATGATAGCCACATTTTGTTATAACAAGATCACAGTGTAAAATCATGCATTTCTCTTCTTGTTTTGCCATTAAACATGTTTTAAGTTGGCATTTTTATAGAAGCTTCTTGACCAGGCTTTCATAATAGTATTTAGTCTCATCTTAAAACAGATTAATATTTTTATCTATATTCTGTGAATATAAAGCTAATCACAATGGAATTAAAGTTTCAATAGTGCAATTTTTTTTTTTTTTTTTTTTTTTTTTTTTTTTTTTGGGAAATACCAATTTACATAAATCCTCACTCTGAAAACATGTGCTACTGTGTTCCAGGTGCTATTCTGTTTGGTTCTGTTGATTTGTGTTTGATTTCTTAAAATGAAGGGTGCAGGATTGGGCCCTACAAAGACACTCAAAATGTTCTGTATAAAGGACAGGTTTCAAAACAGCTGCTGTGACTCCTAAAGTATTTTGAGACTTTGTCTTCAATATTTAGTTTTCCTTCATCTGATGCTGCTGCTCAAATATTTGAAGGATGAAATTATTACTGAATTAGGTAGAATTACATTTATTTTTTGATGTAGCTACTAATCAGACTCCTCTGCCTTGTCCTGTGCTTTATCTCAAGAAAGAGGTGCACCTGCAAATCTAGAACACATCAGGTTTAATTAAATCGAATATTAAAAATGCAATTTATCCACTAGTCTTGTAATATTTTGTTAGTGGATCAGGAAGCATCACAGGCAAGTGGATCAGAGCAATCCAACAGCTTTGGGGTTTTTTTAAGTTTCCTAGAAAAATGTAATACAGTAAAATTTTCATTTGTTTAAACATGTCTATAAATTCATTCAATTTTATCTTACTAATTACCTTAATAAGCAATACATTATCAGGATGCCACTTTTACAGGTCTACATCAGCCCCCTGGAAGACTGAACTGACCTTTTCAGACTGTTAGACCTCACTTCACTAATGGGAACCCCCAAACATTTCTGCATCTCTTTCCTATTTAAAAATAAACAGTCAAGAGGGCCAATGTGAACAGAGAAGTAATCAACAGGAAAATTTGCAACTGAGTTTGTTTTGATGAAGCATAGAACTATTTTATTTATTGAAAGTGTATTAATGTAATTAAAATAAATGGAAAATGCACTCTTTACTTAATTAATATTTTAAGCTGTCTCTGAAGAATAGTATGCAGCTTGAATTCAGTTATCATTTTTAAGCTGCAAGACAGATTAATTAGATTCAAATCTTAGCCAGAATGAAATAATTTTCTTAATAAAGCTAAGAGCTCTAGAATTTGCTAGTAGAATGTGTCTGTTGTTGATCTTCACAGATGAGCATGAGAAGATAAGACATAAAACTCAGTGGAGTCTAGTGGTTAAAATTCTGCTAACTCTACTTTTAAATTATGGTCCTAGATATTGGTTTTATTTATAAGAAAGGTGTCATGTTTTCAAGGCATGAGAGTTCTGCCTCTTTCTTAATACATGTATTCCTAAAGTTAAAGTAATTTAAATGCATGTGGTATGGGAAGTTAATATTTGGAAAAAATGTTTTGTTCATCAGAATGAAGGAAATTCAACTTTGATTTCCATATCCACATAAACAGAAAATCTATGGAAAATCCTCCACAACATATTTGGATCTGTGTTTAATGAGCAAGGCTCCAAAGGATAACTGATAAACAAAACAACAAATGAGATTAAATGGTGTTTTAGCTTTATCATTCATGCTTTAAAAGAATGAAAATCTATTTCATGCTGTGCATTGTGCATGCTTTGCAGAACGAAGTGGCTAAACTTAGAAGTGCAGACAGATCTGTAGTCAGAAATCAAGGCAAAATGGTCAGTGTGGTTTTCAGTGCCCAGTTATGAAGAACAGATTTTTAGGGAGTCCTGACAAACATTGGTGGTTCTCAGGCAAGAGTTCTGTTCTGTGTAAAAATGGGAATACGTTTCAGCATCATTCTCACTGAAATTGCAAGATTTAGAATATTTTGAGTTTAGGCATAGTTCAAACACAGCTCTTGAATTTGGATGAATGTTAATGTGAATCTTCAAAATACCGGTATTTTTAGATGCGCTAAACCCAAAGAAACTGTCTCAAAGTCATTTATACTTTCAATGTCAACTTTTTTTTCTGAGAAAAAGACATGAAACTTTCTAGAAATTTTGTAATGAAATGCTGCTGATAACAGGGGTTTTTTTGTTTTCCCATTTTTTAATTAATTAAGTCATATAAGAAAATTTATCAGTAAGTCAATTCACAGATATGTGACCAACAGTTTTATAGATACTTTAAAACAGATTTTAAATTTAAAATGAGTAAACAATTAAAAATTATTTCTTCTATCTCTCAACACCTTCTACATTTTTAATGAATAACACATTAAACAATCTATGTTTAAATAATTTCTCCCTGTGACATAACCCTCACAAGTATCTATCATTGCTTCAAAGGTCATATTTAGAATGGGATAAAAGTAATGAAAATTACATAAACGTGAAAAGTTTTTTAAATTTCACCACAAATTTCTCAAAATCTCACTGTTAAAAAAATTAGTATTTAACTAATATTTTGCTGTCTCTTGACACCTGGCCAGCCAAATTCATGTTCAACCCATTCAACACCTGATAGTTCTGAAAAGATCCAATATTATTCCAGGAAATGTTAATTAATATATTTTTAAATACTAAATACAAACTACAAAGCTAATGGAAGTATTTATCAGTTTCAGACAGTTCATTAGAAGGATCAATATGCAAACACACGTGTCCTTTTAATGAAATCACTTGGCGGGTTCATTTATCTTTCAACTTAAGCAATGCAGGTTAGTGAGCAGCTTATGTATGCTCTGGCTTCCAGGGGCAGGAGAGCATCAGACTGAGAGGGTCCTCTCAGCATGACAGACTGACAGAGCAATGCTTTCAGTCCAAGCAATACAAACGTGGCTGAGGAAATGTTTGGAGAAGCCAAATTTGTGTTAATCTGTGGGAACGTGAAGGATTTTGTATGAACAGCAGCCAGGTGAGGAGAACCTCTCCTGCCTGGAAACCTTCTTTTCTTAAACAGTGATGATGTAAAGAGCATCTTCCTCACCCTGGAATGGGAAGGCTGGGTGTGGGTGAGATGTTAGTAGGGGTGAGCCCATGGCAAAACCACTCTGCACTTTCAGGACTCGGCAGGAGGACGCTGTACAGGGGATGGTGATGACATTTCGGTGCTGTCCTGCAAGTTTAAATGAAGTGTCGCTGCGGGGCGGGGATGCTCCGGGAACTCAGGCCGCCCTTGCCCTTCCTTGGCACCCCGCACAGGTGCATGTCCCTTACCCAGGTGCCGGCTGACGAGGGGGGCTGGAAGGATGAAGGAGGAAAAGGGGGCAAAGGAATTGCTACACGGCGCTAATGCGGTGTGCCCGGGACAGCCGCGGGGAGCTAGGGCCAGCCGGGAAGGCAAAGCCCGCCGGGGCCGGGCAGGCGGCAGTGACCGAGCCCCGGGAGAGCAGGGGTGTGGGGTACGGGTGGCCATGCCATGCCATGCCATGCCATGCCATGCCATGCCATCCCATGCCATGCCATGCCATGCCATCCCATCCATGGTCGTCCCGTCCCTCACACTGCCTCCTCCGCACCGTCCCACCTCGGGGGTCGCTCCGCGGCTGGGGAAGGGTCGGGCGGGGCTGGGGGTCCCTGCCGAGGGGAGCTGTGTGCAGTCCCTGCTGGGGGTCCCTGCCGAGGGGAGCTGTGTGCAGCCCTGCTGGGGGTCCCTGCCGAGGGGAGCTGTGTGCAGTGCCCGGCTGGGGGTCCGGTGTGTGCAGTGCCTGGCTCGGGACGGTTCTGCCCAGGAGCAGCCGCCGCCGCTCGGGCCGGGGCGGGCCGGGACACAGCGGCCGCGGCAGCGTGGGGGCGGGACGGCTGGGGAGGAGAAGGGGAAGGGAAAGGGGAAAGGGAAGAGGAAGGGGAAAGGGAAAGGACTGCCCCCTCCACGGACAGAGGAAAGCCGACTCTGCCCTGGCTGCCATCCCCAGCCGCAGTGACAGCGGGAAACAATGGGGACAGGGAAGCGGGAGCGCTGTCCACCGGCGGGGGAAGGGGGATGGAAGGGACCTGCCACCCCGGCGCTCCCCTCCCGCTCCTGTCCCGCTCCCGCAGCCGGGGCACTCCGTGGGCAGATGCTGGATGGGGGGAGGGGGGGGGGGGGAGGGCTCAGCGTGTTTGCCGGCGGCATGAGGGAATTTGAGATGGGGAAGGCTGCAGGGTCCGTTTCGACACAAGGGTCGGTGCTGCCCCGGGCCCCTGCGCGGGAGCGCGGCTCTGCCGGGGAGTTACGGGTGCGCAGCGCGGGCACGGCACGGCCCCGCTCGCCCGAGCAGAGCCTGTCGCTATTTATCGAGCTGGACTTCGTTACTGTCCCGGGGCTGGTCGGAACACACTCCTCCCTCCTAATTTCTTGTGTCATTTGGAGAACGAGGAGGAGAGGGGAGAAAGTTTGGATCTTCTTTGCTTGGCAATGTGTAGATTTTTTTTTTTTTTTTTTTTTGAGGAAAGTCTTTTCAGGAAGAAGCGTTGTGGGCTCCTTTGCCGTATTGTGATGCAAATGATTTGTAGCTTTTCCTTGGTGTCCTTGTTTGATTTTATTTTTGGCTTTCTGTCATTGTTCTACCCTCCACTTCCATCTTGCAAGAGAGACACCAAGAAAAAAAAAAAAGGAAAATAAAAAGAAAAAGATGGGGGAGGGTGCGCGTAAAAAATCAACCAAAAGAAAAAAAAAAAAACCACAAAAAAACCCCCCGCACATCCCCAACAGAAACCCCAAACAGCTTTTCCAAATGAGTGACACAGCCCGTGTCCATTCATCGCCTCACTCCGGCGAAGGGTTTCTGCACAGCCCAGACCTCCTTAGCCAATTGCTGCCAGCAACATGTGGAGGGGAGGCATCGCTATAGCAACCGGTGGATGGGCCATGTGCGGCAGCCGGCAGGGGCTGCGAGCAGCCCGATATAAGGAGGGCAGCGCCGGGGCGCGCCGGCATCCTCCGCCCGCGCCCCGCGGGGACCACCGGGCCGCCCGGGGCCGCCGCTGCCCCCGCCGCACCGAGCCGGGAGGCGGCTGCGGGCTGCGAGGGGCGATTGTGCTGGCCGCCGCCTTTGTCTGCGCTGAGGAGGGGCGGGGGGGAGAGGGGGAAGTTTTGGCACCGGAGGAGGATTGCTAGAGCCCGCCGACCCCTCGCAGAGAGGGGCCCGTCCCGGCACGCCGGCAGCAGGTACATGCGGCGGGGACGGGCTGGGGGGAGCGCCCGCGGCTCCCGAGGCGGCCCGGCCGGGACTCGGGAGAGCCTTGTGGGCAGCGGGGGAGGCCGGGAGGGATGGGGCAGCCGCTGCCGCCGGGCGGGGCCGGGCCGGGTGTCCGCGGAGCGGCGCGGGCGGACGGAGGGCTCGTTTCGCCTCCCTGCGCGCCCCCGGCCCAGCGCAGCCCCGGGGATGCTCCCGGCGCGGGGCCGTCGAACAGGCGCGGGCGGAGGGGGCAGCGGGCCTGGCAGGGTGAGGATGAGAGTGTTCCCGGCTCGGGGCCCGAGGACGGGACCCCGCGGGGGTGCGGGCGTGCGGCCGCGGAGCCCCGGCCCCGGGCGGGGACGGCCGAGGGACCCGGCCCTGCTCCCTGCGAGACGGGGCGGCTGCTCCGCCGACGGACCCGCCGGTGCTTGCAGCATAACCGAGAGCTGGCTCGTTTGCTGGCACTCGGCTGTAAGGGCGCCTTATCTAATCCCTGAATTATGTGCCTTCAGCATCAGCATTAGATCAGCGCTGGCGCTGCGGCTCGTGTTTCCCTTGCTAGCTGAAGATATTTGATTAAACTCGGCTATCGCTGACCGACCTCTTGGCTCGGGCTCTGACACTCTGTGACTTAGACCCGCCGAGTCCCTCTCTTTCGCGGTTTTACTCCGGGTAACAAAGCCTGGGTTCCGGAGGAAAACCTGCTTCCTGGTGCACCCACTCTGCTGCTTTGCCCTAACTGCCCCCGAGTACTTAGAGACGGGGATCGAAGTTTCTTCACCGTGGTTTCTTCGCCGTCTCCGCGCCCTCCTCTTCTTGCTGCCACCTCAGAGGTGCACTGTGCGGCTTCGGACAGGATGGGCCGTGCTCCTCCGTCTCCGACTCACCTGCCTCTTCCACAGGCATGGATGTGGCTGTCCGGTTTCCTGAGTTGTGTGTTATCCCTGCGCTGTCTCAGTGATGCTGTAGGCTTTTGTGCTTTACTCTTTACCTAACTGCTGACTTTAAAAAATACCCAGATGCTCATGAACATCTTGAAGCTCATTGAATTTCCTCTTTCACAACCTTACTCCTTCCATGCCACAAACTTCTTCAGGGTGCTTGGACATTCTGGCATTTCAATACCACCTTGTAGTGGGATTCAGAATAATAGCTCTATTTCTTGTAACTCTAACCAGAAACTTCACTTCTGTTTGCCTTTAGGAAGCCAGAAGAAAATATCTACCATTGATCAAGGGATCTTTGAACTCAGTGAATTCTTGATTGTATTCAGTCATTGTTCATGGTATTAATCCTACTAAAAGGTATAGAGACGCTCCAGAGTGCTTTGTGGTGTTGAAGGTTGTGGAAAGATCATTGTACCCCTACAGATGAATAGATCTGTGGCTTTTGCAGTGACCTTTCTCAGTGATTTGAATAAGCTGCAGTTCCCAGAAATCCATCTGCCTTTTGTGTTTGTCGATTTGTCTAATCTTTCCGACCCCTAAAAGAAGCAAAAAGTACCTTCCCATCCAATTTCATCCTCCCGAGTAAAAGCATTAAATTGACCTCGTTTCAGGTGATGAACTGACATTTGCTGAAAGTGATCCTGGCATCAGGTGAGCTTTCCGGGGAGAGAAGGAGGGGGTGTGAGCAGGGAGTCAGAAGGTAGTGGCCCTAGAAATCTCTCAGTACCTCCAAAGATAGTGTTTAAAACACCAACAAGTAGCCTGGACCAAACAGTTTGGGAGTGCAGTGCTGAACACAAGGGGTGTTACAGCACAAAAGGTGAACATCCCCAGGCCCTGCTGCCCCAGCCTAACCTGACTGGGAGCACAGTAGGGGAGGAGGCACAGCTATCAAAGCTGGGGGAGATGCTGCTGTCCCTTCTGTTTTGTTTTCTTACCTTATGAAAGGTGAAAAAAATCTTCTCTGTATCTTTCCTGGGGACAGATTATGGTAGCCAGCCTCCTCCTGACGTAAAGTGTTTCTCTGGTTTTCTAGTAACCTATCAAAACTTAACCAGCAGAGTGTATCAACCTATGTCTCAGATAACCTCTGGGAGAGGGAAATTACTAGAAGTGAATTTAAGTTTAGATTTATATAAATGAGCAGACATACAGGGATGTGTGTGTACATACATATGAACACACACACACATTATATATATACACACCCACACACATCCATCCCTTTCTTCAGGCTTTCTATATAAGGAAATAATACGCATATCCTTTATATTTTCATGTAATGTCAGTGGCTGCAACTGTTAGCACAGGATATTCCTTAGAAAACAAACAAACAATGAACCAAAACTTATTTTAGAGAAGTTTATTTTTAAGACGAATGATTTTCTTGTAGAATTCTTTTTTTTTCTGCCTAGGTACTTTTTTCCCTCCTTGAATGGCATATTTGCAAGTACAATTTCATCTGCACAGAGGAACAATAGCTTTCAGTTGCACAAAGGATTTCTCCCACCCTGAATCTAAACCACAATGCCTCTTGCTCTGATAATAGCTTCTGAAAAGATTTTGTAATGCACAGAATTAATACATGATTATTTCCGCCTCACTTCTCTCATTTATTAGATTCTATAGTGAATTCCAAATTAAAAATAGCACCTCTTGAGTTTCTTAACGTTCTAATATTTTGAAACAAATAATAATCTGAAGTTCCTCTTTTTGCCCATATTTACTAAGAAATCTTCAATTTTTTATTATTGTTCAGAAACAAAGCTGTGTAATATAAATGTAAAAATCGAAGCATGAAAAAATTGCAAAACAAAAAGATAATGTTGAGTTGTTTAAAAATTAATTGTAGTGATTTTTTCCATTGCTAACTGGAAGAGTGGTCAGGTGCAGTAACTGGCAAATTGGGTTTGAAATCTTTTTAAATTTATGAAGCAAAACAAAACCTCAACTTCAGTTAGAATTTTGCAAGGACCAGAATCATGCCCTATGTCCTAAAGTAAATAATGAACTGTAATTCTGCTGAGGCATCTGGATGGTGAGTTTCCACATCACTGCATGGGGAGCTCCTCTCTGCTCTTACAAAGACTTTCTCCAACACTTCCAGCATAGGTGTGAGAACTTATTTACATGAAAGCGTACATTAAATATTTACTGACATTTGCCTGGAATTCGTTTGAAATGTCGACTGTTCTGCTGCATCATGGGATGACACCGCGGAACGGGACGCTGCGCTTTGATTAGAACAGTGATTTGTGACTCCAGTGTTATGGCTGCTCTAGTTAATGACTCACTTTTGGGTGTATATAAAATGTGTTCTGTCGAGGGACCGGGAAAGCCTACATGAGATCAGACACTAAGAATTTTCTTTCCTCTTAAAAAACCCACAGACCCTCACAGAAACAGTGTACTTCAAGTGAACACTGTGAGTGTTAGGTGTGCTGTTGTTCTTTGTTTTCTAGCATTTAAGCTAGGTCGGGCTGTTTCAAAGCAAGGCTGGATGAACACCTCCAAAGCCTCTTCATTCAAATTCACTTTCTAAGCCATTCATTTAGGAATTAGTTGTTTTTCCTTCATTGGGACTTCATTGATACTCCACACTTTTCGAAGGGGAAAATCTATCAGAGGAATGCCAATATATTCTGTTATGTGAAGTTTAAAAAATGCATACTTACATGTAGCTGAGTTTAATATTTAATTGCGTGTAATTTATGTGGTCTATTTATTTGTTAAGCCTTGGGTGGGGAGGTAATTTGTTTTTCTTGTTATGCAATAGCTATTGTTCCCCTTCCACCCCAGGCACACGCACCATGGCACACGCACCACGGCAGCCCCAACCAGCACAGGGAGAGGTGTTCTGCTTTAAAAGACATCCGACTGTAAATGTCAAATTCATAAATATTTAAACACTTTTCTTTCAATTTCAAGTCAAGGCTGACAGGACGCCTCTAATTAACCCTGGGCTCCGTTTCAGGCTGGGGCCTTATTGCAGGGAAGAATCAGGGGGTTAGGCGAGGTGGGGAAATCTGTGCTCTTGGTTAGAGGCAGCGGGGCGGCTGGGGGGAGAGGGGGGAGGAGGGAAGGAGTTGGTAACTAACACGTCGGATTAATTTTTACCCGTTTCATAATGTGATGTTTGGTCACCGAGCAGGATGAAAGGGCAGCGGGTTCTTCCAGTTGCCTTGAGGACAGTGGGGGCTGTGTCCTGATGGGGCGTGCTTGGGGGACCGGGCCACCCTCTGCGGTTCGGGGTCCAGGGACGCCGCCGATGCGCGGCCCGGGGTTGGAGCCGGAGCCGGGCGATGGGGCTTTGCCGTCGGCCGCACCCGGCGCTTCCTGCGGGACAGCGCAGGCGGATCAGCCGCTGGGACAGGGGCATCAGCCGCTGGGACAGGGGGTTCAGCCGCTGGGACAGGGGGTTCAGCCGCTTGGACAAGGGGATCAGCCGCTGGTCCCTCCCGGGGGCGGCGTGCGGGGCTGGCCGAGGTGGCCCGGAGCACCAGACCCCGCAGGCAGGGAGGGGAGAGCGGAGTCGTCCGGGCCCCGACGGCAGCGGCTCTGGAGCTGCTCCCCGTGAGGCGGGAGGGAGGAAAGGGATGGGAGAAGGGCCGGCGGCTCCGGGCAGAGCCCCTGTCCCTTTCCTCTCTCCCTTCCCCTTCGGCGGGCGCCGGCGGGCAGCGGGGAGCGGCCGTGCCCCCTGCCCTTGGCCCTGCCCTCCCGCCGTGGGGCCTCCATCCCCTCCCGGGGCACGGGGGTCGGGCCAGGCGTGGGCGCCGCTCCCCCTGGACGTGCAGGGGCTTTGCAAGCCCTCGCTTGCTGGAAGCCCTGTCACAAGGGGCAGGGCTGCACAAACTCTCCCAGGGCAGACGCTTGGCAAGGTGTAAGCAATGCCGAACGCCCCACGGAAGATTTCTAACTCTTCCCCGTGGCTTCAGGCTCCCGAGTGCAGCTGTACGCTGAGAATATGTAGGGGGGGGCTCTTCGAGCAATTCTTTTGTCAAGGGCAGCTAGCTCCGGGGACGGCAGCCCTGGATTTGCGGGGAAAACTGGCGAAGTTGGAAGCAACATCTAAAATAGCTCTAACTCCAGTGGGAGAAAGAGCCTGCCGCCCTTTCTCTTCTGCATGTTTACTCGGAGCTTTTGACAGCACTTTGTCAGCATCATTGTCATCGTTTCTCTCGCATAGCCCTTTCCCCGTGTGCTTGGTGCGGCTCTGTCACGCGGCACCCGGAGAAAAGAAATCGTTTGAAACCGTGGTAGAGATAGCAGAGAAGTAAGGCTCAGGAGCAGTTCCCGAAGGTGCCCGCCAGCCTCTTTCCTCCCGTCGGTGCCCCGGAGCCCAGCCGGGGGCCGCCCAATGAGCGGGGCCGGCCCGCGGGGGACTCCGGGGGTGCGGGGCTTGTCCCTGCCCGGCTGACGGGGGGCAAACACCGCGGCGACAAGGATTAACGTCCCGGGGCGCAGCGCTCGGCGAGGGGGCGCCGGCACTTCGGCGGGAGCCGCCTATTGAGATGCAGATTGCGACCCTTGGCCCCGGGGGGACGGGGCCTTTCAGGGAGATGCTAACGGCAGAGCGCAGCAGCCCTTCAGCCCCCCGGGGCCGAGGCGGCTGCCGTCGGTGCTGCCCCTCCCGGTGTCCCCCGCCCGCCGCGGGCCGAGGGCGCGCTCCCCCCGGGGCAGGTGCCCGGCTGGGGCCGCGGGGGCGGTGGCGAGGGGGCGGCCCCGGATCCCCCCGCGGCCGGGGCGCGGGGGGGTGGGGGTGCAGCCCCCTCCTCCTGGTGGCTGTTGGGATTTGGAGGAGGGGCCGTGCAGGGGAGGGGAGGCGGCGGGCGCGGCGGTGGCTGCGCGGACGGACGGACGGACGGACGGCACATGGCCGGTGGCCGCGGGAGCCCTCTGCCCGCCCCCCGCCGCCCCGCCGGGGCGCACGGAGCCGCGATCCTCCTCCGCGCGGCGCATCCAGGCAGGAAAATCCGGGAGTCTGACTGAACCTGCATTTCCATTAACTCAGCCTCAGCCCCGGCTAATCCGCGGCACTGAAGGCAAGGAGGCTAATTAATGACAAGCTTTTACAGTCAAGACCAGCGATAATTGCTTTGGTGGCCTTTATGATTACAAGATAAAAATGGACCGGGCCTGACATAAGAGCCACTGTGTACACTGCAAGACAGGAGGAAATTAAGAGCTGGCTAGCTGAATACGGAGCAGAAAATTACTAATAGAGGAGAGATAATGAATAGGCCGGCTAGGCATTCATGGGGAAAAATCCATTTTGTTACCACGCGAAATTAGGTGGTGGAAAGGAGTTTGCTAATTGTTCTCGTCTTGTAGCAACCAGGACTGAGGCAGGGGCGTGCTTTTCAATTCATTTCCCTGGTAATTGTGAAAGGGGGAATGCAGGCCAAATGAGTCTTGCTGCAATTTGCGCGCCTGGTCTTTTCATTTTCATGTTGCGTTTTTAATTGTTGCTAATATAGGTTATAATGAAGCTAATGAGGGGAAATTATTGTACAACTTTTTAGCACATGGAGACAAGTGAAATGCACTAGAAGGATTCTCTCCTATTGCTGCAAAAATAATAGTAATCTGGAGGAGTTTGCAACTATCGGGGGTTTTCTTAAACCGCTTCCCTCTACAACAGACAAAAGGAAGGATCGCCACCTACTTGTTTTTGGGGTTTTTTTTTTCCTGTGTTTTATTTTTCACTAAGAAAAAAACAATACCGGATTTTCCCTTGCTGCGCCCCTCGCAGCCCCTGGCCCTCGGTGCGGTGCGAGCGGAGCCGCGGGGCGCTCGGCGGTGCTTGCGCGCATCCCGCGGGTCCGCCTCCGCCCCTCGGTAGTTGAGTGCGAGCCGCCGGAGGGGAGGGCACGGAGCGGGGCACGGCAGCGGTCCTGTCCCTGTCCCTGCCCCTCCGGTTGCCTCCCTCCCCGGCCGAAAGTTAGGGCTGCCGGGTGCCCCCCCCGACGGGATCCCCCCTCCGCGCTGCTCCGCGACCGCGCAACTCAGGCGCTGCCTCTCTCTCCTTCCCTGCAGAAAAGCAACGTCCCGCCGCTTGCTCAGCGCGGGGAGGAGGCACAGTCCGCGAAATTCCTCCTCCTCACCCTCCTCTCCCTCGCCTGCATCGCCGGGGTCCTGGCGGCGTCGGGGGTCGCCTACTGCCTCCGCCACCGCGCCCACCACCGCCTGAAGGAGAAGCTCTCGGCCCTGGGGGCTGACGCCGGCTCCGATGCGCCCGCTGCATACCAGGTAAGGGCGAGCTCTCCTCCGCCGGCCCTGCCCCGCTGCCCGCAGACCTCCGGGGGGCCCCTCTCGCCTTGGGAGTCGCGGGGTGGGTTTGTTTCCGACGCTTCCCCCCCGCCCCCGTTCCATTCATAGTCCCGCGGATTCGGTGTAGCAGCTTTTTACTACTGGGTATTAATCTTGGCTATTCTGGTAGCTGCTGTAAATTCGTGCCTAATTAGAAGCATAAAAAAAATAAAATCCCAGCCCTTGCCATTGAAATTCTCAGAAAAATAACATTAATATCCATAATCTGTCACCCCTGCCACTATTAATAACGAAAAATCTTTAACATTTATGAGGAATGGATTGCACGGTTATCTGAAGATGTCTCTCTTTTTGAGTAATCGACTTCTTCAGGGTCTGATATGAAAAGAGCCTTTGACCCGATCTGTTGCCACCTTCTGCCATTATTCAGATAAAATAAAATCTAATGCTGATAGATGGGAGGTAAACCAGGACTGGTTCTAGCAGAACAATGATAGCAGATGTGTACCCAGTAATGCTGGAGGACTGCACTCAGCTTCTCAGAAATAAATCAGAAACCTCCAGCTTTCTCTTTCAGTTTCAAAAGTGTTGGGTGGAGAGACACTGCATCTTCCTGAAGTTTGTTTTAGATCATATGGCACTTATTTCTTGGTGTGTTGTTGGTGTGGTAGTGCATGTGTTATGGTCGTATACCAGACAGCCCTGGTCTGCTACCCAAAATATTTGGAGCGTGACCAGGAAAAAGAATTTGAGAATGTGTAAACATTGTCTCTGTAGTATCTCTGTCTATTGTGCACCCATAGGGCCTCGCTGACGGCACTTTTTTGTCAAGTTTTATTTTACTTTCTTGTTCTGCTTAGGATCAGACATTCTGGCCTTTCTGTATCCTGGAGCTGAGATAGATTTAAATTGGCAGTTGAGAGTATTATGGGAATAAACTCATATTTCCTCACAAAGTTTGGATCTGTCTGTACCTCTTAGATATTAAAGATGTAATGCATTAAGTATATTTCCACAGGCTGGGTCTAGAGAGAATTAAGTACAGAATAATAAATATGAATGTTTCTATGACAATTATTATCTTCCAGGAATGGTTTTGGTTTACACTTTTAAAGACGTGTTTACTTTTAAAAAAAATCATTGGATCACATCTTTGCATTTAATGACTTCCACAGCAAGACAGAGTGAGAGCAAGAACATTTCCTGTAGACAAAAAATAGGAGTGTTCTCTGGGATTAAGTGTGAACAAAACAGCAGTTTATCAGTTTTGTTGGCCAGTGAGACTGTGCCCATAAATATTTTTGTTTGATTTTAATAGGTGACTTGCTGTTGGCTTATTTAAAGCACAGAAGCAATAGGTAGGCTTTCTCTTCCATTAATTGTGAATACAGGAATTCTTAATTTTTTTGAAAAGCCCTCCAGGTTCCAAAACCACACTTGAAACTGAATTTCTGATAATTAACAGGACAATCTTCCTACTGACAGCTCTAATTAATAGTATCTGTAATTAAAATCGTGCCCTTCCAGCAGGAAAATTGTTTGAATTTCTTGGAGTGACCTTTTTTGCCATTTCTCCTGGGAGTGTAGTGGTTGATATTGATTTTATAATGAGCTCGGTTTGTTTAATAAGAATCTGTAATCAGACATTAAATGAAATATGTGCTCCCTTATTTTCTTCACAGATTTATATATGTTTTAAAATCTTCATATTTAAATCTGAGAGTGACATCTTCTGTTTTGAAAACAACAACAATGCTTTGAGGTTGCTGCTCAGTTTTTCAAAAGCAAGACTGTATTAATATTCTTTGTTCCTGACCTCTGGGCCTGGTCCTAACCACCTGACTTCTTAAACAGTTCCACTGGGTTTTCAGGAGAACCGTACTCATGAGTGGGAGGAAAAATGTTTTTCCTTAAAAACAAAGGTTTCTAAGAGCTTGGCTCTCCACCTATGGAAGTAAATGGGAATTCTGCCATTTGTTTCAGTGGCAGCAGTAGGAAGCCCTAGTACAGGAAGGCAAAATGCTCAGGCAGTTTTGATGCTGCTAAGTAGCATTTTATCAAAATGAATTGCTGTGCCTGGGTCTGTATATAATAAACTATTCACGTGGATTTGAAGAGAAATAGGATTGAGCCCTACTCACATTGTCAGAATCACCTTACGTTGAGCTGTGTTAAGTGTAATGGATATCTGGTGTGATGCATGTTTTGGATAACATCAATTAGGTCTCAGAAGGGCATCTGCTATCTTTTTCCTCATCTTCTCTTGATACTTATAGGGGAATTATGTAACCTCTGTAATATGGGGGTAGGAAAGAGGCAAGCAGCTTTCAAAACTGTACCTACTTGGTTCTGTTATATGTTTCCCAAGTAGCCACTCAGTTAACTCGATGTTTTTTAAAAATATGAAATATATCAGGGCTGCTGTCACTAGGCTTTGAAGCACAGTACTTCAATGTGTTGCTGCTTACAGCTGACATGACAATTCAGATTTATTTTTTTATTTGAAGGGGGAGAAATTGGTTGGTATAAAAGGGCCTGGTGGCCCAATGTGATTCAGAGAGAACACAGAAATATCACTTCGATTCACATGCTTCTCAAAATGTCAGTTGTTTATATCTTCACATAAACAAGACTGACCTAAATTTTCAGCATTTAGTAGAAGCATTTTTCATCCTAACCCAGTTTAGCCAGGGGAGTTCATTCAGGGTTTTACTCCTTCCTTACTTATCCTGTGAACTTGGAAGAGTTTTTTCCCATGGCTGTTTATTGGCGGGCCTTGGGGGTTTTTTCCTTCCCTTTCTGGTTTGTGCAGTGAAATGCCATCTTGAGGAGGGGAAAACAGGCAAACCATATTATCAGGGAAACAGCAGGTTGGCTGCTAAGTCTCCCCCCGTTCCGGAGGCGTAACACTTGTCATGTAACATCACCCTCCCTCAGGCACGAGCACTCCTTACACTTAGCTACTCACACAAGTATTTCTTGTGTAACTGTGTGAAGAGGGCAGGACAACCAGCACTGGATAAAAGTTGAAGCAGGCAAATTAAATTGCTGCAGTGCTCCTGATAAGCTGCCAAACCTGGTTATTCAGGTGTTGGGGTAAGGCAAGCAGCTGGCCTTCGAAGTTTTGAGGTAGAGAAAGCCTATTGAAAGACTTAGTAACAGGAGGAAGGATAGATACACAATTGAAACTTCATTTATCTTTGAATCACTAAACAACAAAATTACAGGCTGGTTTAATTAGACAGTAGCTGAGGAGCTTTTCAAAATTAATGGAAATAATGTGTCTTGTAAAATGTTACGTTTTATCCCTAAAGGCGGACAGTTTTTGTGTCTCTCACAAACACGTCTCCTGTCCTTTCAAAGCACACGTGGAATGATTAGATAAGTCAGCGTTAGCATTCAGGGATGACTAAAAAGAGGCTCTTGGTGCCTCCGTGGAGCCCCCGCGCATGCGCGCACCTGCACCCCTGCTTTTAATTGTTGCTGGCATTGCTTTGATCTTCTTTGAAAAGCAAGTTTAGCATTCAGCAAGCCCACTCTCTGGTCCAGGAGATTAGGGCAGAAGCGTTTTAGGAATTTTCAGCAGACGCTCTTTGATTTATTTCTCAACACTGAGCAGATTTTCTTCATGCACTTTGAAGACTTTAGAACATAACCCAGAGAAAAACGGGCATTCAGGCATCAGGAGCAGGCAGCAAACAGGGCCACTAAGTGCACATCTTACTTGTCACTGCTCCCATTAGTGAGCAATTTATTAATGTAATGAGTGTGTGGTAGTGACTGCTACGATTTAGGGATGCTCTGTTTGATTCAGGGTGATGTATTTGTGAGTCCAACTGAACCCTGGCTTTTGACCCCTGCGTGGGGAACGCTGGGGGTGTGCATGTTAAATCATCAACATATTTTATACTTTGCACTGCAGAACTTTCCTATGAGCATGGTCTTCTGCATCACTGATAATGCTCAGCAAAACCTTGCCCATAATGGAATTAAAAGGCAAAAGTTAAAATGCTCTGAAGCTGGCTTCAGCAAGCTTGCCTTTTAATATTTCATGTCAATAACATTCTTTTTCATTTTCATTCATCTCAAAAGAACTTCCTTTGAAAAGTGAGGAGGAAAAGACCAAACAGTTTACAATGAAGTTCTTTCTCAAACTGCCTGAAGTATTCAAGGTTACGTGCAGATGGATTACATCATCAGCTGTTTTAAAAACTTGTCCAATTAACTTGATTTGGCAGGCATATAGTTGTAAATTATATGTTAAATTCTACATTATTACATGTATTGTATTATGTATAAATTATATATTTCTTTGTCAAATACAGTCTTATTAATTACATTATCGTGCTGGATTCAAAGCCCCTAAGAACTTCTCCATGCTCTTACCGATTTGATCCCGCTGGTATTTTTTATTAGAGATGTTAAGAACACACTATTTGCAACAATTACAATAAATATTTTGCTGCAAATATTTTAAAAGACTCCAACTGAAAGAATCTGCTGGAAACAAACCCTCTATTTAACCATCATGCATGGTTTGTGTGTTTAAATACAGATAACTCATTACCTCTAATGTGGCTTAATATTTTACACTCCAGACTGAATTTCAAAAGCAAACTTGTTATTATAATATTAGGCCTTAATGTTATAGTAATACTGTATATCAGCTCCTTAGAAATTGTGGGCTAAGTGAAATGGGGGGAGGGGGAAAGGAAAATTTTGCTGTTCTTATTTATCAAGTTGTCAGTAATACTCCAATTAACATCACCTTTATTACCAAGGGAAGCTGGTAAACTGAGGATAATTTGTACTATAAAGTATTACCTTCTACCTGTATATCACCTAATTTTCAAGGGCCCTCCTACACTTAAGCACAAAAGATATCACTGAGGATGAGGTTATTCAGTACATGAGTATTTAGTAAACATTTCAGAAGGAATACATTTTGTAAGGATTTTGGATAGATGAAAATTTTGCCTTAAGGCAGAATGCTGTGAAGGCTTGCTTGTGTTCTCTACTGGGAAAACAAAGGGCATAATGCATTTTTAATCTTTTCTTTTCCTGTGTCCTTATTTAAAGAGGCAAAAAGATATCATCTCATGACTACATAAAGCTACAGGACAAGCTGTAATTTTTTGTGATAATGCATATATGGCATGGTATATGAATTAGAAGAGTTGTTCTTGTCCATTTAAGTCTGCTTATTGTGTATTATATGAACAATTTTGTCTATCTTTGATTGGCATTTTGTCTCAGAATAAGTTCTCAGGAACCTGCAGATACTTTGTACATAGAGTAGTTACATAAACCACTGTACTTTAAGGTGAGACAGTTTTCACAGTGTACAAAATATGTGTGACTACACAGAATTCACAGTAGTCACACACAGTGATTCTGGGAGAGGAGAAGAAGGAGGAGTGTTTCAAGGTGATTAGAAGAAGAGTTTGTCTTATGTTTAAACACTTCCTTGAAGTCAGACAAGTCAAAGCAGAATGAAGCAAAACAGGATGTGTACAAATATGGATTTAACTTTTAGTCAATTTTTTATCTGATTAGTGTTCAGAGCTATCCTCCATTCTTGTGGTGCAGTGGACTCTGCTTTTCCCTAACCTTGCTTCCTGTGGTAGTCATAAAATTGAGTTAAATGGTAGCAGTGCTCTAAATGGCATTCCAAAATACTGTATGAATCTATAAAGCAGTAGAAATTTATCAAACTTGCTTGGTCAATAAAACAGGATACAAATAAATAGGGGTTTATTTGGTAACACAGCATTTAAAATCAACTTCAAAAAATACTGCTCAATGAGAAATGCCCATCTTAAGGGCTGGAGCTTGATGGCAGAGATTTCAGAGGGCACTTCTGGAAGTCTTTATTTGAGCCTGTGGTGTGTGTCTGGAGGAGCAGGGCTCTCCTGTCACCTGCTGTCCCTGCTCTGCCCCTGCGCTCCAGCACCCCCAGCCTGGCCAAGGGGCAGCCCTGGGGGAGCCACGCAGGCTGTAGGAAAGGGGCTTGCTGGGCTTTTACTGATGGCTCTCCCCCAGCCTTTTCCTGTCTACATGAATAACTTCTGTGAATTACTCAGTGTTGGACAAATGGACTTGCTCTTACCAGAGGAGGTTTCACTTCCACAGCCCAGACCTTAGGCTGCTGCAGCAGTGGCAGTGCAGCAACACCTCAGAGTGAAATACTCCTTACATTAGAGTGAGCAGGTGAGAGAAAGGGCTTTTTGCAGGTGTGGAAGGAAAATAAGCATATATGCAAATCCTGGAGTGCTTGGATGAGATGATGCCATGCAGGTCTAAATTTTCATTAAAAAACTATCTTTTTCAAGTAGTTGTCCATTTTTCTGCATAGGACTCATTCAAAGTGGCAGAGTGAAGGTGATGCTGATCCTCTCCTCTTAGCCAACTTTGTTTATTTTTCAAAAGTACAATACTTGAGCTTGGTGTTTAGTGAAACAAGGACAAACATGCCCCAAGCATCCCGCAGGATAATTTCTGTGTATCTAGGATGTAAGAAAATGCTAAGTAAAAATAGTAGGAGGCAAAATTAAGTTAGTGACTCATTTGAATTACTGGGAAATCCAGAGTCCTTACCCAAACAGGCATTTCTTACAAAATGTGCTGGAGGTGCTCTGGACTTGCAGGCTGCATCTTGCCTGGTAAATTAAACCAGTAAATGTTTTGAATGGTCCTGGCACTGTTTCAGGTAATGCCACCCAACTTTCCCCAGTTTCTTAGCAGAGTAAGCACAAACAAAGAAAAATAAATAAATTCACTCAACGGGCAGTTTTATTAATAATTTGGCTGTAGCCACCTGGTTTTAGAGGGTGAGAATTCCTTCTGTTTTATCTGCCCTAACTTCCTGTCCTGGACCACCAAGGTCCAGGCTCCTGCTCCCAGGATCCAGCTCCTGAGCATTTTGCTCCTGCTTCAGAGCCCCTTTCACCCATCCCTGTGGTGCCACAGGCTGTTTGCCAGCTGAGCGTGGGCTGGTTCTGGATAAGTACAATGGATTGTCTCCCCCTGGTAAATTGATTATGTCCCAGAGCCTGTATGTTATAGAGAAGCCAAAGATAACCACAGCCTTGCCTAATGGGCTGGAGAGTATTTGATTTGCAGTCCCAGGCCGTACATCATCTCAAGTGTCCCGATTTCTTTCTGGAATAACTATACTGTCTTCAATGGCTTTTTTTTTTTTTCCCCATGTAATGTAGAGGATAATCAGGCCTGTCTTTCCTACACACTTCTACCCTTTTTTCTGTTTTAGGATTTTCCTTTTTCTTTTGCAGCATCTCTGTTATCATGTTTCAGATTTGACACATTCTTCTATTGTGTGTTCTCTGAATGCTCAGCAGCTAACACTGCAATCTGGCTTGCTGATCCTTTCATTTTCCTCCAGAGTGCTTCACTGGAAGGAAAAAACCACATTTTTAAAAGTTTTTAACTGAAAGTTTCGGGGTTTTTTTTTTTTTTTTTCAGGATAAATCTTATACCAGGGCCTCTGAAAGGCAATAGAAATAATTTTGTGTAAATAAGGAACTGTGGTAGATGATGTTTGTCAGTTCTTGTAGGACCATGTTGCCTGTGAGCAGGAACAGGTTGCAGTTTATTCTCTGAAGTCTGTAAGGTGTATAAAAGCATTCTTCCTACTGCTTGCTTTTTGGTACATCTGTTCGTCCTGCACACCAGTCTCACAGGGTGGGGAAGGGGAGAGGGACAGGAATGCTGTGTTGCTTCCTATCTCCTTCTCTGTGTGTGCAGGGAAGCTGTGCTGTGCTTGGCCCTGTGGGCAGAGCAGGGCTGTGTCCTGCCCAAACCACCAACATCTTACCTCCAAGATCTCTTGTTCCTCCTGCACTGTGTGTTTGTGCTTCACCTTTGGGAAGGGTTTGAGGCTGACTGCAGCCACCTGAGGTTTTTCCCTGGCAAGCCCATACAGACTTGGCTGCTTTGAGACAGGACAGATTTGCTGCTGCTTTGCTTGGGACAGATGGACAAAAAGTCTCAAATCCTCTTCTTTCCTCTGCCTCTAGCCCTGTAGGGACTCTTGTAGGGATGTTGCCAAGAGGAATATTCAGAGTGGACTGATAGTTTTGCTGGTTCTATTGTGATATAAGCTATAAGACAAGTTTGGGTAGAGCAGGCTGGAGCTCTCCTAGGGCTCCAGTTTTCTTAAGGGCACAAGTGAGAGGTGTCACCCCAAACAGCCTCGTGGGTGTGTGTGACATGTGAGGGCAAGGAGATCCATGGAAGGCCTGTGTGCTGAGCTAAAGCAAGTCAGACATTGAGAATGTGATTTGGATTGGCTGGACAAAAGGCCCAAATTCATTTCTCTCAACAGAGAAAAAGCTCTGGCTCCAGGGATGGGAGCCTTCTATCCAAGATATTTTCTTTCTCTTGTAATTTCATGCACAACAGAGATCTAAATTTTTACAGTTCTTTAAACTACTAGAAAAAGACAATCTGAGTGATTTAATGCACACCAGCAAGGCATGATAAAGGACTGAGACAGGTCACCTGACTTCTTTGTTCTGTGGGTTTTTTTTGCTGTGACATGTTCTAAGCTGTCAGTGTTGCTCCTCTACTTAAATTCAGTTGGGACATTCCTGCAGCTCTTCTCCTTCCAGTTCAGGTTTGCAGCTTTCAGTTTTTACCACTTGTATTCTTAGCAAACAACCAAACCAAGACTAAAGAAGGGAGACTGTAAAAGGATGTTCCTAAAAGTTAAATCCCTCAAAGAAACAAAATTAATTTGGAGGATGAGAGACAATAGCTTTTGAATGGGAGAAAATCAAATTTAGTGTAAGTGGCTTATCCAAAGGAGAAAATCCATGAGGTTTTCTCTAGCTTTGTTGACCAGTTTCTGTACTTCTTACTAAAGACAAACAAGTGATGTTTTATTGATGATTGTTTGGGATGGCTGCATTCTGAACAAGCACAGATTTTGACCAGGGCAATAGTTTTTTTTTTAAATTTTTAATCTTTCATACAGATAAAACCCTGTTGAATTTCAGTGCAGTTTTTATTTTTTTGTTTTCCTGTCCAGCTGATATAGTTGCAGGCTTCTTGATGATTCCAGCATTTTCCTTTTATATAGGATGGCTGTTGTTTTGCAGAACCACATTCTGGCAGCCACTCAAGAGATCTCAGAAAGGGCTGATCTTGCTCTACAAAGTGAGAACAGCTCAACATTATCCTGATAAAACTCACTTTTGGTATTGGGATTACATGCTTAGCGTGGCTGATGACAATCACTGTTTTTCCCCCCATCAAGTGTTGCCTGGCTTGGGGAGCCAAGGAGCCCCCATGCAGGTTGGGGGCTTTTCCTTGGTCCCACTGAGAGCAGCAGAGATGCCTGGTTTGAGGTGGGCTGCACTGGAGCCCTAAGGACCAGCACCCCCCATTTTCTGGTACTGCTGCTCTCAACACCCCCCTCGTCTTCAGCAGTGCACTGGGGAGAATATTCCCTCGTTGGAGACATACTGATCTTCCCCACTGCTTAGAAAAGAACAAGGGAAAGATGAAAAGGTAAAATTCACTATGTTGGTGCCTTTCTGACAGCATGGGGAAAAGATACTTGGATTTTACCATTTTTCAGCTTCTCAAGTGGAGTTCATTCTGGCTTTCTGGGAAGGAAAAATGCTTTGAATGGAGTGATTTGCTGGAAGAGGTTTTACTGCAGTGGCTCACAGCACAAGGTGCCAGTGGCTGGCTATTTGCATCAAATAGAAGGAGAAATGTGATGGAGCTGAATGTATTTTTGGAAGCAAAACAATGTACACATGTAAATTTATCTTGTATAGGGAAATTATGTCATACATCTCCCTCTGTACTGTGTGATAACAGTATGTATAGTAACATGGGAATTTGAGCATGGAAATTCTGTGTATTGTGACCCCCAAGAACAAAATAAAGAACTGCAGCTCCTAGTTAACCTCACTGGAAAGCACTTGGGTGTGAAGGTAAAACATACATAAGGGTTGCCTAGCAAGCTATTCCAAATTTCAGCTTCTTTTTGGAGGTCTGAGTCAACCCCATTGCTCTGCAGGCATTGTTAACTAAGAATTCTGTTTGCTTCTTTGAGGGCTTTAGAATTTAATTAAGGATAAATCAATGCTCGAGGCTTCTGTGAGTGCTGGTCACTCCATTGCCAAAGGGACAGTGCAGAAATGGAGGGAGCAAGGAAAAGGTGACAAGAATGATTAAGGGCATGGAAAATTCATATGAAGAGAGATTGAAAAGACAGATTATTTCTTCTAAAACAGTAACAAGAAGTAGTATAGAAAAGAAAATAAATATATAAAATGAGAAATTGAAGAAAAGAGTGAAACTTTTATTCTGTCTTTGGCCACCAGGACAAAGATTTTCAGTTACATTAAGTATGTAAAATAAGAGACTAATAGAAGAATAAAGTGCAACAAGCAACACTTTCTGCAGAATGTTGTTGATGCACAAGTTGTTAGCAGGAATCTCAAAAACCAAAGGAACCACATGAGAAAAAAAAAATCTGTGATAAAGGAGCTAATAATGTTTTAGAAGATGCCTATAGCTTCATGCCCAAGGTGTTCAAATAATCCAAATATGAGTGTGAACATTTAAGAAATGGGCTTACTTAGAACTTGCCCCCCTATGCTGTTCCTGTGGTGCATCTTGAAGACAAACTGGTGCTTGGTGGAGGGGTCCAAGGGAGAGAAGTGACCCCTTGTGCTTGCATGGCTTGGGAAAAGAAAATGCAGAACCTCAGTAATGGCCAGGGAAATCCTTTTATTTGGACGAACACACACATTAACCCCTTGCTGCTTCTGCTGCAGGGTATTTAGTGGAACTAAATATTTAGGGTATTTATGTGCCATGGGACAGGTCAGGGACCATGGAGAGAGGTACAGGTCTCTTCTGTCCAGGCACTCTCAGGGCACAGCCCTGATCCAGCTGTACACAGCTGTACAGAGAGACACAGGAGAGCCCAAGAAAAATTTTGCATTTTTGCTGCTGTTTCTGTCCTCTCCAAAATATGAGGTCTCTGTATGTCTGACCATCAGTACCACATATTAAATCCCTGTTAGTTTGTCCAGTATTTTCTATTACACCAGTGCAATGAGAGTGTAGAAATATTGACCATTTTTTAATCCTTGAAGACTTTTGTGATGTGCAATAGAGAAAAATGTCTGTACTCAGAGATGTGAGGAAACTCATACATACTATTTGTTCTCATAGTTTAATAGGGTTTCTCTGTATTACCAAAGATTTGGCTTTTAATAACCAACTGTGACTTAGTAGCAACTTTGTTCTTTATAGATCCTTTTTTAACACTTGTGCACTAAATTTGCATTTGGTCTTCCCAGCAGAGCTGATGAGGGATTTAATTTTTTTTTTGGTAGAGTGTGGGTGAAAAGCAGTGAGTTTAGTTTTCAAATCAGGAGGGGGTAATGACTGGCAATTTTGACTGTCATGATAGATGATATTATTAAAAAAAGTTTGTCACTGATGGCCATCTTTGGTAAATACTTCCTTTATCCTTGCATTGCCTCTGATGTGTGTCTGCCTTCTGTGGAGAAAAAAAATAAAGTATTTGGGGATTTTTAGAAGTTTTAGGATTTCTTTTCCAATTTCACTGACTGCTTTTAGAAACTCTGTTACCATGAATGCAGTTACACAGATTTAGGGAGAAGCAATACTAGTCTTTGCAGTGGGGTAGAATAACATTTTTAGACATAAACTAGTGGCTATTTTGTTTCTCTCCAGGCTGGAAGTGCTCACTGAGTCCTACTGGCTGCTGGGAATTCTTATTTCTAGCAGAAATGATCTTCCATTTTCAGTCCTGCAGGGCAATAAAATAGTGGACTACACAGCCTTAATGTATAGCTTTGCTGAGAAACTACAGCTGTCTTGGGACTGCATTTTTTGCCTACTTTGGGCCCCAGGCAACTATAAATGCTGGGAGTGAGAAAGGAAACATTTGTGGCAGTTATCTTTAAGAGCACTGGCATCTGCTGGAAGCTGGTCAGGCTTTGGGTGGGTTAGACAAAGGCAAAACACACGATGGATTCACATGTGGTTCTGTGTGTCCTTTCAGGTTAATTCAATTGTTGCTATGGTTTATTTGTAACCCATACTGGGCTCTGTGGCTCCACTGTGCTAGTGGGGAATTTTCTGTGCCAATTCATATTAAGGAGCAGCTGTGCCCTCATGAGCATGTATTGGAGTTAGTTAATATGCACAAAACATGGCAAAGGTGAAGTTTGTTATTTTTTATCTCTTTGGTTACTCCTTTAAGAAATCTTTCCTCTCCCAGATTCATACTTGCCACATACTCATATACTTGTAAAACATTACATGCAGGCGCAGCTGAAATGTGGGAAATGCAATTTAGAAACCAGCACTGGTTGAAATCACTTTTTTTGTGGCAGGTAGGTCAGTGTGATATACCATCACTTCCAGAATTGCAGTTGTCTGAACTGCAAGGCCCGTAAAACTCTGACAACCTGAGAAAAAAAAAAATTGGGTGCTTTTACACCAGTAGATCTCAGGTGACTTCAGGTGCACATTTTACAGATATATCCTATTCTAAACACACACTGATTTCCTTGGAGTCATCCAGGAAATTTTAAATTCTTTGAATTCCTTGGGAAGCTACCATGATGTCATCATGCAGAGAAGATACTCTTCCAAATCAGTCTAAAGAATCACAACCTTTCATTGTGTATCTCCTGTTTGTGAAGACCAGGGTGCTGGAGTCCTGTTTAGTCAGCATCTGTTTCATAAAACTTTTAGAAATAAAGGCTCTAAACTGTCATACTCATGCAGTCCCACTCGGTGGTCTTTTGTATGGGAAAACATTCCACAGCCAAGTAACCTAAACATGGTCTTCAAATTTTACTGACCCTGTGGAAAGCAGTATTATCCCCAAAGATACCTGTGCTTTCCTGGCATGGATTGCAGGGCAATATTATCATTATTTCAGAGAAATGTCATTAGACCTATGCTGCCATGTCTTCCTTGACAATGTGAGCCTTGTAGGAGATATCTGCTTCCTTCAGGAGCTTCTGGACGATTCAGATTGCTTCTTCATTGATGAGAGGTTGCTGAAAGAATAAAAGTAAAGCTATTTTCTCAAGCTGTATTGCATAGGCAGGATCTTTGGTTCTGTGCAATTTTTATGTCTGCTGGACACCTGGAGATGTGTACAAGACCATGATGGCTTCTCATTCAATTTGGTAGGATAAGGCTGTGCAAATGTGTGAATTTAAAGAGAGGGAATACAACAAAGAAATCAAAGAAATTAAAAAAAAAAAAAAGGAAAAGTCATTTTTCATTTAAAGTTAGCCATGTTTTCTTTGGCTTTCCCTTTCTTCATGGCCTCGACTTTTTTGGGGAAAGGGGAATGATAATGACATGAGTCATCACCAGGAAGCACACACAATGCTAAAATAATTGAAATTTTAGGTTTCACAGGCCACAATCAAAATTGAGGTTTTGTTAGAATGATTCTCAAGCCTGTATTTGGCTGTGATGCTCTCAAAAAGAAACATCATCTCTGGGGTTTAGATCATTTAAAAATCAAGCAAAGTAATCCTCCCTGTCCCAAGGTTCAGAGTTATAGTCAGATATAGAGAGTGTGGTACAAGAGGGCAGATAGTGGACTGAACTGGACACATGAAGGCTGCACTGACAGTCAAAGAAATTTATTTTGCTTTCTTAGTTTTTCTTTCTTTTTTTGTTTCTTTTCCTCCCAAGATCTATCACATTCAAGTCTAGATAAAAATGAATTGTCCAGAGTGTGGATGTGTAATGATATGTTTGATGCTGTGTCTTTCAAAATCTTACTCTCAGTCATTTTTTCAATATATCCCTTTATCCCTTTTCTGAAGGGACACAGATATCAGATATAGTTGCTTTTTCTGAGAAGGATAGAAAATATACATGCAAATATTCCCTGTATGTAAGCAGCTCTTTTATTCCTGGACAAAAAGTATGCTAAAATCAAGCTAAACCTTGAAAGTATGTTTCAATAACTCAAAAATAAATGGTAATAAAGCTGTAATTATCCCCAAAGCTACAAATACAGTAAATAAGTTAAAGTTAAATTTATAACACCTGAAAGCTTATCAAGTATGCAAAAGCAAAACAAAGGCAGCCAAATGACTTTAGCTTCACCCTGTAGTAACACTAAGCAAATTTAGTTAGAGAATAATGATGTTTATAGTCCTACATCCATTTGTTAAAAAAAAGAGCTTATCTTATTTTTTTCATTTTTTAAATTCTCATTGTCTTATGCCTGCATCCATTGCAGAACAGTGAAATACAGGTTGTATGTGCAGACCTCAGCTCATCCTGTGAATAATACCTCCTGAAAAGGAGAATGACACTTCTGTTGAATTAAATGTACTAACATTGAGGAGAAAAAAAAGGCATTTTAAAGGTCTTATTCCTCCATACCTAGCATATAGATTACATATATTCTTAATCTTCATTATACATTTTATTAAAAGGTGTAGTCTTGAATAATTTAGAATTAAGTGTCAGCATTTTAATTTAAAATATCTGAGAAATATGTTCATTTCACAAAAAAATTAACACAGTGTTCTTGTGATCATGCCTGCTTAAGCAGATTTGTTTCTTGATTGATAGAATATTAGGCAGGTCAGGTTGGAAGGGTTTGGTGTACACTCGGCTATCACTTTTAATAAACAGTAATTTCTTTGTTTAGTGTCTCTGCGTTTTCTTAATAATTATCCATGGAAAGCTTTATTCTTTCTTATATTTTGCTAATTCTAGAATAATTTTGTCACACTTGTTTCTGGACTAACTCAAGTGGTTTCTATTTTAATTTGCTAAACAAAAAATTCTTTAAAATGTGGAAATATAAGCCCTGTTTCCTGGACTTAATTTTTGGTTTGGTGCAAATTTTGGGATCAATTGCAAAATCTATTTTCATTAATATATAGTAATTAAATTGTTTCTTTTTCTAAATAAACTGAAAAGTTGACATTTCCATCAGATCCTAGATCTCCTGTTAGTCAGATCTGAGGTGACAGTGGCTGGGAAAGAAGAGCAGTGTTTTAGATACGAAGTTATTTTTGTTTGCTTTGGACTGAACATTTTTCATGCTCCTGGTACCAGCTAGAAGAGAATGATTCAGGAGCCATCATCACTGGCTGGACTTGGAATACCTGAAGGCATTGCTTAGAGAATTTGCATTAAGTATTTGCAGCATCCTCTCTGGAGGCAGCTTTGAGGGGGAATTGCTCGTGTTTAATGACTGCAGAGCTAAGGTGAATGTTGGCCATGTCTTAACTGGGATGCTCCAGTCAGCTCTCCTGCCTGTACTGTGTCACCTGAGCTTCTCAAATTCCATTTTTGCAAGTAAATCAAGAGAAAAGATTCAATATTACCCATTAGCCTCAGTTACATCTGATTTTACTTCTATGGTTACCTGTACTCATAATCCTTACCAGGGCATATACATATATTTCTCTCTAAAACCAAACATTTCAGTAAGCACTGTAGCTTCAATGGATTTTCCAATTTCCTTAAGTGGACTTTCCAGTAGATGATAGATGAAAATTTCTCTGAGCTCTCTTTTGCTGCCTTGCCCTTCTGTGACCCTAATGGGTGCTGTGCCTCACAAAGCCACGTGGCAGAAATCACAGCGCCTGTCACTGGCTGGTGACATGGCCTAACACTTCTGCTGGTAAGCAAGGCACACCTCCAAACCAGCCTGGACAGGTATCTGTGGGCTCCATTTCTGAACAGACTTGATGCCCCCGTGTTTGAGAGGAGAGTTTCTTACCTCTTCAGGTTCAGAGACTCACCTAATAAAACATGGTGGCAAGACTGGCTCCCAGTTTTGTTAATCATGGAAGTGCAGCAAGTCTCTTCATGCCCTTCTTTAAATGTGGATAAGCAACATTTATGCTGCAGAGTGGTTCATTCACAAGTGAAGTGCATGGATTTGAAAATCTGTTTGTTGTACCTGAGGAAATAGTTGCACTTCATGCTTCTCCCTGTCTCTGTGTGGACAGCCAAGTACGAGGAATATTTTAGAACCTCATTGTGAAGAGGATTGAGGGGTTTCCAAGAATACTGTTTATGGTTTGTTTAAGGTTATCAATTGTGTGTCAAATAAAAAACTCACTGCAGATGATCATGGTGCAGTACTTTGAACTCATTTAACTCAACATTATTTACAGAATATTTATCTTGGTTATGGCAGTTTTTGTCATGCAGCGATATTACTTCTCCATTATATACTGCATGTGACCGCCATATAAGTTTGATAATAAATGTTGGGAAATAAAAAACAGAGTAAGTGCCTCAGTATGATAGCAATTCCCATGTGATGGGAAATAATGTCATAAACTTCAAATTACCTTTTAAATAAATGTTTATGTCCAACCCATCCATTAGATCATAGCCTGAAGGTCAGGAGGATCGTTTCTTCATCTTTCGCTGTATGTATTATGGTTGCTTTTTTAGGTGTAAATGATGTTTTTAAATGAAGAATGGCACTCAAACTATACACAAACAATGGCTAGACATTACTGAGTCTCAGCATGGCAGAAATAGCCTCAGCCACTCTGCTAAATATAGAAATGCAGCAGTAAATTGAATTCATTCTTAGAAAATATTTTTAATGGCTGAGACAATACAGAAATACAGTTTGTGTCATTGTCACAGTATGAAGCTTTGACATTTTAGTCAAGTTTGAATTCTAGTTGTGGTTTGGTACATGGCTGATTTGCAAAATGCTTGAGAGTAAACATTTTGGAGAGGGAGGCAGAGCATACCTGAGCATGCAGAGAAGGGCACAGGTGACAGATATTGTACTGACGAGGGTCTGAACCATCCAGGGCTTTGTGCATTTGTGAAGAAATGCCAGCTCAGTAAGTGCCATGGGATGGTGTGAAACACCCCACACTGTGAGACCCCAATGTTCCCAATGCCTTTTGCAGGAGGGGAACGCTGATGACCCATCTCAAGGCCAAATTCCACATAAAGACATTTCCCTGCTTTGAGCTGGATGTCCATTGTCCGTATGTCCTGGGGGAACCCCTGGGGCTCCCCAGAACACCCTGTGCATCAAAGCTTTTACATGTGGTGGTCTTGAACAGGTTATCCCTGCAGTGCCAGGCTAGAAACCCAAGTGGGAGCTGGAATGGCTGGGCTGGCAGAGAGGTGGCTTTGGAGAAGCAGAAGCTGGAGCTGTGCTGAGGTGGCTGATGTGTGTGTGGGGATGGGACAGGTTCCTCAGCCAGGGCTGGGCTGGCTGGGAGAGGGGGAAGGAAGAGCTGTCGAGGGCTGTCAGACTGATCTGGAAATAAATTCAACCCAAAGACTTCTGTTTACAGGCAGGGGAAAACCCATTGTCATGGAGATTTAAAACTCCAATCAAGAAATTCAGGGGCGTTTTTGCTTCAGCTATGATTTGACCTTCCTGTTTACATTAAACATTTTTTGCAGCAGAGTGCAGTGACGTGGTTGCTTTGTTTGAGGTATTTGACAGTTACAGCAGTTCTGGGAATTATTGTTTTGGCTCTATATATGTCAGGAAAGAAATATGTTAATATTTGAGATAAGGTATATATTTTTTAAACATATTTAAATTTGTTATGATTCTCAACTTCACCTTCTTCCACAAGGTCCATGAACATGTTAAACTTCATTATAAAACAACATTTCTTAGTAACATATTAAATAGTTATGTACAAAAAGATCTTTTGGTTAGAGGTTAATCTGTTCTAGAACCAATTGTCTATAATATTGTTTCTTTTGTCATTATAATTCATGTAAAAATGGTACATTAATTTCTTAGAGATCGCTTGATCTCAATTCTTTTTTGTTAACAGAGGTCTATAATCCTTTCCACAGCAACCACTTGTAAAAGCAGAGGATTATGACTTGAGGCAGGATATGAACAGCAGGAACAGATCAACTTAAAAACAAAGATCCTGTTTGAGTACAAATGCTATTGTTAGCACAGAGTTGGGGTGAGTCAAGTGGCAGGATGTCTATTAGAATATCATAAATTCATATCAACGCCACATGGCATGCTAGTCAGAAGACAGATCCTTCTAGCAATTATGTGACAGACTTCTTTTTTTTGTACCTTTACTTATTATACTTTTGCTTAGTCCAATAAACCGTTCCCTCTAGGAATGGCTGATGTCTAAACATCTGAGCAGCTTTTTGGTTTTTTTGTAGATTTATTTTCCTGTCTAAAAAGCTTCCGCTCTGTTATACTTTTCCCCAAAATCTGCTAAAAGCAGGGATTTGAAATTACACTACTGCAGGGTCATTCTGAGGTTAGTAATAGACATTGAGGACTATTGCTAGCCTTTCTTATAAAGTGTGTGATCCTCCAGAGAAAAGGAGGAAAAGAGGTTTTTTCTTTGTTCCTATATATAAAAATAAGAGACACAATGACATTTTTTCCTTTATTAAAAAATAAAGTCTTGGGTTTAATACTGATAGTTTAACTGACCTGTCTAACACCAAAATATGTGACTCAATTCAGCATATTTTTGAAGTTTAATTTATTTTTCTAATATTTTTCATGTTAAGGTTAGTAGGAAGCTAAAAAGTACCAAGTGACAGAATAGATACCACTCAAGTGTGGAAAACACCTACTTTTGGTAAAAATTAGAAAAACTCTTTCATGGCCTAGACAAAATCAATAAATATACAAAAACACAATGATGGAGTCAGGTAGCAGTTTCACTTGTGACAGTCTTCTGTACAGTTATTCCAACAACTGACACCACATAGAATTAGTAATCTTTGCTTCCCAAGCTTCTGTTGACTGTATTTTTGTAATAGACAGTGAAATATATCCTGTCTATAAATGATACCAATTTTATCTCAGTGTATCTTAATTTGTACATGCATGCATACGTGTATGTGTATATGCATATACATCCTGTATTAGATACTATCAAATAGTAAAAGTCCACATAAGCATCTCTAATGGCAAGTAAGACAGAAATTTTGGTAGAAAAGAATATTTGAAGGGGTCTTTAATGATTGTCATGTGGTGACAGGAGGAGACTCTGTACAATGGTTTCAGGGAGTTTGTTTGAATGCTTGCTGCTGCATGGGTTGGGATCCCCCTTCAGTCTCCTAGAGTTTGCAAGGTTATAAAAAGCCCCAGACATAGTCTTAAGTACTCCTGTCTGAAAAGAAGATTTTATTGCAGTTGATAAATAGTGGTTTTCAGATAATCCTACTGATGGCACTTGGGCTGCAACTAAATTATCAATGAATAAGAAAACAGAAGCCATGGCATTCCAATGGTATGAATTTTTCAGCCTGTATTATTTTGTTAGCCTGAGGCAAAAGATTGAGTTCTTAGAACTCATCTGTGCAGAATGAGTAATCTGAGATAAATGTGTCCCCATACTGTGTGTGCAATTTGGCCACATCCTATAGACTTGCCAAGGGGCCTTGCAGCCAAGGACCCCTCATGGACAGTAGTCATATGTTAAAAATGATCATTTTATTACAATATCTGTGATCTCACCACCACAACTGATTCTAACAGCATTACAACTTGGCAGTGTGACTGTGGGTCTGCTCATCCTATAAGAATCAGAATTTTATATTATCAGGAGTTGGTTTTACCAGCAGGATTTTCTGCTACCTAACCAGAATTCTGTATATTTGCAGGAATTCTATGCATGAGAGCAACTGAAAATACGTATTCCCAGTGCTATCTATTTTGGTGTTTCAACATGACTTGCATTAGTGTGTGTGATAGCTTGAATTTTCTTTCTTCGCCAAAGCTGCTTAAACAATACAATGACAGATTTCTGCTTTTATTCTTCGTTAATGTCATTCCTCATCCTCTCTGCCCCACATCAGGGAGGAAGTGTTGCGAGTTTGCTATTTTAATGAAGAGAAATGAGGCATCTATCAAGGAGGATTTACATTGGAGAGCACATCAATTCAGTTGCCTTGAGCTTGCTGAGTTTGCATATCCAGGGCCAAGCAGCGCTCTCAATTACTCCCGTGCAACTCCATTAACTACAGGAGCTTGTGCGGTTCAAAAGTGGCTTTGCAGAATGTGGGGGGAGAAAAAAAAAATATATTTGCTAGAGGAGTCAAACTCCAAAATATGATTTTTGGTTATCTATATGGAGATGTGCATGCAGTCATAATTGCACTTTTGAAAGGTTAGGGCAGTGATCGTGTAGTAATTTCATTGAGCATCCCTTTGTAGCTGTGCTTAACGGAACAGGCAGCCGCCCAAAAATTACTGCAGTGAGGGGGGGAAACACTTCCAGCCCTGGAAACATATTGTAAGTCATATGTCTTTAGTAGACTCTGTCCTGTAATTACTCTTAACTGTGGGTTGTTTGCTCCTCTCTCTCTCTCTAGGAGCTATGCCGGCAGCGCATGGCAGTGAAGAGCTCTGACCGCCCCGAGCCCCTGCACTCCTCCCGAATCAACAGCGTCTCCTCCCAGTTCAGTGATGGGCCCATCCCCAGCCCCTCAGCCCGCAGCAGCACCTCGTCCTGGTGTGAGGAGCCAGTCCAGTCCAACATGGACATCTCCACCGGTCACATGATCCTGGTAAGGCACGTTCATCTTTGTGGCACCAGAAATTTCGACACAATTTCAGGCACCTGCTCAGCTTTTGGAAAGAGAGAGCTTTAAATGACAGGGAAGATGTGTTTTCACAGGTGGAAAATATTCCTGAGCTTCACTGATAATCTTAACTTTGTATAATTAAAATAGGCCTTTTTATTTCCTTTTTGTTTTTCATTGTATTTTTGTTTTTCTTCTCTTGGGAACATTCTTTTAACGTGAACATATGAATTGTTTGCATGCTTGCTTTTAAGAAAAAAAAGCCCTGTGGTGTCCTCTTGTCCTGTTAATTTATGTTTAGCTCAGCTTGGACAACTGAAGAAAGCTGCCAAATTTCTGATCAGCTCACTGCTTTCTCTCATGTCTTTCCAGTGTGTGGAGGTATCTGAGCTGAGAAGGCAACAGAAGATTAGTGATATGGAGCAATTTATTTCTGTCACCCTTAGAAAAGGGATCTGAATTTTGAGCCTTGCCTGGATTTTTTTGTTTTGTCCGTGGATGAATTTCTTCCAAGCTGGATTTTTTGTGTTTGAAATGATCCAAATATATTCTATTGATGGAGTCTATGTTGGAAATCCTGGGTTACTTCCAAGCACAGCTTGAGACCAGTATCAGTGTAGAATATGTGGACACATTAGGAGTTTTTTGTGTGTAAGAGTCAGAGTTCAGTGGTTGGGACTGGTGGAGCTTGTTTCTGTCCTGCTGGGAGAGCTGTAGAGTAATCCTCTACTTTTTGTGCCTTATTTTCATCTTTCTTTAAATATTTACTGTCTGTCTAGAGTGCATTGACATTATCTGAGTAGAAGTTAGGTTGTGGTGAAGAATTTGACCAAAAGTTGTGTTATTTTGCTTGTATATTTGACTTCTGTTTTTATTTAAAGTAAGCATCCTTTCCAGTTGATAGTTTGCCATGTTTTTGGAAACTTCTCTCCATCATGCCATACTTTTGGGTCATAATTTTTTAACTTCTTTCTTTTTCTGGACTTATATTTGAAGGTACTATCTTCTGAGGTATTTTCCAAGTTCTTACAAGACAACCTCACGTAATGGTGGAAGGAATAAAGGCAGGCAAAACCCAAAAACCAAATTTGACCTCAGCCAAGTTACTGACCTTCTTCAGCCTTGATGCAGTCAGCTATAAAACTGAGCAAAAGCAGGGTAGGATTTTAAACCAGATGCTTCCTCAGAGTTTATGATCCTGGGTAAATACATTGCTGCCATCCCCCTCCAAAAGTAATTAATTAATTATTATGTTAATATCCGGTAGACAAGTGCAGTTTGAAAGGGTTGTTACCATGACAGAAAAACAATTTGTTACGGTTTTGACTGTTCCACTATTGCCAAACCATAATTAAACTTCTCTTGATTTCCTTTCATAGTTAAGTAAAATACTTGGGGCCTGGGGGTGGGAGGATTGGGAACCCCAAACATTTCCAGTTGCCCAATCTCAAAATAAATGCAAATTTTGAGGCAAAAAAGGTTCAAAAAGATCTAGGTAACATATTTGTATGAAAATTAGAGCAAGATTTCCTATGTAGATGGAAATATTCATTTAACATTTGCAATCAGTTTCAACTACTTCAAATTGAGCAAAATCGTTTTCAGTGATATTATTGGGAAACATAAAAAGTCATCTCAAAATCATGCTTAAAGTAGAGAAAGTTGCCTAGGGGTGCCACTTATTCTGGCTCTGCAAATTTCTGCAAAATTGCAATAAGGAATTTTCCTCATATGGCAGTAAATAAACTTTAAAAAATAGTCAGATTGGTCAGGATCACTGTTACGGTGTTCACTGTCCATAATTCAGTCAATCCTGTTTAACCCTGGATGAACTCATACATGTGTTAACTATGTAACAGCAGATGTTATATCTTAGATGGTGAGGGTTCAAAGAAGGGTAAAGAAATGCTGTAGGGTTTTAAGAGTGCAAGCCACAGAGAAAGAATAAAAACAGTTAATTTGTTAAGTCTAACCTGAACAGACAAAAATCAGTGATTCAGGGGAGTCTGCCTATGTGCTGTGACATACAGGATGGGGAAAAATTGTTCTTAATGGACTCAGATGATACAATTAGGGAGAAAATATGTGTTAGCATCAAAATACGCATTTATCTTTGCTATCAGGGCAAGCCTAATAGGAGGGTCAGGCAGGCAGTGGGGTGTTTACTTAAGGAAGCAGTTAAAGCATAAATACAAGATTTGCTGAAGGCAAAGCTGGGTTAGGTTTACATGGAAGGATCAGCATCCCTCAGCTACTGCACAGAAGCAGATGATTTGGCTTGATCAGAAATGCTCATGTTTTGTGTCACTGTGGGTCACAATGAAACTAGAGAGCTGACTCAGTTTATGTTCTGCTCAAAATTAAATGCACAGCTCTGTAATGCCTTATTTACCTGAATTTCTCTCCTTCTGGGGATGCTGTGGTTTGTTGGACCTCAGCAACAGAAGCAGCTCAGCAGAGGTGAACTCTTCCTCTCTTTCCCTTGCAGATACCAGTGGAGGAGAGTGAGGAGACAGTTTGCAACTTTTATGCCATTCAATGAAAGACATTTTTCAGTTCTTCTAATTTCCCTCTGCCAAAATCTTCTTCCTTTTAAATTTTTTAGATATTTTCTTTGAAAAATATCTCAGTGCCCAAAAAAGCCATGACAAATATTAGCAAGGGGCCTAGTAAGAATGGCAAATACCCTTTGCTTTGCAGGGTAAATGCACTTATAAGTCTGCAAATGTGTTTTTGAGCTCCACAATGTGCAGTGAAGGGGTAGTTAGCTCAGCTAAGGCTTCTCAGTCCTTATTGCTCATAGGTGCAAGAATCTCCCTAGAGAAAGTAAAACAATGGATTACTGTATAAAATGGCAGCAGGAAATAATTTCTTTTGATTCATAAACAGAATAAAACTTTAATGAAAATAGCTTAGAAGTGTGTGACTGCTGAATGATTCCATGTAATCGTATTCAGAGGTAGCATTGGTCAGAACTACTTCTATAAAGCTGTTGAATTTGCTGGAAAATGCTATCAGTCATACCTGCAGTCATATCTAAGTCAGCTCAGCTTAGGGTTTGTTGGAGCTTGGGTTGGCCACAGGTACTTTTTTCTTGGAGGACTTTCCATTTGTTAGCCCATTGTTTATAGTGCTCAAGGTGTGCAGAAAGCAGGAGTCTTCCAAGCCCTGTGGCTGTGGGGCAGTCTCCTCACTTAGACTGAAACCAGCCTTCCAAGGGAAAAATCCTGCATTTCTGCCATTTCCCTGTGCAGCCAGGCAGTGCCTCTGCACTGCTGCCAGCAGCGTGAGGTGGTTTGAGCTGTTGGCAGGAGGAAGCAGGGAGGGCTCAGGAGGCCCAGAAGGACAGTGATAACAACATTCAGAGGGTTTTTTTTTTTCCTTTTCACTGTCTTTTTCATCACATTTCTAACAGGAGGGTGGCGCATATGGCACATTTTGATTCTGTCTTTCTAAAAAATCCAAGCACTTTGGGAAGCGTAATTAGAGGAGCATGTTTAATGCAGTCATGGTTGTGGCACTGACTGGCTGGTTTCAGCATGAGCAACAGCTCAGGATGTGTACCCTCATTTTGGTCAACACTGGTTTTGCAAGAAAGCATCATTCAGAAGGTCACAACAAGGGAAAGAATAGGAACTGAAATTTCCACCCGCTTTATTCTCATGTGTGTGTCTATATTGCGGCTGACAAGACAAGTTCCAATAAAGGGCAGCAATTCCTTTTGCAGTCCAGCAAGAAAACCAGAGGGGGTTTAAAAGTGATCAGGAGAGATTTAGTCTCCCTAACTTGGGCTCCTATGTTTCAGGCATTTAATGAAGTGTTGGTGTTGATTTGAGTCCATAAATTCCCCCTTGATGAAGTGAGTAGGTGGCTCTAAAGGTCTCCTGAGAATTAGGAGACCTTGATGTTTGCTGTTTACATGAAGGAGTCTCTCTTGTTTGTGCTGTAGCACAAGCTCAGCACCAAGGTGGGTTGGATCCTACACCTGCTTCATGTGTTACCATGCTTTTTTTGGTTAAAACAATTATAATCTTCTATGAGGTTTTAAATGAAGAAGAGTCCTGCAAGAAGGGAATGTATGCTTTTGGGATAACATTATGAGCTTGTTATCTGAATACCATAAAAGAGAGGTTATTTGCAGAAGCAGAAGTGATTTTCTGTGTTTTGCAGGATTTTCTGTGTTTTGCAGGTTTTTTCCTTGTAAAGACAGATGTGCAAAATTCGGAGCATTATGCATAAATCAGAATTTCAGAAAGTGTGAATTTGCAAAAGGTCTTTTTCAGTATTTTTTGCAAGCTGAAGTATTAGGTGTTCTCTCCCAGAGGGCATGAAACTGCTTTATGTATTGAAAGTAATAATAATATGGGATTGTTTGTGATGCTGTACTTTTCAGAAGGAGAAGAAAGTTTCATACTTGGACTGAATGAGGTGATGGGAACAGATGAACTGAGCCTGAAATCTACAGTCTTTTATCTAAGAGATATAAGTCTGCTTAATCCTCCTGTCTTTGGCTACATGCCTGTAAAACCAGAAGGACATTCACCACAGAGGAGTGAAGGATGGCCTCCTATGAGGACATTCTGTCAAAGTCCTGGGACAGGCTGTGTCCCAGAAGGTGACACAATCTTAGCTGGGGACATGGGGTGGGGCCTGGTGCTGCTAAAAAGGGCAAACCCCAGGTGCTGAATTTTGCATCCACTTAATTTTGATGCTGAATCACTGACAGGATTGCTGTAGGACTGGGAAGGGTAGCAGGGAGAATATAGTTTCCAAGATTAATCCTGGGGGTTTTTAATGATATTGGTATGCTGTACTCTCTGAATAGTAACTTTTTGATGGTTTCTTAGCAATTTCCCCCTCACTCTTATTTTTTGAAGTGAATTCTTTTTTAGATAAGCTCTATGGGGTAGCAGCTATAGATTCTTTTTAATTGAATATGGAAGAGCGTAGAACTGAGTGACTGAAGACACATTGCAACAAGAAAAGGTATTTGCTAGGTCCTGTACTACATCTTGCTGAAATTCCTTCGTTTTATCCCTAAAGCTGCAATAAAATTGGGAGCAAAAGGCATCTAAACACACTTCTCTAAATGAAGAGAGAAGCTCCAGCATGTAAGGACAAATAGCACTGAGCTAGAAGCAGGTGTACTTTCCACCTTGACCTTAATCCATATACACACTGAGCATCTCCTGAGTGAAGCAGCATGCAGGGCACTGCCTGGGGACACAGATGCTGCAGAGGTGATTAATGCTGGCAGGGACAAAGGTGAGGAGTGCAGGTATGGAAAACAAGGTCTTTGTCACAATCATTTGTTTGGTTATTAAATGGATTCTAATTTTTTTTTCCTTTTTCCCACTGTCTCCTTCTGCCAGCATTAATACCTCTTCATGCATCTCAAGAATATAAATACCCTGTTTAAAAAAAGCTTGCCACTGAGAAAATGAAGAAAAAATCCTCCCTCACATGGGAAGGGAAAAAAGTGGCAAAGTTAAGCTAAAAGCATAAACTCCTTACACATGTGCTAAGTGGATCTAAATCCCAACTTATCTTTCAGCTGTGCCTGTATAAATAGTTGTAGAAGTCTCACAAAATGAAGTCCCAAGAAAGCTTTGCCCCTAAAGGCCATTTCATCATGAACAGTTGGACAGGAGGAGTCACAAGGGAAAGGGCTGTTATAAATTATGTTACTCTGTGACAGGATAGCCAATATCCCAAAAAGACATAAACACTGTGGATGGGAAAATCTTTACCCATCTCTCCCTGAGTTGTCATGCTTTTAGGGACAAGCAGAGCTGGCTGCCCCCTGAAAGATCTTCTGCTGATGTAGTGTTTATTCCTTCATTTTACATCTTTTTTTCCCTCCCTAAATTTTTAAGTTGTTTTGAAACATTTGCCTGTGTTTGTCTAAAGCTGGGACTTGAGATAAAAGAGCAGAGAAAAGCTGCAAAGAAAAATGAAAAAAATCTCATGACATATGGAAACAGCTCTACTAACAGAGCCATAAATCTAATAAATGAATGTATGTACTACATAGATTATATCAATAAAACTCAGAAAAAATATTCATGAGCACGTTACCCTTTGATTCTTCCATTTTATTTGTTTCATAGTAAGTTGCTCCCCATTTTCTATATTAATTTTGTTGAATGGGCCTTATGAAATAATGACAATTGCAGTGTCAGTATTAAATTGAGAAAAACATTCCTCTTGAACAGGATATGAAATTGATTTCAAAACATTTTTTCCCTAAATTCTTCCATGCCAGTTGTTTTCCCCTAATGTATTCATTATTAGAAATAACTCACCAAATTTCTGTGACTACATCTTACTCTGTCATTTGACTGTAAAGTGGTTATTCCAGCTTTGTTTAAGCTGCTTTGGTTGAACACTTTTATCCAACTTACATCATTCCCTAGGGCTTTTAGTAGAAAGATGAAGAAAACATTTCTCTTAATATTCTAGATTACTGATTTTAAAAGTGTTACATTGGGAGAAATATGTGACACAAAACTAGGTTATGCAACTGTGTGCACCAAGGAAAAAGAAATGATCATTTTCTTGGCTGAAACAAATCTTGGTGGCTATCTGGACATTTTCTGTTTCACCCAGCTTTCTTGCATTTCTAGAGGACATCCAGGTAATGTCAAGGCAAGGCAAGTATCAGCTGTAGCAAGTAGCAATAGATGGGCATTTAATGAAAATTATCTGAGTTTTGATAGATCAGCTTGAAGACAAGGAATGTTACTGGACACTCAGCTGCTTCTGAGAGTCTCATGAACTGTGGGGTCTCCTGGAGATGAATATTTATCTGGGACATCTTGTCTTTTGGCTTCAAATGCATCCTCAGTAATGAAGTGCTCTCGCTGTATTTTTCCTATTGTGCACACTCACATCATGCATTAAATCCTTGATAGCTCATTGTAGCAGATAGAACAAATAATAATATTTTGGATTTAGCAGCTGGATATGCCTGTTTAGAAGGATACTAGAAAGAGGGCAGTTCAGGAAGACTTCTCAGGCAAAAGACCCAAGATGATAATATATGTTACAGAGTATTTCTGAGCTGGTGGCAGGGTTCAGATATGAGCAGGTGGTGAGTTTTGACTCACTGTGAGGTAAAGAAATTACTCACATGGGTTGCTAGACATGGCACACTGCTAAGATCAAATGACATGTGGTAAATGGGACTCCAGCTTCAGAGCTCCTCAAAATGTGTAAGAGTTCAGGGTGAAAGTGGGACTTGCTTCATAACTTCCAAAGAGACATAATATTGGCACTGTGTTTTTGCACTGCTGTGCCAGTTGCAGTTTAGGATGCCCAGAAGAACTCCCAGTGAAATTTTGGAGAGCTCTTTCTCTTTGTGTGGGCCATGCCAGCAAAAGTTATTGAACGTGGCCTGGTTATTTGTTATGAAGACAATTCAGTCCCTCCACTGACTCAACAAAGTTCTTCAGGGCAAGATTAAAAAAACTTGTACTTTGCTTTCTGCAACTCCTTTTGGGATTAGACCATAATTTGGCAGTGTTTTCTGAGTAAGGTAACAGAATTTGGGTGGTATTTGGAAAATTTGATGTGTAGGACACAGACAAAATGCTCCTGTGATGATCAAATTTTGCATATGCACCCACGACGCAGCTGTGGAAACATTTTTAAATAAGGAGATAAACATTAAAATAATCTGTGAAGTTTGCTTGGAAGTGGATGACATAGTATTTGCTGTTCAATAAAAGAGGACTGGTTTACTTTGTGGTCAAAACCAGGTAAAGTATTCCACCCTGAAATATTACATCCTTACCCCTCCAGTATGTCTTTATAAAAGAATAATTTTACTGAGTTTGTCTTCTTTATGTAACTGTCCTTTTGTTTCAGACCAGAGTAATATCTTACTTTTTTTTTTTTTTTTTTTAGTTGGCAGCTCTCCCTCAATGCTGTCATGTCTCCCTTATCCTCTTCTCCTAAACTCATGAGCTAATGCTGCTTTAGGTTGCCAAGCTGGCCAAGAAAACCCTATTCATAGCAAGGGAGAATTATGAGCTGCCTCTTGTTGCTGGCTGTATGTTGGACCTTTGCATTGAACTAAGAATAGGAGGGAGGGGTGATAAACTGCCCACAAGCATCACCTCCTCCAAACACAACCTGCCATTGCTCTAGGAATTATTCTCTGGCCTTTTTCTTCCTGGAATCATTATGAGGGTTGATGTCCAGGTCCTCAAATGTTTTTGTCCTCTGCCTGCTCAGTAGTAAATCCATCGAGGTTTGTTAAAGATGGTTGGTTTCTGGATTTGACCCATCTTTAAAAAATATTTCTCTAACTATGTATCACAACTGTGTTATTTTTAAGATGATTTATGTGAAGGTTTGCCACCTTCTAACTGGGCTGTTTGGAGCAACTAAAATATTCCCATGAACATCCAAAAACTCCACTGCACATAGCAACTAAGCTCTAGTAGCTGTCACACTGCAGTGAATTGAAGCACATTTCTGTACATCATTTATTAAATACGTGCACATGCAGCACATTTCTTTAAAGAAAATTAAAATGACAATGTCTCCTTTTTGGATGCATTATATTTGTACTTCAGCATTGAAGAGAGTCTGGTAATTATAAAGCTGTTTAAGCAATTTTATTTTAAAATTATAAAGGTAATGAACTTGAGAAAACAAATGCAGTCAGTTATTTACTACTGACTACTTCTTTCATTCTTTCTGTATTTAATTTAAGTGGACTTTAGCTGGTTGCAAATAAAAATACTAAAGGACTAGCAATGCACACCATGATTTGTGTTCTTGCTGTCATGCAAATTCACAGAAAGAAGGAAACATATTAAAGAAATTTGATAAGACCAGGTGGTCTGAGTGAATAATTTCCCTTTCATTAACATATTCCCCTTATTAACTCTGTAATTAATTGTACATAGCTAAGGAAAGCTATGGAAATTGCATTTTGAGATGTATCAAAGCTGACTTTATGCTTCAGACTTCCATGCAATTTACTATTAATGAAGCAAGAGATGGAGGCCCCAAATCTATAATTATTACTTACTATTTGAATGACAAGCAAAGAATTTTATCAGCACAGTTTCAAATGAAAGGGGATTAGCAGCTAATGTTGAAATTGTTAATCTTTCTTATTAAAATAATTTTGACTAGAGTGTTTAGCCTGAAAGAGGTTTCTGGAACATCATTTACCATTAAAACAGCTATTTTCTGAGGCTCAGTATGAATTTGTCTAAGTTTGACAGCAGGGTGCAAATATTTTTTAAATGAATGAATATTTTATGGGAGTTAAGGCTGTTCATGTGTGAGCTGATGCCGAGCTGCTTGCTGTGTGCATATTCCTAGAATGTGCAGCAGGATGGTAGCTCAATATCCATCTCACCAAAGTGAAGATGTCTGCTGAGATAACAAGGGGAGAAAAGCTACAGCAGGAAAATCTGAGAGCTGAAATTGCACCCACGGCTGTGTCTGCAGACGAGTGATTAGCGGGTGGGAGCCCAGGCAGAATCAGGCCCTGGATCTTGGTGTTATATTTATGACACAGTGTTACTTCATGTTTATTTAGGCCTTCTTATGCCTTTAAATACTGGTATATTTTTAGGGTTTGTATATTGGTTTTAGTATCATGTGGCTTGAGATGACTCTTCAGTGGTGGGTGCTTCATACCCACATGTGTGCTTGTGTACAAATGCCATGAACTGCAATAGTATCCTCTATAGGTATAGATAAATATTTGGGAGCAGACATACAATATATACAACTGTTTTGTGTTAATGGAAAAATTTTTTAGCATTTTAAATTTTAAAACTTTTCCTTGCAATATTTGCAATTTTTGTCTCTTACAGCAGTGTATAAGTGAAGCTGACAAGGCTGTTTGTGCTCCTTGAGATGAGGAAATTGTGAATATATAGTGACATAAATGGTGAAAAGCACAGCAGTGATAATTTATAAAATTTAATTTGCAGTGGTCTCAGCCACATCAGTACTGCAGGAGATGTATGTTAAAGAACCCTTTTAATCTGCCTGTGTCACATTACAGAGAAAAGCTAATGGAAAAGATGTCACATGTCTTTGCCAGTGACAAATTTTACCAGTAGAATAGATAGAGATAATTTAAATGCTTTAAGACATTATTTGCATGAGTAGATGGACTGTGTGTAGAAGTACCACCAACACAACAAACCCTCGTGTACCTGCTCTACCATGAGATTACTCCAAGCTTTACCTCTGTGTAGAGCACGTAGAGCTTCACTGGGCTCACCCCAAAAGCTGCAGGTTGCAGAACTACCCTTTTATCTGTAGTCCTACAAGATTCCTTGGAGCAGTCTTGCAGAGGGAATACTGTTGCAGCAGGACATGTCCTGAAGTGGGCATTCACTTCATTTATCAGATAATTCCAAAGGAATTTTAGCTTAAATGTAAATTGGTAATTTATAACATGTAAATGTAAGTTGGTAAATTGCATGCAGTAATGATAGCCAGAGAAGCATTTTCATTATAAAATCATGTTTTGTATGCATTATAATTATGTGTTAGGCCAAAGGCATCAAGGGTGCTTCTTAACCTGTAAGAATCATAACAAACCCTGTAGACTGTGATATTAAGAGACAGCCACCATGCTAGTGTGGTAGGCTGTGGTGGACTTAAAAGATGAAATTTTTCAAGGATGAAGCTAATGCAGAATCCAAACCCAAAGCTTTTCTAAATGCAGGAGTATTTCTGATGCAGCAGTTTATCTAATGCTTTATCTGCTGCTGGGGAAGGCACCTGGAAGGGTTGGGTTTATTAACCACAGCAAGCTAAGATGCCCAGGGCAGTGCTGGCTCACAGCAGAGGGGTGTCCTGCTGCTTCTCAGGTGTGTGTGTGTGTAATGCCTGCCTGAGAAAAGTGCTTTCTTCATTTTTTATTGCCTTCTTTCACCTTTTGGTGTCTTGGTTTGCATTGGACCATTTTGATTGAAAACATCATGGTAGTGTCCAGTTGCTGTAGTAAATGTACTAATGGTGCCTAATGCAGTACTTCTTCTGGAAGCCCATAAATGGCTTTTGTTTCATTTGAAGTTCAAGAACCAAGAAGTTCAAGTATCAAGAATACTCTGTGGTATCTGAGGGTATCCACCAGCATTTGACTTTTAGCATATGTGTGTCCTCATAACTGAATTTTGAGAACATTGTCCTTCAGGTAGGATTCTGGGGCCTGATAAAAGAAATGTTGATTAAAGCCACTAGGATCCTTTCAACTCACTTTAATAATCAAATAATAATAAGCCAATGCTTATATACTACTTCAGATCAGTAGAGTCAAAGCTCTTTTTGAAGGTCTCTATCATTATCCTGTCATTTTAGTCCAGGAAACTCAGGCTCAGACAGGGAAGCATGTTGACCAAGACAAACCTTAAGGTTGGAAACAGAGCCAGGAGTAGACCCCCATTCCCTGGTGTCCCTGTGCTGAGCTCTCACAACTCATCCTATTGGCTTTAACAGAAAAAGGATTGTATTGAAGGACAATACTTTTGCCCTTCTTTGTCACTCATTACACTTTTTTAAGACGTGAGATTATAAAGGAATTCTGGACTTGGGTTTGTCAGATTTCATTCTGCCAAGTTTAGTTTTCACCTTATTATCTGAGAGCAAAATATCCCATATTTGGAGAGCTGACTGAAAGATATTAAATACATATTGAAAAAGCTTGCAAAAACCAGAGGATGTGCAGTCTATAGTAAATAACAGTATGATGGAAAAGGATGCCTTCCACACATTTTTGGAGTCTCTTCTGAATTGATTACAGTTTTCTTCAAGCCCAATCTGCTAAATCTTAAGCAATCATGCGCATGCACCACATTTTAGGTTCTTTTTCTTTCTGTTTTACAGTCAGCTGTACTTTTACTGTCTACTCAAAACTACTGCTGTCACCCCCTCAATGTATTCTCCTTGTTCAGCAGTTGAAGGGAAAGGTTCCAAGGAAAAGAAACAGCATGCAAAGAAATGTTGGGACCTATCATTATGACCAGAATTTGCTTCTTCCCATAGCATTTAGCCGTGTTCTGGTTTTTGTTTTTCTGACTTTCTTCCTTTGCAGTATAGCGTCTTCTTTCATCATTTCACTTCTTTATTGACCTCTAGAGTATGTTCTTGGCTTCTTCTTCTGTCCTCTTTCACATTGTTTTTCCTTTGTTCTTATTTTGCCCTCTGTCACTTCAAATGTTTTCATCTGTGGATTAGACCAGCGTTCCTCAAACTTCTTTAAAGTGTTATTCTTTACTGGCTTCCATGGAAACCCAAGAGTCCCAGGAGTAGGCAGGATGTCTTCAGCTTATGCACTTCTAAAGCTTTTCTACCATCACTTCACAATCCCTTTTGAATGCTTTCATGAGAAAAATATTTGAGAATCACTGAGCTAGGCCAGCGTTGGTCGGAAATCCCATGGTGCATAGATAAAAGGTTACCTGAAAAATGGGACACTTCCTCCAGATTTGGGAGCTGGGCAGATGCCAGCTGCATCTTGCTCACAGCCAGCATTGCTTATTCTCCTACTGCATGTTGTTTCAATGTGGCTGTGAGTGTGACATGGAAGGGGTAGGGCAGAAGTGTCTTCTCCCACAGTCATCTCTTTTAAGGCCTGAAAGGACTTCTGTGAAAAAAGAGTTTCTTCATTTCCTACTGTTATCAAATAATTTAGGTTGGAAGAGACCTCCAATATCAAGTCCAACCATTTAGAAATCAGTTTTTCATTCCATCTGCTTTCTGAGCTGTCTTCTATAGTCAAGCTTGTTGTTTCTACTATTGCACTGGGTTTGCTCGGCATCCATGGGACTGGCAGTTCACTAATTGTGTTGCTTCTCTTTGTGCAAACATGGAATTTCCATGGTTCCAAAATGGTCCTGAGTGCAAGGATGTGATCATTGAAGATGATTGTGGAGTTTGAAGTGTCTGGTCTCTGTTACAGGAGATTTCTAAGGAAAAGGCTGATTATCCAGTCTGTTCCTTTCCTGCTTTTTCTCCCAGGTAACCTGATGGTCACTTGTGCTTATGTGCATAGCCTGCCTCTAGGCTGTGGGTATAGCATGAATTGCAAGACTTCTTGGATTTCATATTGCATGTTCTCAATTTTCTACAACCTCTGTGTGTGTTAAGGTACAAACTCTGTGTTTGATATCTTACCTCACCCCACCACCAAAAAAAAAAAAAAAATCCCAGAAAGGCAGAGGGGCTTTCCTTTATGGGTTATTATTTTTTCCTGGAGAAGCCCTTTTTGACTTTTATTCACTCTTTTAAGAATAGCAGTATGTAAGTACTTATCCCTTTGCTTTAGCGGGGGGATTATATCTGTAAAAGAAATCTTTTCCTGTCTGTCCTCAAGATGGCCAGTGTTTAACATAGTGATATTTTTCCAGACTATCTATAAATCACATCATGTTCTGTATCACTTGGATATACTTGGTCATGGTTGCCTGGGTTTTACTGGTCTCATTATCTCTGTAGAACTTGACCACGCTTGAAGAGAGGATTATTTTTAAACATGATGTTTTCAGAATTCTTTATTTATCTCTTGGTAATTTTTATATATATAGTAAAGGAAGATGACTATACAAGTGCTCTGAAAAGAAACACAGACCGTAATTCATTAAAATTTAAATTTGGAAATACAGTATCCAACAGGGAACCCAAATTTAGATGCTTAATTGAGTTAGCAGAGCTGTGAGACGAAGCCAGGGAATTTGGTTTTGTGTTTTCAGCCAGGTAATTAGTGTGCAGTAATATATTTTAAAAGTTTTCATTTCAGACACACAACAGACATATAAATGAATCACAAATATGTCTTGGATTGTGGTATGGTGTTAAAATATTAGTAAAAAATGAAGTGAGAAGGGATCATTAGAAAAATTGATTTAATGTGTAAGAAGAAAATAGCAGTTTGCTGTGAGAATGGTGTTGGGTGTCAATATTTATCACAAAGAGTCAAAGGACTTGATTTGTATATTTTTGTTCAGTTTTCTAGCTAGTTTTTACATGCTTGTGCTTTTACATTTTAACAAAGCTACCAGAAATGCTTCCCAAAATGTCTCAGTTGATGAATTCAGCTGACACTCTCCTTGGTGCCAGTTCCTGTACTGCAGAGCTGTCTTTAATGGGGAGGTTTGGGCTGAGTTTTTTCTTGTTTTGGATTTATTTTTGGTTTTACAAAATGTCACAACATATCCCATGCTGTGAAATAGCAGTAATTGGCTAAGAGGTTTAGACCTTAATTTTTTTAAGTAATATTGTTCCTTTTTGTGAAGGCTATTTATTATTTAAGATTTTTGTAGTGAAATCTACTGTAAGAAGTACAGAAAATTTAAAAAATGCTTTTGGATAATTCATCTTTTACATATATATTATTTACCTTGGCATGTATTTGCATAAACATCATTCAGCATGTGCATAAATTTATGTACTCACCAGACACTTAAACCACATACTTCCAAACAAAATCCCCAACCCAAAATCTGTATTAATTCCATCACAGTCAGACATTTGGTATACTTGTAATTACAAAAATGTTCTCAGATATGGATTCATTAAGGTGTCCTGACTTTCAGCCATGTCTATAAACATGATCATGGGGTTAAAAAACAGCTGTCAAGAATATTCCTGCAAAAATTAGTGTTTCAGGAGTATATTCTGTGACCCTGGGAAATTAATTTCAATGTTTGAGCCCTTCCATTTCCCATCTGTGAAGCAGCAGTGATACTTGCCTCCCCTGCAGGAGAAATGTGAGCACTTTCAGACAGTTGGACAAGAAGGAGCTATAGAAATGCAGGGATTGTAAGGGAGTAAATTATATTCCTTTTATGGCAATCATCTTCCCTTTTTTGTGGAGGTTTATTTAAAGCAAAGTAATTGCAGAGGTGAAAATTCAGAGGCATAATTTAGATTTCAAAAAGGGGGTAAGGAGGAGGAGATGAGGGTGGTTGTATTTTAAGACCTAGAAGACACCATTAAGTAGCTGATATTCCTTAAGAAGGGATTCCTTGTGGAGTGAATTTCTTTTATCTTCTGCTATATTTAGAGAGCCAGGTAAAGTAAATATTTCATAATTAAGCATTCCATTTTTAAAATGTTTAACTTCATAGCTGCATTTCTTTTTGAAAGTATACGTGCCTCCACCATTCCAGCTGAAGCAATTCTTAGCAGCACGTGTATTTGCCAAGATCTCCTCCAGAGATGACAACCTGTGTCAGTCCAGGCCAGGTCGTATCCATCCATTTCCCTGGGATTTCATTGAACACCTTTGGCAGCTGGGAGCTGTAAGAAAAGGGATTAGCAAGTGTTTGTGTGACACACACTGATCCCAGCACCTGCTGATTGGATTGAAGTAATCCTTTTACAAGTTACAAAACTCTATTATCAGAGCATTAGGAGAAGGAGAGATGGTGATGTACACTGCATCAAGGGTATATTAATTTAGGCAAACAGAACATAGGTCGCCATCTAACATGCTTGTGAATTACAGCCTTTCTTGCCATAGTTTCACACTGGTCCAGTCTGGTAGAAAATGCCTTGCACTGCTTGTGCAGAGTGATACTTCTCTAGCAAACCAGGGACAAAAATTTAACATTATTTAAGATGGCATGCTGAAAATACAGCTGCTCTCTGTGTGCATGCTTAGGTGTCTACAATGAGCTTTACATCTAAAAATATGAAACTGAAACTATGGAATGTCATTTTTATTGTTGGCTGGTATCACCATGGAAGTTAAATTATTTCTGAATAATACAACCTATTTGAAGCAATCTAGGGATATTATTCTCAACCACACTGAATAGTTGCTTTGTCAGTGAATTGCCTCCCTCTGGCTTTTTTTTTAAGTTTTCCTTCATCACCTACCACATTATGTATGATATTAGTAGTGTTTCATGCCAAATTACAAGGAGAGCTCCATAGTATTTTTCTAACTGAAAAGCCTCAAAACTATTTTTTTCACTGGTGTAATCATGTCCTGAGAAATACAAGAACTATTAGATCAAAATATGTCATGGTAGTAATATGGCTGCAAATGGAGGAGGAAAAATAATTTCTCAGTGTCTTTTGCAAGAGAAAATACAAATTCCCAAGTTTTTATTTCCCATATTTTTTCATTTGTGGTTACTGTAAGCAGGAGATCTGAGATAGCACAGGACAAGTTAGAAGAGAGAAAGGAGCTTTTAACCTGAGATGACTGACTAATCAGGTGATGAAATCCTGGTTCCAGTAAAGTAGGGATGCAGTACACTCCCCAGGATTGAGAGCATGTGAGACTTTATAGCCAGATGTTAATTTACTGAGATTTCTTCCAGATACAAGTTCTGTGAGATACTGACAATGAGCTGCCACAACAGAGTTTTTCATTTTATGTGTCTGTATAAGCCAAATATAACTACCCCCTATAAAGTCACACTTCTTTTCAGTTAATATTGAGAACTTGATATTTAAGATTAAAGCTGGTATCACTAACATTTATAGATTGAATCTTCAGAGATGGAGCTGGTCTTAGTACCAGTTACAGACTCTGCATTATTGGGGGTTGGTTGGATTAGAGCACCAGAAACAATTGTGGGACTTCCATGGAACAACTAACTATTGGCAAAAAATTATTTTCTTAACATGCTAGTTGATGGAAAGACTGAAATTGGTTGAGATAGTGCATCCTCTATTTATTTAAGGTTTGCTTTGCTAGGAAGAAAAGTAGGAGAGCATGGGCATAGTTTGGCTCTGCTCCCACGTTTCAGCACCACTGGAAGTTTCTTCATGGAAACGTGGGGTGAGATCCCAGCCTTTTGTCTGTGCACCAGGGCAGCTCAGGGAGAAAGACTGATCTTCTGCAAGCAAGACCCCAGAGTCACTTCAGTGTTACTCTGAAACTGGTGGGAAGTGAGAAATGCTTAAAAAGCGTAGAAAAAACATTGTGGTGCTCTGCAGGATCTGAATATGGCTCAGAGTTGTAATAGTGACTCTGATCTCAGGGGACTTTATTTTATCAGCTCTGGGCAAGTTTGTGTGCGCCAAAATAGAAGAATAAACTAATAATTTTGTAAAGAGGAGTGGAGAGCAGGAACAGAGAAGAGAAATGAACTTTTCTGTTGCTATTCCCTGACTCTAGACTCCAGTCCTAGAAAATAATGGAGCACATATTAAAAAAGGAGTTGCTGATTATCTAGAGAGAGATTTTTCAAGGGCATAAAAGGAAAATAAAAGTAAGGGTGTCATTTAAGAGGATGGGGAAGGCTGGAGTCTTTCCTTTGTGTGTTTGCTAATCTCCTTCACCCTTTCCATTGGATAGTTGAACAATGAGTAAGAATATGCATAATTTTCTAAAGAGCAATTCTTGCCTGGACAAACCTGATTGCTTTTTATTTAAATAAAACTACAAAACCCAGTAGTTGGGAGTGAAAACAATGCATGCTATACATACAAATTTTAATAAAGTCGTGACACTGTCTCATGAATAGTTAATTGAAAAAATAATGCCAGTTTTTTAGAGGACAGTTATGTGGATTGAAATGAGGCAAAAGGTTGATATACAAAAAGTAATGATTGAATGCTATGTCTAGGAGTGTCTGGCAGAGCACAGGAATTGCTCTTAGATCCAGTTATATTGAACTTTTTAAATAATGGTGTGGAAATGAGTGGAAGTGACAATGACTTTCATCACAATCTAAAGTTCTGCACAGATGTGATGGCAGAGGAGTAGTTCAAAAGTTTGAAAGTGTTAAACCTGAAAACACATACAACAAAGACATTATCTTTGAAGAAAAGAGTCTCAAGAAGACATATCTATAATTTGCATAGATCCATTAATTCATGATCTGTGAAGACACTGGAATATATACAAGCAGAAATTGTGGAGAACAGGAATATTCTGAGCAAACAGACTAAAGTTGAAATACGTGGCTTGCTGAAAATGAGTAGCAAATTAAGTTTGAAATAGAAAAGCAATGTTGTTGACATCCCTATTAAAAAATCTCAAATGAGCACTAGTGTTCCTTATTAAAAATATTGGTGTATTTTCAGGTATACAATGTATAGTTCAGAACAGTCAGAGTCCCAAGAAATAGTAATGAACTGTGCTTTGGGCTTCTTCTTTAGATACAGAACAGCCAAATGTTAGAAAAATCCTAGTGAAGTACAAGAAATGACATTATTTGAAGACCTGGAAGCAAGTAATCAGATAGGCTGCTTCTGTCTCTGAATTCTATAGCACTGTGAGTAATATGAGTGGGAACAGAGAAATTTACTGTGAAGCCACTAATGATAAGGTATTAAGCCAGAAAATGGAAGGACAAAACCATATGTGTTGTTAAAAGCAAATTGGATTTATGCAGAAAAGTATTCCTCTTACATGTAGTCAATGCAATGTGTACTAAAGAACACAAAGAAGTTCAAGCAGAGTAGCAAGAATTCTGGGGCATCCTGGGCCAGAGTGATACAAGCCATGAGTTAGCAGGGAACAAAGGCAAAAAACCACATTATTTAAATTAACTGACAAGAATACAAAACAAATGTTTTCAAGTACAGTCTTTTTCTGCATAATTTGCTATATAATAGCTAAGACAAATTCCTCTTGAATTTCCTCTCCTCCTTCTGAGGAAGCCTGGGAAGCACAACAGCACTGCCTGGCCCTCTGCATCTCTGGAAAAAGCAGCAGCAGTTTGAAAGCAGTGATTCCCACACTGTTGGGTGAACAGTGTGGGTTTGAGCAGTCACCATTCACAAGGATTAAGATAATTTCACATCCACATCTTCAGCTGACATTTGAAATTCGATTAGACCTGTCAAGGTCTGTCAATTTGAGAGCTGCACATGTTTTCACTGAAAGATGCATCCTCAGTCATGGGAAGGGTTTCTACTCAAGTACTGTATTGGAAGTATGTTGTCAGAAATAATTGTGGCAATTGAATTTCAGCTAATAAAACAGGAATTTTTAAAACAAATATCTTGACAGATGCAAACCATACTATCTCTGAAGAAAGTACTGTGTCTCTTCAACCAAGTAAAAAGTGATAGGAGAAGAGGAAGTGGCCTCAAGTTGTGCCAGAGGAGGTTTAGATTGGTGAAAATTTCCTCACCAAAAGGCCTGGCAAGCACTGGAACAGGCTACCTAGGACAGTGGTAGGGTCACCACTATCTCTGGAGGTATTTAAAAGACATATAGATGTGGTACTGATGAACATGGCTTAGTGGTGGACTTGGCAGTTGGACTTGATGATCTGAGAGACTTTTCCAACCTAAGTGATTCTATGATTTAAAGATTGACCAGTCAATTAGAATTTAATAGTTTTATTTTTAACCTTATTTAGTCACAGGGCATGTGTTGGACACCCTTGACAAAAGAGTAGAGAAAAAAATAAGGAAAACCAAAGTAGTTTGACACCCTATTACAACATCAGCTGAGCACACAGGAAGCTCTAACAAAGCCATGTTCTACCAAAGCCAAACCAGCCCACTGTGCTCTGTCTTTGTGCCTGTGTTCAGGCACATAAAATCTGTCTTAATATGTGCCACTGGCAGTGTCTCTTCAGCCCATTCATTGTCCCTGGGACAGCTTTTCATCCTCTTGCTGAAAGCTCCCCTTTTGCCTTACAACTGGCAGGTCTCACACAGGAATAATGGATTTTATAATGCATCCACTCTGTCCTCATTACATCAGGACATCCTCCTCATCCCCACAGCATGTTTGGCAGCAAGAATATCTCCTCTGTCTAAACAAGAGAAAGTAGGGACTGGGCTACCAATTGTCCTCACAGGTCAGGCCCTGTGGAAGGAAAACTAAGGTTAATGGAATTTAAGGTGCATCAGAAGACCTGTGCAAGCAGATGGTGTTTGTTTAAATAATAGCATATACTTGGGATTACAGGATTTGCCTTGTTGTGCCCATATTGGTGAGGCTAGACCTCTGCTTTTTTCAGCAGGCTTGAGGAGCATTGCAATAACAGTGGTGACAACCTCTATTTATTTTACCTGCTGCTCTGGGACAAGGACAATCATGTTCGTGTTTGACACTTTGGTAATGAATTTCTTTTGCACCAGGCAAACATTGCAGAATGTCTCATCAAAACATCCTAATTAAGGAGTGGATTTGAGTAGACATACAATCTCTAAAATATCAGAAGTTCCACTCAATTTAATGTACATCTAGCAGCTCCCAAGGGAATGTTTCAAAATCACTAAGCTTCTGTTTAGCAAAGTGGGGATGAGCGTTGGGGCTCTGAAGGACTGTAAATGAAAGATTACTTAACTCTGAGGGAATTGTCTGGCTCCTGAATGTTTTAAAGCAAGCTTCTTCCTCAGCAGCTTTTTAAAAAAGTGTGTAAAGCAGATGTCCATGTTGGGCAGAGCCTTCCATGGGTCCATTCAAATAGTCAAACACCTTGTCAAGGTCTGTCAGGAAGTGCTCTGTGAATCTCATCCATGTGATGTAGCAATTGAAACCACAATTGGTTGGTTAAAGTAAAGATTTGTGTGTGTTTCCATTTGAAAATTCATGTATCTTTACACTCAAGATTACCCGAAAAATGAAGGTAAAAGTAATAACTTTTAAAGAACATTGAGTTATTTGAAAGTTCATGTGCAATAAAAGCAGTCAATTTACCTTAACTGTAAACTTTACCTTAACTGTGACAGATTTGATGATTTAAAAAGGAAATTAAATTTCTTTTTAAAATACAATTCTTGAAATCATCAGAGACACAAGCTGGAGTCAACAGAAAGCTCCTTACTACATTCAGTTCTGCCTTAGGAATCAAATGTTCATGGCCCTTTTCCTTCCCTTTGTGGGTCTACCAGGATTTTGGAGAGATTCAGTGTTGGCAGATCTGTATATCTGCATAAAATGTCCCTGAAGTCTGTGGGACATTGGTGATGGGCATGTCAAAATGAATCAGATTATAAAACTGTGGTTTAAAATGGGAAGATGCTACAGGCTGGTCCTTGACTGCCTGATCTCTGCTGCATGCTAAACAGCTGCTCTGAAGCCAGCAGTCTTGGCTCTGTGGTATTGTAAGATTTTGCTATTTTTTCCCTTTGCCTCATAAAAATTCTTATATACCAGCAAGTCTCTGCTCTGGAGGAATTATTCTTCTTTTTTTTTTTCTTTTTCCCCTATGACTTCAGTATACATAGCCAGGCACAGAATTGCTGGGAGAAAAGAATAGGATCTTTAGCCTCCCTCCTTTGCCAGTAGCAACAGCCTTTTGACAAGGATAAATAAACTATTAGAGGATGGTTTCCTCCTGTTAACTTGCAAGTTAATGCTGGGAACGTGTTCCCAGACCCACACCCTGACACAAACCGGGGCCACGCCACTCTCCCAGCTCCACGTCTGTCAGGTCACAGCTCTGTCCACTGCAATGCTTCTTCCTTCATTATAGAGGAAAAGCAATCACACAGTAGGTGTTTTGATTGTATCTAGGCCACCACTATTTTTTACCTCCTTTAGAAACCTTTCTTCTAATGCAATATCTTTCTGTGTCCTTAAAGACATCCCTTCTGAAGCGTCGCTTCTTGAATTGGTTTTTCAGTACCAGGTTTGATTTACAAACCTCATGTAAAGACAGCGCCCGACAAACCCTGCACCAAACAAAGCTGTGTGTCAGGGGCTCTTTGTCATCAAAAAACTGTTCAAGCTGCAACAGGGAGCTGTATCCTGCCCTGCCAGCCAGGTGGGAAGCACAGTGGCACAACAGATTTGCAGAGCTCCTGTTTGGCAGAGGACAAGCTGCAAGCTTTTTACACCTTCTGTTAAACCTGTAGAGAGGGCACAAGGGCTTTTCTTCTTTAAAGCACATTTAGGAAGAACAATTCAACATCAGAAAGATTGGCAATGGAAAGGGTTTTCGAAGCAATTAAAGTCCTTTTTGTACTTTGCAGCGAATCCTTTCTGGGAGCTTTTTCTAGACAAGGTTTGCTATAGATTGGGCTGTATTAGTTCCAGCAATACCTGATGTTTGGGCAAGAAGCTTTGCTATTGACCCCACCCTGAGCCTGTCTCCTGAACAGTCCTTTTTAAATCTGTTTAGGAATGTTAATTTCAACCTACCTAGTACAGGCAATATGGAGTTTGATTTACAAATATGAACAGGGTGTAAAGTAAGATGTTTCTTGCTTGCTGTAGAAGATGTAAGGTAATGAGCCTGTATAAGCAGGCTTAAAGTATCAGGTGGTCACTATCTTAATTTTCATATTAAAGGGAAAGGAAGACTTCTGGGTTTCCCCGCTCCTCCTTCTTTCTGCTCTCCTCCCCTCACCTACTTGGATTATTTCTGATCCATAGGGTGAAGGAAAAGGGTTTTGGTTCACTTTTCTCAAATCTTTGGAGCTGAATTCCTATCCACTGCTGGAGCTCTAGCCAGAGGAAATCTGCAAAAGCTTAAGATCAGCACCAAGATACTTTGAGGCCCATAATCCTGCCACAGTTTTCTTTGGTGATGCTTTTCCCAATACTGTTAACTGAATGCAATGTACAATCCTTAACAACATATATTAATATTAATTAACAACACCTCCTCAGTTGAAGGCCCTCTCTGTGCCTGTTCATCTGCAAGATGAGTTTCTGATGACCCAATGCTTGGCCACAATAGTTCAGCCTGGCAGTTTTTTTATTCTTTTCAATATTTCTATCACTGTTGTGACATGCATATGTGCTTGAAAATTGGTTGTAAAATCCTTTGTTTTGACAGAAGTTGTTGTTTGTAGTAATTTTTGTTAATGGAATTTTGTTTCTTTTCCATTGCCTGATGAAAAAGACATTTGGGCTTATGTTTTCTAGGTACTGAAGAAGAAACTATTTTCTCCTAAAGCTCAGTGACTGGATGTTTCATAAATTTCCTCTCTGTTAGCACTGGTACATTTTATCATTCTCATTTTTTATAGCACAAATAAGCTTGAAGTCAACTCTCTATTAAGTAAATAAATGAACCTTAAAACTGAGCCAGTTTTTTTCCCCCAAAGCTCAGGATTCCCGTGCTTTGAGAAAGATCCTTTAAGCTTAGCTTTCAGCCTAGCTAAGCCATTGCTTAATGCAGTATTCTTTTCATTCCAGTCCTACATGGAAGATCACCTGAAGAACAAGAACCGTCTGGAGAAGGAGTGGGAAGCTCTGTGTGCTTACCAGGCTGAGCCCAACGAGAGCAGCGTGGCACAGCAGGAGGAGAACGTGCCGAAGAACCGCTCCCGCGCCGTGGTGCCATGTATGTACACTTCCCTTTGCATCTTGGCTTTTTGCTTCTGCATACACTCCCAAGTGTTCTTTGCACAGTGGTGTGAAAGCTGCAGAAGGCAGGTAAACAATGTGGAGTGGTTTCTGTGTGTACTGGAAGCTGTGGCTGCAACTATGGGCTGGGTGCATGTCCTGTTGTCTTATCAGACCCTGTTTATCTCCTTGTAATTTGCATATATGTTACAAAAATACACAACTGTGCCACTTAACACTGCTGCTGCAGCTGTGCTGCCTCACCAAATTCCATAGCCAGAGTGATTGTCAGTGCTGGAATATACTGTCTGCACAAGAATGGCATCTGTGGCTATTCAGTAGAAGTCTCTTCTTCTGACCAAGACAATTTGGTCTCTTGTCCATCCAGCAGTAACACCAGCAGTCTGTAGGCAGAGCCAGATAATCTGTTTATCAAATACTCAGCTGTACTGAAGGAGCCCCTTTAGGCTTCAGTGGATAAACTTGCTAACTGGCTTCTCTCTGCAAGGCTTCTCTAAACACACAAAAATAAAAATAATTATAAAAAAAGGAACTGATGTTTATATTCCCAGAATCTGCTCTTTCCTGTAAGCAGCCGCCTTTTGAGCTTGAAATAAAAGTAACATATTTTTGCTATGCAAACATACACATATATATATAATATATATTTCATAGATTACATTGGTAATGTATGGACACATATTTCATTAGGCAACCAATGAAACAAAAATGAAACTGAGAATATATGCACAGTCCACAGCAACCAAAATGCTCTCAATCAGCGTGCCCACAATCCAGCTGGATAGCTTGGCAAACATATATAGCTGGTTTAATTTTTAAGGTGCCCTGAAAACATTAATTTTCCCTAAAAGAGTCTTGAGTAAGTAGTATTCCTCCTTTAGGAATGGAGTAATGACAGGTAACACGTTAAGTAAATGTCATAGCCAGATTTAGAGTGAAGATTCTTTGGAAGGATATGGTAATTTAACTGAGCCCATCAGTCCCTGCATATTTGCTTCAGCAGGGTTTGTCTCTTTTGTTTATGTAGTGGCTCTTTCTGCAATACTTTTCCACTCAGGAGAGGATTACAGCAACTTAGCAGTATTAATTCTCCTGAGTAAATATGGTGCTGGTCAAAAGCCTTTTGGGGCAGCAGCAGCAGTTTGCTGACTTTCATGTGGCTTGGGATCAGGCTTGTGAAGAAGTTCTAAAGAAGTCATCATGAAAGTTGAAGTGGTGCAAGCCTCCTGTGCTCTTTTACATCCTGAAAAAAACCAGCACTTAACTGACATGATAAGCAGTGAAAATTTTCCATGAAAATATGTATTGATCCAAGTTAATCTTCCTGCTTAGAGTGTTCCATCAATATGGACTTACAGTCAGACCATCTTAAGATATTTCAAGTTCCTGCTCATAAATTCAGCTAGACTGGTTTTGGTTGCTGCCACAGAGACAGCATGGGAGCTATGGATGTTGCCAGAAATTGGTGCTGGTTATTTGACTGATGTAGAAACTCTGTCTTCATGATTCAATGAGCTGTAAGATAGAAACCTTCAGACTAGACTTTTCTACCTCCAAATCCAGACATATCATGGTTGTGACAGTGCTAAAGAGCAGAGGTTTTTAACTTAGGTGTCATAGAATCATTTGGGTTGGGAAAGACATCTGAGATCATCACTGAGTCATTAACCCAGCACTGCCAGGTCACCACCAAACCACATCCCTGAATACCACATGTATATGAGTCTTTTAAATACTCTCAGGGATGGTGACAGCTAGTCTGTCTCTTTTCATCATATTGTACCTCCTGGATGTGTGAGCCAGCCCTGACCAGGCTTTGTTTCTCTGCCATTGCTTCTTTCATGGCACATTGTTATGCCATTGAAGTGATTTGGTGAAGGTATTTGGACATGGACAGGGTGACTGTAATTTATCTGAAGTTTTAACTATAAGTGTTTTAGTACATTTAAAAGGGTAAAATGATAAATGTGCTTTGTTTCCTCAATGTGGAAACTTCTATTACAAATATTAGTGCCCTGGAAATTTTCCTTTTTGACTGAATTGCACAAAATTACCTGCCTTCTCTTTCTGAGGTTACTGTGCACTGGTAAACAACTGTCATATTATATATGTTTAAACTACTTACTACTTTGTTGATGAGTGGAAAGTATGGCATAGAGTTTAAACAATATTAAATTTTGATAAGGTGTTGGTTATTTTAGACTCTAAGATTAGACTGAGATGAGAGGGCCCAGTTTGCCCATTTTTTTAAACTGTGTTTAGACACAGTTTAGGCAAAAAATGCCATAGATTTGCTTCATAATGTATGAAGAAGCAAACCTGATATGCTTTTGATATTCTGCAGAGCTGTTATGTTATATTCAGTGGATTCTCACAAAGTAATGCCTTGTTAGTGTTTCCTCACCCCTTTTATATTCATAGTCACCTTGACAAGGTAGAACAAGATTGCCAATTCACATAGATTTCCTCTTAGAAAGGCTTCAAATAAGCTTTAATATCTTGTATTTGCTTTGTGTTTTTCTTTCTGAATCAATACAATATTATTTTTAGTGATTATATAACTGATCTAGTTATTATCGCTATTGTATCATAGTTTATCTTGTGCCTAACTTTTCTATTTTCTATGCAAACTTCTAAAATACTTGATAGCAGAACACCTTGACACTGCACTTAACTAATTACTAGTTTAAAAATGCTAACAATTCAAGTTACCTGGACCTTCTAGATTAACAAAGCTGTATCCTTTTATCCAATCAAGAAGCAGATTGCTATAATTTAGGACACATGGTGTTTATATTTAGTTCTATAATTTAGTGATGCCTATTTTGTTTATGAATACATGAGCAGATCCAAAAAAGCTTTCCAATTTTTTTTTCTCTTTTTGCATCACTGAAAAGTGAACCCATCTCAACAGAGTCAATACTGTATGTTTTTATTTATGTACACCATTAATATATACAGGTATTTTAAACATTTGGAAAACAACTTTTTGCTGTGAGCATCTATCAAAAGCTGTCCACCATATCCATGTGATGTGGTACATATTTAAGCAACCTGGTTATCTCTGTGCTTTGCCTTTCTTCTAAAGGAGAGCAAAGCATTTAGGGGCAGAACATGCACCCAGATCTGAGCCTTGTTTGCCTTAAGGGCACAGCCTGGGGTTGTGCACCAGAGATGGGAACACCTGAGCAGAGGTTTATGTGCCTTATCCATGCTATGAATGCGTGTGCAAATAGTGCTCTGAAATGAAGGAACTCGAGCAGTTCAGAGCAAAGGAAAGTTCCATTTTCTGCAGATCATCTATAAGCAAAATAATGATAATCAGCAGATTATGATTCTTCATAGTCTTTAGGCTGCACCACTTTCATTTCTCAGTAGTTCTTCACTTCCTTAATTGAGTGGAGTCCTGTGTAGTGCTTTGTATTTAAAAAACCCCAAAAATCAGTCTAAATCTAGAAGGAGGAAAATTATGATCCAGGCAGGATGTGCCAGGTTGATTGCTGTAAGATTTGCCTTATTCTGTGATTCCCAGATTGAGACAAGCCAAATTTGCCCATATTTCTTTCTTTTTCAACCTTATGTTTGTTGGTTCTGTTTCTTCAGAAGTATCTGATTAAAAGGAAGCAAAAGGCAGAGGGAGAATGTAAGTCTTATTGATCAATCTTATTTGATTGATTGATTACAAGCTTTCAATCTCCATCTAGCAACAAAAATAATCTTCATTAAATTGCAGGGCCACTGTGAGAGAAGTAAAAGACTGAGATGTCATACTACTGTAGTAATGGTCAATAATAATTAATAATAATTATTCAGATAATAATTCAGAGAGTAATGACATTTTGTGCTTGACTAAGTCATTTAAGCACAGGAATCCAGTGTTGTTTGAGATGCCCGAAGTACTCAAGGTACCCAGGCAGAGCTAGTAGGTGTAACACCAGCTCTGTGGGAGACTTGTGAGTCTCCTGTCTGCTAGCCCAAGTGTCCTAGAACTCCCAAATATCAGTAGAAACCTACATTGAGGCACTGAAACCATGTTTCTGGGCATGAGTCTGTGAGATTGTAGATCAGGATGCCTGAATTTAAGTGTCTCCATGTGAGCCAGGTGTCAAAGCCCCTGATAGAGCCAGTGAGGAGCCAGTCAGTGCAGGGACATCAGGAGAGATGTGCAATGGCCACAGCTGGTATTTGGTTCATAGTGAAATTAATAGCTTTGAGATGCCACTGTTTATCCTGTGTGAGTTTCAGATGCTGGTCTAATAGGGTAAAAGTCTTGGGGTCTTATGTCCTGTCTGTTCTCCTTGTGCAATGTCTCATCTACTCTACAGTTTCTCAAACAGTCCATGTTCTAGTTTAACACCCTAAATCAAGCTCCATTAAGCAATTCACATGAATATATCTATGTGTAGCCACCAAAACATAGCTTTTACGGTCTATAAATTGAGATTTATATACTGCAAATTCATGTGTGTCTGCTTATATCATGTGCTTGATGCTCTATTCTCTATATTTTATTATTTATATTGTACATGTATATAAAATCCAACATTGTGCTGTGTTTCTCTGAAGCTACAGGTTAATATTAACCTTTTTATTTAGGAAGCCTCCCTCTGCCACATGTATCCGTCTGTACATTTTGCTTTTCTTTCAGCTGTGGCTTGGCTGGAGCAATAGCAAATACAAAGCAGCTCAGCATTCAGCAGCAGCTATTGTAGATACTTAAAATGATGCTGTAGCTTGGCCAGATTGCAGTAGCTAGTAACAGCATTTGTTTGTCTTTTTTCTCACTTCCTTATTACCACCCCTCTCCTCTCCTATTTCTTCATTCATCTTTCCTTCTCGTTATTTAGATTGATCTTGTGTATCTTCCTTTTCTGACATACCTTCCTTCCTTGTATTTCCGGCATTTCCTTCTTCTCACCTAATCAATATGCAGTTTGCCAAAAAACAAAATGCTGTACATTCAGCATTTTCCCCATAGTTGCTCATTGTTAACATAACAATCTGGTGTCCACGGTATTCTTTTGGTTTCTTTTTTCTTTTCTTCTTCCCCTGCCTGTTTCAGAAGAGCTATTATGCCAGTTCCTAGAAGCTTTGAGGTGATAACAGGCATAGACAAGCACAATCTGTTCATTGTCAATATGAATGTTTGATGCTGCAACTGAAGCACACATGGGTGCAAACTCCTGATATATGCAGAAAAACATGTCCAACCTTTTTTGTACACTTCCTTTTTCTAAGAGCAAATACAAAGTCTCAACACCTTTTCACTAAGCCTTGACGTGTTTTGCCCTCTAATAAACCCTCCAAGACTGCAAGATAATGACATGGCACACTAAATCAGAGGGTCTGGATAAAACTCTGTGTTTAAAAAAAAAAAAAAAGAAAGATCTATAAGTTACTGATCTCACACCTGACTCTTATTGGAGAGTCACCCTGACATCTGTTTGCTAAGTACTGATGAATCACTGTCTGCTCTCTCTCCTTCATCCCTCTGAAAACATTTCACACGTTTCCTTTGGTGATTAGTTCAAACACTTTTGCTATTCAATGAACAGGGCTTATCCTGAGTGCTTGCTTAGCTTAAGGTATGTGAGACCACATTTACTGCATGTAACCTGTGTTCCTCCTGCAAAGCCAGAAGGTTTCAGAGCTGCAATTCTTCAAGCACTCTGTGACATTGCTCGTTGCAAAGCCTCCTATAAAAAATATCAGGTAGCCCAAGATCTCAGGTGTCAAAAGTCCATATTGATGTTTTGGATTTTTCTGTGCAGTGGTGCCAAAGCGGGGTGGAATGAGTAATGTTCATGAGCGTGTTCCCTTTCTTCTCTTCTTCATCCTCAAACCTGAGCAGGGAAAGTAAGTTTATGTGAATAGTAAAGATTATCTCTTCAGTTATTTGACATGACTTGTCCATCACTAATCTTATTCCAGGAGAAGATTGCTGACACTGTTGGGTGAGATTGAGTGACTATAAACAACACTCTTACAAACATCCCTTTGTCTTGCTCATCTACTGAACTGCCATAGCATTGCTGTTAAATAAGCATAAGCAGAGCCCAAATTCTCTGTCTCTACCTTCCTGTATGGTGCTTAGAATGTTTGATAATTCACTTATTATTCCTCATGATGAAAATAATGATTGGTACTTAACAGCCAACTTGGAATCCTGGTGTTGAGTGGTGTCTCAGGCCACCAGACAATGTGCTCTTACTTTGTCTATTTGAAAAATCAGTGGAAAGATCCTCAGTCCTCTCAAAACATCATTGTCTGTGTCCAGCTGTAGAGGGTTAGAAAGGGCAGTTCCACAACCTGTTTCTACCATATACTGTGCAGGGTAGGTTTCCTGAGGAGTATAAATTGAGCTGGTTATATATCAGGTACAAGCTGTTTGGGATTCATATGTAGACTTAGACATCTCTAAAATTATCTCAGCTGGGTCTGGGCTTTTTTTCTTTAGTCAGTGGAAAGAAATGGCATTTCTTGAACACAATTTGGCCTGTTTGTGACAGCTAAATCAGGATGAAATGATTCATCACATAGAAACATTTCTTTTCTCATAACAGAAAGCGAGTCTGGATGATGGGAAGAGATGCAGATATCTGCATTGTCTCTGCCTGAGTACAGACAAATAAAACCCATCCATTATATGTGTTCTGATGTAGAAATAATTTTTTAAAAAAGACTAAAAAGATTGGAGTTTGGGGTGTACCAGCTTGAAATATAATTGAGCTAGCACCAGTAAAATTACAAGTTAAAAAGTGATAAAATAATTGTGATGGTTGGCAAACAGCAGGAGTGAGTCTCCTATGTCCAGAACTGCTGTTTTCTTTACTGGTATCAGACGTGTAAGATGTCTGTGTGTGCTCCAGTTGTACTTTAAGTGAAATTGTTGGCATTTTGTCTCTCCCATGATCATCTCCAAGTCAGATTGTCTCCCCACATCACTAGTGGAACACCACACAGCACTGGTCTTTGACCAGGACAGATTGATTTACTGTCCAGCTCTCAGCTGTACTTCCATGTCCCTGCTGCTCATATTTTAGAGAAGCCAGGTGGACAAAGTCCCATCAGCTTCCCTCTTCCATGACCCTGCAAGCACAGGAATGTTTGTTATAGTACTGGGGGGTCATAGTGATTTTAGTGGTTTGCCTAGTTTAAATCTTAAACTTCCTGAACAGAAGAGATTCTCTTTTTTCTTAGAGGTTGTAGCACATCATAGTGCATCTCATGAAGACAGATTTTATGATACTGAGCCTCTGGAATATCCCACTGTTTCATGCCTGAGTCAGGCTGTGGTGCTGTGGCTGTATCAACCCTATGGCTAAGTTGGGAGTCAGAAGGAAATATCCTTTCTGCTATCTTTCTGTCTTGGAAAGCACATTAATGTGACTCTGAATTGTCTAATATAAAATGGGTAGAACACTGGTATAGAAACTTTCTTCTCTTGTTTTGTCCTTTGCAGATGACCATTCCAGGATATGTCTGAAGGGTGAAAGTAGCCACGACAATTCAGATTACATCAACGCCAGTCCCATTGTAAGTATGGTAACCTATGAGAAGTATTTCAAATAGCTGATCCTTGTCATTCCTTGTTGTCAAAATAGGGTCACTCCAGGGACCTCACTGTTAATCTCAGGTTGTGAGCACCTCACAATGCTGGTGCTTCAGCCTGTCCTTTAAATTGAAGAGAAATGTATATGCATGCAATAACCTTGATGTTTATTTACTAAGAAAAAGTCACTAGATAACCCTCATTCCACCTTGTAATACTGTCAGTTTTCTGTACTTGATATTAGATTTTATTAATTTACAGATTATAAAATTCAATGCTTTATTTTACTAGAGCTTTTCCTTCTCCTGAGAGGAAAAAATAGCTTGTTCTTTTTTGCATTGTCCTGCCAGCTACAGTAGGAGGAATGGTTTCTGTAGGCATGGAGGGCTGAGTTCCACAGACTTCTGAGCTTCTTCTGCATTAGGAAGTGACATTTCCTCTTGCCTTTCTTATTCTGTTGACCTAGTGAAGCACAGTCAGGTGGTTCTGTAGCTCTCCTTGTTCTTCCATGAGCTTTCTGTTTGGAAAGCAAGAAGAGGATCCCCTAGCCCCTGTACATTCATTCCAACTGCAAAGTAGGTCAGTCCAGTTTTTGGGTCCAGATATTCCAGTGTTGCCCAGCTGCCATTTCCCATGACTGTGTGAGCTGAATGTGAATCCTTTTCTTGTCCATGAAAGGTGATAGGGAGAAAAGGTCTCTATTTGCAGACACTGAAGAGGTACAGTAATTCCAGTGGCATTGCCCTGTCATAGCATCTCAGTGGAAGTGTCAGGATATCCAAGTGAAGGGGGGAAAAGGCACTGTGTCCTTGACCTTGTGGGACTGCTGGTATGGCAGTCACTTTTTCTCACAGTTCTTATTCACATTAATTAGCCACCAAAAAGTTATTATAGGGCAACTGTGAGAAAGAGCTTAGGATGGAGAGTAAGATCTCACTGCAGTGGGCTGTATTTGCCATTACTGGCTCATTTTCCTGGGGAGTATCACTCCCCCAGTTAAATGACTTTGTGTGGGCAAGGCAGCTGACAATTTGCAACAGCATGAAATTACAGGCTGCTTCCTTCCAATGTTGTTGACAATACTTTTTTCTTTAAAAAAAAACCCAACAGCTACATAAAAAGTGCTCCCTGATCTTTGTTTCAGCAGAGTTCAAAGCTTCATTTCTTTCAACACATAAAAGCACTTTATTCAAAGAGTAAAAAAAACACACAGAAGCCAAAAAACACCTTTGGGATATTTTTGTCTTTGGCTTAGGTTAGAGGGGAAACCAAAGCACCTGCATGTTGAGGGATTGCCAGTTCCATTTCAGAGGACAAGGGTAGATAGGCACAGATTGGAGCTTTTAGGCTGTTTTTAGGTGTGTCTCTGGCTAGACCAAGCTCTGTTGGGCAGCAGGATCTGGGGATCACAGTAGGTCATGTTCCAAGGAATATCCATCCTGCTTGTAAAATCGCACACAGAGGTCCAGCTCCAGGGCCTCAGTGCTCTGCCTGTGCCTTCAGGACCCAGCTGGTGAGTTATGTTTGGTCAAGCCTTCATCTGATAGTAGAAACTGAGAGGTTTTGTGGGAAGGACAGGAGTGGGAGGTGATAACTGGAAGTGAGATATTGTATTCTTGTAGGAGCTTGGTTGTAACTCACATGGCAATAACGTGGTAGCAAAGTGGAATTACAGCATCTAGACGGTGCTAAGGCGGGTTCAGTGTTGACAGCAGTACAACTGCTGGGTTTTTACTGAAAAACTGGGCTTCTGCAACCTGCCCAAAAGTCTGTGTAGACACAGTTTAACTATTTTAGTGCACAATTTCAGCTGGAGAGGGGGGTAAATTCTTGCATGTGTGTATGTGTCTGTTGCAATTGTAGTTTTGGATTATAGTGTAACTGTTTCTTTAATAACACTGAAGAGTAAAGCATTAGATTAAGTAGTGTTGTAAGTGAAGAAACAGGACTAGGATATCCCACTGACAAAACTGGGAAGAGGTTTGCTTTATCAAGATTCCCAAGGCTCATGCAAGCACAGGGTCCCTGCTCCCACAGCTTTACCTCTTGTGTTTTTGCAAAGGGTTGTAATCTTGCCTTTCCATACAGCTGTTAATAAGGGTCCTTCTGCAGGGTTAGAACCATATTTATTTTTTTGTTGTTTTCCCAGACTCAAGAGTTCTGTTCAATACAACAAGTCACACTGATGAACCAAAAATTCTTATGGCTGTCTTTGTATCTCTTACAGAAATACATCTATGCCCAGAAATAAGTGGGTTCACAAGTGTTTCATTAGATTGGGATTAGTGCCCAGTAACTTGCATAGCCAAGAAAAACTGCCAAGAAAAAATTTCAAGTTCCTCTTCTTTCTGGTGGGATAGAGACCTTAGAGTGAGGAGAGAGTGCCACAGCTGACATTTGTGTAGACCTGCTATTCCAAGGAAAGAGATGCTCCAGTTAGTTACATGAGTGCGCCCCACTAAGCCAGTAGTCATTTTGCTGTTTTGGAAGCAATAGGTCAAAATGTGTTTCCTGGAGGTGATACAATGGAGGGCTGTTAGGAGGAAATCCCTGCTTTGCAAGCCCATGGTCTGGAAGGATTCACTGCAAACTGCTGAATCTTGAGCCAAATTAAATATCTTCAGATTAGTGTAAACATATTTGTTAATCTGGTGTAGTTTTTGTATAATGAGGTTGAATATAGAAGTGGCAGAGATATTCACTCGCTGATCTCCCCACTTCAAATGCCCACTGCAATATTGAATTGGGCACTTGAGTCTGCAATATTTACTGTGTTTATACAGCTAGTGAAGCCTAAGTTGGACATTTGTGCTGTTTCTGCTGCTGTTTACTCGAGATCTTTCCTGGTAGCAGGCACACATTTAGTGAGTGTCCATGAGAACACACAGTGGATGTGGAGTATCAGTACAACTGCTTTCACTGACTCTTGCAAAAATCCTACCATTTCTTTCCTTCAGACTCTTTCAACTTAAATAACCTCACTAAATATCCTGTCAATGCAGTGATGCTCCTGGTGCATTTGCTCCTTGCAGAGCCTGGGTGAGGAGTGAGCAGTGTTGTGAGATGGGCATTGATAGCACAGGATCAGTACAGGATGAACTGATTGCAAGAGGCTTTTTCCTCCCTGTGTGTGGGAGCTGTCTGGTGCAGGAAGAGTGGAAAATAAAATAATTCTCTTTGAGCTTCAGAGAGGGAGGCTGCCAGTCCCATACATGTTGCTGGGTATCTCCAGCTTCTGGGTCAGTGGTCCAGTCTCCAGCTGGGGCTCACTCAACCTTCACTGAAGTCTAAATGAGTGCAGCAGCACACCGTAAAAAAATCCCCGTGCTAGACAATGAGCTGGCCACCTGCCCACATGTTTCTTCCTTTGAAAAAATGCTGCCCCCCCTCAATACCTCAATACTTCACAGTAGGATGTGAAAACTGGGGTTATATTGGTGGCCCCACTGCAGCTGGGTGAAGAGAATCAGGAAAGACTTAGTCCTAATTCTTCCCATATGTCTTTTATTTAGCTGTAGCATGAGGCCAGGCAAAATGAGTCCTTGGGATAAATTTGCAGGGTAAAAGTGAGGTAGAAATCTGTTTCCCTCCTCTCTGAAATAACATAAAGTACTATGATAATAACTCTGGTATCGGCAGCTGAATGAAAGGCTTGCAATTACAGTACAAGGAGACCCTGACTGTGCAGAATAAAACTGTGATAATTACTTCTGTCATATTTGTACTTAGTCCTCATTAAATTTCAGGAAAATCATCCAGTAGTAAATAATGTGCAATCTTTGCTTTTAAATCAGAGGTCATGAAAGTAAATGGGAAATTCTGTTTTTCCTCATAGGGTGTCTGAGAGGGAAAAAAATCCCATCAACTACATTTAAAAACTCAGTTTGCTTATTATTGAAGACACCAGACTGAGGAATGTCATTAGCATGACAGTTTGTTCAAATACAGCGTACAAATTTCATCAGCAAGAATAGACTCTGAAATTCATAATGGCATAGGCAACCAGATTTGCTTCTTTCATTCCATTAGGGGCTTAAAAGGAAGGATTTAAAAAATTGTTTTAAATTTTAATTCAAACATGAAGATGAGGACTAGTCTACCTTTTTAATTTTAATGCTGAGGTGAATGATTACAAAGTTCATCTGCATTTGCTGGATATGCTTTCTTTTGCAAAAACAAATACACTTCTTCTTTAAGGACTGTCTATATTTTGTGTAATAACTATATGCATGGAAGTAGATTTTCTTGGTGTTGTAAACACATCAAGTCTGGAAACCACACAGAAGCTTGAATCCATACAAATTTTTAAGGTTTTAATCAGATTTCAACTTCCTTTCTGTTATATTTGGTCTACACTGGATTTCATTTTGATCTCATGATTCAGGAATATTTCAGATGGACTCAGAGGTTTTAAGTGAAGGTAAATATGGTAAATATGGTGAGACTGAGATTACATCTCACCCAGCATCCTTCTCTGTGGAAAGTAAAGATCTGACAAGCTGAAAGGGAAGGTAAAGGGAAGGAATTCATCAGTATTATCATTTACATGAAATTTCAAAATGGCCATTGATGCCTATTGGCACTTTTACTTCAGTTTTCAGTTTTACAAGACTGCTTAACAAGAATCTACATGTACCACTCTCAAGGATTTATTTCTACAATGTATTGATTTTTCTGTATTTCATCAGCATTATCAGTGAAATCGTGCAGCAGCACAATCTCTATCACAAACTCAACAAAACTCAGCATTCTTCAGGGAATTCTTGCAAAGTCTTAGAATAAGACAGCTGGATAATAGAACTCTTGAGGGAAAAAACAGCTTTTATTCTGCAGTAAAGCAAAGGTAGAATCCTTGTCTGATGTTAACAAGATGCAACCAGTTGTGATAATGTTCTTCATATACTTTCCTACTTTAGGGTACTATAAGTCAGCTTATACTACAAAACCCTGTAGGAAAACAAAAGTTGTGCCACTAAAGTTTTCTCTAGTTTTTCTTTTCCAAGAAGAAATCTCAGTGCTCCTCATTTTTCTTTTCTTTTGCTTTTGATACTGGTAGTGATGGAAATCAGTACAATCAATTGCATGGCCCATTATAGAAATCCTTGACCCCTAATATAAAATCATTAAATAATAGATTGAAACATTATCACCAGACTTGCCTTTGCTGTGCTGCAGCAGAAAATGAGAATTCCACCATAGTAGAACAGCTGCAATAATTGTAGGTTTTTCTTTCCAACAATGGCTGTTCGATCCCATTCTGATGTAAGCCTTGTGAACTTGGTGCTTTGATGGGGAAATAGAGGGAAAAATCATGTTCTTTTTGAACAATTACTATTAGGGTGATTTCTGAAGGTTGTTCTGATGTAAAATGTTAGCAAACAATCAATTTTTGTTTTAATACTTGATTGTATGGAGTCTGGAGTTCTCCATTCTTCTCTGGAGAATACATTTTCTATTTTATTTTCATGAAGTGAGAAATCTGAGGGATCCTTGAAAGAAGATAATGACTACTGACATTAAAAAAAAAGTCTTTTACTAGATCCTTGATTAGTTAGTTTAAAACCCATTACTGACTTTATTTCTTTATTCAAACTTCTGTTAACTTTGATAGATTAAGATGCCCTTGGTGGTCTTGCTGACCTTGAGAGAATAGAAAAGAACAAAGCAAAAACATTCAAGAACTGTCCCTTGCCATCACCTACTCATATTAAATTGAATGTGACCAGACTAGGGATTTTTCACACTTTTCTTGAAATACATGGTCTTTTAAACAGTGCATGTAATACAAAATTGATGAAACCAGGAATTTCATTTAATTAGTTTAAACTTTGTTCTTATTTTCGTTCAGTTAAAGATCATTTAATAGTGTGATAGCATTTTCTGCCATTTTCCATTTGCTCCAAGCAAGAAGAGTTTCTGCTCATAATTGTTTTTTGTGCAACACAATGTGCTTGGAATGTAATAATTGTAATTGTCTTTTGAATTATTATTAAACTGCTGATATACTTCACCACTCTGTGCTTATGGTAATGTTTGCCACGTTCCAACTGCACCTTTGTGACAGAGGCTGATTAATGCTGAAATGCCAAGATTGGCCTGTTCCTGATTTATCAGCTGAATGTTGAGATGTATTTCCTCCATGACAGCACTATTTGCATCATCCTTGATTTCTTCAGCCTTTGTTTTCTGGCATGTCTACATTTGAAAAAAAAAAATCATTTAGAAGAATTCAAAGTGAATTATATTTTTTCTAAAGTTTGGTGTATTTACTGTTGGTTACATTTCCAAGCACAGCTTTTCCTTGTGGAGAAATGACATCATTTTTGAGTGGATGCAGCCCACAAAAATTTCCACTGAGAGTAGCACATCCTCCTTGGTGTAGGTCAGTTTTTCTAAGTTAAGATTTTTAGTTCCAGCATAGGAAATCATTTCACCACAAATTTAAATCTTGTAGATCTTTGGGATTAAAAAAAAAAAAAAAACCAAAAAAAACCAACAACACCAAAACAAGAAATCATTTCAACTGTAATGGAGAATAAAGAAACCTCTGCTTTTAAGCTTGACTTTGCTTGATCACATTTGCTGTTGTTTTCAGCTGCGTTCAGTTCAGTGTCTCAATTCTTACAAAACAAAACAAAGCAAAACAAAACCAAAAGAAAGTTGCTCCTTTTGATATGTTTCCTAAGGGCTTTTTTGTTAATACTGTTTTTTGAAGAAAGCTAGTTTTCCTTGGTCTCAAAATACCCACAACAGTATATGTCCTGCTATCAGAATTGCTTTTTTCAAAAGGCAAAGAAAGCAAGGTTGAAATTTCTTGTGAGCAATTGCTTGTTGGGAAGATTTACTGGCTGATAAGAGAAGCATCCCAATGAAACTTGGAATAAAATGATGCTCTTATAGACATCCTGGTCAAGTTTTTTGTGTAACTATGGGTGGTGAATCAGAAGTAAGCTTTTAGTCTAAATTGATTCAGTGACTTTTACCTGTGTTGTGTTGTCATGGAGAATTTTAATATGAAGTCCAGCTTAATTATACATCAGAAAATTAGAAACATAAAAGTGTTCTCTTCCTTTTTGCAACATTCATCATATTGTTGTTCTGTTAGAATAACTTACATCTGTTCTTTTATGGTTCTTCCTTCTTTTATGTTGCACATAATTATGAGGTGCCTTTTTTACGCTGACATGTACCATCACTGAAGATTTTGATAGGCTATGAATAAATTCAGGAGATGCCTGTTAATGCAAATGTGACTCACATTCATTCTTATTCAGATCTTTACTTATAGGATAGAACTGTGTATTGAGACAAATTCTGCCTTCAGCTACATGGGTATAAGTTAACTCACAGACTTCAGTGTCACCGAGTCACACCCACACATCTCAGAGCTGAAATGGGTCTCTTTTCTTTATGTTCAAAGTTTTGTCCTGCCCAGTTCAGGGTTAGAATGAGTTTGTTTGGTTTTTAATCCTATCAGCAGATCTTCTTTTTCAGCAGAATGGGTCCTAAGATTTAGAACCAAGAAAACCACCCATCATTTCGAAAACATTCATTGTAACACACTAATCCTATTTACTCCTGATGGCTTTGTTTCTTAGATTCTTTATTTTTTCTGCTCAGTGAATTTTCTGCTCCTTGAATTAAACGTAATAATTAAGGTCTTTAAGCAGAACTTCCTCCATTGAGGCCAAATCCATGCATTTAGATAAATCAGCTAACCAGAAAAAGCCAGAAACCGAATTTGTTCCCCATTTTTGCTGGTTTTTAGTTACATGTGCCCTTGACTGGCATGGTGGAAATGGAGAACATATTTAGATGTGTGGAGCATTCTTAACATTCAGTGTAGAAAAATGTTTCAAAAGGCTCCTAGGTTGCTATGAAACCACAAGTACTGATCTCAAATAAATGCCTTTGTCAGCCACCATAAATGATCTTTCTCTGCATGTTGAGGACATGGGACATTGCTCATCACCTCTGGTGTCATCAGTCTTTTGGGGGAAAATTCTCTGAGCTTACAAATAGAAATAAAACACTTTGCTTGCCAATAAAGGGTGGAGGGACATGGCAGTCCTTCAGGAAGTCCCTTGTTCTGCCCTCAAATACTTTCTGTCTCTAAAATTGCAAGGGATTTCCTTTAAATAAATCCAGTCTGTGTTCTTCTTCCTTATTCCAGATGGACCATGACCCCCGAAACCCTGCATATATTGCCACCCAGGGCCCTCTCCCTGCTACTGTTGCTGACTTCTGGCAGGTAAGTTAAAGATTTTTTTGAAAACTGAATTTATGTCACAAGTTTTCCTGTGCTTCTTGAAATGTAACTTGTGTAAAAGTATGTTGGGCTTGAGTCACTGCAGGTGGAATAACCTCAATTCAAATGCCTTTTTAAAGCCTAGTACATGGATATTCAAGACATTTATATGTAATACAAGCCCTGCTAAGGAATGGTTTATCGGAGAATTATACTGAGAACCTCTGGGCAAAATATTCATATCTTAGTGCCTGGTCTCTGTAACTAAATTACCGCCAAGGATTCAGTGATTTTCAGAATTTCTGAAGAGTGTAGCTAGAATTCATTGTCATTCTCCAGATCAGAAAGGACCTGACACCAAGTGCCATGAATTTTCCATTGAAATCTATTCCACATATGTTCCAGTTCTCCAATATGCTTCAATCCTTATGCATTTCCCCTGCCACAGGCAGTTAGGACCCAGCTGCATAAATTTAAGTAAGGGCAGAATTCTTTGCAGGATTGGGGCTAAATGGAGCAGTTCTTGAGGCACAATTAGGATTTTACTTTACATGCAGGTGTTTCAGTGCTGGTGCAGCTCTCAGGGTTGGACCAACACATATTGCCAGGGTAGATGTGTGTGATGGTGTGATGGATACGAGTGTTAGATATTCCTTTGGAAGTACAGAACTGTGTCTGAAAGTTTACAGAAGCTGCCTGGGGAGGAGGCCAGCTGGGGCTTATTATCAACATGAACATATGCTTTTATTTTTTGTTTTGCATTATGAATTTAGAAGTTTTTGTTCTGAAGATAAGAGACTGTCTGTGTGACAATTTCAGAAGTGTCATTGTATTTTAGGAGCTTGCATCTGTTGAAATCAGCTCTTCATCTGCATCACTTGACCTATCCTTAGAAATTATTAACTGATCCCTATTGAAGACTCTTTTCATGTCACGATTTTTCTGATGAGTAATCAGGACATTGTCAAAAAAGTTGTTGAATTTTGGGTGCGTGGATATTAAAGTGCTCAGTCCAAGATATTTTGGGACTGTTTTCTAGAAGGGCAGAGCAAATGTTTTCTTCTTGAAGTCAGGTGAGCTTTTGGTCTGGCTTAAATTTTCAAGGAGCTTGTGATTTTTGTCCTCATTGTTTGGTAATTAGCTAGAATTGAGAAGACTGATCTTTTTTGCTTGGCACTTGGGTTCATTCTAGCAGGCATAATACTTGAAAATGTATTTGTTTAGTTACATATGCAAAATCAAATAGTATGTTAGCTATTCTTTAATTACATTTTATGATTTTTATGGCACAGGTTTTTAATTATTTGGTTTTTTCATATTTGTACGTCTACATTGTGTGTACTTTGACCGGAAAATTCCCCTTTACACATTGAAGAATATATGTTCTCATTTTTAAATATGGCATTTAAGAAGCCCACTTTGAGTAAGGCTTGCAGAAATCAGAATTAATTCAAGCATTGAAGCATAGTATGAAGGATATCTTTTGTTCTTCTCCCACATCAGTTTGAAGTTAGGCACCCTGTTTGCATGGTCACGGAGACTACAATTTTGTTTCTTTGTTCTCTGGTGCAATCTTCTTCATTCTACTTCATACTTAAAAAATCTCTTTCTTTACTTTCTTTCCTCATGCTATGTTGTGTGGAAGAGTCTTCACTTTCCTTCTGCTCTTTTTGCTATTTCTCTTCCAGTGTTCCATCAGTGGAAGTTCACTCCAGCTCCCCACCAGATTTGCTGTAAACATCTCCTCAAAAGATGTTTGGGAGCCATGGTTCAACTTTGGTTTGAGAGTGGCTGTGTGCATTTCTGGTGTGATGGTCTTTTACTATTTCTTCTGTTAGGTTCCATAGAAAAGGTGTTTTTTGACGTTTGTTTTGATGATGTCTGTCACTTCAACATAGCAATCTACCTGTGCCAGTGTCCTGGTTTGGTCCATGACCCACTTTTCTTAAACTTCCTGCTGATCACAATTCAATGTGCCAGTTCTTGTCCCAAACCTTTTACACAGCCCAGGGTATCAACCAGATATAATAAACAGTCCAAGAGAGATGAGCTCCTTGCCGAACACTGCATCCATGACCACAGAAATGAAGATCCAGTGTACAAGTAGAAAGTCATGGCTTGAAGGTTTTGCAGTTTATGCCCAGTTGCAGGAGAAAAGTTAATTTCTATTTTCACCTAATTGTGCCTATTTTAATGTAAAGCATAGGAAATCTAAACTTGCTATGGAAAATAATCTTAACTGCTGTCAGGGCACAATCAGTTGATATTTACTTGAGTACAGTTTTCTGTAGTTTATGGTGCTTCCATGATGCTGCCACCAGGGATTGTTTAATGATTCAATTATTCATCCCTGATACATCTTCTCAGTGGTTCTCCTCCCTCTCCCTCCTCCACTTAATGCCAGCTGTTGCAGAGTTGCATTGCTGTTTTTTCCCTTTTTGTGCTCAGTGAAGCAGTTTTCTGACTGATAGTGAAAAGAGCGACTGACTCCAGAGAGATCTGGGACTGTTCTGCTGTTCCTTGTCTAAATGCACAATGTCATGCTTTAGCAAGTCCATCAGAAACTTTTGGAGCTTGACATCACCTTCATGGCAATATTTACTGGATGTATTGCTTCCTATTTTTGCAGAGATTTGGCTGCTGAGATTCCCAACAGTCAGAGTGCACAGTGGGCATCAGCCACTGCGTTGTGTCTTGGCCAAGGGTTGCCCCAGCAAGAACCTGTTGTAATTGTTTCCTCTCCTGAAGGCTTTTCAAGCTGACTTCTAGAAAACTCTTCTCTACAGAGCATTTGTTTTACTTGCAAATGTAAGGCAACTTTCTTGGCATTCACAAGACAGCTGATATCCACAATGAAATCCAAACTGCTTCTGATCTCTGCTGATTGTCTGCATTTCATGCCCTTATTCCAGATATAGTTTCTAAACCAGCTTTCTCTTAGGCTTTAATTATATTCTCCCACCAGTCAGTGAGTACCTCTACAGTAGGAAGAAGTCTGCCCTGCTATGAATGGATTTGTGGAATGTCACAATACTTTGTAGGTTTTACCAAACAGATAATTTAGTTTTGGGCAATCTTTTTTTCTAGTTTTACTGGCAGGCCCCTCTAAAACCTGTTATGTTGATCCAGTGCCCAGTATTTTAGTGCAAGTGCTGTTAGACACTTAGCAAACAAATTCCCATTTACTGTATTCAAGTTGCCCAGATCCAAGCAAAGATCATGGTTTGCTCAGTGCCTTTGCTTTCTCAAACTAGGCAGAGCTTTTTCATACAACATTGATGGTGCTTGGTCCAGGCTCATGTAGTTCAGCATTCTTAGTACAGGCAAGGTTTTAAGCTGCACCAAGAGAAATATAGGTTGGATATTAGGAAAAAGTTTTTACAGAAAGGATGATAAATTACTGGAATGGTTTGCCCAGAGATGTGGTGGAGTCACCATCCCTGGGTGTGTTTATAAAAAGCCTGGATGTGGCATTCAATGCTATGGTTTAGTTGAGGTGTTAGGGCTAGGTTGGACTTGATGATCTTTAAGGTCTCTTCCAACCAGTGATTCTGTGAATTCTGTGTGATCCAAACCTACTACCACTATGGGATTGAGAGGCACCAGCTCCACTGATCTCACTCGTGACCACTTCTTGGAAGATAAGTCTTTTTGGTTAGGGTGGAGAAGAACAGGTATCATTCTTCAGTACCATTTAACTTGAGCCACTAGAGTTGGCCATCAGTCTCAAAATTTTCTGTAAAACTTTCTATTAATTTTGGTTTCCAAGCTGACCTGAGAGATCATCTTGAGAGAAGTTTTTCTTTCAAAGGCACAGTGTTTGAGCTGGAGATGGTCCAAATGCCTGGATATTGGTTATTTTCAAATGGTGTTTGAATTTGTATGTGTTGTAAGAAAAATAATGATAAAAAGGCAATAGTCTTTTACTGACTCTTCTAATGGCAAAAAACCTCCACAGTTATCTGTGTCCCTCTGGTTTACTTCTCCAGCTCCTTAGATTCTTGGCATAGCTTCTCTAAGTCAGCAAGTGCCAAGTTAGTTCCAACTTTCCTGGCTTACCTATTTCTTTGAAAACTTTCTAGCCTGCAGGAGTTGTGTTGTCAGTCATCTCATTGATCTGTTTTGCCACGGGGCTTCTTAATCTGTCTGGATGCTCTGTGTTTGTGGTTCAAGCAGAGATTTCATCTCTACCCGCTTGTCATCTCTTGGACCACTCTGGAAATTTTCCAGCCACTACTTTAATTAATTTTGAAAAGCCTCCAGCTGATTTAAGTCTTCTTTTAATTTTATCTGGTCTTGTTTTCATCTTTTACCAATTACTATTTCTGAGAAATACATCCTTCATTGATTCTATTCTTGTTCAGTGGGAATTCCACCTCACAATTCCCTTTCTCAAAAACTGGAAGACTGTCCTCACATGGTATTAATCCATTTTTACCTGAGCGGTTAAACAATTTGTCAGGTCTGTGGGTTGTTTTCTTCTCAGCTGGAAAGAAAATTCATCCTCAGGACAGGGTTTTGCTTTGATAGAGTTCCATTTTATTTACAAAGAAAGAACTGAGTTTTATTTCCTTGAACAAAGGCAGAATCAAATAACAGTCAATAACTTCTATTTTCCAAACCTCATTCACCCAGTGTTTTACCTCCAACCTCTCTTTCAGCTTTTCTTCTACCAGGATCACAATGCTAGTTTGTTGAGCTGTGCTGGTGGTTTCTTTATTCCTTTTACACATTTATGCTGCTTATCAGGATTAATCATCTTGCCTTGATTAATGCTCTCTCTCTGCATTAAGCATATCAGTTTCTAGAGAAACTCACGGGTCCATATGCTTCATGTTTCTCTTGTTTTTGATGATAACTTCTGTAATTTCAGTTATCAGGCTTCATAAAAGAGTTTGCTTGTTTCTTACATTTATCTTGAATGAAAGGTGATGATTTTGTCCAGCAGCTTCAGTGAGATTTCACTCAGCTCTTTCACATAGCACTATTAAAATTCAACATCTCTTTGAACATAATTCAAAAGAAAGAGGATGTGGAACATTTCTGATCTATAACAAGTTTTCGCAGCAGGAGTTCCATGTTGTGAATAATTCTGGAGGCATAAAATTTTATTATTTTCAGTATGTGCTGGGTTATAATTCCACAAAATATTTGACATGGAGTACATGTCTTAACTTGCAAAGTATTCTAAGAAGCAAGGGATGATAATATGCAAGAAACTATTTCTAAGAGTCAGGATACTTAGAACCAACTGTCCTTTCACTGAAAAATTGTTCTTAATTATTCTGGTTTTATAAATTGCATGCCTGCTAAGGTTCATCATCTCCAAATGGACATTTCTGTAGGAGGCCATAAATTTTCCCTCTGAAAAATACCATGTCTTTCTTTCATAAATCTACCCACGTTTGCCCTTCTTTCCCCTCCTTTTTGGAGGGAAGTACTTTTTAATGTTTTTTTTTATTTTACCACATTAAGTGAAATAGGGGGAGGGAACAAGCACTTCCTACCATGCTTTATTTGCCTTGGAAAATGAAATAATATGTGATATATATACTTCTGTAAGCATTTCTTGTGCTCCTGTGATGTCCTCCCTCCATAAAGAACATAATTAATCTGAACATTATCTGAACATTAGAGAAGTTGTGCAGAAGAGGTAGAGAAATAGGATTTTCCTCATTTTGCAAATGCTGGGTAAGGTACAGTGCATTAAAGTCACCTGGTGACCTAAGTCATGAGAGTAAGTTAAATACAGTCCACATTTGTAGTGGACACACTCGTAGTTTAGACCAGAAAACCCCATGGGTTTTGCCTGAACAGATCTGTAGCTCAGGCTAAGTAGATCCCCCAATGCCTCTGTCTGGCAATGGTGACAGAGCTGACACCACTCATGAGCAGCACCAAGTCAGACAGGAGGTGGAAGGCAGACTTCAAGTGCTGCCCCTTTGTGGCTGGGGTGCTCCTCTAGGAAGCAAGGAAAAGCTTCATCATCCTCCACATTCTGAGTCAAACCCATGCTTTTCTTTACCTCATCTTGCCTCCACTACTTGTCAGTACATGAAATAGTCTCAAAACTGGAAATCCTCTTCAGCTTTCTTGTTAATGCTGCCTGTCTCTTGCTGACAAACAGAGAGAGACCTCACTGGAGGGGAGGTTTGCACTGTTGTGGCTGTAGTGACTGGGGAAACCTCATCTCTGTTCCCTTGATTATTTTTTACTTTTATTGCCAGACTGTTAAATGTAAAGTGCAGAAGGGGTCCCAGGAGTAAAGTCCGTAGCCCTAATATGAGCCAGGCAGTTCAACTGCCATTTGCTTTTTGTTGCCCCAGTCCTGCATTTCTTAATCCAAAACTATTTTTACTTTTCTCTACCCCTGTTCAGGAGTAAGTTATCAGCATCAGTCAGAAGAACTGACTGTTGGTTTCCTCCCAGATCACAATGGCATATTAAGAATTGATTCCTGAATCACAGTCTTGAGGACATGATAAATCTTTGCATGTCTAATCACCAACATTTTCTTCTCTCTTCCAGTTTTGGAATTCAGCAAAAGAAATACAGAATACTGTCAGTTGACTGTGTCCTCTGTAAAAAGGATCAGTAATCAGTAGTCTCCAAGGGCAAATCCCAGTAGCAGGAGACCATGTCCCCATAGCTGAATGAGTCTTCCAGCAAAATCAGTGTTCCAAGGCCATGGGCTGAGTAGGAACAACTGTACCAAACCTTTGTCTGCTCTAAATGCTGGTTTCTGTGCTCCCAGTTCAGCACGTTTTTGAGTGCTGAAATTAATTTACAAACTAAATTATTCGTCTGCTTTTTGTTCTGTGCAGGCACTGTGCTTTCAAGCAGTTGTGATTCCCAAGTTTTATTTTCTTTGCCTGGAATGGGACTTCCTGCATGTCTAATCAGTTCTCACCTTCAGAAAGAAGAGCAGATAAAAACCAACAGAAAGCAATTCAATGTGTAAAATATGCATATTTTAATTTAATAAAGGAAAAACAGCAAGGGAGACATAGGCACAGAACAGTAGCCCCTAGAGCTCTAGTAACTTGTCAAGCCATGAGAAATAAATATAGCATTAGAAATTCCATAAGCGTTCAGTGAAGGAGTCTGCTTTTACCACACTCCCTCTAATTATGGCTCTGGTTGGAGAAGGTACTTAGAAATGGTCCCTTAAAATTTGTATCCTTCTATTGTTTAGTTTCCACATTTTCAATACTAAAGGAAAACCTAATTTCTGATGATTTTGATGGACTTTTGCTCCTTAATGTAGTTTTGTCAGCAGTGCAACTCTAAATATTATTAAATATTTAAATTATTTAATAATAAGGCTCGTTAGGAGTCTACTGAGAAGAATAAGCAGTAAGAGCAGTTTATATCTCTATGAGAAAGCAGAAAGAGAAATTATTGCAACACATACAGACATCTTGAATTTGCCTTTTCCTATGACTTCCAAACAAGTGTGGCTAAAACAGCAGGGGACACAGTACAACTGTCTACTTATATATGGTCCTCTCTGAAGACATTTTTCCAGTTTCTGTTAGATACTTTTTTAATGAAATACAGATTGTTGACCATTAATCATCCAACTTACAGATTTGCTTAACAGTCAGGCACAGTTATGATTTTGCAGATGGCCATTCTCACCTTGCCAGATTTGACCCATTTCATATTAAAGTTATGTGATTTACAAACAAAATATTTCACAAAAATGTTTGTATGACTTTCTGATTGGCATGCATTGTAAAGCTGTAGTTGGTAACAAAAATCTAAATTCAACTCAAATTTTTCCTTCAGTTAAAAGATCCTCTTTTTTTTTTTTAAGCTTGAAAGACATCAGTGGAGTTAATTATTTTCACAGTATCTAATGGGATGAATATTATCTGATGCAGCAAGGGTTAGTACCTCACTTTGTTGGTTTTTTTAGGAGTCCTGTTTATTCATATTGAGTTTTTGTTGTCCTCAGAAATTATTTGGGTTGTCTTAGCTGGTTCATCTGCTTTTCCAAGTCTTTGCATTTACCAGTTATACCAATCGTATGGGGAGTCAAAAAGACTGAAAAGGTAAATTCTGTCATTTTCTGGAGGTCACTCCCAGAGAGCAGCTGGTGTGATTTGCAGGTTATATTTAGTGAACTGACTGGATTTGACTGATTTTCCCATCTATTTTCTACTTTTAAATCATTGCATTTTAGAAACTTCTCCACTAGTCTCCATTAAATGAAGACTGTCTGGGCAGAGCTCCTATCTTGCCATTTCCCCATCACCAAAATGACAGAAATGGCTGGAAAAGGAGTTTGGGGAGAATCATTTATTATAAAAAGAAGCTTCAAAGTGATGAAGTGTCTGAAAAAAAAAAGGGGGCTCATATTAACCATTTTATTTACAAGCTTGTAAACAAGGACATTTTAAAGTATAAGCTATCAAAAACTGATGTTTTATCAGATTTATGGCATTGTTGTAACACTGGTTCTGCTATTTGTGACTTTGTTTTTCTCATTACATGAAAAACCAATTCTGTGCTCCTTTTCAAGTAATTCTACTAAATATAATTCATCCCAATGTGGAAGCCCTTTATATGGGGCTGGCAATGCTGGATAACCACAGCATGAGGTCTCTACACTTGGTGGATTTCATCAACAGGGAATTCTGAGGATCACAATGCTCTGCTCATTTTGGGTTGCAGGATTCAGCCGTTAATTTGCAGCAAATGGAACAGGATGGTGTTATTCTTGTCCAAGAAGTGTTCTGAGAATGATGCATACAGCAGAACCTCATTTAAGATCATTAACATGTTGCTCTCTAGGCCTGCAGGCTGAAGGTGGACATGTCACACAAAATCATGCAATGTCCTCCCTTTTCAGCAAGGCTCTGCAGTGAGCTCCTGTACAGAACTCAGGCTTTATTGCTCCCATTCAACATTTCTTCTTCTGCTGAAAGTATTACCATGAATTTGATTGAAATAAAATTAGATTTATATATTGCAAATATATACATGTGTATATTATGTGTTGCATATATAAAAATATATTTAGTTTTTGTAGAAACTTAATTTTGCAGGGCTCTACATAAAAAGAAAAACCTCTGCCCTGAGGACCTGAAGTTCTCTTTATTCTTCTATCACATTGTGCAAGCATACAAAGTTCAGAAATATGTGAATTAGTGCATATTTGCAGTTGAACTTCTTCCTCCATTCTCCAAGGCCAGCTCAAATGTCTCTTTGGCACTTCTTCAGAGGCTCTGCTGGGATTGTGCAGACCAGGTCTGGACTACCTGTTCTTTCTTTACCAAGACACATTTTTGGGGCCACTTTGTAGTTTATGGGTGTGCCTGGACACTGAGCACAGCCAAGTGTGAAGTGCTGGTGGATGCAGCTTCTGAAAACCCCAACAATTGCTCAAAGATGGGGAGGTAAAGAGATGACAATGTAAAACTCTGTGAACTGCCTTTGACTCATCCTGCTTCCAAGTTATTTGGAAATACATGGTAATAGATACCAGCCTGATATTCTAATATTTAAATTAGCAAGGAAACAATGAAAATGCTGTAGTCCTCCAGTCACAGGTGGTGAGCCTTAGTGAAAATCCCATCTCAATGGTAAGCACAGGAGATGCAGGGACAGTTGCTTGTAACAGGAAGGAAGGCACTAGACTGTATTGCCTTCTTGATTTAGTAGATTTGACTTCTACTTTTCACACAATGACCTAAAAGAAATATTACGCCCCAGAGTAACTTTGAAATTGTTTGTTTAAATTAACTTTCATTTGGATTTATGCTTAATGAAATCTTCAGAGATGCAGAAAGCCCCTCTCTAATGAAATGCTCTGTCTTTGAACCAATGAACACAGTTGCCAAACTGTAAGGATTCCTCTCTAAATGAGTGGGCTTTTATAATGTTACACTTGGGTGGCACAAGCAGAGTGCTCGATGATTAGTTTATGGTCTAGATCATTGTATTTTTATTACACTCATAAAAACTGTGTTTCTCCTCATTTTCGTAATGGTTTCAATGAGCTTCTATACCTTCTAGAGGCACATTAAATCGTTATGTGATGAAAGTACTGATTTAGTGGGGCTAGTTTTAAAGTAAGATGCATGTTTTGAATTCTTATCTTAGTCTGATTGCTGGCTGAAGAAGGTGAAACTATTTTAGAATGAAAGAAATCTGTATCATCTTCCTTACATATAAAGAAGGTTTCCAGCTGTGGCCTGAAACAAATGCCGTACAAAAAAGATACAAATGATAAATATACATCTGTCTGTAAAGTGTCTATAATTTTAAAGTATGTTTAAATGGTTTTGTGGCATTTTGAGATTTTAAAGTGAGGAGGAGGAAATTACAGACATTTTATTTTAAAAATGTTTTTGAAGGGGTTAAAAAAAAGATTATTCTTAAATTCCACTGTAATTTCTTTACCCCACTTCTTTTCAAAATGATAAATAACCCTATTCTGTGTAAACCCTAGATTCATTTCTCTAAATAATTCTAAGCCAGTTTTAAAAGTAGTTTTAATTATGTTGCAAAATGAAAAAAGGGAAGAAAAACGTTATTTGTTTCTCTATATGCAAGCTATTCTTAAAAGAGAAGACAACATCATTATCCATGAATGGGAAACCTTTTTATTTGATATGTAATTTAAAAAATAATCCTTGAATTGAATGTATCATCTCATCTTTGCACAGTTTAGACAAAGGCCTTTTTTGTTGACAAAATTTACATGTCAATACAGTTGCTTATAAATATTTCTGTGAAATAAACATAACCCTTCACAAAAAGAGCAGTTTACTCTTCATTTAGTAATTTTATATGCTAGCAAAAAGACAATGAAAGTTGTATGCAAATATAGCATCAATGTACAGCGTAATAATAACAGTTTTTAGTGATTATACTGCTTGGTATTAATTCATAGGAGCCTTTTTATTCAGTCATGGGCTGTGTTTGGAACAGAGATATGCCAGACCAGAGCATCTCTGCTTGTTTGCTGTTTGTGAGAGACATCCACAAATCCTTTAGTTGAGGATGTGCTTGATTCTTGTATCCTGCTCTGTGACTGGTCTAAATTATGAAGTGATCATGCTGACAGTGAAGATACTCTGTTTTCCTCTGTTTCTGTACCTGTGCTCTGTGACTGCACTGTCTGCAGCACAGGTTGGATTTGCATTCTACCCCCAGGAAAAAAAATAAAAGGAGAAAACAGAACTAGAAAAAGAGGAAGGAGAAGGGGAGTGGAAAAAAAAAGTGAAGGAAAAATAAAATAGAAAAGAGGGAAAGAGAATGGAAAATAAAAACAAAATTTTAAAAAAAGGAAAAGGGAAGAAAGAAGACAAAGGAAAGCTGGAAGGAAAGAAAGAAGGAAAAAGAAAGTAATGCACATTTGCAATGAAGCTTTTATAAATGTGCATTTGGAGGGACGACTTCTCCATCCAAAATGTTCCTGGAAAAACAGATTTGCTTTGAATTTTCCCTGCCTTTTCTTCATTAATCAAAAGTTGTTCAGATGCAACTTTTATGATTGTTTCAGCAACGCAGTGCTTTAATGGCTTTAGCTACTTGGCAAAGTGAAAAAAGACAGGGGGTTGAGAACACAAACGGGTTTCAGTATATGTGACTTTAGTAGGTCTGTGCTGCTTCAGTGTTAAATATCAAATCTTAAATAGATGGGTGTTCTGCAAGCACCACTCAATGTTCCTTCAGTGGATCTAAAAGTTTGCCACAAAAGCAGTCGAACATGGTACTGGGAGCAAGGAGAGATTTTGGGGATGACCTGAATTGAAATCACAGGAAATTCTTTAATATTTCATGGACGCCTGCAAAATATGGTGCCAGTTTATTCAGGGATTTGAAAGCAGCTGCAGAGTAAAAGTGTCTAATGAAAATGAAATAAATTTCCTGTGAATGGAATAAATTTTGATTGTGTGTCTGAGTGCAGTAATTATACATGTCACGCAGTAATTAGGCAGTCACAATGTGGCCACGGTGTCTTTCTTTGTCTGCAGATGGTCTGGGAGAACGGCTGTGTCGTTATTGTCATGCTGACACCCCTCGTGGAAAACGGAGTCAAGCAGTGCTACCACTATTGGCCGGACGAAGGGTCAAACCTCTACCACATCTACGAGGTACCTGCACAAAAATTCTGGTTGCAAACGTGACAGTAAGTGCTGATTCCATCCAGGGCAGAAGGATGCTGGAGATGTTTTAACCCAGAGGTCGAGCTGTGGACTCTGAATTACTCCTGATGTGCCTTCGGGTAGTTCTGCGTTTGCAAAAAAAAATTGGAGTGCGGCTTTAACACTGCTCCACCAAGTATAGTAAATAATGAGTGAAATATTGCAGTATTAAAAAGGACAATAATGTTTGCATTTTGAATGGTTTTGCAAGTGTTTGATATATGAAAGCGTGTATTTATGTTTTATAGGAAAATAGTATTTTTGGAACTAGTGGATTTTGCCTTAGGATAGCCATATGTAAATCTTTGTTGAAAAAACCTCTATATTGCTGTAGTAATTAATCTTATGTATATTTATCTCATGCCTCAGTCACAACAACAAATATATATTTTTATTTTCTGCTTTGTATTTCTAGCCCAAAATATCATATCACAAGTTATGTTGCAATGCAACATTGACAACAACTGTCAGATTTTTCCAGTGGTCCAGCTGTGTAGAGGAAGAAAATAATACCACAATGCCAAACACAAAGAAATGTGGAGAAACTGTGAAGAAATGCTGTTATTTAAACTAAAATGGGAATAAAGTCATTTTCTGAAAAGATGAGCTCTGCAAATAAACTGCATTTTTTAATGCTTATTTTTCTTCACAGCAAAAGAAACTGAATTTTTACTTCTCATGTGAATTCAACTCAGATTTTTAAGACCTCTGAGAGTGGGCTGGGCAATGCATTTGTGGACATTTTTGAAAAGAAAGGAACTGCCAGTCTAACACATTTTCAATACAAAATATCTTTTGTATTCACATAATGTTATAAAAATTTAATTCAGTGAATTTTTCTTTTGCATGAAAATTGTCAAGATTTTTCTTATGTTTTCAATGAAAGAGCAATGGCAGCTAACCCCTTTCTGACAGCTACATTGATTGCTAAATGAATTTTTTTTTTTCCTCCATACTGGCCAATTTGCTAATAAAAATAAAATTTTCATGCAATTCCTTCATCCCAGAAATCTTACACTTGCAATCCCGGAGACGTGACTTGCAACCAGAATTGCTGATCTCCGTTTGTTCCCTCCTGTGGGTGTGTAGGTAAATCTTGTCTCTGAGCACATCTGGTGCGAGGATTTCCTCGTGAGGAGCTTCTACCTGAAGAACCTGCAGACCAACGAGACCCGCACAGTGACCCAGTTCCACTTCCTCAGCTGGAACGACCAGAGGGCTCCTGCTTCCACCAGATCCCTTCTGGATTTCCGCAGGTAAAGCACAAAGTATGGCGCTTCTTCTAAGATGACACGGATCTGGGGAACTAGGGCTTTTTTTCTTCCTTTAAAGAATTTTGGGTTGAAAGGAGGCTCCTCAGCCTGTGATGCCACAATGCTAGACTAAGAGAAATATCTTCACTAGGTTGATGTTTTTAGTGTTGCCTTACACAGAGATGGTGCCTGGGTTTAAGACATATTCATTTCACATTTAGAGATCAATACCTTTCCTCCCTTTGTATAATCTCAGTGCTTCTGTATTTCTTTGTTTTTCAAGTATTTATTCATTTCTGCAACTTCCAGGCTTTTTGTGTAGCTCCCCCAAGATCGTTGTATCAGGACTCTCACAAGTAAATTAGGAACTGTGAGCTTTAAAAAAAGAATCACAATGAAGTCATATGGCGATAGCATCATTCCCATGGTACCATTTGCTCATAAGGATCCAACAGCGAGGTCTGCAGACCTTTGGCTGCAGGAAGGTGGAAGCTTGAGGAAGCAGATGAAAATGTTGACATAGCATACCCTTTGGAACTTTAAAGAAAGTCAGTGTGGCTTTAAAATACAAATATACAAAGGCAAAAGCTGTGAAAGTCCTCGCCACCTTTTCTAATGTTTGCTGTGCCTATCTAAATTTTAATTTGAAAATTAAAGCCATGCATGATAAATACTGGAGCGAAATAATCTTCATTTGATTGCAAACCGTGCCCAGTGCATCACGTGTAGGTGTTAGCGTGTACCAGCTAATCCGCAGCGACGCGCTTATGACTAATGAAAAGAATCTCCAGGAGGTTTGGGGAGTTGGTGCTCCATCCACCAGCGGCCTGTGGGATCACATGTTGTTCTCTCTGCTCTACAATATTATCTACAACCCCCCAAAGTGATTATACAGGGCTCAGTGCTCAAAAGATCCAAAGTTTTTCTTTCAAGGAGTGCTGGGAGCTTTGACTGATGCCAGTCGAAGTCGTGCATCTGCACCCGAGGGGAGGAACTGGCATACAGCCAACAGGAGCTGGTTGCACAGTTTTCTGTTGGCAAAATCCTACCCTTAAAAATTTAGGGCTAAATGCCACCCTTCATCTACTCAGTATTCTTGTACATATTGCAAGGCTTTTCAAAGCAGAGAGACATCTCACACGGTGCGGGTCAGGTAATGGAGTGCAGCTGCTCTGAGTCACTTGGAGGTATGGCTAGGTGAGGATGTAAGGATATACTACAGAGTCACAACACAAAAGCAGTAGTGGAGCAAGGAAGCACAGCCATGCGATGGAGTTGAAATTGTAATTGAATTTTCAAGGTTTTCTTCTCTGGGTTCAACTTTAATATGATTTTTATAGGTTGATTTCCCTTTGCTTGTGGTACCGAGGAAGTTGCCTGTAGTGAATTTTTGTAGTGACAATTGTGACTCGGTTCCATTAAGCTGTGTGAGGCTGCAGCACAGAGCCAGTGCAGCATCCAGCTTTGCTCTTTTCAAAGTTAGTGGGAAATCTGCTAGCAATTCTAACTAGAGCATAAATGAGCCTGTACAGCCAGGACATCTGAAGCTCAGAGCACCTCGCCTCTGACTTGTTTCAGTAAGGATTGAGGTCCCTGCATGAGCTACAGGATTAGATCTGCAGTAAGTCACAGTTCACACTGCCAGGAAAGAGCCTCTTAGAGTGACATTGTGTAAGGGTTAAATAGCCGTGTGGAAGAAGTGTTGTGCAATACTTTGAAAAAGAAAAATGATAACTAGATGAGAAAAGTAGCAGAGCTGCCATTCTTTGTATTTTAAGCCAGTATGGGAATGAACCTGTTAAGATTTAATTGAATTCTGAGTGTTCATTTCACATGTATTCACAGTCCAGTGTAGGGTACTGTAATCATTTGCTACGTGCAGATTTTGTACAATGAACTCATAGTACTGAATGCATAGTAAAATTCCGCCTGAAAAGGAATTTTGGCATGCACAATAGCCTGGTCTATGAATCTCAGTTTTCTTGGTCATCTGATCTTTGGGTTGTTTTTTCTTTTTCGTTCTTTTTTAATGACAAAAAAACTAATGCACTATCGCTAAAATAATGTATTTGGAATTCATTTATACAATCCATGTTTTGCACCTGAAGCTTTCTATTGAAAGTACAGACTCTGCTGGATTACAACAGCTGAGTCATAAAGCCCCCAGAAAAATGTCTGACAGTGCTACCATACTCTTAGTAGGGTAGTGCTAGGAGGGGCTGCTCTCATTTCTTTTAATCTTATCTATGTTTTTATGTGCATTCAGTGTGTTTGTATATATATATGGATATGTGTGTATATTTATATATTCACATACATATATGAAATTAAGCATATACATAACCAACCCTCTATTTTTTTATAATTCATCACCAAGAAAAATTGGATTCCCAAAATTACCTTGCCCAGAGTCTGTGGAAATATGGACCTAAACATTTTTATTGAAGTAAATTTTGCAAGTCTCTTTGAAAACTGAAAGCTTACATTTCTCTTCCTCCATATCAGACAGTGATTTAGATGATTTTGCATCTAGCAGATACATTAAACCTTGCTGAATAATCTATCATACTTCCATAATGTAGGAATAAATTGTCAAAAAGACATTATTCTATATACTTTACAAATCTGTACAAAAGACAGTCCCTGAGAGGTGAGGCTACTACGGAAACCACTGGTCAGTTTTAAATGCTTCTGGAGTCCTAATTTCATTTTGAACAATAGACCAATCATTATTTCTCTGGACTAGCTTGTTAGTCATGCACTGATATGTGTCATTAAATATTTCTTAAGCCCAGAGGGAGCACATTTACACTTTAAAGAGGGACTGCTAAGCTAAAAGATAATTAGCATCACATGTGAGGGCTTTGCTTAAAATATATATCTATTATGCTATCACTTCTCGCTGTGTGCAATGGCATTTACTAACACTGCTCACTTTAAAAATGGACAAATTCTTATTTTGCCAGCTAATTAGCGGTTGCCAGTGTCATTTTTGTGATGTTGCAGCTAGTAATATGAGCCCAGTTGCATAGTCACAAAAGTGATCATTGGAAACTGTGACTCTGCTGCAGGGACAATGTGGGAAACCCCTTTTCTGAGCCTCTAACGACCTCTGACCTTTGCTTGCTGATGGTTTGCATGATGATTTCTTTTTCACTCAATGAGCCAAGGGTTGGTTTGTATTACTAATCATTCTTTCTAAGTTAATTCTTCCTGTATATGTATATATTTATATATATAATATATATTTTCTTCAACATTCAAGAACTTTGCTTACTGATGAATTTTCAGCTCCCTCTCATTAGCCAGAACTAAGAATGAAATGAGATGTTGCTGCACTTCTAAATATTTTCATAAGCTATATATAGACTAAGCTATGAACCAGCTGGATTGAAACCCTTTGTTTTAATGTGTTTTCTGAATTGTGTGATAATGAAAATGTTTGAAACGCCTTCAATAAAACTGACAAACATAAGGTGTCTTTCCCTAACATGTGTCTCTGGCTGTCTGATTTACTGAGAGCTCTGATAGATTTAGATCCAGTTTGCCATTGAAATTATATTAGGACTTTGGTAGAGGGCTAGTCACAGCATGCAAATATCATGTTAGTGGTGCCACGCAAGGAACAAAGGAACCACACAAGCAGAAAGAGAAATGGTAAATACCCCTCTGTAGTGATTAGCTTTTATTTAATACTTGAAATGGAAAAACAACTCTTTACTAATGCACTTGATGGGGGTGGGGGGAGAGTGACCAGATGCGAGTTGGGGAATGCAGGCTGACTGCATCAGATGTTGGTACAGACATTTCAAATATAATTTACTTTACAATTTAAAAAAAAAAAAAAAAAAAAAAACAAACCAAAAAAAGCCCCACCAAACCAGGCTTTATATCATATAGAAGAAGCTGATCCCCAGGATATGACCATCAGGAATTGAATGGTTCATTCATGTGAAAACTCTTCTGTAGCCCAAGTTGTTGAAGTTTTGTTTGGTACTGCCTGCATATAGATATATTTATGGACATATAACTGGTCCATTTAACTTCTGAGGTCATGTGCTTCCCAATGACTTGCCACTCATTTAATGAGAACATTGTTCTACTGCATTAATTACTTATATCCAGGGAATATAAATAGAGACAGAATGTCTCTGCAAGTATGATTTACATAATTAAGCAAGAGAGTAAGAATTGTGAAAAGTCTCTGAATTCAAATGTTTAAAGGGAATCCCGACAAAAACTTAATATTGGTCTCAAGTTTGGTTAGAATCTTAAGTCACAAAAATAAGAATATGAAAACATGGTTTCATGGGATATCATCAATACCTCCATAGACCATTTGGGTTGAGTTCCAGGTATCCCAACACCCTGTCAGAAGTTTAGGCATCTTCAGGCTGTACTGTAAGCAGTGTTTAAAGATATGTGCATGTTTTCACAGCACAGATGTTAGTGAATAGATGAACAGCCAAGAACTAAATGATTCAGTAGGTTAGTTATGCTTTAAAATTCATAATAACATCACACCACTGTTAAATTTTAGCAGCTCCTTTTAGTTTAGTTATCAGGATCCTGTGTAACACTTACACTGAGCTGGGGACTATTAGAGCACCCTTTGGAAGCTGCCTTATGAAATTATTTTATAGGAGACCTTCTAGCTCCAGTAAACTCAAACTCATCAAATAATTTGAATGAAAGGTTTTGATTTCTTGCAGCAATGCTTTCCCATTTTAGCCTTTATTCATCTTGCCTTGTTAACATATGTGTGCATATTTTATGGATTTTTGGCCTGTAACGTTCTTGACATGCAAAATATATCCTAGAGCAAAAGAGAGGGCTTGGGATTTTGGTGTTTGTAAGGCAATTTAAATAGATTTAAACCAATTTTGTGGGCTCTATTCTTAGACTGAGTATCTTGGTTTGCTTCAGCACTAGTTAATTCCTTCATTGAATTTTCACATCAGCTAACCTGTTCTGTGGTTATATTCTATTGTTTGATTGCACCTATATTCTCTTGCCACTGAAAATGTTTAACCAGGAAGCTGTTGAAGACAACAATGTGTAAATATTAAATATATAACACTTTTGCAATAGAACTGAACCACTAGAACCAAAGCTTACTGATGGATTTAGTTATTTTTACTATGATAAGATTACATTTTAGAATTTTTAAGAAGCATTTCAGGAGATTTGGCATTTGCCTTTCTGGGAAGAAGTGGTGTTACCGATCAGCACACATTGTACAAAGTGTAGTGGAATAGCCTTTTTAAATTTTGTATTCAGTTTGATGACCCTTGATATTTCCTTGAGCAAGCTCATGAACTCAAAGTTTGCCTCAAAATCAAGGCATCTCAAGATAATATTAGCTTTGGAGCTAAGAAATGAACCATTTGAGAAAATAGCTCATTTGTTTTGCCCAAACAACAGTAATAATGGAATGTTTTCTGGGATTTCTTAGGCAGCAAACCAGTATCAAACTTTAGAGAAGATTGTCTACCTAATTGCTTGTTATATTAGGAAACTATCAACCTGAGTATTCCTTCAAAGACAGTAATATTTGCATTTTCTTATTGCTTATTTTTGACAGTTGGTGAAAGAAACAGTAAATAATATGCTTAATTAATTTCTTGTGTCTGTTTTATTTCAGAAAAGTAAACAAGTGCTACAGGGGTCGCTCTTGTCCAGTAGTTGTTCATTGCAGGCAAGTACAATTTCTAAAATAGCTTTAGACAGATCTGTATGTGTAAGAATTTAATATAGATATAAACAAAGCGGGCAAATTAAAGCTTTACATGAATCACTAAACAGTGTGGTAGGCTAAAAGTTTTACGTGTAATTCAATTGAGTTTTAATGCTATTTAATACTTAGGATGTGTTTTTATCATAAAATTATTCTTCCATATGATGTTTTAGATGTTGAGCCATGGCTTAACAATGTATGGCCACACTTTCTAGTATAAGCAGCGCTTCAATTACATACATCTCCTTCAAAATTATAGATGTTCTTTGCATGCCCTCCCAATTTAGTCTGCTTTATTTTATTAACACTCAATTATGTTTTATTTCTTCTTTACTTGTTTTTAGCAATCAGGGCAGGAAGAGGGCAATGTCAGGGAGTGGAAACCTGCCCAGAGATTGAGTAATTCTTTAAGCACAGACTATTTTTAGGCCTGACAATGTGATAGATGCACACGAAAGCTGTCAGGCAGTTCAGTGGAAAAGTTTACCATAATAACATTAATGTTGGGGTTTGCCATTGAAGATTCTGACTTATTTATCAAAAATATCCTTATAGATAATGAAGACAGAAAAAGAGCCCTGCTAAGTGGCAGGATGTTTGCCATGTGGCACTTCACTGTGGATGGGAGTGAGGAGGGAGGGGATGTGTCTCTCACGTGTGGCTCAGCCGAGTGAGGATGCAAGGAGCTGAATGCTCCAGAGGGGGCTGCTCTGCATTGCCTTCAGGAAATGCGAGAAAGGAACAATTTGATGCACAATGAAGAGCCTTCAAATTTCTTGCTATTTCCTTACTGTAATGGATGGAAATATCTACCATGAGCTCAGGAGTTTTTGTTTTTTATTGAGCCTGATTGCTGTCTTGTCTCTCATTATTCAGCTTAACTAATAAGATTGTGTCTTTGTTCCCTTCATAGACAGAGGAAAAAAAATTATTATCACTAGCTCCTTTTCTCTAAACAGTGATCTAGTAACTGAAAGAAAAAAACTCTGTCTACAGAAATTAAGTTTCATAGCCTGACTGTAAACAGAATGCAATAACGTGTTTCATGCTGTTCTATTATTTTTTTTCTTTCACTAATTCTTTTACACAAATTGAGCTATCAATAAAAATAATGGCTTAATTAATAAAACTACATACCAGCCTAATGGGTCACACATGCACCTTTGTAAAAATTTTGGGGAGGGAAAGAAAAAAAGCTTTTACTTAAAGTCTTAATTATGTTTGCTAACAGCAGCTCTAAAAGAGCATCACGCTGGCAATTACACATTGCTTTCTGAAAGGGACACAAGCTGCATTCAGATTAGGGAGCTTTGCCCCTCCCAAGGCTTGGTCTCACATCTCTGAGGAAGGGCTGTGGATACACAAAAGTAAAGCTATTTCTTAAAATTACAAGATAATAGTTCTTTCTGGTCATTGTTTCTAGGGAAGAATTGAAGGGAAAGGGACAGAGAAAAAACAAACTACTCATATGTAGTGAAGAAAGATGGCAGTCCTCAGTAATTAAATATTTGTTCTTGAGCAGATCTCTGCATTCCCTGTCACCACTGTGCTCAAATGCAATCTGCAGCATTTTTGACCGTTCTGGATAATGTTCTAGTCAAACTTACTCTTGAGCTCTTCATCTCATATATAAGTGACTGCAAGGTCACTATATGTACTTTTTTTTAATTGAAATGGTATCCTGGTTTAGGGTTTTCCTCTGTTGTTCAAAATGTTTCTCTTGCATGAACACAACTTGGCTTAAAAAAATCAAAACAAAGCCCTGTTATCCATGCAGGGTAGTAGTTAATCTTCCACAACCAGCTTGTGTTTATTCAGTGCAAGCTTTCTCTCCTCTCTCAGTACCCTCCTTTAACCCCTCATTCTCTCCTCTCCCACCATGTGTAACGCTGTAACATTAAGGGCAGGTACCTTCATGTTGAGTCTAGATGCACACTGATAGGCTTTATTTTTTCTTTTTCCTTTTCTGTTGGCAGCGATGGTGCGGGAAGAAGTGGAACCTACATTCTAATTGACATGGTTCTCAATAAAATGGCCAAAGGTGAGAATCGAAAGGCTTGTTACTTCCTCACTACTGAAATATGTGCTTGTGTTGCCATGACAACAGTGGGGGAGCAATATTCACAGAAAATCTGAGAATAAATTAGAGGCAAATTGTACTCTTTCCTGAATGTTCTGTAGTTTTATTTTCATACCAAACGCAAATGCTTTGTGAATGAGAGGTGTGTTTGTGCTGTTGAGAAGTAGTTGAATTTTTAAATTTATCATTTAAAATAGTTATTGCAGTTTTTACAATAGATGCCTTGGGGCTGTACAGCCCTAATTTAGTGGTTACAGGATCTGGGTCCTGGGCTGTGTCATGGCTGTTGCCCACGTGGGTGTTACCTGCCCCACCGTGACAGTCAGATGTGATTATTTTCCTTTTTGGAACTGCCCATTGCCACCAACACATGAAGAAGTGGTGGTGCCAGACAGGACCTCGTATCTGGCACAGATTTGTTTCTTACAAGGAAAAAGACTGTAGTGAACAGGACAGAGAACTGAAAATAAATCTCCATTGCCAGTTCTGACACTGTCTATTTAATATTGAACAATGTATTTAACTTTCCTGTTTCTTAGAAGTCTCATCTGTGATATGTAATTTTATGACATGGGAAATAATCTGTCAACTAAACATAAACTTGTTTGTTAAAATGAACAATCTAGAGATACTCTAGAGATTGGGATCATTCCTTTTTTTTTCTTGATTGGTAAATTGTTCATGGTGGGAAGTACTTGAGATACTCGGAAATAATCTTTGTTGGAACTGAACAAAATTTTAATGCTGATACTCTCTTCAGAAGGAAATAATCTTTGTTAGAACTCAACAAAATTTTAATGCTGATACTGTCTTCAGAAGGAAGGAGGGTGAGACTGAGCATGTAAAACTGACCAAATAAACAAAAAGAAATTTGCCTTTATTGATTCTTAACCTGAGTTCTTAAGCTGCATCTGGCATTATGCACACATGTGTATTTAATGAAAAAGGATTAGGTGTAAAAACATACTAATTTATAGGGAGAAACAATATTTAGTTCTTTGAATTCTAATCACTTTACAGCATTTGTTTAATATCTTCTAACACAGACATATTTTTATATGTAGTTTAAAAATACTCTCCATGCTTTGCAGTCATCTGCTGTTGTATCCTGAATATTCCAGTCCTCTGGGACATGGTGGTATCCGGTCTCTTTAGAAAGAAGATTTTAGCTTTTTTTTCTCCCCAGATTTTGTTAACATGTCTCATCAAACATGGACTGAATTTTCTGCCCGCAAGCATCATGTGGAACTTGCCACTGATGCTAAAAGAAGTTGTATGTTTGCCTTCTCCTTTGCGCTGTACTGAAAATAAATTTTTCAGTGGGATGAGATTAGTTTTTCATGCTCGTTGGAAAATAGGTTTTTGCTCTGTGAAGGAATATGGAGATATTTCCAATGCTTGTTACTTGCCACGTGGCAATCTAGACTTTAAAAATAGAAGCAATGGTGCATCGTAAAATTAATGTGGACCTTTGTTAAGTGTTTGTTCACTCATTTCAGCTATCAGCAGTGAGAAGCCATAATGAAAACTAGATTTAAACTATATGCAATTTATTGGCATATAGAAGTAAATGAGGAGTATTTTCTAGCTCGAGGCTTTCAGCCACTTAAGGGAGGGTTGACTTTGTTGTAAAAGCACTGAAGAATGCCATTTATTGACTCCATTGTACCATGTAATGTCAAATTCCATTTTAAGTGTGGGCTTAGCGCTGCACAATGCCAGACAAGTCATGTGAAACTGGCCAGAGAAAGGCGTCACAGGGCTTTTTGGAGATCGGTCACCCCCATTTTGTTCTTGACCTGCTCCCCTCTGCCCGTGGGGGTGTGCGACGCGAAATCCCCTGACCTGGTGCTTTGGCTGGAGTTTAAATGAAAGATCAAAGGGCAGAGCGGGCATCTCAGCCCTGCTGAGGTGGGCCTTTCCCAGGCTGTCACACTGTGCGGCCGCCAAAGGTTTTGTTCGGGCGGGAGCCGCGGCCCAGCCTGTGCGGCCGGGGCCCTCTTTGTCTGGCCTGAGAAGCTGGAGGCCCAGGTTGAGGATCCAATGTTCATCAAATGATCAAAGGCCTGAAGCCCTGGACATGAAATCTTTCTTTCCATTTCCTTTTCTTAGAGAATGAATTGCACGAGTGGCAAAGAATGCCCTTTCCAAAGCTTTTATGTGCAGTGCGAGGGCTAACTTCAGAGTCCTTCAGCGCTGAACATAAAAATGTAAGTGCACTTTCAATCTGGGCCCAGCTGCAGGGCCAGCATCGAGGAACCCTTCTTTCAAAAAGGCTTTTAAGGATTAAGGCCTTCAGTCTTTCAAAAAAAAAAAAGGCAACAAAAAAAAACCCCAACCAAAAAAAAAACCACCACGGACTTTTAAGAATAAACTTAGAATAATTTGAGTTTCTTGTTCCATGGTCTGGTTTATTAGAAAGTAGACAATAATGCATTTTTAAATCAAAGTAAATAGAGGGGTACTTAGTTTCAGCAGTGGGAAAGTAGAAAGCAATCAATAAATACCTTGGCTCTTTAGTGTGGTCTTTAATAGGTTGGGCAAAGGAGCTCCTTTTTCATGTAATGATTTACTTCCCTGCATTCTCTTAGACAGTTAACTGTAAATGCCTTTGTCATTTACAATTTCTTCTACTGCTCATTGAATTAGTGCTAACACTTAGTCTATTAAACGCATTATAAATTCATATCTTCTACTACCCTGCTGTTGCCAACCCTCATATTATTTTAGATGCTGAAAACCACCAACAAGGGACCTGTTCCTAAAAGCTAAAGCAGGGGGAAAAGAAATCAAGTTGGGGAGGATTTTGTGTTTGACATCTGCCACATCAATTTGACGGCCCCAACCCCTTTGAGGAAGGGAATTTTGAGGAATGAAAATTTAAAGAAGCAAAGCATCTCATCTCAGGGCACTTGCAGGACAGTAAAAGTTGGTAATGAGGGCAGAAATGCTCCCATGGTGTACTTGGGGGATGAATTGAGCTGGTGGAAGGATGTGCAGGACCTCATAGGGGCACTGGGACAGGTTTGCTGTTGGGGGAGGTTCTTAATGAATTTCACTGTCCTCGATGCAGTAAATGCAATGACTGCATCTGTGCACTTATTCCCAACATCCACATGAAATAATCTGTGATACTGGAATAGGCAGAGAGCAGCAGTGTGTATCCTGTGTCATGTCAGCTGGAAGTTTCAATGCAAAGTAGGTCCTTTTGTTTCATTGTTCCAATAATTAATGAAGCTATTTATCATGTCGTTTATTACTATATTTTTTTTTCTTCCTAGCTTCGTATGCTGTTGCCTAGAAAGTTTAGACAAGTTGATCCTTGAGGTCCTATTCCAACCTGGTGTTCTGTGATTCTGTGATATGCAGAGACCATGATCCTGTATCCATGAAGGCAATAAGAAAAATGAAACAGTGTTAAATCTGGCCTTACAGTAACGCATTTTAATGCCATTTAACATGTTTCAATTATGGTACCTATTTAACTATGATAACTATTTGTACATGGGTGTTGAAGTTTTAAGACAGTTACCAAATCACCTCTCATTTCAGTGACAGCCATCTTAGGACAAGCTTTAGTTTTGAGTTAAAAGCTGAGAAGTGATTTCGTTCAGCCCATGGGCATTTTCATAATTTAAATAAATACAAAAAATGATAATGGATTGTTTTTGTAGATAACAATGCTAGCTGGATTTTTCATAGGGACTGTTTCTCTGAGGCTGATTTCTGCTGAGAATTTCAACGTTCCTGATGTATTTACAAGTTTTATCCTTTGTTACTAGGGAAGATAAGATGATTTAGATTTAGTCTACTTGATATTTCTTCCTCACCTCAAACTCACAGTAATGCTGAGCTGATCAGATTTTTTTTCTTTTTGTGTGATCTAGAGAAAAGTTGAGAATTTTCTCATTTCATGTCTTCCCCGCAGGCTTATTGTAGTGACTAAAAGTGTGATATATTGCAAGACATTTTTATTGAGTGTTTTTGGCACACATACACATCCCAAAAAAAAAAAAAAAAGAGAGATTATGAGTCTTCCCACTTCCATTTTTCTGAACTGTGAGGCTTGGATAGTGTAGATAATAGTTTGATTTTTAGATATTCATTCAGCCAGCAGCTGCTTAGGGTTTGCTGACCATCCATTTTCTTGTGTTTGAACTAGCTGAAACGAGATGAGTCAAAGGGAAGGCGAATATGAATTTTAAAATCCTTTTAAAGTATTGATTTCCAAATTCTAAAACCCGTCAAAAAAAGATTCGATTTAGCAAAGCTGAACCAACGGTTTATTCTCCTGCATTCAAAAGCTTGGATTATAATTGATGAGCACACAAACTCTGGCCAGGGCTGGCTCTGGAGGTTATCTCCCCAAGTCCTTTCCTTGCCCCTGCTACCCTATTGTCTGAGGGTCTTGTGAGTCAGCTCCTGAGCAGATGCAGTTTATACCGTGACATTTTAAGGCAAAACAAAAGATTCCTTAATTCGCCTTCTGACTCATCGTGATCAAATGATTTGGGCTAATCTGAACCCTTGCTGAGGTTTTGCTTATCTGCTGTTTGGATTTAACAATCATAATGAAGTTGTGGGGTTAGCTCCTTTCTGAAAGGATTTTACGAAAGGAAATGCTTGCCCGTACTCGTGTTAAAATGGATTCAATCTGCTTATTTTTGAGTCCTTATGCAAAGTCTGAGAAAATTCTATTGTTCTGTTGTTCTGATACAAGTCTAGAGCTGACTATTTCTGACATGCTTTTGGTGAATGAGGGAATATTTCTTCAGCCAGGATCAAGCTTCTCCCATGACAACAAAATTTAACATACTGCTTTCCTTCGGAGGTTGAGAGAATATATAGTGTAAATGGGAGATTTCTTTTTTCCTTTTTTTTTAAGGTAATAATGGTTAGAAGGTCAAAAAGTGGGATTAGAAACAGTGGTATTCTGGAAAAAAATTTACAGCAGAAAAATTCAGGACATAATAATTGTTTTCAGGGTCTAAGTTTGAATTAATTACATGGCTGGTCTTTGAGATTTGGGTGAGACAGATTATTATCTCTAGGAACACAGAAGAAAAAATACAGAGCCAAAAAATTGGGGGTTTTTTTGTTTACTGTTGTGCTGTCCACAAGACTGCCTCAGTTCTCAGCAGCAGTGATGCCAGCCATGTAAATGTGAAATGCTGCTGTTTCAATTTCCAAAGGAAGCTGCTCATGTCCACGTAAACATATCGTATGTTATAGGGCTGGTTTTTCCAATGAGCTGCATTTATGTATTGTAACTTTTATGTAATGAGTTACCCTGGAAACACAATTAGGCAAATAGTGCTCGTTCTTGCAGCCTTTCCCAGCAGATAATTAATCACTATGAGAGCTGGGCCCCCAGCTACATGCACAAGTGTATGGGGAATGTATAGGATAGTTTTTCACGGTCCAGCCTGAGGTGCTCAGCAAACTCTTACTATTTAGAAAAAGCTGCTTAATATAGGGTTTATTTCCTTTGAAAAACACATTTGGGCATCTGATGCTTTAAAGCTTTTTGCATGTTATTGCCTGTATGGAGTAATCGATTAATAGTTCATAAAAGGAAGATAAAAATGTAGCATGTTCTACAAGCTTCTGTTCTGAAATGAATTAGTGACCATGGAGAAGGTGCTCTTGGTTGATGTTTCCCACTGTATGTTGTATGGTCTGCATTTTTAGGTGGTTTCCTCTGCAGAATATAAAAATTTCAAGCAAAAAGCAAACATGATACTGATACAATTTCTTTACCTTTTTTTTTTTAATATATATCTATGTATATAATTTATTGGTCATGGATTACCCTAACAGAGCCATATTTCTTGAGTTACTTGCTATTCTGAAGATTTTATTGGAAACTACTTGGGAGTAGGGAAAGTTATGGTAGAAAGCAATCCTAATTATCCAGGGTTAGGGGCAAATGAATTGTGAAGAAAGACTGATCAGGCATGGGCTATTCCCTGGGAGAGGGAGCACGAAGGGGGGTCCCCATAGAGTGCTGGAAGACCCTGAAAGAAATGTATTGATGCCAGTAAGCAGCTTGAGATAGTGACTAATTTGAAAACAAGAGGTCATTGACTGAAACTAAGGAGGAGACAAGCAGATAAGGAATTTGTGTGGCGTTTTTCCCACCATGGGTAGGTTAGGATATGGAAAAGGGAAAAAGCTGGGTCATAGAAGCACTGTGCTGCTGCTTTGAAAGCAACTGGGCACATGTTTGGAAAAGGAAGTTTATATGCAGAGAGTAAAACTATTTCTTTTTCAGTAGCTAATCTCATGCAGCAGAGGAGTGTTCAATTGACCAGTGGTGGTCTTCTGGCTGCAAAGGGTACAATTTGGTGGCTAAAGTGTGGTTATTCCACAGTTTCTAGAGCTGGATCAGTTTAGTCACTTTTAAGGATAAACTCTGTTTAAAGAGTGAATCTATAACAGTTGTATCTTTTATTCAGGTCACTCCATGTACTGTCTTGTGAGAGCTTTACCACCTACGTGCAACGTAAAATGAATCTAATGCAAAATGGAGTTCTTACAATTTAATAGATTTATGTAGGCGAGCTACTTCTGTGTCTCCTGGAAAGAAAATGCATATTTTCCAAAGGGGACTTCAAGATTTTTTTTAAGGCCAAGTGAGACATGTACTCATAAATGTCATTTTTGCAATAAGCATCTTAACTTTGTTTGTGTTTGATTCATCACGTGGAGATCAAATGCCTTTCAGGTAATGTACCAAGAGTTTCTGGAAGAGATGGTAAAAGCAGCAAATTGTGTAAAACTCCATGGGAGCTGATCCTGGGCAGCATCTATTAGCAGGAAGCAACAGCACATTCACAATACTTGCTCTGTATGTGCTTTGTCTATATGTGTGTGTCTGCACATGCACATGTAAGTTGAATTTAGATGCATGCACTGGTATTTTCTACAGCCACAATAGGTGATTATGGAATGTTTTACCCCATATGGAATAAAATGCATTAGCATCCATTTCTATAGCAGTTCTTGTGTAGTAATTTAGGCATATTCATTTTACTTTTAACTTCTGGAGAGGGTGGAGGAAATCTAATTGTAAAAGAGAAACAATTCCTATCATGTATAGAATGTGATGTGACAATTCTCACACACAGTGGAAGTGAGGAAGGATTGGTCCTCAAATTAGCATCCATTTGCATTCAGTTACAGTGAGTGGTTTCTGCATGTTTTTTTCTGCATTGACAAAGGATATTAACTTAAAAACTGACATGTCAGCAGTGAATTTCTATCCCTGCAAGACTGTTAAAATCAGTGTAAAACTTAGAAGCATTATTTCCCTGTATAATTTTTTAAAATATTAGATTGTACCTATGTCTTCCATCTGCAGTGTCACCTTCCTTTGGATTGTGTACTGACAAAGCCATATCACATTTGTACATTTATTACATGCAGTCTTAAAGTATTAATACAAAATGTGTAAACAGTAGCATGTTATGTAATGCATATATGTAATGTATACTCTATGTGCATGACTGTCACTATCATTTTAATTACTTCACTTTTATTACTTTAAGCACTCCCTTCTCCACTTACATGCTTGCTTTGCCCATTGGGTACTTTTGTTGAAGTTGTTTTGGTTTGGTTTTCTTTTTAATAAAGGTAATGAATTTTTAATTTGGGTTGTTAGGTGCATAGAAGCACAAACATATTTTGTCTGAAATTACAGACAGTTCACTGACTCAGGCATAGGCTGGGTCCATCCCTAGCTACACACACATGCACACAGATTTTTTTCATCTCAGAGAGTGAATAAGCTTGTAATGAAAATGCCAACCTGAATACATTAATCTTTTTTGTTATCTTTAAAAGTGTACCCCTCACTAGGATTTTGCTGACGCTTTTCTTTCCACAAAAAGTGTCAAATGATCCTTCTGGCCAAGAACAGAGCTGCAGCAGCAGACATCTGGATAGCTACAAATGAAAATTGCTTTTATTTTTGTAGTTTCTAGCTGATGGTCAGGCCTCTTTTTTATCTCTAATACTTACAAGTATTTTTTATTTAGTGGGTTCTTAGACAGTGCAAGTTGAAGGAAGAAAATACTCTTGCTTCTTTGCAGCAGAGCACTTTACAAATAGCAGTTACTCACAGGACACATTTTTCACTTCCATGGCCTTCACTATACTGTACTGCTGGTTTATCTTTTCATTGTGGTTCCATGTTGTCTTTCTTCTGTCATTTCCCTCAAAATCACCACTGTAGAGGTAAGGGGAATAGGGAAGGCTACAGACACAAAGCATAGATCTCAAACACCGTAAGCTTTAGCAGATTCTAGCATTTGTGAGGCCAGAAGTGAAGAGCAGAAACTCAGCTCTTTTCAGCCCAGGTTCATTCCAGCTAACTTTAGGCACATAAAACATCCAGTGTTAAGCATCTCACCTAACCTAGTTGTCTGGGTCTCCTCAGTCATCAAGGAGAACGATACACACCTCTGGAGGATAATTCTCAGGCAAATGAATTGCCCATCCGAGCTTACCCTCTCTCTCTTAGCTGTTGAGAGAGGAGATGACTAACTCCAATTCCAACTTCAAGGATGGCTGGAGTACATGAGATGAGGTTGGGCCTTTGAGACCAAGCTAGTTAGTAAATATTACCGGTTTGCTATTAAAACTAATGGTCAGTGAAGAAGTGGTGTTACACTCCCCCTAGTTATGACCCTTTTCTCTTTAATCAGATTGAGTTTGCCCCTCATATGGTGTGATTAAATGTTTTGCTGCAACATTAAGTACTCAATGGGGCAAACACTTGCTGGGGCAGCTACATGAACCTTCCTTTAGAAGCTCTCAGTGGGAAGCTGGAGGCATGTAGGGCTTTAGGAGATTTGCAAATCTTCAGCATATCTGTGCTATGTCCAGCTACATTAGACATTGGAACCAGCATGGCTGTGACAGTGTAATAGTCCATGAGTGCTGATTTACCCTCCTAACTCCCCAGAGAGCCCACTTCTGTCTCTATACACTTTATCTATGGCAGACAGAAGTGTAGATGGGTATGTTTGTGTGTTAGGTGCCTGACAGACCAGGATCTATTTACTGTCTGTCCTGTGGTCTCTCTTAGTTCACTATCCCCTTGCTGTGGCAAAGCTGAATGCAGAACAGGGCCAGCAAATGCAGTGCCAAAGAAAGCCTCTTTGTGAGTTTCAGATGGGGAGGGAAGGAAGGCAGCCCAAAGCCGCTGCGCGTTTGCTCTGACCGTGACGCGCCACGTTAGGCATGAGTCATGCAGCCATCACCCAAACATGACAAACACTTGTGTTCTTCTAAACACAGGCACTCTGTGATGAGACAGTTTAGTGTCCTCACTGGCACTGTGCTGTTTCCCCTTATTTTCTTTCTCAAGTGTGCTTTTGCTGTTTCACGTTATGACACGTGTATCTTGCGGTGCCTGGGGATACTGAGCCGTGCAGGATCCGAGGCTAAAGGCTGCGATCAGCAGCATCCTGCAAACGCTAATTGGCTCTTTTTCAGCTTCTAGCAACAGCAGCATAAAGAAGTGTAGTAGGCACTGTTCCTTCAAGATTTTAACAAGCTAGTTTTTAATCTTAGCTAACAAGTCCCTTTGCCCTTCAAGACCTAATTCAAAATCTATACAATATAATAAACATAAAAAGATGCATTAGGCAGGTAATATCTGACTAGAATGAAGCTGAATACTTTCTGCAACAAAAAGAAAGGTGCTTGACAGGTCATTTCTGTATTACTCTTAGTACTCCATTTTTCTCTGTTGGGATAAATGCTTATTCCCACACTGATCATCATAATTTCCTGAAGGAGAAATGGTAAAGGTGCTAATAACCCCCCCTTTACAGCTGCTCAGCACAACTCCTGCCTCATATATTCAGTATTGTGATGACTTTATGGTCAAGGAGAACAGAAAGAGAGCTGAGAAAGGTGCAAAAGGTATTGGAAAAAAAAAAAAAAGAAGAGGATCTATCTAGGTCTTCACCTCTCTAGTGTCCAAGTACCTTATCATCATTAATGGATTTGCTTTCATAACAACTCATTAGGTAGGGGGAAAAGGGTTCATTTTATAAATGATGGTGTGAAACATAGGGTGAATTTAATGATTTAGCCCAAGTGGCTAAATCATTTAGCAGGAAGTCAAAATCTCAGTCTGCAAGAGAACTGAAATCTATCTAAGCATAGCCCCTAATGACCAAGCCATCCTTTAGGAATCACAGTAACAAATTTATAGCCATTCTACAGAGTTATAATCATATCTTTTTGAGGTATATCTGAAAGTTTTTCCCAGCTAGAAAAATCCTTTTTAATTTAATATTTATGAGCAAAATGCATTTGTGAAACATTCACAAAGAAAATTCTTCAGTTTGGGCTATTTAAAAGGAAACCCCCCACAAATAACTGCTTTGATGAAGTATTTAAACATCATTTTATTTTTATAAATACACAGGAAATTCAGAGCATCTAGAATCTAAAATATTCCTTTTAAGACAGAGCTTTAATATAAAATTCTATCAGCCTCACAGAATCTACACTCCACTTTTCATTAGTACTGAATAAAATAGAACATTTGACTTTGCTTTCAGTGTATGCTGAAGCCTGTTACATAAAAATCTCAAAGATTACCTTAATTAAGCTAAAACTTCTCATGCATTTATGTAAAAATGGTGATTGTTCTTATAACTGAAAAAAAAACAACCCAGCACATTTTCAGATACACAAACTCTATAGTTTGCTGAACCTGAAAAAAACTTTTTAATGATATGTCTTCATTTTTTCTTCCCAGCTGATCCATTTAAAGATGTTATTCCTCTTGACAAGCATTGTCATATTCCTGTGCCATCACAGTGACAGCAGTACCGCTACAATGTGGAAGGGACCATCCTCTACAGAGTGTTTCTCATGTGTCTTGTGCTTAGCAAAATAGGACCCCTGCCATGTCTAGGGGAATGAGAAGAGGAGGGAAGCTTTCATTATTATAGTCATAAAACTAACATTAGGTAATTCAGGGTGATTTTAAATATTGTGAGCTTCTGGTCACCTCATGGAGCCTATTGCAGCAGAATTAGGCTGGGTCGTTATTTATTGCATAGAAAAGAAAGAAAAGGGGAATTTACCCATGTTTTCATGACATGCTGGATCCTCCACTTACACAACTGTCTAAGGGCAAACACTTTAACCCCTTGAGATCTGCTAATCAGGAGCACCAGCTGTTAAGTGCCAGCGTGCATCCAGCATTCATGCCTGCGGGGAGAGAAAGGCTTGCAGAGGATATGACCCTAAACTTCAGAAGCCTCTTCTCTCCTTGGGGGCAAAATATCATTCAGCTTGCATCTTCTCCTGTTTTCTCTTAGTTTATCCAGTTAATGTTCCTGATGTGGGTTGTTGTGCACTCACTGTGAATGCTTCAAGCCTTTAGGAAGATGATAGTTAATTACTGAAGTTAAAATCTGGCTTGCACTGGTGTGGAAGTGCTTTCAGAGGTATTTACTCAGCCAGCTCACTGAGCTGCTAGGGGCAGGGGAAGGCTGGCAGTATCTGGCTCACACTGAATTACTGAAAATGTATGTTCTGTTTAAAACCAAAAAAAGCACATTGCACAGTCATTTTTCCCAATACTGTTGGTATAATATTAGCTCAGTCTCACACTAAGTTACATTTGTATGTTCATTTAAAACAAGCAATGAAATCCGTTGTGAAAAAGCCTGTCACAAACACAACCCAAATTTATTCCTTGCGAAGTAAAATACAGTCAAAAGGTGAAAAGACCATTCCTTATTTTTTAAATGCTTCTTTTATCCCTTTCTTTAGCTTCTGAAACCAGTGGCAGACACATATATATTGGTGGGAAGAAAAGATAGAAAATACTGTATTTTTGACATATTTTGTTTTCTTTTCCAAATGTCACTTGCTTTCCAGCCTAGTATTTTTAACTCTTCCTGTAGATTGTTATATGACAATAAATTGACATCTGCATCTATTACTGGACTTAATCGTTTAGAAGCCTAAGCAAAACACTTCCAATAATTGGATATCATTGGAATCAGTGGATCAAGCTCTTCTAGCTTTTGCTCTAAACCACTGCATCAAATTTAGTTTGTGTGGGTTTTCCAGATAAGCAGTGTTTCAAATGCCTTAGCAGTGTGTGGATATTTTGCAGCCATCTCAATTAGAGCATGATTTGACCCTAATGTCCTTAGATGCAATATTCCTCTTTCCTGATGTCATGTAGCATATGCTGTATTTTTTGTCACCTTAACTGGCTCAAAAGCATAAATAAATTGTTATTGGGTACTGTACAATCTAATGCCATATTGTCATATTCCCAAATGAAAGAGGAAGCCTCAGCATGGCAAAGAAATTGTTGAATTTGTGTCAGATTTCAGCAGAATAATTCCAAAGAGAGTTGAAGGTTCATGCTGCACTTAAACACTGAGCTCTTCTCACCTGTGAAGGCAGGTTGGGTTCAGACCTCCCTTTGTGCCTTGAAAATCTCTGTGTCTGTCACCAGAAAACTTTTTACAGACTATTGCACATGCCAGTGGTAGTGAGCTGAATTTACATAATCCAGCAGCAGAGTATCCTAAGCTTGAATAGAAAAAAGCCCTCATCACAAAATGAGATTTAATAGAGGACTAGCAATATATATTTAAACTCATTTGTTTTAGCCACAGTAAGGGAATAGATGCAGAACATGTAGATGCAGAGGAGGAAGAGAGGCTTACACATGCAGAGAGAGAACAAGTCATGCTGGCTTTTTTCCTATACCATTGATTTCATCTCCTGTCCTGTGAATTTTCTTGTTCCAAGGTTTTTTTCTTCTGAAACAGTGTTCTGTTTTTGCAGCCCTAAGTTTCATTGATCATTCTCTCCAGGCACTCACATATTTCCCATCACCATAGTATCCAAGGCATTCAGAGGTGGAAAAAAAGGTGTAGCAAACCAATCCTTGTGTCTGCTTTGGATTGCCTCTAATGCCTTGGCATCTGAACAAGACACTTGATTTGCTCTGCTTTTCCTTAAAATTACCTATGGCTGAGAACATCTGAAATGCTTTTGGATGACCTGATGATCACAACACATGGGCTAGGGACACTAGTGAGTAAAGACTGATGTTTTAGGGACTTTACTGACAGAACACTTCAGAACAAGCTTCCCCTCAAGCACACCAGCCCACTAGGACTGTTCTCATGTTCCAGTGCATGCATATGCTTTGGTGTTTTGCTAAATCAGGATTTTTAATCAAGTGTTGTTCATACTATTAGTCATGTCATTCCCTTAATGATGATAAAAAAGCAAACATCAGTTCACTAGTAAATGCTGCAGTCTGCATCGCAGAAATGGAGGAATTAACTCTTTCAAAGGTAAACTCAGAACCCTGTCTGGCCGCTAAAGAGTATAACAATGTCTTGCCATAAACCTTTTCCTTTTTTGTTCTGAGGGTTGAGTATTTTCAAATAAAGATCATCCCTCGGTGGTGGGGGCACAAAGGTGTTACACTCATGGGTTCTTGAGCTGCCAGCTGCAGTGGAGAATCTCTGGGTTCATCTTTGCAGCATACACCTGGGAAGCTCAGAACTGTGGACAGCCTTGTCCATGGACAGCAGTGTCTTAAATATTTCTCAAATCTTAATTTCTGAAAGGTGAATTCCTCTTACTTTGGACCGAGATGCTGCTGGAAGTTTTGTTTCCTGGTAATCAAATGAGGCTACAAGTGAGGTTGTAAAGCATGTGCAGCACTCACATAGCTCTGCTTCCATCCACAGCTGTGGTGGAACAGGAAAACCCCACAAAATTGCACATGTGTGTGTGAGATTAAACACTGAAGAGAGCTACTGTGTTACACCAGTGTTAGGGTTTGTGAAGAGGGTACCTTTAGTGATGCTTTCCAGATGAATTGCCACTGCAAAACCTGCAACAGATTTAAGTGTCAGTGTTATCAGACTTTACAGTGTATGTAAGTATTGCTTTGCTCTGTTGTAAGTAGATTTGGGGGGGTTTTAATTTTAAAATAAAACCTTCTATTTTTTTTCAAATCTCATCCCTGTAAATCCTGGCGAGGGGTGGGGAGCAAAAGGCATGCAATGTCCCAACCCATAGTAATTAGCAAAACTGTCTGTAAGACACCATTTCTAAGTTGTCACTTTTATATTTACTGAAAGAATTAATTCATTTTCTAATACAGCTGAAAAACATATTTTCATTTATTTGAAGAACATGTTGCAAATAAATTATTCTTGTAAGTTGTTGCTATTTTTAAATATAATTTCATAATTTTTATCAAGGAAACCAAATTAAATTATTCACTATTCATTGCTATTCTGAATTTTTTTAAAAGATGGTGCTGAGCTATAAAGTTGAGTTGGGTAAATGAGGAGGTGCATGATGTTTGCATTGATATGAGCCCAACTACAGGTAGACAAGCCCTTAAATTACAAGAGTTGTGGAAAAAGTGGTAAGTGTTGGGTCCAGATCCAGTTGAGGGAACTCAACAAGTATGTGTTCTAGATGTGTACAAGTTACATTGCAGCAGCAGTGCTCTAGTGCATGGCCAGTGAGACCCCTGTGAATATTTGGGGATATTTAAATGCCTCCTGAAGGAAGTCCCAGATTGGCAGAGGGTGGCTCGGGAAGTTTTTAGGACCAGGCAACTGGAAGCAGTTGACAAGCCTTCTTCAGAGCACACCACTGAGTATCCCTTAAAACAGAGCAGATTCCAGAATTGTGGCCAATCCCTGCCCTTGATAAACCATCCAATGGCAAAAGTGAATGTACAGAAAAGGAGGGACCTGAGGTCAGCATGATTCCAGCTCCTGTAGCTGTGGGCCCACATCAGCCCCAGGAGAATGAACAGCCACCCAGGGCAGTGGGACACAGGGGAGCAGGGATGGGGTGGTTACACTTGCATTAGGGTGACCCTCTGCCCATCTGCCTGGTGCTTTGGCACCATGAGGTGTTCTTGCAAGATGCAGAAGGGAGCAGATACAAGAAGGCCAAATTCTGCATGTGACCTTTTCACCTCAAAGGATTTCCAGCCAGGCTTCCATTCTTGAAGCTTATACAGGAAGGACCAAAATCCTGATTCCCCTCAATCCCTTCCTAAAACATCAGATTAGGCACTTAAGGAAAATGAGAAGAGCGGTCTTGAAATATCTGTCACTGGAGGAGATTGAGGATAAAATCAGCATCTCCCTTCAGTTCTGTAATCTTTGTGGATTATAAGAAAGGGAAGGGTCTCAAGGACTTGCTTTGGTCTCCGTAGTTCTTGTATTGAAGGGAAGCTCCTCCATGTGTGTGGGGCAGGGAGCCAGCCCCAGCCAGGCTGTCTGTGCCTGTTTCACCTGCCCTGTGCTACCCATGGATGCAAGGCAGCTGTGTCCAGACACCCAGAGTGGAACCGAAAGAAAATGCCACAGACTGGCCAGGTGAAACAGTGACCACACAGCAAGGTGGTCTGACAGGTCCTGAGCTAGGAACCACAGACAGATTTTCTGGATGTCAGCTGCAGGTGACAAAAGGTCACCTAAATCTTGTTTTTACAGCGTTAATCTATGTGTGGTTCAGGCCCTTAATTCAGTGCATACTCTTAGAAGTGACAAAGGGGATGTTCAGTGGCATTGCCATGACAGACCCTCAGGTTCCACAAAATATATTCTGCTCTGGTGCAGAGACATTTTTAAGAATTTGTTTTTCTCTGGCTTCTCTTGAATTAATGTTAGTAAAAGGTGCCCCAACCTCTTATTTTTCTATATGAAGACAAAAATTGCAGCTGCCTGCCAAGTCTGCTGAGAGATGGATGTAATAATTTTCAATTGGACTGTTAGCCCAAAGGGAACCCGATAGCAAGAGATTGACAGATGCAGCATGGATTATCTTGTGCTCTGAACTCAGCCCAATTTGTGGTTTGTTGCAGGTGCTAAAGAGATTGATATTGCTGCTACCCTGGAGCACTTGAGGGACCAGAGACCAGGCATGGTCCAGACAAAGGTACTGTCAATAAATCCACTGGGATTTTAAATACATTAAAGGTCTTTCACAGTAGTTGTTTTCATGACAGAAGAGAAAGGGTATGACCTAATTTAATGCAGGTCGCTTGCTGATTACTCTGTTTGGCTCCCTCCCAACTGAGGTTTATTTATGCTGAAGATTTATCTAGGTTACTTTCTTTGGTGTTTACTGTTCTTTCTTGTAACATCTCCAGCATCTATCTTGATTACCATATATGAAGGGCAGTCAAGACAACAATCTATAGCCTGCTAAAGAAAATGTGCATTTGAAAGAATGTTCTTGCTTTCATCCTGAACTATGGATTATTTTCTTAGAGTATCTGTGCTTAACTGTGCTTGTAATATGTTTTTTAAAGCTTCTACTCATTAAAGAGAATGTAAGTGCTGCATTTGATATTTTTTTCTGAAAAAAAAAGGAACTCAGAAGTTTTGAATTAAAGGAAATAAAGTTTTGCAGGGAATCAAGTAATTTTTAGTATCTTTGGATGAAGGAGCTTGCATCAGCCTTTATGGATGTAACATGGCAACTATATTTTTACACTTTGGTGAGATGAATGCCTTACTCTCAAATTCCTGTCAGTTGTAATAGTTTTGACATTTTTCTACAATGTAAAACTTTTAAACATAGTAGCTGATGGTGCAATTCTAGTTCCTTAAATTAGAAATGAAGCTTTCTGTTATTAACAATTCCAGTGATGTATGGAATGATATTGTGGGATATGTGCTGCAAGTTAAGAGCTGCAAATATGACAATAAAAAAACTCTTTCCTGGTATGAAGGTGAAATAAATCAGTTTATGGCCTTATAAAATATCAAATGATAGTTATAGTCCCAAACTGAGCAACAAGAGCAATGTGACAGTACTGGGTCTTGGCCAGGCTGGAACTGATAGGAAATTCTGCAGTGTTCAGGGAGTTGAAAATGCTGAGGGGCAAAGGTGAAATAAATATGTGTTGCAGAAATCATTGGTTCATAATTTTTCCTGAATCTCTTCCCAATTATGTTAGTTCCCACTAATATTAGGGGAAAGCACAGCTGAAGAACAGCTTGGGGATTGTTAATTATTATTTACCAATTAAGTAAATGCTTGAAAAATAAAGATGAGCCAGTCAAAACTAACTAATCTTTATCTGCAAGGAAGACATAAAATTGCACAAGTCTTTCTTCTGCTTTGATTGTTCCAACTGGAACAAAAGGCAAATAGCACACAGTATCCAATGTCATATATATTTACTCTAAGGTAAGATGCAAATCCTGGACTACTCTGCAAATGCATTCAAAATATGTAGCAGCTCTGTGGCAACATAGAGCTCAGATTCCAGTTTCCTTTTCAGGGCAGAGAAATTATGGCTTGTTGCCTTCAACAGAAGGAAAATCATCGCTCCAGAAGGAAAGAATGAGGTTATGTGAACAACTTCTCCTACTTAGCTCAGCAGTAGTTACCTGAGTTCCATGAAAATCTCCCTCAAGACATGGTTTTTCCCTCCAAACATTTGTCTGGAAGAGCTTCAGAAAACAAATGTACCCTGTGTTTTCATCCAGGATGAAAAATTTTCTCGGGATATTGCTTATCTCTCCTCTTGCTCCTTCTTCCATCATTGTCATTTTCTCAAAACCACCCAAATCACTTATTCAAGCTAATGTCTTGCAAATTATAAATATCTGGTTACATGCTAGCAATGCATGATCCCCAGAGAATTTTTCTGATGGATTTAAACAAACCCCTGTGCTTTCCCAACTGAATACAAATGAGGAATATTAGACTCTTGGAGTAATTTAAAACGATGGATTAAAAGTCAGGTTAGAAATGCCAATTACAGAATATCCCTAGGCAAAATAAACACCAACTTCCTTCAGCAATGTTATTTTGTTTCCAGCAGGCAGCGCTCCACCTTTCCAACAGGCATGGCAAAGATTTGTTTGCAGCATTTTGTCTCCTGGAAAGGATCTTTAATTCAGAAGCACTGTATATAATAAATTGTAATGAAATTATCATAACCACATTCTGCATTTCTGAGAAGCATAATGGAGAGTTTGTGGGTTTGTTGGATTTTTTTTTTCAGGAGAATTGTAAAATAGAATTGATATGTCACATATGAGAGGAAAAAGTAATGAAGGAGGAAGTGTATTCTCTGTGATGGGAAAAAGATATATTTCTTATTTTTCCTGTCTCTATCCTCTCACAATCTATAATCGTAGACAGATTCCTTACTCTGTTATATATGCTACATGAACTCACTCTGTTTTCCTGGGAATTTTTATCTGTAGACTTAATGAAACACAGCCATAGTTACTTTTTACTAAGTATATTCTCTTTTTAGAGCAGAATTTTTAGAATATATTTTTTATTAATGATATTTTATTTATTAAGTATATTGTCACCTCTGCATTATAGATAAACTGACATCACAGAATGTCTGCCCAGCTCTGTTTTCTAGACAAAACTAGATGTTAAAATTCATCTCCAGGCAGAGATGAATTGTATATGCAAATAGAATATGTGAATGGCAGTGTAGCTGTACAAAACAACAAACTGATCTCCTTAAAAATTACTGACATTAATTTGCTCTAACTGCAGTTGTCCTCATGGAGAAGTGCGGAAGGTATGGGAAGGCTTTTCCTGGGAGGGTGGGGATGCCCAGCAGTGGAAGCTGCCCTCCCTGCCTTTCACCTGGGTGTGTCATGCAGAAGGATGGAGGGGAAGAGCTCAGCTGGCCATCCCTGACAGGCCATGTCCCCACACAGCTCGTGTCTGCTCTCCTGTCCCTTCACTGCAGTCAGTTCTGAGCTCTGGCTGGGCAGATCACACCCTGTGAATTGTTTTGCTCAGTCATTGAGGTCACCCTGCCTGTTGCTCAGTCCCTTGGTGAGGCAGACACTCTTCCTCAGGCTTTTTGAGCTGCTACAAGCACCCAGTTTGGTTCTGCCCCAAAATGGCCCAAATTTGCCCTCTCTGACCCTGCTGCTCTCCAGCTTCTCTCACACTCATTGTGCTCCAGGTAAATACAACTGATGCTCCTGGATGGCCCCCAGCATTCCCAGTGTTGCCTTTAATTGCAGAGCCCTTAGACAGTGCAGGGAGCCTTAGGCAATCATGCACACCATTTTCAGTGCCTACTGAGGATGAGTTCTTCTCTTTAGGGTGAATTGATGTCTGATTAAAAGCTGTTGGCTGCAGTCCAGCAAGTGTACATGGCTGCCGCTTTGACAGCACCAAGCAGACAGCAAAATTCTTGAATGGCAGTGTCGCTGAGAAATTATTCTGTGTTTTATTCTGCTTTTTCTGCTCTGGCACTGTGCCCATCATTGCTTCTCTGAAGCATCTCCACATGGGAGCTGACTGCAGTTGGGTAAGACAAGGCAGAGAAGACTGGCACTGGATTGCAGGAATTAAGAGTCAGCTGCCTTTCTGAACTTTGAGTTGAGCATCTGTACTTTGTTCTTTCATCCTCTCTGTACCTTTCTGCACTAAAATGAAACACTGTGGAAAATTAATGTTATTGGTTCAATGATCACTTTTGGGAGTGGCTGTGTTCTGTAACCATCCCACACAGCCCCTGGCAGCACCAACTGAGATGCCAGAGGTACAGACCTCCAGTTTTCTAATGGGACACACAGACAGTATCCCAGCAGTGATCTTGGCATGCTTTGCAGGGTGCATCTCAAACCTGCATCCTCAGAGCTGATTCCTCAGCAGCTCTTGGTCCCAGCTAGCTTAAACCTCTGGAGTACTTCCAGAAAATCCATTAATTTCTCCACAGTCCTTATCTGGTGTCTTTGATTTGCCTATATTTTGAGAGAACTTTCCACTGGAAAGTTTCAAACTCCAAATCAGCCAGTCAATATTTCAGTAAGCTAAATTACTGAGAAAAAAAAAAATCACTTGCTTGGAAAATATAACACCTGTTAACCTTGAGGATTTAAAACTGTTTTGTCCTTCTGTAGGACTACACAGTTCAGGAGTGTGTTAGGGTTGCACTCAGAAGAAATAGCCATTCATGGCTGTGTCCTTCACACCTCTGCCAACCCAGCACAGAAGCTGGCAAATCATTTTGGTGTTGAGGTTACAGTAAATTAATAGCAGAGAAAAGCCTTCCCAAGTATGTCTAATGTAGGAGTGGTGTCTTAACAAAACTGAGTAATTTGTGAGTGTGGAAAGGACATTAAAAAGAGAGGTTTAAAAATATCAATGACAGCCAAAAACCAGATATTGTTCTGTATAATAGATATCAGAGGAGGAGATATTTATTTTAGATTCTTTCAACTAGAAACAGTCCTGAGAAAAGCCAAAGTCTCTGTTTTACAACATCTCACTTACTGCATATTTCAGTAATGTACTGAGTTCCCATCTCTGTCTCAGAAGGAAATGGCTGGTGATCAGCTACTCCCAAACCCTTCTGACCATGCAATGGCAATAAATCATCATGTCTCAGTAGCTTGGGTTCTGCCACTAACATTTTTCTCCATTAAAATGACTCCAGCTTCGAGATGCTGTCAAACATATTATATGACATCAATAATCCAAGAACATTTTGTTCCTTTCCCTTGCAGTGTACAGTTCATCCTGCATATTCATATTTTTAACAATGTCTTGAGGAGGTTCAGCTGCAGAACAGAGCACTAGGCTTTGTGGGAAGTGTTTTGTTTTATTATTCAGGGTGTGCGTTTGTTCTCTCCGCAGGAGCAGTTTGAGTTTGCTCTGACAGCGGTGGCAGAGGAAGTGAATGCAATACTCAAGGCCCTTCCCCAGTGAGCAGCTCAGTCTCCTGAAGGTTCCTGCAGAATCCATCCCTCGTTTTCCTCATCCTCAGTCCCTGTGAATGTTCTTGGAAATCGTGACCTGACCTTAACTGTGTATCTTCTGTTGTAACCACATAGTGATAGGGTCCTTACAAACTGCTTTAGCTGGTAAAAGTTCAACAGTTAAAATGTGTATTCTGTTTTTTTGGGGTTTAAACAAATTTTTTAAAGTACATCAAAGCCTCGGATTAAGTGACAGAACAATCCATCTAATTCCTCCTACATCCTCGAAGCCCTGAATGTCACACTTTGAAAGCACACATTCATGTTCTTAATAGCAAATATACAATATTGTGGGTAATTAGTGCAGTCAATATAGTCTCAGAAAACAGTGTTCTGTTTTATTTTGTAACTTCTCAAAGGCTGAAAAAGAGTGGGGGCCTAAAGAGGATGGTGATTGTTCCCATACAGTGCCAAGCTGGAGCATGAAACTGCTGTGGGTGTGAGCAAACACAGGTCCAGGCTCTGGCAAGGAGAGCTTGCACCTTCTCATGCCAGGCTTTGGCAAGCAAATGTTTTCTTAACTGTTGTTTACTTTTCAGCTTTGTGCCATGAGAGGAAGAAAGTCTGAACTTTGAATAAAAGAGGCTTGCATGGTTGTTGCAACGGGGGAGAAAATATGTTGGTCACATTTATGGAAAGCCAGGGGATAATGAGCACAACTCTGGCCATGTATCTGGTACTGACAGCACAGAAAAGGAGAGCATAGGCTCCCCTCAAATGATGGGAAAGGTCCTGTCAGCAGTCAGGTAATTGTCTGGAGCTGTAATGGAAAGAGATTGTTGGTTTTATGGGATTACTGAGGAAGAAAATGGGATTCTCCCCTTTATACCTTTGCATTTCCCTCTGTAAAGCTCTGCTGTGCCATCCTTTGTAGCCAGGAAAGTGTATTTCTGTAAAAGCCTGGCTGAAGAAGAAATCTCCAATCTGCATTTTATGACTCTCATCGAGTCTGTCTGATCCAGGCATTTGTTGCAGCTTTCTGCAGAGGCTTTGCTCACTCCTTGTTCTGCAGGACACCTATTTGAACTGAGCACGAAGGGGTAAAGCAGCACAAAGATTGAATTTCAGAGATTCATGTGTTCTCAAAAGCCTAATGCCTACTGTTGCAAAGTAATGGTAAAATATGTCTGTAAATGGTTTGGATATGCAATCTTGCTTCTGTGATTTCACAGGTTCAGTTGTGGCACTTTTCTAAAGGAATTTACATTATTGATAGAAAGTACTCTGATATGTTTGAATGAAGGGTCTGAGAGTAAAATTATTGAAGGTACCTAAGTGATCTAGGCTATTAATTTCATTTTCAAAAGTGAATATGTGGATGCTTTTTCATCTGCTATCCTACATCTCCGTGATGTAAGAATCTGGGGTGCTTTTTTCCCAAAATCTTATGAGTATTGTGTGCTTGAAACCATATTAGGCTAATTGTTTAACTTCAACACTGGAAAATATATCATTGAATTTAATTTGGGAAGGGGAGCTTTCATAAACTTCTAATCAGTGAACTGTTAAAAATAACAGTATCATACAGTTTTGCTGGCACAGAGGTGATGAGCATCAATCAAAATCAACCACGTTGCAATTTTGTGTTGTAGGTGTGGATATTGGTGATTTCTTCTTTTTAGCAATTAAAGAGGTCCTAAAAAAAAAAAAAAAAAAAAAAAAAAAAAAAAAAGCAGAAGGCTTGTTACTTTTTGCCATACATTTTTGTATGCTTTACTTGATATATGCTGTTGCCTAATTTGTGCATCCCATTACTACAGCAGTGCAGAGCAGTTACTGCAGATGCCATCATCCTCTTAAGTACACATACTGTACATTAAGCCACATGTTTATTTTATGGCCTAAGCATTTTAGAGCTTTCCTAGCAATAACTAAAAAAACTAATGGAGTATAAATGAGAAAATTGCCTTTTTCATTTGATAATTTAGGTTTACCGGGATTCTTTTATTACTTTAGCTAACACAAAATTTCAGATCAGGGCAGATGAGATCAGTTTGAACTGTATCAGCAAGTGTTTGAAGTAGATTTACTGTGAGCCACGTACTGCAGCTTTCTGAAAATACAGGTGTATGCAAACAAACTGTCCAAAGAATCAAAACTGGGGCATCCTAAGCCAAGCCCTCTCTCTGATTTCTGGGTGGAATTATTTTCCAGTGTTAGATGCTGTGCCATCTCCCACTGCCAATGGGCTAAGGGGTTTTTACCACAGATTTCTGCCCTGGGATTCAGTAATGTTTGCCTCCTGACTGTCCCTGTGCATACCACCAATATGACTGACGAGCCTTTCGTTGCACTTCAGGAATATTTTTTAATTGTTCTTTTGCAAATATTTGCATTTCATAATAGCAATTTCAGGGTGATCCCTATTAATTCACAAGCAGCTGAGTGTGGGACTTCATGCTTCAGAGTTTATTTAGCGTAGATTAGAGGGCATTAATCTTCCCCAAGGCTAATGGGGCAGGAATGTATTGTTTTACTCATCCTTGTAGAGCAGTTTACACAACAGAAAGATGCAGTTTTACTCAGAGGGTTAGAGTATCTCCCACTGACTGTCATCGACAATCCTGTTATTTCAGCCATGTTTTGTACAGTTCTTCCACAAAGAGGTGCAAGGCTTATTCTGTTGACTGTAAACAACCACACAGAATATTTCATCTGTGCATAGCACACTGTTCACACCTCTCAATAAATGCCCTGCTTCTGGGGGTGATAATCTGCTGCAGGGTCAATTAGTGAAACGCAGGTTTCAGGTGCACCAGGGCAATCTGGAGGGATCTGACTATCCATTTCCCAGGAAGATGCCAAAGCCATGGATGAAGCCACAGAGATGGATTTGCCATGCAGGGCAGGTATTTATTTTCACTGCAGTTAACTTAATCCTTGTGATCTGGTGAAGGATGTTATTCAGGCCAGCCCCCAGTCACTTGCACTAGACGTGGGATGCTCCCCATGTTCACTGTCAGGTTGAGCTGAGCTTCTGCCTGAAGACCAGGATCACCTGAGAGCTCAAAGTCAAATGAGACCCACCACCCTTCCCTGTTCAATTTTCTGCTGGTCTTTAGTAAACTCATTGCCATTGGAGCTGGGGCTGGTGCCTGACTTGGCCACAAACAGCATGTGTTTAATATTGGACACACTCACATTCTAGACAAACGGAGTGTACAGATTTTGTTTGTGTGCTTGAGCCTTTAAATTACATTTTAGGGGGCAACCTGAGGGAGGGCAATTTAACCCCACTGTTCCTCACTGGTCAGACAGTGATCAACAAATCCCTGTTGTCCCACAGGCAGCACACAAAGCTGCTGAGCAGGGACCTGAGCAGGGACCTGAGCAGAGCCCTGCTGATGCAGTCAGTGTGTCCAGACAGGAGGGACAGAAAGGTGGGTGATACCAGAGTTGATATTTCACAGGAGTAAAAGCACAGTTGCTCCCTCCAGCCTTTGCCCTTGCCATGACATGGGCTGGGACTTAGAGGAATGGAGAGGCAGGACAGCCCCATTCCCCAAATCCCAGATCCCTGAGGTTCAGCCTGAGGCACAGGGCTGAACAGCAGTGTGGGGTTTGCTGTTGGCTTCAGGTGTTCAGGTGTGATCTGTAACCATTGCTGGTGGCCACTGCTGTGGGACCTGCTGCAGCCCAGGTAACTCCCATCCCAGTGGAAGTCCCTGGCCAGGAATGAATTTCAGCAGAAAATCACAAATCCAGATCTCAACCCAGTAGCAAAACAAGCCAGATTATTTTTATAGAAGCTACTAAATGTTTAACACATTTCAAAATATTTTTAGAACATACACCCATGACTAAACCTTGTCCCTGTCTCCAGCATGCATGCAGAACCAATCCCCATCCATTCCCAGGGGAATGACAGCTATAGTACCTGTAAGGAGTTCATGCTTTATTAGTCAAGTGGAACATTAATAAAACCTGGCCCACTTCATAATTTCCAGAATTGTCATTAATTAAAAAAAACTGTTTATTGGAACAGAAAACAAGAATTTGATTAGCTTTGTTACAGAACAATAGCTCTCCTCATTTTTATTCTGCATATTTTACTCTTTCTTTAGAAAATTCTCTTAAGAAGCATTTGAGATAATTCGCTTTTTAAAACTGTACAGTTTCTATGGTTTTGCTTTTTAAATGAGAGTACACTTTGTAGATTTGATTATTATATTTTTCTGTTAATATTACATTGGGCATTACAAAAGCATTCCCCACCACAGTGAAAAGAAAGAGATCCTGTTGGATTATTGTAAAAGAAAAAAAAATAATTAAAACAAAATTGCAGAGCTGTGGCATACTCAATCCAATTAGAGCATGACTCTTTACTACTTTTCATTTACCACATGAGAAAAAAAATAGTTACACCAGCAAGATTTCATTTGAAGCTGTTCATGCATGCTGTTTGTACTGTATTTGATGGCATAATATTGTTTTGTTTACAACCTTTTCTTTCTCGTCATTCTATTATATTCTTTATATGTATATAGTTTAAAAAAAAAAGATTATACAAAGTATTTTGTTCTACCTCTGTAAAGATCATATTTGTGAATAAAGTCACGTTGTCTGTGCAGTATGGTATTGTGAATACAGCATTAAAAGCTGGTGCTTTGCTTTTATTTGGGGGTGGGAGCGGTGCTGATGTCTCCTGCTGGAGGAGGGGGTCTGGCTATCCAAGGTGGGAACAGGAGGCTCACAGGGAGGGGCACAAATGCCCTGCTGGTGGCTTGGATATGCACATTTCATCTGCTCTGAACAGAGATTGCAGCCAGCTGACTCAGGTGTGTGGCCCTTAGTACTGCACCTTACAGGATTTTGATTGAGATGGATTTCTGTGTTCAGGCCAAAAATGAAGCAAAAGAATCACAAAGTTACAGGGACCCTCCTTGTACTGCCAGGAAGTGGAAAAAGGTCACCTTGCCACAAAGTGTACAAGTTAACAAAGAAATTAAACGGAACCTGCTTTCAGGAAAATTAAAGGCAGGAAAATGTTTTGGGGAAGCTGGTTGATCAGACCATCAGAAAATGGCCAAGGATTTATAGTTTTAAAATAGTAGAAGTTCATAGGAGTATTTGAACAGGTAATGGAAACTTCTCACTGTTACATCAAATAAGGTTAAGAGAAATAAAGTATGAGGTTACCACACAAACACAGCATTCAATAAAGGGTCTTTTTCCTGGGGTAAAGGAAGTCAGTTTCCCATAAGCACTGTTCATGATATGAAGGTTTTGGATCTTCCCATTAAATACTTACTGTCAGCTGTCAGAGCAGTCTTTGGGTTTGGACAGCCCTGATATGGCATTTTCCATGGTCCTGTGTTATGTGTTGAAATTTCACTTGTGTTTTGAAGAAGACTTAAAATATGCTTTCCACTTTCTGGAAATCACTAGAAAAATGTAAACAGAAACCTAAAGTGGTCCTGGTCCAGCTCACTTCCTTTCCATCAGAATAATCACATTTTGCATTCTTTAACCTTGTTTGTGTAGTTACATGTTTTAATATCTGTGCCTTTCTCAGTGTAAGAAGGTGACTTTCATCTTGGAAGCAAAATATATGCACCATTACAGCTATTTTCCTGTTGGTGTAATTTAGGAGGTCTTTCATCTCCAAGGCAGCTTTCTGAAAACTCCAGTAACATCAGATGGAGGACAAAAAGAGAAATGTGTTTAACTGTATAAATACTGGAGCATTGTGAATCTTCCAGATGAAACCAAAGCCACCAGTTGTGCATCTTTCATTCATGCAGGCAGTGCTGCTCTGCCTCACACTGCACAGGTGCACACAGCTGTAAGAACAAGTGGGATGGGACTGGTATTCCTGCTTTTGGATGCTGAGCAAAGAACTGCACAGCCACAGGGAGGGGTATCTAGGCTGGGTTTATGCGTACTTGAAACAACTGAGTCCTTGGGCAAACTCTTCTTAAGTCAAAAATTAATTTCTCCCCTTGAGAGTGCACCAGTTAACCCCCCACATGCAGGAAATCAGCAATACAGATAAAAGACTCAATGTGGCTGACCAATCTGGGAATCCAGACTTTGTAAGGTTTGGGCTATTTGGCTGATATTCTGTTAATGTTACATTGCACTGCCCCAGAGTTTTCCTGCAGTAGCTTTGGTCACACTTCTTAAAGATACAGGAATGTGTTGCTCCCATCATTTCCACCATATAGAACAGGTGGGATTCATCTTAACCAGCCTCTGAGCAGCTTTTCATGGACGTCCACAAACCACCCACTCATCATAAGCTTCCTCTGTGGTCAATAAAGGAAAACAGAGCATTTTTAGAGTGGGAATTACCTGGTTTGGCTTCCACTTCACCATGAGGTGATTCATCCTATTCACCCCATACCCTGAAACAGGGAACATCAAATTTTACTATGTGCTAAGTACAAAAGCATTTCCTTTCTATACTGTAAACCTATTCCTTCAAAACTGCACTGGGTCACTTGTAAGAAAAAGTGATTTCTGATTTTATAGACCTTGAATTTATAGACATCCTTATCTTATTCCTGCTTAGTTTCTCCTAAGGAGGAATAGGATAATGATACATACAGATAACTCATGTCCCCTCTTACAGAAGCTGTCCTGTGCCTTTGATCACCTTTGCTACCCTTCACCTTAACTTGTCCAATTCTATTTGTACTACACTCCAAGGTACACAGGGGGCAGGCTGTGGCCCAGTGTCGCTGTGAAGTTTTTAGATATTTTAGATATTTTCCTCTTTTTTGGAATGTCTAACATTTTGTTGCCCTTCTCCAGTGCTGACCATTGAGGTTCTGCTCTCAGACACTCATTCACAGCAATACCAAATGCTTTTCTTCAGGTCATCTTTATATCTTTATTGTTAAGATGTATTTCATTATATGAATTATTTTATCACCAGTAATTTCTGCCATCCTCACAGTCCTACAGTATCACAAGGTCTCTCCATGACACTTCACAGCTACTTTTGTTTTTGTAATGGTAGGGAACAATGTGGCATTCACACTCTGCCACCTCGGTATCACCTCTTCCTTTTTCCTATTGTTTAAAGTGGGGAATCACCATCACTACAAAAATTGTCCCTTTCTTCACAACGTGTTTCTTAACTTTTAATCCTTCATTAACCCACAAAAAATCTAACCCTTAATGCAATGGCAACTCAGTTTCTGTAAGAACCTTTCATGATATAGCTTTTGCAAAATGCTTTTAGGAAAGCCAAATACAAAATGATCACATACATCATCAAACTCACTGATTTTTTTCAAAGTCTCTTAGGATGCTTTTGCAACACAACTTGACCCTGCAAAAGCCTTGTTGCTTCTTCCTCCTCTTTACACCATCGGTCATGCAGGATCTAGACACAGGGGTGTGGATGCTGCTTATAGAGTAGGACACAATAAAATAGCTTTGGTATCCTTATGGAGTCAGTGGAGAGCTACTGGATGGGCTAAAAATGGAGCTGTGGAGCTCAGATAGTGCAACCCCCACTCAACACAGCCCTTGGAGCACACAGCTCAGGGTCATTCCCAGGCACATTTTTAGTGTCTCCAGAGATGCAGGCTCCTCTGGGTCCTCTTTGTAAAAAATATCTTTTGAAGATCTCCTTGAAATTTCCCTTGATGCTGATTGACTGCCAACCAGCTCCCCAAAAGGAGATGCCTTGTGCAGACAAATCCCTCTCTGGGTTCCACCACCAAGGTTGTCACTGTAGAGCACACCCAGGCAAGCAGCACACATGGAAGGATTTATAAATAAATTCTTAATCCGTGAGCTGAATCCCACCCTCTGGGCAGGATTCAGTGCTTGCTGGTGAGTGGTTGGTGTCACTGCAGATGCTGTGGGTACCCTGCCCAGCCTGCAGCACTCCTGCCAAATGGCTCAATCTGAGGTCTTGTGCTGCGTTTGCCAGCCCTGTGCTGGTGGCTGAAATCTCCTGAAGTGCCTCAAATCATGTTGGATGCTTACATTCAGGGATCTGAGTCCCACATCATGTGTCTAGCAGTTGGATTCTGTATTTTCTACTAAAATTGAAGGTATGAGAGGGAATTTGACAGGACAGCAGCTTCCCAGATAACCCACCACTCCAAAAGAGGCAGCAGCTTCTGAAAACACTAATTTTGCTGTCAGAACTGGATTCAAGGCAGGGCTGTGACTCCAGCAGCTTTACCTGAGCGTGTGCCAAGCCCAGGCACGAGGTGCTGCAATGACCACAGCAGGGCACAGCTGGAGAGCTGCCCTTGTGCTGGGCAGCACTAAAAGGCTTCGTGTACCTCACAGCAGTGACAGCTGTGTGTGGGATCACAGGCTCTGCTGCTTTCCAACACAAGAGGGCAAAAAAAGGAAAACTGGCCAAAAGCATGAGTTCACATAAAATAAAACCTAGTGTACAGCAGTGTTCCATTAGCACTTGTTTCTAAATGTGGCATCCATTTCCTTCACGCAGGAAGTCTGCCCTGATTTCCAACAGGTTTCATTTGTATTGTCCAAGTTAGAAATGTTTGTTCCTGAACGTGGATATTACAATAGAGAGCATCAGCCCGAGCAGCTCTTGAGGTGTTCCTGATGCCGCACCTGAGTTTTGAGCAGAGGCCAGAGTGGACCCACAGCTTTGTGATCCTGATAAAAGCATTGCCAAGGCTGAAAGGAAACCAGAGCTCTGGAAAGTGGCTGAAGGGGAAAAACAAACTTCCACTTTTTCCAGAAAAACCTTTTGATTCTTTAAACATCATTTCCATAAGCAGGAATACACATTTGCTTTTTGAAAAGGGAGATGGATTTAACATCTGGTGTGTCTAGCTGTGCCTGGTTGAAGGAGCTGGATAAGTGACCTCACTCAGTGAGATGCTCCTTGCAGAACAGAAGGTCTTTAGCATTGACTTTCTCATCTGTTCTACTCTTCATTCTAAGACATTTTCATTATATTTTATTTAAATATGGTAATATAAAAGCTGGAGTAACAAGCTGGGATCTGTTAGGGTTAATCTGAAATTAATTACCTTTCTGCCCATGCCATATATTTCCATTACAAAGACCCTCAAGACAGGCAACCAAGCCAAACTGTGTTCCTAAGCAGTTAGGTAGGATTTGGCTTTCCTTATGGTTATAGCACTAAATGCTGAGATTTTTGAAGAAACATTTTGATTATGTTTGTAAAGTTAAATTACCTTCTTTATTTTTTTTTCTCTGCAGTTCAGAGAATAAAGACATTGTGACAACATGATGAGCTAATGAACTGACTTGGGAAATAAAACATTTCTTGATGGCTCATAGACATCCAGATATTTTGTTCTGGAAGATTTTATTATGTGTCTGTTTGCTGAACCAGACACTTGTTGAATTCTCAATTGTGCCAAATTCTTGCCCTGCTCAACTTCCACCTCCTTTATCCTCCATGGCCAAGAGGCCAGACGGAGATGGATGTACTTTGTAGGCTGGTCCCCCTCTGACACAAGGATGTGAGGCACAAGAATAGAATCTTGAAGGAAAGATGCTCTGAGAGATGCAGAGAACTTACAGCAGAGGTTCCTGTATCATCACATTCACTAAGGAATGGAATGGATGGACATTGGAGTGATCTGCCAGAGCTGTCATCTCATTGCTGAGCAAGTGCCAGTCTCTAATAACCTCGTTCTTCTCAGTAAAAAAAAGAACACCTTTTTTGTTGTAGGTATTTATCCTGGGAGATCTTCACAGATCTTTTTCTGCATCTAACTTTCTTTTCTGTAAGACACACGGCATCTAATGTGCACAGAACCACATAAATGTCAACAAAAGTTCTTTTTTTAGCAGAATGCTGGCTTGGAAAAGCTTACTCAATTCTCTCTGGTGATTTCCAGTCCTGTAAAAGCAGGATTTCTGTAAATGGCAGACACAAGCAGCCCGGCCATACACAACCAATGCTGGTCCCCCCTCCTAGAGCAGACTCCTGTAGCTATATATACAAGTCTGGCTGCATCTGACCAGTGTGAGTCACTGAGACCATCCCATTTTAAATGTTTCTTCAGAATGGATGGCTGATGTTGCACGAGTTACACTATTTCTAATGTATGTCAATTAATTAACAATTTAATGCTGGCTGAAAATGCCATTATAGCTTTTACTTTTGGCTTCCATGAAAGCTCATTTAATATTATTAAGTATTTTAAGTCAGGGAAAAGTAATTTAATTACTTGCCTGAGTTTCCCTTTAAAGCACAGTGAGATATAGAGGGTTGGGCAAGAAGGAAAGGAAGCATAAGGATAAACTTGATAAATTCCTCCTGGCCATATCCAGGGAATGCCCAGGCAGGTGAGACCTTCCAGGAGACAAGAGGTACAGCAGTGCACCACTAACAGATATTTTCCTAAACCCTCTAATAAGTATTTACTTACACACTTTCCTCTCCCCACACCATCTGCTCCCCTACCCTTCAGTAAGTAATGTAGGTGTAGAAGGGGGGATTTGCTTCCTCTAATCCAAACAGCTAAAAATTAAGTAGTAGTCCCAGATAATCCTTTCAGCTTTCTTCCAAATCAGCAGAGAGAAAGAAACAGTGGTAAATTACTTAGCCCAGAATTACCTGTGGACTAAGAGCAGAAAAATACTATTCCCAGTGGAAAATACAGGCTGGGCAGGCAGGCAGGATATACCTGAATAGCCTCCCTTGCAGAAGGAAAGCACAATGAGATGTGGAAGGACACCCAGCTGGTCAGGGGCTGTAGGGCTCCCCTGAAAGCTGCCATTCCCCAGTGTGTTCAGGGCTCTGAGCAGGGATGCTCATCTCTTCTGGGAATGAGGCACTGCCAAAGGCAGCTGCTGGACCAGCTCCCACAGATCCTCACTGTGTGCCAGCAGGACTGCAGCACAAAGCTGAGAGGGAGGATTGCCCCTGCACAGGCCAGATCTGTATGAGGATTATGGATAACTGGCACTTTGAATTTAGGGGGAAAACGACATCTGTTTTTCTCTTTTAGCTAGAGACTATAAAACCAGTACCAAATAGTGCTCCAGGACTTAGGTCTGCCCCCTGTGCTGTGACACAGGTTTGCTCCTCAGCCATCTTCACCCTGAAATTCACCACAATGAGGGTGAAGGTGGTAGGCAGCAACTCTGGATCCTGAACCAGAGCAAAGCTGCCCTGGCATGGTGTGAAGTGGCTCAGGGATAGATGGGGATGGAAGGCAAACTGTCTACAGCAAAGTTTGAAGCCATCTGGGGGATTTTGTTGCCATATGGGTGAGCACTGTGTCCATGCCAGAGATGCAGAATCACCTCCTGGCCCACAGTCCAGCCTTCTTTTCACTGTGTTTTGGCCAAAATTTCACTCTTCTTCAACCTTTTGCTGAAGGATAGGGGAATGTGTTCCACTCACTCCATGCCCAAGTTGAGCAATGAAGGAGCTTTTGTGCAGTAAGAGAATAAGCAGCTCCTGGTGTGAGAAGGGACAAAGGAGGTTTTCCATTGCACACTGAGGTCTCTCCTCACCGCAAAGGCTCTGAGACCAGACAGCAGCCCTTGAGCAGAAAAGGGTTGGAGCTGAACAATGGTCTGATGTCTTACAGCACCAAACACAGGAGGAAGGAGAGACCAGCACCAAGGAAGCTGAGCTGGGATTTCTTTCCCTGCGTCACCTCAGCATGAGAAATGCTGACAATGGCAGCCTTTTGTAAATGACAAGATCTTCTTCCCTCAGAGACAGGGGCATAAATTCATTAGCCAAGCAAAGGGCTCAGAGGTAAATCATGACAGGCCTGGTAATCTGATAAAAAGAAATGTTTCCTTATTAAAATACAAATGGAAAATTTTATTGTCATTATTTAAAAGTCCTTTCTGCCCCACTGAAAGGCCAGCAGGTTAAGGACATGGTACAGATATTTTTGTTGGCTCTGGGAAAAAGTGAGCTATGGACAGAGGGGACAGGGCAGGTTTGCACTTTTCACCTGGCTGGTCTGGAGACCTTATTTCTCCTATTCCTTAAGTTCCTCCAAGTCTGCCAGGCTACAATAATACAATCTACTTTCCTTTCATATTTGACTTAACATCAGAAGCTCTGCTGACTCTGAGCATCTTCTGGCACTTGAAGGGCAACCAAGTGAGTTTGTAGTGCCTTGCTAACTTTCTCTCTGATATTTTTTCCCTAAGCTTTGTTTATTTTTGGAAATACATTCTGTTGACCAGTTGCAACTAATAGGCCTGTGCCTATTTTGTATTGGTTTCTCTGCTAACACAGTGTTTTCTCTCTATGGACCATACCTTGCAACAGATGTTTATCTGTGCAACTATCTCTGGAGCTGTTTTAGAGAGATGTATATCTCTTACAGGTCTAGACATAAATAAACAACAGAAGAAAAAAAAAAAAGGAGAATAAATAAGAGCACAGCTATGTGGACAGCCAACAGATGGATAAATGTCCCTCCAGACATTTGGATAAAATAGCACAGAAAATAGCTGGATAAAATAACATCACAGAACTCCTACCAGGCACATGTTCACTTACTCATGGTTGGACATCTGTAATTTTTGGTGTAGGAGACATCCAACCCTTCCCTATCACATTGGCTCTGCTGGGATCTGGGAGTTATTCTGGATCTGCTGGCATCCCCACACCTGGCTGGCAGCAGTGCCTCTCCCACCAGTCCCCTCCAGAGATTCCACCAACACACGGTGGTTCTAACTGGTAGGAAACTGAAAATCTGATAGGAGGGTTAAAGGTGGCAAAGTCATGGGTTGAGATAAAGACATTTCAACTGGCAAAGCAAAAGCCACACCATGTGCAATGCAAATCAAAGAATGCATTTACCACTTCCCATGGGCAGGCAGGTGTTCAGCCATTCCCAGGAAAGCAGGGCTCCATCACACATAGCAGTGACTTGGGAAGAAAAACACCATCCCTCCAAATGTTCCCCACTGCCTCCTGTTCCCCCCCTGTCTGTACTGAGCTTGATGCCATATGGTGTGGGATTCCCCTGGCCCAGCTGGGGTCAGCTGTCCTGGCTGTGCTTCCTTCAATACCTTGTGCACCTCAGCCTCCTTTGCTGGCAGGGTGATGTGAGAAGCAGGAAAGGCCCTGGCTCTGCGTTTGGCCCTGCTCAGCAATGACAAAAACAGCTCCACATTATCAAAGCTGTTTTCAGCACAAATCCAAAACACTGCCTCGTACTAGAAACTGTGAAGAAAATTAACTCTATCCCAGACAAAACTAGCACAGTGATACACACCTTACACCATCCTCCCTTTAACTCATTGCCTGACAGATGCATTTACTGAGCATTTATTTTGATTTCCTTCTTTTTCTGAACATTTAAGGGAAGGTTTGGGTCTCACTGCAGTACTCACTGCCTTTGGAGCAGGCAGGACAAAGGGTTTTATTATTCCACATCCAACCCTGACACTGCCAGGTCCCACAGAGGGGTGGTCAAGGGTTCTATCCCCACACAGCCATTCCACATAGGAGAGCAGGTTTGGGACCCTGAACTCTTCTGTCCCACCAGCTTCTGCCTGGGCCAACATCCCACATGCTTCAGTCACCAGGGCAGTCCTTTCCATGTTTACTGGGACAGCCTGGGCTTGCACATGCTACTTCCTTTGCAGCCAACACTTGGAAAGTCACCCCTGCTGGCTCCAGGGAGCAAAGTCCTCCCTCTTCAGCCTTGTAATAAGGCTGACAGGACACTGTGGATTCCTATCTCCAAGAGCAAGGTGCTCTCCTTCCCTGGCTGTTCTGTGGGAGGTGTTCCCACCAGCTTCTTTCTGGGTCTAAAGTAGCAGCCTGAAGTTATTCACCCATCAGTAGTGAAATGCTGGACCCTGTGACAAAGCCCACCTGCTCCCACGGTGGCAGAGGGAGCTGAGATCTCACCTGCAGCATTTAACCCAGACATGAAATTTTGTGGGAATGTTGCTCCTCTCTGAGAGGGAGGGGAGCCTGGGCATGTCCCTGCCAAACCCCTGACCAGTTTCATATTGGCTTGGCCAGCCCCAGTCCATCCCCAGGGAGTGCAGGAGGCAGGCAAGCTCCACTGCTGGTTATTAGAGTGGGAGAATGAATAATTTTCACAGGTTCAGTTAGGAGATTTCAGACAAATTGCTGAGACATATCAAGTGTACGTGATGGAAGACTAAAAGGTGAAACTCTGAAAACATGAAATTATTCTTGCTCTTGGCTCCCCTGGGCCTTATCCAGAAAATGCTTAACTTGGCTTTTCCATATAGCACTATTCAGGAACGATGCTCACAGCGTGTTGTATGGAGCTGGGTCTTTATTTTATCCATCTGCATTTTCTCCTCTAATTTATTGACTTCTCCAGCTCTGATGATTAGGTCAGGCAGTGTCACATGCTTCAAGTACTGAGGCCAATTAACACTCTTTCTGGGTGACCAGGATTGCTGATCGATTAAGCTGCTCCATCCCACTGAGATTCCTTGCTGTTGCAAAGGCAGGCACACGGTCACATAAAATACATTGAAATAGAATTAATGAAAAGGCAGGCCTGAATGACAGCCAAGATGGGGTTTTTATTTTATTTCTAGAAGGAACCTAAGGAGGGGTTTATTGGACTCCTCTTCCCAGCTGTTGCAAAGAAAAAACAACTGTTATTAAAAGAAAGCTTTCTGGGGTGGGGGGAAGGAAAATGGATAGAAGCAGCTAAAATAATCTCTGAACAAAACAACCCTGTTCCTTCCAGAAAATAGTGAAAGTGGGAAATCATAGCAATGATAAAATTGAGGCTTTTTCTAAAAGATACACACATTTAGCATACTCCCATCTACCCAGGAAAAATGTATTTTTAAACAATATTCAAAAGCAGTATAGCTTATGTTCCTTCATTTTTTACATACCCAAATGAAAATGAAATTAACTGGGCACAGCAAAGCACATGACCTTGAAGTACTGTGCTAATAATATTTGATTTTTGGACAAAAGACATTCCAGCTTGCATGACGTTAAGAGCGGCAAGAGTCTGCTGGATATCCTTGCACAAGGTAATGAAGGTGGGGAAGAAATGGAGAGGGGGTTTTGCTGCTGGAGGTGACTCTGCCCACATGGCACTGCCTGGCAGTGGATCAGACCAGCCTGATCAACCACCAGAGACACCCCTCGGACATTGATTCCACTTTTTCTCACTCCCAGACAGAATAGCTTAAAAAGCAATCCACACCATTGCATCAAAAGCAAACTCTCATCATTTTCTCTGACTGAATACATCAGAAGAGCACTGGGCATTTGCAGAACTAACACTTCAAGGCAAGTGAAACTTGAATGAATAGCAGCACTAACTACCAGCCTGCATCAGAATCACTGGCTTGTCAGTCTGGTTGGAAAGAGCCTTTAAAAGCCCATCCCCACTGCAGTAAGCAGGGATAACTTCAACTGGATCAGGTAGCTCTGAAAGCCTGTGCAACCTGACCTTTAATGTTTCCAGGCATGGGGCATCTACCACATCTCTGAGCAGCCTGTGCCAGTGTTTCTCCACACTTACCATTAAAAAATTCTTCCTTATATCAAATTTAAATCTACCCTTGCTTTTTAAAATCATTACCTCTTGTCCGTCACTGCAGACCCTGATAAACCTCTGTCCTCATCTTTCTTGCACACCCCTTTAGGTACTGAAAGGACCCCAGAAGTCCTCCTGAAGCTTTCTCTTCTCCGGGCTGAGCAACCCCAGCTCCCTCAGCCTCCCTTTGTAGGAGAGCTGCTCCAACCCTCTGATCATTTTTGTGGCCTCCTCTGGATTGACTTCAACAGGTCCATGTCTTTCCAAGGCTGGGGCCCCCCAAACTGGACACAGCACTCCAAGGGGAATCTCACCAGAGCAGAGCAGAGGTATTTACCCAGGGGCACCCATGATGATGTCTCAGCTCAGGTTAGCACCCTCTGGAGCAGGGACAAACCCAACACAAACCTTCTCCAAAGAGTAAAGCCTGACTGCACAAGAAGCATGAGAGCTAACAATGGAAGGAGGCAAATTATTGCTTTAGTTAAGGTAATACAGAAAACCTGAAGAGGTTCCTGGGCTGATACACTGGCTTTGTGTGGCAGGACATCTTTGGACAAGGTCCTGTTTCTAGCCTTGACCCCTCATCCTGGAATTTTCATGCATGGCAAATCCTGTCTCAGGCTGGCTGAAGATCTGACAGGCTGTGCATATGCAGAATATCCTGTTAGCATCACTGAAGGTTTGGATCCAACAGACCCACACAGGACATTGTGAAAATGGGATTGCACTCTCTCCAAACCTTCTCTTGGGTATGTGCATGATTTCCCCTGTGATCTGTACCTTCTGGCTCCTTGGGCTGGATGGTCTCTAATGCCAGTCAATTCATCAGCTTTCTGCAAAAAGAGAGTAATTTTGGAAAGCTGAAACATGGTCTTAATTAACACGCTATTGTGGTTAATCTGTTTTACCAATCCCTTAATGCAGAGAATCAATAGTTACAGACATCAAAGTTGATGAGTTTCCTCACAGGAAAAGAAAAATCTATAAAACATAGATGGCTACACTTCTCAAAGCTGCAAATTAAAAACAATGAGTTTCACTAAACCTTGCACCAAGGTGAAAGTTGCTGATATTTTAAATAAGCCTACAGCTGGCTCCTGGGCCAAAATTATTGCACAGCCCTTTGAGCAGCAGGAAGAATGGGACAACTGCCTTCATAACCTTCCTACCTGAATGGCACCTCAGCACATGGCTTGGTGGATTTGCAAAAGTAATATTTTTCTTAATACATGCCAAATGAATGGCTGTGGTATTGATCTAAATACAACAAATCTTCCAGACTTGTTGAGAAAATTTACCAGGCACAGTATTAAATGGTTTTACAGAAGTACAGTTATTGATGAAGGCCAAGTGTGAATAATAAGATACTTAACTGCCAAAAAGATTCTATGTCATGGAGTATAATATTGTTTAATTTCAAAGTATGCAAGAAAGTTGTATCTTTGCAACAATTTTTCATCTTCTTTAATATTCTACAGATTAAAAAAACCACAGAGACCTGGCTAAATTCTACCTGCCCTGGAGGAGTGGAAACCCAGCCATTGGGGCAAGAGCTTTGTCCGTCTTTGCAGTTGGTTGTTATGGTCTAGCTAAGATAAATGGCTCTCAAATTCATCATCTGCATAGGGTTTGCTCCTTTGCCTCTGGCAGATATGGCCACACTACTTGTGAAATGTTTTTAAATGTTTTCTCATAGCAGATTTTATACAAAAAAAATAATTCTCTCAACCTTCACAAAATATGCAGGAATTGAGGTTTAATATCTGTGTGTAATCACATATAATTTTACACTTACAATTTATTTAAATATTTTACTTTTTAGCTCTTCTACAAAAGAAACAATAAAACAATACCCATGCTCCTCAGACAATCTGAATATTGGAGCATTTCCTGTAGGGAGGAGTTGTAGTTCTGGATCTGGGGAGGCAAACACCCATTGAAAAGAAACTTGCAGCTTCAATGCCAAAGCTTTGCTGGATTCCTTGTAGCCTCCCTATGCTGAAAGGTATTTCCATTAGGTATTTACAGCTAGAAGAAAAGAAGACTTAATCTGGTAGGGTTTTTTATGGATATTCAGTGGGACACAAGGAGATTTATGGTGCCTTTCCTTGGACATTTGGCAGTGGCATGAATCCCTTTTGGTGTGAAATCACAAGATCAGAGCACATTTACCATAAATATCTGGGTTGTAGCAAGCAGAGGTTTTTTCTTATGTTAGATACTTCTCACATAGAAATACTGAAATTTTCTAGCCTTTAAAGATTTTATATTTTCCTTGGAGAATAAATTTTACAGAGCTGCCTGAAAGCTAACCAAGAACTGAGTACAGAGCTCTGGGTAAGTGCAGTAGTCAATCCCTGCTCAGAAGAGCTTTTGCAATTTCAAATACCTCGTTTAAGCCTTTTTTTTCCTGCTGTTGCTGTTTGAACATGGCTTTCAGTGAGGAAGCTGAGCAAACAGGCACCTTCTCTGTAAAGGAACAGCAGTTTTGGGGGTCTCAGAACCTCTGGGCAAATAGCAGAGTTCATGGTTGGAATTCTTGCTGCTGCCCCTGGAGCAATCAAGTAACAAAGCTTTTGGTGCCTGACTGCCTGGGAGGTGCTCAAGGTGAGTGAGGTGCAGCACCACAAATCCAGGTATCAAAGTAGATAACCTTCATTGCACATCTCCTATTAGGGCAGCTCCTGTGTCACAAACATTCTCTCCCAGTTTTCCAGTGAATCCTGACTGCTCTCAGCCTGAGTTGGTGATTTTTCAGCTTTTTTCAGATTTCAGATTTTTTCCCTGGGAGAAGGACCTTCCCAGTGTGGTCAGTTTTACTGGACTCATGTAAACACTCTGGTTTGGGTGAATCTCCAGCCTGGTGTGCCTTGATCCACAGTGATATTTCCTGAGCTCCCACCAAGACTGATGTCATCATGACAGCATCTGAGCAGGGAGTCCCAATGGTCTAGCTCAAGGGACTGTGTAGTCACTGGGGGAATTACAGATGTTCAAAGTGAAAAAAAAAAAAGAAAAAAAAAAAAAAAGAGTTAAGTACCATTCCTCCTGGCACTAAGCAACCAAATTCCCAAAGGATTTTTGTAAAGCATCCCTCCTAATATCCATCTCTTCATCTGATTAAAACCCCTTCTTTTTTTTAAAAATAAGTCTTCAATCCTTTCAGTTTTCTAAAAATATTCAGTCTTTTAGCTGAGATGCTGCTAATTGGTGACAACTTTGTATTCTGAGTCTTACTCATTTCTCATCAAATGTAAGAGTCAGGCTTCACTGATTCTTTATGCTGGTGTTAAAAGCTTTACGCACTGGATGCACCTTGCCTGCTTTATGAAAAACAGAGCTGGTTTGAGTTTTTTTCTCTTAATGTGCATGAAATTTTGAAGGTCATCTCCTCCTAAGGCTTCTGACCTGCCTTTCTATTACAGTTTTCATATATTTCTGTTCTCTTTCTCTGGCATCCTCTTTATAACAACTGAGAGAAGACGCTGGGTCTTTTTAAGGTGTGCTGGTGAAACAAAGTCACGTCCATGAATAATTGAGCCCAAATGCAGTGCTATAATCTATGTGGGCAGGATGCACATCCATTAATTCCATTAGGAGTCTGTGTGTAGGACAATCCTGTGAACAAAGCCAGGGAAATCAATGATTTCTGGTGAGTTAAATTCATTGACAGGAAGAGGACTTGCATATGGAATGGAAGTGACAGCATATATAGGATGAGATCCTGGCACTGTCCATGGCAGGGATGGGAGTTTTGAGTCAGTAGTTTAGATTCCACACATGACTTGCTGTTTTCCTCCCTCCAAGTTTTACAGACATGCAATTATTTGCACAAGTAAGACAGGACTGGCAAATTCAATAAGGCAAGTTTTTGATAAAGGTCTTTGGCTAATTTAGTGCCAGACTTGGAAAAAAAATATAGCCTTACGTTGTTGAGATTAATGAAGTGCATTTTGGAGGTGTCCTGAACTGGATGCATTAGCAAATAAGCCAAGAAAGCAGCAGCAGACAAATCAAGCAAAATGCTTGTCTTAGGGACTCCAGCAACTAAAGAGCTCACTGAGGAGCCAGAAGTAAATAAAGCCACAGTAAAAGAGGGATGCAATGGGCTTCTAATTGCTCTGAGCTGAGCAGATACAGAGCACCCTACATGGAAAGAGAGAGAAAATGGGAAATCCCTCTAGAAGGTGCCAGGCTGACGTTGCCCCTGTACAGCAGAGCAAGCCATCTCTTATTATCACTTCCATCTCTCATGCTGTGTTTTTTAGTGTGATAAAGAATTAGGTTTAGCAAATTAGGTAAGGGAAAGGGAATTTGGAAATGACATCCCCAGTGATTGATGATACTAATAAGTGTTGTGTCAAGGAGATCCCCTTCCCCCCTCACACAGGGCACAGCCTTGCTCACTGCCTGAGCACAAACGTCACTGCACTCCACATATATGGAGCTATTTAGAGAGGGGAAATAAAAAATGTACACAGCAATATTTATGCATGCAAAGTCTGTGCAAAGCTGCTAAGTATACACACACCATTCATCCAAGCAGAAGAACACAAATGGGGACACAATTTATATGCACAGAAATATGTATATTTTAAAAATCCCCCTGCGTACATATCTCCCTTTACAAAAAGATAATGGAACCAAACCATGACAGATGATTGTTAATCTTGTGCTGCAGGAAACTCCAGCTCAGTTCCCTGGTTTTGCTTCATTTGAGGCAAAATTCGAACCATTCCCCTGAGGGGAAGGTGTTCTGCAGAGGAAATTTTTTTTGCTTGAGCATGTTCATTCAAACAGAGCTGGCAGGAGGGTTATAGTAGGATGTGGGAGAGGAGTCATATTTCTCTGCATCAAATGATTCAGAGCAAAATTTGAACTCACCTGTCACACATCAGTTCTTTAACCAGCAAGCTGGAGGGGGCTGCCAGGGTGGCAAGAGTGGCAGAGGTAAAAATGAATATAGGGCCATATTTGTCCCTAGGCTGTCCACTGGGGGAACCACAGCTCATTTAATCATCTTCCCAGGGTTTCAAAGGTACTGGACAGTGAAGGGAGGAAATTCTGCATTTGGGGATCTTTAAGTCTTGTTTCAGCTTGAGCTGGAACACTTAGCATATTCTCAGCTATGGGCAGCACCTGTATCCAGGAACTTTGAATAAACACAAGAGTGTGTGGAAGCTTAATAATCTTTTTGTGACTGCAATAGCACCCAGCTGACAGATTTGGGTGCTGAAGGATACCTAAATTCCATTTGAAGAGCTGGACCTCTGTTGCTATGGTGATGAGAACTGTATAAAAATCTACACAGAATGGAATAAAATATTGTATTTAAATAGACCCATGGAGATCTACAAGTTTATTTCTTTTTTAGGTTTCATACTCATGCACACTGCTGTGTGCCTGCCATAGCTGCAATTTCCTTCTTCAGTTTGACACGTGGGATTAGGTGACACGGAGTGTCAGATGGGCAAAGACTTGGAGCACAGCAAAAACTGGAAATGCTACTTTTGCCCACTCATGAGGAATGTGTTCATCACACAGGAAGTATGTGGTGAGTGGTGCTAGAGGGCATTTGAAAGATTGTGTGTGTGTGTGTGTGTGTGTGTGTGTGCTTTGTTGCAGACTAAATTGGGGGCTATCACCACATCTGCAAGCCTAAGATTTCAGTATTGCTCCCTCTAGAACACAGTCACAGTAAAATAAATGCTGACTTCTCTCCTCAAGGTATTTCCTTCTCTCTCCCCAGTATTTTATTTCAGAGCACAACCACTGTCAAGAGATAGAAGGGGCCTCACACATACACTCACTCCTTGGTCTCTGTGAGAATCATTTTAGAGCATAGAAAGACTTTGTTCTGCTGTCAGCTGAGGTAGATTTTCACCACTCCAGCAAGCAGAGTTTCCTTCCAGTAGGCACCTTCTGAAGTTACCCCTAATCTTAACATCATGATGAGAAACTCACAGTCAGCCCATTCAATGTAATGGCAAGCACACATCTCTCAGATTACAATAGCATATGGGTATAATTCCTTCAATTTTCTGCTGCATTGGTTTTTAGAGCAAAACTTTTGCTCTCATTTCTTTGTGTTCTAGTCTCCTGCTCTGACTTAGTCTCACTTGAGAAGTCTGGAACTGCATTTCAGCTACAAAAAGTGCTAAGAATCTTCTAGGTCACAGAATCACAGAAATGCTGGTTGCAATGGACATCTGGAGATCTCTAGTCTCCATCATTCTACTCATCATCCACAAGGGACCAGCCTGTGGCTTTTTGTAGCTAAGATGTGCAAACTTCAAAGTATGGAGGTTGAACAACCTTTCTGGTGAGCTCTTCCACTGCTGTGCCTCCTGCTGAAATATTTTCTTAATGTTCAGACTGAAACCCCAAATCTCATTTTGTGGTCTTAGCCCTTCTTATAGTGCCTGGAACTACTAAGAAGGGTTTGGGTTTCTGTCTTTGCAGCTGCCCATCAAGTCCTTTTAGTTACAAGGGTGTCCCTTAGCCTTGTCTCTACAAAGGTAGGACAGACCCAACTCGCTTGGCCTCTTCTTGTGAGCCAGAGCTCCCAACCTTGTGCCATTTTGGTAGCCCTCCATGACACCTCCTGCAGTTTCTTCCTATCCTTCTTCAGCTGGAGCCCAAACCAGACACAAAATCATAGATGGGATTTAATGAGAGCCCAGCACTCTGTTCACTGCCAGCTATCAGCCAGACATCAAACCCCTCATTTCTCCCCATCTCTTCATGAGATCAAGGGGCACCTAAAAATCTGCAGGCAGCATAGCCTCAAACACCAGTGTTCCTGAGGCAATTCATGTTGTATTTTCAGCTGTGCCCAGAAGTTTCTCAGTTTTAACAGATCTGAGCAGTTCAACATTCATCTAAGACATGACTCCTGTTGGTACCCACAAATGAGGCATCTGCCTTGCATGCAGGGGAGCCTAAGCCTGTGATCAAGGAGCGAAAGACCAGATGATTCACAGAAAGACAGCAAATAACCAGCAAAGTCTACTGTGACAACCCACTGCCAGTCTGCTGTCAGTGACCCTGCAGATCTTCTCTTTTGCAGCATACTGGCTGCCTGTGACATTGTTTCTTCATTCAACATTCAAATTAGAATGATCAGAGGCTGACCCACAGAGTCTAGTTCATCATGAATTTTTTTCTTACTGATTGCATAAATAATCACAGGCAGAAAAGTGCCTTTTACATCAGTACACAATTGCATAAGCTTTTGTAAGAACATGAGGAGGAGTATGTTGAGTGATAAAGGCATGCTTGAATTGTCTTATTTATCTGGTAAGTCTAAAGGCCTGTCATCTGCAAACTGACAAAGCTGTCTGTTTAACCTAGACTCATCTCCATTTTCTAACCTATTAATGCATTTGGAGTGCATGGGTAAACAACAGTGTTTAACACTGATGTTCTTTGGGATACTCTTTTCTCTGGATTCTGAGAGATTTTGTATATTTTGCACCTTTTTTTTTCTTTGTGGGATTATTGGCAGAATCACGGGCAAATTCAAGGGATTAGGATGGGATTCTTTCTTTAACAAAAGAAATGTGCAAAAGCAAAGGAATAGGCAACCTGCTATGCAAATCAAAACTATGAGGTTAAGTACAAAATAGACACGGAATTGCCTGGAGGAATATGATGAAAAGAGGCACAGATCTTTGAAAACATGACAAGGATAAGGCTATCAGCTTCCTGCATTCAACAAAATATAGAGACTGTACTGTGAGGTCAGACTGATGGAAAAATCTGCCTTTTGTGTGACCCACCTCATCTTTGGTCTTCAAGGAGAGATGGACAAATGCAGCACAGAGGTTGCTTCAGCTCGGTTAGTGAAATTTCTGAATAAATTCTCTCCATTTCATCTGAGTGACGTGTCTTCCCAACAGATGATTGAAGGTCATAGGAAGGAAGATTGGAGACTCTGTTTGGTTATGCAGTTGGGATAGCAAATAGAGAAAATGAGTCACAAGCTCTAATATTAAACATAGATGTCTTTCCATTTCCCAGAAAGTGGTCTTTATACGCAGGCTCTGCAGCCACTCAGCCAGCTGGCACAGGAGCCCGAGACACCTTCTGAGCATTCTTTCATGTCACTGTGGCAGAATTTTCCTCTGTTCCCTTCTTTTCTGGCACAGCTATGGAGCCTGCTTGTGGCTGGCCAGTTCCTTCAAGCTTCAGATCTGTGCTCAGCATCACAGCCGGGCCCTGCTGCTACCAGAGCTAATTAGAGTCCTGCAGGTCACTGCCTTCACGAAGATGTTTTTGCTGTTTTGTACCAAGTACCCCATTCCCTGGCTATTGGCACTTATCCTGCTTTCAGCACTGAGCCCTAAAGCTCTAAGACACCAGAGAAGCCAGATTCTCAGTACAATAATTAGGCTGAAACACAGAAGAAAAGCAATCCATTTTCTCCTGTCACAGCTAGCATCACGTCTCAGGTCCTCTCTCCCACTCCCCTCCCAGATTGCTGTGTGGTGTATGTAATAGTAGCATGCACTAATTAATGCATGCTAGATAGGGAGCTGTGCTGGAAGGCTTGTGAGGTGGATCTTACAGAGGAATTACACTTGTCCACCTCTAAGGGAAAAGTTCCACAGGCAGGGAGGGCAAGTTCACAGCTCATTTCTCTGGGGTACAGCCCCTATCCCTGTGTATCCCCTGCTGCTGGCTGTGCTGGCCCACCATGTCCCTCACATAGCCTCAGCCAGGACAGTGAACATCCATTTCTGCTTTTCTTCCTGTATGTTAATGGGTTTTTTCTCTGTAGTGATACAGACTGGTTGCTACAAGGTCCAAAGACCAGAGTAAATGCAAGGGAAGCAGTTAGACCACAGTATGGGAGGACATAACATTTCTGCAGAATGTGAACTGAAGGCTGAGCTGCCTCACAAAACCTTATTCTAAGTACCTGGGCTTGATTGATTGGAGGAAAAAAAATGAAAACCAACTCTGGTCTTAACCTTTTCTTGGGAATATTTAGCATTAAAAAATGTGCATGTACTAAGCAAAGATCAGCCCAAGAGAGAGATGCTATACCTCTCCATAAAGTATTTGTGGCATTTGCTTAAGGGTGCTACACTTATATGCCATATTTTATGTCAAGAAAATCATAGACTCATCACAGAATCAAAGGATAGTCTGGTTGGGAAGGACCTTAAAGACCATCTAGTTCCAAATCCTGCTCTAGGCTGGGACACCTTTCACTAGACCTGGTTGCCCAGAGCTTCATCCAACATGGACTGAACAACTTCCAGGGATGGGATATGAACATTGACTTTTGCATCCTGAGCACAGGTAACATCAGTAAGAGACTAGCAAGGAAAGAGTAGCTTTTTATCTTTTGTGTAAACTGTGGAGCCTTGCAGGGAGATGTCTAAAGAGGAAATGCAGTGGCAATGGTAAAACAAGAGACACTTTCTTATGCAGGTGTATGGATGGGTCTGATGACAATTATCTGGTTAGGTGAGGAACAAATCCCATTCTCAAAGAGGCAAAAGTGAAACACTGTTTCACTGATCAGCTTCAGTGATAGTTGCCAAGGGTTATATCCATGCAACATCCAGAATTAGGCCCTTTGTGCTTAATTTCCAGGCAATGTAAAAACCTTTTTGAATAATGAAAATATGTGAATATGGATGGCATACTGTGCTGAAGCCTCTGGGGCTTGATTCACTGGGGTGCTGGAGGTGTCTAACTGCTGGCCTATGTGCTAACTTCCAAACCAGCCATCTTCCAGACCTCCTTGGCACCTAAATTATATAGATACCATGGCTCTCCTCCTGCACAGAAATCCCTGTGGCACCTGAATTTCAACTACTGCTGCTCCCTATCTCAGGCTCACAAATCAAACATTTCCCTGCTTGCTGTGCTCATGGGACCTGAGCTATTCCATGCTGCAATAAAAACATACATATTCATTAAGGCACAGGAACAAGAAGCTGTAAAGAGTTGATTCTGCAGCCTTGAGGGTTGGATCCTTACCTGCACTGGAGGAGAGGCAAGGCTGGCTGCCTTAGTCTCTACATACCGAGTTGCAAATGCAAAGGAAAAGGCTTCTATTACATTGGGAATAATTTATGGGATTGACTGGGACAGCCACATCCTGTCTCTGTCAGCACCCCACTGGCAAAAAGTTTCCATAAAGAGGGGAGATCTGGCTGTGAGTTCCTGTCCCAAAACACACAAAGGGATTTTGTCACAGGGATACTCAGAAGAGCTGGGGTTTGCACGTGTAGCAGGGAGCAGTGTTTGGCTGTGTTTTGTGAGAAGATGCAGGGATATGGAGGAAAGGAAAAGGATGGCTTCAGGCTTGGGTACTCTGGGAAAGAGAGAAAATTTGTCAGTGAAACAGATGTCAAGCACCTCAGAGTCATCAAATTGCAGGTGAAGATCTATCTGTGCAAGCTTAGTGCCATAGCACCTGGGAAAACTGTCCAGTGGAAACTTTTGTATTTAGGGAGTTAAACATTTCCTGTTTAAATAAATTTAATTAAAGGGAAGGGGAGAGCGTTAAAAAATTAACATTTAGACTTAGAGCATAAAATGGCTGGTAGTATCCTGATCTGTCCTTGTAAATCCAGCCCCAAAGCTTTTACTCACTTTTTTAAGTTAGTATTTATAACAACTTGTTCCTTCTCTACAGAATTTTCTAAAAATAGCAAGGATAATAATATGGGTGGAAAAAACCACAAAATCCAGAGACCCTAAGGGGCAGAGCCAACAGCACACAAATGATCACCCTCTCCCCTGAGTGCATGGCAGGCAGTTATCAGTGCCAGCCTAATTCTCTGTCTCCACTCTTGTGATATCAGCAAAACAAAAGGGGCCAAGCAAATCCCTGGTGTCACTCCAGCAAGTTGCTGAGCTCCCTCAGGCCTGGGTTTGCCCAGCACGTTTAGCAGAGTGATGTATGCTAATGTGCAGGCATCTCCCCTGGGCATCTGCACCTGGCCTCGGGTCCACACAGAGTGTCTGTCCCTCACTGCATTTCTCTGCTTGTGTTTTGGATTCCTGTGAAATATATTCTTGCCTCTTTTGTTTAACCTTTGTCTTCCAGTTTTTGTCTGCCTTGTGAGTTTTGCCTAATTAGGAACCTTTCAAATTCCCTTGTGGCCTTGAGTTTTCTCATGCAGAATTTGGAATTAGTGTATTATTTTGTGGCTAGTTTTCAGGGCCAGGTTCATGCTTTTAAAGTGCTAAAATAACAATTAACAATACTTTGCACTTCCATACAATTTTTTTTTTTTCCTCTGGGGATCTGAAAGCACTTTATAAGCAGCAATTAATCAAGATTCAACATTATGAGGGGAGGAATGTATAGGGACACATTTCTACTGTAGGAATGCAGCCATTTCTGGGGTAGCTAGTAATAACTAGTTTAAGAGAGTTACTACAACATATTCAATACCAGATAGCAGGTTTTAGACTGTAAAGTAAAAACCCAATGCAATACCCAGCTGAATTTTCAAAAGACATACATGGAATCAGAATGAAACTACAGAAGTTAATTTTGACTACGATGTCAAAGTCAAGACCCCTCTCACCCATGGCCAGAAGTGCTGCTTCATGTCCTGCACAGAAGCAACCAGCCCTGATAACTGACTCAAACTGGGCCTCAAGGCTCCCACACATGGTGCTGGACTCAGATTTGGTCCTAAATCCAGAGGAAATAGTGCCACCTACTGAGGCAGCACCCCACCAAGGACCAGTGCTCAGGGTGAATTCCTGCAAGGAGTGATACCCACACCCAATATGTAAAATCCAGCATATTTTCTAAGTGATGTGTATACAATACATATACAGATAGACAGGCAGACAGCGGAACAGTCAATACGCCAGAAAAGATGCAAACTTGGGCTTATGTGATTATATCACTTTTTTATGACAGCAAGGAGAAAAGACCTGAGTGTGGACTGAAGCACCAGCTGGGAGCTGTGTGTTTTGAGGCCCCACAGTAACTAGCAGTTATGTCTTGCTTTTGCTTCCACAGCCTTCAGCATGTTAATGAAGGAAAGAGTGTTTATTATTTTGAACACTCCTCCTCCCTACAAGGATAGTATTAATGATGTAAGGAAGTAAACAACTCACTGAGCCACAAAGCTCTAACAGTTATTAATTTCCAAGGAGCTATCCTCACACCAATCTAGGAACTGGAGCATTCAAGAATGGTGTGAATAAATATGAACACAGACACATGCTGGTCTACAAATATCAGACACTGGTCCAGTTTGTCAAAACTGCTCCTTTTCAACAGTTTCATATTTGGATGATGACAGCTAAATCCACACAGGTTTAGCCTCAGTTTGCCCACCGTCTTTGCTGCAGTGGCTGGTGCAGGCAGCATGGCTGAGATTACTGATCCTAAAGCAACCCCAGCACAGACCAACAGGCACCTGCACCCTCTCTCAGCTTCCATATGAGCAAAGACTTCTCATACCTGCACCAGGGTGGTGCAGCCATTTCCCTGTAGCTGTTGTGGCTGCACCATGCTGGGGCAGATCTGCTGGTGGAGTTCAGAGTGACTGGATAAAAGCTAGGAGAAAGCCATGGCAAAACCAGTGCATGCCTGATGACAGACCATGGTGTGGCTTGGAAAGAAGAGCTGGTGATTGCTCTCACCCAGGATACAGTAAATCAGGGCTGGAGATCTGGGAAATGGGAGGACATTTAGGACATTTTTTCCTGCATCAGGAGAAAGCTGAGACCTAGATAATCCCCCTCTTAAATCAGTGCTCTAACTGCTGCCACAGAGTTCATAACAAAACAAATGGCACCATCCAGTACTAGAATCCTGCCATTATGGAAAGGGGTGATGGAGCAGATTTCAAAGGCACGAAGACAACTAACATTTCCAGTGAGTCTCCTCTTCCTTCCTCACACATCACCAGTATGAAAGGCAGGAGAAACCTCTGGAAGTCTTTATCATTGCTTATGCCTTTGTATTGGCTGCAATCTAAAAAAAAAAAAGAAAAAAATTTTCTACAAACATTTAGGTAGCTGCATCCATCTCTTTTTCCTTCTGCCCACGCCTCTAAAATTTCAACCATACATGCAAGCTAGAGCAGCTGGATAGCTGGATTCAGGCCTCTTTCGTAGATTCATAAAATCATAGAATAGTTTGGATTAGAAGGAACTTTTAAAGTTCATCTAATCCAATCCCCTTGGAATGAGAAAGGATATCTTCCACTAAATCAGGTTTGCTCAGAGCCCTGTCAGCATTCCTATTTCCAGGGATGGGGCCTCTGCCACCTTTCCATGCAGTAGTGCTCATTACCCCTTTGTGATACCTCTTCAGGGCTTTTTGTGCAGTGTCAGGAGGTCTAGACCTCAGAGAACTCTGCAAAATCCAGGCAAAATCTGCAATTCAGGATCAGCTCTCAGCAGAGCTTAAGAGTGCAAAGTCAGCTCAAGGCTGATCCTTACTACAGGTAAAATTCAATTCTGCAAAACCAAAAGAAAAATATACATATATTTAGAGTATTTAGAGGTATGTGTTCACTACAGGAAAAGCTGGGAGACACCAGGTTGGGGGAAGATTGCATTTCTAAGTTGTCTCTGAGCCATCTACCTGAAAACTTTGTGAGTGGGAACAAGAGATGAGGTGAGAAAGGGACAGGACAAGCCTGGGAAGGAGAGTAATCATTGTCTGTGACAGTGCAATAGAGACTGGCCAGGCAGGGACTGGGGACAAGGCACTTTGTCACATGCCTTGTCCAAGCAAGGCAGTCTGCCAGCCACTGCTGCCACAGGGAACCACCAGCTCTGCCTGTCTGCAAAGGCAGTGCTGGAGGAATGAAGCCAGAGCAGTAAGTTTCTATCTTGGAGCACATTTTTCCCCCAAAGCTCTGTGTTACTGCAGGGACTCACCTTGCTGGAGTCTTTTAGGATGTAGGATCCTCGTCAGGAAGCTCTGCTGCACATGGCAGCTGTCTCTTCTTTTCAACCACCTCTGTCTGAGGACACTTATTGATGTGTTGGGAAAGGAATTCAATTTTTCTGAAAGGGAGTAGTTTATTCACACATTTTCTTATATATGAATCCACATTTGATTGCAATCTGTTTGTAACATGGTACTGAGCACAGAGACCCTAATCCTCACCAAAGCCCTTGGGTATGTGTTCACTACAGGAACAAACAAAAATACTGATTGCATTAGTTACCCACTCAGAAAACCTGGCTGCCATTTAAGGATGCTGCTTCTTGCTGTCCCTCTGCAGAGCACTACCCTCAAAAATGAAAATTATTTCAAATAATCATTTCAGTTTCAGGTTGCTCAAAGCAAGGCACTTGTAAGGGCAGGCTGTCAACTTTCCTGCACCAATTAATGTATTGATAAAGCTTCTGGAGTAGTGACATTAACAGCATTATCCTACAAAGATACCTGCAGGTAATATCAACACAATTACTATTGAATCTGAAGTGGGGAAACTGGTGAGCCTGCCTTAACAGAATTACCAAGATACATTGAATTATTTCTACCAATATGGAAACTTATATAAGAACAAAGCACTGAGTGAGACATATTTGTCTTTGTTGAGCAAAGCTGAAGCGCAGATGTTCCCCAGGCCATTCTGGCCCATGCTGGTGATATATTCAGAGCTCTGGATGTTTCAAGTAAATACATCTTCAGCCACACTCCCTCCACCTCTCCTACTGCTTTTGCTTAAAGGAACAGACCCTTAAAGTAAAGAGTTACCCAGCTACAGAAGGTGATTTATATCTGTGGCACAACAGCCAGGGGAGGAGGCTCAGCCCCAAGGTGAGATGTCAGAAGAAGGAGCTCATAGCAAGGTATGGATGGGCACAAAGCATTCATCCACTTTCACTCCTGCAGCAAAACCCAGTGGCCAGACCAGTGTTTAACAACCTTTGGACTTACTCCAGCCAGTGCAGAGATGTTAGCTTCAGGGTGAGGAGAGTGGAGAATGTGATCAGACAGGAGCAGTCACAGGGCATCTCTGTGAAAACAAAGGAAAGGATGCTGGATGAGAGAAAGTTGGGATATGTCCATCTTAGCCCTATGTAGCAAATGCCTCTACTCTCAAAATTTGAGCATGACCTTATAAAATCTTAATGTGCCTTAGGCATGATCTGTCCCTTTTTCATTTAACCCATGTGTGTATGCATGTACATATACAAATATATAATTTTAATATATGAGTGACCCATTGAAGAAACAAAGGAGAAAACAACACACAGGGTAGGCAATCCTACTCAGAGACATTGCTTTCCCTGTTTCACTTGCTTTGGTAGATTGCTATATTGTGCAGAGATATCTCCTCACTGTTTCCTCTTAATTATCCTTAATTCTATTAAACAGACAAACATCAACTGCAAATAATGCATGCTTAATTATGCAGTGTTGGTGGTTGATACTGTATTATCACCAGCTTTTCTTTTAATATTTTGGCAACACTCAAATGAAGCTGCTACAATGTGCTTAAATAGCCTCTATCAGAGTGATGGTCATGAATCCACTGCATGCCCAGTAACCTCACCTCTGCCCACAGAGGGCCAGCAGGGGTGGTGAAAGGGAGCAGTTTCCATCCCCAATGAGCTTCCAGATGCCCTTGCTCGATATGGAGCTGATGGCAGGAGCCTTGCAAATGGTTGCCAGGCGACCCCAGAGAGAGGCAGGAAGCACCACCATGCAACACAAAACAATCATTTTCAAAATAAAGCAAAAATTCTTTGGGTTTTGTCATCATTATTATTTGTAATCGCTTCTGAGGATGGAGAAGGCTTGTCAGACCAGATGGGACCAGAATACATAATGAAGGACACAGTACATTGCACAGGAACCAGAGGTAGCTGAGAGCAATAGGGCCCCAGGACTGTCACTATTGCATTAGGGACAAACAAAACCACAGGGACACCAGTAAAAATGCATCTATTTTCACAATGACATTGCAAAGATACCATATGACAGACAGCATTTTTAATCACTAAATAATCATCTCCTACAGACTCTCTTTACCTGTCATGGTAGACTTGGTCTGGGCCTCCAAGGATCCAGATCTTCCTGGCTTTGGCTCTGTGCATCATATTTGCCACAGAACCTGTAATTCAAACCAAAATAATTTGTTTTCTATGTTGAATATTTCTAGGAACAAGGTGTAAAAATCTTGGTGAAGCGGGATTTCTTTTGCTAGATGCTTTACTTTGCTTTCTTGCCTCTTCCACCTATGTACTGCCCAAGCAGAGGTGGCACATTTTCCTGCTGTTACACAACAGCTTAAATAGATCCATGAGCCACCTCCCCATTTCAGAGGACACAAAACACCTGAGGCATGGCCCTGTGCCAGCATCCAGGTAATGAGAAGAGCTGAACCAACTCCTAGTGGGCCCAAAGGAAGGTTGGGAAGTATTTAGATAGAACAGTCATTTTACAGTGAATTGGTGAAACTGTTTCAAGTAGATTTATCCTCACGTTGATTTATAGGAGTCCTGCTCAAAGACACTGCATTTGCCCAGAGTGAGGCTATAAAGAGGATTTGACCCTTGATAAGTATTCACCTTTCCAAACATAACAAGCCAGATGCAGCTCTCCTTCCAGACCTCTCCTAAATACTTGAAATGGGTTGGGTGAAATAGGTCTCAAGCCAGTGCTGGCCCTGCTTGAAATGGGAGTTTTGCCTGGGCAGTGTCCCAAGGCCCTTTTGGTGTGAACAGTGCTGGAGTGGTGCAGTGATGAGCAGGAAACCTGGGCACTGTGAGGCCCCTTCAGAGCCCTTGAAGCATCCTAAATTCATACTGGCAGAAGTGCAAGGAGCAGAGATTCCTTTCTTTGCTGACCGAATCAGTCAAGTGCCTGAAACACCTTCAGGGTGCAGAACAGCTCCTGCATTCACATGGCTGAGTCACACAGGCCAGAGACAGCCTTGTGCCAACGTGGGATTGGCACAAAAGCTGAATAATGAAGAGATGTTTACACTGCTGCTGCTGCTGCTGCTGCCTTTACTCAGGGACTGGTTTTATTCTTGCAGGCTCTCAGGCAGTCACCATTCATGCACAGGTGCAACCATAAAGGGGCCAAATGTGGAAGGCAGGGTGTGACTAAGCCCAAAAATGAGCGACACAAATGCATTATTCATGCAGAAAGCTTACAATGCTCCACAATTCCTTTCTTCAGAGCAGATCACTCCACTATCAACGTCAGCTACACGATTCTTCATTTCTGACACCTGCCTTTGTTCCTTTTCTACCTCAGGAATGAGGACACCTGGGTGTTTGCCTGAAATGGTTGCTCAGGACAAATTTTCCAGCAATGCTGGGTAACAGCCTGGGACATTTAGGGGGTAGAAGTGACACAAGTGACAACAGGGTCCTGCCCTCTTATGCTGCCTGCCCCTCTGAGCACAGGAGTCTGTGTGATGTCAGGAATTTTGCTGGAGAAATGTATTAGAGGAAAAGAAGGGTTTAAAAAAGAGAGAGAAAGAGAAAGCAAAAGGGAAGGTGAGGATGGGAAGAGAAAGAAACTTCCAATCAACATTTAAAAAAAAAGATGGAAACTTGACTATGTTGTTGAAAATAATAGGGGTTTTAACAGTTAAAAGGTTTTAAAAGGTCATTATGCATTTAGCAGCAAAAGAGCAATATGAATTTCTAAGCAGCAACATCTGGAAGATCAAAAGAAATCATACTTCAATCAACATGAAAATCTCTGCTCATTACACACAATCATATTTAGTTATTAATAGACACAGGCTAGACACTGACATTTTACACATTTCATCCTATGATGCGCCAGGGACACTTCTGGCATTTAGTTTATCATTTTCATCAGTGTCATGGAAAGAGTGACCGATATGACCCCAAAAAATCTCACACTGTCAGTCATCGTAAGTGAATTTATCAACACATACGAAATCAGAATCCACATGAGAGTTTTAACTGTTTGCATACTAAATTACTTCATTCTTCACGCTTCAAAAAAAAAAAATCAGTTTTGCATAATAAATAATGATAAGGGCCAGTGGACAATTATATAGGTGGAAACAGTATGCAAAATACTTGGAATTCAAATTTGACGTGTGAATATACCCAGAAGTTGCTTAAGTAATCAGCTCAGCAGCTGTATTAGCCATTGTTAGAGCTTAATACAAAAGCTCTTCAGCTTATATTAAAAACAACCCAACTTAAACTGCACTTGGCACATGTCCTATTAGTATTTTTGCTTTGTTAGACAGCTTCCAATGGATTCAGATGTGCAATTAGGTCAATATTAAAATTAAACGATCTGTTGTTTTAAATCAGAATACAAAGAGGTCTTGGGGAGGAAGGAGTCAGTCCAAAAATAATGTTGACTCCAACATGAGCACAAAAACAAAGTGCTGGAAGCCAGCAATGCCAGCCTAAATCCGTACCTTGTGGTGTGAGAGGGAAGGCTCTTAGCTGAGAATCGTTTGCTAAACTGGCATATTCGATTTCATGACTGATTTTTTGTGTGTAATAATTGCATTAAAAAAATAATGAGAGTGGGTTTCTTTCTAGTTTTAGCAATCACTATGGCAAACATGCTGAGACACTTCAGACAGAAATGTGATTTTACTTCTAATGACAATTATTTTTGGACTGAATTGTAATTTAGTTTGTTAATTAGATCTGTCACTGCATTTTCTAACTCGGTTATTGCATCCTTTGATGATTTTACTAGAATTATACTTCTATTTCTGCCACTTTGCATTCTATGCTTTAATAATTCTTCAGACAAGTATGCTAGGCAGTTGATTACATTTTGTGGCAGCAGTAATGTAAACCCTCTCCTGTGTTACATTGATTCAAAAATCACGCTGGTCACTGAACCAACGCACTAAGCCAATGCTGCTCTGAATGAGTGAACTATTCAGAGGAATTCAGCCAGGGACAGATTTTGGACATGCTTTTTTAGTCATAAAATGGACATAAACAGTTATGAGGAATTGTAAATGTAAACAAGATTAAAAAAAAAAAACCCTGAATATTCTAAAACTCATTTAGTTATCAGCAAAATGAGATTTTATCTACTAAATTATTTCAGGGCAAGCTGGCATAGGTTTCTTATATATTAATGAACTGACAGATTTCTGAAGATCTTGCCATTTCAACAACTTTAGAAAACTGATTGTTTTTATGCAAGGTCTGGCTTTTTATTCATCCAGAACTGTGGGTGTAGTTCACTCTTGGAATAAAGAAAATATTATCAAAATAGTCACATCCAAAAAAACTCCAGCACTCCCAAAGTACTGATTCCCCCCAGCCTCTCTGTGTACCCAGACATCTGCCAGTCAGGTGCTGTGTGACGTGGATTACAAGGCAAAATCCTGCTGCTGAAAATACCCACCACTAAACATAGCTGGTAGGGCAGTGAGCAGCCCACTGGACTATGCTGGCTGTAATTCCACTGCCTGCCCTGCACAGGAGACAGCTTGGAGCTGTCCTGCAGCCCAGGCAGAGCAGGGAATGATCACAGCTTCCCTCTTCTCTTTGCTTGCTCAAAGGAGAAACATTTGCTTTGCCTCCTTTCCTGGAATTAAACTGCTTCTGTTGTCTCTCTTTCAAGAGAGGGATCACAGAGCCAGAATTCCAGAAATTACCTAGTTCTGCCTGACATGTCCTTGCTCAGTTCTGTCCCACTCCTAAAAGAATGCATTTGATAGAAGATTTTATTTAACACATTCAGGGATATTTTTAATGCCAGTTTAAGAGCATTTTCATGCTTACTGTACAGCTGGATTTTTTTCAAAGTAGCTGTGCAGGCTCTAGGAAGACATCCTGTGAATCCAGTGTTTGGTTACTTGGCTTTAGGGGTGCTATGAATTTCCTAGCAGTGACTAACCAGACTTCCAGGACAGAGGGATCAGCTAATCACTTCCCAACATTCTTCTTTCCACATTTCATTTAATTCGTCCAAGTGGGCTCAATTTTCAATCCACTAAGCAACAGCACAGGGTAAAAATATTTGTAATTCTAATAGTTGATTTGTAATTATTTCTTAACCTCCATGGATTTCTTTTCACTTCTTGAAATGTTGGGCTGCAGAACAGAAATGTTGGGCTGCAGAACAGAAATGGATATTGCTTTAAAAGGTTCCATAAGCCTGGAAAATGGATCAATGCCCACGTACCAGGCTGGTGGTCAGAAAGGCCTTGCTGGGGTATAGACCAGCCCACAAACTGAGCACTAATTTTCTTTCTTTAAATGCTCTCCCATATGGTTTTTAATCATAAAAGTGCACCTTAAAATAACTAGGCTTAATAATAAACCATTTGAATCTCAATTGTTAAAATTTCCAAGGATTTTATTAAAAATAACCAATGATACCTCATGAAGATGTTTTCTAGTCTCAGAAATACATCCCAAGCTGGTGGGAATGAGTTCATGGCTTGAAAGTGGAGTTGTAAGAGACGATGTCTAGGAATTTCTGCCTCATCATCTCCATGGGTTTTTGTCATGTTATCATGGTTTAATTTTGGCAATTTACCTCCTCTACTATAAATACAGTTTAAAAACCTAAAAGGCAGTTCACTCATGGCTTTTCTGAACCAGTTGTTTGTTTTTTTTTAATCTGCTAAGCAAAAATACTAGAATGTCTACAATGCTTTTTGAAGAGGCAAGACAGAGAAAGATAAAGCACATGGGCATGAAGGGAGAGGTGGGATATTTGGCCAATTGCTGCAAAATTAGACACTTGGAACAAAACAAAGCTGTTTAAAGTATAAAGCTGTAGGAGCACCATATGAGCAGGGCAGGAGGAGGGTGGGTTTGAAGGGCAACACCAAAAATAATAATCACTTATCTTTTAACAACCACTACTTATAACTATTTAAAACTTGGAAAAATCATGTGCACGACTTTGGGTGGAGGGAGTAGCAAGAGAGCATCTTTGTATACACTAAAGCCACACGTGTTCCTTGGATGCAGTGGGGTGCTGGCCCTTGTCCCCACAAGTGTTTTCCTCCTGCATGCTCTGCCCCAGACACTGGGAGGTCACAGCAAAGAATGGATCCAGTGAGGACTGGACATGCTCTTCTCCTGGGAGAGAAAAAAGCCCTGAGAAATCCTGAGGCATGACATCCACACTGGGTCAGTAATTGAATGGAAGAGGGGAGGAGGGGGAAAGGAGCAAGAGGGTTGTCAGGCAAGCAGAAAAGCACAGGAGAAAAAGCAAAAAAGGTTTTCTCTTGGCATGAAAAGTGCCCTGTGACATCTGTTCAGATGTTTGTGGAGCAGTAGGATTCGTGCAGGTAAAAAACCTATCCTGATGCAGGCCTGAAGCAAGGCAAGGTGGGCTAGCTGTGGGAGGACTGTCAGAAGGGATGTAGTCACTCTGAAACAAAGATGCCTCTGCACAAAACTTGTACCAGTGCAACTCATTCCAAAACAGAGTCATGCTGCTTCCAAAGTGGTTTAATTAAGGCAGAATCAAAATGTCAGCTTAAAATAAAGGAAAAAAGAAAAAGAAAGGAACTTTTGTATGAAGACACAAGGCATCTGATGCCAAAAGAGGCACAAAATTACAGGGGAGGAGAAAAAACATCTCAACATTTCCATCTTGCCAAAGACCTTTCTCTCTGGAGGGAATTTCAGAGTTTCAGTTGAATTGTTGCCACGGCCAGCAGCTGGAGTTGCAAACTGAGCAGGGGAGCAGCAGGGTTCTCATTCTCTTGCCTTGCTGACCAAGGACTCTGACAATCCAGCTCATTATTTTCAAAAGCTCAGCTCAAAGCAGCACTCCCAGCACTTGCTGGGCCCATATTAGTCCATTTACAGCATTTGTACCATCCAGTGACAGGAATTCTGGCAAGAACCAAGATAAAAACCATCTTGGAAAGGAGGTTTGGTGAATGGCAGCACTAAAAAGCACTTCTGGTTTTTCTGTGCAAGAGAAAATTCAGTGAGAAATCCAGCACAATGCTGCAGCCAGATGCAGTTTTGGGGGAGCAGTGTAAAGGATGGGAAGCAAGAGCTTCATTCCAAGTGGAGAAGCCTTGGGTGCCCTTCTTCCACTGAATGTTTGCTGGAGGTTTGTGAACCTCCACCTGCACTTCAGAAGGGGAACTGAAGGAACTGAAACTGTGATTGCTGCTTTTGCTCCAGACTGGCTTGGGCAGCTGGGAAGCTCCCCAGGTGCAAAGCAGCACCTGCCTTGCCCTCATGCAACCACAGGCAAAAGTCCAGGCAGCAGCTCCAGAGATGGTTTTGGAAATTTTATCCCAATGCCAGACTGGACCAAATCAGTTCACAACAAAAAGTGTCTCAGAACACCTGTAACAAATGTGGTTATTGTTGTTGGATGTTGTTTCAGCTTTTCTAACCTAAAAACAACAGTTAATAAAACTTAGCAAAATCTTCTCTGATAAATTTCACCATTGTGCAAATTTTTATGCCTGAGTTATATGCCTAAGTAATTAACAGCAGCTCTTCAATGGAAATGATAGTAAAAACCACACTACAGTAGTGCTATGGGGAATGTTTTCCCTCTGTCTTGTTACAGTTCTTTTTTCACAAGTTGGAAATAACTGTATAAGTTAAACAAAATAAAAATGCCCACCTAATTGTGCAGATGCATAGTTAATTAGTCACTTAATTTAACCTACTTAGCTTCAACGGGAAAGAAATGCAATCTGACAGTCAAGGCGATATTTTTCCATTCATTCAAGTGTTTGAAAACATCTACTTTATTTTAATAGCACCTGAATTCAATGGATTGATGCTAATGTTTTTGCTTAATTTGGTTTTAGAAAGGTTGTATAACATTAAATAGGTAAAGAACATACCATGGGTAAAAATAACTGTCATTATGTTTCTAGCAAATATTTTAAAATGTTATTAAAATAAATATATATACATTTGTGAATAGATTGATTAAAGAGGTATTTAGCTGGGAAAATTTGCTTTGGGATGAAAGTTGATTAAAAACAAAATCATGTGCTTACAGCTCCAAAGAGGACACTGCTAGAAAACATTGAAGTGTGTGGTTTGTTATATTTGCAATCCGAGATTCCCGTGTTAATGGCTCCCCGGTATTCATTACCATAATGCAGCATTAAACAAGCTATGCTACACTGCCTCCACAACACTCTGCTGTCCATCAGCAGGGAGCAGGGCACTGGGGACCTGATCTGCAGCTCTGTGCAGCCAAAGGCTGCTCTGCTTGTTTTCCCTGCCTTTCCTTTCACCTACAGCTCGAGGTGGCACCTGCGCCCCAGGAGCGCTCACGCTGGGCAGTGCTGAGCAGGCTGTGCTGCTCCTGCTGCACCTCTCACTCAATGCACTCTGGATAAAGTCCATGGGTAAAGGCAAAGGCAGCCCAACCTGACCCAGGAGGCAGGAAAAACTGAGATACAGCCCCAGGGCCATGTTGCTGGATTCATGCCCACCACAGAAGGCTTGGAACTGAATTTCTCTCTGCTGATATTGCCAGGGATGGCAGCAAGAACACCTTTTCCAAGAGGCTTGGAACCACTGCCTTCAGCATCCTATGTACCACTGCCAGCACACACAAGTATTACATCACCATGGCTGCCAAAGCAAAAGACAATTTGGGGATTGGGGGACTCTTAAAAGGGTCAGTAACAAAATCCACACTGTGTATTCATGGGAGATTTTTGGGAAAGACTTAAGGAAAACTTCCACACAAAGCTCAGTGCAAGCACTGATATACTCAAATATAACTGTGTGCTTAAGTCTTGGCCTGAGTCCAAAGCTGTAAAGAAATAATATCCACAATAATGCTGACTGCATGCCTCTCCGTGAGCTATATGGAGCCACTACATCTGAGGGCAAACCCCTGTGGCATAATGCCCTTGTTTATAAATATCTGCTCATGCTTTCATATGGGTGCATATATAAACACACATACACATATATATACTAAATACACGTGCCAGCATCTACCATCTAAAGATCACAAGATGCTTTCAACATAACTCTCATGAATTAGATTTTCTAGTGTGAGCTTTACAGATAATAGGTTTTTTATCTCACTAGTGATTCTGAAAAAATGATGTTGAAATGACTGTCTCATTTCAAACTACTTTGTTACTTATTTGCAAACAGAAAAATATTTTAAAACCATTACATCAGGTAAAATGTTTCATCTATGAAAATATTTTATTTTTCATCTGATGTTAAGAATTTAGAACTTTTTTGAAATAAATTTTCATGCCATTTTTAGCTAAAATGTACTTTCCAATTTAAAAAAAATTAAATATACCACCCTGACAGTATTACAAAGAAGCATACTTCCTATGAAATTAGAGAGCAAAATTCACAGTGAATTTTGATGATTTTTTTTTTGATGATTTTTTTTTTAAACATGAAAATATTTAATATCACGGAAACTTCTTGGTTCACCAGAAGATTTGCATAAAATAGTTCATCCAGTTATGTATTTGGGCCCTGCATATGGTTCTTGGTTTTGAAGTTGTAGACAGACTGGAAGCAGTTTAAGGTATGTCCTTAGTCCTCCAGGCTTTTTTGTGAAATTAGATATTATATACTGTTAGGGTAAGAGACATTAGGGAAGGGAATACACATGTTCTTGGTTCTTGAGCTGCATTAGTACTGGGAAATGAAATATTTACTGTGGCAATGAATATATTAACAGTAAAAAGGGAGAGTCATTACTTGTCTACAATGTAGCAAACTCTTTTGCTGAACCTGCTTCTGGTACGCACCATGGAAAACAAGTTCCTGCACTTTGTCTCCCTCCAGCTTTGCCTTTATCCAGAAGGAAACAATGCAGGAACCCCAGGGAGTGAGTGCATCCTCCTGCCTCTGTCCAAGGGCAAGCCACAGAGTGCCGGCAAGGGGAGGATAAACTGATGTGGCCCAGCTCTCCCTGGGATGCTGCCCCTGCATCCAGCTCTTCTCCCCTCATCTTCACTGTACAGTCAGGGAAAAGGGAAGGGAAGCAAAGGAAGAGGCTCAAAACCAAAACTCGCTGCTGTGACTACAGCAACACACAAAAAGCTGTTTATGCCCTGCCTCACACACACTGATGTCACATTTGTCAGGCATCCTTCTAGGATAAATCAAGGGACCATGGTTAGTCCTGGCACTCTTGGGATCTCCAGCTGCCTACAGCAATGGAGTCTGACAGTCCCATGTCCAGGGAGCTGAGAAGGAAACCAATTTTAAGGAGCTGGAGACAGGTGAAGAAAATCAAAGAACGCCTAAAAATTGTTATTGCCATAATGCATAGCAATAGATTTTAATGACTATTCAGCTGAAAAGATAAGTATCAGCACATGGAAGAAACCCTGAGCAGGAAATAACAAAAAACAGAAAGGCCAGGTTACGCTATCATTTGTTTAATCATGAATATAATGGATGATGGGGAAGGAAAAGGTCTTGCCAGCAATGCAGTTTAGTTGGATCCTTAGTGAGGCATCAGCTTTGCTCTCAGAAAGTCTTTCTTGTAAAATAAATTCATATTGGCTTGAATACAGGCACTGTCACACAGAGTGACAACGGGCTGAGTGGCTGTAAACAAAAGGTAAAGATAAATGACACTACATCAAGTTGGTGTGCCTGCATGGAAATGATGGCCAATGAGATACCATCGAGGAGAGGCTGGAGCTGTCAGAGAGCTACCCAGGCTTTATTTCACATCTTTGCTAATTATCTGCAGAAGGAAGGAGAAATGCAGCGCATTTACTTCATTTGATTTTCAAGAAAAGAGGCAAGACTCTCACCTGCTCCTGGGAGACCCCTAATACCAAAGCAGTGTCGGCAGGGAGATGGATTGCTCCGAGGCTGCTCAGGCAATTGTTTGGGAAAACGCCCGATGGTGGAGGTGGTGGCAGCAGTACAAAAGAATATGTAGCAATTATCTGCCTGGCGAGGGGGCTGTACAGGAGCAATCCAGCTCTTGACGTAAGCAAAATGCAGCAAAGCAGATAAATAAATCTCTGTGTGTCGAGGGGGGTGTTTTCAATAAACCTGCAGGGATTTTTGCTCCAAATTATTTTAAGTATCTGTGCTATTTCCATGGGGAATTTCTTATCTCCTCCTCCCATTGTGAGGGCGTTCATTCACCTTGCAGGCAGATGAGTGAGGAGAAAGAGGTGAGACAGCATTCATTACTTGGATGTTGAGGTTTTACATCATAAGGAGGGGGAAGAGTAGCAGGAGGAGTGTTTGAGTGGGCAGCCCAAAGGAGGGGCAGCAGCAGAGAACGAGAATGGTGAGGATTAGGCAGAGATCTCACAAAGATCATGGTTAAAGCCAGAAGGAAAAGGACTCTTTTCTTTCTGCCTTTTAGATGAAGGCAGGCCTGGCTCTGTTGTGTGCTGCTCTCCTTACTGCCAAAAACAGAGCAACACTGTTTAAATAAGAAAGGGAAAAACTTCAAGACAAGGAAAATAGAGTAAATAGTAGATGAAAAGAAGACACAAATAACCCTTCATGCTGGAGGAAGGGATAATCCTTCCATAGGACAACAGGCTCTGGGGATAGAGATTGCTTTGGTCTCCTGTGGCTAGAGGAAAGAGAAGGAAAAAAGCAAGCAAGCTCTGATGGATTTCTCCTACACTGCATCTGAATTTTCTCATTCAGAAGATGTTTGTTAGCAGGCTGCTCAAGAGGCAGATCACCTAACCACTTCCCTGATTTCTTGATCATTTCTGCTGTGCTGAAAAGAAGAGAGACAGAGCAAGGCTAGGAAAACAAAAACAAATTATTAGTAATCTCTTCAAAAATTCAGCAAGTAACTCTAGAAAATAGGTCTGCACTTATGTCCAAGTTTTAGCAAATTAGGTGTACTATCGCCTTTTCTCAATTTTGTCTTATTTTCCGATAGGTATTTTTAACAGTTATTTCTCCTATAAACCAGGGAATAATATCCCTCTATAGAGGGAGTTCTGCCATTTCATTACAATGTGCAGAGGGAAGTCTGTTGTTGCTCAAGGTCAATCTACTTGCAAAGCCTTGAATGTTGAAGCTGAGAGGCAGGGGATGTTCCCAATAGCCTGAGTCTCATCCTCAGGTTGCAAAGGTAGAGCAACAGCTGAAGTGAGCTGATGCTGCTTCATGGGAGTCAGTCTGGCTGTTCCCACACCTGCCCTGAAGGCTGGAAATGATGGGCTTTCAAGCAATGTCACCCTGGGTGTTTGCGCCAGGCATATGCACTCGTAGGTGCCATTGCAGAAGAAATAATTAATAAATATGACCATGAGTGTGTCCAGTAACTGCTTCACCAAAGAACCTCAAGCATCAGTATCCAACAGCCTTTCAAACAAAACTTTCTACTTTGCCACTATAAAGTGAAAGTGGCCCTTGACTCTTTAAAAGGATTTTTCCCCTCAGCTCTGAGTGGTATAAATGCAATATGATTTCATAGGACTTTAGATATGTGATACTGTCCAGAGCAGGCTGCTCTGTATCACTGAGATGCCAACATTTGGCTAGCAGAAGTGGAAACACAGCAGGTAACAATCCAGCAGAGGCAGGCTGATGGAACTATTTTATTTTGTGCTGTGACCCATGTTACAACAGGAAAATATATTGGATTGCTGGTCTCTCCTTGTGATCCAAAAGAAGGGAAGGTTGTCAAGACACAGTCACAACCCCAGGTCAAGAAATACTGACATGATGGTCTAATAAAACTTTTCTCTTTCCCTATGGCAATCAGGTCATGCTGGGAAACTTCCACCTCTCTTGTCATAGAAGATTCAACAGTCAGAATTCAATCCTATTCCTATTCAAGGGCAGAGATGCCACTGGCATCAATAGGAGCAGCACTGGTATGAAATAGTTGAAATGTCAAGTGTGTATTTGCAGAAACTGATTCTGCTGAAGACTATGCAGATATAATTATGCTGCTCTTTTCCCCATTGCTCTCCTTTTATATTATCTAAGGCAAAGTGCCCACAGAGGACACAGATGCACTCTATTAGATGTAGAGTGAGTATTGTTAAAAATATCCTCTCTAAAACCAACTAGATATTTACTCCTTTGTAACCTCATCAACTGTGACACAATGTAATTACAGATTGTTCAAGAGTCTTGTCTGCCCACTCAGTGCCAGACTGAAAAACAACTGAAGAAAACATAAAAAGCAAACCAGACAACTGAGCATGTGCTCTCCACCATGTTCCCAGGAGTCTCAGTAACTGAGTATACACCACACATCTCAGGGAGGAGAGTGCCCATCTGCAGCATTCTTCTCCATGATGGACTTTTACAACACTAAAGTTGCTAACAGAAGAAACAGCAACATGTGGGAAAGTAAAGTTTAGACACAATCAATGTGGATGATTCACTTTTGGTTTTTTATTTCTGCTGCACTAGCTTTCAGAAAAAGTCTATGTTTTTTGTCTGGGTAATGATTTCCTCTCTCATGTTGTGCTGGTGTACCCAGTGCTGTGCCAAGGCTCTGCCTAAAGGCCCCAAGGTCTGTCCCTGTAGCACAAACCTCAGTCCTTGTCCTGTAATCAGCCCTGCCTGGGCAGAGCATCAGTACATGCAGAGCTCTGCTGAGTTTTGGGAGCTCTGCATGGATGAGACAATCTTCCCACGCAGATCAGGGATTGAGAGTGGGGCTTAAGAGAGAAAATAATAAGCAAGAGGATAAAACCCACTGTGAAATACTGGGTAATTTTTTAAAATGTAATTTAGCAGGTGTTTAGTGATTACCCTGAAAATAAGGCACAAACACTTTCATGACTCATATTTGTGCTTCAGTTGAATTCTCTCTTCCATGCTACAGCTGTAATTTAAAACATTTGCTTCATCCTGAGAGGAAAAATGAAGATGTTTGAAACAAAGCGCTGCTGCAGAACTTACACCCGTAGGGTACACACAAAAACTACACCACCAGCAAAGGTTGAATTCTAATCATGGCTCCTCCTTGGGGGAGAGCTGCATTCACCTTCTTATTTTGAATTCCTTTCTCCTTTTACACTAAATGACCTGGTCAGCTACAAATAGCGAATATTACAGTATAAATAGCTCATATTACAGATCAACATTTTGATGTTATGGGGACTGCATCCCATTTTTGTCCTAATCTAGTGATGCTCTACAATGGCAAGTCTGTCCTAATGTTTTCATCATGTGAAAGGTAAATGCTGATTATATAAATTAATAACTGGAGGGGTAGGGTGACCCACGACTTCTTGACAGCAAAATGGTAGTGAAATTGTAACTGTTCCTTTGTGTTTAACATGACTTGCTAAATTAAGTGGTTGGGGTTTTCTGTGATTTCACAGTGACTCTGCAGAGCACCACACAGGTCATCCCTGCTTTAGCCAGTGTTCCTGAACCTAATCCATGTGCTTCTCTGTAAAGCACTTTCTACATCCTCAAGTGCTATAAAGAGCAACAGCTCCCAGAAAGGAGCTGACCCCACCGCTGGAGGTTGGCTGGTTTATGCCAGGTGTGGTCTAGGACATGGCACTGCTTACCAGTATTGCAGAAATGAGTTGCAATCAAGAGAAAATGCCTCTTCCAAGCAATTCCTTTTGAACCTCTCCTCTTCCTTTCTTAGATAATTTCTTCATCTTTCTTCATCTCTTATTAGAAGACAGCATTGGAAGACAGCATGGGTTTCTCACCATCCAGCATATAGTATGAAGAAATCTCTGGCAGGAAGACATGGGGAAAGCAAGAGTTGGGAAGTGATTTTTAGAGGCAGAACAGGTAAGTTATACAATGAGTCTATCAATTTATATAGGTATTCCCTGGTGGAAGAGATACCTAATAAAGGGCTTTCAATCTTTGTTGACAAAAGCTTGAACAAGATTGAATGGCTGGAAGTTAGACAAATCCAACCTTGAAACAAGATGTAATTTTCTGGCTGACAGGGTAATTAAGCACTAAAAGATTACCAGTAAAGGTGAGGGTCTCACTACTGGCTGGAGGCTGCAAGGCAATACCACCACCTTCCTAAAAGATGTGGTTTCAATACAACCCAAGAGCAAGCCTGGGCTCAAAGGATCCCCTCCCCCTCTCCCTCTCATGCTCAACTGGTCAGAAGGAGATGACTGGGAATTTGGAGATTGGGATTTTTTATTAATTTGACTGTTTGAGGGTTATGGTTTGCTTTCAAAATTACAAACTTGCTGTAACTGACACAAAGGCACCAAAGATCTGGCTTCTAACCAGACAGAGATAAATGTTCCTAGATACTATGTACGTATTTCTGCCTTAAATGCACAGAACCATATTGACTAGAGTTGAAAATAATTTCTCAGGTCTCTCAAAGATGGGAGAAAGCACTACTTGTACTAATTGTGATCAATTAGGCATATCCCATTTAATAAACTTTCATCATCACTGAGGCTTCACACATACTTGGCACTACAGCTTGTTCTATCCGTGTTATGCCTGTGGCATGCAACTGCTACCCCTGAAGAGTTAAATTCTTTAATCTAACTAAAACCTTCATTTAAACCATGAAAATATTTGTGTATCAACTAAAACTGAACAGACCATATTATACAGGAGATCAAACTAGAGGATCTTATGGTGTTTTCCTAGTTTAGAAGAATTACTCTTAAGAAGTCAAGGATTGATGTTGTTTTCCTTTATCACAAGATGAGTTTTGATACCAATGCCAACAAAATTCCTAAATATGCACAGGGATATTCAAACCTGCCACCTTTGCCAGTAGCTATAAGTTCAAGATCTGATTAAGAAGCTCAAACAATGCACAATGCAGCAGCCCACTGCACCACACAGGGATTGCTGAAGGTAAATTGGAGCTTTTGCTTGCAAATAAGCTGAGTAATGTTTTAACTATTACACTCCAATTATCTATGCTGCTTTTATTCACACAACCTGTTACCATATCAACATCTCTGCAACACAGGCACTTATTCTCTATGAAACATCCATAATTCTGATACCATAGTCCTTTCTCCAGGAGGAACCTATCCATCATGGTACCTTTTCTTCCCAGGCCATACATAACAGTAGCTGTTTGTAATCTAGTAGAATTATGGCATGTGGGATCCACATCCAAAGTGCTGTTATTCCTCTTATCTCACTGTTTTATTTCAGTTTTGGATAAATGGCAACATCTTGACTGATTCTATTTGATCACAGAGCATGGACAAAACAGTGGGACATGTCACTATGGTAATCATGGCAAACACACAGTGATTTCTGGAGATGTATTAGACATCTCACTGCTGGCTGGCTGCAGCTTCACAACTCAGCTGCCAGCTGTCTTGGAAAGCTGAAGCAGCTACCAAGCTGCTGTTGAAGCAGATTCTGTGGCTCCACTTGCCATGATCCTACCAACAGCTGCTGCTCAAATAGTGGGGAGGCCAGTAACCAGTTGCTTTGGAGTAACTGTTCCTGGCTCAGTCAGAAAAAGGCTCTTTCCAGTCTCGTAAACAAGTTTTGTGTGAAAGAGGATTGTGTGGCAGACAGCAGAGTAGCAGGGATGAGATGTTTCACAGAATCTTTTAGGCTGGAAAAGACCTTTAAGATCATTGAGTCCAACCCTTAACCCAGCACTGCCAAGTCCACCACTGAATCAGTCCTTAAGTGCCACATCTACACATCTTTTAAATACCTCTAGGGATCGTGATTCCACCACTTCCTTGCTTGTTCCAGTGCTTGACAACCCTTGAAGAGAAAATGTTTCTCTTAATACCTGGTCAAATCCTCCCCGGGTGCAAGTTGAGGCTGTGTCCTCTTGTCCTGTTGCTTATTCCTTAGGAGGACAGACTGACCCCACCTGGCTGCACCCTTCCTTCAGGCAGTTGTAAAGAGTGATAAGGTCTTCCATGAACTTCCATTTATCCAGGCTAAACAACCTCAGTTCCCTCAGCTGCTACTCATCATATTTGTGCTCCAGACCCTTTTCCGGCTTTGTTGCCCTTCTCTGGACAATGTCTATTTTGTAGTGAGGAGCCCAAAACAGAATCCAGGATTAGAAGTGCAGCCTCACCAGTGCCCAGGACAGGGGGACAATCAGTGCCCTGGTCCTGATGGCCACACCATTTCTGGTACAGGCCAGGATGCCTTTGGCTTTCTTGGCCACCTGGGCACACCTGGCTCATGTTCAGCTGCTGTCAACCAACCAGCACCCCCAGGTCCTTTCCTCAGGGCCACTTTCCAGCCACTCTGTCCCCAGCCTGTAGCACTGCCTGGGGTTGTTGAGACCCAAATGCAGGACCCAGCACTTGGCCTTGTTGAACCTCATACCACGGGCCTTGGTCCATCAGTATAGCCTGCCCAGATCCCTCTGCAGACCCTTCCTGTCCTCCAGCAGATCAACCCTCTCACCCAACTTGGTGTCATCTGCAAATTGACTGAGGGCACACTTAATCCACTCACCTAGATCACTGATAAAGATATTAAGCAGAATTGACCCCAGTACTGAGCCCTGGGAGCACACTTGTGACCTGCCACCAGTTGGATGTAATTCCATTCCCCACCACTCTCTGGGCCTGGCCATCCAGCCAGTTTTTATCCAGTAAACAGAGCACCTGCTCAAGATTTAAGCAGACAGTTTCTGGAGGAGAATGCTATAGGAAATGGTGTCAGAGGCTTTATTACAGTCCAGGCAAACATCTATAGCCTTTCTCTCACCACTTAGGTCACCTTGTCAAAGGAGGAGATGAGCTCAAGGCCTGCATTTCTCAACCCCTTACCACCTGGGCCTGATCCCCTGGCTGCTCTGTAGAGAGATCTTTTGAAACAGATATAAAGTGAGTTTCCTGAAGAGCCTGGATTACCATAACACACTGACAAAATCCTCATTTTGGCCCTGTGACCCCAGCACACCTACTTCCAGGACATGGGCTTGTCTCAGTCCACGGAAGACAGAATTAAATAGATCAAGCAAATTATGTGCCAAATAATGTTTATCTCCAGTGCCTGGGCTCATTAGATCTGCTGTAAATTTCTCCTCTCTAAATATCTAACACATGATGAAATAAATGCTGTCACTGTGGAGAGAAGGGTTTGGATCCATGGTAGACTGCATGACATTGGCTGTTCTTTCTCACAGGACAATTACTCTGCAAACAGAACCAAATCTGAAAGACTGTCTGGCTCTAATAACCATAAAGTATTATGGCACCAGCAGCCTCTGAGTCACTCATCTGTTTCTTCCCAATCTCTATCTCCCAATATCCACTATTCAAACAATAAAATGTGAGAACATATTTGCATATTATGACAATTTCTAAATGAGGCCTTATCAGATTGACTAATGCTCTGGCTGAGCTTATATGCTTTGTACTGAAGAAGTTTTTCACCTAATGCTTTATCATAAAGATGCACAAGTCATATCCCACAGAACATTTACAGTTTGCATGTTACAAAATACATTGCAGAGTTTTGTACAGGGATTTTTCCCTCTGGTCCAAAACACAGCCTTCAATGATGCATTTAAAGGATCCCTGAAAATTTGAAGAGATTAAAGAACATCAGCAAGAAAAGAGTCATACTGTGCCATTAACCTGAACAATTCTGAACAATCATTGCAAAATTCCTTGTATTTTTGGTGCACATCCATGGGACATCTAGAGCAAAGTGCCTCTTATGGCTCTGAATTCACAGAGCCAAGCTGCTTTGCTGTTCATTCCAGAGTGGCTGTCAACAGTGTTCTCATTTTGCTGGGGACATTTTCTCAAGTAGTATCAGCATACACCATGTTCATTCTCCCACACCAGCTCCTCTGCTTCCCAGTCACATGAAAGAGTGCCCCATTCTTCATGAAAGGGCTACCAATAGAGAGGTTCATCTAGTTATTACCCTGCCCACACTTTGGTCCTATTTCCTCAGATGTTCCACTGGTCAGCTTAGTGTTGTATCAAGAGGTAAAACTCCCTTAAAGTGGTGATAAACAAGGTACACTCACAGGTACATGGCACAAAAAAACAGGGGTGAAGAAAATCCTTGCTGTCAAGACAAGTGAACAAAAAGAGCAGTTGCCCACGATTTTGTTCACTTTCAAGGTCTGGCAGTGAGCCCACAGATCTCCTAGGAGGAGGATTTTCACTGAAATCCTGGCCTTTAGCAAACCTGATGGGGAACATTAGAGAGAGCAAAGAGGGTATGTTCTGAAAAACTCCCAGCAATCCCACAGAGGTGAGCCCAAATGGGACGAATTCATGCCTGGGAAGCCAGAAGGAGGCCCAGGGGTAGATTAAAAAGAACTCACCATATCCTTGTTCATACTAATAACAAGAGCTGCCTGTCTTAGGGTTTGCTAACAGACTGTTCCCAGTGCCCTTGACCTGAAACTCACTTTACTTTTGACATTTCCTGAGCAGCTGGCATTAAACAGAGGGTTTCTTTATCTGGGCTGCAATACTCTACTTTATCCTTTGTTGATTCTCATCAACTTCATCACACTACACAATGTTTGTGGATTAATGTAAACTCTATGAAGATTACTGATAGCATAAACTGGTTGAAATTACTTCAGAAAAAAAAAATGTTTTAAATTACAGAAGGATCTTTGTGAAGAATATGTTTGCACTAAAGCACTATTTTAAAGCTATTATTGATAAAAATGCAAAGCTTTTTTGTTTATACAATTCCAATAGAAAAGGAGCATTAGAAAGTTTGCATTTTTTAAAGCAAATTGAAGGAAGCCCTTTGTTTCTAAAAGAAAGAAACTTCCACTGGAACAATAACAACAATAACATTTCAAATTTAGAGGAAAATATAACTTTGTTATTTTCCAATAAAATAAAATCGATTTTTTTTTTTCAATCAGATGCCACAGGAATGAAGAAAAAAAAAGTTTCATACTTTTCCTTTGTTTCTCCTAGCTGCTCCTGCTTTCTGAAGATTCCCTCTTGCTCCACCCTGGCCACACACCAACCTCCCTCTCATCATGCGCCAAAATGTTCCCTTTCCTCATTCAGCTCTTTCTTTAAGAGCTGCTTCTTTTGTGAAAGCTTCCTGCATCATTTTTCTCCCTGTTGGTGACTCCAGACCTTCTCACACTTGAACTATTGTCCAGCATGTATTGTATTCATTTGAGTCAGGTTGTTAGGTCCATACCCCAAGGGCCTCCAGCCCCTCCTTCACCCCTCAGCGCACAAACACAGCAAAGGGAATTATAAAATCTTAATCAGGAGAACTCAGCAAGGTTCCTCCTGAGGAGCTGCCTGCAAAATGTCCTGGGGAAGGTGCAAAGCTTGCTGGAGTTGAGGTGTTTCTGCCCTGAAGGTTCAGGCATTGTTTTGGTGAAGCTTGGACTGATGGAGGAAGGCAAAAGCTGTGCTGCAGACATCATTACAAGAGCTCTCCACAACCTGACAGGACACTTACAGAAAGAACTTGGCTGCTGCTGCTTGAATTTCTTGTGATTCCTCAATAGAAAGCATGGGAGAGATGCTAAGGCCATTTAAAGCACTAGAAATATGGATTTATTTAAATTGCTTATGTGCTTAAGAAGTTGTTTGCAGGCTCTCTGCTGACTATTTAAGCTATCCCAAATCTCATGGTACGTGCAGTATGTATTTGAATGGGTGTGGGAATAATCATGTTCTTAAAGTATCTCAATGTCTTAAAGTATTGTACACAAAAATGAAGATCAATAAATGAACAGTGTAAGCCACAGTTATTTGGTTCACAAAAATCATGACCTACATTCCCAGCAAGTGCAAACTGTTAACATATCTTTTCTTTTAGTGCATGTTGCAGGGAACCACTGACCCAAAAAAATAAAAATTAAAAAATCAACAAAATTAATACATCCATATATACAAATTTTAATATTGTGTTTTCAGTTAAACATATCTCAGACATTTTTCAACTTTAAGCACCATGGGTTCTCTAATTCTGTAGTCTAGATTTTTATTTTTAATGGAATTTGATGAAAGCTCTTTCAAAAGTGGATGGGGCAGACAATACAGTTTTGCCTTAATAATTTTCTTCAATAGAAAACATTTCAATAATAGAAAAATAATAAAACATAAGGCCCCTTACAGCTGCAGCTCTTAGGGACTGCCTGATGGCCAAAGCTCACCATAAGTGTTTTCTTCTTCTGTATGCAGTGTTTTATAGACTTTCTTATTTTTTAAGTGCTCATTGGTTTTTACACAACAGAACATTTTGTATAACAATCCTAGAAACAAGGCATAACTCTACTCTGAATCACAGGAGGGTTGGATACATTTTGTCTTCATCTCAGAGCTCTTACGGGAGAATTTACTTCGCCCAGAGGAAGAACCATGAACCAATCAGGATCTGAGGTACAAAAGGCATAAAATTCCACAATACAAAATACGTAGAAATTCATCTAATTGCTCAGTAATTTCCTTGCTGAGTAAACTGTTTAGTGTGGAATTCTCTGAAAAACAGGGCTCTGAGGAGAAGCAGGGGAATCTCATCTCTCACATCAGTGATAAACCTTCAAGGTACAAAGAGACCTCTGCTGAGGTCAATATTTGGACAGCTAAGGGTGCCCACTCTCAGCTGAGTCTGGCCAAAATTACACAATGTGATTCAAAACAAGAATCAGGTTCATTATTTTTGCTATAATTAAGAATTCTTCAAGTCACATTTGTCCATGCAGGCTTGACACAGAAAAGGTTGAAATGATTTGTCACTAGTTTGAAAAAAAAACCCCAACCAAGACTAAACTCTGCATGAGCACAAGAGAGGTGTCTCTTCTGACATCAGTATTCAATAGGTATAGGAAAATATTATCATTTCTGTAGCATAACATCCACCTTACTTCTTATTCAAAGAAGATTAGGGGAAATAAATGCTTTGTAGTAACCTGTGTGTTCAGGTATGAAGCACCAGAGGCTTTGTTCAAGCGGGGCCAGGGGGTTCCAGCTGGGGAGCAATCTGTGGGGAACAAGGTCCAGTTTTGCTGGAAGTGAAGCAGACATGTTACAGCTGTGGCACTCGCTGGGAATCCCCACAGCCAAGGGATCCTGGCACCATTTCCAGAGACCTGAGCCACTCAACCACAGGGATGGAAGGGCGTGGGTCACGTCTGGGCAAAGGTATCCTTCAGGAGGCCAGAAAAGCCAGCCTGGCTGCGGCGTTCCTCACGCACCGAGGGGACAATTTCCTCTCCAACTGTCAGAAAATGCCACTTCTGGTGTTTGTATCCTATTTTGTCTCCAAACCAAAGAGGGGGGGAAAATAATACCCCAGCAGGTCATGGAGTTCAGTGAAAAATCCTACAAGCTTTTCCTGAACAAATAACAGATAGTGACCTCTGGCCCTGCCTTTGCATGAGAATTGCCATCGGCTTCGGGAGCCACTGCTGCGGCGGGGGACGCGCAAACGGCAGATTCTGATTTAAAACTGATTTCCCCCACACACACCCCCCGATTTTTTTTTAAACTATTTTTTTTAAGACCCTAGAAGAAAAGGGGGGTGGGGGACGAGGTGGGGGGGGAGGTCTGGCAGCTCATCTGCATTACAGATCAGGCCCTCTTTGAGCAAACCAAGCATCCATAATTCATTACATGTTTCCTGCAGGGCCTGGAGACGGCAGAGCCACCCTAGCAACAGAGCCATGGCAACAGCGCGTGCCGCCCGGCCAATCCGCGCGCGCCTTACAGCCACAGCCGGGCCAATCAGGAGGCGCGACACAAGGGGAGGGCGGGTTATGAGGGGATTGCGTGTTTGGGAAGTGTGTCCGTACAATCCTTGACTGTTGTGAGTGAATTGTGTGTTTGGGAAGTGTGTATGTACAATCCTTGACTGTTGTGAGGGGATTGCGTGTTTGGGAAGTGTGTCTGTACGATCCTTGACTGTTGTGAGGGGCTCACGTGGTTTGGGAAGCGTGTCCGTACAATCCTTGACTGTTGTGAGGGAATTGTGTGTTTGGGAAGTGTGTCCCTACAAACCTTGACTGTTGTGAGGGGATTGTGTGGTTTGGGAAGTGTGTCTGTACAATCCTTGACTGTTGTGAGGGGATTGTGTGTTTGGGAAGTGTGTCCGTACAATCCTTCACTATTGTGAGGGGATTGCATGGTTTGGGAAGTGTGTCCATGCAATCCTTGACTGTTGTGAGGGAATTGTGTGTTTGGGAAGTGTGTCCCTACAATCCTTGACTGTTGTGAGGGGATTGCATGTTTGGGAAGTGTGTCTGTACAATCCTTGACTGTTGTGAGGGAATTGTGTGTTTGGGAAGTGTGTCCGTACAATCCTTCACTATTGTGAGGGGATTGCATGGTTTGGGAAGTGTGTCCATGCAATCCTTGACTGTTGTGAGGGAATTGTGTGTTTGGGAAGTGTGTCCCTACAATCCTTGACTGTTGTGAGGGGATTGCATGTTTGGGAAGTGTGTCTGTACAATCCTTGACTGTTGTGAGGGAATTGTGTGTTTGGGAAGTGTGTCCGTACAATCCTTGACTGTTGTGAGGGGATTGCGTGGTTTGGGAAGTGTGTCCGTGCAATCCTTGACTGTGAGCGCTGCATGACATTGAGGGAAACTTGAGGGGTTCAGGCACTAGGAAGCAGATTATTTATCTCCTTGCTTGTTTATTTTTAGGAATTTCAGGATTTTTTAATTTGGTCTTCGTGATGCAGAAATGCTGCTTGAGAGTGTGCTGTACTGCTCCGTGAATGACGCATCACTTATAGAGAATCAGCTTAAAAATCAGATTATTTCTCCCTCCTCTGCACCCTCCAGCAGTAATCATTGCATTGCGGCTTTGCCCTTCCAAGCCCATGGCTTGTCTTTTCACACAACACAGTCATTGCTCTCGGGTGACATACGGGAGAACAAAGCAGAAATACAAGTGACAGAACAGTGGTGGAAACAACCCAAAAATTTGCTGTAGTAGAAGTTGTACCTGGAAACAAAAAGTGCTGAAAGCATTGAGCCTCATCACATGCAATTCCTTTGTGGAGTTCTGTGAACTCTTGTTATAGTACTGCCACACACGCAAAAATGTGTAATTTCCCTTCTTTGAGGGGGAGGAAAGGGATTGAGCTTTGTTTCGATTAAATAAGATCAGTGAAGGCAGAAAAGCTCACTGAAGGCACATGAGGGTACCTCACTGCAACCATCCTGTTCTGTAAAGTATCATTTCTCTCAGAATGGTGTAAGGAAATTGTTGCCTTTGAATATTTGTATTTAACATACATTTTAAAAGAAACGCTTGATGTCCATGTGGGTAGAGAGGTTTGTAAATCCTAGTATAAAAACTGTATCTTTTATCTTCAGGGGAAATGAAAAGCAATCATTTATCCAAACCTGAGCACTGCACTTGAAGCTGAGATACCGTGGGTTATCTAAGTAAGCGCTTCACCCCTCAACCCAAAAGCTGATCTCAAATTCCACTCTAATGCATATGTTGCTCAGATAGTGAGAGCAGAGATCAGAAGATTTGCTATGGATGCTTCAAAGTACATTTTGGGACCCAGTGCCCCGTATTGAACTTCAAGAGATGATGCATAAATTGAATAAAGCCGTGAAGGCTGCCAGGGGAAGATTGAAAAATACATTCCAATCTCCCCTCATATATTTTATAAAATGTTGCAAACTACCTGCCTTTTCAAGGCCATGCCTTCTGAGATGCCAGAGATGAAAAAATACTGTATCACTAACTTTTTTGATCTAATAAATGGCTGAGAACTCTTCTTTATCTTTCCTTTCTTTCAACAAATTAGTATGACTAATTACTATTTTTTCTGTTCAGAAGTGGCAGCTTCCCCCTTGTTTGAAGAGAAGCTGTGTTAGGATTTTCACAGCAGCATTTTGCAGCAGACAAACCTGAGATCAAAATATTTATTTTAGCTTAAAAAAACCCCAATAACAAATAGTCTGAAAACATAATTAATGACCATAATTTTTTTCTCATGTCAAGAACGATCAATTTACCAATTTTATATTTTGCTTGTAATTAGACACAAATGAAGATTTGAACATCAGGCCTGTGACTGTTCATTAAAATCATTTAATGAACCTTGTGGTCTGCATAGTTAAAAATCAGAAATTGCCTTCCAAGATGGTGAAGTTGTCCCATACCTTTATCCTTAACTTTGACAGGTTCTGTGTGGGACTGAAGGCATGCTCACTGTGAAAGGCACAGTGCTCTCTAATGAGCTGTTACAATCACACAACTTAAGCTAATGAATTTCTTATCCTCTTATGTGGATAAAAGTTCCTGTTAGAAGTCAAAAGATCTCTGCATTTTAAGTGGATTTGTATTTGCATTTGAGGAGGGAGAGGAGGAAAGGATACTGCAATGAGGGAAATTCATTGTGTTCTTCTTAACAAACAGCACTGTGTGGCAATAACAAAACCATCCTGATTCATAAAGAATCTTCACATGCTCCATTTGAAGTGTGGAATGCTCCGGGGCAGAAACATGGATCCACAGGCACAGGTGGAAATAGGAACTCATGCTTGAATGAGTGAAGTGAGTCTGTGCAGGAGAGAGGACCCTGTCCCCCTCACATCCTTGAATGATTCCGTGTGTCGGGAGGAAGGCTCAGTGCTGGCAGAGGACCCCCACCTGTGTCACTGCAACACAGTGTATGGAATAATCTGTCACCTCATGTGCAAAGGCTAAAATCTTCATTTGTAAGGGAGTTTTCTGATGCACTGATGAGCAACATCAGTTCCGAGCTTCACAGTAGTGAGATGCTGTAAAGTAACAATACTGCACACTTAGACAGGGATCTGGAAGCATTTTGTAACCATTTACTGCTCACATCTCACAGCATCACAGAGATATTTCACCTAGACCATAAAAACACTGTTGTTCCACATTTAAGTGCTGCTGCTCCTATAGAAACTCTGTGTAATGTCAAGAGCTGGAAGGGAACATCCTGAATTATTTCAGTGCAGACTCTGATGTGCAGACTGCAGTCTGAAGGATAGGGGTGCCTTAAAAAAGGAAGGCAGGAAGGAAGGCAGGGAGGGAAGGGAAGGAGGGAGGAAATGAAGGGGAAGGGGAATGGGAAGGGGAAGGGGAAGGGGGAAAAGAAAGAAGAAAGGAAAGAAAGCCTTGACTACAGTTTTGTAGTCAAGGCTGTACATGGTCTTGGAGTGTTTCAAAAGGAATTTTCAGTCTTGTCAATGAGTTCACATAGAGATTCTGCACATATGTTAACTCGTGCTGCTGAATTAGTTTCTCTGCTCAGAAAGTGGAGAATTGTTTTCTCTACTCTTGTTTTAGGAGTACATAGAGAGCACATCTCTTTTGAGCAGTTTGCTGTTTGTGTAATTTAAAATAGTGAAGGCTGAAATTGTAGGGTACCTTAACAAGGTAAAAGTGTTTACTAGTTACATTATAGGTCCAAATTCTTGTTCCAAAGTAAGCAGCTAAACCACGCTTATTTCTCTGGGGTCTGCTTTGGAAGGAACAAAATCTTGCTCATTGAGTTCAACCCCTATCTGAACCAAATTTGACCCAAAGACTTGAAAGAACAGATGATACCTATGAAAAGATAGCTCTTGACTCTAAATTCCGCATTAGCTCCTTAAAGATCTGTCCAGAGACTAATGTAAGGACAGAAGCCCAGTCATGGTTTGACCCAAAGCCCATAAAATTCAGCCAGAACTTCTAAGTTATGTCAAAAGATTGAGATCAGGCTCTGAAGGAGGCAACTACAACAATTCAAACACCAAACAAGTAGGGTAGGTGGTTTTATTTACTGTTTCCTGTCTGACAACACAGAACCTGAATTTTCCAGTGTATTTCATGTGATCCTTGCTTTCCTAAAGTACTTCATGGAAGCTCAGTGTTTCCCCAAATTTCAGGCTGATGTATAGGCAGAGGTCAGTGGATTTGCTGTGGATTTGCAGAGTGTCACCAAAACCTCCAAGTGGCACGAAACCTGTACTTCAGCACTTCACTTTTATTTGGATTTTAAAGCTTTGCTCAGCTAATCCTACTGTGTCCCAGCAGCCTGGAAAATCCCCAGAAAAAAAAAAAAAAACCCTAGGGACTCCCCTTTTGCTATTGTCTCTTTCCAAAAGGGGCCCAGGTAGTGACTTGTGAGTTCCCTGTACACAAAGCAGAGAGAGGAAAAAAGAGCTAATCTCCCCTGCCCCCCGTGTGCGAGAGAAAGCCGGGGCTCAGCAGCGTGTGTGCGTCCCAGCGAGAGCGGGGCTGGGGCACAGGATGACCTCCGGCTGCCTACCCGCCACAAAGGGACCATGGCATTGACACAGCCTGACTGCTCTCCTTCGGAGGGGACAGATTGAGAGGAAGTGACCCTTGGTGCCCCCCTTCTGCAGGGGACCTTGTGAAATAAGTGTTGCTCTTCTCTTCCTTCCTTCCTTCCTTCCTTCCTCAGGCAGCTCAAAGAATTTAACGATGAGAAATCACTTGCTTTTACTTCATCATTCAAAGAGCAAGCAATGAAGAGACTTTTCCCTTGAAAGGGATGAGGAGGAAGTGTAGAGGAGCTAGCCTTAACTATTTACTTCTGTCTTGGGAAATCCAAAACTGGTCCACAGGGTTCACGGATGACAGGGCAGCAGGCAGCAGCAGCAGGAGCTCTGGGTGAGGCTGTGGGAGTCTGTCGGGGGTTGTTTTCTAAGGGGACTCATAAAATGATCCCTGCGGCCCCATTCCCAAGAACCAGGAACATCGGGATATTCAGAGCTGTTTAACACAACTCCCCGATGGCATCTGGTTAATTCCAAGTGAAAGCCAGATCTGGGAGGACAAGAAGGATTCTGGGGACTGTGAAAAGGAAAAGACTTATTTGGGGGAAAGGAGGCAAAAATGGTTAGGCCCATGTCACAGCTCTATGATCAATCTCTGTTCCTCCCTGCTGAAGTTCACAGTGCCAAACTTAGAAACCAAGGCCGGTCCTGGGTAGGTGTGAGCATCAAGGTCCTCTGAGGGGCAGCTGGGAGTGTTCAGCCTGAAGAATAGGGGGGCCTTATAGCTTTCTACAGCAGGAGAGCTTGTAGCCAGATGGGGGTTGGTCTCTCCTCCCAAGCAAAAAGTGGTAGGACAAGAGGAAATGGCCTCAAGTTGTGCCAGGGGAGGTTTAGATTAAATATTAGAAAAAATTTTCTTCAATGAAAGGGTTATCAGGCATTGGCACAGGCTGCCCAGGGATGTAGTGGAGTCATCATCCCTGTAGGTATTTATAAGACATGTACATGGTTTAGTGGTGGACTTGGCAGTGCTGGACAAATGGTTGGGCTTGATGGTGTGAGGGTCTTTTCCAACCTAAACAGTTCTGGGATTCTATGGTAAACATTTCATGTGCAGCTCTGGTACACAACTCCTGGCTGTTGAGGGACAGTAGGTAAAGCACATGGACTCGGTCTCTTCTCTCCCTCTTCAAAAGAGTTTTGAATGTCTCTCAGATGCACTTGGGGTAAGTTGGGGAGGGAGGGAATGACCTTTGGATTCTCCCTCCGGAGGGAACCTGAGAAAATGACCTTTTGGCCCTCAGCTCTGCAGGGGCTCGGGAGAGGTCGGGAGGAATGACTCTTGGTCCAATCTTGCTCACCACAGGGGCTAGGGGAAGGCAAAAGAGAAAGAACTGCAAGAATATGTGATCACGGGAATTTCTGTCGTCTTCTGAAAAAGAGGCATGTTTACTTCACAGCCCCTGTAAGAAAAATAACCTGCCAGTGAGAAACAAGCAAGTCCATTTAAAGCAAGAAAAAGCCTCAACTTGGTGACCTAGAAATCAATGCCAAAAGTAAAAGCTGATAAATAAATAAATAAGTAAATAAAATAATCAGGGATGTCGTGCAAAAATCAAGGGGTGCCCTCTGAAGAGGTGTAATCAAGGCTCTGAGCCTTCAGTTATAATGGTTTTGATTAAAGAAAGCTGTGCAGAAGTAATCTATTTTATTTTTAAATGGCCTGATTTTCCCTCACTACTCTCTTGGAGGCTGAACCTAGAACAATTTGGAGGAGGACATGAAGTGTTCAGTGAAAAACAAGAAAAAAGGTATGCATTTAATAAAAAGAAAACCGACATCTGCTTAAGTTACTTTTGGGGTTTGATGGCACACATTAAAATTCACTGAAAATAGCAGTGCTGTGATAAAATAAAAACATTAAATCCTGGCTGATCAAGCCACACAGCTCTGCAAATTTTTCCCCAAAACCTGCAAAATAATTACAAGCACAATTGTCACTCAGAGCTGGGCATGGGGCTCATCATGTGCTGTGTACCTGGGGGTTTATTTACTCTTTTTGCTCTTCCCAGTATAAAAAACTTTAAAACTTCCTTCCCACAAACTTTATTCACAATTTTCAGCTCTTCACTTGTTTCCATTATAGCTGAAAACTTCTTCAAGTTTGAAAATCTTCTGTTCTTATACAGGGTCAAACATATTTTCTTTGCTTGATAAATAAAGACAAATAGTAGAAAAGAACGTCAAAAGAATCCAGGCTTGGGAGGGAGGAGAGGGAAGTTTACATTTTCTTCCTCAAGAAGGTCAGATGTTTATTCAAGCCTATCTGAGCCTTTTGAACAGAGCCTGGGCTGTGCTGGAAATCTCCTGAGAGCTGCTCTCCTTAGAGAATGGAAGGGAGAGCTGCCTTCACAAGGGCTGGCCACAGAGTGCTCTGCTGGCTTCAGAGTCTGGCAGTGCCAAAGGTGCACTGAAACAAAGGGTGCAGAAACACAATTTTGAAATACTGTCAATGCTCAGCTCTTTCACACTTTATTTCTTTTATTGTTAAAATAAGCTGCATTAACTATTAACGCCTGAAAAAGCAAAGGGAATCCAAAACTTTTACCAAGTGTGCAACTTTGGCTTGCTAAGTTACATGTTTTAGTGGAAACCCAGGCCACATCTTCATTTGCCTGTGGTCAAATTTTTGGGAAGATAAAGCAACTTTGATTACTCTTGGTTTTCTTTTGACACCTCTTAATGCTTCAGGCTTACAACAGTGTTATTTTCACATTGGAAGTTTGACATACAGAATAATGTACACGGAAAGAAAAACATCATTGTGTAATTTGGCCTATAAAAGCTTCAACAGCACGTTTACAGCACAGCAGAGCTGTTTAGAGCTGAAAATCTTAACACTCCTTCATGGGAGGATGGCTGTGAGCACAAGAACAGACAAGATGCTGATGTCCTCTTTGCAGAGATGGGCAAGAGCAGTAGACAGTGCCTGCAGCCTCAGCTTCCTCTGCCAGGACCAGGGGCTGGAAGTACTGCTCTCCTAATAAAATACAGGAGTCCAAACAGACCTGCAAAATACAATTTTTGTAGAGGCTTGGAAATTATCCTTGGCCACAATGAATGGGCAAAAGCTTATTGTGTCCTCCAATCCCCAGTCATAATTAACATTTGATTTCTAAAAGCAATCTTGTATGTTCTTTGCAGGAACAGCATGAGTTCTCTATTCAGAGGAAATCAAAGTTGTATGATGTTTACATTTCAGCAGCATGCTTCAGAGAACAAATTTAGTCATTCAAGCAGAGCTACTTTTAAATAATATTAAGATAACAAGGAAGTCGTGGAACAGAGGACCAAATGAAGTTACATTTCTCACCTGTTAAAATTACTTTTATAACAGGCTGTCTGCTGCATTAGCTTCTGAGGTCTGCAGGTAAAACAAGGGTCTAAACCAAAAGTTGCAAAGCCCATTTGTGAGGAATAATGTCATGGCACTCATGGCCTTGCCTGTATCTGGACCATCCCTTTCCCAAAGTGAGACTCATCCTCTGCAACTGTCTGGGAGCATGCAGTACAGCAGCCATGTAGCACTTTTTCTGCTGGGAGATCATTTTACATCTTGTAAAAAAACCTTTTACCAGGTGCTACTTATGAATTGGTGTGCTGCCCAGTCTGGGGGACAGTTATGGGAAGGCAAACCAGATGTCATTTGTAAGGCCTGTGGTACCCTAAGGTTGCCTTGGTTATCTCTACATAATGCTGAACCATCCTGTGTAGGCACATCTTTGTGTTGCTCTTCAGGAGAAAATTTACTCCATAATGATGAGGAAAAGCTGAACAAAATTTGATTTATCCAGAAATAATGTCCTTTTTTGTCCTATTGAAGTCACAGTTTTTTATGTGGTAGCAAGAGACCTCATTCACAAGGTGTAGCCAGAAGGAGAAGAACAGTCAGCTCTAAGAAACAGTCACTTGAAATAAACTAGAATTCACCACATAATTTTCTACATCAATGTGGTGTACAAATGCACTGGACAAATCCCCATGTTTATTAAGGAGGGAGAAATTTCTTGGGGTGTCACCTGCAAAGCTCAGACTTGGCTTCAGCAAATGGTTTTTCTCCTGATTTGTGTCCCAGGCTTGTTTAGTTCAACTTTACAGGTTATACAGGAATCCCTGGAGCTCACATTCCATGTAGATGAAATGTAAATCCACTGAGTTTTTGCTACTGATGATGAAAAATGTGTTTAGTACATTATTATTAAGTGAGAAAAAGCAATGTGTGATGGAAATCCATGTCTTTTACACCATTAAGATTCTTCTGTTAATATTGTTGAGCAGTGGTTGTAAATCTGTGTGCATTTGTGTGAACAGGGTGAAAAATAATGAAAAGATGACTGGAATCACAGAAGTGCAGGGATTCTAATACAACCAGCATTCTTGTAAAGGGATTGGCTGCCCTGCCCCTGGCATGTGTTTTTTGCCAAAATACCACTGAGCAGTGCATGTTTGCTGGGTAGGTATTGTAACACATCCCAACACAAAGCAGGGAGGGGGCATTCCATGACACATCCTGATTAATTGGTTAACAGGAGCCTCCTCGTACTCATTACAGCTATTCAGCCATATCACTTTTGAAATCTGAAGGCACAATTTTATCTGAGAGTCCATATGGCTTATTAGGAAACTGTGCATATAGAAAACTACCACTATCCTGAACCAAGATAATATTTATCTAATAGACCATAACAACTCAGAGACAGTCAATATGGTCTCTCATTTGAGCATGCATTTTGATATGCATTCTACCTATGCAAACACAAGTCATTTACATTGCAAGCTATCTGTCTGGTAAATCCATGTTTAGGTAATTCTTATAGCAGTGGGCCTTTTCTACAAGAGAGATTATGAAGATGACTTGAATGTATTGTAGTCCATGGACTAATTTGGAAATTACAGAGTATTTGTCTGATAGATTGTAATGGACTCTGATGGAGCTGTTGGCTTTTATCAGCTAAACCCATATTTTGGTATGTAAGCAAATTTGAAAAAGCAAAATATTTGCAGAATAATCAACCAGGCTGCTCTGTTTGACTTGCAGCATCCTGCCTGCTTTGAGCCACCAGGTTGATGGAGAGGGACTATCTGCCACCAGGGCACAGACCTGGCAGAAATGAGCCATTACTGTAAATTCTCTTGTGTCCCTTCAACTCTGAGCAGCCTGAGAGTGTGGAGAGCAGATTGCTGCAGGCTAATGGCCGAGGAGAAAGTGAAGAGGTAACCCTGCTCACTTAATCCCATACAGCTCTGCAGAGAATATCCTGTGGTGAAGCCATACTTGCCCTGAGAGTCCTGAGCAGATCCCTAGCTGAATGTTTAGAAAGCCTTTAACAGGTTAATTAAATAGGCTTAATCATCCTCACACTCTGTGTTTTCTGTTCTACTTTCCTTCCATTGGAAAAGCAAAGGAAATAAAAAGAAAAATGGAGAGAAGGCAGAGAGTATTGGAATCCGTAAAATGTTGTTTAGGTATTGTTTAGGTTTTATTTCAGTTTGGATACTGTTCAAAGTGAAGGATCAGAAAATTTTCAAAGAACATGGGGTTTTGTGAAAAATACACTCAAAGAGATTTTTTCTTTTAAGACAGCATTTTTGGCAAATCCCAGCCAAGAAAATTAAGTCTTCCTGAGGAAGGATTGCCAAAATCACAGTGGCCCCTCAGCATAAGCTCTGAGAGGCCACAATAAGAGGGATGAAGGTGTCTCTCCTCTTCACTGAATGTAGAGGGACCCCACGTGGCTGGTGTAGACTATGTGCCTGCTTCCTAAATTACTCCAGTTCGGGGAGTTGCAACCTGCTTAAATTCTGCTTTTTCACCACATTGTCTCGTTGAAGAATAAAGGAAAAGCACTCAGGCAGCACCAGCCTTTCCCACAATTTTCTATAAGCTACCCCAGGGGCTCTCCTCATATATCAGTGGGCACAATCTCTTTGATTAAATTGATTTCAGTCATGTTTATACCATCTCCAAATCATTTAGTGGCATTTCCAGAAGAGGCAGGAGGTGCTGACACTGGATGGAGTAGAGAGGGAGTTACTCTGTGTTGGAGCCACACAGAGAATAAGTGATGCTGTTTGCTACAGCTTTGGTAGGTCTTCATGCAACTGTGCAGAGAGTTGCAGTTATCATTATGAGACATTTATGAAGTCTAAACTAAAATTCTGATAAAAAATGTAAACTGAAATGCGAATTTTTATCAGATCTCATTTTTCTGGAGGAGTGTCAGTAAAATAGCCATTGACATGGTGCCAATAAGATAGTATAATGAGAGGTAGTATTTCATTTCCTTGAAAATTAATTTAGATTTGAGTTTTGAGGGTCTGTCGTCAGCTGTTAAGCTGCTAGAACAGGCTTCAAGACCTACTAGATTGACTACATAACCCAAACCTTTCCTTTTAGCTAAATAAATAATCTGTATTCCTCTGTAGCAACTAAAGAAACAAGTTACTGTGTGACAGAAATGAAGGTGTCGTGAAGAAATGAAGATTCTGAGCATAGAGCTTGCACAAATCACTGCACAGGTTTGTTTTCGTTTTTAAGAACAAAAAAGATTAAAAGGAAATATACTGAAAAGGAATGTGCTGATTTCTGCCCTGCCAAGTCTTGCCCATCTTCCAAAGTGAATGAGGGGAGATGAGCCTTTCCCCAGCATCCCTCACTGCTGCTGATGCAGCACAAGGCTATCTGGGAAGCTCCAGACTGGTCCCTGTGTACTCTGCGTGGTAAATAAGCATGCTGCATTTCATTTCCATTGCAACAGCAACACAGATTCAACAATGCATCTTCCTGAGGCTTCCTACATACTTTTGTATTTCATCTGTCCCCTCCAGTCTCAGTTCTTGCTCTTCCTCACTTCCTACTGCCATCAAACCCCAGTGATAGTTGTGCCTGATATTCTCAACAATATTTCTGTCTCAAGCCCACCTCTGACTCTCTCCTGGCCTTCAGCCATATGTGTAGCTTTTTACTCACCAAACTAAATTGATGCATACTTCCAACCATAGAATGATTCTAAGCACAACCATCACATCTCTTTTAAGGAAAAGGGATTTGAGACAAACAGTTACTGAGTTCAGGAAAATAATGTTTGTTGTCAGTGAAGATGGTTCATGTTTGAAGGATATATTTAAGTGCTTTGCAGAATCAGAGTTCCAGTCAGTCACCTATGTGCCTCAGTTTCCCCTCAGTTTCCCCAGAGGAGCTGCCATTTACTCACATTACTGATGTGTGGTGAGCTCCCACTGACTGTGTGTTCATGATGTGCTTGGGAAAATGCCACTCACTTTTCCAAAGGTCTGAATTGCCTCTCTAATTTTGGCTGGTTTCGTTCATAGCCTCCAATGTTCTTTCCCTGTAGATTGTGTCTGTGTGATTTCTTTATGGGTAAAATTCAAATGCATCAGGAAAGTTCCTGAATAACAAAATGCAGCACTCCAGCCACCTGGAGTTTTACTCTATTTGTATGCCCACTCCTGCTCCAGTGACTCTTTCAGAGGTTCCCACTCACAGCTGCAGCTAAGTGGGCACGTCTAAAGGTGATAGATTGAGAATGTATGTTCAAGTACATGTATAAGTGTATATATATAGATTTCTATTCCTCCTTTGTTTCTTCCTCCTGTTCACTGACGTTAAAGTCACACACTTGCAATTTAAACCCCCACCATACATTGTTGTTTTGTAAAATAATAAAAATATTGCTCACCTTCATCCCTTCCCTTTCACAGAAATTCACATCATCATTTCCCTCACTCCTGGTTGACAAGAGACTCTCACAAAGCCAGCAATCCTCTTCTTTGACCATATCCTTGTCATCCCAGCAGAAGTATTATCTGCACCAGTGTTCCCATGTAGGTCTAAGCTGACAGTTGACTAGGAAGGCTTCAGATCCAAATCAGACTTTCTGACACAACTGATATGTTCCTCACAAGACTCTGTGGAGTGTCGTGGCTTGTACTGCATTACATTTACCTGAAAAATTCAGAATCTGATCAATACTGTAAAGCTCTCAAAGTTGAAGGCACTCACAGTGGCGAGGGGGGGGGAACCGTGATTCTGGGCTTACGTTTTTACATCTGTTCACTTCAACCACCCTTGTGCTGCTTTTGTGTTCACTTTCTTTGAATATTCATGTGATTGAATTCTGTGTCCATTAACATTCACAGAAAGTGAACCTCAGAGCTGCACATATATTTGCAGAAGCAGCGGTTTACATTTGCACACTTAGGTATTCATAGCTAAAAGCACTCACTCGAGGAACAAAATCACTACCATTTACCCAGCCAGTACCATGCAAAACTGTTTATTACTCACAAAGAACTGATTTTTGATCCTGCTATAGATTTTTTTTTGCTTGCTTTTAGAAAAAATTGTGAATGTAAATCACTACTTTCCATACATTTGTGCAAGTAGAAGAAAAGCTTAGACAGATTATGTATTAGGAAGTATTTGTTTAGAATTTGGATACTCCTGCCACAAAAGCATGACCTCTAGTAGATCTTGGTGGTATAGAAGCTATGACACACAGCTGAGCAGATACAGGCTTTTCAGCAGAGATGTTACACATCCACCTGACACAGTTAATTAAAATGTCACTTGTATAGGAGGAAAGGGAGATGAATGTGAGCCAAACAGCTGAGCAGAGAATTTTGTTTTGCCTTTGAGCAATTCACTGTAATTTTGTTTAAACACGGGGGGGGGGGGGGGGGTGGGTAGGGGGGGAGTTCTATTGTATTGATCAATAAAAAGCTACAAAATTTACCCTAAGAAACACTGGCATATTCAAACTATTTTCTTCACAACTTAGACTTATTGGTCCCAAACTTTCCAGCTTGTTCTGCACAGTGGCCTGACACACTCTCATCCCTGCCAAGACCCCTTGTGATTTCAGTGGAAGTTATAACAATCTTGCCAATCTTGTTTAACATCCAAGGCTTCACTAAGTGACAGCATGGGGTTGAGCCATTCTCCATCAGGGTACATGAAGTACCATGTGGATTGTTGAAAGTGTATCCTAAATGCAAACACTGATTTGGCACAAATTCCAGGAGTAGTTAATGGTGCATATTGATGGCACAAAGCTGGGAGGTGTTCCCAAGACAGAAGAGCTGATATGGGGTACAAGGAGGGGTTGCATGGTGCATTGGACCGAAGTGATGGAAACAGGGTAAAATTCATTCAAGGTGCAAAATATTAACTGATACATTTGGACTAACACCCCAAAAATAGCTCCCATAAGATGGGAGCTCATAGATGGAAATGAGTGAAAGGTCATGAGCTGATTGTGTGCAGCTGTGAGCCACCAACCCTAGGGCAGGTCTGAGAAGCAGCTCTGCCTTCAGCTGTACCAGGATTGAAATTCCTAGGAGAGCTAAGGACATATCAAGGTAAGAGTTATGATCTTCTGGGCTGGTCTAATGGCTCACTCCTGCCCTAAAAACAGACATGAGTCTTGTGCCCTTTTCCTACACTCAGACATGGCTCCCACTATCTCCTGTGCACCATCTCTGTTCTCCTCAATCCCTTCTCATGGTCTTCTGCTGCCTGTCAGTCCAGTCTCCTGCAATTTTTTGGTAACCAAGGAACAAAAAATGACATTTTACTGAGTGAATGAGCTGCATCCATTTGCAGAGGGATTCAGAGAGCCACACACCTACCCCGTGGTTAATGGCAAGAGTGTGTAACAGACAGCAGAGATGGGGGAAAGGGAAAGGAGTAGGCACTGATTCTACTGGGAAGTGGCTGTCAGATCAGTTTATCCCATTTTGGGAAAACTCTTGCCGTAGTGGCTTTGAGTAAGGCTTTATCTGAGAGGAGCTCATCCAAAGCATTGCACACATGTGATGGTCACACCAAGATGGGTCTTTTGGTGGTGTCTTTGCAGCACAGCCAGAGAAAGGAGGTTCAGACTGCCTCACTGCCCTCCAGAGATGCTCCTGGGACAATCAGGGTTGGGACTTGCCTGCCCAAGTTGGAAAACATATTGTGCCAGTTGGCAGCCTCAGTGAGAGGCTTGTTCCCAGATCTCCAGTTTGTGATAGCAACTTGTCAATGAAAAGCAGACTCCAGAGTGTGCCAGCACACAAGTGCTGCAAACACCATTATATGGTCCTCTTTGTAAGCCTGGTAGGGTTTTTTTGCCCTCAGCTGAAAACATGGTCCAGAACCTGCCTCCTCTATCAGGAGAAATGTAGTGATTTTCAGCTAAGTGTATTTAAATCAGGGTAGGCAGGGGATCAAGTAAACTCAATGGCAAAACAAGAGAAGGCAATTAGCAGGATATATGGCCATGCTCTTAATTACTGCATTGAAAGCAAATGGCCACAAGGATACAAATACAAAAGACAAATCTGCTCAGGGATAGCAACAAGTCTCCAGCTCCTAGACACCCCAAAAGCCTTTTCAGTTATCAGACCTGGGAATCAGGAGCTCCTGGAGACACCCTACCTTCCAAATTTCACCCCTATTTCCATTTATCCTTCTATTCCTGGTGTTGTGCCGGCTTCAGGAGCAGGTGAGCTGTTTTTATCCAATAATCCTTTCCTGGGCATTCCTTCAGCATCAGATACTTTCACCATACAGAATCTCACCTCTCTTTGTCACAGAGGCTTTGACACATATTGCATAAATGATGTCTGTCTCAGGAACCAGATCTGGACTATGAGAGGGATCCTTTCATCCTTTCCCATGCCAGCACTTTGCAGGAGCTGTGCCATGCAGTCCTCTCTCCTCCTGCAGATATTCCTTCACTGCTGTGCCCAGGAATGCAGGTCCCAGCATCCTGGAAGTGGTGTCTGAAAGGATCCAGCACAGTGATGAGGAGTGCCAGGGAACACATCCAACCAGTGCAGGAGCATGAGGAGGCTGGGGAAAACATGAAGGATGAGGTGTTCTCTGCTTTTCAGAAAGAGAACTGGGAAATAGGTCTGGGAAATAGAGCAGGAGGTGTGAGAACTGGATGATTTATGTGTATGTACACACAAGAAAATGAGAAGCAAAGTTTCAAACTGACAATTCATTTGGGTTTTTTATTGATTATAAATTGAATCTGCAAGCTATAATTAATAACCTGAGCCTGAACCATACCTATTATGGAGAGTTGCTAACACATCTCTATAAAATGTCTAGCAAGGCAGTAGCTAAACATAAATTCTGTGAAGCTTATGATTCCCAGCATGTTACCAACTTCCTATAAAAGCAGTCTGTTTTTATAAAGCATGGCAGCAGGCACAGTCATGAAATGCTGCTTGAAAACATCTCTTCTAGCAACTATTTTCAGTGTTGCTACACTTTTTGTGTAGCCTTTGTAAGGTTTCTGTGGCCCATTTTACTTTTTTCTTCTTTGTTCTTGAATAAAATAAATGCAATAGTCATATAAGAAAGTATATTCAAAGATCAATAATGTTATTTTAATGCCTGTGTTTATGTCAAAATTTACAGTTTCCTTTGGACACAGCTATTTATACCCACAGCTGAAAATTCAGCTTTGGGCTTGGGGCTGTGTGATTTGGGCTGAAGGGGCATTGCAAATTTTGACTTTGTGGATGGGGCCTTTTTTATATACATATATAGACAAAATTCTTTTGCCTTGACAGGCCTAAAAAGGGGGAAAAAGCACCCAAAGGCTTTTATCTCTTCTCTTACACATGACTCCAACAATAATATAATAATTTTCATTTTAAAGTGCACTAATGCCATTTTAATAATTTTTGAGCAACTAATGTAATACAAAGGAAAGGATGAAATGGAATATTTGTGGCTGCAGAGACAGATATCATTATTCAAGGGTAGAAGCATGTGAAAGGGTAAAGGGGGTTTAAAGAGATACTCTTTTGTTGTACTTAACACTGATAAATGACATACAAGTCAGGATAACAGGGCAGAGCTCCTGTCAGGGAGACAGTGATAAATGTGGAGGCTGAGACAGAAAGGTCCACTAACCAGAAATCTGTATATGACACGTTGTACATTTGATAGACTTGTCTGCATGGTCGGAGCCACAAAGTGTTCCTCTTGGCTCAAATTATGGCCCTTGAGCACATCTTATACAACCACTGAGCTCATGTTTGTTTTCCCATTTCCGTGTGGCAGCAAAGATCAATTCCCCTTCATCAGTGCAACACACGGGGCTAAAGCCAGTGAGGGGAAAATGTTCTTATACAAATATAATTGATATCTCTTTCAGGCAAATCATTGCATAATACGAAACAAAAAGCAAACAGACCCTTTTATTATTACTGCTATCTCCTTTTAAAAAAAGTCCATCATCATCCTTTTAATCAAAAGATTTATTTAAGAGAAAACAAAATCTCCTATTATTTGTTTATAAATGAAACGGAAGGTCTGTGATTTGTGCATTAAGCTTCCTACATCCCATGCAACATGACCTGCACTTCTTGAATGTCCTCAGCATCAAAAATGAAGACAGAGGAGTGGAAACATCAGAAAAGGCATTTATGTCCTCCTGAAGAAACTTTAACAGTTCACAAAGAAAAATAATCCAAGACTTCATTCATGTAACATTCACTGTGCCCTCCTAAGAGGTGACCAAGGCTTGTGCTTTCAACAGGACAAGCATGCATGAAGGAGTCCATGTGATACCAGGTACAAAAACAAGGAAGATTGAATGAAAGCAATTCTGCAAGACTGGTGGAGGATTAGAGACCAATGGTCAGTCACTTTTGGGTCCCTTTAGGGACATTTTGACTGCCATGTTCTGCCAGTCCCGTTGAGCGCTGTGAGTCTGGTGGTGCAGTGGAGAATTGCCAGGTTCTAGGTGGGAACACTTGCTCTGTTACAGCAGATTGAGGATGTATCATGGCTTGGGTGGAGCTGCCATAGGTGTCTGTGGGGACCAATATCACAGGAGCATGGAAAGGTTTGAGCTGGAGGGGACCCTGAAGACCACCCAGTTCTGAAGCCCTTGCCATGGGCTGGGCCACCTTCCACTCAGACCAGGGTGTTCAGAGGCCCATACAACCAACCTCAAATACTTCCAGAGGTGGGGCATCCACACCTTCCCTGGGCAAGTTGTGCCAGTGCCTTACCACCATCACAGTAAAGAACTTCTTCCTATTATCTCTTTTTAACCTACTCTCTCAGTCTGAAGCTGTTCCCCCTTGTTCTGTCACTTCATGTCCTTGTCAGAAGTCCCTCTCCAGCTCTCTTGTAGCCCTTTAGGAACTGGAAGGTGCTCTGAGGACTCCCTGGAGCCTTCTTTTCTCCAGACTGATCAACCCCAGCTGTCTCAGCCTGTCTCCATGGGAGAGGTGCTCCAACCCTCTGATCATCTTCATCACCCTCCCCTGCACTTGCTCCATCAGGTCCATGTGCTGACACAGTTCAACAAAGATGAGTCACAAGGGCAGTGTTGAAACCTGAATTTCAAAGTTATCCTGCTCCATATCTGCAAGTGTCACCACTTTTGTCCCTTGCCATCTCCAGCACAGTCCCAGGGAGTAGAGAGGCACATCTGTGCTCCAGGCCATGCTCACATCTTCCTTACTGAATTTAGGGCTGGGAAAAGAGATGGGAAAGAGCTCTCCTCTCCAGCACTGTGCAGAGACAGGGACAGCAACACAGGTATCTATGTTCACTTTTCTGCTGAGAACTCCCTTGTTCCATAGTCTTCTGGGACTGGAGGAGGCATCAGCAACATTGCTGTCAAAAATGTTTTATAGGGAAAAAATATTGGAGGACTTCCACTAAAGTGGCTTCACTTTCCAAGCGCTCACTAAGTTCAGGAACAGGTTATCCAAACTGTTCTGCAGAGCAGAGAGGGTAGAAACCATCTCTGCAGCCATACATTGAGTTGAAATTCCAGGGCAGGATTCCCATGAAGGTGGCCAATCTCAAGACCCTCTAATCAATTTTTAGTGTGGGAGGTGTAAGAGCCACAGATTTTAACACAGTGAGGCCAGGCAGATGGGTGCCCACACAGAAACTGTGGGTTTGGGGGTAACCTTAAGAAACAAGACCCTTTAATAAATCCTGCCATGTTTCAGACCCCTGCTTTACAGGAGCTGTGTTTAAATTTAATCAGCTGCCCCTTCAAAGCATCCCTTTTCATAACACACTGCTCTGACACCACAGCTGGCACAGTCCAAACAGATTGACTTGGACAGGGAAGAGGGAGAAAGGAGGAAAATAATGTGTTGTTCCCCACATGCTGTTTTCTGTCTTAATTTGCTACCTCTTGCAGTGTGGGTGAGAATTGGCATCCTGATACAGAAATCTCCTGTTAGTCCCTGGAATCAAAGAGAGCATTAAATAACAGACCTCACCTCCATGGTTTTAAAACTATATTACAAGAGTTTCTCTGTTTAAAATGTGTTTCTACTACTGAGTCTAAATATTGATTTCAGGCTAGAAAATTTTGCATTTTAGGATAGAAAGAGAGAAATATGCTGCATTTTCCCATTTTTGACTATTACATTACCTTTTTTGTTATTAAATAGTAAAAAAGGAAGAATTTGTCAACTGTTAGCTGTTGTATATCTTGTCTTTTTTCTATTTTAATCCAGTAAATTTTTGACAGGAACTGAAATAAGCTCTACAGGGATTTTTTGAAGAAGCAAAGTCTATTCAATAGTAATGTAAAATGCAAATTAAATATTTGTTCAGTGTTTAGTCATTCCTCAGAGACTAAAAGAAATTCTTCATCACGACCTCTATACTGACCTTCACATCAAATTAGAAAGTTATAGTGTTTATGTGGAACCATACACACTGTCCCTGTTTTAAAGAAGAAATGAATATTTTACAGCAATTGCAATTTGTTTCAAGGATCATTTTCTGAGATCCCTGCTTGCTGAAGACTACAATTTACCTTTTTACAATTTCATTTAATGATCTGACATTTGAGACACTTCCTAATTAATTCTGTCGCTGCCTAAACCAGCTGTGATAAATATAACCTGTGCATACAGGATTACATTGTGGCTTTCAGAAAATACACCCAGCGAGAAAAGGTGAAGCTTCCATGATAGGACATGTGTGTTATCCACACTGGAAACAGTGAAACTCTGGAGTAGCCCCTGCACTGAGGAGCTGGTGTGAAAGGCTGCACAAAGTAAGGATGAGAGCAGAGAATGCTTTGTGCTTTCATGGTTTAAGTTGTTTTTTAGCACACAGAACCAGCTGTTTCAGAGTTTGGCATTTGTAAGATGCTTCTTTATCAGCAGTTCTGGAGTGGAGCTCAGATGTGGTCAGCCTGAGGCAATCCAGCAGGAACATGGGGTGTGTAATCCCCTTGGAAAACCAGAGGGAATGTCCTGAGCTGGCCAGAGCGTGGGCTGCAGCTCATGGCTGGGTCAGCTGAGGGATGCTGTGGTTAAAGAAGTCAAGCTACAAAAATGGTCTTTGCAAGCCAGCAATGGAGTCATTTTTGAAATGGCTTTGCAAGCAGCAGCTGTGCCAGCTGATGACACAATCCAGAGTGACCACTGGGCCACCAGGCTGAGCAGATTCTTTGTTCTGTGTACCTTTGTTCTGTGTACCAAGTCATGGACCTTGCTTATCAATCAGAAAATAAACCAGCATTTTTAAATCTGACAAAGGCTCCTGGATACTGCCCAAAAATTATGCACAGCATGTGCAAACTTCTTCTTTATATCTTTACTTCCAAGTAAATATTTCAAACGTTTTTTCTCTTTTTGATCAGTGAATTAAAGCAGGGATGTGAAAGGAAAGTTTTTCATGCCACAAAAGTTGGGAGTTTTCCATCAAAGAGCAAAAATATCTAGAATAAGATTATAACAGATCTTGAGCTGTTCATTATTTGTAATATAACAGATCCTGCTGTGGAGGAAATAGTAATTGCAACAACTGGAATAAGTCTAATACTTCCAAATTTCTGTTTCTATGGTGACTTCAATAAATATTCTTTTCAAGATAAATTTAGGTACTCAGGAACATAAATGCTTCCTGCCTTCTGTTTCAGACAAAAATAGAATCATGTTTGCACAAAGATATATTTTAGATACATTTGGCATATTTTCACCACTTTCTTGGTGGCTATTATTTTTTCTGGAAAAGTAACAGATAGCTGTAAATATTACTTCATTTAGATTCGAGAAACTGTGATTGCAATAGCAGGAGTAGACCTGGTGTGGGAAAGGGAAAATCTGCAGCTTCCAGGGCCGCAGAATGAGATAATTTCACTTCTGCTGTGGCTATCACTCACAAAACCCTCGGCAGCAGGAGGAGCAGCCTGGCCATCAGAGATTGTTTGGCTGCCTAAATGTGTCTGGTGGCTGCAGACTCGAGCTGTGGCTGTTCCCCAGTCAATCTTGGGTTCTTTTCTTGTGCCAGCACAGGTGCCTGCAAGCAGGGCTTTGCCAGAGCAGGAATTCCAGCATTGTTTCCCCATTGTTAAAGTTGAGAGCTTTAACTCTGGTCTAAAGTGACACAAACATTTTTCCTTTCTTCTTTTCCTCCTATGCCTATAGAACCAATAACTTTATGTCATGTTAGTTCTCTGATTTTAAACCAGAAGTAATCTGTAACTGGAAAAATAACAACCGTGTTTGGAGTGTTCCATCCAAGAGGGAGCAGGAGAGACGGGGCTGGAAGTGCTGGAGCAGGTTGCAGCTGGGTTTGGTTTTATAGTGGAGGTTTCCCTCCAGTGGCTTCTCCAAAAAGTGCAGCGTTGAAGAAGCAGCTGGGGTTTTATGCTGAAATAAGACCGAATGAAATGAGGTGCTCTCACATCTCCCAAAGCTCACCCCATGCTCTGTTACCCTAGGAAAAAGCCAATGAATGAGGTAAACTGATGTCTAAATTCACGGGTCCTAGGGGAGATCACAATATCCAACCTACAGGAAATTTAGGCCTGTCCTTCTGTTGAATGAAAAAGTTATTACCCTCCTTAATTTATCCTAATGATGTACTTTGGTTTTGTGTAATAACAAACTCCTGAATGTAGTTCATACCTCAAAGAGCTTATAATCAAAAATAAAAAAATACACAGGAAATAAAAGAAATCATTCACAACTACATTTATCCTGTATAATAAAATATTTGTATAATGTACTATGTCAAAGATGAGGGGCTTTTTCTTAAACCTTATGGCAAAGTATAATTAAAGTAAGAGCTCTGAAGGCAGATGATGATGTCATGTTGTGGCTGTTTGCAAGATGTCTCTCCCAAGCCCTAGGGCCTATGGAAGAAAGTATCCAGGTTGTTGTTGGAAAAGTGAACCAGGAATGATGGCACTCTGGCAGGGAGAAGGGCCTTGACAGGCAGGGGAAGCTGAGCAGAAGGGTGGGAGCTGGCCAGGCTGTGCCCAGACAGCCAAGGCAAGAGGCTGATGTCCAGTGTCTGAGAAAGAGGTGTCAGTGTGGAAAAAGAAAGGTGAGAGGCAATCCAAGCTGGAGAATCACTGGAATTTTGTAGGCCATGGGTAGGAGCAGGGTAAGATTGAATTTCTCAAGGGTAACAGAAAGAAACCTGCAAGGATCTAAAAGTGTGTAAATGGGGTGCCTGGAGGGGAGGTTTACCTGTGGGCAGTGCTGGGAAGGATTGGCCGATAGAGAAGTCAGAAATGAAGAAGCACTGAGATTTCAGTAATCACAGCTCAGCCAAATCCCAGCTCATACAATGGCTGGGCTGGGAGCCTGAGTGACAGGCACAACAGCCTTATCACCTGCCATGATTAGGAAAGGATGTGGAAAGGAGGAAACACTGTGAGGAAAGATTAAAACTGAACAAAAAGCAACTGACCAATCACAAAGGTGTGCCAGGGTTTTAGTCTGGACAGCAAAGGTAGGATCCAAATCCTGCTTAGGACACAGAATCTGAGGGATCTGCCAGGGTGGCTGTGTGTAGGGCCCTGTTACATTCACTGTCAGGGTGCTCTGGATCCCAGAGGGGGGATCATGTGGCCAAAGGCAGGTCAGAACTTCAGGATGATCTCCAATATTCCTGTGAGTCAATAGATTGCCCTGACCAGAGCTCCACTGTCTGCTGTAGGTGCTCCAAGGACACAGCTACCTATGGGTACTTTCCACCCTAGGAGCCCAGTAATCCAGATGTTGTCAGCATTGGGAGGACACTGGGATCAAAACCAGTGATGCCCCAGAGAAGATTGGAAAGAGAGCAAATTGAGGTAAAACAGGAGAATCACTAAGGGACAATGTTTAGTTCTAAAATTTTATGTAGCCGAGTGAGAAGGTTTTGAGTCCTAGGTGGAGTTCTTTGAAAGGCAGTTTTTGGTTTTTTGCTCACTTTTTTATCTATTTATTAGATTTTAAATAGACACTTTAATCTAGAGACACTGTTTTCACATCACTGGCCAGGTGAGAGAAATTTTGACCGCAGTTTAGCAAAGCACAGCACACTACATGCAACTTAAAGACTGGTCCCTCTGAAAGCCAGGAAACAATTCACACATTTGAATGCATCTAAAGACTTGTTTTTAATCATAATCAGAGAAAATTACTCAATTAAATACTACCAGGGATTATAAGTCTCTTCTCTACACTCACTGACTTTTACAGCACTTGATTTTTTTATCATTTAACATTAAAATATAAGTGTTATGATTTTTATTTTTGGATGTGTTTTCACTTTGCTCTAGAGCTGCTTAATTCTCTGCCATATCTGGAATGACATTTGCCATGGATGTCAGCCAGTAAGTTTGTGAAAGTTTTTCTGGTTCCCTGGAAACCTTCCCTAACATCCCACCCTACCCAGAGTTTAGACAATGACACATCTCAGTGTCACATACTTCCCATGCCTCAGTTCTGAAGGGATTTTTCCCCTTTGCATATGAAGAAGAGCTGACATAGCCGAGATTGGCTTTTGAGACATTCTTGGAATAGTCAAGATGCTCAGTGTTTAAGAGCAATATTTATTTTACAGTTCACAGCCAAGGGCAGCTGGCCTGGCTCAGAACCCGTTGCCTCCACAGGGAATTGGCTCTGGCTGAAAGAAGCTGCTCCCTGCTTGCCAACAGATACATGGCCAACCAAAAGTGTAAACCTGAGAACTGGAGGATTTGTGCTACCACTTAATAAAGAAATATGACTTTATACAGATTACACTAAGAGAACAGTGCTTGGCCTGCAATTTTAGGAGGATTGACTTTCCCCAAGAGTTAGAGAGTGTAAGAGCCCTGAAATGCAGATCTGAGCCCCAGTCTAGTGCACCCTGGAAGAAGAGACACATATCAGTAGCATTGAGTACCAGACTCCAACCTGAGAGACCCAAGCAAGGGATAAGCAGCCCCTGTGGCAACATTTCCAGAGGAGGAGCACTCAGAACAAAAGAAATTAAAATCAGAATACAAGTTGATGTACTTCAGGGGAAAAAATCAATCCACAATATGATAACTGATCTATAATAATATTCCTCAGGTTTTCTCCACATAGTCAAGTCTTCCTGCACTTCCTCTGACTGTCAGAGAGATTTCCAGCAGATTTCCCAATTCCCAGCAGATTTCCCTATTCCCAGCATATTTCCCAATTTCTAAGCTTTTTGCTCTGTCTCCTGTTTGCAGAGCATCTGTTTCTTCCAAAATAAGGACTTTTTCCTGCTGCTGCTATCCCTTTTACACATCAAATAAGCTGGGTAGAACAATAACAACCAGATGTGATATATGATGTATGATAATCTGTAACAGCAACATCTCTCTCCAGCCCAGGAGGGTTATTTCATTCATCAGGTGCAACGAGTGTTCAAGCAGTTTATGACACATACTGCTTCACACAATCTAAATGCACCTATGTCATTATAGCAGATAAATCTTCCTAAGCAAGGATCTGTGCTATCACACACACACACACAAAAATGATATCTATGCTAATCCAAGAGCTCAAGTTTTGCCAAATTAATTCAATTGGGATTTAGGTTAATGGTTTTAAATACAATTATTCTACACTAAAAGTGAGTTTAGGGCTTTCTAATATTAATTCTGCTCCTGTGCTGGGTCAGTAGGAAGGTTCTGAGGCCATGCAAAGAGTAAGTAGCTCCCATGGGACCCCTGGCAGACAGACTTTGGGGGTGTCCTGCTAACAGCATGACTTTATTCTGAGTTTGTGAAATCTTTAAACTGTATTTTGTAATAAAACCTGCTCAGATTAGAAGTAAAGAGAAGAGACAACATGAGACTTAACAATATTGTGGTTTCCAGGCAGGGGTCAAGGTCAAAGAGCATTTTCATAGTGAAATTAGCAGCCATCATTTCCATGTGCCCATTTCTTGTCCCCAGCCATACACGATGCTGAAAGTGCCACATATACATCATGAGCAGACTGGTGAGAGTTTCTGGCAACACTCCAAAAGTAGGTTATAATGAGCAAATGACAGCTGGGAACTCACAAATTTCTGGTTTCCTTCTAAGATTTTAAAATATGAATGGATTTTCCAGGGAGGGAGGGAGTTACCAGTAAAATATTTCCCTGGCATCAAAATTATTAATCTGAAATAATTCAAGGATGACAGTAGTGGTCTGCAAAATCCCAGTTAGAAGAATTTTTAAAACAGGAAAACCAGGAGCAGTAGGGGTTAGAATCACTTTACTAACAATATGGAACAATACTGATATGTTTATTTTGAAAGGTTATCATTAGTGCCAGTCATAATAAAATGCCTGGAGCTAAACATGTAAACTTGTAAAGATATGGAATCCATTGTAATCACATATTGAGCAATGAGCAATGGATTCCTTGATACAGTTTGCCTCAATCCAGCTCTATCTAGACCAATAGCATCCTTCAAAATTATTTGAAAACATAATATTTATATCCTGAGGCAATTGTTTCTAAAAGTCTTGAGGTTAAAAAGAAGTAATGTAAATTCAAACTGGATTGATAGCTTCAGAATAAATTCCTATTTTAGCTTGGACGAGTTACTTGGATTTATAAGCAGAACTTGAGCACTCCAATGCCTAAAAAGCACTGTTGCAAGTCAAAGACCTTAAGGAATGGCATCAAAATAAGATAAACTGACCTCACAAAGTGTTATAGGGGAAGAGGCTAAAAACACCACTTCCATATGAAGCTCTCTTGTGGAGAGGACTCCACTGATGCCAGATGTTAAGGTCAAGCTTTCCCACATTTATGAAATCCTGGAATTGCTGTCTGAGACATGCCCAGTTACTCTTCTCCCTACAGCTGCAGAGCCTTGTGGGCAGCAGATGATGCTGCTGAAGCCTTCAGGCAGCTGAGGGAGGTGAACTGGCAGCTACTCCACCCCAGCAGGAGGTTTCACCCCCTGAGCGTAAATCCAGACCCCCTTCAGGCACGTGGCCTTTTCAGGGCTGGCTCTGAGGGTGAGAATGGGCATGGAGCACCTTGGTGGTGACCCCCAGCAGGAGCTCAGGCTTCTGTACAGACTTGGTGGCTGTGTGAATGCAGAACACACAGTTTTCTTTAACACAAAGTGTTAAAGGAAATCTCCTAGGAGAACCTGGTGAGGCCCCAGGCTTTGGACACTGTCAGATTTAGCCAAGGAGGGTTGGTGGCTGAAGGCTAGGCAGGTAGACTTTGAGCTTTGGCTTTGGAATTACTTTTTTATCTCTTTCTTGCCCTGCCCGTAGGAAGGAGATAACAGGTTTTTCTCCAGCTGTTGATAAAGTGGCAAAGAAAATTAACAAAAAAAAAAGGAAAAAAGAAAGAGAAAGGGAGACAGTTATATAAAGCTAGACAGACAGAGACACATTACCTCAACAGCACCAGAATCTGGGCTGAAAAAGAGAGAGAAAATTGTGTTTGTCCTGGAATTAATAACTTTCAGAAGAGCAAGCTGAAAGCCCAGTAGACTACAAATTAAAACCCTTTCTGTTCACTCTTTGGGGGAAAACTGATTAAAGGACTGAATCACAGAGGGACAGTGAAGGACCAGTCACTGAACACACAGGTCTGAAGATGGGCAGGTGAAGATGCTCAGTAACACAGCCCTGGCACAGTTCACTGTCCAATGACAGCAGAAGCCATACAACAAGAAAGACAAGGGATGCACCAACTTCTCTATGTCCCTGGAAGGTGCCACCAGCCCAGCCTGAGAAGCTGCAGAGATGAAGAAGAGAGGGCTGGAGCTGGGCTGAGCCTAGCTGGTCCCTGGAAGCACCTTGTGAAGAAGGAGAGGACCAGAGCAAGGAGAGGATTTGTGCCAGAGCAGGAGTGCAGAGCAGCAATGTAACCAATGCCCTCCCCTCAGTGCTTGGACCCAAGGACACACATGAGCACAGGCGCAGTCTCAAATTGAGGGCTTAGTGAAAAAGTGCTGAGTTTTAATAAGGAATCATTTCCTCCCACTGCAGTGATAACTTGCCCAATTTCTGCTGCTGTAAAGCAGTGATGGTGTCTGTGGGACAGGGAGGTGCCTGGGGTTGAGCCTGGGGCTCTGCACAGAGCTCAGGGCACGTTCTCCCAGCAGAGCTGAGCCAGAGGGCTCTGCTCAGGCCATGCCTGGTGTCTGTGGGAGCCTGAGCAGGTTCAAATAGCTGAACACTGATGTGTCTGGGATCTGTAGCCCAGGTCAGAGAGGATGAGGAGGAAGGATTGTGGCTGCCTCCAGCTCTCCTGCAGCAGACAGCATCGGGAGCCTTGGTCACCAACTGTGTCCTATCCTCACAGCCAGGCCAGCTCACTCTGGTGTTCAGCAGCGTGGGACAATGGTCCTCAGAGATTTACCCAAAGGTGTCAGATGTTTCACACTGCCTTTGGTCACTGTGCAAAGCACTCTTAAAATGGTTAAAGTGGACCTGGAAGGAGGACACAGGCACTGGTCCTGCTGGAAAGACATCACTTTAGGGGTAATATTGTGTATTTTTTTCCCTCCGGTCTTTGCAACAGCTGGAAATGATAAAAAAATCCAAACCCAAAACTCCACTTTCTGTTTAAGTTGCTGTAAAAATCCAGTCCCTGGGTGCTTTGATAGGAGATAGCCTAATCCTCTTCTTGCTTGAGTAGTCTCTCCAATTTCTGCTGTAGAGCTGACAAGTCCCTTAGGGGTTTATGGTGAGGGATTTTTTTTTTTAGTCCATTTTTTTTCCTTCTTTTGCTCTACTGATTTTACCTCAAGGGAAATCACTGAGGTTTTGGGTTTTTTTACAAGCAATAGCTTCTTATTTATTTAGCTAAGATATCTAATTCCATTAAAGATAGCTGCTTTAAGGGTCTTTTTAAACATTCCTCCTTTTGCCCTGGATTCTTGAGATTTTACAGCATCTTTTTACCACACTAGTTGGCTTGGATAGTTAGAGTTCCATTACATTTGTCTAATAAGCAGGAAAATGTATTTAAACCCTTAAGAGAGGAGAGTCCCAAGCTTTGTTTCACTCCAGTGGGACTCATCATGCTGGGGTAGAGCCAGAAGACAGCTGGGTACTTTGCCTCTGCACTAACCCTTGCCCCCAAAATGCATGTGCCTACAAAAGGGCAGGTCGCAAATACAGAAGATAAACAACTGAAGGAGTTTAATAACTTAATTGGTAATGAATGTGCTGAAATTTCCCTATAAATCAAGATGGTGTTTTCCTGTAGCACTGCTCCATGTCACATCCCAGAGTGGTGGACATCATGGCACAGGGACAGCTGGACAAAGAGCTACAGGCTCTATCATGCCAAAGGGCAGGAATGTGCTGCTCCTCCAATTACCATTTCAGCTGCTCACTTTTGTTTTCTCTTGACAAACAAGGGATAAATTAATTACATTCTATTGCAGATAGCTGGGGATGGAAGTGAAATAGAGCCCCTTATCTCTGGGAAAGCCCTCGGATGTGACTGTGGCTGTACAAATACTTGCACTGCAAATACAATTACTCAGAATGAGAGGGGATGCCAGGAGAGCCACAGGCAGAGGGTGGAGCAGGGCACTTAGCAGACCTCACCCATCTCCCTCTCTGGTGTGTGTAGATTTCAGGGACAGGGAGAAATGTGCTCTCTCAGTGTTGACTCTAAGGAGAAATACCCTACAGAGCTTAATTTCATCTTTATAAGCTGAAACAAGGCTATTTATTGTGTATTACTCCACATTGTTTCCCCATCTGTTTGCCTTGTGAAGCAGCATTTTTGGTTTCCTGGTCTAAAAAATTAATGAGCTAAATGCACTCAAAGTGCAACAAATTTACAGGGGGAACAGAGAGGCTGACTGGAAACCACTCTCAGATTGGCTCAAGAAATCAGGAGCAGAGTCAGGAACTGCATGAAGATCTTCTGAGTCCAGTCTCTCAACCCTGAACCCCACCTTGTAAAGGACAGTTCTGTTTGTAATGTGGCCATGCATCACACATTAAGCCACTTCCTGCCTCAGCTTTCATTTTCATGTCTATCAGGGCAAATTCCTCCAGAAAAAAAAATGTTTCTTCCAAAATAATATGCTCAGCAACCCCAAATGCTCAGGAATTGCAGAAAACCAGAAAGACTCAAAAGAAAGACACTGTTTTTTAACAAAGCTGATAAATGAGGCTAATATGCTGGGCAATTCAGCTGTATCAAAAAGGAGGTTGAGGTAGCAGCTTACAAAGCAGAAAGCACTTGGCTGATGCCAAAAAGCTGTTTCAGTATCAGTTTCCTTTTGACAAGAGTCAGGAACAAGCAACCTCTTCCCAGGGGGAAGGCAGACCTCTGCTTTATTTATGAAGTCAGGAACCTGACTGCTGGAGTACTTTAAGCTTTGTGGAGCAAAGATCCTTACAGGCTCATAAATGGTGCCAGGATTTGGGGGTTACTGTGGGTGTTGGAGTTCACTCATCACAGCAAAGTGCTCCACATTTGGGGCCATACAAATCAGCTGGTGAAGGCTGATTTAGGGTAAAGGGCCTTGATGGGATTTCTTCCCCACTGCACTTGGAAGGATGCATCAAGATTTAATTCACTGAATATCAGCATATATTAGTGCAAATAGCAGAGCAGCTGGCAGGACTAAATTAAGGAATGGTTAGCTCCATTCAGAAAAGCATTGTGCACTCCACAAGGTTTAATTTAAACAGGAAGACCTTCTGGGGATCTTTTATGAGGACACATCCTGATAATGACATCAAATTATGAGTTGATTCTGAGGTTGCAACATGGTATTTCTGTTACTTGGCTTCTCTGTTTCCTGATCAAAATAAAATATCCCTTAAGAGTGAGATTCAGGGTAATGATGCACCTAAGAACACTTTATGTTACTTGCATGGAGCCTTAAATAATTCCAGAATCTGTGTTGGCATAATTAATGTTTAACACCTCTTTAAGTTCACATGTCATTATTCCAGTAAAGGTCTTTATCACTAGAAATGCAGTGTTAAACGCACAGTGCTGAGTCCTGCACCAGGTGAGCACACAAGTCCACACACAAATACATCCCCTCCAAAATGGGGCAGCAAAGTGGGAAAAGCTGCACCTGCAGGAAATGCATCCACATGACAGAAATCCCAGACAGAAGGCAAGGGTCTGATATAAAAAGCATGGTATTTATTTTAAATTAATCTTCAAAGTGTAAGAATACAGCTGTGTCCTGGGGCTCTAATTTCAGATAAGGAAACAAAACTGTGCACTCCCTTTGACAGCTCTCTATCTCTTATCCAGCTCTTGCAAGTGGAAGAAATAAAATACACCAAAATCCCCTTAACAACAGTGTAATTATGTTTATCAAAGTCTATGTAATTATAGGTACCCTGGAAGCTGTATTTATGCCTTTCCCCCACTAAAACCCATTCCTTGTAGTTAACTCAGGACAAACCCTGCATTTAGTCCTGGCCAGAGATGCTCCTACCTGTGCAAAGACCTTGCAGCCAGACAGACAGATGTGTAGAAGCTGCTGTTTGAGGCACTGAGTGAATTGAAGTACCTTCTGTATGGGATGATGCTTAAAAGAGATAAGTATTCCAGTTGTGGATGGGTGTTTCCCTATGAAATACACTCTGGGCTTGCCATGAGATCATAACTTAAGTGCAGGCATCATTAAGTGAAATTACATGGTCCCATGTAATGTAGCAGATCAGATTTTCATCATATTCTCCTCTTGACCATAAAACAAAGGAGTTCCACTGAGGAATCCCAAAACAGGCTTAGATCCCTCCAGTGTTTGGCACTGACTGAACATAAACTCAGAGGCCTGAAAAATAAAGGCTCTGCCCAAAGATATTCAGAAAACTGCCAATTCCATTGCTTTAAGATTGATAAAGGCAATTCCAGTTTGCTTCAGCTCCCTAGCTGCTAGGACAGTATCCATCTTCTTGGCCTAATAAAATTAGGTAAAGACATCCCAAAAGATGCTTAAGGTCCATATACATGTGGATGTGTATGCTTGAATATTTATTTCTTTGAAGAAAGAAACAACTTTAAGGTATTCACTTCAGCTTGAGGAGAAATTGGCCCCAAAGCAGAGCAAGCAGGCTGGCAGGAAGGAGTAGTAAAACCAATCCAAAATACAACTTGACCTGACAGAAAATTGGCTTTTTAAAATTAATGGTCCAACTCTTCCTGTCTGATGTACCTGCTTCCTCCAGAAGCATTCATCTTTGTCAAAATACCTTAATGAAAATATCTTAACTGTTTTTCTGACCATCTCAGTTCTGTATAGAGAAATAATTTGGTGCCTGTGTCATTGGTCCTTTGTGCAGCAGTAATAAGTGTATGTTCAGTTTTGAGCCTTTCCTTACAAATGTGCAGGTGAAACCTCTTTGGATGTGGAGCTTTTTTACCAGTAATTTTGCAAAAAAAAATTTTTGCAGGTAAAAACTGGTAAAAAAAATTTCCCCTTATGCACTGTAGGACAGAAGTTGTTGACTGATTTGTTGATTCCTATAAGGTGAAAATTCCCACCCTACAAGGACAGCTTCCATAAGAAGCTTCTCCTGGGTCCAGCAGAGCCAATGCCAGATGGTTCCAGTATGGACGTGCCACTGGCCAAGGCTGGAATTCCAGTTAGGAATTATAGCAATGCCTCTGGGATAGCATATTGTAGAAGAGAAAAAAGAGTTATTGGGCGGATGTAATCGTGGCAAGAGAAGAGCAGGGTGAGATTATGTGAGAAGAACAACTCTGCAGACACCAAGGTCATTGGAAAAGGAGGGGCAGGAGGCGCTCCAGGCACCACAGCTGAGGTTCCTGTGCAGCCCTGGTGAGGCCATGGTGAGGACGGGCCCTGCAGCCCACAGGGATTTAGGCCTGGTGAGGCCATGGTGAGCACAGCTCCTGCATCCCATGGGGATTTAGCCCTGGTGAGGCCATGGTGAGCACAACCCCTGCAGCCCATGAGGATTGAGCCATGGTGAGGCCATGGTGAGCACAGCCCCTGCAGCCCATGGGGATTTAGGCCTGGTGAGGCCATGGTGAACACGGCCCCTGCAGCCCATAGGGATTGAGCCATGGTGAGGCCATGGTGAGCACAGCCCTCAGCCCATGGGGATTTAGGCCTGGTGAGGCCATGGTGAACACGGCCCCTGCAGCCCATAGGGATTGAGCCATGGTGAGGCCATGGTGAGCACAGCCCCTGCAGCCCATGGGGATTTAGCCCTGGTGAGGCCATGGTGAGCACAACCCCTGCAGCCCATGAGGATTGAGCCATGGTGAGGCCATGGTGAGCACAGCCCCTGCAGCCCATGGGGATTTAGGCCTGGTGAGGCCATGGTGAACACGGCCCCTGCAGCCCATAGGGATTGAGCCATGGTGAGGCCATGGTGAGCACAGCCCCTCAGCCCATGGGGATTGAGCCCTGGTGAGGCCATGGTGAGCACAGCCCCTCAGCCCATGGGGATTGAGCCCTGGTGAGGCCATGGTGAGCACAGCCCCTCAGCCCATGGGGATTCAGGGGGTGCATCCAGAGGTCCAGGAGGAGACCCATGGCTGGAAAGAAGGCTGTGAGCCCATGGAAGGCCCCTGCTGGAGCAGGCTCCTGGCAGGACTTGTGACCCTGTCGGGGACCCACACTGGTGCAGGCTGTGCCTGAAGGAATGACCCCATGGAAGAGTGACCCCAGAGCTGGAGCACTTTGTGGAAAAGTGTCTCCCTTGGGAGAGACCCCACACTGGAGCAGAGGAAGGAGCTCTCTCCCTGAGCAGCAGCAGAAACCATGTGGATGAAGGGACTGTAACCCCATTCCCCAACTAGTGAGAGCTGGCAGGGGGAAGGGAGAGCCCAGGAAGAAGGAGTGGAGGAGGGGAGGGCATTAAGGGAGGGAGGAGGCCAGGTGTTTTTCAGATTTTTTTGACTTCTCATTATCCTGCTCTAATTCTGATGGGTAAATTCAATTAACATCCTCAAGTCAAGCCTGTTCTGCCTGGCTGTTAATCTGTGTGTGATCTCTCCCTGTCCTTATCTCAACTGCTGAACCCTTCCTTGTATTTTCTCTCTCCTGTCTAGTTGTGGAGGGAATGGACAGAGTGGCTTTGGTGCATGTCTGGCATCCAGCCAGGGTCAACCCACCACACCATGGCTATTTTTAATTTTTAAAAAAATCCAAAGTGATGCAGGGGATTTCTTAGTTCATTTGCCCTATGAAAGGTAAAAAGTGTTCCCAAATAGGTGAGGCCTTTATTTGTTTGTCCTTCAAGAAGCCCAAGAAATTTTCAGCATTGGCATTAGCAAGGAGAGGGCCCACTTCTTCTCTGGCTGGGGGAGAGCTGGCCCAGGACAGCCAAGGCCAACCAGCTGGCAGCAGAGATTGCTGAAAAGGAGCAAGAATGAAACAAAAAACAGAAACAGCCTCGTGGATCTCCACAGACATTTCTGGGTAATGTCTTGTACAGCTCTTAGGGGAAGAGGTTCTCCCTCCCTGCAGTTACATTGGCCCATTTTTGTTATCAGTACTGTGGGATTTTAGTAATAAATCCTCAGTGCTGACCATCATCTCTGCCATGATGAAGGGAAGTGACAGCAGGTCCCAGGTCAGCTTTCCCCTTTCCCCTCCTCCTTCCACCATTTCCAGCATCCACAACACTGGCAGTCCTTCCCTGCCAGCCTGCTTAACTCCACACCTACACAACTGCTCCCTGCACAGGCACCAAACCCTTAAGATGATAATAGATGTTTTCCTTAAACATCTGTTTAAAACATATTTTAAAACATTTTTAATGAAAGCTGAGGTTAAAAAAAAAAAAAATATATATATATATAACTGCTTTGCAGCACTAGACAAACAGCCTTCATGCTTCAAAGGTAAAAGCCTTATTTCAGGAAAGCAAGCACGCTGATGGCAAAACACAGACCACTATCAATTGCTGCTCCCATAAATCACATTTATTTTCCAAATAATAGGAAGATTCATTGTTTTCTGCCAAGAAGTGTCACCTGGTAATAGGAGCCAGTCAAAGCAACAGTAATTTTCATGCCATAAAAACAGTATCAAGACCATTCACTGAGTAGGATGAATGCAATTGACTGTGAGGAAAAAATACCCTATAAAAACAGGAGACAAAAGCAAAGAAATTAAGTAATGATGTATCGGATGTGTAATGAAAGGCCTGTTAACATTTCCATTATTCAGTTTCCTTCCCTGGATCCCTCCTCTGAAGCATTTATGACCCCACTAGGAAACCTTCTCCTCAAACCAGGGCTGTAAGGGGTTAATGGTGTGAGACCAGCACTTAGAGGAAGAGCAGTTCAAACCATTGTACAAAAAGGAAGGGAAAGGTCCTGCCCTGGCCTCTGTTTATTGACACAGCAAAAGCCCCAGAGCATTTCACTGAATTGACTTTTTCTGCTGCAAAAAGACACAGGGCTGAATGGAGGGGACTGCAGAAGAGCTGTGGGCAGGACAAGGCACAGGGCTGTGGGAGGGAAGGGATAACCCATGCTTATCCCAAATCTGTCCCCTGCATGGGGGGCTGGAAACTACAGGGCCCCTCCACTGAGTCCACTAGTGGTCAAAACAAATAGCACAACAAGAAAAGCTGAGCATATGCGTCAGTGTATGTTCATTATTCTTGACATTTACTTAAACTTCTACCAAAAATTGCTTTTCCACTATGACCAGATACTTCCAGACTGCCTGGCTGAGGGGCTGTTTGTTTGTGCAGCCTTGGCAAATCCATGGGCATTTTAGCTGGAAGCCAGCACCTGGCTGAAGGACTCACCAGACCAGTGGTGGAAAGGGACCAAGACCCATTGGTTTGCACCACTGCCATCATCCACACTCCACAGGCATGATTCATACTCAGACTTCTGCAATGTCCTGAAGGAATGTCCTTTGTCCTTGTGAATGACCACACAGCCAGCAGGGACCGAAATGCAAAGCCTACCTTGGGCACTTCTGCCTGTGTGCATGTGTCTGTCCCTGTCTGGATTAAACTGAGAAGAACAGGGGCCTGTTCTGTGACCTCCTGGCTTTACAAATGGCACCTCCATAGTCTCACTTCTCTGCAGCAACAGGTGATGGCAGCATCACCCCCTTCTAGTCAGTGCCGGCAGAAGGTACTCCTAAAATAAAGGCCATCTCAGAACCTTTCCCCTCTGCCAAGAGAGAGTCTCATCCTGATGATTGGAGTTTCTGAGCACATGTAACCCTTTCTAGCAAGAGACCGATGACTTTTCTGGGTGGAAAATAGATTCTGAGGCAGCTCATTGTTAGCAACTTAACCACATTGTTAAATGACAGACCAAAACCTATCTGCTAAACTAACCTAGGAAAAACTTACTAATTCCTGCATGAACCAGTGGTGGTTTCATAATTGGGCTGGTGGAAACACCTATAGCTCTCTGCCTTTCTCAGCTGACACATCACAATAAAACATGATATGAGGTGACTCATTACCATCGTGTTCTGTCACATCCATCTCATCATGCAACCTCAGACTTGCATTACATGAGCTGAATAATATTTTCCTAAGAAATCATGATAGAAAAATCTGTGGTTCCAAGGGAAGTAATTTTACTGATTAAAGAAAATGCCACCACCAAACCTGAATCCTGCTGAGAAAAACAGGGGCTCAGGTGCACCCAAACACCTCCTCCCTGTACATCCCAGCAGGGCTGTCTGCTGCAGCAGAGGCACAGCAGGCAGGGGTCACCCATCACCTGAGTCTGTGTCTGCACTCAGGGCAAAAACATATTGAGCAACATTGCATTTACAGCAGAGCTGGATCTGACCCAGAGCTGCAGAGAGCCGGACACACTCTGGGCTTTGACAGGCCCTGACACAACCTTTTGGGGGCTCAGCTCAATGAGCTGGTTTTGCCTTTGCAGTTTAGCTATCACTGTTTGCTGTCCTGTGCCCTCCCATCTCTCTGGGTGTTCCTTCCCTGACGTTTCCTCATAACTATTTCCCCAGACATTTAAGATTTCCCAGATGACGTGGATGACCCAAAAACCCAGTAAGTGAATGCTTGCACGCAGCTGTCCTTGCACAAAATATGCTGATGGGAACAGGGAAACTCACAGCCCAGGTTGCTCAGAAGGAAGGAAATACCTTCTGCATATTGAACAAGAAGGGGTTGGCAGTGCAAAAGCCGTTGCATTGCCATGGGCAGTGCTGCAGAAATCGGGGACACGTGGAGTGGCACCGCCCAGGACTCCCGGCACTGCCTGCAGGGATGTGTCACCCCAGGAGCACAGTGCCTTCCCAAGGTCACTGGAGCCATCTCCCTGGCTGTCAGGGATCCCTCAGGCCGTGCCAGCTTTGTGTGGGAGCAGGCAGCCTGGCAGTGGCCACAGACCCCAGCCTGGATGCTGCTGACCAGGCAGAGGCACAGACAGCGAACGCTTGGAGGAGCAACGAGTAGAGGCTGGAGCTGAGCCTGAGCCAGGAGGAGCACGTCCCAAATGCTGCCAAGGAATGTCCCATGACGTGATTCCAGCTGAGGAGGAGGGAAGGTGTGTGGGACCAGGCTCTGGAGATACCATCACTGCCATGAGCTCATGCGTTCACACCTCAGAGCCTGTGAGAGCCTGGTGAGACTGAGGGCAGCAGAGCCTGGCCCCAGCTCTGCCCTTCCTGCATCCCAGGCTGTGCATGGCCCACTTCTCTTCCTGTCGGTGTAGTGTTAGCAAGCTGATAGCGTGCTACTCATGCTTGTCCAGATGGTCAGCACAATTTATGGAGCTGAGCCACTGTTTAACCATCTTTCCCCATTCTGAGAGGGTGACCAAAGGCAGGAAAGGCTTTCTGCAAGGAATGGCTCAATGTGCTGAATCTCTTGAGCCATAGAAGAGTTAACCAAAGGCTGGCATGAGTGTAAAATCACGAGTGCCATGGAAAAGGTGAGTGAGGACAGGTGGTGGGTAGTGGCTCTTCCCATGAAGGGATGGAGGAGGGGAGGAAGCCAAAGGAAGATGTAGGAGAGAATTTTAAAGCACAGCACCTATCTCATTACCCAGTGGAGTCACATGAGGAGTGCCTTGTCACAGGACAATGAGTATTGAGCAGCTTTCTAGGTTAACAAGTCAATGGGGGAAAAAAATACTGGGTAACAAAAAGGCCATTTCTGGATTCAGGAGCCTCTGACCTCCAAAGTGCCACAGCTGGGAAAACACTTTGGTGAGGTAGAACACGCTCAGCCTGTTCGTGTGCTTTCCCTAGGCAGCCACCATTAGTCACTGTCAAAGACAGGACAGTGGGCCAGGCAGCTGACAGACAGATCCTTTTCATGGGCACAAAGGGTGACTCACAGCCCAGGGAAGGCTCCAGTGCGGGCACCTCCTCCCCTGGCGTCCCGCAGCGTGAAACCCGCGCTGTCACAGCATGGCAGGTTGGAGCTTGTGTCTGCTGCCAGGATCAAGCCAACCGCCTGTGGTGAATGTCCCTTCCAGGTAGTGTGGGAACTGTTTTTTTAGTGCTCCAAAACCTCTCCTCAGTGCTCCTTCCCCTCCTTGGCTCTGAGTGTGCAGTCTGTTACAGAGGCTGCAAATCCTCTCCTGATCTGACCTGGCAATATGCAATAGCACTGCTCATCTAAACATATTGAACTGTCCAAAAATGCCCCACATCTGAACTCAAAAAATCAGGCAGAAACACATATTTTATAGGTTTAACCCCATTACATTAGAGGGGTGTATGTGCATAAAAGCTTTGGTGTGATCCATAATTTTGCCATCTTGGTTTTCATCTCAAAAGCCTGGTAGTAAGCTTTGGTTTTTAAGTTAAAGGAAATTTTCCCAGCTGCAATCTCTAACACTAAAATGATGTAAAAAAAAAACATCTGCCATAGAAGACTTCATTAAATTTCAACCACCAGCAGCCTAAAGAACAAGCAAATTGCTCAGCATTGACCAAAGGATGAGCACTACCCAAACAAGGGATGGAAAAAATGACATCTGCTGTTTCAGTAGAAAGGTGCATGTGTGTGCCAATGGAAACAGACACTGAAGAGATGCAGTCAGACATCCAGTCAGCTCAGTGAGGACCCATTCCCTCCTTGAAGACATCCTAGAAAATCCATGATTGTTTCCAGGCAGGTATTGAGGCGTTTCCCTGAAATCAAAGCATTGAGACTCATTATCAGCACAAGTGTTGTAATCTCCCTCTCACACTCACTTCTTACTTTTTGGGCTGGTTTTGCAGTGACAACATGAGGCCTTCAGGAAGAGGCAGGATCCTGCCTATGTCAAGTCTGGGATACTTGAAACTGTAGTTCAGGATATGCCAAATGACATGGTCAGTCTCTTCTTGTCATGATGAGAGCAGAACCTGCCCCATGCTTGGAAATCACATCTCACGTCAGCTCAGCCACTTTGTAAATGCTTCACCCACTGTCAGGAGTTAACAGCTGGTGGCTAAGAGGGCACCAACAAGGTACATAACAAATCTGACACTTGCCAACACCCCACCTAATCCTTTTTGGCTACAAGAGCTTGTGAAGAGACAAAGTGTGCTGACACAGGGCAGGTCAGTCGATCATAGCTCCAAATGTGAACATTTACTGAGATCTGTATGTGGCTCTAAGTGCCCTCTTAATTCTCATCAATGGGGAAAAAAGTTCCCTTGCCTAGAGTTTTTAGTGCAACAGGTAGCAATGAGAAAAATTTTGCAATGAGTGGTAAAAAATCTCTTAAGAACAACTTCCCCTTGGAAAGAAGAGAATTAAATATAGCTAATCATGGGCAAATGTGCCACCCCCACCCTCCCATCAGTGTGTGAGTTACAGAGCAGCAAGGTGTTCTGTGGGCAAGGAAACGTGAGAGAGCCCTAAAATGTAAACTCAGTTTGGACATAAATGAGAGCTGTACAAGATAACCAGGTTCTGAAATGCAGGGAGGACTAATCTGTGCATCCAGGGAATCCTGTGCAACTAGCACACAAAACAAAAGGGAAAAAATGGAAATTAATAGAATTCTTCACAGGTAGAATAAAACAATGACATTTGATATAGTAACAAGCTAATCCCACCACTTGATAGGCACCAGTTTGGTGGCACATGGTGGGGAACATTCCTGAAGAGCAAGTGGGTACAGGTCACACATTTCGAATGTGGTTGGGAAAACATGCTTACCTGATGATTACTGCACATTTTCTAGATATTTGACTCATCATCTTTTCAGTGTGTTATTTCAAGAAATACATACAAAGGCTCATGAGGTAGTTTGAAATTTGGGGAAAAGTGAAGTCTCTGTAAATGCAGCCAAGCTGACAGAAGGAAACAAAGCTTTGTGTTACCTCTAGGAGCAGGATGTACAGGTCTGCAAGCTGCTTGTGAAGGTGGCACCAGCACGGAGTAGCTGAAAACTTGAAAAATACTTTTTTATCGTTCTGACACCTACACACTCTGAGATAATTTATTTCAGGTCAAAGTCTTGCCAAATCTTGGTTCAAAGAGTAGACAGTGCACATCTCTGAAAGGTGTGGAAAAACAACTGAATTTAAACCATTTTCACAGTGGCAGCTTCCAAGTGAAGAGCAGGAACATTTATCTATTTGTTTGCAATTGTGTCCCCTCCATTGCAAAACTGGGGTTTTTCCAGTGTTATCTTTTTAAGGGACACCTTTCTGTGTATCCTTCCTGTTATTCAACTGTTATCTACCCTAGTAAATGTATTTTCTTATGGATATATTTCAGGTCTTGGAGCCCAGGTATCTGCTCCATAAAGAATCATTTTGCCATTCATCTTATACATCACATCAGGCTCTGTATTTAAACTAGCTCTGTTTCTGTTCTCAGCTCTTCCACAGAAGTACTGTGGGATGGGCAGGAATCATTTCCCAACTTTCACAATACACAATACATTTATTCACAGCCATTCTTGGGCCAGCATCATCTGTTATCAGTTGTGGTGTCTCACACCCACCTGCATTTTTTCCTACCCTGACACATATTTAAGTGTCCACATCATCAGGCAGCCTTCACCTGTGGCAGATGGATGCACTGGGACACTGAACCATGTGCCTGCTCCTACAGACACAGCATGAACTCCAGGCTGTCCTGGAAGCAGCACAGCCATGAACACGGTGCTACAGCCACGCTACTTGAGCAGCTCCCCTTCAGCTAAAATCCAGAAATAATTGGGCTGAGAAAGAAGGAATAAGGCTCAATGGCCATGGGCTCACATCTCTTAATTTCCAGGCAAGCTTGGACAGATTCTGGTAGTTATGGGAGAGATGACGCCCGTGCTTCCCTCCTCTGGGGACTCTGTTTCCCAGGAGTTTCTCCCAGGGGTGTAGGAGGCCACCTGTGAGCAGGGCAGCACCCTTCCAGTGGGGTGAGGATGCCTTTGTTGAGACAGGCTTTTCCTCACTAATTCAGAGCCTGCCTGCAGCTCTCCTAATTAATGCTGTGCCTGCCTCCATCGAGCCTGACACAGGGATTGAGTCAGGGAAATATTTATGCACCAAAGCCCTGTCTGCTCTAACTCTTCAAGGCACATTCCTGATCTGGAGCCACTCTGTCCCATTACGTGAGGCTGCTCCCAGCACAGGGACAGCCCTGGGGAGACCAGCCCTGTGCTGGCGTCACGTCTCCCTTCCTCCACCTCTGCTGCTTTTCCAAAGCATGCACTGTGTCCCCAACAAAAAATGAGCAATAACAGCTTTAAACTAACAAATGGGGGCATTTCTCCTGGAATATGGAAAGCAACCTAACCAGGATGCAGTTCAATGTTGTGCATTATCCAGGATGAATATTCATTGCATGGCAAATGTGCAAGCTCTGCTTGAAGTATACACACACTCCTCATAGTGATGTTTCCAGCCAGAATGAACCCTCATTTTCCAGTATCAGCCATTTGACACAGGGACTGTATTGACTTGCTCGTGGATTTAACAAAAGGAATTACCTGGAATGCTTGTGGGCGTTGTGTGAATGAGGACTGTCCCCCTACGCTTACAGTCTGAACTTTAATGGGAGTGAACCAGACAACTGATGCCAGTCTACAGCACAGTGCAAGAGGACAAAGCATAAAGGCAGATTTTCTTTATTTTTAAATATTAGTAACACTGCACAAAAAAAAAAAAAAGTGGTACTCAAGTGACAGAAAACCAGTACTCAGTCCTTATTTAATTTTAACCATAATTTACAGACCCTAAGAGAGTTCACAAATGATTATTGTGTGTTATATGGTGCCTGCAGAGGGTTACATTGGGTAATTGAAGCTAAACCATTCAGATACCAGAGACACCAGAATTTGTTATATCAAACCATGCCAGAATGCAGACTTTGGCTTTTCTGTTTAGCTCCTCTCTTACACCATCATTATGTGCATTCCTGCATCTTTGAAACGTTAGGATGAGTGAGTTTCTCCAGGAACTGTGGACTTTCAATATTGCCAGGTTTAAGGCTGTTACATCAACAACATATTGGCAAGAGGAAGACAAAAGAAACAAAACAGAACCATAAGCTGCTAACTCCTACCTGGAGGTTAAAAAAGGAGACAACACATTGACAAGAAACATGCAGGTGAATGCTTAAGGCAACAACAGAGGGGCTCTGTACACACTAAAAGGTTAAGAGAAGCAATGTGTCATGCACATGAGACGAGTATGGGAAGCAAGGAAGTCATCTTGCCAGGAAATATGTATTTCTTTTAAATCTAAGACATCTTTTCAAGCTAAAAAAAAAAAAATAGTCCTGCAATAAAACCGATGCAAAATGCTTTCATACATAAAGGTATAAGTTCTTTGCAGAACAAGTTGATAAAATCTAAAACGGATGCTGAAAAAATGTTTGTTATCTAAAACCTACTCAGGAGAAACAAAGAGCAGTTTTAAAGTAGCACTTGGATCATTTGTCTCTAGGTTCTGAAAATAAACTTTTAAAACAAGGAATGATTTCACTAAATGATTCATCAGGTGTCAACTAAGCCTAAAGAAATCAGTAGGAGTGCTTACAGGAGACCATCATTACTTAAAATCAGAAAATATAACTTCAAGATGCAATTTAATATGAGGGAACATTTTAATAGGGACAGAACTGCCCAGCCTGGGGGAAAAAACCCAAAAACCCAACCATAAAAGTCACTTATTAATCTTACATAAATTACCCTATAAGAGCTCATGTCTCAGTCCCACTCCCAACAACATGAGTGAACAGGACTCTTCTTTCAACAGGCCTGATTTGATGCCAGTGACCAAACAAGCAGGCATTTGCCTTTTATATCCTACAAGACAAATAACAAACACTAGGCTAGAGTTGCCTTAGTCCCAGGGAAGGAAGAGGTAAGAAATTCTGTAACTCTTTCCAATCTTCCAACATGACACAGTCTAACCACGACCTGCCTCGTCTGAATTCCCCAACCTGAACGGGCAAGAAAGCCACTCCGTGAAACTAAAAGGAATAACATAGTGCAATTTTAGTACAGTTTTAAACATGAGTCACTTCCTTGGTAGCAGTGTGAACAATCAAAAAATATACACAAAAAAGAGGTGTGCTCGAAGGTACATGAAGTTGTTGTCATTATTTTAAAGGTATTGGCATAGCAGAGAAGTCCATTTTAGTAACTCGCTTTGGTTGACTTCTTCTTCTTCAGTTCCTCTCTCTGCTTCTGCTTCCTCCTCTTGCTGCCTTCTTTGTATCCTGAGGAAACATGGCTTGTAAAACACTTTTCACAGCATTCATAGACTTTTCTCTCTAGCAAAAGCACATGTTCTCTGAATGGTTTAAAGAATATTAAAGAAAAGGTCTGGCTTCCTAATGTGTTGTTTGGTTTTTTTTTTAAATTGCCATTTCCACTATATCCCCCGTTCTACTGTATCCCTTACATAGGATAGAAAGAAAATACTACCAATCTTTGAAGTTTTAAAAGATCTGGAGAACTTTCAAAATACTTCAAAGCCATTCAGGAAAAGCTTCAAAATTAGAGCACATGCAAAACCAGAATAATTTTCAAAAAGGAAGCAATAAATAAGACTTATGCAGCAGGAGCAATTTAAGTACTGGCATTTCCTGCTCACAGTAGTCAGAGTTACCACTATATTTGCATTTCCATTTTAAGACTAGGGAATGCCAAGAATCCTGAGTAAATAAGAAGGTGCTCAGTGTTTACCAATATATATTTTATATGCTGGTCATCAGCCTGCTCATGCTTAACTAGGCACCACAGGTTATATTCGACTGCAGCCCCAATGGTGCATGAAAGCATTGAGTTCAAGCAACAATTATTTGCTACAGGTTCAGTAGGCACAAGCTTCCAGCCATGTGATCATCATTCCAATGGTTTATTACCCCCACAGAGATGTGTGTAAAACAGGTCTTGCTCAGCCTCACACCTTTTCCTCCAAACTTGCAGTAAAATCAACTTGCTGGCAGACTTGCACGGGCAGTGAACTGTGTGAGCCACCACATCTACCCAGGTGCACTCATAAATCTAAACTGAGAGCCAGTAAACATTTCCCTCAGACAATCACTCTGTGATGTTTTGAGGCAGCTGGAGGGATCTTTCAGCTCAGTGGTGCTCTGTCACTGGAAATCAGCACAGTCCAGTGGCCAGGGCAGGCACAGAGCAGAGCAGCCCCTGCAATCCGGCTGAGAGGCAGGGCTGGGAGTCAGAGGAATGGCTCTGAGGAAAGGCACAGCTCTGCCTCTATGGAAATCTCTTTTTTTCCTCTGTCCTGTCAGTAGGCAGGCAGAGATGGCCCCAAGGGAGCAGTTTCACCAGTGCACCTGGTTCTTCATCAATTTTTCAATAGCAAAATTAAGATAGGAAAAGGAAGTGGTGGGAGGCCGGGGGAGTACAAAGCCACACTGTGGCTGCAGTTTGCTCCTCACCAGAGCTCCTCCCAAGCACAGTTAGAGATGTGCCCACAGCAGAGCTGAAGTTCTTCAGTTTAAGGTTAAGACTTGGGGAGAAGCACAAGCTAAGTCTTTTGGCTAAAACCATTTGAGACATTACCAAAAGCTTAGAGGAAATACACTCAGTTGTAGCAACGGGAAACTGTTCTAGGTTATCACTCTAGCTCCTGTGCTGTACCCACAGCATGACTTCATCTTTTGTAATTACCTGAGTCAAGGGGCAGGATATTTATTTAGAAATTGTGCCATGAGCGATCAGCCTGCACAAAGTTAGAGTGGAAACCAGTTTTCTTGTTTAAGGAAGAGAGGAACTGGTGGTGCTTAGCAGAATTGCAGATGACACTGGGTTTTCCCTGCACTCTGTCACCCCCTGAGCTAAATTCCTGTCCCTGTTCAGTGTGTGAACATCTCCTCACTAGGAACTCCATCCAGGAAGTTTCCTTCCACGTCAGCCCCTTGGTCACCTGCACATCACCAAAAATAGGATTCTTTTGCATTCAATTCACTGAGTAAGGCACCCATCCCTGAAGGACTCAAGCATTTCCCTGCTTTCCCACAAAGGAGGAGGAAAAGATGTCCTGACTCCTGAGAATCAGCCATCTGGGGGTGTTATTCAGAGGATTCCTCCCTTTACTGGAAGGAAAACCAGCATCATATCAGTTGATCAGAACTAGCTCACGTAATAACTATGAAACAATCACACAGATATTTGGGAAAGGATCATTAAACTCTAGCAGGTACTAGCTTCATAATTTGTTTCATTTTTCATTCTCAAAACAGTGTCAGTGTTTCTAAAAGGTTTCCACAATCAGGCATGATAGCATTTGATGCTGCTATTTTATATCATAATACTATTTTTTTCCATTTTCTTCAAATGCTTGAGATTTTGAAAGCAATTCTAGCAACTGTTTCTTAAAAATACTGAGTCAATGTAAATTATGACTTGAAGTGAATACCACATAATTTATTGTCTTATAAATGAAACAACTCAAATGTTAAAATATTGTGGTATGAAGATATTTAGGCATTTGACAACATGGCCTCCTACCAGCCTCTGGCTTGATAAGGCTGAAAAGTGGAAATCTTTCAAGCGTTATCACTGACACACAGAAAGAGATTGCCCAAAGTAGGAGATAACACACAAACACAGAGTATTCCTCAAGAGAAAACTGCCAGGTCTTTTCTGTTTTGAGCCTGCTGTGATAAATAATTTCACTGTCTGCCATTTCCTTTTCTACCCCCACCTAAGAAGAGAGGATAGGTCAAACTTTGCCAGTCTGTTGGTCCAGCGATGCTGGGTGATAACAGCCAAAAACCTGATCCAAACAAGTGAAGCAGCTCCTAACATAAATAAGAATTGCACACTAAAGATGTAACCCTTCAGTGTCTATTTCACTCCAATACTTCAACCAGCACTAATTAAAAGTATATTTAGCTGCCTTGGTTACAAGACTAGCCCTAAAGTCATGAGACAATAAAATCTGAATTAGAAAGCAGCAGCCCCGTGACTGATCAGTCTGCAGTGAGCCTGGAGAGTCGCCAGCATCCCAAAGTGTCCATAGAAACTTCCCATAGTAAGTGCCAGGCTGAACTGGCTCCAGCCAAACTGTGCTGGCCTTGGAGAAGGCTGCTCACATCTCCACCCTCAGCAGCAATCTCTAAACCACCCAAGCTCTAGAAATGCCTCATGGGGCAGAGGGAGAACAGGTCACCAAGAGCTTCACCAAGCTGTGACGTTTGGAAAACAGAGTCACTCAAATGCAGATAGAAATCTCCCTAAGTTGGCATTTCTTGCTTTTGTCAGCTGCCAGGGGCAGAGATGGGTGAAGCAAAAATCCACACCATTTGGAATTACACCTGCTTTACTGCTTGGATAATTCTTGTCTAAAACAAACAGCATCAGCTAACCCACTCCTTCCATGTCATCCCCTTCTCTTCTGCTTCAGGAAGAGCCATAAGGAGCACGTTCAGGAGCTATTCCAGCTTTCATGAAGCTGCTGAAGGCTGAAAACAACTTCCAGAAACACTTAGGTGCAACTCCTTCAACCATCACTGAGCAAGGACCCAAACAAACTGGAAGACTTCTCTGCTGTGTCCCAGATTGACTTTCCTTCTGGCTTTCTACTTCTCTGCCATCTGCACCTCCCAAAGTCAAGAGTTGGTTCAGTCACTGGCTGTGAAACTCATCACATTCCTGGGTGGCAGCTGCAAGGGAGGCGAGCACATTGGCCAGCCCAAGTGTCCTGGGGAAGACACTCCTACCCAGTGCATTTCTGGTATCCTGCTTCTTCCTGCCCTGCCCGACATCTGCCTGCCCTACCAGGATGCACAGAGTGGCCATGGGTCTGCTCCACCTTCCTTGTGCCAGCACAGAGCAGCATAGGAGTGAACAGAAGGAAACAAGGTGCTCAGTCACAGCTGACAATGAACACCCAGCATTGCTGCTGCTTGACCCACACCAGTGAGCAATAAAGGCACAATTTTTATAGAGGATTTGCCAGGGTGAAGACTTTGGAGGAGCCTCCTTCCAATTTCAGAGTGAAACATTGAGGCTGGGGTTGGGAGAGATTCACAATTTCTGCTTAAGTTCCAAAGAAAATGTTCTCCAAGATCTACCAACTTTTTGCCAAGATTGTGGCCTCCTTTCAAAGCATGGAAGCAGCCAAGGCCCCAACACCCACAGAGCTTTAAAAGGGCAGTGAGGCACTTTCAAGCTGGGTTCTGTAGTGCTCTTTCTAATTTTCTGATCTTAGAAACCTCTCTCTAGTCAAAACAATAAACTGCTATTTCAAAGGCAGCTGGCTTACTTCTGAATTGCAGCCACCCTCTGTTATTTTATACTGACCAGACTCACACAGGCCATTGTAAAAATTCACCCCAGATCAGAGCTTGAGTATAATTTCATGTGTGACTCAATTTGCAATTACAGCTTTGCACTTTCACATCCCCTCCCCTCAGCCTGAGCCACTGCCCAGCACACAGCACAGCCTGACCTACTAATTCGTCCCCTCACGCACAGCTCCTGCCTGTGCCACGGAGCATCCTGGAGAGGGAGCCTTCAGTCAAGGCCTGGGGTGGCAAAACATCCCACCCTGTCTAGGTATGCTGCTCCACTGTTCAGTTATCCACGCTGTCAAATCCAAGGGGTGAGTTCAGTTTCACTGGCCAACCTGGTGATGTAATCCCAGCTTTGATGTTTTAGGGGACTGAAAAGCTTTAGCAGCTTGCAGGGGCCTTGCTCTTCCTGCTTGCTCACCACACCATTTTCTTTACCAATTCTGCCTAGAACTGCCACAAGAACAAACCAAGCCAGATACCACCTGTTTGCCTCCTGTTAATTAGGATAACACAGGCACTGAATGGATTTCCAAGGTTTTACTCCCAAATGGCAAGCAAAAGCTTGCAAGGCTCTGCAGCCATGGAAGCCTTTCCACACACAGCCCAGCTGCCTTTGATGGGTAACAAGATAATGCATGGATAACAAGATGATTTTGCACCAGCAGCCAAAACACCATGAGTGAAGGCAGCTCTGGGCTAAATGTGGGGGCAGCCAGGCAGTCTCCAAATCCACCAGCCAGGCTCCAAATCCACCAGGCAGGCTCCAATTCCACCAGCCAGCCTTCCCAGCCCTGCCCCACACGGGTACAGCTGTTATCCCATCCCACTTGCACAGTTACAGCCAGGGGATGTGGGGCAAAGGGAGGGAAAACTCCATCTCTGCACCTCCTCATGTATTAGACTTCCACAAAAATCAGTGGCTTTGCTTTCCTTTCTCTTTCCATTACATGCCCAAAAGGAAGTTTGTGATGGAATTATAAAGTAATTAGTTTGGATAACAAAGCACATCACTGTTACTAGTTAGTAAAGTGTAATTCAGGAAACTGCACATTGGTAAAAGGAACAGAGACTGAATTAAAGATGAAATGAACTACAAACAGCTCAACTTTCCAGCAGAGGAAACCATGCCAGGAAAGGATCAAGATTAGTTAAGCTAGTTCTTTTAGAGTGGTTTCCTCTTCACAGATGCCAGCAGATGAAAATGCAGCAAAAAGTGACTTATTAATGTTGTAAGTTGTAGGTTAATGCAAGCTATTTCTTTGAAAAGGAAGAGCAAACCTTGCAATATTATCTTCCAAATAATGAAATTTGTGTCATATTTTTTTGATTATATTAACAATTAAACATTTCAATCATTCTTGCTGGATAAAGGTGAAAACTCTCAAATCCAAAGCAGCAGTTTTTAAGGGGTAGTTACCACTACCTCTGGCATTAAGAGCTGCCATCCCCAGGTCTCTGCTGGCATTAGCACCACTTTGCACAGTCAGCTGTATATCACACTATTAAGGAGCACATCAATTGCAGTGTCTGAATTCTTATTTCAAAAATTCCTTTTTGGAGCTAGAGAACTGTTTGATATATGCAGCAACTTCAGAGCACAAGAGGTGAAGTTTTATTCTAAAAGGCCATTATGAAACCAAGAACAGTTTCCAGAGCAATTTCTACCAAAACACAAAGCATCCATGGTAGATGGAGAATTAAATTAAACTCTCAATTTTTTAGTTAAATATCCACTGTGATAACTGGCAATCCTGACTAAGGAGAGGATTCATCTCACCTCTGGATATTGCCAGTCTAAAGGAGCTGGCCAGCCTTTCCTCTTGGGCACTAGAGAGATGCCACTTCCAGAGGGATTCCCACCACATAGTCAAGATTAAACCTATCCCCTTCTCCTTCATTTAAATTTCCTACAGACTTACAAATCAAAACTCAAACAGTCCCGTTCCTAGAGCTGGGAAAAGAAAACCACTTCACTGCAGGTGAATCATCAATGACTGAGGGTTCACTTGAGATGCTCCAACTGGGACAACACCTAAAACTGCTGCATGGCCCTGCTGTCAAGAACCCCACACTGGTGGTGGCAAAAACAACTGATTCAAGGTGGAACTGCACCTGGATTGAGGCCTTTGAACTCAGCTATTTCCCAGTGAGCTGGGAGGGCTTTGGAGCAAGGCAGAAAGGATGCCGTTCTCTCCCGCCGCCGGCCCGTGTAAGCACGGCAGTGATCGGTGAGGAGCCAAGCGAGCCGAGCGCTCTCTGGAATCACAGAGCTGTGCTGGTGAAGCTGCTGGCTGGGCAAGGCACTCAGCAGAGGTGAACACCCATGAAGGGAAATGGCTTTTCTGGCCAGGGCTCGTGCGCACACTCCCCAGGGAGGGATTGAGACACTCACGTAGGTTTTTATGACTGACTCGACCAGTCCTTCAGCAGCCCTGTCCATCAGAGGAACAGCAGGCAAAATATTTAAAGCAAAAGTAAAATCTTAGTCTTACTGCAATCAAGTTTTCACCCTGAGTCTGTTTTGGCAACTCACAATCTACTGGTAGAAGAGAGCATTTGTGATTGCACTAATACTTCTGGAAATTAATTTTAATTGCAAACTTGTGCGTCTTGGAGCATAAATAAATTCACAGCAGAAAGTCCTAAGCAATCTTAAAAATTGCTCCAAAAATTGCACAATGCGTGTCAAACTCAGCTGCGCCTTGGAATCCAATGCAAAATATTGTGATTGCAGAGACCCTTGTGTGTCCAAAGACAGAGCCAAGGTTTTGTTTTGCCAGCCACAGACACAGGAGACCAAACCTGTAGCCTTAGCATGGGAGGCTTCAGCCCAGAGGTTACATTCGGGCCTCTGTAACTTTTTGCCTTTTTTAAAAAAAAAAAAAAGAAAGTACTCAACTTGGTCATCTTTAAAGACACAAACAGCAACTTATCAGGAAGATATTAATCTAAATTGTTCTATTTTTTCAATGTGCCATCTATCATAATATCTTACGGTCTTCCATACAAAAGACATTGTTGGGTTTAAAGGCTCATAAACACATTGGAAGTTGGTATAGCACTGGGAGTACATGAGCACCTGTTTTGGGATACAGTGCATATTTTTCATGTGCTGTGTTTGCCCTGAGAAGCCTCATAGGCTCACACTTCCCAGAACTTCCTCTGATTTCACACTACTAAGAAGGGTCCTTGCTCTGGGCATCCAAGTAGAAAGGCATCTTTCACGTATCAGAAAAACCTGTGCTTGCAGTCCTGGATGATCTCTGACCACAGGTTCCAATTAAATCAAGTAATTACGAGGACTTCATTGTCCAAGATAGCCTCTGGACTACATTGCCAAAAAATTACAGACTGGAAATATATCAAAGGACTAATTACTTCCAAAAATAACCCGGACAATTGCCACGTTGCCACGTTTGCCTGAACGTTCTCAGCCTCCTCTATTAGGATCTAGCTGACTAAAACTGCAGCTTCCAGAAATAGTATCAACTTGCTGAACTTCTCCTTAGACAAGGAAGCCGAGCACAATTTAAGTAAATGAATGTGCAAAGTACTGTGATGAGTTAACCTCTAAAATGCCTTCACTTTTAACAACAAAGAGCACAGGCACTTCAGCAGCACAACAGTATTTGCCCTGGATCCTTAAATATCTCAGGGCGTTAGTGAATCTAGGCTAAATGGAAGATCAGAGCTAAAGCAGGATGAAGGCAAACAAGCTGCTGTTTATTATCTACCAGGGCACTAACATTAAGTCAACACACAGCACCAACTTCTTGCGTGGCTTTTTGCATTTGGCTTTTGACTATGTGATGGGTCCTTCTCTGCACCTTTCTCACCAACATGCTTGTGCACACCTGATAAATAAATAGGGGTCTCGAAGCTGCTCATAACCCGGCTCTTGTCCTGCTCTTCCAGCTCATCACTACTGTAATGTGCGAAGCGGGGCGAGCTGCCAGACTTGTGGGGCTTCAGCAGGCGCAGGTTGCTGGGCTGGGAGGGCAGCGCGTGTTGTCCTCTCCGTCTGCACTCCTCGGCAAAGGCTTCTTCATCTGCCTCCCCTGCAAAAGCAACAGAGGCAAGAAAGGTGAGCTGCACCCAGAGTGAATACATTTAGCCTGGAATAAAAGCCCTCAGAAATGGGCTGGGGTCACTAAGCTCATGTTTTGGATGTGGTTGGTCACGGACAATCCTGGGTGTCTGCGGACTGGGGAGTGTCTGGAGCAGAAAGCTCCATCAGTGGCACCCAAGAAAGTCCACTAGATATGGTGACTTGGGGGCCACTGTTCCCTTTTTCCCAAAGGGCAGGGTGAGGGAGCTGAGCACATGGCCCTGGACAGGATTTCTGTGCAGAGCTTGTCATCCCATCCCACCTCACCTGGACTGTCCTGCTCAAGGAAAAGGTAAAGGGAAAGGAGAGATCAATACCCAAGCTGGCTACAGGGGTGGTGGGACAAGAATTGAGCCAGCATGGGTTCAGAGGGGCCAGATGTTGGACATCACAGCTGGAAGGATGGTGGAGATGTGTGATGGAATACATGAGGACAAGAAATCATGTTGAAGCTGTGAGAGGTGAACACAGCCCAGAGGCAAGGCAGGCGCACACAGCACAGGCCAATGCACGCAATGGAAATAAAACCCAATGTTTGCAAAAACTGGTATGAAAGATGAGATACTCCTGTCATACTCATGCTGTGTTGCAGATGATACTTTCCTTTGCTGCAGAAACTGTAGCAGTACCATTGCTGCAAAGCAGAGAAATCAACTACGTAACACACACAAAACCCAGCAAAACCACACACTGGAAAACAAACAGATCCCAAAAAGTCAACAAAAGATGGTCAACAGGGAAAATAAGGGGGGCAGGGGGGAAAGACTTGGAACAAAGGTGTGTACCACATTCGTCTCTTAAAGGCTTTTTAAAGTTTCATTAGTTCAATTACTTAAGTACTTCTAATAGAGCTGATGAAACATGGCATCATTTTATTTTCATCAAAAGTGGTGTGTCATATTCTGGAAGTTTTTCCTGGGATGTGGCCGGCATCAGCTGCTCAGGGAGGGGTGTGTGCTCCCAGCTAATGCGTGTGCTCTTAGTTCATGGCTGGAAAATGCTTTGAAGATGAAGGAGGCTCCACGTACGCAGATCGGGACAGAGCAGGAACCCCCACTTTGTGTGTGCCCCTCCCAAACACAACGGGCTGCATTGTCTTTACCTTGTAATCCTACACGGGGAGATGCTTCTGAGGGCATGAGGAAAAGGAGGCAAGGTGTGTTTAAAGAGTCATTTCACGGTGCATTTCACAGAGGCCCTGCAGCAGAGGAGGACTCGAGCACACCATGGGCTGTGCTGGGGTGTCAGCAGAGGATGCTCCTTCCCGAGTGGTCAAATGCCCATCCCCACCCCAACACTGCTGCTTTTGTACCCTGGAATCCCCCACACTCCAAAGGCACAAGCAAACACCACAGAAACACCAGTGATGGCAAGACAAGGATCCTGCATTTAGTCTCTGCCTGCCTGCATCAGGCCAGTGTAAAACCCTGTGTAAGGTTCTCCTTGCAGTAGGAGAGGGCTGTGTGTGGTTCTTGCAGTAGGAGAGGGCTGTGTAAGGCTCTCCTTGCAGTAGGAGAGGGCTGTGTAAGGTTCTCCTTGAAGCAGGAGAGGCTGCCAGGGTGGCACCAGGACTTCAGCTACAAGAGTCAGGGGGCAAGGAAAAGCTCAGGGAAGGCCAGATGCAGAATTGCCATCATTACCCATAAGAGGTTACAGGATTTTACACTCTATACAAACAACACTGCAGAAGGTATCAGGCTGATGATACCTATGAAGATAAGCCCATAAAATGCCAAGACTAAGAAAAGAAAGCACATGGAACCTGTTTACATCAGCTGCACATACAAAAACCAGTCAAGAGAGTTCACTTCCTAACAAATTACAGTGCACCAGAAATAAGAGATCCCTCCTCTCCCATGGAAACACAGTGCATGGATTTCTTTTTCATGTGCAAAGTCCTGCTTAATGTATGTTTAAAGTTTATATTCACAGATAGATGCAGGAATGGGAAAGATGCTGAGGCCACCCTTGAGGCTCTGGGTGTGTTTGTGCATCCCAGAGCCGTCCCAGCCAGGCACACTCACACAGCTCCTCAGCTCTGGGCTCAGGGAGCCAGCACAACCCCTGCAATCACAGAACTCTTCAGCTGGAAGGAGCCTTCAAAGCTCAGCTGGTCCAACCCTCCTGTAATAAACAGGGACATCTTCCTGTAATAAACAGGGACATCTCCCACTAGATCAGGGTGTCTCAGGGCCCCATCCAACCTGACCTTGAGTGTTTCCAGGGATGAGACACCCACCAGCTCCCTGGACAGCCTGTGCCAGTGTTTTACCACCCTCACTGCAAACATTTCATTGTTGTGTCTAAGTCAGCCCTCCTTCAGTTTAAAACCATTACCCTGTGTCCTGTCACTACAGGCCCTACTAAAAGGCCTGTCTCCATCTTTCTTATTAGCTCTCTTAAAGAATTTGAAAGGATTAAATCCATCCTGATCATCTAACAGAGTCCTTCAGTCTTCCATATCCCCAAAGCAAAGGCAAATTTTAGTACAATAAGTAGACCCCCAAAAAATTGCCCAAACTTTTCCCTCCTTATGAGTTGTGGGAAAGCAGGATGGCACCAGAAATTAGTTAAATAGTGCAACATCACATCAGCTGTGATTTAAATACTGAATTGACTGCAGTGGTATGCATGGCATGAGCTGTCAGATCTTCCTCTGACCATCCACCTTTAGCACACTTGACACAGCAAAACTAAAGTGGGATTTGCATCAACTGTTCTCTCCTGTTCTACATACTTGAAACATTTGAGCCAGAGAGAACCACTGCAAATAGAAAACTTGAACAGAATTTACTCTGGGAGAAGTCAGCCACAAAGGACATCACTGCCAAAAAGTGCTTAAATTCTGCAGGAGCTTTGTCAGCAGTGATGTTTGTCCTGGAAATGGCTTTTAGGAAGAGAGCAGGTATTGGGGATGGGGCTGGGTGTGGAATTCCTGAGTTCTGGGCAGGAATATCCACCCAAGGAGCACCTTCCAGGAGCGCTCAGGTTTCAAACAGCCCCCAGCTCCCCAACACCTCCTTCTTGCCATCCCCTGCTCCTCCACACCCACGTGAGAGCCTGGGCAGCCGGGCTGTGACCCCAACAGGGACTGAGCCAGGTTAAAAATAACCCTTTTTGCCAGCTTATTTTTAACCCAGCTCAGGGCCTGCAGCCAGCTCAGTGCAGCTGCCCCAGCTGGGGCAGGGAAGGGGGAAATTGTTGAGGACAGCTGGAATCAGCATCCAGGTTATGGTGTTAAGCAAAAGATCTTATTCTACTAATGCAAATAATAATAATTAAAAACCTAGCAGTTGCTTCACTTGCAAAACTAGTTTGGAGAAGTTACATTTCTAAGAGTTAGTTCTGAAAATTACTGATTTGGCAGTACCAGTAACATTTTAAAACAATAATTAAGATTTGGTTTTGTGCTGCAGCAGGTTCTCTGAAATGAACAGCAGCTTCCAGGGAAGAAAAAACCAAACAGGAGCTGCAGCATCCTAAAAAGCTGTGTTGGGGCTAACAGCTAGCAAGAAGGGCTGGGGAATAACTTTTCATAGCAAAGAAGAGCTGCATGGCAGTGGAAAACAGGGCTCCTTGGAGCTGGGATAAACCAGCAGAGGGCAATCTCGGCTGTCCCAGCGGAGCAGCCGCTGCCAGCCCGCACTTGGGCGGTCACACGGGGATTGTACAAACCTGTCACAAACCTGCACCAGGTCTGGGCTTAGGGGAGTCCCAGCTACACCAAAGGCTCTGTGCGTGATCCTGCAGATTCGTCTTAGCACAGTCTGGTGACTTATCTCAATAGAGCAGTGTCCTGGGGTGACTTTATGATGCTTGAATTCCCAATTGTCTGTTCTGTTTATGCTGTATTATATTCTATAATGCTATATTATATTCTATCTGCTATATTATATTCTGAGGATGACACACAGGAATATAAACAGTGGCAGAGACATGCAGGTGAGTGTGACCGTGTTCACAGGGGGTCTGAGGATGAGGGAAGAGATGAGGATCTGACTCCATGTTTCAGAAGGCTGATTTATTATTTTATGATATATATTACATTAAGACTATACTAAAAGAATAGAAGAAAGGAATTTATCAGGCTAGCTAATAATGACAGCAAAGGTTTGTGGCTCGGGCTCTGTGTCCAAGCCAGCTGACTGTGATTGGCCATTAATCAGAAACAACCACATGAGACCAATCACAGATGCACCTGTTGCATTCCACAGCAGCAGATAACCATTGTTTACATTTTGTTCCTGAGGCCTCTCAGCTTCTCAGGAGGGAAAAATCCTAAGGAAAGGATTTTCCATAAAAGGTGTCTGTGACAGGTGAGCTGGGACAGGTGAGTCCTGGAGCACTTCACAGTCCTGCACAGGCTACCATTATTATTTGTGTTACATTTAAGTAATGTCCCTGTATGTCCAGGAACCGAACTGAAATCCTAGCAGGAATCAGCAGTAATTAATGGCAGGACAGTAATGACAGAACTATGCTGAACAAACCAGGGTAAACATCCTGAGGACATGGAGCTGCTGATTTGCATTTACCAGCTCACTTCCCACACTGCTGCCTGCTGTGCTCTTACACACCACACCAAAGAAATACACCTGGAATCGGGGTTTTCCCCTCTATTACAAAATAAAAAGCAGGTGCAGCAGTTTGCTCAGGAAAGGAACACTTCCCTGAGGCCACAGGCACCAGAGAGCCCCTGGTGCCCCAGGCAGCATCAGGAGATGCAGCTGGTGAGGGACATGGGGCTGTGTCCAGGGACACCACAGCTGCCAGCTGAGCTCCTGCCCCCGGGTATTGGCTTGCAGGAAGCTTCCTCCACCCAAATCTTCTTTAAAGGATGGCCTGCAAAGTGTCTTTCTAATCCTTCAAGACTCTAAAGTTAAGGGGCAGTGTAAACTCAGAGCAAGGCATCATATTGCTGCTTCGGCCAGTCTGAGGCTCCCCTGAGCTGGTCCTGATGCAAGCTGACACCACAAAGAGTGCAGAAAGCTGGGGAGGGGAGCTTTTCTTGAATTTCTCTCCCCCTCTTGTTACAAGGGTTTGGAATTTACCCCGTGCTCACAGAGAACCTGGAGTTTCTGATGACTCAGCCACATCCGCTGCTGCTGCAGAGAGCTGAACTGCAATGAAGGAGCAGTCAAAAGTGAAAGAAAGAGATCCCCATTGAAACACACTTATCTGAAGTCGACTGCACTGTGATCTTTGTAATCTGTTGATAAGATTTTTCTACCCATGTACTTTTCCATTGTTACAGCAGGTCTGGTATTAATATTTACCTTGGCAGAAGCTACCAGGGTTCTTCCTAGACTGAAGTCCACCAGTTGCTGGGAAATCTCAGGATTTACAGGAACCAGCTCAACCTGAGAACTCATCTAACAGATCTGTCCACAGGCCTGGATTACCCTGGGCTGAAAAAATCCTGGAGAACAACTGGATCTTCTGTTTCTTATGAAATCTAATGTTTGATAGCACAGACAGCAGGAGATCAAGTGACTCTACCAAAACACAGAATTTAGGGGACCACACCTTAAAAGTTGTTTTCATAAAGTTGCCAAATCATCAGGTTTTTTAATTCCTGTTGGAAACTACAGATGCTCATTATAAAACACCCAGCCCAGGGTATTTTCCAAAACCACGTGCACACACACACCCCTCACCTCTCCTGAAACTGTAGACAACATGCTCAGCCAAGAAAATACTCCCTCACCATTACTAGAGGCTATGTTGAGCAAGTTCTTCTGATTAATTGGTCTTAAACCTGTTTCTAAATGGCAGGAAACACGAACACAGTGACGCTCAGCAGGAGTTATAAAACCCTCCTTCAGCCTGGGCTCTCTTGGGTTTGTCAGACTCGACAGAAACCAAAATTTGCATTGAGCCCTCTTTGGAAAACGTCTCTGAGTTTGACAGTGACAGCCCTTAAAAATCTCCCTCTTGCTATTTGATGTGATGCTTCCAAGAAAAAGCAGCCATTTTAAAACCCTCTGATTTAAAAGATGCACATAGTTTTGAAAGCTGAAAGAGCCTGAAGTCACTCAGAAAATATCCAGGGAACGCTGGAGCAGCTGCCCCATCTGCACCATCACTTTTGTAAACTATAGAGGGAGTTTATTTCAACATTGACGTTTATCAGCCAAAGCACAGGGCAAACAACGAGGTTTTGAGTCAGCTCACAACAGATCAGTGTCTTTCACCAGTTATTGGCAATCATTTTCCTTCCAGAGCAAATGCACTGGGTGTTACAGAGAACACAAGGTGATTCAGGGTTTCCTGGTGTCTGTCTGAGACTCCTGTCCTGCAGAATTCAAGGAAATATTTATCCAAAGTGGTGCCCGGAGTGCTCAGCTGGGTAGGAACTGAAGATGCCAGCAGCTCCCAATCCCTGCCCTGCAGAATCCTGCTCCAGTGTCCCACCCCTTCCTCTCACAACCTGCACTGGCTGTGTCAGCTCAGTTCTCTCAGCAGCGATGGCACTGCACTCTGATGTGGGTTATGTCTCCCTGCTCCAACCCAAAAACTCACATTAAGTTTATAATTAGGGGATTTGGGCTGGCCTTTCCCAGGCCAGGACCAGCACTGCTATCTCGCCTGCCATGCAAGCCAGGCATTTCCTGCCAGGGGGGAAGAAAATCCAGAAGTGGCAGGAGACAGCAGGGGAGGTGGTGGCAAAGTCCTGGGAAGTGATGGAAAAACAAGGGTGTGGGATTTGGGAAAAGGGACAGGCTGATGGAGTGCTATTTCTGTGCTGGAGAGGCCTGGCTCAGCACCTCCAGTGCCCAGGAAAGGGCAGGGCTCAGTGCAGATTTCTGCTCCATGCTGAGCCACCCTCTGCCCTCCTGGCTTTAACAGCTGGCAATGGACCTGCTCCTTTCATTTCTGCCCAGAAATGAAATGCTCCTATTCATCTGCTCCAATGCCAGCTCCCACTGCTCCTGCCCAGCTGTGGCACAGACCACAGCAGGGAAAGCCCCACACTGGATTCTCTCACCCTCCCTGCCCTGCAGCAGCTCCCTCTGACAGTTCCAACTTTGGATTTTCCTTTTTTTCTTTAGGTGGATTTTACCTGCCACCCCACCCGCACCCAAGAACCCCATGATATCCTGCATCAGCTCAGCATGTACCAACACGAATCCTGCATTCCCGGCACATCACAAGCTACTCAAGGCACATTTCACCACCAAGATTCCCCAGTCTGCAACAAACTGGTAAAATAAAGTGAGTTTTCAGCACACACCAACCACAAGGTGCTGCTTTGAAAGGAAATGTGATCATGCTGTTCCCCATGGTGGCCATCAGGGATCAATGGCTACAGCCACTCCTGTTGGACCAGGAGCAGCTCTGGAGCCTGGCCCAAAGAGAGGGAGCTGCTGGGAGAGCCTGGAGTTACCTCCTCCTGCCAAAACTTCCTCACCAGAACCTTTTAAAGACCAAGGAATTGGTCCTGCATTGTTTCTGAAGCAGGAGAGAAGGCACAGGCTGAGCACACCCAGGTTTCTGCAGCTATTTTCCTTCTGTTAATGCACACCAGGGCATCCATATGGATCATGCCTGTTGCTCTCATCTTAAAGATCTGGGATGTTGGAAATGCAAATGGCAGGAGGTAACAACATGAATCCTCACGTTTCCAGCAAGCAGAGAGATGACCCAATTTGCATGCTCAAAGGGAATTTTATTAATTTTAAAAGACTTTATCAAGCAGGGACCTTTTATTCAATTCTGCATGAATTTTGAAAGGAAGAAAAGAATGAGGAATGAGCTGCACAGCTTGACATATATAAATACAAATTAGCAAGATTTCAAGCTTGGAGCTTGACCAAATGGACCTGATTTTTAAACAGCAATCAAGATTACTTAAAAGATTATATTTTCTACACTCTTCAGGGTCATGTCAGAGGTCTACCCCAGTTTCCTGCAAGTCTCATTGCACAGCACTAGATTGAAGTGCCCAAACCCCTTTAACATCCTGTACCAGGGGCTCCTGCTCTTGGGGTTTCTCTCTCCAACACAACTCATGGCTGAGGTGGATTTCAGAACACTGTCCCTCTGTCTGTCTCTTACATGGCTCCTCTTCCTCCAGAATTGTATCACTGACATCAAGTTCTTTGACTTGGTTTGATACTACAAGGGCAGACAGTGATAGGACAAGGGGGAATGGCTTTAAACCATTGAAAGGGGCAGGTTTAGATTAGGTATTAGGCAGGTTTAGATTAGGTGTATTAGGCAGGTTTAGATTAGGTATTTGGAACAAATCTTTACTTTGGGGGTGGTGAGGCCCTGGCACAGGTTGCCCAGAGAAGCTGTGGATGCCCCATCCCTGGCAGTGTTCAAGGCAGGTTGCACAGGGCTCTGAGCCACCTGGAGTAGTGAAAGGTGTCCCTGCCCATGGCAGGGGATCAGAACTGGCTGAACTTTAAGATCCCTTCCAACTCAAACTGTCCTGAAACAAACAGGGTTTTTTATCTCAGCTCTACTTCGACCTCAGACAGAAATCCCCGTGGGTTTCATCTCTGCCATGAGGAAGCCTCACAGCCCAAGTTTCACTTTGAAATTGTATTTGAAGTGCAAACCAAAATCCTACTGAGCAAAAAAAAAAAAAAAGAAAAAAGAAAAAAAAAAAAGAAAAAAACAGCCCTTATAATGAAACTTAATACTCATTACTAGAGGAAAACAAAGAAAGAAAAATTCCACAATGCAACTGCATGCAGCCCTGCCAGGTCCTCCATGGTGTACTCAGACACGAGGTGCCTCCCACCAGTGTTTCCTCTGCCCCTGTGCCCAAGCAGAGCCCCTTGGACCTTCACATCTCTCATATTTGTTCTGCAGAACCTCCCAGTTCCACATGAAACAGCTCCTCCACTGTCCCCAAAGACAAAACTTTGCTTCTTGTCTTCAGCCCTTCTAGGAGTTTCCACCACCAGGTCAAGCAAAATTGGCTTCTAATTAAAAAGCTCTTCAAACAGCAAAAGCAGAGGAAAAGTGCTCTTCTACTTTTGCAACAGATCTTTATAACTCTTAAAAACTAATGAGTTGAAGTATCAAGACGTCATCTTATATTCCCATTAGTGGCCCTCACTAAAGGAGCAACTTCAGAACAGTTCTGAGCAAGCCCTAATTTGCAAATTGTACAGCTGTGTTACATATTTTTCCATTGATTATCAGCTTTAAACCTGTCTTCAAAACCTTAATGCAAACCCAGATTACCGTAAAAGAAAAAAAAGATACATCAAGAAAAAGCCATGCAGTTAAATTTAAAAAGAAAAGAATCTCATGAGTGACTTCAGAAAAATGTGATGAATGACTTTCCCAGCTGTTTTGTCAACACTTCCATAGTAATTTGGCAAAAGCACAAAATCACTGAGTTTATACTTTCATCAGATGGCTATTAGTGCTGTTGAAATATCACAGACACGAGACAGTGAGTGCAGCCCCACATTTCATATTGCATTGTCCACGCTCCCTTTGCAAGGTCTCATCTCTTCAGGTTCATCATTTGAAAAATATTCTCCCTTCTACCCCGAGGTTTAAATATGACACTGTGGCTCTGACACTAAGGGTTCCATGTATTAATTACAAAAAAAGAAGAGATACCTGCTCTCTCCAATTATAGCCCCCAACATTCAATCTATTCCTCATCCATCTATCCCTGTAGGACTACAGCGAGTAAATCCCATCTTCCAGTGTGAGCACACACCCCTGATTTACAGAGCTCCAGAGACCATCATCTTTTAAATGACCCTGAAAGCATCACATGCTCACAGTAACAGGACATCTCTTCTGAGGCTCAGGAGGTTTCAAAGTACTTCATGAACTTTCACCACAAAACCCAGTTCCCAATGACAGGAACACTAAGTTGTTAGCTGCTGTTCCATTTCTGACACAAAAATGACAAGCCTGAAATTTTTTAAAAAATAGTTTCAAGTTGACATTCAATGGCAGTTTTGATGAATATTATATTTAATTATGAAACCTGTACAACTGGCCTTAGAGGAGACTCCCAAGCTTCACCAACTTTTGTTGTTTGGCATCTCCAATCCACCTCAAAAGTTTCCAAACATTCTTCTTTCCCACCCATAGTCAAGATCTATGCCTTAAACCCACCATAGTTTAGAAATACAATTTTTCAAATCCTGTCAATAACAATGTTTATAAATGCAATGTATACACACATATACATGCAGGTATTTAGACAGATAAAAATAAATTGTTCCATGTATGCTTCTCAAAATGAACTTCTGACCCAAACAACCAATAAAGAGAGCACAGAAACGAAGATTTTCTCAACTGAAAAAACCCCAAACAGCAAACCAGGAACATGACTACCACCCAACACTAACAATACTTACAATTCTCTTTTGTGCCTGGAAACAGAATCATCAGTTTATACACTCCTTCTGCAGAGATCCAGGGGGAGCAGGCAAGACTTTACCAAGAGAGCTTTGTGAGTTTTGGAAAGAGAAGGAGAGTTTGAAGAGTGGCATTGGTACCTCTGGGTGCACCAGCAAGGCCGTGAACCTTCCAAGAAAGCCACCCCAGGGCTGCTCCTGTCCTGTGAGGCTGCAGTGGCACCATCCCAGCTTCTCCTCTCCTCACACACCTCCAGAGCCCTGGGATGAAGCACCAAGGACAGGAGCAACCACAATCTCTGGGGCCAAAGTAAAAAAGGGGGCTCCAGTGTTAAAGAACTTTCCATAATGGCAGAGAGGCTGGAGTGCTCCACATTCCAGAAGGGTGGAATGCACACTGCAGAGCCCACTGGCTCTTGCGGAGATGTGGATGTGACCTGGGGAGGGCTGCACCCACCAAAACTGCACAACTCAACACCTGAAGTTGCCATAACCAGCGTCTGCTCAAAATCACCCAGCATAAAGATGTACCCTCATCTCCTGTAATTCTGCAATGGCACTGAAAGCTTTATGGAAGAATGTTTGAGTGACTGTTTGTCAGTGAGATCAATATATCATGGTATAAATATTTGAAAAACTATAGAAACAAGTATCAAAGCTGCTGTGGTTTGAGCTGTTTAACTACAATTTTGTAGCAGCCCAAAGTGCAGCATCCAGCAGAGCTGCTCCACCCTTCCTTGAACATCAGCAAACTCAGAATCTTGTCAGAAACATTTGCCAAGAGCTTTACTGAGTGTGAAGGTGTCAAACTCAATTTACACAAAAGCATTTCTGCTCAGCCTTGTGAACCAGGGTGGGTCCCTTTGCAGGGCTGGGAATGTCCTGCAGACAGCACTGTGACAGAGAGAGCAACCCTGGAACAGATCCACAGCAGGTAAGGCTGATGTTCACCTACGTTTGGTATCATGCAAGTCAGTGACTGACAGAAATAGCCACAGATTTTGCACATTTGAGAACATTTTGTCACTTTCCAATTGAAATTCTGACCTTGCTTGAACTGCTGGTATTGGATACAGCCTGGTATCTCTACAGAAACAATCTCCATTTACAGTAATATTTAAAAATACTAAATAAAAGAATCATGAACTGTTTTTCTAAGGAGAAAGTTGGTTAGACAAGACTGAATAGTGGACTGGAAACAGAATTGGAGCCAAAAGGGCAGCAAAATTGCCTTCCAGGAGATGGAATCTGTTTGCAAAAGCCTTCAAAGCACTGAATTCAATTGAGAAAATAAATCAAAAAATAAAACCACACTGTTGTAACAGCAATAAACAGACACTGATGACAGTTCAGTTAAGACCTGAGTGTCCACCTCTACTCCAGTTTTAACTGAAAATCTAGAGGACCTAGATTTTAAAAGATTATCCAGAATAGGCACAAAAATAGAAAACCCGAGAGGCTTTGACCTCTGTTAACAATCTATCATCTAACCTCCATGAAAGCTGCACTCCAAGTTGCCAGCTTGGCTCTGAGCCCCTTCCAGGCCCAAACCCAACAGCAGGGACACTGACAATTTGGGTAATTTTGCCACCACACCCAGAAAACACAACAGCAATCTGAATCTAGAGCCCAGCATGAACCAAGGGCGCATTTCTGGTTTCAGGAGGAGCTGGGAGGTGCAAGGCAAAATTCGCCCCCACAAACAGCTCTCATAAAAGAACTTTCCACTACTGGAAACTATTCTGTGCAGGGCAGCAAGCACCTCCCCTGAACAGAGCAGCACGAGCATGCACTTGGCTTTGTGATTTATTCCACAAAAAGGGTTACCAGGGATGGAGTCATCACCTTCTATAAACATTTCGAGGGCAAAACCACACATGTGATCCCAGAGCAAGTGCTAGAGGAGAGGGAGGAGTGGAAACCACGTAAGAGTAATCAGTTAATGTTATGTTCTCAATTTGGTTGATCAAGAAGAGCAGGGAGGTTTGAACACCTGTGTCTTCTCAGAAAAATGTTTTATTTCCCTGAGCCGAGTTTCTTGTTTTTAGGAGTGATTACAAGAAGCATCTTCTCAATTAGTCACTGCATTAGAAGCCACTTAAAAGTCACTTTCTGTTCTATGACACTTTTTGAGACAGAGTTATAGCTATTAATAAATAAATTATTAATGGCTACAAAACTGCCATGAGAAAGCTTCAGGACAAATTACTCTGCTTTCTTTCAACCTTTAACCAAACAGATTTTCTTTCAATTCTTTCAGGCCAATACTTTCAATATAGATCAAAAGTAGGTCAATAGCAATAGATCCTCCAATTTAGATAATGCATAGGAATAGTTAACATTGATACGTAACACCTCTAAAATATGAATATGCATAGTAAAGTACACATCATTTTCTTTTTATTTAACAGTGGTAAAAACCAATCATCTACTTGTAATTTTCTACCTGCTTCTCAAAAGGGTGTTTAGTCTACGAAGACCAGACAGTGACTGTAACAGAGGATTTGATTTGTACAGTAAACAAAACTGCATTTTCCATCTCTGGAAAAGGTTCTACACAGAATGCAACTCAAATCTTTGAAGGTCCTTGGAAAATACAGATAAAATTGATGGAATTGTTTTGCTTTGACAAGTTCCAGTTCTGGTACATTTAAAAACAGTTGCTTTAAACAATTTTTAACAGTTTAGAAGCCATTTACTGCTAACAAAGATTCAAGGTGTGCACTGGCTACACACTTTGCAAACTACAGAAATGTTTTTGTCTGAGCCTCCTTTTAGGCCAGAAGAAGGCAGAGCAGTACAGCATGTACACTTGTTTGCTTTTCCATTAACAAGATTCCTTGTGTCACTACAGCTGGCTCTGGCCATGCTGGTGACTGGAAAAAGCCTTACACTTTTTATTACTTGCTCAGAAAGGAGACTGCACACGGGCTATTTTCAGGCCTGAATATTTACATCTCAAAATATGGTTCATTTGACCATTGAAGAATAACATTCTGGAGTTCCAGTGCTCTTCAAGCAGGATACCTTTCCCAGAAAATTTGGGAGGACCTCAAGAGATACCAGGATTTTACCACACAATAGCTTACCTTTCAGTTTTGTTACAAACTGTTTCTTCCTTATGTGACCCAAATGCTGATGAATTATAATTCTAGGAAGTTGCCTTTCCTCAAGTTTTCCTTAGAAATGAATCTAACAAATGCAGCTCTGGGTATATACAAAACCCAAATTATCATCCACAGAGAGGTTTTTCACACACAGCCCTGTACGACACTTCCCTGGCTATTCTGTAGAACCATTTATCTGACATAATGCAGTCTTGGGCATTTAGCACAATACCAAAGGTGATTCCATTAACAAAAAGCCAGCTGTTTTCATCACAGTCACTTAAAATTCAAAACACATGTATTGTTACCCACTTGAGATTTAACACACAGTAAAAATAAAAAACTTTAGATCATTAAAACATTGCCAGCATTCAAGAAAATGAACAGTTTACTCTGAAATGTGGATCTCTGCTGTATCATTACACTGATTAACAAGAGACATCCTGATCTTCAACTGAGGAGCTGGAATTAGGCTGCCTGAAGGTGTGCAGCCAGTAGCTGGTGAGAAGACAGGACATACACAAGGGCTCATTGTATTGCAAATTCCAAATCTAACTCCCTGGCACAGCCATCACTGACCTGCCCTGGTTCCTCCTCCTCACTTAACATCCAATCCATCCACAACAATAAAGCCACTTACCTGAACAGATCCAGGATGTCTTCTCCCACACGAAGTCCACTCTTGGCACCTACACATCCCAAACTGGATGCTTTAGGGCAATAGTCATCAGCCTGCCCCAGGTGCACGTGGTGTTGGCTCCTCTCTCTCTTCCCAGCTCCCCTGCTTCCTCAGCACCTCCCAAGAGACAAAGCAGCCCCCACGTCACAGAATCATCCCCCAGCCTGAAAACCACAGTAAGGGAACATGACCTGTGCATCAATGTCAGCCCATCAGGAGGGAAGGAGCCAAGTACAGCCCATGGAGGGGGGCTGGAAGGAGCACTGTGCTCCAAGGTGCATCTCACTCTGTGCCCCAGGCTCCCAGAGCTTCCACTGGTTCTCTGTAAAGCCCAAGCAATCCCTTCTCACTAGGAGATATTTTTCAGAAAGCTGGTCTTTAAGACATGAAAGCCAGAGAAACTACTGCTCTTGGCAGCTTCTTCCAACAGTTAATCATCCATGTGTTAAAAATGTGTGTTTATCTTCTCATTTGAATTTGTCTAGCCTGATACAAATATTTATACTCTTCTTCCAAACAAGGCGACCTTTGATATGCTCAGTTTTTTCTAACTGTTGTACACATTTTTTAGAATCAAAGTGGAATTTGGCACAGCATCCTCAGGCTGCAGAAGCACCCCCCTTGCTTGTGCTGGCAGGGAACAGCCTCCAGAGCAGGGCTGAGCCTGGGCAGCCAGAGAACAGGCAGGGTTCACTGGAGGAGGAGACACAGACAAACGCCCATCACTTCTGCATTCACTGTGATAACTCGTGATCGTGTTTTCCTGATGAGAAAGGCAAAAGCCAAATGAGGAGAAAAGTCCTTGAAATTTATGTCAACAGCACAAAACAACCTACGTTGTTTTCCTGCTTCTCCCTAACTGGTTTCAAGGACCTTAAGACTTTCTGTTCTTCTCAGGGGTACACCATCCAATCCCAGAAAAGACAGAAGGAGCACTAGAGGTGTTTAATAAAAGAAACATTTTGGTGGCTGTCCTAACGCTCAAGGTGAATGTCCCCAGAAGGAAAATCTTCCATCTCTTTGCAGTTGCTCAGGAGCTCAATCAAAAACCAACGGCAGGAGGCTTGTGAATGCTACTCCTGCTTGCAGGCAGGACCAGACACAGCCAAAATAGCTCCAAGTGAATTTCTAGCTCTCTACTGCTCTCCTGGACAGCCAGCTCCCACCTGGTGTAGAAGAGATGAATAATGCCCTTTCATTATCCGTGCAGTACATCTGGTGACAAGGACCTGCCTGTATTTCCACAGGCACTCAGCAGTAAGAAATGAGACTAGCAGAGAAATTCTCAGGGGTGTCTGAGTGACTACTCAACAGGAGATGCCCAAGTAACTCAAAGCACCAAAGTGACTTCTGACAAGAGGCAGTGATATTACACAAAGCCTGGCCAAATCCCCTGGAGACAGAAGACTTTGTCCTCTAGCCTTGGCCATGTGAGTTTCCTCCATTTTCCTTCAGAAATACTTTCACAGAGAAGTTCAAACCAATTTTAAAACATCCACAGTCTAGCTCCCCCTGGAAGGAGAATGACAGTGACTGATACTGCAGAATGCTCTTACACAAAAGCAAAGCACAGTATTTCCATTGCTGAGTATGACAAATATCACAACAGGATGACAAATGCAGATTTAGTTTCTGTGAAGAGTAAAAGGCAGCCTCCAACTACATGTCTAGGAGAAAACTTTGCCAGAGGTGGCTATGGTGACAGTTATGCAAATGTGTGATAAATTAGCAACTTAATCTTACTCTATATATCAGTTACGAAGATTAACACAGGCTTGACATGTATTTCTGGAGGGAAACCAAAAGATGGATGAGGCTGCCCAGTTTCTCTATCAGATGTCTCAAAGCCTCTGCAGCCTTATGACTTTTTTTATTATTGGGAGGTAAATCCCCCTCCTGCACCACAATTCAATCAAGCTTGTGACTGGAACCAAGACAGAAGATTCCAGAGCTACTGCTTTGCATTTTCAGCTGGTTTAGTAACACCTTTGAGCAACTCCATTACAGACACAGCCAAGTAATTCTCTTTTCTGGCCATCACAAATCTGTGTTCCTCAACATGAATACTATGGCCAGGCTGGATTCCTCTCTCATTCCAGTAACTTAAATAAATAGAATGCAGGAAATTTCAAATTTGACTTTTAACTTCAAAAAGAAGGAGGGACTGAAGCATTCTCAATGTCACATAACAGGGCAGCAAGCTCACGTGAGCTTTTCCAAACAAGGTGTTACTATTTCATCTCTCTCTAACATTCAGGTGAATGAAAGGATTCAGCTTTACTTTCACTGCTGGTAAACTAGCAGGTACAGAGTTTTGTTTGTTTCTATTTTTATGAAATTCACTTGAAGTTGGTTGCATTGCAAAGAAGAGCTAGACAAGCCCTCATTTGAGATTCAGAGGTAAAGATAAGCTATAGGCCAAAGCCAAATTTTAAGTTATTACCAGAAGCCTCTAAAAATATTTTTTCTTGACTGTCAGTTTTAAATCAGGTTCAAAAATTACCTCTTTTTAGTGAGTTTAAAATTAACTCAATATGCTGCAAAATTAACTTCATTGTAAAAGCCAGAGAAACTAAAGAGAATTCTATTTAATCGTGTCCTTCTGATAAAATGTTTTACTTGTCTTCTCAATTAAACATACTTTAATCCCCACCACAACATTTTGAATCTGACAACATCTGAAAGTCTTCCTTCATTCTTTCAGAAGGCAATTAGCAGTCAGGCCATCAGTGCAATCAATCTACCTCACACCAGGACAGCCCAGCTTTCAGGCCTGGGCACTATCACCTCCAAACTCCTCCTATCTTTTGGCCACAGCAGCATGACAGAGCATAAAGTACTCATGTGGGGTTTTGATTAACTTTCTACCAGCTGCTGTAAGTGAGATAACACCTAATGCAGCACTGAGTCTGCCACAACAGAGTATTCAGAGAAGTTTCAGTGAGTTTAAATCAGCACAGCTTGCAGAGGTTCACGGTTACGGCTCTGATCATCACAGGATTTTCATTCTTTCCTGATTTTTTTTAATCTGACAGCACCTCAAACACAAGGTTTACTATTTTGTGGATGTATGACCTATATAGCAGAGAATAAACCAACCATCTTCAGCAGTGCACTTCACTCAACAACCAACTCTAGCCAAGATATATTTTTTAAAAACAAGTAAGAAATCCACTAGAATTACAAATTCAAAGGTACAGTTTGTAACACTAACAAAGCCAACATTCTTCATTCCAGCCCTGGTGCAATGTAAGGACCATTTCAGCATTTCAGGTGGAAAGCATGAAGTTCTGTACTACAACAACCACTTTAAGTCAAACAATAACAAGAAAGCCCAAACTGTCTATGTTGAGGCAAATCAAGTCTGTGGTCATAGCTCAATCATAAAGTAAACAAGCCCTGAGGGAGGAGACAGTACAAACAGACTTTCTTATGTTAAAAAAAATAAAGTTTCAAAGTTTGGTTACTGCTGACTGGCATATTACCATATTGCCACTAGCCCATGAGAATAGCATGACTTGAAAATAAGCCTTAATTAACCAGAACATCCAAAAATCACAACCAAAGAGGCAAATTTTCCAAAAATACTAAGAAACACTTCCACAAAAAGGTTAACAAGTATTTTAAGTACTAGGCCCTTTTCAAAGGTTCTCTGACCACAAGCATCAAACAGCTGTAGCATTCATTATGCAACACAACCATCTTCAGAAGCACTATCCTGTTACAACCACAGATTAAACTCAGGCAAAGGAGCTCACTGCTCAACCAGAACAGAAGCACATTCAGGAACTCCCATTTCCAAAAATAAAAACTAAAATCTAACTTTATCACTGGACTATCCCACAGATGGTCTGAAACACAGCACAGCTCAGTACAAAAGATAAACCTCCAGTTACACCTAATGCCAAAACACTGAAGGAGTCAAGGAAACAGGATAACCAAACACAAGCACTGAGAAGAGATACAAACCCTCTGGGCTTTTTAAATCTTTTACAATCTTGTTTTCAGCATTCTGACTCAGCTCATCAATTATTCACAAGTTGATACAGGATCCACCTGACAAATGCTACGCACACACTCTGCAGAGCAGCTCTGTCACCTCTGTCACCAACCAAGCCCTCTGATCCCCAGCAGAGAAGGTCTTGTGAGAACTGAGCCCTGCAGGAGTGCAGCCACTGAACAGTGTGAAGCATTCCAACACAAAATCCCCAACTCCTTCAGGAAAGCCAAGTGGAAGGGGCAGGTGCCATGCAATCTATAGAGAAACTGGGGGTTAGTGTGCTGCACTGGGATTACTGCCATGCACGAGGGACTGCAAAGAGGGTGCACCAGGAGAAAGCATCACAAAGTTCTTGTATCCACCAATGAACTTTGAAGCAGAGCATGAAGGACTAAATGACTTAGCAGGTTCAAAAACTCCATCTTGGTTTTTCCAAACAGCTGTTTTTCCAGGATGCTTAATTTAAATGGGATGGTGTCCCTAAAAATTCAAAATTAATCTCTCGTGTATGAAAAGATGGCACTTTTAATCCAATAGCACCTGGTTTTGAAAGCTGCCTCATCCCACTGTATATTTGTACCTAGCATTTGCCATCAGGAACTTTTTCTGTTGTTAATTATTTTGTACTATTTTGGCCAAAATTGAAGTGTCAGGAAATGTGCTGCCCTTGATGATCTATCACTTCTAATAAACAGGTCTTGTACATCTATGCAAATTATGGATTAGAAAGGAACAACATGAAATTTTTTTCAAAGCAACCTAACAAGTGGGTTTTCAGGAGAAAACAACTAAATTCAGCAAAAAAATTCTGAATAAAACATGGAATGTGAGTTTATTTTGTGTTTTAAAAAAGGAGCTGGATGCAAGAAGTTGCATTAAAAAAAAGTTGGATGTGATGTTATTTCAAAAAACACTGAAAGAGATGGAGACTGTTAGGTTTAGGTCAAGTGAACAATGACAAGTTTTTAAGCCTGGAACTGGAATTGCTGGTCCAATGATACATTTGGATGAAGACCACACATCCAGTTCAACTACCAGCCCATGGAAATGCTGGTGTGTGGGTATCTCACTCCTGCAGGAACCTACTGCCAAATTCTGCCTTCTGCTGACTCATTCCCTGTGTTTTGCCAGTTTCTACCAGGGAAATGCAGCACTGCCACTTTAATGCTGCATTTTGGCCAGCTCTGACAAGCAGCTTCAGGGATCTGAAGGCAGAACAGAGACTATCCAAAAATCCGGATCCTGAGCACATTTAGTGTTAAAAAATTCACTTCAGAACCCTGGTGTGACCTGTTGGGGTGTAACACTGTGAGAAGGATCATATTTTCCTAGGTAAGAAGATAAACATGTGGGTACAGATCTGATACCCTAACTGTGTTCCTAACCTGAGCAAGGCAATTGAAATGTTAAAGACTTGGAATAAAACTAGAAGGCAAAGTTTGGCACTTTAATATAAAATCTATGGGTATCCAGAGGAAGGCATTCAAACTCAACTCCAGATTGTCCTAATTTTATTTAACTTGGTTAATCAATTTTAAAGCACTTTTTACAATTTACATAATTTAAAGGAGCACACTGCATCCTATAAATATAAATTAACATTTTTAATAACTCAAGACATCACAACAAAGCCAAATTTTGAAATAAATGTCATGTTTAGTTATCTGGATCAAGAAATAACATACATGGGGAGGGGGAAAAAACAGCATTAACAAGAAAACACTGTTTAGTTCTAAACTAAGTTTGTGCTTCTACATCAAAAACACAACACTGAAGTGACAGGAACTCTGCAAAGAACTTGAAAAGGTATATAACTGCTTTAGTCCCAAAACCAAAGTATATATTTATTTTTTCTTCTACATGTTATTTTTTTTTCAGTTCTATCAAATTAACATTAATGGTAGAGGGACAAAAGTACAATATACTAACTTTACTGCAAATACAAATTCTGTTGTAGCAGTTTGTTAGCTTGGTTTGGCTTAGTTGAAATGGTTTTCCTGCATGAAAAACAAGAGCATATCTTTTCAATGTATTTAATAATCAACACATTTGTTAGTACAAAGCAGATGGTGTTCAGCAAGAAGGCATTAGGTGATCATTTGAATACACCATGCTTTTTTTTTTTTTTTTTTTTTAAACCACTAAGCCACCCTGAAGAGTTTTGTGCAGGCCAGATGTTCACAGCTGGTGCACAGATGAAAGCTGCACATCCATGATCTATGCATGGAACTATCCAGAACCTGGCAGGTGTTAACAGACACCATTAGTTACCTGCAAGCTTTCTCTGTGACACATCAAAACCAAATCATTTTCCACTAAACTTTGAAAATCTGGTCTTAGCTACAAAAGAACACTTTACTTCACTCCATTAATTTAACAAAGGGCATTAATCCATCTTTTGATTTTTGGTTGAGGACTAAAAATAAGAGTGAGATATCATAATCCTAATAATTTTGTCCAAATCTTCAAAGCGATTACTTGTTCTCAAAACAGCAAAAAAACCCTCATAATTCTCAGTCTTTTTGTAATTATTAAATGTGAAATAAATAAATTTATCAAATGCATATTTGTATTTACTACAGATTATTTTTTAAGCAAATCTCAGAATAACTTTAGAAAACTTTTTAAAACAGAATTGCTTTCGGCCTAGACTTAAAATAATTACATATTAGGGCAAAAGATGGAGTTAGAGAGTCAGCCTCTGAATGCTTCTTAAAAATAGGTGCTTCAAATACAGGTTTAGAAATGAAATTAAAAATAATGTTTTCAGTCACACTGAAGAAAACATCTGCAAAGAAAAAAGGCCCTCATCCTTAAGATTGAAGAAAAAGATGGTAAGGGGGGGGAAAAAAAAAAAGCACCGTTTTCCCAAGTTGCCCAAATCACACACAGACACAGGAAGGTTACAAATGCCATTCATGAAAGAATGCACCACAAACATCAGCATTTATTCATTTTGAATTTTTTTTAGCAAATGACAAAAGACTCAGCTCACTGGCTTCACTTTTGTTTACCTTTTGCTTACATCACACATTTAAACATTTGTCAAAACTTACTAAAGTTGTCTGCATTCATGCACAACTAGAAAACATCCTTAATTTATTTAAACCAGAAATGCATTACCAGAAATGTATTAACATTGTTCACTACTAAACATTTAAAAAAAAAAAAAAAAAGTTGAAATTATTAAAAAGGTTATCCTGGAACTGTTAACTTCACAGCAGACTTGAACTACTAATTGGCTCACATTTCAAATTGGAAAAAGCAAGATTCATGCTATTGTTAGTGTACATCTCGCCCTAGCACTACTGAAGGATCATGGTTCACCTTGATCACAGATAAGAAAAGAAAAGTGCATACAGAAGTTTACAACAATTTAAAGGACAAAAAATGGTCCAATTGATGTGGTCCCAACAATTAACTCAAAAGTCTATGACAAATACGAGCTTCTGTGAGCTACTTATACTACTTAAGATTGAGTACGGATATACAGAAAGTTGAATTCGTTTGAAATCTTCAAAAAATGTTCCTGTCAATCCTCAAATGGTGGCTGTTAGAGCTTAAAATTTCTGTTAAATGCGTGCGTTGAATTACTTGTTATCCAAGCGTAGCAGCTGCTCCTTACCATTTATTGTTAGCGACCTTAACTGGCCATCTTCTTCAACTTCTACTCTCTCATGTCCATTCTCAACAATCCTGCAGGACAGAAACACCATGAGCAGTTCTGAACACACACCAGACCTCAGGTTTAGATAACAAACTGTAAGGGAGCAGCACCTGCTTAATGCAACTGTACTTGGCAAGCTTTGGTATTTACCAGCGCCGGAGCTGGCACCAGCACCCAGCTCATTTCCCCATTGCTTAGTCAGGAAAATTGCCTTCTGCAAGCTGGAATCCTCCAGGATGTGGAGTTCACAGTTACAGCTGCCACCCCATACACTGTCATTGTCACAGCTGTGCTCACACTACACACTGTTATCTAGGCCTAAAGGCCTTGACAGATCAACTGCACAATCTTGACACTGCATTGAGTCCCTACCCATTTGTTAAATGTATGATATTCTAGATCCAATCACAATTTTGTACACAAGACAGTCTAACATCCATTTTTAATTTGATCACAGCAAGTAATTTGTGGACTTACTATACACCAACTTTATGACCAGCCTGCATGTTACAAAATTCAAGTATCCCTGATTGAAAAGAGAGATTATTAAAGAGCTTTTGAGTTTTCAGATTTTTCTGGCATGCACTCAGAAAAATATTATGACCACACCAGCATGTGATCCAGAGGCTGTTTGTGTTATTAAGTGGTCAAGATGACAGGAGCTCTCCAGTACAGTTCACAGAAGAACCTTGCACTTACAAGTATGGGACCCAAGTTAACAAACAAAAACAATTTATCCTCCTTCACTTTTCTGTAATTTTATATTAAGTAATGAAATTACTTAATTGTTCAGTACTCCTATATTGATTATAATACTCCATGTAGGTTTTTCTATAGTTAACAAAGACTTGGGTTTCCCAAATGCAAGGATTTGCCCATCACAAGCACAAAACTGTGCACAGAACTTGAAAATTCACTTTCTAACAAACAGGCACATTTTTTTCTCCAAAGCAGGCTTCAGTTTCTTATTTCATTTAACAGACAAAAAAAAAATACTAGAAAGACTTCACTCAAACACTGCCTAGGAAAGCACACTAAGCAGATGCTAGAGAAAATTCTTTCATAACATCTGCAAAACTAAAATTCTTCCTAGTGAAGGACCGTAGTAAAAGGTGCAGCACTACACAGGAGATTCTGAAGCCTAAAAGAGCTCCAGCTACAGATTAAGTAACTCAACAATGCCAAGAAGAGGCAGAGAACCCAATAAAGTATTTCAAGATGTTTTTAAGCATTTAGAGAAATCCAATATGATGAACATAACAACAAAAGTAAAACATAAAAATACGTATCATTATATGTGTGTGTGTGCAAAGATACAATATATTTATATGCATGTAACTATAGGTATGTAAGTCTCTACATATAGTTTCATATAAATATATTTATATCACTTACCTCTTTGTAGTAATTTTTCTGCCATTAACTATTTTAGTTGAGGTTGATACTGATTTGAAGTTTCCCATTCCACTGCCACCAAATGACGTAGAGGAGAATGATGAAGTAAGGCCTCCATGTCCCAGGGAGCCAAACGAAGTAAAACCTATTGAAAAAGATGGCATTTGAATAAAATGTAATTTTGCATGGCTGTGGGATCCAAACTTATCATCCACTCAGACTTCATCCTACTTTCAGCTGGTTTCATCATGCAGCATCAGTGACTAGATGGCATTAACACCAGCCTGAGAATAAACCATGGCTCCAGCCCCATCCACTTCTCTCATATGGTCCCACAGTTCAGGTTCCAAATGCACAGCATTGTCCAAAAACCATTTGCCAACTCTTCCCCTTTATCCATACTGCACTCAGGGGAAAGCCAGCAACCCTAATGAATGTGATCATCAGCTTTAGTGCAGATGCTGGGATGCCCCAAGCTGGCAGACAGAACAAGTCCTGTATCAGTAACATCCCAAACAAAGCCCAGATTCCCAGCACTCTGAGCAATATCATGGGGTTTAGGCACATTTTCAGGACCTGTAATTAAAGCCATCACACTCCTGAAACAAAAGAATTCTAAAGCCATGAAGAAACTGTAGCACCAAAATAAAGAAAACACAAAGTTCTACTTGTTAGAGATCTGTTCACTCTATATGAACTTTCAGGTAGCCCAAATACTCTAACAGTGGCTTAATTTTCATTTACACCTTACAGACACCATCTTAATTTAAAAAAAAAATTAGTCACAGAATTGCCTGAATGGAGAAGCCAGCTTGTTGTATTGCAATCCTTTGTGAGCCAAAATTGCATTCTTAAATGTTATGATATTTACTTGTGTCAAATGGAGAGAAAGCACTTCCAAAAGCAGGGAATCCACCAAAGGCAGAGAAAAATGATCCACCACCACCTCTGCTTCTGTTTCCTCTCTGACCCCGCCTGCCACCGAAGAAGTCCTCAAAAGGGTCTTCTACAAAACAGAAAAAAACATTTAAGAGTCAGTATTACTGAGTGATTCTGTATTTAATCATTAGGGATTATTTCTTTTTAAAAAAATTGTTAACAGGTAAGATTCTTCCTTTGAAACATTTGAGGCTACTGAACTAAGACTCCCCCAATAATTGCTACGCTCCTTCTGCTCTAAATTCTGCTTGCTTCTGGACCTAAAAATAATTTTTATATATATAAAGCAGCTGACTTTCTTATTTTACCTGTTTTAACATTAAGAACTAGTAATCCTAATGGAAAATATTGCATTCAGGTACCTGAACTTTCTAGCTTATTTGTATTCATGATTTATTGTGGATCACCATGATCTGAAAAGTAACTTCCAGGTAGGTTGTATTAATTATTGAAATCTAAAAACAGCAGCCAGGGATTGATGACTCATAACCCTAAAGTGTTCCAAGTGTTTAATTTAGCACTTGCCACATTAGATACTCCAAACACGAATTCTGCTGCACATTTAGCAGCAAAGCATGGAGGTTTACACACAGTGTCCCAAGGAGGCATTCAGTCTGTACCAAGCAGGAGGGAGAGGGCAAAAATAGAGAAAGGGGGTCATGGATAAAATGTTATTTTAAATTCTAGTTCCACTGTTATGTCATTGAGAACAGCTATTGTTCCATCCCCACCAGGAAGACAATAGTCTCATTCCAAAAAGGGGAAAAAAAAGATGGGGGAGGTGTCAGGCCATGGGGTACAACACCAGCACCTATACAAGCAGTCTTTATTTACTAGAATTACCAGAAAACTGATTTTCTCTAATTCTCTCGAGACAAAGAACAAAAGAAAAGAACTGCAATCACAAACCAGAAAGTCAATAAACATAATACTTGCATTAAAACCAGAAAAGTTTAGGAACTACTCTCTTCATCAATCACAACTCTTCCAGAATGAGTGTTATTGAGAACACCAATGATTTTACCAAGTTCTTCAGTATTGAAAGTTCAGAATAAACTTCTAATGAAAACTGCAGAACCTGGTGATAGCAGCAATAGAGGTATAAAAGCAAGGAAAGACTTGTGACTGCCTGACTGTTCAGAACTAGAGCTGACAACGTGAAGGTCAGAAATGCAGTATTTGTTCCACTTCTGGTACCTCCACGAAAAATCCAAACTGATTTATGACAAATCACCAAGTTAATACAATATGCATTATGCATCATTAAGTAATCAATATGATAATAAAAATATGTAAGTTATCATCTGGTTTTGTGCAATTACTTAAATATGAAACGTCACAATGTATTTATGCTGAACAAGGGCAGCTGCTAAAAAAAACCCTACCCCCTCCCAACCTCCACAGTTATTGAGTAAAACAACACAGGACCCAACTTTTATCTTACATACACTGGCAAGCAAGTGGCAAGATTTTTTTCTACCTCAGACACTTTTTGTTTTGTAGCTTCTTTTTTTCCATGTAAAGCAATTTTTCCTCAATATAAAGAAGACCTATTAGTACCTTCATAGAAGTTAACCAACACTTAAGCATGGAAATACGGGAATTATTATAATTTCCAAAACAAGCACTATGTCCATTTTTAAAACAGGCCAGTTTGGTCAGTCTAGCATATCAACCAGCAAGTACAAGCAGAGCAGTTAATTGTTTTGCAGCCCAATTTATTCTCACAGGAATGACTCATAGGTTAGTTATGAAGGTCATTCACTCACGTGCACAAATGATCTATATACTGTATTACTCCCACTGTTAAGCTTTCTATTTATAATCCAAATTTTCTCGTTACCTGGAGTTTGAATAAAAACAAAACAACCTATCATGTAAGCTCTGTGGTTTTAATCTCTCACAGTGTGAGAGAGATTCTGCAAGTGAATCTCTCCTCCCCAGCACAACAGCTGCAGAAACAAAGTTATTTAAGGGAAGATCATGGACTCTCCTAGAGATCCCTGATATCACACCAGCTTCTCAGTGGATTATTGCCACACCAAAGCCTAACCAAGACCTGGCCATGCCTTATCAGCCTGCCCAGCAAAGGAAGAGGTCAGCACTCGGTATCAGCACGTGTTCAGATGCCAGGTGATTGCTGTCAGCAGCCTGGGAACAATTCTCCAGAGCTCTTCCTGTAATTCTCTCAAGTGAGACACAGCAAGCACTCCACCGCAGAGCACTGCAGAATGCTCAGCAAGATGGATTATGCTGAGGCAGGAAAAGGGGCAGGACTTGTCAGAGAAACTACTCCTTTATGATTCTGACAGCCAAGTACAGCAGGCAGAAGAAAAAAAATACCAAGAACACAGAGAAGGCAGCAGGAGGCTGCTACACTACCATTTGTTGTATCTATCACCAAACACACATTAATATAGCAAACTCACCCTGTTTAGGCTTTTACTCCCTAAATCAGGATGATTAATGGCATCACTCAGCAAAATAGTAACACTTCAGCCCCCTAAGTCTATTTTAGCAGAGCCTTTCCATCCCTGGTAACCTTTTCACAAAAAAGGCCTTTTCCAAACAGCTCAAATGCAGGGTGTTGGGGTTTTTTCACGATTCCTCTTACTATAGACATTTTGGTACTTCCAGTCCATTTTTTATTGAATGTGAGCAATGTTATCAGATTAAGAAAACTAAGCAGCAAAAAGAAAAGAAAAAAAAAATTAAAAAAAAAAAGTCAAGGCCTTTCTAAAAAGGGGAAATACTATATAAATACAACTTCCAAGCTTCAGAAAATCAAAATGTTAAACCAGTGATACTTAAGAGTATTACCAACCACTGTCTGGAGATAAATTCAGTATATTATAATCTAGGTATTACCAGAAGCTTATGGGAGGACAGAGTATTACATTCAATTTCCATAAAAATGTTGGAGTATACTTCTAATGCAGAATTTGTGGTGCTGTAAGAACAGCAAAAATCAAGAGAGAACAAAAGGTGAGAAACTTCAAGGAAGTCAATGAGAAAGACTTCTTATCTATCAACAACAGCAGATGACATGAAACTTTTTGGAAAAAGGCAAATGCTTAAGCAAAGAATTCATGGTAGCCCATTACCAGAACACCAGGCAAAATGAAGGACTTCAGGACTCTTGCTGTAACTAGGTAGTAAAACTGAAGTTACAGAAGCCAAAAAATAATGTGGAGATTGGAACACAAAACCCCCAGCAACACAGATTGTACACTAACAAACCTGTCTGAAAATAACTGCATTGGAGGTAATGTTTTCAGGAAAATTTAATTTCTTTAGAAAAATCATTCCCAATTCAAATGCAACAACTGTCTTGATCCTCTGGGTAAAACATTAAACCTGCTCCCTGAAAACCATGGAATATTACCTTGCTTTTCTGTAGTCACAAGAAAAGCATTTCACCTCTAAACAGGTCAAATAGCAACAACTACTGTAATAAATATCACACTGCAGCTCAAAATAAGGCAGGTGGTGATCTCTCCACTCTGAGAGGTCCCCAGCTGTAACACAGAAACAGGATTTTTTTCCCTTTCAACTCATGGCAGAATACTACTTAAAAGATGTGATTGTTTTCCCTTCCTGCCTTGTGATCATAGAACCAAATAAGTTGCACTAATTCACTGATCCAAAAGAAAACAATGAGTTGTTGCACCCAGGAGCTAATCTCTTTCAGCACTGGAAAGACTCATGTATCAGAAAAAAAATGGGCAGGAAAGCACCACACAAGGGGGGGGGGGGGAAGGAGTCAAACCCCACACTTTGAAGCAGTCCACAATGCAGCTAAAACTCAAAATTCATTATATCAATCTAAGGCATTAGCTGCAATTACAATACATGATAAACTGCAAGCGTCACATTTCCTATGGCAGTCACTACTGCCAAGACCCCTGCATCCTGGCTGCTGCTTGGGGAACTAGACCAGGAATTGAAATGCTGAAAAGAGCAAAAGAGCATCTCCAAATGAAAGCAAGTTCAGCCACATCAACTCTTTGCTAGAGTTCACAGTGTGGCTGTAAAAGCAACTGTGCTGGTTCCGAGACAGGCAGCAGCACAAGTGCCCAAGGGTCACAGGCAGCACAGGAGGATTCTTTCAGGCACAGAACGATGGCACATTCCCCTGCAATGCCATCATTCACCTCCAAAAATCAAAGGTGTTGAGCTAAATGGTGAGCTGTCAGCAAATGCTCTCCCATGCATGTACTGTCACAGTCAGAGATGTTGATAATCCTCTCAGGACAGTGTGCAAAGGGAATTACCCTGTCCAAGCAGGGCCACTGCTCTGGCCTCACTCACTGCAGCACCTCCCCAGCCAGTGAACCTTCTTTGCTTTATTCTCCACCACCAGAGCCTCACCACTGCTCTGCCAAAACACAGCCCCTGAGCTGAGTGCTCCTGTGGCAGATGCAGGAGGGTGGCACTGGCACAACAGAGGATAATGGAGCAGGGTAAAGGATGCTGTGCAGTCCCTATGGAAGGGCACAGCCAAACCCACTGGCATTGAGCATGGCTGCAGGGTTGCAGTAAGCAAAGGCTGCCTGTCCCATCCTTTCCTTGTATCAAAAGCATCCTGTAATGGCTTTATACATCCTGCCAGAAGAGACTCTCAAATGCAGGGCTGAACAATGTGTTTACAGACACAATACCCAGAATACAACAGAATTCTTGGAGTAGGTGTTTTCTACCTTGTATCCTATCTGGAAAAAAAGTTTCAAATATGCCAATTTGCAGTAAACACACACAGAACCTCATGCTACAGCTCTGGAGAGCATTCAGGCACTAAAAAACATACTGTGAGAACTGGAGGGGCCACCTGTAAGCACTTCTGCATGGAAATATTTTCTTCCTTACAAAGTAAGCACACTGGTGATACCCCTTACTAAGGGAAGACACCAAGATGTTGTTCCAAGCATGGTTGCTTCATGTGCCTCATGTTTCAGCATGGTCTTTGGTGTTTCCATAAATTAGATGTGAAACAGATGTTTGTCTCACTCATATAATAAATTACAGAAGAAGCATTTGGAAGTCCTGCCAGTGATTTATAGCAGAGATCTTGGGATTCATTGATTTTTATAAAAGGAGACCTAAACATCAACTTTGAATGCCATCGATATGGTAACTACAGAGATGCTGGAGTACACTAATCAGCATTTCATACTTATCAAATGAATGCTCAAATGTTCAGGCACACCTTAAAAATGGAGGCAACTTCCATTACCTTCCATTCCTTATGACCTGCTCTCCTTAGAAGATATTCAGCATTTGTGCTCTGGCCAATTTAACCAGCTACCTGTCCAAGAAAAGCAAATCAAAACATTTTCTTGGGGACTAACAACCTCTACTGGACTGGGATTCCCAAGACAAACTTTGCTAGTATGCTATCAAACAGTTTCTCAGTCTATCTAATGGGACATTAGACAAGGATTAAAGTTTTAAGATAAACATAAAAATTTGGAGCAAGGCCTCCTCCTTTCAGCAGGGCTAATTATGTATTAGTTTGGCCATGGAGCCACAGTACTACCTACTCCTGTCTGATAATGCTGTCTGGGTGAGACAACTCCTGTGTTTCAAAAACCCTCTTTGAACCTATCAAGTTATTTCTGAAAAATTCATAGAGAGATCTGGACCATTCAGTGGATAATTATGATCTAAGACTGGTGGTTATGAAATAAAACTGCACATTCATACCAAAGCAATGAATGCACATGCAAATCTGTGAGCACTTCAGAAATTGCACCAAAAGCAGCAAATTTACATCAACAAAAAAATTAATTACTAAAAAGACACTGCTGTTCAAGATAGCTTTAAATGAAAGCCACCTCCATTTTCAGTTTTAATAACCCATTTTACTAACAAATACATTTTGCATTAGAACATTTAAACAATCAATTATCAGAAATGAGACAGCATGTGAATTAAAACCATGATCTGATTCTTATGTGAATATTTTGCCACAGCAGGACAACTTTCTGTCCTTGAGACAAGTAGTTTGATGAAGCTGTCCCATTCAGGAAAAACATCCTGAAACACCTATAACAAAGAGTTTGCAATGATTACTGCACATGAATTTTCCTCTCTCTTGTCAGGTTAAGACTCTTGCCTGGATACTAAAAGTAACTCGCTGTATTTTTCCCAGAACAGCCCTGCTTCTCTTTATGTAATCAATATTATAGCAGTCAATCTGAAGTAATTCTGACCTTTGATGGAACCAAAGTACATACCACAAAACCAGCTAGTTGACATTCTCTGTGACAAATATTTGTATCTAACTAGTTGTATGAAGCCTTTAAGTCTCATTTTACCTTTCATTTCCAAGAGTAATTTTAAAATATCACATAAACTAGGTAACCAGAACTCTCAAGGGAAAACTCCACAGAATCCCTATGGGCATATACTGCATTAAAATACATTGTGAATTCTACTTCACAATCTAAAAAAAATTTAGATTTTATTACCATCTCCAAATGTATGTTTAGAAACCACAGCAAAACTGTCAAGACTGCAGTGATGTTTAAAGAGATCCCACAAACAGACTTCTCTTGGGACATCAAAGTCCAGAGGGGACATCCACCAGGACCAATTTATCATGTCACATTAGTAACACATTCTGCCAGGGAGAGAAGTCTGGTTCCTTGTGGGATTCATTTAACTACACACCCAGGCACTGGAAGCAGTTTGAAATGCCCCAAACCATCCTGTCAAGCTTGTAGACACTGCTGCTGGAGGATATTGGTCTGCTGCAGGTCCTGAGTTGTATTTCCTAGCCCATACACAAATTACTCAGGCATCATTGATGCATCTGAAGATGGTTTAGGGTATGTATGCAGCTTCTAGTCTAGAAAAAAAAAAAAAATTAACTCCTAAAGGAGTTTCTCTTGGGTAATGTTCTGATGCTGTTATACCAACTCCATCTTCCACAGTAACTCCTCACTGATAGCACCTTCCAACACAAAACTCACTCTCAAAGTGAGAACCTGAAAAGCCTCTAAACCAAAACCAAATCAATTCTTTAACAGCCCAGAAACACAACCCAGCCTACACCAAGCCCATCAATTTCTGTTTCTCAGCCTGAAGCAGCAGTCACTCATCAATACACTTCCATTACCAGTGGTAACACTGGGATCCTTCCCTCCTGTGAACTGTTAAATTACAGAAAAAAGATCCTTGAAAATTTACAAGTAAAACACAAATAAAACACAACAAGGAACACAAACCAAATCAAGGCAAGCATCACATATAAATGGAGTAGGATATAGCTGAAATATAGAAGTTTAAGAATACTGACATGAAAAACCAACTTCTACATTAAGAGTAAACAGAGAGGCAGAGGTGTATGGCACAGACTGAACAGCAGATCACTGCTATACCAAGGCAGTACTTTGCAATGCAAAGTGTAGTGCTGCACAGGAAGCACCAACTTTTCTTCCTGTCACAAGGATCAGCATCCATCCATATGTCAGAGGCTAAAAACTATCCCTAGGACAGCTCACCAGGAATACACACTCTGCTGCAACCATGTGCCACAAAAAGCAAGCCCACAAATCTCAGAGTAAGAGCTCAGCATTTGTCATAGCACCAGATGAAGTTTTAAAAAGTACTTGCCTTCATGCACCCCTAGATTTACAATGAATTTGCCTGGGAAAAAAACAATGAAAATAATCTGTGACTGTCTCCAGTGCAACACACAGCACATAACATTAACTCTGCTCCATTTGGAAGTGTTCAAAGCTGTCTCCAGCACTATAAATTTTCATTTGAAAAGTCTGAAGGGAGACATAATTTAAAAATCTACATTCTCCTCTTTCCTACAGATGAATAAAGATGTCTCTGTTTATAAAGAAAACTTTCTGTAACTGCAAGAGCAGTGCAGTATAGTTCAGTAGAGTTTAACAGACTCAATTCATAGCACCATTTCAGAAATTTTTCACATCCATAAATTTACAGGAATTATGCATATGAATGCTGCTCTTTACATACTCAATGACAATCAGGATATAGAGAGTCCCACCTGCATTCTGTGGGCTTCACTACATGCCACTTCAAATTGCATAAAAAGTACAAATGTTTTAAAGTATTTATTCAATTTCATCTTTGATTCCAGCAGTACACATTTTTAGAAAACATGACCTCAGTACTTATTTAGTGGCTTAGAATATCAATTATAACCTGAGTAGCTCCTCAAGAAGTTACTAATTCCACAGAAAACTCATCAACAAGTTGATAACTCCTCATTTTAAGAAGATAAATTCTGTTATTATTCAGGACAGAACTGTTCCATTAGTGTTTCAACACAGCAGAATCTGTAAGGGCTGCAGTTCACCAATACAAATATTCCTGCTATACATGCAATTCTACTGCTTGCTTTTGGAATTTCAAAATGCACCACATTCAGATGAAAGCACACATATTTTTATGCTGTACTATCTTGAAATATTCATATACGTGCAAAGACCAATTCAAGTACTTTTTACAGAAATTTGTGAAAAAAAAAATGTTTGGAGTCACAATTACCCATGTTAGAGAATGTCTTAAACATCTTAAAGAAAAAAAAAAGGGCTCACTTTGAAACCTTCCAACTAGAAACATTTCAAGAGCTTATGCTCAAAATCCAAAGCTTAACTGAGGCTTTTAGGCTTCTGGTCACTGACACTGCAACTATCCACATAAAGCAGAGAGGCAGCTTAGCAACAATTAGTTTCCATTAACTGGAGTGCACACAACACTGCTGCCACTGCCAGAACCCTGGCAAGAGGCAGAGCCTGTGCTCAGTGCTCTTCTCTTCCTGCTGATAGTGATCAATACATGAAGTAGATAACCTGCTTCTGAATAAATAAATAAATAAATTGTGTGGTAAGCAGGGGAGAATGTCCCTCTAGGTCACTAATGCAGAGGAATGTTGCTAAGCCCACTGGTGCCCAAGGGAAGATGGGGCAACAGAACATGCAGTTACCTCAAACAGATGCTGGAAGGTAAAATACTTCTGACTAACAGGAATTAAAATCCCAGCCTCTACAGGAGGGGCTATTGCAGCTGCAGTAGCCCATGGAACACTGGCAGCAGTGGTCCCTCCACTGGATAAGCTGGAGAGCTCTGTGCACTGTGCTCTACAGCCTTCCTTCCAAGGAACCCAAAAGGCAGGGCCTCAGCTTTCTTCAAGCCTCTCATTTATTTAACAGCAGAACTAAACTTCATTAAGGTTAATCATGAACATTGACATTTTCAGAGACAGCAAGTGAAGAGTCTGTTGCTAGTGTTGATGAAATAAATACAATGAAAATCAAACAGAGCCTATGTCAGTCTCCCACTAACAGCATCTCACCTGTACAATTTACTATAAAGATACTTGATTGAGAACCAACTGTTTTGTTTAATAGATCTTCAATCAAAAAATAAACAAAAGAACTGAAGACTCTCTCCCAGCTCCTCCACAGTAGCTTCCTACTCAACATCTTGCTCAGATTTTTCCAGGTTTTCTACCACACAATCACAAAATAACTGAGTTTGACAAGGACCTCCAGAGCTCATCCAGTCCAACCCCCTGCTCAAACAGGATCAAGTGCAGGGGGATTTCCAGGGCTACTCCATGTGCCTCCTGGCTATCTCCAAACATGGAGATTCCACAACCTCTCTGGACAACCTGCTCCAACACTGTTGCCCTCCCAGTAAGTTGTGCTACCTTAAGTTCAGGCAGAGACTCCTGGGCTTCCATTTGTGGTCATTGCCTCTGACCTCTCCACTCCCTTCCCTTACCCTGAGCTTTCTCTATAGCGAACAATTCCAGCAATTCCCCAACTTGCTCTTCGTGTGAGAGAAGCTCCTGTAATAATCTGGGTGGCCTTTCACTGGACTCTATCCAGTAGCTCTGTTTCTCTTACTGTGGAGCCCAGAAGTGGACCCAATACTCCAGATGTGTCCTAACCAGTTGAGATCACTCATCTAAATTGAAATCCTTGTCTTGTACTTCCTAAAATTCTTATTCTGCTGCAGACAGTGAAAAAGTTGCATCTACCCAGTTCAGAGCCCATTCCATTCATCAGTATTTTGCTAGAAGCTTCCTCCAATCTTCCCTTTTCTACTTTCAGCTGATTTCAGACTGGATCCAACTGCCCAATTCAGCTGCCTGTCTTCCACCAGATCCTCCTCTAGCTGCCCATCTAATTCATCAACTACCATTCCACTGCATTCAACCTCAAGCCCTTCAACCCCCTTTCTAATCCTTCATTAGTCATCTAACAGCTGATGATCCTGAAATAGCAAACCAAAGAAAGATATAATTAAAATCTGAACTGAACTACCCCCTTAATGCTGCCAAAGAAAATAAATTACTTTTAAAAATATTAAAACATTTACAAACATTATTACAGAGCTAAATCAATATCTACATACTGAACAGGAAGAAAGCCTGGTTTTTCAAGTACACCTCTGGCAGTTTTCAGTATGGAACTTTCTCACAGTAAATACTGAACACAGAATCAGTTCTGCTTTATAGGTCAGCATTTTGCTGAGCTGAACATACACAGAGAGATTGCATAAGAATCCCAGCACCTCTGAAAAGACCTTCACTAGAGCAAGCAAGAAGACCTTCAGCATGAGGGCAAAAAGATTCCTCTGACAACTTTTATAACATATTGCTTCCTTTAATGAATGCTTCCTAAATGAAGAACACAAACCTCAAGAACCATTTTATCTCAGTCTCTAAAGGCTCTAAACCCCAAGCAAGCAGGTGACATGAATTTGGGAGAAGGTCTAGATTATGTATGCAACTGTTCCTATTCTGATAGAAGCAAATCAATCCTGCTAGGACACAAGTTCACACTGAGAGTTATGGTGTAACAGTTATAATTAAGCTGTCCCATTCAGAAGCTCTCAAAGTTTTAATTTATTTACAGATCAAAAGAGAGAAATCAACAGACTAAGTTAGCCTGCTTAAATTCTTGAGAGGAAATTCCAGTAAGCACTTTTTCTGTTGAATATTATTTCAACTTAGAGACATTGCAGACATCATTTCATGTTTGGCAAACCAGGCCTTCCAACAAAACATTAATTGGCAAGCCATACCTAGTTTTGTACAATAAAATTAACCAAGAAACAGGTATGAAACAAAAATTTCAAATACAATACAAAATACCAGTTGTCTGCCTCATTTTCAGAACCATTTCTATTAAAACTACATTAGCTCTGTTTGTTTTTTAAGAGTAAAGTTTAAGCCCCACTTTAGATACATGTTACTAAAACCAGGGGATCACTTACCAAAGAAGTCAAATGAAAAGGGGTCCCTTCCACCAAAAAACTCCCTGAAGACATCATCTGGGTTGCGGAATGTAAATCCAAAATCAAATGGGCTATCATGATGATTTCCACCTGCAAATAAAAAAAAAAAGGAAAAAAGTTAAATTTCAGTTATCTTCACATATTCTTACTAATAAGAAAGTTGAGGCCTATAGGGTACTTGAATCATCTAAAAATATAAACAGTTTCCAACATTTCTCTTTCAGATATCATTTAACTTAAGTTCACACATTACTTCATCACTTTCCATAACAGTTTCTCTGTTTTCAAATAACAGCAATACCTTTTATAATAACCAGAAAAACTCTAAAACAATTGCCATCTTGATTTTTAAAAGACTGAATTTTAGGCCCTAGTACAGGCATTTCCAGACTCCTGTCTTGAAAAGAAAGCTACAGAAAATGGAGAAAGAAAAAAACTGCTGATTGTCAACATACCTCCACCTCCATTTATTAGGCCTTCTTTTCCATATCTGTCATAGATGTCACGTTTTTTAGCTACAAAGAGAAGTTGTACATCATGTCAGTAAACAGGTTTGTTGGTTTTGTGAAAAAATAAAACCACTTAACCAGCATTCTCTGTTAAGCATCTTCTCAAAGCTAGTTTATTTAAGGAAGTTCTGATCTATAACTGCTGAGCATCTTCAACAAGAACTGCCAGAGCAATTTACTTCAGAAAGAAGAGCTACAGAACTTCAAATTTAAGACCAGTAAGCTGTAGAAGGTCTAGTCCTGATGTATGAGAAAAAGTTTGGTTTAAGGACAAACTTCATATAGAAATTTGCCTTTAAGAAGAATATGGCAGATTTCTTCTTTGGACAGCTACCATGGAAAGCTTTAAGGCTGTGAAGGATCTCTGGACCTCAACCTGCTCCTCCACACAAGTCCAACTGTGAAGTTGGTCACATCTTGCCTGAACAAAGCTGTGATCACATCAATTTCTAAGATAAGATCCTACAGGCTCTCTGGAGAGCAGTTCCAGTGCTCAAGCACTCCCTTCCTCCTCTCCCACTTACCAACCTTGACCATTGTCTCTTCTCCTTTTCTTGCACAAGACCAAGCCCATTGTGGGAGAGTTAAGAGAACAAAGACCAGTGTTCATAAGAGTGACTGCAAAACCCCTAAAATTATTCATAACCATTTTTGCAGGCTTAATTGTGGGATATGGCATGGAGAATGATGTTCCAAAATGCCAAGGAAGGATGTGACTCAAACTGCATGCTCTCTATTATTTTAGAAGGCATGGAATGACTATTAATTTCACTGTAAACCAGCCAGTACTCATGAGAAAGGAGAGAAAAATGAACTCCACATTATTGCACAAGATCAGATGGCACTTTGGTACTGGAAGGAAACCTGAAGACCTTAAAGAGGCAGACAGACAGCTCACTTTGCCTGCACTGTTGTGGGAGTACCAGTCAAAAACCAATCAGGGCATTTGATTTTATTCTCTTAATATTATTATGCTTTTCCCAGTGGAATCTCTTCAGTGAAAGATGTTTTTAAAATTTAAACAGCATCACTGAAAGAACATGCAGTTACCTCAAACAGATATTGGAAAGTAAAATACTTCTGACTAACAAGAATTAAAATTTTATATAATGGTTATCTCAAATAACAGGAGCTTGCAATAGGTTCACATGCAGACAAATCCCCAAAGCTTGATGCATTATCTGTACTGCCTTTCTAGACAGCAGTTTTTGAAGAAAGGCATTTAACCTACCCATCCAATTATGAAGAAGAAAGCAGCAAGGCAGATAAACTGTCATGGGCAGGAAACAGCAAGGGCGCCCTGAGGGCTCACAAAAACCAAAATTCATCTTGAAAAATGTTCCATTTTTGAAACCACAAGGTTTCCCACAAGGGAAGTGTGTTCAATGATCACCCAATTTCAGTATTTTTTTTGCTTATGTAATCCCTTACAAAACTATTCTTCTGCCAAAAATCTGTCATCATTCAAGCCTGTAATGGTGTCAGAAAATTTCATTAAGTTTGCAGAACATTTGACTGCCTCTCAACCACTGGGCTGAAGATTCTGCTATCCCTGCTGCACAAATGATTGTTAAGACATCAGTAACTTAGGATTTGGCATAGATCCAAAAACTGGCAGCACTTTTAGAAGCTGTTCTAAAATTCTAGCACTGTACTGTTTCCAAAGAACTTAGAGATCTGTTTAACAACCAGACCAGTATCCTATTTTTATCCTGCTCAAAAAAATTAGCTTAAGAAGGATAAAGCACTCTAAAAGACAAGCATACAATGAACTAATGATAAATTAAGTTCTTTTTCTCCCCTGTTAATTAACTATCAAAACCAAGCAAAGAAACACAGTGTACAAGACTGCAGCTCACTAAATCAGGCTGAACTCTGAGAGGTAATCTAGATGCTGCTAAAGCTTTAAATATAGCTTTCCCATGCTCACTGTCTCAGGTGAAATCAAGGACACTTCAGAAATAGCATATAGACAGCTGCAGTCAATTACAGAGGAAAATAATCAAAGTAGCTTAAATCACTTTGTTATGATTCAGGCTGCTTTTGTCAGAACACTGGCAAAAGTTAATGATACTCTTCAAGCAAAAAGACATGGGTGAACTGTAAACTGCATTCCTGCACTACATGGGTCAGGCTAAACACCTCTTTCAGAACGATTCAAAATAAACATTATCTTTAGTATCACAGTTGACTGAAATTACAGAACTCACTCAAATGAAATCCAAACTTTCAGCAAGGTTTACAGTATGCTTGGGTTTTCTCAAGACTAGTTGACTATTACAAAAACTAGAAGCTGTAGGCCCAACAGTGGATACTTCACACTTGGTCTGGCCTGATTTTAGAGGATAAACACAATACCCCTATACTGACAATAACACTGGCCTCACCTGCTAAGACAAAGTTAATCTTGGGATTCACAGAAGTGTACAGAAACTTCTAGCAGACACTGAATTTCAGTTTCTAGTAGTTTGGTTATGTATCTAGGGAGATCCTGAAATTTTTGTTTCAAAATTTCTGCTTATTCTGCCTTATCTGCAAGCATCTTTCTCTTTCCTTGCCTTTGAAAAGGAAGCGGTCAAGTTGGATGGTGAACCAAAATTACAATATCCCTTCAAAGCATCATAGACCAACATTTTCAGCCTGATCCCCAGGACACACAGGCAGTTCAAGAGCCCTTGTGAGATACCTACCATCTGACAAGACTTCGTAGGCCTCAGCTACTTGCTTAAACTGCCGTTCTGCCTCATCCTTATTGTCTGGGTTTTTATCAGGGTGCCATTTCAGCGCCAACTTACGGTACCTGAGTGGAAGGAAAACAAAGGATACTTTACTCTGAAATAACAGAATATGCTATACAAATAAACACAATGTTGTCAGGTTAAACAGGTTGTCAAGGATCAAAATAAGAAATTCCTGGTGCTCTTTGTATATTGCATCTAGATATTGGGAGAAACCTGCAGGTACACAAAGAACCACCTACTCAGATATGTTTTAAATTAGAAAGTAGGTTTGGGGTTCCTTACTTATTCTGAAATTACTCTTGTGCATTTCTGATGATTAACATCTATGAGACCTAAGAAAAACATTCCAACAAAATATCTCTGCTGTGGGCTTCTCCTTAGAGCTCTGTAATTACAACCAACCAAGAGAAACATCAAGAGGAATCCGGTACATTAGAAGTTGATAAAGCTCCAAGAACACACTGATTGTGACATCCTAACATCAATGCCTTCTTTGCCAGCTGCACACAATTCCTATCCTCAAATGAAACACTTCAGGCAAAGTGTTCATAACTTCTTTCTTAGAGAGGCAAAGCTAAGCTTGCACTTAGATTGATATGCTTTGCAATTATCCAAGATCACAGTTCCAATATTTGAGTTCATAAAGCACCATGTGCAGGAATTTGCAAAAGAAATGGGAAGACAACAAAGTGTGACTACAAAAGCCATGTAATTATATCTGTCCCTTAAAATCCAAAACATCCACACCAGTGACACTCACGCTTTTTTGATATCCTCTGCTGAGGCATGCTTCTGCACCCCCAGAACTTCATAATAATCCACCATATTTCAGGAGTTCTTGTGGTAACAACAGCTGAGTCTTTCCAGTCCTGCAACAACAACAACAACTTGTAAATGAAGCTTGTCCAGTACTGCTACTCCATGAAAGTGAGGTACTGCCTTGTATCAAACCTGACCCAAGAAAGACAAAGTTCAAATGTTCCAAACCCCAAAAAATAAACAGCTTTACTTTAGGTCAAGAGGTCAAACAATTACTTTAATTCAGATTTTTATGTTCCTTAATCCCACTGAAACACAGTACACAAACACATAGAGATACAGCAGTTCCTGAAACAGATTAGACTGATAAGCTGAGTATTTTAAGAAGGGTATCTGGATTACAGTTTTGATGTAGATATTAATAACTCTGAATGCAAAAGTTCACCTGTTATCTGTGACACCTGTCATGTCTAAAGCACATATGGGCATAAACAAAGGGACCCATCTTTCACATCTGTTCTTCAGAACATTACTTCCACTGACATGCTCCCTCCAGAAAAGCAATGTTTGTGCAGGGCTTGGAAATTTAAAACTCAATCTCTTATTGAGTCCAATAAACCTTTCTAGCACTCAGGCTTTGACAAAAAAGTGCACGTTGCCAAAACTACTGAATATCATTTGCCTCCTTTACATTTCCCAAGAGAAGCACATAACCAGGCAAGATTGCTCCAACTGTAAGGTAACCAACCAACTCAAGTGCAGAGGCACTGAGTGTTTGTTAGTATAAAAGAACAGTTATCACAAGAGTCCTGAGAAGCCCAGAAGTTAAAAAAGCAGTTTAAATATTGACAGTTTCTTGTCAACACTGGAGATAATTACAAGGAACAGTTACACTGACCATTACTCCAACTAAATGACCACTAACATGAAAGAACCTTCCTAAAAAGTTTCAAGAATGTTTCATGTCTTCATGCAATGCTGTCTTTTTCTCTCCACCATTAAAAAATCTCCATTCTGGCAAAACTTCCAAGCCCCTTTCCATCCTACCCCTGCTGGCTTGTTTCAATTTAAGGAACAATAAACAGTGACCCTTTTCCTGTAGTTATCAACTTGTTGCAGGGAAAATCACCCAAATACACTCAGAACATAACACAGCAATGTATTAGTCACATTTTCTTATCTTGTGCATCAAGAACAAAAATTCATTGAAATAACCTTTCCCCCCCTCAAGTCATTCAGTGTTTTTCGTTTTAGCCCAGGCAGTCTCAGTTTCCTTTTTCCCAAGAAAACCAAGTATGATGTAGCCTAGTGAAATATTCTAAAATTAATTTATTGTATTACTTTTACATGTATCTTTCAACATCCTGGGATACAAACACTGAAAAAATACTTCCTTTCAAAATAAATTGGTACATCTTCAAAATATGTTCCTGCTGTAGGTTAAAGCTTAATTACCTTTAATTATGGATTATGGTTACACACACATTTCCTCAAATGGCAGAACCAGTTTAAGAGATACCCTGCCGTGGTTCCTCCCCTCTCCAAACCACTTACAGAAGCAAATGTACTGGAGGACCCACGTGTTTAAAACTTGGTGGTTTTAGCAATCCCCTTAACCATACAGTCCCACAAACACAAAATTAAAGTGTAGCAAATAAATAGCCCTTTGAAGAAATCTCCACATCAAAAAAAACATAAGGGTATAGTTAATACTGTGACCAACACCAAAGGAAGTTGGGGGACGCGCACTAAAATTAAGAATGCCAATAATAATAATGGACTGATGGCAGTGTTCAATATGTAAACATACAGATTACTAAAAATATCCCAGGATATTTGCTATCAACTGGCCTCTCCAGCTTTGCTGCTTCCCACACAACAATTGGAACAGCTCTGTGAACACAGAGGCGAGGAGCAGAGTCAGTGTGGGTAAGTTTGTTATCAAATCCCACAGCCTTATGAGGAACAGCATATATGGAATGTACAGCCTGCAAAGAAATCAGGGGGAATCCAGCATGAGTCAAGCTTAAGGCTAAAGGTCAGAATTCCTCCTAACAAGCCTAAAACTAGCAAGCAACCAGCAAAAAGCCTCAGGACAGGAGCACATACAATAACACTAAGTGTCCTTTCCATATTCTCCTTTTCTTATACAAGACCTTCATTAGCTCTCCTCTCAATTCTGGTACCTATCTTAGAGGGAAAAGTTAAAAACTCAAGCTTCTAACTAGAAAAAGCATGTAGGAAAAGCAAGTTAGATGTAACAAATCATATCTTTCCCTAGAGAACTTTGTGCACACAGGTAATCATATTGTTTTCAACACAGTATTTTTTTAAAACTTTCCTGCTTGTTTAAAAGAAATGCTGCAGATCTGTGAAGTTCAGACTCAACAGAAACACCATATATCCCAGATAACAGAAACCTGAAGTTGGGACAAAAAAACAAAGCAGAAGCATGATCACCTCTTAACAGATGACTCTGACCCTAAAAAGCTACTCCTTCAAGATGGAGAAATTATTTGTTTCAAAGAAATGTCAGGGGATTGCATATTCTGTCTTTAGTGAGTGTTATTGCTCAGTTTTTACTTGTCACTAGCATAAAGTCTGGAATTAAAACAGCCAGAAACCTTCTAAAGAAAACAAATTCTTAATATTCTCCTTCTAATCAAAGTGTCACCAAAGTCAGGTGACAGGAAGCATTCATCTCTAATATCCTGTTATTTCTATCTGCTAGTTATCATAAAGCATAAACTGTACTGCTGAAACTTCAGTTATCATAGGAACTTTTTGAATGCAAAAAGGTTTTAAAAATATTTAGAAGAAAAAAACTCATCTGCAGCTTCTTTTGTCCAGCTAAAGAAAAAGAATGTCAGCTAGTATTTACCCCTCAACAGCCACCAAGACTGACCAAAAAAACACCATGCACACCCACAAAACCCCCCTCCCCCAAAACATCCAACAATATTCACAAACTAGAAAAGACCTCTATCTGCAATCTTTTCAGGACAGATTTAAAATACTCACTCAAGAAAACAGCCACCATCAGCTTATAATAAAGCAGAATATGGATCACCATTGACTTAGAAAATAGAAGATGGCCAATTTAAAAAAAATAAGTCAGTACTTCTAAGGCTAGTAGGAATGTGCATGGTGAAAATGCATAAATGTTTCATAGATGCAAACCATACACCTCCCTGCAAGAAACCACCCAACTGTCCTAATCACTATGACATGACAAAAATCTTCTCCAAACACGCAATCTGTCAAATAATTTGTCTCCAAATATACAAGCAAGGCTCATTAATTAGGCACTTGAGAGTTTTTTCTAAAGCAAGGAAGAAACCAGCCCACATTAGCTGATTTCCTGCCTCCATCCACAGAAAATCTTCAAAATTTCAGAAGAAAATACAAGCCAAAAAAAAAAAAAAATTAACCAGCTGAAAGAAGATGTTTCATGGCCTTTGTGTTTGCTCACAAAAATCCTGTAGTTCCCTGAGCTGGGAACTGCACTATGTTTACAGTGTGCTATCAGCTACTCCAACTCCTTCTGTGGGGCATGAAAATCAAACAGGCAAATGTTGATGTGAACCAAAGGTTTCCATGGTCTATAGATTTCTCAGGCATCACAGGGAAGGCAGCTTTGTTCTGGTTTACAGTGGCCCTGAACTACACGGACACAGGACCAGGCTCAGGCCCTCCCCACACAGCTCAGCCTGAGTTACCAGAACCTGGCCCATAAACTCTTTACAGCACAGTCCTCAGCTACATAAAAAGCATGAGAAGCATTACAGAAGACAGATATGTAGAGAGCTCCAAACTTTCATAAGATCAGATGCCAGAGAAAAGCAAGTAATCAGACAAACGAGCAGCAGGGATGACAAAGCAGCACCCCAAACTAAACAGGGAATGGGGGAAAGCATCCAAACAAGAAATTCCTTAGAGCAGCCAGGAGGGAATTCAGACAGCAAGGGGCATGCGACCTTTGCAGTCAGCTCAGTCATAAAAAGTTATCTATTTCTGGCCATGAAGCAATGGGCAGCACAGAGAGTCCTCAAAGATGCCAGAATAGCTCGAGCTCAGTGACTGCAGCAGTCACCTGGAGAGCAGGATGGAGTTCCAAACTCCTGATTCACAAACTTCACAGAGCAGGCACTCATCAACATCCTCTGCAGGCCCCACAGCCACCCAGGTGCCAGCACCTGCTGCTTTCCATGGAGTTCACCAAAGGATTGCATCCTGCTGTCAGCTCTGCAGGAACAAACACCCTGCTCTGAAGGGTGAACTCACAAAAATCCACTGTGCTAACACAAAGTTTACCAGAACATTTTTTAAGAGTAAGAATGCTAAGGAACAAATAAAGCTTCCTATGAGTACAAGAATGCAGAGTAAGAAAACCTGTGTAAGTTTTCTGATTAATAAACCTGACAAACACATTTAAACAAGGCACCAGCATTAATTTTTTCCTCCCACTTATACATACACAGTGCAGACTAAAGCATATTAACAACTTCAATGCTTTTACGTACCTAAGCTTAGAAAAACTGTCACAGTTTAACTTCACAGGCTCCTGAAATTTTTTGTTTCATGGAAAAATGTCAATTTACCATATAATTTAAATTAATACGATGTACTTAAATAGCCATGTTTATGCTCATTATTTTAATACTCCTTCAGTATCCTCAGGAGATGAATTTAATAAAATGCACATTCCAAAAAGCTTAGTTTAATCTCATGTTTACAGCAAACATCCTGCCTGTATGTCAGACAGCAGAGTGGATTTGGATACAGTTGTTGTTATTATTATACCAGTTCAGGCAGGAAGAAGGCAGCTGGGCTGGCTGCTTTACCTTGCAGCTCATGTTCCATTGTGGAAAAGCCAGCAACAATAAAACTCCCCCACAGCCAGACAAGAGGCACCTGACCAGGACACCCTCACCCCTCAAGGTGCTACACAGAGTCCTGTCCACTGCTCTCCTCCCCAAGGACAGCAAGACAATTCTGGCAGGAATTACAGGCCTGGTCTGCACTGCTGCCTGGCACATGGAAAGCCTGAAGAGGGCAACAAGTGAAAAACCATTAAAAAAGAGTGAACCAACCAAAAATGGAAACAGAAGAAATACCAAAATCTTCATCTGTGAAAGAAATGTAAGCTGGCTAACAAAAACCAGGAAAGGATGTTGATCAGTCAACAGGTCACCCTCTCTCCTGCTTATCCATCTCGTCTCTGATAAAGGGGGACTTATTCATGATCTTTCCTTAAAGCCAAGGAGCACTTTTCCAAAACAACTCAGGTGTCCAAATTTGGAATTGTGTCACAAATATCTGGAACACTGTCACTCTCCTAAAATTAACCATAAAAGGCTATTTTATACAAAGTAAAATAAAACCTTATTTTAAAAAATATATGATCTGCCTATGAGTAAGCAATTAAAAACAGTGAAAGCCTCAACTGAAAGACACGGCCCAGAAAGTTTTAGGCAAATAATCACATGCAAACAGATGATCCTTTAGGGAAAAGAAAATAGTTCAAAGTTTCTACACATTTCCCCTGAAGTGTTTTTGAGTCATGATAACTTTATTTAACCCAAAGAAAAAGAAAAAGGAAAAAAAAAGGCTTCATTAAAGCAAACAGCAACTTTTGATAGGCTGTCACAGATTCAGACTACATTTTAAGAGAGAAAAAAATTTCTAATCAGAAAAATTAAAGTTTTAATAAAAAATAGCTGCAATGTAGCTATGAATGGCTTCAGACTTACTATATGGCCTTTAAGGTCCTTGTTAAGTACTGAGTCCTCACTAATACCAGGGGGATTTCAGTATTCAGAGCAAAGAGAAAACATAAAACCTACAACTAGAAACTGTAGGAGTGAAATGCATATGCATGAATTATTTCTTCCCTAGCACTTAAATAAAGCAGAATGATTTCTTTAAGTCTAAAGTAAGGAAAATCTAACATCCATTCAAATGTATTTCATCCAAAAGAAAATAAAATTTAAACTACTAACACCCTCAAATATAATTTTATTTTAAATCTATCTTGAAAGAAACAATCATCATATGCAAGATCCAACAAGTTTTGACAAAGCTAGGTAATTTCTCACTAATCCTTCCATTGCTTGAATAAGACAAAGGAATAGCTTTGTCATGAAATGTTTCCAGGACACAACTGAGGTTCTTTTACAAATGCTATTAGAGAAATGGAGCACTTCCTACTTAAGGAGCACAATGCTTAAACATAAACCTCACACAGCTAAGTCGAAAATTACAGCAACGAGTTCCCTTCAAAGCCAGCCTGACTGCACGGCTCAGGAGCGGTGGATGCACTCTGGGAGCCTGGAGAGCCTCCTGTGCTGTGCTGTGCTCTGCTGCCCTGTGCTGGGCTGTGCTGTGCTGTCCTGTGCTGTGCTGTGCTGTCCTGTGCTGTCCTGTGCTGTCCTGTGCTGCCCTGTGCTCTGCTGCCCTGTGCTGTGCTGTCCTGTGCTGTGCTGTGCTGCCCTGTGCTGTGCTGGGCTGTGCTGTGCTGCCCTGTGCTGTGCTGCCCTGTGCTGCCCTGTGCTGCCCTGTGCTGTGCTGCCCTGTGCTGCCCTGTGCTGCCCTGTGCTGTCCTGTGCTGTGCTGCCCTGTGCTGCCCTGTGCTGCCCTGTGCTGTGCTGCCCTGTGCTGCCCTGTGCTGTGCTGGGCTCTCCTGCCCTGTGCTGGGCTGTGCTGTCCTGCGCTGTCCCGTGCTGTGCTCTGCTATCCTGTGCTGCCCTGTCCTGTGCTGTGCTGCCCTGTCCTTGTCCTGTGCTCTCCTGTCCTGTCCCGGCAGCGGCCCCGGCCCCGCGCTGACATCGCCGCCCGTTCCAGGCCAGGCCGCGGCACCCCCGGCCCGGGGACACGGCAGTCACCGCCCCCGGCCCCCGCAAGCTCCGCTCACAGAGCTCACTGCGCCACCGAGCTCGGCACAGGGGCAGAACAAACCTAAAACCTGGCATTTATATCTCGTGTACTGTTAGGAACTCCTGTATCCTACATAAGATAATTATGATTTAACGTAAGTTATTCCCTCTCCCCGCATACATTCCAATGGATAAAAGAACGAACACAGTCGGTAAAGAAATCTATCTATTTAAAAACATCAGTAGCAAAACTCATTAGCCCTCTAAAACTTCACAAAGTAAAGCCCTTCCCTCCTTCTTCCCAAGCCCAGCCAAGATAAATTAGCAAACTGCATTGATCTGGAAAGGACAGAGAAAATACCAGAGAGAGAAGCTGCCTGGGTAAGAATCAGCTCTAGTTTGAAAGCACGAGTACTTAAAAGACAAGCTCGATGGAACTCTGCAGTTTACAGATTTAGTTTACATTATTAGTAGCACTCCAGTCTAAACAGTGCTGCCAATAAAAGCAGCAAATTAAACTTCTACTCCTATAGACATTCTTAAAGAAAATTTAATACTAATTTAACTTCCATTTTCAACACACTCTTATTCTCCACTGAGAAGTCAGCACAGGCGCCGAGGGGAGTACACAAAGTGTTGTGCAATAGTTAAAATTCTGGTTGTTTGCAATAAAAAAGTAATCACAGCGACAAGATCTGTAAATACATTTACTCACTGGTCCAAACAAATACATTTACTCATTGGTCCAAACAAATCTTCTCTGACAACATAATCCATCAAACTAAATGGTATTTTCACTACTAGGCTCTTGATCACCAGCTGAACATAAAATCCCTAACTGGAGTACAAGGATCTCCAAAGAGTAAACAAAAATTAAGGTCAGCAGGCAGCAGTGAGTGCAACCTCTGCTGCAGGACCGGAGAGGCAGAGCCTTGCTTCATCCCAGCTGTTCCCTTTGTGTCAGCACCTTGTTCTTATCACTTTTTGACACTTTATACCCTAAAAACTCTTGACTTTGATCACTGACTATGCAATGACACAAGCCTAACCATTTGTACATTACAAACCCAGCTTTCATGTTACCGTGTCTAAATAAGTAGCAGTTTATAAATATTACAATTTAGAACTGATTTGTTCAGTATTTAGAATTATTTCTAACACCTTTGTTAGCACGGCTGAAGCACACGTTTTGAGCAGCCAAGGAGAGCTCAGGCAGCAACACAACACAAAGTGTTGGTGCAAACAAGAACGCGAGTTGTAAATCCAGCCCACAGCCCCCTCCGAAGCGCAACAAACACTGAGGACAAACAGCGTTCCTTACCTGGCAGTGTCAGCTTTCAACTCGGCTCGGAACCTGGCAACAGCGAACTCAAAACGCCCGACCTCTGCCGACCTCACCCACAACAAACCTCTCTGCTGCCCCTACCCCGAGCAGTAAACACTGAGCGAACGTATCGGAACTGCTTCCATCGGGGGAAACACAGCGCCTTTGGCTTAGGATCATCAGGGGTGGAAAATGCCGCTGAGATCATCCAGCCCAAACATCCCCAGCATCGACCGCCACTGTCCCTTAATCACCAACCCAGCCAGCGCCACATCCAGGCGCTCCCGAACACCTCCGGGGATGGTGACTCCGCCGCCGCCACAGGCAACCATTCCAATGCCTGACCACCCTAAACGAGAACTATCTAACACATTATCTAATCATATATCTAATACATTATCTAATCAAATATCTAATACATTTTCTGATCTGATCTCCCCCGTCTCATCTCAAGGCCGTTCCTCCGGTGCTCTCACTGCAGGCACGGCCCGCAGCTCACCCCCCTCTCCTTTCAGGGACTGTAGAGAAAGGAGAACGCCACACCGCTCGCAAGCCGCCAAGGCAGGACCCCGCGACAAAAAGCGCTTTAAGGACAAGGTCTGTTCAACGAAACGAGGCTCGGCCTCATCCCCTGGGAACTGACACCACTGTGAGCAAGGAATGGAAAGCCCGAATTTATTTTCTGCCTCGCGGTGAGCAGGCGGCAGCGCGGGCTGGCACCGAACGTCCCGGGGTTTGTCCCGCTCCGAGTGCCGGGGGAGCCCAGGGCAGCCGCTCCCTCCCCGAGCTCGCTGCGGTCCCCGAGTCCCGCCAAGGCCGGGCAGAGCCCGCACGGCAGCCGGAGCCGATCCAGCACTGCGGGGCCTGCGCCGGCCGCGCCGCGCCGCGAGGCCCCGCTACCAGGGACGCCGCTGCCGAGCACCGCGGCCCGGCCAAGCGCCCGCTCCCCGCTGCCCCTGCCTCCCGCACGGCCGCGGCCGGGCAGCCCCGGGCCCGTCCGCCCCGCACTCACCCGCCGGTGTCTGCTCGGCGCGGCCGCCGCTCCCGCCGCTTCCCTCCCGCCGCTCCCGCCGGGACAAACGGCAGCGGCCGCAAACAGGAAGCGCCGCCAGCGCGCGCCGTCACTTCCGCCCCGCCGCTTCCGGAAGCTTCTCGAACGGCCCCGCTGGGTGTCCCGTGCGAGCGGAGAGCGCCCCCTGCCGGCCGCCGGCGGGACTGCACCGGGGCGGGGCGGGGCCGCGGGAAGGGCGGGGCTTCCTGTGGGGAGGGGCTTCGGGAGGGGCGGGGCTTCGGGAGGGCAGGGCTCCGGGCGGGGCAGGGTCATTGCGCGTTTGTTTGTGCCCCGCGCGTTTTAAACAGCGATGGCTGCTCCCGGCTCCACGGAATCACAGCGTGTCTGGTGGACATGGTTGTGTTCGGTCATGGGCTGCAAGCAGCCATGGCTGCTCCCGGCTCCATAGAATCACAGCGTGTCTGCTGGGCATAGTGCTGCTGTTCAGTCACGGGCTGGACTCTCAGAGGTTTTTTCCGACAATGTGATTTTGTGAAGCAATGCTCAGGTGGGCAGCTGAGGGGAAAGGAGAAGGAAAAAGAATAATGTTAAGAAACATTCTTTGAATAGGGTGAGTTTGGCTGCTAGAAGTGAGATGACAAAATTTCTTCCCCTTCTGGGTCTTTACTCTCAAAAACTGGGGGTGCCAAAATGATGAACCAGGCTCTGCTCGGTGGCTCCCAGCAACAGGAGATGAAGCAATGGGCAGAAACTGAGGCACAGAAACTCCACTGAACCTGAGGAAGAACTTTTTTACTGTTTATTTCTTCTAGTTTAATTCTTTACTTCTTTACTGCCCTGGAACAGCCTGCCCAGAGAACCTGTGGAGTCTCTCTCCCTTGCTGGATATTCCAGAGCCATCTGAACACAGTTCTGTGCCATGCGCTCATTTTGTTTTTTCAGCTTTTCCTACAGCACCACAGCCAGGCTTTACTTTTTGCATTTCCCCTCACAGAATCCCAGAATGGGTCAGGCTGGAAGGATCAATGTGGTCCAACCACATTTGCTTGAGCAGGGAAGTTGGACCACATTGACCCTTCCAGCCTGACCCATTCTGGGATTCTGTGAGGGGAAATGCAAATAGGGATGCCTGGGTGTGTTGCTGTAGGAAAAGCTGAAAAAACAATAATTTTAAGAAACATTCTTTGAATAGGTGAGTTTGGGTGCTCAAGGTGAGATGACAAAATTTTTTCCCCCTTGTGTGTTTAAGCTGTTGTCTCAAAAGTTGTAACTCTGGCACACAATTCCTTTGAGGTCAGACTCCTCTCCAGGCATGTAGCACCTGGACAGAGCCCTGTGCTGGGTGAATGTATTGGAGCATCCTTTGTGTTATATTGAAATATGTGGTCTTCTGAGTGCCATGGCTGACAGACAGCAAAGTTATTATTGTGTTTTTAAAATGTGGACTTTCTCCATGCTTTAAATTGCTGTAAAATTATATTTCTTGCCCCTTACTTAAAAAGTGAAGGCATTAATTTATACATCAACAAAGTGAAGTTAGAGAGTTTCCACGCCTAAAATGTATGCTTCCCAAATAAAGTCAATTAAAAGTCTATTCATTATTTAGGAAGAGTTTGTGTGGGAGTGAAGTCAGTTCAAGAAGACAAAAGCCAGCTTGGAATAAGGCAGGAGAAGAAAACCTAAAACAAATCAGCAGGACAAGTAGTAGGACAAGCCTAAGTATAGGTTTGGTGCTTTGGGGAAATGCAAGCTTCAAAAGAAATATTGTTGATGCTAAGTTGTGGTTGTGGAACTGTTCTGACAGTGTAGCCCTGCTTTAGCATCCTTCAGATATAGGAATAATATTTGGGAAGGCTTAGAGACCAATTTTGCATTTGGAGAAGGAAAGGCATGAGGAGGTAAAGTGCCTGCTCATAGCTGAGGGCAGGGCAGTTTGGCATCTTCTACCAGAAAACACTGAGAATGTAAATAAATGTTTCCTAACAAAGTTATAGATGAAAACAAAAGACTGTATAATTATTTTTAATAAATCAAAAATATATTTTAATTGGTTTATGCTTTTCTTTGAAGAAGATATGAAGGCATTTCCCAAGACTTCTCAGAATGGGCATTTTACAGAGCTGCCAATTACAATTATAATTTATTAGGACACCTCTTTTTTTAAAAAAATTACAATCTTTGATAGCTCAGATTATCTCTAATACTGAACAATAATAAGAATTATTTACTTTTTTATAGTTTGCTCCAATTGTGGCCACGATATTTAGTTTTCTGGTCTCTGTTATAGGGAAAGGCAGGTGATTTCTATTAAAATAGCCCATGGCAAAGCCCAGCAGAAGAGGCACTGCAGGGGGTACTGAAGCACATCCATCCAGGACTGCCCTGGCTGAACTTCATTTGGTTGGTGATTGCCCAGCCCTTGGATTGGTCTGGGTCTCTGCAGGGCCTCTGTTCCCTCAAGGGAGTCAGCAACTCCTCCCAGTTCAGTGTCCTTGGCACACTTGGTGTCCCTTCCAGCCCTGCATCCAAGTCATTTGTGAGGCTGTTGTTCCACAGGGCTGGAAGCCCACTGGGGACAGGGCACCAGCCTGGTGTCACCCCCTCCACTGGAACCCTTTGTGCTGACCCTGAGCCCATTGCTCACCCAGCCCAGGCTGTGTTTATCCAGCTGTGTGCTGGACATTTTGTGCAGAAGGATCCTGGGAGAGACACTATTGCAAGTTTTGCTGAAATCCAAAAGGATTACATAACTGGCTCATTAACATTTTTAATTAGTTCTATTTATAGGACTAATAAAACTGAAAAGCTTTTAGATTCAGAAGACCTTCAAAGGAATTTGCAGAAGTATGAAGTCAAAGTGTCCTGTGTTTTTATGGCTCCCTGCTTGCAGCAGAAGCCTGGAGAACTGTGTTAAGGGACATTAAATCTGATGTTGCTGGCAGAGCATCAACATTCCAGAAACAAAAGTTCTGGTGGGTCTGTTAAAGCTGGTATCAGAGATGCAGGCTGATATCCAAGTGCTGAGTCATTGAGTCAGGATAAACACTGCTATCAAAGAATCTTAATTGTTTGAGATCTTTCAGCTCTCCTCTGGGAACATGAGGGAAAGGTCTGGTCACTTCACCCAACTTCAGCTGTCTCAGACATCCAGTTTGAGGGCATTGACTGTGAAGAGAGAGGAGAGGGCACCTCCAGGGCACAGTTCATGCCATCCTCTTTGGAGAGGGTGGAATTTTTGCTTTTGTGTTTCAGTACAGAAGGAGCCTCCTGCCAGAGCTCTGTCCTGGGGCTGCCTGTTCTCCCCAGGTGCCTCACAGCCACCCCACAGATGCCTGAAGCTCAGTGAGATGAATTCAGCCCTAACTGGTAGCTATAACCTAATGATGGAAATCATGTGGCAGCATTCCAGGAGGTACTGGCAATTCCCATAGTTCCCAGATTCCTTTTTTAAACCATCTTTTATGATTTGTGGAGGTCAATTATATAAAGCCCATCAGAACACAAGAAATGCTTGAAAATGCTGCATTAGAGAGACATTAATATTAATCCTCCTGAGGTGGAAATGGCTGTAGCCTTCCCAGCCTGCTGCTCTGCCCTGCTGCTTTAATGCATCTCATTTTTCTATTTACAGATTTACAGATTCTATTTTTGGTGTTAACAAAGAATATGAGCATATGTATCAAAGACTGTTCTCACGTCATCTAATTATAGCACTGCTGGCAAAGTAATTCTGGAAAGTGGCACTTAATTAAATATAAGCATTAACTTTTTGCTGATAGTTTATCAGAAAAAATTTGACTTGAAATATGGGCAATACACCTTGAGTTTGAAACTTTCACTAGAAGCATTAAAAGCACAAAATAACCCATTTTCCCTTGCATTCTCCAGTGTTTGCCTGTCAAGCACAACCTCAGTTTTCATTGGTACAGTGTGTCTTAGGTAATCTAGAGGCTGCAAGTTTATCTGAGCTCCTCTTTGTGTGCAGAAGCCTGAGCTAAGTGGATGCTTTTGAAAGTGGTTAAACCACTTCAGCATAGTTTATGTTTTTGCCAATTCCTCCTGAAATATCAGGTGTATTCTGCTGATTATCCGGGGTCTGCACACAACAACCCAGCAACTACTGGGGGCAGTCAGAGGATCTCACAGCTTATGCCAAGTGCTTATTCTTTGCAAGGACAGCTTGATCAGCATTTATGTTCATTAACTTGATCAGGGATATGCTTTTTTCTCCATTTGACAATGTGAAATATTAGTTAATTCTATGTAATTTTTCATCAATCGCCAAATAGATAATTATACCAGAAGTATCTCTGCAGAACTTGGAGCTCTGCTGCCTTTTGCCTGAAAAGTGAAGAGGGGAAAAAAGAAAAACAGAAATAATTCTTAAGTAAAGACACAATGGCTAAAAGAAACAATTCCTTCAGTAGGTTCGTTTGACAACATACAGCAAAACTACATAGCAACTGAGGAGAGATGCTTGTCCCAGGTCTAACATTTGGGCAAGCAGCAGTAGCAGGAGGATCTGAAATAACACCATCTGGTGAATGCCTGCTTCTCTCTTCAGCAATCAAGAACTATGTGTAACTATAAACAAGGAATAAAATAGAAATAATGCAAAACTACTTTTCAGTTAAATGTTACACAGAATGAACAAACAGCTGCTCTGGGAATGCAGAAAAGAATGATGTTAAATATAGTAGAAAATTTGAGCATGCTGCTCCTATAAATACATGAACCAACTCTGCAAACAGAATGTGATTCTGCAGAGCTGTGGACAGGGAGGCTTAGACCCAGACTGGAGAGCAATTCTGGCAATAAATGTGGCAATGATTTAACCATCCCACAGGAAGAGCTCATCCCCTGACAGTGTGAAATCAAGATGCAGGATATCTGTGCCAGCCTTTATGCCCCATTTTTTGCCAGTCAGAATTCCCATGTTTCTCCTGTTTGTCTGATGTGCTTTGCTGAATTCTGGGCTACTCAACCTTCAGAAGACAATCAAAATACAGGGGTTTGCACAAGAGGTTGCACTTGGGTGTTTGACACTGCTGGTGGCAGAAGCAAATACACATTTAGGTAATGTAACACTGGTCCTATGGTTTTTATATCAATGTTTAGTATTCTATCTATAAAAACCCATGAAAATAATTCAGAACCCAGTTTTTACCAAATCTGCTATTTTACATTGATAAGAGATTTGCAAAATCCTTGAAAAGTCAAAGCAGCAGTGGAGGTTGAAAAAGCAAAGCCAAAATCTTAAATCCAACCTTACCTGGTAAGTGCCACTGATTAACCACCACAGGAATGTGACAAGGAAGAGATTTACTGTCACTTAACTCAGTCCCCAGTCACATCAAAGGCCACAGAAGGAATTTTGAAGATGCTGCTGGGGTCACTAACAAGCAAGGCAGAGAAAGATGGTTACAGTCTTGGAAGCTGTGTCATAGGAGGAGACGCTGAGACAGCTGATGTTGTTCAGCCTGGAGAAGACTCAGATTCCTTAATATTGCCCCACAGAACAAGAGGCAATGGGCACAAACTGGAATACAAGAAATGTTTTATGAAGAAATGATTTAAAAGGTTTTATTGTGTAGTTAATTGAACACTGAAAACAAGTTGCCCAGAGAAAGTGTGGGTTCTCCATCCAAGAAGACATTCAGAACTCCACAGGTGAAGGTCTTGCCCAACCTGCTGTTGGTGACCCAGCTTTGAGCTGGGGGTTGGAGTAGGTGATCTCCAAACATCCTCCTGACTTCAGCTATTCGGTGTTCTCTCTAATGGATTCAGCTTGTGTAACTTCCATGATCACTTCTTGCCTCTCTACACACATGAGAAATGTAATGCCCTTTCCAGACTACCAGATACATACTGAAAAACAGGTCAGATACATGGGCATTTGTGTTTTTATTAATGTTACAAATTAGAAAATGCCCTACAAGAGGAGTTTCATGTAGTTTTATGTTCACCACATTTTTAGTAGCAGGTAAAGCATATATGCTGCTATTTCTAAACATTCAAAAAGAAATATGCACAATACTAACTTTATAAATGTTAAAGTAAAACTAAAAGTGTATTTAGCAATGAAAATAATAAATGAGCAAAGGGAAGCAGGTAAGTCTAATTATCAAAGGAGATAAAAACTAAATTGCACCTTCAAAGGAGCCCACAGGTGCTAGAATTCCAGAAGCTGAAAGCGAAATTTTTGTGTTTGCTGACAGAGTAGCATTCCTCACTATCAATTACAGCTTCTCAGACTTCTATCCATGGAATTTCATTCTTTCCAAAGATTCAAAAGAAGTTTTTACAAAGCAGAGGCAAGTGCATTGTTTGGAAGACACCCTGAACAAAGGTAACCCTCAGAGCTGCAGCTTCCTTGGCAGAGTGGGGAATCGAAAGCTGAAGGTAGGAACCATCCCAAAGGAGAACCACAGGAATGTTTGGAAAACAGTGGTGACTGAGGCCAGCCATTAACCCAGCCCTGCCAATCCCACCACTGAACCAAGCCCCTCCGTGACACACCTCCAGGAATTTTAAATTCCTCCATGAATGTGACTCCACCACTGCCATGGGTGGCCAGTTCCATCAGTACTACCTTTGAAACCAACTAGCAGTTAATATTAGATTTAGAAACTATTCAGAACCATCAGTTTTTAACAAGAGAATGCCCAATTTACTGCAAAAAAATGAAAGACTGTTTCTGCAGAGTTTCAAGAAAACTCAAATTATTTTATTCACAAAAGCAGAAGTCAATAAAAATATAGATATCCTGATCAGTTTTACAGACCATGTTAATTTCTTCTCTCCTTCACTGACAGGCAAAAGCATCATGAAAAAAAAGTAACAAGCATTTACATCACAAACCATTATTAACACAGATTCATGTATATGAGCAAATATTACAGGTCCAACAAATATTCCTCTTTTTCCTTTTTTTTTCTGTGCTGTAGTGCTTTTCAGTGGTGGCAAGAATACGTGCTAACTGGTATTTAACTAACAGTTTTTGGTAGAAACTGAAATGTATGAACTCACTGCACTCAGTTTTTTCTCTGAATTCCAAACCCCTTTATAGGATTTATTGAGAATGTTTGTGCTATATTATTCAAGTGATGCCAAAAAAAAAAAAAAAGTCAACACTGCTACTAATAGCATCAGAAAGCTCATTTTTTATTATTTTTATGGAGCACCTTCCCGAAAAATACCTGAAGATATCCTCCTCATTCAAATCAAACTTCTGTCAGCTCAGTGTTTATGCAGGGAACTGGAGGAAAATCTTCCCTCTTCTAAAGATATAGAAATGTTCCCTAGAAATCAGCTTTGTAACATTTATACAAGTCTGGCTTTCAGGACCATGATGGAAGACAACAGAGATTAAGCACAAGGCAAATTACTCCTGGTTTGGTTTGCTGTGCTTTGTTTTATTTGAATCCACCTAACAGGACTGAACCCCCATCTGGAAAAACTCTCACTGGAAGAAAGAGACCAAGTGCTAATTTTATTTCTTTATTCCACTTTTAACGCCTTTGAACTTTGTAGAGGTGAAAAATTTGTGAACTCTTCTATCATACAGACCATGACAAAAATGTTTGTAGAACAGGTTACAAAATTACAAACCCAAATCTAGTTGAAAACAAAAACCAATCAGAAAGTGCTTGCTTTTTCAAAAACCAAGTACTGAACTAGAAGGAAGAAACACTGTAGTACAGAAACTTATATTCAGGAAGGTTGTCTTGTACAGAAACCAACCCCAAACTCATAATTATTACTGCTGTAATTCTGATGATCAAATCAACAATAAAATTCCAGGTTGCTTGCATGCAGAGTGCTCCTGCCTCTGCCTACCTCAACCCTGGGAGCATCACCACTGGGGGACAGTTTGCTCTTCTTTCAAAATCCAGTTTCACATAGAAACAATTCTTGCTATGTAAGTGCTACAAGAGATCATTTCTACCCCCCAGGACGTGACTGTTACCTCTCACACCTTTACCTCCTGTTCCTTAAAACATCCAGCAATAGCTCATTGAAAAGGAGAGCTCGTGCTTCACCCTGCCTGCCTGAGAGCAGCTGGCAGAGCTGCACGCACTGGCTGCCAGGGAAAGCCCCACTGTGCTCTCAGCGCAGCCTGGATCTGAAGGGGTGAAGCTGCACAGACCTTCTGTGCACAGTGACACACGACTGCTCTGATGGCTGCCCGTGCCAGCATCACATCTACAGGGCACAAACGTCACTGAGTGCTGCAGGACAAAGAAATGAAACACCAGAGTAGTGCCAGCAAACTCAAGTTCTCTCCTGGAGGTTTCTGCAGCTCTGTGCTTGCTGCCATTACAGCCCTGTGCAGTCACAGTCCCCCAGCCTACCCTCCCTGTGGCACCCCTGCTCTCCTGGCCACACACAGCAATAGTGGGCACTGGCTCCTTTTCAAAAGCACAAAGTGGACAGTACCAGTCACCAGTACTTGGCATGACTCCAACACAATCTTCAAAATACAAATATTTAATAGAAAAATTTAATTTAATTTTACAAAATACAGATACAACACTACTCGATGTAGCAAAATGATGGAATTGAAAAATAATTTCAAAATATTTAAAGCATTAGGTTCTAAAATAAATAATGCTATCTAAAAGAAGTGTTCAGGTTTTGCAATTAGGAGGAGGCAGTTTCACTATTACTGATCTCTTCAACTTCTTTACAAGTTTCATAATTTATGTAGAAAAATATACAAGAAAAGAATTTGGGATAAAGAATAGGTTGAGCATGTAACATTTAACATAAATAAAAAGCCTAAAGCAAAACCAAAAAGAAAACCAATCATTTTATTTCTGTACATCAAGACTACAAATAGTATTTTAACACTTCATTTATTACCCAAATTAAGAAATTATACATTTTTATATGGTTACTAGTAAACATCTTAAAACCACTCAGTTCCCCCACATTTAAAAGGATATTGCTGGTTACTGCTTATTAAATAGGAAATCCAGCAGAGTTTCCAGTAACAGCAAAATATTTTTTTTGCATAAGAGATGAATACAAATTTGATTGTAATTTTTGATGATTTAAAATATAAAAGTAAAGTTCAGAGGGATGGACTGATGAATCTTACAGTCTGAACTATGACTCCTTTTCTAAACTCCCTGGAGTTTGCATACGAAACCCTACGATGTGCCTACTGTTAGAGGATCAGCTCCTTCCATGTGAGAGCAATTTTTCTCCCCAGATACCAAATTACATTAAGCAGCATATTCCCACTTACTTTTCTCAGCAGAAATACTGCAGGGAAATGGATATAAAAGCTGTTTAATCACAAAAAAAGTTAATTTGTTTAGTGTCTACGGCACAGATATGGCATTTTAGATTGAAAGAAATAATAGAGAAAAGGAATGTGAACACCACAGGCTTCAAATATAAAAGATAAAGCCTGATAACTTTGGTTCAAATAACTTTAATAATTATTACATGTATATTTTTCCAAAGTGGTGATTTCTATATGTACTGTATGCAATAGGAGACTGATTCATTTAAAACCAACCAACCATCAACAAACCTGTACAGGCACAAAAGACAGAACAGGACAGAGAAACCTGGAAAGTCACATCCATTCAGAACAGTGTCCAAGTGATAATGATGCAGCAAAGGTTGAACTTAAAATAATGCAAATCTGTTTTCTTCAAAGTGTTTCAGAAAGCACAAACGGAATATTACACCCATTTTATCTCAGTGTCTACCATCTTGAGGGAAGGTAATATGAAACAAAATCAGTTCTGCAACAACTGTCAGAGCATCATGGACTATGCTGAGTTGGAAGGGGTCAATCAGGATCATCCAGTCCAACTCCTGGTCCTGCACAGGACACCCCAAGAGCCACAAGTGTCTGAGAGCTTTGTTCAAATGCTTCTTGAACTCTGGCAGACCTGGGGCTGTGACCACTGTCCTGGGGGAGCCTGTTCCAGAGCCCAGCCGCCCTCTGGGGGAGAAACCATTTCATGACACCCAACCTGAACCTTCCCCAGTCCAGCTCCATGCTGTTTCCTCAGGTCTCACCACTGTCACACAGAGCGGTGCCTGCCTCTCCTCTTCCCCTCATGAGGAGTTGTTACTGCAGTGAGGTCTCCCCTCAGTCTCCTCCAGGCTGAACAGGCCAAGTGCCCTCAGCCACTCCTCACACAGCTTCCCCTCCAGGCCCTTCACCACCCTCATGGCCTCCTCTGGATGCTCTCTAATGGCTCGATGTCTTCTTTATATCGTGGCACCAACACCTGCCCCCAGCACTCGAGGTGAGGCTGCCCCAGTGCACAGCAGAGGGGACAATCCCTCCCTTGCCCAGCTGGCAGTGCTGTGCCTGATGCCCCCAGGACAGGGCTGGCCCTCCTGGCTGCCAGGGCATTGCTGGCTCATGTTCAAATTGCCATCAAGCAGGACCCCAAGGTCCCTTTCCACAGCTGCTCTCCAGCCCCTCATTGCCCAGCCTGTCCACACAGCCAGGGCTGCCCTGTCCCAGGTGCAGAACCCAGCACTTGCCCTGGCTGAATTTCATATGGTTGGTGATTGCCCATCTCTCCATGATTTGTAAACAACTCTACAATATAAGTTACGATGTCAGGTTGTCAGAAATGAGCGTTTCATGTTCTCAGTTCTGGGATATCTGCAAACATCTGCTTGCCTTCCTTCTACAAGATTAATTACAGGATGTTAGCCCTGTCTCATCCCAATGCACTGCACAGTACACAACTTTATTGCCAGTTTGCAAAATTATTTATGTTTGAACAGCACAAAGCCAAAGCTTCATCTTTGGTTAATTTCACTGAGATGTCACTGTTCTTTAAATGTGCTCTTTCTCCACATCAACACAGAAATCAGCCACGCTGCACACAGCATTCATTGTTTTCAGTCATAAAGCAGTGTCAACGCAATATTCAGTAATGGAAGCTAACTAAGAAATCGTGTTTAGAAATGAAACCTATTTGAGGGCATTTGGTAAGACACAAGAGCTGCAGAAATGTAGACAGAATTCCCTTAAAACTGCTTGGGTATGGGGGCTGCTTATGGAGTAGGCACTGGTTCGTTCTTCTGCAGGTCATCCACACAAGCATGGGTTGGACTCAGCTGAGTTCAAATCCAGCAGCACATTCAATGGCATAGAGGAGCTTGCTTCGCATCAGGTTCTCGTCATAAAACTCAGGAAGCTTCAGCAAGTTCATGCAGGTACTGGCAGTAGGCAGTCTGTCTAAATCTGATCCTCCATTGTGAATGCAAAACGCAGGGTATAACTCCTGGAAGATGCAACCAAAACAAAAAACAACCACATATCAAAAAAAGGTACACAAGGCAAAACTACCCTGTAGCAGCTGGCACACATTTCTACAAAGTAAATGACTGGATGGAAACCTGTCACAATGACACTCAAGTGGCATTTCTTTCACTCCTCATACCACCAAAACCACTCTTGAATTGTGTAGTGTCTCCCTCTGCCTTGTCCCAACAAGATCCACTCCTTTGGAACACACAGAGCAATTTATGTGATTCTAAGGAAAATACAATGACTTGTTATTGCTCATACAGTCTATGGTACAAATTTGCAGTGCTACACAAACATAAGATCAATGTGCATAGTGAGTCTGTAATGATAAAAATTTGTTAAACCCTGATTGTTCTTTGATGCATTAAGTACTGATCTGAAGAACATGCTTTAAAGACATTTTGTATGTAGTATTTAATTGGTTTAATAATATCCCATTTACCATCTTCCAAAAAGTAGTATAGTGAAAAATATATTTATTTGTTACCTCCAAATCACTGCTTTTGCTGGCAACACAGTATTCATTTTATCAAAAGCTTGCCTGAGGTAAAAAAGTTCTGATTTCAGAAACTGGAAAAAATTCCAGCTTCAAAGGCAAAAGGTCAATGAGATTCTAAGCTAAATTATTGTTCAAATGGAGGCCTTAAAAAGTATTTCATGGCTAAAATGTTGCATTTTTAGTGTTCCTTTCAAAATGCTAATTGAATTCCCCTACTCTAGCTTTAAAAATGGAAAAATGGAGTTCTAAATTGAAATGTCATGCCAAGGGCACCATTTGTTGCATAATTAAATACTGTACAGCGGGAAACTGCAATAGTTTGGAAAGGAAAAGTATCATCAATTTATTATGTGACCTGATTGGAACTTAACAATTTTCAACCACACTTTAATGATTTTTTTTTTTAATCTGTAATAATCACATTTATTAAACTTATTAAACTTTAATTAGCTTTAGTAAATGTTATTCTGAACCTGACTCTGGCAATGAAAGTTGAACATTTTTAAAAGATGCAAAGCTAAACTATGTTATCGATAAGCTATGACTGTCAAGATATTTCCTAATCTTAAATTAACATGCACTGACTTAAAGAAAACATGCTGGTCCCACAATATAATGCATACACAGAAAACTTCAGAGTGAGAACCAGAAACTGTGTTTCTCTCAGAAAAATACAGCACACACACTTTGAAGATTTTGAAGATGGTTTGTCTTCATGTTTCCCATCAACATAAACACATGCTTACTTGGCTGGCAATACTCAGCACTCCTGTGGCCTCACACTCTGCACCTTCCAAGCTCCAAACAATGCCCTGTCAGGGGCTAGCAACACATTTCTGCTGATAACAAACACAGTCACCCACTGCCTTTCCTGGCAAGCCCCTGCTCTGGAGGCAAATCCTTGTTCACAGGTCCTGCTGCAGCCACCACAGCTGAGATCCCACTCAGAGCCAGCAGAGCAGCTCTAATGCCCTTTCAGCTGCTTCCTCTGCCAACAATGCTGCATGTGGCTGAGCATGCAAGCCCCTTGTACACTGAATTCATCTTTTAACTTACTGCTTTCATGCTGAAAATCTGGTGACTAATTTTCATTTTTTCCTAGCCATGTCTGCTACAGGCAGTTTGGGGCCCATCTCCCAGGCGAACACACACACTGCAGCTTTGCACATTTAGCTTTTGAGTGTGCCACTGTCAGCCTGAATATTTTTAGACTTTTGATTCACTTCCTCCATCTCTTCAAATGTCACACAGGATACCTCAAAGCTGGCTACCTATATCTGCATTTCCTCCTCTCCCCTTGTAATTAAAGAGGATGACAACCAATGGGAACTTCTGCTTACTTGGTTTCCCCAATTGTTTCCCAGTTCTCCCTTCCTCATGTGACTGATGTGCACTGTTCTATCTTGGTCTCATCCCAGAGTTTTTCAATTGCTCTTCCTGCTGTCCTGTAAAATCCTATTTATTGCTAGAGTACTGCACAGTGATATCTGCATGGACTTGGGGGGTTTAAGAGAAAAGCCTGCAGACTTTTCAGTAAGGAATTACATAAATCAACAGACAAATACCAGAGACAGGATTCATGTGATTCAACAGCCATGTTCATGGTCTCCATATCCCTATCTATGGACACTCTTTACTGTTAAAGGGGATCTGGTGTGCATGTTTTGGGGAGTCTGAGACATGACTCATTTTATCCTGAAGCTGACACATGAACAGTCAGACCAATCACCAACTGAAAGTGCCAGCTCCAATCCTAGATGTCTATAAAAGGAGTGTAGCTGAGCTATAGATTACAGATAATGAAGATGGAGGATGTTGCCCATCCATCCACATGGTGACACCACCACACAGCACTGAATGTTCCCACATTGTAGAGGAAATGATGTGATGGCTGGTTCTTAGCCAAAATTCTGCAGTCCACTGAAATTCATGGGTAGAACAACCCCAGAATTTAGTTTCAAAATGTCTTCACCTTGCCTTGGCCTCTCTTCAGTTTTATCAGCAATACAGCAGATTTTGATACTTAAGCTTGCCTGTAAATAGCAATCTGGAGACTGCAGCTGAATATTTTGCTACTAACGGTAATGAAATGTGAGCTATAAGCAGATAAAGGACAATTACAAGAAAATACATGTCCTGCTTCAAATGGTTAATTCAAGAGGCTCAAATTTAGTAACTGCTTTTATATCCTAACTTCTCTTTTGCCTGACTTAGAAGACACTAGGCTTAACCCAACCTGTTGCTTGAAACTGGTAGCAACTCTCCTTCTGCACAACATGAAATGGCAGCAAGGACCTTCCATCACACACAGCACATGCTCTAATCAGTGATCTGCAGGCTTATCAAATTTCACAGTTAAAACAAGAAAGCAAAAGAACACTTAATTACATATTTTAAACTGTACTTATTATACATGCAAATGCAAACATTGAAGCTGTTTCTGTAGTCATGGATGAGAATTCTCAAATTGTAGATTCCTAGACAAGAAAAACTGGGACCAACATTTGCAGCATTTCTAAAAGCTTGCCAGGAAGTCAGAGGACATACCTTGAACCCCAGAAGAGGTGGTCGAGAACAGCTCGTTACAAATTTGAGCAGTTTACGTTTCTCTTCATCAGTGAAGCTTTCTACAACCCTCCAAAATATTTTAATTACAGGATGGTCTGCTGTGTAGCCACCTACAATGAGATTTAAGTGATTTACAGCTAGAATAGTTTTATGTAAGAAATAAATTCTTCAGAAAATCTAGCATCAATCTTGAAGGTTTGGGGAATATCCTATAGCCAGCAGGCTCGTATTGCTAACTTCCAGTACCTACAGATCTGTCATCACTGCAATTTCAGTTTCATTGCTTACCTATGGCTACTTTATCCTTCAGCTTCTTAAATGCAGTCTTCTTCACTGAAGCCTATTTTAATTTAGTTTTATTTAGTTTAGTATTTAGCTAGTAACTTCAGATTATTGCCTCTCACCCCAAGAGTGTGCAAAAACTGCAAGACCCAGGATGTTACTGATTAATCTGCTGACCCTGAGGTAAGCCCAGATGTGAACTGATGATTTGGTGGCTACTTTTTGATTACATTCATGATAAATGCAGGGGACAAATTAAGTAAGATACCTTGCATTTTTCACAAGGAAAATATATGACCTCTCTTCAGACTGTCTGAGAAATGGTAAGTATCTAAATGAGGCAGTAGAAACTACTATCCCAAAGTAATTTGCAGACTTATTTTCAGATTGATCACACACAGTCTAATTTTAATTTAGAAAATAAATGCCCTCAAATTATCTGGCTATAAACTTGCATTTAAGCATGTTAAAAAAAATAAACTGTGTATCTCAATTTCCTACCATTTATAAAACTGGGTTGTAATTTTAACCAATTTTCTGAATTTGGCCAAAAGTAACAAGAATGACCCTGTAACTTTTTCTTAAAAGGTAGAATGAAAAGCAAGTTCAGTTATTCCCAAGTCAGTCATAACAGATTTTTTTACTTAAGTAAAATATGCTTACCTGAATAGTTTGTGAAAGACTTAAGGTCATCCAAACTAATGGGAACCTGTGCACCAGAAGTCAGAACCTGAGGGCAAAGGAAATGAGAGCGTTCCATTAGAGGCAGAAGTGAGCAATGATTTCTGTTGGGGCAGTTGCTCTGCGCAGCTTTAAGCACAGTACCTGTATTTCCTGCTGGTCAAACATGCGCAGCCACTCGAGGTTGACGACGTTGGCCAGCCCCTGGCGGAAGGCCAGGCAGTGCTGGCGGATCTGCTTGTTCAGCCGGTAGTCGGCCACCAGGTGGATGTACGCGATGCGGTTGGCGCTGGTGACGGGGATGTCCTTCCCACCTGGCTTCAGCTCAACCACCTAAAACACAGCCATTCTCATCACCTGGCAAACTGCACTTCTGTGCCCTAACTGGGAAATGGGGCTGCAAAACATTCCAGTCATGTTGAAAGCGAAGGGAGACGACCCATCTTTGTTGATCAGCATCGACTCCGATTTATTGAACCAATCAATCACCTTTTATAACAGTGTTAATTAAGTTCATGCATATTGCAAAATCTGAGCTCACGACAGGCTACAGAGAAAACTCTAACCCCTCCTTTTGTTTACAATACCTGTGGTTTGTTTATTGAAACCAAGTTTGTCTTCTCACCGTGATATGAAAAGTTCTCAAAACTTTCATATCTGTTCCCAGACCAGCCAAGGACAGAATGTTTACCTGTTATGAGAAGACTGTCTGAGAATCCTGCTGTTTGTAAAAAATGTGCCTGAGAACCTAGTTATTTACAAAATCAAGCCTGGGAACTGCTGCTTTACAGCTGCCTTTTACTTTTCCATCAGCTGTATACTTTCATGGCCTCTTTCTTTAAGCCATGTTTGAACCAGGCTCTCCACACAGTCAGTGATGTATCCCTTTGAAGTTAAAAGTCAGTGATGTATCCCTTTGAAGTTGGCTACGACACATTCAGGAATATTCACCTCAAAGAAGACAGAAGATTAGGAGGAGCTACAAAGGTGTTTTCTCTGGTTATGTGCAAGAGCACATTCTGTGCACTCAGACCTCCACTGCCAATGCAGCTGATCACACAGCCCTATGGTTTGTCATCAGAAAGCTGGATTAGGCAAGCCCAACTGGCTGGGCTCCTCCTTGGCTGCTGCTGGTGAATTCTGCAGGGTCACATTATGGCAAAGCAATGGCCACTGGGTAGCAGCCCCAGAGCCTGCAAGGGCTCCCTGGGGGTCAGCAGCCTAAGATAGGAAATGCCTAGTCATGATGACCGGACCTTAGAAGCCCCTCTCTTCCCCCTTTGGAGCCTTGCTTATCTCTCTGTAAGACTATAGGCCACCTTCCTTTGACCCTTACTATTGGACAATTTCTAAAACCCTTGTATTCTATAAAAACCTCTACTTTTGCCCAGCTCGGGAGAAGAGCTGTCACTGAGAACCTTCTCAGAAGATTCAATAAAGACATCGCTGTGGAACCTCACACAGCCTTCTCTCTCTCCCTGCATCTGCCCACTGGCACCTAGCAAGCAAAGAGCTGAAATCACAATGAGCTGATAATCTCTAAAAGAGCTGATACCACTTAAGCTTGCTAAGGTTGCCTGAGGCTAAGAACTGCTTGGGAACTGGGACAGGTGGGCAGCCGGAGCAGGGCTGAGCTCTCCGGATCCACTGCAGCCCGCTGGGGACACCCTGAAACCCGGCCAGAGGCTGCGTTACTGCTGAGTCAAAATTCCAAGCTCAGCATTCACAATTCATCCTGTGGAAAATGTATTGTATATACTCAGTATATTCGATCAAAGTAAAAAAAAACCAACCAAACAAATCAAGTCTTACTGGGAAGCTCAACTTTTGTCCTTCAAGTACACCAAGGTACCTCAGTATGAGAGAATTTTTAAAGAAAAACCCCAGAACTAAAGATACTGTAGCTGCATTAAGATATAAACCAGGTTCAAAGATAGCTGTAATTAGAACACTATAGGCCTTCACATATCCTACTCTTTACTACATGGGGTTAATTCAGTTAAGCAGCAGCCCAACTGGAAGGTATTATTAGAGTACTTAGGAGATAAATTAAAAAAAACCCAAAAAGATGAAATACCATCACCTTCTGAACTCTTCCAAAAACTGTTGGTTTTTTCCAACACTCTGGAGTCAGCAATTTCATTATTTAAACCAACAGTGCACTTCAGTATGTGCTAATAAAGGCATTTTTAGAGCACAGAGAATTAAACACATGAATAGCTTCTTTTCTAACATGCTACCTAGTAATGCAAGCTGTTCATGTACTAAGTAAAATGTGCAAAATGGTATGATTAAAAATTCACAGTGCTTTTGAGCATTCAAGACTTTTTCTTGATTCACAGCTCTTTAAGACAAAAGAACCATTAAGATCTGTGAATTCTGACCTCCCAGATGACACAGGCCAGAGGATTCTGTCTAGAAATTCCTGCATTCAACTCTATAAATCCACAGATGAGTTAGAGCACATTTTTAGAGACGTGCAATCCTGTGATTCTGCATCTACCACTTTATTTGATAAGCTACCACAACCTGAATTACAACAGATGTTAAAAATATGTCTTACTTCCCACTTTAATCCTTCAGCTGCAAGCTTCTGGCTTTTGTTAATTCCTACAGCAAAAAAAAACTCATCAATACTCCACCATGTCTGTGTGCAGGTACTGATAATGCTTAAACCCTACTCCTGGCAAGAATTAAGTAAAATTAAGGTGTCAGTGTAGGTGGCACCATTTCACACCCTACATAGAATACTTTGTTCCTTCCACAAGAGCCAGGAGGGCTCTCTCTGGGATCCACCCATCACAGCACCAGGCCTGGGATACAGTCAGGGATCATTTCCAGAAGGGACAGGCCAGTGCCTGGGACCACTGGCTGCCAGAGGGTATTTTTACTGGTAAAGTCCACATGGAGTATTAATAGAAGTGTGGGACATGTTCCATACCACGGTGGAAACAGCTGATGGGAAGGGGCTCCTGCACTGCTGAGCTCTCTGTGTTTCGTCCACTGTAGTAATTTTACTACTATTGCTGAACAGTTAATCATCAGATTAATACAATTATTGACAAGAAGCATTCTAATTTTCACTTCAAATCCAAAGGGTAAAGTTTGTTGATACCTATTGTCCTTATTTCAGTGTTGAAGAGTTTAATCAGCTCTTTCGTTCCTCCTCAAATATATCCATGATGTATTACTAAAGGGTAGCAACTTCATTCATCTTCCCAGAGACTTTTACATAGAACTAAAGACAGTTCTTTTAATTTCCTCCTATAAAATACCTTTTACAAAGCCTAACAAGACCAGAAAGTTTTCTCTTACTTCTTAAATTCTCATCCTCTTTAGCTTTAAAAGATCAGAGCAACCAGAGATGTTCCACATGAACAGATCAGTGTTGTGACCTCAGTATTACTAACACTTCACTATCTGCCCACTTAGAAACCTTCTCTACTTGTTTTGCAGAACTGCAGAATCCCTTGGGTTTCTGACACCAATTAAAACAATCCCTCTCTCTGAGGTATGGACACACTGAATTAGGCCATATTAAAATGCATTAAAGCATATTTGTATCACCTAACTCATCAAGCATCTCTTAAGAATATGCACACCAACAATACACTAACAGCTAACACTCCATGTGCATACAACAATTTCTGTGAGCTCAGTATTTACACTAAAAGATGCTTGAACTGACCTCCTTCCTAAAATAGCCCAAGGGAACTACTGGCAGGGTGTTCTAGAAAACTTCTGTATTTTAAGGTTCATCCCAGCACTAGGTGAAGTAAAATCTCTGACCTTCCCTGCAGGCCAGCAAACAGAAATCAGGACACAGATTAATTTACATTTGCATTGTAATAGTACTGGCTCCACAGTGCTCTAGGCATGTCAGGAAAGCTGCATTCATTCTATAATAAAAAACTGTTCTCTCCCCATAAAGTTCTTCCTTCAAAACAGAGAAAAAAAAAGGTGAACTCTTTCTGACCACTATTTTTAGAAAACAGGACAAAGTTGTTTTGTTTTGGTTTTTTAAATCCTATTATTCCTTTCATTTTTATATTTTTAAGTAGTAAATCTTGATTTCTGATCCAGCAACATTTCTGTAGCTCCCCTTCCTCCCTGCATTGCCACAAGTACAAGCACAGCACTCAATTAAGGGCATTTCCTGGGGTTTTCCTGAAAATTATCAATTTTCAGAGTTTGCCAGTGTGAGGTTAATTTTACCACTGTTGTGTAAAAGAATCATCCAAGACCAATACAACAGGGATAAAAGAACACAAATAATAAATATGTTATGCCAAAAAGGCAAAGAAGGATGTAAAACAGAAACCAGTAACACATGGTAGGCATAAAACTGAAGTAAAGGTAGATGCACTCAGTGTGTTAATGGCATTAAAGGAACTATTGTGGAATTCTCACTTAATTCTGAAGTCAGGAATGATTGTTGAAGAGTTCCTTTTCAAAAATGCTATAGCACAACTAAATAGATCTTAAACACGTCATCAGCTTCATTTTTATTTTATCCGTCCAGTCTTGGCCACTAGATGGGGCAAGCCAATAACCCAGGTTACCCGGGACGGCCACGCGAGGAAACCACAGCCCTGTGTCGTGTTTCTGTTCTGCAGATCTGAGTTTTAACAAACAAACAAAAAGCATTTTAACTTGGTTTGTAATCAAAACCGCATGTACTAAAGGCAATCAAACCATAGATATCCTTTAGGTAAGTATTCAGATTGTTCAGACAAATTTGATTCTCAACTCACAAAGTGCATCTTCAAAATGAAGGGGAAATACCAAAAGGGGACAGAAAAGTCCCATATGAAGACATAAGATACTTTATCTCTTCACAGAATCACAGAACCTCCAGTGCAATTTCATACAGCTCTTATAGATAATCAAGAATTCCTACAAGATGAGAATCTTCTCTTGGGCTCTGATCACTTTTGTTCACATCACCCCTACAGTTCTTCCCCCTTTTGAAAAGAAGTCGATGAAGTTTCTTTTCCCTTTCCCTGTCATCTGCCTACCAGATGTTCATGCAGGAGTTCCAGGTAGAAGATTGCATATGAATGCCTAAGAATGCATTTTCTGTAAGTGTTACAAGTCTGCCTGAGAAGGCTCAACCTCAGCTTAATTTCTTTGCTGCTGAAAAACCTCTAAAATCATCCAGCTAAGCCACTACATCCTAGTAAAGAGGTTGTCAAGACAGAAACTTTCAAAACTCTTTTTAAGGCTTCAAAATTTTCCCCCAAAGAAATTTAAAAGCAAAGAACTCCCCTTTGGTGAGTCAGCATCTTTTCAGTGACAGCAAGGGCATTCACACCTGCTTAAAAAGCCCAAGATGTCCCAAAACCAAGTTCTGTATTATATGGATTTCATAGAAACTGAATATTTATTATAGTGCTTCTCTGTGGATTTGTGCTTTTACACTTTATTTATGGAATCTTCTGATCACACTCAGCTTGTGATCCACGTACTCTCAAGTATCAGTGTGAGACTGATACTCTCAAGCAGTTTCTGACTACAGCATCCAGCATTTCTAAAGGAAGAGGAATGAGTGTTTACATCTCCCTCTTGCCCTGAGCAGCCACAAAACTCACTTTCCTCACTGAAAGAAGGGGAGGGAGAAAGGCCTGAAAAGAGAAGATATTTTCTTGAATTTGCTAACCTTATTCTTACAGACCTTTCCCAAGCATCTCATCTACAAGATAAAAGGAAAAACTAAATCAATATACAGACCTGTAACCACAGGCTGACCTCCTCTGAGACTTTGCTACTGGCCACCATTTTCTGCAGGAGACCCAACAGCTGAAATGTGGGCTGGTATCACTGCATTAGATAGATCTTTATCAAAAGCTATTTGGGGCTGGAAGATAAGGGTGATGGCATAGCTCCCCTAATTAGCAGGTCTAATGTGCAAATTATTAAGTACCTTTTTCAACTTCTGGTGAATGCACTTTGACAATAGTTTAATGGGGCCTAAAAGCACATTACAGGATTGGAATCAATACACTGATAATAGAATTTCTACCTTCTACTACTGACAGAGGCAATAGAGCCCCTTTTGAATGTGTCTTTCATTGCAGATAATGCTTTTGTGTCACAATTGGTGGATGGACACTGCCATGAGCAGAGCTATTTACAATGATAGATTTATGATGCATTTATTGGGCAGTAATTTATTAAACACTAAAGTGGTTGTTTAGCTGAAAACTACATATAATGTACATTCAACCTAAGGAGTGCAAATTAAGCTCTTTTCCCAAAGTGAATTAGCCTTACCTTGGCACAAGCAATTAGTATGCAATGGTTACAAGTCAAACAGTAGATAAAATGTATTTATCCATATGAGGTTTATTAAGGTAATGAAATGAAGTACAAAAAGAGACTTGTTGCACTGAAAGGCAGAAGACAGTGACAAGAACCAATGGGTTCTGTTCAACTACACTAACAGGCAGTAAGCCTCATAAAAAGATGGCTGACACTTTGTGGGTAAAATGTTCAGGTATAAAACCAGCAAACCAGCATCAGAATATTTATTTTAACTTACATTTCACCTTGTTACTCAGTAACTCACTAATTCATTAAATCTTCCTTTTAAAGTTAGGCCAAACAACTACAAATCATAAGTCTTGAAAAATAGCAGCCATAGCCCTCATTTTAGTTAGATGCTGAACTGGATTTGTGTTAGCTGTGACCAACAAAATTATTACTTTAAGCAGAATTAAATAAATAGTTTTAGAATTCAGACTTTCCCCCCAGTGTTAAAAATCCCAGGTAATACTGGAAACTGCCATTTGGTGTGCTCTGCTCCCTAAAACCCAACTTCTGGGTGCTCAGTTCAGTACCAGCCACACAGAGCACTCAGAATGTGCTTTTGGCTACATTTGTATCACATCTTTATCTCAAGTTTTTGAGTGTTTTTCTAAAGACACTGCAGGTCAGATGTTTTCATATAGGTAGTGTAATTCATGGAGGAAAATTACATATGGCACATGTTTAATATTAAATGTTACTTGTATCAGGCAACAGTTGCCTCTCTCCTTTAGTGTGCTTTAGGAATCCCAAATCTGAGGGTACTATTCTAAAATTTAATCCAATCCAGATTTTAGGATCTTCTACAATGACAGGAAATGAATGACAGGAGAGTAAGATAAAATCCAAGCCTGACTCTGTTCAAGCAGAAGTCTTGGCCAGCAAACTTGCCATGACTTAAGGAGCCTCAGAGAATTCAACTCCCAATTTCCAGGACAAGTCAGGGCACCTCACTGGTGCTGCTGCACTGGAGATGTGCTCAGTCCTGGCCCCTTGAGCAGCCAACCCAGAGCACTGCTCATCCCCTGCTGGAGTCTGTTCCTGCCTCACAGCAGGAGCTGAATTCAGATGCTGCTGCTCATCACAATGTGGTCAGGTCTACTTTTTTCATCCATTATTTGCCATAATCTAGTGTAAGTCTGGAATCCTCAATTTTAAATCCTCAAAATTGAAAGAGGAGGCATGACAGAAGACTTTACCTAGGAGGTTACCTGCATTAGCACACTAAGGCAGGCTTTTAGAGCTATAATGGTATTTATTTTCTACTATGAGTGATCTTCAGTAGACACAACAGAGCAAATAAAAGCTGTAATCAAATTATATGGTGCAACTGCATTAAAAACTCAGACTTAAGGACCTAAGTAACTGCTTTTCAGAAACACTAACACTATTCATCCCCTCTGACTAATCTGGTATCTCAAGCCTTAAAAAAAAAAGGTGGGGGCTAATAAAAAAATTGAGGTTGATCAAACTTCAGGCTCTCTTACTTTGTAAATTACAGATAAATGAGACAATACTTATCTCACAATAAAGAGTCTTTACTATCAGTATTATTTAAAACCTGTTTGATTGCTAACTGCAACTCTAGAACTAGGCAGTACTTCTGTAGTTTACACATAATCTAAATTTTGCTACTGTTACAAGTGCAATTGAAGAAACAACAGATTTTTTTCAGGAAACATTCTCAAGCAATAGAACTTTATATGTATGACTGTCAGAAAATCACTGCAGTTCACTCCTTAAAAGACCAGACCTTTAAGTAATCAAAAGTTATTTAAGTACACAGTTAGTTACTCTCTACTCCAAATATTGAACCACAATTCCAACTGATAACTTACAGCACCTTTAACAGTTGTTTCCCATCATATTTAAATTAAAAAATTAATTAGTAGGGATAGTAAAGATTCATCAGTCATAGATGAAAAGAAAATAAAATAAAAAAGAAACTAAAGAAAATAAAAATTCAAAGCCATTCTTACCTGTGCTTCCCCAAGGTCATTATTTACCACGGTGAAGTTGAGTCCAAGTTCTTCCACATCCCCTTCATAGCTCTTCAGAAAAAGCAAATTTTTGTACATCTCTGGGTCTAGTGAAGCTAAATGATGGATGTCAACATCAGCACTTGTCCCTAATAATTTTGACAGGAAAAAACTAGCAAATGGCAGCTCCACCAGCATATTTTCATAAAGAGCCTGAAAAATAAAGCAATTAAAAGCACATTAGATATAACTGTTTGTACCTGCAGGAATTCAGAAGGTTTCTCAATTTTTGAGTGATTCTGTCTTAATTTGGTGCCTGAGTAGGTTCTTCTAGCATGGAAATAACTCAAATATTGCACAAATTTAAGAATATTCATCCAAAATTTGAAATGTGAATATTCTTGTGAAATATCAAGGTCCCAAATCTCACAAATTAATTATGTTGTGATTTAAAATGCAAGGTAATTGCTTATCTGTCATTACTTTTTATCCAAATTGCATTTATTTCAGGAAAACTAAGGTTTGCTAAAGGACAATGCAACTGCATCAAGAATGTCTTATAAAATAAGTTTACACCTCTACTTCTATTAGCACCATCACAAGCAGCATTATTCCATTCATATCAATCACTGCATGAAGAACTGTCATCCCCCTCACCCCCTTGGAATAACTCTGTGAAATCAGTACATTTTAAACTAATAAAAACTATCTGGTGCATGTTACAGAGATTCACCTTTGGTGAATTTCACTGCTCTGATGACACAGTCAAAATATCCTCCTTTCCAAGCCAAGAGCTGACCAGTTCTGTGTCACATGTCCAATCCTGTCTGTGCCCGACTCTGCTACAGATGTCAAAAAATTCATGATCCAAACATGTACCTGACCCAAATCTGTTGACCGCAACCTCACATTATCCCCAAGAATTTTCAAACACCATTCTAGGTTCATCCACTGTATGAGCACATTTCCATGCAATGCAAAGTATCTTTGCATTGTTTTTTATAAGTCAGTAACAACTGCTTGCTTGGAAGAAAAATTTACTTATGGTAGCCCTCAGAAGAAGGAGAGGTGCACCCTTCAGGGCTATTCTGAATAAAGGACCACTGCTTTAAAAAGCCCATTCCTGGTACATGCTGCCCTTCTCACTGTCCACTCTGCTTGCCACATCAGCATCTCTACCAGTGACAACCAAATCTTTCCAGAACATTAATAGCAATGCCAGGCTGATCAGACAAGGCATCACCAACATAACATCACTGTAACATCATTGTTTGCTCCCTTTAGGTCTCCAAGAGCAGAGTTTTGGTGTTACTGAATTTCTTCATAATCTGCTGCAAACTTAGAAAAGGAATCCCACTGAGGGGAAAAAAAAACAAAACTAAAAAAAGATTAATAGATGCAGCTCCAATCACTCAATGATATTCCAACAAAGATTTTAGGAATAATATACACAATTCCTTAAACTTCTGAAAGAACATTTTTCTATGAGGTGAGTTAGACCTTGCAAAAAAAACTGAGAATAACGAGTTCAAAGCCAAAGGGTGCATTATACTTAGAGGCATATGATTTATTCAAGGTGTAGAAGTCAAAATCCTCATTTGTATAGCTGACTTTAAAAGCAAACTAGAGGGATAAATCATTAATTTGCAATGTGTAAGGTCAGTGTTTGCTGTTCCTGCATTAGTAACAATAAAGCTATTGTAATTCCTTAAATATATCAAAGCTACCCGAATTTAAAATGGAATTCCATCTGTGACTCATAAAATGTAAATGCAGAGGTGTAATTTTTTACACAAGGCAGGTTTAAGCCTTTAAAGCATTCAATATACAAGGACTAATAAATGATAGCACTAAAAACTATGATCACATCAGCTAAATGGATTATAAATTAAATTTCCATAATGTATGCAACTGAAATACAAATGTAGACATAAATCAAGGTATTTTCTAAACACAGGTTAATTACACAAATTCAAAACCTGTCTATTTTTTATGCAAAATAATCCACTTAGCATTTTTCAAACTGGTCTTAAGTCTTCACCACTTGCAACGCTTGATCCTAGAAGCCTATCAATAATTCCTTGTCAGGAAGAAAACAGCAATAGGTATATTGAAGAAACTTGTACATTATTTTTCAAGTGTCTGTCTTTTATGAGTGTTTATTGCAAGAAATTGTGCCAAAATGATTTGAAATAAAAAGGATTAATTATGGTAGAAGCTTTTTAATATAAGTGAGTGCAGCTGCAATGCAATTAATGCAAATTGTGATGCTATCAGGAAAATAAATGTGAACAACATCACTGGCTATTTCTGTTTGCTGCCAAATAACTTCAGTAATTTACTACATTAAGAATCAATAAAAAAATAATGCATTTCAAATGCATCACTATTAATCTTCAGGTAGTTCCACAGTGAACATTTATAACTTCATCTAAAAACTATACAAAGCATTTTTAAATAAACTAAATTGTGCAACTTGAGAATAACTTTAATTACTCCCTCTCTTAGCTAAGTGATTGCAATATTCAAAATAAAGTATTTTTGGAAAGAAGACAAACAGTAGTGCTTTAATTAGTTTGAAAGTCAAGCTATCCTAATAAAGTTTAATAAAAAATGCACTAAAACTCTGATGAATAAAGTCATGATGAACTTTGGTTTTACTTCAAAGAGGTGAAGGCCACCATTACAGCCCCAGCACTGCAGAGATGCTGAGAAGTACTGTGAACAATATGAGTAAATAACTGAAACTTTATTTTCTGGATTCCATCTAACTGTTTCTCAGTCAGCATCAACTGATCAAACTACCTATTCTTGCTAAAAATGTGATTCCACACATTCCTGCCAGGGCAACAAAACCCTCAGCTGCTGATTCCCCTGGGTTTGTTTGCAAGCAGAGCAGCTGTACAGTGGAGGCTACAGGGTCACTACAACCTGACTAAGGTTCACAACTTGCAGATTATTTGTGCTGTGCTTTGTTTGGGCTGTTGGATTTGGGGTTTGCAGGGTGGGTGTGTGTTGGTCACAGCAGGGACACTGAAGTTTCTTCTAAACTGGAGTAAGATCCAGCTCACAGCTATGGCTGAAACAGGGTGGGAATTGCAGAACAAATTGTTTCCACCAGGAGCACAACCTGCCAGCTGCCCATGGAAGCCCACTCTGATGGGGATTTTACTAACGCTAAATAAAGGCCAAGAGGGAGACTCCCCTCCTTCCTTGCTTTTCCACACTGGACTGCCTTGGGAAGCTGTAAGTTACCCTGTGTTTAAACTCAGTTTTTTGCCTGTCTGAACTCTGAACTGGCTTTCTACAAAGGAGGCAGGAGCCCAGATCAGCAACAGGCAAGGGAATGGTGACCACCTCTCTCAGAGGAAAGCAGCTCTGTCAGATTAATCAGCTGCATGTGAAGCTGCATCATTAGAGTGTACTAAAACAGTCCTTTAATACAATATATGGCCATGCTCTCCACACAGATCTTGTTCTCCTCCTTCCTCTCACAGCCAATGAGCAACACCACTGATGGCAGAAACTGGCTTGCTCTTGGACAGAGATGTCTTCTTCTGTTGGGCTAAATCAGAGTTTCCTGTTCATACACTGCTTCAGGAGCTCAAAGCCAGCAAGTTTACCCAGTTTAACCAATGTCTATTTTAAAACTAATGTTTAAAACTTCGAATACTCTCACCTTTTCAGAAGTTTCCTTTCGTTGTGCAGCAATCACCAATGGGACTGATGCCCTTCCATGCTGAGCTCTGACAATTCCCATCCCCAGCTTTCCCACCTGAGCCCCTGACCCCACTGGTTCTGCCCTGCAGCCCATGAACTGCACAGGCCTATGGAAGGCTAAGAGTGCAGGTGGGAAGTCATGAAAGGAGCAAGTGGTGGCCATGGATGGCATCAGATTTCCACCTTCTAATGTTCAGATGTGGGGGTCAACATCAACAACTTCAACCCATCCTGCAGAGCTCTGCCTCCCTGCAAGGCTGGGATATTAACACTCCAGCTGGACAGAAGGGCAATCTGAGGTACAAACTTGGGGTAAGAGGCTGGTCTGAAGCAGAGGCAGTGATGTTCACATCAAGGGCAATCCCACAAGCACGGTGATGCTCACAGGGTGACGTTTCCAAGTAGCTAAAAGGCAATGTCTGCTGAAAAGGCCAACCTGGATTTCCCAGCACTCTTTCAAACTCATGAAGATTAGGGATGCTCTTTAGTTAGTGACATCTCTAGATATCAAAAAAAAAGGAACTTGAAAGCTTCTGAAATGACTAAACAAAAGAAAAAATATATTTCAGTAACAAACTATCTTTAGTACTCTCTAACCCAGTGTTCTAACTATGTCAAGCCTTTTCTATTTTCTGAAGATATTGTTAAAATAAGGGGGCTTTTTTCTGGTTAAAAGGCCAAGAGCATTTCACTATGGAAAAAGTAGTATTCAGTAAAAGGAACTTCACCCACCTATCTCCTCCTTTGTGAGAATGCCTGCAGAACACACCAGAATATTAAAAACAACCAAAGTAAGAGAAAGCCTACTGTGGTTAGGAAGTTTTCACTTCACATGCAGTCTGAAGTATGTTGTTCCTCTTTTAAATAACCTCAGCCACCTGTGATTACAGTGCAGTTCCACAGTAATTGATTGCTACAGGGACTGGCCTTTACTCAGTTTGGTGACACAGATCACAATGTGGGCATTTGAACTGATGAAAAATATTATCTTCAGACACAAATATACTGAATGCACTCACTGCACATCTGTGATGTGGAGAAACGAGAACCAATTCGTCAAGCAAGCACCTTTCAGAACAGAGGCATGCAATTAATTTCTGTAATACATTATGGAAGAAGGATCTGGGCTGAAGGACAGCTGTACATAGTGGCCAAAAGAGAAGCATGACAGTTCTCTGGACAAGAAGGAATTCTGTTATTCCAACAAAATAATAATCATGCCTGACAGAGACTACAGATGTAACTATCACAACACCATTTAAGTACTCCATAGGATATTGTACTCCAATACAAGGTATTGTTCAGGTATGACCCCAAGACTGGGGAACTGCACTTCAGAAAGAGAAGATTCCACACCACGTTTTAAATTTGGACAAAATATAGGCTATTGGAGTAATTTCAGCCAGATTAGCCATACACAGCAGAGGTTACACAAGCACTACAACATACTGAATAAGGTTCAACAAATTGCATAAACAAATTTACAGATGAATTAAACCTCCCTCCCTGTAAGGCAGTTTTAGTGCCTTCACTTACACTTTCAGATCTACAACTAATTCTCATTTATTATTTCAAGTAAAATCTTTCTTAAGAAAAATAATCAGTCACTGCTGCTACTTTCCATTAATCCCTCACAACCCAGAACTGTATTTTAAAGCATAAACAATGCTAAAGTCATATCCCTAGAAAGATGGGATAAAGCAGTAAATGACTAGACTTAAATTCAGTTATTTCCATAATCAGTCCCCAAGACCATAACCCTTTCTATTTCAGTAATTTTAAACAGTTACTATTAAATAATACTTAGCACTTACAGAGTGCAATAGATCTTCAAAGCTGTACAGAACCATTAATAAAAATGATCGAAAAATAGCAAAACCATTAGAACTTCCTTCTAGCTTATTATTTATACCCTAGAAACATTTCATCACACTCACAAAGCTATTGGGGGCAGCAGAGACTTTTCAACCCTAATAAAAAAGATTTAAAATTTATGTTAAATTAAAATCAACATGTACTCATATTTTGAAGCACTTTTAGAGCTAACATTTAGTCATGTCTAGATAAAATAAATTCTTAAAGATGTGCTTAATAATGTGTTTAAAATTGAGGAAACCCCAAAATATATTGTTTCTAATGTCAATACAGTAAAATAAAATTATTTCTCCCAGGTGTGTGTCCCAATGCAATGTGTCCTGTTACCCTGGAGCTCTAAGCCACTGTTTCCAAGCCTCTGAGCAGTAGCAGATGTTTAGATGCATTTGTATCACCATAGTAATGGAAAATCTGGTGCATTATCTTCCCTGTATTACTGTGAAAATTCATTGCTTGCCTTTGTTCTGTCTTTTAAAAGAACAGGAGTCCAAAATTCCACAGCTTGATGCCTGTAATGAGGCTTCAGCAAGCTTTAACAGCCCTTGCAGCAGTGTGAATATCATTACATTTTAAAATTATTGTTATTGGGTTTTTTTTTTTAGAAAAAGCCTTCTGAAAATTGATTTTACTTCAGATTTCCCACTCAGTGTGCATTTGAAGGTCAGTATGTACGAGTTTATAGAAGTCTCAGAGATTTGAGGTGGCAAGACTCAGGGATAAAGGATGGTGCAAATCCCTGAAATGGATGGCAGGGGTGTGGCAGCACAGACCAAACTCCTGAATACAGGACCAGGAAAATATAAGGATCCACTCCCAAAGACTTCACTGGATCATATCAACTATAATGACCTTGAGTTAATTTTTAATTTAAAAATAGAAAGTCATGCTAGTGTTTTTATTCTAGGAATTTAGGATGTCATTAATAACATTAATGTTTATTACTAAAACAGAGTGCTTCAGAAATGCGAGCACGTGCAGAAAACTACAATTTCATCAGCTTGATGCTTTCTTTCTCATTTAAAAGGAACAGTTATCTCTGTAACTTATGCCATAAATATGACATAAATTGCTATCAATGTCATTTGGGGGTTTTGAGGGATGAGAGAGGAAAGCACTGTGGATACCTGTGGATGCACAGGACAACTGATAGTTATCATTCATTACTGAAGTTCAGTAAAGGCTTAATAGATTTTTCTTGTCTCAAATTTAAACATAATTTAGGAAGAACTTGAAGATAAAAGGAAAACTCCTCCTTATTTAAGCTTAATCTTCTGACATACTGAAACACTTAATACTATCTAACTAACCTCTGGATATGCTTCTAAGATAAATCTGTATTTTAATAGCAGTGAAACAAGTAATTTCTAAAGTTCAAGCCCATTTAAGAATTTCAGTAAATATTCCAAACCTAATTGATTGAAATGGATGTAGGTGTTCCCAACTGTGAAAAAAGATCAGGATACCATTACCACACACTCTAACTGTTTATTTATTCCCTGTCCAGGAACCTGATTTAGAGGCAATAAAATGCAATCAGTACACAAACCAGAAGCAGGAATCATCTGCTAATGGAACTTTTAATTGAGGAGTGACCACTGACATGAGGTAATTCTTTCCATGCAGAACTCCTTGCAGAGACCTCTATGCACTTTATCACGGTAAACAATCACTAACATATGCATTAAAGAAAATTTAAATACATTATGACCCAATAAATATCACAATCCATCAATAAACACTTTTCCTCCCTAAAGATTTAGAGTTAAAATACCACATTTCAGTAGTCTTTTAGCACTAGACATATATTTACAGGGCTACTACTAACATAGCTATTTGTAATCAAAAGATAATTGGTTTTGTTAAATGCACCAGTACACAAAGGAATTGTCAAGCTGAAGAACTGTGTCAGAAAGTAGATTCAAATTAGTTTACATCTGCATTCATAAATCATGAAATAGCTTCCATAAAGTACCAATTCTGCTCTCTTAGGATTGTGTTTCTGCACTGTAGGTATATCATTAAAGGACCACGCTACTTTCCATGGTAAATTCCTGTTTTGATTCCACATCAGATGATTCAGGATTTTCTGAGACAAATGATCATCAGCTAACTTGCTCTTAAGTAAAATGCTGAAGCTACAAAGTCATTTGAGAGCTAATTGAAATTAATAAAACCAAGAGTTTAATCAATTACCTCCTCTTTGCATCAGTATCACCAATCCCATACCTACCATTCCAGGTACCAGTAGTACCAATTGTGGCTGCAGCACAAACCAATTAAGGGTGTACTGACTTAAATCAAGCCAAAGAGGGTCTAATTAAGTGAACAACAAGAAAAGGGAAAGGGCAGCCTAAAAATCAGAAGGAAAATCACCACCCTCCAAGTCAGAGTGGCAGGGCAATGCTTGACACCCATCGGGTATATGAAAGCCACAAGCTTTTGGTGCATGAATAGCACTCAAATGTGTTACCAGAAACATCTCCTTGCATGTTTTACCTCTATACATGCAGCTTATTTATAATTTAAGCGTTTAGGATCTGATGCAGATCTTGCTGTGGGAAGACTCCCCTGAATCAATATTTGGATAAGGCCCGAGAATGATTAAGAATTACTTTAGTTTTTCTGCAGAATGGATTCTACAGACACTGCTCATCACAGAACTGTACCTTCCACAGAGGCACAATATTCAAAGTTACAAACAGTAACCATAAGGCATACTCTCTAATACAAAGAAGAATAATCTAATCAAAAATTAGGTCCCATTCATTTACTTGTAGTCTAATAAAATCTTTATTTGATCTACTATTACTCTTCTAAAGCTTCATTTTATTCAAGGACTTATTTTGTAACTATTTTTTTCAATTACATATATTTAATAACATTTAGATGTGTGCAAAGAACAGTCTGTTAGATCTTAAATCAGTAAACTACAAAAACTCATACGAAAATAAGCAACTTTAGCTTTCATCAATATAATATCCACAAGTCCATGCAAATTACTGACCTCCTATATGCCATTAAATATTAAAGATCAAATAACAAAACCAAGATCGTATGCACCATCAAAATAATGCTAAAATTTAAAATGAACACATTAGTTTTTCCTCAATCCTTGCTGCTTCCTCTATGAAACTTCTTTACTGGGTTCCACAAAAGAAGGACTCAGTTCAAGAAAAACTCAAAAGACATTTTGTTCTCATATTTCTTTCCCAATCACTTAAGGCAGAAGTTGGGTCTTGGCAAAACAAATCTAAATCTTTTCAGAAAACCTTAGTGTCTTCCAAGGACTGCAGGTTCTGTTGTTTAGAAAAGGGGACTTAACATTTTATTTCAAAAATAGATGTTCTTCAGCAACATGAACGTGTGACTCACAAGTGCTATTTAATATTCTGGAATAAGAGAGGAGGTAGAATTCAGTAAATTCAAAGACCCTGAGTGTATAATACAAAAATCTCTACTGTCAGAGTCACTCTGCTTAACATGCAAAGACAGTCACTGTAAAACAAAATAAATGCAAGAACTAGCAGGTTTATGTCAAAAAGGAAGAAGAGGAAACCATAAAAATTATCATACTAATCTATCTATGGATTTCCTGCCATATTCTTAAACTAATGCAGATACTTCATGAAATTTAAGTAAATTATCCTAAGAATTAGCAGCTTGATGTCAAAGAATTCCAAATGTAAATAATGTCCTTTTCCACAACATCTGTCACAGTAACATCACTGAATAAATGCAAATGTGAAATGGAAATGGAGAAGTATGTTGTATACTAGACTGAGTTTAGGTCAGAACATGGTGAAGTTCAGATTTTAATTCTCTGTCACTGTTCTTCTACCTGGACACTGTTTCTGCCTGAATGGTTAACCAGTGTTTCCCTCTGCTCAGGTTTGCAGCAGACAACTCAAGAACCACCATGGAGAAAACCCTCATTTAATGTTCTCAGGTGTTGCTTCCAAATTTCCTTGGAAACTTCCATTTGTTGCTTCTTGGCAGCCTGTCAGAAAAGCACCTTTGTGCTCTCCTGTGCCAATTCCACTACACCCCAAACCTGCAGCAGCAGAGTCTGCACATGGGGAGATTTTTAGTGCAGCCATAACAACAAGTACTGCATATGGAAAGGAAGTGGAACTGAACCACAGCCCAAAACTAGCAAGAGAGCAAAAGGATCACATCCATGTTTCTGGACACCACTTGGGACAAGAAGACTTTACAGAGAGGACAACAAAGAGGATTTGAAGAGGGTTAGAACTCTCCTGCCTGAACACTCCTGACAGCCCAGGGCAGCCCTGGCTCTCAGGCAAAGCCTGGGGCTCAGACAGTCCCAGCTGTGCTTCCAGTGGGCAACACTGAGAGGTTGAAGCCTCCAACCCCTCTGGCTGTAGGAGACTCTCACTGTGCACAGCGAACTGAGCTTTAACTTGTAAGGAAGAGAAAGGAAAATGCCTAAAAGGCACCAGTGTTAAGGTAATATTTACATTTCAGAGTAAAGTCACTGACAGTTGAGAAATGTAAACTTTGGAAGTGTTTGAGTAGCTGCTGTTTAAGTAAACTCATTTCTGGTTTTTTTAAAGGATGATTTCAGACAACATATGCAATTACATGATCACAAAGTATTATTTCCACAAGACCTTTTGCTCATCCAGTGACTACAAAAGCTGCATTAACATTTTGTACACAGATTTTAATTTCTTCATTAACTAGAAAGATACCCAAAAGTCAGTAATTTATTCAGGATTAAAATTATTTCTATTTTCAGATATACCATTTCTCAAGATATGTTTTATATTTTAAGATGTTTCTGCTTCTGAGCTGACCAATTAACAAAGAAGATGCCAAGCTGTTAGAAACCTCCTGATGAGAAGAAAAACTGAATTAGTATAACTTCATGGTGCTGAAAGTTAAATGCATTTGGATATTAGTATGAAGTCGTTACCAAGAGACAGAGAATTTCTATATTTTATTATATTTTAATGTATTTGTTTTCTGATAACATTGAAGCCTCCTACGTGAGAGTTTTTGGTGGCAGCACTCTTTGCACACTGATTTCCACAAATAAGAAATTGCTGTGGATGCCTCATTGCTTCCGTTGCATTTTATCTACTTTGTTTGCAAAGGGGCTTTTAATAATTCCCTATTGCTCACAAATAGCCCTGTGCAAAGCATAAAATGGACACATTTTTGAAAATGGATGAGTGGGTATTCAATCACCTAACCAAGATCACAATACCAGCAGGTTTGGAATAGTATGGTCGTGCCTTATCTTTCTGTTTAATTCATCAAGTCTCTAAACACACCACTAAAAAGGTGTCTGTGCACCTGGGCAAGGGTAATTATTAAGTAGCACTGTCAATTCTTACCTTATCTGCACATACTGCAAATACAAAAACAATTTATGCTTTCAAAGTGTTAAATAATAGATTTTCTGATTTAAAAAAAAAAACAACTCTACTTGTAGCACTCTGTGAGATAAAACACATTTTGCAACTTCTCTCTCTATGCTAATATCTGAAATTCAGTTACAGAAGGCAATGTGTTGTTTTGACAGAGGAAACTGAAGACTCAAAATTATTATTTTTTTTTTAAATAATGCTTCAAACTTTCCCTGACCGATGAGCCCTTCCTAGATATACACAGAACACTTTTGGGGTGAAGTAACCCCCTTAACAATACCACAGGTATTTGTTTTCCCACTCCAAAAATCAACACATGCAGAAAGAAAATGAAGCTTGGATATGTAGTATCAGACACAATTACCAACTGTTGTCTTAGTACTGAATCCATCTCACAACAGGAGTGGGAACATCAGTCAAAGATTATTTATTGAAATGGCCAATTTGCAATTTCATTCTTTAGGAGATTTGGATATGGCAGTAGCTGGGATGCATTAGCAGGGTATTTGCTTACAAAGAGGCAGTTTGATCTAAATCACTTGACTGGCAACTCCCAAGCACAGCACTGGTTCAACAATTCACTGTTTGCCAACAACATCCCTTGAAACCACTTCCAGCTATACTACAAAGACATCAAACCTCACTGAAAGGCAGTAGCAAGATTTTAGCCCCCAAAATACTGCAGACAATTAAATGAGACTTCTACATCTTAAATACCTTCAGTACTAGACAGCGAAGGAGCAGTTAATACTTTTTTTTTTCTGAAATGAAATTTGTATTCCAAATTTTGTTTTACAGTTATTAGCTTTATAAAAATTATTTCGAGTGCTTAGAATGAAATAGCCTCAGTATTAAACCTGACCATAAAAGAAAACTGAATGTAATTAATGTTTGTAATGGTTTCTGTCTTTGTTCCTCTCCCTCCATTTTTCATCTAGCTCAACAAGCATCTATTAGCCTTTGAACATTCATATCACCAAATTATCAAGCACTAAAACTCAAGAAGTATGCAAAATGTACAAAACCCCAAACAGAATATGTGAAAAGTAATTTGCATGTGCCTCTTAAGTATTTTAAATGCTGATGGCAAATTTTAAATGCTATCAAAAATGGTATACCTCATACAACCAGTAATTGTTTAAAACGTTCATTTCATATATTCCAAATGATGGAAATGTAAACTGCAGTCGTACTCCTAAAAGCTCCAAGTTGAAAATCACTATATGAGAGTAGAGCTGGATACTTCAATCAACTTTACCTTAAGCATGAGGATATACACACAAGCACACATATGTCAACTTCACCATCCTGAAGCAGGCCTAGATACAGTTTATTAATTATTGCTACCTAACTCAACTGGCAGTCAGGATAACACAAATTTCCTGTACTTCCCAAATATATAATTTATTAAAATCAATCAGAAATTTAGTAGTAACATTCATATCCAATATCTGAAAGTTACTCTCTCTCAAGTCTGGGAAAATCTGTTTTTCCCCATCCACTCCTAATTAGAAAAAACCAATACTGAATCATTTCAGTACTGCTATAGCTCTGTTCCAGACACAGGTTTTACCTTTCCCAGCATTCTCCCAAGGAAGTAGTAATGTCGGGCGTAGGAGTCTCCAACCAGCATCTGTGCAGCAGGGTTAGGGTAAAGCAGCCCCTCATTGGTGGTCTTAAAAAAACCCTGGTTAGGGTTAAATCCTGATTTGAGGAGTTCATTCAGAAATTCTCTGAAAATTCCACCACCATCAATGCCAGCTTCATCAAGACCGTGTGCATTAAGCAAGTGAACACGAATGCGTTTTTTTAGGTCAGGTTCTGCAGGGAAAGGAGAGAGACAAATACAATTGTCCGTTTCAGTTTTGTATGGATAAAAACCACATGTAACTACACACACAAACTATATATGTTAGCATAAAATTTGACCTAGTAAACAGCAGCAAAACTCCTATTACTGGCTTGAATTTTGGAATATTTAGTTTGTGAAACGCTCTCTTTGTAGAAAAGATATTGTCTTAAAAGATATCAAAAAAAAAGAAGTGGGTAATATCATAGGTAGGGGAAGGAAAAAAATCCTACAAAATATTAAGAGACTCAGGAATAACTTGAAAATTGTATTTATATAAAATATTGTGAGTGCAAGATCACACTGATTCACACAAACATGTGATTTGATTTAATGTAGTAAAATTTATAGTACTACATCTCATCATTAAAAAGAGCCCTGCATTATTATCAGACACATTGTACCAAGCAAATCCTGTTCAGTCCATATGTATTTCTTGGCCAAGACTACCAAAGCAGATAATATCTAATGAATTATATAGAAAAATATACAAATTACAATTATTTGGACGAGCAAATGGGAAGAAAAGCACCATAAGAAGAGGGTGTAAAGAGATCATTTGGACTGCAATGATCAGAAAGAATATGGGTGAGAATTACTTCTATAAAAACAAGGAAATTTAACTTTTAAGAACTTTCACATCTCAGAGCTGATATACCTACAGCATACCAGTCAAATAAGCAAATATGAAACTACATAATAAGAACAATAAAGGTTGTAACAAGCTGATAACTGCAAACCTACCATTCTCAGGAGAAAGTTTATCATAAGCATCCTCATAAATATAATTTCTTCTGATAGTGACATTAATTCCATCCAAAAATGGCCCATCTCCTTGAACTTCCTGTTTATCAGCATAGATCAATCTTTGAAAAATCTGTTTAAATGAGTGAAAAGAGCAATCATGTCATTGTGCAGATCTAAATATTCAATGAGAGATGGTTATTTATTACTATTACTGTCCTTTGAGCTGCCTCTGGCACTCACTTTCAAGTTGTTTGTCTACTCTCTCACTGAGCTGCAGAAACTTTATACATGACCCATGGAAGAGGAGGAGGGGGACAGAAATGCAAAGAACTTTTCTGGACTAAAATAACATCCTCAGTTTTTTCTACATTAAGAGGCACATATACAGACACTGTGCCAGTGCTTCCAGTTTCCTCTCCCTAACTTTAGAGTTCTGAAATGCAAAGTACTCAAAAATAAATTTAAAAATTCCCATGAGTATTTCACACACACAGAAGTTATTCTAAATGCTGGTAAATAATTTTTTGTTGCTCTCTGCAATGGTCAGGAACACTCTCAGTAAGAAGAAAATAGGCACCAGTTCCCCTTGTATAAGCAGTGAACAAATAATTCAGATTAAAATCACGGATATTACCACCATATTTTAAAAAAAAGAACCAGAGCATCATAAAAAATTCAAAACAATTATGCCAGGTGAAGCACAAATTGAATTTCACACTGTCCATTTTCAAGTCTTCACAACAGGAACCTCCTCCCCTGTAGAGTAACTAACTCACTGTGTTTCAATGCCAGGATGTAGCATGGGAGGGGGTTGCCTAATGCATAATAATATTCCCTCTATCCATGGAGTGTAGGTTTCCTATATTCTCTCTTGCCACCATTCCCATATACAATAAATAGTCTAGCACATTTTCCAAGGGATATAATCTCCCAGTAATATGTCAGACCATTTCTGAATTAAGAACATTAAGTAACAGTCTGCAGGGATTTTTAAAAACAAAAAAATTACCATGAAAGAGAAAATCTGACCACAGCAAACAAAGGTAGAGTAAGGTCTCAAATCTACTGTTTTTATGTGCAATTGTTGCTAGTGGAGAAGCTGCTTTCCAACCAGGAAGATTACAGTACAGAAAAAGCAGGAATCTTTCCTAAGGTACACAGCAGGAAAACAAGAGAAAATAGTCCTAAGCTGCAGAAAGAGAAACAAGGGATGGGCATAAAGAAAAAAGTTCATAATGGGAGGGATTAGGTATTGGAAAAGGTTACATGAGAGTTTGTGAAATCTCCATTTCTGGAGATAGTCAAAACTCATCTGGACAAGTCCTTGTGCATGCTGACCCAAGCCTGAAGTTATTCTTGTGTGAGGAAGGATGTGGACTAGAGTACCTCCAGAGGTCCCTTCTGGCCTTAATTTTTCTACAGTTTCCTAACATCCAGACATGTAGTCACAAGCATCTTTTTTATGTACAGAGCATGAGAATATGCTCATCACCACTCTCCTTTCTGAAACAGGCCTAGATACAGTTTATTAATTATTGTTACTCAACTCTAGAGAGAAAAAAATCACCTGGTATTACATCTCAGAGAAAAACTCATTTTGGTACTGACTCTGACTCCTACACAACCCAATGTCCATGGATATGTTAGTCCTGAAAATGAGAACTCTAATACACAACTGAAGCATTTGCAATGACTTCAGACAGAGAAAAACAAGCAAGGCTGACTGAAGCACACACCATGGAAGAAGCATCACCAGAGGCAAGCTGACCAAAGCATGGCCTAAGGAGGTGAGAACTAAGGCACTGCTACAAATTGGATTCATTTCCTCCCACAGACTGGAAGGTGCACCCCAATGTGCCCTAAGGCTGAATGGGAAAACATTCCCTGGGGCCAGAAAGCTCAAGAGCCTATCATAGAACTGGACTCTGCAATTGCTTGTTAGACTATCTGCTATCTGGTAAGTCAAGGTAAAAATGGCATGAGGAAGTCAGAAAATGAAAGGCATAAGGAACAACCCACACACACATGCAGCATTGAGCTTCCCATATTAAATTACAGAGCAATACACAGCAACTGACCAAATGGGGGGGGGGGGAAAAACCCCCTTATTATGGTCATGGTATTTTCTTCCCTTATTGCTACTTGCTCTGCAGAGGCACTGGGAGACTCCAAGGAATGCTGACTCTCACTGTTATACAAAAAGGACTGTACACACAGTGTAACAGGATCTCCTCTTTGAACTATGGAAGATCAGCTGCAGCTTTATCCTTATCTCCAAGCTCTCATGCCATTGTTACTTCAGTTTTTGTGATAAAAGCACACAAGGTTCTATGAATTCCAATTCCAAAAAAGCTTTATGAATTCCAAAAACATAACATGTATGCATCTCAACACAGCTTTAAGAAGTCCAGAGGCTGGAAGGCAGTGACTAAGTCATGACATAGAGATCCCTGCTTGAGATCAGTTCCTATCATTCCCTGTAATCTTGGTGTGCCATTGCCATACAGTAATAAGATGTTTTGTTGGAACAACTGTTTCATAGAAGCCTGAGAAAAATCCACACATTTTCTACCAAAGCTGCCTCTGTGTTTTGACAAATAAAGACTGACTTTCCCTATTGAATTACTCTTAATTCCTTTGATGGTGTCTTTAAAAGTAACATTTCCAAGAAAATTTAGGGAGCCGTTTTGAAATAACTGATGTGGTTGAAAAGGAAACCAGTTTTTAAAAAATGTGCTTAGCAGAAAAAAAAAAAAAGCTTTAATAATATTAATGATGCAAACTGAAATAGGTAATGGAACTAACAATTACATCTATAAAAATCTCAAAACCATTCATAAGCAAATCCAATCAATCAAGTACAAGAATCTTGCAAGTTTAAAGCCATACACTCTAATTAAGTTCAGCTACTCAGCTATGAATGCAGGAACTCAATCTGTAGGTGTTAATTTCCCAGAATGGCGATCCATGATCTCATTTGGAGCACATGAGTGCTGCTGAGTCCCCAGCTGTGACCCTGCACTCTGCTACAGCACACAACAGCCGGGGCTGTGCCACCACAAGGGGGTGCAATCAGGTAGAGCCAGCTCTGAGCCGGGACTGCAAACTGCTCTCAGCTGGCTCAGAATAAATGTTCCTAACTTTAATGCAAATATTATTAAGGGCAACATAAGCAGGAAAGTAAAAGAGAAGTCAGTAGCTTCAAATGTTCAGCTGCTGCATGAGTACTGCAGAAAACCAGTGCAGAGTGCCATATCCTTCTGTAGGGAATCCATCCAGTTTCTACTTCACTAAGTGTTCTTTTTACACTTACTCAAAACAAAAACACCAATTGCATATTATATTAGAAATTAGGTACCTTTACTCTTTCTTCAAAAGGAACTACAAAAGGTAGCTCTGTCAGAATTGCAAGTTGTCGTTCTTCAGATACAGAAAGAGGTGCTGGTTCCAAACCCACTTAAAACAGAAATAATAATTTTTAAAATTTTGGAAAGAACATTTTTTTAAAACAATTTCTTTTGTATCAAGTGACTCAATCTACTTTGTATAAAAACACATACATTAAAATAGTTTATTTACTACATACTCACTCAAAGCCTTACCTTTCCTTAAACATTAGTTGCTACAGGCAAACTGAAATATAAGTATTGAAAACATACAAAACCAAAATGCATATAAAAATATGTACTCCTGTACCTCTATTTTTATTCAGAAAAAAAATCTCCTTATTGACATTTAAGCTTAGGAAAAAATGCATGACAGAGGACAATTAGTAACTGTGATGATTTAGAATTTTCATTGCAGGAATAGACAATATTCCCATTCTCATGTTCAGAATAGTTCACAGTTACTGTGCTTTCAACTACATATTCTACTTTCAATCAAGTCATTTTTGGTAAAAACTTTAAGAATTAAACCAAATCTAAGGAAACCAACAGAAAGATAACATTTATTTCAGTGAGTTTTCTCCCCTAACAGTAAAGTCACAGAGACCACATTAAATCCCAGTGACTGCAGAAACAATGAAAGCACCATCACAAACCTGTATAATGTATTTAAGAAAAAAATCTTGGAGAAGAATCCAAGAAGCCACAGCAGAGAGACTCATTCATGCAGTTCCCAAACTACTGTGCAGCTCCTTTGAATTCACAGGGTATTTTTAGGAAACAAATCAACTTTTGGTGATGCACAGTAGAAATGACAATCCTGCTCCAACTTTATGGGAGGAAACTCAGCTGGTGAGCACACGCCTGACTGTAAATTAATGAAGTGCAGTCAGTACTGCTCACTGATGAGCCACTGTGGCCCAAAGTCCACCTGACTCCAGCCTACAGAGGTAACAACACCTACAGTTCCTTGGTTGTTTCGTTCTCATGTTTAATAATCACCTCTGAGAAAAGACTCCAGAGTCTGAACACATAGAATGTATTACAAAATAAGTAAATGCTTCATGTCACTACCCTGTCTATAAGTTTTTAATTACAGTTTCAAAGTTTTTTCTTTGACTTCTACCCATGGTGACAAGCATCTTCTGCAATCTTCTGGACTGCACACTTCAGTGTTCTTTTTTATTTCTTTTTTATATCCTCAAAGCATGTGAAGTAGGGATATTTTAAGGACCAATTTAATAGGATATGACCCTAAACATCACTAATCTTGATATATATTCATTGGGAGCAGGTTTCAACATTGCAAGCCTTTGGAATTTCTGACAAAATGCTGATTTGTGATTATCTTTAGTTTACTTAGTAAACACTTTTAATTAAAGTCAATGTATGAAGCCTATTAAGCTAACAGTTAAAATCATTTTAAATGAAAAGTGCATGTACAGCAAAGGTAAACTACTACATGACTTCGACAGTTCAATTATTTCAGTCAATTAGTCAATTTTATCTGCATTTCTCCATCACAGCTTCTTTCTTTAGAGAGAAATATGGGATGGAGTCATCAATACAGAGGGCATTTAGAACTCACAAGTCTGCCATTTAAGTAAATGAAAAAGCACAAATAAACATGGCCATATGTGATTCAGCAGTACTTTCATGCTAATTGGCTTTAACCCATATGGAGTCAAGAGGGATTTAACAAGTCATGTGCACAAGGTTACCTGCTTGTTTTCACACATTCATGTTGGCTGCACTCTCTTTTTAGCCTGACTTTGCATGAAAACAAGGTTTACATGAACACACTGTGACATCTTTCCTCCAACACACCTCTTGAGTTCATCAGCTGAACTTCAACTTTGACAGAGAATAGGAAATTCAAAAATAACAAATACTGTGAAAATTTACACAGGCCAGAGAGGAGAAATTCCTTCAGCAACAGCCAGGAGAGCAGTGCTGAGTGTGCCAGCTCACCTGGAGCCAGGCAGGAAAAGGAGGGCACACAGCTGCTCACACCTGCACAGCACAGGCATTCCTCATCCCCCAACTCTCCACAGCAGGAGAGGCATGAAATGGAGGGAATGAGGGCAGAATGGAGAATGAAAACCTCAATGTAGTGTAGGTGTGAGGGCAAGGAGAGCAGGAGAACGTGGAAGTGATAAATGTGGAATAGGTTTGGCAGTGGAGAACATCCAGACAGTAAAAAGAGCTGTGGAGAGTCATGTAGGTCAGTGAAAGAAACAAGGATTGCTGATGTGGAGAAGCAGTGACTTCCAAAGAAAGCAACCAACTGGAAAAATATATAATCAATAATTCTCAGCAGTACTTGAAGTGAGCCAACTAGTTATTATCTGGCAACTACACTAATAAGGTAATCAAAATTAACTTTTACCATTGTAGCTACTCAAATAAAAATTATCACTAGAAGTCTTTAGGCTTCCACCCTGGCCAAAGCTCTTAATTCTGTCCAACCCTACAGCAGCATCCAAAGGCTACAGTCTCTCCATGATCTACTGGATCTGGCTAAACTAACTCAAGCAGATTGCATCATCCTGAAAGAGAGCAAGGACTCTTGTAGATGAATCATTTTGCTGCTTAAAGGCCCCATTTTAAATTCATTATTAATTCTGCACAAGTGCCAGCGATTTAATGATTATTTTACCTGATCACAGAGAGGTAAAATTCTAGAACAGTGAAGCTGAAAAGGTTTGAAAAGCTGGAAGAAACAGACTGTCTACATGAGAAAGCATATTGGAACAATCTGGTGTAAATTTACCCTGATTGCTAAATTTGTCCCATTCTCTAATCTTTCTCTGCAAGTTCCATAAAATCCTGGTATTTTGAGTACTTCAGAGGTTTACATTTCTGCCTTATCTAATTAGATACAATATTTATAAACAGTAATTAATATTTACCATTACAAAGCCTGTTTGTTACAGTTTAATACATAGCAAAAATGTTTCTTTACAGTATACAGTAAAAGCAAGATCTCAATGCTTTACATCTTCTGCAACTGTATTAATTTTCTTTTCTATGCAACTAACTGCCTTTTATACATATTAATACATTATTTAAAAAATACATCATTTCTCTACCTCATCAATGCCAATGGAAGCTTGGGCAAAGAAATTATTAAATTAAATAACATGACATATTCTAAAGATTTACACACCTGCATACAAGTATACAATTTTTAAAAATATCTTAACCAAAATTATGAAAGATTGTCTTGCTTTTGGTTAGGAAGATTTTGCTACAAAATACTCAACTGCATTCTAGAGAAGACAGATTTCTTTGCACAAGGCAATCTCTTATTTTGACTTAGCAAAGCTGCAATTGCAAGGACAGTGTCTTACCATCCAGAGTGGACTGCAGGGGTCCTATTCTCCCCATCCTCCTGACTCTCCAGACATGTCTGGCTGATGGCACATACAGCTGTGTGACCTCACAAATGAACAGCATCTCACAGTTAAACAGGACTAATTACACATCATCATTTACTGCTGCATACTAAATACACAGAGCTGTCACACGCAGGAGTGTGTCTGAATGCCTTAATTCACAGAATCACTGGGTTGGAAGAGACCTTCAAGATCATCAAGTCCAACCCAGCCCCAACACCTCAAACCCTGGCACCCAGTGCCACATCCAGGCTTTGTTAAACACATCCAGGGATGGTGGATCCACCACCTCCTGGGCAGCCATTCCAGAACTTTATCAGCCTTTCCATAAAAACCTTTTTCCTAATATCCAACCTATATTTCCCTTGACACATCTTGAGACATCTTCATTTCTGCTGATCCCTCCTTACACTTGTGCCTTACAGGAGTGCTGCACAATTAACAACAGTACAATATAAATGCCCTGTATTTAAAAACACCACACAATGTTACATTCAGTTCTGGTATTTAGGACACTAGAAATGCTGACTTTGAACTTTGCGATATCAAATATTCTGTTAATTTTGTAATGAGCATGTGTCATGATTCAAAGGAATCTAGTTCACAGCAGGTATCAGCTTTTTCTTTTGCACAAACATACTCACTTTTTGAGATCAATGTCATTATTTTCAAAAGCTCTTAGAAAAATAAAGTAATTTCTAGGTGAGGTAAGTGCAGAAAATGCTTTTTATTTTAGAAGAGAATTTTCCCCACTATAGAGCAATTATTTAATTCAGCATTTTTACTATGAGAAGATGCAACTAAATGCTGCCAGATTCCCCCTTCTCCTGTGCTATAAATGCAATGTTTACACTCTTGCACTGTAGGGCAAGTTCCCCTTTACTGCTTGGAAATGTGCTTTAACATACAAGTTTCTTAACAGATGCAAGACTCTTACATTAGAAAAAAGCAACATTATTCCAGGTTTTAAATCATATAATCTGTGCAGCATCAACATCACCAATACTGTCAGGAATCAAAGACTTTACCATTGAAAATTTGGCACCAGTAGGGCTTTGTGGAAAAGGACATGACTCTTACCTTATCTGCTTTAATGTTCTCTTGTTCTGATAGCCAGTGATTTGGTGGACAGAAATTTCTCCTTGTATCTCTAGATTTCAACATTTTCACTAAGTTTGTGATGACCTAGGTGTCAGAAACACACACATTCAGAATACAGTAAGCATTGTGAATGAAATTACATAATTCACAAAGCAAAAGCTTTTTTAAAAATCAGTAATATATAAAATTGCCACATTTTTAACTCACAAAAACTTGCTGTTAGACTTAAATAGAATGAAATTAAGTAATCATGGTTCACCTGCAAGACATCAAAAAACTTGGCTTATTAACATGTCATTCCAAAATCTAGGAACCAGCAGTACATAGGATTTAGCAGTACTGCACACCTGAAGTGCTGCATGCCAGTTCAAGGAAGCCCAAACAAATAATTATCAACATTGAACTCCTTATTTAAAGAAAATAACACCAAATCAAGTATACACACAATGTATATTAGGTATGTACATCATGTTCTTTTATCTTTCTAGCAAAATTGAGAGGCTGAGAAAAATTGTTATCATGGTGTCTTTTCAATTTTAGTGTTTTTCCTGGAAGTTTCCACCAATCCAGAAAAAAAAAAAAGGAGAGAAACCAAGCTAACAAATTCTCCACCTCAAGCAGAGCTGCCATACTCAGCTGCATGCCTTCTGTCCAAAGCTGAATCAAGTTCACCCACCACTACATAAAACATAATTAAGTGGAATCAATACAATAGTAAATTACTAAGCTAAAAAGACATTATCACTGCTACAATGAACAGCCATCTGTTTGGCAAACTCAAAGTACAGCACTTGTAAAATGAGTAAGAAAAAAGGGTACACAGGGTTTTTCATAGAAATAATCTTGCTAAAAAGACAGTCTTAATAGACAGGTGTCAACAGTAACAAAGTTCAATGGGCCTTCTAAAGGATTCTGGGTCTAGATGCTACACAAAAGAGCTTTTAACATCCAGTCTTTAAGGTAATGTCTTTATTCAAGACAGAACAAAGAATGCTATTAAATGAACTGTCTGATTGCATGGGAATTTTCATCACCTTTCCCTTATAAAATTCAGTGCAGGTTACATGAATCACTGAAGCTCTATGGTCCCATTACCATTGTAAGTGAGGCAAATGTTTTTTAAAATGAAAATAAAATCAGAAAAGACTACCTACATGGAGGCAATGAAAATACAATATTTTACAAGCAGCTAAAGAAATCTTAAAGGAAGCTGAATCAGATTAGGTGAAACTGCAGTTTCTCCCGCAGAATGCATTGGTACTGAGAACACTAATCCAGCTGCCATCCCAACTCAGCATTCCTTTGTAAAAATTTTCCTAAGTGTATATTCCATGGAAAGGGAAGATGTACTAAAATAAAAATATTAAAATGGGGATTTCTTTCCAATAAAGTATCCAGTGCAAGCAACATTTAAAACTAAAATTCAGCAAAATTAGAAACTTGATTTCACAGGATTAACTCAAGATGGTGAAATAATTCTTCTGTTTAACAAAGTTATGAGTATATGAAAATGGATTTAAGATTTTCTATGGAATCTGCATAGCTGACTATACTATCATTCTACCAAGCCAAAAATGGAGGATTCTGTAAAATGAAGACATTTTCACATGTAAATCTTACCAAGGACCTCCAATCTGTTAGCAAATATGCACATCATTATCAGCAGCCTGTTTCCAGATTTACCATTATATAATATATTAAATAATAATAATATATAACATATATATATATTTTTATATAATTTAATTCACTTCATATATACACGTATGTATTTTATCAGACACCAGAGGTGTTGAAAATACACAAAAGAATTAAGGAGTTAAAAGAAAAAAGAGAAATTAAAAGCACAGATGATAAGGAAGGAATGTGCTTTTTTTCTACCAGCAACTTGCAAAAGCTTTAGCAAAGATAAATCCCATATATTTGATATATATTTGACATAGTGCAAAAGAAAGTAAAAGCAATTTCTACTTGAATTTATAATTAACTACTTTAGCTTTGTTTTAATGGTTTGGAAGAAGGTACTGCTACCTGCTTACTGGCAGGAAGCAATTTTCTGAAGCTGCTGTCTGGAAAGACTCAGAGCTATACACAGGAGTCTTCCTGGTGACATTAACTTTAGCCATGCCAAATTTTTATCCGTAACAACAAACATGCTTCTGAAGAAGCAAACAAGGGAAGCTTTGCTGTTCTCTTCTTTTTGGGGTAGGACTGGAGCCTTCCAGACACCCTCAAGATTTATATTTCCAGTTCAGCTGATGGAAGACAACCCTGGCTCCTGAACATAGTAAGAGTACACCCAGTTTTCACAGTTCCACTACAAGTTTAATTTCAGACTGCCAAACTGGGACAAAGTAACTCCGAACTTTACAGCTCTCTGAATGACAGCAAAATATGATCAAATTCACCTGAAATCCACCAACTTACACAAAGATTGATTAAGCATAACAAACTAGAGCAAACAAAAAGAAGGAGGCATGATACAAACTGCATGCATAAAAATACCCCTGGTCTGACATCTTTCTCAGAAAAAAACACATATTGGGGGTTTCATTAGTGACCTTTAAATCAAAAGTTTATTTGGCAATTTAAAGACAAGTAATTAAATTACATTGTGCAAACACATATTAGATCAATCTGTGCAAATTACAGATTCAGTGGTGCATTAGGACTGTATTCAAAGCAATCAAAACATTATCAGTTACTCTCACTGCTATTAATGCTTATGCTCATAAGTGAAATGTGTTGTAAAATCAGGCAGAATAGGCTGGATAGAGGCTACCTTAGACTTGTAGAATGAATAAGCATTCCTTAATTAGCCCATCAGGTTAAGTGCAAGCCTTAATGGGCCTTTCCTAAAGTCTAGCATGACATCTTTCTCCAAACATGGCCAAGAAGAAAGTTCCATTAGCAATATTAATACAAGCTTAGTTGATCATTTTCATTCAATTAACTTCTTTCAATTAAATAGATAGCTTGACAAAAGCAGTGATAAAAGACCTGAAGGGACAGCTGATGACTCGAACTGAACATTAGTGTGCGAGAGGTCGCCAGTATTAAACAGACTGTAAATCTAGCATTCAATTTGGAAAATGCATTTCTTCTGCTCCCACTTCTTTAATGAGCAATTTTAGCTGACTAGATGTGTTTGCTGCAGAATTTTCATGACAAGTCAAGCACTCCTTTTTCTCAGCAACAGTTATATCAGGGTTTTTTTTCTGCTAACGTTTTCAGCTTCTCTTAACTCATGTCTTAGCTAGGATGCCACGGATAAAGCCAGCAGAAAAACACTGGTAGATACCCAGAAAGAACATACATTAAATTCACATTTGCTAAGCCAGATTCACCTTCCCTTTAGTGCTCCAGCAAACCCAAAATGAGGAATACCCACAGGTTTTAGGAGATTACAAAGAAACCAATACAGCATGGTACCAGTATAGTGAAGTCTCTAATACAGAGGTACCTGAGTAATCATTAGATTTTGTTAGAATTTCACACCTATACAATGTTACAACAACATGCTTAAGCACCTTGGTTAATGGCAGTCCAAGTTAAACCCCATATTTTACACAGTAATTGTTTTATAAACAAGACAAGCAAGAAGAAAATTAAGTTAACAGAAGGAAAAAAAAAAAATGTTAGTTATCAGAATTTAGTTACTTGAAGTTTAGCATATATGCCAAACAGCAATCTTCCCAAATCCATATTCCTTGTTGCAACAGCAATAAAATTAGAGAGAAAAAAAAAATCTTGTTTTGTATCTTCAGCAGAATCATTACAATTTGATTGTAATGATACAAATTACAGCTATGTTCTGAAAATTGCCAGAATTTACCTTGAATAACTGAATCCACCTTTTCTGTTCTGTCTGTATGCATTGCTGCATTTCTGTGTTTTTTGTCACTCCAACACTTCGAAATGCTGCAATATATTCCTCCCGCACCTCGGGCTTGGTTTCTGGGTAAGCCAGCTTGATGATGCCCAGACACGCATCTCGAAGGCAGCGGGACAGGATTACAAGCTCTTCTAGTGTAAAAGGCATCATTGATGATTGTCTTTGACCTACAACTACATGAAACACAAGCTTAAGTTCCTTTAAATTACTTTTAAAAACTCTAATTATTTAATTCAACTTTAATATTCACACATATAATCTAAATGCAGAGAAAAGAAACATCACCCAAAAAAGACTGAGTAAACATTTAGAAAGGAGATCAAATCTTATTATTGTGTGCAGTTACAATTAATTTAATTACAATATCCTCTTGATCTCTTTTGTGATTCCTGCTATGTTAAATTTATACATTAAACTACAGGTTCAGTCCAGAAGAAGTTCACTCCCTTCACTAACTCATTAAAAATTATCATGATTAAGAACTTCCATATCAGACCCTGTGTAAAGCTAGGGTTCCCAAGGTGCAGCCCATTAATTTTTCTCTCTTTTTTCTAAGTGCAATCACCATTAAAGAGCCAGCTGACAGCTGAGTGCTCAGGGGACCATCAACAAGCCAGGCCAGAAGATCCTTCCTCCCAGATGTCAGCAAATCATTGCCCAGGGAGCCCCCAAGCCTCAGACAAAAACATTTTATAAAGCACTGCTATTGAGCATGTTTGAAACTCACCTTCTATTGGGTCACCAAAGAATTCATTATCATGAATAGAAATGAGTGAGTGACTAAACAAAGAACTGAAAAGGTAGAAGAGAGGGATAATTCGGCTGGAGTCCTCTAAGGACATTGGAGAGCCTCTGGAAATCACTTGAAGGAGCGGCACCATAGACCTTAAAATACAAAATGCAGTGTAAAAGAGAGGGTTAGTAAAATACTCTATGACAGTACTACCTTCAGCATTCTGGTAAAATAATATGGTAGTAGCTCCAACAGCAATAAGACAATGGTGTTTTCAGTTAAATAATTATTGTTTTCAATTTCTGGAAAATACAGTTACTCTTCACAAGTTCTTGTCACTGGTACCTCAGTGTCTGCATGGCAAATAAACTTGGGCATTAACTAATACAGACTGTAGATACTTTGGAGACTCAAAGCAAAAAGAATAATCCTCTGCATGTCAGCAATGAACACACCTGTACTGCCTCAGCTCCCAGGAAAGTGCTTCTGCCACCATCTATTTATGGACTAGTCAGAGCATGTGAGATAAAACTCACACACTTGGCATGAACCACCTGGAGCTTCAGTGTTTGCTCCACTGATGCTTGTAAGCACTGCAAGAACTACCATATGTTACACTCATTTTAAATAAGTCTCTTTATTCTGTCTGATTTCCAAGAATTTGCTCAGTTTTATGAAATCACAGGAGGTAAGTAACCATATCTCTAACTGTCCCATTTCCTCTTCACTAGATATTCTACTTTAACAAAGAATCAGCTCCAGAGATGGTACAATACATACCCTGTAATCATCCGTGTAGTCATTGAAGATATCAAATACCAAAGATGCCTCAGGAATCTGGCATTAAAGGCTAAACTATAAAGAAGCCTGCAAAAAAAAAAGTTAAATTGGGTCATCCAAAATATTCAAAATTCACAAAACAAAATGTTTCTATAAGAACTTTCCAGTCAAGCCTTTTTCAGAAATTAACAACTTAAATTTACTTTTTCCACATGAAAGGTCTTATTCTGATCAAACATGGTAAAAACCCAAAAAAATTGACAATCGAGTATATAAAACCTTATATCAAAAGTAACAACTTTCATTATCTCAGCAACAAACCACACAATATAAATAAGTTTTCATTATTTTAGCAACAAACCTTACAATATAAAACCACATTTCCAGTATTTTGCTGAATTCTACATATATTAATAAAAATCACTGAATTAATGATCTGAGACCTTTTAAATTCTTATATAGAAAGTTACACCAAACTAGTTAATAGGTCACTTCTGTGGTTCTTCTGACAGTAACAAACATAGCAATTTTTTGCAGAAGGTAGATTAAAATACCTTCATTTATGTCAGAACTATAGCAATTTTACTGATATACTCAGCTTGGCAGAGATAAATAGAACACCAATGGAACAATGTCAGGACTGCTACATGTGCACTAATCCATCTGCAGACGAAAATTGTTTATTGTTGGAAAATTTCTTACTGGTTTGTAAAAGTAAATGTGTAATTTCACAAGCCAGTTATATACAGGACTGACTTTAACCACATCACTTGAGACATGATTACACTATCAAAAGCTTCTTATAGAAAAGAGAAATAAAAAGCTTCCTGAAACTAACAAGTCATCCCTAGCATATTTTCTTCCCCTCGTAGGAAACAACAAATGAGACACAATCATTTGAAACAATGTCTTCTAGGAACCAAACCAGATTTCACTGACCAAACAGTCACTGTCTCAGGTATCAAAGAACAACATTCAGTTAATTTTTCTAGATGCTACTTCCCTAGGTCTCCTAATTCCTACTAGGGAGTAAGTAAAAGAAATACTGGGATCAATGTCTCTCAGTAGCCAATAGTTTTGCAACATCAAAATTCTCTTGTGACCAGGCATAAAAGAGATGGGAGGCTGGGAAATGGGAGCAGGCAGGGGAGGCTATCTGCTGCCAGAAAACAAAGTATTTATCATGGACCATCGTGGAATTAAAATTTGCCAGATGGCAAAAGGAAAAGAAGCACACATTTCATTAGAGAAAAAAAGTAAAATATCACTAAAGGTTTTAAAACATTGGAGAATGGTTTAACTCCCACACAAGAACACCTACACACCCTCTCACAAACACCCCTGGCTGCTCCTGCTGCCTTCCCACAAGCACAGACTCAATCCTGAGCTGGTCCCTTCCTCGGGCTCCCAGCTCACCTGCAGCCCCCAAGCTGCACAGACAGGATCTGGGATACAGCAGCAGGAGGCACAACTCACTGAGCACACAGGATCCTTTCACAGGCACAGGGAGTTCTGGAAATACACTAGGGCCATGCAGGAAAACGGGAAATGAAACAAGCAGCCTTGAGTTTGCAGTGTGCCTCTTTGAATTTTAAATCCATAGATCATTACATTTAAAAAGAGTTGGGAGCTTCACTTATTTCAAAGAAATTGCACATTGGGAACATTACCAAGTCCAAGTCAAATTTGAAGCAACTGCAGCTAATGCCAGTTTAAGATATGCTTTGCTGTTACATTAAATTCTACTCTGTTTTTTTTTTTTTTCAAAAAAATTCAACCTGAATTTGATACATGAGAATTCCATTCCCTTCTAAAGTCACATTATTTTGACACTTGATGAAAATTATGTATTAACATGTAAGGACAGCCTTATCATACCTAGCTAATTCAGAATAAGGATTTGTATTTTACTGTTTAAATATCTGTACGATAGCTCAGATGTCTTGGTTTCTGAAATGAGAAATTTCCACAGTGACCTTCAGTTTTCAGCCTCACATTTAAAATGAAAAGTAATTTGGCACCTTGCCTTCAGGTCTCACGCAGCTTCCAAGTAAAAACTTGTTAATTTCTCAATCATCCCTGGAAATTATGTACCAGTTTGAGCAGAAATGAACAAACATTATGGACAATGAACCTATCATAATGTAATTCATTTTTTCATTCTAGCAATATTCAGCAGTAATGAAGGGGAAAAAAGGACAAACCTTAAGAGCTTATAATAATAACCTTTGCCTAAGTTTAAGCCATTTTTATTCCATATCCGTGATTCAGGCAGTCAATTGTAGCAACTGCTCTGTTTCATGGCTCAGATCCAGAAATGCTGAATTAATTCAACTTTCACATTTCCCTTTCCTGAAAATCTGGTTAAGTACAAAAATGCACATTAGGTAGAAGATGGCACCAACAGCCTGTTTCATTAATATGAAATAACTGTAACTATGAAGCAAATGAATTCATCTGTTCTAAAGCTTCCACTCTGAAGTTTCTGTGCTGTGACCAGAAAACAAATACAGAACTGGAAATTGAACACAGAATGGTGAATTGGGCAGTGTGTTAAAAGAGATTTGCATTGCTAGATTCACCTGAAATTTAATCCATTGCAAAAGTAAAGATGGCAGAAAAAACCAACTACCTTCCCACTCCAAGTACAGAAACTGAACTTTTTTAGTTCAAAGTTCAAAATGACAACTGTAACCAAAAAATACAAAAAAGAAACCCACCACAAAATGCAAGGATGACTTTGGAAAGTTATAGTTACACAAAACCAGCTATAATAAAGCTTCAAAATTTTTGGTTTCACACTGACAAAAAAAAAAGCACTGTCAAAAGCAAAAAACAGCTAAGTTATAAAAAAATCTTGGAGAATCAAAATAGGTCAAAATCTACCTTATTTGATCTTTTTCCTTGGCAGATAAAAGATGTTCATCTGTTTAAAAACAGCCTTTCCAAGTAGAGTTACATTAAAATGACACAGTGCAAAAATTCCTGATAAACTGCAAAAGAGTACAGGGATGGCTCATACATCCTGAGGAAAAAGCCTTAGGAATACACAAAGTTTCAAGATCAGCTAATATATATATATATATATATATCTGGTTTTGAGTGTCAAAATAGTCTTGACCACTTTTTCCTTTAAAGAAAAAGAAAAAAAAAAACCAGAAAAAGAACTAGAAATAAAAAATATTACAGGCATTTTGATTTTTATGTTAACTTATAAAATGTAACTCAGGGGTTTCATTTTCAACATTTGCACTATTCAAAAAAAACTGAAGCAGCTAAAGTTTAAATTCCTCATATCTGGAGGTTTTGCATTTTCTTGAACATCTCACTGAATGCCACCAACTTCTTCACTGAGATCATTATACATGTTTTATGTAATGGATTCATTAACAGATTTTCTGTGAAGTCCAATATTAAGATTTAGCACAACTGTTTGGAAGAAAGAAACATTTCTCTGCTACCAGAAAGGACAAACTGTTTTCAAGTGCAAAAACACACACTGCCTCAACCTCAGGCTATGATGGAGTTAAATTCACTTCAGTGATTCCTGTTAAGTATCAATTTTAATCACACCAAATTAAATTATCTGTTCCCAAAAGTAAGTACATAATGATCATTTATTTAGACCCTTGTTTCTCTCTCTAGGTATCTAATTGTCCACAAAGGCCACATGATTTATGTCTACTTGCCAGATTAGCATTTTGGGCACCTCTGGTTTAAAAAAAGTGTCAAATTCCTCCTGTGCAATGGGACAGATTAAATGACCCATTAAGCTAATTTAGCTGAGGCACCACTACAAGTTAATTAGTTAAAGGCAAGATTTTCAGTCTAGGTCATAAATTGGGCTCAGTTTCCCACTGAGACCATTTAAGTTAATGAAGAGAATCCAGCAGAATGAGAGGAGCTCATCCAGCCTGCGACAGGTCACTGCTGCTGGGGCAGAGATTCTGTCAGGGCTGAACTGAGAGGTGTCACAGGTATGAGACAGCAGCACAGCCACTGCTAAATGCACTCTCCTGATCTTCAGGCTGCTTTATGCTTCTATCTCTGCTTGTATTGGACCATGAACATAAAGCAAAGCTTAAAAAAACAAGATTAAAACTGCATATGCAATGATGTTGGCTTTAAGAAAAACACAGCAGTGTCAGAATGCTGCCTGAAGAATGACCATAACAGCCCCAAGTAAAGCTGGCTATCTCAGCACACATGTGAACACAGGCTGCTCACTCCACAGCAGAGAAGGGCTGAAGCACAGGCTGAGATGAGCAGCTGCAGTGAGGAACAGGGACTGTGCAGCTGTTAACCCCAGGCACTGAACTCAGGGCACTGCTCAGGCACTGACATCCCAGCACAGCCTCCACCACCATCTAACACCAGCTGGAATAAAGATGAAGTCTAAGGTATTAAATTACACCCCAAAATATCTTACAGAAATACAACTTACTTATTTAAAGTATTACTTGGATGAAAAAGTCTTGCAAGTCTCTCCTATAAAAGCTACAGTCCAAGACACACCTTTTCTCTTTTTATTTTTTTTTAGTAACTGTTTTCAATAATACGTTCTCAATAATCTTTCCTGGATCAACTACATCATGAAAAGATTAAAGCCTCATCCCTTTTGAAAACAAGCACAACTCCCAATGATTCCTTTACAATCAGGATTTTATTTTACATCTCTAATGTTACTGAACACAGGCTACAGGTTTTTTTGTACTTGTGTTTTTTACAGGTTTTTCTTGTATTGTGACCTTCTTTAATTTGGATTGATTGCATATTTCCAGAATTATTTCAGAGTTCATCAAAATTCCTAATAACTAACCCAAAGCAATGAGTTTTTTCAGTTATCCACCTCTGGATCCCACCACCCTGTCTACAGCATCAGAAAATAACTTTATAGGCTTGCTCCTTTCAAAACTACATTATTATCCTTGTGGGCATCTTGTTTTGGACTTGGTCTCTGTTACAAAACCAAGGAAAACACTGAGCTGATTCAGCAAAACCAATGTTCCTAACATCACACAATATCATCATCATCAGTCAAATTATAAAAGTATATTATAATCATCAGTCAAATTATAAAATTATTGAGAAGCCTCAAGAAAAAAAAAGCATTCAGCAATAACAGTGACACAAGTCTATATTCTGAAATTCTCATCTTTGTCCAAGAAGGAAAAAAATCTCAGAATTATTAAAACAATACTGAGATATTTGCCATTTGTTCCCTTCAAAATCCTGTGTTGATCTCAGCTCAATTTTCTTGTTATTGAAAAATTCTTTTCAATTATTACTGTATTTATCATCCCATTTTTCAGATTTGAAGCTTCTGTTTTTATAATTACTTTATATCACAGATATGTCATTAAATAAACTACAACTCCTATTTAACAACTCCTATTTTAAACCCAGTATGATTTCAAACACGAAATAAAAGAGCACTATTGGCTCTTAGAATATATTAAAAATAATTTGAGATAAATTATTTTTCCCTAACTATTTCTACATGGTTTTATTAAGCAGATATACTTCACTCTGGATATTAAGTAAAAGTTTCAAAGCAAGGGCAGCATCTTTCAAAAGACTAGAATTAAATTTGATAAAATTTGGGCATGAAAAAAAAATCACCAGACAAAAAAAGTGAAACTTAATGACAAAACGTCTTTTAATTATCTTTCTAAATTCCACAAATAAGTATCATCTGTCCTTCAGAAAACACTCAAAAATTATGTTTAGAATAGCTACTTGGTAACCTAGGCCACATCTAAAATGCACTGAGAACAGGACAAAAGACTGACAGCTGCTGAAATTATGATCCCTGGCAAACTCAGCACTTAGAGCAGACTTCTAAGTCAGAACTAGTAATTAAATGTCTACTTTAATTTACCAAATATCTGTGTAAATTAATTTCATTTTGACCACAAAAGTAATTGCACTGGTATCATTGAGAGAAATGTTAGTATCTACTACTCATTTCTAAAATTCAGCTATTCAAAAGTCACAATTTGTAAATTATTTTCTACTACAAGATGCTGAGTAGAACTTTCATAACTCCTGAATGTATCCAATGTGTAAACAGCTTGTTATCACAAATAATTGCCAAGACCCAACAGAGCTTTTCAGAGGAAATAGATGCCATACTCCTACAATTAAAGCTGGGTGACTTCTTTATTCATTAAACACCCTTTTCCACACAGCTCACCAGCAAGCCTCCAGTCAGAGCAGTGATGCATTTAAGCTCAGTAATTACTATCCAAGGCAATGTACTACTTGCAACAATAAAGCTGGCACACTAATTCCACTGCTGCTATGATCTTCAGGTCTCACATCCTGCTCTACTGCAATTAGTCTACAAAGAACTAATTACCCTAATCGAGCAATCACAGTTTCACTGACATCTCACTTCCTCTAGCAGCTATAAACACCATTGGGCTAAGATAGCACCTAATTAGTTTTCTGTATCACTGTTTACAATGCAGTTTGAATTATGTTTACAACATTCCCTGAATACTTACTTTACTACCAGCAACTACACAGGTACTCCAAACTACTTGCAAAAGAACAGTGTTAATACTTATGGGTCTCAGTCTGACAATAATAAGGTCAAAAATCTTCTCCCATTGTTCTGACATTTGTGGTTTGCAATCTTTGTAAAAGAATACTGCACAAATGAACATGTCCTTTATTTTCATCTCAGGTGACAAACCCTCCCCAAAAACCAGCAATTTTCAATAGTTAGGAATTAATTAACTGCACAAATGAACATGTCCTTTATTTTCATCTCAGGTGACAAACCCTCCCCAAAAAAAACCAATTTTCAATAGTTAGCAATTATTTTAATAGGCAGCAAGAGATTTTGGCATATACTAAAGAAGGGTGTGAATGAGCTGGTTGCAGTGCTCAGCTAGCCAGAGAGACTGGGGAATTCAGAGCACTGAATGTTTTAGAAACAAGGTAGTCCAATTTCTACTAGAATGACACTCAACACTGCCTCTGAGCAAGGGAAGAGATAAAATGCTTACAAGAATCCTGAGAGGGCATAGTGACCAGCAAGAAAAGTAAGAAACAAAGAATCCACTCTTTGGTTTGCCTGGAATTACTGTTTAAATTCTGAAATTCTAATTTATTTTGGTTAGTTATAGAAGAAAACACAGAAAAAACTCCACAAGGAATTTAAAACAAGTCTATCTAAGAAAATTTTAGATGTACTACAGCTCAAGATGGTTATTATTTCTACTTGCCTGACTTTTGGCACCATCATTCGGTGTTGTACCATGAGTGTGTGGCAAATTGATGCCATCAGGGTGAAGACCTCTTCACTGGCTGAATCTCTCCACACCATGTTCAGCAGAGTGTTTGTCTGCTGCTTTGTGTCCAATTTCTTGAGGCACTCCTCAGTTATGTACTGGACTGATATTCTCCCATCACCCTACAAACACACCAAAGGAATGTTTACTTTTAATTTTTTTTAATGATATCCCCATTTCTATTAAAAAATACTTCCAAATTTAACTAGAATGAAGTTTTCTTGTACAATAAATAAAACAGAAGCACATAGGTATATCCAAGTTTTGAAAATATCAGATCCAAGAACCAAGTTAAAGTCCCAGGCAGGTAAGTGTTGAGCTTTGGTACCCACCCTTCACTGAGGCCAGTGGAAATACTGCCTTTACTATAAGTATATTCTGTAATACTTACACACAATTAGGCAAAATCTTTTACTGGCATGAAACATGTGAATAATCATCTCTCCTCCACTGACATCAGTCAGCATTGGACACGAAACCCAGAAATGGATGTTGACTCTAAATTCCTTTACAGGAGTATTTTCACATTCACAATTCTTGGGTTAACAAATGACAACAAAGTTCAGGGTGGTCAGTACATGTGTGGGCAGTACCAGCAGTGTTTGAAGAGGAATGCTTTCTCTTGGCATGCAACTGAGTCCACCTTAACCTTTTCCTAATTTCCCATCTTTATCTTTCCCCCAACTGAGCAAAGCTCTCAGGCTCATTGAAGGACACAAGTGAATCAGTTACAAATTTTTAAGAAAAAGGGGTTGCCTACCCACTAACCTTTTTTTTTTTTTTGGTAAGATAGGCATGCATGAAAATACAGAATACATATACAAAAAAATCACAGGAAAAACACACAAAAAACCATATTGCAATAAAGAGTATTATTTGTGTAAAGCCTCCCCAGAGATTTTTTTTCTAATTTATGAATTAGTGTATGTTATCTGTGAACAGAAATGACTTTGTTTTTTACCTAATCACCTCTCAAGCATCACTGATCTCTAAGTAGAATCTGCCAATATCTACATTGCACACAGTGTGTGTGCCTGACAAAGAAAGTATTTTATTCACACTACACTGGTAAAGATTTTGGTCTGGCAGTAACATGCAGCATCTAAAACCACTCAAGTCAAATGCTGCAAGTACTCCCTGGCTCTTTCTGATTTTTTTAAATGGACTTTAAACATGGTGACATTTCTCAGTTTCTAGAAGGAAAGCATGCACACTATGTCCTTTGAATGGCTGTGTCTTCTGAAAGATTACATAAAGGCCAGTAAGAAATTGCTGAATTTACATCTGTCCAACTTTGGTTAGTCATAGTCTTGATATGAGTAACAGGAGCCTAAAGTCAGCACAGACTTATTTATAAGCTTAAACTACAGTGAAGAAGTCCTATGTACAACAGTGTCTCTATGTATTATCACAGGAAGCAGATGTTGGTTTCCCTTTGAGGACTTTTGAGTTAGTGGGTACATACTGACCTATTCTATAGCACAAAAATTGTAGTTATTTCTATGAGGAAAAAAAAAACCCACTAAGTTGGAGTATCACTATTTCATGATATCTCAACTACATTGTAGACCTACAGAATACAGAGAGTAAGAAAATCTCTGTAAAATACAAATGTAAAAAGGCAATTTTAAGCCTTTTTTAAATAAAAGCTTTGTACTTTCACAGACATACTATCTGTAGTTTTGGATCTATTGTTATAGTAAGGAGTTTGCTTTAATATAAACAATCAGTTCCATTTGCTTGCAGGGAACAGACATCAATTTTTAAGAAGCAAACAGGCTCCCTTCTACTCCTATAGAAAAATACTGGACTTAGAGTGATCATGTTTTTGCCTATCTCTGCTGCTGTTGCTGCAGCACAAATGCATTGACAGGAATTCTGCACTGCTTACTGGTGTAGTTGTCATTTTACTGATCTCTTCATCCTCATCTTCAGAATCACTGTTTGCATCTTGACAATCTGTACCAGCAGCAGACACAGGCAGCTGAGAGAGAAAAGTCTGGAGTACCCTCAAATACACAAGAAGTCCTTCCTCTGAAAGGGATCCTAGAGTACATACAGAGAAATAAATCATCATCAGTGAGATCACAACGTGCTATAAAAAATATTTTACCAGAAATACCTGACCAAAACAAGTTATGCCAAATCTTCTCAAATTAGTGCATTTTTACAATGAAAAGGGTAGGAACAGATAACAGAACAGATCTCTCCAACACTTTTATCCACAAACTGTCCTTTTAACTTGGCAATGAACCATGCTGAGGAAATACATAACATATTAACTCCAACATGAAAAAATCCATGAATTGTCCACTCAGCTTGCTCACCCAAATATGTTTCTCCAACTGTTAACACAAAGTAGAAAAGCCATGGGGCTTGATCACTTCTTCTTGAACATCCACTTTCTGCTAATAATAGTGCATTCAGAAAGAGTTCATAAGGGAAAATGGTCTGCACATCAGCAAGCGCTGGAATGATGAAATGGAATATCTGATCTGTAAAAGGTGCTGCCAGAAACTCCTCTGTGAAGGCTGCAAAAATCTGCTGCCTGAAAGGAAGAAAAATTGTTGCTATAGAAAATACAGGCAAAATTTCCCACAATTATACCAATAGAATAGATCATTTTACAAGTACGAACACATCCATCAAGAGGACTGCAAAGATGCGCTCCATTAATTCCATCCCAGTACATCAGATTTCTCAAAAATTAACTTCTTACACTAAATCCTCTTCCTAATGATCTTACATGCAATTTTATCCTTTAAACTTATCATGAACTGGAAGAAAACTATTCTGAAATTAAATACATTTTTTATTATATTGAAGAAAAAAAAAATACATCTAAAAACCCCTTTTACACAATATCCTATTGTAACAAAAAACCCTACTGCATGTGATAGAACCTGAATTCATGTTCCCTCTGTCTACACACCTGACTCTTTCTGCTTGTAAGCTGCCTTAGTAATTTCTCTCCATAAACCTCAGCTCATCTGTCACAAAGTTCTTTTGAACTCTGAAATTCTTTTCATCTACCCTTTAGCTGCATCTCTGCTCTCATCTAAATTTTCCACACCCTCATTCCTGTGTGCTGATACCTGCTATTCTCTGTGCTCTGTTTATTGCAGCATTCAGCATTTTATTGCCTTTTTCTTAAAAACACCTGAAACTACATTGCTTCAGTGATGTACAGTGCTACCAAAAAATCATTACTGTACAAATAAATCAACAAGCTGCACTGAACAAATGGGTGGACACTAGACAACAACAAATTTCACATGTGATTATAGCAAATGAGTACACAAATGTTTCATATTATCTTTATTTACCTTGCACCTTCTGGACAGGAGCTATATGTAAAGTGCAATGGCTTCAGAACATTCTCCAGAAGTATTTTTGCAATAGGGACACGAGAAACATCAGAATACTCAATACTCGAGGGAAGCTTATTGTTAATTAACAAATAAAGCGACTTGTAGTAGCCTGCAAGTAAAAAACATCACTTATAACAGCATTATTTTTCTTCTTTTCCATACAAAACAATAAATGAAGTTGAAAAATACTTTCTAATTCATTACATGAAGCTTGACTTAGGAAGACATTTTACAACAGTCCAAGTCACATTCACATAGTCAACAGGCTGTATCAGCAATCTCTCTGGAAACATCACATTATAAAATCATTCCCAGATAACCATATTCAGAGTCAGTTTGATTTTGAAAGATCAATCAGCTCTTACTGATGAAGTGAATGAAGTGAATACTTTGATTTTTAAAATAATGATTTATGCAAGGATGTTCTCCTCTTCTTTGAGTGACTCTAGTCGTGTTGTCCTTTCGCTGTTCCAGAAATGAAGCATTTTCCACTCTATTCCAAAACATGACTGCACCAAAAGGCAAGAGGCCTGCTGGCAGAATGTCCCAAAACCTTGCCTCAGCAGGCTGAAGAATACAATCACTATTTCCAGAGCAGGGCCCTCTCAGACAGCAATAAAATGCATTATCACCCATGCCATAAAGACGTGTATAGAGAGGAATTTATTTTTGTCTCACTGAAGTACAAATGGAACCATGTGATTTCATTCTTAAACCAACTTCCTTCATGCTCAATGAACTCCCAAACTCAGACACAAGTCCCACAATTACAGGAACACTGTAAATGCATAAACAGTGTCACACCACTGAGAGTCCAGTCTGAGAACCCTTCTCAGGGACCACCTAACTTGTCACACTGGAAAGTCCCATAAAGGAATGACTTAGCAATGAGCAGAGACACATGGAAGGCAAATTCTACCCAAAAACATACACTAATGAAAACTGGGAACAGATCCTTTACAAGTTCAGCATCAAAACTTATTAGGAGACAGAACATTTGCAGTTGCAAAAAACCACTTCTTTTTGTTTTCATTATAAGTAATCAGAAAGCTAAATTTTAGTAAAAAATTTTTGACTATATAATCTCAAACTTTTGTGTATCAGTTGTGAGGACAGAATATTATACTAAAAGAATAAATACATGCATATTTATTATACAAAAACCAATGTGACAAAGTTTCTGTTAAGCCAAGGCAAGTAAAATAAATGTGCTACATTAAGAGTGAGTTTTTTCCTCATAGTGACTTCAACATACAGTCCTTAGTAACAGGATTAGGTAATCAAGTCCACTGAATGTTCTGTAAATATTATATAGAAATATTCCAATAACCAATGACTGGAAGATGGACTTTCTGCATTTTACACCAAAGAGGGTGAATCCAAGAGATTTATTTCAAAATGCTTTTGTCTTTCCTCACAATTCACAAGTTTTGCAAACGCAAGCCACCATATCAAAAAGGCAAAATAATTTATTTTGGACATTCCCAGAGCAATAAAGTTTCTTTGCAACTAAACATCATTTTGGTGCTAACTGTCCAATTCATTAACTTTTGGTATGTTTGCACAGGTGTCACTGACTGCAGTTTAGCAAACAGTTTTGCTGATGATGGCAGGAGAGAAATAAAAGCCAGGTCACCATCCCTGCTAAGGTGTCTGAGTGCTGGCAGGATGAAAAGCTAATGCCAATCTAGACTAATAATGCATATTAACATTTACAGAGAACAGCACTGCAACACAATTATCAACTTTTACACAACTGAGGCCTAGATCTGCCACAGTGCGTGTGTCCACGAGTGTGTGTTAAACATCTTCTGGAATAAAATTTTCTTAGGCAATATCCACCCACTATCAAAAGTTGTGCTACAAGTCTCTATAAATAACTCAGTAGAATATTCAATTTATAAAGAGAATTTCCAAAGAAATCAAGCAGCAATTTCTCAAGCCATGACCTCATTACAAGGACAATATCCACCTATGGTATATGTTAGCATATGCAGCACTTTATTCATCATGTCTGTGGTAAAGACAAAAATTTTATTAAACAATATGAGCTTCAGATATTGAATTTTTGATTACTTCCCAGATTTCTGGCTCCTAGCTACTCACCTTTTTGAACCATGTAGTGCAAAATTTGTTCAATTAATGATGTCACAAAGCTGACATCTTGTAAAACAGGCAAATACGTATTCTCAGATGAAAATACCTCAAGCATTCTCATAGGAAGTGCAACATTCAGACTGTCATCATTGCAATTTTGCAGTAGCCTAGAAATGAAATTAAAATTATTTAACAAGATATTTCTCATATTTCACCACACATTCACCTTAAAGTAACTTATTTCTATCTACTTGGTTTCCAGGTGCTCTCAGTGGTTTAGCTACATCTTTTTGATGGCATCTTTATAATAATAACTCCTGATTTTCAGGTAGCTATAAATACGGCATTTTACCTTTAAATTCTATTAAATTCTTGCTCTGAGTGATTTGAAAATTTGCATAAAGTAGGAGAGAAGCAAAGAATAATACGTTTTACCAACATGTACCACACTAACCATATTACAAATGAAGCCATGAAAGCCCCAGAGCAACACAAGCTGGGAACAGGTGTTAGGGGACATCATGAGCATAACTAACACAGTATGACTTTGATTACAGACTGAAATATTAAAAATACAACCATTCCCTCCCTTTTAACAGGCTGCTTATGTAACAGCTACCAATCACCACAGGAATTATGATGATTAAGAGTCTATTTAGAATTCACATTATTTTTTAGTGCAAGATGTACATGGACTGACTTGTCCTAACAATGTGCTTTCTTCCTTATCCATATTAAGAGCTGCATTTACACAAACATAATTTCCACTGTAGTGAAATGTACAATTCCATGCAGTGGCACCACATCTGTGTCCCACTGCACAAGGACTTTAAAGCCCACCACCCAAGTCTTCTTTAGAATCTGGTGTCACCTTTTATCATACATACACACTACACTTATAAGAACACAAGTTTTAGTGACTTAAACTAAACAACTTTCATAAAAACAAGTATTTTAAAGCTCTGCAGAGTGTAACTAGTCCCTATTATTGATAAGAACAAATATATTGTTTTCTAATAAAATAGCAATAACTGCCAGATATCCAAGTCACCTTAAAAGATTTACCCTCCTGTGATCCTCCCATGACAAATAATAAATTTAATGCTGAAGCCAATAATGTAACTGCTCAATATGCCTTCAGTTCAAAATAAAGAGTGAGGAAATCCATATTCAATTATATTAGTTTGGAAACAACATCTATTCAAAGGATACCCTTGAACATTAATCTACTTCAGATAATAACATCTAAACACTATCAGTTCCCAAGAAAACCTGATTTCCACAAATATTGTCAATGATATCACTATACAAAAACAGTTAAGAACATACTCAGGCCTATCCTAGGACAGCATCCCTTAAGCACATGTTGAATTTGAAAGTCAACAGAGCTTCAGAACACTTGATTGTTCTACATAGGAACAGGTATCCTATACCAGGGATGACACATATATAATATAAACAGTCCTCTACATAAAATAATGTACATTTAACACTTCACTTGCTACAAAAAGAAACAAGCAAGTGCCCATCATAATTTCTGAACACTTTTTAAATAGTAGCACATAGAAAAAGAATAAATTACCTGCAACACAGCCCCAACAGTCTTTTTATTTGGAATAAGCAAGTAAGTCTGTCTGGACCATCCAATTGCTTAACAAACTGAGAACTCTGTTTAATTAAATTCTGACACATCCATACCTGCAACAAGATATGCACAAGTTTACAGTTTATAATGACAAGTTATATTATCTATGACAACTCAGACAGTGATATTTCAATGCTGTTATGGATACCTTTGGAGGACTTACAAACTCAGACTGAATCATGTTCAGCAGAGAAAAAAAAATTGTTCCTCATTATAAACTCCACAACCACTAAGTACTAAACTTTCAAAGTTAGGACTGAATTACACCATCTGGTAATTTTTTTCTTTTTAAACAGCCATAATTCTTTAATGTCCATTATTAACAGCCACTACAAATCACACTTACTCATACATTTGTGAAGCTGGCAGTGACTTTGCAACTGATATGCCAGCAATACTGACAGTGAGAAAAAAAATCACAACCCAAACGCCTTGGGAATGACCACGGGGCTAAGTAGAAATACTGCCTAAAAATTAAAATCCTAATATTAGTATAGTATTTTTTAAAATTTACTGTGAATAATACACATAGGATTTTTCAAAGCTTCATTTCACATACTATAAATGTGTGTGATTTTACACGCACTTGTAAAATCTAATTTTAAGTTATTGTAACTAAATGAAAAACAGCAGAATGCAGTGAAAAGTGCACTTTGAAGTGAAACACTACTCTAAAAGTGCATGAAGTGCAAGTACCACAGATCAAAGTATGTAACAGTACTCACCAAACGCTTGGAGTCCTCATTCTGTCTGTAGAAAAAGAGCAACTGGCGAACCAAGAGAGTCAAATTCGCTCCATTAGCAGTGGAAAAGGCTCCTCCAGACTGAGCCAAACTAGCACAGCGATCAAATTCACTTCTTTGGATAGAGTACTTAAAAACAAAACATGCATCAGTACATCAGTAATGGCTGTGATTTACAACAGAGCACAACCTCAGCTTCCCATTCAGTGAGGTTGCAAAGCAGTAAAACAGATACAACACATGTTTGTACAGAGATCAAAACACACACATGATATCACAGCTGAAGCCATAGCTCCATTCTGTAACTCAGCACAGATGCAACAAATCTGCTGCTTATCAAGCATTACCACATCAAATATTTTAGTACAGTTTATTCAAATTAACAAATTTAAACAAAACTCTTTCTTAGGAGAATCTATCCAACAGCAACCTAAATCAACTTTTTGACTCAAACTACTACCTTAATCATACTATGAAAAAAAATAAAAGCTCCACTGGTGTGTGAAAGTTCTTAATACCTAATGCTGTTTATCCAATTTATAAGCTAAAAAAACATTGCAGGATCCCACTCAGGTCCAGTCACATCCATGCTTTGCAGAATACACATCTGTTTACTAAAATATTGAGTTTGAAATGAAAATGCCGAGAGGGAAAAAAGAACTTCCAATTTCTCAAATACTCAAAACAATTTTTCAATAAATTATTTATTACAAGAAAATATCATTTTCAGCAAAACCATTCAGCATCTTTCTAATTAAATAATCAGGTACTGACTTGATGTTTTCTGTCTCTGTACCCTCTCACAAATGACTGGATTATTATTGCATTTTTCAGCCTCCGCCTTTCTTCCTGTAAAACAAAGCAAGAAAACTGAAATCAACACCATAGGACTGACTCTAATTTCTACCATTTTATCAAATATATTTGTATTCAACATGGCTTTTTAATGAAAATTAAGCAGCAATCATTAGTCAAAGAAATTTTAATGTTCATACCCAATACACAAATCAGTGAGAATGCTTTTCGTTTTTAAATGCAAAATTACCATTAAATATTGCAAAAGAGTATTTAATACACAGTAAGTATGTAATACCACAGAAATCAACATATGTTATTATTTTGCATCACTTTATTGTTAATGCATTTTATTAGACAAAGTCTTAACACTCTGTTGAAAAATTCTGAAGGATTCACCAAATTCAATTACATCATTCTTCTTTCTGCACAGAGCAGCAAACACTGACAATCCACTTATTTGTTTTCACTCAAATAATATAAAAGCATTATGATGCTGGCACAATTTAGATGTGGGGAAAACAATAAAAAAAAATCAGTTATTTAGAGACAGTACCGCTGTCAAAAGGAAAATGAGGCTTAAAGCTCATTGTGGCACAGAAGCAAAAGAAATAAATTAATAAAAAATCTTAGTCTCTTCTCCAAAACCAGACATATCTAGTGAATCCTTTCATGATATCTTCCTCAGAAACTGGAAAGAGTAGCAAAAATCACCTTTTTACAAAGGCTCTGAGGAACTGAAAGCCAGTTTGCTTGAGATGCTGTGGAAAGAGCTCTTGGAGGGGTTCCCTGACAACACCCTGGACATATCCCATTACAATTAATGCCTATGGGAAATGGCTACTGTAATTAAATTCCAACAATGTCCATATGATTTCTTAGGGAATAAAAGAGGGGAAATAAAGATTTGCTCATGAACCTAGAGCTACAAAGTAGTGGTTGAAGGAAAAGTACAAGGATCAAGAAGCCTGCTTTAAAAAGAGGAATTTTAACCTAATCAATCCTTAAACTATACTGAACCTATAATTCTGAAAGTCACCAGGGAAAACAGAACACCAAAATGTTTTCATAAATTTCATTCAAATACTTTTGAAAAGTTCACATAAACTTTCAAGTCCCAAATTCTTGATTTCCAATTTATTGTCCTATAAAGACACATCCAAGCTAAAAGCACAACCTGAACTGACCAGAGAGAACACCAGACAAAATTGCTATTCAAGGCCTATTCTGTTTTTCCTGGAAAACCATGGTTCTTAAAGCAACTTATCTGAATGAGCAGGCTCTTGAAGACTGCCTCTATATCATGGCCTAAAATCAAAATTTTGATAGGCCAAAGGGTATTTCTCTCTCCAAAACACTGACAGTAAAAGTGCAATCAGGAGAGAGTTTCAGAGAGTTGGTGCCTCTTCACAACCATAATGTAAGGATCAACTAAAACACAGATAATTCCTCCTCCTCTCTAGGTACTGGTTTTATCTCAGAACACACAATTGTCAATTAGAGACTCCCAACTGCACAGGTTTTAAGTCTGAGGTCACTGCTAAGATTCTGCTACAGGCAGTTTTGAAAAGCCATAGCTGATTTTATTCTCAGAGGAGCCATTCATTTGGTGAAAATGTGCTCCATGCCACAGCAAATCACTGTGTGCACATGTGTACCTGCACTGGGTGAGTGTGGGGCTCTGCATCAGCTTTGCACAGGACACAGCCAAGTACATGAATAGGTTTATGGACCATGAAGGACAATTTTCACATGTGTTGCTAAAGACTCATTGATCATAAAGCTGATTCTTAACATGGAATTCTGAACTACTGGGTGAAATCCAGGTACTTTCATATTTGAACTTAGTCCAAAACTACAGGCCCATGTTGCAGAGAAAAAAAAAATCAGTAACTGTCCACAGAAACTGCAGAACTTGAGATTAATCTAGCACGGGTCAAACACACCTTTAAGGGCCAAAGAGCTGTTTTCTTTATGAGCATGAAACCTGCATAGTTACAGTTTTTAAAGTATTTAATGTATTTTATCAGTATTTAACACCAAGGGGTTTTTTTCTTATATGGGAGGGGTGGGGGGAAAATGACAAAATGAACATATAGAGTCTAAATCCATTCTGCTAAATTTTGGGTTCTTCATTTCAGTGCCTATTCCTCCTTTGCACTATTCCAGCCTGAATTTTCCAGAGCAGTAAGCTCCCATCATAAACCAGTATTAAGGCTGCTTAAAGCCTTACACATCAGCTTCTCACTGGTCCTTCATTTTCAGGGGATTTCAAAGCACTTGAGGTTTCTTGAATTCTTTTTAAAGAATTCAAGAATCACTGTTCTGATTTTACCTTCACAGAAGTGAGGTACACACTGGGGAAGTGAAGTACTAAAGGTCAGCCAAGGAACCACAGCAGAAACAGGAGCAGAAGAAAGTTTGCTGAGACCAACCCATAGTAATAGATTATTAATAAAGTAAAGTCTCCAATTTACTGGCCAAATCCTTATCTTTTCTCAAAAAAGACTAGATCAAATAAACACCAAAATAAAAGGGAAATTTCCCTTTACACCCAGTGCATGCTTATCTTCTTTTGAGATGAAAAGCACTTCTAAGGAACAGTTAAAAGCACTCAAATTCTTTTGCCAATTACTTTAAGACTATACAGAACCTGCAAACTTTCTTTCAGAAAGAAAACATTTCTGAACTAAGTATGACAGCAGCAGAAGTACTTTGCACTGTAAATGTACCACCAAAGGAAATTCCAGCAGGCAGCAAACGCTTACAGGCTACTTTACCTCTCGTTTTCTCCTTTCTTCCTGAGTTCTATGAAGCAGAGAAGCCTTTTCTTCCTGGAAGACACAAAGAAAGATAACCCTGCATTTTCATTCAAACACACTTCAGCATGTTCAGGACATTCAATGCAGACTTCAGGGATTGCTCAAAATGCATAGCACATAAAACATAGAGCAAAGTGGGTGTTAATCATTTTCTGAGCTCACAAATACATGGCAGGCAGCCCTCTCAGAAGAACAGGATGGAGGAAGTTATGTCCCTATGAAAAGGGAGCAGCAAAGAGCAGCAAACTGTACTGATCCCTGTCCCTGTTTGTGCTCCCAGCATCCCAACCACCTGGCAAACATCAGCCATTTACAAATGGCAGAGCTGCAGCACAAAAAGGTCCCAGTCCCACCAGACCATACCAAAGTCTGAGTGTTTTCCTTGCCTGGAGGGTACATAAATCCCTGGCCCAGGTGCACACAGCAAGCTGTGGCACGTTCAGAGCAATCCCATCCTGCTCCAAAGCCCCTTGCTTTTGTCTAACTTACAAAAAAGCACAAAGCTCTTGTATTTACTTATCCTTTTTCTCAAAGCTTGTCCAGAAAAGATATCAAGAGAGACACAGCATAAATGGCAGGAATTTTTGCTTTTAAAATTTTGAACTCTTCACCCAAATTAAGGCTATGCATCAAAACTTTCAGGACAGTGATCTCACCAACAGAGCAAAAGACAAGAATACTAAAGTGCTCATGAGGCCTCAAACCCCAGTATTGTTACAACAGAAAAACCATGCATTAGCTTTTAAACCACAATTTCACACAAGTACTCACAGATTATAATATATAAACAAAACTTTATTTGCAAGAGTCTCTTACTGGATGATTCTGAGTAATTTCCAAGGAAATATACAAAATAACTGAATTTTGATGCACAGTATTCAATTCCCACTGCAGGCAACAGGAGATGAAAGCACCCAAGCACCTTCCCAAATCATAGCAGATTTAAGAAAACTATTTTCTTTTTTTGACACTGACACAAATGACAACTTTGTTCTCCTCTGTATGCTCATATTAGCCTAGAGAAGTTTAGAAATTAAAAAACACTCAAGCTGAAAATGTACTGTATTTTAATACAGAAAAATCAATTTGAAGTTGGCAAACAAATGTTTATAAAATATTTAAGTGCAGCTAAAACAACTGTGCTGGAATAGTTTCAGTGTCTATCAGCAGATACAAAAAAAGAGAGCAAAACTCTTCAGCACCTCTTTTTTGAAGACACAGAGGAAGCAAAGTCATGGTTCTCTGGGTTTCTTTAGGATAGAAAATACTCTTACAGACCACCAAGAGTGAAAAACAAAAAAAGCCCACAAGAAGGTTCACCATCTTTCCTCTAAAGACAGTATCTATGGCCAAAGACACCACTAACTACAGCTATTGCCCTCTAAAGACAGGGTTTGCTCCATGTGTTAAACACAGGACAAACAAACCCAAGGAAATCCATACATGAGGATGATGTATCCACACTCAAGCAGTACAGAAAGGCACACACAGACAAAAAACAAGGTACTAAATTAGTAACCAACAAATGGCTTAAAGTTTCAGGACTTTTTCAACAGCTGATACCTGGTGCATTAAAGAAGGTGGTGAAATATCCCAGTTTAGAAATGACTGTGCTGCAGACAGCACCATGTAAAGTGCATTTCTGCTTAGAAAAAATGTTTTGTAATTTTTCCTTACACTTCAGAGAGAAAGCCGGAAGAAAAAACAGAACAAAATACAGGAAAGGGAAAACAAATTGCTGCGTGTGAATACAGAAGAGAATGGTATGAAAAAACACAAGCAAAGACAGACAGTACAAATTATTAGTAGATAAAGGAAAATAAGTGGTCAGAGGGTTTATCAGAAACAAACAATTTTAAATCATTTGAAGAGGGAGGGAGATGTAAAAGGGCAGTGCATCCTTAGTGTATCACCAGCTTTTCATTGATGAAGAATTGTGTTTCTTTGTAGCCATCAGCCTTTAATCCAATCCACTGAAACTAACAAAAGTTAAATTTTTAGTCAGCCACATGCCTGCTTTGAGTACTTGTAAAGAAGAATGCCAATTTGTTAGAGTATAAATTAAACAAAATAGAAGAACTGTCCTAAGACAATAAAATATTCAGGTATAAGTACATCCCCAAATTACTATGAGTAATATAATACTGTTACTCATGTTCACAAGACATACACAGATCATAACTATGACTAAAGAATACATTTAAATTAAACTCAATAAAAATATATCCCCTTAAAGAATTATTAAACCAAGCTGGAATACACTGCCCCTTCAGAAATTAAACAGTAACTATGCATGTGCAAAAGAAAACAAACCTGCAGTAGGAAAGAGATGAAAAGAAACACAAAATAACCTTCTTCCAATACAAAGGGCGTAATAGCAAAATCATTTCTTAAAGAGAGCTAACTGCAGTCACCTCTGAAATCCTCCCTGAACCGGCCCTTGACAGCCAGCACTGTGACAGGAGCTGAACTCAGCAGCTGCTGTTCTGTGGCTGGCTCTGAACAACAGCGTTCCTGCAGGGACACCCGTCCGACAGCTCCCACCCAGAGCCCCCGACTGCCGCCAGCCACAGCCTCAGCTCGGGCACCGCGGCTGCTGCCAGAGCTCCTCACTGCAGGGAGGGCCAGGAACCCCCAAAGACCACACCTGGCTCTGCCAGAGCTCCTCACTGCAGGGAGGGCCAGGAACCCCCAAAGACCACACCTGGCTCTGCCAGAGCTCCTCACTGCAGGGAGGGCCAGGAACCCCCAAAGGTCACACCTGGCTCTGCCAGAGCTCCTCACTGCAGGGAGGGCCAGGAACCCCCAAAGGTCACACCTGGTTCACTCCTGCTCCCCACCCTGCCCTGCTCCTGGGCTGCTCACGCCATTGTCCTTCTCCTGCCAGACAGGAACACGTCTGGTGCTGAGTCTTTCTTGCAAGGCAGGCAGGCAGACAAGGTAGAGGGAACAAAGCCTGAGCTTGTCCTGACTCTGTCACACCCCTAACTCAAAAGGAGTGAAAGCCATTCCCTGAATCACAGTCCTGACTTTTTATCAGCCCTTCTTCCTTCAGGGCTTGCCCTCCCAAGTGCAGAACAGGGAATGCACCATCCATGAGTGTTCACACAGCGTAGGACACATCTGGCTGTCCCTTTCCTGCCTGATGCTTTCTCCAGCAGAGAAAAGACAACCAACCTCCTGCTCAGCCCCGTGAAAAACCCCATTTGAGAAGTTTTCTGTGGGGCACAGCACAAAGAAACAAGAAAGCAGAGAAGTACGTGACAGCAAAACACAGAGCAACACTAGAGAAATGACTCTGAGGGTAAGACAGAAAGAGGAAAGAGGTGAAAACAGAGAATCAGAGGGAGGACAGCACACAGACAGGAAAATGTGTGACTGCCACCAAAGAAATGCTGAGTAACACCTGAAATGTTCATTTGTCCATGGGATAACATCCATGTACTGTGCTGTTCATCACAGCCAGGCTCCTGGTGGCTGAACTGCTCCAAGGCAGCAGCTGGGAACAGCCACATTTGACAGTGGGACAATGGCAATGTCACTGCTTCAAAACCAGCAGCTCAACCCATCATACAAAAAGGAAACTTTAATTCAATTTCTTTTCTTATCCTTGTTTTGCTGAAATACACTTTCCAGTTGCAGAAGCATGTTTGCAGAACTCCTAGCTGTCACACATCCAAGCCAAAGGCTGAACAAGGTACACTAATATAGAAACTATCACTCTTTTCCTTCTGCATTTGAACACTTTGTCTTGAGAGAAATAAACTTTCAGCCCACTTGGCTCAAAATCCAGATTTATAAAACACAAAATGTATACATAATTAAATCCTCTTCAACACTTTTAATATTTGTTGACTCCTAAAATCTGAAATTGAACACTCCTGGACAGCTATTTACTGGCTATCCCATAGCAAATAAATTTAAAACCTAAATAAGGCCAGATGCAAAGATGAAACTGAATTATTATTTTCAGGTACTAGCTAAACACAGATTTTTTTTTTAATTAATAACACACTGAAGCAAAAATTTAATATTAATAAATATTTGATGCTTCTTTATAAATTAAGAGAGTTTATTTTGGTTAGTAGCTGAGAATGCTTCGCGTTTCACATTACAAGAGGTTACACAAAGTTCAAGGCTTGACTTTTTATGAAATTTTCTTTTAAAGACAAAAGAACATTTGAGCTTTTTTAATTTTTGTGGACAATTATAAAAACTTGTGTGGTTTTCATCTGCAAAATCCAGGAACTTGAATCCTTTTTTCTTTCCTTAAAATGAGGAACACAGCTTTACAGCTGAATTGAACTTGAACCACATAAATATCAGTAACAACTCCCAAAATAAATGAAGTGACCTAAGCAATTTATAGAATAAAATTCCTTTCAGTAACTCCAACCAATAAATGGAAAAATTTTTAACATTTATTTTTGTAGAATAAATGTGGCCACTAGGAAATATCCCCCACCTTCTCAACAATGTTTCAATCTCCTGACATTATTTTAGACAAGATGAACTCCATGTGGGCTTTTTAGTCTGAATAGTAGAAGAAATTTGCATTTTAAAAGGCTTACAATGCCTTGAAATGAACCTCAACAATTTAAATTCCATTGAACATGTCTGAGTATGCTCAGCAGCCTGAAATCTGCTTTTAACCAGTCTGTGATTGTTGTTAACAATGATGTAAATAATCAGGTAAGTTTATGTGTAGAGCAGACAATCCTGCAGAAGAAGGGAGTGTGAGCTGTGCCCAGGAGAGGCATCTGGCCCTGCAAAGCCTTGGCCTCACTGAGTCACTGCCACAGAAAACACCTCAGCTGAACTCCAGCTGAAATTTATTGTGGGATGTAGGGGGGTCTGGAACCTCTTCCATCATGGTACCCACAAAACCACACGAGGGGGAGCCAGGATTTGGTTGGAGGCTCTAGAGGCAACTGAATGCAAGAGAGCTGCTTTTGCATTTATGCTCAGTTTGTCCCTATTAGGATTCTTAAGATTTACATTATACACAGAGATGTAGGTGAGCTATTTCTAGTGGAAGGTGGCCCTGCCCAAGGCAAGGGGGTTGCAAATGGGTAATCTTTAAGGTCCCTTCCAACCCAAACCATTCTGTGACTCATCATTTGTCAGGAACAAGGGGGGGAAATGTATTTATAAAAGCAGAAATTCTTGATTTGAATCTGAAAAAATAGCACATAATTGAAAATAACAGTGCAATCACTGCTGTCAGCTAACTACAACTCCATCTTTGTAGATTGCTTTCAAATGAGGAGAATTTCAAATGTAACAGAGAGAAAAAAATGCCCAAGAATCAAGGATGCATTAACTGTGTAGTTTCCTACTGACAGGCAGCCATTATTTTACAATATGAGAGTCTCCTCATACTTCCATGCCATAGATCTGAAATTCCAGGAGTATTTCAAGACTTGGGCTGTGACACTGCAGGACCCCAGCTGAGCCAGGGTGAGGTGTGTACCTGCACACAGAACACACCGTGTGCCTGACAGGACAAAGTCTGCAGGGAGCAAAGCACTGCAGTTCTTTCCATTCAAAAATAAACACTCAATTTGTAATTCTAATCTAGAATTCCCATCCTATAAATCCTTACCATCATTTCACTTCCATTGTGACATGGTGTAGGGTCAATAAGTTATAAAAATAGAAATTATTCCTTCCTGAAATTATTAACTATTTTCTTCAATCCATCAGTAAGAGAGAAACAAAACTGGTTTTTAAGTGTCCCATCAATGCTTATATCCTACAGGCATCTGCCAATCCCAACATGGACAGATCTCTCCATGCACTGGCAATTTTACAGCCTACTGTTTGTAAAATTTTAATTTTAATTCCACAAGAAGTTATTTCATGTGCAGAATATGGACAACAAAGAGCAAACAAGGTGTCTCTGGAGTTCTACCTCTGCACTTCAGCTGAAAGCAGAGGGAATATAAACAATAATCTAATGTTTAATGTCATGCTACTAATTTAGGAAAGCAAATCAGAAACTACTAAATTAAAATCTAAACTTTGCAAATTGAATATCTCTGACTAGTAAAAGGTTCATATTAAAAGAAATCACTAAGACTTTTTAAAATACAGATGGAGTCACCAATATTTGTTCATTAGTAAGCTTCTATGTCTCCCACAAAAAAAGCCAAAGATCAAAAAGAACCCCAAACTCAATGAAGTTGTTTTCACTTTCACTTTTGTAGCCCTGCTCACTCATCTGTATCACAAATTCTAAAAAGGGAGGTAGTTTTTAAAATCACCTCATAATGCATTATAATTAAAAAATACTCTATTACAAACAGTCTTGGTATTTGTAAAAGCATGGTTTAGATAGCTCAAGTGATACTGAACATTTGACTTAATATTCTTTTACCCAATTTTCCTGTTAGACTTGCAAGGTGTCACTCATACATTTCACAACTTAATCAAACAATGTGGGACTACAGAGCCCCTGGGACTTCTCAGCACTGGCCTGGGGATGCCCTGCATGGATGCACTAAAGCACTGCTACCTCAAATTTTTCTCAATATTGCTGAAATTAATGAAGTAACACCAGGCCTGAGTGTCTCAAGCCAGGCTGACGTGGTTAAACCAATTCTGTGCTGTGTTCAACTCATGCTAAACTCAGTGCCAGCTGTCCCCAGAAGGGCAGGTGACACTGCACCTGGCAGAAATATGTTCAGTGCAGACACAGGGATGGAGCAGCCAGGTGAAGGCACCACCTGCTCCAGTCCCCTCCTGTGGGGCTGGGTGAGGCCAGGCTGAGCTGCAGCCCAAGGCAGCCTCAATGCACAGCTCTGCATTCCCTGCCTGACACCCCACAGCCTCCCAGGCACAATTACTGCCCTGCACAAAACGTCCATGAGTGATTCAAGACACAACTCCAATATCAGCACTCAGTTTTGGAGGCTACTTTACCTAAGAAGCACAAAAATATGGTTTGCCAGTACAATGAAAATAAATTCGAAAATTTCTTCTGAAGAGCCTCATAAAGCAAAGAACCATGTTTTAAAGGTTCTTTGCTTTATGAGGCTCTTAGTGCTGCAACCCTCAGACCAGTTAGTCTGAGCAGACATCTTAAGAGACCATCAAATCTCCTAAATCAAGCATCACATTGTTAATGTTTTTCTAAGAAAAGTCTGGGTTGTATTGTCATAATACAATTGTCCAGAAATTGTATTACAGATGAACCATTTGAAAAGACAGCTTTATCAGGACTTGTTGGCATCTTCCACACACACAAAGGTGTGTGTGGTTTTAAAGGTGATGATAAAACTACCCCAAAAATAAAAATAAATAAATAAAGCCCTTTAAAATAAGATTATCACATTGTAAATAAAATCCTGGATCTACATACTCAAACATATACAACAGGGTCAACAGTCCAGATGAATCAGCAGATTCTTGAAAGTAGGTACAAAAGGAAAAGTTCAAGCACTGGCAATACCACCTACATTTTTGCACTTTTGTACAATGCATTATTATAAAGCTACATTAATACTCTGAAAGGATCAGTCACTGAGGTAGTAATTTTGAGAACATTCATTTGCAGCTTGTGACTAGAACAAAAACAAGTGATGCTTGATATGGGTGCACTGAAGGGCCTCTCAAGAGCATGCACAACTCAGACCATAACACCAATGAATATAAGATGCAAACAGCTCAAAAGCAGACCCAAAGCTCTCTGGCTTTGTAATTCAGAAATTCCACACAAGCTAGTGATGAGAAGGCACACTAGAGTCAGTACCTAGCTGCCATAATTATGAAAGCCCCCAATTTTACTTCTATCACTGTGTTCCTACTGATAGAACTTAGTGAAGTCTGGCCCTGTGGGGCCCAAAGGAACACTACAGACACACAGGGCAGTGCCACACAGGTGTCAGCACATGGGAGCTGTCACCAACACAGTCACTGCTTGCAGCTCAGTTCCATCAGCAAAACCACACTTCAGAAAGTGCTGCTGATCACTGTTTTGGTGTAGCTGTATTCACATCAGGCCCCACTGGCACCTTTAGCACTGACTGGCTCCTCAAACAGGAGGTTTTTGTCCTTGTTCTGCAGTGGTGCAACCACTTTGGGAAACTCCCCCAAACTGGGTACAGAGTTACTCTTAGCATTAAGCAGCCTGCATGGCCCCAGTGCTTCTGAATGAGGCCTCCTTCCACCAAAGGAATCACAACAGGCAGCACTAAGTATGCAGCCAGCTGCCAAAAGCATGGAGAGGTACAGCATTGATACTTCTAAAGTTACACCCCATTTGGGAGGGCAAGGGCATTTGTCAAAAAAATGAGGTTTTTTAGTATCTGTACCAAAAGCTGGAAGGAAATCATTTACAAGTCAGCTTTCTGTAAAAATGAAAACCATGAGAACCATGATCCCAAGGAGCTTATGATATGAAATAATGAGAAATTCACATGACTAATGCAGGCTTATCTAGAAACAGAGACCAGACAAAGTTAAAATAGAAAAGCAGGTATATTTAATGAAGGGCCTTCAGGTACATTAAGAGCAGGTAAAGCCTCCCCAAGGGGCTACACCCAAAATGGACAATGGTCATGAGTTTTTCAGACAGATATCATTTTAGTCTGTTTATATATCAGGGGTTAATCCTCCAATTACAGCTTCAGGTAATGAAGTCCTATTCCCTCAGTTTGCTCCCCCCCAATCACTTTTGTTTATACTTTTCAGGGCCTGAGGCTGTAGGATGTCTTTGGATAACAGACCCTGACAGACTGTTTTGTCTAACCAAAATATGAAGACAGTTAACTGCAGTTTTTATGGAGTTTAGAGCTAATGCACTAATGCAGTATAGAATCTGAAAAATACAAAAGCTAAAATCTTAAGGCATCACATGGAACCCACAAACACTTCCCACAGCAATCTCTGTTGCAGTACATTTTCACAGAAGTTCAGCTAAACTGCATTTAGAAGTAATTTTTATTACTGTTTAAATAAATTCTCTTTAGTACTGTACCCAGCTTCTGCAAACCAGCAGCTCTCTCAAGGACACTCTAGGATGTCTGTGTAACCACGCTGCCCAGAGCTGCACATAACTGATTGGCACTGATGCAGCACAAGCACTTCAGTGAACCCATGTAGAATCATGAAATCTGTGCACCAGTCAGCATCAATCTCATCATGAACCACAACCTCTGCTGCACACAGTGAAGGTTATCCATCAATTTCAGTTTCCAGTCCTTTACATGCTAATATTTGCCCTTGGAAAATTATGCCTGCATAACATTAATAAATTTGTCCCATATAATTAAAACAGACATAATTCTGATACGTTTTCATGAATTGCTAAGTGTAAAAGAAGGTGTTATGGCAGTTGCTTACTTCTGTGGAGGCAACATGTTCAGCAAGAAACACCATGAGCAAGTCAGGGTCAAAAGTTGCAAAGTACCTGAAGTGTACAGCTGAGGGCCAGGGCATGCTCTGCCAACTCCTACTTAAGCTGGGGAGTATTTATGGCATTTTGACTCATGTAATGCCAGTTTACGTGACCTAATGAACAGACATGCCTTAAGATAAACAGAAGATGAATCAGAGGAAATCTGCATAATCTAAGTACAGTTCTCTGTACAATCTCTTCATATTAAGTCAATACACCAAAATGCAAACTTCACTGTGATTTTAATATCACACATTAGAGTATTTTAGCTCATTTCCTCACTGTACTGCCAAACCTTAAAGGTTTCCAAGGATCAAACTTGCTTTTAGTGCACAGTAATAAAAACTTATTTTTTTACCCAATTAAAATTCAAAAATACTAATGGAAACACTCATTGGCTTCCCACACAGCCATCTCCAATGACAACGGGGAGACTCGGTATTTTCAGAGTGAATTAAAGTGACCCCTACAGATCAGGCCGCTTCTAAAAACACTTTGTCCTTTCTGTCGCTCTTCCGAAGTCCTGTGCCCTTCACTGCTCGACTAAACATTTGCTTACCCTGTCCAATCAGCAAGATCTGAATAAATCATTCTGCTTCTTTCCCCATCAATAAACACGAGGAAATCAAATAGCCTGGTGGAGCTGACAATTAACTGCGACTAACCCTGCGCACGACAAATTGACTGAACCCAAACTTGACAGAGACCAACGCGGCGGCCGCGGCTCACGTGGATGAACCTCCCCCGGCAATCGGGGTTGTGCGAGGCTGAGTGTGTCCCACATCCCCCGGCGAGGCAGCTCCACGCCAGGCATTCCCTCCGCAGGGAAATGACAGGAGGGCTCCGAGTGCTTTCCCCCTGCAAGACCCGGAGAGCGACAGCCGGGGAGGTGCCACCGGCCACGGCAGCCGGGATCGATCGCTCGCCGGCGGGGGGGACGAGCCAAGGAGACATTTCCTCGCTTCCCACAATTCTTACTACACTACAAGCCTGGGATGGTGTGGCCTGATTATACAAAATAATAATAATAACAGCGAGGCAGAGAGATCAGAGATAAACACATCATCGGGAGGGGAGGGTTTTTCCCCTCTATTAAACCTTAGTCATCGCTGCTCCCATTTCTGAAGGCCCGACAGTAAAAGCAGCGATAACAGGGCGGGGGGCGACAGAACCGACACACACATGGGCACGGCCGGGCGCCGCTCCTTACCTTCCTGCTCGCTCCTCCGAGGGACACCTTGGGCCTTGTTTTGAAATCCCCTTCAAAGCTGAACATGTTTACAGCTTATCCCATGGGGAGCGGGGCCCGGCCGGCCGGCAGGGCGAGCGGAGGGGCCGCACGAACCCCCCGGGCTGGCGCCCCGCGGCCCGCCCGCCCCCGCGGGGCTGCTCCACCGTCCCCCGCCTTTCCCGCGGCCTTCGCTATCCCGGTCGCCCCGTTCCTGACCGGCGGCGACGGAGGAGCGTAGTGGGAGGAGGGAGAAGGAGGAGGAGGGAGCGGAGGAGGGGGCAGAGGCAGCGCTCCCGCCGGCCGCGCAGAGAAGATGGCGGCCGCCCGCCGCCCGCCGGGCGCGCTCCCGACACACGGCCGCGCCCGCCGCCCCGCCCCGCGCCGGCTGTCCCGCCTGTCCCGGCTGCCCCGCCTGTCCCGGCTGCGGGTGTTCCGCGGAAACTTCCCTGCTCTGTGGGAAACTTCCGTGCTCCACGGGAAACTTCCATGCCCCGGCCTCCACCGGAGCTCCCCGCGCGTGTGCAGGGCCTACTGGGGCTGCGCTGCCGCATCCTGCCCAGACGGGCCGCGCTGAGGGTGCAGCCGGGCTTTGGCATAGGGCTGCCCTCCTCAGCGTTGTTTGGTACGGGAACACAATTGCTACACACACACACACGCACATTTGTGTACGCATAATTTCTACTTTTAGTAGCATATCACAGAATAAATAAGGTTGAAAAATACTTCTGAGATCACAGAGTCGAACTTTTTGACCAAACACCTCCATCCTAAGTGCCACATCCAGCCCCTAATCAACTCCAGGGACGGTGACTCCACCTCCCCGGGCAGCCCATTCCGATGGTTAGTCAAACTTTTCTGTGAAAAAAAGTTCCTCCTATGTCCTACCTGAGCAACTTCTGGTGTAAGCTGAGGCCAGTTCCTCTCGTCCTGTACTGGGAAAAGAAACCGACCCCTACGTGGCTATACCTTCCTTTCAGGGGGTTGTAGGGAGAGATAAGAATTCAGAGAATTTACAGAATCACTGGGTTGGAAAAGACCTTCAAGATTATTAAGTCCAGCCCAGCCCCAACACCTCAACCAAACCATGGCACCCAGTGCCACATCCAGTCTGTTTTTAAACACATCCAGGGATGGTGACTCCACCACCTCCCTGGGCAGCCATTCCAGAACTTTATCACCCTTTCTGTGAAAAACTTTTTCCTAATATCCAACCTGTATTTCCCTCAACACTGCTTGAGACCATGTCCTCTGGTTCTGTCAGTGCTGCTGGAGAAAGAGCCTAGCCCCAGCTGAGCACAGACACCTTTCAGGAGCTGCAGAGAGTGATGGGGGCAGCCCTGAGTCTCCTTTTCTCCAGGCTGAGCACCCCCAGCTCCCTCAGTGGTTCCTCACAGGGTTTGTGTTCCCAGCCCCTCTCCAGCCTTGTTGCCTCCTCCGGATGCCCTCAAACATCTCAACATCCTTCCCAAACCGAGGGGCCAGAGCTGGACACAGCACTCAAGGTGGGACCTCATCAGTGCCAAGTAGAGGGAAAGGATGAGCTCCCTGCTCCTGCAGGCCACACCATTCCTGATCCAGGTCAGGATGCCATTGGCCTTGGCCACCAGGTCATTCCTGAGTTTCTTTTTCTCCATGAAGAGATGGACATGACCCTATTGCAAAGACTTCTTGTTAAGGGTGAAGACTGAACACACCAATACAGGCTTCTGTGTAGCCATGACAATACACTTGGTAAAATACACATGATAGAGGTGGGCTCAGGACCTCAGCTGATGAGGAGTGGAAAAAGAAAAAAGCTGTAATGTAAAAGTACCAGACCCAAACATGAAACTATATCTGAGGCTGCTTTACATTTCTTAGCCCATTCTCCATTTTTTCAGCATGGTGACTGCATCCCTCCTGACACAAAGGTGGTGCAGACAACAACAGGAACAAAAAGCTGTTTGTTACTCAGTCTGCAACTCAAGGTGGTAAATAAATATAGGTGGCCAAATCCAGCTCTCATTCCCTTCAGTGGGAATTTGATTTCATGAGCTGTAGCTTGTGAATTCTCACATCAGCATATCACAACAAACAAATAGCAAGCACCCACATCAGGAGAGGATGTATGTGCTTTGCAGCTGTTCATACCAAGAGTATAATGCTTTTTACTGTTGTCAAGCTGACTGGCAAATGAAATATTTGTTCAGATTTCATTGGATTTGGATGATTCAGAAGAGTCAAAGTTTTAAAATTTCAGACTTTTCATAAGGGAATGAGGGCTTAGCAAGAGTAAGCATTAGTCTGGCATTTCCCCAGATAATATCATCTCAGTATAAGCAAGCCTGGCCTCCTTAAATACTGTTTACAAATGCAGATGGGGTTTAGGATATTGTGAAATACCATGTCAAATGTTTGTCCATAGTTTCAACACATTGCATTGCTGATGAAATATCCCACCACTCTGTATTGAAATTATAGTAAGTTTTTTTTCCAAACATGACAAGATTCTTTTCAATTTGACTTTGGCCTTGATAAATTTTATAAGTCTCATACAAAAAAGGACTAGTCTTGGTGTCCCTAGCAGTTAATTAATTAATTTTCATTAGCACAGAAGCAATCTGTTAGGTTATGAGTTTGTGCCATCTTCATCAGTAGAAAAGACAGCTTAGGGATGCAATCTCATCTTATTTAAGAAGTGAAAGAAACATGAAACTGCAGAGAGCAGAGTTTCTATGAAGTAGAGTTCTCACTGATACGCATTTAACATGTTCCAGCTTCAGTATCAGAAGGACACAAGACCTTCTGCTCACCCTGGCTGTTACCTTCTGCAGAAGTGGTTGGCAAATGACACAGGCCCAAGTAATGAGTGTCTGAGAAGTCTTGGTGATTTCAGGTATCCCCAGCCCAGGAAGGACATCAGCTTGTTGGGTTGAGTCCAGAGGAGGCCACCAAGAAGATTAGAAGGATGAAGCACCTCCCACATAAGGAAAGATTGGGAGAATCGGATTGTTCAGGCTGGAGAAGAGAACATTGTGGAGTGACCTCATTGTGGCATTCCAGTACCGGAAGGGAGACTGCAATAAAGACAGAAAGAACATTTTTACCATAAAACATCATTCCCCCAGGACAAGGGGGGAATGACTTTAAACCAAAAAAGAGTAGGTTCAGATTAGATACTAGAAAAAAAAACTCCTTACATTGAGGGTGGTGAGATGCCACAGCATCTGTTGCACTTGAGACCGCCACAATACACAGAGTGTCACTATACAGTCTCAGAAAGCTTCAACCCATACAAAACAACATCACATCAAAAGGCTGCAAGTGTCTACCCTTCTTGCTCTCTAGCTCAACCTTTTATGCCCTTATGTTCATGCATTGCACCTGTGTGCCCTCTGCTCCCTTTGGTGGCTGGTCAGTGCCCCTGGGCACTCCATGGCTCATTATTGTCAGTGCTGCTCACCTGCTGCTCACAGCTGTACCCATGGGGGATGAGGCTGGGCCCAGCCCCACTCCCAATCCCACAAACTGTGTGCCTGCAGTGAGGCACTGGAACAGGCTGCACAGAGAAGCTGTGGATGTCTGTCCCATCGCTGGAAGTGTTCAGGGACAGCTTGGATGGGACTCTGAGCAGCTTGGCCTGGTGGGAAGTATCCCTATCCATGGAAGGGAGATTGGAACTGGGTGATCTTTAAGGCCCCTTCCAACCCAAGCCATTCTGTGATTCTATGATTTGCATATGCTCCTCAAGGCCAGGACTGGTTTAATATTCTCAGGGAGCAGCAAGAACACGTGAAGGAAGCAAAGTGGATGCCCCCAGCACGGGCCCTCCCAGGTCAGAACATAATTCCACAGGATCCAAAGAGAGAGGGCAGAGCCTGGCAGTGGAGACACAGGGTTCAGCCCCAGGCAGTCCTGAGAGGCCAGACAGTGCTGTGATGTTGTCCAAGGAGCATCCAGGAGGAAGGGCTGGAGGCAGGTACACCTGAGCTTAGAGGGACCGATGAGCAGTGGGGTGAGTGAGTGAGTGGGGACCCCAGATGTGACTGCTCAGGGCAATCCAGGGCCCTCACAAACACACACTCAAGGATGTAGGAATGTTGCCCTTGTATATCTGCTGTGTTTACCCACCTGCCTCACCTGTTGCAATCTTTCCCATCTTTTTCATCTCCTTATTGCCCATTCCACAAGACATTTTGTGTACTTCTAGTCACAGTTCTCTGCTGTGTGATTGTACCTTTTTGCACACATGTGTACATGTGGCTTGGTCCAGTTGTTTGTCAGATGCAGTCTATTAAAAAAATGTCATTCCTCAACATTTTCCTCACTCCCTGAAACCAAGTTCTTCAAGTGCGTGCAAATACCATCTTTTTGTTGTAAATGCACACCATAGAAATTAAAACAGCAACACAAAGGTAGTGACAGTTGTAGAAAACATGGGTAAACTGTGTTTCAATCCATATTACAGAGAAACTTATCTATAGCTTCTAGGTGCCAAGGGACAGGAAAAATCTGTGATGCCCATATGGCTGTTGTAAGATCTTCCTTTTTTCACTGTGAGTGGCTCGGAGCAAAGCCATCTTCTGAAAGTCTCTTGTTGACACTTCTGAATGTCTCTTGTTGAGCAGAAGGAAAAGAGGAATGAAGATTTGGTGGGGAACAATAATAACAAGAAAAATTATTCCTTCCCAACAGTGACAAAGATCTTGAGTTGTTGTGCTGGGTGTCAAGGATAACATTATGGACGTGGCTTACAAACTGTTAAAATTATGAGCTCCTGGTACCTTAATGTAAGTAGCAGCACACTCTGCCTCTGCCAGGAAGATTTTTTAATGTTTGTAAATACTTTTTCTGCATATTAAAACAAATCAATGGCACTTAAATTTTAGAAGGAAAGTAAATATTACTCATGTTTTACCCTTTTTATGAGCACTGTGTTATATCTACAATCTTTTTTCTATTCTCAGGCTATCCCCAAAAAATTTAAGTTCTGATGCATTGTCCTTCTGGCCTCATTCTGTACACACATTCCTGATTTAGACAGGGTAAACAATCAAGACTGTATTTGGCAATTGCTCAGTTCTGTAGGATATGATGGCCAAATTGTCACCACCTCACCATTACATTCCATTCCCTATGTAATTATAATAAAGTGTCCTAAACTTTTTTTGCTGACTCGCTGAAGTCAGATGAAAATCTAAGATGCACTGACAGGGCCTCATTATGTCCTATATTATTTCCCAAGGTACAGAAAGATTTTTTACAAGAGTGCATAAAAAATGAATGGTAAATAAGTTAGAAATGCTTTAATTTACAGGAGATGAGGCTTGAGATTAGTCCAAATGCTGTGATAGGCCAATATCTGATTTTTAGTAATGCTTTTAGTAAGGTTTGCTACCATATGGATTGACTGTGGGAGGTAATTTTTTTTTTTTTAATTTATTTACTCTGAGTAAAACACTGAAAATTAAATCTATTCTATCAAAGAAGATACTGGCAAAACTGTAATGTAAAAAGCACTTCACTTAAGCACTTCCTTTAGTTAAACCTGAGTGCCAATAGACACTGCCAAGGAATGAAGACATTTTATTTAAAATTACACTGGCAAGAGACCATCAAATTATCCTTAACATTTTCATTAAATTGAGATACAGATATAGTTAGGATAGTAAATCTTTTCAATACAAGGAGTTTATTCCTGAGCCAAGGCCAGATTCAGCAGTAATTGTAGGAACTATTAAGACCTAAAGGCTCATCTACATTACCAAAACAACTGTTCAAGGCTTTGGCCCAGTTTTGAAAAATGGACAAGCTCCATCCTGTACTACAGAGCTAATCACATCAGCAAACTGCAGTGATGCCTTTGGATTCCAGTCTGGGGCCATCATTCCATGTTTTGTTGGCTTGGTTCAGTGAGATTTGGGGGGTTTCCATTAGAAATCAACAAATATCTATTGGTTGCCTGCTGTCCCTGCTCTTAAGGAAGTAAAAAAGTCAAACAAGTGGTTCCTTTCTCAGTATTGACACCTTACTCCTCTAAGGCATGTTGAGTTGATGAGATGAGGAACCTTATATCCACAGTTTCTAAGATGAAAAATTTATTAGCCTATAGTCTCAGCTCCTTTATAATAGCTACATCGCAAAATTTCTCCCCCAGATGTGCCTACACTTCATTCACAGCTTCTGATGGTGCAAGGTCATTTATTTTCAGAATCCAGTCTTCTGGGGAGCACTGAAGGTAAGGACTTTTTATCGTTTTAGAGCTGTAGTTGTAGGACATTATAATGTTATTTGCCAAATGTTACTTAACCATGAATTCTGTTTGGTTTTCTAGGGTTTAAAAATATAAACATATTTAATCCCAATGCTATTGCTGCTAAATAGTAAAGATTAGGATCATCTTTTTCAAGTCTGCCTAAAACCCAAACTATTTATTTTAATAGGAAGGGAGCATTCAGGATTCTTACATGTCATTGAAAGTCCAATTTTAAAGAATAATTACCCTCAAGTGAACACAAACATAACTTCATATTTACCTTACTATCTTTGGCTCACCTTTGATACACCTGGAAGCTTTCCCTAAACATAAGCATTAAAAAAATTGGCATTCCTAGCAATTCCAACACGTTGATTTTATCTTGAGAGAAACATGTGTGCTATGGGTGAATATACATCTAGCTGTTGTTAAAACGTGTTCCATTTAATTTCCTATTTAAATTGGTTGGAATATTTTCACCCTCCCTTGGTGCCCATGTAAACAAGAACCTTGTCGAAGTCAAATCTTTCATGTGGTTTGAGAAAAAACCAGACGGGATTATTTCTTAAATTACATTGCCTGAGCTTCTCTGTGATCCAGAAAAGTACAGGCACACATGCATGCTTACATGTGCATGTATTGATGCAAGGATTTATGGATGAGTTTTCATGCAGGAATCCACAAAAGAATTTAAAGAGGTCTTTCATAACAAATTACTCATAATTACAAATGTTAACAGGAGATCCCAGTACACCCCAACCTCTGTCCATTAATTATGAACACTCAGGTGGGTTGTTTGTTGCACAAGGCCTGGGCTCCTGTGAGTGAAAAAACAGTGAAAACACCTGTTAATACCATGTCCACTCAGAAAGTGAATTTTCCCTGACCACTTTTTATGAGATGGAAGTGGCCTTCATCTGGAAGCAGCTTGAAATTAAAAGCAGCCAGTAAATTCATATCTGAAGACCCGTTCATAAAGAATTGAAGGGACATAAATTATGATCTGGCAGAAAAAATTTATGAGAAAGCAAAATAAAACACAGAAATCAGTTTAGATAACTAAGGGGAAGCAATAGTATTCTGATATTTAAAATTACTCTGGAGAATTTACTACAGCTAGTCATGGGATCCTGAATAATTGTTCTGATTTACATCTGTGTATCATTCAAGTTATTCAGACTCATTTTCTGCATGGGTGTTTTAGCTTAATCCTATATGAGCTGAATAGGTTCTCCTCTAAGTTTAGATTTTGCATGGCTCAAATCCATTCATTCAGGTTTGCCATTGATGAAAATGAGCATGGTACACAGAACTCAGTAGGAACTGAGTAGAACTTTACGACAGTTTATGCTGCCTTAGAAAAAAGTTCCCAAATTTTACTCCTACCTACTCTTACATTTCAAGTGACATCAGTGTAATCTAATTTTAGCTGTCTAAATATGAGGCATCTGGTCTAACCTCTTCATCTAGACCTCTCCACACAGGGAGTTGCTTCCTTCCTCTTCTAAACTCCTCCCTTACCAGGGGTTTAGGATGTGCTGATTGACTGAAAGTTCATTATGGATTTGGGCACTTGCCATGTGCAAGGCTGAAGTTAGCTGGAGTCACTTCACTTTCTATGTGACTGAAAACAAGCCAGTAAAAAATAAGAAAGAAAGAAAGAAAATAAAACAATAAAGAAAAAAAAAATTCCTTTATCCTTAAAGTAGGAGCAATGATGCTGAGGCACTTCTAAACAGATTTTAAGACCTAAATGACAAATTAGCAATAAAATTATTCAGGATTATTATTAATGTCACAGAAGGATGTTATGAAAAGTATCAGAGACTGCTGAATAATTCCCATTTTACCAGTTCTGAAGTCTGCAATTAACATCTACTCTAGAAAAAGACACAGAAATTACATTTTTCTTTTGATTTCTTCCAGTAAATTTGGATTTGCAAAGTGCCATTAGGAAGAGATGAAGGTGCCACAGGATTTGGGAGATGTAGTTTAAATGCTGAGCACTTCCACTAACCTGCTGTATAATCATACCAAGTAAGGCAGCTGGAAAACACCTGTGCACAGAGCGGGCTGGGCTCCAGCTGGGCAAGAAGTGGAACAGAAGTGGCCAATGTGCCCTTGCAGCACAGAAAACCAGCTGTGTAGCAGGTGGTTGTATTAACCAGAGCATAGCCAGCAGCTTGATGGAACTTCTCTCTGCACTCTCTGCACTCTCTTCTCTCTGAGAGTGCATCTGGAGAGCTCCATGCAATTCTGGGCTCCTCAGGGCAAGAAAGATTTTGGAACACTGGAGGAAATCATCAGAGGACCAACAGCACGGTGAGGGACTGGACTGTATGGTACAAGGAGAGGCTGGAAGGATTTGGTTTGTTCAGCCCTGAGAGCAGAAGCTGAAGGAAAGACCTCCCTGCATTTGATTACCATCTAATCAGAGTGTGTAGTGAGGGTGGAAGCAAACTCATCTTGAGAACACAAGTTGCAATGGACACAATTTGCAACAAGGGAAATTAGATTATTTTCAGCTAGATATTAGGAAGAAATTTTTATTGCTGCTGCTGGTGAAACACCCTGGATGGGACCTAGAGAAATACGCTATGAAACCTGCATCCTTGGAGACACTCAAACCTGCACTGCACAGTGTGCTGAGCAATCTGTTGTCCTGCTTTGTCCACAGGTCCCTTCCAGCCTCAGCTCTTCTCTGACTCCGTGACTCAGTTCACCAAACTGATGGCTGTGTGTGGCTGTTTGCATCTCCTCTGGTTGCTCTGGGCTCCTTTTGGGATCCCTGTTGTGACTCTTGCAGTGCCAGCCTCACCATGAGACTCTCCAGTCTGTGGTCAGAATTATTGCTCTGTTGCTGAGATCTTTCTGATGATAAAGGGTCATCAGAAAGATCTCAGCATCTCATCATTTCTGTCTTCTCTAGGCTACAACTTGATCATACCAGTCCCACACTCTGCAGCTCTCTTTCACACTTGCAAAGCAGAGAAACTCCTACCTCAATACTTTTTTGGAGGAACACTTTTGTTAATATTTGATTCTCATTCAGAGCCTGTGGTGTTGGCTGCTGTGTATGAAAAGAGAAGAAAGAAATGAGTTCTTCCAGATGATGACAGCACAGTGGCTCCCTCCTCCCCTAAGCAATGCCAACAATAATTTAAAATTAGCCTTTTATCTTCAAATGTGTTTCAGAGCCACTTCAGAGTGAGAAGAGCTTCTTAACATATGAACTTTCAGATGGGTGGGTTGAAGAAAATATGGAGCTTTCCTTTAAACAATTAGAGACCATTTTGCTAATCAATTTTTGTCAGGCGCCTAGAAGCATTTTTCATTATCAGATTCCAAATTGTCTTAAACAGTACAAACTAATGAACTTTTATCAGTCCAGTTTGGGGCACTCTGATATATCCCTGCTCAAATTAAATAAATCACAAACCTTAATTAACAAAGACTGGCATGGCTGCAAAAGCAATGAATTAGTTTGTACTCTATCTGAGAGATCACAAACGTACAGTAGTTACAATTAATGGATTTAATTTTAAATGCTAGGGCTCCAGCATGAAAGTGCCTGAGAAGTCCATCCTGGCATTCTTATTACACTTTAATTATAATTGATGTACCTGGGAAAGATGTCAGCAATGTACATTTTAGCACAGGTGCTGGTTTCCCTTAAGAACTCATAGTCCTTGCTTGAAACAGTCAATGATATGCAACAAGATTTTGATGAAATCCAAATTTATTAAGGTTATTAAAATTTATTAATTATTTGGCTCTGTAGAGATGTAATCTGGTACTATTTTTTAATAGACAGCTTTATATATTTAAGTTTCAGAATTGAGGTTTATTTTTAGTTTAAAACATTCTGTCTCTCTTGGCCCCCTCCCGTCATTCCCATTTCTTCAGATTTGCAGATTTGGGGTTTTTTTTTCTCGTCTTAGGCTAAGTTCTTATCTTCCAAGCAGATATTTCCAGCTATTTTCTATGGGGTTTTTCCAGCCTTTGGAGAGGTCTTCACTGCTCCACTATCACCATTCCTGTATGAAGCAGCTCCCTGGAATGAAGTCAGTCAAGTCTAAAAGATAAAGTCAGTGAACATCAGCAGAAGATAAATCCATCTTCCGTGAATTGCATCAATCCACTGCCATTGTTTGAGGTGTCAAGCCTGAACTGAACATAAGTGGCCCCAAATTAAACATTTTCCAAGGGTAATCCTCTTCTTTTCTACATTTTCTACATCTCAGGTGGGATCTGCACCCCACTCTCCCTCCCAGCTTGGTCCTTCCACCTCCTCAGGGTTGTCTGGACCACACTCCCAGCCCTTAATTCCAGGGCACTCCTGTGCAATTCATCAAATCTCCCTGTGAGACACTACCCTTTTCCTGCAGGATGACTTTAAAAGAAAAATTTGCTCTCCAATTGACTGGAGACATATAATTGGAGCACAAACCTGATGATAACTTGTCCTTCTCTTATTGCCTCAATTCCTGGACTTATTAGACTATGGGAAAACTCCATCAGTCAGTTAAGGAGGAAAATTAATTTTTTGATTACTGAGACTGGAAATGGCAAGTAGGTGAGTCCTGAAGGCTCATAAAAAACAAAAGGCAATTAAAACTAATCCCATATGGATTTCATCATTGACTTTACAAAAGGTTTGTCATTGAGTTTAATGTAGTCAGAATTTTCTTGATTTCTTTTGAAATATAATTTGAAGACTGTGTCCTGATTATTGGGATCTCATTCATGATTTTTGAATATTTTGTCTTGGCAATATGGTATTTTGTAGAATTCTGTAACAGAGGTACAGCCATTTGCTAGATCTTGTGTATTATGCATCTCTGGAACACAAACCCGTGATGTGAAAATTAATTTTTTTTTAATCAAATAATGGATATAATATCTACACAACTGGATTTTGTGTTAAATACTCACTTTCATCAGTTCTACTTTCTATGCTTACCAATTAGTCTCCACAGCATTTGAAATCAATAACAGCAAAGTGATGGATGCTGGAGAATAAAAGTGAATTTTTTTTAACTGAGAAATTGAAAACTTGCCTACAAGCTGTGTTGGTTTGCACTATCTAATACCCTAGTGTAAAGCAAGGAAATATTTTGGCCAGATGAGAATGCTCATTTGGTCTCTTGTGAAATGCAGCACATGGAATTTGGTTCATTTGCCTCTGCGGTGATCCGTACATTTTGGATCTAGCACTTGGAAAGGCATCCTGCACCATGCACTCTGGTCCCCTGCTGCCTCACGTTCCTCACATGCAACCCTTTGCACAAATTTATGGAGCTCCATCCTGGGAAAACTTATGCTGTTTGAGGCAGAGACTGATGTGTTTCCCCTTCAGGAGTTTGGCCATTCCCTGTTTGAGCCCATTTATCCTTGTGGCCTCTGTGACATCCTCCAACAGCAGAATCCTGTTGCTGCATGGTTATAAATGTGGGTGAAAATGTAATGCCCTCTGTTCTAAGATTTTTACTTGAGTGTTTACTGGGTGTTTATGTCTTTCCCATATTCCAATCCCATTGGAAACTGCAGAATCTGGCTGATATGGAGCCTAAAACCACTCTTCTAATCTGCAGCCCAGCTCTGTTCATGGCCTGTTTATGTTCATTTATTCTTGCAACAGCACTGGCTTCTGTCTTATCTGGGTCAATGTTGGTAGACAAAATCTCCTTTCTGCCCTGTCGAGTTTTTCTAGGCTGAGCAAGCCTTGCTCTGCTGAGTTAGGTGAGGTTGCCAGGAACAGGCTGAGTCAATCCATCAGCTCCTTGCCATTGAAAGGGATGATCCCTGATGTTCTTCTCCTCCTCTTCCTCCTCCTCCTCCTCCTCCTCTCTATCCATGTGTATATTTCCTGTGCAACTGCTTCTGGCTCTTGTCTGACTATTCAATGTAGGTGATTAAATCAATATAAGTAAAATAGGTGATTAAATCAATAAATAACCTAGCAGAAAATATGAAGAGTTTTCTGCTGGTTTAGGGAGCAGGATCAGTTTGACAGGTGGTCAAAACTGGGCTTCTTCAAGCCACTGTTAGGAACCAATGTGTCTTCTTGTAAGATCAGCTCCCCACTCCCAGCATCATCTCATTAACCCTTCACATTTTTTGTCAGGATATCTTACCAGAACTGGGTGACAAGTTGCAGAGCAGGTTTGCCTCCTCAAATTAAAAAAATTTCCTTGTGCTCTTTGAAGTATTTCTGTGAAAGCATTTCCATTCACTTTTCTCATTTCTGCATAATATTGTTGTCTCCTAATGGTAGTGGTATTCAGTGATACAACCTGATCTTCCTTTTCCTCAGATATTCTCAGCTCGTGAGTTCAATTTACAGCAGAAGTTCCTCTGATGGCTCCCCTAAAGCAGGACACTTTTGCACAATGGAATTTGGAGCCAGTTTTTGATTCCAGCACTTTTTGTTATTCAGTACTTTCTTTGTCCTGGATATTCAGATCCCTTTCAGTATCAACAGTGCCTCTCAACTTTTTACTTTTGACAAATTCCTGATGTATGTGTCAGGGTCATTGAAAGAAAAATTGCACAAGAGGAGCCCCAGGCTGGACAGGTGCTAGAGAACATCTCTGGTGACCCCTCAGCTTAGACAATTTCTGCTTGACTGAAGTTTTTCTTCACTAAACTCTGATTACAGTAATCTTAAGGAAAATGCAATGTTGCAAAGCAGACAGATTATGTCAGACAACTTCCTCTTGATTTTTTCTTCACCATCCAAAATACTGTAAAGCCTAAACATGAGGGAAAGTTTAAACAAAAATAGAGTAAATATATACAGGTTAAGTGCAGTCAATTACTGTACTGCTTTTGCTATTTTCATTTGTTTGTGTGAAGCTTTTTAAATCGGGTTTGTTTCCAGGGTAGATTGTCTTTGGAAGGCTTCCTGGAAAAAGTATATTTAAAAGTTAACTTTCAGTGAATAGAAGGTCATGAATTTGTTTCAGAAGGAGACTGGCCCATGGAGCTGATCTCCTTATTGCTTAGAATTGGTGTTAATAATTTTCAGGTGAGTATGGTATTTATTGTTATTTATTTGGCAGCCACCAAAATCCCCTGTCTCTTTATTTATTCTTAAGTCACAATGACATGGCTTGTTTAACATGGTTGGGAGTCACCAGGTACTACACCACAGATAATCTTCAGATATTTACTTACCTGACTACAGAGATAGAATAATGAGGTCTTGAATATTAGCTAGTTGCTAGCTGTAATTACGTTATTTTTAGAAACTGCCATGATGATTTTTCTTCCTGACTCTGCACTAAACTGACACAATTCCTAAACAAATCTCCTGCCCTCAGGAGCCACAGAAGCAAACAAAACACCCTGGGATGCAAAAAATTACACAGCCTTTGAGATGCATTTGTTGGCCCTGCACTGTACACTACCTATCTAGTATGTCAAACTGACAAGGGAATCACATTTTTAGGGATATGTTTAACTTTTGAACTCAAGAAAAACTCTTTATTCAGTTTCAGACTGTTCCTGCTCAAATGACAGTTCTGCAGAGCAGTCTTATGCTGTACTTGATATGCTACAGCAAAGTGTCACTGCTGATTACTAATTTACTAAATAAAGTATCTCTGGCAACAATTTTCCAAGACATGACATCTTCTATAGATTGTGTTTTGATTTTGAGAACATTAATCTCAAGAAGTCCAATACCAAGGCCTGATGGAGAATAACATTTTCCATAGCATAACCTTGGTCTCTAGGAAAATAAAATAGCTGAGTGAATACAAGGAACATATAAGTATATTCAAAGAGCAATTATTGCTGTACTTGCATTAACCTTGCAAGTCTCCTGCCTACAATGCCTATATAATGTATTTTGCCTGGCATTTCATAATGAAATATGATGAGCAGATCTCTGTAGCAAAGGGTGATCAGGAAATGCTCATGGGTGACCAGCACTGCTGCAATATGGAAACAAAAAGTAAAAATATACAAAGTGACAGGTAAGGAAAAACAAGGCAAGAGGGAGAAATGTCAGGAATTCAGGTTATTTTGATTGTGGTAGATCATTCAGAGGCATCCTGAAATTGGTATTTTGTTTTTCAATGAAAAAAAAGCTTCAAAAAAGCTCTGGTTATTGGTGTCCAGGCAACCAAGTGGCAAACACTTTGGAATTAAAAGAAAATAGACAGGTGGCTGGTATTTACAGCAAAGCTAGGTGATGGCATCATTGAAATGTAGTTTCTAGTCATAGTCAAATCCACACAGAGAAACTTTTAATTTACAGGGATAATGTCTTGAACTCAAGTTGATTAGGCCACTGGGGTAAAGAGGCCAAGGCAGCCCAGTCCACACTCAGCTCTTACACAGCCACAAGGAAAAGTGAGCCCAGAGCAGTTCTGTTCAGCCAGGGCCTCCTTACAAATCCTCCAGGAGTCCAAACTGCTTCCATGCTCACTAGGAATGAAGTTGCTCAACAGATCAACTTTTACAAGTGCCATGAAACATAAAACTTGTCTCTGTTGGAGAAATGAATAAACGCAGAACAATATTGACACAATTTGAAGGTTAGTTCACAGAATAACTCAAGTGAAGCTAACTAAAAAAAACCAAACCTATTGTTTATAATAAAATCTGTTGCCTCTGTAGTGATGACAGTACTAAGATAAAATTAATTCAAAGCTGTTATGAACATTGGCTTCTCCTATTATCAGACCATAGCTGGCAAATGATGCAATTTTTCATCATCCAAAAGAAGTACCATGTTCATCTTCAATATTTAACATTAAAACTGGATTAATTAATTTAGCTATTCAAATTTAATTCCTTTACAGTTGATATTCTTCTTGTGCTGAAAAAAAAAATCAAAGACTTCATATTATTTGTCTTGTAAAATTGATTTCTATGACAAGATTACAAATGGAGTTTTGGAGGCAGCATTTAATTGTGAAACCACCAAAATGTTTCTCCACTGACAGTTGAATTGAGATATGACCTTAAAACAGGAACTTAGTTTTTTTTATGCTACAGAAAGTTGTAGCTAACTACAGTAAGTTTGCTGAAAATTTACAAATGTGCTTTTCTAGAAGCTTGTATAATATAAGAAAATCAAAATTTTATTCTGGAGGTTTCATTATTTTTCTCTTTATTTTTAGATGATTTGTATATAAAAATATTTTTTTTTTAAAGAGGGTTTGGACATGTTTACCCTGTACTGAAGCATCCATATGAAAAGGACTGTTAAAGGTACAAAAATATATTTCAGAGATTTACTGCTGTGAAATCTGGCTACTGTTCTGTAGCAAAACAAAGACTGAAGGTACATTCTGGTTGTCTGAATCTGCTAATGTAGCATCTCCAATTCCATGGATTTATTGTTCCTTTTTAATTATGTTCATGGCAATGGCAGCATGCTATTTTTAAATGTTGGCAGTTTCAAAATCTTATAAATTTGGAGAAAGATTGAAAATTCATTCACTAATATCTTTTTGGGCCTTGCCTCTGCAATCTGCAGATCATCATGTGGGTGTTGTCACTTAATGTTCCACTGATTACTATTTTAGAAAAGATGCTGTCTAATGTGACAGATAATCACAAATGGACCCAGGGTCTGGAGGATTAATGGATTTGATGACAAATATTTAAAAGGCAGCCCAGCACTTGGGTTTATATGGACATTTGTTTTTAAAATAGGAATGAAATTGTTTTCTAATACATGAATAATAAGATGTCACTGTCCCAAACTCTTAGTCATAGGAAGCTAAAAGCATTAGATGAAAATGTTAGATAAAGCCATTACATTATGTTCTAGCCATTTTTGAAACAGCTCCTTTGGAAAATTTTATTGGCAAAAAAAATTCTTCTTTGGATCTGTCTAAAGGTAGTTTGTGAAGTCTGTAGGTTGAAAAATGATCCATTTGTAAATTATTCTAAAGTGTAGGACAGGGACTATTTTAAGGTTTACTAATGTGTACATTTTGGCTTTCACAGAGTCACCACAGTTTCACATTCCAGAGCTTGCCATATAACAGCCTTCCCAAAATGTATCTGCTAAAAATTACTTCCAAAATTAGTTTGTAATAAAGTTTTTTCACGGCCAATAATGCATCACAAAGTTGGTTTTGTATTCATTACTTGTGAAGATAAGCTATGAACTGTATTCTTCCAGGACAAGCCACACGGGGAACAGCAGAGATAACAGATTTTATCAACTTGAGCTTTGCCAGTTGAGTGATTCAGCATTTCACTGAGTTTTAAACTCTTGGCCAAAGCAGCCCCTCTGCTACAGCCCCCTCACTGAGTCTGAGCCCCAGACTTGCCCTTTTTCTGTCTCCCTGCCCTGTCCTAGAGTGAGTGGCTCTGTGTGATTCCCATCTTTCAAAATTACAGCTCCCGCAGCACTGGAGAAAATTTGAAATTCAAATCAACAAAGGATGATCATTTTCTAGCAATAAGAAGTTCTCAACAGTTCATGGATTTGTTAGAATTTTTAAGCCATGCAAGGTCTTTCAAGAGATCTTTCTGAGTCACTCAGAGGAACATCTTCTGTTTCCATGGGGGGATCCTCCCACTGGGATTTGAGCCCATCATTGCTACAGCAACCTCATATAGCAGCTCCAGGGCCATGGTGAAGATGCTCAGCCACAGGTCTGAAGAAATGGATTTGACACCATGAGAAATGGATTTGACACCATGGAAATAAACCCAGGGAAATCCACCAGCAATCCCACTCCTTTCCATGAACAATCACTCCATGGTGCAGAGGGGCTGGTGCCAAAAATTCACATGGTCCCATCATGGCTTCTTCCAGTTAAGCTATTTTAGCTGTATTTGATATCTGACTATTGTACAAATCACTCTGTGGATGTGATTACCTGGCACATATGGAGGAAAAAAAGGAGGAAATGGTATAAAACAGTCTCAGTAAAGGCAAAGAATTATCCCTTTACACAAAGATTATCCCTTTACACAAAGATTTCCTGAAATTTTCTCTTTTAAAACTGAACTTGCATCCTTTTTTCATGACAAGGAAGGAAATCTCAGGCATTTATGCAATCTGAGAAAATTTTTTAGGGTATGCTATTATTTATTTTATTCAGACTACTTCAGCCAGCTCCTGGCTGGGTCAGCAACCCGTGGTGCCTTGCAGGTGGTGAGTCAGGACATCCCCAGAGGCAAGAGGCTGGCAACCATGGAGATGATCTGTCAGATGGCTCCGGGGACCCTTGGTGGGTTTGGTTTGCACAGTTGTTTTGTTGCAGTTTTAGGTGTTTGGTACTTGAAACATCAACTCTCTCTCTCTTGCAGACAGATTACACCCACCCTGGCACCTGTGATCAGAGAAATCACAGCACCCACCTTCCAAATTACCCAGCCCCATCTAGGAAAACCAGAAATGACCAATGATCTCTGCTAATTTTGAGGCAATAATGAAGTGGAAGGAACCTTTTATTAAAGAAACAAGACAAATTCTCTCAGTGCTCTTTAGCTGTTCTTAAGAGTAATTTTCACGTTGCTTCTAAAACACAAGATGGAGTAATTGGATGTTCTGGAAGCAGAGAAAACCCTGAAGAAATTATAGAGGTCATTTTAACAATCAAATTAGTTGTGATTAATAGTCCATACTTTTATGCTTTCTAATCCTCATAGAGGAAACTTCAAATGACAGAAATGTCTGATGAAAGATGGCCATCAGCTGGAGTTTCCTTCTCATCTACAAGATTTTACATGGAGGAGATTAAATTGGCCGGCTTCACAGCCCTATTTCCTCTTGAGCTCATTGCCCCATTCACTCACTCACTGCCCACCATTTGCTGCTGCTACAGCTGGGAAATTCCCTGCAAATTAACCAAAGATGGCATAGGAGAAACCCCCCAAGAGCCTTTCCTAAGAAAACCCCAACACCTAAGGTGTCACCCTGATTTTTTAAGATTTTCTAAGCCTTCTGATGTTTGCATTCTTGTAGCAAACTTTCTCACTCACTTTCTGTAAATAACTCATAGATTTGCATTCCTTTATAGAGGAGGAGAAAATTGATGGGCTGTTGGTCTGTCCAGTGTCATTGGAGAGGTGGCACTGTCACCCTCCAATCCACTGTCACTCTTGGAAAACTATAAATGTTGGAGTCAGAAAATAAACTTCCTTTTTCTTCACCTTGAGAGCAGTGGTGTGCGCTTGTGTTCTTTCATGTCCTATAGCGACACTAAAATACTTTTTAAAAGTATTAACTTTAAATTTTTAACTGGATTCCTCACTGATTCAAAAACATAAAAAACCAGCGATGAATGTCAGCATTCACCCAGAGCCCTCTGTCACTCTGGTGCTGACCCCAGGAGCAGAATTACACTGTAGTCTTGAATTACACAAGTGCTCTTGTGTTCCACTTGGTACCCACACCATGAAGCAGCAAAATGTGGGGCTTGGCCAGCATGAGGGGGAGATGTTCTGTCCTTCCAGACCTCAGATGTCCGTGAGATGAGATCCCCCTGTCCTTCAGGTGCCCATCCCCTTAATTCTCACTCCCCTGTGTTTAAAAACCCCTATGGCTAATCTGCACCCATGGGCATTTGCCCTGCATTTGCTGAGAAAAACTCATGCTGAGAGCTGTGGCCTTCCTCTCCCTATTTTATTTTGCCTTTCCAGGACCTGTCTCCAAAATCCTACAGCACTCAGCTGCTCCCTGTGTTGTCCTTGGGATCATGGGAAGCTGTAATAAGGAGCCAAAAGGAATGTTCCTGTTGCTCATGCTAGGTCTTGATAAGTTTGGTGGTTTTCCAATTGTTTTGGATTCCTTTGATCAATTTTGTGATAAAACAAGGCTTCTCAAATTTGGAGACTCTATTTGAGGCAACAGAGCCCCTTACAATGTAACACTGTCAAATGCAATAAGCAGGCTAAAGTTTACAAAATCTAAATTCATGGTTACAGCATTATGGTGGTCTGAGTTTCTTTTTTTCTGTTTCTTTCAGATCACATCTGGTACAGTTTCAAATTTTTTTTTCACCTGCAAACTATATGTGGAATTAGAATGATAATAAAGCTGCAGCTACAGAACTTGGGCTGATAATGAATAAACCAGAACAAGAATCCAAGAACCTGGGATGGAAAGCATTGTGACTTTGTTAGATGGGTTTTCTTCTGACTTAGTTCCCAAAAGTTTAGAAGTTGGGCCTCAGCTTAATCCAGCAGGATTTGGGTTCTTTATTATTTTTACTTCTTTTTAGGGTTGCTGGGGGTTTTTTTAAGGTTTTTACAGCTTGAAGCTGCCACTCAAGTCTCTGAGCAGTTTGCTTAACTCACACAGGAAGGGTGGAGGTATTCTGTCTGTCAGAAAACATCCCCAGCTTCAAAGAAGGTCTGTCTGGATCCTGATGGTCTGCTCTGCTTCTTTGTCAGAAAACCCTGTTTTTCACAAGGTTAAAGCACCACTTCACAAATCCTGTAGGTACATGATGATAGTACAAGAGGGCTGGATTAGCCAGCCAGGCTGGGCTGTGCTCAGAGTGCAGAAGGCAGGAGAACAAAGGAGACCTGGACACACTCATCCTAATCCTGGGGCACTCAGCTGTTCATGAATCCCAGCTGCCTGTGGCCCCCAGGATTTATGATTCACCATAACCCTGGGATTTTGGGCTCTATCCCTTTTCCTGGGAATTTATACAAAGGTCAGGCTAAAGCTGACTTCCAGGATCTTTGTGATGTTGAATTGCTAGAAAATAATTGCATATATTGCAAAATAAAATTAAATGTCTCCTCACAGCTCCCATTTGCTTTGATGCCTAGCGAAAACTTTGTGAAAGTTCTCATACCCTGGAACTGGTATTTTTTTGTGGTTCTTCCATCATGATTTTGTGCTTACCTACTTCTCCATATTCTCCTTCAAGTTTTGGGATTAAAACTGTCTTGTCTTGGGTTTGTGAAACACCCAGCACCTTGGGACTCAATAGACAATAAATAGCATTGCAATAATAATTAAAATCAGAGGCCAGTATCCAGTACAGATAGGGGGAAATATCAGGTGTTCCCATCCAAAGAATTCCTGAGAGAAAGCAAAAGCAAGGTCTTCTTTCTTGGCACTGAGTCACTGATTTGGCTTCAATTAGACTTTTCAGAAGCAACAAAGATCATGATATGAATGCAGTTTAATCAGTCATCTTACAGCAGCAACAGTGGCAATTAGAAGTGGTTTAGTACTTTTAGGTCAAGATTAAAAATGATGGAATTTATTGCTGCTGATTTAGATATAAGTGTGCCAATTAATCAATTACTCAACATAAAGAATTGACAATTCATTGACATTCTTTTTTCCAAAATGGCAAACTACTGTTTGATAGTTGAGAATTTAAAAATATATGGATCTGGTACAACAAGTCTTTTGGAAGAAGTGCAGGTGGGTAAAAATAGGCTAAATAAAAATAACATTGAGAACCTTGGCAATTTTCATCAACCTCTGTAGCCACAGGGTTATTGCAGAATGAAAAATGAGATGCAGCATTTGATTTTTGTGTGTAGGACACAAATATACTCTGCAGCAAACAGAGCTGAGATGCATAGGCAGCACAGGAGTCGCCTCCTCCCAGACCTGGTTCTGCTGTTGCCTTTCTTAAACAGCTGTCAGAAGGCATTTGGGGAAAGTGGAAGGAATGAATAAGATGCTAGGCAATCCCCCTTCAGTTTTCTCCTTGGGTTTGGCCATACCTTCCTTTCTTATTTATGAATAATCCAGCCTGCCTGTTAAAGCTGGGCTCCAAAACCAGCAGATGCCCTGTTGTGATGCCAGCAGTCAGAATTGCCTGGAAAGCTATTTCTGTTCTGCAAAAAAGCAGAGTCAAACTTTAAATGGTGCCTCCAAATTGGTGTTTGTGTTGGTGTTAGAGGAATTAGCACCAAAGGAGTTAGTGAGCCTTGGAATTTGTGTGAGAGGAATCTGCCCCTAAGTGCCAGTGTGATTCCCACCTCGCCCAGGAGGGATAGAGCTTGCAGTTTCCAAGGTGCTCAGAAATCACTGCCCAGTGGGTTGATGGGCTCACTCTGCTTTCTCTTGCCAGAAGATCCTGTCTCAGTAATCAGAACAATGGGGCTGCACAGTACTGTGCTACTCAGCCAGAAGAGTTGTCTTGGTTTGGAAAGACAGGAGTCTGCTAAGGAAGGCAGGAGCCTCCCCCGAAATGGAGAATGTAAACCCTCCCCACCCCTCAGAATTGCTATAAATTTTAAATTAAGGGACTTCTCAGGCAAAAATATGGGAGCAGGAAATAACAGTTCTTTAATAGGGAAAAGGAAAAAAAAAAGATAAAATAAACAATGCAATACACTAGAACAACACTGACAGAGTCAGAACACAACCTGACACCCTGTGGGTCAGGGTGTTGGTAGCAGTCCCATTGGAATTGTGGCTGCAGCCCTCCTGCAGTGTCAGGGGTGGTTCTGCTGGAGCAGGGATCCTGTAGAAGGATGTATTCTTCCTCTGAAGATCCAGTGGAAGAAGAGGCAGCTGCTGTTCCTCTGGGGAATCCAGTGGAGAAGCCGTGCTGGTGTCTCAAAACCTCTGGATTATGTCTGGGTAGGAATGCTTGTCTCCTCCCTCTGGGCTCACATCTCCCAATGGGATGCTGTAGTTCTTATCAGCCATGCAGTGACATTCAATAGCTGTTATCAGAGGTGTCCCCTCCTGAGGGAGGTGTGATTGTGGTCACTCAAAGAGAGAGATAAAGCAAACTGCCCACTTGACAAAGGTAATCTGCCATACAGATGGTAATGAAAAACAACTTGCATGCAATCTTCAACAAGAGTATACACCTGCATGTAAGGTGTAAATATTTGCATCTCTTTGTGTTGCAGGAAAGAGAGAAAAAGTCAAAGATCTCAAATATCCAAATTCCTTTTGATATGAGTATTCCTACATGCAGAGAAATGGTATAAATGCAACATGTTGTAGGGTTTTTTTGTTATTTGAATCAAATCTACCTGTAGGAAATGGATGAGCAAGAGAGAGCTTTTGCATTTAAATAACTTGTTAATGTCTAGAAACCAAAACAGTCACAGAACAGCAATAAAGAACCTCTTCAATTGTTACTGGAGGATGTCCATAAAGAGGATATAATGAAAAAGTCTGCCCAAATGTGCAAGGATAATATAGTTAATGTATTACTTCTTTTATTATTTTATCATCTTTCATTAATTGCTGGCATCTTTCCTGCAGAAGCTGGTTCCATGAAAAGGGCTTTTAGTCAAATGTCCTAAATGAAACAACCACTTAGAACCCAAGAACAAGGTTGAAATAAGGTTCACCTGACTTCTCTAAATCACACTGGAAGGGTGAGGGCAAGCCTCATCCTCATGGGTTTCATTTTTGGCATCCAAATGTCAAGACTGAACAGACCCTACAGAAAGGTGTCCCCAGGAGTACAGCTGTATCTGAATCCTGAAGTGACAACCAGGTCTGAGAGCATTAAGAGATGTTTCTACCCACCTGGGCTTGGGCTTACTTACTGTCTTTACTGAATTCTCACAGAATCAAGCCTGGGGTAGATGCTGGCCAGGTGGGCTGTAACATTTTTTACTCTTCCTAGCTCAATGGCCAGGCCACCACTGAGGCACTGAACAAGCTTGCTCTCTCCCCTGCAGCTCAGTTTTGACCAAACAAGAACAAGCTTTGCTCAATGCAAACATTTCCTCTCAGTCAAAAGCTACCAAAAGTCAACAGCTTTTCCAGAAACCCTCTGAGAACTTCACCAGGACAGGGGAAGCAGCCAGGAGGAGTGTCCCTGCTCCTACACACCTATAACAGGTAAATAGATCTCCAGGTGAAACATGGAGAGCAGAGGCTGCTGCTCACACTGGGAACATTCACTGAGGTCACTCCACCTCTCCCACCTTTCTCCAAAGCCAGCAGAGGCTGCTGTGCAAGGGTGCCCATGAAGAGCACAGGGCCTGGAATAAACCAGAGGCTCAGGAAATATTTGGAAAGGCCCATTGCAGTTCTGTGCCAAGAAGTTTCCACGTGTGGGCACTTCAGAAACAGAGCCCAAGGAAGGGCATGTCCTGCCTGCTCTGAGATCTGGGCCAAGTCCAGGGAAGTCTTCAGAAACATTCCCAGCCCAACTCAATGGGCTTTGAGTCAATACTTATCCAACCCCAGGAGGGTTTGGATAATTCTCTTCAGAAGCAGCAGTCACCACTCCTCTCCGTAGTTTTTAAGATCCACAAATACACTTCCAAGTCCAATGGTTACCCCCATTTCCTCACTAGAGAAAGGTCGTGGACTTGACTGCATCAGGGATACAGGAGTCACTGATCACATACAGATGTCACCATTTTTGACTGACTTATTTTTATTAAAACTCAGTGAGAGTCAGAGATTTCCCAGTGTTAAGCAAGGGTGCTTCCTCAATCACAAGCTGGCCATTTTTTGTTCCCATTGCAATTGTTCACTGTTCTTCTGCAGCAGAGACTTTTTTTCCAGCTACCAAACGTCCAGCTCACATTAAAAACATAAACCAGTAAGGATATTCTGAAATTTATGGAGAAAATGTCTAGAAAGAAACCCATTCACTGATACTGGAGTAGGCACCACAGAGACAACCCAGCAAATCAGAAGCAGCCAGGGACAAAAGAAATACTTTCTTTGTCAGACCAAATTTTATGAAAATCCTGAGCTTTTGACCTTTAGACCATAACAACTGATTTTAGTGGAATTGCTCCCAGGTTGCTTGACAATAGTTGGGAGGAGAATGAATCCATATGTCTTCACTTCATATTCATTTCTAACACTGTCAGGAGGACTAAAGGGCTGCTTTACCCCAGGCAGTGTGAGCAGAGCAAAAGAACAGCCCCTGACTCTTGCACAGGTTATGTTGCTGCTTTTGTTCAATGACTCTGATTAAGCTATACTCAGTTAACTGAATTTAACTACGCAGCTAAACTGATATAATTCATAAGGGAATTGATTATAACCATTGGGACTGCACCAGTTTGTAACCTTCTGGTTTGGGTCTGTCCATGCCCCAATTCTTGCTGAGTTTGGGGTCAGGATGCACCAGAAACAAACAGGAACTTTTCAATTAAATCCTTTCCAGTTAGCAAAGTCTTTGGCAGAAACACATCAGTTTAAAAGAAAATATTTCCTCGCTGCTGGTTGGAATTTTTGGCCAGAAAGAGGAACAAAAAAGATTAATTTCAGGACTCACCTGCCCCAAGAGAAAAGGGTCCTGGTCTCTCACCCAAGCAAGTGCTGGCAGCTGCCAGGTTTGGGTAACAAGGGCTGTGGAGAAGACCTGGTGCTTGTATCTGAGGCAACTGCTGTGCATAAATCACTGGTAAAGCAATTGCAATGTCACCTGAGGTAGCTTGAGGGCCATCAGGCATGTTAAGTTCATGGGATTCCGTCCAAACCCATTGAAAAATAGGAAAGTTAACTCAAGTCCCTTCAAATCAGGAAGCTGCTGTTGATCCACAGATAAGGCAAGTGAGATTTGCCTGCCACAGTCACAGGTAACATCCACTGTGCTTATAGAGGGTATTTCTGCAGAAGATAGAGGATTTGTAGACATCTTTTGCTGAACAAATTTAACTTTCTCTTTTAGTCTTTTGCAAGATCATTCAGAAATTACCTGGGAGCTGTCACTTCATAGGTCAGCAGTTTCAGCTCATGTTCACAAATTATAAAGTAATTTTTCATGGAGTATTTACTGTCTCTGACATGTGCCACATGGCTGACAGATAGGCAAGGTGAAATTTTGAGCAGGACAAATGTAATGATTTGCAGGAAAGGCCAGTTTTGGTAAAGAAAATGAAGCAAAAGTTGACCATTGTGTGGTGACTCTGAACAAGGGCAAAAATCAAACGTCCTCCTCACAGACACAAGCCACACACCATCCTGTCCCTGAAGAGCAAATTAAAAGTTTAAGTTGTTGAGATTAGAGATCCAGAAAAAGGTACTCTGGTTCCTTTTGCTCATTGACAGCAGCAACTCCCACTGTTAATCACACCAAACTGAAGCTTTTTCAATTCATCCTTTGGACTTGGTGAACAGGGCTGTGCAACCATCCTTCTCCAGGGATTTGATCTCAAAGCTTTTGCAGCTTTTTTCTTCATTGCATACTTTCAGTCATTGACAACTTTTCCTTCTTTTTCTCTCCACCTTTCCCATGTCTAGACCTGATGGGACATCAGACCTTCTTTACTGTTTAAGGGTTTGGCACAAAGCCCCCATTTTGATCCCTGTGGTTCCAGAGTAAATTCAGTGATCCTCCTCTGCCACAGCTTCTCTGTGCCAGTGTTCACAGGGGTCTTAAGCTGAGGGAAGATATGAAGATCTGACTCCATGTTTCAGAAGGCTTGATTTATTATTTTATGATATATACTACATTAAAACTATACTAAAAGAATAGAAGAAAAGGTTTCATCAGAAGGCTAGCTAAGAATAGAATAGCAAAGAATGATAACAAAGGTTTGTGTCTCAGACAGAGTCCGAGCCACCTGACTGTGATTGGCCATTAATTAGAAACAACCAACATGGGCCAATCACAGATGCACCTGTTGCATTCCACAGCAGCAGATAACCATTGTTTACATTTTGTTCCTGAGGCCTTTCAGCTTCTCAGGAGGAAAAATCCTAAGGAAAGGATTTTTCATAAAAGTTGTCTGTGACACTTCTCCTCTTCAGGAGTGGCTCCTTTTCACTGCTACTTTTTGCTGACTGTGTTGCTTGCTTTCTCAAGAGTTTAATAATAGTAGGGTTTGATGATTCTCTTTCCCTGCTTGCCAAAACCCAAAACATTTAAATGCTTACCTTGTCTTGCACAATGAAAAGAACCTAATGTGCTTAAACATGGGTTTGGGAGTCTGTAGGCAAGAGGAGATTGCCAGTGTTTTAAAGTCATTCATTTCCAAAACAGAGGGGAAAGCAATTCTGTCATGATCTGTATTTTATTATCTAGCTTATGATTTGTAAGCCAGGAGGACAGAAGGGACATTTTCTCTCTCTTGGATTGGCCAGAATAACTCATAGCTCATTTTAAAATCAATTATATTACATAGCAGATTTTCAGCAGTTCAGCCTGGAACTGCTCTCAGATCTTAGAAAATGGGATTGTCAAAGACCTTGAGAAGGCCTTGATTCAGCCCCCAGGGTGTCATCAAAAATATCTACATAATCTCTGATTGAACATTTGTTAGCCAGACCCACTAAAAAATATTTTACTGCATTAGATTTCAAACCCCTCCTGCTTCTGGATATATCCTGTATATATTTATATATCCTGCTGTACAGGCTGCTCATGCAGGAGAACTGACCTTCCTTATACAGCCCAGTCCAGGATCAGAGTTTGGATCTGTCCATCACCTTCAGTTCCCACTTTACTGCATGCCTGGTGTAGAAGGTTTATTCTTAAGGCTTTGGTTTCATTCAATAAAAGTGCAAGTCCCTGAAATATCTTTATTTGATGCTATGTAATTGTCTTTCCCCTATGGTTCAGTATTGGTACTGGAGGGTTCTGATGTATAAAGACTAGAGCTACTCTTAAATATTATTTAAACTTTTTTCAATATTTTTTTTTAATCAGAACAGATGATTTTGTTGAATCTGAAAGAACAACAGACAGCAAATCAGTAACCCTTTCAAAGACAAAATATCTGAACTCCTGGGTAAGCCTCCAGATCATTGCAACACTGCAGATGGAAAGTGGGGCCTGTTTTGCTCCCAACCTGGCTGTCTGCAAGCACATCCCATTCCCAGGAGCCACCTACAAAAGTTCTGACTGCAGGTTTAAGAAAAGGGCTGGCCTTAGTGATTATTAGTGATTATTACCTTTCCTGACCCTTTTATTCATATGGGTGGCATAGGAAGAGCTGACAGCAAAGACTGGAGAAGCATTGGCTGTCCGTCCCAAGTGAGGAGATTTGTTTGGGGTGAACAGTGAGGCCCTAGGAAATGAACCTAAAACCAGATATTTGGGCAGGAGGCAGTATTTCTGTGGGAGTGGGACAAGGGATATAGATATCCCAACCTCTACTTACTAACATCTCCCCTAAATAAAACTTCACCAGAAGCTTTGAGTGGCCATCTTTTTTTTTCCCTATTCCTTGCACAAGGCACAAAATTCCTGTGTTTAGTTAAATAAGGGTTCATTCAATTCCAGCAGTGAATGGCAGCAAAGGTGAAAATCTCAGCAGTGCCACTAAATGAAAACCAATCCTGCTCCAGGAGAGCTGCTCCCTTCAGCATCCCCATCTCTCAGTGTCCTGCAGAGGCAGCTAAAAACAGTGGTGGGGAGTTTTGCACAGGTGACTCTTCAGCTTTTCCCACCTGCACAACAGAGAATTTGCTCAAAAGTGGTTTGGTCACCAAGCCCAAAATACCTGTGTCTGTTTGTGTGTGAAATGGTCATTGCATTCCAGCCAGCAGTGCTGATAAAGGTTAATTACTTAGATAAATTGAAAAATCTATGTTCATTTACAAATGGATATAAAATGAAGTCTCAATTATTATAATTTATTTACACTGTCAGCTTAGATGACAACATATTCAAAAATATTGCTGAAAGCTGGGGCCCTGGGGCCTGATTCTTCAGTCTTACCCTCTGAGTAGCACCACTGGAGTCAAAATAGTTAAGAGAGAATAAGGTTTGTGTTTTGTGGAGAAATAGAATTTAACTTGTATGAGAGTGCATCAAGAATTTCTTCCTTGCCCAAAAGTCATGCATATTTGATTTGGATAGTCTGGAGCATTTTTGTGCTACAGTAAATTCATGGCAAGTATAAAAAGACACTTCCATGTATTTATTACTCCAGAGAGACTTGTAGATGGATTTCACCTCACTTACCATACCACAAGCAAATTATGTTGAAATCCTTCCAAGATCTGAAATGATATGTTTATAAATTCTCCTTATTGAACTCTTGGCCTCAAGTAACTTTATTATAATAAAACATTTAGGTGTTTATTTTATTTATTTATTTATTTTAATGTTTTCTGTTTACTGTGAGAGAGGTGGAAGCAGTTTGTAACTTCACATCCATCTGCTGAATTTTATGCTGCAAAACAATCATAAAGCAGAATGAACCAAATAAAAAAATAACACTCCAGCATATCAGATATGTAATGAATTTCTGTATGTGCTGTTGTTTTCATTATGCTGATTTACAGCCACTTTAATGTACCCAGCCTTCTTAAACAACTTAGAGCCGATTGTTCTGGAACTAGACTGTGATTCAAGATAGCACAGTGGCTCTTTGCCATCTTTTAGGAAAATTCTAAACCCCTCTGGGAGCAAACAGCCTTGTATTAAACACTTTGAGCTATTCAACATACAAATTATGTCCTAGCCACTAAAACTAATTGCTCAAATGGGGTGGAAGCAAAATCAACACCCCTGGAGGTGGAGACAAGCAAGCAGTGGAGGATTGGTGTCTGCAAATCACACATCAGTCCCTGGGTACTGAGAGTTCCCGGTGCACTCACAGTAATTTCACTTGAGGATTTGCCTTTAATGGCACAGGGCAGTTCTGGCACTGCTGTGTGTTATTTGTGTTCCCCTGCAGCAGCCTGGCAGGGTCCTTTTTGCCAGTGGCACTCTGGCTGGTGTGTGCAGGCAGGAAAATGCAGTGAGAGCCTCTGCAGAGGACAGAGCTCTCCAGCATGGTCAGCATTGCAGCCACTGCCCCCATCTCCAGAGGCTGCAGGAAGGAGATCAATCCTCTCTGGAATACAATACCAATGTACCTGCTGCACCTCCAGGAAATACCTGCATCCTTCAAACAGCAGAGAAAAGAAGGCAAGTCTGAATGTCCCAGAGACAAATCAATGGCACTACAAATGCTGCAGCTCTGTTAGGGGAAAGCATCATCCTGAGTTTTAATCTTCTGACCACTGCCAGTGGTTTAGCCCAAGGGTGGTTTCAATGTTGTTTCTCCATTTCCCATCCACCCCACCACAATGAGGTGTTGTAGATCCCCAGCTTTCCTGCTGTGGATGGGCTGTGCCAGCCCCAGCTCCTCCCTGCCTGCCTGGAGCCCAGGCTGACACAGCTGGAGCCTTCCTGCCCCACCAAGGGGCCCCTGCCCAGCCCCTGAGGAGGCAGGGAATAACACAATTCCAGGTTACAGGAATGCTCCTTCAGGGGCTGTACCTCCTCACCCAGATCAGCAAAGGCTGAGCCAAGACCTGCTGGTCACCACTGAGATTGAACCAAATTTGTGGGTTAATGGCAAGGCCTGGGAAGCCAGCTATGAAACTTAACTAGACAACAAAACAGAGACTTAGCTGGACCCCACAAAACCTTGTGAACCTCTCACTTGCAGGAGACCATGCCAGGAGGGGACTCTGTGTTTCCTTCCTTGAGCATTTCCCTCTATCATTGCTGTCACTGAGTTCCTCCCATCTCCCTCTGCTTTGTCAAGACAGCTCTGAGCAGCAGTCACTGATGTCACCAGCAACAAAATCTCTCTGGTTCATTCCCAAATCTGACTTTTCTTGCTCAGCACCCTCTGTTCCCCTTTACCACCCAACACCCTTGTGGGATCAGGCCCTGAGGCCACAGAGCCATGAATGCCAGCAGTGGCTGTAGCAGGAGTTTAACAAGAGCTGCACCAGAGCCTGCTGCCAGAAATGTCACTGAAATTACTACTACTCTTCTCTCTTTTAATCTTATCTCCTTTACAGGCCCTCTCATCAGCTTCTCAGTGAGCTATAAGCATTGTAAGAACATTAATTAGGTGTCCATTAGTATCACAGATATGACTTTTCATGCAGCATTACGGAGATACAGATTTATAAAATGTCAATATTTTCTTTCCCTGCATTATGTTAATCATGCTGTGAGTTGCCACATGAGCAGGCTCATGGAGGCTGGGATATTTATGCTGATTTAACATTTACAAGCCGCCAGTCTGCCTGGGCACTGTGCTCTGCACAAACACATGTGAAAGGCTAATGGGCTGCACTGAAATATGTGCCTGACTTCAGTAATTTTATAAACACTTTAAGCACATTAGGACACTTACACTGCTCTGCAGACACAGGGCCTGGTCCTATTCCCTGTCACACTGGTGGCAAAATTCCCACTGAATTCCCTGAGACCCAGGTCGCTGGGCCTCAGCTAAACAAATGTGCAATAAATGTGCAATAAATGTACAGTAAATGTACAGTAAATGTGGAAAATGCAGACTCACCTCCACCCAGAGCAGAGACCACCTGGAGTCCAAGATACACAGGGAATGTGCTGGGAGATGGGACCATGCACGGGCTGGGCTGAGCCTGCCATGTTGAGGAGGTGTTTACACAAGTGCAGTGTTTCAGCAGGGTTTATTCCTGCCCAAATTCCTTCCCAGAGTAGGTGCCTGCAGCAGCTGTGTCAGGTGAGAGCTGCCTCACAGATATTGGTGAGTTCTGCCATCCAGTTCCACATTTTGTGGTGCCTTTCTGGCTGGACTGAGTGGACATGGACAGAGCTCCTCAGCTGGGCTGCAGTGTTGGATGGACAGCTGGATCAGGACACAGCCAAAATTCTCCCCAAATGTCACACTGCCAGGAGACAGGATGATGGGATGTATCAACTCACCTCCCTTAAACATACTGATTACCTTCTTGAACACACACCTGGTTAGAAAAGGTCTTGGGTGGCTCCAACATCAGCTTTTCCTTCCCATCAGCATCACCTTGCAAACTCCCACTCCAGTCTCCAGACCCCTCCCCTTATTCCCTGTGACCCCATGAGTCCCCAGAGCATCACCCTCCTCATCCTTCACCTCTCTCCTTTGCACACAGAAAATCCAGCAAAGCAGAGGCTGCTGCCCCCACGTTGCCCATGTATCACTGAGATATTTTCTGAAAAATCCCTTTGCCGGGATTTTTCTCCTGAGAAGCTGAGAAGCCTCAGAAAAGAAATGTAAACAACAATTATCTGATTGCTTGGAATGTAATTTGAAAGTTGCTTACCAACAGGTGTATCTTTGATTAATTCCATGTGAATTATTTTTACTTAATGACCAATCTCAGCCCAGCTGTGTCAGACTCTCTGGTCAGTCATGAGTTTTTCTTATTCATTCTTGTCTAGCCTTCTCATGTATCCTTTCTCTTTCTTTAGTATAGTTTTAGTATATAATTTCATTTCATTTCATTTCATTTCATATAATATAATATAATATAACATTACATTACATAACATAACACAACACAACATAATAAATCAGCCTTCTGAGAACATGGAGTCAGATTCTCATCTCTCCCCTTATCCTGGGGACCCTCACAACACCACTACACCCATGTTGTCCTTTGGACTCTCCTTGCCATGTCCCCCTTACAGACACCTGCTGTCCCCCTCTGTGGCAGCTTTCTGAGCCAGGAGGGGTTGTGCAGGTCTGGGTTTGCTCAGCCCCAAATGCTGCAGGGATTGATCCACCCCAGGAGCTCCCAGGCCTGATGGAGCAGGAGCTGCTCCTGCTGCTGTCAGGGTTTGTGCTGGAGGAACCTTTCTTTCTTTCTTTCTTTCTTTGTTTTCATGAAAGCAGTTGCTGTTGGCATTGGTTGTTTTGAATGTCAGCATCACAATATCCTCATCTTGCAGCACTTATTTCATGTAGTCCTGACATGATAACTATATCCACTTAATCTTGCATGGAAATTTCTTTTCAGTGTCCATTGGCATGCACTGATTTATGCAGACACTGCTTTCTTGTGTCACTGTGAACTGCTCTCCATAGATTTTCTGTGTCATTGATTTGCCATCATCTCCACAATCCAATACAATTTTCCTCCACTTGCATTTGATATTCTTATGTTGACACCAAAGACCTGCATCACTAATATTGTATTAACATCATTTTGACATGGGAGGAAACCCTCACTCTAATAACATTTACTGATATTAACTCACCATAATGCAGTTACCAGTAATTTGCTTCCAGAGGATTGGAACATCTTTGGACTTGATGTTCACCCATCCTCTTCAAAGTGCTCCTGATGGTTGTACCCTGCAATGCACTTTCCTCTCTAAATTAGTATTAATAATGCAACAGCAATAATCTGATCAGATTTCCAAAGACACTGCAAGCATTTAATTCTCACAACAACCTAGGCAAGAAATACTCTTCCTGATGCATACAGCAACAAGCTGGAGAGGGTTTTAGGTTTGCTTTATGAAAACCCAGTAGATGATTGTTGGGTTAAGGAATAGCCCAAGGGCTTTGTGAGTTGTGTGAGAGACTCACAGCCCTTCAGCTCCTCTACCTGACCCAGACAGGCTCCAGATGGCTGCCCTGACCTGCTGGCCATTCCCCATCCGAAGATTGCATTTTTTGTTACAGTCAGAGATTCTGGCTCAGGCCCTAGCAATCTCTCTCAACAAAATTTAATCAGTGCTGATATGTTCCCATGAAAAGTTTCAGTTTTAATAAATCAGCATTTTCCAAGAGAAAAACATCTGGTTGGAGAACTCCCAGCCCACTCACATCTCTGCTATCAGCTACAGAAAGTCAATATTATTCTCCATCATCAGGACCACCTCTACACTCCAATTTTTTAAGAAACTAAGGTCCTGATAAAGAATATGATTTTTTTTAAAGGTGCCCAAATGATGGAAGACCCCAGCAATTTCATAGGACTCCTGTTCCAAAGTCACTCGTAAGCTTTTGAAAATCCCAGTTTAAATCTATCATTTTGAAGTGCAGCTTGATTTTTACAGTGTGGGGTTCAAAGACATGGCAAAAGCTAAACCAAGTTTTTTTGAGACCACAGAGCAAGATGACACAGTGCAGAGAGTGGTGAGAAGGGGAAGTTTTGAGCACTTCTCTCTCTCATGTGTGGATAGGGCAGCAAACCTGGGCTCTTTGCAGGTGGAGACAGCTCTTTTTTCTTTTTAATAGCCATGTTTGTCACCTGGCCTCAGTTCCACTCATTCACCAATATCATTTGAAGTGTCAAAAAAAAAAACAGCCAGAGCAGGGCCCCTGGCAAAAGGGAATATTGGAGCCATGACCCACAGGTACCTTTTTGAAAACTACACTGGGCTCAGCCAGCAGAAGCTGTGGATGAAACCATGTCAGAACCCAGCACATCCCTCTGGCTGTCCTGAGCAGCCAAGGCCCTGCCAGGGGGCTCAGAGACCCTGGCACAGAGCCCAAGATGCCCCTGTGGTTTTGATTATGACCCATGGAGCAAATTACCAACCTTAGATGAAGATCTGCAAGCCACGACAACTAAGTGCAATGATAGTGAATTTATAACAGGGTGGAAAAGTAGATTTTGGGGCTTTTAGAATGGGGGTTCAGGGGGCAAGATGGAGGGATCTGAGCGTGTCCAGCCTTTCTCCTCCTTCTTCTTGGCCTCCATCTTCTGCTGTGATGTTGGCACTCACAGATTGGTTTAGAGTAGCAGCTCACTGTCTAACATAGGTGATAGGTGTTGGAAAGTAATTGTAAACATTATACACGTAGTTTTTAGTATAAAGACATAACACTGCCCCAGGGGCAGGCAGAGTGCCTGGACTGTCCTGCTGAACAGACCTCAGCTGGACAGGAGAAAGAATTTTACAGATAAGGAACAATAAACAACCTCGAGACCGAGAACTGAAGAGCTCTGACTCCTCCTTCGAGCGCCAGGCTGGGAAAAGAGACTTTCTAACATTTCTCGGGGTCACTGTGACCAGCGAGAGGCCCCGAGACAAAACCAAAACCACTCCTCTTGTATTATCCATTGTCAGAGTCATGGAATCACAGAATCATCGAATGATTTGGGTTGGAAGGGACCTTAAAGATCATCCAGTCCCAACCCCTCAGCCACTGGCAGGGATTCCACCCCCTATCTCAGGTTGCCCAGGGCCCCATCCACCCCAGGCCTGAGCACACAAACAGCCCAGTTGTAACTCCCAGTAGCAATCCTGAGGCACTCACAGCCCACTGAGAAACTTTGGGGGAAACAAAAGGATTTTCCAAGTTGCCCACAGCCCCTCTTCTACTTGCTGAAACAATCTATTCAGCAGAGAGCTTTAGGAGAGCTCAGTATTAAATTGTCATTTTGTCAATAAAATGTCATTTCATCAATAGTACGTCCAGGTGGCCAAATGTTTCTGCATAATTAATTCAACTGATGCATTAAGGAATGTTATACACAACATTAATCAAAAACTACTGTCAATATAAGGACCATATATAAACCCAGCTAAGAAAACTACAAACCTGTTTGAAAGCTGAGCTTTTTTTCTCAAGGTGATCCTTCAATCTACAGAGATGGGGATTCTGTCATTGAAAATACCTTTAAGAAAATAGCATGACAGTCCATGGAAATATATTATTTAATTTCTCAACTGTTTTGTCATCAGAGGGGCATTACTGAGATCTGAATTTAATTGTACCATCTGATACCCAGGGATCACAGAGACAAGAGCCTTCAAGGAAGCAGCATTTGTGGTCCTTGGGAAACTCTATAATTTTGGCATTTGTGTTTGTTCTGAATAAAAGCAAACTGCAAATGTTGTATAGCTTTCTGAGAAAACAGAGCTTTGAGAATACTCTGTCAAGCCAAGAAAAAGCATTTTCTTGCAGTGTGGATTAAAAAGGTTTGCCATGTCAAATTTTTTTGCAAAGTTGATTCTGCAGTGAAAATGAGATTATTTAATCCCAGGACTGTCAGGAATTCACTCCTCTGTGAGCAGCTGCTGAGCACAGGGGTGGCTGATTGCAGAGAGCACTGATCATCACTGACCACCACTGACCACTACTGACTATCACTGACCATCACTGACCACTGCCAACTATCACTGACTACCACTGATCACCACTGACCACTGCTAACCATTGAACCACCACTGACCATCACTACTGACCATTGCTGTCCACTACTGACCATCACTGACCACTGCTGACCATCACTGACCACCACTCACCATCCCTGACCATCACTGACCATTGCTGACCATCACTGACCACTACTGAACATCAATGACCACTGCCAACCACCACTGACCACCACTGACCACCACTGACCAGTTCTGACCATCACTGCCCATCACTGACCACTGCCGACCATCACTGATCGTCACTGACCATCATTGACCACTGCTAACCATCACTAACCACCACTGACCATTGCCAACCACCACTGTTCACTACTGACCACCACCAACCATCACTCACCACTGCCAACCATCACTGACCACCGCTGACCACCACTGATCATCACTGACCACCACTGACCACCATTGACCATTGCCGACCATCACTGCCCATCACTGACCACCGCTGACCACCATTGACCATTGCCGACCATCACTGACCATTGATGACCATTACTGACCACTGCCAACCATCACTGACCATCCCTGACCATTGCTGATCATCACTGACCACTGCTGACCACCAGTGACCATCACTGCCCATCACTGACCACCGCTGACCATCACTGACCATTGCTGACCATTGCTGATCATCACTGACCACCACTGACCACCACTGCCCATCACTGACCTCTCCCTCTTTGCCTGGAGCTCTGCAGGCGCTGTCTCTCCCTGCCCCGCCACCCCTGCTGTCCCTCCTCACCTGCCACCACCTGTCCCTCCGTTCCCCCAGCTCCAGCTACTCCGTCTCTGTTGTCCCCCAGCTCTGTCTCTGGTGTCCCCCATCTCCAGCCCCTCTGTCTCTGTTGTCCCCCAGCTCTGTCTCTGTTGTCCCCCAGCTCTGTCTCTGGTGTCCCCAGCCCTGCAGCCCCGCAGGTACCGCAGCGCTCCGGAGCATCCCTGCCCCGGCTCCGCTGTCCCTCAATCCCGCGGGAGGCACAAAACCCAGCGGCAGGGAGGGAGATGCTGCTCGGAGCCGGGCCGGGAGCGAGGGCAGCCCCGGGAGCCGCTTTGGGAAGTTCTGTGGCTCGGCCAAGGGCTGGGTTTGTGCCGTCGGTGACCGGGGCTGGGTTTGTGCGTCGGTGACCGGGGCTGTGCCCGGTGCCAGCGGCCGATCCCGCCGGCCCCGCTGTAAATCAGGGCTCAGTGCGAGTACAAGCATCCTCACCGGGAGACCTTAACCCCGCTGGGGAAACGAGATTATTTCTTAAAATGGGTCCTTGAAATGGCTGAGGCATTTTAGTTTAAAAAAAAATGCAGGCAGATATTTCAGATATTCGGGGATTTCAGTCCACTCTGATCAAATGTGTGTAAACGGGAGCAAGAAAAAACAGGTCCTAGAAAGGGTATATTATATTTATGCCTAAATATTTAGGCATATTTATTTACAGACAAAGGCAGCAGCTCTGCTAACGTCAATAATAATTCAGACAGGGAAAATACAGTATTGTTCTCACTCTTAAGAGAGTCACCAGTGTGAGGCTCAATGAACAATGCAGCAGCATCTACGTGAGCTGTGTTGGATTTTATATTGACAATATATATTAATATTTTCAAAAAAAGTCAATAATTTTGTTTGCATCATTCCACCACAAAAATAGCTCCACTGTAATCAGCTGCAGAAGCAAAGCAATTTAATTCTGCTCTTATAATTAAGCATTTTATTCTGTAGTTAACAGTATGAACTTCAAACGATTTTCTTGCCTTCTATAAACAAGATCATGTTCTAGAAAATTTCATCAGAGCTGTTTTTAATTTCATTAGCTCCTTGTAATTATTTCCTATCCTTAACATGGGAAAATTTATTCGAGGTTGTTGTCTGTCCCCAGAAAATTTTAGGTGTCACAAGTTGAACAGTTCTGCACAAATAAGCCACTTAACCAAAAAAACCACTTAGATTTATCTATTTTATTTGTGTCTGATATTCTCAGTGTGTCTGCATTTTAAATGTATTTTAATGTAAAGGTTAATGGAGTTTTAATAAAGGGCAGATGGCTACTCTAATTGCAGAACACACAGCATACTCTCTTAAAAACCTCTTTAGCTGGCTAGACAGATATTAATAATTCTGAATGCCATTAGAAAAGCAGAGGTTTGAATCAAATTATTCTTCAAAATTACATTTATTATTAAACCAAAACTGCAATCATTGCATACATTTTGCAAAGAAAAAATTGTATTATCAATATATTTCCCATCAAGTAATTCTGTGAACTCTCTATTGTCTATTAAAATTATTTCTATTAAAACACCAAGTGTTCAACTTCCTATTACATATTGTTTTTCATCCAGATGTCAATTTTCAGCTTTTTTTCCTTTAATTCTCTAAACATTTTGCTAGTTTCTCAGTCTGCTTCCCACTCCACTAATTTGATTTTTTTTTTCTTTGCAAGAGCGTGATTCCTGGCTCAAATACCATTATGCATGCACATCGCAATCCCTGGTATGTGTCTTAAAAAAGAGAAGAGAAAAGGAAATAAAAAGCATGAGCTATTTTGTACTAGGCCCTGTGCCAAGGAGAGCCTCCTACCTCCAGAAAAAAACAGTGAAAGCAAACTGGATCTATGAATATCTTCAGAGCAGCCAGTTCACTGGGAGAGGAAGGTGGCCAAAAGCTATGCAGAAATCAAGAAGCCACAGGTAAAAATACTGTGGAGGCTATCACCAAAACAATTTGATTTTTTGAGCATTTAGAGACAGGCATTTCAAAGGGCTGATTAAATCCTCAGGAGCTCTGATGTGAATCTGAAGGCACAGCAGAATGGCCATATAACACCTAAAATAATTTAAACCGGACAGCAATTTTCTGCTTTGGAAATAATTCCTCTAACCTCTTCCTGCCCCTCCTGCAGACCCCTCAGCACAGGCCCATGTACACCATAACCATCCCCATCACCCTCTGAAATTAGCAGTTACATTAACAAGGTTTTGAATTATTGGCTGGGATGTGGTTTGGGGCTCTCCAATGGAAGAGAAGTAAGTTTTATATCATTTTATGAACAGGCATTAATCAATGCTAAATCACAATGAGAGTCTTATGGAATCACATATTACAATCTCCTGAATCACAGGAGGAGCTCGCTGTGATTGATGTGACTACAGTGGCATTTGGTGCCATCAATAGTGACAGCAGCTCACGTTCAGGTTTTACCACATTAGGGGCTCTTTTGAGCCCACCATGGATGGCAGGGACCTTTGGAGCCCTGGCCAGGAAACTATGGTATTTGCCACATTAATAATCTACCCTTATGATTCATCTTTTATCCTTCCTGGCATTTGTGTTGTTCCTCTGGATGCCCAAAGAGTGCCAGAGCTGAACAGCCTGAATGAAGGTGAAGAGAGGCTTCATGTAAATCCTGGAGAGGTGGCAGGTGTCCCACTCTCCATCCACATGGATCTCTTATTTCTCCAAATAATTCCTCTAAAATAATTACAAGAGGCTTTGCCTGGTTGGAGAGAGGGTCCTGTGGAGGCAGGGCTGGAGACGGGAACCACCTAAATATGGAAACCCAGGCAGCCTCCAAGATCTATGGACCCTGTTACATTCCCTTTTGGAGAGTGCAGTGACACCAGTGACAGCAAAGCCCAGCTCTGCCTGCTGCAGGAGGCACTCTGTGCACAGCTTTTCTTTGCCCAAGCTATCGTGGACAGGTCCAGAATCACCCCAGATGTGGGTGGGAGGCAAATTCTCCTAGGTGGTGTTTAAGCACAGATCAGTGAAGGTCCACGCAGGAGGTCCCAGTCACTGTGTGCAGGTGCCTGAGACACTCAGCCCCACTGTGGCCCTCAGGGGCTGGAGGGTGGGATGGGATGGGATGGCATGGCATGGCATGGAGCAGGGAGGAGGCATCAGCTGAGGGATGTAGCAGTAGGAGCCCCAGGGGGACAGGGGAGCAGGAAACAAAGCGTGTCCTCCACAGTCCCACGTTGTCACAGCCCGGCCATGCTCACCTGCCCGTGCAGTGTTCCTGGCAGACTCCCTGCACCCACTCCCTGCTCCTGGGGTCTGCTCCCTTGGCCTTGTGCCCCCATGGGCTCGTGGGGTCCCCTCAAGTGTCACAGCGTGGGGACAGAGCCAGCCCAGCTCATGGAGAAGTTGGGGCTGCCGAGAGCCTGTGGCTGTTCAGGGAGGGGGGACTGAACCAGGGGTAGGATGACCGTGGGAAGGACTTAAGATCACCCATGTTGCCCAGCCTGTGTTTTAGGGCAGCTCTTCAGGGTTTTTCCTGCACAGGAGAGGGGAGCAGAGAAGGTGAAAGCACCAGCCCCTCTCCAGCTGCTTCTGCCACGGGAGGGACACACATCCCCCTCCATCCCCATGCCCATCCCACCCCTTGGGCAGTGCTGTGGGGCAGGACCCTGCAGGTCACCCCAGCCAGGAGAGGGCTGGTTATTTAATACCCTATTACACACATTCGATGCATATTTAATTCCCACTGTAGCTCTCAGTGTTAGTGTTCAAAAACACATAATCACAGAGCGATTATATGCGGTGCTTTTTATTAAGAGCTCTGGGAATCGGGGCATATTCAACCCAAATCTGACTCCGACCATACATCCGAAATGATCATGTTTTATACTCTATCGTTACATAACTTTCAGGTTAATTATTAAAATTATATTGTTCTATTGTATACATAAATTTAGCCCCTCTCTGAATTTCCAACATAGTTTCTCATTATTCTTCTTATGGTTATATAATAATTACATTTAATTACTAAACAATCATCACATCTAACAATTATATTATTTATCATACTGCTTACGCAGGTGCAGTTGATCTGGGAAAGCACAAAGCCTAACATTTTACATTCTATCTTTAACTTTTTTCCAGGGCTCCACTATCATCAGGACAGGAGCAAGGGAAGGAGGTGTCCCTGCACATCCCTCAGCAGGGGAAGGAGGTGTCCCTGCACATCCCCTCAGCTGCCAGAGATGGGGGGACGGGGGGGGGGAGCCCCAAACGTGTTCTGCAGCTCCTGGAACTGCGCTGGAAAACAAAGCCAAACAAAGCAAAACTGAGCAAAACAAAGCAAAACACAGCAAAACAGAGCAAACCCTCAGCTTTCCCCCTCACAGCCCGGTTTGCCCCAGCGGCTGCGGAAGGAGCAGCGCAATTCCAAGCGATTTTCAGAGCCCCCGCGGCCACGGGCGGAGCGCGGAAGGGGCCGCGGGGCCGCCGCTCCCCGGCGCGCAAAACACGCGCGGTGTTTCCCAGCGATGCGCTCGGCCAGATGTTTAAGACGTATGAGAGAAGAGTAGTTAAAACGCACATTATATAGTTCTGCCTAGTCTAAAATCGCACGCGCTGACCCATATATTTTAAACTGCAAACGGACTCCAGTCACTTAAAATATTGCAACGTCGATAGGACTAATTAATTGGAAATAAGAAACGAAAGAATACAATTAAACGAGGAGAGAATCATTTTCTAATTTAATGGCGGGACATTTATAAAGATCACAAGCTAAAAGGCACGGAGTGATCCTATCGACGGGGGGTTAAATCAGCGCTGCTGGAGGCGGGGAGCGGCCCCGGCCCCGCTCCCATCACCGCCCCCGCGCAGAGCCGCGCCCCGGCCCGCGGAACCCCGCGCCGTGCCCTCAAACACGCGGGGATGTTTTATTAGCCCCCATTTCCTAACGATAATTTATTGCGATAAAACAGACACACGAGGTCCTCTTAAATTGTCTTTTTATAATGAATAAATTTAAACTGGCTAATTAATATATAAACTAAGCCGATTTGTCAGATTGATTTGTATTTTAGTTAATTGTGAAAGTAATTACCACACGGGCAAATTAACAGCTTTCTGGAAATGACCAAGGCAGGGTTTTTATTTCCTTCCTGGGTGAAGAAAATTCATTTTTCCCAGCTCTTGATGTGATGAATAAAAGTCATAAATCTGGGTGATTGGTGCAGGCAGAGTCTAAATGGCTTCATATTTCATTTTAGGTTTAATAGAAATATTCATGCTCTGTTTTAATGAAATTAAATTGAAGGGGGGTGGACTGAGAGGCTGTCGGTCGGGCTTAAAGGGGCAGCGCACTCTGGGTGGGCTTTTTGTTGTTTTCCTGTGGATGAACAAAACCTGTCCAGCCTTCGTTATTCCAGACAAACCGCGACTGATGCGGGAATTGCAGCGGTAGCAGGAATAAATTTTAAATTTTTGTTTCATATTATCTGAAGAGCAGGTCTAAAGCAATCCAGGCAAAACTTTGGAAGATGGCTTGTAGGGAATAAAAAAAGGAAACAACCAAAAAACATCTAGGTAAAGTACCCCGGGCTCCTAAGGCATGGCCAGGTTTTTTGTCCAGATGTGGGGTCTGAGGTGAAGGCAGGGCTTTGCAGACCGGCCCCTCTCTGCAGCTCGGAGATTTGGAGTGCATGAAATGCCCTTTCCCGGGAGGGACGGGCGGACACGATCGCCCCCCGAGCCCCCAGGAGGGGAAAGGCGCTGGTGGAGACCCAGAGCCTTTGGGACCTGCCCGGAGCCCTCCCGGCAACCCCAACTTCTTTGCCGGACGAAAGGAACAAGTTTGCTAAGGCAGAGGCATTTTCCAAGTGTCCGAGGATGCTGATCCAGCTGATCCCAGCCCCTCTCCCCACAGCAGGGCCCGGGGCAGCCCCGGCGCGGGAGCCGCCGGCAGCCGGGGCCGCTCCGTAATGGATCTGATCTGTGACTTGTTGATTTCCCCTGAGCAAATACGGCTTTGATGCAGTCCCGGCGAGAGTGGTTAGCTGATGAATTGACAAAAACTAATCAGCTTTATTGGGAAACAGGTTAAGGGCAGCAGAGTGTCAATAATTCTCCGCCTGACCCCCTCATCCATTAGGAGAGGCAGCTGATTAGACCGAGAAGACCCTATGCTTTTTGCACTGAAATTGCTTTCATAAACTCACCATTATTAGCAGCCAATGCAAGCGGCTAATTTAGAGGAGACATCCCGAGGATGTCACATTTATCAGGGAGGTTTATGTATCATTATCTCATTTACAGAATGTCGCAGTGTAATATGTGTTTTTGGCAATATCGCTGGCCCGCGCCTGCGGTTTGTAGCGGATCTGGGGAAATCGGGGGAGTTAATTCGGAAAAATTTGCGACACCCCCATGGCAGGGTCCGCTGTTCCCACCGGGATTTACCCCTGCGAGCACCGCCCCGGGTTTTCAAAAGGCGAGATAGGATCTGTTTGCCCTCGGCCGGGCAGCGGGGGCTCTGCTGAAAGGGACCACCCGGAGGTGTCGGGCAGCGAGCTCCTTGCGCTATCTCCGAGATAACCGCGCATTGTTGGCTCCCGGGCAATACACTGGATCAACACAGGTGCGGGAGCCGCGGGGAGTTCAGCGGGCCCGGATGCCCTGCGGCACCTGTGGGGACAAACACACGGAACGGAACGGTGCGGGGGAAGGAAAAAAAAGGCTTTAAAAATTGCGAAAGGAAAGGAAAGGAAAGGAAAGGAAAGGAAAGGAAAGGAAAGGAAAGGAAAGGAAAGGAAAGGAAAGGAAAGGAAAGGAAAGGAAAGGAAAGGGATTTAAAAATTGTACTCTTAGGAAAAAAAAAAAAAAAAGTCTGAAAATCGAAATTCTTCTCCAAACACTAAATATCCATCAGCCAAAAGATGCAACACCCGGCCCGAAGGCGCGGGGTGTCCAGACGGGGCGGCCGTCCCAATCGCGCCCCCGGGTCGGTGATGTACCGGGGTCAGGGGACCATGCGACCCCGGTGCTCGTTCCCCACCAGCCGGCCTCGCCTTCTGCCCCATCGCCGCCGGGAGAAGCGCTCACGGCACCGCCCACCCTCCAGCGCTGCCAGCCGCTCATCCCTCCGGGACCCCCGAGCGCAGCGCTGCGCCCACGGCTCCCTGCTCACACCGGATGGCTTCCCCTGTAGGTCGGGCCCTCGTCCCCAAAACTGTCCCGAGAAGGGGCTGCACGCTGTGCCCAGAGCAGTGTCCCTGCGTGCGGGACAATCCGCAGCCTCCACGGGCCCGACAACACCGACCCGGGCATCGGGAACCGGCACCGGCCCTGCCCGGGGCGCCCGCCGTTGACAGCCGCGCCCCCGTGCCCAGCGGGGACATTGGAGGGGGTGGCCCTCACCCCTGCGGGGCCGGGGCGCGGGAAGGAGGGGGTGCGGGTCCTCCACCCTCCTCCTCCTCCGGAATCTGTCCCAGGGTCAGGGGCCGGGCACTCGCTGCTCTGGGGCTGCCAGTGCGAGGGGCCAAAGTGACGCTCAATGGGAAACGCGGGGCCGGTGGGGATGCCAGGGGGGACGGCCGCGATCCCAGGTCCGGTCCCTGGGGCCTCCTCAGCCCCCGGACAAAACCGAAGCGGCTCATTTAAACCATCCTGCGACTCGATGTCCCCTCTCCATCCCAGCGAGCGGGGTGCACTGAGGTTTGTGCGGCTGCGGGTCTCGGCCTCAGCCCCCGCGGTGTGTGCGGGCTGTGCCCGCTCCTTGCTGGGCTCTCCCGGGCGGCGGCGGCTCTGCGGGAGCATCCCCGGGGCCCGCGGGCTCCGTGTGTGTGTGTGCGTGTGTGTGTGTGTGTGTGTGCGTGCGTGTGCGTGCGGCTCTGCCGTGCCACGCGTGTGCATTGTGCCAGGCCCGTGCACGGGTGTGCCCGTGTGCCTGCTGCAGTTGTGTCTGCATGTCTGTCCCGCTTGTGTCTGTGTGTCTGTCTGCCGTGCCAGTGTGTCCGGAGGCTCTAGCGAGGTCAAGGTGGGGGGAAAGTGCAAGGGAAAAGGGGAATATGAGGGCACTCAGCAAAGGGTTCCTTGTCTGTGTGAGTGCACACCCCTCAGATGCGCTCCGGGCCTCCCTCCCACGGAGCAGTGTCAAAGAGACAGAGCCAAAGTTGTCAGATATTTTGTTGGTTGTGTCTGACTCTGTTTCTCTTCTCCATTTTCCCCTTTCTCCTTTTCTTTCCCCCTTTTCCTCTCCTCTCTTCGTTGCTTTTACTTTTCCCACCCCAGGGGCAGGGGTCGGGAGGGACAGGACACCCTTGCTGTGGTGTCCCCGGCCCCCCTGGGGCACAGCCCCACTGCCCCCGGTGCGGAGCGGCCCCTCCCGGGGATGGAGCCGCGATTTGGGCATTTCCCGCGGACGAGACCCCTCTCCACGGGGGAGAACTTTGAAAGGAGAACGTGTTTGTCTTGGCAGCGCTTCGTGCCGTGGCCTGACCTTTCGCTCACACTGCCGGGCCCCCCCGGGGAAGCGGGACCCGGGTAAGGAGAGACCCCTCGCCCCGCTCTTTCCCTTTTCTGTCCCAGGCTGTTTGCCTTAGATAAGCAGGTGTAATAAGGCTGTTGACAGACCCGGGATTTGGTGGCAGGGTGACTCCCTGACCCGCAGGTGTTTATTCTTTCCGACTCGTTAAAAAGCGGCCGGCGGCGCGTTTACGGCAAATATTTACCGGGTGCGGGAACGGTGGGAAACTCTCATTGGACGCACGGCGGAGCCAGCGGAGAGCCGCACGTTGCCGTGCCTGGGAGGGTTCTCTCCGTGGGGAGCAGCCGGCTCCCCATGGGTGTCCCGGGCTGTGCCCCTCGGGTGTCCCAGGTTATCCTCATGGGTATCCCGGGCTGTCTCCTCGGGTATCCCAGGCTGTTCCCCACAGATATCCCAGGTTATTCCCTCGGGTGTCCCGGGCTGTGCCACTCAGGTGTGCCGGGCTGTTCCCCATGGGCATCCCAGGTTATCCCCTCGGCTGTCCCGTGCTGTCCCCCGTGAATGTCCCAGGCTACCCCCTCGAGTATCCCGTGCCGTCCCCCATGGGTATCCCGGGTTGCCCTCCATGGATATCCTAGGCTGTCCCCCATGGGTATCCCAGGCTGTTCCCTACAGCTGTCCCAGGTTATCCCCATGGGTATCCCGGGTTATCTCCTCGGGTATCCCAGGCTGTTCCCCACGGGTGTCCCAGGTTATCCCCCTCGGCTGTCCCGAGCTGTTCCCCTTGGGTATCCTAGGTTATCCCCTCGGCTGTCCCGTGCTATCCCCTCGGGTATTCCAGGTTATTCCCTCGGGTATCCCGGGTTATCCCCTCGGGTATCCCGGGCTGTTCCCCGGTGCCGCCGCCCGCAGCGCGGTTCTCGCGGAGGGGGCGGGCGCTCGGCGGTGACGGGTGTGCGGCGCAGCCAATGGCGAGCGAGGCCGCAGCGGCGCGGGGCCAATGGGAGCCGCCTGCGGCCCTTGAAGGGGCGCGCCGCGGAGCGCGGCCGCACTGCCGCCCGCCGCCGCCGGGAGACGCGGCCGGCCCGGGGCAGCCGCACGCTCCCATGGAAAAATCCAAAAATTTCCGCATCGACGCGCTGCTGGCTGTCGATCCCCCCAAGGCGGCGGCGGCGGGGCAGAGCGTGCCGCTGGCCCTGGTCACCTCGCTGGGCGGCAGCGGTAGTAGCAGCAGCGGGAGCGGCAGCCCTCCGTCCTCGTCCTCCTCTTCCTCGTCCTCTTCATCCTCCTCCGAGCACCCCTCCGGCGGCCCCGCCGACTGCCTGCGCACCGACAGCCCCTCTCCGCCGCGCCTCCTGGCCGCGCACTGCGCCCTGGTCCCCAAGCCCGGCTTCCTGCCCGGGGCGGGCTCGGGCTCGCACCCGCACCACCCCGCCTCGGCGGCCGGCATGGCCCTGGGACTGCACCCCGCGGCGCCCGGCGGGCCGGGCATGCCGGCGCAGGCGGCCCTCTACGGGCACCCGGTGTACGGCTACTCGGCGCTGGGCGGGCAGCACCCGGCGCTCTCGTACCCCTATTCGCAGGTGCAGGGAGCGCACCCCTCCCACCCCGCCGCCGACCCCATCAAGCTCAGCGCCGGCACCTTCCAGCTGGACCAGTGGCTGCGGGCCTCCACCGCGGGCATGATCCTGCCCAAGATGCCCGACTTCAACTGTGAGTATCTGCCTCCCTCCGCACCGCATCCCTCCATCCCCCGCCCTGCCGGCAGCTGCCTCCTTCCGAGGGCGTAGAAGCCCCTCCTGCCCCCCTAAACAAGCTGCGGATGTAAACCGGAAGAGACGCTTTTATTTTTTGGCAAAATTTATGTTAGAAGAAAGAAATAGCGCTCGGCGATGGGAAACGGGGGTGTGCGGTCACATCGCCATTCCCCGCCCTTGAGGAGTCCCGGACAGCCTGGGCAGGTTAAATGGGAAGGTGACAAATTGCTCCCTGCCTTTGCAAATGCCCTTTCCCGCTGTTCCTGGAGGGTAGAAGCCGCCGGGGAGGGGAGGTGGGAGTTGGTCAGGGGCCAGGGCAGGGGCAGGAGTCCTTACAGTGTCCCCAAAACCCCACTCTCAATGTAACCCCCCAAAAGAGAGGTGGCAGGTCGCACCACTCACTCACCGTTCTTAATTCTATTTCTTCTTTATCAGAAATGGGAGTATAATAACGATGCCAGGCCTCCCAGGCAAAGGGATGTTGGGAGGATCTGGGATCGGCCAAAAACTTGGGGTTCTGCGTTCCCTGGAGACAACGAATAGGAAAGAAGTGCGGTGGGAAGGGTTTAGATCTGGGCCCAGGAAAGGCCGGGAATGCTGGATGGAGCCCCGGAGTCCCAGCAAAGCGCCGTGCCGAGCTCTGGGCCTCGCGGCGATGGGGAACTTGCATCTGGTTTAAGCAAAGATCATTTTCGGAGGTGTGAGCTCTCGGTGGGAATGGCCGGTTTAACAATACCGGAGGTGTAGTTTTACGAAAATCATGCCAGGAAAAGAATTGCGATTTTTTTTTTTTTTCCTCCCCTTCTCCTGCTCGGCACACACATTCGCAGACAAAAAAGTCCATTGTTTTCTCTCGGATTGGGATTGTTTAGACTGGAACATTCAAGAAGAAAAAATAATTAGGGAAGCTGTTAGAATCCTGCCTCTCAAACAAGGGGCAGAGGGGAATAAATAACCAAGCAAAACGAGCCTCGGAAAATCGCACCGCGGTGACAAAATCTCCCGGGCGCTGCGGCCGGGAGCGGACACTGTCCTATTCTTCCTGCAGCTTTAGCGAGCTGTCTCCAACCGTGGCCGGGGAGCAGAAGCCGCCCTTTCTCAGATTTCTTTTATTTTTCTAAACCGAATAAGCCAAAGTACCCAAATAATTTGAGAAATGGGCAGTAGCGCTGCCGGGTCGCATGCCCAGGGCTGTCAGGGCCTTCAAAGAGGCTCAGTTCCCGCTTTCTCGTGGATGAAATTTTCTGTTTTGTTTTGCTATTTTTCCCCCTCTCTAATAAACTCTTAGTTTTAGTTATTTTTTTAATGCGGAAAACACGCTTTTTTTTTTTTTTTCTCCCCCCGCCCCCGTTTCCAATACACTTTTCTAGTCCTCGCTGATGATTTACGCTCCGAGGGGCAGCCGGTGCAGGGCACGGAGCGGCCCCGGTCTCGGTCCCGGTTCCGGCCTGCAATCCCGCTAATTAAACGGATATGGGCGGGCAGGGAGTGCGGCAGGTTTAACTAAAACATTAAATGGAGCAAATTGCCTCTCCCCGGAGAGCCCCGTGCCCCTGCGCCGCGATCCCTGCCTTGGGTTTATTGTCTCGCGTTTGTTGGGCTCTTGGGAAATCAAGAGACATATTTTCCTTTATTTAAAAGATTTAATTTAATTCCTTTTTTTTTTTGGTCCCTGTGGGCGATTCCCCTGACACGGCGGGAGCCGGGAAGCCCCGGAGTCAGGGAGGCGACCCCCGGTGGATGGTGCAGCCTCGCTCAGCCTTTCCCGCTTCCCGGGGGGATGCGCGGCCGGGGCTGGGCGGCTCCGCGCTCACCTCCCGCTCCCCCTTGTCCTTCCCAGCCCAGGCGCAGTCCAACCTCCTGGGGAAGTGCCGCAGACCCCGCACGGCCTTCACCAGCCAGCAGCTGCTGGAGCTGGAGCACCAGTTCAAGCTCAACAAGTACCTCTCCCGGCCCAAGCGCTTCGAGGTGGCCACGTCGCTCATGCTGACCGAGACGCAGGTGAGTGAATGTCCCCGGTGCCAGGCTGGCCGTGGGGGCAGCCCCGGCGGGCGGTGGATGAAGGGGAGTTTTGTGTCCCGTGTCCCCCAGGTGAAGATCTGGTTCCAGAACCGGCGCATGAAGTGGAAGCGCAGCAAGAAGGCGAAGGAGCAGGCGGCGCAGGAGGCCGAGAAGCCCAAGGCGGGCGGCGGCGAGGACAAGGGCGATGAGGAGCTGCTGCTGCCCGCCCCCGAGAAGAGCGCCGGCAGGAGGATGCGGGAGCTGCCCGACAGCGAACCTGAGGACGAGGAAGACGAGGAGGAGGAAGAGGAGGCGGCGGCCGGGAGATGCTGCCCGTACCACTCCTCCGACTGCTCCGAGGCGGACGAGGAGGACACGCAGCCCCGGGCCCGGCACGGAGCCCCGGCGCAGCCCCAGTGAGCCCCGCGGGTCCGGCTCCTCCGGCCGAGCCGCCGCTCCCGGCTGACACCGATCCCGCTCCCGCCTTGTTCTGATTTCTCCCTGCTTGGAGAGGGATGGAGAAGAAGATCCTCCGCATGCCGGGCGGGGAAGAGGATTTATCGTGAATACAGTGTTATTATTGACTGAAAACCAGACAAAACTTGAGCTCCCTCACCCCCCACCCTTGCCCCCTGGAAGCGCGTTCCTTTCGCTGAGTATTGGAAATGTTTTGTTCTTACTATATATCGGGAAATCTGTTTATGTCATGAACGTTAAAACTGCTGGGAATCTCAATACTGTCTTTATTTTTGTATATCATATTTATAAAAAAAAAAATTGCCTCTACTTATGCATGCTAAATTATTCCCCAGGTCCTCCCACCCGTGCGACGGTGGGGAGAAAATAAACGGCGTTTTTTACTGGAGGTGTCCGAGCGCTGTGTGAGGGGAGGATGCTCACAGGTCAGGGTCTCCTGGTGCTTTGGGAGGTGCCAAAAACGATCGGGAGGGAGCCGGGAACCGCTTCCTAATCGGAATTTAGCCCGGTGCCACAGCTGCCGTGTTATGCCTGATATTTAGAGGGTATTTCCGAGAGGAGCGCCTCAGAACAGGGTGAGCTGCCCCGGTTACAGCGCTGGGGGTGCCGGGGGTGCGGCGGCGCTCCTGCCCTGCGATGCTTTGGGAGCTCGGGGAATGGCCTAGGCATCCCCTCCCAAGGGAATGGGGCCTGGAAAAGGAGGGAGCAGCGCTGCTTTCCCGGGGAAGCTCGATTCCCAGAGGAGCGATGCTCTCCCGTGCCCGCCCCGGTACCGAGGACGGGAGCCCCGGCTCCCCGCCCCGCCGGCGCTGGAGCGCGGGGGTTTCGATGCCCGCGCCGTTTATCTCGCCAATAAATTCGCGGATCAATTAATCCCTGTCACCGCGGCTCTTCCCCAAATCAATTATAGCGAATTTAAATATAATCACTGGCTCATCCCCACCAGCTCAGGGCCACGGCTGGCAATTCATCCCCGTGAATGAATTACAGGGAGGCTCCGCTCTGCTCCCGCGTAGGGCCGCGCAGGGAAGGACGCGGATCCCGCATCCTAGCCCCGGAGGATGAGAATGAGGAGCTCTGAAACACAGAGCTTTCCCACCCCCGTGCATTTTAAAAATAAAACAATAATAATTTTAATAAAGATATTTTCTTCAAAATCGCGTTAACCTGTCCCGTGAGGCCACAGCGTGGCCCCTCCTCACGGCTTCTGTAAAAATCTGCCCAGTGAAACTCAGGCTGGGGGGATGCATGAGATTTTGGGATGAGATTCAGGAAGGAAAATTGTTATCCCTCACGGAGAGCTTCAGGTGCCTCGGCTGGAGGTGGCATCCAGGCATAACCAGCTCTCCGGCCCCGCACCCCCCGTGCCCCGGGGCGACACGTCAAAAATCACGGTACATCAAAAATCTGAACAGATCTCATGTGTCAAAAGACTTGATCGGGATATTCTTGATTTGAGCTTGACCGATACCTAACCCCTTGAAACGATCGCGTCGGAGGCTCTGATTTAAATTTCTAAACGATTTTCTTTTGGTCGCAGGCTGTGGAGACTTGAAGGCGATGGAAAAATAAAGGTGTTAGTGTCTCTGTGGTTTTTCACGCCGCTGGCTGTGGCTGCATCCTCGTGGGTGAGCGGCCGGGCAGGAGCGCGCAAAACCCGCGCGGGGCCGCGGTGGCTCCTCCGCCCCAATCCCGGCCACACGTCCGAGTTACGGTCAGCAGGATTTACCTCTTGCTTGTACCTTACAACGTCTGAACCGTATCAGTCTGGACGACACCTTATGATCTCAAAAAAAAAAAGAACAAATTAAATATAATGCATAGTTTTTATAACAGCACCAATAAAAACATTATTATTATTATTATTAGTAGTAGTAGTAGTAGTATTAATAATAATAATAATAATAATAGTAGTGCCCGAGATCACACCCCCACCAAACAAAAAAGATCCTCCCCCAGTCATTAATTTCCAATTAAACACCCGCTAATTAAGCTGGCAGACGTGCCCCACCGGGCCAGAAATATCCTGTATGCTCAAGAGGTGTGTGTCCAGACTCGCCCCAGCCCCACGGAAACCAGCCTTGCGGGTACAGGCAGCTATTCACGGCCCCGGTATCAAAGTCCTACCGGTGCATTGTGTCTGTCTCAATAAAATTAATCTCTTTAAAGCCCAGCGTCTCACAAGAATACCTTCAGTGTTCCAGACTAAAAGGGCAAATATGTTTTTCAGATTCTGTTTTTATGGACGGATTAAAGTTTATTTTCCATAATAGGGCACCTAATAAAACTCATAAAGCTCTGTCAGTCTTACAGCTGGTGGCCTCATTTAACACTTTCACTTCGTAAATCATTTTACAACTTACCAGGTGTTTCCAAAACTGAAAGGAAAGGAGGGGGAGAGAGAGAGAAAGAGGGAGGGGGAGAGAAATTAAACTCACTTAAAATATAGATACGCTCCTTTAGCGCTGGGTGCGTTCGCATTGTCGCTTGGAAGGGCTTCAAAGAAGGTGTCGGTCCCAACGGGGGAGAAAAACCTTTTAATCAGGATTTCCCACGCTCTTTTGAAGTGCGGAGGCTCGTCCCCACGTGCAGGGAAAATCAAAGGCTCGGGGCGATTAGCGGGGCCGACACCGTGTGCGACACGCTCCGAGCTCCGCGCAGGGAGCGCCCGGCCCGGGGGGCTCCGAGCTCCGGGCAGAGAGAGCCCGGCCCGGGGAGCTCCGAGCTCCGAGCTCCGCGCAGGGAGTGCCTGGCCCAGGGAGGCTCCGAGCTCCGCGCCCGCTCTCGAAGCGTCCCGGGCGGGGATGGCTCAACCGGGGGGCCCAGCCGGGAGGCACCGAAGGGGCCCCGATATCAGGCACGAGGCAGCTCTGCCAGCGGCTGGGGCGGAGTGGAGCTCCCTGGCTGAGCCTGCAACAGGGTCCCCCCGAACAGCTCCGGGGTGTCCCCGCACCCCCGCCCGCATCCCCCGGCCCCATTCCCGGCCCTCGCATCCCCGGCCTCATCTCCATCCCCGGCCCCCGCACCCCCGGCCCCATCCCCGGCACCCTCACCCTGCCCCAGGAGCCGCCCGCTCCCCGCCTGCCTCCCCCGCACCGACCTTCCCGCCCCCAGCCCGCGGTGCCCCGCCGGTGTGGGTGCGGTTGCTCTGCCTCAAGACCCAGCACATTTAGGGCTTTAATCTAAACTGCTGTTTGTAATTTCATTGTTCGGCCGGTTCCTTCCCCAGACGCAGTAGGTAAGAAACCTCTTAAAATTTTCATTGCCGTACTTGAGAAGTGGTAAGTATGAACGCGGAGCTTTGGTAGACATTTTGCTTTTAAAAGCAGCGTGGTTTTAGGCATGGATGTCATTAACTGGCAATTTCACAAGCATTAAGTGCTAAAACAAAAGAACCAAAACAGGATCCATATGTTCTAGGTAAACCTGCTAAAAGTCTTTCAAATGGGAAACCATAAATATATAATCTCCCCTAAACTCTCCGTGAAAGTGCTGAGAATGAAATACTCAGCTAGCACAAAGACTATTCATTATTTCGGGAGTCCAAAGTGTTAGGTCTATCCGAAACTAGGACATTCATGTTCGATTTCTCAGTGATTTCCCTGGCTCTCTAGCGGTTCTGTCTCACACTCTCACACATTCCCTTGGTGCCTGCTGCTCCCGTGGATCCTCCCAGCCTGGTTCCTGTCCCAGCTCCGAGTCCTCTGCTTTCCACCAAGGCCTGCCAGGTGTCACCAGAGATGCTCCAGGACAGAGAATCTTATCGTAGATGCCCTTCTTCCTTTCCCAAATTTCCCCTGGTGCTGAGATAACCACCCTGTGCTTCAGCTGTGAAAGCAGGAGCAGAATTTGTTAATTCATTGTTCCAGGGAGCTCCTTGGTCGGCTGTTTGAATCCCAGGAGCAACACACAGGACAAACAGTGGAAGGGATGAAGCTCCCAAGCTCCTTGGTCTCCCTTGGGTGTTGTGTAGTGACCAAATTACAATCTTTTCTGTCCCCCAAAAATGGTCAGGTCTGGTCTGGCCAGAGTTAAATACCAACTGCACATTTCTCTGAGAATTTCTCAGCAACTGTGACAAAGTTTTTATTTTTCACCAATACTCACGCAACCAGAATCACAGCAACAGTGGATTGAGGTTGCTCCATATTAAGAAGAGGTGGTTTTGTCTTTTCTGAGTATTTTTGCTCAATTTTTCTTGCCTTGAGGGTTGTGTAATATCTCTTCCAAACAGTTCTCTACAAGGGCAGTGGATCCAGGAGGTATTTACTGTCTTCTCCCTACTCTGAGGACAGAAGAACATTAATTTAACGAAGTCCTAGATGGAAATGGAGGTGCCTGTATGGAAATGGGATCACCTGCAACATCCAGGAAATCAGAATGGTTTTTCTCTCTTCACAAGCCACTATAAAATTTGGTTTTCCTCTTCCTTTTGGAGAAAAACCTGCATTTTGCTGAATTAGTCTAACTGGGACTGGTCTCTAAAATGAGTAAAGAAAAATGATGTTTTCCTCTAGTACAACTCAGCAGAGGCAGTGGTTTGCAATGGATTTTTTAGCTGCAAGGCTTAGCTCCATTTTACTACCTGCAGGATATTTGCAAGCAAATCACAATTTCCTCTAATTAATCCACTATTTTAAATTATTATTCACTGGACTTCTGTGAATGTTCTTGGCCAATGGAGCCCTTTGGCAGGTGGGACTCCTGTCTGGAGAGGCAGTATGGATGCACAATGCAGGAGTTCCTGGTCCAGCTCCCTCCTCTCTTCCCGCTCAGAGGAGATGGGGACAGAGAATTCCTGTCCCCATCCAGCCCTGCTTGGCTGTGGGTAATAATAACAATAAAATATCCATAAATAATGATAAAAAACCAGCAGCCAGCATGGATTTTGATATAAGGCTGGGGCAGGGGAGTGATCTCAATTTAGAACACCTCAAGGGATGGGGCAGATTGTCCATTGCTTGGTATCCCTGGATGGCCTTTCTGGAAAGGACGTGGAAGCCAAGCAGGAGCTGCTGAGCTGCCTCCAGGGCTGATTTCTGCAGTGTAATAGTGGCTGGCAGAGTGCTGGGGCCTGCCTGGACCATCTAATGATTCTTTCTGGACTTCAAAATGATAGATCTATAAAGCATGTATTGCTGTAGCAGCTAGGTGCAATTTTAGAAATGTTAATGAGTAATTACATAAAGGTTGTCCACAGTCATCGATGTTAATCACTGTTCTTTTGCCAGGGGTAATTAAGATGACACTCCAGCAGCATCAGCCAGTGGTTTCTGCTGTCTGGGCTGTCTCCTTTTCCCCTCCCAGCTCCTGCTGCAGCTCCCACCCTCCTTCAGGGATCTCCTCTCTCCCTTCATTCCTCCCTGGCTTTTCTGAAGGGCCTTCTCACCACAGCCTGAGGATTTTTAAGCTGTTTAACAGCATTTCACATGGTACTGTGAGGGTGAGCTGGGGGTGCTGGGGGAAGCAGATTTGGGTGATGTGAGCAGTGATCTGCTCCTGCTCAGAGCATCAGGGCACTCCCCTCCATAAATGATTTGCTCAGACAATGTGTGCAAGCTACTTCACCTTCCTTGAGCCTCCACCTCGGGAAATGGCTGGCCTTCACACCTGGCTTTGCCTATTTGTGTGTCTTGGAAACTTCAATAAATGGCAGTGGAGGAGATGGAATAACAGCTATCTAAGTGTGTGGTTTGCTGTAATAAACCCTGTGAATTTTATCCACATTTTCACTCTTCAGCCTGTGCTCAGATTCCCCTCAGTGTAACCCCTCAGGTTCCAGGTGATGGAAAGGCCATGGTGGAGGTTTGAGCAGAGGTGAGATGGTGGGGGTTTGAGCAGAGGTGTGATGGTGGAGGTTTGAGCAGAGGTGTGATGCCTTGTCTGTGCCTCTGAAATGTGCCATTCCTGCATCCAAAACCCCATGGGTTCCCCTGGCTTTGGGGTGGGAGGAAGAAATCTCTTTCATCAGCTATGGATGGCAAAGTACCTGAACCCTCCACTCCTTTATTCCTCCAGATCTTCATCTCTAGGACTGATAATTGCATCTACAGGTTAGATTAGAGGGCAGGTTTTGGTAGCAGAGGAAAAAGGGATGACATTGAAAAGTCATAAATGTGCTCTTCTGCAAAACCTGTAACTCCTGTGCCTCTGACAGCTCCACCTCAGCTCTGGCTCCTCCCTGGACGAGGCCACTTCAGGGAAGGTATCACTCAGCTTCAGACAGTGAGGGTGTCAAAAACCTGACCAGGAGTAAAGGTTTGCTTCTCCAGCTCTCGGCAGCCTGAAGGCTCCTTAAACTCACAGCCCCAGTGTGAGGCTTCTCAAGAAGCAGCCCAGAAGCATGGATGGGTCTAGGGTCCCTCCAGATCTGATTCTCACACAGGTTTCAGACCAGAGATAAGAGATTTGAACTGATTCAAAACCCACAGCAGCTTTTGATTTGATCTATTGCCTTCTGCTCAAGCTCTGGAGTGCTGGTGAAGAGCTCCCAGGAGCCTCCCTCCACAGCTTTTACCACCACAGGAACCATCCAGGATTCCCAGGTGCTGTCCCTGCCTTTCTGCACTGCTTCCTCATCCCTGACACACAGTACCTGCATCATCCCTGGCTTAATAAACATCCCCAAGGGACCTACACACAGTTTCAAACCATTTAGGTAGGGAAATTTGGAAAGTAAATACCATCTAGCCAATATTTTAAGGGTGATTTGAACTACAGAGTAAGGAAAAAAAATCCATTCAGAATCTAAGGCTTTGGCTGAAGAGGAAAGATAATGTTTTGAAGATACAGACCTAGAAAATGCAATCAAGGTGACTTATTTTTCCTCAAGGATGACACCAAGCATATCTTGGATTATTGTCCCTATATTAGAAAAAAGTACTGTTCTGTTCCCTGACTGTAACCAATGGCTGCCCTCCAGTGAACTTCAGTGCCTCCAACAATATTCCTGCTATTCCACACCAGAGCCATGAGGGCCTGTGCACCCAGGAGAGATTTGAGGGTACTCTTATCATCAGAACTGTAAAAGGTCCATAATGGAGTTTTTAATGAAAAATGTATAATGCTTGGAAATCTTTCACTTATGAAAATGAAACAACCATCTCACTGTAGCCGATAAAAGACTATTAAGGAACAATTCAAAAATGGTCTCTGCTTTAATTTTGCTCTGTACCTCTCATTCTAGTTCCATTACTCAGCCATTTTTAATTCACTTTGAAATGAATTCCACTCAATTCACACAAGGTGAGCTGGTTTTGGTGTGTTAACAGTTTTGTCCTAGGACACAAGTTTTAAGGATTTTTTGGTGCCAGCTGGCTCTTCCTAAGCTTATCCTTGATAGATGCTCATTCATTTCCTTAAAATGTTATTAGGGAAACCACGTGGTATCCAGTTTGGAATTGTGCATGCATCTAAATTAGGAGAAGGCTACTGTAATTAGCTTTAAAGCAAGGCTGCAGGTCACACCAGAATTTCGGGATGGATAGCACAGCTGTTTCAGACAGGCAGCTTTGCTGTCCATGCCTGCAATCCTCATGCTAAACTCTGCTTTACTGGAGGGTGAAGGAAAGTTCCTCCAGGAGATGAAATCACAAAAAGTGTCATATAGTAAAAGAGTCACAATCCCTGAAATCAGTCCAACACAAAAAGTCTTGGGTAAAACATACACTCAGCCTTTTAAAAGTGACCCTAAAGGATCAAATTGTCTCCTGAAAACAAAATTGCTTTATCAACCGCAGGAAAAAAAATCACAAACTGACTCACACACACGGGATGTAGCTGGGCACTAAGCTGCAATTACGATCAGTGCAACAAAAATTGGAGCATTAGAGTTGCCACTCACACATTTATTAAGCTGAAATCACTGTCGTGCACCGGCTGTGCCGCCGGGCTGTGGCTTTTCATGTGCGAAGTTCACGGGCAGAACAATGGGAATTGAACGATCCCAGATGTGCTGTGAGCCCCGTATTGGGTTGCACACCTTGGGCAGCAGCAGGCAGGGCAGCCCCGCTGCTCCGCACCTTGGGAGCACCCCTGACATCAGCCCCTCATCCCCGGCCTGCAGGACAATGGAAAAATGTCAAGTGAAAAAAAGCCCTGCAGATACTTGGCTCGTTCAGGTGCGGCGTTAAAACCCTGCCAAAAGGACTTGTGTGTGATTTATCAGCGCAGCACTCCGGCCAAAGCTAAAAACCAGACTTCACCGCCCTGTTCATTTTGATACAGAAAACAGAGAAAGTTTCAAACGTTGCTGTCCAGCTTGAAAGAAAACAAAAATCGAAGCTGCCATAATAGCTGTGAGTGGATCGTGCTGTTTAAAGGGGGAATTGAAATTTTCTGCTACACAGCTAAAAAATCAAACATCCGGCTTTTTGTTAAATGCATCTAAAGCAAATCACACCGGGTTTTCCACGGGTCTGCTGGGAGTAAGGATTAGTGTTGCAACTGTAGCTGCTTGGCTTTCCAGAATATTGTATTTTTACCAATCCAAAATCCTTTTCTTCTCATTAAGTAACTCTTCCAATCCTGCTGTATGGAAGAATTTGGGACATTTTAAGTGGCATCTCCATTACTGGAACAATCAGGGACTATTTCTCACAGGAGTTTGACAGGGGCTGCCAGACTAATACTCAACAGGAAGAAACCTCAATGGGCTGTATTTGCGTGTGTTATTGAACACTTATTCTGTGCAGACAAAGCAGAATGTGTCCCAGCCAGGTGTAACTTCCCCAGCAGCCTCTGCTGGCAGGCAGTGCTTAGTGTGCAGTCCTGGAGGAAGGCAACTGTTGCAGACACCTTTTATGGAAAATCCTTTCCTTAGGATTTTTCCTACTGAGAAGCTGAGAGGCCTCAGGAACAAAATGTAAACAATGGTTATCTGCTGCTGTGGAATGCAACAGGTGCATCTGTGATTGGCCCACGATTGTTGTTTCTAATTAATGGCCAATCACAGTCTGCTGGCTCGGACAGAAAGCCTGAGACACAAGCCTTTGTTATCATTCCTTCTTATTCTATTCTTAGCCAGCCTTCGGAGGAAATCCTTTCTTCTGTTCTTTTAGTTTTAATGTAATATATACATAATAAAATAATAAATCAAGCCTTCTGAAACATGGAGTCAGATCCTCGTCTCTTCCCTCAACCTGAGACCCCTGTGAATACGGCCACAGGCAACTGCCAGCATTTGCTCTTGCTGCTCTCACAGAGACCTCACAGCCCTGCTAGAAGGAGGAGAGACTCTGGCAGGGCCACCTCTGCTGGGACAAGTTCTTTTCTCCAGGGTTAGAAGTATGATACCTGCAAAAAATTCTTGTGTATACTTTTGTATACACATTGTGTATAATATATGTTTAGACAGGAAGCATACATGTAGAATACCTATAAAATACATTGTGCATATATATTTTAATATAAATACACATATAAATAAGTACAAAATCCTCTCTGCTTTCCTTTCCACACGTGCTTTATATCCTTGGAATGTAACAACAATTGAAACAACAGCTTGCAGATGCTTCTGTACAGCAACAGCAGAGTCTGCCAGGCCTGCACCTCTGTTGAGCTGTGGCAGTCTGGCCAGTAGGAGCATGGAAAGAGTTGTTAAATATGATAAGATCCAAGACTCAGGAATTCACACACATCTTGGAATTGTCAGATTTCTGTCAGACTCACTGAATCACAGTGAGAGGATGGGACTTGTGCAGAATCACCCACAAAACCCATCATTGATGTGACTACAGCACTGTGGCTGGCAGTGTATTTCTGCTGCTTTCCTTGGAAAGTGTTTTGTTTGTTTGTTTGTTTTTTTAATGATGTTTATACATAAATCTGCTGAATGCAAAATCCCAGGCAGGTAAGATCTGTTTTCTTCACAAACAAAACAATGGCTCTGATAACACTAATTTTGAACAAAACATATGAGCTCTTTGAGAAAAATAGTAATTCATGCAAGTCTCAGTGTGGGGGAAAAAAAAAGCAATTGTAATTCTCGACTGTAAGGTTAAAACCATCTCCTCTAATTGCACAGCAACACCTGCATTGCACCACCTCAGGCAGCTGCAGCAAGGGAATGCTCACACCCATCAAACACTTGGCAGTGCTGCCACAGCAGCAAAGCTGGTCAGCTCCCAGCACCAAGCACAGCCCTCACACCAGGCAGGGAGAGCCAGCCTGGCACCTCTGGGCTAAGGAAGATGATTCACAATTTATTTCCAGCAGAACAGTCCCCTCAACCTGCCTGCTAGAGCAACAGGTTTCCATTTGTGTGTTATTAAACCACCAACATGCTGAGATGTGGGTTTACCTAAACTCCTGCAAAAAGGGCAATTTAGTGGCTGCTGCAGTGTAGGGGGAACAATTTTTACTTAGAGAGTTCCATATGTTCCACAGCAGCTATTTCTAGGGGCTTGCACAGATTTTCTCCTGAGTCCATACTCCAAACTTCATACTCTAAGTTTGCCACGGCTGGCTGTAAGGGGAGATGTTTACACACACTCCCTAAAGTTGTGACTTTTAAAATAGCATCAGTTGTGTGTGTGTTTTAAAATAGCATCAATTCTGCTGCTGCCCACACTTTGTTAACTGGTATGAATTCTAGAAAATATTGGAATTAATTTTATCACAATGAATTTTTATGTTTTGTACACTTAAAAGCTGCCAGTGGTATGAAACAGGCTGAAAAAAACCAGGCTGAAAAAAGCATCTTGCTTTGTTATTTTGATAAAAACCTCTTCTGCTGTTACTTTGCTGTGTAACCCAGGATTCTGAAAGCAGGTCTCTCTGCTCCCAGGACACCTTTTTCCCTAAAGCTTGCCCTCTCCTCTCAAAGGAAATGTGAGAAAAAACCAAACAGCTCCCTGGCTGCTGGGGGAAGCACTTCTGCACCTGGAAACAGAACACCCGAGTAAGCAGAATTTACTACTTTTAACAATTTGATTAAAAAATAAATTTTGCCAACAGGGAAAAGGCAAATTGGGAGGCACCAGAAGTCACTGGCCCAATGGACATCAGAGGCAAGTCTGGCTACAGAAACAGGGCTGACAACTCCAACACAGGCAGATCACAGGTGCACATTCCACACAAGAAAGTACTTCCTTTCTCCACCCAATTTCAGGTCATTCCCTTCCTGGCAGGACAGCCAGAGTAAAGCTAACACAAACACCAAAGCATTTAGAAAAATGGCAGTTTAATGTGTAGTGGTAAGGTGACAAAAGAAACAAACCATTTATAGAGTGTTACAGAAAGAAATGTGCCTATTTTTTATTTAAGCATCCAAATGAAAAATGTGAGCAAACTCTTAAGGGAGGTATTCTCTTCTTAAGACTCATATTGATGATATTGTTTAAGTGTAGAAAAATCTGATTAACACACGTGATTTGGCAACTCCAATTCTAAAGCTGTGAAAAACAGGCTAAAAAAGCCATAAAAGTATGCTGCGATCTCTAAACCCAATATAATTGGGCAAAGACAGATCTTCAAGTTGCTTTGCTACAGCTTTGAATCCAACTGAAGATCTTTTCCTGACCCACAGTCAGGGAATCAATTCACAGAATTAGCAAATAACTTCCAACACTTTAAGAAAAAAGTCGATTTCTTCCCCAGCCGACTCACCAGTGCTTGTGCCATCTAGTGGCCCCTTTCTTCAGGTGAGTACCAGGGCTCCTTATCAAAAGCCTTTAGTTAGGCTGCTTCTTTTATTACTTTAAATGAAAGGCTAGAACATGCAATGCAGAACACCACTGCTGACCAAGTATCACAGAAGAGAAATTCACCCTCTTCTCCAGATACCAGCCACCAACATGAAGTACTTGTCCCAAAAAGGGACATGACAAAATGACATTTTCTTTTTCTTTAAAATGGCCTTGTATCCCCTTCAATTAAACCTCTAATTAGCACATAGAGAGAAGTAACTGTTTACATAAATAAAATGGATTCTTTAGAGTAAAACAGTTCTCCTCATTCCCAATTATTTAGGTCTGAAAGACCCCAGCTTGCTTTTTCTGTATGTTTTATTAGAAAAAAATATAACTATAGCTTCAATTTGGGTTCTTTTGCCTCTAAAGCCTTGGTTGCTAGTTCCACTCTCCCTTTTAACAAGCCAGCTTCTTCAGCACTCTTTTGGGCTTGGGCATGTTTCAGTAAGAAGTGGGTGAGGAAGAGTTTCAAGCCTTCCCGCAGCATTTGCAGCTTGGGGTTGTCAGATATCCTGTAAAGATACAGATCAAAAACATCATTTAGTCTTCTCCCATTTCAGAAGTTTATCATCTTCTTCAAATAGAGCTGCAGAAAAAAATCCAGCCTATAAAAGAAGTTTTATTGAAGAAGCTTTCAAATTACCAAGTCTACCTTGGTTTGGCAAGCAGCCCAAACACTCGACATACAACTGGCCTCACCAATAAAATGGAACATTGCAGCCCAAGGCTTGCTTTATGTAAACAATTACATTACAGCAAAGAACAAGGCAAACTCCATGTTCAAGCCTCCTTGTGCTGCTACATGACAGCTGAAACATCACCACCTGATTTTTTCAAACTTTATGTGATATTGCAAGTCTTACCCACTCAAGTCCTAAGCATCTCTAAGGATGGAAATTTCCCAGCCTCTCCAGGCAACTCTGTCCCATATCAAAAATAAGATTTTTCAGAGAACATTGATAACAAATCCATTAAAAACACCCCAAACATTTGCCTCTTTAGTACCACTTTCCTTTTGCTTTTTAAGATACATCCTAAAAATGTGAATCCCACCCAACACAGGTGGTAGAGCAAAAAGGGAAACAGGGAATTACAGAGCTCTGCTCATGAAAATCCTATGACCAAAATGATACACTGAATATCTGGAAGCCTTATTTTGTATTACACAGCTGCATCTCTGTCAGAACCTGTACCAACACACACAGGACACACTGGCCCCACTCAGCCAGGAAGAGCTCACACTTTAAGGGATGGAGGGCTGATATGTGGAAAAGGCACAGTGTAATTCCAAACAAAATACTTCTTATCTTCTTAATTACTATTCAACAAGGGCTCTCTGGAGATGCCAGTGATCACTTACCTCATAAAAATGTCAGTAATTTCTTCCTCATCTGCTTTGGTTAACAGTGTGCTTAATACTTGTCGTAGGAAACGGACTTTGGGTTTGTCCAGTTCACTGAATTCAATTACCTGGCAGACAGACAGGGACAATTAGATTAATTCAAGTATTTCAAACAGCTGCTCTTCTCCCCTAAATGAAGAACTTTAAGCACACCAACTGGCCTCTGCATACACTGAGCCTGGAGTTTAGCACAGAATAATTGCCTGAGAAGGCTGCCTCCAAAAGCCAATCAACAATGAAAGCAAAGAATCTTCTAAGGAATGGAAGGCTCCTGGTACCAGAATACCAGATGTCCTTTCTCAATTAGATAAATACTTTGTAAGTACCTGGCACAATCCATTTAATTGCCTGTTTAATACATTCCAGTTACTCTTCTAATAGAATTCTGTGGACTACCCATTCTGAAATCCAAGAAATCTACTCAGCACTTTCTTGTCTAATAAAAACAACATCAGCTAAAAACCATAGCACAAAAACCACTGGCAAAGCCTGCTAATGAAGGGGCCTCAGCTCTGAATACTCTAAAGGAAATAATCTCACAACTGCTCTTGATAAAGAAATGTAGAATTTCTCTATGCCTGGGTCACCACAGGTTCCCTTCCCCAAATGACAGCATTACCATAATCAATTGGAACAATTTAGTAATTTTAAAACAAGTTTGTCTTAGCATAATCAGCTAAAGCACCAGATAAGTAACAGAAAAAATATGCCTTGCATAGAACTAGCAAATGCAGGGAAAACACAGAAGGATTTGAAAAGAAAATACACCAACCTTGAGAACTGAAAGTGGCAGTGATTTTGTCCTTATTAAGTGAGCCAGCAGTGAAACCAAGTTGGAGATGGCAGCAGCTGACAGATTTTCTAAGTCTCTGATTTTGTCCCAAATACTAAACTGAAATGTCACCTAGGGGTCAAAGGTAAAAAAATAATCCTACAAATCAAGTGGCTGTTTAATTGAGTAACAACATAGCAAACCTTTTGACCTGGTATTCTTTATAAGCCCTCCTTTAATTAACAGAAATGCTTGATCAGACCGTTCCAATTATTTTAAAATGCATAAAACAGAAAAAATAAAACATTCAGCATTTCATTTCCTATTCAAATCTGACCATGAGTATGCCTTACTGAATGCTTAGCCATACCAGCAGAATTTTTCCTTGGGATCAAGATCCTAACAGGCATGCACCCACTCTCAGGTATTCAGTAAATCTTTTCCTAACCACAGTCATGACACAAAACCAATGAAGCAACAGATTTGTCCTTACCTGAAATCGTCTTTCATGCCCACAAAACTTGTTAGCCAAAAATGCATAGAAGGGGTTGAATGTCTTCTCCTGCAAGCAGCAGTAAAGGATGACATGAACTATTTCTCTCTCCTGCTGGTCTTTCAGTCCAAGCCTAAAATTCAGCAAGAAATTGAAAATCATTTTGTAAGGAAAAACTTGCTGACACAAAGAGCTACAGTCAACATCTGAGAGTAATACTTTAAAACCTCACCAAACATCACATTAAATTTTACTTTTTACAAAGTACCAAGTCTTTAAAACTCCTAACAGACTCCAACTTGTTGGCTAAACAAGTATCCTGGTATGGCACTGTGGAAATGCTGAAGCATTATGGGTAAAGGAGGAGATGCAAAAGCAAGACATCAAGAAACAGAAGTGGAATGATAAAAGTATTATCATTGCCCAGGGAAGGCAAGGAATCCCACTCCATGTTTGCAGCTCTCCATGAACAGAAGAGAGGGCACAGAGGTTCCAGCAGTAGCACTGCACCCACAGGCACCACTGCAAGGGTTAAACTGTGAAACAAAGGCTAAATAGTGAAACAAGAACTGCAGGGTCCCATTGTGATCATCTCATGCTTGTACTTATGGTCATGGGAGGAAAACCAGCCTTTGGATCAGTGCAAGCCTATTTGGAGAAACATTTCTAGGGACTTAGTAGGGATAAGAAAATATTCTTAGATGTTTTTCTTACTTGGTGATATGAATTTTTTAATCTCTGAGTCAAATCCATGCTACTTGATACTTGAAATTAATTTTTGTTTGATAGCAGCCTAAGAGGATACAGTCAGTGATTATAAAGCACCTTAAAAAAAAAGCCTGGAGAAAACAGCACCTATCTGTCTATGTATCTATCCATCTTATGCTGGCTTCTTCAGCATGAAGGCCAAGGACTGAGCAGCCTTCCCTCTCCAACAGCTGAGCAGTGTAGAAGAGGGCTGAGACACTCTAGCATGGAATGGTGACTAACTCACAATGCACCTGGTCTGTGAATAATATGATTTAACTTCCAAATGCTGCCAAATGCTTGGCAGCATTAAAACCAATTAAAATGAAAAATGCATCAAATTAGAATTTGAAAAATCTCAAACAAAATTCTTCTCATTGCTTCAAGTTCAAGTTTCACAGGGTATTAGTACAACTCAAGAGAACTTTCTAACCAAGTTTAACTCCACTGGAACTTGCCTTACTGTCTGTAGGGTATTTGGTCATTAAATGATGCCAATATCCCTCCTTTGTACACACCTACAGACATCTGCATTGCATGTGACCACAGACACCCCAGATTAACAGAGAAAATTGAGCCCAAACTCCCTAGAATTTAAATTTTACAGTAGGAAAATCTGGGATGATTTCTGGGCTAATGAGCAGTAAAAATTGAGAAGTCTGCTCTTCCAAAAGGGGTCAGTACTAGAAGTGCTGTGTCTGTGCCATAACCCACCTGCTCTCCCATCAGCCAAGTTCCACCTGATTTCAGAGCAACAAAAGGAATTTTTACAAATGTACAGGGTTTCAGCCATCAGATTTGTATTTAATAGATGACTTGGGAAATTACACTGCAATCACTGGTCTGGCACACTCTCCTTTTACTTGATCATCATCACTCCTATCATGACTTGCTTATTTAGGAAATACTCATATTGCCAGAGTTGTAAACAAGTGACAACACTTGGATATTCAAGTTTCTTCCTACCTTCACTTCTTCACAGAACTAGAACTCCTAAGCATCTAAAATTTAAGAGTCTGGACTCTTTCACTGCTGAGCTTCACCATAAACCTGTGTAGATTTAATAAGCCTGATATTCTTTGATAAAGGATGTGAAACCATTCACTGATTCAATTATTTATGAGTTACATTTACTTGTATATTTTGATCCTGCTGTAAACGGGATAACTGCCTCTGAAGCAGGTTATTTGTCACCAGCAGAAGCTGCCTCCAAGTAGGTTAGTTATCATCAGCTGAAGCCCAAGACTATCAATGCCTTCAGACCAAAAAGAGCAACTCTTAAATCCCCTTTTAAGTCAGTTCAAATTATATTAGTAGATACACTCACTTTGGTAGTGAGTATTTAGCAAGAAATTGAGAATCATTTTGTGAGGAAAAACTTGCTGACACAAAGTTATCCTGAATGACATATCTCACTCCAATAGGATAGCTGAGCCTTTCATGAGTGGCTCAGCTTTTCTGAGATGTGAAGTTTCTCAAGTTCTTTATTCTTCTACAAAATAACTTCAAAAATTGCTTCTCCATCAAACTTAAGCAGCACTCATTCTCTCTCCTGAGTGAAACTGTGGTTTGTGAAGAAGGTGTGGCCTTTCAACTGATGAAGAACATCCAGTCTCACTCTCTTTTCTGCCACCAGTGATGCTCCCAGCCCTCTTCACTGACACCTCTGCAATCACTGAGCCACTTCAGGGAGCTGTTCTGGCTCCAAACTAATACTTTCATCTGCAGTAAGGAGGAAAGGGACTAGAAAAACAGCCTAGATTTCAAATAGTTTCAATCATCCTTTAACTCTGCCACAGAACTAGCAGCAGATGAATCAACAAGAGCAGTTAAAATATTTCTTTATATGCTCTTCCTCATGAGACATCAAACATACAAATACAAACTCCCATACACTCTGGAGCACATGTTCACACTGAAGCTAGTTCCTTCACTGACAATTATGTGTATTTTCCATTACACTCTGCCAGATGTGGGCAGATTTAAGAATTCCTCTCTTTGAGTTTGCTGTATAAACATCAGCACCAACACACAGCAGGCAGCCTGCAGAGAGATGTTCTGCCAAGCCTGTATGTATTCAGATTTGTGTATTAGCCTAAATAGCACAGATGAGAGTCAAGTCCAATTTGCAAATTGAGCTGCCAGGTCTTGGCAAGAGCTGCAGCAGCAGCTAATTTCTTTTAATTGAACAGGCCATATTAAGATATTGGAATGACTCCATCACAGTCTCAAGTCCAAGTTGTGTTTTGCAAAAGTGGCATTTAATCAAATATTAGTTGACTTTATTACAAAGTCTGTTTTGGTTTGGTAAGCAGATTTAAAAATTGCATGCCATCCTGGTAAGACAATACCCTTGAGTTACAAGGCTGAGACAGAAAAGTTCAGACCTGATCTGTCCCCTCGCAGTTCTTACAGACTTACAAATCATATTCTGACAAACACAAGGAATAGCTTAGTTTGAGCTCTTCCCTGATCACATCTTCTTCTGAAGAGCTGCTTGTCAAGGGGTAAGGGAACTGGTCTTCATGTGAAGCAAACCCAAAGCTAATAAATTCTGTAAGAGGGAAGTGGAGGTGCTAGAGTACAACCAGGTCATGCAAGTATGGGCAGAGATGGCTTAAGAGGGTGGCAAGAAGTCAAAGAAGTGGCAGTAGCATAGAAACCACAGCAATCCAGCAAAAAACCCAAGAGATGTTCTGCAGGGGCTTCTGGTCTGCCTCTGTAAGGAAACAAGCCTGCAGCAGCCTTCCATCCACTCTGCTGGGACACACAGGCTCCTCACATCAGAAGATGCTGCAAATCACAGTTACAGCCAGGAGCAACAACAACAGGGGCTATTCCTTTCCTCTGACTGCCAGTCAGTTCTGCCTGCCCCCATTAATCCTTACACCAGGTTCTGGTTCCTTCTCCTGCCCTTTTACCCCGTGTGGATCCCTAGCTATGCACTTCTTTTAATTGCATTATCATCTGAATGTTCTTAAGCCCAGACCAGAAATGTTGCATTTACAACCTGATTTTAGTTCTGGGCTGATTTCTGTACTTACTTCAGAAGTTTTTCAAAGGCATCCATGAAGTCTTCACTTGTCATCAAGACACAAAAAATACTTCTCCTGATATCAGTGTTCATTCTCAGCTTACGAGCAAGCTCCATTATTTTTGAACTCACCTGAAAATAAAGTTATATGCTATTTTATTTTTGTTTGCCTTAAAAAAAAGCTATTTCTGTACAGCCTTAAATAACACCATCAGTGAAGCTCTCCAGTAAACCATGAATCACCAATCCAAAGGTCCTGAGCTTTTGTCCAGAGGCACAGGCATCATCAGGAGCTTTTTCAACTACGGAAATACATTTTAATCTACAATAATTGTGCCAATTAATTTTAAGACATGCTTCTTTAACATAAGTAATTCACCATGACCATCTCATCACATTACTTTTGGAATCACCCTGGAGATATGCCACAGACAGACACCACAACGTGTCAGAATTTCTTCTAGCAAATCCACTGTTGAATCAAGTCTCTTCTTTCACCTTAGCAATTCCACAGGGTAAGAAAAAACAAGCTATACCATATTTGTAGTAACAGCTCTTATGAAGCACATGAGTATATGTTTTAAAAAAACAGAGAGCAGAACTGACAGTCCAAAAGCTTGATCTTACAAGAGCATGTGAAGGATTTTTGCTGTGCTCTGAAATGAACTTCCTGACAAATCTTCAAGGGATCACAAACACTTAAGACTTTCAATTTGGATTTACCTTTCCTACATGCAGCTTTTGCTGAGCCTGGCTTTTGGTATCACTGATCATTGGTGCTCCACTCCACGATGAGCCCACGATCCACCAGCGCCCGACCTGGTCAGCGCTGAGCAGAGACTCCAGGGACACGCGCAGCTGGGTGTCCTTTCCTGAACCACTGCTGTGAACCTTGAATGGCAAACCAAAAGTAAAAACCAACACAAGAGCTTTCATTTCAAACCTTTTTTCCTCTCTTCTTACATAAACAACAAGTACTTTAATTACTTAAAATTGTTTTTAAACAAAAACTTCAAACATATAAATTCATATCTTCATAAATGTCTTCCTATGTTTCCTCCCTGACCTTTGTTTCAATCAGCAACCTGAAAAGAATTTACAAGTTTCCCATATGATGTAATTTTTAAATGCATAAAGTTGCATAAATCTACGTGTAGAAGCTCTTGGGCTTTTTATTTGAAAAAAGAGATACTAACCTAAAAAGTAGACATCTTCCAATCACAAAGTCTGATTAGAATTCAGAGGATGCTGACATTGCAGCATCCTCTAATCTGGTCATGATTTCCCTTTTGAACACTTGTGACTACAAATAATGACACAACAAACTGCCTTATGTGTTGTACAGCTCAAATAACAAAAATTTTAAACTCTGAACAAAGTAAGAATTTTCAACAACAGAGTCTAGAAGTGCATCAGAAAGACTGCAAAAATTTAAGAGAGGAAATCCTACAGAACTAGGTTACCTAGCTTGTTTTTGCCTGGCCTCTTAAGCTGATATGCACATCCTGCACTGACAAATTACTTTCATCCCTTTAATGCTGGGTTGTTCTAGACAAAGTTCCCATTCTGTCAAAAAAAACCCCAAAAAAGACACCAACAAAAAAATCCCCAAGAAAGCTGAAATGCAATACAAATAATTACTCCTGGATTAAGGATAACAAGGCTACACCAGCCAAGCAAGTTCTCACCAGAGCTCTCTGCAATTTGCGGAGTCTTTCAACTGGCTCAGGATCATAGCCAGGGATCTTCCTCATGTCATTGTTCCTGAGGGCCAGCATGGTCTCCAGCATGAACCGAACCTGTGGGGAAAAGAAAACAGTTCTGTCAATTGTAAGCTGTGGGTTTATTATATAAAGTACAAGAGTGCACTTTGAAATTCCTATTCTGTGAGAATAAGCAGCTCAGCTGCCAATGTACACCAAAATTTAAATACAACGTGTTTGCTTTTATCCCTATTACACTAATTTGTGTACAAGATTCATCTGCTAAACACCTGACTGTTTTTTGAAGTGTACAAACTATCATGAAACACAAAACCTGTCCACTACATAAGACACAAACCAGTCGTGTCCCACCCATCATGAGCATTTTGGCACCTGTGTCCTAAGAACTAATGAAGAAAAACAAACAAGAAGAATGCAAACAACTGAATGTCACACTAATGGTAATTTAGAACCTGAATAGAATGTAGCAGAAAATGTTCCTGTAAATTAAAATATGTATCCAAGTACTTATTGCAGGCTGTTCAGAATATGAAATCTTTAGAACAAACACATACCCTTGTCTGATCCTGGAATTTCTTCTCTGCTGTGCTTGCTTTCCTCTGGGCTTCAGTGATCAGTTCTTTCAAAGCCAATGCATCATCTTTTCTTAAGGAAAAGCCCACATTTTTCAGAAGAAACAAAATCAGCTCAATCTCTTTTTCAGTGAAAGTGCTAACAAGCTTTTTCAGAATATCAAAGATCAGCAGGCAATGAACCACATGGAAGTTATACAGATGAGCAATCAAGGCAAGCAGATTTTCACATTCCTTCCCTTCAGCATCACTTTTACAGAGTTCATCAAATTTCTTCACCACAGCTTCCAAAAAGTGAGCACCGACCTGGCAACAATTCCATTAGGGGAAAAAAAAATCCAGCAGTTAACTCTAAGCAGATTTTACAGACATCTGTAAAACTCATTTTTGGGTCACTGCCACTATTAATTTTAAAGAAATACTGTTGTTCCTTTCAACCAATAGGGATGTTGTACATTTACATACACAAATATTTAAGTGGTGTGACATTTTTGTAGAAGTCTATGTTATTTACACCTCACATTTGACATCCAGTTGCCTTTTAAAGCCTGTGCAAGAAAAACAAATATTATGAACCTACTGTACACATACACCAGCATTTATTTACATAATATTCATGGACACATATTAGCATCTTTCCAGCTGTCAGACTAGCATGCTGTTACTGCTAGTCATTCATCCAGGAAAAGCTGCATGTCAAAAAGCAAACACATTCCTGAGTGTGGCATTCCAGAACAAAATCCTTAACAGAAGGATAAAAAATAATATTGTGAAAAAAACCCCAAAATACCAAGTTTTCACAGTTGCTGAGCATAAGGTGCAGTGGTACAGCTGGGAAAAGAAATTTTGGAATATATTTATTTTTGAAGAGTGAACTGATGCTAAAGGCTGGGATTAGAAAGCCTACAGGCTCTAAAACACAGGGAGGCAATGAATACATTGCTGCTAAGTAAGACCCTCACCCATTATTATTGTGCTAAAATCTGCTGACCTTAAGAAAAACCAGAAATCCAGCAGCAGTACTGACCTGCATTACAAGCCCTGACCCAGCTGGGGTGTTAACTATCCAATGGTGCACAAATTTATAAACACAGGGCAACTTCTGCATTGCTCAACCTAATCTTCAGTGCAGCTGCACTGTCACACTTTCATGTAATGCATATTGTACATTTATTTTACAGAAACATTGTATTTGCAGTCAGAACTGCCTTTCAAGCAGCAAAGAGGGACAAAATAAAAGTTTAATGCCAAGGCTACATGGAGAAAGCTGCTTTAATTGCATCCATCTGATATTTAATATGGTTTCAGAGCCAGCATTCAGGTCACACTATGACAATTTGAAAAGCTTGCATTAATACATCTTTTGTATTGAGATGTAGGGGGAAGAAAAAAGAGTAATCTAATAGGAACACACTGCTGAAACAACTTTGTTTCCTCACAGACATTTCATTGCACTTAGCTAAAATATTCCCTTTGACATCAGGAGTTTCAGCATCAGTTTGGGTAAGAGGGATTTTACCTCATCCATCAGGCTTAAAAACACAAAACAAAATCCCCTCCAAGAATTGCCATGCCTTTTGAAGTTTTTAATATTCCATGTTATAACTACTTAATTTCACTAATGATTTGCATTATTTGCTTAGAAAAGAAGTTTATCCACCATTGTAAAAGGACTCCTGCATCTGCAACACTTTTCATATCTGGATATAGACAGTTGAAAAACAATACCCTCATGTATCCATGAAAACAGAAACAGATTAATGTATCTAAAGGGAAGAGAAGCAGAAGGTTAGAAACTCTGAAGGTTAGAAACTTTGAAGGTTAGAAACTTTTCTACTGGTTGCAGAAATATTGTGATGAAAAAAGGATGGGTTTATAACTGACTAGTGATAACTCATGGAGGAGATAAAATCAGATAAGCAATGGACTTAGACCCTTTCCTTGTGGAAGCCTTACAAATAAGCCACAAAATACTGATGAAACTCAACTAAAGATGCTTGTCAGCGCCACACAGTTAAAAATTACAAGGCAATTAACAGAATGTTAATGAAAACACTCTACAATGTGTATTATTGTAAAAAATTTGTCCCAAGCACAAGAATTACCTCAATTCCCACATTATGATGAAGGATGCTGACCAGGAGGACGTGCTCCATCAGGAGTCTTGCAGGCATGGCAACTGCAGCGACACAGGCATTCATGAGAATGTCTGTCAGGGTGTCATTCATGTCCTTTCTGCTGTTGGCCATGTACAGCTCTTCCATCTGCCCACTGATGGAGGACAAATTTGGTTCACTCAGCCTATGGAGAAACAAAATCCAGTGTTCACTTTTACTCTCCTTACATGGTTCCACAATTTTGAGTTCACCCAACAAACAGCTGTTCTTTTTAGAGAAACTAGCTTGACTTCAGGAGAAAAGACTGAAGATTGATAAGATGACAGGAAGGAACTTTTTGTATTTTTTTTTGTGTTTAGTAAACTAAAAAAGTATAGTACATTTAATTCTGGTGTAGTTAAATATATGTAAAAATGTGTTAACAACAGTATTTACAAAGCACTGTCAATCTGCTTACTGAACAGATTTATTACACAAAGAGACTGGTTTGAGCAGTTTTAACTGTGGCACATCACAGTCTTTGAAGAAGTTAAGTATGAAAATAATTCATACTTTAACATATGGTATATCAAATTTCAAATGACTGAACAAACTCTAGTCTATGTTTTACAGGTAACAGATGAAAATTGCCAATAGATTTCTGATTTTAAAAAAACTCTGAAATGAATATTAATTATTTTTTCTATTCTGCAGTACTTTAATCTACGAAGGGTTGCTCCCCTTCATTTGTAGTGTTGGAGAAATTTAATTTATTAAAAAAACTCAAAACAAACCGAAACCTGTTTTCTTCTGAGTTTTTTTTTAATAAGCATACTCCAACTGACACTTAGTGAATTATACCTAGCACTTGCAGGGAACTGCTGCGTGGAATCCAGCCCAATCTTAAATTTATTTGCTAGATTTCTCAACATCTATAATGACTAACTTTGAAGAATTTATACCAATAAAGATAATTATTCTTAACAATAACAGACATGATTGCCAACTTAAAATCAGTTTGTGAAGAGAAAAGTCACATCCTTGCCACCTGGGCTTGAATGATGAGCAGTGTCACATTGATCCAGAAAGATTAATTACTTTTTCCTCATTACACTACCTATTAATGAGGCCATTCACCATTTTCTTCAGTCTTCCCAATTCTTCTCTTTTCTTGTCATCTAGTGTCTCCTGTGCTTTCCTTATTTGAGGAGGAACATACTTAGTAGCACCATGATTATCACTCTTAGGAGGAAAACAAGAAAACAAGGAATCAGATGAGACCAGTATCTTAAACACTTGAACACAAATATCCATTTCTATTTAAGATTAAAGTACCAAACTTTTAGTTAAGGATATATCTTACCATCTAATAATCAACACCAAAGGAACAACATGAAGAAGTAGGCAAAAAATTACCCTTTATGACAAACTTGATGACAGCAAAGCCCCTCTTCCCTAACTTTCTTAAAGTTATGGTTGTTAAAACCTGGCATCTTAAGTCTTACTTGGTTTTACTCAAGTTTTATTTAGGTCCAGAAATGCCCTGTGTGACCTCCTCTCCTCCACCCATTCAACAAGACCTAATACTGGCAGAACCTCTAAGATCATTCACAAAGTAACATTCCAGTGTGTAACCACTGCTGATTTCAACACAAGCTCTCTCTGCAGAAGGGCTTGATCATATTCCTACACTCTAATGCCAGGGCAGCTCCTTTTATTGGTGGATTTCACACACAGCTCCCACATGCCTTGTGCTCTAGGGTATTCTCTGCCACCAGCCCGACTTGGTGTGGAAACCCAGGGCACTGGGAATATTTCTCTGTCTGCTCTGGGAATATTTCTGTGTCCTGACCCCCAGGGGAGCACTGACTTTGACCCTCATTCATGGAGAAAGTTTCCCAGACTTCAAGATAGACCAGAATCCACAAAAGTGTGAGATAGATTACAGAGAGTAGTGTAGGTGTATCACTTGGTGAAAGAGGTTTTGGGATTTTTAGTATGTTATGGATGGAAGCAAGATGGAGGGCACAGGTGTTGTCCTGGGTTTCTTCTTCATTCTTCTTCTTCATGGGTTTGGGTGGCATTTTGCAATTGGGCAGAAAAGTCCACACTGGGGGCTCTGTGGGATCAGTTATTGGGTTAAATGGGGAAATAATCTAAGTGTCAGTTCTTAATTGGATAGTTTAGTCTTAAAAGACCTTGGAACACGACATTGTTGGCCATTTTGTGCCTTCTAATGAAAAACTGCTGAACTCGCAGTATTGAGACTGTTTTACTGATAAGAAATAATAAACACTTGAGTCTGAACACGAACTACTGTTTCAAGTGCCTTCAATCCAGACCCAGAGAAACCCACGACTGATACCCCGGCAACTGGGACCCCCACAACTTGGGAACTCTCCCTCCACGTCTAACAAGTGTCTCCAGGACCTGGCAGACCCCTCAAGGCAACAGCGTCGCTTGGGCCCGGCTGTTTAGAACCAGGACAAGGCTCCACGTGGCCCGAGTGGACAGCGAACATCTGGGCTTAAAAGCGGCGACAGAACTCTGCTCTATGCTCAAGAGGTGCTTTGGAAAGCAGGTCTGTGCTATCCGAGGCGAACATCCTACCTCTGCCTCCTCCTCCTCGCTCGAGGGCTCGCTGGCCTCTGGCACTCCGCCGTCCTCGGGGAATGAGCTCTCGCTCTCCCAATGTCCTTCCACATCATCCGCCTCGGAGGGCTCTGAGGCGTCCTCACCATCCTCCTCGTCCTCATCTTCCTCGTTGTCGCCATCCTCCTCGTCCTCACCATCTTCCTCATCCTCGCCATTCTCCTCGTCCTCCCCATCCTCCTCCTTCCCTGGCGGGCGCTCCCGCGCTCCCGGCTCGGTGTCCTGCTGCTCGGTCTCGTCGTCGCTGCTGTCGCAGAGCTGGCTGAGCCCGGCCCGTGTGCCCAGCGCTCCCAGCACGTATCCCAGGCCGTCCCGCAGGAAGCTCTGCGGCAGCCGCTCGGCCGCGGGCCCCTCCTGCTTCTTGCGCCGCTTCCCGAGCCCCAGCTGCCGCTCCAGCCGCCGGATCTCCTTCTCCTCCTCCTCGTTGGCTTCCAGCAGGGCCCGTTTCCGCGCCGAGGTGGCTGCGGCGGCGGAGGGGGCCTCAAGGGCTGTCGGTGCCGGTGGCGACACCGGCTTGGGCCGCTGCTTCCCAGCGGAGGGCGAAGCGGGGGCTCCGGGGCGGGCGGGAGGAGCCGGCTTGGCCTGGGCCGGCTTGGCTGGAGCGGGCTTGGCCGAAGCGGGTTTGGCCTGGCTCGGCTTGGCCGGAGTGGACTTGGCCGAAGCGGGCTTGGCCGGGGCGGTGGGAGCCTCCACCAGCTCCCCGCGCTGGAGTCGGCGGCGGCGGCTCCGCTTTAGTCTGCGCTTCTCCTTCCTGGCTTCCCGGCGGCTCCGGCGATTGTACCTCTCCGAGTCTTTGAGCAGGGCTAGCGGTGGCTGGCCGCCGGCCGCCTGCACGTAGTCCTGCACCGCCTGCCGCAGCCGGTCCAGTTTCCCGCCGCGGCGGCCGCGGGCAGCCGCCCCCCGCCTCATCTTGCCCGCAGCCACACCGCGCCTGAGCGCCGCCATCTTGGAGAGGGGCCGGGCTGCCGCTTCCGGCGCGCGGCCGCCATGCCAGGCACAGCGCCCCCTGCTGGGCGCGGGCGGCCGTGGCGGCTCTGAGGGGACGGACCCTGGAGTGCCGCTTCTGAGGCGCTCGGTCGGTAGAGATGCCCTCGTTTGTGCGCATGTATTTAAGAATCACAGAACAAATTAGGTCGGAAAAGACCTCTGAGATCATCGAGTCCAACCTATGACCGAACACCGTCGCGGCAACTAGACCGCGGCATTAAGTACAATGCTTAAAAAACACCTCCAGGGACCGGGGCTCCACCACGTCCCTGGGCAATCCATTCCAGTCACCCTTTCTGTAAAGAAATTTCTCCTGATGTCCAACCTGAACATCCTCTGGTGCAGTTTGAGGCTGTGTCCCCATGTCCTATCACTTGTTACCTGGGAGAAGGTCCTGACCCCCACCTGGCTACAGCCTCCTTGCAGGTGGTTGTAGAGAGTGATAAGGTCACTCCTAAACCTCCTTTTCTCCAGGCTAAACAACCCCAGCTCCCTCAGCCACTGCTTACAGGATTTCTGCTACAGACCCTTCACCAGCTTTGTTGCCCATAAGAAACTCCAGAAAGAAAATACAAGGCTTGTCCCTCTTACACCAAGGACTGGAGCAATTTGTCCGACACAGCCCTGGCTGTGATCACAAGGCTCCTGTCACTATAGGATATGAAACAACACAAGTGCACACACTGCTGCTCTCAAGGTGAAGAAAAAGCAAGTTTATTTTCTGACTCCAACATTTGTAGTTTTCCAAAAGTGACAGTGGATTGGAGGGTGACAGTGCCACCACTCCAATGACACTGGACAAACCAACAGTCCATCAAATTTCTTCTCCTCCATAAAAGAATGCAAAACAATAAATTATTTACAGAAAGTGCATGAGAAAGTTTGCTGCAAGAATGTAAACATCAGAAGGCTTTGAAAATCTTAAAAAATCAGGGCAATAGGCTCCCATAGGGCACGAGGCTCTTGCTGATGCCTCTTGAGGAGCTGAGGGACACCAGCCCCTGGCCACCCCTCCACCTGCCAAGAGCCACATTTTAAACCCCTTCCAACACTGCCAAAAGCTCAGATGTCTCTTCCTGAGTGTGCCAGAGCCAATATCCACGTCCATGGTCTTCTGTAGAGGGGGTGCAGATGGATGAGAAGCTGTTCATGAGGCACCAGTGTTTCCTTGCGGCCAAGAAAGCCATGGGATCCTCAAGTGCATTTGGAAGGGCATTGTCAGCAGGTCAGGGAGGTGATGCTCCCTCTCTGCTCAGCTCTTGTGAGGCACATCTGGAATGCTGTGTGCAGTTCTGGGCTCCTCAGGACAAGACAGACATGGAGCTCTTGGAGCAAGTCCAGTGGAGGGTACAAAGAGGAAATAAAGGACTGGAGCATCTCTCTTATGAGAACAGGCTGAGGGAGCAGGGCCTGTTTGGTCTCTAAAAGAGATGAGTGAGAGGGGACCTCATTAATGTATATAAATGTCTATGGGAGGGTGTCGCAGACATCTTTTCATTGAAATCCTTTCTTAAGATTTTTCCTGCTGGAGCTGAGAAGTTTCAACAACAAATGTAAACAATTGTTATCTGCTGCTGTGGAATGCAACAGGTCTACCTGTGATTGGCCCATGTTAGATGTGTATAATTAAGGGGCAATCTAGGACCCAGCTGTCTCTGGGACAGAGTTGGAGAGAGGTCTTTTGTTATCATTCTTTTCTATTCTTAGCTTGCCTTCTGAGAACTTTTCCTTGTATTCCTTTTAGTATAGTTATAATGTAGTATATATATCATAAAATAATAAATCAAACCTTCTGATCATAGAGTCAACATTTTCGTCTCTCTCTCATCCTGCAAACCCTTGTGACCACGGTCACAGGAGGGTGCCAAAAGGATGGACCAGGCTCTTCTCAGTGGTACCAAGCAATAGCACAAGAGGCAATGGGCAGGAACTGATGCACAGAAGTTCCACCCTGTTTTGTGGGTGACCATGCTCTGGAACAGATTGCCCAGAGAGGATGTGGAGTCTCCCTTACTGCAGGAATTCCAGAAGCATCTGGATGCATTCCTGTGCTGTGTGCTCTGGGATGACCCTGCTTGAGCAGGGACATTGGCCCAGATGACCCACTGTGACCCATTCTGGCATTCTGTGACTGGTGCCAACTTCTCTTGGGGCATTTCCACTCTCACCAGAGCTCAGGACAAGGTGATGCCACTGCTGGGGCCTGTGCCTCTGCAACAGGCATGCATCCTCCTGGCTCTGCACAGCTGGTGACAGCTTGTCTGTCATCCATGTCATCAGAGGAAATTAAATGTCCCATGGCAGTTTACTGCTGTCAGCAGGACAACCAATTGGTCAAGCTTATTTTTAGTCTCTGCTGTGCTCCGGACTTACGGAACCTGCTGGGTGTGTGCCAGTCATGTCTGGCACATGATTGGAGTTCCCCAAAACACAGATTATTTTTCCCAAGTTTCATTGAAAACTGGGCAGAGGAAAGAATTTCTTGGCTGTACAAAGAGCCTCAAGATGAGCCTAGACATTAGCAGACATGAGAAAAACACAAATGAAAGCCAGCACACATGAGCCACTTTCAGAAAAGGAGTTGGTCTTGAACCTGCTGTGGGGGCCAAATCCAGAGGAAGCCAGGTTCCGTTTTGTTTGTTGTGGTACTCCTGGATCTCTTTTGGACAATGAACTACTGCACAGGACTTACATTTTGCCTGACAATTTATTATGGCTTTATTACTCAGAAGATTATTTTTGTCTTTCTATGCATGTTTCCATATTCTCTGATTACATCATATGTCCTAGGTGACCCATGCCTCAGAAATTCAGCTTTCTCAAGGCTGATGCATAATGAATCTTTCATCCTTACTGACAAAATATGTTGCATTGATTTGTCAAGGCATTCCTTTTGCTACATTTTAAACTATATATTATGTTGTAATTTATTGCCAGGCCACTCTTTATTCATGCACAGACAGCTCACATGCATTTTGCATCCAATTTTAGATTTATTGATAACAGTAATCCAGCAGCATGCCAGAATGCAAGATAAATACAGCTGAATATAATTTGAGAAAATATTAGGTGCTTTTAGAACCCTAAGATTTGCATCTTCCTTGTGTCTAATAATGTAATTTGTTAGTCAGGAAAAGAGAGCTTTCCAATAATGGGAAATTTCATGTATCTTCAAAGAGAGAAAATGCCATTATTTGCCTTCTTCAATAGTTCATGTCACAAAGCAAAATGTGAAGAGCATGTATTTTGCTAAACTGCATAATCCCAAATTTGGGCTAAAATAGGCATGTTACTTTTGCAAAATGTATGGATAGAATTATTATTACCTGTTTTTGAAGTAAAAATACTTTCAAAGAACTAAAACAATATTTTAGACAAAATATAAATATCATAGTGAAAAAAATGTAATATTTAAAGAAATACTAATCTGCTTAATAGACTAAGCCAGCATTCAAATCTAGTGATGCCTTATCAAAAGAAATACATTACAACAAATATTTCAGATCCTATCCCAGAATATTGTGGTTTATTATTTTACATTTACCAATTTGGCTTTGAGTAACTGGTAAATACAGTCTTCTTTAGGTCTAAAATGTGAATAAATTATAAACTCCTGCCAAGGACTCTTCCAACATTCCTGTGTTGTCTAAATACCAGAAAAGGGAGGAAATCCAGTTTCCATTTCACAAATTTCACTTTTAGATCTCTGCATCATGTGAGCATCACTTACCAAACAGGAATTTGGAGCTGAGGGAACATTTTGTAATTCTTCTTTGTTTTGACAGTGATCCCACACCAGAGAACAAGCCACGAGGGCAGGCTTCACATTTGCAATGAAATTGAGCATAATGGCATGATTCACTGGAAATGAAAGTTCATATAGAATTGTCGCTTCCTGCTGAGATAATCTTTGTTAGCAGGTTTCCTTTCCTATCACTTTATATTAATGGATTATTATTTCCCAGCCCTCAGCAGAATGAGCAGAATACAATTCCTTTAGCTGCCTGTCTGCTATTGTGTCCTGATCCCCTCCCACATGCCATGAAAATGTGCCTTAGTGACTACATAATGCACATAGGTGGGTTCTGGCTCTCTAGTAATTTGCAGCTATTGAGAATATTTATCACCACAGGAAATATCCAAGCAGCACCAGAAAGACTTTTAGACTGAGCTCATAAGGGTGGCTCTTTGTTCTCATCAATGGAGAAAACAACCTGACTAAGGTAAGAACATGGCTTTAAATGCAAAGCCTTTTTTGACTCTACAGAATAAAAACTTCTGGCCAGAATGAGTTTATTCTGAGGAGAAAGAGCCTCTGAAGAGTGCAAGTGACACTGCCATGAGTACCCAGCACAGCATCCATCTACTGCCCCTCCCCATGCCATACTGTCACCACTGGGATCAGCAGAACTGAAATTTGGTCCATGGAAGGGCACTTTTCTTCTGGAAAGCATTTTCCAGAGTCTCAAGGCAGTACAAAGTTGCTGGTTCTTCAGATGTGTTTCAGTCCCATCTATTGCAGAAGGTATTGGTAGGTGAAGAAAGTGGTTTCTGTAGTGTTTTAAAGATACATCCCTGTTGCTCAGAATCTTGGTGGGTTTTTTTTTTTTTTTGGTTGTTGGTTTGTTGGGGGTTTGTTTATTTGTTTGCTTCTGGGTTTTTTGTTGGTTTTTGGTTTGGTTTGTTTTTCATTTTTCCCCAGGGTGTATGTGCTAAGCAATTCCTGCAGTCTTGATCTGTAGACAGCTTAGCCAGGCATGCTGAAGATTGACTACACAAAGTCTAGAAAAATACCTGTTCTGGCACTTTCTCCCACATTTCCATCATCTTTGTACCCAACTTTGGGCTGGTCATTTATCTTCCTTCTGCTGCCTTTGAGTACAAAATGAGCTTCCTTCCATCATTCTGAGACTAAAGCCACACAAGTGGATCCTTGTGGATCTCCAGGTTTGTTGGCTGAGGAAGTTCCACCCACAGCACCTCTCCTTGAGGTGTAATTCCTGCCTCTTCTCTGAGGCTGCCCCAACAGATGTGCTGACTGAAAGATTTGCTGAGTTTTTAATGTAATTTCTTTCTTTTAGTCCCTGAAATCAATGGCATTTGAGTCGGTGCTCACTGGTGATACTCTTTAGAAGAGATCTGCCATTAGTTTGAGCTCATTTAGGCTGTTTAATTGAGACAAATTAGAAAGTAACCATGAGTATTTCACATGAGGATGTCTGGAGCTTTCCCTCTCCCCTCCAAAAAAGCAGAAGATGAAAGTGGAAACCTCAGCTGGCAAAACTCAAGTAGGGAGCAAATACATATTCACTGATTTAAATCATTCATATATTTTAGTTCATTGGAAGGAGGGAGTGGGTACTAAAGGTTATTATTTAGATAAATGATCCAAAAGACAAGCATAAAAAAGACAGATATGCTGAGTGAAAGCAGAAACCCATTTCCCCAATCCATTAGCATTTTTAGTTTTAAACTATAAGGAGATTATCTAATATGTTGCACAAGGATGACTGAAAAAATGCAATCAGATTACTTTCTTGCTATTGAAGGGAAGAGGTAAATTTCAACTAAAATGAGCTTATAAATTAGTGTTTTTGTGCCCATCACAGTTTAAAAATAAACAATTGTAAATCAGACTAGCACCATTGATCAAAGTCCCACATTATGGCACTTTGCATTTTTCACACAAAATTTATATAATCAAAGCTTCTGTGCCAAGAATTGTCTCTGTGGGAGACTTAGTGCTAAACACCAGCCTTATCTAATGAACACTTGTATTGTCATTTAGAAGGCAGCTTTCATCAAAAACCTGTACATACATACCAAGGGATCCTTTTCCCTCTGTTCTTTCTCCTTTGTTGTTAATTACTTAGCTTTAACATCCCAGCTGGAATTCTGTTCCCCGAAGATCAGTCTTTATTACCTATTTCTTTAATCCTGACAAGGCAACTTCAGAAAAAGAACACTTAGAGTGACACTCCAGAACAAATACCTGGGAAGGCTTGAATTCAACAGACAAATTCCCTAAACTTAACAGGTACTGTCACTTTGTTAAAGTCGCCTTTTACCTGTTTGTTTGTTTGTTTGTTTGTTTACTTATAAGAATGAAGACAGTGACAAGAGTAGGTGCTGTGCCACTGACACAGCAGCAGTGGCAGCAGTAGCAGTGTGCAGTGCTCCTGTTCATCCCCTGACGCTGGTCCATGGTGCAAGGTGATCATTTCCAGACAATGTGCAGCAGCTTTTCCAGCTCAGTGAGGTGCTCCTAGCTATTAACAAAACTCTTACTGCATTTTTCCTGAGGCTTTGCTAAACATGCAAAATATCATGTGTGTCTGAGTCAAATACAGTGAAGCATTTGGAGGTCTCTCCAGAGTGTACTGAGACAACGATATCAATTCATACATTTTGGCTGCCATTCTGTATTTTAATCCCAGTTGTTATAAAGCATGATGTTATTATGTATAATACAGTATTGATTTAAGGTACAGTTGATGACCAGGAGCTCTACTTACATGACCATAAGCAGAGTGCAGCAGTGGGCTGTGCCTGCCACATCTCTGGTTACAGACCCTTCTCTCAAAGTACTTTGAAACAGCCACACTGATCTAAACCTGACAGACAGCAGAGACCTTCTCCCTCAGTTTAGACAGACACCTGCAGCTGAGCCAGTCTCCTTGCTCTCTGTTTTTTAGAGAAATAATGACTTTTAGAGAAAAAAAAAACCTCATCTAATTCATCTTAGGCTTCTGCATCAGGACAAGAGGATCAGTGCCTTAGACTCCCTCAGCCCAGGGTGAAATTATACACAATATATTGTGCCTTCCCTGACTGGCTTAGCTGCAGGCAATGGCCCTGCAGATACCTCGTTAGGTGACTCATGCAAAGGTCAGGGCAGCAAAACAAAACCTCACATGACCTTAAACAACGTCGTGTTTACACAGTTTGTGTCTGGCAGTATGTAAAACTAGATACCACCCTGATCTACTCCTTCACTTGATGACTTCCCATCTTTCAAACCTGCAGTTTTGCAGCTACTTTAGGTCAACCTCAATCTGCCATGAATTTGCCCAGGTAATGCTTTTCCCCATGTTAACACCAGGAGTCACAGCATAATGCACCAAATTCAAGATTTGATCAGAATGAAGTGAAAAAGTTTTTAAATTGGACTGGCTTAATTTTGATATTCAGCTACACAGAGAAGTAGCTAGCTGTGAGAAAGGGAAGAGAACTTCTTCTGTAGCAGCACAGAGCAAGATCACTCATCATCAGTTAAGAAACAACACTATTAGCACATTACAGAAATTACTGTGTCAGAGTTACTTCCCATGCTGCTTTAAGGGAGAATTCATTATTCAACACCTACAGCTGGCCCTTCTGTTGGCCAGTCTGAAACAGGTTTTGAAAGAGAGGTGAAAACAGGAGCAATTACAAAAACCTTTTTTGTGTAATTACACTGTCATGAAAGAGTTTGTCTTCTTTGCTTTTCTTAATAATTTTCTAAAAAGCATAGCACACTAAAAGTAAGTTAATGTTAAGAATAAAGCCTACACAGCTGTGTGTGTATGCCTAGGGAGATGGCTGAGTCTGTACAGCTTGAATTTTTGTTTCCTCAGTGGAAATTTCCTCCTTGTTTACTGGTGGCAAAGGTAAGAAATCTATTTTTAGGACAACCCACATTTGTCTGGATGCACTTTCAGAATGGCAGTGTTAAACTTACTGCATCCTATTCCTCTAAGTAATCATGGGAAAACACACACTTAAAGTGAGGCACATGTTAGTATCATTTAGAATTTTATGATTACAGAAATCAGCTGAAGAGACAGTTTTATTCTTCATCTTATAATTGCAGTTGTAAATTCTTAACTGCAGGTGTGATATTTTCATTAAGTGTTTAAATAAATCCTCACAATGTGGGGCCCTCATCCCTGATGTGGGACTCCTGCAGCCCCATAATGAAGAAGAAACAACAAAACCAAGAATAAATAACTGTGCTTTTGCTTTTAAGGCACGTCAAGGTGTTGGTTTGAATTCTGAGCTCTCTAATTAGGCCTGAATCCTGCACTTGAGTGGTTCCACTTCTAAGATCTGTTACCTTTGAGGTGACACTTCTGGCTGGTTTTGAGCTCTGCAGATGAAAGAGGAAGCTTGAAAGGAAGAGAAGCATAGTAGCAATTTGGCCATATATAATTTTTTCTTTTCCTAGAAGAGGAGATAGTTAATGCATATTAATGCATGGCACTAGTAGTGATGATGATATCTGTCTATGGATGAGCTGCCCATATGCAGGACTTGTTTTCTCTTCTGGCATTCACAGAAGGAGACAGCACCAGCTATGTGATCCTAATGTTCCTTTTCTTGGTAAATTGATCATGGCTTCTTTCTGTTTCAATTTGGCTATTGAAAGAAACTTGATCTGCACAGGACCAAAGACCAGATGTAACTGAGTTTCAGTCCTGATGTAGTAACATCCTCTTTGTAACCTTGGGCAGGTCACTTGATCTTTGAATTTTACAGCTTCATATTTTGTTATGCAAATTAATGATAAAGATGTTGTGGTGTTAACTTGAGCTGCATTAGTGGTGGGAGAACTGTTCAGATGTTCTTCCTACAGAAAGGTGAAGAGGACGTTGTGCTACGCAAGAAGTGTTATGAGAGATACATCTGAGTAGCAAAATTCAGATACTGAACCTAAAGATGGGAAAGCACCGTGAGTTGGGGTTCAATATGACATTGACTATTTTTTAACTCACAGGATCAGGCAGTTGACCTGTTTTGTTAAAGATTGGAATTTTGTGTTTTCCATACCTTTCACATGCCTAATTTCAATTGCTTTCTTCCATCAGCAGGAAAGGTCATTGTCATTAGGAGACAAATAAGGCAAATTGGATGCATTCAATTTGCATGTTTGAATATGCGAATGAACACACTTCCCATTTTTCTTCCCAAGGACTGACCTCTCAGACAAACAGAATTTATTCTACTCTTAGCTGAAAGTGAACTTCCATACAATAAAGATGGCTGGGAGTCACAGGGCATCTGACATATTTTAGCTAATTATGATTCCAGATATTTGATGGCAGACAGAAAACCTGTGGCCGGATTTCACAAGAATGAAAAATTACAAGTCAGCCTAGATTCCAGTTTTTGTGTAGAAACAGAGGTGATTAAGTGAAATTATTAGACTTGTTCAAGGCCAACATCAAAAATAGTTTTAGAGACTCGTGTATAAGATTGATGTTATCAGCAGCCTCTTGATGCAGACTGGGAACACAGCCATGGAACAATCCCAACCTCCAGCAGTAAGGAAGCAGATTCAAGGTCACTTGCAAGCTGAGATGCTTTAAATAGCACATCTTAATGCTTGCTTACATTCTGCACTGACCAGGGGTTCTTGCAGTACCAAGGATTGTCCTTTTATTAGGTAATCACTATGAGTGATTATCAGATGAGAAAAACCTTGCCATCATTATCTGTGATGGACAATACACCATTATTCTGCAATAGAATTTCAAAGTATCACCACACTTTATTCTTTAGTAACTAGATTGAATAAGGGTGTGATCCAGGATTACTCTCCAGTTCCTTCAAAAATAATTACGCACTAAAAATTGTAATACATCAAAAATTTAATTACACTAAAAGTGCTTACTAATGTTTTGTTATTACTCTGTTTAATCTTGGCATCTGCATGCCATCCATTAATTTATTTCAGTAAAACTATAGGTCACATTGTGGAATTATTATTATATTTCTATATAGTCAAAACTCCCATTTTTTTCCAGAGCATAGTTTAAGTGAAGACATTGATTTGAGCTACATGACTTTGTGCATGCAGTGATGCATCTGACGGGGGAAGATAACAAAGACAATGCTTTAGTTTGTGTATATTTCAGATTTGTCTATAATAATTTATTTCAGTTTATAACACTTTAGCTTATTAGTTCTTGTTTTATATTAAGCAGCCATTTAAATATTTTGTCCATTTTAAAATAAAGAATTTATTTGGGGCACAAACTTCAATGCTTCTCTTAAGGAAATAAAATATAAACTGCAGAATAAAAGGAGAAGCTGAAGAGGGACTGCATAACAAAATGATAAGCTGAAGAGTCACTACATAACAAAATGATAAGCTAAAGAGGCCCTCCAACAGTAATTAACCTATATTTTTCTTTCATATAAATACTCATACAAACTCACATGAAAGAATAATATGAGCTGCTGCTTCATTTTAAAGGCAAAAATACCATTTTCAGAAAAGTCACTAGACCATGATTTTGTAAAGGCACCAAAAAGCTCATACCCATACCTTTCTTGATGTTAACTCAGCATACAAATTATGTAATTTGGCTCTTGTAAAGAAATTCTCTAGAGATCACTACCCAATGATCTCTTCTGTACAAACTTATTTTAGTACTATAGCAGAGTAACTATATTTTGGGGAATTTTAAATAAAAATAAGCACATACACCACATATAGAGACATAAATACACAGACTCACACTATGTGTGAGTATGCATACAATATATAAATTCATTCAATTATGTGAAAATGTACACTTTAAAATCCACTGCATGACTGAGTCTTTGAACAAACTCTTTAAAAATGCAATAAACTTGTCCTGCTGGCATTCTGCATATGTATTTCTTATTCCATAGCCCAGGACAGGAAGAACTGTGTGAAAATTATTGGTCTGTAGTTATATCTGGGCTCATAAATCCTTTATGAGGATTGTGATTACAGAGCAAAAGGACAATATAGTTTCTCATATTTTCTATTACTCTTAGTACTAGAAATGGCATTGGTCAAACAGAAAAACATATTTGTGGTTGTTTTACATGTACACTGAAGCTCCCAAGCATTTCTACAACAGTGATGGCTGGAGTAGCTCTCTGTGCTCAGTTTACATCACTCGTCCTGCTGTGTGAATGCAGAATGAACTGGCTCAGAGAATTCATTCTGATTAAATATTTTATTTTTGCTCAGTTATTTTCCCCAGGTCTGATCAGCCACATATGGCTGTGCCAGTGCTGCTGAGGGGTAGTGGGAATAAATTGAACAAGAACAGAGCTGGACAGGGTCAGCACTACAGCCCAAAAAGTACTTGTTTGAGTAGTTTTACAAAGTGCTCAAATGAAATCCTCACTTGGGTTTTTCAGAAGCTCTGTGGAGATTATTAGTCTGCAGTAATATAAAAGTCAATTAGATGTAGGGAACTTGGAGTTGTGCAGTGTCTGCTGCAGGATTCATTCCCAAGTGCTAAATTATGTGAAAATTTTAGAACTTGAATAGACAAAATAGTTTTTGATTCAGAATTTCTAGAAGGTGCTCTAGGGCACAGAGGATGAATCTGAGACTTCCTGCAAAGCTGTTGACAGGAAAGCTAATGTTCCCTCAAGCCTGGCATGACTCAAGGTCCATTGAGAAAATATGAAGGGATGCATCAGCAGATCCTGCTGGTGTTAAATATGGGAGTCATGTGGGGCTGCAAGACAGAGGAAGGCAAGGAGCAGGGCTGGAATTTCATCTCACCAGGGTGCTGCTGGTGATTTACTGTGGGCTGAGTAAACCTGGAAAGATAATGAGCTCACTGGGGTGGTATCTCTGTCACTACAACAAAAAATCCAAATGTATGTCATAGCCCATAGTGTTATTTAGGACAAGAGCAGTGTTCAATAATTAATTCCCTAACATTTGCTAGCAGCCTGAATGCATTCCAGACTAACTATCACATAGAGTTTAGTTGTTTTTTTACTTTGTTGATGTTTTCCAGGTGTTAATACACAATGAGACAGCAAATGGGTCTGAAAGTATATTCTAATTATGCCAATTTTGGGGCATGTGTATATAAATGCACCAAAGGATGCTGCAGGCTAGGATTTAAAGGTGGGGATGATGTCAGGCTGGCATATGCCCAGGGTGCTTGCACTTGGATACCCCCAGGGAAGGCAGGACAGAGTGTGGGGTAGGGAGATGGGATGTCAGGCTACAGAAACACACATGACTGCATAAACAGCAAAGCTGTCATGTGCTATGCAGCGTTAATGGTACTGCAATGAAAACTACTTCCTCTGCAATGCTTCACCAGTGACTACAAACTGCAGAGTTACTTCCCATGATTTGTTGCTTTTAATATTCAGGATGAAGTGACCCTTTTGTATTCAGGATTTTCCATGTGCCTTATAGTGACTTCTAATGTACTCTTTTAATTTATGTTTAGCTGTTGGCAAATTATAAACCATGCAAAAATATTGTGTAGAAGCAAGTAAGTTTTGAGGTATCAATACATATGATGTAAAACACTATGGATATATCCTATGAAACTTTGTTGACTTTGTACTACCTCTGCAATTTAAGTGACGTAATTACTCACTGTGTAAGATGAAGTATATGGACAATAGTCTTTAAACAAACCTTGGATTCAGAGATTTTGTAGGACAGCCAAATGCTTTTCTGTATGTTGTGTAGATTGACCTTTCCTCTTGCCCAGGCCAAGGGCTACAACTCAATGAAATGGGAAAATAATCAAGGGGCACAGTGTGGTAGTGATTTTCAAAGAAGTGCCTTATGGAATGGAATGAGGCTGTGTCAGGGGAAGTTCAGACTGGACTTCAGTTAGGAAAAGGTTCTCTACTGACAGGGTGGTTGGTCACTGGAACTGGCTTCCCAGAGAACTGATCATGGAAAAGCTTGTCAGAGTTCAGAGAATATCTGGACATTGCTCTTAGTCTCATGGTTTAGTTCCAGGTGGTCCTGCAAGGAGCAGGGAGTTGGGCTTGACAATCCTTATGGGTGCCTTTCAACTCAGAAGATTCTGGGATTCTGGGTGACACACCACATGTAAAATGTGGTCAAATATCACATAAGGGCCTTGTAGCACAGGCAGAGATGGAGGATCAGCATGCAGCATCTCTGCAGTTGCTATCACTGGCAGGGTGGGTATCATCTGAGTTCAATGTATGGTGTACAGGACCTAAAATTAGAAAGATGAAAATATTTCAAAGAGTTGGATGAATCACAACCTATTCCTTGTTCTGTCCTCCTACTGTCAAGTGGAATGAAATCTCTGGAGTCCTCCATTCAAATACTTAGATATACCCAAGTGACTAGAGATGGATTTTGCTTTTATATGAGGGCCAGAGGACTATCTATCATCCCAGGGACTGAGGAGCCTGCCATTTTTTTTTTCTTTCTTGCAGGTGTAATTACTGTAATGTAATATCTACTTGAGAAAGGAAATTAAACTCTCAAGAACAAATTAGCTAATTTCACATTAATGGCATGATTTTTGTTAAAAGGCCTGCTAGAGCTGAGTCCAGTTTCTGAAAATAAGTATTGTCTTATGTTATAAAATAACTTGCTCTCTTGATGTCAGCATTTTCTGATAGACCACTGGTGGAATGGATGGGTGCCATGTCTTCTGTGGATCAATTACTGGACACTGGAGCTCTATGAGGAGTGTAGCCTTTGATGGGATAACTGCATAAAATTCTCCTAGTTAGGAGATCACACCTGACAGATTTTTGGTTTTCCAGCCTCTGGTGGCTTTTACAATGGCAATAATCTTATACAGCAACTGGCAGATGCTGTAAAAGTGCATTTTATATGTGACTGTTGCAGGAAGGAATACCTGCTGAAATTTATTTGCTGTGTCCTTGAACAACATTGAATTCCCCAGATTAGGTGGTGCCTGTGGAGCAAACCTATTCATTTTGCTAATGAGACAGAGGAGGAAGATAAAGATTTAAAAAATGCCTGGCATCATATTTTATTAGTCACCCAATATAATTATTGACAGGGATCGAGGATGTTAAGTTCCAGAAAAGGACTACTTATTATCTTAACACTCCTGAGATGCATTAAACACATTTGAATTTAATTAGAAAGGAGTATCCATGATTTAAGAATAAATCTTGCACCTATTAATTTAAGAAATTAAGATGATTAATTTCCTTTAAAATTTCTAGCATTTTGGATAAAAGTCCTTCATAAAAGGTGCATGGCTTACTTTCAAAGACTAAATTTATACGATGCGATTTTTGTCACCCAGACTGAAAAACGGTTGTAGTTAATACTGGATAGATTTTTGAAATGCCTTCCATGTGGTATTTAACAGTGCAAGCATCTTAGTCATGATGAGTCAGATGCTGAATTTAGAGAAAAAAAATTAACTAATACCAAATGTTTTTTTTTTTTTTTTTATTATTATTGTTTAGGGACTTCACAGTGCAACCTCTCTTCTCCAAAAATGGCAAAATTCCATTTCTCAAAACTATGTAACTAACAAAAATATAGCTTGAGGATAGTTCAGAGTAAGCACAGATGGCCCAGCAGATTAATGATTTAATTTTTTTTAAAGGACGATGATTACAGCCGTGTTAAGTAGTCAGGAACTGATCATACGGGTGGATATTTGCAATTTCGTCATTTATAATACAGCTAATGCATGATCACATCTTTCAGAATCAATAGCAGATTGGCAGACTCAGATGTCTAATGCAAGCTGTTGACTGGCCCACAAATCAAAGGAGAATATTCTGAAAGGACAGAGAAAAGCTGTAAGTAACAAGGTGAGTGATCAGCAAAGCTGGTGCAGGAAGCCCAGGGGCAGAGTCTGCAGCTCTGTGTCATGGTGCCATGTACACAACAAACCAAAGGGCAGCAGGGCCTGGGGTCATCTGAAATGGGACCACGTGGGCTCTTCAAAAGTGGGCATTAAATTGAAAAGAAAGCAGAGTGAAGAGAGCATCTCTCCTGGAAGAACAGAAGAACCGTTTGTGACACTTGGGTTTCAGAGCCACATTGCTCTGAAAATTGCTCTGGTGCTGCAATTCAGCCAGTGGTAAAACCGCATTAAAGCTTCTAACAATTATTTGCTAACACAAATCATATTGACTTCACTCTCGGATAATTCTTTTAATCCCCTTATGGTGTTGCTATGGAACCAATCCATGATCTTGGCAAAGTCCTGTTACATATGGGCAAACATCACACTTGCAACCAGTACAATAATTATTTTATGTACTTAGTACATCAGGAACTTTCCAAAGATGAGGAAAAAAATAGTAAGAAAAACTTTAAAAAGCCCCACAGAGACAGTAATGACATTTTTTAAAGGATGTGTTTATTCTGGTTGACAAATCACTGCTAATGCTACTTGCAGATAACACAAAAATGCTGGCAAATACTGGAAATGGGAGTGGTAAATTACAAAGGATGATCTCATCATACAGAGCAATCTGAAATATTTGGGAAGCAGAAAACAGAAGAGGCTTGAATTCAGTCAAAAGCCCATGAATGCGCCAGGAACAAGGGGCTGAGGTCCTTTCTACAGAACTAGGGCTGTATCTGCAGGGCAGTGATTCAGAATAGAAATTACAGATTGCTGCTCATTGGTATGAGTGAAGTTCAGAGGAAACCACTAATTTCTGTGTCAAGGAAATGATTGCTATAGCATTTGGATTAAAATGTCCCTAAAATTGGCCTTACTCTCTGTGAGGAAGTAAGTGGACATGGCAATCAAAACCACAAGGCAGCCTTTTACCTACAGCCTCTGACAGTAGAGAGACAGGAGTAGATACAAGTGTCTTCAAATGCACATTCCATTTACTTCTGGGAAGCAATCGTGTGTTTCACCTCTGAATCTGTGTGCTGTTTTCCTCTGTAATGATTAAATGGTCTGTAACAAAGCATAAAATAAGGTGATTTTACATCTCTTCATAGAATTGCTGAAACTGAGCCTAGAATACTGCTTTCAGTTCTCGTGTCTGCATTTTAATGAGAAGGTTAAAAGTTTGGAGACAATTCAGGGATGAAAGGAAAAAAAAGAGTTCACGGTTAAGAAAAATCTTCAAAGGGTAAATTTACTTAGAGTAAATCTTTTTAACTGACTGAAAAGGAGATTTTGAGGAGAATTGTGATTAGCAGGAATTAAACAGTGAGCACACCATAAGGAGAAGTAATGAATTTTCACTGTTTTCATCCATCTGCTCTAGCTGAATGCCTTTCAGAGGCTGATTGAGTCTAACACTAATTTCTGAGCTAAAACCAGACATAGACTGGTGAAAGGGACACTTATTTTTTTTTTTTTTAATTTGATTTAGTTCTTTGGTTCTTCTGTAACAACACTGACCCAGACAGCAGTTCCAGAATTTTACCAATAAATACCTGTTTGAAGAATCAGCCCAAACAGCCATGGCCACAGAGCATGGAACAGATGACCCTGGCCTCATTCATATCTGCACAGCAAGTGAACTTTGGCTGGCAGATGCAGCCGCATATCCTTGAATATTACCTTTCATTTTATTCCTAATCAAGTTGAGGCTGCAATGTGGTGTGAGTTTTGCTTTGTTTTGATTTGAGGACATGAAAAACCCATTAAGGGTGAATGGAGGCAAAGTGAGCTTCCAGTCACTTCATGCTGCCTAGATATGGAAGAGAAACTGTTCTAGCTTCATGATGTGACTTATGCTTCCTTTACCTGACAGCACTGAACTCCTGCAGAGTTTATGCCTCCGACCTTAATAAACTCTGCAGGTTTTCTGACTCTAGGCTCCGGTCAGTGAAGGAAACTTAAGGATTCAAAGAGGTTTTATTCATTCCTAAATCCAGTTCCTTGTTATTGAAAGCAATCTCACTTAGTTTTTTACAAGTGAACCAACTTTAAGTTATAAATGGTGTATATTTTTACTAAAATGTTAATTTTAAAAGCTTGTTCAAAATGGGAATACTTTGACTGTGCTTTTTTCTTTTTTTGGGGGGAATATATATTCATCAATACATTTATGACTATATATATATAAAGTCCAGCGCATGCCTATGTGAGTCTATACCAAACTAGTTTATATCCTCTTTTTTCATGCCAACATTGTAATTCTTAATTTAAATTTCTTTCCCTTTGCTGTTTCAAAAAGTTAAAATAAATATATTGTGCTATAATACAACATTTATCTGGGGAGTTGTTGTTACTGGGTTGACTCAATGAAAATATGGGCTGGAAATATTTGGAACCAAAAAAAGCCCTCCTTTTTTGTTCTAAAAGACCCAAAGAAATAAAAAAGTATAAGATATTAATAGAAATGAAATGTCAGTCAGCAATATTTTAAGCTGAATCCAGATATAAGACTGAGTTGGATTTCTAAAGTTATAATGCAATTCTTGCTATGCTTTAGCTTACCACATATAAGACACTGAAAAAAAATCACCTAATAAGCTTAATGTACATAATTATGATAACATTTTGTTTATTTTATACCATGATCAACACCCTGGAGGACTTTTAACCACTCTCTGGTGTAAAGTACCACAGACTTGCTTTGGTAGTTTTACATCTAGTATGCTTCAAATTACTACTTTTGTACTCCCATCAGATCAATACATGCATCAGTTTGCAAGAGCTGCCTACTTTAGACTGAATTTCCTGTGGTATAAATAGATTTTGCTATGGTGGCTACTCTGACCTTCCTTTGTGATGTAGATACCTCAGAACTGAGCAGTAACTTCTGCCCAAGAAAGGATGGAAGCTATTTCCACCCCTCCCCTACCTTTTCAGTAAATATAAATGTGTATGTCGTTTCTGATGATTCATCTGCTAGAACTGGAAGAAAGAACTTGACAGTCTACAGTATGAAACAAATTATGTACTATATCTCCTCCTTACGTTTACTTCAAATTCAGTAAATTGAAAAGAACACATATTGCCCACATGGGAGTGGAAGCTTCAGGTGTTCTAAATTTCGATTTCTATAAGCTACCAAAATACAGTTAATTTTCCTTGCAATCTTCCAGTGTTGAATATGTCTGCAGGCAAAGTTAGAAATGCTTGAATTGCTGTTTCTTGGCAGTGGCTGAGTCATTTCCCAGGTAGCTCAGGAACTAACCCTCCCCTCAGGCTTGGACTGCTGGCTGAATCTCTGGTTGTTCCTGTTCTTCCTCTTTGGCTGGGCCATCTGCTCTCCCAAGTTCTTAGAGTGGCTTTGCTCTGGTGTCAGCATTTCTCTCTCCATCACAAATCCATTGAATCCATCCTGTTCCTAACAGCCTGACTCCAATACCATTGTCATTTATTGTGTAGGTTTTTATATGAGATGATGAGAGCTGGGATCCTGTCTATTCTATTCCAATACTTCTATAGGCAGCTCTAAGAGAATTTGGTTTCCCTGGGGTCAGGTTTGCACATGCCAGACAGTTGTCTGCTCTTGCCAGCTGTGTTTGTTATAATAAAAGAGATTTTGTCTACCTATAACCTTGCCCTGACTGCTCAGTCTGGACCAGCTCCTGAGCAGAGAACAGCACTAGCCTAATTCTAGTCAAAATTAGAACTAGGCTTCAACTAAAAGCTTAATCCTTTGTCAAATTCATCTTGGAAACTAGAGATGATTTCATCACTTTCAGCATGTGAAGAAGAAAAGGAGATTGAAGATAAATGGGAACAGGCAAAGAAGAAAACCCCAGACAAGTAATAATACCAGACAGAATCAAGTGCTGTGCAGAAAACAGCTGTAAAGTAGGACAGCTTTTCCCAAGAAGCAGCTCAGAGACTGCTCCCTGCTCCTTCCACTCTGTTTTTAATGGTATTCTGTTCCTACAGCCACAGTGAACACCTAAAGTCTCCTTCCCTGAGCAGTGAGCTTCAAGAGGAGAGAGCACAGGAACATTTCTGGCCTGTCACACCCCTGGTGTGATTGTGCCTGCAAATACCTTGTCTGTGCCTTCACAAGTGTCGAAAGAACAAGGGTGGGACTGTGGCCATACTGAAGCTGCAGGACCTTCTGCATCCATTCAGGACTACAAGGAATACATTAATCAAAGATTACTTTTTCTAACTCTAACATTTCATAAATAGTTTACCATCTGCTTTTAACCAAGAAAATGGGCCAGAGACTGGGGAATTAATATAATTGGAATTATAATTGGCGTTGACAACATGTATAATGTATCAATAGTTGTAAATAAGCCAAGAATTAAGAAAATTATGATCCTTATTTTTGAAACTTCTTTAGACTAATGATATATACCTGGATTGAAATAACAGTTTGAGTTGCTAAATCACAATCTATAATTTATAGTATGTCCTAGATTAATAGTCTTCCATGTGTATTTAGACAATTGATCTACTTGCAAACTCAGAAGATTTCCCGTGCATGTAGAGGGAACAGGGAATAATGAGATTACCCATTGGAATGGGCTGCCCAGGGAGCTGGGGGAGTCACCGTTCCTGGGAGTGTTTAAGGAAAGACACCGCGGTCCTTAGTGCCACGGGCTAGTTGACACGGTGATGTTGGGACATAGCGCGGACCCGATGATCCCGGGGGTCTTTCCTGCCTGAACAATTCCCTGATTCTGAAACCCGACCCTGCCGTTGAACCAGCCGCGCCCCAGGCCCCGCCCCCTCCCTCCAGCCACGCCCCTTTCCCGCCCAACTCCCGCCCCCCTCTCCCTTTGGCCCCGCCCCCGGGTGTGACTTCGCCCGCCCTTTACTTAATCCTAAGCCACGCCCCCCGCGGTCTGACCCCGCCCTCCCCTTGCCCGCCCCCGCCGGGGTCGCTGCGCGGTGACGCAGCAGGAGGAGCTGAGGCGGCACTTCCCGCCCTTCCTCCCTCCTCCTCCTCCTCCTCCTCCGCGCCCGCCGGACAGAGCAGCGGAGCCGGGGCTCCTCAGCCGCTGCCGGGGCCCGGGGGAGCAGCCGGGCTGCCTCCGGCCATGGTGGCCCGCTCGTCGCCGGCGGGGCAGGAGCAGGCGCGGCGGCGGCGGCCGCCATTGCTCGCGGGGGCCGCGGTACTATGAAGGATGGAAGCGGACGAGGTGACGATCCGGGAGCAGAACTTCCACAGCCAAGTGCGGGAGTACACGGTAGGTGCCGCCGCGGGCCGTCCCTGAGCTGTCACTGCCCTCTGCCCCAGCCCTGTCCCCGGGCGGGCTGTCCCCCTCTGCCCCGCTGTCCTTGCCCGCCCCTCGCCCGGTGTCCGGCGGCACTCGGGGGCCTGTCTCGGTGGGCAGAGCGGTGAGGGCACCTTCCCTGAGCTGCCCCGGGAGCTGGAGCATCCCAGCTCACCCCCTGGAGGGTTTTCCTCTCCGAGTGCCCTCAGCGGAAGATGGAGATGCGGTGTGTGAGGCAGGGCACCGTGTGTTCCATGGGAGGGCTCTCGGAACAGGTGCCGGTGCTGCAGCCTCCTGAGCAGTGCTCAGCTTCGGCAAGGGATGGCTGCGAGCGGACATCATTCGTGTGCACAAGGATCTAAAGGTGAGGCACCCAGAGGATGGACCAGGCTCTGCTCGGTGGTGCCAACCACCAGGAGATGAGGCAATGGAAAGAAACACCTGAACATGAGGAAGAATTTCTTTACTGTGCAGGTGACCGTGCACTGGAACAGCCTGCCCAGAGGAGCTGTGGCATCTCCCTTCCTGGAGGTATTCAAGAACGCCTGGATGCAATCCTGTGCTTTGGGATGACCCTGTTTGATCAGGGAGGTTGGCCCAGATGACCCACTGTGGTCCCTTCCACTGGGATTGTGTGAATGCCTCAGTCCTCAGGTGCAGCCTTGTTCCCATCAGGTGTGCATGGGATTTCAGGGTATCGCTTGTCCTACTGGGATTCTCCTGCCTTGCTGGGCTGTTTTCAGTGCTGTGTGTAACTCAGGTGTTTCCCTGACCCCTCATGCCCCGTGCTGTCCCAGTGGAGCACATGGCAGTGCCTGTGCTGTCCCCTCTCAGCCCTGCACAGGCAGGTTCAGCACTACACCCTGCGTGCAGACAGAGCAGTTCCAGTTTCCTCTCCGACAGCCTCTAATTGTTCTTAGGACTGTTCAGATCTGATAGAGGTGTTTTGATGGGGCTCATGTCTCTCCTGCTTCAATTCCAGGAAGGAAGCACAGGCTGAGCAAGGGAGATGTGCAGCAGGGTGTCCTGTGAATGTGCTGTTCTGGCTCAGCAAGTTTTCTTTGCCATCCCTGTTGTCTGGGAGGAAAAAACAGATTTCTTGAATTAAAATAAGATTTCACAATTCAGATTTAAGTGTTTTTTAGCCTTGTTGGGAGACTCTAAAAATACCATGGTTAACAGATTTATGTAGCACTGTGGCTAGGTCACTTGAAGCAGACTTGCTTGGAATGTGTTGATTACTCTTCTATAGTATACAAATCCATGTTAAGACCTTTCCTGTGAAATATTCTATTTCTGGGACCTTTTTTTCTGAAGAGTGGAAAACAAGGGTGTATGAGGAGAGCAGCTACTTTATGGGATTTTTTTGGAATTCTCTTCTGTGGGCATGGATGTAGTGGTGTATGTCCTGGAAGCCATGACTAGTGGAGGGGCACTAAAAGTAAAATACTTCTTTGTAAAGAGGACTCTAAGTATTATCTTAATCACCTTTGTGGTATGAAAACATGCATGTATGTACAAATCTTTCTTTTCCCTCATGTCTGTTTTTCCATTTGTATTCCATTGTGTGCTAATTATCTCCTAGTTACTTTCACCAGAGTCTTGTTCTGATAAATTGGATGTTACATATTGTGGTTTCATTCAGTAAGAAACAAGAGTTTTTCAGTCTGAAGGAATGGCTGTGTGCAGCCTCTCTGGGTACCATTACAAATAGTGAAGTCTATTAAATTCTTGAAGAACTACTTCATTTGTACTGCAGGTACTTCTCCACAGTTACAGGGACTTTTTCAGCCCCTCCAGAGCAATTGGTGAATTCCTACTGGTGTAGTCATGTGAGAAGTCACACATGAGAAACTCATATATTAGAGGTGCAGTGTTGTTTTGTTTGGACAGTGGACTCAGAGTATTCTTGCTCTTGAAACTTCACTTTGATGTTAATATTGATCACAGGCCAGCTTTGTTGTTGTTTAATCAGGAGGAATAATAATAACAATGTTGCCTTCTAAGTCACACCTTGGTGCAGTTGTGATCTTTAATTAATGTGGAGCACCACAGGGTTTTATGAGGGCATGGAGTGCTGCCACCCCCACCTGGGTGTGCAGCTTGCTGGGGCTCCCACGTGGCTGCAGGAGAATTTTGGAGCTGTGAGTGCATTTGTGGTTAGTCTGAGCGTGCTGGAGCACACAGAGCATGCTGCTTACATGTGCAATTATGTTCAGTCCTCTCCTTCCCAGTCCTGCCCTTGCTGCTCATGAAGTTACATGGTGAATAGAATTTCTTAAAATATGCAAATACATGGTTATTGTGTAGGCAGTGGGTGTAATCATCAGCCCTCAGCTGGAGCAGGGAACATGTTCCCCTCTGACACATGCACTAAACCCTGATTCCAGCTGCAGGTGGGCTGGGGGCAGCAGAGCAGTTCCAAGAAGCATTTGATATTTAAATATGTAGTGGTTCTAAACTGGGTTAGGGTAGGTTTAGATTAGATAGTAGGAAGAAGTTCTCTGATATGAGGGTGGTGAGGCCCTGGCACAGGCTGCCCAGAGAAGCTGTGGGTGCCCCATCCCTGGCAGTGCTCCAGGGGCTTTGAGGTACCTGCTCCAGGGGAAGGTGTCCCTGCCCATGGCTGGGGGGTGGGAACAGATGTTATTTAAGGTCCCTTCTGACCCAAACCATTCCATTCCAGTTGTGGAATATTACAGCAGAGGTGACCTCTCTATGCCTGGTAGGAGCAAGAGAATTTTATGTTGTCTATTAGAAGTTCCTTTGAAGAGCTAGTTGTGTGGCACAGCCTTTACTGGAAGCTAAAAGGATACAGTCATGAGAGAAGAGAAATCAAAGTAAGCTGATGTAGTTGAAAAGAAAATCCTTTTCACTGTTCTCTTACAAATATTCTTTGAATACATACAGAATTTCTATATTGTGCTCTCTGATGGAATCAGAGTCCTAAGGGCACACTGAGTTTAGCTGCAGTGCAATGCTTTATTTCTTTTTCATGTATTCTCTGAACTGGCAAGCTACAAAGTTTTCCATAAAGTTGTGTAACATTAAAAAAAAATTCAAGCCTTGTTATGCTTTTGCTGGTGGTGCCTGTCTCTTTCTGCAGGTGCCAACTTCTGCTAATTCCACCTTCAAAACCCAAATATTTCTGACACATGTTTATAGATTGAGCAAGGGTAGTAAAAGATTATTTTTTTAAAAAGACATCCTTCATCTGCTTTTGAAGTGACTCAGTGGTTTAATGCTTAATTTAACTCAGGCCTGTTTGCTCTTGACCTCATTTGGAGTGTCTGTATGGCACCTGTTTTTCAAGAGGGTGCTTGTTTGCAACAAAATCATCTGCCTTGGATTTTGTTGCTTCATGGGGATGATCTGTGCTGCTAGAAGGTGTTTAAGTCCCCAGGCAGGCATGGCTCTTCAAACATGAATCTGCTCTGCAGAGGAGCTGTTGTTTTGGGCAGTTGTTGAAAACACCAAGGCTCAGACTTAGTCTGGGTCTGAGCTTTAAAATTCAGATGCAATGAGGTGAATGTGGAGACTCTGAACTGGTGACCCAGTGCAAGAGATGGCAGAGCCAAGAGTTTTCTTGGAGTCAACTTTTCTTGACCTCAACAAAGCCAGAGCCACCTTAGTTCTGGCTAAAGGGAACATCTTTCTGCAGAGCAGTTTTAGCTGATGGCAAAGTACAGAAAAGGGTTTGTGTTCTGCACTTGGTCAGTATTTGTGTGAAGGAGTTGAAAATGCCAGACAATATTCTGTTAGTTTAACCTTCTTGGTCCTTTAGACTCATTTATAATTGCTGAGATCTTGCACATCCATGGAAAATGTTTGAACTTCTAGGGAGCTGCTTTTCCCTTGGGTCCTGTTGTTATGCCTGTTTATAAAGTGTTCCACGTTCAGCTGGTATTGTTGTGAACTATTTATTCAAATGGAAATGGAACAAGTGCAGTGTTTGAGCCTCTCTGTGGTCCCCTGGGTTTACTTTTTAGAATATTAACTTCCTTTTTTTTCAGTTTGAGTCTTCTATTCTGCAGTATTAGCTTGTATTTTTAAAAATACAAGCTAAATTTTTTGTTCATTTTCAGCTTAAAAAATGTAGGATTTTGAGTATTTAAAAATATACACATACACCTGGTGATGAGAGTTCTTTGGCAAAATAAACACAATCTGCTTGCATTTGTAATGTGGGGAAAACTGTGGGAGAACACAACAGAGCTACTAGCTTCTATTATTAGCACCATATAATTATTAGTTAGGAATAAACATAGTATATTTGGAAATAAGTTTATTATATTAAATATGTAATGAAAAGAAATCAGTCCTGGTAGAATAAATTCAAATACAAAAGTGCTGTTATAACTTCTGAGTGTTCCATGTGAGTTCAGGCAGATGCTGAAACTGGTGTAATATGGGGTTTTATGTTAAGTGTGATATGCTTCCATTTGAAGGACTAAATGTTTTCAGGGGTGCAGGCTTCAGATGCTAAATATTCTGAGAAACTTAGTTTCCTTATTTCCTCTCTTAATTCAGTGTGGCTACAGCTGGCATCTGTCCTCTGCCAGGCTGTAAAATGAGGGAGCTGTTTTGAGCACTTCTGTTGGTAGTGGGCTCTTGTCTGTGGCCAGTTGTGCATCCTTAACAAACTGAGATTTTCACAGTCCCTTTTTTCTGCCAGCAGTGATGTTCTTACAAATCACCCGTGCTTCTAATCAGAATAAACTCATTAAATACTGAAGTGGTTTTGTTTGAATGCTTATGCAAGTTTCTCTTTTATTGAAAAAATTGATGCCTTTCAATTTTTTTTTTCACCTGTACACTGAAAACTTGAGGACTACTTTATATCTTAAATGGCTTCTCGTATTTCAAAAAATAATTTTGCCTAGATTTCTCAGTATTGCTTCTTTTTTGTTCCCCTTAAATATCTTGGGAAAGATTTGTGACTGAATAAAGAAGTATTTGTAGCAGTGATGTGAGACGTGAAGCTGAAAGATTGGTGCACATTTAACATAATTAAATATATAAAATGTTGGCATAATTCTGTAATCTTAAAAGTTTAACTTCACTTGTAAACAAGGGTGCTGTAGTGAACTTTAGGAAGTGATGAATCATCTTCTGGCTGTTGGTCCTGGGGATCAGCACTGTGGATCCATCTGGAATCAATAGCATCTCAGAATACTTGGCATGGACAAGTGCAGAGAGATACTTACTCCCAAAACAGAAACAGCTTTTGGAGAGTTCCACTATTTCTGTTTACATAAAATAGGCATGACAGGCTGAAGTGTAAAAATTGGCAAATATTAACAGTTCAAAATAATTCCTTTTGAGTTACTGGTGTGTTCCTTTGGAGGGGCAACACACTCCATGGAGGGTACAGGCATATGTTCAAGAGAATTTTGTATTAAAGTGTAACTAGACTTGAGAAAATCTAATGAAAAGAGGAAGAATTGACAGCAAACAAAACCAGCTTTTTATAATGGGATCTAAACCAAGCATATCCATCTTGGGTTTTGTTTGAGTGACTGGGTGTGGGGTAGAGGGACTGGGTGAGATGTAATAACAGCTCAGTCTTTGCTGAGAGGAGGTTGCTGAGTGTTCCTGAGTTTATTGGCACAAGAGCCTCTGGAAATACCTGGAAACACAAAACACCTGGAAATGGGTGTTTTCAGAGGGGTTAAAGAGAGTTGAGAGATGGGTGAGCAGGTGACCAGAGTAGCAGAGGAGGTAAAGTCAGAGTGGAGAGAGAATCTGAAGCACCTTGCCAGTGACATTATGATAAATTCAGGGCTCAGTTATTTAGACATACATGGAATATTGGGTTGAAGAACACTAAAGAAAACATTCCATTCAGTGTAAGTTTACTACCTGTATTTGGAGATTATGCAAGTGTTTTTTTCTTTCTTCTAAACTGAAGCACTTTCTCCTTTCCTGTCTTTCAGCCTTTCCTATTTAATTGGGTATTTATTCTCATTTAGGAGGGCAGTCACAACTTTTATTGAGAAAATCTTAACTTCTGCATCACTCTCTACTCCCACTCTCCCCCTTCCCTTGAAAACCACTGACTCTTTCATGTGTGCTGTCAAATGACTCGGGGCCCTGCCTTCTTAAGAACAATCTTGCTCAAGAATTTAAACAACTTCTAACACAGGAAGAGGAGAGACTTTGAAAGTCATGACTGGAGTTTGTTTTTATGCCTGCAGTGACAAACAGCCTTGGTTGTTGTGTCACTCTGGAGGGTGACAGGCAGGTAGAGGTCACCTGGAAGGAGCTGCTGCTCTGACCCCTGATGAGGTGTGACAGGTGAGATTGCTTCAAGCTTTCAGCAGCTTTGACCTCTGCTCTTTGGGACCCAAATGACCCTCAGAAAGATGTTTCAAAACTCATGTTGCTGTTTTATCAGCTGGGTGTTGAATATTTGTGTATTATAGTGTTGCTCCCCATACGGAGGTTTTTAGTTTTTTGATTACCTAGATATAAAAGTTGTCTCACTACCATCAGCATGATTTCAAAAGAGAGCCCTGGGCTTTCTACTGTTCTAATATTTGAACATTAGAATAATTTTTGAAAATTTTGATTAACTGGAAAATACAGAACAATATTTCAGTTTCTCCATTTCCAAACCCTGTGTGCCCTGCAGCAGGCAGTGTGTACTGCACTGATGGCACTGAAGTTTGCACATGGCTGGGTTAATGTACAGAGGATTGAAGCAGTGTATTGTGTGTCATTTTTCCCCTTTTACCTTCTTGTGTGGTTTCCAGGATAGGCTTCACAATTGTCATCAAAGCATGGTGCTTCAGTTCTACTGTTGATTTTAAGTGCCTGTTTAGGCCTTGATTATCCAATTTTTTCATTATCTAACTGTAATTTCTGTTTTTAATGTGTTTATGGGGAAAATTGGTGCTGATGAGTTTTAGTTGAATTTGACAATAGGAACAGGTCTCAAATATTTGCTGAGTTTCAGACTGTGGTAACTTGTGGAGAGTCTGCATAATTGGTGAGAATTAGGAAAACACACAGCTATTGCAGTTAAAATATGTTTGTGTTTTGGTAGTGGAGGTGCCACTTAAAAATGTTCCAGGATATATGTGTGAGAAGACAAGGAAGAGTATTTTTGTGTTGGGGCAAGAAAGTTTATTAGCTCTGTCTTCTAAGATCTTCTGCATCTTGCCCTGAAAATTAATATTATCAAAGAGGCTGTCTCAAATAAATTGTTTACCAAATCTATATTAATGAAGCTTTTGAGGTTATTTTTACAAAAATGAATTTTTAATGTATGACTCTGGAGTTTAAATATCACTGATTATTACAGTGATATTTAAACTGACTTTCCAGTGTTGAATAATGCCTCATTCAGGGACAGAATGTTAGAATGATCTAGGTTGGTGCTATTGTGTTAATTCTAGAGAGTGTTTTTAAATCTTGGACCTGTGCTGAAAGATGTTTTTGAGTGAAGGGCTTGTAGAAACTGGTTTTTATCTTCAGCAGAATTTCTAGTACACAGAAATATATTTAGAACATATTTATAATTTATATTTATGTTTGTAATATATTTATATATATTTATAAAATATATTTTTTGAGTATTTCTTACTTTTCATTGGATCCTGGATGTTTATTTTGGATGAGCAAGTCTAGGCACCTGCCTCTGAACCATTTATAATTTCTTCATGACTTAGGAATCAAAAAAAGTGGGTCAACCTCTTGCAAATGTTTTAAGCCAGGGAGGAGTCCTGAGAAGAGGCCATACATGGAGGGAAATCCTAGGTATGGAGAGCAGTGTTAATGAGCAAAATTAATCTGTGGTCACAGACAGTCATAGAACATATTTGATATTTTCTCCTAAGATTAAATTTAGTGTGTCATGCCAAGTGTATGAGGCTGGCTGGTTTAGAGTGAACTTGATCTAACCACAGCAGAGTTCATGTCTCATTTGAGAAAAATGAGATTTCCAGAGCAGATGATACAATGAATGCCAAGGTCAAACTGAGACCACAGACAAAGATTTCACTTTTCTTTAGTGTATTTGTTGGTTTGTCACTTACTGTGCACACATCCAAAACAGGTGGAATGCCTTGTTTGCTTTTTAGGTGCCAGTTAAGTTATTAGAAATAGACCTATTTCTATTAGAAATAGAATTAAGTATCAATTGAGTTATTAGAAATAGACCAAACAGAGCTGCTTGTCTCCACCTGTACTTTCTTGCTGTTTATTCCTGCCATCTTTTCTATGAGTAAATAAAAGCAATTGCCAAGTAGGACAGTAGGAGGAAGCTTTTTAGTTGCCTTGTGGTATTTGAATGCACATTAAAATACTTCAGCAGCATTAAGAGATGGATGTGTAATGGTGTGTTTGTTGTTCTCTATTACAGAAATTAAAATCCAGAAGGGCAACACTGTTATTTTCTGTAGATAGTAATCACAGGCAAAATACTGACTGTTTCATTTTCAACACTTAAACATGTAAATAGACATATTCTACATGGGGATATTACCCAGAGTGATCTCTGCCTTCTCTTTTCTCTGTGCTGTTTTGTCTGTTTAGAGATAAGGACACATTCTGTAAAGTAGCAGCTAGAAGTGGAGATGTTGTGTCTGTAGCCTTGTTTTGTGTATCATTTGCATAGAAATGCTTGTGGATGTAATAGCAGTGACTTTACTTTAATACTGACACAGCCACTTCATTTTAAAGGTATTTCCTTTCTTCCCTTACATTTTGGAGCTACTTTTTGGAGTTTCTTGATCTTTCATTTCATACATGGCATAGTAAAATGTTGTTTGCTGCTTGTCCCTTGCTCCTCCAGATTTTCCCTGTTCTACATGCTAGCATGCAATCAAGTTGGAGGAAGCAATCACTTCTTTGCTTTGATGCTTTTCAAGTGGAAATGAACCTGTGTTGAATCTGTGTTTCGTGCTTGAAAGTGTTGTTAGGTTAAAGAACATTGCTAAGTGTGGGACATCTCTCTGTGAAGCAGTTCTATGGTGGTTCCTTGCTGCTAAAAGTTGCTCTGCAGGATGTCTGGCTCTTTCACAGTGGGAGGACATCCCTGACACAGCCCTACAGGGGCCTGTGCTTACACTTAATAACACATTCATAAATGACCTGGAGAAGGGTATAAATTATGAAGTGACTAAGTTTGTAATGATGCTTGTTTAGTCAGGAAAGTAGAAAATAAGGCTGAGTGCACTCCAGGCTCCTGCTTAGGGGAGGGTCAGCCATGGTATCAGACTACTTGGGGCTTAAAATCCTCCAGGAATGGAGATTTGTAGCCTTGCTGGGCAACTGATTCCACTGCTTGGCTCTCCTCATGGAGGGGATTTCCTCTTAACTCAGACTCATCACCATGGTCAAGAGCTCAGCTCTTTTTACTGACCTCCTCATAAGGAGTGGCAAGCTGCTGTCGGATCCTCCTGAAGCCTTGTTGTCCCCAGGCTGAACATGAGGACACCAGGCCAGTGTTCCAGCCTCCTGACCATTGGTGACCATCCTTTCTGTAATTGCCAACTCCTGAGCTGGTGGCTCAAAATAGGCAGGGTGAATGCTGCTTGGAGAGAAAGAGAATTACTGCCCATGATTATTTGCTTTGCTTCAGGTAATCCAGCCAGGGATGCCCTTTAAGGTGTGTGCTGCCAGGGCACACTGACTGAGAGGTGATGAACAATTACTGGAAAAGGCACCTAAATGCTTTTTTTCCAGTGTAAAATAAAGCTCCCTTACAACAGTTTGGAATAATTCCATGTTGTATAATGGATATTATATATAATGGAATCCTGTACATAGAAATGCAGCTTTTAATGCAGCACACTCACAAATTGCAGTTGTAAAAGATGGTTGAATCTTGTTTGTAAGAGGGGGAAAAAAGAGAACCTTAGACTTTTTTGAGCATAGTGTTTCTTAGCATGAAAGTGTAGCTCTTAGTCTTGTAACAGAAGATGCTGCTTTCCCAATCTGAGGCATGAATTCCAGTGCCAGAGTTTTAAAGATCTTCCACACAGACAAATGAGTGTCAGCTGATCTTCAGTAATTGCCACTGGGATAGCTACAACGTGATTTGACCTGGTTCAGGCTGTTACTGCTTGTGTAACCTTCAGTGCTGGCCCCTTAGAGGCACAGGGTGTGCAGGTAATTCTCACAGGAGCTGGGAGATGTGTGGCACAGATCCAAGAGTGTGGTGTGGATCATACTTGGATGCCTCTGGATGAGAGATCCAAGGGTCTGACAGTGTGGAAGAGTCTTGTGTCCCTACACAAGAGACACAAGAATGTAGTGCAGGCTCCAGAGGCAGATTCTCCAGGTGTGTCATCTAAGCAGGAGCAGAAGGCACTTCCTTTCCTGAATAAAGATTAAGGGCTTCAGGGGAAGACAGGTTGCTTTTTGCTTGTCCTACCAGAAGTTGTGTTTAGTTTGTGGGAAGAGATATAAATGAATTATTTGCTTGATGTTTGAAGATTCCTTAGTGTGCCATCTGTTAAAAAGGAGCTCTGGGATGTGGCACAGAGTCCATGTGTCTTGTTTGCAATTACTGAGTGCTGTGGAGGGGACATGCACACAAAGACATCACAAATTATAAAGAATTCCTTTGGATGACTGTTTGGCTATAACCATGAAAAAGTCTTGAGCTCCTTGTAATTTCTTATATATTTTGATCCACCTGGTTGAACATGGACAGTGCATTTCCCCTGTAAGATCAGAATATACTCTAGTTGTGTTTAAAGTAGCTTCCCTGTCTAATTATGGCAACAGGTCCACAACTATTTTGTCCCTCAAATTTGGAATGAACTTAAGGAAATAAACTTTAAGATAGAAAGGTATTATTTCTTGTGAAGTGGGGAATATCAGCAATCCTTATTCTTCACAGTTGGGTACATTGTCTGCACAGTGTCTTGACTGTCTGCCCAAGTAAAACCTGGAAAAGTTTCATTTGAGCTCTGGTGAAAAACTTGCAGAGAACTTGGGGATCTGAAGAATACAGCTCATCCTAGATTTGCTGTATTTGCAGCATCCTTTTGTGAGCTGTTATGATGGCATCATCATAACATCATCATATCACTGCTTTTTGGTTGGAAACAACTTGCAATATAATTTGGATTTAACATTGTATTCCAGTGTTGCCTCCAATACTGACACACAGAGTAGTTTCTGAAGGAAAGATGGAATTAACAGAATAAAGGCTCTTTTAAATTTTTGTTTTTACTGAAGATATCAATGTAGTTTTGTGTATTATGTTCTTTTGTGACTAGTGCCCTGTTTCAGTATGATTAACTGTGCTTTTTAATGAGTGGTTAGAAATGGCATTGAGAGATGATTGTATGCAGTGTGACATTAAGGTGTGGTTTAAAAAAAAAAAAAAAGAAAAGACATGGTGATGAACTTGAACCCTAAAACCAAATTTCTGCTGAAACTTGAGAGCTACTCTGCTGTAAGCAGTTGGGGAGAACAGTGCTGGATCCAGTGGCAGGAGGTTAATGCTGAGGTACCGGTGTGGCTCTCAGGCTGATGCCTTAAGCAGCTGGAACAGAGGCTAGACAGAGTTAAGGGGAATAAAGAGAATATTTACTGTAGAGCCTTCAAAGGCCACACCCTGGCAGTACCAGAGCCACAGCTGTGGCTCTGCCTGGATGGCTCCAAGTTGGAAGCAAGAGAGGGCTTGGTCACAAAATCTCACATTTTTAGAAGTTTTGGTCCATTAGCATATTGGACAAATTGTCCAGTTACAACCCCAGCCCATGAAGTCCCATCCTTCTTGTTTTTCTCTCCTCAGTCCACATTGTTTATACTCCTGGGCCTGAGATCCAGATTGGCTGTCCTTGGGTCCCCAGCTGGAGAAGGAATTGTTGTGTCTGCCTGCTCTGTGAAGAGAGCTCACCATCCCCTAATGTGAAACCCAGACCTGAATCTTGCCATCCCCTAGTATGAAACCCAGACCCCACCTTACCATCCCCTAGTATGAAACCCAGACCCCACCTTACCATCCCCTAATGTGAAACCCAGACCCCACCTTACCATCCCCTAATGTGAAACCCAGACCCCACCTTACCATCCCCTAGTATGAAACCCAGACCCCACCTTACCATCCCCTAATGTGAAACCCAGACCCACACAGCAAACCAGCACAAAATCAGAAAAAAGAAAGAAAAAAAGCTAAAACCTGAGGTATCAATGTGAGTGTGGAGAAGCATTTTCAGTGCAGCAAGGAGGACTCAGTGCTGTTACCTGCAGCTGTAAAATCTTACCTGGAGTGCTGCATACAAGCCCAGCCACACATAACTGAGAAACTTGAACTGAAACTACAGCAAATACAAACAAGGCTGGATGGTTTCTTTTCCTAATACAAAAATATCCTGAAACAAACAGCAGGATGAGGAATAGGAGCCCAGGGTTGCAGTGCTGACAGGACAGTGGAGCCTATTCTTCAGCTATCATAGGCAACACATTCCTTTTCCCCAGCTTAACTGAGTTCTACTCTAAAAATAGTTGGGATGCTGACTTGAGCTGCTTCCTTTAGAAAGCTGTTCAGAATGCATGGTTAGAAACAGTTCAGGATCAGAGGTTTCACTGACTGGAAATTGAGACTGCAGTAATGTTTCTGAGTTTGCTGTTTAACTTGTTTTGGTCAGTATGAAGGACTTTTCATCTGAGCTCTTTTTTAAGATCATAAAGCTTTCACTTAATAGAATTTATTTTTTTGCCAACAATTTTAAAATTTTGTGAATTTTCAATAGTAAACTGAATCAGACATTTAAAAAGTTGTTCTCAAATCTGACAGAAGTAAAGGGAGAATTACACCAGGCTGTAGAGTTAACCCTTATTGCTGGGTACAGAGTAGCTGTTATCTAAGACCAGAAATGCAGCATTTGACAGTTTGTGTTGCTGGACAGCTTTTGTCTGCTCTGCCCTCAAAATACCTCAGTTATCTCAGTGGTGCCTTGTAAGTACAGACCCACATTTTCATTGGAACCTTGCTATCACAGATAGAATAAAGGTCAGCTGCTCTATTTGGAGGTGTAAACAGGACCACAGTAATTTTTATTCTTGTTTGAAATAAAATTAAACAAAAAATGAGCTTAATTTTTTAACTATTTTTCTTTTACACAGGTTACACCGTGTTATTTGCATCTGTCAGATTTTTAAAGATTTCCCTTACCCTGTATATGTGATACCTGATTTTCAAAAGTGGGTGCCTAAAATTAGATGTCTCTAGCTGTAGCCTTGGTCTGGTTTTCAGAGGAACTGAAGCTTAGAGAAGGATTCTCTTTCAGCACTGGCAATGCATTTTCCAATACTGACAGGACGAGCTGTGTCAGAGGACTCTGAAAAACCAAGGCTGTTCTCAGCTTGTTTTCTTCTTCCTGTTTCAAAAATAAACCAACTTCTTTTTTATTTAATCTTAGTAACATTCTTTAGAATGACTTATATAAAGAACTGAATTCTTTATCAAAACAATTTCTTCTTTGAGGCATCATTAAAAAAGTTGGAGTGGTAAGCTCTATTCAGATTAAAGATTGGAGTTCAGAGATCTAGTTATGAAATCCCATTTTCAGTGCCTGTATTTTGGGTGTTGCTGCTGTGTTTCCTGCACAGAGAATGAGCTGGGTTGCCACTTTCAGACTTACAGCCCTGTTGTCCCAGGGAGGGACCTGGAAGTCACCCAAATGCCATACTCAGATACTTGGCTATACTTGTTTTTTAAAATCTGAAGTGTCTGACTACACCAGAAACCCTTTCACTTTATATTTATCAGTATTTCTTACAAAGTCTGTCTTTCATCATTCTCCACTGTGATTTGCTGGTTTGGATGCAGTATTGTTATTTAGATGCAGATTTATCTATATCTAGGGCTATGATCACTATCTTCACTTTCACTTTTCCCTTTCTGTTAGGGTAGCCTTTCTGCTTTTGATTTGTTTAAAGACAGTGAGTCTTAAAGGCAAAAAATCTACAAATGATAGCTTAAAGGAATAGGTCAGCTATTGTCCAGTGGAGTACATTTCCAAAACAGAATGGCATGTTTGCTTCTTGTTGCATTTCTGACTGACTCATGTGTTTAATAGGCATAGGCATCCAGGATTAAGGCAGCAGTGTTGAGCCACTGATGCTTTATTCAGGAGCAAATAAAATCTGTGGGGTTTGTTTTTGTTTTTTGGTTTTTTTTTTTAAACCCGTAAAGACTTGGAGGGCTAAAACTTTCCTGCTGTTCTATTCCCTTCCTATAGTTATTATTATTATTACAGTTATTATTTCCAGCATTTTTTAGGCATTTTGGTCTTATCTTATTGTACTGTTAATGTAGTGCTAAATCTTATAAACAGCTTGGTCCAAGGCGTTGTGGGCTGGAGGTTCATCTGACCTAAATAAACCACCAACCTTGGAGAAGGGAAGTTGTGCCCTTGGCTCCTGACTGTGAAGGAAACCTCATGTTTGATGAGCTCATGCTTGGACATCCACTGTAGGCACGAGTTTTCTGTGTGTGTTGTCACCTGGAATTTGTTTGATTCAAGGCAGGATGCACATAGTAAACATGTTTGTTTCTTTCCACATGTGCTGACAGCACAGCCCAAAATAGATCCTCAAGAACCCATTATGTAAAATACAACTCTCCTTAGGGTACTTTTGAAGGGGATACAAAGCCTGATAACTTTTACAAATCAAGTGGATTCAAAATTCAAAAATCAGTCCATCCCACTCCACTCACCTTCCCTCAAACAAAAATCAGACTGTGAATAAGTCTTTTCTCTTAATTTTAGAGTAAAACTTGGTGACCATGTAATTGATACAATACCTGTTGCTCTAATCAAGCTGTTTTAATGGGTTTAACTTTCTGTTAATAAGATATAACAGTCTTGAAATTTACATAAAATATGTTGATATTGATCTGAATTCCATTTTAAATTGTTTAAACTAGTTTTACTGCTTATTATAATCGAGGCATTTCTTCATAACCTAATAAATGCAATTTTATTTTTCCAGATCTGTTTTCTCCTGTTTGCTGTTCTCTACATTGTTTCCTACTTTATAATCACAAGATACAAAAGGAAAGCAGGTAAGCACAGAATTTTTAATATGTCAGAAAAAAAATTGTTTTTCACAGAAATAGATGATTTTTTTCCTGTCCATCTCCACAAGGAAAGTGGAAAAACAGAACTGTTTGTTAGGTGCTGGTCTATGGCAGCCTGGATTGACCTGGTTGTGTATGGCAGCCTGTGTGTTAATTGTTTTGAGATGGAAGAAAGGGGTTCATGTCAAAGTAGGTACTTCTGCCTCCCTTGCCTTGAGATCCTGTTGTTCTCCTTTCACATCAGCTTTTCCAGATAAGTATCTTCAGCTGTGTTTTAGCAGCAAAATCAGGTTCTGAACTTTTGCTGGGAAAGGGAAAGGTTCCCAGTCCTACAGAAAGGAAGTAGCATTATTTCTTCAAAAAGTCCTGGTCTGTTCAGGTACAGTTATTATTTCAGCTGTCTTAACCTGTTTGACTTCACCACTGAAGTTCAGAAAATACCTTGAGATAATATTCTGGTTTTTTTTTTCCCTTTGGGAGCACTGTCTAGTTTCCATTCTAAAATTAGTCTGTAGGAAGCTCTGTCATTCTCTTTGATATTTTTTCTAAAGGCAGGTAGCATAAAAATCGGTATAAAATCACAGAATCTTTGACTTTTGACAGCTTATCTGGGACCTTGCTACTTGATAATAGTCAGCCATTAGAAACATTTTTGTGTATGGTGATCTTGGTGCTTTGAACTTTATTTGGAAACTGTTTATTGAGTGACTTATGTTATGCCAGAGCTGCTGTCGTGGATGGATTTGTGTTTTAAAAAGTAAACTTTTCATGGAATTTAATTACTTGGAAAAAAGGTACATCTCTGTAAACACAGGGAGACAGGTACTATCTTCTGATCCTGATAGATATTTTGGACATTAAAAAGCTGCTGCCATTTGGAGATGGAAAGAACAGGAAGGGGAAACTGGTTTGGCAAACACTGTTGGATGCAAAGACACTTTTCCAACCTTTTGTTGGCAGTTATCTCCTCAGCTGTAAGAGGAACTGCTCTGCAGCTGCCCTGGCTTTGTGAAAGCTCTGTGAGCATGTACTTAGGCACACTTTGTAGCCTGCTATGATCTTCCTGATGAGAAATGTTTGAAGAGTTAACTCAGCTGCAACTCTTTCAGGACAAATTGTTCGCTGCTTTTCCAAGAAGCTTTTTAGCCAAAATGATTCATAAGAGACCTTTACTTAGTCTTTCAAAACACCATGAGGTATCCATCAAAAAACCAACACCTCCAGGTTCTTTCACAGAAGAATTTCAAAATAGCATGAGGTTATTGGCTATGTGTTCATTTCAACTGTGTGCATGACTCTTAAGAACTTAAATTTATTTCAAAATTTAAGAATAAAGTCAAAGTGTTCTATCTCCTAAGGAAAATAGAGAGAACTTTAGAATGCTGAGTGTAAAATTATTTCAAATTCAGAAATTTTTATTTCAAAATGCCTGCATTATTTCAAATTAAGAAATGCTTACATTCTTCTGCTTACATTCTACTGATGTGCTTAGAGAAGGGTGTAAAGAATAAATGATGTGTTAGTGATTCATCTGAGTTAAATGTTGATATTGTTTGAAAAATATTGTTTTAGTGAAGTATTAAGTGGAGGAGTAAGTGAATAAAAATGGTCTAAAATGTGAAGTATCAGAAGGAAGTCTTGGTATCTTAAATCCAAAACAAATAACAAGAATATAACCACCTCTCCTTCCTCCTCATCCCCAAATCCCAGGAGCTGGGAAGAGGGGTAAGTAAAGGGAAGCAACTGAGTAGTCATCACTGTTGTTCTGGGTATGCTTTCTTGTTTTTAAAAGACACTTATACTGCACATGATTTCTAGCAGTATGCTGACTTACATGGACTCTTGGACTTCCCTGCAGCTTGCCTGCTCTCTGTGGTTCCAGAGATGCCCAAAGGGGCAGTTTCTAGCAGAAGCTGTGGCTGTAGCAGTCTGAAAGCATGTTTGCCATTGAGCCCTCTGGAAGAGGTCTCCAAGAAGTTTTGATCTGCATATTTAAGTAAATAACTTTGTTACATTGAAAAGAGTTTGACTAGTGAAAAAACAGGGTGAGAGTATTCATTTTAGGAAGGAACCTTCTTAAAATATTGATGCTCATGAATTGTATCAGTACATCTGAATTTGAATTGTAAATTAAATTTGTTCCTATCTATATACACTTTAGCCTGAAGAAAGTGAGTATTGAATATAACCTGATGTCATTTAATTTTCAGATGAGCAAGAGGATGAAGATGCCATCGTTAACAGAATATCGTATGTACAGCTCTTCTTGGCACAGCTGCTTTTCCTGAATGTGTTATGAGAGGAATCTTCTGTGCTTCCAAATACATTTAAATATTTCAAATAGATTCTTGTTTATCTTAAATAGATTGCTAGAGGTTCAGGGAAAAAGATTTGGCATAGTGGCACCTTGAGTTACGAAAAGTGTTGTGAAAGTTTGGTCTAGGCCTTTTTTCACCTGTAGTTCTGCTGGCAGGTATGAAGTTGGCCAGAACATTGCATGAGGACCTGGTGCAAGAGATGGAATTGAGTGCCAGGCCTGCATTTAGGTCTCCAAACGTAGGTGTTTTGATGGGGAGGTGTTTTAAGTGGCTGCAGCAGTCGATGGAAGGGAGGCAATGGATCCTGTGAAGAAAATTAGCTCTCTCTGAAGGTGGTGTCTTTGATCAGTGTAAAAAAGCTGCAGAAAGGTTACAAGTGGCAGGCCAGCACTTGCCAGACCTACTGGTCTGCCAGCAGCTCTCTCCTTATCCTCTTGCTGTGTGAAGTTAGATATGAATATCTCCTGTTTGAGAATGCCTCAGGCTGTGCAGAGCTGCCCTGGCTGTTGCTGCCCTCTCAGTTGGCTGAGCTGTGTGAATTGGCTCCTTCTGTGTTCCAGTGTTCTTGGCTTCCCTGGTGCTGCTGGCATCCCCTTGGAAGGATGGGCTTGGAGAGCTTGGAGAAAAGTGTTGTTGTAAATAGAAAATGTTCTTTTTTCTTTCAGCCTAAGCTTCTTTAAATGTCTTTTTTTTTTTCTAAAAACAATAATTCTCAAACATATGTAAATAGATTTTTCTTCATGTGGCATAGTTGTCAGGATTTGAGTGTGGAGGGATGAGAAAACAAATGCCAAGGGCTGGAGCACTTTGCTGTAGTTTGTTAGGTTTCCCAGTTCTGGCTTAAAATGCTTAAACATCCTTAAATAAAAGAAAAAATCTCAGAAGCCAGCAACAACAATAACATAAGAATATTTTTAAAGTTAAAATTACTTACTCATACTTTCTAAGTATATTATGAATGAAAAATGGATTTGTAGACTATTAAGGAAAAGTAAGCTTACTGATGCTACTGTTGTAGGAATGTTCTATTTGTTTTGTCATGCAATTTTGCACTGAGAATTATTTCTAGTTTTATTATAGCATTGCATTAGTTCTGTAAGACAGTTTTGTTGATCCTATTTTTTTTAAGGACACAGTTCTTTTTAATGCCAGAAGATGGCATTTGGTGTAAGTTGTAGTTGGGATCTGAAAAGCGTAAGCCTGAATATTGAAAGATTTCTGACAATTTCTGTATGTTGAGTTTACATCTATGAGATGAGAAGTTGAATAACTCCCTTGTGAAAAAACCCAACTTTTTTTAGTTTGGTGTTCAAATATTTATTTATGATTGTACTCATGCTTTAGTTGTTAGAACGTTGCTCTGCTTTTAAAAATCGTGCTAAGAATGTAGAAACTGAATATTTTTTTGTGTATGTGTCTATGTGGGAAATTAAAACTGACAGAGGAGACTTGTGAAAAAATATTAAATGAAGTCCAGTAGTTTAACCTTTGTATTATAATGGAATTGAGTGCATGCATGTGCCAAGAGAGTAATCACAGTAGTTGGTAAAAAAAATTATTTATGTTGAGTTCTGTTAAGTATTTTAAATTTGCTTTTTGAAAGTCAAATGTTTTGGAAATCCCAGTTTCTCCTGCCCATTTACAATATAAGAATGTATTGCCTTTAGACACTGATTACCAGGTAGTTTAATTACTTTTTTCCTGCTGTTCAGAGCTTGTTGGTGGTAACAGTGGTACATTTCTTTAAATTTCAGGCTGTTCTTGAGCACCTTCACTCTAGCAGTTTCAGCTGGTGCAGTCCTGCTTCTACCTTTCTCAATAATCAGCAATGAGATCCTGCTTTCTTTTCCACAAAACTACTATATTCAGTGGTTAAATGGCTCACTAATTCATGGTTAGTACTCAGCATAATTCAATTAAAATGTCTTCATTATACGTGCACAGATATGTTCTTATTTTTAAACTGATAACTCATTTTCATTTAATATGCTAATTGTTAATGTGCTGTTGGCTAGTTGGTTTTGCTGCTGTGTGGTATATCACAAAAGTCTGTCTTAACTGTTCTGTTTTAAAGAATTATGCAGGCTTGATGGAATTAAACTAAATTCACTGCTTTGAATATTAATGTAAATAAGAGCTACTAGAAGCTAACTTGAAACATGCTGTTCACACTTCTTTATGTTAATGCAAGATTGTGCCTTTCTCTTTATGGTGATATCTATAAATTTATTCTCAAAATTAAAAAATGTTTTAAGAAACTTGCTAGCTGTTGTCAGCTCAGACGAGGTAGTTAAATTCAGCTGTTGGTGATTTATGTGCAAACAAGGAAAATTGTGTAATATAAGTATTGTCATAAAGATGTGCAATGAAATAACTGGGGAAAACAGGACATTCTTTTCTAGTTATTTCTGCAGAAAGTATGTTCACTGTATGAAAATATTTAATCTGGTACAAATAATTCACAGATTAACTGTGGAGTTCTCTTTAGTTGTGTGAAGAGAGCAATTTGGCTTTGGAGGAATTTTCTCTGAAAAGTGCATGCTTTTTGCAAAATGTCTAATAATATTCACACATAGCAAATTAATGAATTTCCAGATCCCTGACTTGCAAGGATCTTTTCTTTTTTAGTTTGGATTTTAGTTTTGTTTGGTTTTTTTGCGAAGTGAGAAGTGATTGTAGGACATAATGGAATAATTCTTCACAGCAGGGATGGTTGAACAGTGAAAAAGGCACTGGGAGATCCTGTAAGTTTTCCAAAAGTCAGGTGGCCAAAGCCCTGAGCAGCTGATGGCAGCTGCAGTTGGGCTCTTTAAGGGCAGGTCAGGCTAGGTGACTTCGCAGGCTCTTTCTAGTTGAGTTATTTTATGATGTGTTTTGTGACATGGCATGGAGAATTGCTAATTTGGTATGTCTCCTACATGGGAGAAAAAACCCAAGCTAAATAACTGTTGTTACATGGATTTACTTGCTCAGACATTTATATTCTTTATTCCCAAACATGAGGAAAAAATTATCAGAAGACAATCCTTCCTTCTGTGTCTGAATCATCTCTGGGAAAAGGGCAGTAAAATCCGTCAGAGACTGAAAATTATGTAGTAACCATTTAAGAAATTTTTGCTGTCACTTGTTACTTCAGAAAATTTGGGTCAGTGAGAAATCGGGGATAGGAAAGCCTTTGAATTTGCTTGCAGTGACCATCTCTTAGTGTGCTGATGTTTGAAAATACCGCTTCATGGACACACAGTATAATTTTTTTTGGTAAAATAGAAGTTCTACCAAATAGAAATTCTATCACTTGTTAGCAGTGGCTCACAGGGAGGGAAGTTGAGGATTTTGGCGTTTCCAGGTGCGCATTGCGGAGGGCAAGGTGCGGCGGGCTCCGTGAGCTTTGGGCGGGCTCGGCTCGGGGCCGTTTGCCGGGCTCGGGCTCCCCCTCGTGGCCGTGGCCGGGATCGCCGCGCTCGGGGCTCCGGTGGGAAACCTGCGCGGCTCTGAGGGATCCGGCAGCGGCACCTGAGCTCAGAAACGCGCACAGCCCCCTCAAACTCTGCTGCACAGCCTTCACCTATGGTGTGTGTACTGCCGTGAAAATCTTGTCAAATCGGAGCGCTTTTGTTGCATTAAAACACTTTATTTTTCTAAATTTCTTTTACACCTATCATCTGATGTACTTGAAGCTGACACCGGGAGTTTAATTCCGTAGATTGTTACATTCCATCTGGCAAATAAACCAGCAGAAAATACATGCCTGAAAGTTTTGAAGCTAGGCAGAAAGGCCAAACCTGGATCCAGTATAAACACACTTAGCTAATTAATACATGCTGAACTAATCCAGGATGAGTTCTGACAGCGGTGTTCCCTTGTGCTGCTTTTGGGTACAGCCACCAGGTGGGGGTAAAACGTAATGAAACTGCCATGAATAAGAAAAATGGAAAGTTGCTTAGGGTCTAATCTGTTTGTGAAAGACTGAGAAATTGTTAATTTTTATGTTTTATGAACTTGTTTTATGAGGGACAGTCTTAGGTCACTACAAATGCAAATGAAAAAATTCTAATTGACTGCTTAAAGCTTTTCTGTATGTTGATGTCAAGTGTCTTATGCAATTTTATGATGCAGTCTGTATAATAGAAAATAATTATTTTTCTGTGTCTATTTTAATTTGATTTCTGAACTATCAAATTCAATAAGAAATAGAGAAGATCCTTACTTTGAGGAAGGTGCACATGTCTGTCAGCAGCAGAACAGCACTGCTCTTCTTTCCTAACTGTATGTGCATATTGTAGCTCTTTAGTTTAATATTCTGTAAATGTATTTCCTATATACTACTAATATGTAAATTTCTGGATTTTAACTTTTTAAAAATTACCCTGGATGTGCACCAGTCTCCCCTCCTGTCAAATCCTTAATGTTCTCTGCAGTTCCTAATCACTGTTTTCTGTTGTAAGATTCTCATGTAATAGAGCTGCTGAAATTAGGAAAAGCAGGTATTCAGCTTTGCATTAGGTAACTGAATGCACTCTGTCTTCAGTGAGAGGAAACTGCTGAAATAAGACTCCTACCCCCATCAAGTTGTATTTCTGCTCTTCCTCTGGTGTCTTTTTTAGGGGGGAAAGAAAAAAAAGTGCAGACTGCTGGAGTTAATGTCCCCTTGTAAGGGCTGTTAATGACATTCCTGCTGATGTTGCCATGCCTGAATGTTTCTCGAATGGTAACAGGAGCTTCCTGGCAAAGCAAATTGAAAAGGAAAAATCCCCCTCTTTGTTAACTGGAGTTTAGCCACCTTTAGGCACTCTGTTTTCTTTAGCAAATGAGTGTTATATTTCACGCATCTTTTGGAATTTTCTTGTTTTGTTTTCTGTAGCCTGTTTGGCTGAGTTTGGTTGCTGGTGTCCCACTGCTGTCAATTGCTGAAGTTCACTTGGCCCCCTGTTCCCCTCCACCTTTTATTTCTCCTTCACATTTAAATGCTGTCATTTAAGTAAAAAGGAAGTTTATGGTAGAAGCATTTTTTCAAGAGGGTACAGGCAAAAATCACTGCTAAGTTTTTTACACTTGGATCTAATTAAGAAAGTTCTCTTGATAATGAATACTCTGGACATCCAGTAAATGTCTTTTTCCTTTCCTATTATTTACAAAATGTCCAGTTTCAAAGAGGAAAAGGAACAAGCGTGTACATGGGAAGAAGTAAACAAACAAGGCTGTTAGTTCAAATTTATTATGGGGGAATATTATTTTTTGAGTGATACTCAGGTTATACAATGCAGTCCTGCAGAATTATGGAAGCTTGTGTGGTTTGGGGAAGGAAACCTGTTTTTTTCTACAGACTTTTTTTTTTTAGGATTCAGCACATGTGACAGTGGTTAGACCTGTTAGCTACTAAATGACAGATAAACTTCTGCTTTTATAAAAAAGAAACACTGCATCCTGCATAACTTCTGATGGGATGATTGAGGATGGATTCATGTTTAGGCACCAGAAACTGGCTGTTTAGAAAGTGTTCAGCTTAGAAAATCTTAATGGAGCAGATAGCCTAACAGAGATTAGTTATCACTTCAGCTTGTTTTCTAAACCCTTTCTCTTCCTGCAGATGTCACATGTGTGTTACAGATGTCCTTGTTGTAGTCAGTTGTTGATTTTTCACATAAATCACAGAATGGTTGAGGCCAGAAAGACCTCTGGAAATAACCTGCTCCAGGCAGGGTCAGTCAGAGAAGCTGCTCAAGGCCCTCCACTTTTAGCTTTGAGTATGTTGAAGGATGGAGATGACAAAACCTGTGGGCAGTTTGTTACATTGCTTAAGTACAGTGGCAGTGGAAAATATTTGGGATTTTTAGTTTGTTTGGGTTTTTTCTTTCCTTTTATGAGTAAGTGAATTTTCCAGTTTTTCAATTCATGCTCATTGCCTCTCCTCAGTTCATTGGCTACCACTGTGAAGATCTGACTCTGCTTTCCCTTCTTCCTCCCTCATCAGATATTTATGTACATGGATAAAATCTCCCAAAGCCATCTCTTCTCTGCTCCCTGTCCTTTTGTCCTGCCTGTTGAGGTTCATCAGAGCTGCAGGACACTGCTCCCCATTTTGTCTCTTGAGCAGGTTTGCTGGGGTGTGCCATCACCCAGGTTCCTGATGGTGTTTGACCCACCAGCAGCTCCCCAGGGTGTCCATTCCACTCTGCCACAGCCCTGGGAGCCCAGAAGCTCAGCCACTGTTCAGTCCACCTCAGAGTCCCCTTACCTTGCCCTACCTCATTAATTAAGCTGTGAGGGGGGTTCATGGGAGGTGATGTTGAAAGCCTTATCAAATTGAGATAAGATCTGCTGCTCTTCTTTTGCCTACTGAGCCAGTCATCCCATTGTGGAAGGCTGCTGTTACCATGATGTCTTCTCATTTGGGGATGATGATGGCATTTATGTATTGCTCATGTTGAAATCCATGGTTTGCTTGGAGAAATATGGGAGAAAAGGAGTATACAGAGCTGGATTTTGTGAAATTCACTGAGAGTAGTAAAATACTTTTGTCCTGAGAACTTCTGCAGTGGTTCTCTAAAGAGCCTTCAGTGAGATTGTGGAAGTGGTACATCTGAGCTTGCAGACTGTCTCCCAAGGTTTCAGACATTGTTATTGAAAGGTAAGATGTGTCTAGGTTTTGTTGGAAGATCATTATGCAGAGAAATGGATATTTTTCAGCAGTGACCTTTAAATATCTATATCCATAACCCCCTGTCACTTATATTACATTGTTGTATGTGAAGGAGGAAGGTGTAATATATTTAACTGTGAAACTTACAATGTAAACTTCTTGTCTGTTGCAGGTTTGTGGAATCTTGCCTCTCTTTTTTCAAATCTATGTTTATTTGTGTTGATGCCCTTTGCATTTTTCTTCCTGGAATCAGAAGGATTTGCTGGCTTAAAAAAGGTAGGAAAACACTATTAAATACAGAGTAATTGCAGTGTACACTTAATTTTCAGCCCTTGTTTCTGATAAAACTGAAATTACTGATTGAGGACGACTTGGTGCTGGCATGTGTGTGCTTATTGAAGGTTAAATACAACTGCACATTCTGGCACAGGCCAGGTACAAAGGGAGAAAAAAGACTTCTTAAAAGCCATGTGTACTAAAATAAATAAAATTATTTTTTTTCTTTTTTAAATTAAATGATTCAATCAAGGTTTTATTTTTTGGATTCTGTTGTGATGTTAAGAGGAGAGAAAGTTCAAGAAATGCACTAGAAATAAAATAATAAGAAAAAGGACAGGTTTATTGCTAATGGGGAGGGTGGTTAAATAACAGATGACCCTGAGAATGCAAGCTTGATTTGTGAATTTTAAAGGTTACAGACATCCCAAAAAAGGTTCAAATATGGTCAATATTAAAAGTGATATGTTAAAAAATGTCTTAAAATATTCAACTTAGTTGAATATATTCAGGTTGAGAGGGCTGAGTATTTCAGTGAAGCAGGGAACTTGGCAAAGCAGTTTTTGAACAATAAGGTGATAATGATTGTAATAATACATGAACTAAAGAAATACAGTGAAAAATTACTATAATGGGACACACATCAAAATTAATTTCAAATCATAAATATCCAATAGATTAAACTGGAATGACTGTCTGGGGACCAGTTGTAGCACTTTTCCATTAAGCTTTATCATCCACATGATTACTCTTTTGTTTTTAATGATACTGCACTTGAGGGAATTCTGCTCCCTTTGGACGACAATTGTCACAAAGCAAAGGGGCTTGGAAAGTGATCTTGAAATCTGCAGAATAAAGTGAATTAAAGATGGATGCAAAAGACTATGAGTCACTGAAGCACGGCATGGAATGTAAAGGCACAAGGGGATAATTGTGTTTGGAAGGAAAACATCATTCCTGGTTGCAGTGACAGGAACTGGCATGAAGGCAGTGAAGTTACCATTTTGGTTCTTGGTGGGATTAGGGAAAACTCAACTGAAATGCTGCTTTCACGTTGGGATTTTTGGGCTCACTTGAGAAAAAAACAAGAGGACAGCAAAACAAACGAAAAACAACTTAGGAACTACTGTGTGAGGGAATATTTTAATTCACAGAGAATAATGTGGAGAAAGAGACTTTATTCCACAGCAGAAGGCACTGGTGGATTACAGCCATGCAGCTTTGTTAGAAAACACCTGTAGGGCTGGCCCAGGTGGTGTGTAAATGTGTTCTGCTGTCACCTGGGCTGAGCTGATGCTGCTGCAGCTTTGCTGTGCATTGCCCAAACTGCAGAAGTGGCCAGGTCACTTCACTTGTGAGTTTGGGTGACCAAACTAATGCATTCAGCTTCCAAGGAGTTGGTGATGGGCTCCTGTGTTCAACTCATCCATCTTGGCTGGAAAACACTTTCTGTTCTTCTTCATTCACTTCAGGTATCTACAGCTGAGAGGTTTTAGCCGCTCTGTCTTTGCAGTCTTCATGTGGAGGCCACTCCGTTTTCCTTTTGACACTTAAGTATCTAGCCACAGCTAATATTTATCTTAAAAAATATTAACTGATTTCTGTGGGGTTTGTGTTTCCTGCCATCCAACAAAACCAAGGATTCTCTCCATTAGCATACTGCTAAGGTCCTGCTGCTGATAGAGCTCTGTTGGCTCCAACACATGCTTTGTGTATCCCAGCTACATAAAATTTGCACTTTATATGAAACTTTTCATAGTTAATGTGTTACTTTCTTATGGTAGTGGCTATCAATAAATCCCATTCAAGATCAATCAGATCACCACTGCACATTTATGCTTGAGAGCATTTGTGAGATGAGATGAGTTAGATAGAACCATAATGATTTTTGGTACTTTGAAGCTTGCTTCTTCATGGGGGTAGATGAGATCAGATTTTTGTATCAAAATCCACCTATTGGAGGGGAGGAAATTCCTTTTGGAATGTCCTTTTTTTTTTTTTTTTAAACTTAGAGTTCTGGATGTTTTTGGAACATCCCAGAAGCCAAGTGTGATTCCTGCTACAAATACTCCAGGCCTTTATGTAATGTCTGTTCTATCTCACTGCTGTGTTTAAAATTATCCAGAATGGATGAAATTTTTTTGCCTGTTTGGAGTGAGCCTTGAAGCTGCTGGTCAAGATTCAGGCATGGTTGGATGTTGTAGTATGAGCATAGCTTGTCTTTGGTTGCTTTTCTTGGAAAGTAAGTGGCAGATGGCACTTCTGGACTAAGGTGATAGTTAAAATTAAATCTGCTGCTCTTTTCAGATGCTGATGTAGATAAAGGATTCTACTTGTAATAATTGCTAGCTATGTTTTAAAAAATTACATCACATAATTGGGTGATTAGAATCTGGGACAATTCATGATTAATCTAATTCATGATTACATGTAAAGTTTTTAGTTGTAGCATCTGTGAAGGAAGGATATTTCCCATCAAGTTTTACTTTCAGGAGATTTTTGGCATGTTTCTTACCTCTTTTCCAGGAAGATTTGGAGACCGTGATTACTTTGTAGAATTTTGCTACTTGAACAAATTATTTTGTGTACATTTTCAAAAAAGTCTTATTTTGTCATTCACCACATCAAAGTAATGGACCAGAGAGATAAAACATTGTTCAAATGCTATTACTGTTCACTGGAAAAATCAGATTTTAGTGATCTCAATTTGAAAGAACATTTCATACATTTGGCAAAACTTACAGCATTTGAGAGAAGAATGATCTACTGTAAATGTGAAGACATTCAGTAAAGAGGTTTGGCATAGATCTTTACTCTTTTGGTTGGGAGTTGGGAAAGCAGTTGGTTCTAGATACTCAGTTCAGATAAAAGTTTGGATAAAAAGACTGTTCCAGTGGAAGCTTTTATGCAGATCATTTTGTCATTGAATTGCCTTCATCATGATGATTAAATAGGTCACTTGGGATATAGGTATGTGCACTGAAGATGTCTATTTGAAGGTCTTAATATGTCAATTACTTGTTGGACTTCCATAAAAGTTTTGAAAGTGTGTAATTACAAGAGGTTCATTCCTGAAATTGAAAAGATTTTTTCATTTTTTAATGGATGTCTTTGCTCAGATTAAATAGCAACAGTAATTTTAGTCATTATCACATGTGGGTCTGACTCCTGAAGGTTTTAGCAATCTGTTTGTTTATCACAGACAGTGCTATGAAAGTTGATTTTGTGTATTGATTATAATGTGATTTTTTTTTTTTTGCAAGCTCTGATATTTCAGATAGCTCATAAGTTACTGTTGTGAGCTTTGTATAACTTTTCATTCCATGTTCCTGAGTGATAGCATTGCTCCTTTAACTGTTCTGAATCAGAATGGGCTTGATTAACCATCTTCCAATTTCCCATGGCCATTTTGCCATTTTCCCTGGCTGCTGGTGTACTTGCTAAATGGCTCATGGCCTCTTTTAGAGGCTCACTTGGCTTCCCCAGGGCAGCAGTTTAAAACAACCAAGGCCTTGCATATTGTGCAGAAGAGAGAAATAGGGAAATGAGTGATGGCCACGGATGGATGCAGTGCTGCACTGGAGCTCAGACTGATTCTCTGCTGGTTGTTCATGAAATCCACTGTGGGAACTCAGAAAGGGCATTTGGGGCCTGAGGGGGCTGGCCATGCCCTTCTAAAGAGCTTAAATGCTGTTCTTTGCTCATGTTCTTTTCCATTGAATGGCATTTCAACAATTCTGATGCCAGGATAATAATAATAATAACAATAATAATAGTAATCCAGCCAATACTGGAGGTGTATAATATACATATGTATAGATATGTATGTCTCTGTGTATCTGCCATGTGTGAATGCATGCACACACATTTTTGTGTGCACATGTGGATTGGATTTTTCAAGACTTTGAATCATAATACATTGCAGCTTAGCCAGTGCTGTTAACTGAGCTGTTGGTGTACCTGAAATCACTTAAATCTCTTGCATCAGTATTAAAAACTCTTTTACATCTTTCTCTGTTCTTCTTGTCTTCTTTTGTAGAGACTGTGCATTAAGTTATGCTTCCTGTTTAGGTAATCTTTTAGTTCTTTGTCACTGATATGCTCAGATTGTAGTTACGAACCAAAGTTGTCAACAGTGTTTCTTAATGTCAGAATTAACCTCATTCTTTATCATTCCCTCCAAAAAAGAAAAATTGTGCTATTTTCAGTTGAGTAGGTCACAGTGCTGATGTTTCCATGTGTGGTAACAGACTGCAACAGAAAATTACATGTGTGCTGCTGTGTGAAGGAGGCAAACATTTTTGAGGAGATAATTGCCATACCTTTTCTTGACCTTTAAAATATGACCTTTCTCTTGATGTAACTTCAATGGAAATTTGTATTTATTTGAAGTTGACAAAGAGAAGGATGTTTTGGAGTAATTTCCTTTTAAGAAAATACAAATAGTGCAATTTACTACTGTGAGAAACTGGAAAAACTAGGTATTGCATAATCACAAGTGTAGTTTTAAAAAGGCTTTATGAAGTATATTACCTTAATACTGATCTTTGAACTTGTACTCATAGCATAAAGTTTAACATGAGCGACAGCAACATCCTGACCAATTACCCAAATTATCCAGACATCCCAAAATGTTCAGAACACAACACACAGAGTCTGTGGATTAAGAGGTTAACTCCTGGAACATCAAAAGAAGTGCATGATAATAAAAACAAATAGTACAAAAATTTGAGGTAACTTCCTTGCTTAATTAATTAGGTAGGCCAGGTGGAAGCGAAGAGGCCAGAGCTGGTGCTCAGAACGTCTATAAAGCTGAGCAACATGACAGCACAATGGAGGAGGAACAAAGATTTTTTTAATATACTTCTATCCTGTGTCACAGTTTGAAATTGTCCTGGTTTATGTCCCTTTTGGCAAACTTACATAAAAGTGACCCTGTACTGTATTTTATGACCAGATGACTTTTTTCCCAGTGGCTAATTTGTATCAGACCCCCATCTTAAAGAGACGCAGAAATGAGTAGGAAGTCCAAGCCGGTTTGTCTCAATGAGCTTTCATTGCATGCTTTCATTATTTTTGCTCGTTTTTGCCACTGATCATCCATAAATTGTTGGAAATGAGTGATTAAGGAAGTGCTGCTTAGTGTTAGTGGCACATGCACGTTCTTGGTATGTTTTTTGTGGGTGAGAGGAAATCGTGTACTGCACAAACAAAAAGGAAAACTCCTGCTGGGAACCTTTCAAGGAAATTTAACTTGCGTAATGTTTTGATCTTGGTGTTTATTACAGAAAATAAGAGTAATATTTCACCAGCTATTGTTATGTGTCAGCTTGCCTCTCCATCTGCTTGCCTTTTCCTTGATGGCTCTTCCCAAATTCTCAGTTTATTTTAATAAAAACACCACTTAAAAATGTAGCAGTTTGTTGATATGCTGAAGGCAGGTGAGCTGGACCAGTGCTCAGAACATTTATTGTGTGGTGCTTGCTACTGTATAAAGATTTGGCTGTTGTGGCTGCAAAGCCCTGCCTGTGTCAGCAGCTGCAGCTTAAACTGAGCAGGGGATGCAGGTTCCTCACAAAATAGTGAAATGCAGGGGTTTCTGCTTTTAGAGGCAGATTTCTTCCCTTCATCTCTTTTAAAAATATGTTTTGTAAGTAAAATGGCTTATTTGGGGAGAGGGTGAAAGTTGAAGCATTGCAAAAACATTATTATTAACAATTTTCAAACTGCTTTTTTTGCTGTACTCTGTTGTTAGCTTGTGTATGTCTACCATCTCCCCAGTATTTTATTTTATCCACTTTATTAATAGCAATTACTTTTCCTAGTCATGGCACTATGAAATAGGGCTGAACTGAGCTTAAGTTTCTGATGTATTGTGTTGCAGTGCATTGTATGTGCAAATTCCAAGAAACTAAACACAGGAATAAATACAGTGAAAAGTGAACATGCTGCATTTTTATATCTTGGTGTGTATGAAAATTCTAATTTCTGTATTTTTCCTTACAGAAAATCTGTACTCCCAGCTTTGCTATTTGTACCAGTAGAACTTTGGTACAACTATAGGTGTAGACTACTGTAAAAGACATTTTACAGTGTGTGATGACAATGTAGGAAGTATGTTCAAAGTTAGTTTTGAATTATTTACATTTAGAACCTTTTTCACTTAAACAGATTTCCATGGAAAGGAATTGTTCCTGTATTGCAAAACACTAGAAAATACATGGCTTGGAAGTTCTTTCCAATATGAAATTATCTCTAATTAAGATTAGTTTTTAAAATTTGCCATGATTTTTCTGTGAAATGGATTTGGAGAGTTCAAGAATCTTGAACATTGTTTGCAAACAGTATTTGATTGTGCTTTATGCTTACTTCTACCCCTGATTGCAATACCCACAGGCCACTGTGTGTATGGCTCACCAAATAGTCTTGAGGTGCCCTGATGACAGTGGATGTTTATTTGGCATTTAAGCTCATATTTATTTGTCTATAAAATCATTTAGCATGAACTGAGACTTTAGTGCTCTGATCTCTATGAAATGTTTACTGGTATGCTACTGAATTATTGTACATTATGTTACAACCCATTTACTCATTCCATTAGTAATGCCAGAGACAAAAGTTGTTTTTTCAGTTACATCAAAAGCAGCTGTTTGGGTTTGTATTTTTGACATAAGTTAACATGTTAAGTTGAGATATGAAGTCCAGTTTTTAAACTGGAGCCCTTTAAAATGACACCACTTAAAATTTATTAGAGTTTGTTGTTGTTTAGAAGCAGATCCTGATGATTCTGGAATTTTGATTTGGAAAGTAGCATGATCATAGTTTTTACTTCTCCTAATTAAAATAAAAGTGCACTTAGCTGACAGTTGTACAAACCCATAACATAATCTGTAGGATGTAAGGTGCACAGTTAAGGACTGTATTTAACTTTAAATCTTGCATTAAGGATGGTGCCTATGCTGAACCTTTGTGTGGTTGCTGCTTCCACCAAAGTCTCAGAAACAGCTTGTGCATGGCTAAGTGTAGAATGTGTTTGTAATTTGTCATGTAGAGGGCAGCCCCATCTAATACTAACAATGAGAAGAGCTTATAGAACAGCTGGGAAGGGAAGATGAGAAGGTTTAGTATAACTTGTTAGCATGTAGCATTGACAAGTGTCACACTGAACTCTGAAAGCATGGTAAAATTACAGCTTTACCAAGTCCTTTGCTTGCACTTCTGCAGAGAAAAAAAAAATATTCTTACCTTACAGGTACATATATATTAGCAAATTAGAGCTTGGTGAGTGTTTGGCTTGCTTTTGTGAATCTGTGACTGGAATCTGTAACTCTACTGTAGATTAGTATGAAAATACCTTCCTAGAAGTGATGTCTGTTGTCCTTTCGCAATGGCTGTAAGAGCATGAAAATTACTACAGGTAAGTCAAAAGAGATTGGGAATCCTGGTTGTGTTATTTTTTTGTATTTCAAAATCTTGACTTCAAAACACATTCTTTTTTTTTTGGCCTAAATGTCTCTATTTAGACATTTAATATCAAAGGCTGTGCACGACAGGTAAATAACATCCATGTATTTGTCAGCTTAAGGCCATACCATGTTTCACTGAGAGTGAGATAAAAAGAAATTCAAGAAGCAGTGGCCAGGAGAGAGAAACTTGCTAGGTGAGGAATAATGGCTTAATGCGAATTTGGTTTTGTAGATATATAAAATATTTTATCAGGTTTTTATAAGATTTCTTGCTAAAGTCAGTATAGGCAAAAATCTGCCTTTTGTATATTAGCATAGGAGCTTGGTGGTTTGTTGAATATAAGTAACAGTTCTGTATCTGGGGACAGCTGAGGGGGAAATAAGGGAATGTTGGTTGTTGCACACATTGGATCAAGATGTGATGAGATGTGATCTGTGCTCAGTTTCATTGAAGTAGTTAAATGTCAGTTGGTTGCTTCCATAAATTAGATGGTACTTCGTTTAAAGAGGCCTCATGGAAGGTACAAAAAGTAGGCTACCAGGAGATAAAATGATGGTAAAGTTTATTTGGTGCAGCTTTTCTGCACTGGCTGCCTCACTGGCTTCGTTATCTGTGCAGGGGTTCAGCCTTTCTGCAGCTGTGAATGGGGTTGAGATTGTAATTACTTTTTGTGACCAATTCTGTAATGTAGATAGAAAATCAAAATGTGACAGGTTAGTTTGTGTTCTGGCAGTGTTTTAATGTACTTGAGCCATGGAAATTCATAGTTGAGCTGATGATGTGTTTTTATCCCAGTGCTACTAACAGCAAGATGAACCTAGTGTTGTTAGTAATATTGGGATAAAAATACTGCACAAAGAAAATGGTGGTATTTTGAGATGTGTTTTTCTGACTGACTTCTCTAGCATGCTGTGAGAACTGCATTAGGTGACACATTATGAGTAGATAGAGGCATCTGTAAAACAACTCACTTTTGGAAGCCTACACTGGAGCATTAGTTGTTCCACCTCACCCCAGGCAGGAAGGGGCTGCATTGCTGAACTTTTGTGCTTTCCCCACGCCTACATTGCCCTGAACTTGCACATTTGTGCTGTATGTAGCAAGTTTGTGCTTTGTAGAATTTCCACAGTGTCTGTTAACAGCCTTAACATGTAGCTGGAAGCCTGCAAATGGAATAAGAGGAGAATATTTTCCTCTGCTGTTCTCTTAGTGGATAAATTGAGGGTTTTTTTGCAGATTTTATTTGGTTTTAGGATAGCCTACAGAGTTCTGCACAAGCAAAAATGTTTAAACATGTTTAAACATGTTAAATACTTCTACTTGTAAAGTGTACAAATGGTACAGCTACCAATGCTAAGCTTGAATCTCTTATTTTATCACTGATGTAAACTGAAGCATGGCTTCTAAAATATTCTTCTTAAGATGCTTATTTTTAGGCAGAAATAAGTAGCTTTTAAATTTAGTTTGGATGGAGCATTCTTAATACCCTCTATAGACCCTTCTGTTTGTAGTAAATGATAGCTGTGTATCAAAAATCTAGAGATGTTTTTTTTTTTAAATTATTTTACTTATCAGTTTATAGTAAAATTCATGTAAGAATTTAATTCAAAACTGAAGTGTTTCATGGAAAATTTGTCATCCATTGGGAAGGAATTATTCACACATGCAAGATCCCTGAAATAGCTGTGATCCAGACCCCTTTCTTAGTCAATGGAAACAGGCAAAGAATTTGGCATGTCTGAGTTTGGCATATCTGAGAAGCACACTGCCTTCAAGAGGCAATGTGAGCATCTTCCCATCTCAGTGTGTTTGGATTAATTTCAATAAATGGTCAGAAACATTCAATTGATTGATTGATTCAATTTGCTGTTGGTTTTAGTTGGAGGATATAATTTATTTTATAAAAGTGGCTGGTTTATGCATGAGGACTGTCTTATTAAGAATTGAATATTTAAATGTTTCCACATTAGTCAGGGTCTTCATTTGAGTCTCCATTGACATCAAGTAGTGGCTGTTCAGAACAAGCAGAACTTTGTCTCTCTTTAAATCTATTTATGCACTTTTGTTGCTTTATAATAAAATCTAAAAATGCTTTACAGATTTACTATAATTGTAATTATAGTAGAAGAAAATTTCCAGGGAATTTTATATTAAAAGTTGAAAGGTTTAATATAATTGTCTTAATCATTGAAAGGCAATAAATGTTTTTCTAATGGATTTTCATTTATTAAATGAAACTTTACTAGACAGATACCACTTGTCATTCCTTCTCTGAAAGCAGTGGGTTTTTGATCCTTATAACCATGTGATATTTAGACCTGTAGTCTGTATTTTTTATTTAATATTACTAAAATTACTTCCTGTTATGGATTGCTCTGTATTAGGAATCACTTATTCTGAACTGACAAGGAAGGAGCTTACACATCTGTAGTTAAAATCTGTGAGGCAGACAAGAATTTTATTTACAAAGGAGGAGAGGGGGGAAAACCAGAGACTTTCTCCCATCCCTGTATTTTGTTTTTTTTTATACCTTTTTCAAGAGTTTCCCAGCTTATTAATGGGAACTTCCAGCATTCTGGTGCTTTGGCCAGTTCCTAGAAGTTCCTTTCTTCTTGGGCTTATTCACCCTCTCAGGGCATTAGTAATAGACATGACTTCAGGGGATTTACTTTTGTTTTCTTTATTTATTTTAGAACATTAAAAGTGACCTTTGTGCTTGTACATGTCATTTGCTTTTGGTAACTGTCTTCAGGGTTTCATTCTGCCAAAACACAATCACAAATTCCAAGTCTTAATGTTACTTATCTTAGTGCTCTGCCAAGCTACAAAGAAGTTGGAAAGCATCTATTTGTCTTCCTATCAGGCCAGTCTAGCAGGAAAGATTCTTTCTGATCCAAAAGTAAATGATTAGAGGGTGACTCACAGTGTCAGAAATCCCACAGCTCCATGTTGTTGTTGCAGGTGGCATTGGAAAGTCTGGGAAATTTGGAAGGTGGAGGGAGTGGATCATTTCAGAGCTAATTAGTGAGAGCTGGGCTAGTAAATGGAACAACAAAACAAATTCTGAGGGAAAGGGGTAACACTGGGACAGTGACCATTTTACTGTGATTATCTTTTCATTTCTCATTTCCCTTCTCCCCAGAAGGTTTGGGTTGGATGCTCACAGCTCTGCATCCATTCCTTTTAGGGTGGGCTGCAGCAGGGTAGTTGTGTGCATCTCACAGCCGCAGGTTGTGATTATTTTATTCCAGTTAGTGTCTGCTTGCATTTTGGCTGCTATTCTGTCTAATTTTTCCTCATTTTAAGAAATTGCTATGTATTTGTATTCTGGTATGTATTTGACACAAAATTTGTAAGCAATAAGACTTCAAATGTACTATTTCTCTGTTAAGTTTACAAGAGTGATGCCTAATGTGGAAGAGCATCTTTGCTTGAGTTATTTCAATCCATATATTTGAAACAGCACCTTAACTGCTAGGCAATAAATGAATTCCACCTAGTCATTCTCACTGGAGTCCATCTTGCATTGGATAATTAAATAGATCCTAGGGAAAAAAGTGAAAAAGTACTGGTTTTTATTCTGATCTCAAGGACTCAAGTCTGCAAGTAGTCCTTGGTTCTTAGGTTATTTCACTGAGTTATTTGTGTGCGGTGGTGTCAACAGGATAGTTTGGACCCCAAACTATGCTATAACATTGTGGTTTGGATGTTCCTCTGGGACACTGAAGAAGGGAGCATCAGTTTTTTTGGCAGAGGAGTCACTGCAGAGAGTGTACTGGATCCTGAATAGGTGGCCTCCTCCCCAGGCTATTAAGTAAAGAAATCTTTTTCTTGAGCTCTACTTGAGGAATTTTTGGTCCTTCACTTCCAACTTGGCAAGCATAACTCTAATGCTTATTGTTACATGTCTTTAGCCAGTACCCAAAGAGATAATTTTGGGTTTTTTTCCAACAAAACTTCAATTTTTCTGGATTTTCAGAATTATCTGGATTTTGTTACTTTTCCTGTGTGGCTGTTAAGTTTGATTCAGTTCAGTGTTTTGGCTGCCTATTCTTGCTCCATTGACAGCATGGTAACAACTCTGAAACCATTAGAGAAAGGATACTAACAGAAAAATCAGCTGAAAGTTACTGGGAATGTTTTATGACTGAATTTTTCATGTTTGTTTTGTGTAGAAAATAAATATAAGCTTTAAAATACACTTGTGATGAAAAGTGCTCATTTTAATCTTAAAATCCCTGTAGGCTGTGAAGATTCTGTGAGGGAAGAGGAGGTGTGGGGGAAGACACAGTCAGTGCTAGTTATAGTGTGAAGTATTTGGTTCTTGTATGGGCAAGGGAATGTTGGTTTTCTTTTCCCCTACTTGAATCTGATACCTGGATATATTATTTCTTGATTAAAATTTCTTAGCTTGCTTCATGAAGGTTCTAAGTCATTACCAGCTACATTTTTAAAATGAACTGATTTTTCTTAAAACTACAGCATCTGTTTTTGGCTTAGTAATTTGTGTAGTCTCATGAGGTAGTGACCCCTTGACTAAATATCAGTGTGCTAAATGTAGGATGTGTTTAATGCTTCCTGATGCAAAGTTGTTCTACTTTACTTATTAAAATCTTTGTGGACTGCCTTGAATAGGTCACAGCAAGGATTGCTCCAATTCTGGTGTCAAACCATAGAAAGGGGTGAAATGCTTGACACTCTTCACTAATGCTAACAAATTGAGAAAAAGGGGGTGTCACATGCTAAAAATGTAATTTGGGTTAATATATAACATCCCCATCCTCATACCCAGTGTAATCCTCCCTTCTTTAGTGCCTCCACTTCTCCTGCAGATGTTATCATGTGTGTTTGTTGCCATCAGCCCCTCACTGAACAAATCTGGAGGTTACTAAGGCTCCTCTCTTCACGTGAGAACAATGGGCCTCGTGTGTACTTTAAATGTGCCATGATTGCAGAAATGTTTCCCAGGCTTTCCCCATGGGTCAGGGCATGGTGTAAAAAGTGGTGTTTACCTACCTTGCAAGAGGTCAAGATGTCCAAGCAGAACTGTGTTCACATATTCAGCACCATAGAAACTTACTTAGCACTCTCTGGTTTTGTGTGTAACATGTAATTTTTGTTTCGTTGATGATAGGGTGTTTTTCTTTTCCTGCAGTTTGCAGCTAGGTTAAAATGTGGAATTAATAAAAGCCATTCCGTGTCCTGAATTAGCAATGTAGATCCAAAAATGTCCATTTTATAGGAGCTAATAATATGTTCATCAAAATCTCTATAGTCAGGTAATGGTCCAACAAAGAAATGCTTTTTCTTAAAGTAAGGATGGAGCTGGGGTTCTTTCACTTTACCAGGAATTTTGCCTCTTATAAAAAGAGATGGTAACATTCTGAAAGGTTTTCTAATAATTCATCAGCATTAAAACAACAGAACTCTTGGTAAATATCTCAATGTATATGTTAAAATCCATATAGCATTGGACAGCATTAAAAACTACGCTTAAAATTAGAATAATATTTTTAGAAGAAGAATATTTTTCCTCACCATATGTTTCTCCTCACAACTGGCAGAGCAAAAAATCAGCATCAAATGGCTCGATTGCTTTCATTTATTTAATAATTCTTTAATGAAAAGTAACATCTTGTGATTTTCTGGCCCAGGTTGTGCCACATTACCTTCCACAGTGTCTCTCCTGGAATATGGTGCATGTCATGTCTTAGCTTAGCATTGCTAGAATGGCAGTTGTCAGAGTTAAACTTTTAAACTTTTCAGAGTTTTCATGTGGCTCTTGATGGGGAGAGGGGCAGGCAGGAGGTTTCTTGCCCTGTGCCTGTGAGTCAGGAGAGATCCCTGTGCCCTGCTGGTTGTGAGGGGCCTGAACCTGGTGGACAACCAGTGTGCAAGGCAAGGTCTTCACTTGTTACTGGTGCCAGATTAATGGCAGAGCATTTTGTGTTGTTACATTTGTATAATTCAAAGTAATTACAGAATTTTAAATGGAGAAAAAAACACCCAACACTTTTGCCTCCGTTATCAAGAAATTTTTCTTTTCCTTATTGAAAAGCTCTAAGGACCTATCACCACATGTTATGTTCTAAAGTAAAAGCAGTCTCTAGGTGTTATGTGTTGACACATATAGCAGGAAAAGCCTTAATGTGTTATAAGTGGCATAATAATCATCCCTCAACACAAATGTACTGCAGGGAGAGGTGGTTTCCTTGGTAATTATGCTGAGTTGCTTGTCTGACATCTGTTATTCCTTCAGGACTGTTGTTGCCATTTGTACTTCATTGGGTTTTTCAGATGAAGAATTACCTTTTTTGGCCATGTGCTGTTTTTTAATATCTTTTGGCTATTTGTCATCTGGGATGATTTATCTGTGTTAATCAGAATAGAAAAGAAACATGGTATGATTTTGATGATTGAGAGTAGCAATTAAAAATTTGTCAGGACACTTCTAAAACAATTAAAATCTTTCCTGCTAAAATTAGACTTTTCTGGAAACATGAACCCTTAGGCCTGGTGCTCCAGGCAGCATAAGTAGCTCAGGATTAAACTATAAAAATTTCTGATTGTCTTGACAATTGAATTTTAAAGAATTAGAAGTCTGAGAGTCAGGTATCTCTAAGGCTGTACAAACCACAAGATCCTTAGGATGTGTTTGTAGGACAGCTTTTATTTGTTGGCAGGCCTTGAGAGCTTCAAATGCTTTTTTTTCCCCACTCCCCCCATTAGTGCAGAGAGAAGAGGACAGATATTAACAGAGCTCCTGGCAAGTTGCAGTCTGCTGGGATTGATGTGTTAAATATCTTTCCTTTAATAAAATACTTCACTTGCTTAAGTGCTCATGTTAAAGACCTTGGTGGATTTTGAAAATATGCCGTGAGTGAAAGTGTAGGTGAGCTGTGTGGACTCATAAGCTATGAAACTTTGAAGTTAAAAAAAAGAATTTGGGGGTTTGAGGGTATAATTTGTCAGTCCTTTCCCCCCAATTTTCTTGATAAATAGCTAAATTACAGTTTCTCTTGGATTAGAGTAATTTGCTTCCAAAAGTTTTTATCGTATTTCTTTTTATCTTCCACAAGACTCCTTTAATGTGTCAGCCTGGAAGGTGTCAGACTTCTGCTTAGGGACAGCAGGGAACCACACAGGGCATTGACTTGCAGGAGTGGCTTTTGCTTTATGGATGATCTGAAACTCAGCTGGAAGAATTTGTAAGGTGTTGAGTGTGTTTTGTTTTCCTGTTCAGAATTACCAGAGATGTTATAGGCTTGTAGTGCAATGATGGTTGATGCTTTATTCAAGACACTTTCATGGAAAAAGTCATTAAAGTGGAGAGCTACTAAAACCAAAAACACTGTTGAGAAAGAGAAGTATTGCCTTCCTTGAAACTGTCAGGTGTTCTTGCTTCCTAAACTCTGATCCTGAGTCCCTTTTGGGAATGTGTCCCTCTTATTTACTGACATGCAGGGAAGTTGATGTATGAACTGAAGACCAAAGATCAGACTCTTTTCAACACTTCTGCCTTTCCTTTTAGCACGCATTAGTTTTTTAATAATTTTGTTCTTTGTGATCCAGGTCATCTCTCTCTCCCTCTTGGTGTACACAGCCTTCACTCTTCTCTGCATGTCCCTGGAGAGTAGGAATAACCCCAGTGTGTACAAAAGTGAGGGTGCTTTCTGAAACTCTTCTCTCTGTTCATGTCACTCTTCCTTTTTTTTTTTTTCCCCTCTGATACCTTCAGGGAGTGTTTGAAGAACCAACCATGCTTTAATTGCTTCATCTGTTTCCATTCATGAAAATGTGTCCTGGTTACAGATTCAAATTTTCTGATCTTAGAGTGATGAATAGTCTTTCTAATAGTAGGCTTTGTTTAGACAAGATTTTTTTAAAAAGGATTGTATTTTTCCAGGTCTTCTTACTTCTCTTATTTCTTTCCCACCCTTTTCCTCTCATGCACAGAAATGTAACCTGAAGTCATAGCAGTATTCTTAGTGTACAGCAGGGGGTGTATGACAGCCAACCACCTTAATATGCATTTCCATTGTCCACTTAATTTTATGATGTTGAGCTTAATTCCATTTTATGTATTTTGTGACTTTTTTTTTTTTAACACCTCTAACTTAATCAGGATCCCAGCATTATTTGGCCAATGAAAAGTAAATGTCAAATGAAAATTTTACTGCCTTAAAATAGAAATACTTCAGGGGCACCTTGTCTTACTGAAAATGAAGTCAGAGGTTGTCCAGAGGGATTTTGGCGTCTCCAAGCTTGGAGGACTCAAAAGATTCCTGGGCAACCAGGTTTTGGTGTCTGCTTGAGCTGGGGGTGGACCAGGTGACCTCTGAAGGTCCTTGCCAACCTCAGTCATTCTGTGGTTCTCCAGAGGTTTTCTCCATGTGCATGGGGGAAAATTCTGTACCTTTCTTTCCTTTCAAATAGCAGCTATTTGGCGAGTACTCTAATGTATGTAAGTATGAACTAATGTGCCTGGAACATCAATGTTTTCACAGGGCACAGCCTTATGGGTGCCTAATTGAGATTAAGTATTTACCTATGTGCTTTAAGTGTCTTAATTTCTTTTTTATCCTGGACCATTACCAAGTATTCATTAGTGTCTATGACAGAATATTTCTATTTATCACTTCACTAAAGTTCTTTAAAGTATTATGATTTCACTGTATTTAAATGAGTGTGAATCCTAGTCTGTGTGTGCTGTGCAATATAAAAATTCTTCTGCCCTGAGCAGAATGGAGTTGTCAGTGGTAATCTTGCTGTTCTGCAGAGGGCTGGTGGAGGAGAGGAACTGGGGTGCTACAAGAGATCAGTGCTCATGGTTAGGATGCCTGGGGTCCTCGTTCATGGTTGGATGCTGTGATTATGTAGAGAGCATAATTTTTAGGGTAAATGTCATATAAAGATTACCCTTAAGTAACCCCCTAGTTAAGCAGCAAGGGAAGATGTGATAAAAATAGAAAAATTAATAAAGTAAAACAAATTTTCTGCTTTTAACTATCAAGTAGTCTTTGAAATAAAGTATTCCCAAGCTGGGGTGAACCTGTATGAAAAACAAGTTGGATTTTGTACAAAGAAAAAAATAAAAGTAAAATTGTTATTTAAATATGAGTCTGATGGTGCCTTAATGGCGTGGATGCATGAAGAAAGCATCCCAATCGCTCTATTACTCAAAATTAAATTAGTGATATCATTAAAAAGTAAATCAGATATTTTGGTGTTATTTGGTGTTACTTTTTGGTTATTTAGTATATTATATGTACCCATATATATATATATATATATACCCATATATATATATATATATACACACCCATATATATATATACACCCCTATATATATATATACCCCTATATATATATATACCCCTATATATATATACCCCTATATATATATACCCCTATATATATATATATACCCATACATATATATACCCATACATATATATATACCCATACATATATATATACCCATACATATATATACCCATACATATATATATACCCCTACATATATACCCCTACATATATACCCACCCATATATACACCCATATATATATATACACCCATATATATATATACCCATATAAATATACCCATACATATATATACCCATACATATATATACCCATACATATATATACACCCATATATATATACCCATATATATATGTATACACCCATATATGTATATGTACCCCATATATATATGTATATATACACCCATATATATATGTACACACCCACAACATTATATACTTAACATTATATACTTAACATTATATATTTTTATATATATATATATATATATATCTGCGAATGTAGCTTGAGCTGTCGGAGCGTTGTTCCCTTTTTCGGAGGTGAGCCCTGCGTGTGCCCGGCGGGGCCGTGCGGGAGCGGCAGTTCCGCAGCCGAGCGCTGGAGGGCTCCGCAGACTGACGGCTGCCCGGCGATTTCAGGGGATTGCTGCATTGTACTTGCGCGGGGTTTAATGCTTGCCGGGCCATTTGGCTATTTGCCATAATTGGCTTTCCATTCCCTTGATTGGAATCATAGATAAAAATTTGCTAATCCACTTTCTTTGCTGAAAGTATTAGAAAAGTAATCCATCTTTTAAAAATGCTCGAACAAAATCATATGGTATAAAGAGTACTTTGTGGAATAATGAGATTAATGAGAACTGTAAGGCATATGCAATTTAAAACGTTTTTCTTTGGGTTTAAGGGGAAAAATGCAATCTGGGCACTATGAAGCCATAAGTACTTCCTTTTTTATGCACTACCTTTTAAATGTGCGTTACATGTTATGCTTTTGTCTGTGATAAAATGTGAGTATGTATTCAGGAAGAAGGATCTGCTATTTACTTGTAATTTTAAGAAGGTTTGAAAATACCTGATTCAAATTTCTTGGCTGTGTTTTTTTCCTCCCTCTCCCCTCTTCTGCCCATAGGGCATCAGAGCAAGGATTTTGGAAACCCTTGTAATGCTCATTCTTCTTGCACTGCTTATCCTTGGAATCGTATGGGTGGCTTCAGCACTCATAGACAATGATGCTGCCAGTATGGAGTCTTTATATGGTATGGAATGCAAAAAACCTTCACCCAGTTTCATTGTAAATACAGAAATGCAGGTTTCCAGTTATTTCTAGTATATGCTATGTGAGTATTGCACAAGTTGTGAAGGAGGTGTCTTAATTCAGTCAGCACCATTTTGATGTTAAATTCTGTGACATAAGTAGCCTCTTGGTAATTAGCTAACACTGTGCTCAATGTTTTCTTTACAGACCTCTGGGAATTCTACCTCCCATATTTATATTCCTGTATATCACTGATGGGATGCTTGTTACTTCTGTGTAAGTATTTTCCTCATTATTCCAAGAGATGGATGGTGTTATGGTGGGCGATTTTTTGTGTATTGTGTTCAATTTTTTTATGGTTAAAAAACCAGTTTTCATTGTGAAAGTTCAGTGGGATTTTCTTTTTTTTTGATTAAATTTAAATTTAGGTGTGAATTTGTTAGGTTTGAGTTCTGAAGTTTAAATAAATGGTCCCTTAAATTTTCAATTTTTGAGAAACTTTCCAACTCACCCAATTTTGACTAATAACTTGTTAAAGCAGGTGGTTGAAAAATAGGGACTCTATTCTGCAAAGAAAAGCACAATTTTTAAATGAAATGTCTGCAGGAGGCCGGTAGTATGGTGAGAAAATTATTTTGGAACATTTTGTCCTATATTCAGTAAACTACCATTCTTCCTTTTGTAATTGAAAATGTTGCTGCATAGGCAGGAGTTGGAAGACTGCAGCCAGATTTCATAATCACACAGCTGGGCTCTGGCCAGTCTGCAGGGCAGTTACACAATTGCATCTGAAACAAATGCAGTAAAAACCCAACTTTACACTGACTGCTCCTAGCCAGAGTTCAGTCATCCATGTTCAGGGGAATAAGAAACATGATGGAAGGCTCCAAATCCCACCTAGAATCTCAGCCCTTTCCTTGAATAATTTCTAGAAAATTGCTGAGAGGAACAGAACATCTCCCTTTCTAGATTACTGTGGTTTCATCCCTTCTCCAAGCTTGACAGGTTCAAAGCTTACATGGGGCTGTCACTGTGGAGAAAGGGTGGGGAATGATAATTTATGATATCCTTTAAACAGATCTATGAAAGAGACCTCAGTGAGTCTCCTTAGGTTCTCAAATCCACTTTGGAGGAAGGTGGGAGGATTAAACAATGGGATTCTCAACATCTTGTGCAGGCTGTTCCAGGGTGGCACTCACAGAGGTGCTGAACACTTTAATGGGAAGTTGGTTTGCAAAACTTCAAATCTGCCCTGCAGTTTGCTTCAGTAGAGCTGAAAACTCAGCTTGCTGAGTTCTGAGGCTGTTGTAAACCAGTTCACTGAAGTTATTGTGACCAAATGCCAGGTTTTGGAGATGTGTAACTTAAACAAATCCCTGAGGTGAAGGCCCTCCAAGCTGTTAGTTCTGTGTAGCTGAAAGGGCAGTATACAGCAGTGGGGCAGCTGCTGGGGTACAGCTTTAGATCTTCAGCTGGTTTAATTGCTGAAACAATGTTTGAGTAAAGCTTTTTGCAGTGGTGATTTGAGCATCACTTCATTTGGCTTTTTCTGCAGGATTCTTCTACAGTAAAGGCAGACAAGCTTAAGTTCAATTTTTGAATACTCTTGTGTTTTTCTTGTAACATGCAGTAGCTATAGTGAAACACTAATAAAAATAAATGCAATCCTCACAATAAAATCTTGTCTTTTTTTTTGGCAACAATGTTTTATTATAATGGAAACTATAGATCTACATGCTCATCCATATTGTTATAAATTCTTTTATCTCTGACACAGTCAGTATTTGAAGGCTGTTTTCCCTAAACTGTTGTTTTCTGCTAATAATTTTCTATTATCATGGTTGAGCCTTTGTCCCAAGAAGCAGACATGCATCAGTCCTGAAAACCATCACTGGCTAGGATTAGAAAAGGCCCAGTGTTATTTCACAGAAAGTAGTCTAAAATCTGGTAGCTGAGCCTGCTCTCAATGGAAGTTGAAGGATAACTTTCAGCAGAGCAAAGCAGCTTCAGGATCTCTTGGCCTTGCAGCTACGCCTGTGCTAAAAGATGAAATGTGCCTGAGATGTTCTCCAGTGCTGTGGCCAGCCAGTGTTACTCCATCCAGGACCTTGCAGTTGGCAGGTGCCTGTGCAGCTTTGGCTCATGATAATGGTCCCTGGGCTGCCTCAACTCCAGAACTGCATTGAGAATTGTTTGGGAAAGTGTTAACTGGCCCAGGGTAAATCATGCCAGGAATAGTTCTAACAATTTACTGGTGTAGGCAATCCAGTCTTAGAGCCCAGGAATGCATCCTGGCACTGCTGAGTTTACTGGTGAAGACATAGCCTCAGGTGCCACATGCTTTGAATAAATAATTAATTAGTTGAGCAAGTTTAAGATCTCCAATTATATGGTGTTCCTTGTTGTCAAAAAAGTCACAGTTAAGCTCTTGGCGGGGAGAGATGTTTGTCTTGATCAAAATTCACGTGCGTGCAGTGTGCTTGAAGGTTCATGTTGGAGCTTTGAGCTCTTGCAGTTCTTTTCAAAACCAAAAATGGTGATATGTGGAATAGCACACTAAGCATCCAAATAAAAACACCTGATCTTTGACTTAAAAATGATGTTTTGCATGCTCTTCCTCCCCTGCAGTGTGCACGCCAGTGGGGCTCTCGAGGATGTTTACAGTAATGGGTCAGTTGCTGGTGAAACCAACAGTAAGTGCTCCCCAGTTCTGTCCTCCTGTGCTACACAATTCTGTCCTCCTGTGCTACACAATTCTGTCCTCCTGTGCTCCCCAGTTCTGTCCTCCTGTGCTACACAATTCTGTCCTCCTGTGCTGCACAGTTCTGTCCTCCTGTGCTACACAATTCTGTCCTCCTGTGCTGCCTGTGAGAAGGTGGAATGGTATTTGGGTACTTTCATCTAGAATGCTTACACTTCTACAGAACTCTTCAGTTCATCACTTTCTAGAACCACTATTTATATACTCATCTCACATTTTTCATATAGCACAAAAGCCTATTTTTTCCCCAAAGCTTTTCTTATAATAATACAGACTTCCTCTGATTTTTCAATTTGTGTCAATGCTACTAATGTTATTAATTACCAGTATTTCATGCTGTGTTTTACCTGTGCCTGAAAAGTGTGGGCATATTCTGAGTTCAGTAGCAAAGAACACAAGAGCAAACAAAGTCTGGATAACAGTAAGGGTACCTGGGGTATACACAGATAGGTGAAATGTGGGTAGTTGTCATCTTTAAGAGCTTGTTACACACAGATGCTCTTTGGTTCATGGTCTGAATGCTGTGAGGGAAGGGAGAAGTTTGTACCACATACAAATGCTCTAGTGACTTCAGTGTCACATGTCCTAGTTTGTAGTTAGTAAAGTTTGGGTGCACTTAGATCTTGCTTTCCTTTTCATTAATCAGTTCAACCCTGGAAATACAAAGAAAATACCTACTGTTTTTATCTGTAGTCTCAAAGCACCTGGTAGCTGAGATAGACTGACTTCATTTATTTGGTTTTAGCTTATAGCAACTTATATTTTCATGAAATACTGGCTTATGTGAAAAGTTGCTTTTTAATACTTTTTTTCAAAATCTTTAGTTATTTCTGTTTAAATTGAATGTGAAGGTTGATATGATTTGAATGTAGGTCAGACATACTGTTTTGTCTCTTTAGATTGAAACTGAACATAAAAGTATTAACTCAAAACTTTAACTTTGCTTACAGTAAAGATACAATTGTGTAGCAGAATGGAATCATCTTCTGTGAAGTTCTTATTTGTGTCATTCTTGTAAAGTTGTAGACTGTATATTTAAAGTACAGGTTACAGGAGCAAAGTGAATCTGATTATGTAAGTTCAGTCAGGAAAACAAGTGCCTCTGTTACTCAGTTCATGTTTCTGTTTGCAAATACAGATCCTGGAAGACCTAGATGAGCAGATGTATATCATCACTTTAGAGGAGGAAGCAATTCAGAGGAAGCTTAATGGTATGTATGCTATTCCTGTAATGGTACTGCTTCAGATACAGTATTTAGAGTGGTTCTGGTCAGGAGTTTCTGTTGGTCAGCCTCTTCTCTCAAAACAGAAAATTTCAACATCTTAGCCTGTAACAAATGTTACAGGTGTACATTTCCTCACCAGGTTTTCCAAGATTGGTTCTTGTGTATGTGTGGTTTGGTTTTGTTTTTGAATTGTTCATCAGCTGTCTAATGTGGGAATCTCCTGAGCCTGAGAGAGCAATTGAGTCATTGTCCACCAGACCAACCTCCCTTTCTGCAAAATAGCTTGGATTGATAAGTGACTCTATTTCAGCCTTGTTTGAAGGACAATGAACTTACATTAGCAAGAGGCTTGACTTCCTGCAATACGAGTTTTTATTTCGAATTTGGAGGATTTTTTGTGTTTTCGTTGATTGGTATTTAAAATCATAGGTGGTAATCCATTAAAAATCAGAGCACTCCATTATATTCTAGGAGTTATTTGGTGAATTTAAAAAATAAAAACATTCTATTAATAAGTAAGGAAAATTAATAATTACACAAATGTTTTTATAATTACTGTATTTAAAATTTTACTTAAAATTTTGCATTTCTTGATAAGGTTTTTGTTATGAAGTGTTTAAAAACATGAAGTATGAAGCAAAGTACGAAGTTTTGACTTAGAATAGAAAGGAGTGTTTCAACAGGCAGGCACCACTTATGGAAAATTTATTGGTTCTATAAACCTGGAGATCATGTTGTACAAATCTTCTGACTTGCTTTTAACTGCATGGATAAGCCATCCATCCATAATTTATGCAATTACTGCAGTTTTGAAAACCAAGGAATTTTCATGTAAAGACACAGCACAACAATGTATGGGTCATGATGACTTATTTTAGCCCTAATTTTTAAAATTTCCTGTTTTTTCTCTCCTGCTTTTCAGTCTTCTGTCATGTATCTTAAGCTTTCCTTCTCTAAGGTCTCATTAAGCCTCCTTTCAAAATTGCTTGGTCAGGGGAAGTACCTTTGATAGCAGAGATCATGATGGTCATCTTTACTCCAGGGCTTAAAATTTCTGGAGGAGTAGTGATTTCCTCTCGCTGAAATCAGCCATCACTTCAGTTTAAAAGTAACATTCACTTTTTCAGGTGTTTATAATGACATGCTGTGTGTGCATTTACACACAGACACACAAAAAGGTGCAGGCAGTGAGTGTCTTTGAAGCTGTGATGGGGTGATGATAATCATTCTGTGTGTTTGATGTTAGCTGGGAACTGTAAAATATTTGTTACTGAATATTTTATGTTGTCATGGTGATTCTACTTGTGTACAACACAGAGCAATGACCCAGTAGTTATTCAGGAATCTATGGGAAGCAGCGTTCAGATGGGGAACGTGATTATTTAGGTGATGCTTGGCTGCTCTTTTTCTTGCAGAAATCTCTCAAGAGTTGCTTATATTGCAGTGTGGTATCACTTGTGGAGTGGACCTGGGCTGTTTGTAGGTGCCTGCTAACTGGGTATGGATTTAGGATGTGTGCTGGGAGCACCCCTAAACATCAAGCTAGGCTCTTTGTAGGTGCCTACTAACTGGGTATGGATTTAGGATGTGTGCCAAGAGACTGGATTTGCTTTCAGCACGTGCATTGGTTTTCAGTGAGAAGTGGAGCTGAGCCCACCCATATTCCATGGAGCACTCACCAGCCTGCTCTTGAGCACTGAAAGACATGGGGTTTAATGTCCTGAGACAGGAGAGGAACTGGATTCCTTCTGTTTCAGTGCTGAGGGGATGACATTGACACCCCCAAAAGGAATGCTTGAAAACCCCTAGGTTGATGTACAGAGAAAATCAAAGGACTTAAGCTGAAAAGTAAATGAAAATCTAAACTGCATATTGCATGGAGTTGGGGCAAGGTGTTATATGTGCAGGAAGATAGTTTGCAGGATTTTTGTAGTAGTTTTTTAGTAAATTTAAGCCCAGTTCTCATTATGGTGAGCATGGAAAACTTTGTCTTCTCTTCCAGAAGCCTTTCTATGCCAGAAGCATTGACATCATTGCCAGAACTATGAAGGGTCATGTTTACCATGTTTATTGTATTTTATAAAGTGTGTATAAATGGGGATGGTGCTAATTACATCAGTAAAAGGTGTCTGTGATGTTAGAGGCCATAATCTATGTTTTAGCACACAGATTGTCACCATTGCTGTATCACAGTGGATATATTCTACACACTTCCTCTGCCTTAGTTGTTGGAACTCTCCCACCATGTTGGTGGTGGAATCCGTGGTGCTTAAGTAACCCTGCTGGGCAGGTTTCCAGAAAAGTGCTCTGAAATTATATACTTTATTTATATGTATAACTAAAGAGTTGAATTTTGATTAAAATGAAGAGGACCAGAGCAGAGGCTTAAGTGATACCTGATGATTGTAAAGCTTTTCATATTTGAAAATAAATCTATCTGTGAAACTGTAGATCTTCTTTGTGGGAACTAATTTTCTTCCTCCTCAGGTGTCTGCAGTGTCTAACTGAAAATCAGAGGAGGAGGGAGGGGAAAGTTTGATTGTGTTATCTACCCCAGTATTTTTTATCTATTGAAGAGATACTGGGCTTTGGGAAAATGTTTGTTTCCAGTGTATTATATTTCAGTACCCACATCACTCCTACAGTTGAAAAATAAAGCTGGGACTTTTTTATATTAAAAGAAAAAAGTTGCCTTCAGCTATTAGTTTTCCTGAATCCAAAGAGACGGGTGGAGTAGGATCAAAAATACTTACTTGATCAAAGTTATTGGCTCTGAAGGTATCCTTACCTATGTAAGAAAGATGAAAGGTGTTGTTTTTATTGCACACTAGTAACAGTGTAATTTTGAACTAATTGGTGGTGAACTGCCAATCACCTTGGGGGAATGCAAATAGATACTCTTACAATTTCCTTTGAGGTACTGAAATCTTATGTCGGGGCTGGAAGAAAAACAGAATAATACCGTTAAATTGACCTTAAATGAGCTGCTTTGTGGCTTTCTTGGAGAATCCCTTCTAACTTTTCATTGCTAGTCCAAACAAGTCTCGTCTACCAATTTGATTTATTGGCTAGACAGCGCTGACATTGAACTTTGTGCGTGTTTGAAATAAAGCTAATGTTAGAGAGCTTTTAAGAATTTAGCTGCATCCTTTCCAAATACTCTTTTGACTTATCTGAAACCTTGCCTCTCTCATAAAATATCCTTTTGTGTAGCAACCTGTTGTTTGCAACTGTTTTTAAGGAGGAACTACAACAGCACTTAGATATGATTCAGAATTTCTCCTGACCTGTCTTAATGACCTTCTGTGATGATGCTGATTTGTTGGATAGACTCCCATGAAATCAGTGTTTTCAGCTCTGGAGTTTTATGTTGAGGGGAGAAAAAAACATAGATATATATTGAACTGAGCTTTTCCTCAGAGACTCCTAAATCAATTACAGAAAAGAAGAAAACACCAGATGCTGACTTGAGTTTTCCTTCTTGTTCAGGCACTTCCATGAAAGTTCTTTTCCCACTGAGCTCTATTGCTCTTCTTTTTCCCACCTAACAGTAATTAGTCATTCCATAAAACAGATGTTTTAGACTTTTCTGGGGGAAATGCATCATTACAAAAGCTTATTTTTATAGTGATAATTAGCTTGGGTTTTTTAAAGACTTTTTCTGAAAACCTGTGTATTATGATTAATTTTTAAAAAACCAGAGAAATGGAACTGACATTTGTATTTCAGGCACTTCAATTGATAAGATGTTGTAATGGAACAGTGTCTGTAGGTCTTACATAGAATAGTAAGAATAGTCCTGAGATTAGAGTTATTTATATATTTGAAGCCCTGTAAATATTATCCCATATTCATTATGTCACTGATATTCAAGATAAAAGTTTAGAGAAAGCACAGAAGTTGCATGTTATATGCAAAAATGTGTGTGAAAGAAACATTCAGTTAATTCAATTAAACATTTAAAATTTTTAACAGTTGGATGTTTCATTGGTGATTTGACTGCATTGAACAAATCAGTATTTCATAGTCTGCAATAAGAAGAGTCACCTTTTTTCTTGAGGTTGCTGGATGGATGAGGAGACAACAGAAAATAAGGAAATAATGGGACTGGACTACAAAGTAGTGTTGCTGTGCCAGCAGCCTAAGTGCTGTTTAGATTTTGTAGGCAAGTGATCAAGATATCAGATAAAAGCCTGGATAAGAATATTAATCTCATATAAATTTATTAGAGACTGTTTAAGAGGAGTCCATGGAACATGGTGCTCTTACAGGTTAGCCCATGGCCAGAGGTGAGGCTGAGGGTAGGGAATGGCCAGCAGGTGAAAGGTGTGAATGTAAATCAGCAAAACAACAACAGAGAAGACTTTGGGTTTAAGACCTTGAACTGTCACTGCCATGGTGTATTATTGCAGAGTGAAATTAGCCTGGAATAGACAGGGAAAATATGAGCCCTTAACTTATTTTCAGGTGAGATTGCCTCACTTTCATCCCTTTTACTTCTGGACAAAGGTGAGTGGAGAGTTTCTAACTTATCCCAGGTAGAATATTTCCAGGTTGTGATTGCAGAGAGTGAAAGCTAAAGCAGAAATAATGGGATGGGAACTGAAACAGCAGATTTCTAGTCAGCATTGCAGAGCTGTGTCAGTGCCTGAACATTGTGCAGGGCTTGTAGAGGAGCTGGCATCAAGGAGGGAAACCTCGTTGTGCTTGCACTGGAAAAGAGGAGTGGTTGGAAGAGAATGGAAGATTGAAGAGGAAAAGGATGGAGAGAGAAAATGTGCTGGGTTTCCTCAAGGCTGCCTAAGGATAGGAAGAAAAGTTAATGAGCACCTTTTAGGCAGAAAATTAGTAGGAGAAAAGGGATTAATATTATGGTTGCCAGGGCTAAGCTGATGTACAGGAGAAAGTCTGGGGAGTTGCACAACAAGGACACATGTATGTTGTGAACTGGAAAGTGGAAGAGGTTGGTCTCACGGTGGCTGTGGGAATATCTGACTGTGGCATGGAGGGACAGAGCAGGCACTGGTATGAGCACAAGACCCATCAGCAAGCAGGTCAGCAGTGTGGAAACTGAGCTTACTGAGGAAAGGGAGGGAGGGAGGGAGGGGCAGAAGCTGAATCTGGAGCTCTGGTCGTTTTAAAGGCAAAGGTCTACTTTTGCTAAATAATAGTGCTCCTGAAGGGCATCTGGGGATTCTTTACATCTTGATACCAGAATCCTGTAGGGAATCCAGAATGAGGCATTTGAGACATCCTGTCTGTCACTCTATGGCTGGTCATTGGACTTGTGTGAAAGTTCAGCATCAGCAAAAAGGCTGGGATCACAGGAGATGGTGCTGCAACCTCTGTGCTGAACTCTTCTGGGTAGACTCTGCTGTTTTTGAAAAGTATTTGAAGAGTTTCAAAGAAACACCTGCAGCTTAAAGTCACAAGTGCTTAATGTGATATTTCCTAAATCCAAATTGTCACTGTGTGCCTTGCAGTCACATCCAAAAGAAAATCATGTCTTTTGTTTTAAAAGGTGTCTCTTCCACAGTGGAATACCAGACAGTAGAGTTGGAACGTGAGCTTGAAAAAGTGAGAAGCAAGAAAACAAATCTAGGTAATGAACTTTCTAGTGTTTCATGTAGATTGTAGTTTACTAAATGACATTAAGGTGCTGTGTTTAGTTTGGAGCAGTTGCTTGATTGATTCCAGTTTGTTCTTAAATAAATTTGTGCATTTGCAAATATGTTAGATGAAATCATTGCACCCATCCAAGAAAAAAAAATTAAGCAGGGAGTCTGATTTGGATCTTATTTTAACATTATTTTAGAGAAATTGTAACACTTCTTTGCATGTAGCTTTTCATGTATAATATGCTTATGAATATTTGGGCTAATTGATGACATTACTTTCCTTTTTGTGTTTGAGTTATTTCTGTAAAATTCAAACAGGGTTTTCTTTTCTTTTCTTGCACATGCTAATGATGTCCAGTGAAGTTAGTTCTGTCTTTCCTGCCTTACAGGAGGAAAATACTATTTAAATATCTGAAATTCTGACCTTTAGATCATGCTAAAATATACATGTAAACAGTGTAAATTCATCAGATTTTAAACTTTGTGGAACTGCTGTGTGCTAGGGGAAGAAAAAGGTTAAGGGGAAACATGCCTCTAAGAAAAATCTGCTTGTCTGTCTCCCCAGCCTTTCTCTAGAGAAGTTTCATGTTTTTGCCATTGCTTTGTAGAGCTGTACAGGTGGATGTTCTTATGAGCTGGTTGATGTTTGCTCCAGATCAGGATACTGTTGTTACTTATATTTATAGTGAGCTTATGGGTAGCTGAATGATTCTTCCTTGTTTTATTCTAAGTTGATCTATGGTATTAGGCTTATGTTTTTTCTCTTCTGAACAGAACGTAGGAAAAAAGCTTCTGCTTGGGAGAGGAATTTAGTTTATCCAGCTGTCATGATATTGCTCCTGACTGAGACAGTAAGAATTTTCTTTTTTTTTTTCCCAGCAAAAAGTATAAAGTGTTCTTTGGTTATTTGAGAAAATAGTTTTAAATTTTTTGAGTGAGGATTGTTTAAGCAGCAATCTTGATATTCTGTTCTTGACCATTTAACAAAAACCAGACATTATGGAGTCTGGTGAGGAGGATAAATTTGAAGATTAAAAATGTGGAATACTTTTCAATAACAAGACTGTTTCCTCTTTTTTATAGTCCTTTTCAGTTCTTTTAGTCGCTCTCAACATTCTTTACCTGTTGGTTGATGAGACTGCAATGCCCAAGGGATCAGGGGTAAAGTCATCTTCTCTTACAATTTTTATATTTTTAGTAAAGCTTTGGATGCCTTGCAGAAGTGCAAGTGAGAGATTTTGCTTTAATAACATGGAAACCAATGAGCCTTGACCTTGACTTTGCTTCTAGGTTTCATTCCTGTGCCCACACAAACATTTATTACGTGCCATGTTGTAGTGAGTGCTTACTAAAATAGTGCAGAAGCTTTATGTAGATACAATGATGTGCAACAGCAGATCAGTAATCTGGAGTTTGCAGTTCTGTCTTTGCAATGCATTTCACTGCAGATTGAAAGCTGCTGGTGCCATTGCATGGAGTGGGGGGACTTGGAATGTGGGACATCAGAACCCCCCTGAAACACTGAATTGAGAAAAGGCTGTATCACCTATAAGATGTTACATGTTGTGTTCTTGGTAGAAATTAACTTTATGAACTCTTGCTTGTATCTTTTATTTAATTATGCAAAGTGTCTTTTTCCTTGTAGGGACCTGGAATAGGAAATGCCTCCTTATCCACCTTTGGCTTCGTGGGAGCAGCACTTGAAATCATTTTGATTTTGTATCCTTTCTGAAGGAATTCAGTCTGTTAACAAGTATTCTGTCTAGTTTTCTGGGACACTGATAATACACTAAGACACTGGCTTGGAAAGAAGAAAGATAGGTCAGTCCTTCTCAAACACTTGTTTTTGTTTCTTTTTTTCTTTAGTTCTTAAGACTTTTGGGAGACTGCTGAGAACTTGAGTGAAACTTGCATTCCTTGGGGGTTCCTTTTTTCCTTAATTCTCACAGCTATCTTATGGTATCTTCTGTCGTGGGCTTCTACAGTCTTCGTTTTTTTGAGAATTTCACTCCCAGGAAGGATGACACAACCATGACAAAGGTAAGGTACAATCTGGGATGGGCATGGCCCCCTCCTGGCTTTCTTGCCACCCAAGACAAACTGACTCTCTTAGTAATTGCCCTGAATGGCTCATTTGCAGTGATCGGTATTTGTTTGTAAGCTGCGTAAACACAAACTGGAAGATTGTCAAAATGCTGAATGAGTGGGAAAAAGGATGTGCTCTGTTTAGTTTGGATGGCATCCATTCACTTGTAAAAAGCCAGGAATGGCAGAGCTTGTTAACTGGCTATAGAAAAGCAAGTGAAAGAACTTCCTTCAAAGGGAACTTATTGCTAATGAGTAACTTTGATTGTGTTAACTGTACTTCAGGGACCTTGTTTGAGATCTGAACAACGTGGTTGCTAGAAGTAATACAGACAAAGTAATTCAAATTTGAATAATGAAACTAAGACTGAGGACAGCTATTCAGCAACATTTTGCAATCTGAAGCTAATTCGACTTTCTACAATTTAGCACTGGCTTTAGCATAACCAATGCTGTTTCCTAATTGGGAGGAACATGCCTAGGTTTTTGGCAAAATATTCCCCCAGCTGACATGGGGAAGTGATCAGTAACCAAGAAACAGATGTTGAATTTAATTATTTTTTCAATATGTTTCATTGTTTCTATATATTTTTTTTATTTAAGTAATGGATTAAGGTACTTTTACTACAAATTGTTGGAAGTGAGAGAGTGGGTATGCACACAGAATGATGAGAGGAATAAGTAGTAGAGAGTTGGAATGTTCTTAATATTTCCTATTGATTGTTTACAGTACATCAGGAATAGTGTGGAGATAAATAGTGAATGTACAAATGTCTACCTACTTTCAAGTTCACTTTTTTTCCTTTTGGCTTCTGATAGAACTAGACCTGAAGAAAATGATCCCTTGTGAAAGAAAGTTTCAATTACTCTTTTTAAAGGCTTTACAAGAACAGAAGAAATCTAACAGCTGTGAATTTTTTTGTATTATTTAAAGTAGACAACAGGCATTGAATTGAAAGGAAGCTCTTTGTTGTAATTTTTTAAATAGTGCTAATCCTGCAAGCAGTTACATCCAGGGCTTAAGCTGATGTATGTCATCCATTCTAAGCCCATGGAATTGTTCTTTTATAAAACATTCACAGGAAGTAAGTAAACAGTTGATGCTTTGCAACATGGTTGTTTTGAATAATTTTGGATCTGAGCATACACAACACTTTGATTAGAAGCACATGAATACATATTTGATTTTTTTTCTTGGAATCATTTTTGTCTTGTGTAACACCATGTGGAGAGGAGTGACAGAAGTCAGCAAGACTAACAGTATGTTACAGTAAATTGCTTTAGGTTCAATTTGAAGAATGTGCCTTTTAAGAATTACTCTTTTTCATCTTGACCGCTGTTTTTCTTTGTGTTCCCTTCAGCAATCTCATTTATCATTTAAATGCTGTTTGTCGTTTTCAAACAGATAATTGGAAACTGTGTCTCAATCTTGGTGCTGAGCTCTGCTTTGCCAGTGATGTCAAGGACCCTGGGTAAGTGAAATGGAAGTAACATCATAATAAAGGATGTTTAATTAAAAAAAATACAAGAAAAAAGAAGAGCCTGTACCTGTATTTTTCATAATAGGTATGTAATTTGCCATCGCTTTCAGATGAAAAAACATGTATCTGTGACCTTCATTTCTACACAAACATTAACTGTTGAACATACATCTATGTACATGAACTGCAGAACATGCTTTCTAAAAAGAAAATGATGCTAAGCATTTTTTAGAGAATGGATTATTTTAAGAAGGTCAGATTTGAAACTTCTTAAAACAGGAGATTGTCAGATGAAAAGATAGGAAAACTGATTGTCCAGAGCAGTCTGAAATAGTTTCATGTTCACTGTGAAATTAGTGCTTAGTTCCTGTCAAGAAATACATTTGGGATTTGGTGTCTGAAATTCAAGGTAACACTGAGTGCAAATGGCTTTTTAAAAAGAGTTAATGACTCTTCATTTAAGTTTTTTAATCAGCAGTGATACAGGCTACTTTAATTTCCCCTACAATAACATGCTTGTATTTTTTGTTAACTTCTTTTTTCAAATTTAACAATCTGGAGTCTACCATAGCAGAACTGAACAACTCCTGATTTTATTGCTAAGGATTGGCAGTAGCATTTGAAGTAGTTAATCTGTTATAAGCAGTTGGAAAAATGTGTTGTATCTTCACTTTAATTGGGTAATCTTCAGCTTGAATTCTTGGAGCTAAATTGCAAGGCTATTACATGTTTTAAGTAGTGCAGAATCCTTGTAACTAATGTGAATTTCATTGGGAACATTAAATAGAACAAAACAAAAATCTTCACCTCAGGCTGTACAAGTCTTAAGTACAAGCTTAGAAGTTTGAGCTCAGGCCCACAGACCAACAGTGTGTGCTCTGTAGTTCTCTAGCTGCTCTTCCTTTGAGGGAAAATACTCTTGAATCAAGAGTAGTTCGTGGTTTTCCAGTATTATACTGGATATTCTCATGCTGTGTATGAGGGGATATTTTAATAAATTATAAATCATTTTGATAGCAAATAAAAAAACCTTCTGCAGTGCATTTTGGAGAGTTGAATCTTAAAGTAAGCATTCCAGAACTTAACAAAATCGGTTGTAAAACTTCACAAAAATTCAAAAGGGTAATTCAAGTACTTAAAGCAGTGCACTTTTAAAATATAACCAGTATAATAAAGGTCTAAGAAGTAAAATAATTTTAGCATATGGAGCCATAGAAAAATCACTGTTTTAGAATAGAATTGTAACATAAGTTTGTGTCCACTAAGTTACTGCATTCAAGACTTGTTTAAAAGAAAACAAAATTAATTGTTAATGATCCATGAGATTACCAGTTGATAATAACCAGATTCTGTGGGAGCAAGTGTACACGCTGGGTCCATTGTTGTCTCATAGGAAACAGATTAATGGTAAAACTCACTTAAAAACCAGACTAACAAGTGAAATTCCTGAATAGTTTGCCATAGAGATAAATAAAAGAAGAAAAAAGATGGAACAATTAACACACAGCTAACAAATGCACAGTCACAGCTGTCCAAACAGGATTAATAGAGTGTATTAGAGTACAGTGAGTCATGTGGTGCTTTTGCAGAAATATCAATGTGTGTTGCACTACATGTCACCTCCCTGTGGCACTGAATAGATGAAAAGAAATAAATATGTTAAGCAGATTCATAGTCTTTTCACTTTATTAAAAAAGCGAGATTCTAGGCTATAGAGAAAAGACTAGACTTTATCCTTATGGGAAAGGTGAAAAAGCAAAAGTTATCTAATACATGCACTGACCTTTTTCAACTTCTAAAAATGGAAATAGTTTCTTCTTACATGTTTCATAGCATTCTAATTAGATATGTAGGTGGTGGATATGTCTAATCTGTCATTCTTCTAGAACTCCAGGAAAGTTTTAAACTAAAAGAAATGATTTTACTTAAGTAAGTTAACTCATATTTTCCCAGAAGTTTTCAGCCTTTTAGTAACCCTTCAGAAATGTTTCCCACCAACACCATATTGCTAATCACAGAGAAACAAATTAGGAACAAGGCTATTAAAGTCAAGAATACAAAAACCAGAGAATTCCAGAGAAAATTGAACTTTCTGGTGTATGGAAGTTTTTCTAGAATTCTACACTTGAGTATTATGTACAAGTAAATGGGGATTTTAAATTTATTTGTGTGTGCTGTCTAAAACCTACCATTTGGTTTTTGTTTAATAGTTTATTTGGTAAAATTTCACCAGCTTTTGTGTGTATATATTTGTGCCACTACATATGCAAGTTTTTGTTCAATTACTGAAGAGTTATTAAAAGTCTTGTTTTTTTCTCTGTGGGCTGAGTAGATAACTGCTTCTGTAAGAAGGACATGAAAACCTTTTTAACCTTTTTCTCCCATGAGTTTACAGACTGTTACTGTGTCACTTTTCTGATGAGCAGTGACTTTTTCTGTTTGTAAGAAGAAATTGAATGTAATTTATGGACAATAATTTTCCCACCTACTGTAACAGAATTGTCAGGGTTCATTCCTGTTTGTCCTGGTGACACTGCTCCATGGCTCACTGTTCTTCTGGACCTCTGTCAGTCCAGGAATGTTTTTCCTTTCCCAGAGAACTCCAGTGCTCTGCCTGTTTTGTTCCTTTTCCTTTAAAGTTTTGGGAGCCTGTACATTCAAACCTGACTTTCTTAATTTTCAAGTGGCTTCACAATCTGGCCAAAACACTGCTGCTTTGGAAATGCTAGGGACACTGTTTGCCTTCAAGCAGGAAAGCAGCTCTGTGTTTATTGTCCTTCATCTCTTTACCAGTTAATTCAGTTGTTTTTTTCTTTCTGTGCTAAGACCTTCTGTGCTTTTTTAGTATTTCTCCCTGCCTCTTTTGCTGTTTTGATCAGTGATTGTTTTGTTTCATCCTTTGAAACTTCTTTTCATTTCAGTATTTTTCCATTAGGTACCAAATTTAATTTCCATGTTTTAATTTAAATGACAGATGCTGAGTATAAGAAGTGTGTATATTTAACATTGTGATAACTGCCTTGCAAGTCTTGGGTGTGCAGATACAGTGAGATTCCTAAGTGTCAGGTTTGCCCTTGGAAGAAGTGCAGCTGACCCTTAATTCTGTCTCTTCATTTGTTATCACTTTTGAAGTCAGTTTTTAAAAGTCCCGAAACACGTTCAAAATAAGATAATAGAAAATCAGGGGCTTTCAGGAGTTTCAGAGCCAGGGCTACTTTGTGATTGCCTCATTTGCTGCTGCCATTTTAGTTCTGGGATAGGGTCAGCTTCCTGCTTTTGCACTGTTGTGAGAGCGCACTTCCCTCTGACATCATCTGTGCCAAAGGTTTTTTGGGAATAAAACAGCTTTTGAATTCTAGATAATGATAATGTGGCTGTCATTTCAATGTTCTGCCATGTGTTCAGTATTCCATGACACCTGACAAAGGAATAACCTGTGGTTCTTCCTCTTCTGCCTTCTGCCATGGGCCCTACACCTTGTGGATGTTTCCATGTTTCAGAAAAATGTTGTTCACTTAATTATTGATTGACAGGCCTTTGATCAGCACAAAGCCCCAGTGTCAGGGTTGGAGGTGCCCTGTGAAGGACACCTGTCAGCGCCACCTTTCAGCCTCTTTTCCTTCTGTGCAAATGCTCCATGGCTGTAGTGGTGGGTGGATCCAGGAGAAAAACTGCACTTGGAAAGATGTTTTTAAACTTTGGTTTCAAAAGCAGCGCTCTGGAAGAACACTTTAGAGCTTAGTGTTTACCATAAGATGTTGTGGCTCTCACAGAAAGGCTGTTTGCTACCTGTATTTTTTTAAAAAAAAGCTCAAGGTGGATTTCATTTTTTTGTGGAATCAGTAAGGATTTTGTCAAAACTGAGGTTTCAAGCAGTTTTCATACTAAAGCTGATTTTTTCCTAATTACATTTACTAATATTATAAAAAGAGTTCTTACCTAGAATGGACAATTCATTTCAAATCCTATTATTCAAGCATTTCACTATGAAATTTAAAAAACATTTTGATAAAGGTGTCTTACAGTTTTATAGTGACCAACAAACATTGTCTTGTCTGTTTAACCATATGTCTTCTGGTGTGCTAGCTGTAAGAATTTTGCATCCAAATGTAAATGTAATAGAAGGAAAATTTTGTGTTTCCTAAAAAAAATGTTACGATTATTTTGATCTAAATCTTGTATCCAATTTAACAGGAATCACCAGATTTGATCTCCTTGGAGACTTTGGAAGGTTCAACTGGCTGGGGAACTTCTACATTGTGCTATCTTACAACTTGCTCTTTGCTATCATGACAACGTTGTGTCTGGTCAGAAAGTTCACGTCTGCTGTGCGAGAGGAGCTCCTGAAGGCATTAGGTAACACAGCCCTGAAAATTCACTCTGTGCTTCAGCATCCCTTTCTCCACCACTGACACCATGATGTGCTACTGCTAAAGTTCTGTCACAGCTTACAGAATACTTTTTTTTCTGGAAATTTCTCTAAGTTTAAGTGTGAGGGTGAATAACGTGTTGTTTTTTGAAGAGTCCAGAGCTAAGGTACAGTGTTGATTTCAGTGATATGCCTGTGGCACTTACTGACCTCCAGTTGGATTTGCAGTCTTTGGAGAGCACAAAACATTCTCATTGCTAGGAGCAATTATTCCACATTAAAACTTCATCTTGTGTATGGGTCGTCTTTCTTTTTTGTATAAATCAACTTAGTAGTTCCCTATAAATAGTTAGCAGAGATCTCAACTTTGTTGTCATACTTTTTTTTGAACATCTATTCAGAAAATCGTTGTACAGAATGTACAGAACCCTAGTAACTGGCTGAGTAAAACCTGTACTTGATATAATCAAAAATTCAATCAAATTTTGCATTGATGTTTCTTGACCATTGAAGAAAGGATTGAAACACATTTGAGACTAAGAGCATAAAATATTTTTTATTTTTTTTATTCTTGTCACCCCATCTTATCTTTACTAATTAACAAAGCTCCTCTCTCTTTAGATCCCTAGAGTAGTATTTGCTTAAATTGAGAGGATTAATGGTGAAACTTTAGTGTTTCTTTGTAGCTGAGGATTCAGATAGAATCATCTAGAAGGTACTGATGTTAGTTTTCACTGTTTGAGTTGTGATGCTGAAACAAAATCCAAGCACTTCCCAGAATCCCCGTGGAAGATAAATTTAAAATTGTTGTTAAATAATTAGAAATAAAGTGTTTAATAAAAAATTACAGATGTTGAAGGCAGATTAAGAAACATAAAATGCAAGCACAGTAGGGTAATGATCATTGGATTTGACACAAATAGGGAGTCACAAACCCTGAAATGTGCAGGTTCCTGGCACAAACTGGGTTTGTTTTCAGTGCTGTATATCACAAACCATGTCTGCTAAAAACTGTCCCATGGAATTCAGAGAATGAGAACCAAAATTGGCTCGTGACCAAAAAAATCACGTATTAGGACTATATTATAAGTAGTGCAGTCAGTTTTGGAATTCCAATTCCAACAATGCAATAAGTTTAACTTTTCACATCATGGCACTTCAGTGTAGTCTACACAAAATGAATAAGAAACTCTTCCCAGGTTTGATCCCAGCTTTAGAGAACTTGATAGGAGACTTTAGAGAGAAACTGTACCAAGCAAGGAAAGACTGACTTCATGCCTCTTTTGAATAAAATATGGCTAAATTTGCCATCTTTCCTCCTGTCCCTCCCCCTCAAAAAGGATAATTTAACTGCTTGCCTGGGGCAGGATGTGACACTTGAATTAGCACTCACGATAGAGAATTGTGCAATAAGAACAAATGGCTGGAAACAGAGATAAATCAGTAATAGTGTAGTATAAAAATGTAATTTGACATATAAATAGTTTAGAGAAGTGATCTGGTCATCACAAATGACATTAAGATCAGCAGTGGGTGATATACAAAAAAGATGTTATAGTTTAAAATAATTAATAATTAATTATCAAATTAATAAAATGAATAATTTTAGGTAATTATTTAGGTATTTTTAGGCAACAGGGTAAATTATTGCCAGTCTTTTCTTGGTTCTTAATATCTGAGTCTGTGATTTAAGCAATGGAAAGTTAGGGTCCTCTGTCTGCCATGCTTTTAATGGATTTTCTCACTTAAACAACACTGAGGGAATTTCCCAGAAGCAATTCTTACAGGAGGTAGAACATCAGTTCTGGTCTTCAGCAAATGTGAAGTCTGCAATCACAAAGTAGGATTTGGGTTCTCTGTGTTCTTTTGAATGCCTGTGTGCATGAAACAAGGGGGAGTCTAAGTTCTTCCTTATTCTGTAATGTTTTGCAGGATTAGATAAACTTCACCTATCAAACAATCCAAGAGACTCGGAGACAAAGCCTTCTGCAAATGGCCATCAGAAAACACTGTGATAACAATCACCTGCAATCAGCAGAGCTGAAAACATCAACCTCATGGCATTCCTGTCATCTCATCAGCATTTTTATATTGCCTTTAGTTGTTAGTTAGGGTCGAGCCTTGTCTCATTTTGATGCTGTGTGCTTCTGAGGAAGTTAGGTGTATCAGATTCTTCTCTTTCCAGTGAACTTTTGGTCTGCTTGTTTATTTCCCAGGAGGTTAATGCAGGAGGTGCCTTGAAGACTGGAAGCTGAAGAGAAAAATGCATTCCTTTTTATTTGTTGAAAGTCTCACATCTTTATTTTCAGACTTGCTACCATTTGAATGCACAGTACCTCCTGTGTTATACAAACACAGCTGTAAAGAATAACTTTGGGACTTGATTAAAATAAAAAAAGAAAAAGAAGAAAACATACACTTGAAGGCCAATATGACCCTCACTGGAAATGCAAAGTAGCTGGAGTAGGTACCCATGACAGGAGATGAACAGCTCTACTGAGAGTGAGTTAAAAAGGACAGGAGAGATCCCAGTGCTGGATGCAGTAGGCTGTGTCATGGTGCCTTCTCAGCAGGCCAGTGTGTTTTCAGCTCTCTGTCCTTAGCTCCAGATGCCAGCTTGCTTTACTGGCGGTCAAACAATGTCTTACAGAAGTCCAAGATGAAGATTAACTTCAGTGTTCAATCTGAGCCTAGTATGCTTTGTAAAAAGCTGTGTAGACTGTCTGTCACAGCTCTCAGTTCTGTGAGCTGTTGTGCCCTGGAGGTCCCTTTCCCTACCCAAGACCCTTGTGAAATTTTTGATGAGCTACTGTGTGTAAGCAGTACCTGGAATCAATGCAAGGAGCACAGGCCTAGGAGGCTGCAGTTGCAGTTTTCTACAATCTTTAATTTGAAGTAAATTTCTCTGAGTTTATACTTCAGTTACCAGGATTTCTGTTCAGTGGCATAACCCAGTTATCTGTCACTAGCCTGTTTTTTAATGTACACATGTTCATGTATATAGGCCTGTATGTGTAGATATCATAAATTAAGTTCTAAGGTTGTAGAGATGACAGTAGGTGGTTTGGTAAGTAAAACATGTGTGTGCAGTCTTGGTAGTTTGAATTGCTGAAGTGTTGAACTGCTCAGAGGCCTTAGATTCAAGATGGCATCAGTGGGTGATAATGTCCTTTCTTGTAGCATTTCCTTGCAGCCTTAGGAATCCTTTAAGCAGTTTATAGTAAAGAAAAATACCAAGTAAGTATTCAAAAGTCTGGTTGCACTTTTGTCCTGCTCAGCCACAAGTAATCTCCAAACAGACTGGAATGGGGACACCTTCAGTGAGTGCCCCTTCATGTGGGGAGCCAGAAAATTTTCCTGTTCAATTCCTATTTCTGTGAAACAAGTCTGCCTGTCTGTAGTTTGAGGTCTTATATTCATTGGTGACAACTTGGTTTCCAGTGTGGTTCCAAAATAAGGTAAACCTTGTGTCAGAAACTCTTTGGCTGTTCTCTTGAGATGACTGCTCTGGGCTGTAGGCCTTATTGCTGTGTGTGTGAATGTCTGCTTGTTTTTGTTTCCCCAAAAGTGCTTCAAAAATCATGCTCCAGTACACATGAGGATTTATCATTTTTCAGCTGCCTTTTCTGACTTGAACTGGGGCATAATGTAAATATTTCTGTAGTAAATATGATGCTAGAGGATTACTTTTTTTTGTGTGTGTGTGATCAGTATAAATTCAAGGTTTATTGAACTGACTATTGATGTGTTGTATCAAGTCTTGGAAGAAAAAGTAAAATTATTTGATTTCGCTAAGATTTACAAGCATCTTTTCTCTTGTTTAGTGCTGACACTTTAGTGAGAAATCTTTATCTGAGTCAAAGTTCTGCAACCATTAGCAGAGAGCTATAATTCAAAGTTGTTCTAAAAAGAGTTTATATTTAAAATATTGGGAGATATATTATTAGGGGCATCAGCCAGGTATTCTCAGAGCTTGTAGCCTTATGTATTGGCATCATAGTTAAAACTCAGTGAAATATTTCCACTTTTCCATGCAAGTCATTGTATGACCAAAATTGTCCTCATGTCTTAACGGGGTGGTGAGCTGTGGTGTGTGAGGCCAGTTGGCTTTTAGATAACAGATATTTCTGTTACAATGCTAAGACATTTAATATACTCTGAAGAAATTAATATTAGGAATAAACCTAGGAGTATGAACCAGCATAGGTCTTGCTCTTTGTGCCTTTGGAGGGATGTTTGTCATGGCATCAGTGACCCAAGAACACAGAAAAAGGTGGATTTTAACGTGTGTGTGGCTTCTGCAAGTGAGTTGGGCAATTACTTCAACTGAGCAGGGGCAGTTCCTGCTGAGAAGCACTCAAGCTTCAGGCAAGACTTTAAAATTCTTTTTCAGAACAAATGTTAGGGCCTTGACTGTGCCCTCCCCTTCTGCTGGATTCTGCAGGCAGATGCGTGGGTTAAAGCTGCATTAGGGAAAACTTGACACTGGACTCTGTGGGATGGTTGAGCTGCTGTGTGGTTTCCAAGATGGGTGAGAAATTCAGAATTACCCTGGCAGTGTTGTGTTTTAAAATCAACTGCTGATATTGTGACATTAAAATATGCCTTTGGCCTTGAAGATGACGTGCTTATGCAAAGCTTTGTCACTGCATGCAGGACACAGGTCACTGTATACTTCTCACAGAATCATATGGTCACTTAAATACAAACAACTGGTAATTCATTAATGGATATTGACAATACATTCCTGTATTTGACTCATGTAGAGTCAGGTGGTCTATACCTTCAAGGTACATACAGCTGATCTTAGTAACATTAACATCTGCCTCACTTCTTAGGAGGCAAAAAGCACATCAATGCTTCCATCTTCAACTAGATACCACACAAGACCAAAAAATAGGTGTAAACTGAATGTTTTTAGGTTAGCTGTTTTTTGTCTTTTTTCTGTGTTGGTAGCACAATATTAAATGCAATTGCAGAACTGTAATATTTGTGGGATTTCTAAGCATGAAGCACACATGCTTATCACTTTAAGCTAAAAAATAGTAGTATTGGTTACTGTACAAGTGACAGTTTTGCATTCATAGGGAGCTTTGTTTACTGTCTGTAATGTGCTGTTTATCTTTGGCCCTGTTGCTCTGATCCCTTTGACCTTGTTGGCTGTTTTAGTGTCATAGAAATTAAAAGATTTGACAAGTGGTTTTCCTTGTCTGATTCCCAAGTACCCCTGGAGCACCAGTGGAGGGAGGGCTGGGCTGCCCACACAGGCAGGGAGGAGCTCCTGCAGCAGGTGCTTGGCAGAAGGGACATGGTGAGAGATCCTGGGGACACCAGGGGTGTCACATCTCCCTTGTGTCACCAGGGGTGTCACATCTCCCTGGTGTCACCAGGAGTGTCACATCTCCCCGGTGTCACCAGGAGTGATGGGTACCAAGGCCCTGCAGCCCCTGTCCCTCCCGCCATGTCTCTGCCACTCACCCCTGAGGCTGTGCAGCAGCTGAGGCTGCTTGAGGTGCCCACATGTGCCCAGTGCTGTGTAGTGAAGACATGATGGGCCTTTTCTTTAAGAATTTGCAGTCTAAATTGGAAAGGGATAAGGTAGAAACAGAAAGCAGTTGGCCTCTTCCTGCATGTGGCTTTCCTTGAGTTCTTGTAGCATGCTCTAGGTTATTTCCCATCTCTTCTCCCTCTCCCAGAAGTGGGGTGGTGATGTATGTACAGCAAATGAGCCTTACCCTTAGTGGACTGGCATCTAAAATTTTGAAGTAACAAATACAGGAGAACAGCTAAATCCTGTTTAACATATTGTCTGATCTTGAAAATAGCATTTTTTTTAAAACCAGGGGGAAATAATCTAGGCAGAGACAGGACGTTAAGGCCACATAAATAACCTCTTCAAAAAGAAATGTGCTTAGTTTTGTTTTAAAAAGTGTTGATGTGAACTGTGAAGCTTCAATTGCTTAAATGAAATAAGATTCCCTACCTCCTAGTATTAGGATTTTTGTTGTTATTTTAGTGCTGAGTTGAGACAAGATTGCCTACACTGACTTCCCTCCCCAACCCATGAACACTGAATTTGCTATTGGTAAGCTGGTAGGTTATTTCAGTCACATTGTCAGATTTGAACTTTACAAAAATGCTACTTTTGAATTTATCCCATTCAGCAAGAGCAAACTAAGGCCACAGCCACCAGCCACACAGTGATACCTTGTCTATCCCCTTTTCTACTTTGCCCCCTTGAGATAGACAAAACATGAAACAGCAGAAGAATCCACATAGATTTGATTTATGCACTGTAAGAAAACATACCAGAAGGCAACTTTAATGGAAGGCTTTTAAAATATTTCACAATTGAAGGACCTAGAACTCTTCTTTCAAAGAGAAAGAAATGGGTATCATTAGTATACAAATGTCAATTGTATGTTCTCTAAATAAGCCAGTAATTCACTGACACTGAAAAAAATTTAATCGCTTCTTAAAATCTCCTTTGTGATTCACAGTGAAACAGTATCTTGGACTTTAATAGAAGCCTGTGGACTTGTGAAGGTATCTCTGTCTTGGCAACAGAAACCTTAGGATGCTTGCTATTTTGTGTTAACTGCCATATTTTATCAGTCACTTTTTAGCTTCATTTATTGCTTATGATTTTTTAAAATATGCATACCATTATATGTTTTGACAAATACAGAAGGTGACTCCAAACAGTCAAAGAGTGTGAGAAATATCCTGTAAATGCTGATATTCTTGACACACTGAATTCCAAGCTATTTAGAAACTATCTTATGAAGGCCTTACATCAAATAGAAATTAGGAAATCCTAATTCTTAAAGGCTTTTAGGTATCTGAATGTTGATATGTACCTACTTGAGCACTTTGGAATGCTGCTTCTGGATGGTTGTTGATCACTGACCCCAAGCACTGCTGTTGCTTTTCTCCCTACCCCCATAACATTGTTTTATAGTCAGCATCACTGGATGAAGCTCCTTTCTTGGGCTTTATTTTGCATTCCTCCTCTATTCCCTGCTTCCATAGATAGCAGCTATTGAAGTATTGGGGCACCTGCTTTGATTTTAATATATTTCTTTTTCCACATAGAGAGATATTCCCTAGTTAAAGCTTTTCTTCCACTACAAAAATGTTCACTTCTATGAGTTTGTTTTTAACCACTAGATTCCATTGAAGCAATCTTGTCACTAGAGGGTCCTCTAACAAATTACCAAGAGCTCAAGTCAGTTTGGATCATGAGTGAGAGGGTTTAGTCATTGTATGTATTTGTGCTTTGAGCTTCCAGGGCTATGAGGGTACAGCCCCAGTTCTCAGTGAGGGGAAGGAGCTGGTGTGGCCACGGGGAGCCCTGGGCTGGTGTCACTGCAGGGTGGCTCCTGCTGTGCTCCTGCTCTGCTGTGGGGTGTGCAGAGACACCTCCCTCAGTGACAGGTGGGCACACTTTGTGTCAGCTCTCAGCAGGGTCAGCCTGTGAGAGGTGCTGAGCTCAGGCTCTTCACCTTTCTCTGATTTTTGTATTTCATGTGTAGGAGCATGTTTTGGGCCTTCTCTCCTCATGTGAATTGATCATTCAGAGAAGTGGCATGATGGTGATACCTGTGCAGTGGATTCAGTGGGTGTGTTTAAATGTTTAAGAAGAAAATTGGCTGGTGCATGATTTCCTGTTTCCCTCTAACCATGAGTTTTTTTCCAGTCTGGACCAAAATTCTTAAGAGTCGCAAAATCTCTCTTGAGTACTTTCTCCTCCTTGGCTTTATATAACAAAAAAAATTCAGTCACTTTTACTTTCTTAAAGGTAGCTTTCAAAGTATTTTTGCCTTATTTGGTGTGATTTCTGTTGCTTTAAGGAGAATTGGATAGAAAAAGAAAATGTATTTAGGTATGGGATTTGAAATATTGGTGTGTGTGTATGAAACACATGTACACAAAATATTTCCTTTCCTGTGGGGTTTGGGCCCAACCCCACATTACCTAAGTAGAGATCATGTGTTGCTCTTGTCTCCACTAATTTTTGTATTTAAAATTCCCAGTGAGGACACTGGGGATGTTCTCAGGGTGCTGCTGGCCCCCTGATCGCTGTCACATGGAATTGGCTTCATGTGTGCTTGGGTGGCATGACCTTAAAACCACAATTCTGAGCTGGCCTTTCCGTGGCTGTTGATGCTTCTGGCTGGGCTGTGATGATGGCAGCAGGTACCTTCACTGTGCACATTCAGGGTTTCACTGCAGTGTTCCTGGTTAATATCACAGTTTACAAAAACAAAAAGATAAATTACGCACAATCTCTGAACTGCGTGAGGCTGGGAGGTGCTGAATGGAGCTGGTGGTCCCCTCTTGGTCTGATTTGTGCTTCAGGTTTTGTAAACTCCACAGTCTTGAGCAGCTGACTTTCACATGGATGTATCTGACCAAGGTATAACAAAGCTGAAAAATTGTGCTTTGAGTGTTACTTTAATCCCAACAGTTTGGTGTAGATACCTTCTCCCCATCAAACCCTTCCTGGTTCATTTTAGGTCACCCAGAATTATGGTTTATAATGTTCTCTGTTGTGGGTATTTTGTTGTGTTACAAAAAAAAAAAAAAATCTGCTGCCTTAGCTAGGCTGATATTTTTGTTTTGTTTTGTGGAAAGCAGTGGTAATGTTTTTTTTCCTTTGTTTGAAATGTTACACTGAATGTTTTGTAGGACAATTTTTTTTTACTGTGTTTTCAATAAAGTGTGATTTATAGCAGAGTTTTGTCCCTTTTTTATTAGAAGCAATGAAAAAATAATCTGTGTCATTCTAAGTTATCCTGTCTGTAATTGGTATGAATAGTTGTGTTCTCCTCTCTTCTTCTTTCTCCCAATTTAACCTGCTTTTGAGATTCTCAAACGGTTGCATTTCTAAAATATCTGATGTAGGGAATGTGATGGAGATTCCTCTACATTCAGAGGCATCACAGCCCTGTGTTTTAAGACAGGTGTGCAATTAATTGGAATACTCTGCTTTAGGCCAGTGGGGATTGTTTATAGCAAAGTGTGCTCATTATGTAATTTGTAAGTAATTTGCAATTCCTTAATAGTTTGACTGAAGGGCAATTTTTACATGTTAAACCCCTGACCACCATGCTTCCTAAACTGTCTGTAACTTAAACAGCTTCAGACTTTAAATTCCATTTCACAGGAGAGTTTAGGCTGTTTTTAAAGTTCAAGGATCACGTGGCTGGAAGGGACCTGGAGATGTTTGATCCATCCAGCTGCACAGGATCAAACATAGCTGCATTATTCCTGGTATTTAACCAGCCTGGCAGGGCTGTCTGTGATGGGATTGCTGGGCTGTCTCTAGGCAGTATATTCCACTGTTTAATTGTCCAAGATTTCATAAATGTCAAATGTGAAGGGCCCTGGCCATGCTTTAAGCTTTAATTTTGTTCTCAAACATCCATAGTAAAACAAGTCTTTCTGCTTGCACTGCTTTTTCCATGCCTGAAAGGTTACATTTCCCTTTATTTTCCACACCTGAAAGGTTACATTTCCCTTCATTTTCTATATGAGAAGTGACCCCAATTCCCTCAACAGTTTTATGGAGGCCTCTTATCATCCTTTTTGCTGTTTCTGGGGATGCTTATGTATTTTTGGAAACACAGAGCTCAAGTGGACACAGACACCTCCAAGCTTGAGCTCTGGCATTACATCATATCTTCGGTACTTTTTTCTTTGTATTTTTTGGGCTTGGTTGGTTTGGTTTTTTTGACAGACAGTGGGAGAAGAGGCATCTCAGGTGTTGTCCTCAGTAGAGATTTTTATGCGTTTTTACTGCCTTTTGAGTATGTTTCTGCATATTGCATATAGGACTGGGCAATGTCATCTTCATATCTGAAGATGCTCCCACAGGGAACTCAACAAAATAAATACCTAAAAGGATTGCTTTTCTTGGATTTAATCATCTTGAGTGCAATCCCAGCTCACTGTGGCCACTTCCTCCTAATGTACCCCTGTGTCTGAAAGCTCTGCAGGGATTCACGCAAGTCTGTGTATCTCTGCCCATAAATGTGTGCAGCAGTTTTAAGGGACATTTTGGCATCTGTATCATGACCAGGCAATGTGAGCCTTTCTCTCCATGCATTTCCTGTGACAGAAAACATGCTAGGAAAAGAAGGAGCCATTTTTTCAGGGAGTGTGGGTTGGATAGTGGGAAGTGAGGTGGCAGAAGGATTGAGCTCAAGGTCAGACAGCCTCATGGCACCTGAACACTTTCTTACTGTTTTATTTCACTTTTTCTTTTGGTAGCTTTTCTCCACCAGCACACCTGCTCCCTTCCAGCTGTGAAAGTGACCCTCCATAGCATATATCAGAGTATTTAAAATGAACTTTTCTAGACCCAAAGAAGTTGAGAGCCCAAATCTCACAAAAATCCTTCAGAGATGATGTGGAAAACTCACTTAAGAATTTATATAAGCTTTGAGTTTCCTAAATTTTCTGCTAACATGATCTTATTATTTTGATTCTGTGGTCTGATTCACTGCTGAGAACTGTTCTGACTGTGTTCCCAGATGATCCCTAACAGAACAGGATATTGAAAAGATGTATCCATTTGTCAGTGGAAATAGGATTTGTTTCCTTGTTAGTAAATGCTGATTTAGCAATGTACCATAAAAGTTTCCTGAGAGCCTTTGTATTGTGGATGTATTTAAATCCCAAAATGATGGGAAAAGCAGCAGCCCCTCCCGTACTCTGTGAGAGAATTCTGTGTAGCAAAGAGCAGGTTGGGAACCTGGTGCTTCCCCTCAGCACTGCTCAGTGCCAAGAAAGAAACATCCCAGTCTCTTGTTCACACTGACCTTCGGTGGTATGTGTAAAACACAAAACAAACAACCAACAGTCCCACCTCAGGCCTCCTCCAATATTTACACTTTGTGGTCTCCAAACAATCCTGACTGGTGACACCATGTGCTCTCTGAATGAGAAAGCATTGAAACCTTGCTTGTATCTTTAATATTTTAATGGGATTATGTATTTAATTAATAACAGCCCTGGTAAGTTTTACCTGACTGTTGTTAGCTGGGTTCTAGAACTCAATCTCTGCATTGCAATTGTAACTGTTGTTACTGATTTCATATTAAAATCTGACTTCAGGAAGAACAAGGTAAGATTACACCAAACTCATATAATTTGGGGTTTCTGTTCACCATCAAGTAAAGGTTGATCACTTTAAAACACTTCTGAGTTATGCTTGGTCATCATGTATAGTGGTATCAGACTTGACCAGGCCTGACCTGGTGCTGTAAGCAAGTGAGCATCCTTGAGCTGGAACTGTAAAAAACAAAAGAAAACGTTTCTTGCATGAGACAGATATCTATGAAGTTCCTCTGCTGCTAAGATACTATCTTTGAGCTACTCCTGGATTTTCTGTAGTATGATCTGACCAAATTCAAATCCATCAATCAGTAAATAAAGTCTAAGGTTGGGAAGAAAAAGAAGTGTAACTGAAATTTAACCCAGAATTTTGGCTAAGTGCTAAATCAGCATGAACTGTCAATGTGAATGGAAAGGAAATCAGCATTTTGAGTAATTTATTGTCACGTTTTAGGATGTAAAAATGATATTTTAATGCATAATACTGAATAACTTTTTTTTAATCCTAGAATAACTGAAACAGAGCAATTGAATTTATTTCTGAAAACACCATACCCTGTCCATTTTATGTCTGAGACTTCCTAAAGCTTGGACAGAGTGGCAGAGAGTGACTGTGCAATCCCCCATCGGTATGCAGAGCTGCATCAGTCATGTGTACAGCAGCCCAGGACTATGATAAAATGAAACCATGAAACAAAGCACTGAGGTGAACTTTGTCCATGGGGAAGCCTTTTTAAGTGATCCAATGTCAGCAAATTGCTTACTAATGTGTTGACTTATGGCAACCCTCAAAAGTAAAATGAAAAGGCTGGAATTTACAGCATATCAATGAATCAGTTGATAAGCTTTTACTGGTTTAATATCCTCCTAGTTTTGCTGCTTGGAGCCACTTCAGGTTAGCAACAGAATGTTTACCATCTCTGTGTGATAAAGGAAGTCAAATGACTAAACAAATTCCAGGACCATTATACTGTTTGGTGAGATTTAAATTAAAATCGTTGGGAGAAATCATGTGGAGGGGGGAGGAAGAAACTAAAGTCAACTGCATCATTTCCCAGTGACTTACCTCCTGCTTCCTAAACAATGGCAGGATTTTTAGCAGAGCTGGAGATAATGTAATGCATTAGAAAAGATTTAATTGCACTAATAAAAGGCTATACCACAATTAAATGACATGCAGAGTGACATTTATAGGGAGGATCAAAGAAATTCACTACCTAACATGCTGAAGCAACACCCTGCTCTCTGTGTATGGGAGTGCTAAAAAGTAGCCTACTTTGGTTTCAGTGACCTTTCTTATCTCCTTTGATCTAGATTATTAAAAATTTTAATGCCAGGTGTAATAAGGGCTACTGTAGCACCCTGAAACAAGCAATATGTGGCCTTCCTAGTACTAATATTTCAGACCTTGTTTTTTATTTTCTGATATTTATTTAAGCATATGAAACTTGACATTTAACCTTTGTGATCCTTCCAAAGGTGGCAGGGTTATTAAAAAAATAATTGGGTTTTTTTTGCTATTGTGATGCCATTTGATTATGCTAATGTTTAGGGAGTGGCATTTTAAAAGCACAGCCCAATTTTGAGAAGCAAATTCTATTTTAGAAGAGCTTTTTAGTGCCTGGAAATGGATAGCTCCTTGTGAAAACTTTCTTTAATGTTTTAATTAACCAACACTTTAAGAGTGAACAGCAGGAAAACTCATCTACAGTTCCCACTTGAAAGCCACTAAGGAAAATAAGTGCAGGTCCTTTAATCATGACTTGCACTGAATTTATTCAAACCTAATCATTACGAGAGGACTTTATAAATTTATTCTTAATAGAAGGTGGAAAAGGAGTCCCCATTTTGTTCCCTGTTGGATGAAGATCTTCCTGTGGCTTTTTGAGATGTGGGCAGCCACGTGCCAAGGGCAGGGACCCTAAAGCCAGCCCAGGGCAGGTGGCTTGGAGGGTTTCTGCTGTAGCCATCTGAATTTCAGTGAGAGAAATTGTGACCACTGACATTCAGCTGCAGCTTTGAGCACATTTAGGAGCCTTCTCCAACCTCCTGTTGCTGAGACCTTGTTTCATGGCTTTGCATGGTGTCTTGGGCCCATGGGATACTGGCAGCCTTCTTGGGAAAAATGCCTATATCTGCTTCCTCAGACTTTCAAACAGCAGGAAAACCCAAGGGTTGTCTGTTCTAGTGTTGCTTCTTGAGGACAGTCACAATCCACTGGCAGGTTAATTTATTCCAAATTAAGGGCTTGAGCACTTTTGAGTGGAACATGGAACATCAGTCACCTTCATATTCTTCAGTCACCTTCGTATTCTTCAGCCACCTTCGTATTCTTTTTCTCTGCTCCAGGGAAGGATTTTGCATTGGTTCTAAAGAGGATGGAATGAGCAGACTGACAGAACAACAGTGGTGCCTGTTCAGTGTGAATGAGAAGGAATGAGTGAAAAGGGAGGGAGGAAACTCCTGATATTCAGGAGTTCTGGTTTAAGGAAGCTGAATTGCCCCAAGGAAAAAGACCAAGGAAGCAAATACAGCAAAGCATTTTTTCAAATAGTTGCTTTCTTAATTTTCTATCCATAGGAGGCACTGCTTCCCTTAAGTCTTTAGACTCTTTTCTAGCAATATATCCCCTCCAGGAAGCTTAAATTCTGTAAGACAATTCTGCTCAAAAAGAGGAAACTTGAATTTTTATAATTTAGTTATTTATATGAAACAATGATTTATTACTCTTTTTTTTAACTTTAACTTTTGCAGTGCATACATTCTGTCTAGTTTCTTACTAAAAGTGTAATGCATTTGGAACATTATTAAGAAATAAATATTGTCTGGTGACACACCTGTAGCAGAAGTAAAGCTTACCTAATTAATTCAATTTAACTAAGCATGCCCCATCATGTATTACTCTCATCTGATATTGCTCTTTTCTACACATGGGACAATTTTTACCTGTAAATTTCAATTTCAGGTAAATAAATTTCAAAGGTTTTCAGGCATCACTGAAAAAATAATTACAATTACTTGCAATATATTTCATCTCGTTGGTACAGGTGAAACAGGCTAGATTACAGAATGTAAAAACAGTTAATTAATCAATCCATGAACACTCTACAATATGCATGTTTTTAAAATTAAAGCGTTAAGAGAATTTTGTAAGTCTCCACATATTCACATGAAATTTCATGTATTTTCATGTATTAAATTATTCCAGGTTAGAATACTTCTGTGTAGCTCAGTTACAAATGATGTTCTTCCCATGTGCTTTTAAAAAAGGTTATAAAAAAGAATAAAGTGCTTCATCATAAAATAGCTTTAAATTATATTTCTTACCATAAAAATCTGGACTCAAAATTCCTTTTCAAGATGATTACATTTAATTCATTAAGATATTCACTTAGGTAGTTTAATTAAAAGACTCATGTATTATGTGCTTGAATAGTTATATAAAAATGTACTCCCTTAATGGACTACATGGGAACATGAATGCAGCACCTGTTTTTTCAAAGGAAAGAAAACAACCCCAGAACCAAACCTGACTTTAAAGCATTCTAACAGCTGAAAAGGAAAAAAATGCTGACAAGAAAAATTCTGAAAGGTCATCAGTTTGCTTCTGTGATTACTGCACTCTTTTGAGTGAAAACAAAATTACTTTGTGAAATTGTGAATTTTGTGTTAACAGCACATGGGGTGGCAGAAAGGAAGAAATGGCAACTGCTACTGGCTGAAGGAACAAATGATAAACCAAACATTTAAAATGAAATCTGATTAATTTTCCTCCCCTTTCCCAACAGAGACATTACATTTCAAGAGGTGATGCACATCAAATGCAGCGTTTCTCACATGCAGTAAAACAAAAGAGAAAGAAAGTTGACAGGCTACAAGAAAAATTCACCTTTATCTGACCTACACTCTCACCAAATGCTGATGATCTCTGTGCTGACAAAAGATACAGAGTTGGACAAAAAAAGCTGTTGGCTCTTAGGAGAGGGGGAAGTTGGGGAAGGAGTGAAGCCCAGAAGAAGCAGAGGATTAATGGCCAGCACCAGCTGGAGGGAGAGTGCTCAGAGCTTTCACATACAGTGGATTTTCCCTTAAAAAAAGAGCTAAGGAAACACCAAGGACAAAAAGAATTCCAGAGGCATTTGCCTTTTTGTGCCAAATCTAAAGTAACCTTCTTAATGAGTGCTGTCTTTTGCTCCCTCTTGTGAAGTTTCAGACTTTCAGGGTAGCCAGAAATTGGCAGATCTTTCCAGACCTCTCCCATTTGTCTGTGGACAGTTGTTCACCTCCAGCTAATGTTGATATAAAAAGGAGCAATAGCCCTGAATCTAAGGTTATTCAAAGACTTGATTCACAACACACACTTGTTTGTGAAAAGTCTTTTAAAAAAATTTAAAAGGGGAACAAGGAGAAAAACTACCCTAAAATGCACTGTGGAAAGGAACTTTTAAGCAATTGGGATAATTCTTCTAATTACCATCATCACTTCTCTGAAGCAGCTCTCTGTTCCATCAGTCACTTGTCTCTTTTGCTTAATATTTTCAAGATGATGGATTAGAGAATGTAATAAAGCAGGATGTGTTTATGCCCATGCTACACACGGGCACTGAGCAGGCCATCGAGGTAAAATGCAGGCATTTCATCAAATAACCTGAGGAAGTGACTGTCTGGCATTGGGTGTACACCTGCTTTGTTTCCCAAATAGAAATAACTGTTGTACTCATCTGAAATTAACAAAGCCTTTGAGAAGACAAAATCCAATCTTGAATTGTACAAACAGCAAATGTTTCCCTGATGAATGAAGGCCAGAATCATATCTATCAGGAGTTTACTTGAAACAGCAAATAGCCTATACTTGCTTTGCAAGAACAGATAAAAAGGCTTCTCTACTGTCATAACATCAAAAGTGCACAAATGCTACCACTCTTCCTCTACCATGTCATGTTCAAAATAATATCAGAGTTGGCCACTGAGTTGGTCCACTTACTAAAAGTAGATTTAAATTTAAAGTGTTATAAAGAATTAAAAGTAGAATCTTTTCTTCATTTCTTCCTCCAGCTGATGACTTTCAGCAGTACCTCAAGAAAATAAAATAAGTAAATACAATTGTGAGTCCACACAATTATTCAGTTATATTTGTACCCTGGGTCAAATTGCAAATTCCTTCCTGAATATTGGACAGCACTGTATGGATTTTCCATGCTGTGTGGAGCTCTTTACCCATTCTTCAGCATGAAATGAAAAGGAAGGGTGCTCAATTACTCTGGGGTTTTTTTTTTTTTGGTTCAGAATGAACAAAAGAAAAAACCCAGAGAAGCTGTGGCTGCTCCATCCCTGGAAGTGTTCAAGGCCAGGCTGGATGGGGCTCTGGGCAACCTGGGGTAGTGGAAAATGTCCCTGTCCACTTCAGGAAATGGGAGCTGGATGATCTCTAAGGTCCCTTCCAATCTAAACCATGAATGGATTTGCAATACAGTAATTATCAGAACCTCTTTTACATACAGGATTTAGACAGGATTTTTTAAATGTAAATTTATATTTGCTGAGTAATTTGAATTTATTTTTATACTTTTCAGAGCCATTAAAATGGGATTAACTAAGGAATGTAACAACATAATTTCAAAAAAATCAGTACAAATAAAATCTCAGAATTGTGATTTTTTTTCTCAGCATTGCATTTATGCATTCTTAAAAATAAAAATTAATCAAGTAGTATAATAAAGAATAGTGGCTGCTGCTGAAAAATTGTGAAGTTTAATGAGACTGTGACATAAGAAAGAGAAATAAAGAGCATGAAGAGACAAAGAGATGGTCACAAGAGGCCAGTGCTACTGTCACTGTTACAGCTGAGCTGTCCATCTCCAGCAATGAATGTGAGGTGCCTGCTGCACGTAGATGTGAAATCTCTGCTTTCTTAAAGAAGGAATCATTGAAATTCCTTACATGTGAAATACTTACAGCATTCCTGCCTGCCCCCACAAGTGCCAGATAAAGTCCAGTGTCAGTACCTCAGCAGTAAAATCCCTGTGCTAGCAGAATATAGAAATTGATCACCTTTGAAGAGCAGCAGAAGCTGCTTGTGTTGGTTGACCAGAATCCACGGAGAAATGTCCAAGGTTTGTATAACAAGCCAGTAATTTGTGTAACCTGAGTCCATGGTGAGGCTTTACTGGTGTTTGACAAAACAAGAAAGAGTGACATGCAATAATTGCAATAATTACAATGCAAGGTGATGACACCTAGGTGAGAGCTCAGTACTAGATGGGAAGGAAAGGGTAAACTCCTTCATTCATACCAGAATCTTTGCACAAATCTGACAGTACTATGCAGCACGTATTCTGTGTAAGCTTGCAAACCCCCATCAGGCAGCTTGTGCATCCAAACCCATTTCTCATGAGGAGAAAAGGAATCCCAGCAAGTCATGGGGTTTTGGTGATCCCCTTGCTCAAGTGTCTCATTATTCTAGGGCAGGATTTGTTAATTTTTGAGGCTAAAATTCTCCTTCTGAGCTCATCCATCTACAGATGTATATCGTTAATCATTTGAAATTTGCACAAACTGCCTTTGATCTTTTAAAAGAACTTTTGAGAGGTACTAAAGGATCTATCAGGAATACTGCCTTCCCTTTAGTTGAACTATCTGCCTAACCCACTTCCTTGTGAGGTCATGACATCCTTCGAACATAAATCAATTTCAATCTGTGTTTTAGAGCAAGGGCTTTGAGGTTTCAACTGGGTCAGTTTATGCTTTTGGAACAATGTGGGGAGAGATTTCCCTGCATGTGTTTTGGTTCACCTAGACCCCACCTGGTTACTTTTGTTATCCCATTTTGGTGGCTCAATCTATAGAGTGATGGCCTCTGTGATGAGAAAATCTGGGTACAGGGGGAGTGAACAAGAAAGCAAAGCAGGGACAGCATGAAAGACACCATCACAACCTAAAAAAAAGCCTGATCTTGATTTCTTTCCAAGCACTGTGGTCAGAGAATGTTTTAAGGAAGAAAATGAGATGGCTTTGTGGAAAGCCTTCTGTATACCCCCAGGGTAAGAGAGAATTCTTATTTAAAGCCTTCAAAAATGGTTTATTTAAACTGCCAAACAAGAAGAGATTGGCAGCAAAGCTGAACTTCTAAATAATACAGACCAGATGGGACACTTGTGAGAGACAGGTTGTGCAGGTGTTTAGAAGGAAAACTTTTATACAGCAGAGTTTCTGAGGGAAAACTGGTGGCAGGACACACAAGGAGGGACGTGTAGTCAAAGAAAAAGGCTTTGTGGAGATATTCTCAAAGCAACACTTTGAAAAGATACAAGCAATGAAAAACTGCATTTATCACAGCTCAGGACATCCAAGAACTTTTATCCTTATTCATCAAGTTTAAAAGCCCAACCCATTTACTGACACGCCCATTTACAACCAATAAAATAAACCTTATTGAAGCATTTACATAAATTAACCTTTAAACTATTACTGCTGGATTTTAGGAATCAAAACCCTATTGAAAAAAAAAGAATGACACAGACCTCTTAAACTTTCTTTTATTACCCATAAACTCAAGAAGAAAATGTTCCATTAAATTATGTTTTCAAAGTTGTTCTGCAGTTTTAATTTTTAAACCACATGGTCCTTATTAAGGAAGAGAAAGTTTGACAGATGCATTTTGAGATAATAATATAATAATATAATATTATTATTATAATGATATGAGATATTATATGATAATATTGGTGAAATAATATGACAATATTGGTGAAAATACTACAAAGTATTTCAGCACAGTCTTTTGAATCCCTTTCACAAATATTTGTGTGGGAAAACTCAGTCAGTGCTGTGATTTAAAGAGAAAACACTTAGTCTTTCTAATAACAGCAGAAAACATGCTCACACCTGGGCTGCATTTTTTCACCTCAGCCTTTAGCTTCCATAATCACTCATCACTGATGTTCATTTTAACCCCACTACCTCTTCTCTGTTTTCCCCCCTGCTATCCTCTCTTCAGAATGAACCAAAGAAAAAACCCTGCCCTCTTTAGAATTATAACCATGGAAATACAGTGCTAATTATCTCATCCTATTAACCTTTGTCCTGCCACTGGTTACACTCCCTTGTTGTGCACTGCCTGAAGTGTCCCTCTGAATTTTCAGCAGATTTCAAAGGCAGATGTGCTTGGATGGAGCATCCCTGGTTTAATGGGTTCCCTCTGGAGCTGGGACTGCTGTGACAGCTCCTGTGGCAAAGCCAACCTGATCTTCAGGGAGGCCAAAGGGAGTTTGCATGAAAAAGATTAAATAAACCAGCTATTAACGATGAAAGTTTGTTATACTCAAAACTGCAAAATTTGGAGCCAGAAGGTTCTTTGAGTAGTGCCCAGTCAAGGCAACAGAAAGGATGGACACAGGAAGATGCTTGTGGCAAAAATAGTGTGGAAATCTTTAGAAAAGAGAAATACAGAGAGGCAAGAAGCACGTTTGATCTCCTGGTCCCTTAAGATGCTCCCTGGTTTTGTTTTTCTAAGCAATATCGTCTGTTGCTGTTCCACAACTGTATTATTATAACACTATTTAAAAGTGAATTTTCTCACCAGGCATCATTCCAAGCCCTCACATCTGTGACTTTTATCTTGCTGCATGTTTGCTTCTAAATTTGAAAAAGGTATTTAGCTACAGGTGTTAATTCTTCCCTGGTTTAGCCCCAGGACCATTGTATAAACGAACCTTTTTAACTTTGAGCAAAGCTGGGTATATATTAACAAAGAATACATTTCATGCAACTTTATTGTCTTTTTACAGAATAAGGAATAAACCAGATCATTTCAAATAGACCTTAAAAAAAGCTTAGTGCTAGAACCTGTCCCCAACTAAATACAGTAAGAAAATAACCATTTCTTTCTTAAAATAAAATGTAAAGATAGTTATGACATTCAATAGACATTAAAAGTACTTATTGCTTCTAATGAAGAATATGTCTTCATCAAAATGCCCTAGTTTCACCTTTTTACATTCATTGTCACAAAAATAATGTTATAAATGCATTTCAGATATGAAAAGACACCATGCTGTTTGACATTTAATCATCTTCTGAACTCAAAGCTTAGCCTTCACATTTTAGTTTATTTTAAATAATAACAAAAGTTAGAAATCAGAATGGTTTACCTAAATTCAGCTGTGGAGCACTGGGGTCAAGAAGATTCTCCTTTTTTGCATCTTCCTTGCATTTGTGCTCTTTTTTCTTAGTCCAGTATTTGCTATTACGACGACTATTTCTTTTATTCATGGGATTTGTAAAAGTTGTTGGTATTCCTTGTCCTTGACTTAGAATGTTAAAGGATCCTGCAGCTGATGATTGTGTATTATATGATCCTGTAGAGCAACTGCAGAAACTGCTCTTGTCTCTTGTTTGGAAGAACAGCCCTAAAAAGCAAAAAACCCCCAACCAATCTTGAATAATTATTGTTATAAATTATTTAAAACCATACAGATTATAGTAAATTAAATGAAACTCTGCACTTAGCCAATATTTTTCAATTGTTAAAAGCTTTTATACACATACAACTCCAGTAGTTGAAGCCTAACGTGCAATTACTGTAATATGAAATTTAAGATTGATGTTTCTGACACATCCTAGTTTTAACTTATAAAAAGTCAAATGAAATCTTTGATTTATCATTTATATTAAATAAAATAACAGCAATTTTAAAGTTTTAATTACTGAGCTCATAATTATTATATTCAATAAACTCATTATGAATTATAAAAGTTTGGCATGCCCAAACACATTTTAATTTCATATAATTAAAAACAATCCCAAAGGCTAATTTTGCCTTTCAGAGTCCTGAATATAAACAAGAATGTATTATTTTTATACAGGGAATGGGCTTATCTACCTGTTCCTCCATTTCTCCCCATGCTTATGCTTTATTTTAGGAGAACCCTGTAAAATCATGATGTTGCATTGCTGATCTTTAGCTGGTTTGACAAGAATAGTGTTCCTTTACATGCAGACATGTACAAGGACTTCAATAATATTTCTCAGGAGAAGCAGCCTCCTCAATAGCAGATAAGAAACCTACAATTTTTGTTGTTTTCTCCTCAGGATCCCATGGGAAAGAGCTTAACATCTGTTCCAGGCACAGAAGTTAACTTTGGATCCATAAATCACCAAGTCTGTTCCCCTCCTGGCAACCTCATTTCACCCTCAGTGGCTGCCAGCAGTGTGCAGGGAATGGACACAGAAAAAATGGCAGCAATCACAAATTTCAGGCTGAACTGACAAGATGTGGCTGCAGCAATAAACCCCAGAACTGTTCTGCAGGATTGGCTTGTTGTAGAGAGGGAAGGCAGTGATACACTGGGCAGGGATGGTGTTGGCAGCCCCTTTGGGCTGGAGCTGCTCCTCTGAGGTCCCAATATCCCCCCTGGTCCAGCATGGGGATGTGACTTGGTGCCAGGGTGGAGGTGCAGGGATGAGTGAGACCCCTGAGCTATGACAAACAGGAGCCACTGCCTGCAGGGCTGCTCTGGTTCACACCCACAGCAAGGTTTAGTTTGGAAGGGGCCTTAAAGGTCACCTTGTTCACCTCCCCTGCCATGGCTGGGGACGCTTCCCACTATCCCAGGTTGCTCAGAGCCCCATCCAACTTGGCCTTGGACACTTCCAGGGATGGGGCATCTACAGGTTCTCTGGGCAACCTGTGCCAGGGCCTCACCACCCTCCCAGGGAAGAATTTCTTCCCAATATCTAAACTAAATCTACCCTTTCTCAGTTTAAAGCCATTTAACTCCTTGTCCTATCACTCTGTTCCCTCTCCTGCTGTCCCTTAAGGCACTTGAAGCTGCTCTAAGGTCTCCCTGGAGCCTTCCCCTCTCTAGGCCGAACAGCTCCAACTCCCAGCCTGTCTCCATAGCAGAGGTGCTCCAGCCTCCTGACCATCTCTGTGGCATCCTCTGCACTCACTCCTCCAGGTCCATGTCCCTCCTACTCTTGAGGCCCCAGACCTGGATGTTTCCGTGTGTGGTGGTTCCACAGCCAGCCCTGCTTCTCTCCGCTCACAGCTCAAGATGGGGTGACCAGAGGGACTCTGTCTGTGCTGCAGAGAAGCTGTGCATGTGGCACTTGGGGACATGGTTTTGTGGTGGATCCGGCAGTGATTAATGGGTTGATGGTTGGACTCATTGGTCTTTTCCAGCCATGATGATTCTTGTTAATTTTTTGTCCCTTTTCCCCCAGCCCCACAGGCTCGGAGGGAAGGGTGGCAGTGGGAGATGTTTCTCCATTCTCCTCAGAGGGTGCAGTGGATCCTCTCCTGGCTTGATACCAGTTTCTGTCCATAGGGAAGCCCCTGGGAATGATTCCTTTCTGGTTTTCCCTACCACTCACTGTATCCCACTGCCTCTAGGCAGTATTTTCCCCTTTAGCTTTATGTATGTGGGGTAATGGGGAGGTTAGTGAGCATTAGTTGTGTTCCTCCTTGTGCATTTGGATTTGAAGACATTTTTGCTGTGCTTTTAAATTTTTAATGTGTATTTTTAAGCTGGCAGGTAGTAAGATGGGAGGAGGCCCTGTGATTATCATAGATTTATAGAATAATTAAGGTTTGAAATGACTTGAAAAATCCAGCCATTAACCCAGCACTGCCAATCCACCACTGAACTGTCTCTCTAACTGCCACATCTACAATTTTTTAAAACACTTCCAGGCCAGGTAATTCCACCACTTCCCTGGGCAGCCTGTTCCAGTGCTAGACAACCCTTCCAGTGAAGACATTTCTCTTAATTTCCAATCTAAACCTCCCTTAAGTCAACTTGGGGCCATTTTCTCTCATCCATACTGTTTGTTACCTGGAAGAAGAGAATGCCCCTCACCTGGCTACAGCCTCCTTTCAGGTACTTGTGGAGAGTAGCAAGGTCCCCCCTGAGCCTCCTCTTCTCCAGGCTCTCCATCCTCAGCTGCTCCTCACAGGACTTGTGCTCCAGAGCCTTCAGCAGCTTCCTCACTGCCGTTTTGGGTGACCTGTGTCTTTGGCAAGTCTATAATAGAATAACCATGAAAAAAAAGGAAGAAATCTTTAAAAAAAGGACAGATGAACAGAATCCATATGGATCAAACAAAGGTCTTTGTCCCCTAGTATCCTATTTTTGTGCAAGGCTCAGGGACATGGTAAGGATGTGTTTAGTAGAGCATCAGCTCCTTCAGGGACTTCCCACATTTTAAAATGTGGTTTCCTGAACCAAAGCACTGCCCATGTCTTTGGTTAGCACAGATGTGTTTCTTTCAGATACAGAATTGTGTGGAATCCACTAGAAAGAGTGTGGGCTTCCTCTGGCCATTTCCCTGGTTATTCTCACTTGGTGGCCCTTTATTTTTCATGAGGAGAACAGGCACAGATGGTGCCTCAAATCCAGGTGTGCAATTTCTTTGATTTTTTTGGGTTTAAATACTTGTCAGAGTCCTTCTCAGCTGCTGCTGACTTGAGAGATTTGTTTTCCTGTGGAAGTGACATTTTCTGAGCAAAAGCAGTTAGGCTGTCCTGAGAGTAATCCTTTGAGCAGCATATAAATGGAGTGATTAATCCACTGGATGCACTTCTCTGTAATTACAAGTAATTACTTTAAAGTCAAATCTGCAAATGAGAATACCTCTCTGTACGGTAGGGGAAGATGGAAAAAGCAGCTGAAGTGGCTATCTTTAAAATGACATTAAATCACTGATTGTTTCCAAAGGCAGGAATTAAATGATAAAATAGCAGTTTTTAAAGGAAACTTGCACATTATCCTGACACCAAATGTGATGAAGGGATATTTTACAGTATAAACTTTTAAAGATTTTCAGTAATAAATTTAATTAGGAAATAAAGTAGAAAACTCGATTTTCTGCTGTCTAAAATTTAAATGAAAGGATAAATGCTGAAATATTTTCAAAAGCCAACCCACTGATGTGTATAAAAATCGCTGACATGTATAATTTTGGATATAAAGATGCTGAAAATTACCTCTCTTGTGCCTATTTCAGTTTCAGTTTTATGCTTGAACATGATTCAGCACTCTTATGTCTTTTCAGTATTGCATTCAATTTTTTTGTTAGAATCTATGACTGACTTTCCTAAAGTGGCTAATAAGCTTCTTTTCAAATAATGCTTGCCATCTCTTCTATTTCTGTCATACCTCATTAAGGTGATCCTATACACATGTATGCTTAATTAAGGCTTTTCGTTAAAATAAGCCTTTAATCCAGAGGTGCTGGGCCTTAATTGAAACTCAAAGATTAGTGTCCTCTCTCATTTTGGTTTTCACTTTTACCATACTTCCTACTTCTTCTAAAGTAAAATGCGTTAGCCTTAGCTGATACATGGCCAGGAAGAAATTAAAATTCATACTGCAGTCTTCTGGAGAGTAACATGCCTTGGTAATTGCCATTTCTTATTAAGTGCCACCTTTTACCAAGAGCCTCCACTTCAAATGCAGAAGGTTGCTTTAAACACTCCAAGGACATTAACATAATGAACACGCTGCCTGTTTTGAAGGTGAGTAATAAGTGACTAATGATACCTGGTTTTATCCATCTGTATAATTTTTAAATGTTAATTGTATGTTTAAATAGTGCTGAAATCTCAGATCTGTCTCGAATGACTGACTTTTACAGAAGATTTAGGAAAAATGAGGATTTTTAGCTGCACTCAGGTGAGGTACTGTACATTGCAGTAAATTTTAAAACCTTTTTGGAGGAGTGAGACACAGATTCAACATCTGGTCTTCTAGAATGAAATGCATCAGCTGAAGAGCCAATCTATTTTCTTCTTGTGGAGCTACAACTGGGCATGGCACTGCTAATTAGCAGAGGCAGGTGGCCTGCTGTCATCAATGGCAGGAGAGCAACTTTTCAGGAAGAGCTATTAAATTGTGTGGGCTGAATAAATCTGATACAGAAACAGCGATGCTGGGGAAAAGGTTTGAAGCAAACTTTTTAGTGTAGCAACTGTAATGGGCTCCACTGATATTGTGTCTTTACATCATGAAACTTGCTGCCTGTAATGTGTTTTTACACCTAAATTTGTTTAAAAAGTGTGATAAAAATATGAATGTAAATGAAAGGAAAGCAGTACTATTGCGCAGGTTGGTGGTTTCTAAAAGGATGTGTTATAAAAGTGTGTATTGGCACAATAAATGAAACCTGTGTGCAGAGAAGTAAGCATGGTGAGGGCTCTACCTGCCCTGGGCTAATCCCTAAATGGTTTTGTTAGGTAGGATGGTCCCAGAGATGGTCCCAGGGATGGTCCCAGGGATGCTGGGCTGTGTCCCTCCCTCCCAGCCAGGCTCCAGGGTGTAAACATTGAGCAGGATGAATAAACCTTTGCCTGTGTGAACACACAGATTTTTTTCTCCCACTGGAAATCAGGACATTTATGCTTCTGGAAGCCTACAAGCCAGGATTTCTTCTGAGAACCAAGTGCACTGCTGTCATAAACAATGAGAGCCGAGGCTGAATGCATTAAAGAGGAATTCCAGCTTGAAATACTTCTGCTGGCTAGGGAGGGCAGGTTTTGGCAAATCTGCACATGTGAGCCCTGCCTTTGACTCAGCAAGGAACACTGTGTCACAGACCTTTGTAGTTGCCCTGTTAAAGGTTGTTTTAAGAGATCTGAGTCAGACATCCTTAATTACAAAAATACAGTGTCTGCCCTTTCTTCTCAGGAGTTTGAAAATGTTTTACTTCATTTGCTCTTTGTTCACATATATTAAATACATATTTGTTTGTACATGGGCATACTCTGTATTTGTCATTGTTGTGTTATTTTCTTAGTGTTTCCATTTTCTGTTAATTTCTGTTAACTTTCAGCCATGTGCTTCCAACTCAGTGGGAAAGCTGAGCAATTTTAGTTTGTAAGGGTAGTAGAGATGTTATTAGGTCTCATTTAAAGCCCTTACAAGCCAGTGAAAAGGTTGTCACTTGTTCCTAGCTGAATTAAAAATCTGCTCTGTTAAGTAAATATTGCTTCCTTCTCAGGGAGAAAAAGTTTAATTTAAGGATAAATTTGTACTTATACATTATTGGATCTAACTAGATTCCAACCAAAACATGATTTCATATATGACCACTGATTTTTATTGAGCATATATCTTATGGAAAATCTTTTTTACTCCAATAGTGCACATTTAGTAAGGATTTATAGATCTAATGTGCTTTATAGTTTTGAAAACATTAAAGTATTTGATAAGAGTGCAATGGCAATTGCTTAGGTAATGTTGCCATTAAAAGAACAAAACATCTTGTTTGCAGTATTTCTGATGCCTGTGCATTAACCATGTGTGGTACAAAGCTGTGTAATGTGGTAGATGTAGGAATGTTTAGTTTTGGATCTGTTTATGAAGTGCTGAGAATGTTCTAATCTCTAATTTCCAGTCAGATTAATATTTGCTTAATGGAGACATTTTTCACTTTGTGGGATATCTGTTTAATTGTGTAAAGGGGGAAATTTCTGCAAATGTGTAGAGTGCAAGCCTCAAATTCATACCATTGTCACCATTTAATGCACTGAAATTGTTTCCTCCTTTCTGTTTGTCTTTGGAGAGGTCCTCATTCCTTGGGGATGAAGTAAAGCTCTGGTTCCATCACTGCAGCCTTCAGAATTAGCACTGAAAACACAGGATTCTTTCCCTGGATTGATGAAAGTAATTTCTTGTTTGCTGTGTCAAACAAAGCATGCTATTTGTCACATTGTGGTTTGTGTATCTTTTAAGAAGCTTTCAACTTTGATCTGAGCCAAGGTACACTCAGTAGCACAGATGACAGAAGTAACAAACCAGTGATGTGCATTGTCATTCACACAAACTCTTAAAGTCAACAAATACTGAGACTTAGATGTAGAAAACCATACTCTGCTTTTGAGGGGGCTTGTGCATTCTTGTGAGAAAATGAAGACCTTTGCTTTTCTTGTTTCAGACAAAGGTGTGGAACAATTTATTAGTTGAGGATTCAGTTCAGTGTCTGCAATCAAAAGGTGCCTCATCTAGTCCAGATTCTGGCCCTTGCTGATATTTTCTGGGTAAACAGCTGCATTTAAAAGACATTGTGGAGATGGGCTCAGTAGCACATAAAAGCTGCTTTCTTCAAACTGTCATCACAGAGGTTTTCAGAGCATGCTTTTAATACTTCCAGAGCTGCTGTTTGTGTCTTTTTCTCCCTTACCCCCCCGCTCTCTCTTTATGTTAAATGCTATTTGAAACAGGAGTGTTTTTTTAAATACAACTTTCACCTGCTTTTTACCTGATACGTCTGAAGGGAAATTAACCTTTTGTGGAGCAAGATTGAGGGCTAGAAAACTGTTTCACAAACGTAACATTTTAAGAAAATTAAAAAAGGGAAAATGATAAAAAGCCAGCAGTATTTATGAATGGTTGCGTGATTCTGGAAGCTGCCACATATTAAAACTTTCAGGTTTGAGGCACTGTTTGATCACCCACTTTGGCCTTCTAAGATTGTGCAAGGAATTTTATGCAGTTGTTTAGAACTTAAACCGTTTGTTTAAATCATGTATTTCAGAAAGACATCCACTTTTCATCTAAAAATTTCATAATGTGGAGGAGGTTGTTTGTTCAAGTGATTAATCATCATGACTGTTACTCTTTATTATATCTCATTTGAATTTGTCTGGCATCAGCTTCTCACCATTTGCTCTTTTTATGCCTCTCTCATCTAGGCTGAAGAGCTCTTTATTAACTGGTATTATTTGCTCCTTGAAAAGATACATTAACGATGTCATCAAGTCATCCCTCAATTTCTGTTGTTAATCTGAATAGATTGGGTTTGTCAGACCACTTGAGACATTTGACTAGGCCTAGAATATTTTACTGTCTTTTTGCACCCTGTGCATTACACAAATTTTCAACTTAAAAAAATTAAGATACTTGAAAAATATAGTATTCTGTTCTTTGTTTCATCAACCTATACAAAGCAAAAAATATTTCTTATTCTTGCTTAGTGTTACACATTTCCTCATAGAGCAAAAGTGTATGCAGCAAAAGCCAATCTTTACAAGAAAGGGTATTTTCCTAAAATTTTGCTTTTCTTCTCTTGTATTTGCAGATTAAAATGTTCCATTTCTTAAAGGCTGCTCAGACCTCTCATCTTTGCAAAATACACCCAAGAACAGAAGACATGATAAACAACTGCATCTGTGGTGCAGCAAGGGGTAAAAACACCTCTAAAGAGGAACATTTCAGTAAAATAATAAAACTTGCAAATACTGATATAAGGAGCTTAAAGGAAACTCTGAGTAGGGCTTAATGTCTGGCATCAGGATAATGTAGGTATAATTTATCACTTGTGAAATATGGTGCTAAGTTAAAAAATCAATGAGGGGCAATAATTCATTTCTCTGTACTGAGCAGGAAAGAGATTGGGATGTGGAAGTGGGAGGCTGCTCCATAAATCCCATAGGTTTTCTTTAGACAAGAAAAGCGAAGAGTTAATAGGACCAGGAGAAAATACATGGGCTAAATCCTACCTTGAATAGGTTATGAGTGACAGTAAAGAGCACAAAGCAAAGACTATTTTCTTCTCTGATGGGGTTTAAGGCAAATATGAGTAAAGATAGATGAAAACATTGGTGTGCATTGTTAAAAAATAGGGGTTTATTATTATTTCAGAGCCATTTGCTTTAAATACCAGTGTAATTAAACTCAAATACTTTAGAGGAAATTTGAAGAATGTTTGTAGCGATAATGTGCTCAAAATACACGAGGAGTCACCAAGGCACAGAGGGAAGAAACTGAGAAGACAAAGAGCATTTGCAGAAACAAAATGTTTTGGTGGCTTAGAACTTCAGCAGAGCAGATCATAAGGAACCACTTGCCTTAGAATTTGCTATTTACAAAGAGCAAGTGTTGCCAAAAGCAGTGATGTATATACAGGGTTTGCAACAACCCATGGAATTAAATGACAGTGAAAGTCAGAACTTGTGGCATTCGTCCAAGAAATCTGAAGGAGCTAAAGAATTGCTAACTGAATTCCTATTAAAACTTAGGTAATTAATCAGGAAAATGTGATACAATAGAGGAACACTGGAGGTAGCCAGCTTCATACAAAACCCTGTTGGGATAAGTGGTTCTGAGAATGCTTCCAGGAATTACAATGGTGAACTTTTTTGGTGTCAGGAAACTTAATTGATAAAGTCATTAAAGATAAAAGACCCAAATCTACAAAGAGCCTGGATGGAGTATAATTCTAAGGAAAAATAACCCTGATTGTTGCAACAGTATGTCTTGTTGCTCCAGCCTTACAGATTATTTCAAAGATGAACAATTTAATGGAGAAGTTTACAAGTACATATATAGCTTTATCAAAAGGGCATGAGTTCCACAAAAAATACTAGACAAAGTTTTTCTAGAGAAGCTACTAGCACAGCTCAGCATAAAAATAAAAACTTAGTAGTTAAGGTGAGACAAATAAAGCCAATGAGGGGGAAAACTAGGCTGATGATAGAAAACAAAAGGTTTTCTTAGAAAAATACATCAGTGGGATATCCAAGGATCATTGTAGATGTGTTTAAACTGCCACAGGGACAGAGTAAGTGCCTCCTCTTTTTGTGACACAGCAGGTCCAGCTCCTGAGCTGCCCTGTGTGTGCCCATTCCTGCACCTTCCCAAACCATGGAGGTGTCACAGACCTTTCTGTGCTGCACCCTGTTGTGAACCAGATTTTGGAGGAGAGGCCAGAAGTGGTGAGTAACGACATCCCAGTTTGCTGACGAAACAAAATAAAGCATTTTCTCACCATGTTTCTAGGATAAAAACCCAACCTCAAATGCAGGAAGGGTCAAGGGGGAAAATGGAAATGATTAGAGGCATGTGGGGAGCTTCTTTACAAGTAAATTAGCAAGAATGGTCCAGATTTGCAGCTGATGAAAATTGGCACAGTTCCATCAGAATCAGGGCACGTTGCCAGTTTACACCAGCGGAGAACCTACCCCAATATGTTTTTAATATGAAAACCAGGGTGATTATAGCAGAGACCTAGAGCAAAAGACTGACATAATTGTGAAAGGAAGGTTGTGCAAAGGCTGCAGGGTGGGTATTTAGAGGTGTGGGGTTTTCTGCGTGCTGGTTAGGATCAGTTTTTGCAGTCAATGCAAAGTTGCTTTCTAATTTTTGCTGTATGATGCAGATTTCTTCTGTCATATCCCAGTCTGCTCCAGTCTAGTCCTTTCTCCTACCTTTTCCCAGTTCTAGTTCTGGCATCAGGGAGGCTTTTTTAACCATGCTATGTAGGCACCACAGAGCAAAAGGAGAGCACTGAGAATGCAGTAGGCAGTTCAAAAGTCCATCCAGCTGTCAGAGCATTTCTGCTCCTCTGCCATCTGCCCAAATTGCCTTCAAGGTGAGGGACTTGCCTTCTGCCTCTACCTCTGCATCACACAGATGTAGTGGGAGCTAGAAAATCTTTCTGGAAAGCCAAGTTAACCCTTCTGTGGGTGGCCCACATTGAGCTCAAGGCAGGCTTGGTGATGTGGATAAACTGCCCAGGTTGTGCCACCAAGCTGTGGATGCACAGGGCTCAGGCTGTGTAAAAGCCACAGTTTTTCTAACCTAGGTGCCTATGTCTTCCTACACTGGTGCAGAAAATATTCTGTATAGACTACTAGGATAGAGGCTGATCAACTTCTGAGGGTAAAATATGTTCAAAGTTGTTCCATTTTTAGAGCTCTGGGAAGATAGAACATATTATCCAAAGGCAGAGGCTTTAAATCTGCCAACTCCACCAAGACTCCCTTGAGCACATGTAGCAGGACATGTCCCAGTTTTATCTCTTTTTCTGCAATTACCACACCAGCAATATCTGAGAAAGGAGTAACTGTCTTGAATGTAGACAAAACAGTTTTTCCACTCACATGGAAGACTTTCACAGAAATTTTCCAGAAAAGTTTCTTCCTGAGACAGAAACCTGGCATGGAAAACAAGTCAAGTTTGGCAAGGTTGTGAGCAACTGAAAATATGCAATAAAGTGGTGCTAAACCACTTAATTATAAACACAGTTACCAGCTAAATAATTTGTGGAGTGAAGATGTGCTTGATGCAGCTAATTGCACTTCCTGATACTACCTGAAATAAAAGGTGAATTAATGAGAGGGAAACACAAAGTTAATGAGAGTTAATGAGGCAAAAACCCCGTGCAAAAAGTTCCATCCACATGGGGGAGAGAGAGAACCAATCCCTGTTATATCTGCAGGGCAAGCCACTGCATGGAACACTCATACCTTCTAGAATTTTGGGATTGGTGTTACAAAGAACAATTTCAGATGACGTCATTAATATCCAAAATTATTTGTTCCAAGTCATATTGACTACTGTTCCATCCAACTTCAGATAAACCCAAGGTTTTCTCCTAACACTGTTTTGCACAATAATAGATTTTTGAAGGGATTATTTCTTTTTCTAAATCAGAAGTCACTTAATATTTTAGATACTGGTCACTGGGCTATTTGTGCATGTTGATTCCCCAGTATTTCTCATTTAAAAATAATTTTTCTCCCTATTTTTTTATTTTAGATGCCTGTTTAAATGTGTATGTATTTTCCAGTTTAATTTTTCATTTACAGAGAGTAAAATTTCCTAATAACCCTCATATTTCTAATTAGAATTCATCTCAGAGGTGAAAGAACCAGCATAATATTTGTTGAATAGGAGACACAAATGCTGTTGCTAATGTGATGGAGCTATTGTGCCTGTGTAAGGCTTATGTGCAGGAGGGAAAATAAATATTTATTCCAAGTATATCTGTTAATTTGACAAATATTATTAAATCTCTTTACATACATCATCTCTCCTAAATAGAGCTTTGCATGTTTTTTTTCTAAAATTATACTTTGGATTTGGAAGAATGAGTAAAATCAGACATTCTGTCAAAAATATGCTAAATTTTATGGTAGTCCATACAATTAAAAAAGTAAATTGCCACTCAGGTTTAGTGTTGTCAATACTGATGGAAAGGTTGCTGAGTAGTTCTTGTTGAATGAGATTTTCTCTAATGTTTAAGCCACCAATAAAACCTCCAGTTAAGCCCTTCACAGGAAACTTAAGAATTGACTGATGGGAGTCACATGGTTAAATCAGTGCTTGTTATTCATAATTTATTCAATGGTTGATGGAAAAAAATTGTCCAATTATTTGACAAATACTGCTTGGCAAGATGATTTACAGAGAATAATGCAAGTATTTGTTGAAGAATTTAAAGTGACAAAAACTGCAAAAATTACGGCCTTTATTCTCAATGCAGTGATTAGAGCTGATTGAATGATATTCAGACAGTTTGACTAATTTTGAATAGTCCTTACACAGGCAATATTCCCATTGACTTCAGCTGGAATTTTGCCAGAGTAAGGACTGCAGGATTGGACCTTTGAGTGTAATGTCTTGAAAGGGTCCCTTTATAAAGCAGCAGCTTAAATTCTGAACTGCAATGAAAACCCATTTTCACTTTCCTCTGCTGCTTTGCCTGTTCTGTGGAATTGCTCTGTATGAATGTTAATCCCATTCCCTCTTTATCAGCAGAGGGTGCTATGGGAGTTTTGTGCTCTCCAGTAGCCTTTTGTTTATGCACAGTTCAATCTAATTTAAGTTGAACTGACCATTTCAATGGGAGTCAAGTGTGTATTTAAATGGTGTGTGGGAGAGCCATAGTTTAATGGCAAACCATTTCCCTAATTGATCCAAGTTAAAGAAGGGAGACATTTTAAAGTGGATATTTTCAGATTCCTGGCCTCTACCCCCATATCCTCCTAAAGGGGTCACTGAACATGGTCTTACACCTTTGCTTGATAAATGATAACATTTGCATGTGTTTTTGAAAGGCAGGTTCAGTATTCCAAATTACTAGAAATGTATAACAAACTAATATTTTTGAATATAATATTTTGTGACTTTTGAAAGTTCCTTATTTTTCTAAATGTTAGTAGGACTCCAATACAAAACAACAGTGTTTACAAGTCCCTGATATGGAAGTGCCCGAAAGAGGGAAAATGGTTTTTGCTAAGTCAGTTTATTATATGCTTTGTTACAAGAGTGTTAAGGTTGTAAAGTCAAGTGTAGGGAAAACAGAAAATACTTAGACAATCTTCATTCTGGTTATTTTTTCAATTGCTCACCATCATCCTGACAGGGATATTAAATTACATGATTGCATAGCTACTTTTTCCTATGAGATGTCTGTGCCTTTAACATATACAAAAGAGATGGCTGAATAGGAGCTTTATGAAATGTTTCTTTTTATCTGAATTGCTCAGAGTTGTTGCCACTGAGTTATTTGCTGCACACCATTCTGTCCAGCACTGAATGCATGATTATCAACTTCCTCAAGGATCTTTCTATATAGTGCTACCATAAGAGGGTAGTTTATTAATTCTTTGGTTAATCAGTGTTCAAACGGTTTTTTGCTATTTAATGCTTGGGGACAGAAAAAAATGGTGAAATATATGTTAAAAGTGATCAATTTTATGAATTCGAGACGCCTTAAACCTCTGGCATTTCAGAATACACTTCTTGTAGGGAAAACACGTCTGTGGCCAACTTCTGCAGTTCTGGATTCCCAGCTCTTTCATAAATCAGAACTGTGATTTCAGGCAATCTGGATTTTCAGAAAGTCAGGGCTGGACAGTCAGAGTTCAGCAGTGCAAAGTTCAGGGCGATCTTTTTGGCGTCATATGGGTTGTGGCCAAAACTGACCTGACTGCAATGCTTGAGGATTATATTCTTTTATTTAATGACCTCATTTCCAACTTTCCTCATGCACTGCCCATCTTTCAACTCCTGTTGTAAGGGAGAGTAGGTCTTAAAGATGGCATTCTCATTTCGAGCTGTGATGGGCTCCCAGCCTGTTTGGGCTCTTGGCACACAGAATGAAATGGCCTAATGTAGATTAAAGGTCCAAAACTGCTGAGGTGCTGGAGCAAAGTTATGGAGGGATTCTGGAGTGCTGGGATTTTTCCAGACTTATTTTTCGTAATGTCATCCTGTGGAAGGAAGTGAGATTCCAAACTTGTTGGGAAGGTGGTTGTAAATCTGCACATGTTGATTGCTTGAGACACTGGCAAAGACAAAATCCTTGGAGGCACTGGACAATCTGCTGCCATTTGTTGTTCTCCACCATGTGGCTCAGTTCCCACTCTGAACTTTGTAATTGAACTTCTTTATTCAATCACGCTTAAACTTTTCTGCCTGATTCTCGTTCTACTGGGATAATTTGCAGTGTTCCTTTCTAACCATGACCAAGGAGAGGGGAGATAGGACAGAGGCAATAAAAGAGAAAAGAGGGAGAAAGTATACAGCTTTCATTGCTGGTGGGCCAGGTGGGTGCACACAAAGGCTCACCAAGCCCTGCAAGGGGATGGACCTGTGATTCAGGAGGATGAGGTACACACACACACTCTGCCCCAACAGGTTTCAGTGGCTCCAGCTGTGCTTCTTATTTTCTCTACAGTCAAATGTTCCGCTCAGTCTGTGTGGGCAGATGTGCAGAAACTCATCACTTGGCTGAATTTGTGGACATTTTCACAAGAACAACAGAATATTGATGCTATGGCAACCCCTGTGCCATGTTTCCAAATCCTGATCTGAGTCATGGAGGGAGCCGTAGCATCTCCACCAAGCAGCTGTAAAAGGTATTTTTTACTTGAAATGTAAAAGGTGGGGGGAGAAGGGAACAGGGAAAGAAGTGTATTCATCTTCCCAGCCCTGAGAAAGGGCAGAATACTTCTAGGTCAACATTTCCCAAAATTTTCAGCCTTAGCAATTTTCAAGTCTCTCAGCCCAAATCATTACAGTTTGGGGAAGATGTGAACTCCTGTAAAATGGTATTTTAGTGGGAAGTCTGAGACAGCCCTGTCCGAGAGCACTGCCCACTGTAGATAGCATCTCCTCTGCCAAAATCCACGGTCTTCTGCTGATGAGAAAGTTTTGTTCATTGTTTTTGTCGTGCCTCCTAACCACCTTAGAAATACCTGTTTTGATTAACTCCAGCCCTTGCACAGATTAATTCTGCTTCCTCTGGCATCGTCAAAATAGTTTTTATGTTTGTTTTTTGGTTTTAAATAGTGCTTTGAAATCCAAAGGTGATGCCTGTATTGTTTGAGGCTGTTGCTAGAACAGGTGTAAGATGATGAGTTTCCTGAAAGTGGTTGTAATAATAGAAACAAAGGTTGAATTTCTAAATTAAAGACTGCCAATTTTTCTTTTGTTCTTGTTTGACACTGTAACTAACCAGGGAACTTCACTTCCAAATTTTGCTTATTGCTCATATTCACATTTGTGCTCTTAGGACTTACAGTAGTAGAATTTTCTTGTAGGTCAAATTAATATCTTATTAATTAATATTCTTCCTTACTGATCTCTAAAAGGTGGTCTTGCTCTCTAACTGCTAAGGAATAAGGATTTTACTGTTAAGGATATTTTTACTGTGGCATGTCTCTTAAGTAAAAAAAAGATTTTTTTTTGTATTTAGGTGGCTATTTATGAAGTAATATAATACTCTTCTTAAACCTAGTGCTAGAGGAAAATATTTGAGTTGCTGTTAATTTGTTAATTCTGTCATTGAAATAGTATTTTAAGTAGAGGTCTGTACTAGAACAAAACAGATGCAGAAAAAGGTTTTCTTATATCCACTTAGAGGTTTAAGTGTAGCTGGAGATTTGTCTTTGTATGTAAATGTTAGGATGTGTATGTGCTTTTTCCACTGTTCTTATTCTCTTATAGAGAGTGCTGCTGAACACTGAGACCTAAGCAGCCAGGAGAGACTAAACAGATGAAATGTACTTCTTCATCAGGAGGAGCTTTCTTGCCAAGTTTTCCAGCACATAATGTGTTTTGTTTTATTAGTTTTTTTCTGTTGTAAAAGTCTCTTTAACCTCTTTTTATGCTGATTACAATAAGGAAGCTAAATGCTTTCCTAGTTTGTTCAGATCACTTGTAAAATTATTGGTGCCAAACTCAATATGGCTCCAATTTTTCTTTATTTTAATTATTGCCAAGCTCTTCTGCCATGCTGTGTGCTCCTATTTTATGTTACATCCAGTTTGAGTGAAACTGTCCTTGTATTGATTCTCGTGGTGACCTGCCAATCACTTCACTTTGCCTGCACTTCTCCATATGGAGAAGTTTCTTTGATATCCACAATCAACAGCTCTTCCCAGTTCCTGGGATGTTTAACTTTTAGATTAGGCTATCAAAAGCCTTTAAATCTCAGGCAAATTACATGCAAGTATGTTTAGTATAGATGTTTCTCAAATTCACACTTTTTTCCATTCTGTGTCTCAATTATTTCTGATTGCATCCCACTGATTTTGTTTCTTCTTCAGGCCACAAGTAAAGAAGATTCCCTATTTTCAAGAATTTTCATTATTTTTATATGGTATTCTTGTGTTGAAAGCATTTGAGCACTCTTTCCAAGAGGGATGAAAAAGGAGGCACTACAGAAGGAAAGACTAACATGGGAGAAGGAATCTGAAGAATGAAAGAAGAAAAGAGAAAGCAGAGAATTCTATTGATGTCCCATAGAAATATGATTTATAACTAGAAGTAAGAGCTTCATGTGAGTATTTGGTCCTTTATTACATAGTAAATGCAATGTAATATCCTTTTTCCAGGTCAGGATACAATATCTAAAGTATACCTGTAAAGTATTTGTTTATTAGGTATCTGCATTTGGATTCAGGCTTAATCACCAAAGTGACCTAGAATATTTTGTTCATGATGATCCAAAACCTGAAGGAGGGCAAATCTTCCCAGTCTGAGTCACTTAGATAACACAAGAAAATAAAAAGCCTGGGGTGTTCAGAAGGCAGAGCACCTACAGGGTGAATTGGAACAGTGCAAAAGTGAGTGTTCCCCTTCTGGAAAATTTTTATGAAGGAACATTTTTCAAATGAAACAAAACAAATTGGAAAAATATTTTGACAAAAAAAAATATAAAAAATTGGAAAAACTTGTGTTTCTTCAGATGGTTTAGTGTGTTCATTATTTACCTGCCATGTTCAGTCAGGAGGAACCAGGAGACATACGCAAGTGTGATTGATCCTTATTTGCAATAAAGAACCAGGACTTAAAATTCCAGATTTCACTGATCTGCTGTTTCTTTTAGGCAGATTGATTGGGAACTCCTAAAATATGCCCCATTCAGTATAAAGTATAGGAAATTCCAGTTCCTCCTGCTTAGGAAGCTTAGTCCTGGTCTGAAGACCACCTGAGGTCATTCTGTATTACATTATCTCTCAGTGCCTTTATCCAGGGAACTCCAGGAAGTCATTTATTTCATGGTACAACAGCCTTTGTCAACAGCTTGTACCCTTTGTGCAAAAAGCAGATAATGGGCAGTACCAATGATATTGTCCTGGGAGTATGGGCTGTAAATCCCTTCCAGAAAGTTTGGCAAATACTTGGGTATTTGGCATGAAGAGTACCTGAGCAAACTTCGTTCAGGACAGGCTGTGGATGGCTTTGTGCATGGCACTGGCTGTGTGTAGATCCTGTGGCAATGCACATTATTATGCTCACTTTTCCTTATTTATCTAAAACCTCAAACCAGTTCAGTTTCTGTTACTTTTCATTTATGCTTGTAGACCCATTGGGAATGACTTTCCTGGAGGTGTCAGTCTCAGCTGAAGGAGTTGGGGAGGAAAATGCTCCAGAGGGAAGGGATGGTGTGCTGCACTGCACAATCCCTTCCCTCTTCCTCCAAGGCTTTATTTTAAAAAAGCCCAGGAGAGACACAGTATGGATCTGGACATGGAGAACCTTGATTCACACAGCCTAATCTGCACTTATTTGATGCTTTCTGTTGCTTGAGATTCCTTGGAAGCTCTAAGGTAACATACAGTTGCAGTTCAACTTCAGATGGAGTTTGGGCTGTAAGAATCTGGACCATGAGACCTCAGGAGCTAAGGAATGACCACCAGAGTGTTTCCTAGAGATGTTGGTATGAATAGTTGGGAGTAGAGAAGCTGTGGGTTTTTTTTTGTTGTTTTTTTTTTTTTTTTGTTAATAACCTGAGGCATGTAAAATACTTGAGTAGTAAGACAGTAACAGCTCTTGATAGCATCTTGTGACTTTAGATTGGAATGGCCACCTTAGAAGAAAAGCTCTGTATTTCTTCAGACTTCGGGATGTTACAAGTATATCCTGCTAACACAGTCTGCTCTTTATCAGATCTTTGCCACTATGTTCCTGTTCATCTTCTGTAATGAAACTCTTAAATGAATTGAATTAACTGGAAGGCACCTCTGAATAACATACCAATTTTTCTTAAGTATCCAAATCTAAGACTCCATGGGTGGGAAATGCGTTTTTAGGTTGTCATTAGGAAGTGGTAAAAACCTGTGCAGTAGAACTAGGGTACAGTGTTTCATGGTAGTTACATTCTTTAATGAAACAAAAAAAAAAAAATCATGTCTTTGCAACCTGCCCAGCACCTTTAGATGGATTTTTTTTTGGGTAATGAACATTTTCTGTATGCAACCTTTAAGCAATGATATTACATAACATTTTATGTACATAACATATAACATTTTATTGGCAGGCCTAAAATTTTCTGTTCTGGAAAGAAACTTCCCAGACCATATTCCCACAAGAAGTAAGTTTTAATATGTATCTCCCTGATCCTTTTTTTCTTCTGTTCAAAGAAAATGTCAGCTCTCTTTACAATTGTCCAGGAAGCATTTGCAAGAGGTTAAGTGATACTACAAGTATTCCTTAATTGAGTTTAGATGCATTCCATGCATTTTTACACCAGCATCAAAGAAAACATCTTCCCAAAGATAGGCAGCTTCTCCTCATATTTCAAAAAATCATCACGTATTTTCATCAAGCTTTCAGGAATGAAAGCTGCTGGACTGCAGTGTTGTCATAATAAAAAAGAAAGGTGCACACAGAGGTTCTGTGATCCAGAGGTGACAAGTGCTGAGCAAACAGCCCGTGAAGGCATCTTCCTACCTGACAGCATCCATCTCCATCCCTTATTGCTCTTGTACGGGCTCAGATATGTTTGATCAACTTTCAGATGATTGTCCTGGCAGCAGCAGGTGAAAGCAGCCAGGATACTTTGATTCAGAGTAAAGTACAAGGCAGTCTGAAGGAACCTTTCATGAGCAGTTGCTGCTCTGCTGACAGTGAGATTTGTTTGGGGAAACTGGGATAAAAACAGTTTCCATTTCCCTCCTTTCTGAGAGAGGTTTGGTGAGGATACTGTGTGTGTAAGGAATTTCTGCTCTCTGACTTGAATATTAACACATCTGATATTCAGATTTATTGCTGCAAGATATGAGTCTGATTTGCCTGCACCTGATATTTCCAATTTAGTGGCTGGGTTATTCTTTCACTTTAGTTTTTTAAAAGCTGTTTTGAAGCACACCCATTCCTGTGGCACAACCAGTGCAATTCTCTGTGAGAAATATGGAATCACTCAAATTTGAAGCAGCTCAAACTGAAACCTGACCTGAACTTGTCCAACAAGGAGTTGGTTATATTTGTAGCATATATTGGTACTTTGGGATTGGTTACCTGATGATGGTTTTGCTCTCTTTGCTCCCCTGGGATGATGCACATCCCAGGGTGCTCACATCAAGAATGACTCTTTGAGATATTCTCTATTTATGCAGCTGAAAATGAGTTCAGGTAAATATGCAAGAATGAAGAATAAAAAATTAGAAATCTATTTAGTCTGAATAGATTTTGGAATATGAATGCTACTTTTTTTTCCCTTTTCTGTATTTAACCAGTTCTAGTGTTAAATAATTTAATTTTACTGAACAATAACATTTAAATTCTCGTCAGCACTGAAGCAGATGAAGTCATGCTAGTAAGTCCAGTGAGGTTATGGATTTTTAATTTTCTTTCATTCAAAGCCACATTAAATAAACAGAGAGGCATAAAGACTCCATAATACAAATGAGAATCAGGCCAGTGATGTATTTTCATATTCCTAATATCTGTGCCTCTTTTCAGCATTCTTGTACCTCACATCCTACCATTTTTGTCTTTTAATCTTCATCACCTCTGAAAATTTATAACATTATTTGACCTTAAACTTTGAGTGCCATGACCTGGCTTAATCAGACATTAATTAAACATTAGCTACTAATGTTATCTGCTGACAGTTTTTATCCTGTACACATTTGATAAAAGAAATGCCTTTTGGATTATAGGTGTTTGCATTTCACTTTAGCAATTTATCAAATACTCATATTTTTCCACTAATATAACCTATTAAAATTCTCTCCTCTGTTACAAGGAACTGTGATTTTTAAAAATAAACAGATGCTTATGCAGGCTTTAGCGATTGCAATCTTTGCATTTCTTCCTCCCAATTTCCTCCATGAGGAAAACTCCTCAGTTAAATCTTCCCTGAGCCCTGAATGATCCAGGGTGAGGTGAGATGGAACCAGGCTGGTGCATCATGAGAGGAGAAGGCTGGTTGGAGAAATTGAGCTGTGAATCAGAGTAGGAAGGGTACAAATGGCAACCAAAACAGTTGAATGGATTTTTTCCTGTGCTAGATTTACAGAGTTGCATCAAAATATAATGAGCTCCTCACATGAATAAAAGATCATGACATAATGAAGTAAGATTCTGCATGTCTAGATTCTACAGGTCCTCTTCTGCATTTTTATAATAAAACCAGGAACTCACATGAATAATTTACCTTTTCTGCAATACCTTCTCAGCTCTTATTGCAATTGAACAAAACTTACCATAAATCAATGTTTAATTACTTATAAAATTGTAAAAGGATTCCATACCTAATTCTGCGTGCCTTGGCATCACATTCTTTGATAGGCCTGTGAAAGTGACGTTCTCTCTGGCAGAAATAGATACAGTGAACTCAATTAACTAAAATATTCTTCTGCACACAACACCTTCAACCAACCATTCCCTCAGAGACAGAATCAGGAGCTAAAGGGTCTCAATTATCCTTGGGACTGTTTTGGGCCTGCTCACCCAGGTTCACCGTGAATGTCTGACTGTGAGCCCTGATGTGTTCAAAGTTTATTTTCTTTGGCATCCATTTTTATGGTCTTTGCTCAGTGCACTTGTAAATACCCTCCTATGTCCTGACAGACTCCTTTAGCAAAAAGAGAAGTGAACAAGAAAAAGTCTTAAGCAATTTGTCTTTTATTTGCTGTAATAACAAGCTGCATTTTTTACTTTCTTTCGTTTTTAAGTGAAGAAACTTTGTTCTTACATTGCCTGGTCCTGCTGTGGTGCTCAGGCCAGCTGCTGTAAATTAAGCATACAGCATTTGCCTCATAGGGGATACCTGGTTCTTGATGCAAAGGACAGGAATAAATGAATAATCTTTACCCTAACTCTTGATGCTGACAATTTCTGACTACACTGACAATGATTTTGAAAATAATGAAAAGCTTCTTAAAATAAGAAGAATGTGTGAGGCACATTTTGTGAGGATATTTTGAATGTGAAATAGATTTAGACACAAGAAAGTATGCACTGACACTGGAAATTTTCAAATTCCAAATGCCTAATCCTTTTTACATGTCACAGGGTTGGGTTGGTTAATTTTTCTTACATGGACACATTACATAGAAATTGAGAGTCTTTGATCCATAAATTTTCCATATTCACTCTCAATGCTAAAGAAAGAAATAATAAAAAGTCCAAAGGCAACAAAAAATGCATCCATAAAACTTCCAACCATTAAAAGGCTGAAGAAGATGGGGTGTTCCCAAAGAAGCAGAATTTTTAATTCCCACAATGGATTTACTGGTTGTCTTGCAGGTTGAATCATTTCAGATTAAACTGAAGCAGTAACAGCAAAATGCATCACAGATTTGGGGACCCTGGCTGTAAGGGAGGTTTTCCTTATGGTGACATTATTTCTTATTCCTTATCCATTATTCCTTATCCATTATTCCATCCTTATTCCTGCCATGCAGAAATCTGACCAGTTTCAACTGATTTTGGGTAATGGTGAGACACTACAGTGAGAGTGCAGGCATAGAGGATTCTTGCACTAAAAATTTGTAAAAAACAGCAAAAAGCTGTTTTCTTTCACCTGCACTTGCTTCTGGCATATTCTTTTGCCTGCACAGCTGAAGTGATTGCTCTTAATTAAAACCCAATAAAACATGTCCCATTTCTCAGTGTGACATCCAGCACTTCCCTGGCTTTGGGAGAGGTTATGTTTGGAAAATGCCTGGTTGCTCCTGTGCCTTTGGGATACTTTACACACTGTAGAATTCTTCATGTTTAGCCTCTTTTTTTTTTCTTTATTATATTATGTCTATTTTCCCTAACTGAGTTTGCACCCAAGGAACTTTTTTGGCCTTTCTCTGAAAAGAGGAGGACACCCAAGGCTTTTCTTACTGTTTATATGCATGAAAGTGTGAAGAGAGATAAGGCAGAAAATTTAAATGCCACCACTTGCATAGTCTAAAACTGTAAATCCTCACAAAGTCAGGTTAATTAAAGTCCCTGTCTTCACCAACAGACTATTCATACTCTGCCTTACTCCAAAAATGTTATGTACCTGGGGGATTAGTGAGTGTCTGCATTATCCGATATCTGGCATCAAGTAACCAGGCAAGATGTCCAAACTGCTGAGATTCACTGGAGCTGTTTCTATTTTTCCAGCGGGGGTTAGGCATTCATCAGCTCTGGGAAAGCAGGGAGGGAAGCACACCACACCTCCAAATCCCGTTTACTTTCTCCTTTCCCACAGGAGGGAACCACTTTGTTGAGAGACAAGGTGGTTAGGAGTTAATTGCAATCTAATTGCCCCCTGTGTATACTTTTGCAGCTAAAGAGAAAGACAGCCTCTCAGTTAGTATTCTCATGCTTCCAAAAACAGCCCAGTGGGGCTTTCACAAGAGCTCTGCAACGCTGGGATGCACATTTTACACCTACAGCCAAGTGAGTCCCTCGGTCCTGCTCTCACAAATGCCTTGAGGCAGCAGGTTTTGGTTTGTTTTTTAAGGATGTTATGTCTCTGATTAAAATGGTAAGACTTCTGAGACCAAGCTAGAGGTGTCCATCAATCCATGAGCACAATATTAATGAAAATATTGCCAGGATTTTATTTTCATTATTTCTAAGATTTTGACAGATAGGATACAGTGCTATAAAAACATGAAATAAAAAGACAGCCTTCCTTCAAAACCACGTAAAATCTTAAATAATAATTTAAGAGGAAATTTTCAGATAAACCTCTGAAAATCTAACCTATTCTGTGGCCATGGTCTTTTTAAAATATAGCATAATTGCTAAGCTGATAAAGATACCTTCTAGCAGCTCTTTATTTTGCCATTAACGTGAAATTACTATTATTTTCATATGGTTTTTATTATTGCTATCAAATATTGTTTTCACAGAATGGGGTGTAATTGAGTTTTATAGAAGCCTCCACAGTGAAATTCAAATATTTGTCCGATTTCAAAAGCATGCATGTTGGCATAAAACTGCAGTTTACTCAGCAACCTGATACAGAGGCAGAGTGAAAATACAAAGTTTAACAAAGCAAATGTTAAACCAAACATTCTCTGGAGAAGATTGATGTGTGGTAGATACAGCAGAAGACTGAGATTCAGGAATCAAGTGCTGCTTTTTTTTGTTGTTGTTTTCTTTTTAAAATGTTTTAAATTCTTGTGTGAAAAGGCCTATGTAAATGCTTACTATTGGCTTGTTCCCATTTCTTCCATGAGCTCCTTGTTTAACCAGGACTAATAATCACTTAGCTTTTGTGTGCCTGCATTTACTCATGAGTGTAGTCACCATGAGTATTTTGACAGAGGTGTCTTTATGTTACATTCCTTTTTGAATCTGAAGATAAAAGGCTTTATTTTAATAATTGTCTAATTCCTGAAGCAGCACTGATATATTAAGTAAAATAGTAAACCACTTTTATACTGCCTCTTAAAAAATGCTAAATCCTGAATGCATTTTACAAATGTATATTTTCTCCCTCATATTTAAAGAAGAGGAAAGATGGATGCTGCTAGAATTTTTGAAATACAAAGAGAGCTGGGGGTAACATGGTACATCTACAGTGTTCCGCAAGGCTCTGAACCCTGGACTAATAATTTTAAATGTAAACTACAAAATTTAATCTTTGTCACCTTACAGGATAGTTTGACATTACCTGAACAAAGTTCTCAGGCAAAGTGACAAGAATATTACTTTGTATTTGCAATTCCTTTTGGCTGGAATTGCTCTTAGTGCATTTTGCAGATGGAGAAATTGAAATGCAGAGGAAAGGCAAGGCTTCAGTGCAATGAGACAATAAAGTGCATCTTTATGATGAATGATTTTTCTTAAATATATGGCCACATGTTATGCTGGCTTGGGGCTGAATTGTTTATTTGAGCTGGTACAGCAGGCAGTTCCAGAACTGAGACTATTGGAATCTGTAGATTCTCATTACTCTTTTTTTTCCCCCACTGGATTGTGATTAACATCAACGGAAAAGATGAGAAAATGCAATCAGAAAAGAATAAACCTGACCAGCAGGTGGTTAACACTTCTACAGAATAAGACATTTTCCATCTTTATTAGCATTAAACAACCAAGTGACACCAGTGGTGATGGAAGAGAATATGCAAGAAAAAGAGGCATTCCATATGCAGTTCAGGCCTATATGTGCATTGAAGAAAGAACATTGAACTCTCCTGAGTAGTTTTTAGAAATAGTGTGACATTGAGAGATATTGTGGTGATTATTCTCTTTGACATTAATCCTCATGAATGCTAACTCAAGTTTTGTGCATGCAGCTCTGTGAAATAAATGTGTGCATTTGCCATAGAATTCTTGCAGATCAACAGCATTTTTCCCCAAGAAAGCATACAGTGTTCAACAGACACTTTTAAAATAACATATTTTCCCTGCTTTTATAAAGAAGATTTAAATTGTTCAGTGTGTTTGTACAGCTAAAATATTTTATTGATATCACGTTCCACAATGTCCGGCTTTGGGCTTTGGAAGGGACCAAATGGTTTCTGAAGGTTTGTTTTGTTTTTTTTCTTATTTTTTTGAACAAGATTAAAGAATGTAAAAGACTGTTTGTATTAAACAGATTAAGCTGTTAGTAAACATGTCCCCTTTAAATTAAGTGGTGGTGAAGACAAAGAAAGTGCTTTGTTGTTGTCACATGGATTTGTCTTAAGTCAAATGGGCAAACAAGTTAAACATCAGTCCTCTTTAAATCCCTAATGGCTGTGCAGATTAAATCTCTAAAGGTCTGTAAAATGAGTAAAAAAATTAAATTGCTTTACTTCTTCCTGTCATTTACTTTGGCTAAAGCATTTCTTCTTCTTCCTTTTCTTTTTTCTTCTCTTTTTTCTTCTCATCCAGCCTTTGAGAACTTTGTTTTCAAACTGCATTAGCATACAGACACATATTAAACAAGAATTTCACTTCTCTGCAGTCTTGTCACTTGTGATGAATACATCCTTGCTCAGTAAGTGCTGGTGACACATCATGGTGGCAGCTTCTGCCTCTCAACAGAAGTATAATTAATCTTGCTATCAACACTCCTAAACAGAGGTAGCAGGTTCAAAGTTTTTATTCCATAGAGCTGCTTTGTGTGGGGCGGGATTCCTTCATTTGAAATGTCTGTCTGTGAATTGTGGCTTTTCTGTGATTAGCTTTTCTTTAATGCTGGGGGTGTTGATCTATGTGGGAACAACAAAATGAGCAGGTTTTGTGCTGTTCTGACCTGGAACTTTTATTCCTTAATAAAGAGGGTGCAGAGAATGTACCAAGTGCTAAGGTGGCCTCAGAGGAGTGTGAGAGGGAATTCAAGGTATCCTTCTACAGATTCTTCTTCCATCTCACTGCCTTCAGTGGGAATTTGGATGGTTGGGTTTCTGCCAGGAAGACATCTGAAGTATGTTGCTTACACACCCCAGATATGGGTGTGAAAATATTTTCTGTACACATCCAACAGCTGTCAAGCACCAGAAGTATTGGAGAGGGGACAGAATGCTAGCTTGCCATGCATTTAAAACTGACTATTCACCACTATTGCCCCCAAGAATTTCATCATCCCAGCAGCTCTGTAATGATGAAAATCAACCAACAGAGTATTTGCTCGAATTGGATTTTCATTCAGTTTATTAATGATAAAGAAACTCAACTTCATGCATATTAAAAGAGTGTTGATTGAAGGTCACAGAGGTGTTAGCTGTGGTGTCCTGGCTAAATTCCAGTTGGCTAATTACAATCTGCCTTCCTAAAACTCCCTTGTAGTTTCATTATTTAGATCATTATCTTTTTATATTTAGCTCCAAACTCCTGGTAGAATGGGTCTGTTTTTGTTAAAGGGCTCTCACTCTTGAGCGTGTTGGGTCCTGGGAAGGGAAATGGTGAAGGCAAATTTCTGCTCCTTGAGTGCAGTATTGGTGGTATGGATATGGGATTGAAATGGGAATATATCTAGCTCCAGCACAAAGGAACTGAGGACATTTTACAATATCATGTCCCACTCTGTGACTGTCAATTGTTGTTCTAGAATCAGAGGGCACCCTATGGAAAGATGTATCTTCTAGCTATTGACTTCTAGTTACCCAAACACATAATTTGATGTGATTTCTCCCCCTAGTCTTTAATTTTCAAATTGTGTGCTCCTCACTCCAGCTTACCTGATACTTTCTACCTTTCTGGAGGGTAGCCTTTACTTTTTTAGATAGGTTTGTTAAACCAAGCGGGTCAAATGGACAATCCTTTTTTCTGACTGTCTCATTTTAGTTGTTTTTTCTCAAGGCATGTGAGCTGACTGTGGCCTTTCTAAAGGGGTTGTGCTGGGAAACACAGGAATATATTTTCTGTTTTATGGTGCAGAACACGACTGCCCTCCACTCCAGACAAGGTCCTGTTTGCTCAGGCCTCTCAAAGCCCTCTGTAGCAAAGAGAGGGGTTCTGTGCTACATCACCCACTTGGTTCTGTACTCAAGGATCCATATTGCAGCCTGCAGAGCTGATCCATAGGCTTAGGGGGTAATTTGCTTTCAGCAGTATTGTTTTCACATTTAGCAGGGGTCACACATCCGTGGTGCTGCCTGGCAGAAGCAGGCTGAGGTCAAATTTGGCTGTGGTCTGTACTGGCTTCATCACCACTCTCCATTCGTGGTCTTTGACGGCTGAAGGTCCACTGTGAGCACTGAGGAGAAGCAGTGAAGCAGCTATTTAGAAATGGGTTCAAATGCAGTTGAAATAATTTGCTCTAGAGATTAGGCCCATGCTCTTAATTGAAAAAGGAAAGGAAAATGATTTATCAATTATTCAGCATGTTTTCTTTGTACGAAACACTGAGGGTTTTTGTAAGTATGTGTGTCTCAATATAGTGTTTTTATTGAACTATTAAATGTAATTAGAAACCAAAGGTAAATGGTGTCTCAGTGAGTCAAGAAAGCCACAGAGGAGCTGAGTGGTGTCTGTAGCTTTCTGAGCATTGTCAGTTCCCCAGGAAGCCTACCTAAGGGTGATTAGCTCTTTACCCAGGCTTACTGCAGCTTGTTTCTAACTAATGATGATTTACCATTTAGCTAAATGCTAAGCAGCATTTGTTTGACAGAGTGCAAAGTGAGGGCTCAGAGAAAAGCAGGTAAGGATTCACTACAAAGGGCCTGTCAAAATACTTCTAACATAGACTGTCACAGCCTTAAACAGTTTATTAATAAGCCTATTAATACCCAAGGATTTTTTTGGTGTGTGTGTCTTGAGGTTCTGTTAAAAACATCAGTGTTTAAGATGCTATCCACACAGGCTTAATGCCAGAGAAAGCAATCCCATTAAATTGGACCTCATAAATATTTCATGAGGTCCAATTTAAAATTAATCTTGGCATGAAGCCAAACCAGGCAGTATATTTGCTACTGTATTAAAAAGAAGCAGCAGATGAGGTACTTTTTCACAATAGTAATCTGACTGGATTTTTTGCAGCATCCTATCAATATTTTTAAGAATACAGCTGTTAGTTTTGGCAGGAAGAAAAGCATTTCTTTCATCACCCGTTCACGCACGAATCATACTGCAACTAGTGTATTTTAAATGTTGTCATTCTAGAAAATTATTTTATTTTCCTGGTGATGAAATCTCTGTTTTCTGAAAAAAAAGTCACCTTGTTACTTGAAAGAAAATAAATAGTCAGATCTGTAAATTAGCAGGGAGAGTGTAGGTTTCTTTGGGAAAGGGCTATGAAGAAATCAGTTTTCAAAAGAGATTTAGGCAGGTAGGATGTTTTCAATGTGATTTGAATCTGAAGTACCTTGGTCATCTGGGGAAATGAAGTTTAGGTTTTTAAAGGCCATTTAGATTGTGAAATTTACTTAGTAGGCAAATTGGAAGAAATGGAATTTGACAGCAGCTGAGACTCAGTAAAAATATATCCCCAGGTATGCTAGAAATCTTCTTGGGAAGGCTTTATATATGTTTTGAGACAATGTGTCCAGATTTTAATGCCTCTTTGAGTCATTCAGGACATGGAATCTGAACACATAAGACACAAGCAGAGAAAAGAGAACTCATTTACTTTGCTCATTTAAGAGATCAGATGGTTCTGGGGGACTGACTGATGGGAAAGGAATTCAGGCTGCAAAAAAATTACTGCAGAAAGAAAAAGTCTCCTTCTCTTGGCAATAATCCTCAGATGAGGTCTCTAAATATTTACCAATTTTTGACAAGAATATTAGAGACTTTCTTTTCTGTCTTTCATATATTGCTTGTTTTCCTAGTCTTTGTCCAAATTCCAGTCATGAGAATTTCTTTTATATATTTGCAAAACACTTATAAATGTGTGTGTGAGGAAAGGGAATAAATAATAAATACAATGACAATATAAAAGCTTGAGAAACAGTTTGTGTTTTATGGCTTTAAAGCTGGTGTGAGGATGAGGAAGAAAGCCTTTTATGCTGGAATAATTTCTGGGAGACACTGGTAAGAAACAAGATTACAGGGTGTTTAGAGATGTGCGTTTCAATAAGGAGCAATCACCATTCATATGCATACGTTTCATTTAAATGCATTATAGACACCAGCAGATTGGGAGGCAATCCTGAAACATCGAACATAATTTATTTGGATTTGAAGAAAGCCTTTGCTTTTGTGCCTTACAATGGATTTGATTTACTAAGTCAAGAGATACAGTGGAAGCAAATTGAAATGGACTTGCATTTGGCTGAGGAGAGGGGAACAGTGGTTATGTGAATTTGGAAATGGACAAGGGAGGTATGGAGGGAATGCCACGGGGTTCAGCACTCCTGACTTGCTGCCTGAAATTCTTGTTTAGATGTAATGGAATAAAGGGGGAAGGTGAAGCTTCTTCAGGTGGTGACTTGCGCCTCCTGTCCAAGAGAATTGGATCCTCTTGTGAAGTCCTGATCTGCCCCATTTACCAGAGATGGATCCTGCAGGTCCATCTTGGACTAGGAGCCTCGTGAAACTAGAGGAGGTGAAGGCCAAATTGTTCTTTCCTATAGGTGTGACTTGTCTTTTTGCTTGATTGCAACGAGTGAGAGACTTAAGTGGCCATTTGATTTATCTAGACTCTTCCCTGGTGGGTTTTGGATGGGGCCCTGTGGAAATCCAGGAAGGAAATGAAAGGAAGGAAATGAAATGGAATGAAAAGGAAGGAAATTAAATGATTCCTGTGAAGGAAAAGTGACTTTGATCAAACACTGCTTACTTAGAGTGGCAATACTGGATGGGTTATGCAGGGCAGGAGTGAACAGCTGGGGATTCACTGAGCAAGGGTCACCTCCAAGCTGACGGTGAGAGCTAACCCCAGCTCAGGAGTGAGCTGCATGTGTCCATGCTGCAGCTACATGTAATAGTCTCTGGGATCTGCATTCCAGAGTCTGTGAGATATGAATAAAAGGGCAATTAAGAAACAAGATGGGTTTGGTCCTTCCAAAGACAGGTTTTCCAAAATGAGGAAGTGAAAGATGCAGGCTTTTGAGAAGTAGGGATTTCACTACTTCAAGGAACTCTGGCCAAGAGATTTCTATTGTGTAGCAAAATTTGGCCAAAAATTTAGTCCTATGCAGCTTTCAACTTACTTTACCAATTATAGAGGATCAGACATTGATTGAGGTTGGAAGGCACCTCTGGAATTTGTCTGGTCCAGCCCCTCCTGCTCAAAGCAGGGTCAGGACCACGTGAAGTTGAATTTTGAATACATCCAAGAATAGAGACTTCTTACCCTCTCTGAGCAACCTATTGCAGTGATCAGTCACCTCTACGAGGTAAAAGCTTTTTCTTATGTATAAATTTAAATCTTTGCTTGTATTCCTTGTTCTCTTGGATACCGCTGAGAGGAGTCTGGAACTGCCTTGTGCACACCATCTCAGCAGTAGCACATGCAAGGCCATGGTAAATTTGAGTCTTGTTTGAGGTAAATTTGAGACTTTGGGCATTCTTTCCTGCCCAATCAACATGTAGTTCACAGTATCTTTCTCTAGATACCAGATTTAAGTGCCCAAATACAAGAATTAAGTTGTCTTTTTGAAGATAATCAGCGTTTTCATATGCTTTTTTCTGCTTCTCTCTTTCTCATATCCTCTCAGCAGAAAGAAATCCTGTTTCCTTTTTGGCCAGGATGTAAATTATGAACTAATAATGAACTTCCTCAGTTATGCCAAAGAATGGAGAGCTTCCAGTGATTAAGAGTGAAGGTGAAAGCTCCTGTCTTATAAAAGAAAGGGTATACTGGATTGTGATATAGGTATCTTAGCTGGGTGTATAAGAAGGAGAGAAAAAAAAATAAATAAAACATGATGATATGAAAGCAGTTAACAAAAAGAAATTGCTGTAATCTGGAGGCTCACCCACACAAAATGACAAAGAGGGTAGAAAGTCTGGAGTCTGGTAGCTAACAACAGGATGGCTGTGATTCACCCAAGTGACTGCAGAAAAGGCAAATGGAAAGTCTCAGACTCAATGTTTCCAGTAGTGATAGAGACTATTAATGCCACCCCAAAAGGCACTGTTAAAGCCTAGGGTTGTTTAGCCTGGAAAACACTGCAGTGTAAGTGGATCTATCTTCTCTGTACACCCAGCAACGGGGGAAAAACACAGGGGCTGGTGGGGCTGGAAGATGTTGGCATTAAAGAAATGGGCTTAACCATCTGTGAGTAAGGCTGGAAACATGAACAATATTTGTATGAGAAAGAGCAGGTAAAGTTCTGGGGCCACCTCCCATTAGAAACTGTGAGGAAATAAGAGTGGAGTGTGCTCAGTCTGTAAAAGAATGTAATGTAGATTAGGCCAGCTCTGTGTCCCAAGAGCTTTTCCAGTCATCATACTGCTAAAATCACAGGGGGGCATTCAGCTGCCCAGCCACAGATATCTAATGCCTTTTGGATACCTTAGGGTGTCCTGGGTGTCCTTCAGGTGCCACTCCCGTGTCACATCTGATGCTGCAGCATCTCTGAAGGATCCCCAATGGCACTGGATCCGTGTTTGGGCAGCTGAGCCAAGCCCTGACTGTCCATAGAGGAGAAGTTGGGAAAGTTAAACTCAGCTGTGCTGATCTCTGGTTTGGTTTGTAGGGCTGGTGAAACATGAGCACACAATGCTGATACATTGTGCTCCTCCATCAATAGCTTTGATATGTGTTTAAGGGATTTTTTAATGAACTCGATAGAAATGAAGGAATTAAAACTATATGAAGCGTAGTTGGTGAGTTATGAAAGAAATATCTATTGTTGCTGACTACTAAACCATGCTGCAGAGGACAATTTAGGAGCAGCAACAGGTGATTCTACACAACACAAACATGTTTATCACTGTCTGGAGTCTCCATTGTCCCCTTGTCTTCTGGAACTCTTTCTTCAGTAACCAGTGTTCTCCCACATTTTAAATTGATGAGTAAACAGTGACATCTTCAATCTCAGTTATAAGTGTCAACTTCCCGAGCTGTCATTATACAGCATTTGTAACAGCAATTATTTAGGATATAAGCCTATTTTAGATCTTTGGTACCAGGGAATTTGCCTAAAAGTAAATATAAATATAGGGTGACTCCCAAGCCTACTGAATGAGCAAAGTCAGTTGAATATTATATTGATTTGCTGAGACTTAGGAAAAAACCTATGCATATGAAAATAGAACTAATAGGTTTCTGTTGACTGCAACATAACCAGAGCAAATTCTCCAAGAAGAGGTAGAGGTGCTCTTAGAAGTGGGACTGGCTGATATTTAGTGAAACTCTGGAGCTGATGGTAGATAAGTCTGGCACTCTACGAAAGGAGATCAGCATTCCATTCAAGTTGTCATACTCCCTGTTCAAAAGTAGACTTTTATCTCCTGCCATCAGAAGGAAAGCGTGTGATTTTTGCAACCAGGTGTTTCTGACCATAAGCCAATATAATAATATCAACACATTAATAATATTATTAGGAGATTATCTGCTGTGCACATGGAGCTACACAACATTTGCAATTTTGTATGGTAATGAGTGTTTGGAATAAGCTGGAAGTTGAAGTAGATTTGTATCTACAATTGTGAGCAGGATCCTGACAACATGTCACTGTTTCTGCATTATATGGGCTAAGATTTATACCAGACTACCAGCACTCAAGGTTGCTAGCATTATCTTTGGCTATATATTTTATAGAGGATTTTGCTGAATAGAAGGAAGTTGCTTGATTCTAGATAAGATTTTCTGTGGAAATTATGGGACCACAACTCAGGTTAATTCCATTTGTAAACTACACCTGGAAAAAGGGAAAGAATTTGACTGGATGGCATGATGATGTCTACCTATGATATCTCAAGAATGTGTTTGAGATGCAGATGATGTACCCTGTAAGATCAGAATTTTGTTTTTGGAAGAGATTTGCTGTCAGTTCTGGCAGTGCTTTACTGTTGCTTCAATTAATTATATGGAGTTTTGGGGATGAGACCATTGTAGAATTATGAGGTTTACAGCTTTGCTAATCTTGGTCTACATTAGTGATCTAGATATTTAATCCACTTGTGACCTGAAGATATTTTAGATTTTTCATGGCACATCCAGATTCAGCTAACCTTTTCATCTTGACTGATTTTATGGTGTGGAATTTTCTGCACCTCTGAAAGCTGTTGAATTCCTCTTCTCCTTCCCCCCTTTAAAATAAACCAATAAATCACATGGGCTTTAGACTTATTTCCTCTACAGATATGTTTTATGATTGAGTGGTGTTACCTTATTATTCCTTAACTTGCAGTCTCCTTTGCTTCCCTTTGTAGTTAGGGCATTTTAATGTGTTTTGATGTATTTACATTTTCATATGCTCTTTTTCCTTTCTTAGAATAAATACTGGGACCTGTCTTAAGGGACAAAGATTTTAATTCAAGTACTTACCTTCTAGAATACATTCTTGATTTAATTAAAAAAATAAGTTCTCTTGTGCAAAATCCACAGTTTAGTCTGGGCTGAGTAATCATGAAATGTTAAAGCATAACAGTAGGAAAAGCCAATTTGGACCCATATTTTGCAGAGAGATCGAAATACAATGTGATTACAATTGGGATTAGTAGAAAACAAAACACTGCTTGCATAGACAGGCTTAGGTTACAGCAGAGGAGCGTTTCTTACCCTAATTTTATGGAGTTTATGTACTAGAGATAAATAAGACTTCTTAAGTGGAGTGAAAGATCTTTTGAACTCTCTCTGGAATCTCAGAATTGAAATTACATTGTTCTCCTGGTGTAGATGGGTATAGACAGGTAACACAAGGCCAGGTGAAATGTATCAAGGAGGCATTTTTATTAATTTGGCATACTTACAAAATGCTTTTAATCTGGATGGCAATCAAAGCCCTGAGATCTGAACCAGTGTCAAACCCTTAGGACAACCTTTGGTATTACCACAGAGCATGATGCTTGTAGAAAGCTAAAGAAATCTAGCAAGTATTGTGTGTTCAATGAGTTTGGCACACCAGAAGCATTTTTTTGGATCCTCAAGGGTAAAGTTCTGGGGAGAATTAGATGTCCATCTTTACAAATATGAATTGGTACAATGCTTGGCTCTGATAAAGGATTATCTATGGAAGCAAATTTTAAATGTATCTAGTTTTAAATGTTGCAGGGATCATGAGAGACTCCATTTATGTGCTCAGAGGTAGGATTTATTACTTCTTAGATATGGCTTTATTATGAAGATCAAGATTTCTTGAAACAGAACTTTGTGATTTACCTTCTTTAAGGCCACATCAGCCATGGATACTTCCCCAAACATCAATTGCATGTTATAAGATGTGATGTCCATGAATTTATGCGCTCATGCCAACCCAAGGGGCTTATATGTCTAGTAAAGGTGAAGTTTTTATTCCACAGATGAAGAAGGAGAGCGAGAGAATTTGATAAATAATTGAGTTTGTTCCAAACAAATTGGGTGGTGCAAAGTAAGGAATATACATGAAAGGTGGTGAAGGGGATGAGTTTGCCAGAGCTAAGCAGTGTAGGAGGAGATGAAAGTAGAGATGTGGCTTTGAAAGAAAGCTTTGAAAGAAAGAAGAAACATGGATGTGGGAGATTGGAGCAGATACACTGAGAGAGAGGGGCTACAGAGAGCTGAGTTCAAGTGCAGCTGAGCTGGGAGAGTGAGAATGTGCTATGGAAAATAGGAAATTTGAGTCACAGCAATGAGGATGACAACTGAAGACACAAATGGAGATGTAGAAAATGGAGAAACTTCAGGGTCTGCACGGGAAAACAATGGGAATTTCATCAATAAAAAGGCTGGTGTTATCAAACAAGTAATAAGGAAAATAAATATGATATTATTCATGCTGGGCCATATTTTCTGTGAACTAAATGGACTTCACCAAGAGATTTGACCTACCAGGTGCACTATGAAGAGATCTTGAGGATTAATGATATAATAAAAATATAGACATTTTAGGATTAGAATTTAGAAACTACAGGATCTGTGGAACGTAGGGAGACAAATTTCAGGGTATGACAGAGGAGGTCACATAAGAGACTGAGAGAGGTAATTAGAGTGGAGGAAATTGTCTGAGAGAAAAATCAAATTAAAAGCTTCAGAATGCAGCCTGAGAAATGTCACTGTTTTTTATCAATTCTACCTCTCCTTAAAATTTATAAAAGACATTTATTGCACCAAGCAGTTGCTACTGGTGGAACACAGATGCAGGAACAGAAAGATTGGTGTTTAGAACAAGAGAAATTGCTTCTTGAGAAAAAATGGGTGAGAGTCTGCCCATTTCATCCTGTTTTAAAAAATGGATTAAATCAATTTGCATCTTCCATTGAAATAGAAATAGGATGAATCCTAATCTCATTTTATCAACACACAGATCTTGGAAAAAAACCCCCTGATTCTGCCTAAACTCTATTTTGAACCAGCATGCATTTTGAGAAACCCTCATAGCCAGGCAGACAGGGCTGCATTTTTGTTTTGTTTTACAAAGTGTGTGTGTTTGTTTGCGGTAGATATGTTCAACTATTCTTTTGAACCACCACATTTCAGGAAGTGATCTAGTGTAAATCTCATAATTTCTATTCTCTGTATTTTATAAATATGAAATCACTGACTGTGATTTCTTGTGAAAAGAATGTATTGATGTCTTAAAAGTAGCTAGAGAGTAAAGATGCTTAAAGAAGGGTTGGTATTTGGTATCTTTTGAGATTCTTGGGGTGTCCTGCACACAGCCAGGAGCTGGGCTCAATGATCCTCAGGGGTCTCTTCCAACTCAGTATACTCTATGATTCTTTGATTCTAACTCACATAATATTTTTTTTTTGCTTCTTGCACAGGTTTCATTTACATTTTTCTTCCTCAGGATTAAAAAGGTATTGGAAGAAAGCTGATGAGTTTTTGAGGACTTTACTGTATTGCCTGCTTTCTATAATTGCATTGACTTAAATCAACTGATTTACTCCACTCTGAAACTAAGTAAGCCTTACTCAGCCTTATCACACATATTTATCAGCTCTGTTCTGTTATGAAAAGTTATTGGCTGTAGCAATTACAGTCTTCATAATTTATGATATTAAAATATAAGCTCTTTTTTGCCTGGAGCACTAGAATTTATTTGTATTTTTATTTGCACAGCATATTTATTACTTATTGAAGAGGCTCCAGTGGTAATGCTGAAGAGTAACACGTGGAATGCATGCACAGATGAGAAGTTTTAAGGTATTCACCATCTTTTTTGAGATCCTCTTTTGAAGCTGGCTGTTCCAAGTGGCATCCAGAAATATTCATTCCTTTCTTCTTTTCCAGTTTATTCCTGTTTCAGTGAACCCCTACACGAATAGCATGTTTCCAGCATGCTTCCTCTGTGTGTCTGTAGCATTTGGACTTCTGTGGATACCAACAGGACTATGGCTCAACTTCAGAGCATGCATCCAGAAACACACACCCGAGAAATGGAACCATATAGGAGTGTGTCTGGTGTTTGTGACCAGACTCACTTGCTGTTTGCTGCTTTATAAACGTTCCAAAGCTGAGCATTTAGAGCTGTAAATCCTGAAAATTGAACCAATGGTTCTTGATTCATTGCTCAATGCCTCCAGACTGCTGATTTGACCATGTAGATGTGATCAGTGCCCCTTCTTGCTTAAACTTTCTGTCTTACGAGACCCTCACTGTCATATCTGGAATCTATAAGCTGAAGGTGCTCCATGGAATTTACCCTCTGTTAGCCAACTAGATCAACATTAAGTAACAAAGAGGAAAGCAAAGGTTCTGCTCTTGCCCTGAGGAGCTTAACTTCTATAAAGGTGAAAGGTTGTAACTGAATTTAGTAAAATGGCTCCCAGAAAAGTAGCTGGTGTCTTCAGGCTTGTAATAGAAGACTGTGTGTGATGTGAAACTCATGCAAGTCTGCTCCCATGTTTTAGGATCATCTCCTTGCATGTAGGAGCACTTTCAATGTGTAAGTGTGGTCCCAGGGAAAACAGCAGGAACACTAAAATGGACAATGGTTCTCAGGTGGAGTCTCTGCTTACAGTAAGAGAACTGGGTGGATCCCAAAGCATACAAAAGCATGTCAATACAAAAGAGTGTGGTTTCTGTGGGCACATCATCATAATGAAAATCTTATGCTTACTCTGTATCTTAAATTCCAGTGGAATATCAAGAGTTCTCAAAATGTGATCAATAAGGTTCTCTTAAAATATGACATATTGAAATACAACAGAGTGTCTTGCTTTTAAAAATGAATGGGATCAATACATTTTGTTTAGATGTCCACAGTCATGGAATTGATTAATCTTTAATTCTGAAAGGTAAGTGAAAGTGCCTGAGATGTTTAATATAATAATAATAATACATTAAGACATTCACTATAAACACTGTGAGTCCTGTGCCCTGGAGATGCCAGGAAGGAACGTGGTTTCCATAGGCAATGCCTCTTGCTCTGGATGCAGTGCTTGCTCTGCAGGTCATACAATCCAGCATGACACATTAATGGCACTGGGTGTCCTTTTAGTGCCACTGCTGCGTGGTACTCAATGGGATTTTGGCAACGTGGTGTGTCATGGGCTCCCACAGTCATGCAAAACTTGCAGATAAACAGCAATAATTGAAGCTCAGAGTGGAAGTGCTGGCATTGTGTTTGGGCACTAAAACTTTACATGGTTCCTTGCTTTAAACAGTGGTGGCTGCACAGAAACGTTTTAAGAATGAATACTTCAAAAAATAGCAGGCTCAACTTGAGAAATCTTCAGAGGCAGTTTAGCCAACTCTGTGCCTATCAATAAATAAGTTGAACAGTTTTTAGCAGGAGTTTTTATTTTTTTTCTTTTTCCTTTTTTTTATTTTTTGGCAGTCAGCTGTTAGGAGACCCAAGGCCAGTTCAGTCAGTGTCTGCTGATGTGGACATGAACTTCCATGTCACATGAGTATGCACTGCAAAATATTTCACTCATCCTACTTATATAATGGAAGAAGATGGTCCCACTTCACAAGCAAACTTCCCTTGGCTGTAAAGGTTTCTGGAGCACTTTTTGTCCTGATGTGATGTTATATCTTCAGCTGTAGGTGGTACAAAATTATTTGTTCCACTCTGAAGCCAAGGTGGTTAAAACCAACCAGGTAACATTAGTAATAAAAGTGATGTCCCAGCAAAGCATGTCTCTACTATAACCTTAATAATCCTTCCATTGCCTTCTAAACATTATATCTGTTTTGAAAAAATGTAATTTTGGGTGAGTCAGAAAAATTTGTGAATATGGGTTGGAGTAAATATGTTTTCCTGAAGAAACTATCATGAAAAAGAACATGCTTCATTGTGATTATGCATCCATGCCTTATACAATTTGCAGTACCCATGCCAAGATTCAAGTGGTTATTTGCTAATTGCAAATGAATATGCCAGTTAATTAATTAGGAACTATACACCCTTGATTATATGCATCTATTATACTGATATAATTTATAGTGATACATTTGTCTGGATAATTTGTCATCCATGGAGGGACTTAACCCATGCTGTTTATTTAAGGTATGTGCTAAATCACACCTAACTTAGCTGTGATTTAGCACACCAGGAGTTAAGAAATTCAGTTTCCATGTTAGGGAAGAGGAACATGCACCAATTCAAATCAAGCTCATCTGGACACATGAACATGCTTCTGGTGGGCAGCAGCAATGAAATGAGAGTTTATCTTATGAGACAGGATCAGCACTAATCACTAAACAGTCTCATGCATTTCCAGGGCCTTGGATACAAAGTTTTTTATGTGTTCATGGAGCACCTCAGCTCATTCTTTCTGTTTCCAGCTAGTTCTAGTGGAGTGACTGTCCTTTGTCTACAAAGTGACAGTAATTTGTTTTGAAAATCTGATTCTTGCTTGCTGAAGCTTGATTGCAATTTTGTACTTCTTGGGATAATCGTTGGTTTGTTTATTTTCTCTCCTGCATCATTATCTACATGCCACAGGAAAACAGGAATCATCTGTGCCTCAGGAATTACTGTAATTGGAACATAGCAATGGTTTGGTATGTGTGTATATATCTGTATGCACATAGTTGATCATCTAGGTATAAGGTTAAATATATGATCCAGGACACTGCAAAGGCAAAGTGATGTACATTGTGTGACTGGTTTTAATACAAGGCTTTTAAGAGTTAGCAATTTATGAAGGAACAAGGCAGGATCTTAAGTTTTTTTCCTATGACATGTTTATGGCTTAATAAAGATTTCTAAATTAAATTTTTTGCTAAACTTTGGAGGAGTTTCTCACTTACAAAGCATTGCCCCAAACAAAACCAAAAGGAGACAAACTATAGGTACCCATACAGGAAAAGTGTACATCCTGTTCTAATAACTCTGTTCAAAGCTCACTAGGAATGCTTGTGGTGTGCTTGTCAGAATATATTGCTGCCCAATGACACGTAAATAAATAACAAATCATGTCAATACATTTGAGAGATCTTAATAATGTTAAATAATTGATTACTAAATACATAATTTGATGGTTTTAATTAATAATATGCTGTAGTGTGGAGTTCTGTCACGGTGACCCCAAGGTCAAGACCTGTAGTTTATGGACTATTAATTAGCCATTAAGTAATTCACTCATCTGACCTGCAAATCTATCAGACTGATGGATAGCACAGACCTTTATGTTCCTAATAGGTATTCTATTTAACTTTCAAAATTTTCAAGCAAAGTTTGATGCCTGAGTAAAATGAAGTGAGAAGAGAACTTAACAATTTTTTAAGGCTATTTTATCGCCTTTCACTTGAAAGCAGATATTAACTTGAAGAATGCCATTGCTGTCTTCACTGTTCTCCCAGGACTACTGACTGAAAGGTACAACCAATACCTTAATTTTGCTCCTTTAAAAAGAGGAAATCAAAATGATTTTTACAGATCTTTTGAATGTGTAATATCAAGCATAAATTTTAATTGCACTTCATTTACTAAGTGGTGCATTACCTCATCCTTTGGTTTTAACAATGGATTTTCTATAAATCTTCATATGGTTAAACATGATAAACTGCTCAACATATCATGGAACATGGCAGTGCTTATTAGCACTTGAGAAGTTATCGATTGCTTATCTTGATTAATCTTTTATGGGTCTCTGTAGTATTAATTCCACAGAAAAGGCTTTGGAAGTTCTGTAGCATTAGTCTCCTCATTCATACATTCGCTTTCAATTACATGGATTTCTTTGACTGCTCTTGCTAGATTAATTATAACCTCTTTGTCACCAGATCTTGCTTTCAGTTTATCAAGAATTAGAATTTTAATGAAAAATGCATATTTAAAAATTCTAAGAAAGAGTGGCATTAATGAGATGAGATGTTTCCTGCAATTTGGTAAAAGGAAGAAATTCTTAGATTGCTGACATATAAGGAAGAGAAGTTTTAGAGGTACAGTTTATAATGCATGGGTTTTGACAGATATTCTGCTACTTCATTTCAGATACAGCCTAGGAAGTTTCCTCTCGCCTATTTTTAACTTAATTACAAAGCTTTTCTAGGACAAGCAGCATCAGCTTTATCATAAAGCAGAGACAGACTGCCTTTTGCTCACCAGTTTTATCTTCAGGAAGGCACAATTCCTATGTCCCAGAGAAGTACCTGCTCTGCTCAGCTTTAGGCCATTAAGTGGAAATCTTGGTATGTTTGCATCTTCTTCCTGTTGAAGAGTGAAAATATATTCTGGGATTCAAAATTTCATGATGTCTTTGGTCTTGGACAATCCTAAATCAAAGAGCAAAATTCACTGGTAGGTAAAAGGACTTGGTAAACTGAGGTCAATCTGACAGAACATCCTAAGAAACTGCTTCAACCACAAGATCTGAGAACTTATTTCAGTTCTAATTTGATAGAATGTCATAATTTCATGGTTCACTGCTGATGAATACTTGGGCCCTGTGGCTTTGCCATCACCATCCTGGTGTATTCTTGGTCTCACTTTTTGCCCTTCTTATATCCCAGTTTTTCATTCACTGGAAATATACATTAAATGAATGTTGGGATTCATGGAGGAGGGGAATGCAAGGCTTTGTAACTGCTAAGTGTCCACACAGCAGCTGTGTGGCAGCATTTTGGACTTTACATTTGCTACCTTTTGTGTGAAGGCACAAAATAAATTTACATTTGTTACTGTTATTGTTATATTATTTATTAATAAATTTACATTTAAAATCTTAAAGGATTGCACAGTCATGGAGGAGTCCTAATCTGATGTTGTAAAACAGCAACAGGAGGGTGTGGAAGTTTCCAGTGATTTACAGTGGTGTTGATCCTACTCCAATTCAGGAGAATGGAAAAGCTGTCACTGTCTGGAATGGACAGGGGTCAAACCAGTGTCACTGAGGCATTACTTGTAATGATCTCACTTTCTTATGGATCTAAACCATTGGCAAGAGCAACAGAGCTCTGAAGCAAACAAACAAAACTCCCATAGCAATAAAAGGTTGGCTTTATTCTGAGTTAACAACATATTGAAGGACTAATGAGTCATCTGCCTTATTAATAATGGGCAGATTTTCAATACCAGCATATTTAATTGTTATCAATCCCTGTTGCATGTGTAGGAGCTGGAGTACAGCCAAAAGGAGAGGAGGAGTAGAAAGGTCCCTTGGTTTCATAGGTTAAAAGAAAAAAAAAGAAAAAGCAGATGAGCTCAAATCCTGTTTCTATTTAAGTTGCAATCAGAACATCTTTTGACCTTGAAAAGGCCAATCTTCCACCCTGAGTGAGGACTTTTCCCTCTTCTGTAACATGCTGTGATATGCAGTGCTAGTCCCTGAGAGCTCCACCATCCTCACAGATGTGCTGTGGGAGAGGCTGAACTAATCCTGGTCAAGGCCTTCCCATGGCAGGTGCCCAAAGAATGCAAATCACAGACAGTGTTGGTGACTGTCTGAGTGTGCATGGACATCTGTGAAGGAATTTAGACATAAATGATATTTACACATCCATTCCTAGGAACATTTTGTATTATGTTAGTTCTGAAAGCTGTTGGGTGTTAACCATTGAATATTACATTTACAAGGTCGCTCCATAGGCAAGCCAGGTCACTTCTCCAGAGACACTGAGCAAAGAAATGGACCTATGGTGTCTTCCTGTCCCTCACACAATGAGAACAAAGATTTCACCATACAAATCCCTTGGGTTTCATGTAGTGTCAGAAAGGGCTTAAATGCAGATTTTTTTATTGTATGGGAATGTGCAGGATGCACAGAGAGAAAGCAACCTGCTATGACCTGATCAGTAAGTTGGCATAAAATAGGATTTATACTTGGGCTGTAAACTAAATGGATACATTAACCACAAGATCCCTGTAGGGAAAGGAAGTGGGCCATGACTCTGGTGTAGCCGGAGGGTCGTGGCAGCAGCTGCAGAGCAATTGTTCTTTGTGTCATGCAAAATGTTCATCCTGTCTTGTTTCCACATGGGTCTCTACAGAGGGAGAAAGATTCTGTTTTCTAATAATATTGAGGAATTTATACCAATAATGTTCAAAAGGTTAACACATGATGTTTCATATTAGGATATACTGTCAGTGGAAAAAACCAAAACAGCAGTCTGAAAGAATCCTCAAGTTGGTTTAATTTTATTTTGAAATAGTAAATCAGAGAAATACCTTCTAAAATCAGGATGGTCATGTTATATCTCTAAATTAGTCTCAGTATCAAGGTTATATGAAAAGAGTTCTGTTTTTCAAGTTGGCTTTCTGAACTTAATAAGCAACTTTGATAAATAGGTAACTGAAGTGAATTGCTGCAAATGCATGGCATGTCCGTGTGAAAAATGTGGAATTTGCCCAGGGAAGAGTTTAATTTAGAGTTTGGTGAGTTGGTTTAAAGTTTTACTGTTTATCTCTATGATATTTTGAGGTAAGAGCCTTCAGCTTTTACTTTGACTTACAAAAAAAAAATATGCATGTGCCACACAAGTATGTTTCTTCTGCTGGACATCACTTGTGCTTTCTCACAGCCCTTTACCATCTGCATGCTCAGAACATCTGCAGCATATCCCAGCCATCCTCTACCTTATGGTGCAGGGTCCCTTTAAAATCAGTTAAGGAAGTCATGTGAAATACTTTGCGATATTTTCTGTTTGAGTTACATGGTTTTACTATGCTGCACTGTGTTTTTATTCTTTAATGAAAGGTGCTTTTACTTGAAAAACAATTATTTTCTTGGGGAGCTTTTTTTTTTTTCAAAAACGTGCTACACAACATCAGAAATGAACATGTTAAAAATTAATTTTCACTTACAATCTCTTCACTTAAAGGGTAACCCATAATTCTTATAATACTCACTTGAACTTAATGTTTTCCTGTCTTCTAATGGACAGTAATTGAGAGGGATCCATCATCTAAATTATACTCCAGTGCAGAGAATCACTTAGAAAAATGGTGCTATAAACTGGAATCTCTATGGTAAAAATCAATCCATGGAAGCTGGTTAGTTTTAAGGAAAGATATTACCTGTCTATTAGACTTATATGTAGCTTTATTATGCTTATATTAAATTTGCATATGGAATGTAAGTCCATTGTTTTTCTAGTATTAATTACAATGTTGGCCCTCATACTAATTTTTTTCTTTTTTTTCACATGCTTCCATGGAAGTCTGTGTCTTCTTCACTGGCAACATTTTCAGGTTGTCTCTAATTCTAGGTGACTGCATTCACTGAAATGAAAATCTTAGGAAGCAAAACCTGAGGTAAGAGCACTGTTGCTCTTCCCTGCTGCACAAGGGGAACCTCTCCAGCTTGAATTCTTCTGCTTTAGCAGGATTCGGTCCCTTTCTAGTGAGAAATCACCAAAATTACTGTGGTGAAAGACACCTGGAGGAAGCCCCTAACTCATGGGTTGTCAGATGTTTGAGAGCATGTTTTTGGGAAGGGATCACTTTGTACCAGCCCTGTCCTTAATCCTCCTCTTAATTCCAACTCAGGGCCTGATATCAATGATATGTGGATGCCCCCCTTCCCATTTCTCACTTCTAGTTTAATGAGGGACAGAGGGAGGTGCATGCCCAGGGCTCTGCTTCCCCAAATTCAACCCCCAAATTTGGTGCAAACCTTCCAGCTACCATCAGTGTCCAAAAGCCTTGCTTCCCAAGGGGCTGAGAGCAGCCCTAGGAAATCTGTGGGAAGACCCAGGGATAAATGCAGCACTGGATCCCAGTCCAATAATTGAACTGGAAAATATCTATGTATTGTCTTCCTGTCTCTTGTAAACTCCAAGGGCCAGTAGGGTTAGGTGACAATTTAGCAATATGTACTGGATGCCATATTTTAAAATTATTAAGAAATACATCATAAAAGACAGAAATTAGTCTCCTCTGACCAGCTCTGACCTTGAAATATCCTTCTCCCCTGACACATCAGTTTTTGCTTTCAATAGCTGCGAAGCATCTTTCTCCAAGAAACTGTGGCTATTCTTTTTGCCAGTTTCTAAGCAAGACAGCAATTTTAAAAGCTGTCGGCTTTTAATGACTTCTTCAGGTTAAAAATACCCTTTGTTTTTCCAGTAACCACTAATATTTCAAAGCACTTTCATAAAAATCTTCTGCACTTCAGGGAAAGGCTAGCTTTATATATCTTTATTGGAAAAAAAACCACCAATAAAAAAGCTCCCCAAATCCAGGAGCCTTGATAAATGAGGGATTTCCTTTTTCCTTTAAAAAAACTAGTACCGCAGCCTCTATTTTTACTTTTTTTTTTCTCCTCCTACATTTAGAGAGAAGCAGACTGATGGTGTCTGGTGCTATTCTCCTCCTTGCCACTTGTGCATGCCTGCTCACAGACTATGATATCACAGCCCATTAATCAGGCAGCAGGCTGGCTGTGAGTGAGATCAGAGCATGGGCCAATGCCAGTGCTCCCCTCCTCTGATTCATCAGGTGATTTTTTTTTTCTTTCTTAGTTTGGTCACAGAAGTGTATAAATAGGAACAGTATTCAATATTTTATCCTCAGGCTAAATTTAAAGGTTTCACTGAGATCAGGTGTATAAGGTGGGCTGAGCATCTAAAGCAAGTCTCAAGCAGATACATGAGGTGACAGTGCTGAAATACTGTTTAGCTAGAGAGGCTTTGTTTAAGAGCATGTAAGGGAGGCTATGCCAGATTTTATAAAGAAATGTGTAAATAAATAAGGAGTCTTTACTTGCTTTACATTCTCATGCAGGGGCCAACCTATTTTCCCTGTTTTTTTGTTAGTGAGCAGGTCACTAACCAATGTCCAGATCTGCTACCAGGGTCACCTGAATACAGAGAGAAAAGCCAAATAGTTCCAAAGTCAGGCAAGAATTACCCTGGACAGATTATTTAGGAGTCTCTGTGTTTTTTCTTTAACACTATTATGTTACTATTTAATATATTTGGGAGCATAATCCTAAGGATAGGTGTCGGTGCTTAAAGAAAATAAGTTGTCTCTGAAGGATGGCAAAGAAGTTCTGGAAAAGAAATGCTGCTGGTTTAACTTCATCTTGACACATCTTTGTGTGCCCTTGCAAATGGGGAGAAGAAGATGAGCAGGTGACTGAATTCATGCCCTTTTTCCAAAAAATTATTAATCTCATTTCAGGCAGAGCATCTTGGCTAAATGAGCATTCAGCCTCTTCTGGGGGTGATTGTTCTGCTCCAACACGACCAATCACCCCCCAGCAGTGACCTAGCAGTGCTAGGACATTCCTTTCCAGGCATTCACTTCAATTTTACCTTCCTCTGAGCAAGTTCTGAACTGTAGGAGAGCACAGTCAGTGTTTAGGGACTGAGCTGGAGCTGCCTCCTCTGCAGAGCAAAGGCTCTCAGGGCAGATAAGGAGCACAACAAGAGGAGCAAAGGAGTAAAATCTTGCCAGCCTACAGATGACAATCTGCAGGCAGCAATGTTTGAGATAGCACAGAGAAGAACCCTGCAGGTTTTTTTCACTTTTCCAATGACAGCATGATTTACAGTGGGAATACTGTGCCACTGCCAGCAAGAGCTGAGACGATGCCCTACAAAGTACAGAAAAAATGCTCATAGTTTTAAATTAAAAATGTTTGCTCTCCAGGAATATCTGGCTGGTCCAGGCTACTATTTTCACAGAGCAAAAGACTATTGGTTAATAGAGAGTGACTCCTGAATGAGCTTTTTGTTTTCACTTTGGTGGCAGTAGTATGGCAGCAGCTGAGCTGCAGGAGTTGTGTAAGAGGGAACCCAAGTGTTATCCAGTGGCACAGAGGGTTCATGAATTGTGCATTTGAGGATAAACTGTTATAAAATCATCTAGCAACCCAGTTCTCAAAATAAACCCCTTTTATTCCTGCACCTTGATTACTGTGAGCTTTTCTGTTTGTTTTTCTACTTATTATGAGGGTTTTGCTTTTTTCTTGTGCATCCTGTTTCTTTGTTGCAGCTGCTGTAAAAACCTTCCTTGCTTATCTTTCCAGCTTTTTTATTCTTCAAAAAGCTCATTCTTTCCTGCTTCAAAAAAAATAAGCAGGATTTTCATTCAACCTTTTCACACCTCTGTCAGGACCAGTCTGCCTATTCTTGCCAATGATTTCTTCAGTTTCTTTTGAAGTCAGCCAAGTCCATTTCCCTATGTGTCCATATTTTTATTTTCTCTTCTCTGATGCAAAGAATTCTGGTCTGTATCTCTCTGTTCTTTGTGACTTAATCTCTTTTTAAATATCTATTTCTGATGTGCACCTTTCAGGGAGCTAGCTCATAAGCTTTGAGCAGAAGGTTATAGATGCATAGCAGTGTTTATGTCAGCATAAAAAATAATTACGTGGACTGGCCAGTCTTGTCAGTTCGAGCCTTTGATTGTGCATTATATTACTTCCTTTCACTCCATACTTGGTTTGCCTGCTGTCTCAGATGCTAAGCACTTTAGACAATCTAATTAAAAATATTTGTATGGCAACTTACCCCAAATGCCACACAAGGTCAGCCTGGCCTGACAGCAGTACCAGTAGCTGTCTCATACCTCCAGAATTTGGAATTTCTCTTCCTTTCCCCACTATGTCAAAGTTAGCTTCTCTGTGTTTACAATGATTTCAATCAAAGTTAAATTTGGCCCAAATTTTGATATAACATTCTTCTGAAAGTATTGCAGTGTAGTCAATACTCTTACTGTTTCCTGCTGTGTCTTTATTTGCATGTTAATGGCAGATTATTGTTGTCTTTTCCAGTGTACTTCCCCAGAGACTATATGCATGTTTTTATTGATTAGTTCCTCTTCATTTAACATTTAAATGGATATTTTCAAATTGGTGCAAAATTATAATAGTGTGTTTGCTCAAGGCAGTTAACTGTGGTATTAGCAGAGTCATCCAAGTCTGCTGATTATGCATGCTCCATACAAAAGAGTTTCAGGACTGCAGTGCAGACCTGCAATTAGGTCTGAGTTACACAAGCAAAAGAATCCCAGGCCAAAGCACCCATCATCTTATTTATCTTCCCCAAATGTCAGGACAGGTGGAGTATGGAAGTAGAAAGTACATGTTATAGTAAGAAGAACATAAATCTGAATTTGTAACCTTCAAAAAAGTTCCTATTACTATTTCAGCTTATCTAACTGTTGTATTCCAATCTTATCCATTATCTAAGTTATCTCGTCCTGCTGTAGAAATTCAAGGTTTTATTATTTATGATCATGCATGCACTTACTCCATGCAGTAGTGAAAATTTTTGCTGCGAGAAGGTGCACTGTGATGATTGGTTTGCAGCTTTAAGAGTATGGGCTGCATTCTCACCAAATTGCACAGAATTCATCTGGCCTCGCTGATATCTAAGTAGAAGAAGCAAAAAAGTAATAAAATAAATAAGAATACTTTATTTATCTAACATTAAGGGGGCAATGTAGAAGTATTTATGGAGAATACTGGCCTTACAAATTTGATTTCTTCATTGTTTCTGCAATACTGTTTCCCTGTTGGTTTTGAGGCCTGAGGATATGATCATCTTTGCTTTTTGCATCCTGAGTTAATCCTATTTCTAGTGCTCTTTAGTCTCAGATTGGTATTGGGTGCCTTCAAGCAGATCCCAGCTGACAGTTCTAACCTGTTGAAAACCCATGTGACACTACAGACATTTTCACAACAAATAAACCCAGCTTTTCTGAGTGAACTCATTTTCATTAATTAGAAACATAGAATCATTTAGGTTGGAAAAAATCATTGACTCCAAAAGTGTCAGACACTGCAGCCTCCTGTGGTCTTATTTTCTACATTTGTCTTCCTTTCCCTCTGTTTAGGTGCAATAAATATAAATGCTCTGCTGAACACTTTCTCAGTCTTGTCCAAAAGGTTCTTTTGGGCTGAGTAACGAGTCCTGCTTGGAAAGCATCTTGGTGCCTGGGAGAGGTGCTACCTCTGTCAGCAGTGTTATATTGGTGTGTTTCTTCCCTCTCAGGAAGTTTTGCCTCTCCTGTTTAAGCAGGTTGTAGATCTGAAACTCAAAGTTATGAAGAATCCTAAAGTTATGACAGAGCAGGTTATTTGTTCACCTGCTGTGAAGGAGGTAAATCCAAAGCTCTGAGTGATTTCTGTGTGATGAACTGTGACTGAATAACCTATGCAGGTAATTGTCTCTTGGGAGAAAATGAAGGTTTTCACCCCATTCTGTGGGATTGGTGTAATTTACACTGGAACAGTTTTTTACAGAGCAAACCACTTCATATTTCAAATAGAATTTGAATAAATTTACTATAACTGGCATATTCCTTGAATGCCTCGTCAAATGTTCTTTAATGCTGACATTGCAATGCACTGTGATCATTTCAAGGGTTGCTTCTCTATTTATTAGGACACTCAAATGACTGAATCTCAGTCTTTGGTGGCTGTAAGGAAAAGCATCCAGAGTCCTTCCTGAGCTGGGCTGCTCAGGGACCTGCAGCAGGAGGAGGGAGAGGGGTCCCAGACCTTTCCCTTGTGCCAGGGAAAGAGGCAAACACAGAACTGTGGGAGGTCTCTGTGGTTCAAGAGGACACTGATAATGTTCCTTCATGATTTATAAAAGATAATCTATCTTTTAGATATCTATCTTTTATCTCTTCTTGCTGAAGATAGTTTAACACAGTTAAACACAGCCTAGAAAACTGGGGCACTGAAATCAGGCTGTAGCTGGTTACTGTGGCACAAAATCACGTGCTGCTTACAGGATCTGAAATTAAGTCAGGATCGGTTAAAAGTTGGGTTTTTTGCCTTTTAACTGTGCATTTCCTGGCTGTTGTCAGCTTAAAGCAAGGCCTAATGTTATTTTAATGTAGTTTGGTGTGTGGAATGCATCAAAGTAGGTTATATATTGATTGCTCAAACCTCAAAGCTCTGGAGGTAAATCTCTACTGAGAAGTGCCAGAACTTGAGTTAATACACGAACTGATAGATGCCACTACTGTGCTTACTGCAGAGATAACATTTGTGCTGAAATTTTAATGCCCATAATGTTTAGTCTTTCTAGATTATGGTGAGCTAATCAAAGAAATTGCTCTGGTATATTAATCACTGCACACTACTGAAAGTTGTAGACAAGATAAATCAAGATTTTCGATCAATTCAGTCAAATAATTTTTTTCCAGCAGCAGAGAAAATAAAGTCCATGTTGTACTCACAGTTTGGTAGCAAGGGGATGTATAACATCAAGGCTGGAGATTAACAGCGACAAGTTATATTGTGGAGAATGTGAAATGGTGTTTAGGCTGAAATATTAATTTCTAGATTGATGTAGAACTTCATAAGTGAGGCCGTAAATCAGTGCAAAAATCAACTGGATTATGCATCATCTCAGTTTATGCTCTAGGTCAACACATTAGAAAACTAGTCCACAGATTTAAACTCTGGAAATTACTGTGGGAAGGTAAATCTGTTTTTGCACAATTATGTTATATTCTTGAACCCTGGTAGCATTCACCACAACAGCAGAAAATTTTCTAAACTCTTCATTTTCACAGATTGTTTTTCTTTTTCTAAAGACTTATGAACTGTTTTATTTACAGATCTGTATCCAATCAATAAAGGAGGTGGTTTATTTGTAATGAACACCTTATTGTACACTTCAGTCTCTTTTGCTGTTTGTGAGTTATCTGCACATAGTTTTTGACCTTCAGCATTTGTTTATTTTATGGCAAGATTTATTTGAATACATTCCAGCCTATGGACTTGAAATCAGAGGTTATAATTGCTGCTGTTTATTCTGCATGATTGGCCACCAAAGGCATGTGATTTGGGGTTTTTTCTTCCAGTTTCTGTGCTGAAAACCACAGAAAGCTTTTAAGCTGCAGCTGCTTCTGCCTGAGAGCTTAGGTCCACAGTGGATAGTGAAGTACAGAATAATCTTCATTAGTTAAGTTGAATAATCATATATAGATAATATAATATTAAAACTCAAATCTTCTCTGGTATCAATAAAGGAGATGTGTCCAATGTGGGCTTTTGCAATGATACCCAGAAAGGAAAAGTGTATTTTTAAATAAAAGTTTTTACAAAGGAATTTATCACATATTTGCCAGCAAAGGACTGCATTGGCAATCTGTCCCACATTTAGGGGGAAGTTTGTCAATGCGGAGTTTGTAGTGGTCAGATCTACATTTCCCAAAATGCAATTAATAAAAAAACCCCTCAAACAACCAAAAAACAAACCAAAAACCTACCTCCAGTCATGAGCTGGGAAGGTGCATGCTGGGACTTGTAGTATTGGCTGTCAAAGCAGCTCTGCATCAACCTAAGGGTGCCTTTACAGACTGACTTATCAATTGTGATTGCTTTGGGTTATCCCGTGAAAGACCTTTGGCCAACCAATCTCTATATGAAGTCCATGGGACAAAAAAAATTGTGGATTCAGAGATAGCAAGTGATGAATTTCCCTTCAAGTTAGAGGTGGTTTTCCAAAACTGATGAAGTGAAATGATTGTCTGTCCTGGGTGGACAACTAAGAAAATGCATCATGGTTTTGGCATGATGCATTTTGGGCAGATTAGAAAACACTCTGCTAATCAGGGGAATTCCAGACGTGTAGAGGAAGCAGATTTCAGTAACCCATGATTATGCTGGGTTTCGTGTAAAGATATTTGCTTGGCTGCCAAAGTGTTTTATGGTGTGGTGCCAACTGTAATATATTCAGAACACAAGCTAAAAAAAACCCCTCCAAACTTTGATGTTGGATGTGTTCATGGGATGGGAGCACAAAGAACCTTGAAAACCTCAACATGAATAATTAAGGTAAGTAGACAGACTTTGTATTGTGATTAAAACATAAGGAACTTTTGGGCATCACAGAGCCATCTAGAAATTCAAAACTTCTTAAAACAAAAGCATTTGCTGTAGTATCTCTATTATCTGACTATTACACTACATTTTATTATGAGCTGACCTGCCTCTCCTTTGTGGAAGGAGTACACTGCCATTCCATCATTACATCCAGCCTCAGAGAATTACTGTCATCCTTTGAAAATACATTTAAACAAAAGTCACTGGCATGTTAATATTTTCTAGAGAATCCTTAATAGTGGATTAGAGGTGGAGCAAATGATTCAACAAGTTATATTTTTGAGTATATTATATGCACTTAGGAGTCTATAGCAGAGTTTTGTAAGAATCATAAGCTGTAACTGCATAGTTAAAGTGATATGTGGAGCATCCAGAGTATCCAAAGCTCTTGGGAGGAGTGAGATTTTGATAAAAGGTTGTAGGGGGAAGAAATAAATAAACAGCAATGAACCTGTGATACCCAGCAACAGAACTGCAGGTGATGGGTGAGGACTGGCCAGAGCCCCAGTTCAGGCATCACTATATAAAATCCTGGCTTTAAATCACTTAAAAACATTTTGGGGCAAATTCCCCGGCCTGGCTCTGGTTGCTATCACTGCCTGAGAGAAGTTTCCTGTTTGGGTGCACCTGGGTGATCGCAGACTTTCTGAGTCCCCTGCCAGGAGCTGCTCCCACCCCACTGCAAAGGGCTCTGGGGAAACGTTGTCAGCCCACAAACCCCAAAGGTGCAAAGAGGCAACAGAGCTGTGGAAAACCAGTGAATTCCCTTGGACTCTGGTTTTGGAGGGTGGGACAGAGATGGCTGCCAGGTCTGCATGCGTCAGGGCTTCATCTCCTGACCTTTCCCAGGGCTGAAACCTCCCCAGCCCGGGATGGGAGCAATTCCCTCACAAGTCACTCCAGGCGTGTGCCAGAAATAAGAGAGCAACGGCATCTGCAGCCCCTCTTCCCCCGAGCCCAGCATAATGAGCGTGGCAGGGGAAGGAGGGTGTGGTGTCAGCCAGCTGCCAAATTAATTAATTGGAAGCTGGAAATACATGGATTGACTCAAGGGCTGCTTTGGGGTGGGCACTGGGGGATGGATTTGACACTGACCACAGCCAAGGAGCCACAGCCTGGGCTGATAGCAGCTGGCATGACCTTCTGAGATACCACTGAGGGCCTGGCTCCCAAAATAGTTTTAATAGGTTGCAAATTTTTGTCATTGTTAATTGCTTTGTTTATAATCCAAATCTGCAGGGTCGTTTTGTTTTAATGAATCCATTGTTGAACAGCAGCTAAAACATTAGTGTGGTGTCAGGTTTCATTGCCTCTGCCTGGGCTATGGTGTAAAAATGTAAATAGCTATTTCCTTGCTCCAGCCAAGGATCTGGGGAGCACAGGATTGTAGAACAAGAGCAATCTTAGGTCTAAAAGACAGGAGCTGTGCCTCCCTCTTGCCTCCATCATAAACTTCTTGTTTGGTCTTAGTGAGATCATTTGAGCCCTGCACAGCTGATCCCAGGATCACAAACCATGGAGGGGCCATAGGACCAATTCTCCTTGTGTCAGGCCCTCCAAGAGAAGGTGCTGTAGGAAATGAAAGAGATTGTTTTTATTTTATTGCGTCACTCAGCACCTAGCACTGGAAAAATCCTACTGCTGTTTTGCTCTCTGCAGAGGTTGAATCTCTGGCACGGGGATGAAACAAATTCCTAGATAGATGCATAATCTCGTGGGGATGGGACTCACTAGGATAGTAGTAGCTAGAATATATGTTTGTTGTTTTAACCTGGTTGTTAAAGGTTGTTTTAACCTGTGCTGGTTCACCCACACAGCTGAGGACTGGAGAAGCTCTTGTGCTGCATGAACAGGGTCATCTGCATTGCAGGGTCTTCAAAGGGAAGCAGCAGAGGATGGACAGGGAGATGTGATCTCCTTGCTCTGCTTCTGAGCACCAGGAATGGTGTGTTTGCTGTCCCTTTTAAATATGTGGGTTTTGGTCCAGTGCAGTTGGAGGCAATGTGTTGGGTGGGAGCAGTGACTCCGTGGCCCAGAGTGCAAGCACACGTAGGACTCTCCATGCCCTGGCTCTGCTCCTCCCTGAGGCACAGAGCAATGGGAGGAAAGACCCAGGCCTTCAGCTCTTCCCCTAAAAACAGGTGATTGAAGTCAGAAAGTTCCTAGAAGTGCTCCAAAACTAGAAAATCCCCAGTTCCTGCTGCCACCTTTTACTTCTTGTGAAGATCCCTGTCCTTGGGTGAAGGCTGGGGCGGATGCCCACGTGCCAGCTCCTCAGGAGCTGCTGGGGATCAGGTGTTGTGCTCCAAGGATTCCAGCTGAAGTGGCCATGCTGGGGGGAACAGTGCCACTCTCTTGTCCACGGAGCCCTGAGGCCAGCTTGGACTGTGCTGGTGCCAGAGCCTGAGATCCTGTGCAGAATTCCCAAGTGCAAAAACAATCTGCCTCATCCAGGGCAACAGGGTGAAGAGAGGAAGAGAGGTGATGTGATAACCCAGATAAAGATGTAAGGTAGATAATGCAAAGCCTTCATAAATTAGGGCATGAGAACAAGTTTAGTATTTCTGCTGAGACAAAAATTCACTTCTTTTTAGAGAATAAGAGCAGCGCTGGTCAGAATAGTGCAAATTGTGCCAAAGTTGACAAACATGGAAAATTGCTCCATCCTTTTATTTGTTCCTGAACCTTGACAGTATTTCAGTTTCTATGGAAGTGCTCTCTTAGGGATTAAACCCTTCTCATCTCAGGAGGGTCATGTAAGGCAGGCTTGGGAGGAGGAGAGGAGAGGTGGATGATGAGGTCCCTGAGGCCAAACAGTTCCTTGAGCCACAAAAAAGCTGTGGGTTGGCCCCAGGCTGGAGAGGACCTGGCAGTGGTGTCTGTGATCTGCCCCATGACAGAGCCTGTCCTTGGGTGGGTGGAGGTGAGCGAGGGGCGCAGGCAGCTCCTGCCAGAGTTCCAGCCACTGCCTGAACATCTGGGCAGCTGCCAGCAGCATGTGCACACTGCGGGCCACTTGAGCCTGGAGCTGTAGCACTTAACTTCTTAGGACATCGTGCACGTTTGTGTACCTGCAATAGCCGTTTATAATTCACTTGTAATCCTGGCGTGCTCCTCAGCCTGCAGATGAAAAGGGAATTTCAGCCCAAGATGGGGTTTGCCACGATGTTGCAATAATTGTTCTTTACCATTTTCTGTAAGGCTCTGTCAATCAGGGAGTTCAATGTCTTCATTATTCTGTAGGTGCACGTCAGGCTGGAGGGGAACACCAGCAGGCTCAGTGTTGGGACTTGCCCTGAAACAGCTACAGAGGAGCTTCCCTGAGATCCGACAGGAGCTTATCTGCACTGCAGGCCTCCTCTGGAACGTCAAAGGAACATCTCGAGTTCAGAAGCCCTTAATGAACACAGCAGACCAAATTCTGCTTCATAATATGCAAGTGCGGCTCCTATTGAAGTGAATGGGCGCTCTGCCTGCGCCTGAGATAAGGATCTGGCTCGTAGCAAGGCTTAAAGGGGTATGCACTGGCTTTTAATGGACTGTCACCTACAACAGAATGGATTTTTAAGCTATTTTCAGTTATTTCTAATGTTGCAACAGATTATCTTTTCTTGTTTTGATGCTACATCTTCTGCATAATGGTTTAATAAGGCATAGAAATGGAAATAAAGCAATCCGACCAGAGAATTTATTGTGGTTTCTTTAAGGCAATGTCAGGATATTTTACAAGCTTGCAAAATTACGTTTATTACACTCCAATCATCTGGCAGACCATAAACACTCTGGAATATTTTTAGTTGGAGGAATGGCAATTTTAAAAAAAAAAACCTAGGTAGGGAATATGAGTTTGTTTGAAGAATGAGTGAATTTACCTAACATCTTTTCATTTTCCTTTAATTTGGCCTGCTTGGCCTTTAAAAGCTGTGCCTCTGACATCTGTTTTTTCTTTGCTGACACCATTCAGGCAAGTAATCAAGGGGAAGTCTGCCACTGCTTTGGCTGCCTTAAAGTGTGTGTGTGTGTGTGTGTTTGGAAATTTCAAACCTTTTCCAGGGAGGAAAATGGTGAGATGTAGGAAGAAATGATGAAACAGGATTAACAAGGTAACAAATAAAACAAATTCTAAAGGTAATGCATCAAAATAATGGGTGATAAGACTAGGGAAAAAACCCACAAAATTTTAAATGTTATAAAAAAGAAATATATGTAAAGAAGCAACAGTAAACTGAGAGGTGTGATTCCATTTTCTTTCACAAAACCTAAGCAGAGGACTCTTTGGGACACCATATCTGTGTAGAAAGTGTGAAAACTGAGTGTGGAGCCCAGCCACTGGTCCTGCAATGCTGCATCCTTCTTTTAATGCTTTTACTTCATGGGATGCCAGTCTTTCTCATACAGCAGAGGATTGGCAATTCTGACCCAGGTTACTGTCCCAGGTTTCCCAGCATTGAAATGCACAATTCATAGGCAAAAGTTCTGAAAAATACAAACACTCACACATGTTGGCATGATGGAGCAAGCTTGAGATAATGCAGACTTTCCTATGCTTGTATTTGGAGCAGCCTCTGACATGAGTAAATAACAAATGAGCCCTTCCCTAAAAGGGAACTCATAGTGGGAATTCTTAAATTCAGAGTTCACGACATTTATATGAATGGGATCAGGTTTAATCCACTGTCAGTCTGTGAATGTGCCAAGTGTAGATTGGGTATTTCTTCAGGACTTATGGGAAATTGTGGCTTTCTCTATAGAGAGTGTCAGTTCTATGTGATAGACCAAAAAGCAAAAGAGAGAAGGGGAGAGAGAGAGAGAGAAATCTCAACTCACAAAAGACACATGCATGTATAATTTTGGATCTTTATAATTTGTAAATACATCATGCCTATTACTTTGACTTGTTAGAAATACTGTTTCAGTAAAGTTATAAATCCTGCTCTACTGCAACAAGAGAATGTATAAAACCTCTGGGCTGGATAAAGAAAAGGGCATTTCAGTTCTTATTGTCTGATTATGCTTGGAGAATACAGCTCCACAATATTCCAGAAAAGACTGTGCCAATCGCATGTAGTTGAGCTAATGAGGAGCCAGTGATGGGAAAGAAGTTGTTCCATCAACAGCAGAATTTACAAGGTCTAATTTATATTATTTTTTATCTTGTACATTGAACAATCCCATCTCTCAGCTTGCTCAAGCAAAACTGGAGCTTTTTCTTCAGTAGGGCATTTAAAATACCTCCCTTTTGGGTTTTCCACCACTATAATTGTGCTGAATCTTTCCTCTCAGTGAGAGTTGAAGATTCATTCAAGTACCTGTCCCCAGGGTGATTGCTCACTTTCATGAAGGCATTTATGAACCTGGCCTTGCTGAAGCTCTGCTGCTCTTTCAGATAAAATTGAAACTTTCCAGCAGCTTTAGTGGTCATGAGGAACTGGATAAACATTGTTTACTTCATACACTGGAGTACAGTAAAAGAAGAAAAGCCCAAGCCACAGGAACACAAATTTTTGAGCTGAAAAAAAGTGTGAGTGGAGCATCTTTACGAAATGCTAGAGGAAGGAAAAATGCTTCACATGCTGGGCTTACAACTGAAAATTCTTCAAGGGAAACAAGCATATTCTCCAAAGTGCTAAAAAACAATACCAATGAATGCCCTAAACCAGCAGGTGAATGTTACACATGCTGGAGTCTATACATCACAGTTTTCAGGAGATGAGCTGTGCAAACAAACACAAAGCATCCCAAATCATGTATTATTTTGGTAACTCTGCTATTATCAACACAGTTAGACAGAGAGCACCCCATGCCTGTTTTGAGATCAGATGGAGAGAGACTGGTGAGCTGTGATTGCAGAAGCTGTGGGTGGTGGCTCTGTGTTTTTCACTCCAAGGGAGAGACATTTGTTTGAAAATGCTTCTGGAGTAAATATTGACAGACATAAACACACTCAAGTTCTCAGAACTAAAATTGTACTTCTCTGCAGAGCACTTTACTCTCAAAAATATAATAGGGATGATTTAGAAATGTGATTATCATTAATAAAATTCAGTGAAATAGAGTTATACAATAACGTTAACACTAGCAAAGCTTCAAGTGTGCCCCAAGTAAAAACTTAGAAAATGTGAGCAAAGAAAGAGTTTAGCAAGATATTTGCATACTGCAGTTAAAGACATGGAAAGGAAGAAAGAAAAAACATTGTGAAAAATCCCCTCATCCCCTCTCACTGTCCTGTCCCTGCCTCTGAATGATTTTTGAGAGGGATTTGGGGTTTCAGTTACGGGAAGTTTTATCCCACTGATTCTTCTGTTAATGTTTCAAATACAACCAGCACAAGTTCTTGCAAGGACCCTGAGTCCTAAGCCAAACATTGTTACCTGCTTGACAGCTTAATATTCCCAAGCCTGGGACTTCTGCCAGGAGAACATATGAGTGAGGTGGGGATGAGGATATTTGTTATTCATCTGTGCAGAAAGTATTTCCATCAGAACTTTACAAACTGAAAGCAAAATTGAAAGAAAAGGAGGAATTAGGGAGATAAAAAGGGCAGATGAAGTAGTCAAGGGGATTTTAGGAATGATCATGTTGAGTGTAGCAATTTTGGATTTCTAGTTCTTCAGGGTCTGTGATGCCTGAAAAGATTGGGAAAAATGCATATTTTTTTTGTCTTTGTAAAAAGCTCTGCCCTAAATATGGCAGGCAGCCTGGCCTGTGCTCTGCTGGTCTCAGCTGGGTAAATTCCAGCTCTGGAACACACTCTCCAGGAGACACCTTAGCATTTGCCCACCACTTTCTGCTGAAGCTTACCACTTCCAAGTTTCATAAACTTTCCTTCCAGGTTATCCCTGCCTCTGCTCTGCTCAGGGGGAGACCCTGGAAATTTCAGCAACTATATAAAATAACCTTGTGGGAAGGCAAGAGTGATTCTTGAATATTATGTCAAGGAATTTTGAAAAAGGATGGTTTTGGCTCCAAAAAAATTATCTGAACCCTAGTTTCCTCTGTTAGAAGGTTAAAAGCAGCAGGGAAAAATATGTGCTCACCTAGGCTTTAAAAATAGATCTGGAGCAGGAAGCAAGGCTGTTTTCCTATCTACAGTGGTTTTTTCCTGCTGTCTCATTCTGGTTAATTGGGTAACTCTCGTTTCTTTGAAAGCACTTTGATTCACCATATGAACACTGGAAGTATAATAAAATCAGGCTGTTTAAGAGTGTGTCTGGAAATGGTGATAAACAGTCCATTTTCTGCAGTTTCTTACATCTATGGATCATGGTGAGTTCTCAGCCTCTGTTAGATCGCAGTGGGCAATAACATTGCTTATGGAGGTGTTGATTATTCATTATTTTTCTTGTGACATTTGCAAAGTATATAAAATTAAAGGGATTGTGCAATGTAAAATCAATAAATAGAAAATTGCAGTCACATGACAGAAAGGATTGTTTTTTCTCCTAGCATCAGCTTCAGACAGTCTGAAGTGGGAAAGCAGAGAGGGTGAATCTGGGATCTGAAGAGTTTTGCTGTGCTCAGGACATCAAATAAAACAACACTTGCTAAAAAAATTTAAGGAAAATTGAGAAATGGAAAGCAGTGCCTGGAAATTCCCTTGTGCTGAATTATAACCCTGTGTAAGTGATGGGAGGAGAGATGGAGTGGTGATGCAGGTAAAGGGCAGTGAGATTGTTTTGGATCACATCTGTGTTTGGACATTGTGATGTGTCCTAGAATCTACCCCTGGTACTGAATAGCTCAGGGATATGACAGTGAAACAAGAAATAATAGGTATTATTGGTGCTAAAAGAGTAAAAAGTTATGGAAAAGGCATTTTGGGGATATGTGTATTTTCTCCCAGTTTTTCCAGTCCTAAGTTGAACCCTTTGTGCCTCAGGACTTGGTAGACCATGGAGGGTTGTTCTTTACCCCAATGTTATCAGTAAGGTCTGATGTGACTTTATTTGAAAAAAACACTCAAAACCAAAAAGAAAAACAGCAAGGCATTATGCAAGAGGTATCAGGAGCTGGCAAGGGCTGGGCCATGTGTTTTTCTCCAGGCTGCAAGGGCCAATGTGGGAGAAATCTCCTGGGTCAGGATGGGTGCAAGGCCCCTGGCAAGGGCATAGAAGCACCATAAGCCTGTGAGGCTCCACTTTGGTACCACAGAGCCAAATCTCAGGGTAAGGTTTTTGGGTGCTGCATGTCTAACACTGCTCAGAGCCCTTTACAAATCCCAGCCTTTGTGTCTAAGTTAACAAACAGCTCATTGGCATTTTGCTGTTTAGAGGAAAAGTGCAGAGTGGACGTGGTTACTTGATACTAATTATTTAGCAGGTATAAAAGAGTATTCAAGTCCCTAATCTCCTTTCTGAGCAGGCAGGCATGCTCATGTTCAAATAGTTGCATAACTTGCCCATCTCCAGTTGACAAACCCTTCTAACTTTGTTTTCAGATCTGATGCAACCCCACCCCCAGACAAGCTGTGTGTGTAGCTGGCCTGGAGTTGATCTTGCTGTTAACCTCATCCTCTTCTTTTGCTCTTTCTGCAGTTTTTTGCCTGCTTTCCATGTATGTTTAAAATACCAGCTGTTGAGGAAAGCAGCATTTGCTCTGGGCCTGGGCTTTGTGTGGCTGGACTGGTGTTCAGGGCTTTTGGGAAAGCAAATGAAAAAAATCAGGATTGGGTTTTTGTACTGACATTAGATGTAAGAGAATTTCACTGCCAGATCACTCTCTGCCTCTTTGTGCATCTTATCTGTAGCACCTATATCTGTCTGTATACATCTGTTTGTGTGTGTGTAGCTCTGAAGAGCAGTATATGATAGCAGTACATGGTACCAGAGGGACACAGCAGAGATAATGGGTGCTGTGACATGGACACAGCTCGATGCTGATATGAACTGAGAAAGATTTCTCATTGCCAGGTCTTTTCCTTGACTCTTCATATTTTCCATTTGATGAAAACTGACCAAAGTCAGTGGCATCACGGAGGATTCAAATCAAAATGAAACCTGGGCTGAGCCTGATATCGGGAATTTTTGCTGAATTAGGCATAAATTAGATGTTATCTTCCAGCCAGTTGCAGTGATACCAAAAACAGATACTTCAAACTATTTACAGCGTGTGAGAGTATCTAATCTTCTTTCATATAATTTAAAAAGGGACAGGGTTGTGGTTTCAGGTTGTAGATGGAACAGACACTGTATTTATCTGCGTACCAAGGAGGTCAAGGAAATAAAGCAATCTTCTTTCAGCTCCCTGCATTATTATCACAAACAATAGCCTGCTGGCACAAAACAAGTTTTAATTGATTGTTGTTATTGATTTTTCAGGAAGCAAAGCAGAAGGAATACAACTTGATTTTTGTAAGCCAGGGTGACCTGAAAAATACAAAGGAGAGAAAGAGATTATAAAGCCCTCTCATATTTTGCCCACTCCTGTGCGTTTGAAGCTGAGCACTCCATAAAAGCCCTCTCCATTAATTGTATATTTATGTTTTTTGACCATATTGATTTTCTCTTTATATAATCCCTATCTGAAAGTTTTATTCAGGTTGTTTGTTTTGTGCTGTCACTTCACAGATCAGATTTGCTCTTTATGGCCAGTCATTTTAACACATCTCTTCCTCTTGTCTCCTTCTACCCTCCTCAAACCCACATGAGGAAGAAAAAGCTGCACATAAAAGTTTTAGGCCAGCATTACTCTCTCCTTTCTGCTGATGATAATTTTTTGGAGCACTTCCATTTCAGGCTGAGCCCTGGGTACAGGACATTTTTCTGTACCTGCTGCTCTACCAGAGCCTGAGTGGGAGCAGAGATCTTGGTCTGTGAATAATCACAGACTGCCTGAAAAATCAGTGCAACCCCATTCAATAGCCCAGGTGGGCTGGCTGGGGCTCACTGGGGGGACCTGGGCTGGAGTCAGACTTTCCCTGGAAGGGAGGAGATGGTCAATTTCATGGGGTGCTGCTCAGGGGATTCTCCCTTTGCCCAAACTTTTCCTGAGCTCCCCTTGGGCACAGATATAGAGGCAAAGGGGGCTGAGGGAGATTTTAATCTTGGTGAACAACAATATTTTGCAAATCATGAGTTGAAAAGAAGAACTTTCTCACTGTTCAATCTTATATGCTAATTTTATGGATTTTGGGGAAGGTGTGTGTCAAGGAGAAGTTGAAGGGAATAGCAGGTTTTGGCACTTTCAGAAGAGGAGCCAGTGATTCCTGGACTGTACATATATACATGGAATTAATTAAGTCACATGGATAATATCATTCTGCAAAGCTTTAAAACGATTAACAACACAAAAAATGTTATCATGGATTTTACAATGCTGATTATGAGCCTAATTAATACTATTATTAATAGCGTTAATAGTATTATCAGTTTATCCTTATCTCTCCTCAGGGACTGTGTAAAGTGCCTTCCAAATGCAGAACATGAAGAACATCACAGCCAGAAAGATCTGCATGCTGGTGTGTCAGTTTTCCTCTTTCCTTTCTCCCTTGTTACATATGATTCTTATTTTATTGTGACTTGGAGTATTTATGTAACAGTAGTAAAAAACTAGAGTCTTGTTTAAATTTAAATTCTGGTCTTTACTCCTTTTCTTACATTTGCAAGATTTTTATCTTGGCAGCAATAGCTAAAATCTTCTTGTCTTCCAAAAATAATAATTGAGAGTATTACTTTAGAAGCTGGGTTTTGAAGGAAAACATTACATTTCTACACACTCTGTTTTAAACTAAATGTTTAGCTATTTATAAATTATTTCAGGTAAAAAAGAATGATGAATTATTATTCACATCCCAAAATGAAATGTTCTGTGGCACTGCTTTGTTCAGACAGACCTGGTATTGCTATCCACGGCAGCTTGGCAGCAGCAGTCTTCCCAGAATTATATACTGGGGGGAAAAAAAAAGAAAAAGGATTTTTTTTTTTTTTTTGCAGTACCTACCCAACTTTCCCACCAAGTGATCTGTTGTTAATGTGCAGGAAATCCCAATGAATGCACATCATTTGGTGAAAGAATGACAGCAGACACCACAGCTATCCTTAGCAAGCATCCACCTGCTCCCGTGGTGTCTTTTTAAAGCAAGTTCAGCTTACCTCTTCTCCTCTTAGTTTTCCTTTGCTTAATTGCAGGTGATGATTCCAAAGAAGCCTTCACCTGTTTGAGTGTGCTTTCATCTTTCTAGACAAAGCAGGCTTGGGCTTGGTGCTTGATCTGTGGCATAGTTAGGGCCTTTGGTATTAAAGGCGTTGGGATCACCCTGAGGCTTTTAAGGTTTTAGGGTTAAATTGATGAGCGTGTATAAAATGTAAGCTTTGTTGTTTGGCAGCGTTTTTCAGCATTTGTTATTCTTTTTTTCATTAAGAAACCAAGGGACTACACTGCATTCCTCAACTGCCTCTTGCCTATTAAAGTGTGCTGTCAAATGGAGACCTCCTCAACTTGCATAAAACTCGTGATTCATTGTACTGCCTTCAATCCTCACCAGGTCCCCAACTTATTTGAGATATCCAGGAATGCCTCTGCACCAGATCAGGGTATCTGTTTGTCTCCCCATTTAATTTGTGCTGTTCCTTCTGGATGATAAGTGCTTGGTACACTGTGGAGCTGGGAGATGCATCAGCTTCTGACCACAGAGCCTGCACTTTGACTCCTGTTCTGTCTTTTTGCTTATGGCTCTCAGCATGTGGGAATTCAGAATTGTCCCATGTAAAATCCATAGCACAGGCCAAACAGTGCACAAATAGCCTTTTTTTGCTTGCTTGTTTGTTTGTTTTTTCTCTTATTTTAGTGTAGGGAATTAATTGACCAAAGACTGAGTGGAAGGTAATGCCCTGACCTTGGCTGTTGCTGAGGAGATTTTCTGAGTGCTGCCCACTGCTGCTAAAGATGAAAGCTGTTGCTTCTTGAAAAATGTTGTTCCTGGGCTGCTGGCTGGGATCCCAGCCTTGGCTGCTTCTGCTGTGAAATGATTCACCCCAGCCCAACAAGCCCTGGTGGCAGGAGTGGCCTTGTGAAGGAAATTGCTGTCCCCTGGCTGGAGGGAATGAGTAGTGGCTTTAGTGGAAAAAAATTCAGCACAATTTGCAAAGTTTTAGCAGAGATTAAAAACTTGGTAAAATGATGTTTTCTCACTTTTGTTTTTAATCTTTCCTCACCCATTTGTAATATGTTACATAGGGGAATTTACTTATTTTCTTAGATGAGATTTGAGATAAAGTTTCCTCTGGGAATTCCCAGAGGTTTGGATGCCTTGCACAGTGTACCATGGGTGATGTGCCCATTCCAAACTTTCTGCCACATCTTCACATGCAGTTCTGATACCAAGGCCCAGGAAAGCTTTTGTAAAACATGGTTGGACAGACAAATTATTTCAGTTTAATACATTCCTGTTGTTCACCCACAGCAATTGTGAAATAAACTCAGAAAATAAACTACCATATGTGTTTGGTTTCATAGAAGTTTAAAATAATGTTTTATTTAATACTACTAGTACATTACTTTAAAAACATACATTGATACACATATATTTGTATATACATGCACAGTTTTTGTGTTTTAGGTGATTGGTGAAAATCTGTGAAACTTCAGTAACCCAGCAGCAACTTTCTCTTCATTAAAGCAGGAAGGGCAGGGCTGGGAGATTTCTCCATGTATACAGATGAAAGGGAAACCAGTATTTTCAACAGGGAGTAAACTGGAAATCAGGGAAGATGTAGGGATGCAGGTGCAAGAAAGGACAATGTGTAAGCTCTGCTGGTGACAACAGCAGAGGCATTGTCTGGCTTTGTCACTTGTCCCTTGTGCCAACATGAGCCAGCAGTTTGGGGCAGGTGGAACATCCCAGGAGGAAAGCAAAAGTCTTCTCTGGGCTGCCACAGAGGTTCTGGCCACCTGATGGATACCTGGTGACACTGGCTGCTTCTAGCATGACCAGAAGGGTAGAGCTCCTGTCTGTGCCAACCTCAGAACTGCTTCCTATCAACTACCTAAACTTAATACCCGGATAGTAAGGGTAGATATTGCATTGCTGTCTGTATTAGACATTCATGTGTATTTGTATTATGTTATTGTCTTCTGAAAAAATCACCTCATTCTAAGGCTATAGATTCGTAGACTCTGATTAATTTAACTTTACAAAGTGAAGCCCTCTGGGCTTCCTAATTAATCCCTTAAATTATTTTTGTGGCCCTGCTCTGAACCTTCTCCAGCTGTCTGTGTGTGGACTGTAGAAATGGTTCCAGCATTTCAGCAGGAGTCTTTCTCAGTGCCCCCTTACCCACCCCATAAAAGAGGAAAGTCAAGAATTGTCTGCCTAAGTTTTGTGTCAGAATATTTTCTAGGATATGGTGCTTTTTTGTCTGCACATAAGCAATTAGATGGACCTGTCTGAAAGTGAATTTGACTGACCAGCTAGCACCCAGAAGGGCTCAGCTGATGGGGGTCTGGAGCTGGGGCACAAAGTTTACAGCTGGGCACCAACATACAGGCACCTGAATTTGGAGATGAGACTCCCTCTGGTTCATAGGTAAATGTATGATTGGCAAAACTGTTGAATATATATTTTTATATATATATACATATATATATATATATATATATATATATATATATATATATCTCAATATATATATCAGTATATCAGTGTGTGTATATATATATATATATATATATGTATATGTAAATATGTATATATATATACACAATATCAGTATATAATATATAAATCAGTAAATTCTTTATGTCATAAAAAGTGTACTTTGAAATAATTACAAACTTACAAACTGTTCCTGTTTAGGACCAGTGTCTGCAAATCTATGAACAAGATGAAAAATGCCAGGTTTCCCTGACCTTCCTAGATGAAAATTGTTTGGAATCAAGTTCTCCTCACCCAAACTTATACCCTTCAACTGACTTCAAAGGAAATAAATGAGGCTCTCAGCAGGGCAGACCACAGGCTTGTTATTCCTGTAACACTTTCTATGTCATTAACACACTTTTTCTTATCTAACTCTTCTAATAGTCAAGTAAATTGTAAGTGTTTATATACAGTTGGATCATTATTATTTTTTGCATTTAAAATTTGGGAAGGGTATTTTTCCCTTCCCTTCTGTTTATATTTACATTTTCAGATAGTACATATACAGTCTAATCACATCACTTTGAAAGTGATATAGAAAGTTGTGCTCTCTTACTCAATCAGATCTAATCAGTTTGGATGGGTTCCAAACACTAAGCATTAATCTCACTTAAACCAAACCCCTGATAGTTCATCTAGCCTGAGTATTCATGTCAAAGACATAAAACAATCTCCTTTAATGCCCACAGTACTTTTTAAATTGAGCTTTCACCATCTGTTAATAAAACCTGCTTTGTACTGCTGGTTGTGTTCTGTGGAATGTGTCAGGGGTGAATTTCTTTCCCTCCTATTCTTAAAGACTGCCTTTTTCTTTTTTTTTTTTTTCCCAAAAGTATATGAAAATTATGCAATATAGTTACAAGGAATTAGTCACACCTTGGCAGAATCTCCATTACCTTGGCTCACATCAAAGGGAAGGAGAGAAGTGTGGTCCTTACAAGCTTAGAGCATTCCTTTGCCTTGGAGTCCCACTCTGTGATGACAACTAAATTGGACACTGATGCTTACTTATTTTTCAACACGTGGGTGTAAAGCACATTGACCTTGCAGTTGACTTTTTTAGAGCACCTTTCATCATGGGCCCAAGCTCACAGCATGATGCAGAGCTCTCTGCTGCCTTTCAAGGCTCCCTGGGGAGGATTATCCAGAGGCAGAGCTGCTGAGCTGAGGTTCCCCTGTGATTGCCCCCTGGATTTCAACATCTCCTGTTATTAATCCTGGGAAAGGCACCGTGGTGTTTCCCTGTCAAACTCTTACAGAGCCCATGCTCCAAATAAATGGTGCCTTCACATGACATTTTGCATGATGCAGCAATTTAAGGTCATAATTTACAGCAAAAGGGGAGTGAACTACAAATTGGAAAGGGCAAGAGGAAGAATTCATGTTCCTCTGGGGCAGACTTTTCTGAGCACAACACTGGCTCTACAGGCTGCTGCTGCTTCCAGGTAGCAGCTCAGTGTGTCAGATTCCAGCTTTGCTTGGGAAAGCAGGTGAGCTATGTGCATTAGTTGGTTTTAAAAGTCATTACTAGACTTGTTTTCTATGATTCTGCATAAAAAAGAGTGAAAGTTTTTGTTGATGTTGATATAAAAAGGGGTGGATTTCAAGGATGCACCAAATTTCGTTTTTGAGCAAGAACTACTGAGCAAGAGACTTGATTGTCAGCACACTCAGTTGATGACACTGGGGTCTAAGCAATGAATAGGCATCCAGGGACACATTTAATCTCCTCATGAAAGTGGCATTGGAATGTTCTGGAAATATTTTGCAGCTAGGAAAGCAGAGGTTTGGTCTTCTGGCTGCCTCAATTCAAGAAGTATTTCAGTGCAGTCTCAGAGGTTTTGATGGTTACAGGATAAGTGTAGGAAAAGTGTGAGATGTCAAAAGACTGCCACACTCAACTTTTCCCTGGTGCCAACTCTTTCTTTCCCTGAAACCTGCTTTGCTGCGAAGTGCAGAAATGGTCCCACAGCATCTCACCTCAGTGCCAGTCTGAAGGTATCAGCCAAAGCTCAAGCAGAGGATGCTGTCCTTGCTTGGTGCAGTAATTAATTTGTTATTTTAGTACTTTCTTTAGTGCAAAACTCCCAGAAAAGCACTATGGCCTGCAACCCTGCAGGCTGTGCAAACCTCTGCTGTTTCCATGTTCACCCCAGGACATCCATCCATGAGATTTGCTTTTGAGGCACACTAAAATATATCTGAAAAGCATGTAGAGCCATGTGCATCTGCACCTCTCACCTCACAAGCCTTTGCTGGGATTCTGCCTTAAAATAACTGGTAGAATTACACTGAGGTGGCAGTTGTGATGGTGATGGTGATTTTATGATTTTCAAAATGTAACTTGAACATGGATTTCACTTTGCAGATGTGTTAAATAACAAAATCCACCCTGGAATTCAATTTGTATTTGATTGCACAATAGGTTAATTTCTTCGGCTACTTTTTCAGCTACTTCTTAACACTTTTGTTTTTACTTGTAAGTTTTTTGTTTGGATATAATGAGGCTTTGTGTCTCCTGATTCCTTATCTTATGTGGGTGGTAGAAAAATTGCTCTCCTGATTCAATATTTGTGGTTGTGTGGGGCAGGTGGCTTCACGCAGAACTCAGCAAAATATCTGTAGTAAATTAAAAAAAAAAGATGTATGAGTTTCTTTGCCTGAGATTTCTTTATCCACCTGGAACTTTTGCTGCAAACCCCAGGGAACCAGCAGAAGAGCTGGTTTCAGGCATGGAGAGGCCTTTTTCCAGCCTTTGCATCTTCCACAAACCTGGAGCTGGTTTGGTCTTTTGTTGGGTGTTGCAGGCCAGCCTGTCCTGGAATCCCAGCTGCATCCTGCATTGCCCGGGGGTCCCACTTCTTCTCTCTCCTTTTGGGCTCCAGGCATCATTTTGTTCCACCCTCCCCCAGACTCAAGCATGGAATGGGTCCAGACTAGATCTTTGGAATGGTGCTCAAACCTGAGATGTGGTGTAGGTCTGAGTGACCTGATAAACTCTGCAGGAGCCTCGGTCATGTGGCTCCTTGCATGATGAGCATGCTGAGCTCTGCTGCCAGGCACAGCACATTTGTCAGCTGGAAATAAAGTAAATCTGTCCAGGGCAGATACTCCACTGGGTATTGCTTACAGCTATCTGGGCGGGACAGACGAGGTATCTTCAAAATAGGTAATGTCTAGGATTTGATGTTGCCTCCTAAGGACACTTAGGAGTAATTTAATCCAAATTTATTGTAGTGGACCGCTCAGGAGAGAGAGATTTCATGTGCTTGTTGCTCGTTGCTAATGGACTCTGCCATGTGGATGTCCATGTCAAAGAATCTGTAGGGTTTGAAATTCACTTTTAATGGACTTACAGGTGTCTCCTGAGCTTCGTGCAAACACCTTCTGGAAAACAGTGAGATCCCACATCCCACCCAACATACCTGCTGCTGTGCTGTCTCATCTGTTGCCACTACAGCAAGGATTTATGGACGCCTGAAATCATGGATCCTGCCACTTTGCTCTGGGTCTTGGATGTGCACTAGGGTGACAGTTTGTGTGAAGATCCTCCTGCACAGAGTCATATATGCACTAAGACATGCAACATTTGCTAGAACTATTTAAATCCTTGCCTTTATGAATGTATAAATGAATCTTTATATAATATTCTAAATTATTATAAATTCTGTGTACAGAATTTATTTAAATTATGATTTTTAAAAACCAGTCATCTGATATTTCTCAGACAGCAAGACAAGGGAAGGACTGTGAACACTTGCATGGTATAACTTCAAGCTGAGAGAGAGATGAGATTTTTGCTTCTGGACTTCAGAAGGTCAAAATCAGTGTGGGAACATTTCCCAGTGGTGGCAGCTGCAAATGTCAGGGAGAATTGCTTTTCCAGCAGCTTCCCAGGACAGATTTTCACAGTCAGAACGATTAATTTCTTGTGTGCTGTTGGAAAACCATAATAAAAGAAACCAGGATATCATTTTGAGTTTGAGTTGATTTTGGGGATGAATTCAGAGGTATATAAGCAAGGGAGTGCAAGGAATATTTTCATTTCAGTTATATTTGGTGTGTTAATGAAAAGAACACCCAAAGCGGGCACTGACCAAACACGTACTTATTTAAAAGCAGAAGACTGGAAATTTGAAAGGTCTGTGTGACATTTGTGATAATGCCATGGTCCTAAATATGACTGTTAATAACATGAGAATTTATCTACGACAATATCAAATTTAATTTGCTGTAAGCTGTGTAACCCAGGTGTATAATGATGTGGCACATATATTCCACAGCACAGCAAACACAAAGCTGTATCCATTTGATAAACTGCTTAAGCAGCTGATGTGCTGCACTTGTTATGTATTTTTGAGGTGTTCATGGATGGTCTATGCCAGAGAGCTGACTGGAGACTTTTGAAGTGAATGGAAATGGAAAAATGGAAAAATGGAAAAATGGAAAAAACATCTCCACAAGATGTTGTTGATAAATTGAAATCCCAGAACAAATGCAACAAATTCATAAACAAGAGCCAGACTGAGATGTTTCAGTACCAGCAAGTCTCCACTTGGGTGATCTGTCTCGGTACCCCTGCTCCCCATCACAGTCCATCCCACACATTAGCAGCTTGAAAATAGCTGGTGACACAATGCAGAATAGAAAGGTTAAAGCAGCACCAGGGAATCTTTTAATTTTTAAATGTTAAAAAGATTTAAAAAAAAAATTTAAATTTTTTTTTTAATTTTTTAAAAATTTTGTTTCAGAGACACCTTAACTGGTATTTTCTCTTGCTGTGGCACCTCAGGAGGGCAGATGTGTGCTTATCTGAGCAATAGCCCAGCCATCTGCCTTCAAAGGGAAGGCTGGGTAAGTTCTTATGTCTGCAAGAACCAGGGGGTGGAGAAACTGCACATTCACACATATGGCCCATTTTTTTGATGACTAACACCTTCATTTTCTCCTTTTAAAAAGGCCAGAAGATGGGAGTGAGATTCTCTTGCAGTTTTACTGGGGAATTAAAATGTTGGCATAAGTAGGTGGCAAAAGGCAGCAATGGTAACACCACCATCACTTCTTTCACTGTTTGACTTCACTTCCTTAATGTTTTCTATTTCCAGTGAAGCGACTTGGACAAGTTGAATTGCCACAAATTTCCTTCAGGGCATGACAGCCTAGGTGGAAGGAGTTGGTGGTTTGTGTTTGGAAGCTGTCAGGTTCCCTTGGAGCAGGAGATTTTCACATCCCCTGTAGAAGACCAAGCAAGTGATTCTGTGTTAGCCCGTGCAAATTCTCAACAAATCACACAGATCCTCCTCCTGGAGGGCTCCCTCACAGGCTGGTGAAGCTCTGTATCCCAGGGAGGGTGGTTGCCCCCTTCAGAAGCCCATCAACTTCAACCCCACAGGTACCAAAATCTCTCCAGATGATCTAAGAGCACGGGATGGATGCAGATCTGGATGCAGCCTGGAGCTTAAACAGGACAAAATAGCTGTGTAAGAATAGAGTAGTCCTACATTTCCAAATTTTGCAATCTAAGATTCATACAACGTGCATTAATGTAACAGAATATTATCATCAGTGAAACAAAATGTTCTATTTTTATAGCAAATGCCAATAAATATCTCACTGACATCACATTTCAGTATCAGAGAACCCTACAATCATAGAGTAGTTTGGTTTGAAGGGACCTTAAGATCATTTAGTTCCAGCTCCCCTGTCATGGACCCTTTATACAGCAATATTTGTACTTTAAAGTCTCTACAGCCTATCTTATGGTCCAGTCCAAAATGTTTCTGAACTTGTGCATTTTGAATTAAATGCCATTGTGGATATTTTACATTAAATAAAAGAACTGTGGAGCTTCTGAGGTTCACTGTGTGCTTAGTATGTATGTGACATTGTGGCATAAAAAATAATTACCTCTAGGAAACAAAATTAATCAGAAAATACTGGCAAATAACATGCTTCAAACATGACAGAGCTTTTTCTAAGACAAAAATAACTGTTAGATGAACTGGTATTAACTTTAAAAATGTCTTTAAATTTTACCCTAAAGATAGGTTATACATGGCCTCCTTAGCCTCCCTTTCTTGTAGCTTCATATGTGATCCATATGAAATCCACATAGGCTTGATTTTCCTTCCCCTGATTGTGCTGCAATTTTCACATGTACACAGAGAATTTTAAAAACTGTTGGTCTGAACAAACACCCACAAACCCCACTTTTCACCTTTCTTGCTCAGCTGTCTCTGTCCACACCAGGTCAGAGGCAGCAGAGCAGCAGAGCTCTTTGCTCTGATTGTCTTTTCCTACATACAAAAAGGGCCAGGACAGGCACAGGCTGTCCACCTGGGGATGCTGGGAGCATTAAACCCCAGCTGGGAGCAAGCCTCAACATGCTGCAAGTTGTGCTAAGGTTGCTAAGTGACTTAAATCCACTGCACAGAATAGAACCATATAGGCTCAAAACAGCAGAACCTGACTTGGTTTCTAGTAACTCATTAAAATGACTCTACAATTCTTTTGATGTTCTGTACTAGTCTGGTCACATTCCTTTCTGTTTTATAGCATGGTAATAACAACATTCTTGTAAACAGCCATATAAACTCTAACCTTCATATTGCTCTCAACAGATGATCTGAAACCATTTTCACATCAGGATTTGGCTTTCTTACTCCCAAAAATCATATCCCACACCATCAAAGGAGCAGGGGGAAAAAATAGGGATGCACAAGTTGATTACTGCTTGGTCACTTGCTCAGGGCAGCCATGACATCCCATGAAGGCTGAAATTATTTTTGCAAATATGGCTTCTATAAATTTACTGTTTAGAGCTATTGGGGTTTCCATTCTCTTTCAGAGGAAGCTCTGCTGTGAACAGATAGACTCCTGCCTGGATGTTAGTGCCTACTCTTTATTGATTATCAGCCTGTGCTCTCTCCATTATTATCAATACACTGTCATCATCTGCCTGGATGGAACTACAACCTGTGGTAATATTTTCTGTGAGCTTCAGTTCTGTATCACACAGCTGGCAGTGGAGAATTACAGAAAGAGAGGAGGCCTAGGAGGAAAAAAACAAAGAAGCCACTCTGGTTTAGCCATGCTTGTCCACTGATAGCAGCAGATAAAGGAAAGGCAACTGGCTTTAGCTACAGAAGTGTGCTGCGAGGAGGACAGGCAGCAGTTTCCAGATGTCTCTGGCCAAAGGCTTGGCACTTAAGCATTTGCTCAAACAAAAGGGCCAAGGATAAGGGACTGCACCCTTTGCAAACAGCACAGCACATGGACATGCACTCACATGCAAAGAATTTCCACCGGCTGAACAGTTTTCCAGGCAGTCAGTAAATATGACTTATGCCTTCTCTTCCTCCATCAATTGTTTAAACAATCTGGAAGCAAAATGAGATACAATGATTTTCCCTACACTCTAAATGACAAGGAAAGATTTCAGAGATTTTAACATGTCCTCAGCTTGCTTGCTTTCTTTTCTTCCCTTCTATTTCTTTCTTATGATTATTTTTTTTATCTTATCCCAGACAACTTTACATTTTCCTTTGGACTGTCCAGTTAGAGCAGAGAAACAAAGTAATATACTGTGAACCTATCACAGAGCATGAAAAGGAAACTGTAAATGCTCAAGTGAACAAATTGTGAGCAATTTCTAAGTAAGCAATGTGCTACACTTCATATCTGCTGAAGGCTGGCACATTTATAGTAGTTGCAATCTGCTGGAGAATTTTTTGCAAGTAGGGGAAAAAAAAAGTAGCTAGATTTGACAGATAATTTTTTCACAGTGTTACCCTTTGTTTATAGACCTTCTCTCCTTTTAATGTACCCTAGAGCAAATCTCTGCCTTTTCAAAGGGCCAAGCCATTGTTCAACTGAAATGCTATTATTTCTTCTCTCAAGTTTGATTAAATTACTTGGCACTCAGACAGGAGTTGATAATAACACAAACACAGTGATCAAGGTGGCAGATGTGCCGTTATTCTCTTAATGGCAAGTAACTAATTCTTCAAACTGGGGCTGTGCAGTGTTAGAGCAGTACAGGGGCTACACAGGGAACATTACAGCGAATTTCACATGTGTTAATTGAAATGGGATGGAGAATTTATTGGGGGACATGTAAGTAACTGCTTTTCTTAGCAAATACAGCCTGGCTGTTGGTTTGTGGATGGTGTGTGTGTGGAGATTGCAGAGACTGGGGCCAGGGAGGAAAGCAGGGGTTGGAGGCAGCACCAGGGCTCAGCTGCCTTGCAGGAACTTGCTCCCATACCTGAGCCCTGGGATAAAAGGTGTATTTGTAAAGTGTGCTAGATAAAATGTTTTAGTTAACACCTGTTTAAGCCCTGGAATAAGCAGCACAAGATATTTTCTGTTATATGAGCTGATGGAAAAGTGGCTTAATTAGGTGGAGGGGTCCAGGGAAGAGTCAGGACATCAGGACACCCTGGTCCTCTGAAAGGAGCAAGTGGTGAAAAAGGGAGTCCTGCATCTTTCCTGGCAAGATTAAAGCAGCCACCGTTTGAGCCAGGATCAGAAAACAGAGATTTTAAATATATTAGCTCAAATGCTTGAGCTAATAAGTTTCAAAATAAATCTTTTCTAGACTACACAAGCCCCGAGGGAAGAGCAAAGAGATTAAGGTAAAAATAGAAAGCATGAAGTGCCTAATAATGAGCCACACCTGTTTAGCAGAATTTCCCTATCTCTGGTCTGCTCTACACCCAGGGTTTGTATCAGTAGGGCTGGCTTGGCCAGGAAAGTGTTTTCCTAAGGGACTGGGAGGATGAGGAGGCTGCCATGAGGGAGCCGCAGTGGCAAAGGCCCTGAGGGAAGCTATGGACTTCTCTGCAGAACATGTTCCCCTCTCACTTGCCCCAGTACTGGAGGAGCTTTTGGTTGTGTCATATGTAGATAAAAATAAGGATTTTTTTCAGATGATCTAAATGTGATTTAATAATTTAATTATTTAATTACTTGGAGGCAAGTGGTTTTAATTTACTACAATGGATCTCAGCCTTGTTGGCCTCCAGGCTCTATTGTACTGTAAATATTATTACTCATAATAAAAACCAACCTAACGTTTTTCCCCAAAACTCCAGAATTTGGTCTTCAGCTGCTGATGCTGGCTCAAGGTGGAAGAGGAAGTAGATAAAAAAAACCCAAAGAAACTTTCTTTGAGATTTCTCATGTTATTTCAAGGACCTCAAAGTCTACATAACCTCTGGAGAACTACAGGTTAATACCCTGCAATGTGCCAGTCTTCTCCAGTCAGTCTTTTTTGTCTATCTTGAGAGCTGTCACAGCATTTGAAGACTTTGCCCATGGCTGTACCTTATATTTCAGTGGGGGAGCCCATGTGCAGGACATACTGGCTAAAACAGCAGGTAACTCATAATGTTACACCCTTTATTTTGGAGTTGTATTGTGGTTTTTTTTTTTAAATTATAATGGGCAGGAATTCGTAATTCTTCATGAAAAAATATTGAGATCAACTAAATGAGATGTTGAAGATTAAGCTCTAGAGTAGGGGAAGCTCAGTTTTGAGATGTGGCAATTTGTGTTGTTTGTGTAAAACAAGATTACCTTTCTCCCCAGTCCATGACAAATTATTTATTCAGTAGAACCTTACCCCCAGAGGAGTTACAGGAGCTTGGGCATCCAAGTGTCCAGGCTGACAACTTGATTTCCCTGAAGTCAGCAGGAGATTTTCCGCTCATGTCTCCTCCTTAGAGTTTGCCCCAAAGCCTGTCAGAGTGGGCAATAATCAGATGGAACAGCAGGGCAAAGGTAGTCACAGTATAAATAGAAATATAAATGATATCTGGGGTTAAGAGGCACAGCTGGATGTAGCTTAAGTAGCTTCCATAACATAGGAAAGTTACCAGAGAGACTCTTTTTCCTTACACCTCCTCTTGTCTGTGTCTCTTTCTCCTCCCACCTATCTATTTAATATTGCTAGGGAGAAAGGTGAGGAAACATCTATTCACTTATTCTCATTTTTAACAGTTTATTACAATATATTCCATAGACTCATCTCAGCTGCCTCTCTGTCTGATCAAGATGGAGATGTAGGCTCCATCAGCAGATCATTAGAATAAATCTGAATTTGGTTATGTGTCAACAGAGTGACAAGGCTTAATCCCTCAGTTATAAGTGAATTTGGTTACATTTACCTTACTAATACTCATAAAAAACCCTACTGAGAGGAAAATAATTGCATTTTCCAGAACACTTTTCTGATATATTTAAACCTAATATAGTATAATTAGAAAGCAAATGAGGCAAGTCAAAAGTAGAGGAGAGAAGGAATCAGGAAATTGATATGAGTGATTTTTATGCTCCTATTTTCATGGCACGTGGCCATTTGATGATTGCTAACTGTGAGATGACAGCTTGGGCTTGGTTTTGTGAGCAACTGAACAGAGCTGAAGAACTGACCAAAAGGAGAGGCAATTTCCCAACACCTTCTATCTTTACTAATTTTTTCCCTATTGCCCTTTTTTGTCCTTCCTTCCTTCCCTTTCCCAGATGCAGACTCCCAGTGCTTTGACACCAGCCTTGGGACAGTTGGATTTTGCTATAAACCAGTTAAAACTCATTAACCCAGCAGAAATTTGTGGTGTTTTTTTTTTTTTTTTTTTTTTTTTTTTTCCTTGTGGAGTCTATTTTCTGCCATGCATTGAGGTGGCTCAAAGGGTCAGTGACACCAGAAGTGGAGCCAAATTAATAATAGCAGTGAGGGAGGATGAGGGACTGGCTGAGGAAGAGAAGGAACTTCCCTGTTTTGGTGGCAATGAGCTGTCAGAGTGGCTCCTCCTGTGTCATTAAGTTGTAGCTTGAATTTGCAAGTTCACTTCTTCTGGAAAGGTCACTTCTGATTTCTTCTGTACTCTGGATTCCTGTAGATTTCTTCTAGTTTGGTGAAATGTAACTGCTCATCCTAAAGTGAGAATTTCTGACACAGTGTGTTTGGGGGGAAAGGAGAAGGAGGTGTCCTTTGTGGCAACGTGCCTCACCAAATCAGCAAGAACATTTAACTGCACCCCAAGTGTCTTGCCCAAGACTACATGGGAAATCTGTGGCAGAATGGAAAGCTGGCCCTCTCTCTTGTAACAGCAAGAAAATTCCTCCAAAATCACAGGATCTTGATGCTGCTCCAGGTAGGATTAGGTGGTATTAAGGAAAGGGATGGTTCCTCACAGATGTAGGATAATCTACTTTATCCAACTTTTCAGCACATCCTACTTTCTGCACACCAGAGAATGTTTTAAACTTGAAAGCATGGGATTATTAGACCTATCCATATTCTTCAGTAAAAATGGTTGCTCTGAAAAGCTCTGACCCCAGAATTATCTGAAAATTTAATGAATTTTGCTACATTGTCAGCCTGGGGGATGTCCTTTCACAGTCAGTTCTGCAGGCAGAATAGGTGAAAAATTCTCTTGTACCAGTTTTGATTTTGCCATATCTTTATTTCACTGGACACTCCCCACTCCTTAGGCTTTCTGGCAGCAATAATAAATTTTCCCAGCTGCTGCACTGCTGTTGAACTGTGAGCCCCGAGCTCCTGCCTCTTTCCGGGCAGGGTTACAAATCAGGGATGCTGGATGCGCTCCTGGATGCGCTCCTGGCTCTGTCCCCCCGCGCTCCGGCCGCCATCCCAGCTCGGGTGATGCTGACTCCTGCCTGCCTGCCAAGGATGATTTATCCCGGGATGATGGGGGGCGAAGGAGGGTGCTGGAGGTGCCTGTGGCCATGGAAGGGTTGTTTGTGTCCCGGGATCGGGCCGCGGCTCCCGGCGGGAGCGGCGCCCCGGAGCGCGCAGCAGATGGCGCTGCGCCTTTAATTCCTGGGATATCAGCACCGCCGCCTGCCCTGCTCCACTCCCACCTGAGCTGCAATAAAAACACCCTGGAAAAATAGAAAAATACATAAAACTTATATTTTAATAGTTTTACCTATTTTTTTCCTCTAAAGATTTAACGCATCTCCCTTCCCGCAAATGAAAATTTCCAAAACCCACCAAGACACCATCAACCACCATTTCTGACCATGGAGACTGAAAAGTGCCATGCCAAAAATTCCAGTTTGATTTGTTTTTCTTTTTTTCTTTTTTTTTTTTTTTCTTAACCATAAATACACAGTACATATAATTCCTGAACATAATAATAAAACCCAGGAATGACATGGCTAATTTGGGGTAGTCAAAGGGCGCTTTCGTAGAGGTATTAATAAGATTTATAATTATTTACGTGTTGTCTCCAGGGAACAATGGGAACTGTTAAACAATTTGCTCAAATACAGGCAGGACATGTATAATGTGAGAGAGTAAAAGAGCTCTATTTCCTTCAGCCCCAACCTTTCATAAGTCTGTACTGCTGTCAATGTTCCCATTTCTAGATTATATGTGGAATGATAAGAAAAAAGGGAACGCTTCAAGGGGAAGGGACTGTTCTATCCACATTGTAATTGTCATAGTCCTGCCTTAAAATGCAATTTATCTTTATGGCTCACATAGAAGTGATATATCACCTTGCACAGTAAATAGGCAAGGTGAACTTTGTGGTAAAGTTTAAACTTACTATAACATTTTCTTGGGTTATAAAAATGTTCATCCCTATGGCACCTTATTTAGAGATTAACACATATCCTTTTCCACACAATATTTTCCATGGCATGGTTCATGAACACCTGCTTTTTATACCTCTCCTTTTAGTGTTGGAGCTTGGGAACTGCCAAAGGAATGAATTGTAAATACTGTATTTTTTTCAGTGTATGTAGGTTTTACAAACCCTGTTATGTTATGGAGACATCACAGAGAATACATAAAAAGATCCAGAATATTGGAATGCACAAGCCATGGGGCTGTGCCATTGCATTGAGCTCCAGTGTGGCCTGTGGAGCTGCATGGGAAGAGTGAAATGTATCGAGGGCTTGCTTTTGGAATTGGGGTTTTTCCTTTCCCCTAGTTTGCCTGGAGAAGGGCATGGGAATTTATAGATAGATAGAAGCAATATATTGATAGACACAAACAATCACTATGCTTTAGGAAGGGAAAAATACCTCCGGTTCTTGCATTCACCTGAATACCTTGGCCTCTCTCCTCATGGTCTTGGGAAACTGGACTTGAAGGTCACAGGTGAAAGGAGCCCTCCCCTCTGCCCAGGGGTGACACAGAAAAAGCAATGACCCCATGGTCTGGAAATGCAGCTGCCACTGGCAGCAGATAGAGACAGATTTAGGCTTTCACCTGTTTTCTGAAGATTTGCTAAATGTCACCAGGTTTGCGGCTGGAATTGACTGTTTGTTGAGACTGGATGTTCCAAGACTCAGTCCTGTGGTTGTCAGCCTCTAAAAGCTCCTCTGGAAAGAAAAGGATTCAGGACAAATCTGTGGGAGTTGTGTAGGGTGGGAGCTGAGGCTTGGGGACATGAACCCCTTTGTGTGAGTCCCTCTGGATCAGGAGGTGAGACAAAGCCAAGACACTCATCCCTTTTCACAGACCCTATCCTGACTCAGGGTCCAGGTTAGCACAACTCATTCCTTCCCACTGGGGGAAGGGGCCAGTGGAGGCTGGGAGCAGCTGAGCTCCTGCATCTGGTCAATATTTGGTCAATATTTGGTCAATATTTGGTCCCTCAGACAGGGTTCAGAGAGTTTCTTGTCTGCTGCTGGCATGGGCCATGGCACTGCTCAGCCCTCCATGAATGGAGAGACATGGAAATGGGGAATTGTGACTCTGGGGGTGTTTTACAGGCCTAGAGGTTGGTTGCCAGTGCCAAAGATCAAAATGCCTTTCAATTTCTCTGCACCTAATCCTCTTTTTTTTTAAAGTGAGGTGTTACAGTCCAGCTCTTTATACAGGTCTGTCCTTACTCCTAATGAAGCTAATGGTAAAACTCCCACCAATAGAACCTTGTCCTGCATTTAGAAGCAGCCAAAGACTGTTGGAAGCTGTAGTTACAACCACTACATTGTTTGCTATAAAAGAGAAAATTAATTTTTAAAAGGGGAGATAAACTCTCACTCAAGGCACTTCTCTCTTCAAATTTATTCTCAAATCAATTAAAAAAGTTTGATTTTGTTCCTGTTTCTAAATACACACCTCATACACCACTAAAATCCACAAACATTCATATATGTGGCAGTACAAGCACTGCTTTTACAGAGTTTATTTAAGAAGCTCCAAAATAAATCCAAAGATAATCACACTTAGACCAAAGACATAGTTAGGATAAAATAAAAGCACAGCCACAGTAGCTATAGTCTAGGAGTGACTGGGGTACCATAAAGTATAGTCACAACTAAATTATGTCTTGGACTGAAGTAGATACATAGCATTAATTGGATGAAGGCCCTTTAACCTTTTTGCAGGAAGCAAACTTGATATCTAATAATTTTTGTAAAGATGAGCTCTCTGTGCTTCCAGTAATATTTCTGGGCTTTGAAAGGATCCTGACTTTCCCTTCAGATTGTTTTGATGAGACTGGCTCTAATATTTCAGCCATGCCAACTGAGCAGGGAAAAGGGAGGACACAGAGGGATGGAAGTTTGATTGCCTTATTCAAGGGATACAAATACCCTGCTGGGGCTGTCTGTTCTCTGCTGTGGATCCTTTCAGGGTATTTTGTTCCTAGACATTTTTATGGATGTGAAAATTTGTGGCAGAAAGGAATGTTAGCTAATAATTCAAGTATCTCAACTTAGAAATAAGAAGTGGTTTGTTGGGAAGAAGACAGTGGGGACAACAGTGTTTTACATTATACACAAAACTGATCAAAATTTCATTTCTCTGTTATGTTCACTGCCTTTCATTGCCATTACCAGTGTCCAAAATAAGGTTCTGAATGAATCCTTCTACTTTTAAAACAAACAGAATTACCTAATCCTTCCTTCCAAGAGGTATCTCCTTTTTAGCAAACTATTTAAATTTTAACCCCAAAGCAGTGCTGACTTCACTAAGAGTAAAATCCTAATTCAAGTTGACAAGCCCACATCTACAGTTTAAAAAGTAGTGGGTGGGTTTGTGTGACTTGCTTTTATTGTGATAGTCTGTTATGAGATGCCAGGAATGGACCTCATCTTCCCAAACTCTTGCTCTGAAGAGTTTTGGAGAAGGCTGAAGTGCTCCTGATGTGCAGTTTGCATCTGTCTAAAACGATGAAAGAAGTCTTTCCTCATTCTGCCTTGCAGAACTGTCCAGGAGGTGATAATGATGAGCAAAGTAGGCACAAGCAGCTGCAGAGATGCTAACAGCTGTCACCACCATTTCTTCAGAGAAGGTTTGGCCACGGTCAAAGAGGATTAAGGTACATCTTTTACCCTAGTAACTGCAGTGGGCTAAAGGAATATACATACTTATGTATAGGTCATCTGAAGAGCCAAGTTTTAGCAGCCACAGGTCATAAAAACTGAAATCCTGGACTGGCTGCAGGCAGGGAAACCACCACACACCCACCAGTAGCCTGGATAAACATTTGCTATTAATTTCCTCTTAGTGCAGATGCAGCTTCATCCTAACAGCTGACGTTTTATGAAGGATCAGATTTTGTTTCCTTGTAAAAAGAATTAGAGAAATGCTTAAAAACCAAAACAAATCTGAGTAGTGGAGGGTGATGACATCTAACAGGTCTGCAGGAAACCACTTCTGCTAAGCTTGGGCATTAACACACTGTGTATAGGAAAGGAGGTAAAATAATAATTTTTTTTGTCTCTGTCATTCCCATCCTATGGACAGATGTGGCACCAGGGGTCAGTCTGGAGGTGCTGAAGCTGCTGAGCACAGTGGCCTGAGGCTACCTGACCTACAACAGCCACGCCACCACCAACTTCTGTGCCAGGGACAGTGCCCTGGCAGGGGGTACCCACCAGCAAGGCACAACGGGCTGGTGAGGAAGAAGAGGAGGGGTGGCACAGTGCCTGGCTCAGGGGATTATTCCCACCTTGTGACACAGGTGTCATGTCCTGGGTTTGTGTCACCAGTGAATGTGCTGAGGAGGCATCTGCCCCGTCACCCCAGTTACTGATGAACAGGTTACACAACACTGGAGCCAGTATTGAACCCTGGGGACTCCACCAGTGAGAGGCCTCCAGCTGGACCTTGTGCCAGAGATCCTGACCCTCTGGGATCTGCCATCCAGCCAGTTCTCAACCCACGCCACTGTCCACTCATCCTGTCACTTACCCCGAGTTTGTGGATGGGGACGTTGTGAGTGAAAGTGTTAAAGCCTTGCTGAAGCTGAGGCAGACAACACCCACTGCTCTTCTCTTGTCCATCCAGGTGGTCATTTCATCATGGAAAGCAATCAAGCTGGTCAGGCACAATTTACCTTTAGAATCCATGCTGCCTAATCACCTCGTTAAGAGATGGCCCTCAGAACAAGGTGCTTCACCACCTTATCAGAGATTGAGGCTGGCAGGCCAGTAGTTCCTTGGGTTCTTTTTGCCCTTTTTGAAGCCTGGAGTGACTTTTGGTTCCTGGCAGTCCTCAGACACCTCTCCTGATCGCCACAAGTGATAGCACATGAAATGCAACTAAATGTTCCTGAAGGTTAGGGCAGGTGCTGTGCAATCATTCAGTCTTTTACTAGCTGTCAATGCCTGTTTGTAAGTGAGGTCAACAAGATGTTTACTGTATGGTTGAATGGTTTATTTGAAGTAAAAGATGTATGATCTTTGAATGAAGATATTAATGATGTGACAAAAAAATCCTGAAAAAGTACTTCTTTCAATAGGATCAACAGTTAAAGTCGTGTACTAACAAGCTAGATGCCAAAAGTAGCTGCAAGGAACGGAATAATACAGATTTTTGCTGTGAAAATATAAAATAGGAAAAGCAATAAATCTGTTAATCTACTCAACTTTTAAAAACTAGATTAGGATGTGAAGTTCTAATTATCTCTAATTATTGTAGCTAATGATTTTCTTAATCAAATAAAACTTTTTTTTTAAATTTACATATTCTTTCTAAGTACAAATTATGTTATTTTATCAAAACTTGATTTCTGTTTCACTTAAATCCTGTTCCGCAAGTGTCCCATGTGACAGTGCAAGATCTGCTATTAGGACAAATAATAAAACAAAAATTATAGCTACAATTGAAGCTGAGAGCTGGATTAAAAGAATTTATATATTTTTTTGTATCATAATTCCAATTATAAACTTCAGTAACTTTAAACCATTAAATTATTTAAACTATTATTGTAGATAAAACATGCAGAGTTAAAAGCCAAACATCAGCCTTCATCAAAAGTGTGTAATCTAATTTGTGAAATCAAGCCATGGAAGTCAAAGAATAGCAGAATTAAGGTTACCTTTGCAAACTCATCTTGGTTACTTTGGGTGTAATGACTGGGTCACAGTTCTTAATTATAGATCTGTGTGTTGCTCCCATTACTTCTCCTCCTCTTGCAGTCCACAGACTGGGCCATGTTCTGTTAATAAGTAAGTGGTATTTAATTTTCTTTTTGGCATTCATCGTGTGATCTCAAGTGTTCTCTTGCTCCCTCCTACCAGTTCCTGTACTGAATTCAGCATAATTATTTTTCTTAGGCTTTCCTGTATCTTTCAGCTCTCTGGGAGTTTCACAAAAAGGAACGGATTTTTTCCTGCAGCAGTCCAACAGATGAGATTTGGCCTTAGCCTGACTGAGGTGAGGCACAAGGCAGGCCAACATTGTTTGCTGGGTTTGAGTGCCCAGTTTCTGCTAGTTAGAGCTTGGCTTTGCCCAGCATGGAGCCATATTTTATGTGGGAGTTGGCTGTGAGTGCTCAGCACTTCTGCAGCTCAGAGACCCCACAGAATCCAGCCAGGGACCCAGCAAGCGAAGCTGTACAATTAATAACAGTGAGAGAATGAGCTGGTTGAAACTGCTTGCCTTGCTTTGCATAGGAGATGAGCAGCAGAAATACAACCAGCTCCCAAGGGCAGCAATGAAACCATCCTCCCTCTTGTGCTGAAGCCCTAGGAGCAGGTTTAGTGGGAGAAGCTGTGAGCTGTGACCATCTCCTGCTCCCTTCCCTGACCGGATACCTGCAGTCCAGGTCATTGCTGGGGAACAGCTGTGCTGCACTGCATTATCACTGCACCTGAATCCTCTTTTCTTTTTGTGCTATGATGAGACATCCCCACCCCATGGGCAGCAGCCTCCCTTTGTTACATCCTCCCATCCATCATCAGCATCGTCCATCTCGTGCCCAGCAGGAGGGAGCAGTACATGATCATGCCATTAAAGATAATGCCTATGCAAAAAAGGGATTGAATCAGGGCTGGAGAGGCAATTTGATTCTGGCACTTCCTCGCATCTGATTGCAACTGCAAGATTCTGTTCACACAGTTTGAGGTGTGTAATTTCACATACTTGAGGGTGGGGGGAGGGAAAAAAGTAGACTGCCAAAATAGGCATTTCATTATGCAGGGTCACAGTGAGTCCTGGGAGAGGCAGCAGGGCTGGAGTCTGTGCTGGCCACTGAAAGCTCTGCTACTGCAGTTAATAGAGTAGCAATTTTAATAATCACCAGATACCAGTGCCCTGCTGAAGGCACTGGGAGGCTTGTTTGCTGTAGGGCAGGCTGGACAGTTCTTAGTGGATCTTGCAGGTATTTCTGGGCAGCAGGAAATGTGCAAAGCCCCTAAACCATCCTTTCCATGCCAAGTTCAGGAGGGAAGTTTGACACACTATTTTTCTAGATTTTCCACTTTCACTGTGCCAAACTAGACTGGGACAGGAGCATTTAGCTACTCCTAACTTGCCCAACCACACAGATTTCCCTGTTGCTGGGGAAGTCCCAGACTTCTTGCTCTGCCATCTTTAGTCCCTCAAGTCTTCTAGTTTTTGTGCTGTTTCTCAACCATAATTCAAGGTTCTCTTCATCACTGGCTCTACAGCATGCTCCCTCACACCCTTCTGGCATTAAGCTCTGGCCTCCCCATGTCTGTTTTCTGAAACAAACATCAGGCTGCCCTTAGATTTCTGGCCAGTTCTGCAATTTCATTTTTTCATTTGCCTCTGTTTTCTCCCTGTTCCTTCCCCACTTCTGAATCAGAGACCTATTTCCATATTCTTCACCAACGAGGTTGAAAGCACGGGTAACCCTGTCCTTTAGTGTTCTCCAAAATGGATGGAAATAGCTTGTAAGCAGCAAGGCAGTGTCAGCTCTCTTTATCTCAACCCAAAGTACCAATGTTGTGGATGCACCTTCAGGGAATGACAGGTCTCAGAAGTCCATGGCTCTTGTGTGACCTGTGGTTTTCTAAAGGTTGCAATAATTCCTTGGTGTAGTTTTTGTAGATTTGTACAGAGGTAATAAAGGATGTATTTCAGGGATAACTCTCATCTGAGTGCCAAAATTCAAGTATGTTTTCCCAAGCATTAAAGTTCTGAAAAAAATGAGGTTACCACATGGTTTTAACATGGACAAAGCAGGTATTTTTCCATGGTCTTGTTATTGGCAGTAGGTGAAGTCTTTTGGCTGAAGTTTTCAGGAGAAGATTTTTCAAGTTTAGACAAGCGTCTGACATGTCAGCGTTCAGCCAAATCATCAGCTCTGGGACCCTAAAATGGGAATAATTGGGTAATCTCAATAATAGTTGGTGTTTCCAGCAGTGCCTATGAAACTCCTCTGCACTGGGCCTAATTCCACTCCTCAGGGCAGTGGTCACAGCATCAAACCTGTCTCAGCTCAGGAAACCTGGGTTCTTGAATTGTCCTGCTCGGTGGCAGGAGTTGGACGCAGTGATCCTGATGGGTCCCCTCCAACTCAACATATTCTATTCATCCCACAATAATTCAGTCTCACATTTATGCAGTTTTATAATAATCTAAATCAACAGAAAAATGGGATGATGGAACTGTGGAATACCCATTACATCTGATTGGTAGGGATATCAGCCAAGGATGGAAAATGATATTTATGCAAAAATGCTCAAGATTGAGAATGGTTTGTCTGCTTAAAAGAATCCCTGAATTTATTTATTTGAATCCCATAGACATTTTTTAAACCTAGACTAATCTTTACAGATGCAAACTTCAACAGTCATCCCAGAGCTAGGAAAATCTATTGTCATGCCTGTAAATAGTATCTGCTGATGCTATTTGTTTCCTGAATAAGTAGCTTGGTAAGAAAGAACACCATAAGGCTAGTAATGGATTATTCTCCATTTTTAGTCTCAATCACACTACAGTCAATACTACTTAAAATTGAGATGGAAACCTGGTTTACAGGTTGGAAGAGCTAATTTTGTATAAGGTGTGGATAAAAAAAGCTTTTCAATTGAACAAAGTTATTAAGATCACAAAGCACAGCGTGTCAGCCCTTCTCATCCTCACTCATTAAAACACTTACTCTAAGGTGTCTTTCAGGACAAACATGCTGAATGTGTTTGAAGAGCTTCACATAAACCCACCTCTTGTTTCTCTGCATGCTGGGAGCATTTTGCATTACCATTCATCTATTTGCCTTAGATCATGAACGATCTGAGGATTCATAGTCACAGTCAAATTATGGGAATCTTACAAACTTCTCACCAGTTAAGCAGCAACAATGGCTCATGTGCATGGCCTTAGCCAGTGGCAAATATAAGGATTTTTCCCACTCTGAAAGAGAGTTACCTGAGATAATGTGCCTTGCAACTGGCTTGGGATCCTGAACCTACGGGGCACTGCCAATTATTTTGACTTGGCTGATGTTAAGAGGCTTTTTAAAGTGAAAGCTTAAAGTACTTTGTGAGTCTGATCCCTTTGCTCACTCACAGTCCAGGGTACGTGGTAGTCTCACAAGTCTTTAAAACATTGCTCCAAAAGATAGGCTGCTTTATATAATAAATTAACATGAGAACTTTGGAAAATCCTAAATAATTTCTCTGAAATTATGGGTGTCTTATCTATCTCTCTGTAGATGAAAAAATATCTACTAATGACTTTGACCTTTTGCTGACAGTTTTTTTTCTGTTGACTTGAATATTGTGGGAGTGGCAGCATAGTTAAAGTTGGAATTTCCCACCCATTTTTCCACTGTTTCTCCCAGTAGACCAACAGATGTTCCTCATTAACTTTCAGCAGATAGATTTCTCCTTGATAACTCTGGTTATTTTTTATTGCACGTAGGAAGATGGGAAGTGCCTTGCTTTTAAAACACATCTCCATGCCCTAGCATTTCTCACAGAATTTTTGAAAAAGATTGTCATTTCAAAGGATAACGATAAGTTTTGTTGGTGGGGTTTCCAAGAGTATATTGAAGTTCTAAAATTAAATGTAGAGTTTTAAGAAGTTTTCTGATTGACCGAAATTTCATGAGTCTGAATCCTTCCTTGATTTTATTATCAATTATAATTTTATTAAAATGATTTGAAAATTTGATGCTGGAGGATTTTGCAAAATAAAATTTACTGGCTCATGTGTTCCTTTATCATATAAGGAGGAAGTTACCACTTGAGATCTTTTTTGCTTGAAACAAGTCCTGCACAGAATCTTCTCAGTATATCTCTGATCCCAGCTGTGACTTTGCATTTTTAGGTAATTTTCTTGGCAATGAAAATGCTTCTTAACGAAAAATTTAATTTTGAAGGAGATAACTAAAATTTTTTTCCCCTGAAATCTTCCATAAGAAGACAAATATTTTTGTAATAAAACTTAATGTTTCTTTCTATCTCCATTAATATTGAACCACAATGAATGTCCTGCTTGTAGATGAAAGGCTGCTGTCATATTTATTGCACCTATTTAACTTGGGTGTTATTCATCTGTCTCATTTCCTACATGTAAAGAATCCTGGTGGTTCTGGGCCTTCTGTGTGTTATGGAGATGTATAAACTATAAATGCTAATACTTACCTTTATCTTCCTTCCAGAGCTGAATATTTTCACTGTACCAACAAAAATGCCATCAACTCTTGGCAGTTTAAATTACATTGAGGGTAACAGAGTCACTGCTTTGGCTAATTAATAAAATTACACTATTGAAATGGCCAAAGAAACTGTAATGTTTGATACATAATTACTCTCCAAGCCACTGTAAATGAGAAATTGTAGTGAATCCCCTATTGAAGTACAAAAATATTCACACAGGACATACACTCTGAGGTCACACCACTACAAGTGCTCAGTGTTAGAGAGGTTTAAGACATGACTGAACATCTCCTGCATGTACCTGGGCAAAATGAACATTATGGGTGATTTGAGCTCATCTGTGACAACGTGTGCAAGGTCCTTCTCTAGAGAAGGGGCATGCCAACAACCAGTCAGCATTGGAGCAAAGTGAGTCACATCTGACATGAGAGAGGGGTTTTTATGCAGAAGCATCCTGTAGCCAAGTAGAGTTGGCTCAGAAAAAGCTTGGTGTGTGTCTCCTCAGATCAGCCTTGTCCTCCTTCTGCTGCATTCTCCTGCTTTGGCCGCGTCTCTTGAGATTTAATGCTCTCCACATCCAGGGCTTCCAGCTGGAACCTTCCCTGGCATCTGACAGAGGGGGCCACTCTCTGCCCTGGTCCCTAGCTAGTTGAATATCAAACATCACTAATAAAAACCTGTAACAGGCCTCATCCTGATCTTTGGTCTTAGTGGAAGGCAGCTCAAATCTAGCGACATAAAATTACTTCATGTCTTTTGTTACACAGGGGAAAACCTTCCTCAAGAAGCTCATAAATCCCTCATTTCCCCCCATGTTTCTTACCCCACCGTAGGTCCCTGACTTCTGAAACCTGTGAGAAAGCAATTTGCTGAGAGGCAAGTGTCTGTGGGGATGGAGGATCATTTAGTTACCACCTCAGGCGTTCTGGAAAGGCTCTGCTACACGAGGTGCATTTCAGAGCTCTGACTGTGTGCTAAACGAGTCCTGCATCCCTGCCTCGTAGCTCTGAGAATGTTAGGCAGGTAATTAAGAAATCACACAGCACAGGTGTGCCAGGTGAAGTTTGGTAGCTTGCTTTTGATCTAAATTGAGATGCTCTGGGGATTTAACTTCTTAAACAAAAAGGGCATAAATAAATAATCAGGTTTTTTTTTTAAGGTTGGAACATGCAGGCTATAAAATTTTGTCTTGGATGTACACAAGTAGGCAATGCTAGAAGATTAAGGCTAGAGCTTTGTTTTACATGGGGGTGTTGTTTTCATTAACTTGGGTCTGATTAGTTTTTTCACTGGGAATTTCCCCACTGATATAAACAGGAACAGTGTTTGGTTTTGGGAACTAACTCAGGAATAAGCTATGAAAGCATCTTTAAAACAGACCTCAAAAAACCAACAAACCAACCCAAAACCTAGAGTGTTAATTATAACACAGGAGTGATTCAAAGCATTTCTTTTTAATATTCATAATTGAAAATGAGAGAGCTTTAAAGTCAGTAATGAGTCCTTCAGTGTACCACACTCTAGTTAAAGCATTATTTCATAGCTGGAAGCCAAGAAACAGGCTGACAATCAATTCTTAAATTATTCTAAGCCCACACAATAGCCTCTTGCCACAAAGTTTCGGCATGGTGCCTATTTTGCTACCATGTGGGTGGGTGAGATTGGGATAAACAAGAACACAACTGCCCACTTTTGATTTTTCATCTTCATTTGAGTTCAGTCTTGCACAGATGGTTTCTGTAAGTTTGAAATGTTTCAATGCCTCTCTCTTCTTACACAATTCCCCAATAAATATGAGACAAAAAAGTTATGTAAAAAAGGGGTCTTGTGTTTTCCAGTGTAAATAAAAAAAGTGCCAGGAAATAAGGGGAGTATCACCCTGAAAGCTCTAGCCTGGCTCTTTGGTCTTCTGAAGTAGGAAAGCTTTCATATACTTTCTCCAAACAAATTGGGTGGCTATCTCTGATCTATCAGAGTGCCCTTAAATTACTTCTTTTGATACCTTGGGGAAGGGAGATAGTGCAGGTGATGTCACAGGGCTCCTTCCAGCCCCACTGTGTGATGCTGGCTCCTCTCCTGTGCAGAGGGAACTTCAAGGGAGGGCAGGAGGGCTGTGGGTCTGGAGGGGGCTCATGCAAAGCAAAGGTCTTCAGGACCCTCTTGCAACACTGCAAGCATTGTGTGGACAATTTCCAAATGTTAATTTTATCCTTGCATTTCAGTAAAGCCACAGGCCTGTTCACGTGCTGGGTTGAAAACCCTTTTTATGAAGAGTTTGATGGTGGATGTGATTTACAGCCTGAAGTACAGTACTGGAGTAAAGCTGAGATTGCAGTGTAGCTGTGTAGTGCATTCTAGAGAAATGCCTGTCTGATGGACACAGGAATGGATGGAGGAGTTGGTCTGGAGCTCTGAAATCAAAGCTGAATATAGACACTGATTTTGTGAAGCATGGATTCCTGGTTGGGTGAGATAAAGACAGAAACTGAAGTAGCAGAGACCTCCTCCAAAACCATTCTTCTTTTATTTGGTAAGGTTTGGACCTCTGCTTTAACACATCTCCTGCAAGAACAAAAAAAAAAAAAGTTCTTTGCTGTGTGGTATCCTGAGGGGATAATTCATTCCCATACAATATTATCTTACAGTTGCTGATTTGTTTTCTGCTGATATGTCCTCTACTTTCACCCATTAAGCTTTCATAAGAACAAGGTTCTTCTCTCGCTCTTAGCTTAGGAAGTCTGGAACATTAACACACATTTCTCCCATCTCTCTCACTCCATCACTCCCTCCTCTTAGCAGCCTTTGTCTAAAATATGGAGATCAAAAATCAAATATTTTTGTTTATATGCACTTCAAAATATTATTATCTTCTGAAAGTTAAAAAGTAATTTCCCCTCCTTAAATATTATCTAGAATGAAACACCTTTTATTCCATTACCAGCTGCAGTTCAGGGAAATTCTGGTCCCTTCATGCCATCCTTTCCTTCAGTCAGCAGAATACAGAATTTGCCTTTATTCCTTTTTCTTTACCAATAACTCCCTTCCAATTACAAGACGTGTCAATTAAAAAGAAAGGGGAGTGTATTCTCAGTTAAAGACCTCAGTTTTGGATTTCTCCAATTGGTGAATTCCCCTCACTGGGCTATTGGGTTTTGTCACTAGAACAAAGATGTTCTGATGTTTTGATTTTGAGGAGATCTGGAATATTAATGAGAACACAGGAAATAGGGGGAAATCTGGATTTTGAGTAAGCTCAGCCTGTACTTCACTGCTGTCCCAAGCATGAGTCCCTTCTGTTGCAGAAGATTGTGCATTTACCACCCTGCTTGTGGCTCCATGAGAGATTAGGTAGACAGCAGGTCCCAGCTAGGAAGACAACACTCTTCTCCCAGAGCTGAAGAGCTGCTTTCTCTTAAGCAGAATTTATCTCAGTCATGAAAAAAGAAGCTGGTGAAACAACTTAGAGCACCTCAACAAAAATAAACTGGGCACACTGGACAGGAATTTGACACATCTGTTCAGGCGGATGTTGCTGACCATTTCACCATGGCTCTTCCCTTGATTCAGGTCAGTGGATGCAGGGAAACTTGGGACTGGAGCTGCAGGGAGTAGCTTCACTCTGACTAATAGAGAGTCTCAAAAAGTCCTGTAAGTGCAGTCTCAGTGATGAGCTGGATACAAAAGATGGGTCCCACCAGAAAACCAATCCAGTCCCTTATTGCTGCCTTCTCATGGCAAGGGTGGTTGGGTGTTCTACTCTTCACAGGGAAGGTTAAAACAGCCACTCAAATGCGTAGATTGCAAGGTTGTATGTTGTAATTGATCCATTCACAAAAACAGGGAACCAGTGAGTTTATGGACTCTTATAGACCCTTCCAGGGTGAAATTCAGGCACAGGCTCCTGAGAGCTCAGTGCTTGGGCTCAGGCATGGCAGACTCCCAGCAGTGACACAATCCAATGTCTGCTTGCACCATGAAGTCCAGGAGTGACCACAAATTCACCTTTGGACCAGACTCACACTGAGAGCCTTCACCCCACCACCTCAGCCTGCTGCTGCTGCTGTGGCAGCATAATTATGGCCAGGGAAATTCCACTTCTTGTCCTGCTTAAACAGCAGGGGCTCGAGTCCTGCCAAACACAGTGGGAATTCTCCTTGGTTTCAATGGTCTCTTACATCAGAAATATGCTCAGCAGTTGGAAGGGATTAATCTCCCATTTTGCAGATATCAAACTGAATCTCAAAAAACTCGAGTGACTTCATGCTTTCATGGCAGCACTAGTCCAAAGCTCCCTTTCCCCCCATGAAAATGCTGTTTCGAGGATTGGATAGGCTGGTTCTGAATTTAGAACTTATTTAGGTGTCATATTTATGAGTATATGAAATGTAGAGGCTGACAGTAGGATCTATGGCTCCTTAAATTTTGCATGAATATATGCATCTCACTGTTTTCAAAAATATTTATGCAGTATGAAAGATTAAAGAAAATAATTTAATTGCTTTAAAAATGCAACAATTGATCTTTTGATGTTTAAGTGTGTAGTTGAGCTTTACTTTTAAGTAGGTACTAAAACTAGTTTGCTCCATTTATTTATTACTGAGGCAAATTTGCTACTTTATAGAACAAAAATATAAATAAACAAAATTAGCAAACAAAAAGCACAACAAATATGTTGCTGACTTATAGTCATATCTCCCCCAGGTAAAACACTTATTTTCTTCTGTTTTGAAAATAAAATCTTTATCTCATTAGATCTTGGAGGAAAATAGCTCTGCTATGTTTTCTGTAGGTAAAAGGACTTGCTTAATGTTCTTTGTTTATGTTATTGTTTTTACAGTAAGCAATAAAATTTATTAGGGCTATTTTGCATTTATACAATCTGTTTGACAATGGCTTTTGAATGAAGTCTTAGCTCTTCTGGACACAGGTTAAGAAAACACAGTACTACAACAACACTGGCTTTGTCAATAGGTCTGAAACATGGGAACATAAATTGATCTAAATGCAAGATATATGGCTATTGATTTTAGTTGCAGACCAAGAATTGTGTCTTGTATTTATGTGTTTCTACACCCTAATTTCCCTAATTCCTCCATCAAAACACTTTTCTTGTCCGTCCATTTTCTGGCGAACGTGGACATGCTTGGAGCTATACCCAGGAGTGCTCTTCCTGTCGACTCCTCCTTGCAGTGTCCATGGCTCAACAGCCTGGCAGCACAGCACCATGAAAGGTCAACGCACAGGGCAAGTGGGGAGTTCAGAGATAAAAGATTGTACTTGGAATTACATGCAGAAAGAGACTGAAAGCAGGTGCAGGCTCCTAAGGGCTGCAGCAGAGCAGGTCTTGGTAACCCAGGTGGAAGGAGCCAAGGGCACGGACAGCAGAGCTCACATGTGAGAGATCTCGTCTCCACTCTGTACTGGAGTGAAGACAAACACAGGGCTCACTGTGTTTGTCAGAAAATCCATAATTTTTTGGTATTTCTGATATTTCTGTATGTTTCCAGTTTTGAAGACATGGACTGACAAAGGAGGGACAGCTATCAGGAAAAGGCCAGCTGGTATGTGCCGTTGGGTTGTGCCTTGGTTGGCATGTGCCGTTGTGTGGTGCCTTGGCTGGCATGTGCCATTGGGTTGGATCATTTCCCTGCCTTTTGTCAGATACCAAAGAGAGGAACCTTGCTGATGCATGGCACTACAGTCTCTGGATACAGACTGAAGAGAGAGCCAGCTCTGTTAAGTTCACTAAACCAAGACCTGCAGATAATCCTACATCCACTGTTGTCCTTGTGGCCTGTTTGCTGAGGAGAGTCTTGCATGGATCATAAATGCCCTTGCACACCCTCCCCCTGAATCAGACATCTGCTTTAGATGACCTCTAGGAATATTTACAAGTACTTTCAAAGATTCTGGAGCATTCATGAGATTAGGGTATTATTTATTGGCTACCTTTTTTAATTCTTATATAACCCACAATATACCATTGGTCTAGATTGTCTAATGAAACAACAGAAAGTGACAATCAACAGCACCATTTCCTGCAGCAGAACACTCCTTCCTAGTATGGCAGGTTGGAAAATCATTGTGTAGCTTTCCCAGTCAGGGATTGGGAGTGTGTCAAGGAGTTTTGTGCAGCTGTTAGGTGGAATACTGCATCTTATAGAGAACTGTTAGAGATATATTTATATATATAAATTGTCAGCCGCTGGGTGTTTGTTAGATTAATGTCCTCTCCTTTACATGAGTGCATGGAGGCAGACCATGTGATTATGCAGGTATGGTAATTATCCTTCAAAGAGTTGGAAGGCTTTGACGTAACCTCTGTGTCCCAAATGTGCTGGTTTCAGCACTCCCTAGAGGGAAGAATAAGGACTTGAATCTGCAAGCCTCTCCCATGTGACAATCTGGTATTGTGCCTTATAAAATCTGGCAAAATTGTAGATGACAGTAACCTTTATAAGCATGAAAATGACTTAGCAGAGTTTGGCTTTTTTTTCCCCCTGATAAATAAATTCTCTGATGTGCTGCTCCAACATGCAGAGACATGCATGAGCTATTGTAAGTACTCCAATTTATAAATGCTTCACAACAGGCCACAACAAGCTAGCATCAGCTTTTAAGCATTTTAAAATTATTTTTTACATGTCTTTACAACATGTCATAATGCATCTTATAATAAAGCAATTTCTCTGATGAATATTAATTATTATTTTCCAGCTGTATCTCACAGTGCAGTGACACTTGACTGGGAATGTGAGGGCTGAGTTGGCCTCCCACAAGTTCATCCAAAGAGGAGAGTCCATATTTCTGCATCACTATTCCAGAATTTGTAGGCAAAGACAACAGACATCCAGCATCCAACAATCCTGGATTCTTTCAGTTATTTTGTTTGGAACAGATGCCCACTCTGTTTCCCTAACCCATCATCATTTTAACTTGCATTATTTTGGCCTTGTTTTAGGTTGAAATAGGTGTTCTTGCCAATAAAGCAGTCACCTGGCTCACTAGAGCTGATCTGAGATGCATTTTTTGGTCTATGTCCTCACATCCATCATGGAAGATCAGTTCACAGATGAGTAGTTCATGCCTGGGTCTTTTGGGGGAGAATTATCACATGTATCAGATGTATCAGGTTATTAAGTTTTTCAAGCATTTTTCCATAAAGGAAGCTGTTAGGAGCCTGAGGGCTCTTTACTGCTCCAGCCCAGCCTCCACCCACCCTGCCCTTGGCCCAGGAGCTCCACCTCACCTCAGCCTGGGGCTGTCAGACCTTTCACAACCATACCATAGGACTGAAATCTCCAACTCTTTCTCTGACCCTGTGTCCTTCTGCTCCTGGATGGATGCCTTGGATGATCCCTGGCTCTGATCCTTGCCTTGGGGTGTCGGGGGCTGGCACCACCGAGGAGGAATGGGACTGAGTTAGATCCTGCTCAGCTCCACAGTCCCAGCAGCGCAGAACCATCCAGATTTTGTGGCATTTTCTAGAAGGAACAGCAAGCATAGTGCTGAAGTGCTGAAGCGTAGTCAATAACATTAGACTTGTTTTCCAAGCTTTTTAGGGACACAGAATTTCTTTTTCAAACAGAAATATCTACCTTTCCCCAGGCCCCTCCCAGGTCTGCGCCTTCTTTTTGTACTTTTGGGTCTGGCTTGTATTCCTAGGAGAATCAATTGATCTGGGTTTTTATCCAGTAAGAATGTTCTTTTTAATATGATGTCATACCAAATCCAGACACTCTTTTCTTTTTGTTTTCACAGAAATCCTTCCCAGCTGCCAGCAGACAAAGTCCAATCCCTTTGTACAGCGGAGGTGCTGTGAACTAATGTTAGTGTCAAGCCTCATTGTCTACATCCAAGGAGAAAAATGTTAAGTTTTCAAGATCAATGAAGATTGTCTACTTTCATGATGCATTGTTCTCACTAACAGTGACGTACGGGAAGCACCTGAGAGTCAATCTGGAAACTTCTTTGGCCAGGACACAACAATATCTCTGGGTTGTTGATGCGTGGTCTGGCAGCTGTTGCTGCTAATCTGGTTATCAGGGCCTGCAGGTGTATCTGTATTTACACAAATGGCTTCTAAGGACCTACATTTATCAAGTCATGATTTATACTCCACAGATTGCTTGGGTTTTTAAATTCTTTTTTAATATTTTTTATTGAACACCGAGGATAAGAAAGAATGAGGGAAGCCTTGCCTTATTTTCATGTAGGCTCAAGGTTTATTAAATTCCCCTGCATCAGTTTACATTCCTGGATGTTCCTGTCTGTGCTGAGATGAGTCAGTGAGGAGAGCTGGCAGCAGTGTGAGGTTTAGGTACCACACACAGCTGTAGGACCCACTGGAGCTCAGTTCTGCATGGGGCCAGTGCCACTTGCTGCAGGAGAGGATTTGGATGCTAGAGGCTGTGAATTTGGATCTCCTGCCTCCATGACCTGATATGGAATCTCCTCCTGGCATTGTCTGCACTGGGATGGTGCTGCCAGAATGGACATGCCCACTGCAGTGCCATCAGGGTGCATCCAGATAGATCAGCTTCCTGCCTTTCATTCCATGCTTTTCTCCCCTAGATCCTAGGGAAGGCAAGGGTGGGTCTGGCAGACAGTGCCCTGGGCAATGGTTCATTTGAGGAGTCTGCAGGGTATACAAATGAATGCGCCTCTTGTGTTGTACTGGGATAAGGAATAACAAAGCTACTGCACACCCTTTCAAATGCCACTAAATTTTCAGTAGCAAAGTGACTCTCAGTACTGTATTTAGGATGTACCAGGCATAATCATTTATCTGTCAGCCCCATTAACAGTGCATTCTTTCTTACCTTGCCCCTGAAACATCTTGCTTCAGCCCTAAGGCCAGATGTGAGATTATGATTCTGGCTAAACTTTCACTAATTTCATGGTACCTACGTGCTCCACAGATCACTTGAGATAATGACTGAAACTGTGTCTCTTGGAATGACAGAGTCATGATCCAGTTACCTGTGTAATGTGAAATTATTGTCCAAAGACACTGCCTTTTTATTGGTGTTTTTTGTAACATAATTTTTTGGTTTTGATGATAAATTCAATTGCCCTGTCATGTGACCAGACACTTCTTGGCAGGTGTCTATCTTTCATGTAAAAGAGATCGTATTTTCATTCATCTTATTTTAAATGACCTATAGACATTTTCATAACGGACCAGACTCACAGCCATGGTTTGCAGAGGAGTATCACTAGAATTTTTCTAACTCTCACTAGTCTTCTGCAGTTTCTTCTTTTATTTTCCCTTCTTGAATCTGTCACTGAAGACCTGACACATTTGTAATTGAGCAGAACATTAGTGGTGACTCTTCCAAAAATAAATGGTCATAAAAATGAACTAACAGGAGCCAAGCAACATCAAGCAGAAATATTGCAGTGGGTGCTAGAATCCATCCCAATTCATGGCTCTGCTCTTCTTGTATTCAGCTTAAATCAGAAATTATGTCAGCACTTACTCACTTCCACAATATTCCAATTTTGCATTGCTGCATATTTTAGATGTAAAGAGAACTATTGATTATTTCAGTGATGGAAAAAAACCCTTTTAAGTGTTTACCCTTTTCATCTTGCTTGTGGTTTCTGCTGAAGTTCCCAGGTCCAGCCCACTAGAGATCTCAGAATAACCTTGTGGCTGCTCAGTGAGTTGAGGGAACATGTCCTTCTTCATCTCAGTCTAAAAGGCTCCAAAACCTGGAGCTTGATGCTTGTGGGGCACAATCCTCTGCTTCAGGTGGGGCAGCTCCTGTGAGAGGGACTGACTCTGCTACTGCGCAGTCTTATTCTTGAAGATGGTCCTGATTAACCTGTTTTATGTGATGTGGAGAGGCAGAGGATTATTCAGGAAAGACAGATAATTATTTAGGGAAAGCATTGTTCTCCAAATATCTGCCTCTTTGGGACCACATTGATTTCTGTTTTGTAACTGGTGAAGAACCCAGGTTGTGGGACCCTTGCTGGATTTTATTTTATGGTGCTGGGAGGTACTGGTAGAGATTGGTGATTACAGCTTCGAAGGCTGTTGTGGAGTATCACAGTGTAAAAGCCCCTCAACAAGGCACATCTATAGGGACAATACATTGGGAGGTGTTTCTGGGCTGGGAACAACAATAATTTGATAATGAACTATTTGGGATACGATTTTGCTGAAGATACTCATCCCTGAGCTGTGGCTCTGTTCCAGGATAATGATAACAGGATAATGACTGTCACTTAGCAGGAACTGACTGTGAGTCAGAGGAGTAAAACCATGCTGCATGTGGGCAGCTGTAATTCTCCTTGAACCCCTGGGTCTGGGGAATAGCTGGAGTTGGACACCTCTGGAGGTCAATGAAGAGGTGATCTGGAAGATCTACTGAGAGCTAAAGGAACTGCAGTCGCCAGGAAGCAGTAGGGGCAGTATTCATTAGAGCAAGAATCTCTTAACAGGAGCCTAAGTAGATAAAGGGTTTAACAAACTTCTACTGATTCCTGTCAGTGTGTGCACAACACATACTCTGAATTGTTGCAAAGCAATTTTTGCACTGACTCATAATCCTCAATGTAAAGATGGACAGATCATTGCTTTCATTTATGTATGGGACAAACTGCCACCCCCTCACATCATAGAAGTGCCTGTAAAAAATAAAAATCATGTACTGACAAAAGTATACAAAAAATCAAGGTAATATTTTATTGTAGTGTTGAGCCCCATTTCCGTAGCAGAGTTCCCTCTTTCAGCTGAAATGGACCATTACTATAATACACTGCAAACTCTACAAAATTTCAAGGGAAAATAAAGGGGCATTGTCATCATATTGTCCTTCACTAGCAAAAGTTACCTCCAGTGTTTAAATAATATCCTTGGTCTTTGGCTCCATGCATTATTTAATAATCTTGGAAACTTCTATGACCTTTAAGCAATAGTAAACTGTGATTGCTTGACAAATAGGTCAATGTTTGTATAATAGTTGTGTCTTTGGAGGTACAAAAATATTCATCAGAATGCTTTGACTGACTTCCCCCACCCTTCCTCTCTTTGGCACTCTTCCCGCAGCATTGCCCTTTGTCAAACATTATTCCACTTCAAGGATATTTGCAGCACTAGGAAGCAGGCAGTATATTATGGTCCTTGAAAACACAGGCTGGGGGAAGTTCTGTGTCTCTGAGACACATTCACACATGCACACACATACATGCCATGAGTAGCTGCTGCTGCTGCTGGTAGAAATTATGCGTTGAAACATTCATTGAAATGATTGGTATATTGTGTGCTAGGCACCTTGGTGTAGACACTTTGGATTTACTCCTGGTTAATATGCACCCTGTTTTAGGGGGGTGATAAACTGGTATTTGCTGTTTGAAGGGCATACTTGAAAGCAAGGAACTGAGTTTGAACTTCTGGTTTTATTGTTAGCAGTGCTGGTTGCGGGGCCAGTTAAGCAAACATGTGGGCTCCTGCATGCTCCTCAGCAATACTTAAAGGGAAAGTTGTATTGACACATTCTCTATTACTTAAGTTTGAATTAGGGTGATCATAAAAGTCAGAAGTGGCCTCAAACAAGAATATTGAAGCATGCAATAACTTTGCTCCATGGCATTTTATATGCAAGTGTCTGTTGTTTCACCATTGAGTGCTGGATGTTACATGCCTTAGTGATATCTGTTTCACACTGGATACTGTGCCTCCCTAAGAATAATGAAATACCAGGTTCACTTAAAAAAAACAGGTGTTTTTCTACTGCAGTACAATACACATACACACAAATATAAATATAAACACATAAATACATATTATTAATATATATAATGCTTTGAGGGATGGAAAACTTGGAAAACAGCTCCAAGTTTCTAAACACAGCATTGTAAATATTCTGCCTCTTTTAGTCTCTCTTATGGTGCAGAGTTGTGTTTGTCAACATGCAGTTTTTGCACTCAAAATTTTGCCACACCACCTGCTTCTCAGAGAAGGAATCAGACACAGAGCATTTGATATTTGCCAATGTCTTTAATTGCAGCTGATAAGACATTTCAAATCCCACATGCTTTTTGAGCATCAAACAAAAGGCTAAGAAGATGATTTTGATAACTTTTCCAGAAAGCAACTAGAATATTTGGATTTCAAATAGCGTTGTGGACTGGTCCACAAGCATTATGATGACCATAATTTTGGGTGCATTTCCCCAGCAGCAATCTCTAGGTTAAGAGTTGAAACCCATTTTGTGCCTGGCTGGGGTGTGTTATGGTATATCTGAGGTCAAGGTCTGGTTCAACAATGAGGAAATCTTTGTAGCTTGGGGGAGGTTGCATATGCACTTGGCATATTTGAACTAAAGCATCTTTATCTGTTGGTTTTTGTTCCAGAGGCAGGAGCTCCCAGCCCTTTCAACTCCGAGCTGGGTGGAAGGAGCCGTTGGCATTTCGGTGCCATCTTTGAGCTGGGCCTCAAGGATAAATTCCTGCCCTCTGCTTGGCTTGCTCCATTATCAACACTCTTACTGGGACACTCTCTGAAGTAGCTCTGAATCAGTAGTTCCCCATTAATTAATTAGTAATCCTCTCTCTGAGAATACTGCCAGGTTACAACAGACACTGATAACTCCGAAGTATTTATTGCATTCAATAAATAGAGGCTTCAAAGAATGTACCTGGTAGTGAGGTGTGGGCTCTTTAATTATTTCCAGTGTTAAAGCTCTGAAAGGAAGCTGTAAGGGTTTTCTTATATTTTTTTTTTTCCTTGGACAATAATCAGTTTTAAAATATTTATCTTTATTTAATCTTTAACTTTGGGAAAAAAGTTTTATTGTGTGTTCTAGGTTTATGCTTTGGTTGGCAGCAAAGCAGAGCCACGTCTTAGCTCCCTTAAGATCTGAAATAGAAAAAGTTACTCAGGTAAGTGCTCTAATTGGAGTTGAGGTTGGGGTATATTAGCACAAGAAAATTAAACTATGTATTTATTCATTGGTAGTGACTTCAAGCTTCAAGTTATATATATATTTATAAAATACACTATTCTAAATGTTTATTGAAGAATCAGTCAGTATGAGAGAAAGGATCTAGATATTTTTGATTTCTTTTATCTCAAAATTTGGATAAAGATTAAAGACTAAAAAAAATTTTGAGGGGAAGATCCTCAAAGATACAGACAGTCTTAGACAACACAGCCTTTCTAGTTAAAAAAAGCAAAGAGTGCACAAAGTCAGGTTTGGAAGGGAAAATAGTTGTTTGCAAAGTCAGAAATGTTCTCCTCAGTGTCACTTTTTATAATAATCTAAAGTTACTGAGGATATCTACACTTACAAGAAAATTAGATAAAAACATAGTAAAGTAAAAGTAAGACTTTTAATAATTTCCCATTAGAACAAAAGTAAAATTTTATAATAGAGCATTTTTCATCCTCCTCCTCCTCCCCACTGTTCTGGTCTGTGATGTTTTCTTTTGCTCTTTCCCCACTTTTCCCTCTTTCATTCCTCTGAAGTTTCTACCATCTCTTCCCATTCTTTTCCCCCAATTTTCAGCTAAAACTTCACTCTCCCCACTCATCCATGATGTCTTGGAGCTGCTCTTGTTCACCCCAGCCATGAATTGACTTCTGCCCATGTCCAGTTTGTTTAACTCTGAGGCAATATTTCCAGTGTTAAAATGGTGAAGCTGTGTGGAATTTGTTCCTGTGCTCTCTTTCCAGTTCCTGTATATCCCAGAGGCCTCTCAAGGATTTCTCTTTCTAGCACATCCTCTCATTGTCCCATGTTCACTGACCATGCATGTTCTGGCTGGCCATTTCTCCCTCAGATTTTTTCTTTTTTTCTTCTTTCCTTCTCCATCCCCTAATCCACAAATGCAGACTCTTATTTTTATATCCATTAGAAATATTGTGGTAAAATTTTCCTAAATTTTACAGCTTTAAACAATGTAACTTCTCCTTTGTATATTTTTATTCCCTGTCTTTTCTGAATGAGATCTATTTTTCCTATGATAATTTTAATTCTTGGGAGTAAATTCTTATCACCTGCTGCAAAAAAACCCAAAAAAGCCAAAAAATCATTTTTTTTAGCATCTCTAAAATTAGGGTCTCTTTTTTCATGATACTGGTAAAATGGAGGTTAGGACACTGGTGTACAGAGACCTTCTGATTGACATTTCCATTTTCACTGGGTGCTTTTATCCTTACTTCTGTGATAAATGATGCATAGAAGAAAGTAAAGCAATCTTTTAGTTCAGTAGAAACAGCAACTGCTGCAGTGGGATCCTGTTTAATGTATCTTCAACATTGCCTTATCATTATTTTTCTTAGTGGATCATAAAATCATAGGATGGTTTGGATTTGAAGAGACCTTAAAGATCACCTTTTATCCAACTCCCCTGCCATGGTCAGGGACACCTTCCACCTGACCAGGTTGTTCCAAGCCTCAAGCAATGTGGCCTTGAACACTTCCAGGGATGGGGCATCCACAACTTCCCACATAACCTGTTCCAGTGCCTCACCAGCCTCACAGTGAAGAACTTCTTCCTTATATCTAATCTAAATTTAATTTAATCTAAATTTAATTAAATTCCTAGGGAAGCAAAGTGAAATTTTACCAGTTCACAAAAGTAAAATGGCACCTAAGTCTACTGCAAAATATTTCCCACCTTTGCATGCAGTAATATCAACATCTAATGGGTACTGTGTCAGCCCCAAACTCTTAATATTAGTAGAAAAGTCTTTTCATTATAAGACAGATTTCCAAAATAGCTAGATAGCAGTTTTATCAAATTAGCTAACATTGGAAGAGTGGGAGGATAGCTGGGAGAGTGTTTCAGGGGAGAGAATATGATGTCCTCCTTTCCAAGCTTCAAGTCCCAGCATGTCCTGAAATTCACAAACCAGTTCTGTTCTGTGCAGTGACCTCGTGGAGAAACAGCAGTTTGTCAAAAGGAGCTGTTGATTCATCATATTTAATACCAGCCTTCAGGATTCCAGGAAAATGGGTGCACAGTGAAATATCAGTTATGGCTTTTATGAGTAACATCTTTAATGTGAAAACCATTGCTTTTTAATTCCACCATGATTCATGCTAATAACTGAATATACCTTAAGCCATTAGTATTTAGCATACAGGATGGCAGAGAACAGCTCAAAACCTACACTAACTGAGCTGAAAGAACTAATTGAAAAATCATACCAAAGCAATAAATGTTTAGTATGTGATGGATGTGCATCAAGGTAATGAAACATTGGAAGCAGAGAATGACATTTTTCTGATATGTCTGATATTAGAAGTTGATCACTAGAAACAGTAATGAAAAGAAAATGCATTTTTTCCTCATATCTGTATTACTGCAAATTGCTCTGCTGTGAAGGAAAATCAATTGGTATTATGGCTATTGAGTGCTTTTTAATAACATGCGCTTTTATGCACAGCTTTTTGGTAAGCATTACTCTAAATTCAAACATCTTTGTAAATCTCTTATGTGAACTATCTTATAACTTAGATATGATTCAAGTTATGCTTGTAAAATCTCCACTTAAAATGAATCTCCATGTGACAGGTAATTGGCTTCAGTCCTGTTTTTTGTTATTGATTTAACTTAATGCCAATGTACACAGGTGTGTTGGCGGGTTGTTCAAGCTTCCAAGGCACCCACATTTGGCAGGACAATAAATTGTTGCATAATAAGATTATTTTCCCCCTTCAATCTTGAATCTTTTCAAGAGTTGTATTTTAAACCTTTGTAGGTATGTACGTGGGTGAGAGAAAAATACCCAACCGTGTTACCGTGGGGCATGTTTCAATTTATTGTGTGAGGCACTCAAGGAAACAGCATCATGTAGATAAGATATCTGCAAAAAAATATTTTTATATATATATATATATACATACATACATATATATATATATATATATATATATATATATATAAATGCCAGCTGAAAAGAAAAAAAACCCCAAACCCCTTATATAAATTAGCTTTCCTAATTTGTTGGTTTTTTTCCATGATATAAAAAATTTTGACATTGTTGTCAGACAAAATGGGTTATTTTAGAAATACAGCACTGAAAATATTAGCTGTTCAATGTGCTTTAAATGCAGACGGCAGATGTGATTTGCCCTTGCACACAGAAATATCTGCATCACAGACATCCAAACTGAGGCCTCATTTGAATACTTTGAGCAGAATCCTGGCTCTGTTGAAGTTGATGGGAATTTTTCCATTAATTTCAGTTGGGCTTCGGCTTCCTTCTCCAGTGATGAAATGTGTGGCAAAGGAGGTATCCTTGAGGAACACACAGACTTATATGGGAAGGAAAGGAAGAATTCCACAGCAGGTCACAGGTAATGCAAATTCTTGGGGGAGCAGTGACCTTGGAGGAAAAGAAGGGGAAGCACTGCTGAGAAGGTTTTTTGCAGAGAGGTGGGAGGAGATTTCACAAAAGGATGTGGAAGGATGTGTTGCAAGTATAGCAGGTAGCATGATTGAACGTGCAAAATTGTGAGGAGGAGAAAACACTTCTACTTTCACAAGCCTGAAGAAAAGAATGAAGTGTTGTTTCCAAACTTTAGAAGAGTATGAATTGGGGGAAAAGCTTTGTGATGGCTCTTTCATACAGATGTTTCTCTTGGGCTTAGTTCAAAAGGAAGGATTTGTTTAGCTTTCCAGATTTGTCCACTAATCTGTTTCAGAGGAAAGCTGTCCATCCCCTCACAAGGAGAAGGCCACATCTGAGAAAGCCAACTCAGGACAGGAGTGAAGTGCATTGCCTGGGTGATTCAGAGCAGCTGTGTTGCACTGGAGTAGGCATTCAGTCAATCCCTCTCCTGGGCCAAGAGCTGCTTCTTTTTCATCCTCTTTGAAGAAATATAATACTGTAAGCAAGCTAGTACAATAGCAAAGTCCCAGTGATGGTTTTGGAAGTAATGTGGTTCCTTAATATTTTTCCACAATGATTTCAAGGAGCCATCCTCCACAGACTGGGCTAGTTTAATAGAAGTGTATACAGCTGGTAAATATATAGCAAAAATACATTATGGCAGATCTAGTATATTTTATAATGCTAGAGCCTATCCATTGGCTAGAGCCAATCTTGGCATAAGCTGCAATGCTTCAAAGGAGCATTTGTAAGCATTATGGTGAATTGTGCTCTGAGATGCCTTAGGTTAAAAGTCATCAACACCTTGGATAAGAAGTTGTCTGGGTCTGTAGTGTGAAGCAGATGATACACATCCACTAAAAATCCCTATGAAATATTTATCAAAAGCTCATTGCTCTGGATGCCCACTAGACACTATTTAGAAATTAATATAACTAATGTATTTTATCTCCTGTTTAAATATCTGAATATTTTGTTGCAAAATATATGGTGATGGATTAAAACATTCCAAATCAAAACCTTGTCAACACAGACGTTTGTTTTAATTTAAAGGAGAACACAAACTGCTCAGAAATACCCTGCCTTTTTCTTTGCAAATGTTTCCATCTGAAAGAATGGAAACAAGATGCTTTGCATGTTTACATGCGAAAGATGAAGATGATGGAGGTTTGTACCTCTCAAGGAGATGCAGAACAAAATCAGAGCCAGGTCACTGCTTTCAAATGGTTTATTAACCTTGATAAACAGGGCTGGGAGAAGCAGCATCACAGATGAAAAATGGTCCCAGGTGCTGTGGTCACAGCACAGAGGCAGGTACTGCCGTGTGTGCTCTTGCAGACAGTGGGAAGCCCCCTCTCCTCCCCTCTGCTTTAAAACAAAACCAAACCAAACTAAAACAAACCAAATTTTCTTTGGTGCACACAAGAGAATGCCTGGCATCTGCTGCTGAGCAGCATTCTTGCTGTGTCTCACTATCTATCAAATGGCACGCTTGTCCCCTGCCAAGAAAAATACTTGTTCCCAATACTAATCATGCTCCCTGACTACCCTCTAGTGTATATTCTTCCAGGACTGCTATCCATCCATGCAGCCATTTGGAAGATATTAAAATTATTATGAGGAAATCTCTCACCTATTGTGCTGGCAAGAGCTGGGATGTGCTCCAGAGGCAATGCCTGCCATTCCCAGAGAGAGATCCTTATGTCTCTCTTTGTCCAGGGCCCCATCTAAATGAAGAGACATCACTGCAGAGCCTCCATGGGGAGTCACTGGCAGGGCTCTAGTTTACGGGAAAGATAGTCCAGGTAAAAACTCTTGGAGAAATGAAAAATAAATTGATGAAAATAGGAGTTGGTAAATAGATCCCAGAGCCTCTTGTGACTGTAGGCTTAAAAGGAAAAGGGAAAATGTCATTGCAAAATACCAAAATGTGTTTGAAAGGCAGCAGCTGGGAACTTGGTGGGAAGGTTTCTCTCTTTTGCTATTTATTTGGTGAGACTGACCCTCTGTATCCACACAGGCCCCAGCTCCTCAGCTACAACTACAGGATGTATCCCTGGTCAGATCCTTCAGGTAGTTTCTTAGGATAAGATTGAGACTGTTCTCATCAGCCTCTGGAGTTCCTGAGGTGTTAGTAATTTGTTCCTCCACCTGAGAAATTGCCCAGGATTTCTCAAGAAGAAAAGTGCTTGTTTTCTGATCTCTGCCTGGAAATGAAGCGTCCTAACTTGGTCCTGCATGGTTCCAAGAATGAAATCCCTTCCATAATCTCTAAAAATATGAGATTTGGCCCCCTTCCTAGCAGAAGGCTGCTTGTGACTGCACCAACAGGTGCCCTGAGACACTTCTGCAAGCTGCTGCAGCTGAGCAGCAACCAGAGAGCAGCCAGGAACCTCCTCACACAGAGCTGGCCGCAGCTAAACCACCTTCCTTCATTACAGCAAATTCTTCAGATGTTTGTACAGCAGAGGGTGGGATTTGTGTCATTTATCTTTCATCATCTACAAAGTAGAGTCTACTGCTGTGCTAATCGCTCTGGGTTCCCTTTACAGGCAAGGAAGAGCAATAAGTGCTTTTAAGGTGCAATTTGCCTGGCTCATTATAGACATTTACTCTGCGATGACATGAATCACACCCAAGGTTCCTACAAGTGCAGCCTGGGAGGTTCTCACTGACCGTACCCTCAGCCTGGGGTGTCTTAAATGCACATTATATTTACAATATATGTAATACACACATTTGTGTCCCTCTGTTTGGTTAAATGAGAAACTCCCTCTGCCTGTTACAGACCCAGCTTTGAGCACAGGGGATGTGGGCAGTTTCTGCAGAAGTAGACTGGAGCAAGCACTGGATCATCCTCATTCCATGAGCTAGAAGAAACATCTTTGTTCACAGAAGGATCATTTTTCACTAAATGTACAAGGATCAGATACAACAGCCACGTCTTCCTGTTCCCATCTCTCTCCTCCATGGAGGGGGAGGAGAAGAGATCATAAGCATGAAAGTTTGGGTGCCCCTCTTTTACAGGAAACTTTATGTGCACACAAACAGACCCAAATGAACAACAAAGCATAGACATTTCCTCAGGAGCCCAAAATGTTGCCTAGAAAAAGTTTGCAATGAATTATTACTGTTATTTTTCGTTTAAACTGCACCATGAAGGTTCATAATTTTTAATATAGTGGCGTTAATGAAGTCATGAAAGTTTAAAGATATGAGTAGTGCAAGATATACATATATATGCATATATATACATATATATATAAATATATACATACACACATATGTATATACACACACATATATATATATATATATATATATATATATATATAGGAGGAAGAAATAGATTTTACTGTCCTGATTGATGTATTGGGAAAGCAGACCAGCTTTAGGCACAAGGTCTGTAGGTAAACAGTAACAGGGAGACTCTGACCTCAAAAGTAAGTTAATGGATAGCATAAACTCCACAGGGATTGGAGACAGTACACAATTCTAGGAGGTGTTTGAATGGATGTTTATCATAGGAAGTTTTTAACAGGGACAACAAATTGATATTGGCTCACTTTTTGGCTTTTAAAGCTGCGAGGTGAATTAATTTTCCTGTATCTGGAAAATATTTTACATTTTGAAAGTGTTCTTGTCTGAACTGCAATAAAACCAGAAATTGCAAGAAGTTTATGAATCAATAATGAATAAATGCAATATTTTATTTGAAGTCTATGGCATATTTCAGTGCTCTTTTATTACTGATATTTTCCTATGCATTTACTAGCGTTTAAAAATCAAGCCATTTTGAAGGCAAATGAAAAATCTTTGTTAATAAATCATTAAAGAAAAAAAATCAGATTTCTTCTGCAAAAAAATTAGTTTTAAGAATATCTTTTTTCATGGAATGAAATAAAGCAATACATTTGCAGCTCTTATACCCACCTGCAGACCCACACGCACACGTGCCACACACCTGACACTCATCTGTCTTCTTCTGGCCCTTGTTCATAATCAGCTCCAGGTTTTTACCTGTAGGACAGTCTCACTCTCAGGGCTGCTACAAATCCCTCATCCTCTCCTGACTGTGTTGCTTTGCAGTTCTTTCTCCTGTGCAACTGTAGGCTTTGGTTTCACCAGCTTTTTTATACTCCATGAGCTTCTCCAAAGAACTGGGAACCCTTCCCCCTCTATTATTATGGATATCTGTTTTTCTAAAGCCTAGACATTTGCTGCATAATCTTACCCCACTGGGAATCAGTGGCTGTAATTAGATATGTCAAAAGAATAAATAGTATTTTGTGTTAAGGTTGATAATAAACATGTCTCCATTTGCACATACTGCTCATCACAACTGGTGGTAAAGAAAGTGAGCAGCTGATCTTGACACTCCTTGAATCCTGCTGCTCTGTCACAAGGAGACCCTGAAGCATTGTACATGCATAAAAAGAAAATTAATTGCTAAGAGATTTTTTTTTTAAGTAAGTGTGGGCTTGATCCTGGATCCTGAATTCATCACACCTTCCAAAAAATTTTTCAAAAGATTTTGAAGAATTTCTGCAAGTTGCATGGTGCGCCTGACCTTTACCCAGTCCCTTTTTTCTTTCCCTCACACAGAATCTCATTTTCCTGCTCAAACAGGAATATTCCTGGAGACAGGAGATGCCAGGACCTTGCAGCCTCTCCTCACACTCCATCTCAGAGGCACTGGCCATCAAGTCCTAGTCTGGCCAGAGCAGATGTGGTAAAAACTGCCTGGTGCTTTTGCTGGGAGAGGATTCCAACCATCACCAGGACTTTTGGGGACTCTTCCATCAGTAAGAGAATTTAGGAAGGAAAAAAAAATAGGATAATGAAAGCCCCTTTCAGATAGGTTTAAAATTTCAGCTGCGCTTTCTGGTCCAGTTGTACTAATGTTATTAAGACAAGAGCAGATATAGTTGAAAAAAATTATGCTAAAAAGTCACAATAGTTATTTTTAGAATAATCTAAGAAGTCCTGAATTAGATAAAATAGATACATTCAACATCCACAACAAAGAACAGTATTCAAACCATTCATAATCAAATACTGTCCCTGTCAAACTCTCCTAGACCCTCTCTCCAGTTTGATATATATTTTCACATGGATCTGAGAAAAATATGTTTTGAAGGATCTGATGAAAGGGAGACTGCTGCACAACTTTGGCTGTTGATTTAGTCATAAAATATATATTTATATACAGTTTTATTTATACAAAGTGAACCTCACAGCCTACAATATCTTACTGGAGCTCAGATGTAGTGCATGACACATTATATTTGTGGAAATAGGATCTATAACCTAATGTATTCTTGCATCAAAGAATAATGTCTCATAAATAAATCATTACAGCCTGTCACATCTATGGTTTCACACCATAGTGTATAAAATTATGTATTTTGAGATATGGAAGAATGTTTCAACAAAAAAAAAAATTACCCTGTGTTAATGCATGTGCTGTCTTGGAGGTGTTATTGCCTTACTACTGTTCATTGTAGAATAATCCATAATATCAGATGAAAGACAGCATTTCTGTTTTCAAAAACTGGTGCAATTGGTGTGCAGCCTTTCTCTTTCAGTAATTAAGAAATCAAATAAGCCTGAGTGAAACTATTTAAGAGGTTCTAGATATAATTAGAACACCTCATTCTCTCATAACTAATTCCTAATTAAAGTAATTTGTCTTTTTGCCCTTCTTTTCAAGGGTGAAGAGCAAGTGGTGATGAATGCTCAAAATCAGGAAAAGTGGAAATTGCAGTGTGTTGATTTGCAGTGATTGAGAATGTTCCAGTTTTTAACGGCCACCTTTGACTGAAATGGTAAATGAACCTGCAGCCTCTGTTTATGTTGCATTTGTGCTATCTGGTGCTCAACTAACAGTAGTATTTATATTAAAAAACAGCCACCAGCATCCAGAAAGTCTGAATATATAAAAGCTTCTTCTTTTTAAGAATAGCACATTTCAAGGAGGGAGGGGAGGAAGAGTTAGAGGGTGCACAGGAGGGTTAAAAAGTCTGAAATTTGTTCCATAGGGTAAAAATTGTCCTTTTAAAATTTTACTTGCAGCTGTGCCCAGATGATGATGGATTTATCGTATGAACCAGGGATTAGTAAACAATGTGTACCCTATAAAGAGCAAAACAAGTCCTTGCTCATCACTGAACTTAATTGCAGTGGTTATATCAAAGCCATATAAAATTTAATCATCAACCACAAGTAAGAATTTGCTTTACATGTGTGCTTGCTTCCCTGTTTTTCCACCTGTTTAAATGAAAGATTCTTGGAATATCACAATATGTAAATATTGTTTATGATGCAAAAATATGCTCTTTCATCTCCTGGCTGCTTTGATGTCGTGATATATAAAGCTTTTAGTGCCACCACCTACCTGACACACAAAGGTCTTATCTATTTCATAAACATGTGTGCCCAGTGCAAACACGCTGGATCCAATAGAGGATTTTTCTTTTCCTTGTAACGTTATTTTAAGAGGCAGAAAGAGAAAGAAATAGTAATGACAGAATCACTCAGGTGAAAAGAATATTTTAAGCATCAGGTAAAGATAAGCCTATTATGATAGAATAAAAAGATGTAGGTCAAGACTGATCCTGAGAGGTTAGTTATATATATAGGTATCTTGTAAAATGTGCTTTAAAAGCTTAAACTTTTTTTATAAGAGTTTTGATCCAAGTGGGAAATAAGTAGCAAGATCAGATGACCTCCTAAGAAATACAAATATCTCTAATTAGCAAGAAAAAAAAAAAAAAAAAAAAAAAGGGGAGAGAAATGCAGGAAGTAAGGTCAAAGCTGGAAACAGGACAGATAAAGCTAAGAAGGACATAAAGTGTAGGCAATATTTAAAATCTGTAGTACATTGATAGCAATTTTAAAGGAAAAATTGCTTCTTATTATATAGTATATGGTTTGTCCTATAAATAGTTATTTTTGTACCAATCTTTCTCTAATAACACAGTGGATTGGAGCCTCAGTCTTCCAGAGCCTGCTTTCCATGGGGGTGCTGTCTCCAGGTGAAAATGTGACAGACTCTTTGGGACAGGGGTGTCTACTGGCCAGCAAAGGTCCTCAGGGCTCTTTAGGGCAATCCCACTCTCCAGGTGAGCAGGGATCCTGAAGGACATCCTTCCCTGGCATGTGGAACAGCCAGGAGTCGTGGCTCTGCACAGCTCCGGCTGTCTGCACCCTCTGAGAGCAGATTTTGCCCTTTTAATGTCAAATGAACTGCTACCACTGCAAGGTTTAATGTAGTAATGTAGCTCCTCTTTTTTTCTTTTTTCTTTTTTTTTTTTCCCTCTTTTTCTTTCCCCACGTTTCCAAGAGCACCCTGGGAAATCCTTTGGTGCTCTTTATTTCCATCTAAGCCCTGGGTTGCTTTGAACAGCACAGGTAATTGTACGGGTGAACTTCAGAGGTTTGAAGGGATCAAACTTGAAAGCCTTCGACTGCAAGTGCAAGCTCCAACTGGAATCCTGTCAGGTGCTGCCAGACGGGACGTGGCGGGATGCTGCCACACCAGGAATCCCTGCAGCAGGGACAGCTCAGTGTGCCCCTCCCCAGCACAGCCTCAGAGGGCAGCAAGAGCACAACAGCCTCATAGCAACACTAAAAACCTATAAATTCATGCATGTGATTATGTGGCTTGGCTTAGGGCATCTCTGTGAATCTGCATTAGAGTGCGAGAAAAGCATCCCTGAGTTTCTTTTTCAGTACGCTCTGAAAGGCTTTCTCTGGGATCAGAGCAGAGCAGCCAAGGGGATTATGAGCTGCAGGTCCACATCTTTTTTTTTTGAGGAGAGTATGTTCCTTTGACTGGAAAATCCTGGAGGGTTCAATAAAAAAAGGTATCAAGAAGTGTATTTAATAGATGTTTATAGAAAATCTCAGAAAATAATAGAATTAGGCAAGTGGAATTTAAGAAAGTTGGTTGTTACAATGCACGGGTTTTGCAACAGGGTTATGCATTTTCCCAATTTTGCATGGCAGCCAAAGCACTCCAGATGTGTTACCTTCCTCTGCCAGGTTTCCTAGATCTTCCCTTGGAGTGCAGGTGAAGCTCCTCGTGTTCGAAGGCAGGGCGGGGTATGATCTGATTCCATTTTCCACACCCTTCTCATGCCATATCTGACTGTCATCACTGCTGCAATCCAGGAATACAGGAAACAGGAGGAAGCATTGGTGCTGCTCGGATTTTTCAGATTTTGAATGCCTTTTTGACACTTTGGAAAAGAAGCAGGCAACAACAGTAATCAGATAATTACTTTTCCCCACTGGATTTCAAACAACTGCAGCTCAAAAAGAAATGAAAATTGCATTTATTTTCTCTTCAATTAAAATATTTGTCTTGGCCAAGATAACCTGTCTCAGTAATTGCATACTGTGTCAACACCATCTGTCTTGTGACAATAGGCATCACAGTGGATACTCAAAGTTTATTTGAGATAGTGAAAGCCTGGTAGAAGTCTATTTTATTGTATTTTATTGTTTTATTCTACCACAGGGCTACTTGTTTACAGAATTGTATTTCAATTCGGTATTATTGGTTGATGTTCCCTCTCTTCACCATGGAAACTGTTTCAGCTTCTGAGTGGTGGTTTACTGATGCCTGGTAACTTCTCTGCAGGGAACACAAACCCAGAGATGCTGGTGAGCTTACTTGGTCTGCATTTTTTTTCTTCTTGACTGGTGGGTGAAAATCTCTTCTCTGCTCAATTTGCTGAACCTATATGTGGTTCTTGATGCTCCTGGTTCTTCAATTGATTCCTAAAAGGCAGAGGTGTAATGCAAACACCCCTAATTCAGATCAAATCCACACGAATTCTCCCACTTCAGCCCTCATAAGGTGTGAGCTATGGATCATTCCTACCTGAGCATCTCCTGTGCCAGAAAAGGAAAGCTCTGCAGTCTCAGAAATTCTTTTCTAGCCAGGACACAATGACACCTATTCAGACTACTCACTTTTCCTTATATAATTGGCATATAATTATGGAATTAAGTCTCTTTGCAAAGAACATATTATTATTATTAGCGATAATTTGTACTACAGCAGTGCCTAGAGGAAGGCGTGTCTTGCATGAGGTGCATGAAAAAAACATATATATCTAAAGCTCACTTTCACATTCAGCTACAATTTGGCTCAGCCAGACATGCAAAGACTAGGAGAGAGGAGCAGAAAGCCCTAGTACAAGTGTGAAGCCAGGCTTTGAAAGGATAAAGGAATTGTACAAGATCACAGAAACTGATTTAGAGAGGAACAAGAATTGTACGTGCACCTCCTGTGATGAACCATCCACAGAATTCCCTGTCCTCCCATGGGGCCATTTGCTGTGTAAAATAATGCTGCATTGCTGCCCAAACACACAGCACACTGACCTGTCATGTTGTGGGGAAGCACTGCCACACAGAAATGCTCAGACATCTAAAGAACAGCAATACCAGAGCATCCATGCCCTTTTACCTGCCAGGGTTAACACAGTGGCTTCTCTTCTGCATTTTTGCAATTCTAGTGACCTCAGCTAATGTCACTGCTAATGTCAGGGTACCCAGATGCCTCAGTGCCCACAGCACAGCCAGGACTGGCACTGCAAGGGGAATTAATGTGCCCCAGCCTCAAAGGGAGCAGTGCTGTCAGGCACTTGTGGAGGACAAGGAAAAATTTGTACTTTGCATTTGAGCCTTTCCTTGGCTTGCAAAAGGCTGCCTAACTGGAATGAGATGTACACCATGAGCTCAACACTTCTTTCAAATTCCAAACATACTTTGCTAACTCCACTTATTATGAAAATCATGATTTTTATCACTCAAGAGCACTAACAAATCAACAGAGAAGAAAGTAAGAAAGTTCTGCTGCTGAGATCTTGGCTTTGTTGTTCATAGGAAGTTAAAATGAAGGTATTTTAAGCAGAGCAAAGATGTTTAGCAGTCCTTGTGTGCTTGAAAAGAAAATATAAATAAAAATATTTTGATAAAAACTGCAGTTCTGATTGATTCTTAAAACATTAATCTCTGCCTTTGCACCTCATTGTTATGGCCATTGGGTGCTGGAAAATGGCAGGAATTTTGCACTATTAAATCTATATCTTGACTGTCTCTAGTATATCCAGCTGTAACAAAACACACTGGTCTGCATCTGGTGCCTAAATTATGGACACACAAACAACATGGAGAAGAGAAATTGAAGCCCCATCCACAAGGTATGAATGAAAGGACACCTGAGGTGCAAACACAATGATGAAATGGTTAGTTCATGTTCTTCATTTAAATTGCTTATTGTGGTGTCTGAGAGTGGCTTGATGCTTAACACCACACCAAACTTCAAGCAAAAACTGTACAATTCAGATCAGCTGCTCCCCATGGCTGTGGACCCATTTCCTTGTGAGTCAATGGAGAAAAGGAGTAAGGCTTTTACACTGGGGCTGCATAGACAGTAGTGTGAATATAGTTCTTGCATCTTTGCTGATTTTCAGATGATTTGTTGACCAAAAAAACATTTATTTTTGTGTTAGATTAACGACCTAACCATGCCCTGCCATTGGACACTTTGAGGACTCTCAGAGACATGAACCAACTCTTTTGAAAATTATGGTATTGTTTTTACTTCTCACCTTGCTGGGATAGCAGTGGAAGATGTGTTTTCAGAAGACATTATGGGTACACTTCCTTTCTATCCTCATTTTTCAACACTGCAGATGAGTTTATGATAACTGTGGGCATCACTAGGGGAAGATCCTTGGTTGCTGCACTCAGCACAAGTGGCTGCTCAGCCCTGGTTGATGCCAATGCAGGGTCTGTTTTTGCACATATTGAATGCATCATTCATATAGGTCATTTAATATGGCCTATAAAGAGGATGTAACTTCTAACCCTCTTTGTTGACTTTCTGTGCCCTAGAATGTCAGAGGAAAAATGGGTGTTATTTTCACTGCTAGGGCAGTGTTGGCTCTTTGGAAACTTTTGCTGTGTGAGATCACTTTGGTTCCCTTTAATCCTTCTTATTTGTTTTGTATTAGGTATTTAGAAAGCCTTGGCAGGTAGGCTGCATATAAATAAAACATGGTCTTTTATAACTATTTGGAGTAGGAGCAATTAGCTGGTGACTGAGTATTCTTAGGGAATGAATTTATCTCTTTGAAACTCTTCACTTATGTGTTCACCTGCAGCTCTTTGCCAACTTTGTGGTACCACAGGAACTGCCCAGGCTGTGTTATCACAGTAGTGATGGGGTCATGCTGGATAATGCCTCAGGTGCACTTGCAGCTTGTGGCAGCCACTCTCCTGGAGCTGCAGAGAGCCAGCCAGAAACACAGCTTTTACTGAGATCAATAAATAATGTCAGCCTCCTAAATGCAGTTTTCAAGAGGGTGAAATCACAATTTGTGTTCTGGATACTTATCTAGCTCTTCCTGATGCTTTCCCAAAGCCATTCCTTGAAGGGGAGTAGAAGGTGGCAAAAGATTTTTTTTGGCCATAATTAGAAATAATTGACTGCTAAAGGGGTTTTGGACTTGTGTCAGGTCAAATCCTGCACTACTCAGAATTAGTGAGACTGAGTCTGACCTCAGTGACATGAATACAAATTAGAGAAGGTGTGCTGGTTTTGAGATGGGCTCTGACCTGTGCCATGGGTGTGCTGCAGGCTGGAAGGAGTTAAACCCAACTCACCATGACTGCAGCAGAGTGTGAGCTCTCAGCACCTTGGAGCAGCCATGCCCTGTGGCAGGGTTGTGATTCTCTATCCTGAACCCTGGATTAGACAAGGAAAACCAAGTGACAGAGACAGGAAGAGGATGCTGACACCCAGGGTGTCCTCTTGTCCCCTGTGTGAGGACAAATGCACTGGAGGGGACAAGGGTTCCTGAATCCACTCCTAGAGCCAATGGTACAGCAGGATGGTCACCTCTGGGTGCCCATCTGCCACTGAGCACAGATGTGAGCTCTGAATGCTCCCTCTGTGCTCTGCAGAGTGGCAGTGTGGCCTCTGCTGTCCCCCAGGCTGGGCTCAAAGGCCTGCAGTTTGCAGAGGAACATGCAGGCCCTGTGGCAGGGTTGTGATTCCCTATCCTGAACTTTGGGATAGACAAGGAAAGCCAAGTGGCAGAGACAGGAGGAGGATGCTGACACCCAGGGTGTCCTCTTGGTCCCTGTGTAAGGACAAATGCACTGAATCCACTCCTAGAGCTGACAGTACCCAACATCCTCACCAGCAGGATGGTCACCTCTTGGTGCCCCTCTGCCGCTGAGCACAGATATGAGCTCTGAATGCCCCCCGTGTCCTCTGCAGAGTGGCAGTGTGGCCTCTGCTGTCCCCCAGGCCGGGCTGCAAGGCCTGCAGTTTGCAGAGGAACATGCTGCGTCAGGCACAGCCGGGCTGGCCCCACATAAAGTCAATACTTGGATGAAAACAAATAAAATCTTGGAGTACGAGGCAGAGGCTAAAGAATGCCTTCACCTCTTCCCTTCAAGCGACTATTTTGTTAACTTGAAAGACTGCACGGGCGATCTTACTCCATTCTTTCTCTACAGGTCAAATACTTGTCGTAGGAGACACCCTAGTTAATATTAAACTAAAAATTAATAGATTAGATAACTATTACATGCTTTTAGTGCCAATTAATTTAATAGCGCTTTTTTTTATTTAATTTTTTTTAACAGGGTAGGAGAATATAGAAGCACAGTTTACTGTGCCTGTGTGAGCTCTCAGATAGGTCTTTTGTGATACAATTACCAGCAATTGATTGGGCTGACACGTGTAATCCCCTCTGGATTGCCCAGTGATATGATGTCAGTAAGAAGTCCTTCAAACAGGGCTATTAAAAAGCACATTAAACAGGTCCTTATTGTAAGCTTTATGCTTACTGTTATGCTAGAATAACAGTGATATGGTGGTATTTGTTTGAAAAAGAAAGGATTATATGGTCTTTGTAAAATGAGGAATTTAGTATTGGGGGGGGCAGTGGGATGGTGATTTATTTTTTGTTTATGTTTCTCTGAATCCTTTGATATGTCAGCTTCTGTCACTAACCATTAGGCCACTTGCAATTTCTTGTATCAACGAAGATGAAATACATACTGCCTCAAATAATTTATGTCAAACATTGAAGGGCATAGATGGCAGTGCATATTGTGAGATTATAATGAGAATTGAATTGGGGTCTTCAGAAACCCATCAGTAATTTATTGTTAAAGAGCAGTCATGAATCATTCTAGCCTTTAATTGTCATGTGGATGCACTTTGCTTTCAGCTAGTGCAGGAAACAAATAGTGAAAATAGTGATACCTCTGAAGAGAGGTTTCACCATGACACTTGGTACTTATTAATATTTCTCCAAGCAAGAGTGTCATGTCTTCTCTTGGGTCAGATTCTGGTGTGGAATTGAAAGGGATGCTTGAAAAAACTTGAGTATATATATATATATATATATATATATATTCACACATGCACACATATATACACACACACACACACCCTCACATACACGTTACAAGCACAGGATAAGAGTCAGTAAGATTTGTGTTACTTACAATAAAGGACACAGGAAGACTTTACAGCACGATTTAAGTGTCAGCTCTGAAATGAAATGAGGCATTCTGGAGATTTGTTTGTAATGCACCAACCTCCCCATCACTCCTCTTCACTCTGCTCTCTTTTATCTTGCAGTGCCAAGGTTACCCTCTGAAATGATTTCTAATGATTTCTGTATATGTGTTACACAGACATGCTTTGTTAGCTCGTGCTGCTTCACACAGACAGAAATTTCACTGTTAGCCTGTGTCTAGTTGTAGAATATCTTTTTCAGAAAATCAAAGCTACCAGCAAGATGGTATAAATTATTTGCAGGGTCTGGTTTTCCTTCTCCTTTAATATCATGTAATCAAAGGACAGATTACTCAAAATTACTCATCTTGAGTGCTTCAGTGTAGTCATCACAGCACTCCTCTGTGACTACTTTACAATTTCTCATAATGCAAGAATTAGGAGGAATGCAGTGAAACAATGAGAAACAAGCTTAAGGTATACAAATATAAGGAGTTTTTTTTTAGGAAGCGTGATTAAATTTTGGCCCACCTTGACAGTGAAGTCTGTGGAAGCCAAAAGTATAAATTGTAAGAGAATTTAATATATTTGTGAAGAATAGTTGCTCTGGTGACTATTAAGCCATTTCAAGAGGTCCATAACTCAGAATGACTAGGAAGATGAATTATGCCAAGGAACAACTCTGTATTTGATCTACTCATACAATATTTACCAACTGACCACCATCAGAGACAGGACACTGGGCTAGACTGATTTAATACTGCATGGTTATTCTCATGTCCCATGTGACCTGAAGAAAACTCATAAAGATTTGTTATTATGAATAATGAAGTGTGTCTTTCTGTGCTACTGTTAGTAAAAATATTTCACATCACCCTACAATGCTTTGTATGTTGCAAAACACTGTGTATTAAATACTTCAGGTGCACTGTGCTCTTGTGCTGCTTTGCTCTGACTCACACAAAGCAATGTTCAATCAATTGCCCAAATCCAAAAACCAAAGCCCAAGAACATTGCACTGCTACTGCCTAAGGTGCAGCTGATTGAAAGCAGCAGCCACCTGTATTTCCACACCTGGGAATATCAGAAATGCTCTGGGGTTAATAATGACATCCAGCAAGACACCTTATTGATAGATGGTCATGAGCCCAGCCTCACAGGAAAGCTCACCTCTGGAAACATCCTCTGAACATGCCCAGCTCGTGGAGAGTCACGCAGGGCACAGCCCACCTAAAGGAAGAAGTAACACTGACCTTATTCTAAACCTCAGAGGCTCATTTAGAATGTGAGAAAACATGAAGTGCAAATTACACTTTTAAAGCATGACTCCCTGCAGAGTTGTAAAGGTGATGAGTTGAAATAGGAAACAGAAATGGTGGTTGGGAGCAAACTCTGGGGGTCTCTCATCCAGCCTCACACGAGAAGTGGGACTGTTGCCAGCTGGGAATGAGTTCAGCCATGGTTTTAACAGTCTTAAAGCTGCCAAGGACAGAGTTTTCATAACCTCTCCAAGCACCTGTTCCTGTGCTGCACCTCCCTCCAAGTGCACAATTTCCATAATGTCTGACCTGAACATGCCAGGCTCCAGCCTGTGTCCATTGTTCCTTGTCATGTTGTCTAGCACCATTGAAAGGAGTTTGGCTCTGTCATTTCTGTAATTCTTTGTCAAGTAGATGTCAACTGCTGTTATACTGCCCCTTATCCTCTTTGCCAGACTAAATAAACCCAACTTCTTTAGCCTCTCCCTCTGAGTCATGTTCTCTTGGCCCTTGACCATGTTGTCAGCCCTCTGCTTGGCTTTCTCCAGGTTTCCCACCTTCCCTGTGAGCTGTCCCTGTGCTCATGCTTCCATTGCAATGTGCACACAGTGCTGCCCAGGGCATGGATGGGGAGTATTGTGTGCATTTTGCGCAGCTCTGTGCCATGTGAGGGAAACTCATAACTGTTAATTGAGAACCCTGTTTTTACCAGAGATTAAAAGTGCAAAAATTACACCCTGGGAAAGCATCTGTCTAAATTCAAAAGGAAACTTCCGAGGATGCAATATTTGAGAGTGATGACACTGGGGATGATAAAGCTGACTTTTCCTGCCCTTGGTAAAATATGTTGCTGTGGTGCATAATGCTGAGGAGTCACCTTTGCTATCACAGGCTTTATGTTCATAGTACTTTATGATTTTACTCTTTAAAACACTTACCTTTTGGCAGGATACCTAAGCTACACAAGAAGATGTTATTCCAAGACCTGACACATTTGCTGACTGAGCCAACAGTTGTGCGACACTGATGAAGTACAAAAAGGCAAAATAAGCACCTGTGGACACTTCTCTGTTTCATTCTTGGCAAATTAATGCATCAGGATCCTTCAGTGGCACTTGTAGGTGGTGTTACAAAGCTGTTCTCATGCCTTTGTACTGAAACACTTACAAAGATTTACTCACTGATGTGTTGGGGTTGGCTTCTGAAGATGTGCTATTTGCAGCAGAAACTGATGTGTTTCTGTGATTAACACATCAGAGTAGGCACTCACTATCCTGTGGCTGTTTGTAGTGACAATAGTCTATGAAAAGCTATTCAGGGTTGTAGAATCATAGAAGACTAGAATTTTTTAGAACAGAAATGTCATCTAAGATCATTGAGTCCAACTACTTACCCACCACTGCCAACTCCACCTCTACACCATGTCCCTGGGTGCCACATCTGCACATCTTTTAAATACCTCCTGGGGTGTTGACTCCACCACTGCCCTGGAAAACTTGTTCCAATGCCTGACCACCCTTTCAGTGGAGAAATACTTCCTAATATCCAATCTAAACCTCTCCTGGTGCAACTTGAAGTAATTTCCTCTTGTCCTTGTCACTTTGAAGAAGAAACCAATCCCCATCTCACTACAGCCTCCTTTCAGGTGCTTGCAGAGAGGGATAACATCCTCTCCAAGCCTTCTCTTCTCCAGGTTAAACACTTCCAGCTCTCTCAGCTGCTCCTCATAAGAGTTATTTAATAACAACAAACACCTTCACCACTCTTACATCTGCTTCACAGACACAATAACTTACTGTATTCTAATTTAGTAAAGTCCCTGTTGAAGAACAATTCCTGCTATGTAAATAGGCCCAATGAAGTAGTGAAGATCTTCCCAATATCTTTTACTGTCCTGTGTGTTCCCAGCTTACCCAATTCTCTGTTGCAAAAGGTGCAGCTGACCTTTCTGGGAACACAAGTGTGCCCAGCTTGCCATAGTGGCCATGTCACCACAGTGTGTAGCTGTAGCTGAAAGTAAGATTTTCAGGAGATGGAGATAATGGCTGAAATGCCTTCAGAGGATTAGTCATCATCACTTTCCTTTCAAAGACCTGAGGGTCTGATACCAAAGTGAGAAAGGAGCATCTTTTAAAAATGAAAATCCAATTCTGTCGTCAGCAGATCCCCAAACTGCAGCTGGCACAGATGGAAAGAAAATTCTGTTCCTTGCCAAAGCCCCTTGGCATTGGGTGCTGAGTTGTCCTGTGCTGCCTGTGTTTGGTTCATGTGGGAATTATTCCCCTGCACCTCTCTGGGGTAGGCAGACGGCAGCAGGAATGCATGGAGCTGCCTCAGCTCCCACCAAAGCCCACGGGAGCTGGGGCTGAGCTCAGCTCCTCCCGGGCTCAGAAAGGGGCAGAGCATCTCTCCTGCCAGCCCTGTGCACTGAGATAGACTGGGCATTCCACATGGAAGAAAAGGTGCTCAGAGTGAGACAATTAATCTCCATGATTTAATCCAGGCTGCAGGAGAAAACAATAACAAAAGGGAAGACACTTAAAACAGAGAACCGGAAATTGCTTATAGGCAGCACGGGAGCAATTCAGGAGCCAAAATATAAGCACAGAGCATCATCTTCAATGCCTGAGGCCACCTGAGACATCCACACAGGAATGGCAGAGCTGACACTTGGTCTATGAAAGACCTGCTCCCTTCTGGAGCAGCAGCTGGGAGCCCGATGTGACACCCTAAGGCATCAAAATGGCACTGACACATCTGTTCAGGCAGCTGAATCCCACCTTCTGCTTCCAGATTTCTGATGAATAAACCTCTTTTTCATTGCCTCAGACTCAAATCCCAGGTTCTTGAGGTGCTTTCCCTAGGGCTCATCAGTGTGTGGTAGCACCAAATTTCATTGGTTTAACTTGGATAGAGTTGTTACAGCCCTTTGTTATGTATTTTCAAAATTGCTTTTAGGCTATAAAATCATGGAGCAGTTTCTGCTTTCATAGGCTCTATGCACAATTCAGGTGAGACCAAAGGTTTTTCCTCACCACAAGATGCTGATGTGATTTCTCCAATATACTTTGAGTACCTATTCTATCACAGCTCCCCATTAGGGAGCTGTTGTTAAATAGCCAGATTTATCCTAAATGATAGTGGAGAAGATAACCCTGCTGCACTTGTTGTCTCAGATAGTTAAGTGGAAGCTTAGAACTCATAGGAATATTCTGATTTTAAATTGAACTGCACAGATCTTCATAGCCCTTTGAATTTTTCCAGAATATTTGGTAAGGAAGAGATTTGACAACTGCTTACATCATGTTGAGGATAAAGAAGAGGAGGAACTGAACTATTTGTATGTGTCAGCCTGATGTGTGACGGGGGAAACATTGCTCCCATTCAGATTATGTGGTACCTTTTTATGGAAATATTTCAAAGAATCCACCAGAAAAGGAAAGTTTTCTAGGAAGGGCGTATTTTTACTGCATACCTCTGAATGTGGAGATTCTGGCTGTCTTCCAATGTGATTGCACAGTGCTGACAGTTTCTGAAAATAACACAGGTTTTTGGGGTGAGACAGGGGCTAAAATATTTATGTGTTTCCTAGGCTGATACATTAACATATAAGTAGACAGTTAGAAAGTTATACTGTTAACTCTTTAAAAAGTCTTTAAAAGTTAACTTTAAAAGTCTTGCTGGTCATTTTCTTTAATGATAACCTAAAGAAAAGCTGAAATGGGGATAGCTTGTAGCATGATGTTGGCTGTTATACCAGGCTTTGTCCTTGTCTCAGAATTTGGAGGGGAGGTCAGGAAGGTGAGCTGGGACTGGAGAAGCAAGAAGGGAACAGAGATGGGAGAAGAATTTGAGGAAAACATTTGAGGTTCAAAGGACAGGAATCAGCTGCCTGCCTATCTGTGGAAAGATGGATACATTGGCCATACAAGGCTGTATTGCATTACAGGAAAAGACTAATTAACAGTCATGAGATTTGGAATCTAATTTTTTGTGCGAACAACAGTCAGAGGGTATGAGAGACACAAAATATTTATTTACAGTACTCTCACTGTCCACTTTTCCCTGCACTGTCTTTCTGGTGAGCACAGTCTGAACTGTGGATTGTTCACGGGGTTCAATCTCAAGGTTGTTGCATGTGAAGTCCCAGTTATAGCTGCTAATAACCTGCTTTAGAGAGAGTAGCAGACAACTGATAGTGAGCAAGCATTCTCAAAAGTATTTCCAAGCAGTTACTGGAAAGCTTTGTGTTAACTTACTGAATATATGACAACACAAAGCAGTAAATGTATAGACATCCTTTCAAAATGATTTTATGTTGCTATACTCTTTAGTATGAATTCTCACCTGAGTTGAGGTTGTTCACACCTCTTGCTCGCTGTCTCCAGAGTCTAAGGAAAAAATCTAGATGCTCCAAGCTTCCTCAAGGAAGTCATAGCTCAAGGTCCCTCACATCCAGCTGCAGCTGCAGTGAACCCACAGCTGATGAGTCCCTTGGTTTTGAGTGAAATAAGGGAATGTGAAGTTTAACATGAAGTTGGCACTCAGACACAGCCCTGATATGCCCAGCTGCTTTGCTACTCAGGCACTGAACTGAAGGGCTGCTTCCAGCTCCTATTTATAACCATTTCTCTGAGCTCTTTGAGAGGCCAGCTCTCAAGGCAGGCAATGTGTGGTTGTTTGTCCTCACTGAGCAGTGTTACAGAGAGGAGTTCAACACAAGTTCCCTCTAGACCCAGCTCCTGCCTCTGGGCCCTGTAGGTCTGTTGAAGACAAGCTGCAGTTTCATGACTCCTTTAAGTAAAACTCTGTGCAGGCAGCTGCTGAAAGGTGCAGATTTGTCTTTTTCTTTCTCCAAATATGAATTCCTGCTGCCTCCTTTGTGCCCATACTCACACAAACCCCAAAGAGGGTTAAAATTTGCCCTGCTTCCCCAACTGATTTTAGGGAACTCATCCATCTCATCACTTGCATGGATGCATGGATGATGGTCCTGGCTCTATGGCAGGAGGGAGATGAGAGGGGAAGGAAGGAAGGAAGGAAGGAAGGAAGGAAGGAAGGAAGGAAGGAAGGAAGGAAGGAAGGACCATGACACACTGATCCTGTGCAATTGCTGACCCTGTGTCTGGTACAGCACTGCCAACATTTTGCACTCAAAATAGGGAGGGTGGAAATAATCAGGCCCCTCGATTCTACGCTGTGTTCAACCTCACATCTTCATTTCATCCTTCCTGGTGCCATTCCAGTCCCTGTTGGTGGCTGCAGAGCACAGGTGGTCTGGCTGGAATCACCTGTTCAGGGTTGGCGTTGGAAACTGGAGGCCAAATTGAGAAAAGTTGCCGCTTGCCCTCTAATCCCTCACATTTACCCATTATCTGTAGGGCTATTTTGGGGTTGCTGGAAACCTGGGCTGAGCAGCACAACCCTGCAGAGCAGCTATGACAATTTTACAGCTTCTCACTTACTGAAACTTTTCTTTTTACCAGACCTATTAGTAGGCTGGAGCTTCAGTGGTTTTAATTGCTTGACCTTTTGGCACATTATCTGTAGATGTGATCTTTACAATCACACAGGAAAGCAATTTCAGCTCTATGAACATTCTGAATACTCTGCCTTATTCTCTCTTCATTAAGATTTGACATACTCCTGATTGATCTCCATATAACCAAAAGAATATGAAACTCATTATAACTGAAAAGTTTTAGGTGTGGGCTGCTGAAAAAGTTCCTTTTTTTGCTGCTATTGTTTCTTTAGTGATGCCTTGTGTACACTGCCTATCTAAGGCGATGTTCTGTCTGCAAACTGTCTTGTTAACAGCAGATCTATTAATAGCCGATCTAATAAGCACAAGGAGGGCTGGTTCAGAGCTCATGTCACTTTGGGATCAGCCATTGAGCAGAGTGGTGCAAACTGGCTTTCCCCCCAAGATGATGAGTTCCCTAACAGTAGCCAGGAGTGCCATTGTCACACAATCCATCAACTGCCTTCCGTCCCTTTTAGCTGAACCCATGAATTAAGCAACTGTGGTTAAAAAGCAATAAAATTAAAAGTTGTAATGGGGAGACATTGACAAAAGGGTTACAATGAGCTGGCCATATATCTTTTAACTAGCTAAATATAACCATAGGTTTCCATGAGTTCAAAGAGTGGTGGCCTGGAGATGAATACGACTGTTCCAACTGAGTTCTGGGCTAGGAGCCAGAAGTTTGTTAAAACACCTTAGAACACGCTTATTCCCTCTTAGAACATTTTTTGGTACTTGCTCTATTAGTATGGATTTTATTTCCCCACCAAACGAGTTCTCTGCCTTTGAACCATAAACAATAATGGCACATCTGTCTCTAGGCTGCTGTACTTTGAAAACCAATGCTAAGGACACAGAGGGGTAGATTTTCAAAGCGTTGCGTGGGAGTTTGTACCAGGAGTCTAGCCAAATATTTTTCACTCATACTCATCCCTGAGCCTAACCTTTCCTCACTTGTTAGAATGGCTCTGTTTGCTCTGCCCACACTGGGACATTTCAGACAGCTTTTACCTCCAGGGACAGTGCTTCAGCTGGTCAGAAAAGCCTATAAACAGCATTTTACTAATGACCTTTTAAATACAGTAGTGGATCTTCCCTCTGATCTTTTTTATTTTACTTTTCTGGCTTTGTCTGTGTTTGTATGTGATTCTCAGTTTCTGCTGAATTATTTACCATTAGGCCACAATGCAACTAAAAATCCCTGACAACACTGAGACAGGTGGTGAGAAGTGATTGCTGCCTAAAAGAGATTGCAGCTCAAAACTGCATCAATGCTCACTGTGACCACCTGTTTTCTGTGCTGGGGAGTTTGATGACAGCCTCCTGGGAACCAGACAATTTTGTGCTGCTTTTATAAGGCCACTGTGATAAAGCAGCAGAAAAAAAGAATGAATTAAAAAAGCCTCCTTGCATCCTTCTTTGCCTTTATAAACCAGCATTGCTCAGTCCTGCATTCCTTAGAACAAGTGATCTAGCTCTGAGGATGCTTACCCACTGGCTGAGAAGGTAAAAGCATAACACTGCAAAAGCATAAGGAGCCATTACATAGGGACATGGACAGCTTCCAGTTGTAAAAATGGGCCAAACTGCTGGGAATTAATTTGTTTTTTAGGTTTTCTTTTTCCTTTTTAATAATTATCTCTGCTAAGAGGAATGCATACTTTAATGGATTTTTTGTCATATTCCAAGTGGCTTGGCTTACCATTCAGTAAAAACATACTGATCAGTACTGATCTCTGCTTTGGAAGGACTTCACACTGTGGTGGGAATTTTCCCCATTAAGGACTGTCACACAGTGTTTCTTTTCAGATGCAGCACATGGATATTTGCTATATCACAACAAACTCCCCTTCTAGTTACTACTGTTCCAAACCTTGTTTGATTTTGATGCACTACTTGCCATGGGGGTGTTATCATTTTTCACAGTTGAGAATCTCCTTTGATGAAATCAGCTCAAAGTTCTATCTCTGGGTGGTTTCCCAGGAAAAACCTTTTGGCTACTAGCAATCTTCCATTTAGAAATGTTTGCCATTTGAATCAATTAGTGTCCTTGGAAACTTCTTGTCTTTAAAGATACCATCATCCCAGGGTTTTCACTGCTGGCTCTCAGGCATCTTTCTGTGTTATCAAAGGTTGAGGCCAATAGAAACCACTTATTGAAATCCTGTTCCTTTTTCACAGAGGCACTGTGGTGTAAGGAAAGAAAAAACCTGCAGATCAACAAGGCAGTCAGGGTGGAAATGACAGAATCCTTGAAAGGTGTTTTCATGCCAAAGGAAAGCTCTGGATTTATAAACTGAATGGCACAACAGAGGTGTGACTTGGTAAAGCTGGATCAAGCTTCTGAAAACCTCCTACTGAGGAAACAAATGCTTTTGTGAACAGTGTTTGGCATGAATTAAAAAAAAAATTCAGAATCCAAACACTTGCAAAGTTCACTCACGAGCTCCTGGTTCCTGGACGGGAAAGGATGTGATTGCTCTGATTGCTGTATGCACTCACACAACCTGCACTCACCTCCTTGGGATCAGAGAAACAATTCTGTCCCATTTCAATCCTTGTGTTCCCTCCCCTTGTGCTCAGGGGTTCTCACAGAAGTGTTCCACATGTGTAGTAGATGATGTAAGATGGTTTAAGAATTGTTCCAGTCATTTAATCTCAAACATTTCTGAATGGATCCTCTATTTTTTTGACTAATAGACACATCTATCATTAAAATGTAAGAATGGATAATGAGCAGACCTTCAAATACATGAAACCCTCCATTTTTTGATGAGAGAACTCATTATATCTCCCAGTTATTAAATAAGTTCCAGAATAATATTTTAATATGAATAAAGATGCTGCGCCTCATTTCTTAAGAACTCGGGAAATTAATGTGGGCAGGGCATTAATGTAGTGGGGAAGGAAGGCATGTGAATCTTTTTTTTAATTATTATTATTAGTTTCTTTCTTTGCTACTGGTTGTATCAGTGCCTTATCAGTTAAGTGCAAGAGCTTAACAATGGGTTCTCTCAGCAAAGCCCTCTCTTTTTGCTGGGTGAGGTTAAAGAACAAACACATTGTCGTGAGCTTTTAAAAGCTCGATTTCAATTACATGGTAGTAGGGCAAAGCTCTCAAACACACAAAACTTTGACTTTGTAAAGATTGTGACCTCCCAGGTACACGTGCTTTAAGGAGAAAAAATGTACTTGACATGTCCCACTGCTGTTTCCACGCACCAGGAGCTGTGTGTGTCGGGAAGAGGGGAGGGCAGGAGAGAGCTGTTCAAGGTGGGATGGAGGGAAATCATTCCTCTGGGAAAGCAAAGCTCTTCTGTTTGACTAGAAAGAATTTAAAAGATAAATATATCCCTTATCATGGAATGATAAACAACCAGGTCCAGGAAAGACTCTTTGAATAATTGAGTCTGATCTCCTGCTTTTTGCAAGACTATTTGACTTTGCATTCCTATTAACATCTTATAGAACTTTGTCTTTCCTCGTGTTTGTTTGTGGCAGTGCCCACAATGTCAAGGCACTTTCTAGGCTTTCAGGAAGAGCTGGTGCTTTCAGCCTCTGGATGGACAGGCAGACAAACAGACAGAGGTCATGGCAGAGGAGAAACAAAAGGACTTTTCTGTGCAAACTGAGACCTGCTGTAGCTGGTATGGATTTCATAAAGCAGGTTCAAGGAGGTTGTTTTCCCTTGTCCCACTTTGCTCTTCAATTGCCTGGAAGTGGTGGCCGTGCCTGCAACCACAGACACACAGTTCTGCAGCATTCACATTGGGCTGTTCTGTCCCCATCCAGGCTGGAAGTGGCTAAAAAAGGGACATAAAAGTGAGTGTGGGAGACTGCAAAATGTGCATGCCTGCCCAACAGGTTCTCCACCTGTAGGGGGATATTTTATAAGGCTATTTGGAGAGGTAAGATGTCCACAGAAAGCCAACACCTTCTGGATTCCCCCCTGTCCTTTGAAAATCCACCCTCTATTTTAACACACAGAAACTGATAAAGCCACATCAGTGACACTGCCCATGGCACTGTCAGTGCTTAAAAAGGGAAAAAAACCCGAAACACAAAGCAGTGCAAGGCATTAAAATGTAGTATTTTTCTGCACACTGAAATTCAGTCTTCCTTCTCAATCCTTCCATAGGACTTTGCCTCTAATTGTGTTGAAGGGAAATTAAATAGCATTCCTAAACATAAAGCAAAATGCCTAATCCCCTGGTCTTTCATAGCTTATCCTGTTGTTCAATACATCAGCTACTCTGAAAGTTGTATCAGAGACATAAATGCAGCCTAGGCTCTTTTGGATATAAAAATAAAAATGCCTACAAAACTAAATCAAACTGCTTCAAAAGTCTTTTAAGCTAGGAAACACAGCAAGGCTCAGATCAGCTGCAACAATACAGAAGCCCATAGAATATTCCCAGAAAATGATGCAGGTTGATCTCTGATGGGTTTGCAGCTCTGGTTTCACATCGATGTGTGGATGGTGCAAGGGTCAGACTCCTGCCCACCCTCCCTGCTGTGCAGCCCACTCTGGGGTGCTAATACAGCCCTTGAGTGGGCTGCTCAGCACCACATATTTTATGGGGTCAGTGGATGCCTGCACCACGTTGGATGTCTCTCTTTATGTTTGTTTTTCCTGCCTGTAGCAATCCTGAAGTAACCTGGTGTGGTGCATGATGGGGGAGTGGAAAGAGTTAAAAATCTTTCTCATTTTAATGCTAGGTCCACTATTTGTGTGAGCAGGAGCTCTCTATCAGGGCTGGGCTTTGTAATGTATTCCATCTATTGATAAGGAGGCAAAATAACATTTCTAAATTGTTCTGGGTGTTTGCAGAATGCCAAGGCACTCCAGTGGCCTTCCACACAGAGCCCTGCTGATGATAAATCATAAGAGATATTCTAGAAGTGCCTATTTGCTTGTGGAAATATCTGAAATACTGGAAAGCTCACAGATTTCCCAAGGTAGGTGAAGAGGCCATTCAGCAAATTTCCCCTCTACTTGAAATGCAGTTTTCAAATCATTTAAACCCTAAGTAGCTAATGGAAATACACCGTGGTCCCCACGGCGTCCTGCAGCGATACGCTCCAGTCCCAGGCTGGTGCAGCCGAGCAAATAACCTCCATCCATGACTTTGCACCAGGTGATTTCAGTCTGCAGCACATTCTGTTTGAACCATTCGCCCATAAATGCCTTCAAAGGAGGGCAGGAGCCTGCCCACTGAGGAATAAATGCGAGGAACAGAACCTCCTGTGCAAATATTAGTGTTCAGCATCTAGTGCAGCCCCAGCGAAAGTGTTCCTAACACATGTACAATTCAAATGGAAAGGTTATGTGCAGTACATGGACGTGTACTGACATGGCCCATGTGTTTCATGTGGAAGCACATTCACTGTCCTAAAGTAAATGTTGTCATCAAAAAGCCACCACATTTTCCTAATATTATTAATGCAAAGGACTGACGGGGGAAAAAAAAATCAGATTTATCTCTAAAATGAAAAAAGTTTCGCCTGATTCTTGTGAGGTTATTCCAAAATGTTTTCCTAAGTTTCTATGCTAAGAGGCAGCTATGTCAATAAATTACTTAGAAGCATGAACCTCCCTGCAAGGAGTCAACATTGTGGTTTGAATGTTCCTGTGCAAGAGAAAAGTGGAAATGCTGCAAAAGGTATCTGTAAGATAACCTATCAATAAAGAAACCCTTTCCTAAGTCACAATGCTGGCTTGCTTAAATCCTGAAGCTTAAAGGTTCTATCCCTTGTAAAATGTTAAAAGTGAAATCTATCTTCCAGCAATGTTTTTGCAAACTGGTGATTATTTCCAGTAGTCCTAGAATGCCATAATTACCCTTTTCTACCTTTTTCTCCATCACACTATAGCTGTGTTCAGTATTCAAATGCTGAGTCCTTTTAAATTATATTTATTTATCTGGCTGATTGTATTTAATGTATCACTGGCATAGTAGCCACCGCTGTGTGCAGCACTGGGATGCTGAATAAAAGGCAGCAGTGATCCTGTGAGACTGCAGCATGCTGTCTGTTTACATATGAAAGCAGGTTCAATGTGCACCACATTGTGGCAGCCCCATGATGCCTCTCTCCGTCGCTTGTTAGTCCAAGAGCCTCCTTACTTTCTCAGAGCTACTCCTTATGCATATGCATAACTCCTCATAATAATGCCATAAGGCTGCTAATCTATTCTCCTTCAAACCCCTCCTCAAAACTCACTTTTTCTGTGGTGGCTGGAAAGCATCTGACAATAGCCCAGCAGCTGGTGTGCTGCTACTTATTCCACTGAAGAAGATAAATATGCTGTTATCCCCACTGCTTTATTTCCCTCTTCGTTGTATCCACCTGTTGTTTTCATCCCATGCTAAAATGGTGAGGTTTTTAGAGGAAAGACTGTTAGGGTTTTTAATAAATACACACGTGTCACCTACCATGGAAGGGCTCTCAGAGCAGCTTCTCTCCTTACTGCCACAATATGAATAATTGCAGACATATTGTCTGAGCAATTTTATACTCTTTCACAAATAAGACATCCCCTATTCCTTCCAAATTTGTTTGCAATACGTTTTCCTTCCCACTATGTTTGCATCAGTATCTGCTCTGCCCATTGCAGAGCAGCCAAGAAGGCAGAAATACCAGTCTTTGGAAGGAAAGCAGGATATTGTCTTTGTATATGGTGAGGCACAGCGACAATTGCTGTAAATTTGGGATCAGTGGCACCTTCACAATCCCTTCTCCCTTTTCCTTGGGTCCAGCCTCACTCCGTCCCTCTGCCCCCATCTCCCCAAGCATTTCCTCCCTGGCTGCAAGGCAGGAGCTGCAAATGCCCTCCAAGGCAAAGCCTCTCCCTCCCCAGCACTCGGGTGAGTGGCACAGAAGCTCCTCCAGCACAAAACCTGGTGTCTCTGCCAAAAGGCCCATGGCAAATTCAGTTTGCAGCAGCACCAAGGCCCACGTTGTGTGCAATGGGTTTTTCCTGTTTGGCACCTCGTGGCCTGGAGGAGACATGGTTGGGTAGCCCCTGTGCTGCCAAGGTGTGACCTGCATGCAGACCTGATTCCTCTTCAAGCCTTGTCAACCTCCATTAGATAATAATTTCCACCCTCCTGCAGAGTGGGTATTTATTTTAGGGACCATTCCAATGTCAACTTGTTTTTGAAATCTCTACATTGTGGTGTTATAATATAATGTGCACTCAGTTGTCCAACAAAGCAGGTGTTCCTAGTCCACCTCTTTGCAGAGGACAGTTTGAAGCTTCCACTTCTGAGAGAAGACAGCAAATACAAAAAACAGCATGCTATTATTATATTTGTTAAAACTGAGTTATCTTTGGCCTATTTCATATTTCACATGACAATCTAAATGTACTCTTGCTCTTGAAAAAGCCAGGAGAGTGAAATGTCATTTTTATTTTCTCATTTCTGCAATTTATTTCTAAGATCTGAAATTTTCATTGGGCTACTAAAGCAAAAAATATGGTATAGATCTAGCACTTTTTGGGTAACAGCTGTCACAGCAACTAGTTATAATTAAGCCATTTGGAAATAAGTTCATTTGCTGTCTAAAGTGGACCATTGTCTTGTCAAAATTTTTGTAGAAATCAAACTATAAAATCTGTTTTAAAATTGAATATGTGGGTGCTTTTACATTTATCCAATCTGGAATTTGAAACCGGACAGATTGTGTGACTTTTATGACTAGTCACAAAGAAGCAAAAAAACCCAACAAAACCATTCAAACAATCCAAGAATAAATAGATATTTTTTAAACTGAAGGATGAACAATCATGAGAAAACTGCAACTGGAGGCTGATTAACTGGATAACTTATAAATCACTTACTCATCATAGGATGACATCTATAAGATTGATGGTACTTTTAAAAAGTGTCAAGAGGAAAAAAGAAGAGCTCACTTTTTGCAGTCTTTTAGGCTGTTCCTAAGTAATTGAGAAAGCTTTTGGAGTGCTCTGTTAAGATCTGCCTTAACACAAGCTGCAGTCAAAGAAGATCCTCCCATGGAGGCAAATGCAATGGATGGGACTTCCCAGACTGGTGGTGGTTCTGTGTGGCAGGAGTGAGCTGGGATCCCCTTCTCTGGGTGTCGCTTCAGTGCCTGAAGTGCCGAGGTACCTGCTGCCCCCTGGGCCCCTCAGCTCAGCATCCTTCAGGGGGCTTGTGTTGGACTCTGCAGCTCCCATGGATGGCACTCAAAGTAGAGATGGATCCTTCAGTTCAGCCCTACCTTCCAAGGATTTCCCTGTGTGCTCCCTGAGGATGCCTGCCTCTGCATCCAGCCAATGGGGGAAGAAGCTATGGGTCAGTGCTTGGCAGTGCTGTTTGTTTCTTTGCCCATTTTTATTTTTCCCAAATTTCTCTACCTTGGCTTGCTTTCCACCATTCCTTAAATTCCCATCTCTTTCCTGACCCCCATCCTACTGCTCCTCCTTGACTTGCCCTCTCCTCTTCTTTGTTTTTGTGACCTCAAAATAAGACCACCTCCCAACAGCAGTGGCTGTGGCATGACCTAAGGGAGCCCCTGAGGTTTTTTCCTCCCTACCTACCCTTTCCTGTCGCTGGGAGGTGTTGCTCAGATGTGCTTGGGTGAGAAAGCTGACCACTCGCATTTCAGTAAAGGGAAAGGGACTCAAAGTGACCTAGAAATGCTCTGTGCTTTCTTGGATAATTTGCACTGCACATGTGCTTAATAGCCTGCAAAATAGGCAGAGTAGGTCTTACCTGCTGAAGAGGGAACTTGAGTGATTATTATGGAGTCACTGGAACTATTAAATTCAAATGCAATGTGTTAATGGCCTCACCAAAAAGAATTTGTAGTAGATTTGTAAGCCAGCAAGGAAGAGCAGATATAAGGTTGTGCGCATGAATGCAAATAGTTCTCATTAATCTCAGGGTTATTTATTTTGCACCAATAGGCACTAAGTCAACCATTACCATTGAAAGGAAGCCCTGGCCTGAAACAGTTGGTGATCAAGGTAAAAGAAACACCCCTTACCAAAGCAGAAAAGAATGTTATCTGTTGTGTGATAATGACCTTTGGAGCTTCACACAGAGTCTAAAAGGGAGTGACATTGGCGGAGCTCACCAAGTCCAGGCTGGCCAAGGGACAGAAGGCTGTTGAGAGGGGAAGGTAAAAAAAAAGCAATTTCTGTGGTGGCCTGTTCCATTCTTGGTGTGCATTATAGGTCAATAATGAATGGATGGCTGCATGGAGGTGTGTGCCTCTGCTGGGTGCCATGCAAAGAGAATAATGTGCTTTGCAAAGGAGGTTGTAGAAAACTTACCAAAATAGTACTGGTGAGGCTGTTATGCCAGGGCCAGGCCAAGTGCAGGTTCAGGACTGTCAGCAGTGGTACTAACAATTACTATTGCTTGAAGAAGGAATGGAAGATGGTAAGACCTCTGTATTTCAAAGAATTTATAATGCTGTGTCCTTTTTTGCAGTTTGCCAGAATCACTTTCAGGACATCCACTTCAAAAGAATAGTTTGTCTGGGTTTAGTTTATGTTGGGCCACTTGCACAGCTATGCAGTGATGCTAGGCATCACGATGTCATATTATATGCAAATGCTTGTGTCTTTAGAAATACAAAGGAAATTCTATGGATTAAAATCCAGCAAACAACAAGTTATTCAATTAATCAGCAGCACTTCTTCCAGAAAGCCCTATGCTGAAACTAGAGGCTTGTAAACCCCACCTGGTACTTAGATGCAGTTAAAATAATTTACCTTGTCTTTTTTTGAAAGAAAAGAGAGAAAAAGCAAAACAATCTTGTGCCAGTAGAAAAAAAAAAAAAGGCTTTCTGTCAGCTGTGGCACGTTTAAACACCCTAAATATTTCATCAGCCACTGCACTTAGTTCAGTGTTTTAAATAAGATTTAATAAATAGGTGCATGTTCAGACTTGTACAGCTCTACTTTTGTCTGTAGTTGGCAATGTGCTGCTGTATGTGTTTGATTGCACAGTTAAGAATTTTAATTACTTACCTGTTCCATACAGACACTCATTCTCTTTTAACTGTTTATTAAAAAATAAAACTGAGCCATTGTGCAAGAAATATTCCACACACTGTACAGCTGCACTGTTGTCAAGAGTAGGACTTTATTTTCTGAATGTACCCCCACATTCCCCTCATCTCCCACTCCCCGTGTCCAATCTCTGCAATTCTCACAGACCTGTGATGTTCATGTAACTAACTCCTTTCCTTTGAATGCCTTTGCTGTTAATTTTACAGAGATGTCTGAGATTCTGCCATCTGCACACCCAAATGGATGGCACAAGCAGTGTCTGTCTTATTGTCAGGAAAACACAGCTGGAGCTGATGGTCCTGTTTTTGTTTGTTTGTTTTGTTTCCAGCTTCTAGACCCATTTGGTAAAATAAATATTGAGGAGAATTGAACAAACTTATCAAAATTTGAGTTAAGAGCCAACAGTAAGTTGCCTTATCGTCTTTTTCTGTTGGGCTCCTTTAGCAATGACATTCAAAAAAAAAACCATGACAGGATGAAAGTATTCCTTCATTTTAAGTTGATGGTCAGTAAATGAATCACAGTTGGAGCTTCACACCTCAAGTTTCACTCTCTGCTATAGAAGCAGCCTGGCTTAAACTAGATGCTTAATTTTAGATACCTCAAATTATGTGACATGAATGTCATTCTAAGGGTACATTGACAAAGATGGGTGTAGAGAGATAGCAATTTTTATGTCTTCACTCCAGGCTGATCAGTACTGAAGCTGCTCTGCAATCTATACAATATGGGGCATGTTTGGAGTCAATATATTTTGTAATTTAGTGACAGAAGGGTGAAGCAGAGAGTAGGAAGGTTTCTGACCCTTTTCATGAAGATGCTAATGTCAGACAGCCAGAAACTGTGGCTGTCCTAAAAAAGGGACGTTTGTAAATGCTGTTTATAGATGAGTATGCAGATAGGTATTTGTTTTCCAAATTACATCCTGTTTGTTGTTTCATAGTTCAGAATGTGTCCTGATTACAACAGTAGAGAAATAGCTTAAATAGTGATTGATTACATCATTTAGTTTCTAAAACTTGAGTGCAAATAAAGTAGATGTATGGATTTGAGCCAAAAATATTACAGATGATCTGCTAAATGTGTCTTTTGGTAGGAGTGTACTCCCTGTTGAATTTCTGGGTACATCAAAAGCATTGGAGTGAATCTTTAAGGACTGAAGTCTGGCATTTTCAGAAACGCCTTATTCCTCTAACATCCTGACATGTTCATCTGTGGATGTTCTGATGACAAATCCTTTGGTCAGATGTGGTCAATGGCCCAGACCTTGTACTGTTGTACAGCTGAGCATCTCTTCTGAGCTTGTTGCTCTTTGACCTGAGTGCCACAATGGTGTTTTCACAACTTCAGTGCCTTTAGCTCGAAAGGTGGGATGGGAAGCCTTGCCTTTCCTCTTTGCTGTGGGAAGATGAGTTTTCCCCTGGCAGACCTGGGGGCACACAGTGTCTGGCTCTGTGCCCGTGAGCAGGTTGATGCCAAGCACATTTGGGCCATGGTGGGTAGATGAGGAGTGGGATCCAGGTGTAGCTAAGGTGGTATGAGCTCAGCCTCCTGCTCAGGCTCACAGACCTCAGCTCAGAGCAGAGCTTTAGAGCTGGGGTGTTGTGTAACCTCCAAACAACCACTTTGCCAGTGCCACCTTGGGGAACTCCATCTATCAGCAGCATGGGAATGTGCTTAGGCGGTAACTCACAGAGTTAATGTGTGAGTGGATCCCACCTTGTCTGGATATTTCATTTTGATTTGCAGATTTTGTGAAGGTTCCAAATGCATTGTTTGCCATTAGCCAATTTTAAATGGACTTCAAATTTTTCTGGGGATGTTGCCCCTCAGAATTAAATTTATTGTGCCTGGAATTGCAGTCTACTTACATATGTGTTCACTGGAATGCTGCAGCCAACTGTCTATAAAATGTCAATATCCACACTTTTTTTTGGTGCTACAAGTTTTGTCAGCTTTGGAGGGCAGTAGACCAGCAGAAGAACATCCTGTTTTATTTTCAAAGGATTGCTTCTAGTTCTTGTAATTTCCTACTGAAAACGAGAGGTTCCTTTGCTGAAAGGGAGAGTGGGAGGAAATGTCCTCATTTACATCCTTTGTTGTTTCTTTCCTTTGAGTGTTTTCTCCTCCTTCCTCTAGCTTTTCTCACATTTACTGCCTACCTTTACACTTGTTCACTTGTCAGAGAAAAATGTTGATATCCTGTTGGCCCATTAGCTATCTTTTTGCTTGATTTGCCAGACTACTTCAATATGCTTTAGTACAAAATGAAAAGACAGCCTTTTTTTTTGATTAAAAAAAAAAAGCATTATGTTTTTCATACTGAAGCTTTTACAGCAGGAATACTGCAAGTAATTCAATTCATAAATAGAAAATATTACGATTGCTCCTAGACTCCAGGAAGCTGATAAACATTTCTGCTTTACTTTCTGCTCTGTTTTCTTTTATTTATAGAAGAAGAACAGAGGGAGCAGGGCAAAATCCTTCAGGAGAAAGAAGAAATCTCTTACTGATGATTTTTCTGGAGTGAGCACTGGGAGCATCCTTGCCCCTTCCTTTGTCCTCCATCAGTCTGAATGAAGCAGATGGTCACATCAAGCCATGCTGGAACAGCAGTATGAGGTGGTTTAAACTAGAAGTATCAGGAAAGCTATGAATTCATTTAGTTCATGTCAAAGGTGGTCTGATAAAGACAAGTATTTAATCATGTATGAGATGGAGAGAACAGATTATGGAAAAAAAGAGCCTCAATTTAAATTTTTTTTTTCATGAGAACTGTGAGAACTTGCCATCTTTAAAAAAATCTGTTTTCCCTAATTGGGCATAAGAGTTAACACAAAGAAGGAAAAAAAAAGTATTTCTGTGATATTTTTCTAGCATCTCCTTGCAGTTTGGAGACAGCATGTGAGCATTGTTAAAAAAACCCCCTTGATTTCAATAGTGTTACTTTATCTGCCCACAAATTAGATATGTGAGCTGGATTATTTGGCTAAAGGTGAGGCACAGGTGACATTCACTTTCAGGATTCTTGTCTGCTTCAAGTAAGGGCTTAATTTCCCTTTAGGAATGTTTCCTTTTCCTTGGCTATAAAAGACAGCTAAGGAGTTGTTTTATACAATAAATTACGGCCTTGAGGGAAATTCCTGTGGGTGGCCTTTGTCCACTTTATCTCCCAGCTCAAGTATTTAACACAAGGGATACACAGAAGAATCCCTACCATGTGTCCAGACTAAATTTGCTAAGTACATGTGACATAAGCTGTGTGTTAGAGGGCTGTTACTTTACTGGCCACTGTGGCTTCATACCTGAAAACTGTTACTTAAAGTATATTTTATTCCTTTGATCACAGTTTTATTGATATGACTGGATATTTATTGAAATTGATATGACCTGCAACAAAAATTCAGGAGGTAAGTGCCAGAAAACTGGAACAAGATGGGACATTTTGCCAGATATCCTACATGATAATTTTGCTGTATAAAAGTCCTTTTGACAGTCTTTTTGAATAGTACTACCTAGAATGAAGTGACCAAAGAATCACAGAATGGCTTGGGGTGGGAAAGACCTTATAAATCATCTAGTTTCAATCCTCCTGCCCATGGCAGGAACAACTCCCACCAGATCAGGACCTCGGTAACAAGAATGGGAATATTTTACGATACACAACACTTTTTAAGTGATCCTTCAAAACATTTTGCCTCTTTCACTTAATATTGATGTACTGCTCCTACAAATGCTTTTCTAACTGAAAGTACTAACCAAATGCTGGTAATTCTTCTTCCCTGATTTTGGAAAACTGAATTTTCTCAAACAGTCCATCAGGAAGTGTTTGCTGTCTGTGAATGTGCTTTTAATCCCAGACCACTCACAGAAGAAAAATGAAATCAGGTCTAAGTCCAGTTCAATCTTCTCAATTAATTTCTTTTCCCTGTGAAGGAGATGAAGGATAAATATCATAGCTGGGCCACCTGTCTTATCTGATCTCTCTCTTCCTTTTCTAGTCAGGTTAAGTTAGAACTATGCTGGCATGCAGTGAATTTTACTTTGATTTTTTATCTGTGGCTTCCATAACTCTTTTGTTTTGCAGTATGGCATTATCCAGCCTCTCCACATGCAGCCATCAGTGGTTTCAGGGGCTTGGATCCACAGGGTGCTTCCATGGGGCACAGGAATGGCTGTGGATCCACGTCCTGAAGAGAATGCAGCCCATGAGGGGACCTTCCTTCTCTGAGTTAACACTGCTCAATCCAATCTCTGTGAATGTCTAACTCTTCAGTTATCAAAAACCTGAACATGTTGCAAAATGAATAAGAAAATTGGCTTATTTAAAGATGTTGAAAAACTCTGGTCTTACATTCTTCTTGTCATATTCAACCCAACTTTACCATAAGTTGCAGATCTCTCTCAATTTTGCAGATGACCACAGTTGTATCAAACATGTTCTAGTTTACCCTTCCTGTCCCAATATCTTCCCCCAGTGAGGGACAGAGATACTCCTGTCACCAGGCCAGTTTGCAGCTCTCTACTCTGACATAAGCTACTCAACAGACTGTATCCCTAATCATTATATTTCAGTGAAAATATTTTTCTGTGAACTTTCCATCTTGTTAGTAGAAGGTGACTTCAGTAAAGCATTTGGAGATTGCTTTATAGTGAACTTCCAAATAAAAGTTGCTCTTTCTCTTATGAATGAATATGTGACTTGAAATGCTGATGCCCAGGTTTTATTTTCAACTCTAGTTGTGATACCATCTGCTTAAAGAGGCCTAGCATTGAGGTGTCAGAGATATTTCTTCAGTTTGCTTTTCCCTTCCAGGACATTAAAGGGCACTTTCAAGTCAAACTCATCACGAGACTATGTGAAAATGAGAGTGTCTGATGTCTGTTGTAGGTGAGTTGACCAAAGAGATTGTGAGGCTTCAAATTTATCTTTTTGTTCTGAAAGAGCAGAAGTCAGATCTGGCAATTAGAGTGAATTATGATTCCGTTCCCAAACTGTCTTTTCAGCAGATACACAAAACCCCCCTATGTTTATGTTTGCCACTGCTGTTTGGTGGAGACGAATGTTTCTTTAGTCTTTGTTTGCTTATGGGAAGCTTAAGGCTTATGCAAAGATTGGCACCTAAGTATAAAATAGTTTTCTGCACAGCAATAGCTCAAGGTTTTGAAGAGAGGTCAGCTTTTAGGCTTTACTTTAATTGTTGCTCTTGTAATCCCAAGATGCTGAATGTTTTTTTTAATGCAGACATGGGCTGAGTAGACAAAACTTATAAAACCCCCAGCTAAGCACGGTGCTAAGCTTCTGAATGTTTTCACAAGGCACCTTAGGGAATGTGGAGTTACAATCGCTTTTAGCCACTTCGTTTTGTGAAAATTTGTTATTGTAAAACCCTTCTCCTGCTATTGAGGCTGAGGAACTCAGTGTTGGGAATTAGTGTGACAATGGAGCAGGGTTACTCTTGGGATCCTAAAAAGCAGTATCTGTTCTAAGGCAAACTCACAGCAGAGTTCCTTGAACTACGGGGAGGAATGCAGGTTTGAAATGTTGGCTCTGAAGGCAATAAAAACAATTAGATGAAAGTTCTAGTTAATGCTAAATCTTAACTAATTGGTTTCTTGTTTTCCAACCTTCCTTTCTTTCTGAAACAAATACCAGTGATACAGAGTCCTTCTTTCTTTTCTGTTGGGTTTTTGTCTCTGTTAGAAATGTGGAACTTTGTTCTAAGCTTTACTGAAACTGGACCTTCACCCTTTAGAAGAAATGCTGACATAATCATAACAATACATTCACTTAAATGCAATTGTCAGTGTATACTTGGCTTGTTAAAAGCAGATCTTTAGTACCCATCTCGTCACTTACGTTCTCCCTCTCTCTGTGAACTCAAATTTCTTCACTTGTGGCTGAATTCAGATGAAAATCTGGTTAGCAGCATGGTTGCATTTTCCATTATCATCACTCAGTATTTTGCTGCAGATCTTAGAACAGAGCATTCTGCACACTCCATTGCTCCATTACAACATTGAATCAAACAAATTTTTTTTCTAGTAAACTTCACCTCTCTTCTGAAACTCTGACCATCATTTTGACTTGGGCTAGACTTTACCTGTTGTCATTTAGTTGTTTATTTTTTGCTCTCTGAAGAAAGCACAAATACCCACATTTTAAGTAGCAGCTTTATGTATGAGGTCCTTATCTAGTTTTTGACTACAGGAAAGTCTCAGGAAAGCTGGCCATTATATCTGTCCTTAATTTTCAACTTCTCTGCATTTTGGGAGTTAGATCGTGACCTTGTCTGACTGAAGAGAATAAAAAACCTTCTCAGCTCCCTGGTTTGAGGTTTGGGTTTGGTCCTGATCTCAGCTGTGGAAATCAAGGATCAAATATCTCAGGAGAAGGCCTCTGCTTTTATTCTCAGGCCAAGGCTGCTGTCAAGAGATGTAAGAATTGAACTGAGTTCTTTCTTCAAGGGAGATAGTAACTTCTGTCTGCAAAAGAACCTTCTGCTATGATGAGCTACAGGTTGTGGTTGAGCCCCTCGGGTCTAACCCTGAACTGGCTGAACTATTTCCCTCTTTTAACTCCTGATATTTTATTCTGCTTATAAGGGTGAACTGTCTTAAATAAGGCAATAGTATGGGCTTGGAAAGGAGTGGAATACAAGTGAATAAACCACTTTACTGTGCTGCGCTCTATGTGTGTAATGAGTGGTCTTATGGGTGAGTTACCAGCAAAAATAATGCACTAAACACTGGGTTATTACCTCAAAATGGGGAAACAGGCAGCTGGACTTCCCTGAGTGTTTGGCTGCCTGGCTTAGGCACTTACAGAAGGCTCAGCTTATAGAAAATAGGGCTCGTCCTGGATGCACACCCACAGTTTGGATCATCCAGTGGCCTTCTAACCTTTGAGCCTCTGTGCTCTTGAATCATCATATGACTTTTGGTACAACCCAGGCAGGTATTTTCATGCCTGCATTGTCTTGCTGCTTCCAGGAAATGAGGACATGTAGTTCCTGGCTGTGGCACAACCTCCATGAACACTCCAAGTGAACTCAAATGTCTTTGCAAATGTACAGATCCTCTGCAAATCTCACTACAACCTCAGGAACACAATCAACATTTCCATCATATTTGCTATCCTACTCTTCAAACTGGTAGAAAATGAACAGATATGAACTTAGAGAAGGGTATCTAGATCAGGTTTGTATTAAAAATTGCATATCTGAGACTGCCTAGAAGCAGCTTATCAGAGGGTTATGAATAATCTATGATACTTTTGACTGTTGGAGAGCCAGTGATAGCTGAATTAATCCACCCATATTTCTACATATACATAAAAAGCCTTAGCTTCTTTTCAGCCTTTATTCTTGCTGCAGTGTAGCAGATATTTGAGTAAAGTCAGTGATTTTTCTTCCTGTCTACTTTAGAAAACAATACTCGTAGGCTCTTTCTTTGACTTAAACACATTCATTCTTCCTAAAGCTTTTAAAAGAAGCAGAGCTTTCAAGATCAAAGATGTTAATACAACACCTGTACTAACATTATATCCAGTCGTTATTGACCATTCTTTGTGATATTGTTTTATGCAGGTGCCTTTTCAGTGTGCTCTTTAGAATGTGAAGGAATACAAAAAATAAGCATCTGTGTATCTTTTTATCACACTTTAAAAAGCAGAGCTTTTTGACAAATGAAGGGGGGGGGAAGGCACATAAATATAATCACTTCACTCCTCTGCTCCTTGTGATCTGGGGTTGTAGAGAATCTTCAGAGGGTTGCTCACATGATCATGAAATCACTGTGTATTCTGTAGAATTCATGGATATGAGCCAGGAATTAATATTTACAGGTGGTGGCAAAGAGTGGAAATTGTCTTGCTGGGGAGCAGAAATAAACCCACATGTCTTGGATTACCTATCCAATTCAGCCTGGTGAATGTCTGGTGAATACTTACAGGGAGCAAGTAAGGGAGAACTTGTAGGCTTTAATTTAATCTTAAAAAGTACTTTGCAAACACTGGCAAGTATCATTCCAGAAAATAGAAGTGAGTTCTCCAGTGATCAGAAAACAAACTAAAGGGAAAATTGAGAGGGATAACATACAGTAATTGCTCCACACAGACAGGAATCAACTATTGCTATTGGCAGCTATGTTACATTTAGAGTCCTCTTGTCCTGCCATGTTTCTGTTTTAACACTTACCAGATATGAACTGAGCATATTTAAAGACTCAAGAACAGAAATAGGTACACACATTAAAAAATGTCTGTACTGAAGTAAAGGATAGCTGAACTCTATGACAATTACAGAATTTCGGGTCAAAACTTAAAGAACATTTTCTTGTGCAAAGCAATATACATTTATTTGTTTCTCAAAAAGGAAATATATATTTCCTTTCAGGACAGGATGTAAAGGTGGCTTTTTATGACTTTAATCTGAAGCAAGTGATTGTAGAGGAATGTCTTTGAGTTTGACTGTTTTTTCCTTTTGCAGTAATTTTGAAGAAAAGGGAGATAACAGAGTCATTCAGTCCCAGAATAAGAGCCCATATATTTGAGATCTAAATATTCACAACCATGTGCTTGAAGGCAAACAGACTGCAGACCAGTTAGAGAAAACACTGATCAGAAACATTTGTGATGCAGCTACCTTCTTGCTGATAGGCTCATGAACAGGTAATTCACAAATGGATGTAAATGGGATATATTTTGGCTTTTGTAAAAAATGTTTCTATTTTACTTTATTTCTTTTTCTTTTTCTTTTTCTTTTTCTTTTTCTTTTTCTTTTTCTTTTTCTTTTTCTTTTTCTTTTTTCATTCTTTTTTGCTGCTTGCAGTGCAGCCCTACGTGAAGCTGTGGCATTTCATGACAGCTCTGTGTCAGCAGTAGCTGAAGTCCCTAAGAATCCAGTGTAAGTGAAACCTGGTGCTGTCCCTGAAGTCAGTGACAACATCCCTGGAGAACATAAGGAGATGGGATTGGTGTTCCCACAGCATCAGACCTGGGGTTCTACTCCCATGCTGAGCACCTAAAACACTCAGATATTAGAGATGCATGAATTCTTCCAAAAGAGGGCAGAAGCAGCATTTACTGAGTCCCCTTGATGAATCTGTTCCTTTCACCCAGCTGCAGTCCTCTGTCTCCCAATGTCTCACAATATAAACCTCTGGCTCTGCTAAACAAACAGTAAGAAACAGCCAGGAATGCCCACAAACACTGCAACACATACAAAGCATTGTGGACTTTAGAATATATGCTAAAATCCTAAATGCTCTCTCCCTGACAGCAAACCCTGGTAGGAAAAGTACAGACTGCAAAAGGGTGGCATGACAAAGGTTATTTTCAGCCCCTAATATTCATACTTTTTCATTATGTTTTCAGTTTGAGTGGCTTAAAAAGACTTTAATAAGAAGTCTGAGGAAGTGTGTGAGCTTTTGTACAGTGCTTAGATAAAACAGAGACAGAGGAATAAGGCAGTGGTGGACAGAAAATATGATGTCATGTACCCACATGTAACCGATGTGAAACGTTTGGACGTTCCAGGCTCAAGATCAGACCCAGTGTGTCACCTTGGCCCAAGGCAGTAAAATCATTAAATAAAAGGCTGAGAAGGACCACAAGAAGTAATTTAGTCCAGCTCCCCGCCCTAAGGCAGGATCACGTCTACCTGCGTCATTCCTGACAGAAGTTTGTCCAACCTATTCTAAACAACCTGCACATGGCCATGTCTGCCAGGGACCCAGGCAGACTTTCTTGCATGTTTGGCATTGCTTGGGTAGCCTGTCAAACCAACAAAGTCTCATTGAATTGACAGTTGAAGAGAGTAAGGAAAATAAATTTATATATACATATATATATAGATGGACAGATGGATAGATAGATAGATAGATAGATAGATAGATAGATAGATAGATAGACAGACAGGCAGACAGGCTACAAGAGAAATTATATTTGATTTTACATTTCTCTCTCACTAGGAAATATTTAATTCTAGTCATTTGGATTCTCTTTAATGGACTGTGTAGGTAAAACATACATTGTGGGATCTGCAGGCCATTAAACCTGGGCTGTGGCAAGAAAATATAGACATCTAAGTACATTTATATGGAAAAATTTTGTAGGTAATATTAAAAATGTACAGCCCAGTTTAGAAGACATTGCTGATATCTACATCCAAATTTTTAAGATTGTCTTCTTGCAGTTGAGATATTGAGAGAACAACACACCATGTTTCACCAAAAATGTCTGTTAAATAAACATAAACTTCCAAGTTACAGATCAAAATATCTTCAAAGTTTTTCACTCAAAATGTGTAAGAACTGTCAGACTGCTCACCTTTGGTAGTGCTTTCTTTTTATTAAAAAAAATGGACATTTTCTTTTTTACTAGATTTTGTTAGTGTCCCCTTACAAAATGCCAGTTCCCCAGAGCAGGATTTTAGTAAATGTGCTTCTGGATCAATTTTAGGATCCTGTTCTGAAAAAATGTCAGCTTTTGCTGTCTCCCCGTTCAGGAATCACCTGGTGTCTGATGGTGGCTGTGAATGGTCAATGGGTGGATCGTGGACAAATGAAAAAATATTTATGGTCAAGCCTGGTTGTGTTGTTCCCTCATTGTGGAGTCCACTGTGATTGTGAACCCTGCTCCAAGGCATGGCTCTTGGTGAAAGGGGTGAGAGAAGCAGAGTTTCTTCATGCATCCATGGAAAAATGAAGGGAGAGGTATGGCTTGTAGCTACAAAGAAAAATAACAGAAAACAGGAAAAATATAGGAAAAAAGGAAGATGGAATTAGATATATGAATCTCTAAGAAAACCTTCACTGTCCAGGTTCATGTTAAAATTCCATCCTATTAATATCTCCTGAACATTCAGGAAGTTACTCTTCTGGAAACAACCAGCTGCTATGTTTTGTTCTGAATTCCAAGCTTTTCATCCTGTATCCTTGCATTCCTGCTGTACATTTTATCTTATATGTATATGTGACAGGTTTGAAAGAAAATAGGTCAACAGTACTTAGGATAAGTAGTACTTTAATCAATTTTAACATAACTTCTGATGGATAGTGACTGAGGATAACATACTGCCTTCACTAATTCCATTTAAAGTAGCAGGGACATAAAAAAATCATATTGTTTAAATTGCTTGGGGAACACAAATTATCTGTTTTATATTCCCATAGAAGCTATAATATTCCACTGGATACTGTGAAGGACATGCAATAATTTTAGCATCTACTATGAGTGTTATTGATGTACAATGTACATTTAAATTCATCCTCTTTCAGTTCTGTTTGGAGGCACCATCAATGTGTAATGGATCTGATGATACAATGCACCTTAGTGATAACTTGTAACTGGGCTTTTACTCATTTTACCCATAATAGATTTTTACTTAAAAGAGATATCTGCTCATCTATAGCTTTCAAAAGGTGCCCATATGTGGTTGAGGGCATGATAGCATGAAAAGTGCAGTTGTTGGAGACTCAACATTTAAAAATTTAAAATTAGTATCTCTGCACTGTTTGAAAAACAGAAGCTGCACATTACTTTTCAATGCAGATCATCCCAAGAAAGACACAGGCAGTAAAAATAACCTGGATTTTTTGGCAGAAGCATCAACATTCCCTACAAAGATATTAGAACCAAATCTCTGTGTAGCTCCACTGATGTCTACAGAACTTTGCCATTTTATATAGGCTTGAACCATAGAATCATGGAATGGTTTGGGTTGGAAGGGTCTGTAAAGATCACCTGGTTCCAATCCCTCTGCCATGGACAGGGATGTCACCCCTAGAACAGATTGTGCAGGGCCCCACCCAGCCTGGCACTGAACACTTCCAGGGATAGGGCATCCACAACTTCTCTTAAGGAAATGATATATTTGGTCTTAGGACCTTTCTTGGAAGAATTAAACTAGTGAAAAAGTAAGTCTTGTTTTCAAGATGACAGAAGAACATGAATAGTACCAAGGAATCAACAGAAAATGATGGACATGCAGATGCTTTAAGAAAAGCACAAGTGCAGCTCTGGGAGTCTACAGAAGCAGAGGAAGATCAAGTTAGAGTACAGATGAACTTACAGCTCTCTGCATGGTGTAAAATAATTCACAATCTTGTACTTAAGTAGCACAGTCTTCTAATATTTGGATGAATCTATAGTGGCAACAAAATGTGTGAGATCTTCCCTATTGATCCAAATGTGGTGTACCAGCTGATTCTTAAAATAAGTGAAAAACGGGAAACCTGACTCAAGCAGTGATCTCAAACTATAGTGAGAAAAGACCTTTGGGAAAGGGAGTTAGAGAGAGCTGCTGTGAGATGTGGTAGGGGAAGGTCTCCTTTGCCTAACACATTTCTTAATGTTCATTCCAGCCACTACTCTCAGGAACTGGTTGCTTAAAGGCCTTTCCTTGTCCCCTCTTGGTGTGCTCTCAGAGGGATGCACAATTTGAGTGTCCCTCAGGCCTCTCTGTCAGCAGCTCTAGCAGACAGCTGTTGGATTTTCCCTGTCTACTCACCCAAAGACATTCTGAATTGTCAGTTCAGCGTGGGATAGGAGGCAAAAGGACGGTGAAATAGTACATGCAATACAAGGATGTAAATGCTTTCATAAAACTCATACCTTTATTTAATGGGTTCTTGAGTGAATTCCTTGATGTCAGATCACCATGAAGCTGTCTCCATCCACTGCAGTCATGCTGGAGCAGAACTGCCTCCCTCTAGGATCAGGATGCCTTAGGAAAGCAGTTAATCCCGAAGTTTCTATGTTTCTATTTCATACCCCTCCTGAAGCAGCAGAATCCCACTGAAATAAAAGTGGCTGCGGAGACTTGCAGGACCCAGAGGTGAGCAGGAGTGTGATGGGCAGGGCATGGGGGAAAAGGGTTTGCAGATGGGGACAGAGGGAGGACTCAGTGGAAACTGCTCACCAATTCTTCCACTTCTTTCATTGCAAGGACAGATTTGGCCTAGACCAATCCTTCTGATTTGACAAACACTTTCCAAAATCCCAGAAATGTTCTTTGCCATGATGTGGTCACAGCTCCCAACGCTGCCCAAGTCTGCAGTGCAGGCAGAGGTGTGTGGGACAGGACTGTACGCAGAGGCACAGCACTGGCACAGCACTGGAGGCCCAGTCTGTCTCTGCACAAACCATTCAGGACAGCAACTTCAGTGCCAAACCCTCTGGCAGCAACAAAAGAGGCTTTTGCCATTCATTCACAGGCATAAGTGGGGGAGGAAAACCAGAATTTTCTCTCCAGCAGAGACAGCCCCCTAAGTAACTTCTGAAGATTCAGGTAATATAATGCTCTAATGAGATATTTTAAAAGAAATGGTGTTTTTTTAATGAAATAACCATTTCACTTGCAGGTGAGGATGGCTGCTGCAGGATGGAACTTCTGTGACATTTTGTTGTGATACTTCTCTCACTCTCTGTTCCAAATAAGATATATGGTACAGTGAGGCAATAAATTGTATGCATATTTTAAAAACTCTTCACCCAGCTTTCCTTCAGCTGACTTTTTACAATATTTAGCAACGATATTTGTGTTAACCCTTTTGTATAAGAATGATGTCTCACTTTGCAAATTAAAAGATGGAACTTTATGAGACAGAGGTCGAATCACAATGTCTTAAAAGAGAATGCTTCTGTAAAACTCACCAAATTAAAATTGTGATCAGGGTTGGTTTCACAGAGGTCTCTAAATACCCATAAATAGTGAAAAAATATGTAGAAGTGCCCTAGTGTAATTTCTGGCTTTTGTTCCTGTTGATAGGTAGCTCTGCACAGCAACCTTCCAGAAGCAAAGTCTTTTTCTGCTTTTGACTCTCTTTCACTGACTCAGGGCAATGGTTCATGTGCTCACAGTCAGACAGGTGCTTAAGCACTTCACTTAATCAGTGCCTCAGGCAACGAGGATAAAGAGAAATCTACTGCCCCAGAGGGACCAGTCTGTTTTCTATGACAAAGGCAGAAAATTTCACTCAGACTGATGAGAAAAAACAAACCAAACACAACAACATAAATCCCAACATGTAGCAATCACTATAATCAGGACATCTTCAGAAAGTTTCCCTCTTTTGGCCTAGAAATGGCTATAAAAGGATCATGGAAGGACCTTTGACATACTGGCATTGGGGATGGACTACATGGGATGTCCATCCAGGTTCTGTGCTTGCACAGGACATCTCTGATGGGAATGCAGCAGCCTCATGCAGTGTCCAGGAGAACCTGAACCTGTGTCTCCTGCCCTCCTTCCCTTAGCTGGACTTTGAGACTTTAAACTATTAATCAGTTTGTAAAATAGGGAGTTCTTATCATTTGGCTTGTCACTCCTCATTTCCCTTTGTCAGGAGGGACTGGCCTTCAGCTTTATCTCTCTTTGAAGCTTCCTTGCAAGAGCATAAGTGAATTTAGATGCATACCATCAATGGCTTCTCTGAGGTGTGGTCCAGAGACAGCTCTAGGAAGAGTCTGTACACAGCAAGGTCCAGATGAGGTCCCTGCCCAGCACTGATGCTTTCCTTCACAGCACCACCCACATCTTGTGTTCTAGAGTGTTCCCAGCAACCAGAAAATTGCAAGTTTTTTTTAAATCTGAAGCAGGATTTTTCACTAAATTCAGCCCAACAGAACCTCACACATCACTAATTCCCTGTGGACTACTAGCCTGTGCAAGGCCGTGTTAGGTGTTTTGTCTGTAAAACCATTTCATCATGTTTTCCACCTAAGGATAGTGATGAGTGTGTATGATGGTCTGGAAATTGTAAAGCTCTGTGAAACATATATGCATTACTGATGCACAGGTAAGATGTATGGACAGATAAAAGCTACTTTGTTATCAAGATGTCCCTTTTAAAATGTTTTTGCTAGATTTAGGCTAGCCCCATCTAGGAATCTGCTGTTGAAAATCACATTGCAAAAATTAATGAATATTTACAGAATTGCCTTGCAGTGACAACTCTCTTAGAACTCAACTAATGTAGTTAATAAGAAGGTGATGAATTAACCCATTTTAATTCAGTGGCATTATCTCAAAGATAATATTGACTCCATTTCCTTTTATCCATTTGACCCATCAGAATTTTCTTTCATTGTCAGAGAACCATGTCTTTACAGCAAGTGTTTTTAAAATAAAATGAGGGAAAACTTTGGGATACTGTTTTATACATAAATATTTATTTAGAAATAGTTATTTGTCCTTTGAAAAGACCTCATGTATAAACTATTCAAAGTAACAGTTGGAAATATATGAATTTATGTTTTTGTACTTTACTAACTTATGAAATGAAGTTTTTTGGTGTAAATGATGCTTTTGGCACAGTGCAGTGATACTGTATGTGTCCCACCACCCATCACCTTATCCTCACTCCCATTCTGGTCTCCAGACTTTGAGGCTGTTTTAGTTTAAGGTAAGCTAAGAACTTTTTTCCATTGATCTTTTTATTCCACATCCACAAAAGAAAATGCTAAGACGTTGCTACTGATTTTTTCCCCCCAATATGTGGTCATTATAAGCAAAAAGAAGCTCACACTTCTACTTTTTAATTGGGCATTTAGCAGGACAATGTTTGAAAGCAATTAATGGGAAAAACATTTTTGTCCTGTTTTATCAATTGGTCTCCAAGAAAAATGCTGTCCAAAGTAACCATTATGTGCAAGCCAGGAAACTGTTGTCCTTTTCAGTTTTTCCCATGTCACAATTTATTCATTTAATTCAGTTCCTCAAAATTACTGCAGTGCCAATTATCTCTCTCTGTGTAGAAAATGAGTTTGGCCTACTTCAGCTCCCTTCATTTTATGCCTGTTTTCGGCTATTCTTCAATGAGTGAGTAATGTGAAAAAAGGGAGGATCTTCAAAAATATGTGAAGTGTCTAGAGTGGCTTTTTGGTACCTGTGAAGAGGCCCCTTGAAGAAGCTTAGAGGACAATAGAATATTGCAGCTAGCAGTGGTTTATTTTGTCCACATGACTCATTTCACACGCACCCAGGCAACTGATGAATGGAGGATTAACACAAGTTTTCACCTTATTGAAATGAGTGATTCAAAGCAAACAAATAGCACTAACTAGTTTGGAATATGAAATTAAAGTTTCTCTGAGTCCTTTTGTCATGCATCAATTTCAAACTTAATTAGAAATATGATGGCTCTGGAATTACTTTTAAGCAACTTTGTTAAGTAACAGTAGTTTGATGTTGGTTATTGTCACACAGTCCACTTGTCTGAAATCTAAAGACTCCCAGGGACTGTTCAAATGCATTATCAAAAAGTTTTAAAACAAAATGAAAAAATGCCATGTATATATGCATATATTCTCTCTTTTTGGGGACATGTTTATAGAAACACAACAAAAGAGCTTTAGATGCATTTTTATTGCTAGCTGCATTATATATAGCTACAAATATTTATGGATGGGTAGGTGGCACTACAGGAAAAGTGCTTTAGATGCTATCTTCATGGTAACTTACACAACCCATTCAAGTCCTTCAGCTTTGTAATTACATTTGAACCAGGATGGGGTTACCCATGCACACCATTCAACCTTAAGTGTCTTTATATGGTTGCTAAGTTGCAACACCCTGCAGTCACACAAGTCTAAACTCCCAGTTTACAACTTCCCCTTCAGGAAGGATAATTTAGCAACTTTACATGGTGTAGTCAATGTCCAGGGCATGCTTGTACTCTCAAACCAGAATATCTCCCTTCTATTCCTTCTAAGGATGCAACAAATTGATATTAACACCCTTTCTGTGGAGCAGGTAGGCAAGCACACCTTGTGGCTATACAGGCAATGAGCCATGTGTCCTTTTCCCTGTTTTTTTGGAATAATGCTCTCCAGTGCCTCTGTAAAGTGGAAGCTCCCTGCAGCTGAGTTGGCTGCTGTGGAACAGCCCCATTAAATCCTGCACACAGTTACACAAAAGCTTCAGGATGCAGCTGAATCACAAATGTTGTCATTATTCTCTAAGGTTATGAGCATGACACTCTCTAAGGAACTTCTGCAGAAGTGCACTGAATCAAATGCAAGAATTCTGGTTTAGGGAGTGGCAGTAGAGGAGGGAAAAAGAGTTCATTGCCCATCTAATTTGTGTCTAATCCTTTCTGAAGGTCGTACAAAAGTAAAGGAGATAGGGACCAGAAGCCTAATTTTTTTCTATTTCCCACACAATCAGCAACACCATGGGATATCTCTAGTGAGATCCACTTTTGTCATGGCATTGCTATTCTTGGATGCAGAGGGATGGCCAGGATGTGATTCAGCATAGAGAGGTACTGTGATTGGGGGGTGACCAAAATAAACTTTGATGTGGGATGACCTTTTAGCCTTTCCACTGAGAATAGCAAACATTGGCCATATTCTGATTTGCATCCAAAGTTTTGTTGCTGGCTTTTGAGAGGGGCTTTGGTTTGGGTTGGCATCTGCTCAGTGCTCAACAAGACAGACAGGAGCTTTGACAAATTCAGCTGCCAAAGTTTAATGAGTGTCAATTGAACAGATTCAGTCTTTAATTTTTCCTTGTCCAGAGTCTTTTACAGTCATTGATTGGAACATTTTCACAAATGTACAAGACTTCCCATGAATCAATCTTTTTTGACAATTTTAAAAGCCTCAACAGAGGCATGGAAATGTGAAATCTTCACAGGAAAATGTCCACAGATATTTTCTTTTCAAAGGAAAAAAGAATTTATACACTTTTCTTCTCTCAATCTTAAAAAGCAATGACATTTTTGTTGCTGCTGTTCAGACTGATTTCAATCTGAGTCAGGCTTTTGATGTGGAAAACCTTTTCACATCTCTCATTGTACCGAGTGACTGAGTTTGGGTTCTGTACAGAAGCACGGAAAACACTTAACAAGTATAATTATCGTTTCCCAACAAGTAGAATTCTAAGTTTCTGGGTAATTTCAATACTTTCAATTTAGCTTTTGTTAAAAGATTTTAAAATTTGCTTTTGTTGTGGGGCCCCATATACATATTTGAAATATTTAATGGAAACTATTCTGTAAGCTTGCTTCAGTTGGAAGAATGAAATTATTTTTGACCATGTAGAGGAGATTAACACATTTGAAATCTGATAACTGTATATACATTGCACTGCATGGTATTTCAATATAATGCCAAAGCAAGATAAGAATCAAAACAATCTTTCTGCCCTCAAGACAAAAAAGTCAGATAAGTCATAGTGAAACTTTTCATTTTAGAGTTATTGCACCACACCGTTTGTCTATCCCAGGAAAAATGTAGTTCTTTCAGAGAAAATTTTATATTTTGATGAGGGATTTAATCTGATTAATAAATGAATGGCTGGACATCCCACTGAATCCCTAAAACCCAGTGAATATTTCAGTCTTCCACAGAGATTTTTCGAAAGGATGGATAAAGAAAATAATGCTCTAGAATGCTTTCTGCCTCAGAGGATAAATGGACGTGGAGCATTCAAACGGAAGTGAAGGTAGAAATAAATGAAAGCAGAGAAAGATGTTGGACCACAGCCTACACTGAAACCAAGATTGTCCCAGTGTGAAGCAAACAACATCGTCAGGCTTTGTTGGGTGAATCCTGAACACTTCTGTGCTGTACCAATATCTCATCCAGTCAAGATTTTGATATGCAAAGTCAGTGGTTTTGTTTTTAATCAAATCTTGGACTGGAAAAGTTCTGTGAACCATTGGTCTTGCACTTAAAATCATGATGGATGTGATAAAGGAAACGCTACCTGACCTGGGAAGAAATGCTGTTACTGTTCCATAGCAGAGACTTATTTCTAACATGACAAACACAAGGAAAGGTTCCCATATTCATTCTTCTTGGATGGAACTGTTCCACCTGAAGATTATCATCACGTGAATGCAATGTGATAACTGCACACCCATGTCAGTGAATCCCATGTGTAAGAAGGGCATAGGGTAAGCTCCCTGTATTTTAACTCTGATAGCAAATATTCCTTCACTTTTCCCCACACATCACAGTAGGTCTTTCTTCCTTATCCATTCCATGCAATTCTGGAACCTAAGGATAAGGTTTTTTCTATTATTTTCTAGGGTGGAAAGCAAATTTACTGTTACCTGACCAAGGGGAAAGGTGATTTTGTTGAAAGATGCAGAAATTTGTCCCATCCCCAGAACTTCTGAGCTCCCTCCCCAGGTGGGACCCCTTTGCTGAGGGCAGTTCCAGTGTGGGCAGCCCAGCTGCCCTCTGGCAGGGCTCAGTGCCCAGACACAGCCTTTAGACTCCAGGCTGAACCCTGTTCTGGAAGAAAGCAAAAGCACTTTTTCAGACAAGCCCAGCTCATACCTTTGGGTGATATTGTGCTGCTTCTGTGTTTGACTAGGAGTTACCCAGGTGTGTTTTGTCAGAGAATGAAAACACAAGAGCATGGCAACTTTCAAACTTCATGAAATTATGACAGGGACTGTGACCTGAGAGACTGTCCTGGGTCTTTCCCAGAATTGCCATTGATGGGATTCCATGTGGCTTTGGTCGAGGTGAATTTCACAAACCAGTGATGTGGAAATTCCAGCTTGTCTTTCTTCACTTTGCAGACTTTCTTTTCTTTTCATACTGCTTTTTCTCTGTCCTTTTGTTTTTAATTTTTCAGCTTTCACAAGGAAAGAGCAAGTCTCATGGTCAGAGGGATGGTGTTAAGTTTAAGGAGCAGCAGCGCAATAGAGAAACAGTTCAGAAAAAATAAAACCAGTAAAATTGGTGACCAAAATTGTAAGTGAAATTTTAAAAAATGAAACAGAAATTCCCCTTTTACCAGCTCAAGGGTTTTATATTATTAATCCCAGCAACCAGACCAGAAATGAGCTCTGCACTCTATTCATTAACAGAGAAAAAGAAGATAAAAAAGAATGAAAAGGAAAAACTATATTATTTTCCACTAAACACACTGATGTGGAAGTGTTGTTAAAAAAACTCATCTTTATTAATTCTTCTCCCTTATTCCATTAACTCAAAAATCCCAGGGAAGTCACCACCCAATCTCACTCATCCTCCTTTGAAACCTTCCCCAAAAGCAGGAATCAGAACCACTGTCCAACCCAAGGAGTCCCACCATGGTTTATTATCCAGCCCAAGGAGTCCCACCATGGTTTATTTTCCAATCCAAGGGGCCACACCATGCCTGCCATTTCTCCTGCCATTCTGTGGGTGTTGTCCTGAGTCCTGCTGTCCATCCAGAACTGCTGAATGGACACACTGATGTAGAAGTGTTGTTAGAAAAATCATCTTTATTAATTCCTCTCCCTTATTCCATTAACTCAAAAATCCCAGTGAAGTCACCACACAATCTCACCCATCCTCCTTTGAAACCTTCCCCAAAAGCAGGAATCAGAACCACTGTCCAACCCAAGGAGTCCCACCAGGGTTTATTATCCAACCCAAGGAGTCCCACCATGGTTTATTGTCCAACCTAAGGAGTCCCATCATGGTTTATTTTCCAATCCAAGGAGCCACACCATGGTTTATTTTCCAACCCAAGGAGCCCCACCATGGTTTATTTCCCCATCCAAGGAGCCACACCATGCCTGGTTTATTTTCTCCTGCCATTCCGTGGGTGTTGTCCTGAGCCCCGCTGTCCATCCAGAACTGCTGGGGATGCGGCTGTGGGCTGTGAAGCAGCTGCTGTACAGCAGAGCAGGAATGGCAGCTTTCCAGGAGGGAGTTAACAGGATTCTTCTCTCTGTAATTTGTAAAGTGCTTTGGGGTTCCATCGGTGCAGCCTGCTCTCTGAATGTATTATTGCCACTTCTGAAAGGTCACACAGTGCAGCACTGCAGGGTCCCAGTGCTTCTGCTGTTTCTGATGTTTTTCAGGAAAGATGTCTGTGAATGGCTGGCTGTGTCTAAGGACAAACTGAGGGGAAACAGGTCATTTGGCTGATGAGAGGGATGCCACATCTCCCACCAGTGTGAAGCCTCACACAGGCTGTGGGGTTGCCTATGAATAAAACAAGGAGAGATTTGTTTGCTTAAGGGGAGAAAGGAGATAGCTCTGGATTATTGAAGGGGAGCCATGATTCATTCTGAATGTTCATGGATGCCATCTCTGGCTCTGCTGATCAGCTCTGATTCACAATCATCTCCCCCTGCTGCAGTCCCCATCCCTCCCCCCAGTCCAAACTGGGAAGGGCTGAGAATTTGTCTCGCTCCAGCCCTCACCAGGGCCACGAGTGTCAGCTGCTCTGTCTGATGACTGCAGCACTGATTATGCACCTATCCAGACACATGGAAACTCCACAGGGAAAAGCTCCCCAATACACACACATTTGTAATCTCCTGTGAATAGAGTCCTAAGTGCCCATTAACTATTGCTCAATTACACGGGAACTCTGCAGAAGTAAATATGGCATGCACATGAATATCAATTAACGCCATTATGATCAGTGTGGTCGTGAGTCAGGAGGGAAATGTGCATAATCTTGACAGAATTACCAAGACACGCTTCATTTTACTTGTGTGGATTGGAATAGTATGCTAAGCTAATAAAAGCTTTTGCATTTTTAAAAATAGTTTAACAAGCCCAGAATAGATTTGAATCATATCCGCCTCAGATTTCAGTTGTTAAAGTCCGCTTTGAAGACCTTTCTTAACAAACAGAGGGAAAATCTCTGCTGCTCAGCCTGTAATTTCTCAAATTCCCTTGCCTCCTTGGATTGTCCAGCATTCACACAGCCCTATCCTACCTGGCAACCCACACGTGCCACCAAAAATCCAATACTTGCACCAAAAAGTGTTGACAGCTGTAAGACAAATGCAGGGCACTGGCAAACAATTTCAGCTGAAATACGAGATCTTGTTCCGAATCTTCCTACCCACCTCCTCACAGGGGTAAATCCCAGGCTGATACCAGCACCTCTAAGGTAAGTGAAAGGGGTAAAAGAGCTGCACCACACGACAATGAAGGCTTTAAAATGGATGTCTTTACTGTCATGCATGAGAAGGACAAGTGATATACAAGGTTATCAGGGGCAGGCTTATGTCAGAAGCATTTATGAGACCACCCCAACACTTCAGACCTCATTTCCACACTGATGGGAACTCCAGTGCAGCACTACAAACTTTCCATACAATTTTGTATTGCTAAGCCAAGCTATTCCAGCATCCTGTCCCAGGTACTACTGAATTTTAGAAGCCAGTTGTCTCATAGACAACCACAAAGACTCCTCAAGACAAAATGTGGTGTCCTGTGTGCTGTCTCTCATAGACAGTTGTCCAAAAAGCCTGAAAACAGCTTTGGCAACACACAGGTGCTTATTGCTTGAAATGCATTCAGCCTGGCTTAAACACATGTTAGAATTTCCATTACTTTGAGATCAACCACGTTGTCTCATGGGCTGAAGAGCCACCCAGACTGTATCCTTGGGGGTACACTGCAGGTGGGCAGTGAAGGCCGGGTACTGAATATCCACACTGATGGCTGGGCAAAGCTGGGGATCAGGAGCCCTTGCTGATGGCTCTGGAGGAGTTTCTGGGGATGAGAGTCAGTCTCCAGTTTGCTTTATTTACTGAGGTGTAGCCATAGCCCATATCTACAGTCACACTCTAGATGAGCAGGGCAGGCATTCAGCACTTTCCTGCTGTGGTCCAGCTGTTTAATTGCTGTTTAATTACCAGCAACTACCCTGGCACTTTGCTGCCTCATGGCATCACCAGACACAATGCAGGCACCAGCACTGCCCAGGAGCCATTCCCTGTGGGCAGGATGGAAAAGAGGAATGTATCCATACAGATACAAGTCATGCCCTTCCATCATGACAGAGAATGGCCCCTGGCTCATGTTATATACTAGGATGGATGTAATCATAGAGACTGAAATGGTTGTACTACCTTTACTTAAATGGAAATTGTATTTTGTGGCAATTCTCAGAACAGTCCTAATCTGTGGGATCAGGGTGATATCTGACCACTGGAGTTAGAGACTGGTTTCCAAGAGTTTTAGAAAACAAACTGGGACAGTTCTCAGGGGCTTCTTTAGAATTATTAAGCTAGAAAAATACTTAAACCTTTTAATATAATTGTTTTAATTTTTATCTTTTTGAGGAAGAAGATGGAAGATTTTAGAGCTGTGGATACACTTAGAATATCTAATGCATATGGTTGTATCTACAGGGAAAAAGAAAGCTATATAGTTCAGCAAATACAGTAAAGAAAAAGGAAACATGAGTAGGTAAATATTATGAAGGCTGAACAAATGTCAGCTGGCCAAAAGGATGAAAGTGTGGCTGTATGAGATAGAATACTGAAGAACAATGATTTCAGCCCAAACCTCAGTCAGTGTTTGCAGAAATTAATTTTTGTGTAACAATTTTGAAGTGGGACTCATCCATCAATATTTGGTGTGAGGCAATGTTCTCTCTGTCCTTTGCTGGGGCTGCATGCCACAGACAGCTGTGTGACAAGTACCAAGTTTTCAGCACAGAATTTTCAGGATAAATATTAACCAAAGACATTGCTCAGATTTCTTTACAGGGCTGGGGCCTCATTGTCTAAAACCAAAACCTCTCAGTAGAAATTTTTAACAAACTTGCATGGTCCTGTTCTGTAAGTACCCAGTGGAAATAATACTGGGGTCTGTCATTGGTTGTCACCTCAGTCAGGGATCAACCTGAGTTACTGAGAGCATCTTGTAAGGCAGTGCAGAGCCTTGGCTGTCACTGATTTTACCTGGCTTTGGGGGTAAAAGAATTCAAGCCTTTACCCTCATTTAGCTAGTCAATGAAGCATTCATAAGGTCCCCATTGCAGGAAAGGGTTAAATTTAATTAGTTAATATTGAAAAGCACTCTGAAGATGAAAAGTGCTCTGCTATGTAAGTGCTGACCATTAGCCATTATTAGGTCCTATCTTGTTTTTCATACAACCCAACTAAAAGGCAACCCAAAACTTTTTCATTATATGCAGGGCAATTTAAACCAGCAGATTTAAAGTTCATTTAACAAGTCAGATTGGTATATCTTTAATGGCCCATAGCAGGTTTGTGGCAAAAGGGGCAGAAAGTTAATTTCTGTCACTGCTTCTTTAAATTAATGGGATGTAATTTGTAGTGGGGGACAAAGTTTCCTAAGGAAATCATTGTGTTGGCAAGGCTGGTTAAATAAAGTGTCCTACAGGACTAGGTAATAAATAAAACCCCTGCCTTTACGAGGCTTTGTCATTGTCTGGAAAGTGGAGAGAGAAAGACTAAAATAATTAAAGGTGCTTATTCTAGTGTAGTAGCTCAGTAAATGAAGTATGCTTGGATTTTCACTTTGCAGGAGCTAAATCTGTGACCTTCTGTGCCAGAGGAAAGAGTCCTTTGTGTTCTGAGCTCTAATAGCCTTACCATGGTTTCATTTCTACCAGGGTCCATGAAACACTTATATTTATTTTTATTACTTTCATTTTTCCTCTCACAATGAGGCGTTAGTTCAGACTTTAAGGAATGTGTAGATTTCTTTTGTTTTTTTTTCCCTTGATGGGCTCCATGCCTCTATGTCTTTGGTTTATCTCCTGTGTTCCCAAATGTTTCTTTTACCTTGTGGAATACTGTTAGAAGTCTCTGTACAAAAGCAAAAGCTGTGGTTGCTATAGCAATAACCAATCTGATGAAGCTGTGACCTAAATCATGACTGAGAAAAATAGTACCTTTTCTATATCACTGCAGTTACTGCTTCCTTGGATTATGCTACTGTTATGTAGGATTTATTACCTAACGTGAACTCTTTGACTCCAGGACACAAGAAAAAGTAAAGTGATATTTCTGTAACTACAGAGTTAGGCAGGGATATGAACAAATATCTGCTGAAATTTATAGGTGAAAGGTGCTCTGCTCTTGGTAGCACACATATAGCTAAACCTTCATGCAGCACAATCTATTTCTTGAAAATCTAAGGAGCTTTGATGGCTGGAAGATACTTAAATCAACATAATGTGCAGCTCAGATTTATTGAGCATTGCAGAACCAAGAACTTGATCAGCTTCCTGAAGTCTTTGCTACTGCCATGAGTGCAGTTATTGAGTAGGAAAGGAGGGCAATATTCTCTAGGAGTAGTTGCTTCCTTACTCTCTGAAAATATGGTGAGGGAATTGGTGTAGGCATCCCAAAACTTTATCTAAAATACAGAATTGTTCCCTCTTATTTGGCTGTGACCCTCAATGGCCCCTCATTTGTAGGAGCTACAGTTGAGGTGGTTTCTGCACTTCCTCTACTTTCACAACTGACAGGGGGTTGTAACATGGAAACTAATATAAATGATAGTATGCTGTGGGATTTATCCTGTGGTCTTTCTGAAAATTAGGGTTTAAATCTATGCTTATCATCTAGGCTCCTTCTATAGTCAATGGAAGGCAGACACATATATTTTTTCCTCTCCTAAAACAGGCGTATGGGATAGATTAGGCAAAAATTTACAAGAGCATTTCTGTCTTTCTGTGGACTACAGAGGGAGCATGGACAGCTTGTTTAGAGCAAGCACCTGAATTTTAGATGGTTTTAGTTACATGAGCTGAACCCCATTAAGCAGCAAATCAGTATGGATTACTATTGCTGTTAAAACAAAGTGGTGGGAGTGAAGTGGTCAGATTTTCAGCTTTAACAGCAGTTTTCTGCCCTGAGCTCTATCAGAATTGAGAATAAGAAATGACTGAGCTGCAGCAAGGTGTGAGTAAAGGCAATATCAAAATTACTTGCATTGGAGAGGATGGGGTGTGGGAAGTTGGCAGAGTTAACTGAATTAGCTTCACTGGAACAGCAGGCTGGCAATTGTGATGGCATTTGCCTGACAAATAGCAAAGAGGTATTTGTGCTGTTGTTACCCTCCCTGCCAGTCCCTCACCCCTCCTGGTATAAACCCAGGAAGATAAATCCTGAGGATCAAGAGACAATCAAATGTGTTTGGTGATGCTTTTTGGGAAATCAAAGTTTCTGTATTTTCTGCCAGAGATTTGGACTGGAGATGCACAAACAGTGAAGAATGCTGGCTGCTGAACTATTTGGAGAGATCTAAAATTACCCATTTCTTATGGCCACCTGGTCTCTTCAACATCTGCTGCATATTTGGCTCAGAGGCTGCCTGCTCTCTGAAATCACACCACACATGACATAATGTGTCAGAAGTAGTGTGACACAGCAGTGACATTTAAAGGGACACAAACCAGGCCATCAGCTCTTCTAAAATGCATGCTCTAGAGCTTTCACAGTTTCAGTTGATTGCAAAATGCAAATTAGACCATTTGTGACCATTTTCAATTGTCTTGGGGTAGATAACCATGGACGAGCCTTTGTTTCATGAGTGATCTCATAAAAACAAGAGTTACTTGTAGTGAGAGCACTTAGAAATACCTTTAATTTCACAAAAACTGTTTCACACCCTCAGCACTCATGTCTGATGGATGATGTTGCATTTATGAACTGGAAATTATGTGGCTATTGGCCAATATGCAATATGATTAAATACTACAGTGCAGAGACTTAATATTTCACAGCTAAGGAAGCTGAGAACTGACTCTTGCTGGAAATAGCATCCATGTGCAGCCCTGGCTGAGAATGATAATCCAAGTGACAAAATAAAAAAGGTTGGGGGTGGAACACCATTAGATTGGACTGCAGGACTGATAATAACCATATCCTGGGCTGCATCCCCAGCAGTGTGGGCAGCAGGGCAGGGGAGGGGCTCTGTCGCTCTGCTCCTCTCTGCTGAGGCCCCACCTGCAGTGCTGCATCCAGCTCTGGGGCCCCCAGCACAGGAAAGACATGGAGCTGCTGGAGAGAATCCAGAGTATGGCCACCAAGACAACCAGAAGGATGGAGCACTTCTACAAGGAAAGTTTAAAAGAATTGAGATTGTTCAGCCTGGAAAAAAGAACTTTTCAGGGTGACGCAATTGTAGCCTTGTACCTGAAAAGCAAACCTGCAAGAAAGATGGAGAGAGACTCCTCACAAGGGCCTGGAGTGACAGCACAGGAGGGAATGGCTTCAAACTGAAAGCGAATGGAGTTAGATTAGGTACTAGGAAGATATTCTTTACTGTGAACATGGTGAAGCACTGGAACAGGTTGCCCAGGGTCGTTGTGGATACCCTTGGGAGTATGTTTTTGTTATAGCTGGATCTCTCACAAATTCATGTATTTCTGAGATGAGGGCTTTTCTGGTTGTAAAACCTGCTCAATAACATTTTTGTAAACAGTTCCTGCTTCCATCTGAGACCCCATCTCAGTTAAATCAGCTAATGTGTAGCCATTTCAAACCACCAGCTGACCTTCCCTTTGCTTCCTTCTTGTGTTGCTTCTTTTTTCTCCCTTGTGAAGGCATTCTTTAAAAGGCATTTTGTAGCATTTTAAAGCACTAAATATTTGAAAAGTATTTAAAAGTATTCCAACCCCAAAGTCCATTTTGATGGCTTTTGGAGGGAGCCTGAGGTTACGAGTCCTCACAGATTTCCTGATACACCGGCTTTATTCTATTGCATTTATATTCTCCCTTTCTAGAGCAGAGAAAATAGGTGCAGAGATTCACTTGGTCTTGTGTTCACCACCCCCTTTGGCGATCCTTAATAGTCAAATGTTCATATGCATGAATATAGAATGAGATGTCTTCCTCCAAGAACAGGGACTTTCCATTTTTACCCACTATCTGTTAGAAACTGAATTTCCTTCACTGCTCAACCTCTTTCTTTACATTGTGGCTGCGATACGCCATTTTAGAAGTGCCATCACCTTTATCTCTTTACATTCTGATGTAGTCTGTAATCAACACTAGCTTCAGCGACTCTCATTACTTGCTCTTGAAGTGATTCTTCAGACTCAGCAAGAACAACATCATCATCAGATTACAGCATCTGCTTCCTCCCATTTCAGCCCTGCCACCGTAGCCAACAACAATGGCGCGCATTTGCATTTCAGTGCGCAGGCAGAGCTGATGTGAGACACCGTGCACTCCTGCTGGACTTTCTTCCTGCCCATCAACCACTCTGCCATGTCCTTTGTTGGATCTCTCCTTTCCCTTGCGCCTGCTCACGTTCAGCACAATAAGTTATATAAATCTCTGCAAGAGCCCCCACAGATAATGAGAGCTGCATGTAGCATTCAACTGCTTCTTTCCGTTCTACAGCACAGGTCTTTTTGCACCAGTTTTTCCCAGGATTTTTCCCTCCCCAGCATTATAATCCTAAAAGCAGATTTAAATGATTTTCAGAAGTAAACTAGCCTCTGTTTTGCTTTCATATTTTTTCAACTCCTTTCTCCAAACACTAAGCTCATTTTTTCTCCATGTGTTTGAATAGCAAGTGGAATTATTTGGTAATGTGTACATCCTCTCAGGCTCCCCTTCTCTGAGCACAGAATGAGTTTAGTGTCTCTCACTAAGTCCCTGAGCCGCTGCCCTGTTTTTTCACAGAAGTTTGCAGATCTTATGGGAAATCTTGATACCAATCTAGCATTAGAGTGTTCTCTTCAGGTACACAAAGCAGGCAGGCATGAGAATATCTGAAGCATGTAATAATGACTGTTTGAGTTAAGGACCTCTCTGTCTTCCTGAAAGAATAATTCAGATAAAAGATAAGAGGTTCTGATGCTGAAATCATATTCTGGTACGTGAGGAGGCATAATCTGGCCTTTTTGTTTATTTGTTTGATAGTAACATTGCCACTGATTTAATTTCCTTTATCTCTGCAGTACTAAACAGGAGAGAAGCTTAATAAAAGAGTGAAGAGGATTCACAAGCCCTGAATGCAGGGTCCAGCAGACAGCCTGAGAGTGGTGCCACTCTCAGTGGGTGCATTCCAGCTTTGCTGGGTCTTGAAGGGGCAGCAGTTCCTCCTACAGCCCACCTGAGATCCACACGTGGTTGTCCACACCCCCACTGTGTCACACTCTCTGGCAGAGGCTTGTGGATTTATTCGGTGGAAGGGTTGCCTAGTCTTAAGCAAATGTGCTGAAATTGCCTTCTGCAAGTGTATGGAGAGCCTAGAGAAAAAATATCTGCACATTTAACATACCTAAAACTTTTAAAGGCCGAGTCTGAGAGCCTCAGTACTCATTCAAGAATAGATATATCCTTTGTGTGGCTTCTGGGAGGGAGAGGAAGCATTTCAGAGCTCAGCAAGTTAAAAACTCAGGGCAACATGGAATATTGGTTCCTAACTTTGAGGTTCATAACCAAGCAGGACAGAATTGTTATTACTTTCTGTAAGCACAGCTTCAGTCTTGCCCCAAGGCTGCCCGTGGAATCACTACAAGACTGGGTTCTGGCTAATGTCATTGAAAATTTCTTGTTGTAGATATCAAATTATTAGGTCCTTTGACTTCTCATGGGCTCCCCACATGAGAGGTATAACTTCTCCTGCAGTGCAGGTTGTTGGCTTTTGACAGGGTCCATTTTCAATTTTCTTTTTATTCTTTTCAAACAATTTCATTTTCTACTGAAACACTGAAAAATTCAAACCTGACTGAATATTTCTATTAGTTTACCTGTGTTTTGCCACTTTTTTTCCCAGAGGTTGAAACATTGACAATTTCCATTATAGTAAAATTCTGTCATAGCGGTTAAGGTCTTGTGAAATCAGAACATTAAATTAAAGCAAAATTTTTATGATTAGACAATGAATGTTATTGTTTTTCACTTCACATGTCCTGCCAAATTATGAACAACGTTAAGCCACCCTGAAGATTCACTCCCAGAAAATAAAGGGAAAAAATTCAGAATACCAGTCGTAAGCTTGAGCTTTTTACATTTCTTATCATGTTTATATTAAAGACTGACAGTGCTTCCAAGTGCAGCCCTGGTTCATTCCCAACAGTGAAGTATGCTAGAGGCATATTGGTACAAGTGTTAATAAAGTATTAATAAATCCTCACTATGAGGGAGTAGTATTGCAGGGAAGGCATTGATAGAGTGTTGGGTCACTCACAAGGGCTGGCTGGGGTCCAGGTGCTCACCTGTCATCTCTGGGTGACAGCTAAGAAATAGGCACCAAACTTTCACATTTTTTATCATACTTCTTGACATGAGCATCAATTCTTCACGCATTTTTCCAAATATTCTTCTCAGGTAAACATCACTTTAATTTGCAGTATTTGTAAGAAGCTAATTTACCCATCAGAAAAACAAGCCTAAGTAAATGAATAAATAAATAAAGAAACCAACAAAAAACCTACATAAAAGCAGGAAGACAAAATAATACAGGCAGATGAGTGAAGGAAGAAATTCTCATATGCAGCAACATGAAGAACAGACTTTGATTGCAAGGCAAGGACACCTGAGGATTTCAGCCTTCACTTTCTCTTCTGATATCCTGTTACTTTAAGACCCATGCCTGAATGCAATATCCAAAGGTCTCAAGCTTCCACTTGCTGTATTTGTCATCAAAAGAAAGATTAGAGAATTGTTTGCAGTATTTCTGGCCTGATTCAGGTAGTTCCTGGAGATTTGAGTGAGATTTACACAAGAAACCTGAAAGAAAATATACATATCTCAATATATACATATCTCGATATATACATATCTCATTTATCCATCTATCTAACAATATCTGGCTTATTAGAAAATTATCTTGGAGTTTGCTTCAAAGCTTTACTCTTTTCCAGTCAGTCTTATGGGGTATGTTACCTTCCAAGGGCTAGAATCACTGTTACTGGAGGCTAAATCCCTGAAAACACTGCACCCACACTGAGGACAGGGGAACACAACAAATTCAGAAAAAACCCAATCCCATCCACAACAGCACAAGGTGACAAGGAAGGGTGGGTTCTTTGTGTTGGGTTAAGAGCAGCAAATCTTTGGTGATCTCTTGGTCCATGCTCAGGATTTAGACTCTGTCTCTGGAATACCCTGGCCTTGCTTTTGCAGGGTTTGCCTCTGGGTTCATCCCACTGCAGAGAATTGGGTTATGCTGGCAAAGGACAAAAAGAAAAACAACCAGCTTTTATACACAGTTGCTACTGAAGAATGGGGGGTCATGACAGGGAAGAACTTTCATGGTATTAAAGTCAAATGTAAAGTGTAAATCTGATGAATTAAAAATTCTTCTTAGAATTTTAGAGCTTAACAAGAAATTTGTGGCTATGATATCTTTGTCAGCTCATATCAATATTTGGTTTTGCCAGTTGAGGATACTTTAATTTCTATCCATTGCCAGAATTAGATATACTGACACAGAGCTGGGCAGAAAGTGTAAAAATTTAAATTTGTATATCACTCAACAGGGCTGCCATTAAGGGCAGGGTGCACAGAAGGGTGTAAAAGCAATTAAACACCCAGGTTGTCAGTAGGCAGAGAATTAGAGAATCCTTCAAATGACAGGGACAAGAAGAGGAGGCCATTAAGGCACATGCTATTTATTTTAATATTATCCCTGATCTGCATTGTACTCAAATTATAAATAGGCTAAGTGTGAGTGACCCAGAAGAGTTTGGCTTCTGTCCTAGCTGGATTCAATCACAGCTCACACTCCTTCCTACTAATTTTCTGCCTTCAGCACAGCACTGCCAACATCAGAGGTTTCTTTCTCTCCTGAGGCTTGCATCAAATCTTTTGCTTCAATATTTAGCCTTAGCTCTTGGAGTCATGTGTGTTTCAGGACATGTGAGGTTTTGGGGGTGTTTAAGGAGCACCTTGTTTTGCCAAAAGATGCTCCCAGCAGTATTTCATGGCTGTAGGTAGATATGGAATTGTACTGGTACAACTGTCCTGGGACAGTGACTCCATTACAAAATGGTGTTTGGGCTACTTTTTGGAAGTGAATTAAATTATAACTTTGCCTAAGCCAGGTCCCAGTGTGAGAGACCAGCTGGAAGAAAGATTTATACTGATCTAACAGTATCTTTTGAAATTTATATGTTAGATTATGACAAAAAAATAATCCCGTGTAGGCAAGACCTACATTTTTTGTTCATTAGGGCTGTGGAGAAAACATGACTCAAGTGAATTGCAAAGGCTTAGATACCAGAAGGCAAATAAAAATAAACTCAGTTATTATCATGATTTTTTTTTCCAGTTTCATTATTTTTGTGCCAACCTCGAGGTTTTAGGGGTCTGAACTCTGAAATTGTGAACCCTCAGGGACAGCAGAAATATTGACTATAATTAGATAGTATAATCTCTGGGACAGGGACTGCCTACTCCTGTGTTTAGACAGAACTTGGCACCAGGGGCTGCTGAGCAGAAACAACTTTCTGGGACAAGCACAGTGAGAACAAATAATTAATATTAATACAACACACCCATCCCTCTTCTAGGTGCACATCAGCTACTTGCCCACAATCCCTGCACATATTCCCCATTCAGACAAAATGCATCCTCCCACAGTTCAGTTCTATTTTGACAGAAGATTTCACCTTGGCTTCTTTATGACTCTGTGTCACCCTGAGCTCTCTGGGGCTGTCTGTGCCTTTCTCTGAGCCATGTATGGATGTTTTGACAGGTGTCTTTACACTCAGCCTGCAGTGGGCTTACTTAAGAAACTACAAGAGAAAATTAATTATAATAACTCTTCTGCAGGAGGAAGGGCAAGACACCCAAATCTTGCCACCTGCCTGAGTATATCTTTTGTTATTTGTTAGGGGATGAATGTTACCCTTGTGCAGATGGCACACATAAACCCCTGCACAGCACAAGATCACAGTTACCCAATGAACATGTGGCTTTAGAGCTCTCTTCAAGGTCCCTTCCAACCCAAACTTTCCATGATTCCATGATATTGTGGCTCCATGTTTCTGTGGTAATGAATTATTGCATGGATTCAATGTAAGGAGTGGGATCCTTTTCCCCAGAACTCTATAAAAACACCAGGATGTACAAGTCCAGGGTTTGATGGGGATGTTGTGATCACTCGCAGCTTTCCATCACTCTTTTATGCCAGATCCTGTGGAGAACTATTTCCTACTACAATTCCCAAATATTAGATGCCCAAAATCTCACATTTCATACAAGAAATGCATACGGGCTTTCTCAGGAGCTATGTATTTTACTTCAGGACCACTTATTTAGAGAACAAAGTACACAAGCACCCTTATGACTCTGGAGAAGGACCTACCAAGCTGCTGAGCTGAGGTGACTTTCATCTAAGTGCTCTGCATTTGTATGGAGGAGTTTCCTGGAATGAAGTACCAAAGCTGTACTCAGAAAATACTCCCTCTCTAAAGCGAGATGTTTCACAGCATTTTTCAAATGCAGAAATTATTATTGTTATTTCAACCTATTTGGTGGACAGATTGAGCAAAATTTTATCCTTTTTCCTGTGTTAAAAATACCCAAAATTAAAGATAAGGCATTTATTGCAGTCCTCTATCAACATATAATCAGATTGTAATTGGATCTAATAACAATCTTTCAATATTTTATTTTTATAATGGACTCTTTATAAACATTAAAGTCAATTCAGGTGTTTTACAGTATGTTACAACTGATCCCAGCAATCCAAGTGTGTTTAGGAAACTTTAAACCCATGTAATTTTGTGCCATACTGAGTGAGCCAGGTTAGTACAAAGGACATCATGAACTGAATTAAAGCTTTGATGAACTCAGCACCTTTATCTCTCCTAAGCTCCCTTGTTTTTCATCTATACTGAGAACCAGCATAGCAGTTTCTTCCAATGACCTCATTTTTAAAATATCCCCATCGTAAAGTTTATGGAAAAGGAGCAAAACACAATCCATTAGAGAGCAAATGCAGGCAAGGCCACATGTAGAGATTTTTCACTTTTGCTTTCACAGAAGTTATCAGTAATTGTGCATTTTTTGCCTAGCAGAATCTAAGAAAAATCTTATGTGTTCTACTTTATAATTCCTGTCTTTCTATTGACTGGGGAGGCCATTAGGTTTTGCTGTGAATGATTTCTTGTGCAGTAATAAAAGCTGGTATTAAAATGTCACTGCAGTCATTTCAATGGTTGTTTTCTAGTAAATGGATGATTTGTGGATTTCACAGTCCTGAGCTGTTAATAATCAGTTCATTCTATTGATGATCAAGTTAAAACGGCCTTTTGACAATAATTCCCCATTATCAACTAACGTTTGCCTTCTGTTCAATTTGTGCAATTATCACAATCTCAGCCTAGTCTGGGGGCTCTGCAAAGATTACAGCAGAGGACCAAGCTCCTCAAAGACAAGGAAACAGCTTCTTTTCCTTTTCTGGAGGAACAACCCTTACAGTTCAGCAGCTCTGGCAGTGCACTTTCCTTGGGAATTGATGCACTGGAGTGGCTGCCTAAAACAGAGGCTAGGCCAAATTAAGAGAATAAAAGTGGGTATTTATTGAAGGCCTTGAACACCTTGGGCAGCCAAAAGCTTCCAAGGGGCTGCACTCAAGATGGACAGTGGTCATGAGTTTTTAATACTGTTATAAGTTTGGTCCATTTGCATATCAGGGGTTAATCCTTCAATTACAGTTTCAGGTAATTAAGTAATTTACTCCAAGTTCCCCCCCCACCCCCCACCCCCCCCCCCACCCCCCCCCCCCCCCCCGTTCACTGATATTTACATCTCTCAGGCCCTGAGACAGTAAGGTGTCCTTGGGTTTGAGACCCAGAGAGGAATTGCTTTGTCTGAATAAAATGGGAGAACAGTAGCTGACAGGCTATGGAGTTTTGGAGTTATACACTAAAGCAGTACAGGACCTGAAAAATATAAAAGCTAAATCCTAAGCCATCAGAATGGTTTAACACATGCATCTCAGGTGCCTTATCCCCAGCAGCAGGGGACACATCCTGTGCCAGCAGGTGCAGAGGTCTGGCAATGGAAGAGGCTGCATGAACCTCACTTTGAGCCTTGGGCCATTGTCCAGGTTTAGAGCAAATTTGGGGAAGAATCCCCCAAGGAGCTCCGGTGGGAAAAGCAGATCCAATCGGCCCCTCCCCCCAACTGGTCCGGGAGGGAAAAATACCTCCTTGGAGAAAGGTGGAAAAAACCTGTTTATTAAACAATAAAACCAAAACAATATCAAACAATGAGACCCCTTGCCACTCTAAAAAGAGATGACAAACTGAGAAAGACCCGGGTTGCAGCTCACTCAGTCTCTGATCAGTCCCTCAGTGCTGGAATTGTCGCAGGCCAGGCCTGGCCCGGTGGGCCACAGCTGCCACTGCCGGCGCTCTCCTGGGTGTTCAGTCCAGAGCAGTTTCAAGAGGTCCAAAGAAAAAGGAAAAAAAACAGTCCAGGGAACTTCTCTGCCTCAGCTATCTAACACTAACTAAAAGCAAAGGAGAGCTCTGTCCTGCTGTCTGTTCATCCACAGACAACACAGTCCAGGAGCAGCAATGTGGAAGAGTGAGTGCAGTGTCTGAAAACAAAACTGCACGCTTCTTCTCTCCCCCCCTTCACTCTCTGGAACACTCTTAAAAGTACAAAACTTATTATTCAACATAAACAGAATGAGACGACTGGGGATAAAAGCATCATATAGTCAACCCAGGACAGCCATGAGGGTCCATGAACCTGGGGATGCACCTAGTGTTTTGACAGGTGGAAAATGTGTGTATGCACATGTAACACCAATTATATCATGTTAAAATCACAGATATCTCACCCTAATTCCGGGAAAGTAGGATGTGCTCCCCTTCTGTGAATGCCACCCTGCTCAAAGGAAGTGGAGATGAATGAGAGAGTTTGACCCCCAAATCTGACACTTAGGAACAGTATTAAGAAGAACCAGAGAGGTGTGGAAAGACTGGAGAGACCAGAAAGCCTGATGAGCTGTGAGAAAAGTCCTCACTCCTCATGAACATGTTTCTGTGTCCAGAAGGAGCAGTGAGAAGTCCTTGCTGATGCTTGTCCTGAGCCACTGAAGACCTGGAAAGAACACTGTACAGCTGCTGCATGGTGGCAAGGCACATCTGTCTGGGGTGCCTGGCTTTGGTGGCTACCAGCATCTCCAAGAGTGCTCTCATAGCTCTGCTCATGATTAGATGATCATCATCATGTTCTTAATGCCAGCATGTGCCCCGAGGCAACAGACCAAGTGCTGGGGTTTGTGTGCCAAAATGAGGAAAGTTAATTCAACACCCTTGATAACAACAATAGTACTTTGTGCTTTTGATCTTCAAAGCACTTTACAAACATTAGCTAATTAATTAATCCTTACAATACTCCTCTGGTATTATCCCCATTTAGCAGATGGGGAAATTGAGTCAGAGGAGTTAAATGACTTGCCCAGGGCTATGTAGGAGTTGGCATCCAGGCTGTGATGGGGAATTCCTGGCTCCTCCTTTCAAATCTCCAAAACAGCTGTGGCTGCTGTTACAGACCTGAGACTGGCTTAACTACAGAAGTTGGAGGGAGCAGCTTGGCAGGAGCTCTGATTCTGAGGTGTCCACCAGACATGGACATGCCCAAGTGCCACCTTCAGACTTGCACTGTGGTGCCAGTAGGGATTGGTGAATAATTTATTGTTCTCCCCTGTCTACAGAGCTTCTGGAAAGGAGCTGACTCATGTCTGGCCAGCCCGGCCCTGAGAATCATCTGTCTATGCAAATACCCACACTCACCCCTCAGGTGGGGGTCTCCCAAAGACACTGCCTCCAGTAGGGATAGAGAGGGAAATTCTAAGCCTGCCTCATAGTCAGGAGACAGAGACATGGAGACAGAGGTGGGGACACCCAAATATAAAAATTTAAATTTTTATTTTACAAAATCCTCATATAAAGAATGAACTGAGAGGTTCATGGATGTGGACAGTGCGCTAAGGGAAGTAAGGAAAGTTCTTAAGTTTTACTCACCCAGGTATTTCTGTACCTGATAGAGTACCAAGATAATAATTTCTTCTACTGCTTAAGGATATGATTGCTCAAGATTTATTGCAAAATCAAGATAATTACTTAATATCAAAAGAACCATTTTGGCTCCAGGTAATCTAGAAAACTAGTCAATACCACTAGATAACAGTTATGCATTAGTCAAATAAGCCTAGGAGGAGTAACAGTGGTTTAAAAATTATATTGTAATTTGCAGTGTACATTTTGCAGTGGATACAGCACTGGTTTTCATCACACAAAAATATGCTGTAGAATAAAAGAAGGTGCAAAAAAAAAAAAAACCAAAAGGATAGTCTTTTGCTTCTACATGATTGTGAGAAATTTGGGAAATTGGGAAAGGATGACCTCCCCTGATAGGCTGGTAATGCTCTTCCTAGTGCAGCCCAGAATGCTTTTGGCCTTTGCAGCCAGAACCCATGGCTGGCTCATCTTCAATGTGTTCACCAGAAACCTCAGCTCCTTTTCTGCAATGCTGGTTTCCAGCTGATCACCCCCAGCCTGTGCTGGGCTGTGGGGCTGTGCCTCCCCAGGGGCTGCACTTGGCATTTACCTTTGTTGGTCCTTATGAGGCCTCTGTTGGTCCATTTCTCCAGCCCATCCAGGTCCGTCTGAGGGGCGACACAACCATTCTGGTGCATTGGCCACTGCTCCCAGCTCAGCACCACCTGCAAACCTGCTGAGTGTGATCTCTGGCCCTTTGTCCGGGTCATTAATGGAGATGTGAAACCCTACTGGCCCCAGAACCATCTCCTGGGTGCATATTCAGCAGCTGGTCTCGAGGTGAACTTCATAGCCCTGATGCTCCCCTTTGTGTCCAGCAGGTCAGTCAGTCCCAACCCACTGCAGGAGCCTTTTCAGCATGGGGGGATACCAGGTTGTTTCAGCCTGCTTTCCCCTCTACACATTCACATTCACTACTCCCCATTTCATGATTTCCAGGATTGAGGTTTCCAGAAGCGCCTCTTTTACTGAGTTGGATGTTCTGTTGCCTGCCTGCCATGAGTTTAAAATGTGCCAGCTGTGGAAAAAAGAAGGCAAGTATGTAGCTTAAATGAAAGTTAGTGGATATATTTCTTCTGATCAAACTCTTTGCTACCTTATTTAGATTTTAAAATGTGTAGTCTGCACAACCCCTGATCAATAGTTTGAGCTGACCTCTGAGAATGTCTCCCATGGAGGAGCAGGGGGTGAGATTTCCCAAAACCCGCAGAGTCAGTGTCCAAGCACCTGTGCTTGCACAGCATGCAGGAAGCTTTGAGCAGGCTGTATCTTGACTTTGGGCTCTTTGCTGCCTCATGGGAGCCATCATCACTTGGCACAGGATGGAAATGCCTGCAGGCTAGCATCACTGCTGTGAAAGACACTGACAAAACCAGACTAGAGCCAAGGTGACACAACCATCTCCTCACTTGCAGGGTTGATCAGTGATTACCAACCACGCATGAGAACATACAGAGATGTGAATAACTCCAGACACTTGCATGTGGCCAGAAGGACACATTTCCCAGGATCTAAAAAAGGACAGAGTGAGATTCCTCCTGGGGCTGCGCAGCAAGGGGGCAGAAGGCAATGAACACAGACTGCAATAGGGGAAATTCTGACTAGATTAGGTAGAAAATTGTCACCCTGATTTTTTAAGATCTTCCAAGCCTTCTGATGTTTACATTCTTGTAACAAACTTTCTGACACACTTTCTGTAAATAACTTATTGTTTTGCATTCTTTTATGGAGGAGGAGAAATTTGATGGACTGTTAGTTTGTCCAGTGCCATTGGATAGGTGACACTTTCACCCTCCAATCCACTGTCACTTTTGGAAAACCATAAATGTTGGAGTCAGAAAATAAACTAGCCATTTTTACCTTAAGAACAGCAGCGTATCTGTGTCATGTTCTTTTGTGTCTTATAGTGACAGAAAATACCCAGAATAAAGGCAGTGAGCATTCAATTTAAACTCTAGAAGAGGGTTCAGGGGAATTGTGGGGTCTGCACCTTTGGATGTATTCACAGCTTGACTGGACATAGCCCTGAGCAACCTGATCTACCCGAACTTGAAGGAGGAGGTTGGATTAGATTTACAGAGATACCTGCAATCCTGAACAGTTCTGTGGGTCTGTGAAATCTAAGTTTGCATGAAAACTTCACCCAACACTGGGGTAGGAATGTAGCACAAACAGGAATGTAGGACACAGTGCTCATCTGTTAATGTTTCTCAGCCCAAAGGGAAGGGAAAATACCCTATCATGGTATAAAAGATGGAGAAGCCAAATCCAGAATTAATACATCAAGTTGAGGCTACTTCTTATATTCATCTGGTTCAGTAATAAAACTACTTACAGCAAAGAGTCACTTCTGGCACCACAGAAATGGAAGACTTGATATTAAATAATTACAACAAATCTAAATATAGTGGGAGGCAAATAAAGTACCAGAGAAGTTAAGAGCTCTGCAAGAGATATGAAGTGCGCCCATTATGAAGAGCTTTCTGAATTGAATTTGTAATGGTATATTCATGTTAAAAGGAGTTCAGTATGTTTTTAGTGGGAAAAAATAGCTCTTGGTACAGATAAAAATAGATTGTCCTGGGATTTTCCTTTGCTAGAAATTAAAGTATCTCACAAAATTATTAATAGCTGTGTGTCTTCATGGTGCTAGTGAATTTTTCTGTGGAAAGGTAAAGTGATAGAAGGTTCTGATATTTCTCCTTCAACATTCTGACAAGAAAACAATGCCTTCTTCACTATTTATTGTTTTAGAAAAGAAGAGAATTACTCAGCTGCTTCACCTCAGAGGTGTCTGATGGCACTTTCCACAATCAGCACTGACAGTTCAAGGATGAAAGGTATGGTGTACATTCTTGTTACTCAAGGGTTAAAGAAGGTCCCATAAATAAATTATGGATGCATTTTTAGAGCACTTTGCTAAGAACAAGAATGGCAGAAAATATCACAAGGCTGTCAAATCAGATTAAAGCCCATGTGCTCTGAGTAATCTGTGGGGAAAACTAACAAACTGTATGTTTGTCATGTATTAAAGATATTTTCTTAAAAAGCTGATTGGCTGAATGAACATAGAAATCTACCCTTGCTTTTTCCTATCTCTCATGGTTTGTCTCTTATGCTTAGTTTTAAGTATAACTTACCAAAAGAGTGCAGCCAGCAACATATCCCAGGTGAGCAAAGACTCCATCAAGAATAGAGCTGTGGAATTGAGTGTACATGTTAATTCCTGTGTATGGATAAAAATCCATAGTATGTCTATACATCTTCTCAGCAAGGTTTTCTAAATCCAGTCACTTGGATGTCTTGAAAGCTTCAACTTAAAACTTCTGCTGTTTCACAGCACATAAGCATAAGGTTTGTTTTTCAGCTGCTCATACCAGATTTGGAGGAATTTACATAAATCCCTCAGAAGGACAGAGCTACTGCTGCAGCAGTTTGTCAGCTGTTAATCCATTATCCTAAAGATCTAGAAAATGAATCAGGTAACAGAACAGAACCTTATCAATTAATTGTGCCTAGAGGGGTGCAAAGGTCCTGGGGGAAAGGGTAAGCAGAAGCTTTGAATTTCCAGAACTGTCCCTGCTGGCTTTTATCCTGGATGTTCTGGGTGCCACTGGTGCACTAATACCCTGCACATCCCCCTGCATCCTCTATGTCCATTTTCCATAGCCTGTGGACCAAAAGGATCAATAGAGTGGTGTGGCCAGGCTTTTGTCTGGGAAATGGAGTACTGAGGTGTGTGTCACACTTAAGCCCAGCTGTGTCCATGGGAACTACAGGCACAGCAACCTGTGCATCACTTCAACCACCTCAGGAACAATTAATTTTTCTGTGTCAGTTTTAGGGATAAGAGACCTTCATTTGGTCATAAAACAACCTTTCAATATCATGTTCTATTGGACTCAGTTGGACTCAGAGGCAAGTCAAAGTAAATAAAAGACTTCAATTTGATAGATGGAAAATACCAGCAGAAAAAGGACAAAAGAAATAACTGAAACCCTCTCACTGTGTGACACCTTATGAGATGGTCCCTTGTAGATATGTAACATGTTAAATATCTGAGGCAGAATCTGAGGAGGTAATTAAGTGCCTTGTAATTAGAACAAGATGTTAGACCAAGAGTAAGAAAAGACTGTTCAAGTCAACCCTGAATTACTTGTCTTTTGGACTACAAAAGAGAGATACTACTGGAGATGTATGTGAGATTTGAACCAGATCCCAAAGATCATCCATGGCCTTCTCTTCCTAGCAATGTCTGGATTGGCATTTTTCTCCAGCTGGCTGATGGAAGTTCAGGATATTGTTTATGAGGGAAAGTCCAAGCACAAGTGTACCAGTACAACTCAGGAAATTTTATAACCAAACTAATACAATTTTGAGTTTTTATCTGGAAGAGATTTGAATCCCAGGGCTGTCTCACAGGATGGGCTTTTTCATTTGTTTGTTTGTTTGTTTTAAAATATTTTATTTATTATAGGTGTTTTTAATATAATTGGAGCATTCAGCATTGTCTTCCATTTTTCACAGCTCCAAAACTCAGTATGTCCTTGTGTAGATTGTGAAGAAGATAAATAGTTTATAAAATTTAAGGCATTCTCTACAGCTGTACATTTTCTGCATAAATACTTTTTGCCTTCCATACATGTTATAAATGCTATGACTTAGTACAATGAAACTATTTCATAAAACACTGTCAAATTAGAGACTTCTGAAAAAGGAAAGCTAATCTACCAAAGGGAAATACACATACAGATTAACCTTGGTTGTTTTAAAGCCCCCCAAAGGATTAATGAACATTTGTCTCTGAATTCCCATTCACTTCAATGGGATAAGGATTTCTCCCAGTCCCAGTAGTGTTTATTCTTTATAAACAAATGTTTGTAAACATTTGCAGGATTGAGCTGTAGAAAGAACAAAGAACATATTGGACCCAGAGTCACCCACTGTGGAAAATACCACTCAGTGCCCACTGGATTCCTGATTCACTGCAGTTGGTTTCTAAGCTCAGTAAAGCCTGTGGAAAAAAATTACGTTATGAAATCTTAACTAAAAATGTTACCTCACATATAACCAGATGTCTAAAATGTCAAAAATAGGAGAACTAATGCAGACAGGGGTAAGAATTGATAGATTTTAAATAAATGAAACAGTCACCAGCAAATGACATCTGGAAATGGACAGGAGTATGAAAGACAAACAGTAATTCATTATTTTTTAACAGAATGGAAAAACCACTGTAAGTGGCAGATTTGATCACTTTAGTTGACAGTTCTCAGGATATTTAAGATAAATTCAAATCACAGAAATGGATTCTTGAAGTAATTTCAAGGACAGTCCTTTTAGAAATAAATAACCATTCTCAATCTCATAATAATTTCTTGACTCCAGGAGAAAAGGAAAAATACATTGACAATGCAGCCAATTTTATTTAGAGTGGATGGGATAAATTCATTACACCCAATGTGTTGAATGCTTTGTGGAAAGGAATACTGTGAATATTGTAAGGGCAAAAGGTACAAGTGCAAAAGAGCTGTCACTTTGCAAAAAAAAAAAAATGTCAGAAGAGGAAATTGCCTAGCAGAGGGGTACAGGTGCTTGTGCTGATGGAAAGGACATGAACCCCAAGGATATTCAGTTTGAAGGCAGCAGGTTCAGATCTGCCTCTCCATTCATGCTTGAGATGGAAAGCCCCCCAAACCAGGAGCAGCACTTCAGCTCCCATCCTGCATGAGGCTGCACCGAGCGGGTTTTGCTTCATGTGCTTCCTGGAGGACAGGTTACACATGAGGAGGAGCATCTGCCTGTTCCAGGAGAAATGGCACTGCAGAAGCTTTCTGCATTCCCAGTTTGGTTGCATAACTCTGCTGGTATCACTGTACCACCCTAACTAGGCCACCAAAACTCCAAGGGTTTGTTTGTGCACCATATTATGCAATTTCACGCAGTGACACCCAAATTCAACCTAAATGATTCTCTCTATTCAAAGCAGTCAGGCTGTGCCAGTGCATCGTGCTGCCTTATGTGTTTTTAATCTTTCACAGGCTTCTTGAAAGCCAGCTGGGCATTCCTGCATGGTACAACACTGAGCAGTACTGTAATTAAACTGGCATTATCCAGGCATGTTTTGCTACCTAGACCTGTTTCTAGAAATTATCATGAGAAACACCACAGAAAAAAATGCCAATACACTTGCTCCTCATAGTAGCAGTTGCTAATAGCATCACTGCAGGGGAAATGTTTCAGTTTGGGCTGAATTTCTTTTCCTAAAGTTCAAAATAGTTCAGATTTTGTGTTTTGATGCAGAAGAAGAAGGAGTTTCAGGTTTCTACTGAAATGTCATTCTTCATTCCTGTTCTCACTCATGTCTAAATTTTTTTATCAATTGCAGCTATTCAGACTTTTCCAGTTGAAAATATTCTTCATGAGCAATTCCACTTCCTTGCCAAGGAACATTCTCAAGGAAAAATGTATTGATGGAAGCATTGCCACTACTGTAAAGGAAAGATTTTCCCTAGAAAAACAATAGCAGAGAAATTACAAGAAAATTTCAGTAGGCAAAGTTAGGCTCTCTGCTATTAAAAATATCACACGGAGGGTTAAATATTAGTGCAGAATTTCTAAGAATAAAGAAAGATGTAGCAGCTGCCCTTAAGAGTTTATAATTTAATTTCTGCTGGTAACAACAGAGAGTTGGGGTGCCTGGGGAGCACAAAAAGAGGAATACACAGACTAACCTGTGTGCTGAACCCAGGCCACAACGTGCTTTGCCTGCTGGCTTTGCATGCACAGATACAAACACTTGTTAACCACCTAAAGCCAGTTAAAAGATTAGCCATGTCACAGAGATTGATGCTGTTAAGATGGATCAGAGAAATGTGGCTCAGGGTTTAAATCAGCCTGGGTATTTGGATGACCACAGCCTGCACTGGGGAGGACACCACCCAAACCCCTGACAGTCCTTGCCAGCTCTGCCTGGGGAACACAGAAATCCCCTCCCCACCCCAAATCTGGTGTTTGGTTTAACAGAAGCACAGGCACAGGGAGCACTGATCTGGTCCTGAGGTGGAATCAGTCTCTGATTTCTGCTCTCCTGTGAGGAAGGCAACGTATTGGACAGTCTAAACCCATATGAGGGAGCTTTATTTTTGACTGAGGGATCATCCCAGTGTCTCAGAGAGACTCCTTCCTTAAGCAAAGTAGAAGATGTCAGGTCCCTGGTGGTGTAGTACTGCAAAGCCAGCACTAACATTAAACAGCTTATTTTCATAGACAGCAAATACAGAGTGTCATCAGAGTTAACAGAGGTTACTTTCATACTGATCAATGAAGTGGGCCTGACACAGACCCTTAACTTGGAGTTCCTCTGGCATGAAGGAGCCCATATTCACAGTTAATTTCCCTTTATCTGCTGAGCAGGGTGACCACATGCAAAACCCTTATTGGAACCAGTTTCTGGTCCACAAGTCATGCCCAGAAACTGGAAAATGCGCATTAGCTTAGGACAGAGCCACACCTGCAATCAGAGCAGAGGGTGGGCAAGGTGACTACAGGGGCTCCTCCCAGCATTAAGTTTTCTGTGATTTAATGGTGCTGTCAGTATGGATCAGCAAGTTTCAGTGCTTGAAGTGTTCCTGGGTTCAGCCATGTGCTTGTGTCCATGTAGTCCTTCCTGGGGACAGACAGAGGCTGTGACTGCCCTGGTGAGCACCCAGACAGCCCAGCCTGGAGTCACAGACCATGCAGGAGAGCACAGCCAGTGACTCTTGTTATTTTCTGTCTCAATGGTCTGGAAAACGAAAGCCCAATAAGGTGGGAGAACTCCTAACGATGCAAAATCCAAGAGCAAGAAAACACAAAATGATCTGGAGTGACTGAAGCAGCAAAACCAGCAAGATGAAGCTGTGGAAATGGAGAGCAAAGATGGGGAAATGAGGTTATCATGATGAAGGATGATGTGTGGAGAAGGAAAATTCAATTAAAGTCTTTTGACACTGTGAATATAAACTGGTGAGCCCTGGTTGTAAATACAAATCCAAATATTTCTCATGCTCCTCGTGCAAATATTTTTCCTTGTGGAAGAGGAATTCATAAAATAGCCTTGACCTAAACAATTTTTGAATTGTTTTCCAGTACAGAAGATCAACTTTTTCTCAAATTTTCAATGCGAAATTAAAAAGGAACTCATGCAAAAATAAATATGAGCATTTAGACAATACTTATTTTCCTAAATTCTAGCCACAATATTCTTCCTGACATAAATTTCCAAACAGTCATTTTTAAGAGTTTGGACTTTCAAAAACAGAAATGTCTACAGCCTCTTGCACACCTCCCTTCTCTCAGGTTCTCTCTCTGTGTCAACAAATGCATTAATGGAGCAGTGAGGTAACTGCAAGTTGTCACAGACACTCAGTTTCCTTCTGCTAAATATTGGAGCATTTTTAAAGAAAGTGGCAGTGAAGCACACATGCTTTATACTAAATTGATCCCCAATGGCTCAAGGGTGAGATTTCAACAAAATGTTCTAACAGAAAAGATTTGAATATTTGAAGTTATTTTTTCCCTCTTCTGTCTTCCCCACTGTCAGGTGTTTGGTACTCAGATTTATTTTAGAAGGCCCAAAACTGATGAAACTGTAGCCAGGTGACTGTTTTGAACATATCCCAGCTATATTCTTCTCTTTGGTCTTCAAGACATGAAAGAATTGTACATGACACTTCAGAGTGTCCTTTTCTTCAGGAATCTGGTTGGTTTTCAGCACCTGCTGACTTTTGGAGCAATTTAATTTACTTTTTTAAGATATTGTCACATTCAGCTGTTTTCACTGAAATAATTACAATAAAAGATGTTACTTAAAAAATGGGCAGAGTCACCTTCTTTTTTACTATTGAGTCACTGTCAGATCTTTGGGCACTCTGAACGGCTAACAAAATGTGAGGTGATGTAAAGATCACAAGAAAAAAACATATCTTCCAGTTTTGGTTTTTTTTTTCACAAGGATGAAAACTTAAACAAATGTAAATAAAGCCAAACTACCTTTGGCTGCATTTTCAAGAACTAAAAATAAATGCTGAACTGTCATGATCTGAACAATACGAACTTGTGTCTCTAAGCTGAGGAGGCAAAGCAGATAAATTTTAAATCATTACCCACCAGTTCTCTGTATACATCCAGAGAGATACTTTTTTTTATGGAAGAGCCAATGCTTTTCCTTTGGAGACATCAATGGTTGAAGAATTTCACAGATTCTTCAACACTCCGTTTATTTCTTTTCACTTGTCCTCTCTGAAATCCACCCCATTGAGTACAAATGGTTATTTTTTAAAATCTAAATGATGAGGATGGCAGAGCGGTGCCTCAGATTTGGAGTGAACAACAGGAAGAAATAATAAATTGTACATTGAAACAAGTCACCCTTGAATGGAAAGGCTGCAGTTGACCCAAGGCCTTAAGCTGGCAGCTCTTTTTATTGTGGTGAGGATCATATCATAAACTTGTCCAAGATTTCTGTGAGAATGAAACAGGTTCCTGAATTTTTGTGTTGAGCATTATGACCAGATTTTATGGTCTCTGAAGAACTGTTCTAGGTTGCTCTTGTAAGAGGTACAAAAAGTTTTTTAATGAAAATAATTTATTTTTACTCAAATTGTCCATTCTCCCAATATTTATGTGTTTATGTGGTACAGTTTTGGAAAGGAATGGTAACTGAAGCTTGGTTTTGGGGGAAAAAAGTAATGAAAATTCAGACATTTACATATTTATACAGATTTCTGCATCCCTGTGTTATCGAGTAAAAGTTTCCAAAGGCTTCAAAACCATCAAGTATTAGTGATGTAATGTCAAGATATATTTAAATCTTCTGAATCCCTGCAGAATTTATATTAATTCTGGTGTTCCCATGTCATTGAGCACAATTTTCTGTATTTCTCTTGTTGTACAAACAGTACATTCAATATTAAGTGTAGTGCACGATGTTTTTCTATATAGGATGAGGAGTGATCAAGAGGGACCAGATGGGTTGAAAAGATAATTATTGCCCTATACAGACATTAAAGGCATGTATCCCTGTCAATCCTGTGTCCAAAAAAGTCTATTGTGGTCATATACTCTCTATGAAAATGATTAAACAAGATCATTCTACCTAGAATTAACCACCACCAGAAACCTGCCATTTTGAATTAATTACAGACCCATGACTTGAAGGTGACAGATTCTAAAACTAATTTAGTGTTCTACAATGCTGGAAGGAAAATAACTGAAAAGTTCAGGTTATTTGCTGAGTTTATTTTGCTTGTGTCTTGGTGAATAACCAACATAAATAGATACAAGACATAAAAAATGTGACTGGGCATTGTCCCATGCATGTGCTCCAGAGTATAAAAAACTGTAATAAAACCCAAGCGTGCCACACTACCAGCAATTAATTTGAATAAGTGATCAGATTATAGCCAAAATTTCTGACTGATTTCTAGGGTTTTGATGCAGTGACAATGACTTACAGGGAGGAGTGCAAGAATTATGATGTCCATGCAGTAGAACAGGCACATTTACATGTGGCATTCATTCAGAAAGGATCCAATTAGGAAAAGTGCTAAACCTTCAGAATGCTTTTACCAGTTGTAGTGGGGAAATTAAAAAAGATCACAAAGGATAACTGAACATGGCCAAAATAAAAAAAATCCTCTGCAGTGGTCTTAAAACCTTTGGTACTATCTAGGGCATCTCTTATAATTTTTTAGCTCTCCTTCCCTTCCATATAATTGGAGTTTGTGGAAATGGTGGAGTTTATTCTCCATTATGTTACAGCAGTTCTTGTGTGCACTGGAGCATATCCTGAGACCAATGTTGTGGTCTTCAAAAACTGTCTCCTTTCCTTGCACGTTTTTCTGGGATAAACAGACTTTCCTATTCCACATCCTCAGTTTCTAAAACAGGTGGTTTGCTTTTTCTCTGTGTTGGACCATCCCATACTACCAAATAGTGTGGGGTTGATTCTACAGTTAATTAATTCATTTGTGGAATGTATTTGTTCCCAGTGAGCTTTACACAATGCTGATCATAAATGGCAGCACATAATAGGCTAATACTACTACTATTAATGATAGAATGACATATTGCAAGTATAAAGGTTTGTACTTTCAAGTTTTATTTTCTTTTTCAGGAGCTGTGAAAACCACCTTCCACACTTCATTTTTTGTCTTAAAGTCTTAATCCATAATTATGTAGAACTGAGGTACCAATGCCAGAGTAACAAGATTAATAACTTTTTGACAGAATTTAATAATATGGTTTTATATTTAATTTTGTTCACAAAATATCTCGCAGTAGGAAACTTTTTTTTTACTTACCGAAACATTATTGCCTTGAATCAATTTAAGTCATATTTCCTGGTGCAAAGAATTTATTAGGAAGGCTTGTTGAGAACAGGTTTTTATGGGCTTGTGCAGGGATTAGCTTCAACTTAATTTGGATATGCAACCAATTTTGACAAGTACAGTCCACCATGGGCTAATAATACAGTCCTTAATTAATTTAACCTATCTTAAATGTATATATAATAAAATATAAATATATATATACATATATATATATAAATATAAAACATATGTTATATATATGTATATATATATAAAATATATTATTATTACATGATTATATATTATAATATTATATTTCTTATTATTATATACTATATATTATACATATTTTATAATATATGTTACATAATAATATAATATATTATAAAACATATATTATATTATATTATATTATATTATATTATATTATATTATATTATATTATATTATATTTAAAAATGTATATATATATAATATAAATGTATATATAATAAATTTAACCTATTTATGCTCTGAGGCCTTGAAAATCATGTTGTATAGTCCTCTAGATAACAAAACTCATGTTGGTTTAGGTTTTTATGTCTGGAGAAAATATCCAACCATCAGTGCAGCTGATAATGTTTTTGCCTATGGGAGATGAAGGCTGTTACATAATGTATTAGCTGCTCTCAACAGCAGAAATTGAACCTTCAGTACCAAGCTTTCTGCTCAGCACATGGGGTAGCAGAAAGCCCTGTCTCTCTGCTGCGTACCCACAGTAAGAACCTCCTGTTGCAAAACACATTTCCAAGCAGCAAATCTCCATTTTTTTGCTGAGGTGCTGCTCAGAATGGTCCCAGAGATGCAAATATTTGCCACCACCAGGCAAAGACAAGCCTGTCACACAATGCAGCCAGGATTCTATCTGGTCCTAAGGTCTGGAGGCATCAGCACAGCCCCTGGAGCTTCTGGGAGGTAAGGGGGGCCCATTTTTGTGATCCTCCAGAGGGGAATATGCTGAGGAAAAAGTGCAAAGTGCCTGGCTCTCAGGAAGATGTATGGACACCATTGAGCATCTGAGATCTACACCTCTATTTGATCTAAATATTCTGTGTGAGGTTGACAAGGGACGGCTTGAACAGTTCTCTGAGGGCTGTGGGTTTGGAGGAGCAAGGGGTCGCGAGCCTCACTCTTAATAATCTGTACACATCAGTGACAGATGCAATCAACTGCAAACCAAATCCCTGAATGTAACTGGAGATCTCCAAACATCTCATGTAATCACAGGGGTTTTCTTTCTTTTCCTCCCTTCCTTCCTTCCTTCCTTCCTTCCTTCCTTCCTTCCTTCCTTCCTTCCTTCCTTCCTTCCTTCCTTCCTGCCTTCCTTCCTTCCTTCCTTCCTTCCTTCCTTCCTGCCTGCCTTCCTGCCTGCCTCCAAATAGATATTAAAATATTTCTTGCTACAGGAAGAAATAGTTTAGGTATACAATATTCTGAAAGAAATGGCATAAATTCCACGGGAAGGGAAAGAAAAAACATTAAACTTGCAAACCTCAGTGCTGCTTATCTGGAAAAATATCATGGCTTTTCAGAGCTATATGTTTATCCTCCTTGCAGCTGAGTGTCCCTAATCCTTTATGATATCATGACATGGCATTCACACATGGCATGCTTCCACCTTGTTTGTGTGGAAAAAAAATAAAACCCACTAGGAGTTTGTGTGGAGAAAAAAATGGCTCCAGACATGAGGAAACAGGAAAAGGCAACATCTGAGGAGGCTTCACGGACCAGGGAAACTTTTGGCTGTACCCCCAACAGATGCCCCTACAAGTGAATGCGTCTGTGCAAGAATAAAAGTGTGGATCCAGTCAATTCAAAACCCATCCACCTGCAGAATCCAAGACCATCTCCACTACACGATTCAACTGCAAAACTAGAGACACAAGGATGTAAAACTATCACATCACTGTCAAGGCTGTGATGAAAGAGGAAAAAAATCTTTTTTTCAGTTTAGGGGTGTGTGTAGCTGTGTGAATATACATACAGAATCATAAAAAGAAAGGTGGAGTATGTTGGAAAGCGAGTCAGGACTTTTCCCTTCAGTATTACAAGTGATGTGGAAAATATCCCTTGCAGCTACTGTGGGATAAATTGCAGCATGATTACAGATATGGATCAGATAAACGCAGAAAGCTGATGAGAGTTTAAACAAACTTGGTCCACCTTTTCCTCTGACTTTACCTCCATTGGTTGGTTCCTTCTTCTAAATCATAATGGTGTAATTGAAGGGAAAAAAATTCTCTAGTCAGAAAGTGTATAAACACATTTGTCCAGAAAACTCAAGGCAGTAATCTTGAGTAGGAGCTTTTTGCCTACACTAAGATGAAAAAAAAGTGAAGAGTTTCATAGGATCATTTAGATAGGATAAGACTTTTAAGAACATCAAACCCAATCATGAAATCCATACAATTCTTAAATTTTGCATGGGAAAAGTAAATAAGAACAATTATTTGTCTTCACTGACAAAACATAACTTGATAGACACAGAGAACATTCAAGGCAAACAAAATGAAGTTTTTTTCACTTACCAGGTTACACTGTAGAACTTGCTGCTGTGAGATTTTCTGGATGCAAAATGCACAAAGCTGATGAAACAAAGGCCATGAACCAAGTCCACCAAACACTGAGGAACAGCTGAATCCTCTGTCCCAGGAATTCTCCAACCTGCAGACTGGCAGAGCCAGGAGTGCACAGCTCAGGAGTGGGCACTGCTCTTCTCATTTGCTTTCTGCTGGGCACAACCCAGCTAATGACACCAGCACAGTGCTGGGCACAAGAAACATTTTCTTTAACCCAGCAGAACGATTTTTGTGTTCTTCTTCAGCTCACTTTGATTTTCACACTTCTGCAATTTTTCTTCTAGCAGAAAGGATACAGGCTGTCATTTGGCAGTACTGGAGTCTTTTAGCTGTCAGGGAGGGATTCTCTGCCCACGAGTGTAAAACAGCCTTGCCATACCTGAAATTACCCTTCATGTGTTTTTAGCAGGTCATGGGTGCTCTTAGTGACACTGAGAATTTTTGATGAGCACCTGCAGTTTCATGCTAATGGACCATAAAAAAATAGTGTTGTGGAATTAAGCTATTTACAAAAACAAAATGGAAAGCTGGAAACATAATGCAGGAGAAAAAGAACATGTCATTTTAGCTGCCTAGAGAACTAGACCCTGTGTGTATGTCTGTGATTTTCTGAGGGATTTAAATCTTAATATCAGCAACACAGTAATATTTTTATTAAAACCCTACTCAGGTGTTGCCCAAATCCAGTATATATTTTTAATTACAGTCACTTCCATATAAGCCCTCCATTGTATTTTAACATCTTTGCTTCTTGGCTTAGTACTGAGTAGCATGAAGGTCAGTGCTTAATGCAGGCTTGCAGTAAATTGCACTTCTCCAACAGCACTTTCAATGTACCTTTATCAAAAATTTTCCAGGAAAACTGCCATTCCTGCTAATGACAAATTTCATATGCTAGTTGGGCTCTATCTCACTACATCCCATTCACTGCTAGAATTCAGAAAATGGCTCAATTAGAAGAGAATTTGAGAGATGTTGCTGCAGGAGATTTGTGAGGAGAGATGCCAGCAGATAAATGTGAGTCATTTTCCAGCTCAGGAGGCTTCAGCTGTGATTGCACAGACTGATTCTACTTAATTCATCTCTTTCTTTCCATGTATGCAAGCAAGAGTGAAGAGTAAAATACAGAAACTGGGGCAAAAATGGGTTATTAAAGTGAATCAAAGTAACAACTGGCTGGGCAAGTACACAGGTACATTATCTATGATTCATGAGCCTGTATATTTTTTTAAATGCCATTAGCCAAGTGATGACTATATGGAGATGATAGTAAATGCCCAAAGTTTCCTCAATTTCCTAACTTTCACTCTGAGTCCCTGAATTCACACAGATCCCTGGGGATCTGAATGCTGCCCTCACTCTCCTCTGAGCAGTGGTGGGGTCAGAGCCCTCTTGAGCCCCTGCCCAGCCTGAATGACTCTAGGATTACTGTCTCCTGTTTAAAAATATGCTTTGTCTCTCTTGGGAATGAAAAAAATGCAGTAGAAAGGAACTTTGGAGATGACTCCCACAATAAACACGGAATGTGGACAGTAGAACTGGAGAATTCCCAGATAAATCTTGAATATATTGATCAAGAGTGCCTTTAATTGAGGTGATAAAAGGAATTCACTGATATCTGGTGTATGGGGAAGTAACTTGGTCAAGAATAATGCTCAGATCTAGTTGTCATCAAGTCAATGTGAGGGCAAGAAGAACAACCAAGCAGAGCCTGCCCATTTGCTGCCCAGTGTTCTGCACAGGGATGAGAGGGCACCTGCTGCCAGGTGAGCAGTGTAAACTTCTTTTAGAGAAGGGCTGTGAAAACCCATGGTTCATTTCCTAACAGTTCAAGGTGTGAGCTGCCTTACTTGTCCTGGTAGAGCAATTTCCTTCCAGCAGAGTGTGTCCTGCAGGAATTATCCAGCTGAGCGATGGAATTGCAGTCAAATGCTTTAACAGAAGTAGAAAGAAATTTAAAAAATACAGATATAGATGGCATGGCTTACAAAACAAAACTGTCAATGTGCAGCCTTAATTGAACTCACACTCCTGAGTTGTGAGGTTTGGTCTCTAGGTGAGCACTACAAAATGGATACCTTAAAATGTAGAATGAGTTTTATAGGGGAAAGAATGACAAATATTCTAAATTTTGAGGAACTGACAGGAATTTCTGATGAAAATCAAATGTGTTCTTCCATTGACTTCAACAGGCAAAAGATTGAGATTATAAAGAATTGGTTTGGGGGGAAAATGCCAGTAGGATATTAAAGAGGGATTGAAGTTAAAACTTCCTCAATAAAAGGAGTGGAATCCACAAAATTCTTACTTTCACAAAAAACTAATGTTTTATTTGTTTCCAGCTGTCTAAAAAAAGTCCAGTTTAACATCATTATGTAAGAACTGGATAGAAATTATATTTTGGGTAGAAATTATATTTTTAAAATGTAAAGATAGGCACATAATACGGTTAAAATTATGTAAGCTGGAGCCTGAGTTTGCAGTAATTTAGCTCATCTGTGGTAACTGCCTGTGGGGAGTCTTGTACATGGTTATAAATGTGTGGTAATTTGAGGTTGCCTATCCCTCTTCTGAATTCCCCCTCTTGGAAGTAAATGATCTTACATTTACTGATGGGTAGGAAGGTGCACAGTTATTACTAAGTAGCCAAACACTTGTGGCAGCTTGTTTGCACATCTTTAAGATCAGCTAATTACAGTAGGCAGGGGAAAAAAAGAAGTTATTAGAGCCATAACAAAGCACTTGAAATTATCAAAAGAAAACTGGTTTTATTTATTGAAATTTAATCTTTTATAGATTTCTAGCCATGAACATATCCAAGATTTTTTTACCATTCTTCCTGATTCACTAGGCATTATTCACAGGTATTCAGAATTTCAATACTTGTAAACTAGAAAGCTTAGTACCGTTCCAGAGAAAATAATCCTTTTTACTTCTGCTCTTTCTCATAGCTTCTCATAGCTGAAGTGAGACTTTTTTTGTTTAGACTATAAAATCTTTTACATGATTTTGAACTCAAAGAATAACTTTATCTTCTATTTATCTTTCTGATTTGAGACCATTTACCCCTCTGCAGAAGAGATGGAGGTCTACTATACCATGATAAAGAGTAGCAGACTCCATTTGCAAGATATGAATGTCATCATTGGTGAAGAATTAGGTTTATTTGTCTGTTGAGCAGCCCTCATCTAAAGAATTGTTCAGGATTTCAGGCAGGAAAATGAACTGGTACCAAAGAACAACATGCCTAGAAACTTGTAGGATCTGTGTTCAAAAAACAAGCAGGAAACGAGTTGGGATCTCCTTACTGTGGATCCTATGAGACCAAAATTTTACAATTTGGATTCAAAAGGAGACCTGGAAATGACAGTGCTGCTTGCAAACTTGGATTTCCAATGTCTCCAGCCTCCTTCCTCTCCCTTCCAGTAGATCTAACCCTATGAGACAGGAGAGAAATGAAAAACAGATACAGAAAGTTTGAGAATTCATCTGAATTGAAAAATTCTGAATTTAGCTTTTGCAACACAACACCAAATGTTCCATGCTTTATTTTCCCAGCAGTTGTTCTGTACTCTCCCTCCAGTAACAAAAGCTGTCGACTAACTTTGCCGGAAATCTCCTCTAATTAAAGGTGGCCGCAGAGTTAGCCTCTCATACAAACATTGAATTAGAAGTGTCCACAGGGTTGCATACAAATCAGAATCCACGGTTGCCAGCCAAACCACACGCAGTAGATGTGGCTTTGTAGGAAGAACCCAAGAGTTTTCATTCCAAAACCACAGGTACCTACTCCTATCTTGTTTGGCTCCTGCAGTAAAAAAGCTGAAAACTTGCATGGGAACCAGCAGCTCTATGGCCACACTGTAGAAGACATCTATCACCCCATTCCTTGGCTGGTCTTGGTGAACAGCCAGCCTTGCCACACACAAGACAAGGTGTCACTTGAGTAATTTAGAAATGCCAATAATTTCTGTAACTCATGGGGGCTGTTCTATCTTCTTCTCTAGAAATAGCTCACATGCATTTTTCCCAGCTTTCTGTTCCACTTATGCAGGATTAGAGAGAAGGGGAAAGAAAGTTCAGGATAAGTGATGTCCTCCTGACTTCATATGCTTCTTCTTTTTTCTTTTATTCTTAAAAAAAAAAAAAAAAAAAAAAAAAAAAAGAGGAATATGTGAGGCTGGAAAACAGGGAAAACTACATCTGGCATCATTTCATCAGAGCAAACGTTCCACAAGAGTGAGTGAAGTACCTCCAAAGCTGGGGAAAAAGTGCTCCACCTCCTGCACACCCACCAGGCTTATCGGATCAGTCATGCTGCAGGAACCTGCCTTGAAGTTCTTGGCCTCATAAGGATCCTGAACACACACTGGTATCAGGTTCTTTCCCAGTGTTTCCAAAACACCAGGAGAGAACTGATTCCTTATTCCTTTTCAAGTTGCTCCTGCAGTGGTGCAAAGCTTGGTTTGAATGCCTCACTCCCATAACCAAAGCAGGTGAAAATGCCTCACATCTCCCCTGCTCTACACACAGAGCTTTAAGAATGAGCAGTGATGTCTCCTGTGCATCAGAGATCACAGACAGCAGAAACAAAACAGCATGTCTTGTGGGGAAATAAACATTTCGTAATTGCTAATGTTTCCTTTTGGATAAGTGAAAAGCCTGAACACATTAAAAGAAAAAAAAAAAAGATTTAATTTCTAGTTTAAATACAGCTGCAGTAATTCTTATACACCACACAGCTGTTCAGAGGCCTGGCAGCTGTCCATATCTTATATGTCCTATCATGTATTTTCCAGTATTGTCCTCTTGACATATAAAGACTGCCTTTAACTGTTGGGAAAAGATAGAAGTCCTTGAGTTCTTGAGTTAAACACATTTATATCTCATCACTGCTGGCTTTTGCCCCCACTGAGCCTCTTCACCTGTGACCATGGTCTTGTTAGAGAGGAGACTCATGTGGTTTTTTATTCCTTTCTTTGGCATAATCCTCCATACTGTTGCCTGACCCCAAATTGTACACTTGCTTGTTAGACACAAACCAAAATCATAGCTAACACACATTCATATTGTGGAAATAACTGGGATGACAAATGTTTCGACCAAAACACCAACAGATGTGCCAGTCCCACTGCCAGTGCAGAGTGGGAAGGGTGGCTGACAAGTTTTCCTGCCAGCATGTGGTGTCATTCTGAATTCATTTCTTAGAGAACAGAATTTCTGGTTTTATAGATAAAATGAGAAAAAAGAGCTTCTTACCCTGTATCATGAGTATTTTTGTAAATAATATTCTCATTTTTTCTTGCCTAATTTTGTTCTAAGCGAAAATAGATGTGGTTGAAATGCTGTTTCTCAGACTGCTCGGAGAAAATGCATTACAATGTTTAGCTAAAGATGCATCTCTGGAAAAGGTTTCCTCCACTCTGGCTTCAGACATCTTCCAAAGTACAAGAGACAAAAGCCTCATGAGGTGATTCTGCAATGAGGGCACCATTTTCCTCTTACAACTGGGGAAAATGAGGCTGAGACAAAAAGTTCTCCAGGCTCATGCCTAGTGGTATTCCCTTAACAGCTTTACAGGGACACTTCAGTGAAAAACAGAAGCACAGGTAAGGGGCACATGGCTGTGGGTAACCTGTGCCTCCTTGGGCAGGATTGGACACACCTGGTGTCCTGTTACCTTTGCATGGCTCTGGGTTGGTGCCAGCTCATGTCCAGCCAGCTCAGAGCACAACCAGAGAAGTGTGCTGTTTCCACCTGTCTTTGTAGGCCCTGCTTATCTCTTCTGTTGTTATGAAATATAAAAAGTACCTTAAGAAGAACATTAAGGTTCAGCAACAGACAAGCCAAGCTTTGCCTCCTTCACACATGGCACTGAATCTATTTTTCCATTGTGCTGTTCTCTTTTTTCTTTTTTTAAAACCATAGATTAGCTTCTGTATCACTTGCTAGCCCCACCTTGCCTCCTCCCATATTTGTATATTCTAGCATATCAAAGCAAGATGTTTTTACATGATAAGCTCTCTTCTCTCTCAGCAGCTTGGGTAAACAGTTTTCCCAGAAATGTTTCACTCACAACTGCGTTACATACGTCACCTGCAGTTTGGAGTTGAAACACAGATTTTACTGTACAAAAGGCATTCCCTGGCTCTATTTGCCCTTAATCTGGGAAACAGTAAGAATCAACCACAAGTTACTATTCCTGTGTACCTAAAGATACAGAAAAAATATTCGTTTAGAGACAGTGTGTTATCATATCTTATAATACATGTGCCCTTTTTAGCTGTTCACTCCTGGGCACAGGGAAGTTCATTTCTAACCTTCAGTACCTTTTGACATATGAAAGTATGTAGCACTGAAGTCTGTTTACAGAGTTATTAATTTCCTGGATTTGTTTTTTTTAATTAAAAGAAAAGAGAAGGCCCTCTGGGGCCCAGCAGGTGAGCAGCTCATTGCATGTACCAGCTCTTCATCCTTTCTCAGATGAATATTGCATATTGAATGGCAAAAATACATTCTGGACAGACTCTATACTTGGATTTTCAAATGCTAACAAGATGGTAAATGGGAAAAATTTATTTCTAGAAGAAAGCTGCACACTTCTCTCAGCCAAAAGCTAACTTTAGACTCTCCAAGTTTGAGACCTGTCAGCCCTGCTTTTCCTCAGGTCTCCCCTAGAGTTTTTATGGAAAGGGAATTATGACAACTTCTGCAACAGCAATGGAGTTGGGAATAACCTGATGGCATCGTTCAACTACAGCTTTTTCACACTAGCATATTTGCAACTTCTTTTGTATAATAGGGAAGATGTTTGATTTTCTTTTTTGTTTCCTCAAAACTGGGAAGACTTTTTGGTCAAATTTTCCAAACAGTCTACACCAAGGACTGTCATTGTCCCAAAATGTGTTGCAGCAATGGTTATGCAGTCTCACTTAGAGGTCATTCCTCCAGTTTTTTCCTGAAAAACACTAACATATCCCTTGCTCTACAATTTTTTTCATGTTACTTCATAGGCTTCTGCAATGTCCTTGTCTTTTCCCTGGTGCTTACACCCTTCACTTACTCATAGGCACTCAGCATGTCTCCCTTTAGCTATACATATTCAGCTCTTTTAATCTTTTATCATAAATCAATCATTCCAGTGCTTAATCATATGTTCTCTTTCCCCTGGAACACTCTCCTGCTCCTCTCCCTTTCTCCAAACAGTGTTACGTGCCCAGAACCAAACTCATTTTTTTAATTGCATGACCAAAGAGACTGACCAAAGCAGGACAGCCATCTTTTGGGAATATATAATGAAATTCAAGCCAACTAATGGGACTGGTGCATCAACACTGCTGTCAGTACCTGTCACTCAGCTGATTATTTTGTGTAAGTTTTTTTAAAAATAGGGATTCAAGAAAGTTGCCTGGATGGAGTCAAGCGTGGCAAATACTGTTGTTTCATTTCAGGCATGGACTGACCCACGGGACCCAAAACCTCAGAGACAATATGAGAATTCAGATCCAAATGTGGGCTCCACGGCTCACAAGATTCACTTTTATTTGAAGGATTCAGCCTTGTAATTCTCCTAAAGAAGTCAGACTCTTCTCAACTTCCCAATCCAAGCTACTTCTCAATTCCACTTAAACTACCTGACTGATCAGGACAGAAGTCATCCACAGGCATGCAGGCCACAAAAATTTCCCTTTGAACCATAAATTCATTACCAGAAAACAATACATAATAAAAGAAAAAGAATGAGAGAGACTAAAGAAGAGCCTAGGTATAAATAAGACATTGGAAAAGCTGAAATTTTAAAACTTTTGTACTGACCTGAAGGGGGCAGGGAAAGAAATAAAGACTCAGTCCTGATACTAGGCTTTTTCCTGCCCCTGAAGAAGAAAGCCTTATTTTCCAGTTATTATTCCTGAGGACTAAAAGAGCAGCTCAGGAGTGTCCCAGAGCTGTACAGACTTGTCCCCTGAAGGAGAACAGAAATGACTGTGAGTTCATCAGTCCATCCTGGGCAGGCTCTGGGGACAGGACAGTGCTCCTGAGCATGCTGATGCTGCAGGGGAGATGCTTTCACAGGCACAATGCAAGGACAGCTTTGACAAACACAGATGAATGTGAAAAGGAGACCAGGTAGACACAGGTGAATATGAGAACAGACAAAGTCTGACAGGGGAGCTACTCCTAGTGGCTCATGTAAGCAAAACAATTTCACCCCCTTCAAAGACAAGTGGGAGCCAGGATACTCTGTTTGTAATTTGGGGGATTTTTGAAATCATAAGTCTTCCATTATAAAGTGCCTGAAGCCTCCAGTCCCAGCAATCAGCCCTGCAATATCCGGTGACAGGTAAGGAAGCACCTTCTGTGTTGTAACAAACATCATCAAAGGGCTTCAGTCCAAGTCACACTAGTCAGAAGAATGTACTGATGGTGTTTTTGATGAGTAGCTTCCTTATCAAAAACTCAGTGTTTCTTGCTCCTGTACTGATCTTCAATGATCAGTCTGTAAAAAGCATCCCTAAATACAAAAGTACTCAAATGTGTGCTTACATTCCCATCCTGCTGGTGTCCTTGGATCCAGATGGTTTTACCCACATGCTGTGGTGCTGCTGCTTCTCAGGTGTGGCCTTGAGGTACCAGTGACAGCTGTGACCACCCTGAAGGGCACTTCATTCCCCTCATGGGTAGGTTGTCACAACAGTTTAGAGATGTTTGGCACAATCAACTTTTTCTGGCAGAGTTTGCAAATATACACGAAATATTTCTAAAAGTACGCTGCTGCTCAACATTTTTTTATGACCAAGTACTGTGGGTAGAACCCCACAACACATAAGGCCTTAGTCTTACTATATAGGATGGGTGCTAATGAAGCTGCAGTTAATTGTACCTTCATTTGCCTGCACACTTAGTGGTGAGATCCAGCCTGTTAGTGCCTGATAGAGGCTGGAGGCAAGAGACAAAAGTCTTATCTCATTTTGGTCGTATGAATCTGTACAAATACAACCCACTGCAGGTTCACAGCAGAGCCTGAGCACTTGAGGCATTAATTGGAATCTCAGGCAGAAGAAATTTTGCAATAAACTGAGAGTTCTGCACTGTCACCAGGGTCTTTTTCATGGTAAACGCTGAGCTATAACAAAACAGGAAGAAGCCACTTTGTGCTTCTGCAGATGGTGATATTTTAGTGCAATACTAAGAGCTGCAAGGAAGGCAGATTCTGAATTCTTGTCTTGCTCCTTTAAATCATCGAAAGACCTTCAGGCTGCACTTTGTCCACAGCCAGATCTGAGAAGGCCTGACATGGAGCTGTGCTCTTGGGATCTATTAAACTGGTAGTTCATCACACATTGTGTTTCAGAGGTGCTGTGCTCCACCAGGTCCCTCAAACCCAGCCTGGCAAGGTGTGGCCACCAAGGGTGACTGGGATTGAAGGGAAACGATGAGAAAGCTCTAAGAATGAAAAAAAAAAAAAAAGGAAAAAAACAAAATAAAACCAATAAAAACCCCCAAAACCCCATAAGCTTGCAGCAACCTGTTTCTCTCCTGTAAATACCAAGGAAAAAAATTGAAACTAGCTTCTTGGGAGTGTTAAAAAAGTTGAATAAAGAAATGATCTCTGCCAATGTCTATCACTTGACAGATGGCATCCTAAGGAATTTAACAGCTACCTGTGACTTACATGGAGTTATCTCAGGTCTGTGAGAGAACCTTGGATGAATATTTTCTGCCTGTTCCACTGAGATGTAGAAGGTGTATTTGGGTTTACAAGACACTAGTATGCTCTGACAATAACCTCCACAAAGATTACATATTTTGGGAAAGATCTGGCAGACTTTCAGGCAGTTTTTAAGATCTCTTGTATATGCAAAGGGAGCTTTGATTTCATGATTAGGATAGATTTATTGCAGCAGTAGCACCTATTTAAATATTATGATAACAAGTGAAAAAACCCCTAATTTTAGATTGAATTTAAATGAAATGACATTTCTAAATGTTGCTAAGTTTAAGGCTGATTTCTCTCCTTCAGTATTTGTGGGTATTCAGGGGTTTTTTTAGACATAACATACATTTAAAGAATGAAAGGAAATATATCTCACCTTTTAATGACTCCTATAAATATAATATAATTTTTAGGGTTATTTAATTTATAGAATGGAATTACCTTGCTTCTCTTCCAAAACCTGTTTGAACTTTTTGTCTACATATCTACCCATTGTGTTCTTCCACAGGTGAGGACTGAAGCCTTTAATAAAGACAAGATTTTGGCATTGCAAAGTTCAGCAATCCAATATCCAGCCATGCTACTGTCATCAAACTGGCAAAAGAAATCAGTTCAAGCCCTAAGTAGTCATTATCAAACAAGACTAGCTTTAAAATAGAACATTCAGTCGTCCTGAGATTAGATTTTAAAATAAGTGCTTGGTTCTTAGGTGTTATGATAGTTTTCTACTCACAGTAATTACTGATTTTGTAAGTAAAACTGTAAAATTTAGGAGAAGATATTAACCCATCTTCACTGAGAGAAATAAAAATCACTTAGATGTAGGAGAGCTGTAAAAAGATGAAAAGAAAATTGTCCTGGCATTATCTGAAAGTTTGGATTTTTTAAAGTTTGCCTTGAAGTACATTGCTTTGGGTATGCTGTGTGTATGGTCATTAATTGTTGTTTTCTGTAAGCAATTTTATTTAAGTAAATAAAACACACATTAGTGTAAAGTTCAAGCAAGAAATGATAAAGATCTTTCTAAAGATGTCTCCTCTCAGCTACTCAGATGTCATTTTCTAAGCTCCCTGTTTTACTGTCAGTCTATATGTAAGAATTATGAAAAAATTCATGTATTTTTTTAAAGATGATGTGCAATTAATATGTTAATCAAGAATTTGTGGTGGAGTTAATTCCCAGAAAGGCTGATGGAAACCAGGCTCAGTCGGATGCCCAGATGGATGAAAACTTCTCAGCTGTTTGTAAAGATAAATATTTTATACAGAGAAGACTGAGAATCATTTTTGGGTGTTCAAAGATGCATTCTCCTGCTGCAAGGAGAATCTTTTTTGAGCTTATTAAAATTTTGTACCAAAGCTGCATTTGAATCAGAAGTAGATTTTCAAGTAAATTTTTCACGCTGATTTCTTTATTTCAGAAAGCAGCAAGAGTTAAAATCTTCTATGCAAGCCTAGATGTTTTCACTGTAGGCACATACATGTCTCTGTGCTCATCAGCTGCCCTGTTAGAAACGTGTTCTTGCACAACGTGGTCCATCTCAGCTTTGTAAATAGAGTAGGTAACTCTGAAATTGTCCATTTAATTCCAGGAGCAGACAGACCACCATGAAGGCCATGTGGTGTATGCCTATGAGGTGTTCATCTCCACTAATGGGACAATCTGCATGTAACTTATTTATTGAAAACTAACTTTCTACCAAGGTGGAAAGTTTCAGAAGCTATTGACTTTTCTGCCAAAAAATGAGCTCCTCAAAACCTGAGTTTTATGGGCAAATCAGAGAAACTGAAAGGAGAATAGACTAATGACTTTTAAATTTTCACCACAAATAAAAAATGTTTTTATCTTTAGGGAATATCCAGTTAAAATAAAACATAAATAAATATTCATCACGTTTCCCTATGTAGATGTAGTGATGTATCACGTTTTTCATTACTGCAATTTTAGATGCAAAACAAAAAAACCCTTTTGCTTTTTTTTGAAACATACTCAGCCTGCTAACACTGCCAGGAGAGCAAAGTTAATAAGCCAATTTGTTTCCTTTTCAAGCAGACATCCTTGTGTTTTATCTCAAGTTGCTTTTCAAGCTACAGAGAAAGCACCTGTAAACATGTGTTGCAGAACTACCTCATTATCCTCATTCAAACCCTCTGCAAGCACCATTAGTCAGGCACTGTTTTCAAGCAGATGCATTTCTGAACTTAATATACCTTTTCCCAGTCCCCAATTCACTCATCCAAAGGGACTCTTTCTTTGTAACTCTTTCTTTGTCCAACTTGGTGGTCCTTCACATGCAAACTGAACAATGGATTTAACTCCTAATAACAAGGGCAGAAAGACATACAGACTGACAGCAATATAGTTATTTCCAAAATACCTGATTTCTTAGTTTTTCATGAATGAAACTTCCAATTTCCATTTTTTAAGCTTTTAGTTCCCAGACACAGGAACTATCAGGTGGTCTTGATTCTTTTGATTTTCTTTAATTTCAGTGGGAGAAGTGGTCTTCAGTTCTTTTTAACCTTGTTTTGCCCCATGAATCTATATGGTATTTTACCTTTATTTCCCCAGATGATAAAAAATATTCCTATAGATTTAGACTGTGAGGGTCATTCAGATACACTCATTTTAAGGCAACATGTGAAACCTAAGAGCTTCCAGGATGCCCCAATGAGAACCCAAAGGTATCCTGACTTCAGGGTCTGCAATGCAGCTTCATCTTTAACACTCCACCAATTAAAAATGTTCTTTTTCACTGTATGCTGAGTAAGGCTTATAGTAAATCTATACCTTTACTTAGGCTTTTACAATTCTGTTTGTCATCATATTTGGTCAGCTCTGTTTTCCTTTAGCAATGATAAGAGAAAGTGACAGTCAAGCATGTCTCAAAATAAAGCAGAAATTAAAAATAATGGCTCACCACATCTCTCCTTGACCACTTTGTGATTCCAAGGTGACCTTAGGCAGAGAATAAGTTATTTTACATCAGTCAAAGCTCTGTAGGTTCATCTTGAAAGCGAGTCTAGGAAATGGAATGAAGAGAATACGAAGAACATAGCGTATCAAATATACTGAAATCCCAGTAATTTCAGTGGGCAAGCAGACACAGGGGAGACAAGGCTTATTCACAGCAGAACCAGACTGATAGGTCCTTGAGCTCCCTGAGCTCTTACTATGGATGGTCAGTGATAGGAAAACACTTCCCTGGCTGATAAAGCTGTGATAACAAGAGTGAAGCCTCTGCAGGTTTAATGGAGCAAGGATGCTGTAGGGACAGCTGGACAATAAGCTCCTTGTCCCTTTGCAGGTGACTCTCTCCCCACCTCAAAGAGGCAGAGGGATTCTGTATTAGTGAGATACAGTTCTGCAGTCTTTAAATCAGCTGAAAAACTTCACTTTTACGAGAGGACAGTTTAACAGGCAGCTCCCCTTCTTGCCCTCAATTTACGGGAACAAGACGGGCAGAAAACATGGGACGTGGAACAGCTCAGGGCCAAGGTATGGGTCTGTCTTGGCTCACTGGATATAAATACAGGTGAGTCACTGGATGTGCCTGTACACACCTTGAAAGAAAAATACCTGAAGTGATCACTGACTGCCAGGAAAACTGTGCCAAATTGTTGGCAATGTCCTTTGCTCCTCCTTGGCTCATCTTCATTCATGAGTGCTGAGCCAAGTCAGTCTGCCCTTTGGCTCGTTCCATTGGCTGGCTCATGGCAGCAATGTACACATTTTCTAATGAACAACCCTGTACACCCATGTACATACACACACAAACATGAATTTTCCACAGATTTCAGCATCATTTGTCACGACTTCAGTGGCTCTTCTTTCAAAAGGTGTGTGGTGAACATTATTTATGCCCCTGACAGCATGCACAGAAGTTTCTGTGCTTCTGAGGATTTTACTTCAGGGTTTGCTTACTTGCTGCATGAAAGCCCTCTTGGTATTATCTTAGTTTGCTTAGATAAAAGAGGAGTCAAGCAAAGAATTTCTGTAGGTAATTTAAATAACTACTTCCTTTTAGAATGAAATTTGTACCTGTGCATAAATGTGATCTAATGGTTCAATTCTGATCTACTTAAGGATGTGAAAGCATTGAGTAACTCCTATTAATTCAGTAGTCTTGTTATAGATCCTCATGGGTGTATCTGAGATTGAATTTGGCTTGCAAACCAAAAGAATCCTAAAATGCCTCCTTTTCTCTTTTCTGATGGTGTGCATGGTCCACAGCACTTTTTCACTGTAGTAGGATAAAAAATATTTTCAAAGATACTCTTGCAATAATAAAGTGAGGGTGTCGTACAGCAGGGTTTGACTGGGAAACGCTCCACTGTTCAAAAAAAAAAATTTTCCTTCTCTGTGCAAGATCTTTGCCAAAGGGTGTACATGTTGCTGCTGCAGCCAAAATTACTGTTATAGCCAAGGGATGTACACGTTTCTGTGCAAAGGCTTTGCCAAAGGGTGTGCGAGCTACAGTTCAAAGTTACAGTTGAAGGGGCATTCCTGGCTTTAACGTTTGTGATCTGCTTATCCAGTCAATTAAACGCGGTTTATTTTCAGATGGCTGAGGGGATTGCTCATGTGATGCTGAGGCTATTGCTATGGGAGCCCTCAAAAATAAGCTCCCTTTTAACTTTTTGCTGTTATGCAAGGTATTACTGGTACTCATGGTATTCCCCATTCCTTCTACAATATGTGCTCTACAAAGAATAGCTTACCTACAATTAAAGATGGTAAAAGTGCTCCATTTTTTTCTCTAAGGGTGCCAAATAAATTGCCAGTCTGCCCCAGGCCATGCATGGCTGTTTAGCAGGCTACTGTGTGCAGCTGTAGTCACATTTTGAATGGTTTTGGATTAATGGCAATAGATAAAGAAACAGATCTGGTTGGCAGACTGAATTCTTCAGCATAAAATGCCAGTAGACAAAATGTAAGAAATCATAGAGAACAGTTCAAAAAAGTAACACAAGAGAACAGAACTGGTTGAAAATGTAAAATGAATCCTCCTCATTTTCTGGCCAGTGCCCCTGGAAATCTGATGGCTCTGTTCTGCAATAATTTCTGAGCTTAATCCTTTACTGTTGTATCAGAGATCCTCCCCACTGTCAATGGGTTGTTTCTTCCACTGTTGTGGTTGATCCTAAGCAGATGTTTCCATGCTAGAACTCTGGCCATGGTTCATCTTTGCATTAGGAGGAGAAGCTGAACTAAAAGTTCCATGGCCATTGCCCATGAGATCTCCTTTGATCATATAGAAAGACCAGGGTGAGGAGGAAATCTTTCATTCATCTTCACCTTCAGACATTTAAAGAGCTGACATTGGCTTTAGACATTTACAGCAGTGCTAGTTGTTCAATACATCAGAATTAAAAATGTCTAATCTTTCTGAAACAGACTTGAAAAAGTTGCCCTCTTGAGATGCTTGTTTTTCTTCATAGACTAGAGAATTTGCCAGGATTAAATGGGACTAGATCAGGTCTAACTTCTACATATTTAAAGTTAGATGGAATAAATCTCTTTGTCTCACCACTGATTCACATCAGAAATGAGGCAGTTCAAAGGAAGACAAACAAGATGAGTGGGAGCAAGGAACACTTTTGTTTGATATGTGTATGATGAGAAATTAATTTAGAGGGAAAGTAGGTAAAGAATAACATGGTAAGTCTGTTGACTAGCAGACTGGAAGAGACAAAATTAGTACAGATACCTACTCCATTCCAGTCAGGAGGAAAGGAGGATCAAATTGGATGGACCAAGCTTGAATATGGAAAAGACAATCCCTTTCATCCATACTGCAAAAACATCCCATAGACATAACAGAGCAAAACCCCAGCAATTTCAAAGGACTTGGAACAAATGCCAGGTATATTAAGACAAGGATGATACCAGCAGTTGCTTTAGTTAGTGAGAAAATGCAATTACTTTCTCACACAGGGGTAAGGGTTGCACTGTTCTTGTATGATAAATACAGATTGGTGCAAATTGAACTACTGACCTTGTCATTAGTCATTACATGAGAAACCTAAAAAAGATTGTACATTAGCCCCAAGCCTAAGTTTGATTTCTGGATGCACAGCCATATTTGCCTAATGCTTGTAAACAAGCCAAAACTTGCATGCATAAAAATGATTTTTTTTTTTACAAATTTGTTTAGAATTTGCTCCTTATGTTGCATGTAAAAAGTAACATTGCTTTTACTTGATGAAATGCAGTCACTTCTAACTTTCTCTTTTATGTCTTCCACTTTTACAAGATGTTTCTTCTGGCAATATCAGTCAACTTTCTTTACCTTGCTCTTTGTTCCCACATTGCCAATATTTTCTGTGCTGCTGACTTCTGCACATATCCCCAGGAGTTTTTTTGATGATACTGTGAACAGGAGACCCTGGATGTTTACCAACTCCTTACTTATTTATTATACCTGGCTCACTTCCTAGGACACAGTGAAAACAATGTCTGTTCTTGTTGATTGCTAAACAAACCTTGTAAGGAAACAGTCCTCCAGTACCTCTAGGAACATTGCTTCTTCCCCTGGGACCCCATTGCTGTCATCAAGAGCAGCACCTGGAAAAGAGTGGCTGTCTGAGCTTTCTTACAAACCTTGCTACCTGCACATTTATCCACATTCTTCAGCAATATGCAAAGGAATATCTGTTCTATTTTCTTCTCGTTGTCTTTAGTACTTACTGAGTTACACCTCAAAATCTGTGACCTGCATTGCCAAATAGAATTTACTGAAGTATTGTCTTCTACATTTAACCCAAAGCTTAAGCACATAGCTTTGATTAACTCATCAGAGTAAGGAAAACTCCAAGGCCAGAAGGAAGGTTTGTGTTCCTCAAAGACTCTGTGATTCTGCTGCTTTTCTGTCTGTAGTAGGGGGCATTATATGGGGCTGAAATTTTCATGTTCCCTTGAAACATCATCCTAAACATTTCCACAAGAATTCCAGGAATTCTTATACAGACATGAGTCTCTTGTCTCATCTCTGCCATATAAGTGCTCATGAAACATTAAAACTTGCATTATTCCCAATGCATCTCCGTGATGGGGCTGACTTTAATATTGGTCATAGTGAATCTCCAGCAACAAGAGTTTGCATCTTCCTTTACATCTGCCAGGCAAATTGTGGTTTTCCATCTTTTTTCTTCTGGTCTGCCACAATTTTAATGCTGTGATGTTTCTCCCAGAGCTCCTACCACTATTTTAGAACTGACCAATTGATTCACTGATTAATCAAACAATTAATTGACAAGAACCCTGATTTACATTGAGTTAAGTTACAGTATGCAAATATTTGCCTAGTGTTGGATGTAGATTTAAACACAGACTCCGTAAGTATTTTTATTAGCCATGAACATTTCTTGAGGATAATCCAAGCGCAAAACTCAAGCTCTTCCTCCTTCCTGATGATTTGAATGGATGGATTGTGTCAAGAGTCACGCTTCTTTTTTGTGTTAAAACCTTAATCTGATAAATAACTCTCAGGATGATTTTTAAAAGCAGAAAGGGCAGTAATGTGTCTTGGTCCCACGAACAATTCAGCAGAGTTAGGCACCGTGCTCCAGTTTACATTTTTAAAGATTTAGCTTCTTTGTCTTGAAAGCTGTGTTGACAGCAAGCTCCATTCAGGACATTCTTCTGAGAGAAGCCAACAGGCAGCCTCAGATCTTCCTGTGGATGTGTGAAGAACAACTGGTAACCAAAGAGCAGAGAAAGAGACTGGTGTGCTGCAAGCAAGGAAAAAATAAATTTCTCAAGGTGAAATTGTCAACAGCTTGTTCAGGACTCCGAAGCTGAAACTTACTTCTTTCAAAAATTAACTGCAAATTCACACACGCACACACACACATCTATATCTATATATTTATATCTATATATCTAGATATCTAGATATCTAGATAGGTGTATATATGTATAGATATATCTATATATATCTATATCTGTATATCTATATACCTATGTATCATCTGTGTATCTATCTATCTATCTATCTATCTATCTATCTATCTATCTATTTATATATATATCTATCTTGTTTAGGTACCAAAAATATCTGCTAAGGTTATATTCCTTTGTCAAGAAACGACCCTAAGACTGCTATTGTGTAAGATAGCCCTTTGAAGAGGTAAATCCAGTTTTCTGTCTTTTAGTGAATTGTTTCATTCTGGCACAGTGCTCTGTGCACCCTACAAGGTGATGCTTGTGAGGGGGTTTTTGATGCAATTTAACTAATTCTGTTCAAATCTCTTATTTTAAGACTGCGTAACCCATGGATTTAAAAGGTAGGTTAAATAAATATTTTAGGCTTTGCTGGAGTTTCCCAGCTGTTTTGAGGAGTTGAATCTAAACCTTGTTTTGCTAAAGCAGTGCTGGCAGCAATTCAACTACATCTGCCTCAGTTTCCTTATTTATTGGATGGGAGGGAGAGCACTTTTAAGTGTCCTTACTTAAAGGACAAGAGGTAAGCTATATTATTTGCAAGGTGGCACAGTCTGTCTGGCTTTTACTAACACATGGGAGCACAATGCCACTCCTTCCATACCTTCTGCTAAATCCTGCAGGCCTGCAGGGCTGTGCTGGGCTCATCCCCGTGCTGGGTAATTCTCCCCAGATGGGCTCTCTGGGCTGGTGCTCCCGTGCAAACAGAGCTGCCGTGACACAGGAGCGATGCCTGCGAGGTTGCCCGCAGACAAAGCCATGCTTACAGAGTTTATCTGCAGCAATTGGCGGAGCTTGCCCGTTCCTGCCCAGTTCTTTTGGCTCAGACACCTTAATTCTGAATATATCCCTCGCTATATGCTGAGTAATCTGTTGTGAAAAATGCCTCTGAAGAGGCCCCATTATGCACGCTCTCCTACCAGGCAGCATTAAAATCCTGCCTAAATGGCCTGATGGCTGATTAAAGTCCCAGAAGTTTTTAAATGATTATTTATGCTTCTCAACCATTATCTAGTGATTGTTGAAGCACCTTGCCGGAAGCCTTCTTTGTGGTGAGTAATGAAATAATGCAAATTGATGGGAGCTGGTGCTGATTTTTAAAGGAAAACAGGCTTCCCTGGATGGCAGGATCAATGGAGTCTATGTGAGCTGCTGAAAAGGTTTGTCATCAGGGATGTCAGACACCCCCTCATGACAATCCTCACAGGAGGGTGTCAGAGACCAAAAACCTTCATGACCTCTCTGGTGGGAGACCTGGCAGTGTTTCTGTAAGTATGGAAGCAGAGAGGGGAAAGAAGCCTCCTGGAGAGTCAGACATGGGGGAATCCCAGAAATATGTAAAGCTTTGGCATTACATAGCTGCATGTGCACTGAGTGAATCAGATCACAAAGATTGTACATTTTGCCACCATCCCAAGATCACAACAAGGGATCCCTACAGATTTCTCAGACCTCTGACATGTTCTGTGACTAAAGCCACAGAAGGACAGGATGAAGTTCAGGTTCAGTTTACTTTTTTTTAGATTATTTAGGATTTATCAAAAGAATATATACAAGAACTTATCAATATTAGATTTAACATTTTGAACATGATTTTGGCCAGCTATGGTTTAAGTCAGTGTTGCCTGCATGTTATTGCAGTTTCTGGTATTTAGAATTAACCAAGAGATGAAGTCAAGTTTGAAGACCACCAGCTTCATGAAGGAACCATCTGATAGAAAAGAGAACAAATATTAAGAGAAAAAACTGACTAAGGCCCCAACCTTCTAATGTTGTTTTAATTACAATTGATATTAGAATCAGGCTATTCACTGGCAGTGAATGTTCATTCTCAGGCATATTTCTGTTACCTCCCTGACTTTGAAGTAACCCCTAAACATTAATGAAAATATACTAGATTAAAAAGTAGCACTTTCACTGTCTCAGTTTCTCTTGGAATTGAATGTATGTACTAAAAGAATAAGGTTTTATTGGTTTTCTTCTTTGTTTGCCTTTCACTGGGCATTGTTCCTCTGATTTAAAGTTGCTGCATTGCAGTATGATGTGCTCAGTTGTGAGACTCAAATCCCAGATGACAGGCCAACTGAGATTCCTCCCAGCTTGGTCTCATCTAAACTAACTCTGGCAAAGGGCACCTTTTTATTTGGAGACAGATCTGGAACGGAAATATTAGAAAAATATTTTGATTTGGATATTGAAGTATTCTTGGTGTTTAAAGGTGCAGTTCAGCCCTACTCCACTGAGTTTTTCAGTGTTATTGTATCCAAAACATTCAATGTGAGTTCCTGAGAGCTCATTGTGGTGCATAAAATTGGGCTGAGTCTGAGTCTAGCTGCCTCAGTTCATTCAGACCTGCTGCAGACCCTTCTAAAGACAGGAACCCTGCCTTTGCCTGGTATCCACATGCCGGCTGCAGTGTGTGTTCCCACAGTGAGGTGCTCAGGTTTGTGTGGATGCCACTCAGTAGAGAAATTTAAGCATTTCTAGATCTTAACTTCTAAGCTCTGGAGGCCCAGCACAGCATTTAAAGAATACCTAATGTGTGCAAACACAATTTTGTCCAGCCCAAAGAAATGTGGTTGTTGTCACTGCCAACTCTTGCATCGCTCTAAATTAATCAGGTTTAACTTTGCTTGTTTGCAGCAGAGGAATCAGAAGCTCCACAGATTTGTATTATAGAATGCAGGGATGTCATGAATGTCCATGGAGTCACAGAACAAGTTGCTGAATGTCCTCACGTTACGAGGCACACCATGATGACACTCCAACCGTCAATACATGCCATAATTGTATGCAATAAATGAAAAGTGAAGAATCACCAACAGCTGTGGCCCTTATATTTTTTAAAAAAATGCAAATACAATCACTCTTTTTGAATTTTCATTAAAAAAATAATGTCCCTGCCCAGCAGCTTGGAAGATGGTCTGTGGATACATATTAGGCTGAGGAATTAGAGCTCACAACTACCATCTGCCCAAATAGAGCCCTAACTGAATGTTTTGGGCCCATCATGTAGCCAGATACACAAGAATGATGGGGCCAGTGAAAGGCCACCTAACTAATGTTGAGGGAGATGTCAATTATGGACTTTGTGCACAAGCTCATTGTTGTGGTTGCACTCCTTGACAGGGAGAAGCAGCTCTGACGGAAGGAGCCCTCTGGGAACTCCTCTCTGTCTGTCCTGTCCATGGGGACCACACACGCCCAGAGCCAGGAAAGGACCTCATTCCCTGAGGCCATGATTCCATTTCTGCTCCCTGTCTGACCAGGACAAGGACAGGGAATGAGGACAAGGCCGACCTTGCTGGTGTTCGTGTGGCTCCACCAGGTTCCTCAGGGTGGTTTCTGTGGGATGTGATGTACATTACACAGCTCAGCGTTTCTGATCTCCCTCGAATGTACAGCAGCACTGGAGCCCTTCCCTGTCTGAGCCCTTCCCTTTGGTTTGCTCCCTGGCCACACGAGTCTTCCTGAGCTGTACCCACGGTGCTTTATCGTGTGAGAAAGGTGCTCCATCCAAACAATGTGAATTAAAGCAGGTCTAGAGAATTCCTTCTTTGTAATAAGTTATCCATTAAATACCACTTGAGCTTTTCTTGTTTTAAAGCATATGTCAACACAATCTCAAATACTTTTTATAAAGTACTAGTAGTAAGTCATTAAAAATGACAAAAATGTCTTTAATCTATAAAAAATATTTTAATCAACTGAGATATCTTTTTCAACATAACAAAATAAACACAACCCAGACTAGGCTATCTAATCTTCAGCTCACAGTGGGATGACTTTACAACAGAATGTCAGAATCACCAACTAAATTCATTGGGTGCTTACTGCTCTCAGAGCTTTCAGGTATGTTCTCCTCACTACTGTGGAATATCCTAGATCTTTTTAAATATTTACAGATGTCGAATATTTGTATGTTTGCATTTCCTTGGGGGTAAATCCTTGCACTTTCTGAAAGGTGCCATGATTGAGAAATAGGAAATAACTTTTTGGTGGCCATTGCTCAAAGGAAAGATAATAATTTAATAATGTTTGTGAGCAGCCATTCAGAATTTGCATCCCCTCCATTTGATTAAAATTACCAGAAATCCTGGAAAAGGCAGAGGAGTTCAGAGAACAGGGAAGAAACTGGTAATTATATGAAATGGAATATAGTTTGGGAAAATCATATATAGCAGAAACATATAGCATAAATAATTTAAGTGTAGTATTTATCTATGTAGCATTCTGCATAGTTGAGAAGCTACATTGAAAGGTGACCTTCTGTTTTTAAATTACCCTAATTGAAGCTGATCTGTATTTCATATGGTGGGGCTGTAATAAAGACCAAGATGCAGCATAAAAGTTCATGATAATTATGCACATGGTTCACAATGTGTGGCTGATCTCCACTCATATTTCATATTTTGTTGTATGATAATTATCAAATACTTCTTTTCTGTGATCCTTATTCCCTTTCATGCTCCTTCTAATTGAACAGAAGAGATCTCCACAGAGGGATTTCAACCATTTAGTCATATAAACAGAGATGGAAATTTCTCCATGGTATTTCCCCAAGTAAATATTTGCTGAGATTTAATAATCACATGGTCTAATGATGGACAAATCTAACTTTCACTCAGACCAGTTTTACAAAGTAAATTTCATAGACTTACCTCTTCTCCACAAATTTAAGCTGTTTTATGTTTTTAATAAGTCTCTAAGAGATATCTGTCTGTCACAACCAAATGCACAATTTGATATCTATGCTTGTTTCTTTGCAGGAAAGCAGAGGAAGACTCAGAGAAGTTTGAGCTTCTCTTGATCTGAGGAACTTCTCTGAAGCTCTCTCTTTGTGCTCAAAGACACAGAGCTGATAAAATTCTGTGGCTTTGCTCCATGTGATGGTTGATATTTGTAGCTCAGAGTGTTGGGAAATTTGCTCATCTGCTTTTCCAGCTGCTTTTTTTTTCAGGCTGCTTTTCCTCCTGAGGACCAAGAGGATCTGTGGATGTGATCCCTGCCAAGGTACAATCACCACAGGGAACAACACCCCATCTTTCACCTCCTAAGGATTTGCAGTCACAAAGAACAAATATATTTCTTTGCTAGTGAATGTGTGACAAGAAACTAATTCTACTTGCTGACAGTTGCTGCTGCTCTATCATAATTTCTCCATTAAAACGTTAACTATACTGTGTTTTGTGTGGATGTTTCACACATTTACACAAACACAGACAGATTTCTTACTCAGTACAGGCAGTACAGAAGCCTTTTTACACCCTTACAGCAATAAATGGAGCTGTAGTAAAGGTGAAGGAAAGGTGAATCACAGCTAGAAGGAGCACAGTTACTGCTTCTTATTTTCTTCATAAACTAAGCATGTAAGGGTAGGCATAAGTGACTCAGTATTTGTTTTATTTCTGAATAATTTCTTCATAATTTGGTTACCTCTGCATGGAAAGGTGAATCACAGCTAGAAGGAGCACAGTTACTGCTTCTTATTTTCTTCATAAACTAAGCATGTAAGGGTAGGCATAAGTGACTCAGTATTTGTTTTATTTCTGAATAATTTCTTCATAATTTGGTTACCTCTGCATTTTTTAGAAAAGTGTTGCCAATAGTTAAAAATGGTTGTGATTTTTTTCTAAAATTCCTTTTTTTGTGTATGAGTTTTTAGCCATGTCTGTTCTTGGAAAATAGCCTGCCTCCTCTGCAAAACAGTATTCCAATAATGCTTGTGTTTCTCACCTCTGGGCTGGAGAGACTATGAAAAGTATCTCCCTTTTTAACAAATCTTTCAGAACTACTCAGCCCCTTAATTTCATTATAAATTGACTTGTACAAATCCTTACAAGTATGGTTGCCCTTTGACAGTTCTTCCTGCTTTAGTCTTAGAACAGCAATGGGAACAGAACTCTTGATCACAGCAGGAATGCGTTTATGATCATGCATTGCTCAAGTCTGTTTTTATTTCTCGTTTTATGTAAAATGCTGCAGTAATCCCTTTAGAATTCCCCTCAGCTTAAATCTCAGAGACTGTTCAAGACTGCCTCTTAATGTCTCAAGAGCACTTCAGCTCACATAAGCCTCATATTCAACAGGTAAAGCCCACTTTGTTCTATAGAGATGGCTGAAGTAATGTAAAATTAAAGATTTAATCTTCTGTGGTAACTCAGACTGTCCTCAGTGCAGCACAAAGACACTAAAAGTCTGTTAACTTTTAAGTAAGTAGAAAATTCTTTGATTGACAGTGGTCTGCTGTATTGATCCCAAAAACTATGCCACAACAAATTTTATTACAATTGGGTGAGAAGAATTATTGCACGCTTTGGGAATGCAAGGGGATTCATTTTACTATTAACAGGTTTTCTCCATTATAAATTTTAATTGACAGGATTTAAAGGCAATTGAAGTAGAGACCAAACATTTTGGGCAAATTAAGGAAGGATTTTTTTGGGGTTTTTGTTGTTTTGGGGGGTCTTTAAAACTAAATTTAGATGGAAGCAGTCAAAGGACACTTGAGAGTTCAAATAACTAGTAATTCTATGAAACGGAATATAGTCTGCACACTTTTATTCTCATTAGGAACTTCACACAGGGGCTTAACTGATCTGTACCTTTAATGTGTTTTCTCCCAGCTAGAGGACAGATGCTTGCACAATGGGCTCCACCAATTAATGCAGCCCAGGCTGACATTCAAAGTGGGTTAATATGGACACAGCCAAACTCAGCACATATTTCCTCAGCCACAGATCAGTCAGGTGCTTCCAAATCCCCCTGGTGTTACCCTCAGCAAACCAACAGAAGCTGTGTTGAAGTTGTCTGGGCTAGAGTGGTATCCCTCAAGTCTCATAAAAAGTTTCCCAAGAAGAACAAATGCAGCCCACAGATGACTCAAGAAGCAAAGCAGCCAAGCATTTTGGTTGATGCTTTGGGAATAATTCTGATATTTCAGTGGTTCTTTTCTACCTTGAACTGAGACCAAAAGTTGAATGTTAATTTCTTTATGTACCTAAATGTCCTGGAAAATTGCAGATGGCCAGACACCTAAATGAAACATTTTCATAGAGAATAGTTAGTACTCATCTGTTTCCAAAGCCATGGCTCCAAGTCCTCATCAGAGATGTGAAGGACCAGGTAGATCCCAAACTGTTCAGGGTGACTGAACAGTTCTTTAGCCTGTATTGACTTGACTTTACATCAGAACTTTACTGGTGACAAGGGAAGTTTAGAGTCCTCATGTAAACACACAGAAACCCATATTCAGGCATCATAATATGTGACCTGAATCCTACTCAACATGATTAAACTGCTGTAGATGTCAAATTTGCTCATGAAGGCCACAGCCTTTGCGGTCCCTGTGATTTCTTTTAAAATGTAGCACTGGAACATTCCTGACATGATATTCCTGCAGTATTTCAAACTGTATCATTTTGGGGCAAAGTTCTGAGATTTGTAAAATATAAAAGATTACAAAGAACTGAGGCCTACGGATCTTTTTTTTTTTTTGCCTGTTTTAATAGCTCCCCATCTAGAAGAATTCAGTTTTCCCCCTTCTCTACCTTCTTTCCTTTTCGTTCTCTTGCTCTTACTTCATGTATTGCATTGAAAATGCCTGATTCAATATAAGATGGGAAATTGCTGCAAAATTCAGAGACCATTTTCAGTGGAGCAGTTTGGTGGCTGTGGGAGGCACTCCCATCCAAAAGGTGACTGGATGCAGTGCAGGGAGCCTCATTCTCCTCTTCATTATTTCATTTTCAGTAAAGCATGATCTTGTCATTGATCTAGGAACATCCCTCTCTATTTTGTTTTGGAAGGTGTCCCAAATCTGGGCACCTTGAGCAAGAAAAGCAGAAAGAAAAGGTTGCTTCAGCTTCTCCTTCTTCCCCAAAATTTCTGTCTTGTCTGCCATTAAGGCAAAAAGATTTTGGGGATGCTGCCATCAAAAAATGCTCTGAGCATAGAAGAATCCTGACAATGGACCTTGCACAACAAGGATGTGTTTTACATTGTAAGAAGAAGAAAAGTAAGACAATATTTACTTTATCTTTCATAATCCAAAGATGCTTATTTTCAATTTTCAAACACTCTCAAGGGAACAAGAAACATGTATTTGGGCAAACATATATTTGGCCAAATCCCTTAAGACCCCAAAGTAAAACCCTCAAAATCTCACCTAGGTTTGCCCAGCAGCCTCCAGAATCAGACATTCAGCTGTCTCAGAGCTGCAGCTTTAAATGGCTTGCTGAAAGTGTGCAGCCTCATAGGCAATTTCATTTTGTAAATGTAAGCTCTGTGAGGAGTGCCAGGATAAAGACAGGGCTATAATTACTTAAAGAAAAGGCAGAGGTTGCTCCTCCAGCATTCATCTCCCTATCTTGGAGCTTTACACCTTTGCCCACCATCACAGCAGAGGAATGTTTGCTTTGGGAAAGATCAGAACTGTCTGGGAAGGATGGAAAGGAAAGGGAACACATCTGCAAAAGGTTCCTAAGCCTAGCTGTAATCTCACTGCTCCCTTGTGGGGTTCTTTAATCTCAAATAAATAGTTCAGAAACATCTTTTTGAGCAAACTGCAGTAAAACTGGCAGTGTTACCCTACATAAGTCCAGCCAGTGGGAAATGCTGGGTCTGAGGCTCCCATTAGCTCTTTTTGCTTTAACATAGGGTCTGAGATAAGTTTTTGTAACTTTTCAGTCTCTCAGTTTCCTATCCTCAAAGTGAGAGCAATGCTTTAGTTCATCTAGAATCTGATACAGAAGCCAGGAAAAGCTCTGGGGCCAGGAACCAAACCTGAGCTCTCTCTCTGCCGTTCCCAATCACTGCATTAGATTTGCTATGTCCAGCTTATTTCTCATCTTTCCCTGTCCAACATACACAGACTTGAATTTTTTTTTCCTCTAGCAATAGGTCAAAAAAGGAGAGGCAGAGAATTTCCCAGTATGACCAGCTGGTGTGTACAAAGCCAGTACCCAGTTTGGGATTCTATGGGTTTGATCCCCTTTGACTGAGGGAGACTGGACCTGAGCTCAGCCCCACACAAAGACAGCCAGGACTGCATCCTGGGGATCACTTTGCCTATTTTTTGCTTCACTTTTCTATAAATGCCCAGTTTCTAGTGAACTTTTAGGTACTGATGATGTCACAAATACCTGCAGCCCAAATTCAGTTTAGATGCCTGGGGTTTTTTCACTGTGGCCCATGAAATCTGCATTTAAGTGCTGAAGTGTTTGTTTGGCTGTTACTGCTTTTGACATTCTCATCTCATGAAAATCAGTGTGTGTTCTACCACTGACTTCAATACAGCTGGAATTTTTCCTTAATGTCTTGGAGCTAATAGCCTGTTACTTGGTACCAGCTATGACTGGGCAATTTGTGATTTATCAGAGGAGACGAAACATTCTTGATGTACCAGCTAAAATTTTCCATCAATCCAATGCAAAAATCCTCTTCTTCCTAATAGAATATTCTGTTTCTCCCAGCTCCCTGGGAAATTCCATTATCTTCTGTCATGTGTCAAAATATATCCACTGAGTACTGATATCAAGCAATTATGTGAGACAAAATCATTTGTGTATGGTAAGAAAGCAGAGGCAAATGACTGCATTCTGAACTGCCTCTCTTGGTAGCAATGTGGCAAAGACTTCAAACCTCATATGGAAATGAGAAATTCATGTAAATTGCTTTGTCTAAATGGATTTTCATTAGAAGTGAAATCCGAGCAGTTCAAAACTCACTAACGCTCACTGGCAAGAGCCAAATGGCTGAGTCAACATCACTTTTAGTCTTTAGTTCTTTTCTGTAATGCTGAACCACTGAAATAGTCTGATCAAACTTGGCATTGCATTGTGCCAGATTAGTTAAGTCATTGACTGACTCATCCGTGGGGTATGACAAGTGCTAAATGAGCTACTGATCCTTTGCATTGCTGGGTACAGCTCCCTGACACAGACAATGGGAGATATTTATACTGGGTGGCTCTGTCCTCCTGTTTAACTACTCTTATTTATCCTGCATAGCTTCTCTTCCTCACCCTAGATGCTGATTTTTTTAGCTATGATAGAAAGGAGAGAAGTCCAACACTCTTAATTTAAAAACCTGGAGGGTCATCAAGATTCCAAAATCAGTTTGAGCAGGACTCAAAGTGAAGGCCTGAAATCCAATATCTGTACATGGTACTGCCTCTAGGACATGAGGAAGGAGGTGTACCATGGGCTCTAAGCAGGATTATGCACTGCAGAGATAAGGCTGTGCCCTGCTGTGCATCCAAGAGCATCCCTGCGCTCAGAGCTGCCTGACAGAGCTGTGCCCCTCAGGCAGCCAGGCCGCTCCTGTGAAGGCAGATTCCTCAGGAACATATCCTGAGATCCAAAACAAGGATGCTGACTGAAAGCCACAATTTTCTGAGTCCAGCAAGGTTTTCAAGTGTAACTATCTGAAGTCTGCCTGTGTGGAAGATATCCTGAGATGCATCCATTCAGGTGCAGAACAAAGAGGCAAGAAACAGGGTGGCAAGTCTCCCAGCAGCCTTTCTCACCACTTCTTTCAGGATGCACAAGTTTTCTCTGTAATTCTTTGACTACAGCTCTGTGAAAGGACTTGGAGCTTTATGACCTTGCTTTCCTCTGAGGAATTGCTTTGGATTCAGTCAAAAAGATATGCTAAATGGAAAGCTGTTCTAGGTATATCTCAAGGCAGTTTAGTTTGCATTATTGTCCACTGGGGATATTCTTATCATGCTATTTGTGTGCAGAACTGTCATAACTAACAGACAGGCCTGTCCCTTCCTTGTTTCTCTTTAGCTCTGTGCTATCCAATACTGTTGAATCTGTACAGAACATTGGAATGCACAGTTCACCTTTACAGTATTAATTGAATGACAGTGCACTTAACTTAAGAAAAAAAAAAAAAAAGGATTTGGAAAGTGGCTTAATTTACTTTTTTGTTCGTTCTCGGAGTGAAACTATTCTGACTGAATTCACCTCAGTGATGCTCCTTGGGTGCTCTCCCACGTGAAATAGGAGATTTTTTCCATTAAAAAACATAAAGCCCCAAACAAACAAACCAACCCAAAAAAACACACAAAAACCCCCTCCACAAAACAACAACAATAAAACAAAAACCCAAACAAACAAACAAACAAACAAAAAAACCCATCACAAAAAAACCCATTTAAGGAAAAGGATCTGGAATACCTGGTCAGTAATGAATTCAAGGTCTCTTGAAGTCCCTATGAATTCAGGGTATCCATCCCAAAGACAAAGTAACTGCCCATAAGCAAAGCAGGAGATTGCATGGAGCTAAAGTTGTCCACACAGTCCTGGCACTATACAGGGATGGAAGAAAACAACTACAGCTGGAATTAGGTGTCTGTAACAACTTCTCAAGTGATTAAAGTATTTTTAGACAGTTAATATCATCTATTGTTACTGGCTGTCACAACCGAAAGCTCAGGTACAAGTCCTCCTCCTGCTTTCTGAACTGTTGTGTGGGACAGTTTTAGGGGCCCCTAAACTTGTTTTTCCAATAGAACCAAACATTTGAAATGCCTGAGACTGGTGATACACTGGCACAGGCTGCCCAGAGAAGCTGTGGATTGTTCAAGGCCAGGTTGGATGACGCTCTGAGCAGTGTGGTCCATGGCAGGAGAGTTGGAACTGGATGGTTTTTAAGGTCCATTCCAACCCAAACCATTCTATGACTTTGGGATTTGAGAAACCTGAATGTCCTTACTGGGATGTCTGCACTCCCTGGGTCTTTGTCTGAATCCTGGTTTGCTCCTCCTGCCTGAGTTGCACCAGATCTGGTTCACATTGCTGAGGGGAGCAGCCCCTCTGGGCTGCTCTCACCTGTGGTTTGACTGAACTCCTGCAGTTTGATTGGGGCTGTAGTCTCTGGGGATCTCACTAAAGTTAGTAAAAATAAACATGGAAACTTAGTAAATTAACTTATGCAATTATGCTCATTTAGTACAGCAAAAATACAGCAAAACCTTGTGGTATCTTTTTTTTATACTCTGGAGATATGGAAACCCAAATTGGGTTTGGTCCACAACAAGTTCTCCCAGAGTAATAGCACAAGGTCTGAAGTGTACTTTCAGGCTCTTGATAGATGCTTGAATAGCACCTCCTGGTCAGCAATAGCAATTCTTCCCTACCTCAACCTCTGCCAAATTAATTCCATAAATGCTTTAGCACTAATATATTTGTAAGCTGGAAAAATTAGACCTGGAGAATGAGATATTGTCTTAGTCCAGGAAGGCATGCAAGCCTTTAATGAAGGCAGGTATAATATCAAACCAATAATCACTCATTTAGAAATTGCTAAATGCTATGAAAAACTGCTCTGGTGTCTGGAGAGTTTAAGAGAGACCCACAAAGTAAGAAACAGCTATTGCTACTGGTGGCTTGTGAATTAAATACGTCTGACGTTCACTTTTCAGGTCTGTGAGTCACACAGACACCACATCTTGCTTCAACCAGAAACAAGACCCACTTTACCCAATAAATTGACCAGACAAGGCTGTTCATTTGACCTTAATTACCCAAGTGTTCAGCCAATATTATGCAGACAGACAACATCAGTTGACACATTGGTCCTGCTAATAGTGATACTTAGCACTCCCAACCATTTTTCATCTTCAAAGCACTTTCCAAATTTTACTTAATTAATATCTTTGAAGATGCCAAACTGTTTGCTGATATTTCACTGATAGTTTCTGCTCTTTCCAGAGCAGAGGAAAAGATGCTATTTCCTAATTAGGTTTTAGTAAAGACACTACTGACTTCCCCTTCTTCTCATCTGGTTTTCAGTATCCTTCTATTTCCAGCAATCTGACCTCTTGCCAGTCGGCACCTGGGGAATTATTGCCTCACTTGCCTTTTAAATGGCAGATAACAAATTGTTGTCAAGGCAAAACCTTTCCATTTTTCTTTCAGACAAATTTAAATTTTACATGCTTAAGTCTCAGATCTTCAATCCTTTTAGTCATTAACAAAGTAGGAGCCAATTAGTTCCAAAAAATTCCAAATAATTTTCTATCTTTCAAATACGTTTCTTACGTATAGTTTCCTGGCTTTCTGCTTGTTACAGTCTTACAAACATTTATCAGATGTTTGAGTTATAGGCCACTGTTTCAGCGGAAGCTTTGTCAGGTTGTTGAAATATGGATGTGATTCTGGACCTTTCATGTGTTCATGGAACATCTGAAGCCACATACAGTATATCACATGTCATTAGCACTGCTGCATCTGTCACTCTCAGAGGGGAATTGGCTACTGGCAGGGTGCACTCCAAAGTCACAAACAAGCATTTCCACCAAGGTCATGAAGCTTGTAGCTTTTACACACAACAGTGTATTTAGGGGAAAAAAATTAGCTGCAAAGGATGACTATATCCTATAAAATTAACTGTGAAAGGCAGATTTTCAGTAGGTGTGAGGACAGTGCATTGCTCAGACAGTTTTACAAAGTACACAGAGAGCAGTTTGTTAGGATACTGCTTCAATACCCTCTGGGCCACTCAAAAATTGTGCCTTACACTACATTACAAAACTCTCACTTGTTGAATTTTAAATGACCTAGACATTAAGGAAGATTAATTTCCTTCTAGTCCTTTTCTATTCATTTTGTTCCAACCTCCCAACTACTTCTTCTAATTCTGCTCTAGCTATAATCATCCTTCAAATACATATCTGTCAGGCACAGCACTGTCCATCATTTGCCAGAGCTGAAATACAGACTCACACACTCACACTGCACGCTCCTGTGTGTGTCTGGCTGTAGCTCTTTCATCTGCAGCTCAGCAAAGAATTGACCCTGCTTGCATTCTGTTCAACAAAGCACTTAAACATAAAAGTAAGGATCAGGCTGATCCTGAAGCACATTGCAATTAGAAATGCATTGTTTAGTTAAAGGTCAAGATGAATGGTACTTTTTTGATATCTTATGCACTATAGGAAGAAATCTCTTTCCACTAACTTTCTGGGATGAAAAAAAATCTATTTCAGTGGGTACTTCTACCAGCAGAAAATCCATCTGGCCTTACTGTAATAGGATGCTAAAAACAGCAACAGTGAGAAACACCCAGAGCAGAAATACTTGCTAAAGATGTGATCAGCAGCCAGCGTGCCCCTCAGGGACTCACTGTTTACTCCTCTGGAAGTTTGGGGTGGGTTTTTCCAAAAGAGGAAAATCTTGATAAAAATACACCCAGCCTATATAAAAAAGAAAAAAAAAAGAAAAAAAAGAAAGAAAAAATTTTAAAAAGCAATTTGGAGCAGAAGAAAAGAGAGAAGAGAGATCTCAGGGAGAAACAATTTTAAACCAGTCTACTCTTCCCCCAGCACCAGCCATTCATGGAACAAAAGGCCTCTGAGAAGCTGTGGACTAAGAGAGCTCATAGAGGAGGTACAGGAGATAATTTGTTTAAAAGAAAGAGCTGCAAAGCAAAGGTCACTTCAAAGACTGCCCAGAAATGTGGAATGCTGGCCTGCTCCTCCCTTTCACACTGCAGTGTTGCCATGATAGCATGCTCTCTCCTACTTGTGAAATTGTTTCTAACCACAGAATATCTTGGTACCTTTTTCCCTGTTCTCCTCGTGATTTTCAGGATTAAACTGTCCTCAAGGCTCCACGACAGAAAGATGATATATTTTGATGCAAAATGAACTATCTTTGTTTGTTTGTTTGTTTTTGACAGCTGTATTTATATTTCTTCACAGATTGCTCAGCTGGGATTCAAAGCTTCTCTTTAATTGTGCTTATTCTTCTGGAAGTGACCCAGTACATCCTGCACTGGCTGAAACTGGATGACAAAATTAAAGTGAAAGAAGAGCTTTGCTGTCCTGTCCAGCCAATTATGAATCAAGCAAAGACACTGTGAAGAAAAAAAAAAAAGCCTTTTTAAAAAATTAAGAAACCAAAGCCAAAATGCCCTTCATGATTCTGAGGTATTTTGGTTCATTGTCATCAGTAGGAACACTTCTTCAAAGCTTTTTTTGTTGTTGTTTCTGGGCCATTCATAGTATTTTAGTTCACATTTGTCATAGCAGAACCCATCTCAAGATGGGTCTCCATTTGCTCCTGCAACTGAGATGGATGAAATTGTTTTGCATGAAAACAAGGCATTCCCAAGGATGTCTTTATGGTTTCTTTTTCTGACCATTATTTTCCAAGAATTCATGTTGACAAATGTATGGCAGCAATTGGAAACTCATTATTTTAAGTAAAAATTACACTGAAAGAGGATTGAAGCACGGTAGTGTGTACAAAGCCATTCTGGTTTTTAAAATCCAGTTTCTGCTGAAATGAAGAAGTCTGAAGAAGATGCTACAGACTTTTGCTTCTCTAAGACTTCAGCAAGTCTAGTCCTCATTGGCCATGGTCTACAGCATTGGCCTTTGGTAGTATCATAAAAATACAAAGGAAAAGAAAAAGAATTCTTTGCCAGTCTGTTGCTTACCAAGTCTGGAGACTTATTTTTCTCCAGGTATATGTATTTTGACATTTTCAAAATGAAATCAGCACCTAATCCATCCATGAGTAATCTAACTTGTAGGAAACAGACAACAAAAAGAATGCTTTTAGATAAATCCTAATTAATTGTACATGCAAATGTCTTGGATGGATGGGGTCATGCAATTCAATTACATGACTAATTACAATGGAATTATAATGCCATATTTAAATAGATAAACATATATAAAAGTGCCTGCCCAGGAGTTTGCATGCTGGAGACTGGGAATAGAATCATTTATTGGCTCTTTAGTGCCACCTGTTGAAAACTGAAAATTCATTGCAAATGAATCTGTGCGCCAATTAGTCAACCATTTAGAAGGGGAATGTCCACTTGCTTGGCAGGTGTGAAAGTCAAAAACTTCAGAAATTTAGCAGCTGGGGTGGAAGTATTTGAAACACGGTTGTCACCCTAGGAAGGACAGTGTAACACCCCATTGGGGACACTGGGGAGCAGGAGCCAAGCTCTTGGGACACGTGGCATATTCACAATGTCACACCCGTCCAAGAACGGGGCTGCTTTCCCTTCTCCCCAGCAAACCATGGCAGCACATACCTCAAAACAGGCATCCTGGCTGCAGAGCCCTCTTCTTCCATGAGTGATTCCATAGTGGTGCTTCTCTGCTGATTAGGAGCAAGATTGCTGCTGCCTTGGCCATGCAGGGCTGCGCTGGGAGCAGAGGGAGCGCTCGGATGCAGCGTGAGGTGCCATGCAAGGAGAGCAGAGTTCCTGCTGTGTCTGTGGGGAGTGAGCACCAGTGAGGAGAGCAGAGTTCCGGCTGTGTCTGTGGGGAGTGAGCACCAGTGAGGAGAGCAGAGTTCCGGCTGTGTCTGTGGGCAGCAAGCACCAGTGAGGAGAGCAGAGTTCCCGCTGTGCCTGTGGGGAGTGAGCACCAGTGAGGAGGGCAGAGTTCCGGCTGTGTCTGTGGGCAGCAGGCACCAGTGAGGAGAGCAGAGTTCCGGCTGTGTCTGTGGGCAGCAGGCACCAGTGAGGAGAGCAGAGTTCCGGCTGTGTCTGTGGGCAGCAGGCACCAGTGAGGAGAGCAGAGTTCCCATTGTGTCTGTGGGCAGCAGGCACCAGTGAGGAGAGCAGAGTTCCGGCTGTGTCTGTGGGGAGTGAGCACCAGTGAGGAGAGCAGAGTTCCGGCTGTGTCTGTGGGGAGTTAGCACCAGTGAGGAGAGCAGAGTTCCCATTGTGTCTGTGGGCAGCAGGCACCAGTGAGGAGAGCAGAGTTCCGGCTGTGTCTGTGGGGAGTGAGCACCAGTGAGGAGAGCAGAGTTCCGGCTGTGTCTGTGGGGAGTGAGCACCAGTGAGGAGAGCAGAGTTCCCACTGTGTCTGTGGGGAGTGAGCACCAGTGAGGAGAGCAGAGTTCCCTTTGTGTCTGTGGGCAGCAAGCACCAGTGAGGAGAGCAGAGTTCCCACTGTGTCTGTGGGCAGCAAGCACCAGTGAAGCCAACTTCAGCTGTGACAGCTCAGTGGCCAAGCTGCTGGCATCCCCTCTGAGGTCAAGAGAGCAGATCAGAGTAAAAAAGGTCTCCCACAAGTTCAGTTTTCATAAAAATTATTTCTTGCCTGCTTTACTCTTTTACTTTAAAAAGATAATCCATTTTAGGCTATTTTTTGCCTTTGGATTTAATTGATGATCAAGTTCTATCAAAAATGTAAATATGGCCAGATCTCAGGCCTGTTCTTCAGGTTGAGATCTTCATCTAATGTCACATGGTTTGCCAAAGATGAAATAATGTAAAAATTCTTATTGAAGAAGTAAAATCTATTTATTGTGCAAAGCCACTCATTTCACCCTTTTACCTACAACTTGAGAGGATACTCTGACAATTTAAAAACAACAAGAGGTTTGATGACAGTAAGCAAGGTAAAGGTAAATCATGTGGCTGCTTCACAAACACCCCATGTGGCACCATGGTTTAGCCAAATGGCGCTTTGGGTCAGAAAGGAACACCATGGTGGAGCAAGACAAACCATGCTGGAGATTTTAGCAAGTATTGAGGCAGCCAGGACGGTGCAGGGAAGCTAGGGCAGTTTGTTCTGTGCTCTTCAGTCTCTCTCCAGATTTGCCGGAACTTCTGCCACGAAAAGATAGTGAGAGTTTTAAGGATAATGTTTTCATTTCACTGTGGACTTCAAGCAGTTTTAAGGTGATAAAGCAAAATCACCATCTCAGTCTCTTTGCCTCCAACTCTGCTGTGCGTTAAAACATAATGTTTCATGCTCACCATTGAAGGAACAGAACCTGCTACCAGAGCTGGGCACTGAAAAGTGATCCCCTGTTTTCAGAGAGCATATTTTTCAAAATCTGGTGCAATATGGAAAAAAGCCTCCACAGATATTAAAAGCCATCAAGAAGAACCTGGCAGGCACTGGCCCCACAGCTGCACACCCACCTGCCTGTGGTAGAACCTGCATTCTTTCCCCCAGGACACCCATGGGATGAGTTAACATGACTGGGCAGCTGAAGGACAACACTTTAATTCTGCCAGTGACAGGTCAAAATGGGACCTTCTCCATGGGCTGTCTTCACTTCTCCACCTTATCACATTCCCACTCATGCTTGCTGCATTTCTTTGAGCCAGTCTGCCCCAGAGCTTCAAGCTCAACACATGATTAAATCAAAGTACTGCAATTGTCTGCAGCATTTCTGACCTTTCTGGCTGACTTTCATTACCACTGACAGATTCAGCTGCCCAGATGTTTGTCCAGGTGTCACTTTCAAAAAATTGCCAAAATAAGGGGTGTGTCCCCCCATTTGGCTGGGCTTTCTAACATTTCTATGTAGGTATTTCAAAGGATAATAAAATACAGAAATCATCCCACCCAAATGAAAGCAAACCTTTGTCTGAAACATCAACTTTAAGATGATGAGCAACCTTAAGCACAATATTTTTGGCACAAAATACTTCCTGTTTCAATTTTAATCCTTTTTAAACATTACTCCATTCCAGTTCAACACCTGTTTTAGCCCTACAGAAGCTGAATCTCCAGAATTATATTCAATACCTATTATTCTTCCAAGTGGGAAAGAATTTTATAGAGAAAAGTAGAATAGCTATTGTGACAGTAATACTTTATTATGGAGTAGCTTTTGGAGAAAAAAAGGTAAGTCAGTGGCTTTGACAGATAATTATGGACTCCTATTACACAGCAGAATATCATTAAAAGTTACAATATTTAAAATGTCTTTCACATTTCAAAAAATGTTATCTATGTTTTTCTCAGTTAAATCACTTACCTATTTAATGAAGCAAAGTCCTTTTAAATGCAAAATATTCACTCCTTGATTTTCTGGAAACATTTATTTGTAAAATATTGTATATATTGTTTTCATGCATATTTGGTGCATGAGGAAAAGTGTTTGGAAATGATTCCACACGATCTTGTTGACCTTTGTGATGCAAAATGAGAAGAGATTTCACAGTTAGATGGTAAACAATCCTAATATCCTACTTCTGTATGGCTTGAAAATACTCATGATTTCAGGACAAAGCACAAATATACAAGGCACATAAGAGGTGCTTTGTTATTACTTGTAGTGCATTTAAATTCTGCCATCAGCCTTTACTCATCCAAGCATGTTGCAGTGAGCAGCTTCAGCCACTTAGAAAAGGCTTGATTTGCAGAAATTGATGGACCACCTCCTTCAATCTACTACTCCTTTTTATAGAATTCTACTTTTAAGGAGTTTCAAGTTGGATACCCAAAATCAATACTTACTTTTGAAATTGGAGGTCTTCAGCTTAGCTTCAAAGAGTAAAAGAACAGGGATCAGCTGGCTGTTTTGTGCTGTCTCAATTTCTGGGCTCCCAGAGAAGAAAATCTCAAGTTGCTTTTTGTGGCCTCATAAAATGCAGATATTTCTCTGTGCTAAAATTAATCCCCTTGTGTGATGTGTCCTATCTATTTATTCTCTGCAAATTTCTCTTGAAGAAACATAAAATAACCTATTTCATATCTGCATCCCTATCTTCAGGGCACTATCAGCTTTTACTGCATTCAGCAGGATTTTACCAATACACCCAGAATACAGAGAGTTGTGTCAAAAAAGATGAGATGATATCTCCTCTGTATTGCCTGTGGCATTTGCATTCATGTTAGCTTGGGGTTTGTCAGCTGGTGAAGAGTTGGGAACAGAAGAATGACAACAGCAAGGGGGTGAAGCAAAGTCTCATGTCTAAAATTCAGGAGCTCTGCCAGGCTCAGACATAACTTGTTCCCCCAAAGAACTAAATTTGAAGAACGGTCACCTTTCTCTCTTTGCTCCAAACACAGCAGGTATTAAAAGGGCTCACTCTGAGCTTGTCTCTGCTGCAGCAGCCCAGTAGGAGTGGATGTCAGCTCTAGCAAATGCAAGGCTTTGAGGGAGAGACTAAGAGCTGTAGGGCAATAGGTGAAGAGCACTTTTTAGCACCAATTCCTCACCATTTACTGTTTCCCTACATTTCTACTTTTCCATTCCTTAAGGACATATCCACGGAGTAGCAACTTGAAAGGTCTCTTTGCCATCTGAAAAGGGTTTTTTATTGCATCCTGGGGATGCTGTGATCCCTGCCTGGAATTCAACATGCTCCAGGACTGCAATCTATGCCACTTCACAACAGTGGGATTTCATTGCTTCCAGTTAAAGAAAAAGTCATTATTGAATTGCATCTTCATATTCTATGCACGAAAGGTACATCACCTGTTAATGGAGTGAAAAATCTGGGAAAAAGATGGAGCTACTGAATAACAGGAGTTCAGAGTAAGCAGGTGAATTTATTCATATTCTGTTTTGCAAGTAGTACATTTACCCAGTGCTAACTTGGACCACATCTACAAATGATGGTGATAAAAAAAAACACTCCTATGTTTCAGTTGATACACATCAGAGAACTCCACTACCAAACCAAAAACCACACTCAAACACGTTCCTGGGAGAAAAGTAGGCTGAAGATATTGTCTCCAGACAGGGCCTGTTCATGTGGCTGGTGAAGATTGTTATCTTAGATTCAAAACTAGTAAGAATAACCTTTCCAGCTGCCAAAAGAGTATGAGTGTTCTTAAAAATATAGCAGCTATTGCTTATACACAGCTGTTATTTTCAAAGAAGTTATTGATCTGAGGAAGATAATTTTTTCAGGTTTTTTTTTTCCTAGTGAAACAAGTAACTTTATTAGAACAACGAAGCATAATGGCCAAGGAGTAGCTTTATGTCAGAGTCATAACTATAATTGCAGTTGGAATTGCAAGGAACGTTCACCTGCATCTGTGTTTTCAAAATTATCCTTTTTTGAATGTAGAGTATAATGGAACTATGCCAAATGAAGACTGTAAGTCCCTTATTTACCATTGAGATCCACTTTCCCACCACAGAATTTTCTTCCCAATTAACTCTTCTCTCAAATTCACTTCTACCAAAACCTCTTCATTGTACATGGTAGAAACTGGCTGAAATCTTTGTGCTCTGTCTCCCGTCCTGTGATAAGCTGCCAGGATAGCCCAGATAGAGAAAAACATATTTAAAGTACCTGGTGTATGGCTTTACCTTCTTCTGAAGCAGGCAATCCACTGACCTGTGTGAACAACAGCAAATTACTAGGATTTCAACAACAACTTGCTTCAAGTATTTGTTCTAGATCACATTACTGACCCTACATTCATTAAAATAAGCAGCTGTTTGTGTTAGTACATATGTTTTAGGATTCACATACAAAGGAGCTTCCCTTCTAAACAAGAGGGACTGGATTCCTGCTGACAACCCAGGTGAGGAGCACTGCAGGGATGATGACCTGAGACGGGCAGCAGCAACAACACAAACCTGATCCTGTGTTCACAGGGCTTTTACAGCGTCAGGGCTCTTTTGGCTGTTAGCAGGGTTAGGTGCAACCATGATCCTGTGGTTATCTACCATGAACCAGTGAAGATTTAGAATAATATCTTTCTCCTCCCCTGCATGTTGTCTGCTTACATCTTTTCCTTACTCCATTTATTTGCAAGGTGACTGGCTGAGATCTTCCACTGTGGGGGTTCATTCCAGGTTCAGGGATGATACAGCTTTCCCTCTCAGGGCGTTGTTGGGTAGGGCCTTTGCCAGGCATTCTGCAGCTAGAGAGCAAGAGAAGGTCTGTAACAGTGATTCGCCGAGGCCACAAAAAAAATCAGAGGCACAGAGGAAAACATAGATCCTCAGAGAAGGAAGCCTTTACAGATTTTGATTTCACTGTGCATGTTTACTTGGCTGCTCACAGACTTGCAGGATGAAGAGCTTGGCTTGCTTTGGTCAAAATTCAGTTTGGAAGTGTCCACCATGAGACATTCCCTCCCAAATGAATCAGATCCTCAAAAGAGAGTTGATTTTATACAGAACCACTGGACCATTATCACAGACCATACACATGAAGGCCCTCTTGGCAAAAGGTACTTTCTCATTATTCCTTCTGGACCTTATTTTAGGCTTATCAATAGGACATTAAAACTTCAGGGGAGCAGGACAGCATCTCATCCCTGCAATAGTAGCCAGTTTGCCCAAAACACATAAGCATATTCACCTCAAAAGAGTTAATGGCATGACTTGCTGCAGCTTTTCCATAGAAAGCTAACCTTGCAAACTTGAGGTGTTGTTTTATCTGCAGGGTGGGTGGAGCAGAGAGCACAGCTGAAACGTGAACTCTGACAAAGGCAGACACAAAAGCCTTCGCAGCCGCTCTCTGTTTGGCGCAAGGTTTCGGTTCATTAGCCTTGAAATGTTTCATTAACAGAATGCTTCTGGAATGCCATAAACAAACTGTGAGGGCCCTAGCATGCAGCAGCACTCTGTCAAAAATGAGCGTGGTTTCTTCCCTTCTGTGAAATATTTAGAGAGCGAATGACAAAGTTCAGCAATGGCCATATCTGTGTGATCTAAACAAAAAAGTAACAACGTGATAACAAACACCTAAAAATACCTTTGTTCACTCATATTTCTTACAGTGCTACAGTTTTATTCCTGACTGAGAGGCAGAGTTGTCTCTACCTTTTGTGTCCTTTTTCCAAATGTTTTAAAAGAAGAAAAAATAGCTACATACATACTGGTTCATTTAAGTGGTTCTTGAAATTATTTAAGGCTAAAACTTCTTTCTTCATTTGACCTGAATTAGTTCTTGCCCATCCCTGGTCTTGTATGTAAAGGTCAAATATCGCAATTTTTGTTCTGGAAAAGCTTTCACTGAAGGCAGACATTTTTTTCTTTGTGGTACTTAAACACAACCTCCAGCAAACCAGCAAAGGCAGGTGGAGTTTTGCCAGAAAAAAACGCCCAACTTTATAAAGACACTTCTTCTTTTTTTTTTTTTTTTGGTCAAATAAACACAAATAAAAATATACAAACAAACTAACAAATCAACAAACAAAAACCCCTGACCTGAATCATAGCTCAGATTTTAAATTCAGCTTTCTTTGAGATTAGAGAAAATTTTGCTCCTTATTCCAGGCTTTATGGTACTTGCTAACATATTTTGACAACAAACTGTCATGCTTCAGAGCAATGAAGAAGCCAAAAATGCTCTAATACAATGAAAGCCAGTGTTCTCCTTGAAGTTCTTGAGCCCATGAAACTAGGCAATTTTTCTGAGTCTCTTTAGTTGCATTCAGCAATTAAGTTAATAAAAAGTAACCATGCAAACAAGATCTTCTGAAAGAAATTTAATAATATTTTGGAAGTGTGTCCCTCTGTGTTGGGAATGTTTTTTTAATGGTTTGAGTGAAATGACAGATCCTAAACAGATAATCCTCTGTATTAGCCTTAAGATATGTTGGAGCAGAGGGCATAAATCCAAGGAATTCCCAAATTACCTTGGGTGACTCAGCTGGGACTAGATCCTATGCAGAATTTAAGTTTTAACTCCTTTTTCTATGCAAAAGCTTGAAAGAGCACCAGCAGTGCTGAGGCAGCTAAGGAAGCTCTAACACGGGTTGAGCAGCTGCTCAATTCAAATGTGTTTTTCACAAATCTCCCTGCCCAGGCTCAGCATTGTGGCTTCTTGGTGCCTCCACAAGTCCCCACTGGTGCCCCTTTCAGTGAGGCAAACAGCAGCAATTCCCTTCCAGCATGTGGGAGCATTTCTCAGTGCAGGGATGTCTGTAACTCAGATGTACCTTCTCACACCTGGAAAACCTACAGTGCTGAGGGTCACTGCAAGTACCATGAGAAACATGAATAATCCTGTGAATCTCCAATTCAATTCAATTTCCAATGATGTCAGCAATAATTTTGGGTACAGAACAGAGTCTTTTCCTATGAACATTCTTTTTTTTCAGGAATTAAACTCTATTTTACCTAATCATACCATTTTTTGCTAGGGGTAACTTCTGTTTCAAAAAACTTCAGAAGAAACAGGAATGGGATAGGGGAGGGGGGAAGACTAGGGGATTTTTAAAGTTTTTGCTAAGTAAGTCACCTTATAGCACTTTATTTGCATATCTAGCATTTAAAGGGTTACACATGTAATTATTTAACGTAACTCCAAATAAGCTGTTTGATTTCCTTTCATCATGAGCCAAACATTAGGCTTCGAAAGGAATTCCTTTAAACTTCAATAATATAAAGGCACGTGGCAATGTGAAAGTTACAACTCTAGCTTAAATGAGTCAGACATAAAAGTATTTATGACTGATATTCTCTGAATATACCAGCTTCAGACACTTTAAAGTCTAGTTCTGCTCTACAAGGATAGGTACAGGAATATCAGCCGTTGCACATCTGCAGAACTCTTACTTTCAAGCAGAGTCCAGTCCCTAAACCTTCTTTTTTTTCCGCTTTAAGAAGAAAACTAGAACATTAGAAGCCACACCAGGCCGTCAGCACCTGAAGCAAGTAAAAGCAATTCCTTTATGAACTTCCCACCAGTTATTTGTTTAGTGAGGCTCATGGAGAAAAAGAATAAAAAAAAAGCTAGTGAAAAAACAGTGAAAGGAATTGCACATGAAAGAGAGAAAGAAATGAACTGAATGTTGTTTTTTCTTGATGAAATAACAGATTTGATCTTAGGCTTTTTACAAACTCCAGCACAGGTGATCATCATTTGTTCTGTCAAAAGCATTTTCAATGACACAACCAGAACAATGTGGCTGTGATTACAAGGATCAGCATGGATTGAAAGATACTCAGGGCATTTACCAAAGGGATATTTATAGCGGTGTTAAAGACATTCACTTTTTTAAACAAGCTCACAAATTTGAGGAACAGAAGAGAAGGTTTGAAATCAGGGTTGCTCCATTTGATTTTCCCTTTGCCATGCTAACCCACACAGCCGTGTCCTCTTGCAAATGAAGGCTGAACACTCCAGTTGAAATGTTATTGTCATAAAGTCAAATCCAAATGCTGAAGAGGAAAATTGAGATAGTTTTCATTGTGAACTTTGATGTGAAGCATCACAGCTTTTGGAGGACAGCCATACCTTTGATCTTGCAGAAATTGTGAGGAATCAACCACCTTGAATCCAAATCGTTCAGCAGGTGATTTATAATGTTATAATAGGACTGAAAGGACTTTTCGAAAAGTCATGTAACCAGCAAAGGAAAAAAAGAAATGACAAAGATTTAACAGAAATTCACGCAATTCTGGTAGCAGGCAATGTAAAGTTCACAGCATACTCTTTATTTTCTGGCACAAACTGTGAGACATCCAAACTTCAAAATTAGCCTGGCTGACTTGTAACAGCACTGGAAAGGATAAATGCAGGCATTTGGGTGCCTCAGCCCTGCAGACAGCCACGGGGCTCGGATCCTGCAGTGAGAGGAGGAGGCAGAGCCTAAGGGAAGGAGCCTCTCCTGATGGCAGCCTGGCTCCCCAAAGCCTGTCTTCATCGGGAGGGAGTGGAGGACAGCTGCAAGGCAAATGCTGCCAACTTTAATTCTCTCCATTAGTGGATCATTATCAAACGAGAGGGTTAATGAGAGCGGGGATTGCGTTTACTGTAAAGGGCCGCCCTGAGCGCACCCAGGCTCCCTTCCCTGGAGGGTCACCAAGACTTTACTGGCAGCAGCCCTCAGGAGCTGCTGCAAAACCTGGTGGCATGGTCACTGTCACTTGTGGGGAGTTCCCTCCTGGCTCTGAGACACCCCTGAGCAGCTTGTGAGAGGGCAGAGAGAGGGGTCTGGGCTGTGACATCTCCCACCGGCAGTGCCCGGATCTCTGTGGCTCCAGAGCAGGGCCTGGGCTGTGGCATCTCCCACTGGCAGTACCTGCAGCTCTGGGTCCCCACAGCTGCCTGTGGCTCCACAGAGGGGCTGCTCCCATGCACCATCACCCAGCAAATCTTTCAAATTCTCTTCATTTCCAGCTTGACAGGAAATAGCTTCCCAAATAGCTGCATTTTGTTAAATCAGTTGTTCCTGAACCACATTACTTTCCCTGAGAAGGCCATAGTAGGGGTGATCACAATACCAGAAAATACCAGACAAGGTTGATTTCATATGCTTTCTCTCACCCTTAGGATCCTAAATCTTCGGGGTCTCAGTGATTCCTCCTATATGAAGTGAGACAAAACTTTAGATTTGAGATATCTTGTTTTAATAATGCTCAATGAAATTAATTACTCAACTGCATTTCTACATTGACATAAGTATAGAACTCAGTGAAAATCTGTTTGACTTGTGTGGTCAAACTAGATACATAAAACCATAGATCAGTACATTAATCTAGAAGAGAGAAAGGACTATTTTATTATACTTTTCATGAACAATTTTAAAAAATTCTTACTTAAGTGTTTGAGCAATACTCATAATGGATTTTCATTTAATGCAGAGCTTAACCATGCTCTTGAATTCTTTTTGCAGTCAGAATTATTCACTTTGTTCAACTGAAATCCATCAATAATTTCAGACAATCCCAAACTTTTTCTTTGTGGATACAAGACAAAAATTACCTACCTCTATTTTGAACATCAGAGTCTTAAAAGCATTTGTATCATGGATTGTATTGTCTTCATAGTTTTAACTTGAACTCGAACATCAGATCTTGAATTTCCTCATGACTATTTGTTTCTTGTACTTTGAGATTTTTTTAATGTTTCTTGAGAACTAGCTAGTTTAAGTTTCAAAGTTCTGTGATGGTCTGTTTGGATAAAATTACTTCCTGTAGCTTACAGCAAACAGTTTTTTATGTCACAGCTTTTTCCCCTTTTTATTTTTGTAGATTTGTAGGATACAGGTAAAATGTAGCAACACAAAATTTCCCAATGCTTTGAGATTCTCCTGCCATAAATCTTCCTGCTGAAATACATGCTAGGCATGTCTTAAGAGAAATCATATACAAGAACATAACTTGATCAGCATCCCAGTGAGATACAGGATATTTTTCAGCTAGGGAGTTAATGGATGATGATACTATATTTGGCCAGTAAAAATAATGACACACTTTCCCCTGGTCTACAAGAACTACTCCCACATTGATTTTAACTTAATATCTCCCTCATTAGGAACCTGCACAGAATTTTGGCAGAAATACCCAAGACACTTATTGGATCATTCGCTGGTAATAATAGATATTGCCTTTATTTTATTTTTTTTTTCCCTGAGAATGTACAGGCTAACCATAAAAAGGATAGCCCTGAAACAAAAGCTTTTTACAAAATACAGATTTTTATCAACTCCATCACTGTTGAGGTTTAATATTTTATGGAGCTAAATAAAACTCGGACTTCTCCACTTTCACGTTGTGGGATGCAGTAAAAGCTTGAGAGGTGGATTCGCCCTGCTGCAGAACATCCATTACTCCCCAAATGCCCTTCACTGCACAGTGGACTCTGCCTCTGATAGGATCAGACTCACAAAGCCCAGGTAACCTGATATACAATTTCAAAATGGAAAAGCCCATGCCAATAGCTGAGGAGTGGCTCTTCTGCAGACCTGCAGTGGCTGAAGAACGGGATGCACAGCTCACCAGCAAAAATGCCATAAAAAGCACTCCTTTTTTGTTTCCTTAAATTGAGCCAAGTATTCAAATATAATTCTACTTAACAAAGCATCTGCTTTAATTTCACTGTAGTCTACAGGGTGTATGTGCTTATCTTGAGCCTTGGACATGACAAGCACCAACACCCAGGTGCTGTGAGCCCCTCTGAAGGGACAATGAAAGTGTCACCTGGCTCGTTCCCCATCTGGGAGATTGAGAGGACACTCAGCCAATTGCTCCTGTAGCTAAGAAAGCCACCAAACTATTTAATGGTGGCACAATTGAGAGTAATAACTTGACTAATAACTCATTGCCTGATTGTTATTTTTAAGTGCACTCGTGAAAATTAAAGCTCTGGGTCTGCGGCATGAAACCATTATCTATACAACAGCTCACAGAGAGGGTTATCTAATAACGTGAGAAATCTATTAGACTTGGTGGAAGCAAGAGCTAAAAGAAATAAATCATGCAATAATGGTAAATCAGATCTCTAATTATGGCCCCACACAGGAGGCTGGATGAGAATTATGTCCCTAGAACCACTACGTGGTATTTCTCATCCTCTCTCTAGTTTTAGAAGCATTCAATCATATCCTGCTGCCTAAATTCCATCAATCTCACGGTTATTTCTGAACAGAACTGGTATGCTTGTGAAGAAGATGACTAGCAATCACCAGCACAAGTCTTTTTCTAAACTTTTCCTGTTCACAGACCAGGATCCTCAAAATTTTTCTCTGCTATTGGTGCTGGAAATGCCAGCACCAAAAAATTGTGGGGTCAGAAGAGCTTCCAATCCTGTGCAATTCCTTTATAACCAGCTAATTCTGCCTGTGCTGGGGACAAGCAGTGCTGGTGTGTGTTCCTATACACAATGTGGTTGTGTCTGCAGGTCTCTTCCCTGCTGCCCTGGAATCTGAGCAGTGCTCTGTCCTGGGACCCAAAAGACAGCAGTGAGTGGGAGCAGGTCCATGGGGAGCTACAGCAGATCTCATCTCCTCTCAGTCCAAAAGCCATGGAGGAAACTCAGTTCAAAGTAATGGGGACCCCAGAGAAGGGTATTTCATTTCTCCACAGCTCTGATGTGAGACCTCTGGCAAAGCCGCTCCTTTCTCTGCTCCAGTTCCAAGGGCTTTGCCAGGTCAAGTGCGAAACTGTGTTTGGCCTGAGCAGAAAGGATTCAAATCCCGCTCTGCACTCCTCATGTGTGCATGGGGTGCAGCACTGCCCCTGAGCAGCCAATCCCACCTCCCCTCCTTGCCACCCCATGCCCACAGGCAGCTGGGGAGGTGTGGGACCTCCTCATCCCAGGGATCTGGAAGCTCCAAGGGCGCCCTGCTCTGTGGTGCCCTGTCCCTGCACACTGCCCAGGGTGCCTGGCTGTACCTGCCTGCCATATCAAGCACTGCTAATGCAAACAGTCCCACAGTACCTCTTAATTATTTTGTTGGAGCTGAGGACAGGGTGTACTTGGGAATTGTCCTGGTTGGAAAAACTCCACGCCAACCGGATGCGCTCAAAAGTGGACCTGACTCAGTAGAAATGATGCATAAAAATCATTGCAGCCATCTAGATAAAAGTAAATAAGCCACAGCGTGGCATAAATAACAGTGCTGAAAACATCATCAGGCTTTTGATTTTAGCTCAAAAAACCTATTGAGAATACAATTCATCAGGAAGTCATGATGCCCTTTGCTTTATCTTAACCACTTTTGCATGCACAATTATTTTGTTGGGCACTCACTTTGGGCCGAATCCTGTCCTAATTTCTTTCCTTGGTAATCAGCATTTCTGGCTGACAGGAGGCTGCTCTGCAGCACTGTGGTTTTCCATTTGGAGGTCTGTTCTGAGGTCTGTGCGTTTGCAGAGCTGCTCTCAGGTGGTTTCTTCCCCCTGTGTGAAAGGAGAGCAGGGACACCACGGGGACACTGCAGAGGGGAAGGGCCATTCCCCTTTGACCTCATGTGGGAAGAAGACTTAGCAAATGTTTTTTAGGCTGTATCTGTATGGCTAAAGAAGTTGAAATTCATGTTAAATAAAGCAGGCCTGAGGCCAAATAACATGGTCAAATCTCTGCCACACCGTACTTGGTCCTGGGTTTCTTCAGGACCATATTGTGCTGCCAACATGGAAAATAAAGACAGAACCATCATTCTTTGTGTCTTTTTATGTAACTCCAAGATTTTGAAATGCTGTGAGAGCTGTGTCACTTCCCACCAGAGTGGTGTATTCATATCGTGAGGATAAGAAGAGTTGTTTTCAACCCTTAACGGCGCATGAGTATGCATTTAAGGGTCTACAAATGTTCCTAAGACAGTGCTGTGTAAGGTGAAGGCAGTCAGAAAGTTTGCAGTCTCATTCTTCCTGCCTCCTGGGAACAGCCATGACATGTGCCATTCCCTGGTGGGCACTGGGACACGGCCAGTGTGGTGCCAGCGTGCAGTGAAACAGTTTGGACAAAGGGGATCCACTTCCCTGAGCCTGAGCCCCAGCCTTGCTTCCTTTGCAAATACAGACATATCTGGGGAGGCAAAGCTGTCACTGGGTACAAACTGAGACCATTTTTCACACACAGAAGAGATGAGCGGTCACGCAACAGCCCAAACATGTTCAGAGTGATGTTGACATCTCAGAAGGGGTTTGCACCCCTATTTCCAGGGAAACAGTTGTGCCTACAAGGAAGTAACAGCAAAAAGGTAGCTTTGGAAAGATGAAGTTTATTTTATCTGATGGGCACTTTAATAAAAAAATAATGCATATAGAACTTTACACTGTTTGAAGCAAGGCAAATTTAGCTACATTTTTTCAGAGTATATCTGAAAATGGGAAAAAATACTCTTTAATGGAAACCTTTTACATTTACACTGGAATGAAACAGAATAAACTCCACATTTCCACACTCACATATTACTGTAGACATAAAAATATTCCTGTGGGATCACACAGTCAGAAATCACCTACTCAAGGGGATATGAATGATGACTTCAATAGAAGATGGACATAAATTTTAATTAGTTGGTTATTTGATCTTGTGTTGTTAGTGATGGAGGATCTCAGAAGGGAATTAAGTATGCTTAAGACTGAAATTGCTTAGAACCAAAACACACTGCAAGGTAAGTTAGATACCACTAAATTAAAAGAAACTTTGCACCTATTAGAGATACAATAAAATAAAAATGGCAATTACAACCAAGCAATCAAAAATGCAATTGAGATCAAACCAGCTATGGGGATAACTAAATTTATCCTTGACTTAATCAGACCTGCTAAGTATTTTCAGCAGATCTGAGAAAAAGTATTACCATTCTTGGGAACATTTCCTCTTGGAAGATACAATTGAGGAATAGAGAAACTAGGTCCAGGGGTCTTTTGCTTTAATGTGTTTTTTCATTGAATTTCTCCTTCTATTTATGTATCCTAAGCAAAGCATCTCTTGCATCATTTATACACTTTGCTTTCTCTCTCCAGAATTCCAGTCTTTCACCTACTATGGAATATGTCAGGAATACCTCTAAAGTTGTTACAGCTTTAAAAAAAAATTAAATTAAAACAAAATGTTCTCTAATAGTTTTGCAATCAATAAAATTGTTCACATGCAGCTTAACACGAGGCTGGGCACATAGGACTGCAGCCTGCTTGGGAAAGGGAAGCAAGGCAAGGAGAGATGCTCCAGCAGTGATCCCCCGAGCGCTGGGACGCTGCTGGCGAGTGCCTGGCACAGTTTTGACCTCTGCCAAGTGTCTCATTTTTCCCTGACAAGCTCTGGGCACGGCTCAGGGTTGCTGCAGATGGAGGACCAATGCCAATAAGCAGCAGGGGACGAGGTTTCTCTTTTGGGGGACGATGGAAATGAAGCTGCGTGGTTTTGAGCCAGGCCGGGCCGTGCCAGCTGCCCTCCGGGCCAAAGGGAGCTTCCGCGTGTTTACTACTGCATGTCGAGCTTCTGCACACAAGTGTTCAGCTGCCTTAGCTGCCTGTAATGAAATCAATCAGTCCTGACTAATGCTGGCATCCCCTTTCCCAATATTCTTGGTTTTCAGTGTTAGAAAATTGCCACGTTCGGCATTACAAAAACTTCAGCCTCCTGAAATTTTTGTGCCATTGCACAGTTACACCTTGGACATCTTTTTAGGGGCAAGTCCATATTAGATAGATAGATGTTTAATGGTGGAAAATTGTTTATTTTTCTCATAATTTATTGACAAAAATTTATTGAAGCCTTGGGTGAAAATTTGTCCACAACTGAATCATCAGATAAAGCTCATTAATGTTCTGCAATGTCAAAGAAACAAACTAATGAGCCAGAACCAGAATGGACAAACACAGTCACCTTAATTAAGGAATAGAGATTTTTTGTAATAATTTTCATCCTTACATATATTTTCCTATTTTCATTCAGAAAAAAAAAGAAATATTTTTTCTAATCATCTTGCCACTGACCTTGCATTTTTTGTCCTTTTACTCCATCTCACAGATGTCTGGCCACTCAACATGCGAGACCATCACAGTTTGTTGACATGCTTCTACTGTGATCCCGTATGACCTTCTTCTCTGGCAGGGTGTCTGTCTGAAACTGTTTGCACATCTAATCCTCCTTTAAATATAATTTCTATTACAGAAAAAAAAAAGGGCCAGTCCTCTTTTCTAATAAATAACCACAAATCCAGATGCAAAAACATGAACAACATGAAAAAGATTCCTGTTAAATCTGAGTACCTAACACTTTTTCCTTTCATCAAATCTTCAACGGTATAGTATCAATTTACATCTTGATCCTACATGTCTAAAGCTTAAATACATGACAGTTCATACCTAAATTAACATTTTTCTCCCTGTTTTCATTATTAGAATTTGCTAATAATCTGACTGCTCCTTTGCCTGAGGAAGGGAGGAAGAACTGACCTCTCTTCACTAGGGGAGAAAGGAACCATTATTACATTGTGTTATATTATTGCTTATGTTGTTATTCTCTTCTTGTTCAAAGTAAAGCAAATTTCTAGCAAAATTTAAAGCAAATTTTGGAATCATCTGGGCAGTTGCTTTAAAATACAGTAAAGAAGTAAGAAAATTTACTGCCCTATATGTATTCCTGTACATACAAGAATGTATGCACCACAGTAAAAATAATATAGAAGAAATGCAGTAAAGGAGTAGGAAAAAATATGTCTTAAGTACAACTTCACAATTATAATTTGGTAAGCAAAATATGAGTCCCTGACAAATAACTAAACAACTCTTAACACAGAAAAATATTACTACATAGACCAAATAATAAAAAAGCAATGCATAAATCAGTAAATAAGCCCAACTTTATCTACAGCTCTTTAAAAGAGCAAACCACACCATAGGGATTGAAAAGAAAATTTTAACTCAACTGTTCACTAATGGATGATTGGATTTTTAAATATCCTGAATTTCTTTACAAACTGAAACCCTTGCAGAAGAACCTCCAATATGTACTAACACATGGATTGGAACCATATGGCCAAATAGTTACTTTACATGTAACAGTTGTGGGAGTGAAGGGAGTTCTGCCCAAAGAGCTGCTAACAACTTCAATCAAATTCACTGTGACAGCCCTAAGCTTGATTTTAAGAACAAAATACAGGCAAATGCATGCACACAGCTGTATTTAAGCCTAACTTTGAGGAATCCAGCTTGGAGGATTTGTGCAGAGTAGTTAGGACATAGGTCATTAAGGTCTTATCTAAAAGATAATCTCCCTAAAAAATTATGGAAACCTATTGCTCCAGTCACCCAGCACTGGACAAGGTATTGAAGAACATGCTTCAGGAGTAATCCTCTACTGGCAGGGGAAGAGATTAAATGGGCCAATAGCTTTTTCCATCTTTAGTTGTTATGATTGCACTGTAATCCGACTAGTGCCACTTGCCTGAAGAGGGGAAGAAGACCTCAACCTTGGGGGTAGGGAAAGACACAATATTTCATTGTGTACAATATTTCAGAAGCTATTCTTCCCAGAGAGCTCCTCTCAGATTAGTGTTGTTGGGAAAGGTTTATCATTTGCATTCCCATTTCTGCAGTCAATCCAAGTAATATGATTGTGGCATTAAACTTATCCTACAAAAGGTATTTGTTTAAGACATTTCTTTTCCATTATTACCCACACAATGAATGTATGCACTAGGTTTCTAGAAGTCTGCACCAAAAACAACTTTTAAGCCCAGAATCACATTTCCTTCTCCATCGGCCTTAATTCCTCTATTGAAACTTTTTGCTGACTAGTTGAAAGGGGCCGTTCACTCACTTTGCAAAACCCAATATGCGATTTATTCCCACATTTCAAAGGAAGAATGGGAAGCTTTTAAATCTCTACAAAGGAACCGAGTAATACTGATCAAGCCCATCTGACAAGGGGACAGATGTAGGGTGATGAGTGAATTCTATAAGACGCTTTAAAATTTGGATCAGTAAGAAGACAAGTGTCTTCCAGGAGTAGCAATTTGATTCTCCACAGCACAGCTCACTTGGCTGAGTAGAAGTTCCTCTTTCAGTGTTCAAGAAGCACCAGCTCCATCTCAACAAGGTGGACATGTTCCAGAGCTAAATCACACTGCAAAGGGAGGTCACCTGCACTGCAGCTTGTTGGAGCCTCTAAGTCCAAAAAATCCTGAGAAGTGAACTTATTTGAAATGCTTTCTTATCCAGGAAATGTTCCTGTGCTGCTCCCACCTCTGAAACTGTTTATCAGCTTCATCTATATGCTACTCATTGTGTCCTAAACTTTCTTAAGTTCTCTTCACTGTTGTGTCATTCACAGAATTTTTAACACCAATTTCTACAAAATACTCTCAGCTCCTCACCTCATCACGTGCTACTTCCAGTCACAGAGCAGCAGCATCCTTTCAGCTTTCTGCAGAGCCATATTTTGATTCTTCTGTTTTAGCTGAAGGACCTGACTTGGCACAGTTTTAACAATGAATTTTATGCAAAATTTCCTATGAGATTCATCCCATTAAAAGTGGGCAGGCTGCCATGGCCTGCTGGGTCCCTGATCTGCTATCAAAGCTGGTGCATCCCTGAGCATTTCTGGTCTCTTTTTTGCCCTTCATTAAGGCTCTGATCAGAGTAGAAATAAGCCCACACAAGATACAATAAAGATTTTGGACCCCATAGGAAAAATGTGAGATCCAGCTTTGTTAACATCTTAAATCCAGGTCATCACTACAGTTGCATCATAAATAACCATTCTTACAGGTGCAAAATGGGTGTAAAGAGGCAATCTGGGAGTCAGCAGTACACTACCAGTGTAGGTTTGGTCACAGCATTTTTAAGAATTGCAGCCACTGGGGAGCTGAAGTACACAAGCAGCAAGATAAAAATGAGTTTGGTACTTATTTGCACTCAATACAGAAGCTCTCTGCAGGAGTATATAATAAAGTAGCAAAAGAATTTTTCACCTTTTGGATAAAGACAATTACCACATTTTCACCAAGTACAGAACTTATCATCATTTTTCTTCAGGGAAAAAAAAAAGTCTCTTCAGATTTTTCTGCTCCAAAAAACCAGTAGGGAAGATATGAAGCTATGTTGCCCTAACCTTTGGGGAAATACAAGTGATTATGGCAACAAGATTTTTGAAGAGGGTTTCTGTGCATACTGTAGGACTTAGAACTTCTGTATTCATTTTACTACATAGTACTTTTTTTACTGTATTTGCCTTTTTTAAAGACTGAATCAATGATTTCAAAATCTCCCAGTTCTCTACTGGAAGCTGTGCAAATGACACAACTTCACCAACTTCCCTTTGCACAGAGATAAACAACCTCACAGTAAAAAAAACTGTCCCTTTCTGTCTTAATAAAGGCTCTCATTTTTTTCACACCATTATTATTATTATTATTATTATTATTATTATTATTATTATTATTATTATTATTGTTGTTGTTGTTATTTCAGTTATTGTACTGCAAAAATTGTGGTGCAGACCTGTAGTTTTGGAGGGTAATGTAAACTGTTTTCTCCAGTGAACTCTGTTATCTGTGTCCAAGAAAGTGAGGAAGCATTCTGCCATGTCAGACTTGCCTTGCATGAATGTGCCTCCTCCTCCTCCAAGGAGTCCTGTGTGTTTTGATGTATAGTTGTCCTGAAGTCTCTTTCCATTTTGTCCTATTCAGCTGAAGCAAGTTAACCCTAGAAACAGGAGAAATTTAGGGAGTTATTTCCATAAATGGAAAGGAGAAAGGACTTCTGGAAAAGCAGCTATAAACATGAAGGGAAGAGGTAGTTCTTTCAGTTTGTTTTGTTTGCTTATCTTCCTCCAAGCATGCTAAGGGAAACAAAAAAAAAAAAGGCAGACAGAAAGATGCAGATGGAGATACAGAATGTACCCATTAAGTCTCTGCAAGGAATGCTTTATCAGCTTGCTCGTCGGCTGCCGAGTTGTGCATTTGAGGGCATTAGATTCCCAAGAGCGGGGATCTATAGAGGATTCCTACCTTTGGAAAAGAACAAAAACACGGAATAAAAGCCTTAATCTTATAACCCCCAATCTAGCCAACTAAATCCCCAATTAGCAATTCAAACAGATTAATATAGTCCTTCCCTCCATTAAGCGTACCCGACATCATGTGGTTGTGTATTTTAAAGTTACATTTTTCTTGTGTGCAGCTCTTTTTCTCACCAAAGTTGACAATTCCTTTCAGACCATCCTACTTTTCCACAGACTGGGAATGGACTCTTTATCTTTTTGCCTTTCTTTTTCCCCTTTTATTTTTTTCCTTTTAAGTGCAGTCAGTCTTGTTGATGCACTCTGGCAGAATCTCTTAAATGAATGCCTGTTTTTTTATTGAACATGTCTCCAGATGTCTGTCCACCTTGCTGTTTCCATACTGCAGGCTGTTTGCAGTGTTCCCTCTGAGAGCAACGTAGAGGGTGGAAATGGCACACTTCTCTGGCTTCTTTGAGAATTCACTCTTATTTCCATCAAACTCATGAGTGCTGTAACTTTAATGACTGCTTCTGCTCTTGACTGAGGAGAAACCAAGCACAGGGGCTGTCCCAGCTGGGAAGAAGCACTGCTAATGCCTCCCTGAAAAAGGCACTTTGGATCTTTCCCAGATTTCAGAGAGTAAGCCGTTGCCAAATGCCTTCAGACATATCAAGATCATGGTTCTAGAAAGGATGAATTACCTGTGACCACTAGAGGTGGCCAGCAGTCTGTTGACTGACCCTATAAACTATTTCCCCTATTTTTGCAACCCCATTGGGCTAGGTGTAGCAGAGGACCATGCATGTCCCTGGTCCTCTCCATCCCTCACTCTCCTGCATATAAAATGATGGTGGAAACATTTTGACTCTTCTCTGCCCTGCAATTTCATCCCTCTCATGTAATTTCTACTTTTAAGCAAAGGTAAGGAAAAGCTGACCTTTTTTCCCTCATATTTTGTTAAGCAGACCATTTTAAAATCTCCTTTTCCATCAGCTGCAGTGGATTACCAAAAGGGAGGCTTTGGGAGGAAAGTGAGTCTTGCAGCAGAGCAGGTCTGTGGCCTCCCATGACCAACCAGCTGTTCATGATTGGAATTGGGAACATTGAGGCTCATGCCCAAACTACTGGCTTTCTTTGCACACAATAACCTTCAGGAAGGATAAGGCTGCACAGGCTTTCTGTTTTCTGCATATCTCAGAAAGGTTTAATACTTATGAAAATGTAATTGGGGACAATGTTTTTCTCATACTGAAAAAGCAAATGTAACATGTCTTCAATGGTAAACGTAGAGATAGCTTGTATTTTCTCAGTTCTTACCTTTGACTCTTTGAAAATGAATTGTGAACCTTTAAGAAAGTTCAATAAAATAAATGCAGGCATGAACACATGGAGATTATTATAATGACCATCATTTTGCATAAATCCAATCCATTCTACATATTCCCCAATCACCAGCAGCATTTCACAAATATTTTGCTGCCCTGCACTTCACATATACAGGTGTGCTTGCACCTTATATAGACAACAATAGGGCCCAGTCTGACATGTGAAGCATAAGAGGAATAACAAGTACATGTCTGCTTTACTTGTCTACCAGGTGGAACAAAACTTCCCTAAACATTTTTGATCAAAGGCACTTTCCATCAAACAAATTTTTGTCTGTATTTTAAAAGTTCGACTTGACTTTTTTCTAGGTTAAGTTTGCTTTAGGGTTTTTTTTCCTTTTTACTAAGAGTTTAAAAATCTAATAGTCAAAATAAAATTCTTTTGCTTTAGACAAATAATAAATATTTTAAGTATTTATGAGAAAAAAGTATCTATTTCGTCAGTTCTTGTCTTAAGCTTGAAAAGAATAATAAAATAATAAAATAAGGAACCTGTTCTTCTCGTTGAACTTACTTGGAAGATTTGCTGCCGCATTTCAGAATCCCCCATATTTAATTTTTTGTTTTGTGTCTCATAGTCACTTGTGACTTTCTAAAAGCTTACTCTGCTGGAATCAGTAGTTAGTTCCAAAATATCTATTTTCTCTTTCTATAAAAGTCTTTATCCCTTAAGACTTCAGGATTAAGAAGTGACATATGATCAGAATCTACTTCACACACTTTGCAACTATTCAGCAAATAAAATTACCTGAATGGATTCTTGTTACGTTTAAATCTTACAATTTATTGATAGCTTCACAGATTCTCAGCATTTTATGCTGGACATAATGGAGTATAAGGAACAATTTTTATTAGAAGTATTTCTATGGCTGTAAGAGATGGACATGCAGGAAGACATCTAGTTAAGAGAGGGCCTCTGACCTTCTCACTGCCCAGAAAACCATCCAGTGAACAAAACAGGTGGAAGTGGACAAGAAAACAAGATGTAAGGGTTCCATGTTTCATGGATTCCAAGTCACTGCAGCTCCTGGCCAGTCAGGTTCTCCCACGTTTCCTTCTGAGAGATGGATCAGCCCTCTACAAACCCAAACATACACACAGAGCAAACAGTCATGAGTCTGCAGCCCCTGTGCACAGGAGTGTGGAACAGCCAGGGTGGAAGGGATCACCCAGGGCAGATGGGTGCACACTGGCCCTGGGGGCACGGGCTGGGGGAGAGGGGAACTGAGTGGGGATTTCCAGTACTGAGCTGGAGAAAACAGGCAAGAAGCAGGAAATTCTGCCTGAGCCAAGCCCCGTGGCATGGCTCCCAGAAAAGGAGTCAATATCGCAGGGATCTGGAGGCATCAGAGGTGGTTTTCAACAGCTGGCTTTAACAGCTGGATCTCCCTCCTTTGCCATTTGTGAGGTTTACAGTAGCAGAGATGGGAGCAAATTATCTACTGGATAGCCCAAATCCTAGTGGGTTGGCTAGGAGTTACTGCAGACAGCCAGAGTAACTGGGCAGACAGGCTGATTTTTATTGGAAGTGAAACCCTTGCACAGAAGTCAAGCTCCCAGGTTAAGCTGGCTTTGGGCAGAGAACCACATGCTGCACTGATACAGCCCATGAGTCATGGGCAACACTTCACCAATAGCAGAACAGGTCCTTTTTTAATGACTCCATTAATAGGCTCCTTGCAAGATCAGACACACAGGCTTCTTCTTGCTCAGCCTCCTTGTGCTCTGTGCAGGAGTATTCTTCTTATGCCCAGTGAGCTCTTAATTTGCAGTCAAGTTAAAACCTGATCTCGTTCCTTCCATGATCAAAAAATAGCAATGTCCTCTGAATTCCTTGCTGCACAGGAGAGCCAAACCTCACCCAGATGCTGGCAGTTGCTCATTTTTGACAGCTAGTGGCTTGCAGCAAGCACGCTTTGCTACCATGAGGAGCTAGGTAAGGCCCAATCCTGCTAACACCTAATACTAGACAAAGTCCTTACTCACAGAACAGGCATAACTCATTGCACTCTGTTAGGGATTTGAAAAAATTTTTGCTCAGCTACTCAGATAAAGTTACAGGCATTCTTATTTAAGAATGAATTTGCAGTTCTTTCGGTCTGCATTAGTTGTCATGCCATATAGAGATGAATTTATCAAGGCTTAAATTCTTTCTTCCTGAGATGTTTATATTCTTCTGATGCCACCTTTACAGTACAACCCACCATAACCTCCTTCATGAACACATTTTGATAATAGTGTGAACACAGTCGTCATTTGAAGTAGCAAAAGTTGGAAACATGCAATTTACAATTTAATGAAAAATTATTTTAATAAAATACTTTTATTAAAAGTGAAGAGGAAAACAGTGCTTTTAATCTTATCATTATGTATCTTCCATATCAGCAGGTTTATGTTTCAAGAGGCTCAGAAGCACAAAAAACAGGGAAAGTCACCAACATCTATCAAATTATAAAACACAAAGAAGCCAATAAAAGAGTAAAATAGCCATGATATGATAGAGAGTTTTGATTCTAGGAGAAATAAGGAGCAGGTCTAGGAGAAATAAGTCAGCAGAACTTCCATCTTGAACTTCTAGAGGGCAGATTTTGTCCTGTTAGGGCTGGTTGACAGTGTCCTTCAGGAGGAAGGCCTGAAGGTCAAAATGGTCCAGGATGGCTGGACATTTTTCAAGAAGGAAATCTGAAAGGTACAGGAGCAGGCTGACCCCATGTCCTGAAAGATGAGTCAGTGTGGAAGAAGACTGGCTTGGCTGAACAGAGATTTTTAGCTGGAATTTGGTGCAGAAAAAAAGGAGCTTATGAGCTTTGTGAGAAGGGTCAGGCCACTCAGGAATACTACAAGGATGTTATGAGATTATGCAGGGAGAAAATTAAAAGGGGTAAAGACCAAATAGAACTTCATTCAGGCACTGTTGTAAAGGACAATTAAAAATAGTTCTATAAATGCGCCATCAGTAAAAGGAGAGTTTAGGAGAATCTCCATCCTTTACTCGATGCAGGAAAAACAGCAATGAAGGATGAGGGAAAGGCTGAGGTACTTAATGCTGAAGGCTGACAAATGTGAGACCCACCTACAGGAAGGTGTGGAAGGAGGATCCAGGGAAGTGCAGGCCTGTCAGCCTGGCCTTGGTGTTGGGGAAGGCCATGGAGCAGATCAGCTCGAGGGCCACCACCCTGCATGGACAGCACAGCCAGGGACCAGGCCCAGCCAACATGGGTTTGTGAGAGGCTGCTTGAACAACCTGATCTTCTTCTAGGACAGCATGGCCTACCTAGAGGGTGAGGGAAAGGCTGTGGGTGTGCCTACACAGACTTGAGTCTTTGACACCCTTTCCCAGAGCATTCTCCTGCACAATCTGGTTGCCCATGGCTTGGACTGCTGCATTGTTCACTGGATAAAAAGTGGCTGGATGTTCGGGCCTAGATGGTGGTGAGGAATGGAGTTACATCCATGGTTGTCACTCTGGGTGGACACAAGTGTGTGCCCCAGGGCTCAGCTGGTGGCAGTCCTGTTTAACATCTCTGTTATTTGTGTCTGGATGTGGGAATTCCTCAATCAGTTTGTGTATGGCACTAGGTTGGGTGGGAGAAAGAGAATGGCACCAAAGGTGGTGCAGGACCTGGAGCACAAGTCTTATAGGGAATGTCTGAGGGAGCTGGGGTTGCTCAGCCAGGTGCAGGTTGGTCTCTTCTTCCAAGGAAAAAGCCACAGGACAAGAGGAAATAGCCTCAGGCTTCACCAGGTAAGGTTTAGATTGGACATTTGGAAAAATTTCTTCTCAGAAAATGTTGTGAAGCATCAGAACAGGGTGCCCAGGGAAGGGGTGAAGTTCCCACTCCTGAAGGTATTTCAAAGATGTGTAGATATGGCATTTAAGGACATGGTTTAGTGGCAGTAGTGGATTAATGGTTGTAATCCACGACTTTAGGGGTCTTTGCCAGCTTAAATGATTCCATAATTCCATGAAAACAGTGAAAATCACAACATCTTAGTCCATTAAAAGCTTTGTAAGTTACCATAGACTGCAATACATTATGGCAATAGTTTTATCAAAACACAGGTAAACATTTTGTAGAAATTAAAATCATCTACAACTTTTCCTCTTCTCTATTTTCCTCTTTTCCTCTTCTCATTTTTCCCTACCCTGCCCTATTATGATGGATTTTATGTTTTAGGTACTTCTTACTAAAGCAGAGCACGTTGTGCAAGGACGCACATACACATACGTAGACACAGAAGCATAAAAGTCATGTCAGAGTGCACTCCATTCAGTCTTGGGAATGAGGGCCACCCTCTGACAGGGGTAATGAGAACAAGCATGGTGTGGAAAAGCTACCCTAAGAGTGTGACAGTGGGGAAATGGAATTAGAGCTTCAGCCCAGGACTCCCAGCCCTGAATACACCAGGGAACCTCTTCCTAGGCTGATTTTTGCATGCCTGCTCTAAGAGTGACCACAAACCTCTTGACTCTTTAACAATGCAGGGTGATCGGGCCCAAGTGTCTCCCACTCACTAAGGCAGAGGCTGCTGGGCAGTGTGAGGGCTTTTTCAGGTGCCTGTTCTTCAGAAGGACTTTGTCTGTCACATTGAAGAAGTCTACATCTCAGGGACTATTGAACTTCCCATGGAAGCTCTCATCCTTGCAAGCTTTTTATATATATTTTTTTTGCCCCAATCTGAGTTTATACCTGCACTACTTTGGTGGATATTCCTGGAGGGCTGGTAGTGCCTGACTCTTCCTTGGGCATCACATCTGGTTTCTCCATTAGGCCTGGTGGCACCTACCATGGATGTCCCCGATGTCACTGTGTGTGTCCCTCTGTCTATCAACATCTCAGGGTGAGGGCAGCTCTCCTGGGGCTCCTGGCTCAGCTGGCCATGCTCCCTCAAAGGAGAGGGCCTTGGCAAGGAGCTCTCCACCACAGCAGGAGGGGAGGGCACAGGCACCCAGCCTCACACACCTCCTAGGTGTACAAGTCACAAGCCATTTTATTAGGCTTTTTTTCTTCCCTTTTTCTCACCCTGTGGTAACAGCAGCCATGGATAAGTTGGGATAATTAAGCATCAAGGTTAGCAACCCTCCCACCTCCACTGATAAACCTCCCACCCCTGCCTAGACACGCTCTCTGACATCTCAGAGCCCAGTATCCTCTTGATCCTTTGGCTAAACAACAGACCTTCACTATCACTCAGGAAGCTGAGCCTTTGAACTCAAACCATGTATGTTTAAGGTGGGGAAAACCATATCTCTGTGTACGGAAAGAGACTGAGTTTTTTGGTGGATTTTTTTTCCCCCCTCAGTAGCAGTTCAGCAGTTTTAAGGTCTGATTGAAACAGGAGGAAACAGAAAATCTTGGAAAATTTCAGGTTGGATTATTTCTCTGCAGTTAAGAGGAAGAATCCGAAAATAGAAAGGACACATCGAGTGTCATCAAATATTCTGTAGTTTTGGCTCAGAGCACTTGCAGTCACTGAGATAATAACTTGCTTTTCTGCACTGCTACCTTTTAACTCCTGATCATGCAGCTACCAAAGATAAAACCAGATTAGTGCACACATACAAATAAAAGTGACCTAATGTCACCATTTGAACAAAATCAAGTACTTCATATAAAGATTTTTGACATGATTTGATTGTATTACTTGCCTCTTTTTTCCCCCAGCAGTAGACAATGGGTAGTTTAAGAAGGATCTCTTTAAATATACTGGAACACATTTAAAAGGCTGACAAGTTGTATTTGTGGTTTTCAAAAGAAATAATTTTTGAGTAGAGCTACCTTTTTTGGCATAAAGCAATTGGAAAGTACCATAGATATCTCAATAAAACACATCAAAAGTAAATTTTTATAGCTTGTTTTGACATGTCCACTTGTGGGTTGTATCAACTTTAACTAAACATCATTTTTTTCCTCTGTCAGTACAAACCATTAAAAACATTCAACAGAAAAAGCAAATAGAAATAACCCAGTCCTGTGTTTGCCTATTTTCAAATAAAAGGAGATACAGAAAGGAGTGGTCATTGCAGTTGAAAGTGCATTTTTCTGATTCATGTATTTGCTGTAACTATTTGCATAGGATTTAAATGTCTAAGAAAAATGCCCAGCCATTTTTTAGAGAATGCTGCATTTGAGAAACCTGAAAATGCTAATCTGATTTCATATTTACAAAGGTTTGTTTACTGTGGATGTGATCAATTCACCAAATGACGGCAAACTTTGGTAAATACAGTTTTGACGCCTAGACTCTTTGACCTTTTTATGAAGGAATAGAAAGCTTATCTGCTCTAGAACCAATCCTAAAGCAGCACATTGTGCTGTGATTTCATTTGAGATCTTATCCTTTCTCTCCCTTTCCTTCTCTCTCTTTTTCTCCCACCCTCCCTTCCTATGAACACTGAATGCTAAGTAATTTCCTTGTCAAGGTTGCTTATCAGGACTAGATTTACACTTGATATCATTTTGTAAGCATGCAGCAAATGGCTCATACATTAAGAGAAAAAGGGAGCAGACAGTGTTTGTGTCTGAGGAGGAAATGAATCTCAGAAAAAAAAAAGGCTGTTAATTAATATCCTAATAAAAAATAAATAAAGGATCATTCAATCACAGAACACGCCTAGGAAACAAGCTACAAAATCAAGTCTAAAAATAGGCCTGCATGCTCTTTATTAATCCTGAACACTCAGAGGCATTTTCTGCTCAGTGATGGAGTGTAGGTAAATTAAATGCATGATGGAGGATCTTTCCTTAACCCCTGAAAAAATTAATTGCAAAAAAAAAAATTGTTGCAAACATTTCAGTGCATCAGCATCCTGCCACTTCCACAGCAATGTTTAAAATTACAATGGTTGTCTTACAGGAGAAAAACGTGTTTAAGGCTTCCTTATGCCTTAACCAAGGTAATAATTTGTAAAGACTGTGGGAGATGATCTGTACTGACTGGGCTTAAACTTTCAGTTTAAGGATTTCTATATTTTGAGTGATTTTGCTGAAGAAAGAGGGAGCCCAAAGCTTATTCCAGGCAAGTAGAAGACTAAGCTTTGGCCAGCACCCACAATAAAGGCACCAATAACATTTGGTTTACTGCCTGAAAATGAGAATCACAGATGTTTTTTACAGAACTATATGACCCCAAAATGAAGAATTCCAAATCCTATGTTACAAAGAGATGAATCTGCAACACATTACTACTGAATTACACTAATGTAACTCACATAACCTGAATAAGAACACCCATAGTGTTTTTCTCGTTATTGAGTCCTAAAATGCATTACAAGCATTTTGATAAAGGAATGTATTATATTGGGTTAGGCTAAGTGATAAATATATGACACATTAGGGTTCTCTGCATTAAATGCCCATTGTTTTGGTCTCCTTTGGTTCCTGTACAGCAATGCCAGGCAGGCAGTTCCTCCACAGGCATGAAACCATTTAGTGTGCCCATCTTTGGGACAGCACACATGGGAGAAATGCTCTCCTGCCCTCTGTGCTTAACCCTGGTGAGTGGGCTCAGATTGTCTGAAGCCATTCAGGGCACCAGGTTCCCCCTTTATCAGCTAGGGTTAAAGAAGCAAAAGTGCAGTGATCTCATTTTGTCTTTCAGATGTGATTGTCAGAGGTTGAGAGGGATCTAGGGACAAATGGGAACCAATTCCTGCAGCACTGGAGAAGAAATCTTTGGAGGTCTTTGCTGTACAACACTGAAATCCTAATTTTTCCTAGTTTATGTGCTACAGCCTGGAAGAAAGGGAAATGTAGATCTAGTTTTCACTTCTTTTCTGATCTCTTGCTCTTCTTTCAACCTGCTTCCTATTTTCTGTCCTGCAACCTGCATTATTTCCTGATTCTCATCATTACCTCTCTCTTCTTTCATGATGTATTTCTGTTTTCACCAATGTTCTTCTGCCTTTTACTCATTTTCCCTTCTCTTTCCACAGCTGTTTTTTCAGCCAAGTCTCATCCTTTGCTTCTCCTTGTTGTAGACTGACTCAGATGGGAACTGGAGGATGAAAATACTTTCCAGGGAAGGTACAGAAACCCCGGGATCTCACAATCTGTCAAAAAGAAGTTGCAGCAATGCAAGATTTCCAGTGTCCTCTCCATTAAATCTCCCAAGGCAATTCCACGAGCGAGGCAGAAGGAAGGTAGCCATGACAACTGAAGGCTTAATAGTATCAGGTGCCTTCTGCTGATGAGCCTCTTCCCAGTCCCAGAGTGGAAACTAATGATGCCATCTCCAGGGTGATGAATATCCTCCGCTATGACCCATGGACTAGAACAGACAAGGGACAAATCTGCCATTAAGAGAATTATTTTGAAAGCAAGTCAGATAAGATACAACATGAACCATAAAGGTGTTATCATGCCTTATTCAGATCCCAGACAGAAGCAGAGGTTTGGCTTAGACCATCTAGACTAAATATATAACTCAGAATTTGTGTCTGTCCCTCTCAGGTGATTGGAGAACTCTCCAGTCTCTGTCAGATTGGCAGCTCTGCCTCAGCAGTCTCTTCAATGCAGATGACACCAATTCTGAAGGTACCAATTCTCAAGCAAAGTGTCATTGCAGTGTCCTGATTACCCTTCCCCATGGCCCTTCCTGAAAAGTGAATGGGATGTTGCAGAATGAGTATCTACATCTGCAGTGTGGTTACCTTAGAAGAAAAGCAACATGAAAACTGTAGAACTGAAAGTGAGTCAAACAGCAGAGCACACCAGTGGGACACTGCTTCACAGAGACCATGTGAATTCCCAGCCATTCCCCCCTTCCCTGCGAAATCTGTGAGCCTCTAGTAACACTGTAGGGTCATATAGTGCCAGATATGACTCTAGAAATTCAAATAATGCCTCTAGTGTGTTGCTGTGATGCAGCCTGGCTGATCAGAGCCACAAGAGGCCCACCAAGAGAAGGTGGGCAGCAGTTCCATGAGGCAAACCAAGGAAGGAAGCCAATCACTCCTTAATATGATTGACTTCTACTAGTGGACTTCAGTCACTGAGGATGGAAAATAGATTAAGCAAGAGAAGAAACTTTATTTTTTAATAGCTTGATTAAATTGTACATGATTTAAGGTGCTTCTGACAAGAAATGCACTTAGGAGCTCTACTATTACCTCACACCAAGCAGCAATGGGATAAAGGTTAAAGTACTCAGATTCCAAAATAGTGTAGAGCCAAGATCAATCAAGTGGGAACGAGTCCTGTCTAACATGTCTGCCCATCTTCTTAATAGTAGAGTGGCACATAATGCAAAACTGGATTCTCCCAGTTAATTTAGAGTGTGGCACTGGCACTGTGCCATGCACTGCCCGTGGTAATTTCTGAACCTTATACAGGGATCCAGATAAATCCATGGTTGGTCAGCTGTGATTGTAGTTATGAGCTCAAACTCATTCAAGTAAGAACTTAAAAGATGTGCTCAGGTAGTTTCCTACCCTTCATGGAAAAAACATGGCACAAATTCTAAATTCCCCTTTGCTGCCACCTTCTTCAGGAGGCACCCACATTTCATTGATTTTTCTCTCGTGATATCTAGGCATTTCTTAGGGATTCAGAGGTCACCATTCCATAGATTAAAATCCCTGAAATTACTTTTCAATAACATCTTCTACTTCACACTGAAATTCATGCTCATGAGAGAAGCCTTCAGAGGGTCCCACTCAGAGGTTTCCTTCTCTCCATATTACAGGAGTTTCCCTTGGGGTCAGTCATGTAAGGACAGCCACACTGCCAACATCTCTACTCCAGCAAATTCAGCTGGACAGGGAACATTTCTGGGTTCCAAAGTTGACAGGGCTGCCCATCCTGCTTTCTATGAAGGCAGAGGCCTCCCTCCAAACAGCTGCCACATTGAGACTAATAGATCAACAGCCCTCCTGCCTGTGTGCTGGCCTGCTTAGATCCCTAGGAAAGGGCCTAAGAAAAATAATACAACACAGTGCTACCATTTCATCTGATCTCCATTTCTGGCAATCAGTAGATAAAGGTTTCCATTAATCAGATTTGCACATGGATCATCAGTTTTAATAGCCAGCATTCTCCATTTTGACTCATTTGGAATTTTTCTAGCCTTTTTGAACCTGCTGTATTTCCATGCTTCACCACATCCTGTAGCAACAGGTTAGTATGGTTCTATTGTGAAAAAAAAATCACTTTTTTACAATGTTGAATGTGCTGCCATTATGAAAATTGTGACTCATCATTTCCTCTTTCTCTTCTTCACAGCATTCATGTGTGTTTAGATCTCTTATCATATATCTTCTCTTGTCCAAATTAAAGGAACCTTGTCTATTCCACCTCTGTTTGTATCCAAGCTGTTTGATCGCTCCAGTAATTCTTATTCCTTTTCTTATTACCTTAGACAGGGAGCTACCAGAAGTTCATGCACTATACAAGACATAAAACTGCCATGAATTTAAAGTGGCAACAAGATACTCTTCATTTTTCTCTGATTTGGGTTTGGGCTTTTTTTTTTTTTCATTCTCTATGCTGTTGGCTTATTAACACTAGCTGAAGATGTTAAAATCTTCATTAATTGAAACAGTCTTCAGAAATTGAGGTGAATTTTGAACACAACCTTTACAAACATTAAGTGAGAGATGTGATCCTAAGGTGCTCTTAAAAAGATTTCATCACTTGCTTTATTCTCCCAGCCAGTCAGATGCTATTAGGTGTTACAAGAAGAGCCTCCTCCTAAAAAAGAAATGGGAAAGCTCTGACAGACTTCATTAACAGACAAACAAACCTACCTGACCTATTTTTGTAGTCTTCAGATAGAAACACAGTGAGTTCTTTGCCCATATCTCTGCTCTCATCTCCATACTCTCTATTGTCTTGGGATGACTCTGAAACCATAGGAGCATGGAGTGAATCTTGTCCAGCTGGCCCCAACAGCTACATTGGCTCAAAGAGACCCAGAAAGACGCAGATGTCTTCAGCAAGTGTAAAAAGGCTTCACCCTTACAAAGAATTTGGAACATTTTTGCACCCTATTAATTAGTTCAAGGAGAAAGTATTAGGCAGACTTGTGTAATTGTGCTGGTCCACTAATCTAAGGAAGAGTATTTGTTTTGACTTGCGAGTAATATATGATACATTTTTTCATAATTATGAACTTCATCATAAGGATAGGCAAAGAGATTTCAATCTCAGGTTGATAAATTTTGCAGGGCTGGGTAACAGGTGGAGCCATTTATCTCTGTGCTAACTCAATCGTGTTTACAAACCAATTGATGAATGCTTCAGAGGAGTTCCAGGCCAACCTTCTTACTTATTTATTAACCACATGGATCTATGGGAATCCAAACTGGGTTTACAGCACAACTCGGTTATTCAAAGCTGTAGCTGTGTACAATTCCCTCTTCCTCAAAATAGAGACTTATCCCTGCATGCCTATTAGTTACAATGAACATTGTCTCAATGGTCAGAAGTCTCAATTATCCAAACAAATCCCTCATGACATGGGGATAATTGAGCTCAGCTACTCTTGTGGATAGTTGAAATACCAACATTCCCATGTAATTTCTCATTAGGATTTAAGTGAGCTTAGATTATATCTTAGGAGTCTGTCTTTGATCATAGAGCTATAATGCAAACACAGTGATGACATTATTCCCACACAATTAGTCATTCCTCTTAAAGTGTGTTTTAAATATTAAGGATGATATGTCTTCTTGTAAACTCTCCCCAGCTTACCCAGAGAGCTTAACTACTAAATCAGTTCACCAGACGACTGGGGTGGTGACAATCTATTTTTAATGGGAAAAATGAGGTGTCATAACACAGTGTAAATTTCAGCAAACAGTAGCTACTGAATGGAAGCAGGAGCCTCCAAAAAAAAAAATCCCACAATTATATTCCTGAAATTAAATGAGAAAATGAGCTCAGGATAATAACACATCAAGCTTCATGTGGCTGGAAGATAAGGCATTGCCGAGGTGAACACAAATAAATAGTATGACCCCACTGGGAAAAGGCTACCAAGTTGAAAAACAATTCTGAGGAACTGTAGTGTCACTGGGAGCTTCTGGGACAGTGCAACAGGCACAGGGGATGGTGGTCAGGAGTGGAAGTTGCCCACTTTTCACACATGAACAAAATACCTAATCTGTTGCCAAAGTGGCTCTCTGGGTGAGAGCACAACCTGACCTTGGGTGCCATGAACAGCATGAGCAAAGAGCCAGGGCAGGACAGCAGTGGGGTTTGTTCATGGGCTCCCAGGTGAGAAAGGTGTGGAGTGGGCAGTCAGGTGTAGGGCCTGGGCACTGCTAAAACACACATGCATGGCTTTAGGCTCAGCTTATGGCAGTGCTAGCCACAGTTTGGATATATAGGACAGAGGTCTGTGCTCATGGCAGAGTTATCAGCTCAGGAGTGAGGTGGAGAGCAGGTGGACAGTGGGAAAAGAGGAGAGAAGGGGGGGGAGGCTGGAGATGGGACCAAGGGCAGGTTAACAACCTCAAAGGACATTACTTGGTGTACCAGGGAAACAAGCTCAGCAGAATGTCCCAGTTCCTGAGCCTACACACAAGCTTTCTACCTGACTGCTGTCTCCCCACGTTTCTGCAGAACTTTTGTAGCTAGACTGGGACAAGCTTGTAGAAAACACTGCTATATCTCTCAGAAGTGCTATCTCTCACTACTATATCACCTTCAGAAGTGCTCTGATCACTGGCTGTTTTCAGCGTGTTGCTGCTCACCTGACACCCATTAGCCAGTCACCGAGCTCCCTGCACACACATAACAAACATTTCAAAGTCTTTCATGGACCTGAGATACTAAACCAGACAGCCACAGGGAGAGCTGGATTCCAAGGGCTGGACTGGGGGAGCATTGGAGTTCATTTCAACCCCATGGCAGTGCCATCACACACACACACACATCCACCAGCTGCTGTGGCTGTGTCCAGCTCACAGAAAGATACCAGGGGTGCCTGGGGTCTGTCCTCTTTGCAAACACCTGAGTGGACTGAAGATTGTTAGTGGTCTGAAGGGATAGGGACTGTCTTCTGAAGCTCCATTCCCACCCACCCTGCTGGAGCAGGGTGTGCCCCAGCCCTGCTGTTTCCTGAGGCTATGGAGCAGGCAGAAGGAGGACTGGACTTGTTTTGCTCCCACCACTGCTCAGCTTGCTCAGCCGTCTCCTCTAGCTGTTAGTGAAGCAATGAGGAGGCATAAACCTGTTCCCACAACAAGGAATATAAAACACCACTGGAGTCAGTGTGTCTTGGAGAGAGCAGGCAGCCATGATAACAGCACAGAGGCTGTGAGAGGGCCTGGGTAAGCTCTTGCCATCCTGGTTTGGAAGGGCCTTAGGGGGTGATTACAAAAGGGATTGCTCCTGTGTCAGCTATCCCTGCTCCAGTGGTTGCTCTCTGGAGCTTTCCTTCGCCTCATCAGTGGAGGCTGTTATTTCAGGGGCTGGTGAATGACAATACAGCATCAGCTGGATGAACCTGGGCCACCTGGCGAGCATTCTCTCAGGGGCTAGAGATTATCCACTGTTTCACTGGGATTTTTTTGGTCTCATGCAGAAGTTTCCATATGAAGAATGCATATCACTGTCCCCCTTTGAAGCTGGTCAAACAGTCTTTTAGGATGTTTCTGTGAGGATGGCTGACAGAAGAACTTCATCTTTGGAGATTAGTAAATGGCAGAGGGCAGTGGATGCTGCAAAGGAGAAGATAAACTAGCCACCTTAGATTGTAACCCCAAGACTGAATTTAGCTAAAAACTATCAGGAAGGGTCTGGTTTGGGAAAACCAATGGCTATGAAGATGAGAATTAATGGAGAGCACTTGTCTTCAGTGGCAGATTATAACTTGTCTTCTAAGGAAATGAGTTATAGGGACTTAATGACTTTCTGGAGGCCTTCAGCAGCACCAGCTGCAGAAAGCTTCACCCACCTTCTAGAGGGGCCTTTCTTTCACTGATTTCATTAGGTGACCATCTCAGACTTGATATCTTTTAGGCAGGTGAAGTAAAATGAGCTGAATCTCATCCTAGGATCCACCACCTTAGGCACAGCTCCGAGTGAGGCAGCTACACCCAGGCCAACACAACTCTGACTTTGCATCTTTTTCTGGAGCAAGAACCTGATCAAAAGGGGAGTGAGGTGAATAAAGCAGTGAGGGACCCTGCGTGTCCTCTCAGCTGTTTCCATTCACTGAGCTCCTGGAGGGCCCCAGTGGAAAATGAAAGCTGACTTTGCTCCTCTGCAGTGCCCTCCAGGGAGGGCAGGAAAGCACCTACCCTTCTTCACAGCACATCACCCCTCAGGCACAAGGCCTGGCTGTCACCCAGGGATGTCATTCACCTTCTTGGTGTACTTCAGATGCATCTATATTTTTGAATCGTCCAATTCTGTCAAAGTTGTGGGGAGAAATAAGAGAGGCTTAAAATAGCTAAAGCAGAAAATTCCCCAACTGTCAGTTTTATAATTCTTAAATCCATTCCAGGAGAACTAGCTTTAGCCCTATTTCCTGATGGCTTGAAAAAACTGAGACGATCAATTAAAGTTTTCCCATGCACCCTCTTGGACAGATGGTTGAACCATTTTAATTAAGTGTATGTATTGGACTGACAGAGTTGATGTATCTGACGTGACAGACATTTTCTGTGTTCGTTTAGGTTTTTAATCTTTCACTCTCTTTAGTGTGCCCAGAATTGTGCTATTTGCACTGTGCTCTCAGAAGAATTATTCAATACACAGTCGATTGCTTGGATTATTAGATTTTTATTGTTTGTTATTGTTGGGTTTGGCCACAGTGAAAAGCTCCTCCGTAACAATTAGCTACTACTCTGACTCTAATAATGAAAGGATCTAACATTTTGAAGTCTCTGTGGGAAAATAAGTGGCCATATTTTTAAAAGATATTAGGATGTCAAGAAGGGAAAATTAAGGCATACTGAGATTTTCAAAAGCATATAGGTACCCAGTACCTCAAATTTCAGAGGCCCTAAAATGGTGTTGGTTTTCTGCAATGCTAGACTCCTAATCCCTCTGCAAGCCTGCATTGCTGCAGTAGTAAAAGGTGGCTGTTCTTCCAGATTGCTATTTAAAATAAAATTAAATTAGCCTTGCTCCAAGAGGTTTTGAAACGAGACACATACTTACTTCTCTTTTCTTATATCTGTTTACATTCTGTGGCCTTGCATGATGTGGAAGACATGGCATAATGGCACTGGTGGCCCTCAGTGTGAGAGCAGGATCCCATGGAGTGTAGGATTTCCCTTTACATGACTTCAGTGGTAGGATCTGGGTAAGAGCAAGTTCCTAACACACAGAGATAATTTCACAGCCAGAAGTGTCTTCCTTGAGTTTATCAGTCCATAAGTTTGTTACTGTACAATATAATAAGTTGCAATGCATATATGGAAACAGAATCACCAGCATTTTTTCTTTTCTTCTTTTACAATGGTATTGGTATAAATATTAGGCCTTGCTACATTATGTAGAAGCCCTCTGACTTTCCTGGGTTTCTTCACATGACTCTTTCAATCCTATTTTAATATTAATAGAGATTAATAGGTAGATTTGGTATTAATAGAATCTACTCTCTCTAGGTTTCAGTGAATATCAATCAACAGCTGCAGAAGTACCATATACTGGAATATTGGAGTGGCTACAAATACTCTTCTTATTTCCAGTGTCTTTACTGGCTGACATGAATGATTGTTTTCACCTAAGATAAACTCCTAGGCTCTTACACATTTCATGGCAGAAAAAGCAATGTCTCATGCTGGAAAGAAAACCATTCTGGAAAAGTATTTCTACGGCGATCTGGTTGACATGTTCATTATATATAAAAAAAGTAGTGTCTTTATCCTCAAGACTTTCCAATGTCACATGGCCAGGATCTATCAGTTCGAGGAAGTAAGATTTCTTGAATGGTCTTTGAAGAAAAGCAAGAGGAAATAGTAAAAAGCATGCATGTGGTCATGTGTCTGATGGTTTTGGAAGATAAAATATTTGTGACATAGCAGACAAGTAGAAAGGGAAGAATAGGGAGGGAAAAAATCAGGTTGTTCTGTTCAAGGAACACAAGAAAACCTAAGGTTTAAAAATAAATGTAGTCTTTCCTGGATAGGCAGAGTGAGAGAGAGCCCAAGGTATATCCAGCTTTTAATAACATGTATGTATAGTCCAAGCAGTGCATGTACAAACCCTGCACTCCTTCACAAACTTCAAATACCTGCAGGCATAGATAAATACTTGGATAAGCACATACCTCTTTGCTTGCTTACATGGGAGATTTTGTTCATGCAATAAAGGCTGAGCACTTTTTTTTGCAAAACCTCATGCTGCATCTGCATATGGGAGTGTTCTGGGAAATTCAAAATAGCCACGCATCAAAAGTCCCAATAACATACACTGTCTGGGGGCTTTTGGAGAGTGGGCTAATGAACTTATCAAATCACTAAGAATTGGTTTTGAGAGGTCTGGTGGCAGGGGGAGGGAAGGAATAAATAAATAAATGGTAAAAAGTGTGATCATGGAAAGTGCTGATTGAAAAGCAGAGAACTGAGCAAGCTGCAGCCCTTTCCTAGCAACAAATCAGGAATGTTAATATTCCATGCAGTATTGCACTAGCTGTGATATCCTGTACTGTCAGATCCACACACAGAGGTTTGGTAAACAGATTCAGTCCTGACCAGAATCAGCAACAACACATTTGATTTTCTTAGAGCATCTGATGTGGTCTAAGAATATCAAAAGGAGCCAGTAGCTCAGACTGACATTATTACACAAGCAGTCACATTTTGATATTTAAGCTTGTACATTCCTTAAGCTTCAGTTGAATTTCTTGGCATTGTCAAAAAAAAAAAAAAAAGAAAAGAAAAAAAAAAAGAAAGAAAGAAAAAACAAGCTATGCTTCTGATGAAAGCAGCTGTCATTCAGCACTAGGACTTGCCCTTCGAACAGCTGTACTTGATCTCAAAACTCTCACCTGCACAGCATTGTAGGCTGAATCAACTCAGCTCTTTGTCTCACTACCTCAGATAAGCCTGTCATCAAAGTGAAGAGATAAAAAAGAGACAATCATAACTCTAATGTCATATTTGACAGAGGAAGCTGTTAGTCAAGTAGCTTTAAACTGTTTCTCCTCTACATGTATCGAGTGACGTCCTGGCACAGCGACAAGAGCTTATCACTGTACTTTTTAATATGAGAAAGAAGAAAAAAAAATACCAGAGCAGATGTGTCATCATAGACACACCTTTTAGTGGACCTTCAAAGTGAAGAACTGGAGAGGCTCTTTTGTGAGACGAGTGTCACAACAACTCCATCTCCCCAGAGGTGCCTACACAGGCCACTGCAGACAGCACATAGCAGATATTAGAGGTAACTACGCTGACAAGGAGTTGGCCAGGAGAATGTGCCAAGAGAACAGGTTTCCTAGGGCCAGATCCTGAATTTGCTACTCAGGCAAAATGCTAAGTAGCGTAGGAACTGGTCCAAAGCCAGCTTCCTAATAAGAAACTGAAAATAGCTTGCTCATCATAGCTGGCATTCCAGGAAAGGTGAGGAGGAGAGCGAGCCCCAGATGTAAAGATGGGTTGTAGCAAATTTAGGCTGTTGGCTACTCACGGGAGAATCCTTAACAGATGCATCATATCAAGTAATTATCAAAACTCTATTTCGGTGTCACTGAAGTTCTACTTTTAGTAGTGCAGCAGCTTCAAAAGTAGCATTTGCATTTATGCATTGCATTAAACCCAGGGATCTCAAAAAGCTTTAGAAATTATATCCATAACGTTCTGGTCAGACAGAGCTTTTGTGTACAGAAAAACGCTTATGCTGGAAAAGCGTAAGCACAGCCTTGGGCCTATGGGGCCCTATGTTGATATAAAAAGGAGATGAGTTGGACCTAATTCAAGAAATCCATAGTAATTTTACACACCTAAGCTGCCTTGTGACTTGTTTACCTGCCTGAAGCTCCCACAGGGATCTTACGCAAAACCTTCAGCATCCAAAAGTTTGCCTTGACTGGGAGTTTTTGTTTTTAACACCAAGTGTCTCTTCTATTGGTTTCAGCTCCATCAAGGTCAAGGAGAAGAAGAAAAGTCAGCAACTCCTACTTCTTCAAGTTTAAACTTTAAAAGTGCCTAAAATATACATGCAGGCAGCTTTAGCTACTAGTTACATGTGCCTGTAACAGTATTGTACAGATAACTCCAGTACCACATCTCACCCTAGTGTTGGACCAATGTCCCATAAATTAGGTCTCTAAAATTTATGTGTATAATATAACAATATTAATATAATCCATGGATCTCAGCTGCATGTGGGGTCAGTGGAAAGAGTCAGAAGCCTCCTTGAAATGACAGACAGTGCCTTTTGCAGGGAGGATGCCTTGCCCTCTGCCAGGGCTGAGCTCCCCTTTGGAATGTGAGATGGCTCACTTAGGTTAGACATGTGCCATTTTGGTGGCTGGTGTTAGATGTGATGAGTCCCATCCATATTACCAGATATTTAAATGTCTTGAGGTGCTTTCAGTGAAATTTTAAAAAAATTTTACAAACCTACACATCATAATGGTGCGTGAGATACCATGTAATTATGTCTCCATAAAATTTTAATCACCTGGAAATAAAAAAATATTAGGAAAAAAGTATTATTCCACCACCAGAGTATTTTCAATTTGGAAACCATGTACTACAGCACTGTAGAAATTTGAGCACAGCCCCTGTAATACTTTCTGAAGCACCTTCACTTGTCATTGTGATGGGGTCCCAGTGTTGCATATGAGACTCAAACTCTTGTGGCCAAGCCAGGGTGGTAGTTCAATGACAGTTTTACATGCGGCTGTAGTGGAAACACTACACAAACAGGAAAATTTAATGCTGAGTTTCATGCTGATTCTTTCTCAGTCACCTCTTAATTGAATGCACTGAGCTGTTGTAGGCACTGCCAGCCCCAGCAGTGGCTGCCCTTGCTGCCATCAATAGACACAAGCCAAAGCAAGGGCCACAGTTAGGAACAGAACCTTTTCCTTCCCCAGGATACTGCTGGCAGGCTGTGTCTCAGATGGAGCAGGAGGTCTGGCTGGCTCATTCTCTGCCCCCCTTTGGCTGATCCAAAGGGAAGGGAAGAGCTCCTCTTGCTGCAGGTGTTGGATCTGGATGTCCCCTTGGCCAGCGGTCAGACACACGGGGAACAGGACAGCTCTGTGAGAAGGAGGGACAAATAAATAGCAGGTGCCAGGTACATCCTGCACCAGCCATCATTCCTAATGAACCCTCAGCATGCTGAGCACTGAGTCTTGGATAATTTTTACATCTGACCTGTGAAATGCAGGTCACTTGGCAAGGATGAAACACAATACTTCCTAAGATCCAGACAGAAGAAAGGTTATTTCTACTGTGTCATAGCAGCTAAGCCACAGGAAGCTGTTGAATCACTCTGCCAGCTTTCCTGAAATAAAATAGTTTTAGTTTCATGCATGTAGTGATTTTTTAACTTACACTTGTGAATTTGAGCCACAATTATCTTATCTGCAGGGTGATTAAACAGCTTATTCTCTCCCCCCTTTTCTGCTCCTCAGCCAGAGCTTTGCTATCCTACAAGAGTTCTAGATGCCCAGGAGCATCCTGTCTTTTCTTGATGGTGGTGGCTTTGCATACATGTGATGGAAAGGAGAATGTTTGGGAGAGTTTGCTATTTGGGCTGGGACCCATCCAGGTGTTGAGTTTTCATTGACAGCATCATCACCAAAATTTGCTGTTTTATACCATGCATTATGTTCTTCTGTGGATTTAATCCCTCTGCATTTACACCAATTTAACTTCATGGTGCTACTTTTGAAATCACACTAGATCAAATTCTCCACTCAGTTTCTCTTGCATAATCACTGTGGGGCAGTGTGCATATAAATGAGGGCACGGTTTAGCACACTCTGTATAAATTAATGTGAACTGAAATATTAAGCACAGGTGACTTGCATTTTCCCTCTCATATAGGCAGACTCTGCTCTGAAATGTCAGTGAAATAATTACCTTTAGGGTGGTGCAGAACTCAGCACTTTTCCCATCTGCTGGTGCAAGAGAGTGACTCCTTTTTATGTCATCTTTACTGTTGCCATCTATGGCCAGCATAGCAAAAGACAGTGATGATGCAGAAAAAGGGCTTACCCACCTGCTAAATGGAAGACCATTCCTGTGGGTATAAGAAAATTGATGTAATGAGTGAGTTGGACAAATATTTTTCAGCCTTTCCTTCCTGATACACCTTTATGGTGGGCTGCTGGGCTGAAAATAGAAACCAGGGCCAGATAACCCAGCATGTGTACAGAGACATTCCCACTGTGATTAATATCTCTGTGTAACAGATCTTGGGCAGACAGGGGCCACTCACAAGCAGGACTTTTTCCTCATCCTGCCCTGAGCCAGTCAGTCTTTCCCAAAGCCTTGGACTGCACTGAAGGAGCTGTCAGTCCACCACCAGGCTTTGACTTCCTTTCCCTCAAGTCATTCTCCTGCCAGGCTGTTGCTTTGCCTGTTATGATGCAGCAAAGAGATCCTTTCTAGATCCATTTGTCTTCCTTAAGCCTTGATTCATCAAAACATGTATTATGTAGGGAGTGTTTTATCCTGTATTTCCAAAACATGACAGAAGTATGGCTACTTTCTCATGTGTGCTGTTTAAAAGCTGTGAGTGACTCTGCCAGCTCAGAGATTGCCATGGCCTGCTTTGTAACATCAGAAAGAACAGGAGAATGTGGCATATCCTTACTGCTCCCTGAAATACATGACTCATCTGATGTTTGAACTTTAAACTTCTTAGCCCAGAAATAACATATGTAATGTAAAACATAATTTGCAGCTTGAGGCCTGGGCATATTAACACTGAGAGTGCTGACAGTCTTGTGGCTGCTGCTGCTTACAACCAGATCAATAGCCAGGAAAGGACCTGTAGCTCCCATCAGAAGCTTCCCTCAGTGCTACACGTCTCCGAAAGAGGCAGTGTTATCATACCCCATTATCCCTGTCTGTGAGTGATACAAATGGGCATGACCAACGCTGTCTTTGCTGTCTGGTGTTTCTGCCTTGACCAGATCCTCCTGCAGGCCCAAGACTAAATAAAGACTTTGCAAAGTCTTAGCACCTGATCACTAAAAACTACCCAAAGACTATGTGGGCTCAATTCTACCTTTGGTATCAAGCAAATTGCTCTACAGCTAGGACAGCTGGACACTGAGGGGGCTGGGGGTGACCCCTCTGTTTGAGCCTCTCAAACCTTTGCAATGCGGCATAAAACACCACCTCCCTGATCCAAGAGTGATCCAAACCCACTTGCACTACACAAGATGTGATCCACTGGTGAATCAGATCAACATTCCTCCACTCAGATGCATGAGATACACAAGCCAAGCTCTGCCCATGAAAACTTTGAATGCTTGCTATTTGGCGGGGAGAGCTAAAGAAGTCAGAACATCAAGAAGGCAGAACCACAAATTCAAGCTCTCTGGCATTTGGAACTACTTCACAGAAAGCTACATTCTCACCGCCCACTCTCCAAACACACTCAGGTGCTGGCATTTTCACCCAGACTAATTAACAAATAGTGTGGCAATTAAATCACATGGCCTCACCATTGAGTTCAGAAAACTCCCTTACATCGCCGCAGAGTATAGCAACATAACTCATAAAATTATTTTATAACAACAATTTAAGTGAAGCAAATATCATGAAAATACAACACAAATGTGATAATTATTCTAATTTATGTGATAACAATGTTACGTGTAAACTAAATAGTCTTCCCAAGTCCATCCAACTTTGAACAGCTTCCCTGCTCCACAGATGTGCCTCGAGTATCAGCAGTGTGTGCAGAGATGCATTGGGTGACTTTTCTAAATCTGACTTTGCAAACCTTCCCATGGCAGTCTGTGGGGAAGCAGCAATTTTGGAAGATCTTCCAAGGAGAGATTTAGCTGCCAAAAGACCTTTTTATCTCCCCAAAGAGCAAGGAAGAGTGAGAACAAGGTGGTCTTTGCACAATCCCATCTTGCCCTTCCTGGCTGGCCCAGCTCTTCCATTAATTTTGGCACTGCCAGATTTCATGGTCTGCTTCCTTATATTGTGTTGGTTGGTAAGAGCCAGGAGGGATAGAGCAGCCTTTGTGTGGTTCACAACCCCAGGACCCTGCATGTAATGCTATATTTGGTCTGCCTTCCTGTTCCTCAGATCTTGACTCTTGGACAGCTGCAATGAAGATAAGAAAAGCCTCAGGAAACTAGAAGATGCTCATTTGGAGAAGGTATCTAGAGGGGGAGGTTAATACACAAACAGATTGAAGGAAAGCAGAAGAGTAAATGAGAAAGGCTTGGGGTCATTTTTTTTCTTCTTTTTAAAGTAGGATTAGTTAGTGGTGAAGAGATATCATTTCTATGAAGCGAAAATGAAAAAGTCCACTAATTACACACTATACGAACATGAGTAAGCCCAGCATGTTCTGAGTCACAACAAGCAGTTACAGAGTGACAGGGAAAACTTTTAAAGTGATGATTCAAAAATAAAAAAGGCATTTGGAGTCATTGAGCGTGCAGAGTTAGCCCAGGTAACCACATGATCTTATCATTGCTACCCTTCATCTGTCTGCCGCCCTCTTCCCACCTAGCGTTTGATACACTCACTTGTTGCATCTTGTCTTGCAAGTGGCATGACTTCAATTGCACTAATTGTGTGCATAAAGTTAAACATGCATGTAAATGTTTGCAAGATTGGAACCTCAGACTATAAACACTGGGAGAGGGCTCATCTCCTCTAATGTAATCATGGAGGGCTAGATGCAAGGGGGATTCAGACATAAGAAGAATTTTTGTGCGTTATACAGGAGAAATCACATCATTATTATACTTTATTATTTTTTGTTTTGTTCCTTTTTCTTCGGTTATTTATGTCACCCTCACTTCCCTTCTTTGCTCCTACTTTTCTTTAAAACACACGGTGGCAGAAAAGGCACTGTAGGCACTCAATTCCATTTGCTTTCAAATTTGCTTTCAGATGGAAGGGTTAATATTGTGTATTCTCTTATCTGAATATAGCTCTCCCAAGGTAGCTACTGTGCTAATATTATACCAAATTACGTAGGTGTTGCATGAGGCTGTAATTTGCACTGGAGGTTTAAAGGTTGTTATTATTTATTACCTGCATTACAGCAGTATCTGAGAGTCTGGTGGGGAACCAGGGTTCTGCACAAACACCGAACAGGAGGAAAGTCCCTGACCTAATACCAACCAGGAGCTCCACAGGCAGATCAGAGAGCATCCAGGTGGGGCCCAGGGCAGCGAGCCAGAGTGGATTGGGCTGCCCTTTTCTGGGAGTCTGGGGATGCTGGTGTCTGAGTCTCTTTGGGCAGAGGAGAAGTAGCCAGCTGCCAGAACTGGCTCAGGTGGCAAACTTCCCAGCAAAGGGGAAGCAATGGTAGGGAGTGAAACTTGCTGAAAACAATTTTTAGCAGAATATTCTCAATACCCAAGGGAAATTTCCTCTCAAAAAGCCCAGTCCCTGACCATGGAGCTTGCCCTACAGGATTAGAGGCAGCACAAGAATTAAGACAGAGGGAAGGCTGCAGGAGACAACAGGACAAGACTGGTCAGCCCCACAGACATGGTGAAGGTCATGATATAAGATGCTGTAAAAGAGACCCCTCTGCCTTAAATTCACAAAATGACTCACTAACCTATAATAACATTACCTAAAAGTCATAGTGAGCTCTTCATCTTCAAAGCACTTTGCAAAGATTAACTAATTAATTTCACTGTCAAATCTTTTGGAGATCTAGTAATGGTATTTGGCTCTACCTCAGAGAGCAATTTTTTCCAGGTACTGGCAGGGTAAACATTCATAATGATATAACCAGTGGGAAGAACGTTTTTAGCACTTGAATGATGTTTTAATGAGAGACAAAGGTTAGGAATTGACCCTGGACCACTGGGCCACTCACTTGGAAGTTGGGACTCCCTGTTGTTCCCACAGTGGTGCCAACACGACAGCCCGTGTGGCTCATGCACACAGTATTTTAGGAAAACCCAACAAAAATGGCAGTTATTTTTAGATGTGTACATGGGTGAGGGCATTCTCAGGTTTCTGCCCTGTGTTCTCACATGTGTTGCCGTGCTGGTGACATGGGCTGTGGGATGGTGCACACCCTCAGCCATGAAGTTTAACAAGGCCAAGGGCACCTGGGTCAGGGCAACCCCAAGCACAAACACAGTCTGGGCAGGAAATGGATTGACAGCAGCCCTGGGAAGAAGGACTTGGGGGTGTTCATGGGCAGGAAGCTCAGCATGACCCAGCGAAGCAAACCCACAGCCCAGAAAAAACCCAACCACATCCTGGGCTGCATCACAAGCAGAGTGACCAGCAGGTTGAGGGAGAGGATTCTGCTCCTCTGCTCCACTCAGGTAGAATCCAGCTTGGATCTGGGGACCTCAAAATAAGAAAAACTTGTACCTCTTGGAGGGATTCCAGAGGTGCCATGAACAGGGCCGGAGAAGCTCTCCCATGGAGATTCCTCTCCTATGGACGAGAGAGATGGAGTTGCTCATCCTGGAGAAGAAAAGGCTCCAGAGACACCCTAAAGCACCTTCTAGTACCCAAAAGAGGCTACAAGTAAGCTGGAGAGGGACTTTTTATAAGGGCATGGACTGGTAGGACAAGGGCAAATGGCTTTTAACTGAATGAGGGTAGATTTAGCTTAGGTATTAGAAAGAAATTTTTTACTCAGAGACTGGTGAGGCACTGGCACTGGTTGCCCAGAGAAGTTGTGGCTCTCCCATTCCTGGAAGTGTTCAAGGCCAGGTTAGAAGGGGCTTTTAGCAACCTGGTCTAGTGGGAGGTGTCCCTGCAGGCAGGAGGGGTAGAAGGAGATCTTTAAAGTCCCTTTCAACAAAAACCATTTTATGATTTTCCCTTGAGAGGACTCACTACCTGTGAGAGTCTGTCACTCTTCTTCCCACCATGGGTCCAGCCTGGACCCTCTGCCAGCCCCACACTCTGCCAACTAAGAATAAAAACATGGTGAGAGTGCAGCTCCCACGAAGAAGTTTCACTTTCAGTCTCCTGGCTACCTTGCAAAGAGACAGAGCAACTCCCAAAGGCATCTCCTGCCTCCCCCTCCAGATGCTCAGCTAACGTGGGCTCGGCATGCTTTGATTTATGGAGGCTGGCTCTGGCTCACAGTGTTCTTCCAGAACAGCTATATTGGCTGCACTATGAAAAATTCACAGCAGCAGCAGCCAAAATTAGGCTGAAAAAAGTCTTCCATGTGGACACTGACAGGAGAGCGATTTTATCACTGTAGATTGTGCTGCCCAAAGAGGTTGTGTATCTACAAAAGTAGAAAATCTCCTACTGCTACATGCTGTATCAGTGTTGTGAGGACCTGCTGGCATTGCTGTGGGGACAGGCACAGGTATAAAAATTGGTGACTTTCTGTGTGCTAAACCAGATTTCCAGTCCTTTGTTTAAAAATAATACCTGACAGAAGCTCTCAAAAATTGAAAAATGTGAATACTAGATCATGTTTTTCCAGACTTTATTCAACAAACTGTTGGCTATGTACAATAACTCTCAGACTGCTTCTCCTGGAGTAAGCCATTTCTCTTAGACTAAAAATTAACAGGAAATGAAAAATTTGTTGATGAAAAAAAAAAAATAGAGCGGCAGGTCTGGAAAGGAACGGAAAAATTATCTGTCTCATTTCTCTGCAGGAAAGCAATAACACAATATTGTCAGAGATAACTTGGAAATGTGATCTTTGATTTTTAGTAATGGAAATGGGTAAATAGAACTGTCACTGTGTCATGGTCATTCCATCTGATATGGCCAGGGTTATATGCTGTGGCTGAAAAGAAGCTGCGCAGGCTACTTGTAAATGTTTGACACTTGTGAAAAAAAAAAAAGCCTGAAAGCTGGTGACAATTCCTCAGACTAAGGGTATGTCAGCTATTCACACTTCACATCTCAGATGTAACAATATGAAAATGTTGCAGGAGTTCAAAATATCTTGCCAAAACACCTTGTTCTCTCCTTTTTCACCTTAATCTCAGTATTCTTTATCTTCTCCATGGCCCAGTACAGACCTAATTTACAACTGTGAATCTCATTCATCAGGTTAACAGAAACAAAATCCAGGGCAGAATTTCACACAGCTGAAGGTGTATATTGCCAAAAGTTCTCACCTTCATTTTCACAGTTGCTACAGGGGGTAAGGTGCTTTAATTTTTTGCAATTACCATTACACACCACACTTTAAGCTGCTGCCAGCTTTTCCTTAGTCTAGCAATGGCACAAAGATGCCATTACCCATCAAAAAACCAAAGATTCCCAGTATAAATTAAAGACCCCCAGTCAGCTCAGTGTGATTTTTCAGTGCCAAGAAATTGGCGCTGATATTGGGTGCAGAATATTTGGGTGCAGAATAATTGTGTGCAGAATATTTGACAACATCTGTCTGTGTCTCCCTGGGAACAAAGAGCAAGTGACATCCATTTTGGGACACAGAAGGTAAAACTCTTCAGGGCATTCCCAAACTCTGAAAACCTCTTTGCTGCAATGAATGAGGTTGTGCTGCTTCATGAGGAGCTGTTGACCCTTGTGTGTCCCCTGTTGCCAGTGCTATCTTGGAATGCAGGGAGACTCCAAAATAAGAGTGTAGTGTTTCTTGGTGGCTAAGAGAACAAATCTTTCAGCTTCAGGAATGTGAAGTGCAGTTGGAAAAAGCCATCAAGTAGCGATAGGAACAAAAACACCAATGGCATCTGTTATGGATTGTAGCAAAGAAGATCCAGCTAAAACACATAGGATCATTCTTTCAGTCAAGACAACCAGGATACTGCTGCACATGTTGCTGAAATCTGAATGAAAGAGCAGAGTTGGAGTTATGCAGGGAGTTACAGCAGGGGAGCTACAAACCAGTCCTTGTTTTAGTCTGCATAATGCCTGTGTGGCAATTCATATCTAAAGCACAGCCTCTGCACCCCTAAACTCACCTGCCAGACCCCTCAAAGGAGCAAAACCTAAAGTGGAGGCATCAGCTATTAATTTTCAACAGAGTTAGTAGCCAGTGTGTGCTAATACCTTTGAGTTTCAGCTCCTTGATCTCCCCTCCTTCACCTGCCTTTCTGTATGCACTCTGCACTTCCCTGCTTCAAAAGGACTTCAGTTTTGTGCTGTTTGATGCCCAGACTGCCAGCCTTGGTGCCTCTGCTGAGGATTGTCAGGTAGATGAAAAGCCACAAGCCCTGGGAGGAAAGCCACCACTGTCTCTGTGTCCTTGCAGTCCTAGTTCAGCCAGCCAGGTAAATACAGACATCACCCCATGCTCGTTCTGTCTGGTTTCCTGGGGTGGGTATTGCACTGTAAATTATGAAAGTGCTCATGCTCCTTGCTGCATCAGGCCCCAATTCACCAGATTACCTGTCAACCCCACATTATGGATCAAGATGGAAAAAAAAATTGAGTTTCCTTACTGACTTTGATGGCCCTAGGACCATCAGTATTCTGCTGCTTTAACCCCCCCCAGAATTTCACCATGGCAGAAAGCTGATGCCTTGCAGTGGATAGCTACAGGTGCACCCTTCTAATCACCCACAGGGCCACGGTGTGTGAAGAGCTGAAGAAGAATGTCATCCCCAAGCCTCCTCCTCCCTCTTATTCCCAGCCCTGAGTTCACTGAGCTGCTCAGTCCAGCAGAAACTGGGCTCAGGAATTGCCTTATTTCTACGTTCAAGACATTGTTTCACTCATTGCTCCCTTTCTGGAGAAAGAAGAGCAAAGTGCATTAAGAGGTGGATTAAATAGAGGAGGGAAGATAAATAAATAAAAACTACATATTTTCATAAGATTTTTTTCAGTATGTTTCTTTAAAAATGTGCTGAATAAGTGATCTACCTCCAGTCTTAGAACTGTGAGGTTTAATGAAGCTGACATTTCTTCCTCTCCAATGTTATGTCAGACTAAAAACCTTTTCAACTTATAATAGATATGTATGGTAATAGATATCTGAATGAAAGATCAAACAGACATTAAGTACTGCAGAAATAGCCTGGTAAAAAGATGAAGTCACCCTCTAATGACACTATTATGACATGCAGATTAAAAGAAGAACCAGTAAAAAAGAAGGATGATAATGCTATTGTGTTACTCCACTAAGGTATTTTACTAGTAAAATGAAGTTACTCACTTTCTGCATCTATCCACTCATCTGACTGATGTTTTATGGGGAAAAAAAATGTGCAGGAGAAAAGAATTGTTCTTGAAGGAGAAAAAAGCCCACCAAGCAAACCCTACCTGTATTTGGGGTTGGTATGTAGTATCAGATGAATATTGCATTTCAAGCGTTTGATCCTGTGCCTCCAAAAACTACAAACATCATAAACCAAAATTAAAAACTTTGCCAGCAGTCTAGTACACATAGTAGGTTCAAACCGAACCCCCTTGAGGAAAGGATAATTACTACCTTGTTGTAAAGCAGATGCATTTTTGGAAGCAGATGCGTGCAAGGTGACCATACTTTGGGAAACCACATTTGAAGTAAATATTTATTTGCATAACAAATAGAATACTTTCTACCAGCCCATTATGCAGCTAAGATTAGCTCAGACCTTTATAGTGACACTACATAGACAATGAACTGAAAGCAAATTGGAGCTGGTGCAGTTTTGCTGGTTCCTCAGTGGCCAGCCCCGTGTGGGTCGGATGGGTGGAGAGCCCTGTGGCTTTGTGCCTGCCAGCAGTAAAGCCTCTGAGACAAGGGGTCAGAGGGTGATTCCAAAGCACAGGATCAGCAGGATAAGCTCCTCATCACAAGGGGAATATCTTAGAAGTTTGCTCGAGAAGGCTGAGGCTTCTCTACTTTGTGTGCTTGTAGATAAGAGCATCTCCTGAGGAGAGAAGTGCTCATGGACACAGCCCACCTCTGCTGCAACCTATTTATATCTGCCATACAGACAGAGGACAACGTGATTCAGATGTTAATCAGTTCCTGGCAGCATTACAGAGCCTCCTTGAGTAAAAAGCAATCCAGCTCTGCAGATGAGGCAGAAGCACATGGGGCTTCATTGTACCCTCATACTGCAAGTGCCCAACTTAGGCACAGTGACTGCTCCCATCCAGCATCTGCACAGGGAGCTAAGATCCAGCAAACCTGGATTTTGGGAGTCTGAGGTCTCCCTTCTTTATTGAACTGAATTGCCATCACAGTCATGGCAACTGAGCGAGGCCTCTTGTAGGTGGTCTGAACACAACCCACATTGCCAGGCTCTGCCTTCATCTACTCCTCCCCAAGCCATGAAACCAAAACACCATCAATTTACTACTGGAACACCATCAATTTATTACTGGCTGCTAAGAAATGAGAAGCTGTTTCCCCTCTGCTAGCTTCAATACAGACTTTAAATGCAATTCCTTTCTTAGAAGAACCTGCAAAAAAGGCACTGCAGAGTTGCAGTGGGCTCTGTCCCAAAGAGTGCAGGCTGCAGCTTCTCACTCTGTGTGGAAATGGTTTTGTTTTCTTTTCTAGCTATCCATGCTGTCTGGCCAGCCTAGGATGGAAATCAGCAATACATCCAGTCCTAGGTGCCCGGGACTTGAAATGCAAATTCTGCACTGTGGCCTCTCACAGCCACGTTTGTGTGTGTGCCCAGGAGTGCAAGGAGGTGACATTTTTAACAATGAATTTTCAGAACAAAGCCTCACAGGTAGACAGCAGCAAGATGTGCTCTGTTATGTTCACAAAGCACTTCTCCCTGTGCTGCAGGAGCAGCACTTTAATGAAGCAGTCAATACATGGCTGCCTTTTTTCCTGCCCTTGACTGCTACCAGGGGCTGGGCTGGCTGAGTGAGCTGGGTCTCTGCAGCTTCCCTGGCTCCCTTTGAAGAGGTTTGTCTCTGTGATATGGCAGCACTGCTACATCCACAGAACAGTGAGTACTGCTGCCCTTGATCTAGTCCCTTCATGCCTACTTGCTGCTGCTGGGCTTAACCCATCTCTCTTTCTATTTGCCTAAATAAAATACAATCGTAAAAAATGACCATATAACTGACATGACAGAAATACTGCCTTTTAAACTCAAAATGAAAATCTGTTTACCTACATACAATTTTATAAAAAGAGAAGAAGGATTATTGAGTATAAAGGAGACTGACCTCAAAACCAAGCAGCAAGGCCTAACTTCACCCACACAATTGACTCTAAGTCTCCTTTGGGCTTGTTTTCTGCCTCCCTGACCCTGGAATATCACATTTTCCAGTTGCAAGTGTATGAAATTATATGAGGACTGTGCTGCAGCCAGTCAGACAGATGCTTTCACAGTTGGAAAGGGAGATTGTAGGTATACTGCGTGGCAATAGTGAAGAATTCGTGGTGATGAACCATTATCTGGCAGAGCTGTGTCCCAGGAGAGCCCCATGGGTCATTTTTCCCCTGCAAGATGTCCAAGCAATGTCTTTGGGATGCTGGCTGGCACATACAAAACCCTTTTAGGGTAGAGGCCAACAATTTACATGTGGATGGTCAGCAGTGCAGTGCCTGGGCTCACTCCTTGGGGACGCCTGACATATCTTAGATGTCCAGCACGACGTGTGACTGACTGCTTTTAGTTGGTTCCTGCTCTTCTCCATTGACTAAAATGAGTTTGAAGATTGGCTTGCTTGGATTTAGACTCCTTAAACTTCAGATGGCAAAGGAGAGCAGATGAAGAATAGCCCTTTACTGCTTCACTGATACCCAGTAGCTCATGCCAAGTAAGAAACCACAATACATGTGGAATCTGGCTTTGCAAATGATCTGTGCCACAGTGGGTGCTGAAGAGCATCACAAGGCAAAGTTGTATGATCCTTATCCTGAAGAGCTCAGCTTCTAAGTGAGCAGTATATATACATATTCCTTGATGGATTTTATGATCATAAATTTGTCCATAAGGGTTTGAATGAAGACTTTCTCAAGAAGTAATTAAATCAAGATATGAAAACAAAAATATTTTATTTCCATTAAGAAATTAATAAAAATGTAAGTGAAAGTTGATCAGGAAATACTGATTGACAAAATTGTCACAAGACTTTCAGTGGGCCAAATTTGCCAGTGTAGCAATAAAATTTACGTTAGCATCAGCAAAAAGAGCAGGAATCTGATGCAACCACTTTCTGATGCAGCAGTCTGTGGGGCCCAACTCCCTCTGGAGCCTTGGCCATTGCATCCTCATTTATATGAGTGTGTATTGATTGTACAATGGCACAAAATGGGAAAGTGGTGATTCATACCAGACCTCCATCCATTTGACAAACTGGAGGGCACTAGCACACTGTGGTCCATAGATCTCTGGCAGAATTTAAATACTTCTGCAGCTTCCAGGGAAGGTTGCTAAGAAGGATGAAAGAGTCCTGCGGGCTTACCTTGCACTTTGAAAGTAAATTGAGAGGAATCTGCTCTTTTATTAGGAGGCATAATGAAGCTGACAAGACAAAACAAAGTCCAAATGCCACTGCAGTAGAAGTTGCTGGAGGCCTGATGCCCTTGCTCATGACAGAAGAGTAGAAAAGAAGCCTCTCCACAGTGGGCAGACAGGTTATGCCAATTCATTGCTTCTCAATTGCCCCACAACCTAACCCTTGATCACTACCCCTGGATTTCTCTGGATTTTTCCAACCACTGGAGGGCTCACATTTTTTGTGGCTTAAAGTCCTCTCACTGGGGAGAGGGATGATGAAAAATTTCATCTGGTCTTGAGGATAAAGGCTTTCAACTGAAAGCTGGTAGGTTTAGATTAGATATTAGGAAGAAATTCTTTCCTGGGAGGGTGGTGAGGCACAGGAACAGGTTGCCCAGAGAACCTGTGGATGCTCCATACCTGGAGGTGTTGATGGCCAGGTTGGATGGGGCTTGGAGCAGCCTGGGATAGTGGGAGGTGTCCCTGCCCATGGCAGGGCTTTGGAAGGAGATGACCTTTAAGGTGTCTCCCAACACAAACCATTCTGTGATTCTATGATTCTATTAGATTTAAGCATTCTCACATCTGCAGTGACCTGCACAGAGGGCTCCATGATAGGCAGCCCTGATTACTCTTTAATCCATTTCTTCACAACTTAATTGTTATGAAATGCCCCAATCACTGAGCATGTGATCAGCAATTAAAGACAAATAGACCTTCAACCACAATAAAAAACATGTTGTTTAAATTATCTAGATAAAGGCAAGGCATTTCATCTAAGAGGCAATGACATCCAGGCTATGTACAAAGGTACGCAGACAGAAGAAAAAAAGGTGATGAAACATATTAATAATACAACTCCAACAGAGTTTGACCCTGTCACTAGATCATGCTGAGGTGCTTAAGGCTGAGTGGGATTTACAGATATTATTTTGGCCACCAGAGGGTTCCCATATTTTTCCATTTGTGCAACTGAAGCAGTGAGAGAGTAAAGAACATAGAAAACCCACTTTAAAAATGTGCAAAAGCAACAAAGATTTAAAAAAAATGCAACCCCAAACTAGTGCAAATAATCTACATGCAGGTCTGATTTTGTTACTGTAAAATTCAATGACTGCACTTTGCTAAGCAAAATCAGACATTTCTGCAGTGGTTGCAGCACCCTCATTCTTATTTGCACCACTGCACATGAGATCAGGATTCAAGCAGCTGACGATAAATTCCGTGTATGTAGCACACCTATTAAAGGTTTCATGTGATGTTAGAGTGAGTAGGTTAGTACAAAAGAAACCCCACAAAGTAAATAAGATTTCAAACGTTGTGGTATTGTCAGGGCAAAACCCCAGATTCCAAGTCAAGTTCAATCCTGCACAGCTAGTAATGGCAGTGCTATTTTCCAAACTTGGCTTCAGTCACTACCGTGACTCTCAATTCTCAAATAATAGGTGATTCATCTTAATGTTATTTAGGGAAGGAGTCACAATGGCTTTGATAAGTCAAATGATGGTCAGATATTTTCCTTACAGCTCATTAATTTTCCCAGGAAACAATGGGCCAAATCCTGCTGTCAGTAATGCTACCAAAGTCAGTGTACTAGAGATGCTTTTTAATCCAGGCTGGATCCAGATCTCTCTCTGACATGTACAGGATGGGCTCTTGTGTTTTCTGATATGCTTTATATTCAGATCTCTTGGGTCTCTCCTGAGAATGTCAACCAGAAATATACTCACTGCAGCAACCCAATAAAATCTCTCTGGCAGGTGTGATCAGGGATAGCCCTCGATCTGAGCAGGTTCCTTGGAAACTTCATCCAAGGTTTCATGCTTCCACCAGAAGATTCAAGCTTTGGTGGGGGAAAAAGGCTCCAAAGGGGAGCTGAAAGGCTCATAGGGCTGCAGTGCCTTTTCCCCTGGAGGACAGACATAAGGTGCTCTCTGTTCCCCTTGCCAGGGAGTTTGATGGCCAGAGAAGCAGGCCATGAAATCGTCTTTGTGAAATTGTTTTTTGATGGCCCATGAAATTGTGTTTGTGGCTTTCCTTTGGTCACCTCCTGCAGAAGGAGTTTGAATGGGCTGTGAGGCCCAAAGAGCAGCTCTCTAAAGGGACTGATCATTCTGCTTCTCCCTGGCATAACTCAGATGTCTTCACTGCTGTGCAGGTTTCTCCTCTGTCAGCACGCCCGGAACTCCATCACCTTGTGCAATATGGTCCAAAGGTTTGGCAAAATCAAAATCTCTTTCCTTATTTGAGGTCAGAGCCTGGTGCTTCAATCATAGCAAACAGAGACATGCTGCACAGTCCACTGACTTCAAGGAAGCTTCTCATGAAGAAATGTATTTATTCAGCTTGAATAATGGGCACAGGAATCTGGCTTTTGCTAATACAGGCATGGCTGCTTTGTAGATGCTACAGCACTCAGTACTATTCCAAAGTTTTAATTTTTAGTTCTATTAAGATGCTGACCTTCTAGATATTATAATTAGAAGACTTATTGGGAAGCCTAATATAATATTATACCCACTGGGGAGTCAAAAGTGCAAATAGTAAAAATATCAAATCTCAATATTTAATTAATTGAAACAGATTAAATTTCAACCTATTTCTCATTTCTGTCAGCTACTTAGAGTTGTGTATGAACTTTAGAATTTATGCAGATTTTCCCACAGACTTTCTGAGTTGGAATTTCAAACAACTACATCTATGTTTGTAGACGCACTGTGCAGATTTTTTAAGACCTTCTCAACAAAGAGCTTCCAGGGCTCTGTGTGGGAGGAATTAATTGAATTTGACTGCTCTAGTCAGGTGCCTAAATGGGATTCAGAGACTTGAGAAAACCTGGACTTTCTTCTTGGTGAAGAAGGCCTCTGGAAGACCATGTGTTGAATTTCCCCAGTCAGGCTGTTCCCAGGGAGCACCTTTGTCCCAAAACACACATAGAAAACTAGAATTTATAAACACAGATTGTTTCAGTGACAGAGTGAAGAGCAAAAGGCAAAGAGAAACAGCTTCCACAAGAATTGGGGTGACTTCCATTTTTGTGTCACTTCTGACCTTTATTTGTCATATGGAAGGCCATTCATGCAGACAAATGGAATTGTGCAAAAATAACTGAAGGGCAGGTGCTTTATCAAATCACAACAGGCTAATTATCCTTATTCCTAATAATGATATCCTTACAGGGACTGCCTTCACTGGCTTACTGCACAGTAGAGATTTGTTGTCAAAAATTTATAAATAAATGAAAATGAGCACTTGGTAAATAAAACACCAGTGAGGGACCAGGAGTTCCTCTGAGAAATTTATTATTGCTAGACAATCCACATGACTGCAGTTCATCTGTAGGGTGGCTGTTCTGCTGTTGCATTTCTCCATGGTAAAGCAAATTTGCAGTTCTCAATCACATGCCATGGGTCTTTTGATTAAATGTGGATTTACTGTACTTGATAGCCCACAGCAGCTTAAGTACCATAGAGTGTGTTACATAAATGCATGTTCAGGATTATTACACATACCAAAATAGGCATGTACTTGATGGAGGTTGTTATGGTTTACAATTCCCTTCTCCCTTTCCCTCTCTGTGGTAATAACTGTACATGTATTGGCCTTAAACACCTATATGTCTTAAGCACAGGTTAAATTATAAAAGAGATTGCAACATCTTCTTTGTCCATCATCATCTAATAAATCAACAGGTCCATTTCTGTGGATTGATGTAATGGCATTTATGAGCATTGGCAAAGTCATATCCACTTAACTGATGCAATTAAGTAGTGCCGTGCTCTTATTATAATAATAATGGATTGACTGATGAGTAATTTATTTCTTTCCAATGTAACTGACAAAAATAGGCTATATTCATAGACAAGCAATGTATTTGGATCATAAAACTGCTGTCTTATCAAATCTACCATTAGCTTAGATTTATCCTCACCAGAGAGTGGTGAAAAACACTTTAAACCATGGACCAAGCTTAATGAGGTATCTTGGCCCTGATGTGTAAAGTCCCACAGAGAAGGTGAATATTTTACTAGCTATTTCTCATAAGTGAAGTGCTGCTAACACTGTCATAAAGAACTAACTCTCAGGGCTGCCAGCTGAACTCTCTAGTCTAAAGAAGGAGATGGCTGTGTTTGGTTTAATTTTAATTGAGTTTCCAGGAAAAATATTTCCTTATTGCCACTTGTTACTCCATACACTCTCCCTGACACTCCTTTCCTATCAATATTGCCTGGAGACCTGGCAATAAGTGAGATCAGTGCTTTTATCACCCTCAACGTGACATTTTGGAGTATCTTGTTATTTCCTGTGTTTATGACTATGATTTAATTGAATCATAGAAGGGTTTGGGTTGGAAGGTGCTTTCTCAACTTCTCTGGGTTATGCAAACAATCTCTGTGTAGATTATTTGCATTACTTTGGGTTGCAATTTTTTTAATCTTGATTGCTTTCATACAATTCTAATTGCCCTCTCTCTTCATAGCTCCAGTTTTGTGATCAAGGGCCTCCTCTGGACTCACTCCAAAATATCCATGTCCTTATTTTGGGGGTCCCAGACCTGGATGCAGCACTGCAGGTGGGGTCTCACAAGGACAGAGCAGAGAGGCACAATCCCCTCCCTCAATTTTCTGGTCACCCTGCTGGCCATGCAGGACCCCCTTGGCTTTCTGGGCAGCAAGCACATACTGCTGGCTCGTGTTCTGATCCTCATCCACCAACACCCCTTGGGGGTTGTTCTCCCCAGAGCTGCTCTCAATCCATTCTCTGCCCAGCCTTTGTGTTTGGGGTCACCCCAGCCCAGTTCAGGACCTTGTTGAACATCAGGAGGTTCACCCAGCCCCACCTCTCCAGCCTGTGCAGGTCCCTCTGGATGCCATCCCTTCCCTCCAGGGTGCTGACTGCATCATTCAGCTTGGTGTCATTGGCAAACTTGCTGGTGGTGCCCCAGTGCCACTGCCCATGTCTCTGAAAAAATATGAAGTAAACCCAAACCCAATCCCAATCCCAATCCCTAGTCCTGAGGACCAGCACTCTTCCCTGGCTTCTACTCTTTGAGTGCCACCATTCAGCCATTCCTTAGCCACCGAGGGCTCCACCCATCAAATCCACATCTCTCCAGTTTAGAGACAAGGATGTTGTGTGGGACAGTCTCAAGAGCTTTGCACAAGCTCAGTTAGATGACACCTGTTGCCCTTCCCATTGCTGTAAGCCTGGCCATAGAATACCATCAAATTTGTCATGCACAGCTACACATGTGGGGATCGAGGGCCAAATTATCTGCAGGCTGTGGATGGACAGGGCTGTGCCAACTGCAGCAGAGCTGCTCCACTTTACAGGCTGCAGGGGCTCTGCAGGTGGGCAAGGGCAAACAATACTTCCAGACATCCCAGAATTTCTGCACTGCATCCTGGTTTTGCTCATTGCACTTACCTCTGTCATTTGCTTTGGGTATAAAAGCTCATCATTCTCATCATTCTCAAGGGCACATTACATCGTTCTCCATCATCATTCTCTTTAAATTATGGCAGCAACAGCTCTGTCTGTCACTGGGTACAAGCCAAATGTGCCAAATTCCAATTTCACATTATTTTATGGTTCAAGAACAAAAGAATCCACCAAAGTATCTTATTTGACCTCCTGCATAAGACTCAGAGAACAGAAAACAGAGCATGAGACTCCTGCAATGACAGGGAACTGATTAACTGGGATAAGCCCAAATGATCCCCAGAATTCCAGGGAACAATGGAAGAAGAATGATCCTGACTTTTGTATTTTGGCCTCGTGGAAAGTACCTACCCACTCCCAAAATCTGGAAAGCAGCGTGGCCTGAGCCCAGGAACCAGGAATGCTGGTCATGGACAGCATTGATCACACAACGGTGACTGTACACGGCACCTGGGAACACTATGCTGTCCCATCTGGATGTTTCTCTTTATCTGTGGGGTGTATTCTTTATGTTCCACATGTGTTTGCGTGGGGTTTTGTGTGTGCACACAATTCTTTACCAAAGAGAAATTCCTTCCTTGGTGCCTGAAGCCCGAGGTCCAGTGTTTGCGGTTGTTTGAAATAATTTCATTTCTCTGAAATAACACTGGGGGCCAACCAAAGCTTGTCCTCTGCATGGATCATGGGTGGAAAAGGGGAGATTACATAAACTCAAGGCCAGCAGAGATCACCACAACCACCCCATACTTCTGACCATGCTGTCTGTGACACCCTGATGAGGAGGGGAACAGCTCAGCTGATTGGGGAAGAGGCCTTCACTGCTAAAATAAGAGATAAGACATCTGTTTCTTCTCATCAAATGGTGGCAAATATCATAAGCTTCCCCAGCACTAACAGGCTCATCCTAAATGTTACACCAGGAAGCTAAAAAGATCTTTCAAATGCACCACATGAACACTAACATAAAAGCAGAAGATGTGGTTAACGGTATTGGCTGGCCTCAGAGGGAGACAGAGATCTACAGAGGTTTATTTACTGCTCTAAGTGTTAACAGAAGTTTGAAATCAAGGTGTTTTATGATTAAAGACAACAAATAGGTTAATTTTTGCTCACTGGATCCAACTACCTAATGCAAGGTTAATTCATTGACCTCACTTCAAAAGCATTATGTATTTAATTTTCAAGGCACAACTGCATGCTCCATGATGACCAATAAGATCATCAATGCTGTCTATTATTTCTGGACTGAAACCTTTAAAAGAAGAGAAACATCTCATCTCCGAGAAGGTGTGATCTATGCCTGCACTCATGCACTCATATATTATTTATCTTGATCTACAAGTGAAGTCTTATAAAAGGGCCCATGGAGAAAAATAAGAGGAAAATAAGAGCCATTTATGCTACCTTTCATCAGAAATGTTTATACAGAATCCTCTTTCTGACCACAGAGCAGACATCTCATTCCTGAAACTGCAGGAACTCCTCTCAGGAAGAGGTGCTAATCATTCTCACTGCTGCAGAATGTCTGGTTCTTGATGTGACCTAAACTTGCTGCTTCAAACTATCCAAACTCTCTTCAAACTCTTCTTCATCCTCACAGATGATGTAGCCACTACTCCTGTCCAGCTCTGGTGTTAGATCTTGAAGCATGAGCCTCCCAATCCTTGCTCTGAACTGGTCCACACAAACAGGACGCAGGATCTTTGTTGTTGAATAGTGTTAAAAAACTGGTTACAGGTCTTTGATAAAGCCCTTTGGCACAGGAGAAAAACAAAGATGAAATAATGTCCCAGTGACAAAGGTTGAGTGCTGAATCATGAGAAATTCCCATGTAATGGAAAACCCAAGCCTGCCTCTTCCAGGTGTAGTACCGAGATGCTGGCCTCTGAAAATTCAGCAGAATGGATTCACTGTGCTGGTGACCAACATTAAACAGGAAAATTCTAAGAAAATCAGGAATAGTGACACTGATGAACAGGCTTGTGATGCAATGAAGAGAAGTTTTCAGCCTCTTGCTAATTTGTAGGCCCATATATTTCAGTGTTCTACAAAGCTGAAGAGCTGTTGTGACACCACAGTCACCATACAGTTAAGGTCTGGAATGTGATGTTCTGGTGAGTTAAGAAAAACTTTTTGATTACCCATGCTTTGCACCTGGAATTTAAACCAGGGACTGGATATGAAACAGTGCTGGATGTGCTTTGGAGATAAGGACTCACTCCCCATGCCAGTAGGGTTCTTTTTGTTGCTGTTGTTACTTTATTTCTCTTGTGGCATTTATTCCAATTCAATTAAAATAATAGAAGTTAATTTTAAAGACATCTTATTGAAACTTGAGAGACAAAAAGATTGACAAAGAGTTTCCGATTTTTTTGAAAATAAAGAATGATCAATTTGCAGTAATGGAGCAGTTTTGTACCGTGTGGTCAAAGGGAGGGCAAAAAATGGCCATGCCTGAAGAAGAAAAGGACAGGTCTATTTGGGTGGGGGTAAAAAGAGGATGAGATGCAGAAATGTAGCAGAGCTATTTTCATGATCATTGTCAAAGGACAATCATGTTTGTAGCCTGGGCAGATGGGCAGCATGAAAAACTAATGTTTTTCACAGCTGGATAGGCACCATGGGGGAAGAAAAGCAGAATATTGATGATTTTCTGTCTACTTCTAAAATTCTGCCCTTACTTTTTCAGCTTAATCAATGTCTCTAAGAAGGTCTCAGGGATGAAAAATCAAGACAGCTGTTTCCAAGAGCTGTGTGCAGAAATGGGCAGGCCTGAAGGATCAGGAGATGCTGAGCCTGTCAGAAGGTGTGTGCTGCTGTGAGATGCCACACACCTGCCTGTGGCCTCTGGAAATGACAGCAAGCCATGCAAGAATGAGTAAATGGTGGCACACAGAAGAAGGCAAGGAATTTAGAGGGGGGTTTTGCCTCATATTTGGGATGAGGGAGCTCTGTTGAGTTACAACATGCAGGCTTTGTCTGTTATATGCAGAGCTGGAGTGTGTTGACACAAAAATCACAGAATCATCCAGCTGGATTGTGGCTGCGCTGCAAATTTCCTGTACTCATGGAGCCCAGCACAGATAATCAAGGCCTGTCTGAGGATTTTAGACAAGTCCAGAATTCCTCTGGACCTGAGGTGAATTATGGCCTTTGATTCACTGAGAGCAAGATGATGGAAGCTCAGGAAAAGGTGAAACACCAAAGTCCCCCAACACCACCTGCATCACTGACAATCTGCCTGACAGTCTGCCATGCCTTTGGAGGCTGTCCACAGGAGGTGTGCACACCAGGACATAGTCCCACGGGGTTTAACGCAGCCTCTCACTGCCAGTCCTCCCTCCCAGGATGCAAGAGAAACACAGGGAACCATTTCCACTTACACATAAAGAGAAGTCACTGCTATACTCTCCCCAAAAAAGCTAATTCTTGGGCCCATGCAGTCTCTGCAGTACTCCCTTCCCTTGTTCTCTGAAGAGCTCTCCTCCTCTCCTCATACCTCACTCCCTTTTTTCCCCGCTGGAATATTCTCCTTCACCATCCCAAAGCCTGTGAGGAGCAGACACTGTACTGCTGCTTTTTGGGAGGCTCCTTTCAGCCCCAGGATATCACTTCATCATGAATACACAATGTACCTAGCACCAATCCCTTTTCATACCGCTGTCTTTTCAGGGAAGTTACTCTGAATAGCCAGACAGCAAACAGCCTGGACCTGAAAGGTTTCTGTAAAAGGCCAAAATCTATTGGGAGATGAAGGAGAACTCATTGCTTTGATTATAAAATCCATTTTGTTTCTGAAGTGAGAACTAAGCAGTCTTGGCTGTACCAGCAAACCAGAAATTCTAAGCAAGAATGCAATGTGAGCATAGTGAAAAGGAAAAGGAACAGCCCAAAGGCATGGTGTGCAGGAAGAATACCTAGGAAGTGGAACAAGAGTATGGCTTTGCATGTGGCCAAGTCAGACCCACTCTGGCTATTCCCATATTGCATTAATGTTCCTACAAGGTCCTGCAGTGACTGTTTAGGGAAAGTGAACACTTGTGGGTAAAGAAATTCGCATGTGAACCACTAACTAGACAAAAGGAGGAAAGGAGAATTGAAATGTATGATCATGTTTTACCTTGGGGGGGGTTATCAGTGGAGTTTCACAGAGAGCCATCCTGGGACCTCTGCTCTACAAAATATTAATGAACAAGTTGGGAAAGGAGCTGATAAGCAACATGACCAAAAAAACTCAACAAACAAAAAAAACTCCACCACCAAAATTAAAAGCAAAACCTAATTTTGACATATGGCTGAAAGTTTTCATGTTAATTAGTGACCAGTTGATGAAAACAGTCAAATGAAATGTATATGATAAATGCAGGATGGTAAATATAAAGAGAAACCATTCTAAGTAAAAGAAAAGCATAGCATGTTCAAATTAGTTATTACTATTCGAGAAAGGAGGTATCAATGAAAGGTATCACACAAAAATATCAGGATGCAGATTTAAAGCAAAATAATTTTATTTTTTTCCCCACATGCTGCATAATTAAACTGTAGAACTCAATGCCACAGGATGTTGTAGGGGCCAAAAGTATAAATGGGCTCAAAAAGCAATTAGACAAATTCCTGGCTGAAAAATTCATGGAGCGTTACAAAACGCAAAGATGCAGATACAATCTCTGGCTCCCGGTGCCCCTAAGGCACAGACTGCTGGGAGGGTGTGCCAGAATAAAGTATCCCTCTACAGTTGCTCTGCTTTTACATTGTTCCCCGAAATTCCTGCTACAGGCCCTTGTCAGCAGCACCGGGATGAGGAGGGATTTCTGCAGCCGCTGCTACGGGAATAGGCAGTTACTCATAAAGGTAAGGGAAAAAAATAGGAACTGAATCCAGCAGCATTTGTGATTGCTGGAAAAAAAAAAATGAGTCAGAGAGGATTTGTCAGTCATAAGGTAAAAAGATATTGCAATAGAAGAAGTATCAGTTTTAGTATGGGCTGATCAGTGTAAAGCAAAGGGAATCAGTCCTGTACTGTCAAGTAGAACGGAGGATGCACACTCAGTGGCTCCTGAGGCTTGTGGGGCCATTAACCACATTAAGAAATGAAATCCACACAGAAATGCTTTCTAAGACATCACTTAGTAAAAGACATAAACCCAATCTGTGGAGTTGTATATGCCATTGATGTATTTCTAGCAGCTTACCTTGTTTTTCAGTAGGATCCAAGGAAAGCCATTTGTATTTAAATGATGGTAGAAACGGTAAATTGTTTCATCTGGGAGTTTAATAAATGGTTTGCCCTAGTTTGTCAGAGTTTGCTGTAATTTTACGTGACTGGCCAGATAAATTTGCTGGAAATGATCAGATAGCAGGAGATTGGCACAGCAGAGGAATTCCAACAGAAGCACAGAGTTAATGAATCTCCACCCGTGTCCAGACACGTGGATGGGGAGAATGGCAAGCAGGAGCACCCAGCTGGGACCCTCTGAGCCCAGCACACCAGCTCTGATCCTCCCCTTCCCACTGCATCCATGGGGGACCACCTGAGACCAAGGGGAAACTGTGTCCAGCCCCTCTGAGCACTTGAGAGGCTAAAAAACACATCCCAGAGGAAATTATTGTGATGCAAAAAATCATTTGTGCAGTGGATATGCTGCACAAATGTCCCAGTGTTAAAAAACAACTTAATTCTGGGAATGAAACCACCAAGGCCCTGCAGCAGACTCCACCCATGTTGGAGGAGCTCAGGTCCTGCTAAAAACTCAAATGCACCCTCAGAGGTGCAGGGACCACGGTGTGGGTTGAGAAGATGTCCTGGACTCTGCAGAGACACCAGCTCCTCTCCTGGGGCTGGACAAGGTGCAATCAGCTCTCCACAGGTCTATTATTCCCCTGAAGTTACCCACCTAGAAAGTCTTCCTAAAGTTAATGGATTTGAAAGGGAAAGTATGCCCTGAAGTGCAGATGATTTCTGGTTATCCTGATTGTCTGTGCTCTGCAAATCAATGTGCTTGAATCTGCTCGAATCTACAGCCAGACAGGCTGAAAAAAAGTAAATCCAGCAGGGGTTTGAACATTTTTCTTACATCTTAATAGGGATATTATGCCTAAACTCCTTTGTGACCATTTAAATGGTAAGAGCATTAGAGCCAAAGAGTGGCAAAAACAGCTCTCATAAGGAGAATGCATCTTAAGTAGCAAATGTCAATCTTAAATACAAGTATCCTTCAGAAACTCACAAAAATCAGGAAAAATGCATTGCTGGTCCCACATTGCTATCTGGGCATGATTTATTGGTTTTTCCTAGTGAGTTTTGGTGAAATGCAAAAACTTCTAGAAGGACAAGAATCTTATGTTTACAGAAAAATTGAATAGAATAGATTTCTTTTTCCCTTTTTCCTCCTGCATATTTGGATTTCTCTTGCACACAGTCTATGACTTTCAGCTACAGGCTATGACTGATCCCTTGACAACTCTAGTCTCTGCGATAAATTGTTCAAAGTCAGACCTGGGGCTGTGTCAGTTCCTAGAATATCAGGGTTTTATATCTTCTCTAGCCTCATTTTAAATTTAAATGATAACAAATGCAACCTGACCCCAGATGGAACAGAACATTTTTTTTATATCAGATTGGTATTTTTGCTAGTATGGCTTTGGTAAGGATCTCAAACCCCAAACAGTCTCAAACAATCTCAAATCTCAAAAAATCATTTATGCTGAATCCCCACATGCTTCCTAAGAGGAAGATGAGCCATCAGCCACCATGGAAATGATGGATAGTGCCAACAAAAGGCTGGCATTGCCTTGCGAGGAAGCAGTGCTGTGATCTTCTGGGAACATCTTTTCCCCCTTTTGTCCCCAGTTCTTCTGGTTCTTTCTGAGTTGGTTTTAGCAAATGCTTTATATGTTTATAACGCATTGGCAGGGGGATTTAAATTGGCGTTTTACTGTTTTGTTTTATTTGCACATCTACTTATTGCACTGTCCAAACAATGTATACTATGCTCTTCCTGGAATTTCAGTGTGATGGGACTCAGTCACAAAAAGTAAGCTATTCCTCTGTTCTTCCCCAACACTCCCTTTTTTTTTTAAAAAAAAAAAAGGACTGTAAAATACTTTATATCAGTCTGGGCCTACACCTCTCTTGTTTGGAAGAGGCTGGAGAGAACAAGGCTCACAGAGAGTGGAGAACAAACCTGGCCATGCAGTTGTATGGCAAAAGGACTCTTCTGATTCTGTGGGCAAAGGGAAATGTCCTGGGGCTTGAGCTCCACAGTGACATGGCTGATGGTCTGAGCTGGCAAAGCACTTCTATCACACACTGTTTGAATTCACAGACCTTTTTCACTGGTCTTTAAATGTAGTTCTCATGTGTTAGTAATCCCTTTCCTGTTTGCAACCATAGGAAAGCCTTGTGCCATGAACAAAGGGGAAGGAGATGCCACATATTAGCAGCCAAGATAAGGTACCAGTATTTAAACAACATAAAATGCTCCGTCCAGACAAAGAGAGATATCTCTGGTGAGTCCAGTGCAAATACACGCCCTCACATCTACTGTGGTCATCTGCAGAGCCATTTTGGTTGGAGTTTTTTCCCTCTTTGACCCCTCATCACCTCTTTATTCAGCCTCTCCCAAGCAGAGCATGATGTCTGACTCAAGCTTTTGAACTCTCTGCATGTAAGTAGGTTTCAAAGTAAGCAAACAAGCTCCTACATCCCTTGCCTGTGTAGGTGTGTTCACATATTTTTATTTATTAAAAACAAAATAAAAACATAATCTGATACAATTAAAGATGTGTTTCACAGAGTGGTCTGTGCAGAGAAATGCTTGCACCTGGTATCATAATTTATAATGTTTAAGAAACAAGTTGGCATTAAAAAAAAATGAAATGACAACAGAGATAATAGGATCCAAAAGTCTCTCCCAAATTACTGAAAAATAGAGAATTGGATAAGATCACTCAGGCTATTTTTCTAATATTTTAGAGTAGTAGTTGCCTGCTCAAGCCTTTGATCTCATAACATTACCAGCTGACAACAGATAAATAAGTGTTATAGACAATACAGCAAGAATGAAAATCGGTGCATTTTCTAGGGAGGCACTGAGATGTGAAGTGATAGGAGATTAAAGTGTAAGTGAAGGGCAAATTTTGCTCTCAGCTGTCTGATGCTCATGCAGACTTCTGAATATGGCCTGTTGCAGGAGGATCAGCTGAAATTGTTGATTAAACAAATAGAGAAAAAAGCAGTTATCCAGTGTGGGTTTTGGTTTTTTTTTTTTTTTTTTTTTTTATTCCCTGAGCTGATGGGACACTTATTTGTTAATCATGATATATAGTTAATAATGCTGAAGGAAAAGGGCAACTGTAAAACCAAGCAACTGAAAAACGATCCTCTCTCCAGGAAGAAAAAGATGGAAAAAGAGACTCCCATTTTATATCTGTTCTTCTGGATTGAGTGGAATAAAAGCTCATCATGTTTGTAAGGCACCTTCTCAGAGTCTGGGAGGAGCAGTGAGGCAGAGCTCTGTGAAGCACTGGGCTCTGAAGGCTTGGGGGTCCTGAGCCCTCCAGACTCAGGGGCACAGCCACAGGTGTGCCCAAAGGGACCACGGGGGCTCAGGGTGGGTGTGCAGCCACCTCAACATCCTTTCCAGAAATATTAAGGGCCACAGATGAAGCAAATGGGAGATGGTTGCAAAAGGCCACAGAGCTCTCCCAAAGCCACCATAATTTTGTAGTAAAGGAGAGATGGGAATCAGCCAGAGAACAGCTGGTAAAACCAACTCTGCTTTCCTGTTTCACTGGCTGGTACATGAACTGCAGGCATTGGGTAAAATAACATATATTACTGACTCCTTGGTTTGGTCAGTGCAGAAATACATTCTCCTGAAGGATCTGCCCAGAGTTTTCTGTAGGCAGTACTGTGTGGATTGAGGTGAATAGGCTGAAAGGAATACACCCATACATTTTAGCAGTAGTATAGGAAAACAAACTTTCCTTTTTTCCTTTTCCTCACACCAAATAAACACCAATGACACCCAGAGACAATATTCAACAAAGGCAGAGTGAGCTCTGGATACCAAGGCCCTAAGACCCTGGTTTGTCACCCCTGTGGGATTTTGCTGTGCGCCTGAAGTCCAACATAGAACTTGGCTCTGGACCAAACCTAAGGCCAGCAGAGCCTGAGTTTGTAGTTTTTTAAGAGATCCAGTCCTGCCATATGTTTACCAGCGATATCATAATTGTCTGTGCATCCTCAGTCTGCTATGGATTTTGCAGCAGCTGTCAATAGCACTCATTCATCACGGGCCCAGGATAATTGAAGCGCTCCATCTGCTGCAGGGCCACTATTACCAACACTGATACTTGTGTCAGTAACTTACTGAAGAAGGGCCTGAACTTGCTCCTAGTGGGAAATCAATGGGAGGATTCCTGTTGGCAGAGGGGAGGCAGCCCTAACCCTTTCAGTACTGGAAACCTCAGCATCCAATTCACCATCCAGACCCTCTGTGCCCCTGGACCTCTGGATGGGAGCAAACACAGGCACAGCTCTTTGCAAACTGGTCCTGCAAGGCACTTTGGAGCACAAATCCCCACTGAGGGAAAGGGCAGGTACAGCAGAAAAAAGCACTGGGCTGAAGGAGCACATGATGTGGGCTCACATGGACAAGAGAGGCAGAATTCGAGTTGTGCACTCAGTTTAAAGCCTCTGCCTGCATAAACAGTCAGACATGTTTACAGGAAAGTGCTGAAGGAATTAATCTGTTACTCAGCAACACTAATCAAGACTCCTACCCCATGCAGTTCACAAAGTCCTACATCTGTGCATACCTTTATATTCCAGCTCACAGCCAGCACCATTCCATCCTCTGTCTGCTGTACAAACAGAAGGAAAAAAATGTCTGCAAAAGAAAGCTGGCTATTGTGTTGAAGCATTATTTTCTCTCATATAAACTGAATATTTTCTATCATTTGCAGTTCTCTTTTCTGCCATTTTTATCTGCTTATTTTCTTGCAAGAAAAGAACAAACTTCTGAAAACCAAGGCAAGTTATGACCTTTCTAACAAAGAAGGGAAAACAGAAGCTGTTGTCATGCTGTTGTGAGTGCAGATGAGATCAAACTAGAACTTTAAATCAGAGCACCCTTGAACTTTCAAGGTCAGGTTCACCTCTAAAGTTTGCTGCTAAGGCAAGTCAAAGCCTGTGCTCAGATGGATGGGGATAGCTCCCACTGAGCTCAGCCTGCCCTCCCCGATTGTCACGGTAATATTTTTGTTGTGCTTGTTTACTCCAGTGCAGGTTCTCAAGGATCTGACTTCATTTTCATTCTTTCCTGTCTGTGCCCAGTATAAGAAAGGCCACTTTCTCAAATATATTTAGGTTCTCTCTGTGCACACAATGATGTAATAGTAGGAAAATGAGAACTTTAGTGAGGACAGCTGTCCCTGAAGTGTCACTTCAATGGCAAAAAACAAAGAGTGCTGAAGGTTCAAAGAAGATAACACTACAAGGTCTCAAAATACAAAGCAAAACCCAGTGATTTCTCTTTTCATCACAGGAGCAGAGAAAGTGAGGCCCCCTTCTTCTGGGCAGTGATTTAGATGTTTTTTGAAACATTTTGTTGTTTGGTACATTCTAGACCTGAAAGGTTTCAACAGATAGATAGCAATTTTTAAATTGGATCAATGGCAATAGCAGAAAAGGGCAGCACTTGTTTGAATTTCCCGCCAGTGAAGTCCTCCAGAGTATTTTATAGTACCACAAAATGGAGGAAATCATATAAGATCTCTGCATTGAAATGACTGGAAAAACTGTAAAGGAAATTTCCTTTACAGCTATCTTTGTCTTCTGTGCATGTCTCCTTATTTTTTCTAATACACCAGGAGTCAAGGTAGCTTTGTTTTTTCAAGCAAAATGGGCAGGGAGAAAAGAGAGAAGAAAAATCAACAATGAGGAATAGTTTGATGAGTGGCTGAAGTCAAAATACAGACAACCCAAAAAATCATAGACATATTCTTCTGGTAAAGAGAATCATTTAATATCAGAAGGAAGACATAAGATTATTTTTTTATAAACTTTGATTTTTAGAAGAGACATAAAGAATCTGACTAAAAAAAAAATACCTTTCTTTTCAATATTTAATGAGCCTTTATTTTTGTCCATCTCCTTTCTGGACATGAAAACAAGCCTCTAACACAGGAACACACTCTCCAGCTGCAGTGTAACAGATGTGCAAACCATTAGTATCTGCTACCCATTCCAAGTCATTAAATCCGAAACCCTGCAGGCGGAGTCAAAGGTACCACCAGGGGACCTGTGGCAGTGATGGTGTTTCTACTTAGCTGATTTCACTGGAAAGGGCCAGTGCTTCACCTTGAGGCACAGAGGAGAGTGAGGAACCCAGATCTGGATTAAACATGGATGAAATGACCATGGAAATGTACAGCTGGAGTCATAAGATGCATTTTCGGGTCCCCTCAGCGTGGTGAAGGGGAGATACATGGTGTGTCACTGATGAGGGAAGGCGTAAATTGCATCCAAAGGATAGAGTTAAAACAGAGAAGACCCTAAAGTGCTGCAGTGTCTGGGGAAAAGGGCAGAGGCAGGGTTTGTTTCCTGAGAGCTCAGCTCCAACAGAGAAATGGATGCTTCAAGTTGGGCTCGAGAGAGTGTTACTGCCCAGACAGGGTCTGTGCCCACCAGTTGACCCAGGATTTGGGAACCACCTTGTCATTTGCATCCAGTGCCTCTGAAAAAAACCCTCATCACAAGGTAGCCAGCACTGAAGAGGGACAGTCCAAGGATTGAATAGAAAGATGGATCTGCTCATGAAGGCAACAAAAGTGCAAGCTGGGGAGCTGAATCGTCAGAAACGCCCCTGGCCCCTGCCACCAGTCTCTGTGGTGGGCACTGGAACTGGACCTCAGCAGAGCCTGACCAGAACAAGACCAAACACCTCAGGCATCTCCCAGAAAGCCAGACAGCTTGGTTTGCCTCAAGCACATCCAGATCCCCTTCCCTCCTCAGAAGACGCTGGCCCTCTGGGACAGAATTCCTCAATCTTCAGACGCCCAAATTCGCGGCATTTTTGTCGGCTGCGTGGCATTCCAGCCGCCGGCCGGCTTTCTGATGTCGCATGTGGGTGAGCTTTGGCTCACTCCCTTGCCATCTCTCTGCAAGCTGTGGGAGCCAGAGTGGGGCAAGTGTCACAGGCAATATGCAGCAGCAATTCCGGAAACTTTATTGCTCAGAAGTGGCACCCGGCCAGGAGAGGAGAAAGAGAAGAGCTCATGGTTGTGTGCTTGCACACACTGACAAAACTGCTACTGATGAATCAGAGGGAGAAATCTGGAGAGGTGACCTTGGGAGGTCACAGAAGACTCGTTTTTGCCAACAAATATGAACATTTGCAATCATGCTGTGGCGTGATGCCAGTCACTGTTTTATGTGCTATCTCATCAAAACATATGAATTTTCAATAGCTGTTTTAGAGTCCTACTTGCTGCCGCGTTATATCTCTCCCACTCCTACAGGTTTTGGATTTTTGTACAGATACAAAAGCAGGGTATTGAGGAAAGCTGGCACTTGGGGTGGCATTGTTTCCCATGAGCATTTTCCTGCATTCTGAAAATCGCCGACTGGTCAAGTGCCGGAAGGTCACTAAGCAACGTGGCAAAACTGATGACAGAAGGGAGGCAAAAAAATCTCTGGAAAAATGAAACTCCTCCACTGTCCGGCCTGGAAGGTCAAAAATTGCCATTTTGAGATTGCTGGTGTTAAGGGAGGCTCACCCACCCTAGGTGTCAGCCCTTCAGAGAGAACTACTGTAAATATCGCCATCTGTGATGTTCCTGGTGAAGGACTCTGCTGATGTAAAGGTTATTACTCATTTATAAACATATGGCTGCTGTAATCCTTCGTTCCTCTCTTCATAGTGGGGTTTGGGTTTGATTGAGCTTGGTTTCAAAACAAAGATTTTTTTTTCCCCACTCAGCACTAAAGGGACATTATCAATTTGATTTATATTAATAAAAACAACAAGCAACCCACTGTAGCAAATTTTTAAATCAATAGATGTGATCTGACTTAAAAAAAAACCCACTGAAAGCAGTGGCTCTGCAGGAGCACCACCCAGTGCAGCCTGAAATCAAATCTGCAGTGACTGAAAAAGATTGTGAACAAAAAGGCAGAGGATTCTGCTATTCATCATTGTCCCAGCTAAACAAAATAATACAATCTAACAGCAAATGTATGCTTTTCTGGCATTATTTCCATTTTGTAAATCCAGAGAGATAAAACACTGAGGTTTGTAGTACGTGAGCTGACAGCATCTTTCAGTGATACTGTGGTGGCAAAGGCTCTGAAAATGTGTTTTCAAACTATGGATTTTATTGCCTGTGTGTGTGATGTGTGAATACTTGAGCATATACATGCCTTTCAAATGAGCCCTTTAGATCTAAGATCCCATTTCCTCCATATAGTCAACAAAGACCATAAAGCAATTTCTGTAGGAGCAAGAGTTCACATAGAAGACCTGAAAGCTAAAAATTCCCACCAAACCAGTTCAGACACAATGCACAGTTTACCTGTTGTCTGTCTGCTTCCAGAAGCAAGGGGACCAGTTCATCTGGCTTATTGTAAATATCTAGCTCAGGCTGAGATGAACTGCTTCCTAAACTGCTTTGTCTTTGGGGAGAGTTTTATAAGGCCGTTGATTAAGAGTTTTGATGGCAGTAGAGCCTGTGTTTGCATGGCTATCCATAATATTATGCAAAGTTGGGGGGGAAAGTATTTTATTCACTGCTGCATTGAAATACCTTGCAGCAAACCACATCCCCATCCCCAAATGGGCAAGGCTGGATTCACATAACAAGACATCTCTCTCTATATTTTTGACCAGCAGATTGAATAAAATCAGAGCTACCAATATATGATCCTGTCTCCTGAGAAGCATTTTTCCTGATGGGGATCTCATCTGCCATATTTTAGATAGTGTCTAAAAAACCTTGTCACTGATATTGCCTTGGATTACTCTAAAAGAATACTTTAGCACCCAGCCCACATTTCATCATTAATAATATTTATGTAATGCAGCTGCAAGGCTGAGCAGCACATTACGTCACCTCAGCTGAATGAAGAGCAAGTTGCACTTTCTAGATCACAGCACTGCCATGTTTGCATTATGTATGCTGGAATTCAGTAATGAAAAAATGTAAATGATGGGAACAATTAATCTGGCTTCGGGATTTTTAAAATTAAGGTTGCAGGATGAAGATGAAAATGTACTTCAGCATCTCAGGGGTTTTAACTTTTTAATGTTTAAATCAACTTTGAAAGTATTTCCTTTTATGGAATGCTGAGGTAATTATTTTTATATGTAATCTTTTGTTAAAACTAATTTGTGAGCCCCTGAAATAGAGTTGGAAAAGTAATGGAATTTATTGAGGGATCCTCACGTCCATGAGAAAGCTTCAAATACAGAGATCTAAATTATTTTTTTTATGTGAAAGTGCGTGAACATCCCTGATTTATGGCATCTGAACACCAAACTGCCAGTCCTTCCTGGATTGCTGTGAGATGGCATTTGCACTACAACAGAGCTCTCAGCACTTTCTTACAGCAGAATTAAACATATCCATGCAGCTGGCTGCTTCATTTTCTGACAGAGTGTGTAAATGTCCAGGTTTTGGAATGTTTCAGATGGTAACACCTAGTATGCTGAAAAACTTCACCTCTACATGTTTGTGTTTTTCCTCTCATCCACGTCATGTAGCCTTTGAGCACGCAGGGTTTCACCCTTGCTACATGCCTGGAGGAGATTTATTAATTGCAGCTACTTGAATGGAACAGAATAGAAGCACAGAGAATATAAATGACTTGGCAGAGCCAGAAATAGAATCAAGATTTCCTAAAACCCATTCCTGTGCCTCAACCACAAACCTATTCCTGGGAAAAGACCAGGAAGTGTACAATAACTTTTTTCCCAAACATTTATTCCATTAAATCTCTGCAAAAAGGTCTGTGGACATTCTTGCTACAGTTAAAATAGTAGCATAATTCAGTTTACCTTGAACCTGTTCCCAACAGACTTGAGACAAATCAAAGTGTCTGTGCAGTGCAGGTATTAGCTTTATTTTTAAGCCCACTGTTTAAGTGTTGATGATTTCTCATGCCCTGAGTTATGGGTCAGAAGAATTCAAATCTGCTTCTCACACCTTGTAAAATTCAGAAATACTCAGATTTAGGGACTTTTATTCAACTAATAATTACAAGCAGACCATTTCTTGCAGATTTGCTTCTCTATGAATCTCAGCATTAAGCTTTTGGCTACAATCACTCTCCACAAAGCTCAGAAAATTGTCTGTTGTTTCAAGCTCATTGTTTAAGAGTTTTTACAAAACAGCTCCAGAGGGCAGTTTCACCATTCCAAGGCACCATGACTGGTGAAAATAAAATACCTGCAATACTTCTTTTAGTTTTCTCCCCCAAAATTCCCTAATAAACACTAGAAGTGAGTTTGCCAAGTCTGTACTTACAGGCGTAATCTCCTATTGACACATGTATAAATTACAAGGGCAGAAGCACTACCCAGTCACAGGGTAACTCTCTATCAGTGAGATTTCTGGGATTTTTCAGCAGTGTACTCTGCATATGGCAACTGCAGGCTAGTGTTTGCCTATTCTTCACTTGCTTAAAGCCTCTGGTTTTGTCTTGAGGGTCCACCTAAGGTCAACTTCCCACCCCCCAACAGTGGCATAGAAAACTGCTCTGAAGGTGGAAGAAAATGCCTCTCCTCACTGAGCAGCCAGTGTTGATAAAACAGCTCTCTGTTGGAATAGCTCTAAGGGCAAACAGTGAGGAGGTTTACGCATTCAAACAAAGTTAAGAGTGAGCAAATTCTCTTAAAGATGTACCTATGTCTGAGATCTTTTTTTCGTTTTCAGTTACTTGATAGAAAATAAAGATAAAGCTAAGAGCAGGCTGCATTGAAAAAATCCTCTGTGCTCCTGAAGATATTTTCTTTGTGTTGAAGAGAAAAACACAAGAGAAGACCACTTTAGCTAAACTTGTAATAATATTCTTTTTTTAAATAAATAACAAATTCTTATATGTATATATATACATATTGAGCCCTTTTTAACCTTTAGTTTCTCATTGTTTCTAGAAAAGAACAAGAATGGGGAAAGTACATGTTTTGCCATGTCTAATTTACTCCCTTTTATGGGGTCAGGTCTTTAAAGAAAACCATCCAAGGTGAAGCTGTGTGATTTGTAAACACAGGATGGTGGTTGTATCATGAAATCTGCATATAATTCTGTCACCTGTTTCCACTTGCCTGTCCTCTCCTGGAGTGTCTGGGGGCATCTCTGGCAGCATGTCCACAAGGACTTTCCTAAAAACGTGTCCACAGATAAAGCACGACTGTGCGGTTTTCTTAGGGGGTGTCTGGCTTGGGGATGAGATTTGACAGGTTGGTCCAGTTTCAAATTTAGACAAGGGCCAAACTGGAAATTCAAGATGCTGTTAGGAGAGGACCACAAACGAAGAACGAGTTAAGCCTGAAACATGGGGGCAACCCAGAACCGCCTCTGCCACACACACCTGGATCAAATAATGACTCAGAGCCCCCTGAAAGAGATGCAAGTCAGGAGCCTGCCCCACACAAACACACCTCCTCCTGCTTCCAGGGATGTGTCCTTTGAAGTAGATGTCCTGAAATTCATGTGTAGATCCCCAGGGATGTGAACAATGGCTCGACTGCAGCTCCTGTTTAAAGGGGAGGAAGAGAAATCCTGAAATCCCCTGTACCTCCTCCAGCCTCAGCTTCAGCTGGCTTTTCATTTTCTGCTGTTTGAAGGTGAAGGGCTTCTCTCTGAAGGCCTTATGGTCTCCTCCATGCAGCCAGTCTCACACTGAGGTGCTGCTCTCCTCCCAGGGCTGAGCCTGCTCTGGGCTGGCTCGACAGGCGAGGTGTGCTCAGCAGAACTGTGCTGTAGACTGCATATCTTGCTGTCTGGGGGCCAAATGATCGAGTGCATGGAAGGGCTTCAGCAAACAGGCTTTTGGGAATGATTCTGGGCCTTGGGGCTGTCAGGACAGCATCCTCCTCCATCCTGTTTCCCAGTTGCTGCCTGGCCACAGGCAGGGAGTAGTTTCTGCTGCCTCAGCCCAAACCCAACAAACCTGTGGTGATAGACAGTGTGGAAATGTGCTCTGTATTGGGTGCCTGGGCTCACTCTGACCCTGCAGTCCTCCAGTGTATTTCCATGGATGGCTCCTGCATCATGAGCTGCTCCTCTTGCACCAAGATCTCTTCAGTGAAGCCTTTCCACATCTGCCTGGCTGGCCCTGCTCTCCCACAGCAAGAAAGCATCCTGGTGTCCTTCCAGTGCATATTCTTAATTTAACAGGTTCTTACACAACCTGACTGTTTCTTTGCTTACCTCCCAGGTGGATTTGCCATGGTGAGGAGTTCAAACCTATTGAGTGAGAGCAGGTCCACATCAGAAAAGGCAGTGCAGACAGAAAACTTCACCTTCTCCAGAGCTATGAGCTCATTCGCAGAGATAGAGCACTTAAAATGAATTAGTGTATTCCAACACAGCAAAAGCTATAAATAGAGTGCTTATAAATAAACCAGTTTTGTCCCCTGCTCAGGCACCAATTCAGCAGTCTCTTCCTCTATGTCTAGCACAAGCATGTACTTACATCCCGCTGATTGCAATGGGATAAGGCACTTGCTTTCAATTAGGCATGTTTTGCTTAATGCAAGCCATAATGCTAAATCTATCCAGGTACCAGCCCTTCTTTCCTGTTAAATCAATAGTGCTTAGAAGCCTAACTCCCCACTGTGAATCTGGATTTTACATTTTAGGACAACTTCTATGTTTTATGAATAAGAGGTAGATGTTTCCTGTTTCCAACGCTTCTGTTTGCTGTTCCTGAGGGACTACCCTTCCCTGCATAAGGAAGCCACTATTTGCGTAGACCATCTTTCTTGTTCCAGCACATGAGCAGCCTCCTGATGATGTTGTGAAAGAGAAAACATCACAACTGTTAGCAAATCTCCTGAAACAAGGTTTAATTTGAAAGCAAATACGTGCAGTTATCACATGTAAGCAACTCTAAACACACAACGCTATCATACCAAACACATTTTGATGGGCCAAATCTAAAAACCCTGAATCTTTCAGAGATGTGCATTTCTGGATTGGCAAGAAGAGCCAGAACATATGGTTCAAAGACATCTGCTTGGCCAGACACCCTGAGGACAGTGTTGGCATACCCAAGGAAGTGGCCAAATGTTTGATATGAACCCATGCAAACTTGGACACAGGTTCATGCCACCACTCAGACCAACTAGGCACAGAGTGAAAATATCCACCAGACAGCATTATGCAGAGATGCTTAAGATGCCCAAATTGGACTCTCTGAGCCTATAAACAGCTTTTCATAGCAACTCAGGCAGGGAGCCTGGTGTGAGTGGACAGAACCATAATTTGCACCATAATTTCAGTTCTAACACACCAGCTCTACTGACCTGATTTTGCAGTTTAAGTCTAGCTTCAAAGCTTATATTGACACACAGAAATACCTGAGGTAAGAAATTGCCTTAAATACAGCTGTCATTTACCTACAAATTGCAAACATGGTTTTGCCCTTGCTGTGTTTGCTAGCTCAAGAAATGTCATGTGGATATGTGAGACGCCTCTGAGCCTGCCATCAGGTCACTGGCCTCTCCAATGAGTCTGGCTGCCTCTTTAACCATTTTCTCCTTGGCTGCTCTTTACATCAGAGTGCAAAGCTTTTTCCTCACAGAAGTGCTGTGTTTTCCTGCTTACCATTTTATTTTCTTTAAATTTAGCAGCTAGCTCATTTTCTTTGCTTATTTTCACAGGCTTTCTGTACATGCACTGAAAATACAATCATCAGTGCTTTGTTTTGTTTTTAAATACAGCAGCTAGTTCCAGAACGAGCTGGTGCAAGCAAATGAAAAATCTCCCACATTTACATCAGCTGTGCAGCAGACCCACAGGCTGAAAGCAGAGCAATGCCCAACACCAAGATAAGACATTGGCTTTTGAAATGGCCTTTTTCTCCAGCCTTAACAACTAGGTCTTCTAATTCAACCTTAGCACTGGGAAGAATGTCATTGTTTTAAGGAATTCTGACATAATTAATATCATATATTAAACTTAATGCTGGGGCTGAATTTATACACAATTAAGTCAGACATTTAAAAAAAATCCCTTTCCCTACCAAGATGCCAGGATAATCTTTGCCAGGGCAAGTGAAGAAAATTATTTTCAATCTCAATCTCTTTAAATGATAGAGGTCTCTGGATGTACACAGGGTAGGAATGGTTCCAGTATCTTTTGGACTGTCAAATGACAACTGTTGGGCTCTTCCACCCTGCCTCTGAAACTTTCTGAGCACAAAAATCTCTAAGCACAAAACATTCTGCAGAGGCCTCTTGTCTTCTGTGGGCTTTGAGGGAGCTGTTAGGTTCAGCTGTGCACCCCACCAGGCAAAATCAACCCCATTTCTTGCTGAAGGTTTCTCCTGCCTCTTATTAAGAAGTGGGGCAGAAAGAAGTTTTGGGTTGTTCACATCTGAGTTGTTTCAGAGAAATCTATTTGTTCTCACAAGGGAAATAATTTCTTCGTATAACTTTGATTTGATTTTTTTTAGAAGGAGAATGGTAAGAACATTGAAAACAGTAGAAAATTTCATTTTATCTTGGTCAACCTGCTCAAAAAAAAACTTACCCTTTAAAACAAATTTGTAGTGTGTTCCAGCCATGGTGTCTGGAGATGCCTAAAGAATCTGCCAATGTCACCTGGACCTCAAGAACAAACACATCCATCTTGAAAGAAGACAGATTAAAATAAAGGGGCGAACTCTACTCCCACAGAAATTTACCCAGCAGAAACATTTCTAAAGCACCAAACAAACCCTGCAGTGGCTGAGTCCTCAAATATTCTGTATTAAGTACTGTCTCTGGAGAGGTGCTTAAAAATTCATAATACGGTGTGTCTATTGATGTATTTAACGGAACTCTGGAGTAAGGAAGTGGAACTCTCCACCACTGTCAAGATAACACTGCCAAATTTTCCTTTGGATCTGTACACCTCCAGATGAAAACCTGAGTTCCCTAGGGGCCCAGATATTATAGTTGGAGCTGACAGCTTGGATCTCTATTGTGAGAAATTATTCATGATATTAGCAGTTCTTTCCTCTTAAGGCAAGCATGTGAAATATTACATCTTCACTCAGATTTCCTGCAATAACCTGATACATAACTCAATATTAGGAGACATTCATCAGCAAAAACAAACGTGTAAGTGTTAGTGCAGCAGTATAATATAACAGAACTTGATACCAGGATGTAGCTGCTGAAATGAATTTGCAAAAAATAGCAACTCTACAGACATTACATCAAGTGAGGAGCCTTTTAGGGAAGGCAGAGAGATACATGCACTGTGAGCCTTTCTTGCTATATATCACATCTTTCCTCTGCATGAGAGAAGTTCAGCTTCAGAACAGAACTGCACTCTCTATTGCTCTGTGAAAATATTTGCCCTTTTTTTATCTGTTACTCCAGTCTAACACTTTCAATAACCTAATTGTTGAATATATGGGAGTAAGCTGTGGGTTGCCATTGAAATGCTTCCCCTGAAGATCTGATATCAAACATGCAAGAAACAAGAGGGAGCTTGAGCCCTGCTTTGGAACAGGGCAAAGCTCCTCCTCGGATCATGGTTTTCTGCTTATGTGACTCACTCAGGAGTAGGGAGGCATGAGGAGAGGACACATGCAGGGGACATGCACTACACACACCTAAAATGAAAGCAAATCTGTCATAAAGGAGTCTCAGCTTGAATAAAGTGCAAATTAAATCAACTGCCATTATTCTCTGCATTTAACCAAAACCTGACTGCTCCTAAAAGGCTCTGAACGAGGTAGTTTTTATAATTTCCATATTCTTATACATTAAATCCTACTTTTCCTGGAGCAAATGGACAAGGATGCAGTTGATGATTTGACTTCAAACTTTTGATTCAGGTTTCACAGTGTAATCATCTTGCAGAGCGTAGGCTCTCTCTGCTAGCTCAGGCCCATGTTATGCAGGCTTTGAAACACAAAGAGCAGCAAAGACTGAGTGAAAACCCTTCTAACTTCAACATCTGAGTGACCTTGTTCTCCTTCTGAAAAGGAGATTGAGGTTTAAAAGCAAATTTTGCCCTGTGGTCTACACAATTTTAAGTAATCATAGGCACATACAATGAGCAGCTGTAAAATCCTAACAAATGAAGCCTCTTTTCCCAGCAAAAAAGGAATAGTTCTACAGTGCTATTTAATTTATACTTTTCCAGATGTATTTGAAAAGAAGAGTTATAGTCCATAGCTCCTATCTGCACTGGATAGCTTTATATGGCATCTGCTTTTCCAGAATGCAACAATCCCTGAAATACCCAAGGAAGTCTGAAGTCTTAAGAGGTCACAATGCAAAAGAGTTTGACCTGAATTAGCACAAGGTTCCACAGCACCACATGTAAAATCACATATTCCTGGAACTAGGATGAAGGGTTAGGAGCAAGAAGTAGTCAGGAGCATGAGGTAGGCAGGGATGCTTTTGCATGGTAAATAATGCTCCAGAAAAGGTGAATGCACCAGGGATGGGGGCAGATCCAGGCTTGATGATCTGCAATGGTGAAAGGAGATAGAGTTGATGTGCTTTCTTCTTCCTAAGAGGGATGTTTCTCTTTCCCAGCAGGAAAGCTGCTGCAGCTCCGTCCTGCCGGGAACAGCAGCGCCCAGTCCAGCGCTTTGGGACAGTGGGGCCCTGGCAGCCCCTGGCAGCCCTGCCATGGGCAAGTGGATGCTTTGTTGACCCCAGATGAATTCACAATACTGCTCTGAAGAGGGTAAAATTTTTTCACAAAATTACAAATGGAAAGATTGAAGGGATTCCTTATGACTTATCTTGTGGCTAGTGGCAGGAATAAAATGTGCACTTCCTGCCTGAAAGCCATGCCTTTACCCATAAGGCCACCCTCACGTCCCACTGACATAGCTGAAGAATTACATTGGATGAGTCACCAGTAACTATTTATATTTGAGGGCTTAGAGCACTTGCTGTTAACCAGAACACAGAAGTTGTGCTGGGCTGATGCAGAGAACAACTTGTGGATGCCCAGGGAAGGTCTCACTTGCATTTCCAATCTGTCCTCCCACACTATCTTTGTCATAGGGCAACAAGTAGCACAGTGGCATTTTATGTGTTGATTTTTTTTCCTCACCCACTCTGATTTCCGCCTCCAATTTGACCTTTTGTTTGCCAGAGATGTCCACTGAAAAGGCAGCTGGGCCATCACACCAGGAAAGACCAAACATTTTGATGGCCCCCAGGACACTTTTCTACATATTTTCTACTACAGCTCAAAAAGGGAGCTGAAAGGTTTGCATGGTGCATTGCATTCAAAAAGATCCCATGGATTCTTTCAATATTTTGGTCTACAAAGAATTAAACTGTCAAAATATGAATTTGCACTGACTGCACCTTTGGGTGCTGTAAACCTGAATAACATTCTGTAATTCCCATCCACTGGCAACACAGTCCTCTCCCAGTGGGGAATTTACTATGGCCTTTGCAGATTAGGTTAAAAAGTCCAGATTCAAATGGAAGAATAAATAATTGAGCATTATTTTAAAAGCTATAATAAGACTATAATCGATTCTTAAGGTAGGTTTAATACATGGTGATTCAGTTGTTAGAGTCCAACAGGTTTCATTTAACCAGAGCTCACAAACATCTATTACATTTCCTTTTGACATGCTTATAACAATCCATAATAATTATGTATGTAACACACTCATAAATCCACTGACTCTATATTAAACCTCTCTGAACCCTTTCTAAGTGGAATCCTAATACCAAGGGTGAGAAAGGAACTCCATTATGGAAATAGACCCAGGTATCAGGAAACATCCAACATTAACAATTTCAAGCACATGTGAGAGAAGAGCAGTGTTTTGCCAGTTGTGTGCAACTATGTGTGCAAAGCATATTCTAATGAAATTGGGAGAGAAATCAATACCTATATTCTGAAAACAGTGAACTGTGGAGCAGTAGATATCTCCATGATGACCTATTAATATCTGCCTCATTGCATATGTCTATTAGTATGTGTCTTATTTTCGTTCTTTCAAAAAAATTGTATTTTGTAGGGGTTTTTTTAACTTCAAAATAATAATGAAAACACAGATATGTATTTCCAAACATACATCAAGGCCAAATCTTGCTCTTCACTGCAGCCATTACCCTGATATTTGAGCACTTTGTAGTAAAAGCACAGCGCTATCTTGGAAAGAAGTTTGCATGGCAGCAGCCACACTGCCTTAATAAAATGCAAGTTTAGTCTCTCCCACATGCAAATTTTCTCCCATAGATTTCAGTGGCCAGAAACTCTAACACAATCTGAGTATTTTGAAAAGAAACTAATAGATGGATTAATGCAAAAGTGAAGTGCTCAGACCCTTTTGCACCGGCTTGCACACTGGATTCTCTGCAGAAGCATTACTCAACCTTTCTGACTCCCTGAGGAAGGAAAAGAAGGAGGCATTTTCATTTTTCAGAGATGCATTTACGCTGTATAATCCTGGGCAAGGATCACTCCAGCGTGATTGTTTAATCATTTCTTTAAAACAATGCAAATGGAAGGCAAAGTTATTTTGATTCACCACAGGCTGAAAGGCCTTGGCTGAGATTTCATAGCAGACAATAGAAGAAAGACTGCAAAGAGATAACAAGGAAAACATGATTAAATCACAGAAGTGACACAAAATCAATAGAAGGAGGCAAGGATCAATAATTCTTTGCTCTGAGTAACAGTCAGTAGTGCTTGTACTCATTTTCAGATTTTTCCAAGATTATTTCCTGTTTGATTTGTGTAGAGAGAGACTTTCTTTACAATATTGCTCTTTAAGCATTTTTATGAAAACTATTCTTTTGTAGGTATTTATTGCTTATTCATTTATACTGGCTTATACAGGAGCCCATGACTAATCACAAAATAATAATATAGAGCAATTATTTAAGAAAAGTTAATGTGACTTCATAGCCACAGTAAAAAGGAATTTTCAGCTTTTCACAGCTGTACAGCAGGTTTCATCTAGTCCTTCATTTATTGTGTCAGTTCACAGTATTTGTTGCTAAATGTCCAGAAGGCAGCAACAATTCATTAAATCCAGGCATTCCAAAACAGAGCAGATGAAGCAGAGATTCACCACCATGGAGTCAGAAGGATCTATTTCATTTATGCTGGGTTGAAGGAGGAAGAGCACCAGACAAATTGCATTCTGCAAATTGCCTGCATTTTACAAACCCATCACAGACCTGGAAGCCTATCTCTCAAGTTTTCCTAAAAATAACCAAATAACAAAGCAGCCCAAGCCTATACAATATTCCAGAATAAAAAACCTGTGCTGATGCAGACCCACAGCACCACCAATTCATCCCATGGTGTAAAAGAAGAATATATATATTGTCCTGGTCCTGGGTTAACAATCAGCACAGTGCTAAGCCCCAGCCCCTGACAACTCTTCCTGTATCTGATTGCCACTGGGTCTAAGGATGCAACTGCCCAAATGCTGTGCTCCACACTTTGGTGTCACTGGAAAGCCCTAAGATGGTTGTGCAACATCCAGGTTGTGCAAGATCCTGAAACTTCAATGTCAGCTTTCATAACTATCATCTGTGGGATTATCCTACTGTACCAGCAGCTTTGACAGTTTAAAATTCATTTGTCAGGCTACAGAAAACACAAGTCTGGATTGCAAACCTCAGCAGGTAAAGAAAAAGTTGTTTTTCTTTGCAATCTAATGCTTTTTCTCTTAGGTTTCATTCTAGCCTGGTTTTCCTTTGGATCATCCAAGTTTATTTAGGACAAGGGTTAATGGCTTTAAACTCAAAGAAGGAAGGTTTAGATTAGATATTAGGATGAAATTCTCTGCTGTAAGGGTGGTGAGGCCCTGGCACAGGCTGCTCAGAGAAGCTGTGGATGCCCCATCCCTGGAAGTGTTCCAGGTCAGGTAGGATGGGGCTTGGAGCATCCTGGGATAATGGAAGGTGTCCCTGCCCATAGCAGGGTAGGTGGAACTCAATGATCTTTAAGGTCCCTTCCAACCAGTATCATTCTATGAATCTATTATTATTTCTTCCTTATGAGGGTAGGAAATTATGAAATGCTTACCTGGATGGCTCTCTTAGCTGATATTTAAAACACCATCAAACCCCAGAGCAGTTTCACTGTTTTGACTACAATAGAACCAGGAGTTTGTCCCAAATACTTGGTAAAGTCAGGGCAGTTGGTAAGATCAAACTGCTTTATGTTCTAGGAGGATTTTAGCTCTTACATTTAAAACCTGTGAAGAACCAGCTCAGTTCATTTTGATGTCCTTCTCCCACAATATCTGAAAGATCTTCACTTCACAAAGAGCAGTTTGAAGTGGGAAAACACCATGACCAAGAGGTCACTCCAAAAGCATTTAGGGATACAGAGGTATTACCTTCAAGTATATCCTACCTATAATTATCTCCCAACTCTTGTGTCCATTCCCTCAGGTGCTTTGACTTCAAGCACCTTCAAATACACCTGATTGTATAATGATAAACTTACTAAAATTGCAATCAATGGAGTTCTTCACAATCTGCCCTTGATCCTCTGGCCAGATGAAGCAGAAATCCACACAACGGAGCACACTCTGATCATTCTGGAGGTGGCAGAAATTTAGAAAGAAATATATTGTAAGGACAAACAGAAAAGAAGAAATCCCACAGCTCTGGGAGATGAAACAACTGTTCACCTTTAAGTATAAGGAATGGGAGGTCTCAACAGCACACTCTGCATATTCTCTGGTGACTTCTACATGAGCAGAGTGCAGAAAGCATGGATCCCTCCTGGCTCAGTGATCATCAGGACAGGAAAACAGAGACAATCTGCTGAACTATTTGATCACTAAAACACCCTACCAAGGTGGAGAAAACAGCTGGAATAAAGCTGTGATGGCAGGAGTTTCAGCCACGTGTTGATGCTGCCTGTTTTGGTAATAATTACACACTCAAGGAAATTCAGATTTCTGCATGTACACAGGACTGGGAAAGTCCTTGAACACTTGGTCAATATCCAAGTACACACAGTTGATCTGAGTGCCTCAGGTACATGAGGCAGGTACCAGAATTACAGAAAGCAGCATTCTCCAATAATATCCTCACTGCAAAATACTCCCCCTCAGTGGAAATTGGTTCATTATAGACTATATTAGGATAATATTATATGTCATATATAATTATATATAATATACATTATGTATAATTATATGTAATATTACCACTGAAAACCATCTTGTTAGATCTTATAATCATCTCACAACATTTTCTTTCAAGGTCATGTCCAGTGCTGACGCTGGTTCAGAAGGGTCAAGAGGAGACACCAACAACTGTCAAATTTTGTTCTTTGGAAGCTCCCCAAAAAAGAGAGCACAGGTTGCCAAGGTTCAGAGGAGCTGAGCAACCATTAACTTCACAGATCCTTCCCATTCAAGCCTATTCTTCTATAAATTAAAAAGGCTTCTGAGAATGGATTATAGAAATACAGCATAAATATGACACAGGGAATGCTTAATACAGCACCTACATTAGAATCAGGGATTCTAATGCATCTTTAAAAGCAGAGTTGCTTGGTTTTGACTTTCTTACCTTGTAAATAAAGTGGGAGAATCATGTATGTATTTTTGGCCATATAAAGCTCCTTCTAGTGGTCCTCTAAAAACAGAAAGGAAAGAGACATGACTCCAGCATCTCCACTGTTTAGACAGGACATTAGTATTTGGCAGGGCTATAACAAATTACACCAACCTGTGTGAAATCCCTATTGCAAGGGAAAATATAGAATTATGAGATTTCAGCAGCAGTCAGCTAATGGAAAACTCAGCCTGTTTGTGCCTTTTTGGTCTGTCTGCAGATCAGAAATGTCCATATGCCCTAGAAATAGCACATCACTAGCTGCTGTAACTGCCAGGGCTAAAAATTGATCCCTGCAGATGACAAGGCTGGAATAATGGTGGGTGAACAGTATGGGACTGGGTGGTGGCAGCAGCCTATCAGGAATTAACTAAGTTAAATAAAGGATTAAGCAAAATCTGAATTCACCCTCTGTCCTGTGGCCCTCTCCATCAGTGTCAGAATTGTTCAATGGCCAACATAGCTGGACCCATGAGACAGAAGAAAAAGTGATGAGTAAGATGATGGGTCTCTTTAAACTCAGAAAATTCTAAATTATTTCACTTTTGAAGTGTGTAACAGGCAATTATATGAAGAGCTGCACACAGCTTCATTTCACTGACAGTGAACAATTCCTGAACAGTGTGAATCCAAACACCCTCATAAGCCAGAGAGGTGTGATGGTGTAACACCACTGGGCAAACACAAAGGTTCAAATGGCATCCCTGGACTGTTTCCACCTGCTTGCTCTGCTCACACCTTGCAAACGCAACCAAAATTGTTTCTATGTTGGCCAATCTAATCTATAACAATACCAAAAAAATCAGGGGCATTTTGAAGGCAATATTTTTCATGCGAAGGCAGCAACAACTCAGGCCAATGCCATACTGGGTAATGCTGCTAAGTGGTAAAAATGGAAATAGAATATTTGAGGAAAGTAGCTTGGAGAACATTAAAATGAAAGGAGATGTTTTCATTGCGGTATCAAAGTTACTCTCCCCTTCATGAGGACCCACGGGATTTACATTGCTACTTCAGCAAGGAGCACTCTGAAGCACCCCAGGTTCTTCTGTTGGTCCACAGTTCTTCTAAAAAAACACAAGAAAAAAGTCTCTTTCCTTCAGCTGAGCACACTCTGGGCATATAAATAATGGAAAAAGCAATCTGTAGTTGTTCAGGAGTTCTAGGCTTGTATATTCTAAAATTTTCCTCCTGGAAAATATGCTGAAAATATGGATTTCTAGATGTTTCTTTTGCTCTGTGGTATGAAAAGGGAAAAAACCACCAAAATATTTAATGATTTTTTTTTTAAAAATATCACATTTTAGTTTTTTATAGTTTTCGGTGATAAGCAGATACTGCCTTCAAGCTGGAAGTTTTCATTTAACTTGTTTTTAATTGCAATCAGGAGTTTATAGTGCAACTATATATAACCCCATAAATCATCATTAAAATGCCTCCAGTCACGAAACAATGACCAGAACAATAATCACAAAAGTGAGAGATTTACACTCCAACTGAGACAATAGCGCAAGAAAGCAAATGTTTGCACTCTTCAAGAATATCAGTGTCGTTTATAAAGTATGAGTAATAAAATCAATACAGTTGATATTAATCAGTATCTTGGGTGGACCTTGTTCTTGTACTTAAGATAGGCCTTCTGATAACATAGTTAGCTATTCGTATTCCTTTCCAGAAAATTAAAATATATTTCCTTGAAGATATAACTTGCCAGCTATAATAACGTACCATTATGCTGATGATTTACAAACATATTGTAAAACACAGCAATGCAACAGCTGTGGAAATAAAATAATCAGCCTTCCACCTCTCTGCTACATCGGGTCAAACCTCTTATTTGCCTGTAATGACAATAAGGAATAAATAAATACCCCGGTACGTGATGAGGGGGGTGAGGCTGGCTATTCCTGAGAATGTGCTTTGCATGGCAATCAATGATGTGTACTGAGGGAGCACATTTAACCACTCACTATTTATAGCACATGGAAAGGCTGTCTGTTCCAGAGACTCTTACCTAAGCTGAACTAGACAGGCACTTATAAAATTGAATCTGCTGCTCAGAGCTTGGGCTCTGCTGTAAATTACAGCCCATAGTCCTGCCTGGCTGCTGAGCCATGGTGAGCTCACCAGGCTGCTCTGTGTGCTTTTTATGCAACTGTGTCAGGTGCACACAGGAAATAATAGTCAGGAGGCAGAGAAACACATCACAGAAAAAGAAAATATTGAGCAAGAGCGGCTTCTGAAAGGATGCATTACTTTGTCTTTACAGTGCACTCCTGGCTCAGCAGTCCTGCTGCAGTCTCATGTTAATGTTGGTAATATTAATCCAAACTCATGCCATTGTTCTGAAGAAAAGAGAGGAACTGATTCTTTGCAGGTCACAATCTTTTTCTCTGTTTTCCCTCTGATTTGTGCCTCTTTTATGGGGCTCTGTCGCGCTGTGACATTTGCAGGTCACAGTAGCAGTCACTGGGTGTAACACCTATTTAAGCTTATCTGCAGAAAAGAACCTGGCAATGATCTACTTGGAGCTTTTTACTGCTGGAGATGATCCAGGTTTTCCTTTCCTTCCTTACCACCCCCCTTCTCATCGCACGAAGTAAATACTAAGCCTGCCTTGCTGAGCCTGTGTTTTGCAGGGAAGGGGCTGAAGGTCCAAGGTCAACAGAACACAACTTCCTTCAAAACAATGGAATGATTTGGGCCTTTCCATTGGCTTACAGAGACCAGGTTTCTGTCCCCAGTCAGCACCACAAACAAATCTGAATCATTGGGCTGTACAGTGAGACACTCAGCACATTGGGTAATTCAGCTGGCTGACGAGCTGCAGCAAATTATACAGGTTTGGGTCCAAAATTAAATTTGCATTATTGCTGTTAAAATTGATCAGATAATGCTTTATTCGATTCAATTCATTTAAAAGTGTCATAACAGTCCTTGCATACTTCCTACCTTTTGATTAAAGTCACTAAGAACTACCCCCATTGTGCAGAGACCAGCAAAGTAAAACTAAAATATTAAAAACTGTTTTGCCTGCCAAGCACAAAGAAGTGTTAAGCTGGCAGAGCTTGGAGCCTGCCAGAACCTCATGATTTCAGTGCTTGTGTTTGTCCAATAAAAATAATTCTGAACATTTTAGATCTCAACACAGCAACTCACAGCATAAAAATAGAATGCTTTGGGATATCAGTTGTGCAGGCAGACATGCACTTTCACAGAAATCAGCTGCATCCCACAGAGCTGGGACTGCTTCTGGAAAAAGTTCATGCTCATCTGAGTCCAGCAATCCAGAACAGAGGCTGCTAAAGCACTGACCTCAGTAGCAAGATTTTCTTGTCTCAGCCCACCAAAATGGAAAATATTGTTGATCTGGGGAAGCACTGATTCAAAGTATGAGCTGGCATGGGTGATTTAGAAAGAAAAGAGAATGGTCAGCCTTTTTTTATTCCTCAGAACTATAAATCTTAGAACAGGGCATGTTTATTGCTATATACACTGTGCACACACAGGCGAAATGTGTCTAGAGGTGCTCGTGTGTCCAAAGTCTTTCCAAGACAGAAATATCTGTCCTTGAAGACAGATTTATTGTTGTGACTACTGTTGTTGTTGTTTTTCTCTGTAGACAAAGATGTGCTTATCTTGGACCACATTTTTCTCAATACACAAGTCAAGTCTTGTCCAGGTAAGGTAATTAGAATAAGATCAAATGGATGAGAAGTTATAATCTGGCTGAAAAATCAGGTTTGACAAATCCAGCATTATGTCTGTGAACAGGAGAAAAGACCTCAGAGGCCTTTCCATCAGAAGTTCTTTCTCTGGAATAATTCTGCAGCAGGAACATCATGATCATGGTGAGACTGACAGGTTTCTTCTGAGCTCCCTCTAGTGAACCCAGTGACCAGCTCCTGCTCCCTTCCATTGAGACACCCTCAGCCCAGGCCAGATTTATAACAAATTGATATTTTCCTTTAGTGTAGACACTCCTTGCTTGTAGACATGGTTATTATTTTTCTCCTGTGTCACTGATGGAAGAAGATGAGGCTTTGGGAAATTAGGGGCGGGATCCACTTATCACATCTCTATCTGTAGCCCATGAGAAGTTCAACATTTACTATAAACCACATGTCTGGGCTCCACCTACGGTCAGCACAGAGAGACATAAATACCTCCAGAAGGCCATTCATTGCTGTCTGTCTCTTTTCACTGGCAACAGGAGACTCCAGATAGCCCTTTTAGATTAGATAACTAAGTGTCAAAGGGATAAAATTAGGTGAGATGAATCTCTTATAATTTAACTTCTCCATTATGAGGCCCTGCTGTTACTCTTGTTTAAACATGTTCTTCTTTAAAAAAAAAATAAGTTGTTCCTAACTTCAGTCTAGAATTGTGACCACTTGCATTGAACAGAGCAGAAGCAGAGAAACCTTCTAAAAAGGATGAGCCCAGCACCATTCCAGAGCAGGCAGTAGGGTACCCACAACTGTCTCCAATGGAAAATAACTCCTGGATGTAAATGCTGAACATTTGAGTTCACTGCAAGTTCAGACAACCTTTGAACCATTGACGTAGAAGCGTAAATTCCCCAAGAACTAAGCAAATAGTTGCTGGGGTGAGTTCATCCTTTCTTCTTCTGTGAGACATCCATAGGAAAACATTTTCTTGAATACTTTTACACTGTCACAGATTGGGTTTCTACATGAAGAGATTATTCATTAAAATGTGACTCTGAGAAGTGAAACAAACTGATTATTAAAGGCTGAAATGCAGCATCACCCAAAGGCACTGACTGAAACTGAGGTGCCATTGAGCCAGGGAGTGTGTAAATACCTTGGGGCCAGACTCATGTAGTTTTGATCCCATTGGATAATCCCAAATAGCCTCACAGAAGCCGATGGGATTGCTCAAGGAGTGTGTTACTCAATGGGAATAGAACCAAATTTGGTTTACCCCGAGGACCTTGCAAGAGCAAATAATATGAATTAAATACTTGGTCCTATTACAGACAGGAGTAAAGAAAACAAAACAAAACAATTAATTTCAAAGACCCATATTTGACCCAAAGTACAGGCAAAGAGAGTACACATCATCCACCTGCTTGATGCTACATGTTTGTCATTCCCAATGAAAGAAAAAGAAATGTGAAAAATTTGTGGGGAAAAACACAATCAAAATTTATACAAACACTATTATTGGCAACCATATAAATGGACACATTTCTCCATTGCACACTTCTCCTGCAGTCTGCTTTCTAATTTGAAAATATGAATTAGACAATCTGGTTAGGTCACGTGACAAGGCATTATTCTCTTTCTTGATGGCATAAACCTAGAGAAATGTTTTGAGCTCAATATTTTTCCATTCAAAACCTCCAGTTACATGAAAACAGTGGTTGTAAAAAAGTCCCACTTATTTAGTGACAACACAAGGCCAGAGAGGAGGTTCTGGCCAGAATTATTTATTCAAATGATCAAATTCTCATAGGAATGACTGGGAAAATTCACTCCCTGCAGGGTACAGTGATTAGGACACATACTGGAAACATGGTAAACCCCACCCTCAGTCCCCATTCTCCAGCAAGCAAAGACCATCCTGCAGTCTTCTGCATCTCAGGTGCAAGTGAAGACTGCTGGCAAGTATATTTTTCAGCTGAATTTTTTGTTTTGTTTTGTATTTCTGGAAAATCTGCTGTCCCTTTATTTCACCCTGATGCTTAAAGGGGTTAAAGTTCTTTTTACACTTAATGGTGAGAAAAATCCAGTCCAAATCCTGCCACTGAGGACTCACATCATTCAGGTATTTGGGTTCACATCTGTTCAGGTAGCCAGGAAAATTACTGAATTTTGGAAGGAAATCAGGAAACTTTTAGTATCATTCCTTTCAAAAAAAAAAAAAAAAAAACAAAAAACAAAACACCAAAAAAAAAAAGCCCACAGCTCTAAACTCATCTACATAAAGACAATTCCTCATTTAAACCTTCACCAGGGCAGGTAGAAGCAGGGCCCAGGAGTGAGCAATACCCACTCTGGCTCATGGGGTGGGGAAAGGACAGAAGTGCACTACTCCAGGAAATGCCTGGAAATGCTGGGACTGCTTTGAATCTGATCACTGCCTGATTGCACCACTGCACACACCAAAAACCACACCGGCTCTCCCAGAGAATGATGCAACTCTGTGGGAGAGCTACAAAGGTACCCTCTAAATGCTTCCCTAGGTTAAGATGTCAGGGTACTTAAAGGAAGTTTGTTGAATATCATCATTCTAATGGCCTCTGTCCCCTGTGGAAATAGCCAGGTGTTGGGAAAAAACAGCTTTCTACATCCTATATGAAATCCCCTTCACCAAAAATCAACCAGATAATTGTTGGTAAATATAAATGGAACACAAATAGCTCTTCTTCTGTTTTAACCTTGCTGTGTTTTGCAGCATTCACCCAATATTCTGCAGGTCATTAAGAAAATAAAGGTGTGTGAACATCACCAAGAAGTTGGGGATAAGCTGGGAGTGAGTTCCAGATTTGAACCCTGTGTGTATGCGTGCATCTACACACATTACACAGAAAAATCTCAGAGGGTTTGGCAAGTTCGTCTTTAACACAGATAAAGAATTTAAGTCAGTGGTGGAGTGGCATAAAAATGATAACAGATTGCAGATTTTGATTCATAAACTGGGAAGTTACTGGAAACACTAATCAGGAACACAGCAGGGGAACACCCAGAAAGCTATTGTTTAATTAAAGATAGTCACAACTACAGAGAAATAATGTAAGGACATCAGAATTCTTGACTTCTGGATAAAGCACCATGCAAAAGCATAAACTCATACACAAATGGTTGAAGGGCAGGTGACTCTGTTCATGAGGAACTGTCTATAGTTTAAGTTAATGTGAAATCAGGTCAGGATAGGACAGGAAAACTCAAAAGGATTAGTGTATGGGTGATCATTGCTCATATTATTATGCCAGTGAACTGAAAGAAACAATGAACCAGGAGATTAAATTAACCAGGTTGTACCTGCACAGAGATACATTAATGAGGAGTCATTAATGAGGACTCCAAAGCTGGGCTTAATTCACTGGATTAAGAACATGTGAGACTGAACACTGCAGATGGTACAGACTAAATAATAGAAAATAACACTAAGAACAAGCAAGAAGTATTAAAGAGAAGGAGAACTCTTTATCCCAGGTGAATTTTAGTGCTGGATTGCTCCAACAGCACCTGTTGGAGCAATCCCATCTTAGACAAAGCAGAACTAGGTTGCTGTGGTGATTGGTGTCTCCAGAGTAACATTTAGAGACTGAATCCTACAGGAAACTGGATAATGCTGAAAAGGAAAGTGAGAAAAGAATGGAGGGGGGGAAAGAAACAGACGTAACTCCAAGACTGCAAATCAAAGGACACAAGTTTCAGACAGAACAAATGATCTAAAATAATAGAGTTTCTGGAGACACAGACACAGTAGTGACCACTGAAGTGGATGATAAAGCCTCAAACCAAAGGGACAGTTGTCATATCTATTGTGCAAATCACTCCTGCACTTAAGTTCCATAACACCCTTTCCCCGTTGTGTTTGTTTCAATAACAAGGTAGAGAGCTGTTTGTGATTTCACATTTAAATACAGCTCAAAAAACTGGGACCATGATTTCAGTAATGGTTTGTGGTTGCCATTATAAAAGAAATAATAATAATAATAATAATAATAATAATAATAATAATAATAATTTTAGTTTTGAAAGGGTGCAATAGAAAGAGAAGCAATCCAGGGCACTCAGAGCAACACTTGGATTCAGGAAGTTTGTCTGCATCAACATGTTCAGAGAGGATTATTCACATTCATTATAAAGGAAAGCACACCTATGGCACGTGAGAGCCTGGTTCTGGGTCTTTTAGACTGGCAACATTCTTTTGGTATATTTAATGTAAGGTTTTGATGATGAGAGTGAGTATTAGAAAGGTCTAAGCATACTGGGAATGACAGATGCCAAGACTCTGTCTCCATTATTGATAGACCTTTCTTGAAAACAAAAAACTGGAGAAGACAAGGCTGACAGTGACTACTGAAGGCATCCTCACCTAGACTTCATCTTGCAGAGCAGTTGTAAACAGGAGCTATAACTCACAACCCAGACAGGACAGATCCAGATGGGCCCTTTGGCTTCCTTCCATAACAAAATCTTTAATTTTCCTAAAGAAAATAACAACTCCATCCACATGCTGCTTACTTCAGAGCAAAACTTGGTTTACAAACTCAAGCAGTTTAAGGATTAAAAAGTATAGTCTATCTCTGCAAATGAACTTTATCAAAGTGCAGGGAAAATCAAGCCTTCAGGTAAACAGGAGCATTTGCCAAGTGGAAATCCCAGCTCTTTGTATATTTAGTAATGAGTGAAGATAAGATTTCTTTTTTTGACAGCATGATGGATACAATCATAAAAGGAATCATGCTGCTGTAACAGACTATACTTGAAGAGTGAATTTGAAGGCTGTGTCTTTATTCCCAAACACAACTTACTTTTCTTTTATTTAGAGTACATGAAAGCTAGATTTTCTGGCATGTGAAAATGTTAAAGTTTTCTTGGGTTTTTTTTTTTTTTTTTTTTACTTCCTGTACCCCAATATGGATGTGTTCTGTTTAATTCTCAAATTCAGATCTGCTTCCCAGTTCAATAATCACTGACTCATTTAAGCATATTTATTTAAATTTTTTTATAGATAGAAAGGTACAGTAAGCAAAGAAACACAAGGTCTCGGATGAACATGAGCTCATAAATTGTTCCATGTGATTCTGCTACTGTGGGTTAAAGGAGGGGGCAGCACCAAGAATGTGGTGAAACCAGCTGCTTTGAACCCTGGTATTTCAGCATAAAAGCCACAAATCTTCCATAGATTAAAAATGAAATTAGTTTATTGGTCTCAGCCTGTTACATTTTGGTTGCTTAGCCACATCACAAAACGATTCAGATCTGATGTGACTGGCAGTCTCTGCACTGAGAAAAACCTTGTAGCTGCTGGCCACTCATGACTGAAATCTAATGAGCCAGCTCTGCTGGAAAGCTCATGCACAGAGAAATTCTGCTGTACTTCACTCAAGAGACAGAGCTCCAAGATGACAATCCTATTTGTCTTAGCATTCACCTTGAAGGTGCTTGAAACCCTCACAAGAAGGACTTAACTAAGCACAGGTTCCAGAAGTGTGGTGGGCACTCATCTTAAGGGATGCTTTAATAATTCTTGTGAGATTCTCTTTTCCCTTCAAAAATATGCTGAGGAAAGCCCAGGGCACACTACTTTATAAAATTAAACTCACAAGTTGCACAAGTAACAGAGCCATATTCCAGCTCATCTCCTTCTCGGATCCAGGATGAATCAAGAGATTCCGGCAGAAAGGAGATCAAAGTGTGAAAACAGCTTAGCCCACAACACATTCACAGGGATAGCCTCTGGTTCCATTATTGGCCTCAAAATGAGCTTGTGAAGACGAAATTATAATTGTAGCTGATGTCATCAGGACAAGAGTCCAACTTACCTGCCTGGGGAAAGATTCCTGGGGTCACTGACACTGTGCCTGGCTGCCTGTCCATGGAGGGAAGGAAGCCTCATCCGAGCCAAGCCATGTCCTCCACACTACTTAGATCATGCAACAGACATCTGCAAGGTTGAACTTTCACAGGTTTAACCTCTTATCAAAATTTGATACAGGACCCCAACATAAAATAAGATAATAAAATCATTAAGGTTGGAAAATACCTCTAAGATCATCAAGTCTAAAGATCTGCACCTTCACACCAAGCACAGTCCCAGCTGAGATCCTTCTCAGTCTGGTACTTGACAGTATAAAAATAAAGAAAATGTTGTTATGCAGTAGGGGTAAATGTTCCTTCTCACACTTCAACAGAGAATGAGCAAGTGAAGTGTACCATTCTGAAAGAAAAACCAGACATTTTTGATCATATTACTTTTTAAAATGTCATAAGTTGAAATTTTCTGCATTTCTTAGCAAGGAAGGATAGAACAGTGTTCTCAAGGGGGAAAAAATGCTGGAAAAGTTGGACAGTAGATTTTCATTCATAGATCCATGAGAAATCATCCATAATGGTGCTCATTGCAAAGGTTGTTGCCTGCAGACCTCTCTTTCCCCAGGAGCAACGGTGAAGGAGAGAAGCCCAGTTATAATCAGAGCTGAAAGTACTGGTGGCATCTCCAGCACTGGCAAAAAGATGGCTTCTAGTTGGGACCTAGGTGCAAATTTTCTTGCCTAAAATAGGATGATTGGAATATTTCAGTCATTCCCATAACAATTTCAGAGAGGAAGGATTGAAGATGTACTTCTTCATTTAATCTAGAATGAAAAATTTCCCAGCACAATAATTTTTAATCTTGTTTTTAAAAAAATATTCAGAGAAAAGTTGTTAGATTTCTATGTCAAGACAAAAAAAAAAGTAGATTTTGACCAAAAATGTCAATGGTTTTGCTTCTTAGAAACATCTCTTTATAGTTTATGTCTGCATTTTAGAAGGATTATCTATTTGTTCTGGGAACTCTATCAAATTTGAAAATAAATTAAGTTCTTTGGAAAGGAGATATTTATGATCTCCCATAAACTATATTAGACTTCAATAACTCTCTTAAGGCATTATTTGGCCTGCACACATACAGAAAACCTGGTCTAAGAGAGTCCTACTCAAACAGGTTTGTTCAGAGAGGTGTCCACTCCTTCTGTATATATTCCCATAGAGTGGCCTGCTCACAGTGAGATGAGGGGTTTAAAGAAAACATTGGATTTTCTTTCCAATCTGGAGAGAAACAGGTTCCCTGATATTTTTTTTTTTGTTTTCATCTCTCTTGTTCTCAGCCCATGAAGCTTTTTTGTTCTGTAGAAAATCATGAATAACTTATATTTTAAATATTGTAGCATAGATCTCAGATACCATGCAGTGTTTTAAGAAGGCCTCTCCAAAGTCATGGGGATGTTTTATAGAAATAGAAAATACAGATACTTTGTCAAAACAAGATCTGCCTTCTTTGAGCTTGTCAATGCATTGCACTGACATAATCAGAGGCAAATATTTGAAATCATGTAATATGTGAATATGCCAGATTAGGATATTACTCCTATAATTATTGACAGTATATGAACCAAACATGACTTTTATGGAGTCATTCCAGTGCATTCTGCCAATACAGATCAGGAGTAGTGTTTGCAATAATTTCTTTTGAAAAACATGGGCCTATTACCCTCAACAGGAAGTTGCATGCCTTCCTTGGGGAAGAAAAAGATTGCTCAGAAACTCTAAGAGTCTGAGAAGGATTCTTCAACCCTGCCCTAAGAGGACTGTGTGGTCAGCAGTTACCTGTGAAGTACCTGCTGCTGGGGAATCTGCCAAGGGCAGAAAGGGAGAGCTGCAGTTCCCTCTTGAAGAAGCACAGCAGATGATGTACAGTGTTGTAGCCAGTGCCTCTAATATGTACTTGCTCCAAAATCTGTATTTTTAATAGTGAAGCTATGAATAAGTGTAAATATGCTATGATCCTGATAGGATCATAGGTAAAAATGAACATGATCCTGATCTGGGATCAGGAACCAAAGTTAGATAAATTTCTTGGGATCATTTCTTATTCTGCCCCATGTGTTAAGCAGAATCTAAGAGGTTTTTAAACAGCAAATTTGAGGGTTCTAACATTTTTAAACTTTAGGGGGAAAAAAGATCAAAACCTCTATCTTAAATTCTGGGTGTGAGAGTGATTTAATACATTGAAAGGACTAGGATTAGAACCAGCAACACTGGGCTTTTCAGCATCCCAGCCAGCTGGACGTGGCTTCACAGGTCTCAGGCTGTGTGGATCACAACAGGAATACACAATAGGTATAAACAAAGGCAGAATTTAATTACAAGTGCACATTTTTATTGCACAATGGTCTTTCAAAAATGCCCATGTGAAGTAGAACCGTGAGGCTGAGTTGGATCATTTGTTAGAGGTTCTTTGTTAAACAGAATGAGTGCAGTGTAACACACAGAATACGCTGACATCTCATGGGCCTGACATTTACTAAGGTAATAAATTAAAGTAATTATGTTAATGTATAATAAATGCATTCAACAGGAAATAAAAACTGCACAGTGCAAGAACAAAAAAAAAAAATCTTGTTTTTCTAAGTGGCTGTCATGTACAGAACATTAAGATCTTAGAAGAGGTTTTTTGGAGGCTGATAATCTAAGCATAGATTGAAATAATCCTAATTTCTAGGGAAAATAATAGTAAGCTTTTAACATCAGATTAGAAAATGTGAATACAAATTAAAGATGTCCATTACCTTCATTGTGTTTGTGACTTGAAAAATGAAAGATGTGGAGTTCTTTTGCTTCTTTCCTCTGCAGGACTTGCCATTCACAGCCTGATTCTTGGCTCACCAAACAACTTGGGCAACATTATGCTACCTGAGTGACATTTTCAAAAGCCACTTATGGATTCAAGGAAGCACTGTGGTGGCAAGGCTGAATTAGTCACCACACTACATCTCACCAACCAAAACGAGCCTCTCAGGCTCTCCCAGCTTCCTGCACCTACAAGCAACGCGAGCTTGCCTAGACTGACCCACAGCATCCAGCTGGGCTGGTGGCTGAGAGGCTGGACATGACCCAGCACTGTGCCCTCGCAGCCCAGAAAGCCAATTGTGTTCTAAAATTATTAGGTTGGATGTCAGAAAAAGGTTTTCCACCCAGAGGGTGGCTGGGCACTGAACAGGTTCCCCAGGGCAGTGGTCACAGCACCAAGGCTGACAAAGTTCAAGAAGCATTTGGACAATGCTCTCAGGCACAAGGTGGGGATTCTTGGGGCTGCCCAGTGCAGGGCCAGAGACTGGACTGTGATGATCCTTGTGGTTCTCTTTGAACTCAGAACATTCCATGATTCTATGGAAAAGAAGGATGTCCAGCTGGCTGAGGAAAGTTGAGGGGGGTGATTCTGCCCCTCTGTTCTGCCCTCATGAGAGCCCACCAGCCCACCAGCTGTCTCCAGCTCTGGGGTCTCCAACATGAGAAAGACGTGAATTTGCTGAAGCAAGTCCAGAGGAGGCCACAAAGATGCTCAGAAGGCTCGAACACTTCTCCCATGAAGACAGAGTGAGAGAGTTGAGGTTATCCAGCCTGGAGACTTGAAGGCTCCAGCGACACCTTATAGCACCTTCCATTACCTCAAGGGACCACACGAGAGCTGGAGAGGGACTTTTACAGGGGCATGGAGGGATAGGACAAGGGGGAATGGCTTCAAACTGAGAGAAGGGAGGTTTAGATCCTAGGAGGAAATTCTTTCCTGTGAGCATGGCGAGGCCCTGAGAGGTTGCAGATGCCCCATCCCTGGCAGTGCCCAAGGCCAGGCTGGATGAGGCTTTGAGCACTGGTCTAGTGGAAGGTGTCCCTGCCCAGGGCAGGGGAGTCAGAACTGGATGATCTCCAAGGTCTCTTCCAACCCAAACCATTCTGTGATTCTGTGATAAACCTATCCTGTACATTTGCCACAAGTGAGGATGCCCTCTCACAGTGACTTGTGAAGCTGTCACAATTCAATTCTGTTCCAGAGATTGCAGATGCACAGCTCATTGCTTAAAAAGGATCACTGTGCTGCCAAATCACCAGGAGTCCTTAAAACCTTTTCCCCCTTGGCTCCAGCCAAGTTCAGAGAGTACTGCTGGCCAAACCTCAAAATGGTTATTTACACAAAAAGGTGTTTAAAGGGAGAGTTTCCTGTTGGCTTCAAATAATTAATTCTTTCAAAATTACTGAAGCTCACACATCATTTAAAACTGTCTACTCAGCATAGGTACTCCAATTATGTAAGTATCCAGTCCTGTTTGAATCACTCTGAATATAATTGGTGCAGCAATATCTAGAGATGAGTTTGGCCAGAAAGCTTTAAAATGTGTGGATGACAACTTCAGCTAAGACAAGAGAGGCATTTCTCCCACTGCATCCTATCAGGAACAGCTGAGGACTTTATAAAACTTTCATTTTGCCACATCAGAGTGGAAATCATAATATGCCTAATTCTGTAAATTGTTCCACTTACTTCAATGGGCCTTCACACAGATAAGGTGAAGTACAAACAGTACAAATAAAAGGGTAGGCTCTTTGAAGAAGAGATGTTCTTATATTTGTTTGGGTAAAGCAGAGTAAGGTGCTTCTCTCTTGGCTTCTAAGCTTTGCTGCAATAAACAGAAATGAATAAAAATAGCAATATCAAGCTGCACCAATGTCTGCAGCTTGTTTGGCTTGCCCTGGGATTCAACTGGATACTAATGCACAAAAATACTGATTAAAGCTGAGCAGTTTTGCCCCAAATTGAATTCATTTTAACAGCATAAAGGAAAGGGAAATATTATCCTGCTCTTTGCTCAGCATATTTAGATATAATGACATAATATGCACACATTCCAAGAAATTGCCTGTCTTCAGGTAGTGCATTTTGGAGTGATTTCAAATTCCCTTAGGTTATATCAGCAAAATGCTTTCCCCTGCCTCAAAAATCACTAAGCTCTCAGTGCCCAATTGTCTGTGTCACCTTGTTTACATGGTGGGTAATTTTCTAGCCTACGGTCTGTGCCTTATTTTGTCAGGCTGCCCTTATGCTACTCTGTGACGATTTTCAAGTCTCCATGCATAAATTATGATTTATTTTGCTTTCTGAAATAAAGGCTGAGTGAAGTAATAGAGTGTGGAGTTTTTTTAGTTTGGTTTTTTTTTTTTTTATGATGAATATTTCAAGAGTGTGCTTTTTCCTTCTGAAGAAAACTCTGCACCTCCAGCAAGTATTTTTTTCTATACAGAAAAATAAACACAGAGAGAGCTGAAATAAAAACAGCATCTCTTGTTTGAACCTTGAGAGATGCAGAGATCTCACAACTCCAGCACTGGGGTGAGAGATGCATCATACTCCTTGGTTATCAATGTTAATTTGCATTTAGCATGGTTCACTGTGTGCTGTGGTATTGCCACTGCATTGTTACTCCATGCCCACAAAGAAGGCATGCACAGAAAACATGGTCATATGAATAAAAAAAGCATCAACATCAACCTTGCCTGATTCTGAGCACTAATGAAGCAAATTGCTCTTCAAAACTTACTTAGATGTTTTTACAACAGCAAGGAGCAAAAGATAAGGCCATAATTGAACTGTTGCCCAAAGGCAATTACTGATTGGAATTGATTCATTCTACAAACAAATTTGACCAATAGATTATTTGTCATGTTACAGCAGATTTGGGCAGTACTGCTGCAGTTGTGAAGGAGACACAAACATCCAGCATGAATAGTTAACACAGTTTGTTATCCAGTGGAGCTGCTTGTTGAATTACTCACTGGGAACTGAGCAGGGCACGCTACTTTGATGCTATAAAACCATAGTGTTACCTCCCTGCTTTTATGTATGAATCTCAGGAATTGTTAACAGCAACACAAGCAGCTTGCTCTGAGCAACACAAATGTGATGGACTTAACATCAAAGTGATGCAAAATCCACCGAAAACAACAGAAAGGCTCCTATGGAATCCAGAGGACTTTGAATCAAGGCCTACCAGGGCCAAGTCTGCTGTTCTAATGGGTTTTCTAAGGGGATCCTGTGGGAAATTGGAAAAAGGATTCCAGTTTCTTGAATCCAAGGATTACTGCTACTTCAAGCTACTGCATCTGCAAAATCATTGGTTCAGCTCCTTTCCTCTTCCATCCCATGACAAAACAGCACACGAGCTCTGAGCTTCATGGTTGCACAAAGGATTCTTTGCATTCAAGAAACTTCCCACTCTCCCTTCCTCTTTCCCTCCCTCCCTCTGTCCCTCCCACCCTCTGTTCCTCCAGTAAAGCTGCTCCAGAATCCATCCAAGGTAAAAACAATCATTGCTGCTACTCAGAAGGAGGCTGCATGAAAGAGGTCCTTGCATCATCAGCTGTCAGAGGACAGTGGGGTTGAGGTGCTGATCTTCCTGCAGTTACCCAAGTCCTTCCACACTTGAAGGTTAAGATGCTGAATTGGGCACTGCTAAGCTATTTCTCAAACCAACATGGAAGCTCAGAATGATGTGCAGTGTGATAGACTGCTCCTAGTTCTGGCTTCATACAGGACTCAGAGCTGTGTCAATGACTTAGGGTTTCTGCAAAAATCAAGGTTTTGGTTCTGTCATTGGAAGCCCCACATGGTTTGAGACGAGAGAGCAGAAGTCTTCCTGAACTGCCACACAATCCAGTTGCAGATGTGATCAGTAAAAGATGTTCTGAGGTTTTCTGATGTTAATTTAAGTAACTTTATGAGTTGTCTGTGTGGAGGATTGGGCCCTTCTCTGCTTATAAGGACAGCTGATGGAGCATCCCACATGCTATTTCCTCAGCTCTCATATCTGCATCTTCCCTTGGAAAGGACAGGGTTTTGTTAAGCTTTCAGGAACATTTCAAAGCCCTTTTTTCTGCTATCAAGGTGTTTTAGAGGGAAAGGGCATAAATGAGCAATGTGATAGATACAGGGAGTTCTTATTTTGGTTGGGCAACAGATGAGGCATGTGGGTAATTTATTGCACTATAATTGTGTTATGTGATATCGATGCTGCAGTATTAATGACTGCAAAGTGCCCAGATTGATTCAGATGGCCATTTACTGTCATTATTACAAATCTAAATAAATAAATAAGAGCAGTTGAACTGATGTAGCTGAGAAATGTTTCAAAGTCACCCGGTGACATACATGTAGGCTCTCGTGAACAGGGAGTGACTCAAACAATATCGGGGACACTTTTTATTGGGGTCAGAAAGAAATAGAACAATTAAGTCATTTTCAGTCATATACAATATATTAGGAACTGTTTTAACAAGCGCATTGCTAAACTGACTGGCATGAACAAAGCGTTTTAAAAAGCTGGGGTGTAAATATGCCAGGGAAAAAGAAAGAAAACATGTAAACTATGCTCAAAAATAGTCTGCAAATGTAAGGAAACAAGAAAAACTAAGACAATCATGCACATACCTCTCCGGCTACCATGGCCCAGTGAATACAGTGGTTACCATGGCTGGATCTGGCTATGAGGTGGACTTTAGAGGGCAAGCTTTGTTTCTGATCTCTGCCCAAACAGAGAGCCTTGATCCAGTCTGTTGGTTTGTGTACTTTGAACGAGCCAACCTCACACTGCAAGAGCCAGCAAGTTAAGTTTGAATTTATCTCATGCCTTCAGGTTTCTCTTAGCATCCCCTGTCTGGCTGTCATATCACACAGAGGGGGAGATGCGCTATCACTCGATATTCCAAAATATGACTCTGCACTTTTTCCCTACAACACAACTGTGCAAGTCAGACTGCCAAGAATTACTTGCATTTCCCAATTCTTTTTATGCATCCATGGAGTTTATTTCTTTCTTTTCTGAAAAGAAAAAATTAAAATGTAGATCTTGCTAAAAGCTAATAATTTCATTAACCATTTGTGGGGAGTATTAATATATATTAAATACAGGCTCTTTATTTACACTAAACATTTTATTAGCTTCCAGAGTCATTGATACTGAAAAAGATGAGAGCAAGTCTCTTGGAATAAATAGCTTCTTCATACTGAGGTACATTTGTGGATAGGTGGGACAAAAGACAGCCAAGTAAGAACCTGCTGGTATTGATCTGCATGGAGAAAAAGATCTATTTTGGCTCCTCATACACCCACAACCTCTAACGATCATTGACTCTGTTGCCCAGATAAATTCCTTAGATAAACAACCAAAACCCAAATTAACATACGAACCATTAATAATCCAGTCAACAATTTTTATAACAATGACAACAAGAGAAAGATACGATTTCTTTTGAAGGTTTATTCTTAGCAATGTTTATGTGATGTGAACTTTGAATCCAAGTCACCTGCCAACAACCAGGAAAGCAAGTCAACTTTACAACTGGGACTAAACATTAGATATTCTTGTACTCATGGCTGCTGCTTCATCTCAGTATGTCCTCATTTTATGGGCTATCAGAAGCTAAGAAATATGTGTTGTGGCCATTTCTCACCTCACAATTCAATGGACAGAACAGGAAAAATAATATTTGGATACTTGGCTATTAAGCTGTTATTTAAGAAAATTGAAAAATAAAGCTCCAAAACTTGCCCATTTGGTATGTTGCTGCTTTTTTTCTTTGCTGCTTTTTTTTTTTTTTTTTTTTTTTTTTTTTTTTTTTTTTTTAACACCTGCTTTCATGCTTTCAAATTTCTGCTGCAGAAAAGCAGTGTAAGCCGTGAGGAAGGCGCTCAGGGGTTACTCCCAACATCGAGCTCCCCTAGTGGCTGCTTCCCTCCCACCGTCCCCGTGGACAGAAACACCTCGCTTGGGATTTTCCCCATTCATGACCAGAAGGAAGTGATTGCAAAAGGGATACGGATACAATCCAAGAAGGAAAAAAATATTATACTCACTCCCACCTGGGACTTTTGGAATGAGAAACTGTTGGGTTATTCAAGGAGAAATGAAAAGACCTAAAAGAGAAATGTAAGGGTTTCTCTATAAACCTATAACCAGACATTACATATTGCCCTGATGAAGATATAAGGAAACCTGTGGGAAATTCTGCTTTAAAGTTTGGTTCAACAGCAAATACACAACAAAACCTAGATAACAATGTCTTATGAATCATTCTGCCTACAAAAATTTTTGCATGTATGATGAAAGGCTCTATTGACCATATCCAAGACAATGATCAGCATTAATCCACTAGCAAATGGATATAAAAACTGCAAAATCAATGCACAGTTATTCTGGAAAGCAAATATTTTCTACTTCTCCATACACACAAAATGTTTTTTTCTTGTACCAGAAATGTTCACAGACTGCTGCCTGACTAAGGGCACAGCAAAGCAATACCAGGTTTCATCTGCATGGCTCCCTGAATTTTACTGTCAAAGCAAAATGTGTGGAAAACTACAAGCTTAATTTTTCTTGTTGGTGCCAGGGTTTTGGCATTTTTGGAAGAAAACACCAAAGAACAAGACTTGTTTTGCTTGTCATGATAGAGGTGCCAGCTAGCCAGTAATTCTGAACTGAAATTTCCAAGTTGACTTTCAAGATAGGTATTGCAATACCACAAGGATGGGCAACAAGGACGTGCACCAATTCCTTTAAAGAAAATGGGTTAACACTGCCATGAAGGAGGGTGGGGTATATAAAAGAATCAAACAAAACTTCAGGTGAAAATCCTTCCTGAGTGTCCTTCTATTTACACCAGTTTTACTCTAGTATAACCTCTGTTTTCACTGCAGTTATTCATTATCTGCTTCTTGATTGCTGTGATCCCAAATTTCTTGGGAAGCGCCACAGGTGCAAAGAGGCTACAAGGTTTCATGCTCTAAAAATAGATAATTTATTTTAAAAATTATACATGAGGACAAATGTTGGCTATTAAGGATGATAAATAGCTGAGATCCAGTTAAAAGTCACACAGCATTTGCTTGTGTAGTTTTCTGTATCATTCATCAACCAAAAATATATCAGTGCAAGGGAAATCTGGAAACTTCAAATGGCCAAAGAGCAACCTCTCTTGCACACTCTGAACCCTTCCTTAGCTTTATGCAAAGCCTACAGCCATCAGCAAATCTGGATTTCATAAAAAATAAGGTAAATAACATCTGATTCTCAAATAACTTGTCTGGGAGTTGGGTGCATCCATCAGTGCCCCTCTGCAGCCCAGGCTGGGTAGGGATGGCCCAGGACAGTGCTGGCAATGGCCCCATCCATGCCACCATGACTCCCTGTGGTCCCTAGTGGATGCTCCACCACAGTGGGAGCTCCCAGTGGGTCTGGCTGAGCCTCTGGAAGAGCCTGTGTGTCAGTGACAAGTGCGGGGCCATGGGGCTGTGCTGGGTGACTGCGCTGGGGTCCATAGGGGATGCTCACCACAGTGGGAGCTTCCATGGGTTTGGCTGAGCCCCTGGAAGAGCCTGTGTGTCAGCAAGGGGTGTGGGGCCATGAGGCTGTGCTGGGTACTGATACTGGGACTTACTGGGGTCCATAGTGGATGCTCCACAACAGTGGGAGCTCCCAGTGGGTTTGGCTGAGCCCCTGGAAGAGCCTGTGTGTCAGCGAGGAGTGTGGGGCCAGGGGGCTGTGCTGGGTGCCTGCACTGGGACTCACTGGGGTCCATGGTGGATGCTCCACCACAGCAGAAGCTTTAATGGGTTTGGCTGAACCCCTGTTAGTGCCTGTGCGTCAGCGAGGAGGGCAGGGCCATGGGGCTGTGCTGGGTGCCTGCACTGGGACTCAGTGGGGTCCATAGCGGATGTTCCACCACAGTGGGAGCTTCAATGGGTTTGGCTCAGCCTGGAAGAGCCTGTGTGCCAGCGAGGGGTGTGGGGCTGTGCTGGGCGCCTGCACTGGGACTCACGGGGGTGTCCATAGTGGATGCTCCACCACAGTGGGAGCTTCAATGGGTTTGGCTGAGCCTGGAAGAGCCCGTGTGTCAGCGAGGAGTGCAGGGCCATGGGGCTGTGCTGGGTACCTGCACTGGGATTCAGTGGGGTCCGTAGTGGATGCTCCTGAGACTGTGGTGTGGATCAGGGTCTGGATGACCCAGGGTCCCCAGCACTGCAGCAGGGCGTTGGGGGCTGTGAGGAGCTCCACATTGGACCTGGCGCTGTGGGCAGGGCAGCGGAGCCGGGGAGTTCCACTGAGGGGCCTCGCTCAGGGGCCTCCCCGGCACCCTCACGCTGGGCAGCCCTGCAGGACCCGGGACCCATGGGGACAGCGGTGGCTGTGGGTTCTGGACCCTCCAAGGAAGGCGTCGGTGCCGGCCGGGGGCTGCTGCAGCTCTGGGGTGTTTGCTGTGGGAGGTGTGGGGCGGGCTCGGCTCGGCTCGGGGCTCCCCGCAGCCCGGGGCCGGGGCTGGGCCGGCGGGCCGGGGGCAGGGCCGGGACCCCCGCCCCCCGCGCTGCCGGCAGCGCGGAGCGGGGACTCGGGGGCTGTTGTTTTCCCAGAAGCTGAGGCATTTAAATAATAATTAAAAAGAAAGAAGAAAAGCTCCTGGTGGGGAGGAGAGGCAGGGCGCATCCCGGAGGCTCGGCGGGGCGGGCGGGAGCGCCGGCCCGGTTCCCCCCCGGCTTCCCCCGGTGTCCCCCTCGCACCCCCGGCTCCCCCCGCCCGGCTCCCGGCGGGGCCGCCGCCAGCTCCAGCCTGCGCTGAGGCTGAGCAGAGCCTCCCCGCTCCCCCAGCTCTGCTTTCTTTCACATCTAATTTGATAGGAGGGGGATTTCGAGCTTCCCACAGTTACAACTTTTCTTGATTTCTCCCTTCCCCCCCCCCCTCCGCACATTTATTACTTGCATTTAATTAATTCCTTCTTTGCGTTTCCTTTCCCTGTTAATCTTTGGGTGACTGCTTTGTACATATGGCAATCTGATAATGAGGGAGTTTGTCCTTATTCTCTAGACTTCTTCACTGCGATGTCCACCCATCCAGTGCCTGGGATATCGATCTTCTTTCCATGGGGAGGGGGACAAGGTAAGAGGGGTGATAAAAGTTTTGCAGTATTCCGCACCATTAAGAATAGCTTTTATTCCTTGGCGCTGTTTAATCAACTGTTATATCAAGTCATGCTGTTTAGGCAACCACATCAAAAGAACATACCCTCTTTTGTATAAATTATATATTCCTTGTATCTGTCTTCTCGCATGCACGCAGACGGGGAGATAAAACTTAAGTTTGTTTTTTAATAGCATGAAGCAGGTATTTAGCTGTTATACAACTTGTTTCTGCAACTAAGTTGGTTGATAACAACCCAGGAGCCAAGCTACTGACTTTCTAACTTTTTACCCATTTCCAAGTCAAAACTCCTCAATTTAAAGGTCGGAAAGAGAAATCGACGACTCACTGAAACTCCACAAAGAAACATAAATAGCAGAAGAAAAGCATAGGCTAAAAAAGATGAAAGAGCACCAGTTAGAATCGGCATGAGACCACTTCGGACCACTTCTTTCGCCTCTTTTCTGAAGTTTACCTGAAAAGACTACTTTGTCCCTTGAAAAGTCCGTGCTGACCTGTTTGTTGCAGTTTACGGATATACAACTTTTTTACCACATAAAAACTGATTTTAAAATCCATTTTCAGGGTTTAAGTTGATTACTACTCAGCTCAATGTCACAGACTAGAAAACTTCCATCTAGTTTTTCACACCAAAGAGCTCTTTTTATTTCTTTTTTTCCTTTTTCTGTCTCTTTTTCTTTTTAAACTCCTCAACTCAAATAAAGTTTATTTCTTTGGATGTGTTTTGTTTTTCTGAGAAAGTGGACTTTGAATTACTTTAGCACACCGTCCTGGAATTTCTAAGAACTCCTAAAAAACTCCTGAAACTTTCTAGATCCTAGGACAAATTGTATTTTCTTAGGAGGAAAAGCAAATGAGCACTTTGCAGGCAGAGAAGTGTTTGTTCATATGGAACTCTGCTGCTCTGTCTAACCTGCTCTATCGGCCTCATCTCTGCAATTTTGCTCGTCTCTCAACACCTTTGTCTGATTAGTAGCTTTTGGAGATCGGGATAAAGACATCACTTGCCACGCTGCATGAGATAACAATTAATTTAACATTAAACTTATCCCCTTTCCATTCACTTTGCTTGGATCGATCTCTGTTAATTGTGTTTGCGGATGCTTTCAACACTATGCTTTTCTTAAAAACTTAATGACACCCCGCAAGGAGGTGTAAGAGTCTAAAACGCTCCTCTCCGACTTTGACCAAAGAAACAAAGAATATAGCCCCAGCGTGCTCAGGAGACCATCTATTTTTAATCAGTTGACTGTTCGTGCACTTCCGAAGATACAACGTTATTTTAAACTGGGTGATAGTCCTGATTTTATTTAAAAAAAAAAAAAAGTGCCACTCTGCAGTTGTGTGATACACAAGTCAGACACACCAACTTCATTTAACTGCCGCTTCGCATCAGACCTGTTTCTGCTGTTAAAGTGGTCATTTATCAGCTAAAAGGCGAGTGTGTTTAAAAATGTATGTCTTTGGGAGGGAGAGCAATCTCCCTTTTCAGGGGCAAGAAACCTGTTACAAAGCCATTTAGGTGGGTGCGCTCTGAAATGGCATTATTCCCCCCCGGGGCGTTAATATTACCCAAGTATGTTCCTATTTGCACTGCTCCCCGATAATTCGGCATTTTATTTAACCACAACTGCCCTTAGAAACTTGATTTGCACTGAAGCAGCCTGCTAATCTTATTTTTTTTCCCCTCTTTCAGAGAGGCATCTGTTCCTCTTGCTGACAAACGTACCATTCTGCCAAGAAAGTTTTTGGAGAAAAAAAAAAAAAAAAAAAAAAAAAAAAAAAAAAAAAACGGGAGAAGAAAAAAAAGAAAGAAAAAAGAAAGAAAAAAAAAAAGCATGTAATTGATGTTATCCCAAGAAAGCGCGATCTCCACCCCTCTCAGCTCCAAGCCCTTCAGGTAAAAGGAAAAAAAAAATCTTTCAAGAATTTGTTGCCTTTTTGAGGGTTAACATCAGAAGACAAGCTTGCCTCGCCTTGGCCAATCAGCTCTCGGCCCTGGCAGCTATAATATAGAACTAAAGGCAGACTCCTCTCACTAGCGTCTTGCTTTGCTACCATTAAAATCAGACCCTTTTTTTGTCTCTCGATTGCTGTCTCCCGACCAAACTCCGATGTGTTCCGTTATCAGCGACCTAAAGCCTGCCATTCCAGCACCTGTCTTGCTAGGGATCGGTGGATAGTATACGATTCAGAAAGCAGACAAGGACATAGGAGGAGAGAGAGCTCTAGAGAGACAGCCAGGGATAGGCACAGAGAGCTTTGAAGTAATTGGATTCAATGGACGAAATGCTGCTGTTGACAAGAATTCTCTTGGTGGGCTTCATCTGCGCTCTTTTAGTCTCCTCTGGGCTGACTTGTGGACCAGGCAGGGGCATTGGAAAAAGGAGACACCCCAAAAAGCTGACCCCTTTAGCCTATAAGCAGTTTATTCCCAATGTGGCAGAGAAGACCCTAGGGGCCAGTGGAAGATATGAAGGGAAGATCACAAGAAACTCCGAGAGATTTAAAGAACTAACCCCAAATTACAACCCTGACATTATTTTTAAGGATGAAGAGAACACGGGAGCTGACAGACTGATGACTCAGGTAGAGCCACAGAGATACCTGTATTTGTGTTTGTTAACCTCTCTGAGCAATCCTAAAGGACGCATCTGTCTTAGTATTTTTGAAAGCCCCCCCCTTTCCCTCTCCCCCTCTCCCCCCGCCCCTCCAAACTCGACTAGTTTCCCCATTGAATGTAAATAGCATCTATCCGGCCAAGTTAGCCGGGGCTGGAGCCGGAGCTGTTTCGATATTTGGTGGGGGAATCTGTGTGATACTTACAGTCATTACCGTGCCATGGCGTTCCCTGTAACTTGGTTAGAGATTGCTGTTTGCATTTGTCCCCAAGGATGCACTTTGATCAAACGAATTGCATACAGCTCAGAGGACCCCAAGTGTATAGTGACCGCCAGGCCACCCACTCATTATTACAAACGTAGTCCGCGGTTGCTGCGCCGGCTGACTTGATTTTTTTCTCTATTTATTTTATTTAATTTCTCTTTTTTTTTTCCTTTTCATTCCATTTTAACCTTCATCATTATTATTGTTGTCGCGAGCGTATTCTAAATTTAGTAGGCATGCAGTCGTGCACTCACAAAAGGCAGCTGAAGCCGGATCGACCATTCCTCATCTGATTCCGTATTATATAGCTCGTATTGCAATACCATCATTTGCAATTGTGCCCATCAGAGCGTAAATATATTGATATTTCTTTAAGGATGCTCACCGCCAATGCTCTGGTACTTCCATAGGGGAGGGACTTGCAACTTATCGGCATTGCATCACCTTCTGTTTTAAAAAATCTGATGGCACAAGGTTTACAACTGGGTAAATATTGGATTTCGGGTGGAATCGGATTGCGGAACTATTTTATGAACAAAAAGAAAGAAAGGGGAAAAAGATAAAGGTGAGAGAAAGAGAGAGAGAAAGAGAACCGCTCCGAGTCACCTCGTAATTATAATTCATGCGCAACAGAGAGCTCAGCGAAGTCAATTGCTCTGCTAATCCCGGAGTTTCAGAAACTACATGCAATCTAGACACTGGAAATGGGTTTCCTCCAAATATAGGTCAACAGCGCTTTTTTAATATTAATACATTTAAGCCCCACCTTCAGTGCTAGAGCAGGACTCGCCTGGAAGGACTAGGCGGGGAGTGGACGTGGGGAAGGGGGGGTGGGGGGTGGAATTTCCCAAACTCTCCCCGTTCCTCGGCCTGATTTTCCGCACGTTGCCGGGTCTCTCGGGGCGAGGGACCGGCGGCCGCCACCATCTCCTCCCGACCACCTTAAATCGCACCGCACCTCGGAGCGCGGCGGCGCCTCCGCCCGCCGCCGCCGCCGCCCCGCGCAGGGCTGCGGAGCGGAGCGGAGCGGGTGCCGGTCCCCGCTCGGGCGCGGCCCGCGCCCCTCCGCGCACCCGCGCTCCTCCGCCCCCGCTGCCTCCGGAGCCGCATCTCTCGCATTTTCAGCTCCACTTACTCCCCTCGCGTATCGATCGCGGCGGCTCGGGTTTCACCCTTCCCTCCGCAGCCCGGCGGCAGCGGCGGCGGCTCCGCGGGAGACGGGCTCCCGCCGGGGCTCGGCGCATCCCTCCGTGCGCGGCTGCGCCGGTGCGTGTGCGCGGCGGAGCGGAGCGGAGCGGGGCGGCGGGCGCGGGGGGAGCCGGGCACGCTCGGGAGCGGGGCGCTGCGGGCCGGGGGCGCACTGCGGGCTGACCCCGGCCCCGCGGCTCTCCCGGGGCACGCCGCGCCGGCTACGCGGCTGGCCGCTCCCGCTGCATTAGCTGGCAGCGTCTGAACTCCTGACCTTCTGTCAACTTCCCTCAGACGAACGAAACGAAAACAAATACTTTACCCCCCCCCCCCCCCCCCCCTTCGGTGCTTGTTCCCGTGCCTTAGACACAAAGGGGGGAGGTGGGCTGAGAGCGGCGGGGCCGGGGAGGCCGCAGGGCCGGGTACCCGCGGGCAGAGAGGGGAGCGAGGTCGGGGAGCGAGCGGGGCTCCGGCACCCCGGGCCGGGCAGGGAGCGGGAAGCGGAGCGGGGCCGGGCAGCGAGCACTGCCTGCCCTCGCTCACGGGCACGGCCCGGGGTGCGGTCCTGCCGCTGGCCTCCCTGCCTTGCTTTCCTCTCCTTCCCTCTCGTTAAATCCCAGCCTTTAAACGCCGGCTTCGGGAGCCCTTCAACCATGGAGAGATCTTTCATGGACAGAATCGTTAAACTTGCAGAGTGGTTGCCGAATGCATTAGTCGCTAGTTAATATTAACTCCAGAAGGGTGGGGGGGAACGCAAACAGAGGTAGGTAAGTCAGGTTCTCAACTTTGCAGGTGACACCAGCAGTTTGCTAAGGGCTCCCCCCTTCCTCCCTTTCCTCCCCCGCCACCCCGGCCATTGGCTGGATTGGGGAGAGAGATAAGGAGGCCAGGTCAGTATGATAAAGCTGGAATTTGTATGAAATAAAATAGCAATCTCGTGTAATGCAGGCACACAACCAGTGCGTGATGTGAGGAATTTAGAGATCAACTTGGCATTTAGGAAGCCCACCAGGTTGTTTACACTGACAGGTACCTGTTAAGTGTTTCCTTCAAGCAATTCATTTGTGAAGAGATTAGGAGCTGGCAGGAGAGGGCTTGTTGAACAACTTTGCCTCCACACAAAGCGTTAGTGGAGGCAGCCCTGCTGAGCTTCACGGTGGCTGAACAGAATTGGGCTTGATTTGTGGCACACGACCCGATGAATTAATAAATAGTCCGGGCTTCACGGCTTTTGACTCTGACAATCCAGCTCAGGCAGTATAAAAGGGAGAAAAGTACTTTAGGAGGCCGTTTCTCCTTCTTTATTTAGCCCGGAGCCGGGGAGTGGTGCTGGCAGGGCCGGAGCGGCCGGAGCCCCCCGGCGCTGCCCGCGTCCCTGCCCGCGCCCGCTCCGCCCGTGCGGGGCACGGCATCGCCATCGCCGTGTCGCGCAGCGCTGTCGCCTTATCGGCAGCTGGGACGTTTGATCCTTCTCCCCCTTCCCCCTGTAAATCAGTGATGCAGCGTATCTATCCACTCAGGTGTGAGAGGGAGAGAGGGGAAAAAATAAAATAAATCAAACTCAACTTCCTTGTCCCGCTGCACTTTGCTGCCGGGAACGGTGCCGAAATCCAAACACCCGTCTCTCTCCATAAAACGGTAGGCCAGAGAGTCCAAAGTGAGCTCGTGACTGTGTTTTATATCTCTCGGGGACTTTTATATGTCTTTATATCAACCCGTGTGTTGCTGGAATCACTTTTATGGCTGTTGGTGAACACATGGAAACTTCCTTGCTAAGCGACCTTGTCACGTCCCTAAAAGTAGCGTCGTCCGAGTAATGGAGGGGCTTTGCGTTCCTGGGAGCTGTGAAAGGGGGACTCTGTGGTCTTTTATTGAGCACACTGGGGAGGATGGTCCTGCAGAAGGCCAAGCACAGCAGTCAGGCCAGCAGAAGTGTGGGAAGAGCAGCTTACTGCATCCCGCCGTGGCTTACAGCCACATCGCTCTTTGCATCAAGAGAGCAACGTCGGGTACATGCACCTGAGTTGTTTTCCTCTCAAAAAGGAGGAGGAAAGCTGGCAACGTGTGTGTTTCTAACTCTGTGCCTTTAGTCAAGTGCTTTTCAATGCTTTCGGTGCTGATTTCCAGTTTCTGCCGGGCTGAGAGTCCTTTTCCCCTGTCGCCACTGTGTCTATTCCCCGCCTGGCTAAGATGGGAATCTCCCCAAAACTTTCAGGGTTTCAGCTCCCCTCTTTTCCTCACTTTCCCCTGTCCTGTGTCCCTCATTACTCGATCCCTACGTGCTCCCGGTGCTGCTGGGCCCAGTTCAGCCCAGGGAAGGCTGGTGGCTCTGGAGGGTCAATGAAAAACCCTGCACTACTTTCTCCACGGAGTTGGAAGGGTTTCACTCCACACAAAGGGGCTCCTAGCTTGCATAGCATCCCTGCTCCGCTTAACTTCCCTCCTTGGCCCTCCCTTGCTTTTCATCTTCCCACTAAGAGCTATATTATTGTATGGATTTGCTCGGCTTTGTAGGCGAGCGCCGATGTATGTTTGAAGCAGAGTGAATGCTCCCAGCCCATGCAGCTTTGAGGGCTCTAATGAGTGATGGGCGAAGGGAGAGAAGAAAAAAAACACCCCTCCCTCCAGCACATAAAGGCTGTTAACATGTATTGATACCCTTTTCAACACAGAATTAAGCTGAAAAGACCCGCAGAGACATTCCGGGGGGGGAATCCGTGACTCTGAGATATATGGCGAGTGTTTGTTCTGGGCAGAAACTTTGCTCTCGGGAAGGGACAGGGCACTTAGCGGCAGGAATTTGCTCCGTGCAGGTGCCTTTGAATCGCCAGCGCCGGCAGAGGGGGGTCCCCCTGTGCCCGCAGCAGGTGCCAGGCCAGGGAGAAGCTCCGTCCCTGTGTTTCGTGATGTTTGAGTCTCTGTTCATCCCGTGTGCCCAGGCTTCACTCTCCCCCTCCTCACCCACCGCCCCGTCCCTCGCTGGCAGCGGAGGTGAAGATGCTCAGCCCTGGCTGAGCCCATCCTGGGGCGCGTTTGGCAGGGAGGGCAGGAGTGCCGCGTCTTTGGCAGGGAGGGCAGGAATGCCGCCTCTTTGACGGGAGAGGGAAGCGGGATGCGGCCCAGGGGGTATCGATAACGAAGGGGGGGGGTGTTCCCCTGGCTGCAGCGCCCCCACAATGACCCTTGCCTATCCGCCCGTGTCCCCGCAGCGCTGCAAGGACAAGCTGAACGCTCTGGCGATCTCGGTGATGAACCAGTGGCCCGGGGTAAAGCTGCGGGTGACCGAGGGCTGGGACGAGGACGGCCACCACTCCGAGGAGTCCCTGCACTACGAGGGCCGCGCCGTGGACATCACCACGTCGGACCGGGACCGCAGCAAGTACGGCATGCTGGCTCGCCTGGCCGTCGAGGCTGGCTTCGACTGGGTCTACTACGAGTCCAAGGCGCACATCCACTGCTCCGTCAAAGCAGGTAAGGGACGTGCCGAGGTGGGGAGACATCCCAGGGCAGCGACTCAGCGCCCTAGAGCCTCCTGTGGCCTGTGTCTGCCGCCGGGCTCCCTCCTCTGTCCCTGCAGGATACCCATAGGGGATGGGAGCAGAGCCCCGGGAGCCTTCCCCCGCCTCTTAGCGACCCCGTCGGAGCAGAGGTGGCGGAAAGGAAAGAGTGAGGGAAAAGGAAAAAAACAAAGCCCAGCCAGCTGCAGCAGTTTTTCACAGCATTTTTATTTGGGTGATTTTCTTGGCCAGCCTCCCCACGAGAGCTGCGCCGCAGCCACACACCCTTCTCCTCCCCCCGTGGGGTCTGATGCTTTCCCCATCCAAGGAGCGTGTTCAACGCAAACACTCGTGGCCGTCTCCAGCCGCCCCGCTGGCTGCACGCCTTACTCGCGAGCGCTAATCTCCGAGTGGGAGCCGGCCAGGAAAATAAATAAGTAACGTGGTCCCCAGCCTCCTTCAGCGGTAGCCGCTAGGAAATTCCCAGATAGGGATACACATACACATAATTTTTTTTCCTCCCCTCCCCTGTGCTTACAACGCCACACGCTGTCTCAACCCGGGAACAGCTCGCAAGAAATCCCCGACTCGCAGAGTTTCTTTTCTTGACACTTGACACGTTTTTTGGTGGAGCAAATCTGTCAGCGAGTGACAGCCCCCAGCTCCACCGCCTCGCTCCATCCAGCTGTATGACACCGAAAGCTCTTTTAAAAAGAGCATACCCTAGCCCAGCAACCTGCTGGATGTGTCAGGAGACACTTGGCTGCAAAAGAAAATAATGGGCTTTCTTTAAATATAGCTGTTTGCTTCGAACCCATGCAGGGAAACAGCCCAGCCATGCCGTGCCCACCTGCAGGAGGGGTTCACGTCCCTCATTCCATCCCAGAGCTCCCCAGGGGCTGAGCACCTCTCCTGGCCCATGTGGGCTTTGTCCTGAGAGCCTGCTACTGCTTTTGTTCAGTTCCTGGGTCCTTTCTAGGCGAAAAGAGGCCCTGCAAAGCTGTCAGCTGTGTGGAGAGCTGAAGCTCCCCTTTCAATAGCCGAGACGGGCTTTGTAGCGCAAGGTGTCCGATTGTGGTGTGTGGTGACCTTAGCCCAGGAGCACCTCCTAATCCACCCCAGGGGTGTTTCACAGGACGGGAGCCACCCCAAGCTGCTCATTGAGATTCGGCACACAAGGACTCGGGGGCAATATTTGGAGGGTGTCAGGCAGGGTCGTGTGACTGTACGAGGCAGGCTGAAGGGAGCAGGCTTGAATTCCACTCTCTCAGCCTGATCTTAAACTGTCCAAACCTCATTTCATGACAGAGCATCTCATGAGAAGATTAAATCCCATAATGCCAGCAGGAAGATTCTTTATCTAGATCTCTGTTTGCAAAAAGTATGATCCAGGAGACTGGAATGCAAAGAAGAGTTCCCCCAAGGCCTGAATTATTGTCACCAGAACAGAGGAGGGAGAGGCAGGGGTGGTAAAAGGGACATTGATAATGCGCTACAGCAAGTATTTAGAGCAAGCTTCTACATTTAAAATTCAAATACAGATCTTGAGTGCCTTGGAAAAGTGGCTCTGCTGTGCAAATAGTGCTTGGAAGGTCCTGGGTTTTTGGAGAGTATGTGTGTGAATTGGCACATAGGGTTTCTGCACCTGAACAAATAGGGAGGGGGAGAAAAGGGGGGGAAGAAGCTGGGAAAAAAATGGAAGTGTCCTCTCTTCCAAGAGTGTCTGCATTTATTACATGAATCAGAATGACAATGCTGATCCTTTATTGGATTTTAATTAGAGAACCCAAACAAGCGCTGCTCAAAGAAGCAGATTTTCACACCTCTGCGAATTCACTGGCATGTTTGTAGAGCTGCTACACTACTACATCTATTCATCAAGTCCCTGAATATGCAAACAAAGCTCTAGCCAGACCTTTACTGCCAGCTTGTAGGAAGGTGTAGTTTACTAGCAGAGGCCTCCACATAAAGCACATAGCTTGTTTGTTGCCATGTCCTCCCTGAAGAGGGAGGCCTTGGAGATCTTGCTGCCTCATTTCTGAAAGAGAAGTGATAAAGTCATTAGCAAATCAATAACGGTCTAATTTTCACCCTTCCTGTCCTTCCTGAGAAAGTCATTAGGGGACACTCCAAGGATTTGTTTAAATCATAGGAATTTCTGTAGCAGTCACAGAGACAAAATATAAAATCTGTCCATCTTTAGGATCTAAATCAGCAGGTCTCTTGACTGGTATAGGGAGTAACTGAGAGAAAGCAGGGAAAGGCAAGGGAGGGACGGGGAATCTCAACACTTGCTACCATGACATACTGTGGGATATTAACCAATATTTAAAAAAAAACCAGAGTGGTTAGGAGCACTGCAAGTCCCTCTGTTAAGACAGAGATCAGCCTGGAGCACAGCAGACTTCTTTTCCCACCACCCCACAGGTGGCTGAACTTCCAAAAAGTGATTTACAAGAGAGACAGAGTCTCATTGCTACTTTTGCTTTCTTTAAGTCTGAGATTGTTCCTCTCAGTAGCACAGGAAAGCAGCAAAAGCTGCTCTAAACTCTGACTAACTCCCAAGAGTTACTCAGGAGGAGGCATTTGCTTGGGCCTGGCACAGTGTTGGGCTGCTCTGGGACCACACGCTCTGAGGCAGGGAAGAGCATGCTTCTCCTAGGAGGGAGGGAGAGATTTCTTTCTTTTTTGGGAGAGGATTGAAGCAGAGTGCTGGAGATGCCAGGCAAGGTGCTGTGAGTGTGAGATGTGCCCCAGTAGCCACCATGCTGAGCAGGAAGGCTGGAGGCAGCATGGGGGCTTGTGCAGACCTATGCAGGGGGATTTGGGAAATTTGCGTTGTGGCTTTGCAGTGGCAAAATTTGTGGGCAACCTGGGGCGAAGTCTCCTCCTGTTCTTTGCTGTTTGCTGCCCTAGATGTGGTCCTTGAGTAAGAGCTGAGTGGGGACCCTGAGCATGGAGAGCATAGGCACTTGCTTAGAGAAGAAACTTCATGCCAGCAAAATGACTCGGCTTTGAAAGCCTGCAAGTTATCTGGCATCAGGTGTCAGTGCAGGGTAAACAGTAGCCAAATGGGAAGCTCTTCCAGAAGAGATTTTGTTCTGGAACAGTTTTCTCAGTGGAAATATTTTGGCTCATTTCCCTTACGAGACAAATCACTCTTGTAACTCCTAACCTAGAGGAGATTTTGCACTGGCTCAGATCTGGCAGGAAGGGGATTCTCACTTGACCCACTGAGTACAAATGGGGCATGCTCATAAATGAGGGTGGAGGAATTTCAGAGGCTGTCTCCTGAGCTTTCTTGGTGGGTTGGGGTGGCTGGGGAAGCAATAAGTTCCTGCATGCTCCCATGCCCCATCCTGGGCAAGAAAAAAAATACACGTGTGCCTCCTCTAACCCTGCTGTGCCTCTCTCCTTACACAGAAAACTCAGTGGCAGCCAAATCTGGTGGCTGCTTCCCCGGCTCGGCTACGGTGCACCTGGAGAAAGGTGGGACCAAGCTGGTGAAGGACCTGAGGCCTGGAGACCGGGTGCTGGTGGCCGACACCGAAGGCCGTCTGCTCTACAGCGACTTCCTCACCTTCCTTGACCGCGAGGACGGCTCCCACAAGCTCTTCTACGTCATCGAGACGCGGCAGCCCCGGGCCCGGCTGCTGCTGACGGCCGCCCACCTCCTGTTCGTGGCCCCCCAGCAGAACCAGTCGGAGGCGGGGAGCGCCGGCGGCCGGGCGCTGTTCGCCAGCCGCGTGCGGCCGGGCCAGCGCGTCTTCGTGCTGGGCGAGGGCGGGCGGCGGCTGCTGCCGGCGGCCGTGCACCGCGTGTCGCTGCGGGAGGAGGCGTCGGGAGCCTACGCGCCGCTCACCGCCCAGGGCACCATCCTCATCGACCGCGTGCTGGCCTCGTGCTACGCCGTCATCGAGGAGCACAGCTGGGCACACTGGGCCTTCGCTCCCTTCCGCCTGCTGCAGGCCCTGCTGGCCGCCCTCTGTCCCGCCGGGATGGGGTGCCCCATGGGAGACCCCACGGCCCCCGGCATCCACTGGTACTCTCGGCTCCTCTACCGCATCGGCAGCTGGGTGCTGGATAGTGACTCTCTGCACCCGCTGGGCATGATGGTGTCGTCCAGCTGAGGGCACCCCGCGCCAGCCCGCCAGGCTCCAACGGAGAGACAGAGACACCGAGGGAGAGAGAGAGAGAGAGAAAGGAGAGAAAAAAAAGAGAAAAAAAAAAGAAAACGCTAAAAGAAAAAAAAAAAAAGGAAAAAATACATATTTTTAAAAGAGAGCACGGATTAAGACTTAAAAATAATAATAATAAAATAATAATAATTAAGTAGGACAGTCCAAAGTAGACTTAAAGGGAAACAAAGACCCCTGGAAGTTCTGTTCTGTTTAGTTTATAAATATATATATTTTTATTTGTTCTTTTGTTTTGTTTGTTGGTTGTTTTTTTTTTCCTCCACTCCTGGATATTTATTTCTTTGGTATTTTGAATAGATGTTTTAAATGATATGAACCGGACCTTCAAGAGCCTTAAATAGTTTCTTTGATAATTTATTATCATGTGAACTGTACTCACAGGAGAAAAAATTATTTTGTGAGGCCAAGCAAAACTGCGCAGAGTCTATTTTTCTACATGTCACGTGTGTCCTGACTTTCAGAAAGCAAAATTCTGTACTTTCCCATCTCTCCATTACATTGCTCTTTCATTTCAGCAAGTCTAAAAAACAAGCAAACAAACAAACAAACACACACAAAAAAGACAAACTTCATGGGGGTCCGTAAATTATATTTTTATACACAGAATTGTAAATTAGATTTTTTTGAGAGATCAATACTTAACTGAATCACATTTCGTTTTTTGAAATAGTGTAAAATATGAGAATATATTATTTTAATTTAAATAGTTGCAAATGTAACATCATTTCCTGTATTGTTTTCCATGTTTTGCTTTGTAAAAAACATCATTTGGCCACGTTCATGGAAGTTCATGGAAGTCGAGACTGTTACACAAACTTTTTATTTGCAAAAACCGTAAGAAACTTTGTTATTTTTAACTTCAGAAAAAGTTTATTAGAAAATAATATTTTTTAAAAAGCGCACATGGCGGCAATTCTGTGACGATGGAGATGGTAGTTTGTACAGAGGGGGGAAAAGGATGTTTTGCATTAATAAATTGAGAAATAACTGCTGTAAATTTACTAAAATGTATTTTTGAATATTTTGTAATAGTTTTAATAGTTTTATAGAAATAAAATGTGCCATGCACAGTTTGGTTAGTATATAATAACTAAGAGTTCCTGGTGCATCCCATTTTTTTTTCCTTTTTGCTTGTTGGTTTAGGAAACATGATACCTAAATGAGTGCCCTTTATTTTATTTAGATGTGTTGCTTATAACATTTAATTTTGGTACTTTAATTAAGGAAACAAATCCATCACATCTGTGCATAACCTGGAATCTCTTGTACTGACAGTAGAACCTCACTTATTTGCACGAGTGACCAGCAGACGGGTTTCCCTTTGCCAGAGCCCTGGCTCCCCACCCCTGCTCAGGCAATGCTCCTCTCTTCCAGCTCCAGCCCTGACTCCATGCTCACTTCCCAGTCTGGAATGGAGACTATAGACTGGCTCTGAAAATTGATTTCTGAGGATGCTAAATCAAGTTTTCTCTTTGAAGTGCATTAATGTGAAGGCAGGAAGCTGCCTTTGCCTTGTGGCAACCCCGGGATTTCAGTGGGCTTCAATCTGGGTGCCCAGAAGATGGAAATCTGAGGGAGAGACATTGACTTTGATGAGTTAGAGGGGTTCATGTGGCTGATGCTGGAAGAAGGATAATGAGATCCACCAGATTTCACTGGCTGCTTTGAGTAACAGCACAGAGCTTGGGGCCACTGAGAACAGAGCAAAGCACCCTTTGCAAAACAAACAAAAGGATAAAGATTTGTTCATTTATGCTGAGAGGCATTCCTTAGCTGTAATGCAGGAGTCTGTCCCCAGCCACCCATGGGTGAATGTGCTGGAGACGTGCTTTAGGAGCTGAGTGGTGGAGCCAGCACTGCATCACCTGCCTGGTCCCAGCCCCAACCCACCCTGAGGGGATCATCCTCGACAGGTGCTGATCAGTGAGGTTCTGCTGCACCACGTGCTCCTCCATTGAGGGTTTCCAGGATCCCTTTAAAAATTTTGCAAAACATTTTGTGTGCATGTGTGTGCGCGTCTGCGACGGGACCGTGCCAGAAGGGAGCTTGCCTTGAATGTCTTCTCACCTTTTCTTTGGTTTCCATTACTTGCCAGTCTAGGATGTTCACCACCAGGCCTTTTGCTCCAGAGACACAGCCATGTTCTCTGCTGGGATGGATGGCAGCTCCACAGCCTCCCAGAACATGCCTGCCTGCGGCCATCTCCAGAGAGTGTCAACCATGCCCTTCCACGCTGAAATCCCAGGAGCTTCTGGAGCGCAGTCAGGAGCTGGAGGCCGAGTTCCACACACGAGCACTGCTGTGTGAAGCCCTGACAGATGGATGTGGTTTCTCCTTCCTGTCAACCTCTAGTCCAGCCCCACTTCCAACCTCCAAAGCTTGGACATGGCCAAGGTGATGAGACTTTGGAGTGACCACAGTGTGCTGCAGCACCAGGAGAGGAACCAACCCTCAGGCCTACCCAATGAGAGGCATCACGGGGGACTGTGGACTGCCTGGTGGGTGCTGAGGACCTGCTCCCCACCCCAGCTTGGACTCTGCCACCTCCTTGTCTTTGGGGTGTGCTGAGGGCTGCAAATCCAGATGATTTGGGGCATGTGAGAATGTGATCGTGGAACAAATGAGTCTCTGCTGTAAGAGTCTGGCCTTAGTTTGGCAGCATCTGGGTGTCTGAGTTCTTTTACCCTGTCTCTGAGAGGTGGTTGCCATTTTTTAAGGCCTCTACACTCAAAGAAATGATCGTGTTGGAAGGTGCCTTCTCCAGAGGTTGGGTGGTGGAGGTGTTCAGGGATGTCAATGATCAAACTTAAAGGCACTGGCTGGAGGGCTTCAATCTAAATTGCAACTGAGATGTTTAAGAGCCATCAGACCAGAGTCCACACTTGTGTCAGGGCAGGGCACATGCCTGGATGGGACCACACCAGACATTGCCTCATTTAATCTTCACCCAAAGGCCGAGATGAGCTCAGATCTTTGTGGTGTGAGAGAAGCCTAGATGCTCTTACACCGGGATCAGCCTGTTTCACTGAGCAGAGAAACGCTGTGCCACATTTCCCGTCGCACTTACTCCAAGCAGCTTTACGTCTTCCTCTCACCGTGTCTGAATTCCACCTCTCCCTCTGGCTCCTCTCATCAGGATCACCCCTCTGTGGTGTGTTAGAAGTGCTTCCTTAGATGGGCCAATCCAACCCACAGCCACAGCTCTTGTATGAAGGATGTACTGTCATAACCTTGTGCAAAACATCTAGGAGATGTCACTGTCCGTTTTCAGGGTCCAAGTATGGCAATAGTTTGTATAAAATGTACACATAGTGGTGGCTACAGAATAGTTTATGACTAAATACATATCTATTACTGTCAAAATAATGTATAAGAATGTACTTGAAGCTATTATCCTTGTGCTCTGTTGTCTGAATAATTAAAGAAATTACAGAGACTTCCTGAAATGTCTGATATGTGATGGCATTCCTATTGCACACCTCTGAGGAGTTTACACTGATGAAATTGAAATGCAGAGTGGGGATCCTGTGGAATTTGGTATTGGACTCTTCAAACACATCAGGAATTGTGCCAGTGGGGCTTCATGTGGTGGCCACAGCCTCCTTCTCCTCCCACCCACAGCCACGTGGGCAGTCTGTCATTTACCTGTGAAATATTGCGTGGCTCTGCAAAGCCAACTCATTTGGGAGGGTTCTGTGGGGTGGCAGAGGTGCCCTGAAGGGCAGCCACCAGCAAGTCAATGTGAGAAATGACCCTAATGAGACTGGGGCTAGTCTGTGTTTACCTGACCAATAGTTCAAGCAGTGCCCTGGTGCTCAAACCTTCCAAAGGGAAGCTGGGATGTGCCAGTAAAAGAGGATCACATCCACAATGCAACTAAAATCCAAGCACTGAGGTGAACCAGGTGCTTCCCAGCCTGTAGCTGTGCCCCAGCTCTTTGTGCCCTCACAGGGAAAGTTTGCCTAGCTTGATTTTTAGACATATATCCACATACATGTCTACATATATAATATTATTATCCTGATATTAGGAGCTCAGCACATCCCACCAGGACATAAATATGTTTACTCTGACCCTCCTGAGCATTTCCCACCATGCTGAGGCTGAGCAGGAGATGTAAATCAGCCTGGCTGGGTGATAATTGGGCAGCACTTTTGCAGCCCCAGTGCAGCAACTATTTCAATTACAGGGGGAAGGAAACCAGAAAGAGCATTTTATCTTACTCATTACTGCAAGCCATAAGGGACCATTAGATTTCTTAAGCTTTTGAAATTCTCTCTTCAGCAGTTTCTGCCTTAAAACTAGTTCAAACTTAACTGAAAAAAAGGTCAATTTTCCATGTACAGAGCCCTTCAGAGCTTTCAAAGGAGCAGTGTTAACGTGATCCTTGGCCCAGGAGGGCTGAAAGGGAAAAAAATAATCTGTAAAAAAAAGCATCTTTACAAGCAATGGGATTGTCTCATATTTGACAGGGGCCCCACAGCCACTATTTGGGCCAAGATTGTTAAATATAATTTTTAATGCTTTGCATTTGGGGTGTTTGGACTTACATATTTAAATAATTTTGGTTTTCAGGGATGAAAAGGAGTGAACAAATGCAGGAAATATGACTTTAATGATCTTGTCCTGATTCCAGTGAAATCAAGAGTGGAATCCAGAGGTGATTTGGGTGCACAAGCAATTGTGCACCTTAAAGCTGAGTGCAGGACCCTATATAACTTCTTTTCCTTTCATTTTTAAGTGAGAGCAAGACATCTCTTTGGACAAATATTACTGCAAATCACGAATGAAACCACAAGGTCAGGAAATCTGTTTGGGGTAAAAGTATTTGTTTTGATGTCCTGTGACCTAAATGTGAAATAAATATTAGATTTGCTCAGTTTGGTGTGAACAAATGTCTGTTTGTATTACTGGGGAGGAGAGGTGACAAGGGATGTGATTGTGGAGGGTTCCTTGGCCACCAAACCCACATCTGGCTGCTGCCCAAGGGCAGGAGGGGTTGGACATGGGGCAAAGCTTGCCTGGACCAGACCTGTGGGACATCAGGATGGCTCCCTTGGAAAGGAGATGTGCTCACAGGGAAACCATACTTGGGAATGCTGGATCATTCCAAGTTTTGAGACTTTTGATGGCATTGTCTGCAAGGGAGTGGAAGATCCATCTGTGTGCAATTACAGCGACTTCCTTTTGGTCTCATGACAGACAGACACTGTGTCACAGACCTGTCACAGGCTTTCCCTGGGTGGAGGAAACTTATTTACAGGCAGGATACAGATCAGGCTTTGGCTAGTTTGGAGCATTAAAGCATTTAATGGGCTTTTTTTTTTTTTTTTTTTAGCAGTTCAGGCTGTAAGCAGCCCCTGGTGGTTCCAGGTCTCACCTCAGCCCATCCTGAACAATCTCCTGGAGGCCACCCTCTGTCAGGTGCCACAGGTCTGCAAGGATGGAGGGGCTCCTGACATTGTTAAATAAGCTAAAGTTTTCTTGAATACAGGAGCCTTGCATCCCATCCACCAAGAATCTTCCTTTACAGTCCCCTTGCATTTATTCTGTGAGGAAGGAGAGCAAAGAGTTAAAACAAGATTGGCTTTAAGAAATCCCAGACTCAGAATCTGGGACATTCAGAGCCCTTCCAAGCTCTGCTGCTGCTCCTGCAGCCTGCCCTGAGCACAGAGCTGAAACCTCACTCACCCAGCTCACCTCTTCCTTGTAAGTCAGCCCCATCCTGTTTTCTACAGCAGTGAGAACTGGTTTTAATTATTAGACAGTAATGAATGCAAATAAATATTAGTCTCAGGATTGCTCATGAACAATTCTCTTGGAATAGTCACTGGTTGGGTGTAAGCTTTGTTGGCTTTGCCAAATGGTGCCCTTTCTACTCAGCAGAGTTCTGGAAACAGGAGTGTAATAAATGTTCAGTATCAAACAAGTCTGTTCTGGCAGAGTATTTGTGAACAACCATTTTGTGCAAACACCAGTGGAAGCTGTGGGGTTCACAGGCATCAGAAAGTCCAACTGCCATTCAAATATTTGCAAATAATGAATATGTGATCCCACAAATAACAACAAACCAAGCTGGTTGCTTTCATTGAGGAAAATGATTATGAATCACTGTGTACTGTGGGCTCAATCCAACAACCACCAGCGTCAAAAGAAGTTTTTCCACAACTTCAAACAAGCAGGGAGCTGAGCTGTGTTTGCTCAGCTTTACCTGGTGTATCCAACACTCTCATATTGCACCATCAAATAATAGGATTTATCAGGCCAGTAAGAATTTCCTAGAGCAGCCAAGAGTGGGCACATTTCACCTCCTGACTGCGAATGTGCAGCTCCCACTGATGTCAGCAAGGTTATGTATGGGCAAAATGAGGTCAGACTGTGTTGCCCTACTTTATGTGCCCTGTGGTATTACACTCAATTAAGTTTTGTCTCCCAGGACACAGCCTCTCTCCCACTTAAATCACCAGGAACTTTGTCACTGCACAACAGTGCAGGAGGAGGCACGAAATACCAATCTTTGATGCAGAGTGCAGTGAGTTTTAACCCGTGTATTCAGGAACTTTCAGCTGTACTTCAAAAAGAGAGGGTTAAATTCAGTAAAAAAATTAATAGATCCATGAAAATCCAACATGGGGAATCTTCAGGAGAAGGTAACAGCTTTGCAAACTCACCCAGAGCGTTGCAGAGTGTAGCAGACTCAGCAAGAGCTGCTTCCCAAGGCAGCAGGGCATCTTTCCTGCCCTCTGCCAACAGCTCCCCCTGATCCCTGCAGAAAGATCCTGAACATCATGGGCAACACCTCTTAGGCAGCAGAGAATCAGTCACATCTTCTGTGTGGGTGACCACATGCTTGACTACTTTGAAAATATTAACCACTGCTTATGAACTGAAACTATAAATAGCTGTAGGAAGGAGAAAACAGTAAAAAAAATTCCTCATTGCAGACAAACAAGCTGCCAACAATTCCAGACTTTGAGTGAAGCAGGTTTGGTCCTTGCCCCTTTGATGGGGTTTCTTCTGATTTTGAGCAAGTAGCTTGTTGTCCCCTTGGATTTACCAGAGATGGGCAGAAAAACATCTCTGAGGATACTTTTCCACAGACTGTGGGGTGAACATGATGAGAAACACAGTGGATCAGATATCAGATATCAGGTATCTACTGCCCATGTACCACTCTGAGGGTTCTCCTCTATGGTGGTGTGCTTCTTGCCAGTGTGCTTCCTGCCAGATTTTTAATTCCATTCTAAATACCTTTGGAAAAGAAGACAGCTGTTTTTTTACATGATGCTAAACTCTGCATTACACACATACATCACAAGGAGGACCCACAAGGCTTTAGTCAGATCAAGAGTAAGAAATAATTTTGGCTTCTGATTGTGTCTCCACCATGGAGAGGAGATCCCTGCTGGCTGGACAAGATCTCTGTGGACTGACGAGTGAGCTGAGGCACCAAGAGCTCACAGACAGAGTAGCAAATATGTCTGAATGTAGGTGTCCTAACCTTACTTCTGAATCCTGCCTAAAATGTCATGTCAGCCTTCTGCAGAGGCTCCCCATGGAGTCCAGGCTACATTGGGAGCATCCCTGTTTCATCCAGTGGTTCCCATGTGGAGTGGATATGGATTTTCCTTAGCTCTGCAGAGTGACCAAGCTCTGGGCCCACATCTTCACCCCTCTCTGTTCTGGGCTGGGTTAAGCCCAGTGCAGCCCAAACCCAGAGCTTTATTTGGGGCTGGCTCTCCACTGAGGGATTAGAACTTCAGAGAGGCCACAAACCTCGGTGCCTCTCTTTCCAAGAGCAGGGCACACTTGTTCAGCCTTGCCTGTGTAGGTATAAACACCGTGCACATATAGCCCAGTTAATTAAAACTATTCCCACTCAATTCTCCCCCAGGGAAGGAAGGGAGAAGATAGATGCTCATGGGAGGGGTGCTCATCACATTGCTTAATGTGATTTGGAGTGGGACATGCTGTGCTGTGGGGGGCTGAGGGAGCACCATGGAGAGCTGTCCCTGGAGAGAAATTTCCTTTAATCTGTGCAAAGTGGAAGGGAAGGAGTGATGGGTTTTCAGGAGAGAGAGCAGGAGACTAAGACCTGCTCCCCAAGGCAAGGAGGCATGGATGGAGGCTTTCCCTGACACCCAGCCAACACAGGATTCTTGTTTGGGACTTTTGGGGATCTTGGGAACCTTCCAAGTTCCCAATTTTTGGGCAGCTCATGGAAAGGATGGGAGAAATCCCCAGCACCTGAGTGTGGGCAGAACACAGCCTGGTCTGTGCTCTGGTGTGTCTGAGTGGCTCAGCTCTGCCACCAGGAGCTGTCCTGGGCATCAGACACAGAACAGCCACAGCTCTCCACCCTCTGCTCCCAAGTCACTCATGGGAGTTGCTGATGGACACACCAGGAGTCACTGGGGACACACCAGGAGTCACTGGGGCCTGCCTTAGGGGTGTGTGGATGTGCAAAGGTTCACAGGGAGCAAGTGCCGAGCCTCAGGAGCTCTGGTGCCTTCCAGCAGTTGCTGAACAGCACCAGGGGCAGAAGAAGAGCTGCAGCTTTGTGGGATCTGCTGGCTGCAGCCAAAGCTGACCTATATGCACCACCAAGGTTCTGGGCATGCCAAGTGTTCGTGCCTTTCCCCAAAACAGGATTAAACCAACTGCATTTAGAGACAGGCAGGGTGCTGCCACTCCTCAGGGTGAGTGGGCACTCCTCAGTCCCCATCAGGGACTCAGCATGGAGACATCTGGACAGCAGTGGTGCCATTCCTGAGGGAGATGTGCCATGGGTTCCTCACCTGGGGCTCAGGCTCTTGTGAACCTGTGACTAAAGAAGCTTGCAGGGTAGGACCAAAGTGTCTCAAATGTTCAAAATGAGAGAAAAGTCAGATTTCATCCTATAGGTCCCCAAATTGCTGCTTTACAAATGTAAAAAAGGCCAAGTCAGGACTCCCCTTTGAGTTGCTCCTTGCACCAGGGAAGTGTTTTGTCTGATCACAAGATGTTCCTTATTAGGGGTGTTTTTTTCTCTTAGCAAGGAAATACCTGGACATTGTTTATCAACTGAAGCAAGGAATGAAATACACCTAAACATTTCTTCTCATTTGGGTGCAACTGAATATGCAGGAAAATTGGAATATCTTCCTGTAGATTATACATTGGAGCTATTTTTTTCCTATTTATATGGATCTTGACAGGACAGAACTCTTTATTGAGAATTAAATAATGACATCTGCTATCAGGAATATCAAATCCAGTAGAAGATGTTTCACATTAAAATAGAAACTCATGGCCAAATTTCCTCTTGATGAATACAGACACAGCTTTATAAATTTCTTCAAAGTTTCACTCTTTACACTAGAATAAAATTCAGCCCAAGGAGGTTCCATTAACACTTATCCACATGTGCAAAAAGAGTCTGCTTTTAAAAAGTGTCTCACAACAACAACAAGGAAAAAAGGCAGAAACAAACCCTCAGACCTTTCAGGCTTTGTTGCATTAGGTGGAATCGAAGTGACCTCTAGTGATTCCCTGCTAACCGTGCAGCTTGGCAGCTGCCTGCGCTGAGCTCAGGGCTGAGAGGGGATGTGTGCTGCTCTCTCAGCTGGTAAAAATGCAATCAATACCTGATTAATGCAAAATTACGGCAATTAACAGCCTTTACAATAGCAATTCTTACAATTCAAGTGTAGAATGTTTTTCCAATCTCTACCGTTCCTTTCCATGCAAGCTGTGCATTGTTAAAAGGAGTGTTTTTATCAGTCTGCTTAAAAATCAGCAACACAATGAATTTATTAGTAACTTATCATCCATGTGTCTTCTGGCACTGCTGACGTGCTGTTCTGTAGGAATAGACAGGATAGGAAGTGCATTCGATTTGTGATTTAACTCATTTGTTCCTATTTTTTGGAACAGTCACAGGCTGATCACAAAATTATTACCAGTTGTGTAGGGAGTGTTGCTGTGGGGCTAAACCATCTCCATCCCCAGGTTCAACCAGAGAGATTATCACCTCTGCAAGGTCATCTTTCCTCTCCCAGACTATTAAGGGTTTTTTTTAAAAAAAGAGCATAGAGAGAGAGGATGTTACAATTCATCAGCAGTGGGGGAAATGAAAATTGTGTATCAGCCAAATTATGTCAGTTTACCACAAAAATCAATACCAAAGGGGGTTAGAAATGGGATGTCATCATTCAGAGGCAATGCAGGAGAAGATCTGTCAGCAGCAAGACGGCTGTGAGCTCTGTCCCTGCATTCCCCAGGGATAGCTCAGGGTTGGGGAAGGCAGAAAAAATCATTGATTCCTCTGGCACAGGAGATTGGGATGGGCACAAAGGAGATGCTCAGGAGATGCTGAGCTCTGCTGGGACTCAGAATATAGATATTTAAAAAACAAGCCTTTCATAGATCAGATGTGTCAGTCTCTGAATCAGAGCTGGGTGAAAACCAGGACCCTATTCCTACCAGAAGAAAACCCACTGAGCTGCTTTGGTTTCCTTCATATTTTGAAGAATTACTCTCTGATTCTTTCCTGCCCTATCTCTACGTCCATTAAATCCATGAGGTGTGAAATCTGCAGGAAGGAGGACAAGAACATTGCTTCTGTCTTGCTCTCTCTCCCTGCTGTCAGCTCTCCACGATGGCCATACCAAGAACAAAATGCAATTTAAATCATTCCCAGGGCTGATTTTGCATTCCCTGTAGTTTTCATGGAGGCTGTGCCACAGCCTCTGCAATGGAATGAGCTCCCTTGTTGTGGTCAGTGCCAGGCTGATCACCCACTTGCAATAAAGATCCTTTTTTCCCCCTGGATTTGTCAGCACCTTCCACTCCCACCAGACAGTGCTATTTGTGACATTCCTCAGGCACATTTCAGAAGGACTTCACATGGAAATGAGGAGTTCTGCAATGGGAGTTTCCAGACTCACTGTCTCAGCCTGACCCTCTGCCTGCCCCACCAGCCCTGTCAGGGATTCTGGGGACCCTCCTGCCCCTCTGGGGTGTCCATGGTGTAAAACCAGGCTGTATTCCTAAAAACCTCTGCTTTCTACCCCCAAAATGCAAGCCTGGACCTGAGTGTTGGGCTGTTATTGTCAGAGTATGGTTTCACCTGCCACTGCTCAGGAGCATCTTCTGAGTTCAGCCTCCTCCATCCTGAGGCATGAAAGAACTTGAAGGAGTAAAACGATGCATGTGTTTGTCCAGGGCTAGAAATCAGTCAGAGAAAACCCATTTGTCTCCCCAAAATGAATCCAGCCACCAGAGAGTGCCAGCCCAGGCTCTGCTCTGCCTGGGCAGACCTACAGAGCCATGACTGGGGCCAAGCAACAGGTCCCATCCACATTTCTGTGTGAAGGCAAATATGGCCCAACCTCTGTTTGCTTTTAAGGCTTAGAGACTGAAGGGAAACATTTTTATTTGTTGTGAGCAGCAAAACCAATAAAAGCAGGTGGATGGGAAAAAGCAGGGGACTCAGCATGGGATGATCTGGTGCTAACCCTGAATTATCTTTTAGGCTGAGGCATCTTTATTGGTGTTAAACCAAAACAGAATCCTTCTGTGCATCAGCTAATTTCTTTCACAAAGAAACATGCACATTTTATTAAGCTCCTTATAAATTTCATTTTCATTTTGGATTAAATGATATCATTTTAATGAAAGACAGCAGCTAAAAAAATACATTTTGTCTTGAAAGAATCACTTTCTGGTAAAGCACCATTTCCTATTTTTTAAAGCCAGGACTGTGATAATCCAAATGCTTGCATAGCCTTTGGTTACCAGCCCTGAAATCTGTAAAAATATGATTTATTTTACACATGCATGCTGTGGGTTTATTTTTCCAGCTAAGGAATTAGAATACAGAAGCTAGTTTCACTTTTGTGGTCTAATAGGTCAGTGCAGATTTACCATTTTAAACATGTGCAGCCATAAATACAAAACAAAACAAATTGTTGCTGCTGCTGTGATCCAAACCCCAAATTAAAAACAAATACAAATTAGAAATCCCCTTTAGAAACCTCATCTGTCTAAAGCTGCTGAAATATTGTCTTGATGACAGAACTTCTCACATAACAACACTGCATAATACGTTGACCATTTAGAGTGTTTTCACTAAACTTTAGTTTGTTTTGAATATCCTCAGAGGCATTTTTAAATTTGACTCTGTGAGCATGTGTTTGCATGTCAATCCCAGATTGTGTTGTTTTTTTTCAAGTTATCTTCCAGTCTTCATTGTCTGCAGTGAAAATGTTAAACATGTGAATCTGAAATGTTAAAAAAAAATGAAATAAGGAAATTTAAATAAAACTTGCTCTTGTGTTTAGGTAGTGGTAAAGTTTGCACAGTTGAAATTGGGATCAGGAGATGATTCAAAAGTAGCAGAGTGAAACATTTAAATTCTTTGATGCTGGAAACCATAGAAAAGTGTAAAGCAGCCAGCTGGGTACCAGCCCACCCAGCTCAGCCTGTCCACAAGAGAACTTCACCCCAGCCCTCCATGGGCACTTGCTTGAAGAAGGAGAAACACAGTGAATATTTTGAATTTTCACATAGAGAATATATTGAATATTTTACAAAAGGTTCACTGCTGCCTGAAGGAAAGCTTTCCTAAGGGAAGGAGTTTGACAATCTGTTCCTTAGAAAATACCTGGCTGAATTCATTGGGACTGGAAGCAATGGTGGGTGCAGGATCAGAGGCTGCCCAAACAGCCTGGAGAAACCAGAGCTGCACACTGTGCTCCTGCAGATTCCTCACAGCCATCTCTGCAGACCTGGCTTTTCTGCCTTGGGACACAAAGTGGATTTAGGAATGTCAAGGGAGAAGCAGGAGAGAGGAGGGGCAGCCCTGGGGCTGAGGAGTCCCCTCAGCTCCTCCCCAGCATCTCCTGCAGGGCTTTCCAAAGGGAGGAACCTCCAGACTTCCCTCTTGCCAGAGAGAAATGAGTCAAAATATTATAACTACACAAGGTTCCCTGGGCCTGGTGGGGCTGCACAAGCTGCCAGGCGCATTTTGGGTCCAAAACAAAAGAAAAAAAAAGTGTTTACCAACAAAAGCTAACAGTAATGGAAAGGACAATGCCTGAAAACAGAGTGAAGCCCTTTGAAGGTGTTGAGATCAATGGCTCTCCTTGCTGCATCTTCCTATGGTTTAGCCAATTTCATGATAGCTGTAAAGTGTTGAAAATTCATTTCCAGTCCTCTTGAGGCCCCCTTGCACAGGGCAGAACCTGACACATGACTGCAGGCAAACCTCACTCCTAGAGGGCAGCTGGCAAGCCCCTGAGTAGCAAAGAAACCAATGTTTTTGGAGTTTCAGAAGGAAAATGACTATAAACCAGGTGTTGTAGCTTGACTTTGCATAGGAATAACCTAAAGGTTGCTGAAATGTCCAGGTAAAGATGAAACTGTGCAGGAATAGCTTCATTCACCCTGCAGAGAGGAGCAAGTCAAAGCTAACTGAAGCACGGCTTGAAAAGCACTTTGCTGTGGTTTCCAGGAAAATGCCGATACTGGACATGGGAGGAAGAGAGAAATGGCTCATGGATACATCTGGAAATTTACTGGATCCACCACAGAAATTCAATTTGTCCCTTTAAGCCCTTAACCAAGCTGCTCTGCACCCAAAGCAGACGGGAAGCAGCACTTGGGATGACGCATCCAGAGGGGAAGATGTTCCACAGGTCCATCACATCAGCTGTGCTGGCAGGGCAGCTGGGAAAAGAGAAACTCGAATTTGTGATAGGAGCAGAGTGCCTGAGCAAGCACAAGCCAAATGTCTCGACCTTGGTATTGTAAAAAAAAAAAAACCAGAGCAGGTTTTAGGTGAAAAAAGGATCAAAGACTGAGAGCCAAACAGAGAATGGAATTTATGGTACCAGACTGGGTCAGTTAATGTGGAACTGTTCTTTGATAAAGTCAGCGATTTTATTTTATTTTTAGAGAGAACAATTGATCTAGGGTGAGTTTGCAATGATGCTACATTAGCGTGTGCCACCTCAGCCTGGGAGGGTGGAAACAAGCAGGGCTGATGTGCAGGCTGAGAGCTTGGCAGTGAGGGGCTGTGGAGAGCTCACTGTGAAAATGGAAGGAGGAGACAAATGGATTTCCTCACACATTGATTGTTTCACCTATCTGCTCCAATGTCCTGGCAGAAATTTAGGACTGTGTGATGGTGGGTGACAAGAGCTGACACAGTCAATAAATGTGACCAAAATACTCGCCAGGAAGCCTGAGACAACCTTGACCAAATAATAGAAATTTTGAAAAAATGATAATCAGTGGTGTTTCTTGCGAGTAAAAACAGTTATTCCTGTTATAAATGCAAGGCAAGAAGGGAGACCAGAGTCCCTCAGGCATTAACCACATCCATGCAACCATCAGGAATGCAGCATGCCTGTGCAAAAATCCAGCATGATGCTAGGAGGTGTCAGGTGAGGCATTTCCACCAGAGCTGGGGGAAAGCTTTGGGAAGAAGCACATAGGCACAGGAAAAAAGGGGGTTTGAAGTTGAATTGTTTTGCTTAGAATTCAAGTGAGTCTGATGATGATAGAGATATACTATACTATAATGATATATGATATGATATGATATGATATGATATGATATGATATGATATGATGTGATATGATATTATATGAAGGAGATATAGAAGGAAGTCAGGGGTTGTGTGCTCTGAAAGAGGAAGGATTAGACATGGGCCCTCTGCTGGAAGGCTGCTCATCTTTATGTACATTTACACTGGTCAGTCACATCACCCATGGAAAAACAAACATCCAGCCACACATCACATCTCTCCAGGAATTTCCACAGGTTTCACACCTGTCTCTACAGCTAATTACTTGTTACTTAAAGCAGTGATTTGTCACCATGATATTTTATGAAAAATCCCTTAGCCAGGATTTCTTCTCCTGGGAAGCTGGGAAGCTTCAGCTTCTCCATGTTTTGCTGCTTTGGAATGTGATTTGGAGAACTGTTTACCCAACATGTGAAATTGTTTTTAATTAATGACCAATCCCAGCCCAGCTGTGTCAATACTCTGGTCAGTCATGGGTTTTTATTACTTATTCTTGTCCAGCATTCTTTAGGTATCCTTTCTACTTCTTTAGCGTAGTTTTAGAATAGAATAGAATAGAATAGAATAGAATAGAATACAACATCACATCATATCATATCAGTGCACAGGGCAGCCCCTGGTGCAGGGTCCAATTTTGGGTGATTCCTTCATGGACAGAATGCACAGCTCAGAGCCAGGGCCCAGTTTCTTCCCAGTATGATGAAGGGACTTTTGCCTGGTCAAACTTGAAGCCCACACCCTGCTTTTCCCTTGTCCAGTTTGGTGCCCAATTGACTATTTCTTATAGCAAATTTCCTTCAATATTAATATAATATTTATATAATATTAATATAATCTTAATTATATATTATAATATATAATATATATTATAATATATAATACAATGTATATAATAATATATATTATTATATATAATATATATTATATATTATTGTACATTATAAAATATAATTTATATTTAATTATACATAAATATTTATATCTATAATTAAATATAAATTAATAGATCTCTTTAATATATCCACAGTTATTATTGAACTAAAACCTTCCCTTTTTTCAGCTTCATTGCAGGTAAAGAAACTGACAATTAACCTGATTCAGTTGTGAGTTAATTCATTTAATCTCCAGGTGCCCTTAATCTTGAAATTAATACCCCTAAAACATGGCTAAGTAGCATTCAACCTTCTTCCTTTAATTATGTGTATAATGAAGCTCATTTAGAGAGCAGCCAGCAGTATGGAGACCACATTGCAGGTGTTGCCCCTTTTTCCCACCACAATCCAAATCCCCTTTTCCAGGTTAGTGTGAGTCAGGACTTCACTCAACACCAGCAGACAACATTGGTCCTAAAATGGCACAAGGGCCTGGTGAGTTTGGGTTCTGTGAAATATGAAGAAGAATCAGTCTCAGTGGACCCAGCTTGTGGTGTGTTATGGGTTTTGCTGCCCTGTGACAGCAGGTAAAGAAGTTTCAGTGGCATCAGTCTCCTCCTGCTCCTCCCCGCATTAATCTGCTCTGCCACACAGGACCCTGGCATCCCTCGAACACTGCAACTGAGCAAGAAACTGGAGTTAAATTATTGTCTTCTACCTGATCTCCTGAATCTGGAGGAAAGGAGGCTCAGGAGAGACCTTATCACTCTCTACCACCACCTGAAAGGAGCTCACAGCCAGGTGGGAGTCAGTCCTCTCCCAGGGAACAAGTGGTAGGACAAGGGCAATGGCCTCCAGTTCCACCAGGGACGGTTTATATTGGATTTTAAGAAAGAATTGTTTCACAGAGAGGGCTGCCAAGCACTGGAACAGGCTGCCCATGGCAGTGGTGAAGTCCCATCCCTGCAGGTATTTATAAGACGTGTAGATGTGGCACTTGGGGATATGGTTTAGTGCTGGGTGAACACCTGGACTTGGCATCTTGGGGGTCTTTTCCAAGCTAAGCCATTCCGTGGTTCTGTGACACTTTGATTTACACCAGGAGGAGGGCTGGCATGGCACATGAGCATGGCAGGAGTTTTGTCCTGCAAGGAGTGCACTCCCAGCAGCCCAGCCTGCAGCAGGCTGCCTTTCCAGAGCTGCTGTTCCTTGCCTGCTCATTCTGCTCCTGTCTAGAGACTGCTGGGGATGCCAGGAGGAAAAATAAATAAAAAACCCTACCCAAAGCACTGGTGATTAGTTCCTGTAAAGGGGTTTCAGTCTGGTTACGTCTCTGGTTCAGTCTGATGTTAAGATTTTTTTCACGCCCTTTCCAAAATCACAAGTTAAAACTGGTTCTCTGAGAGTATTCTGGGACATTTGGTGCAAACAATTCTGATGTAAAACTGCAACAAGGTGTTCTTTGGGTTGTTTTTTTCGTGTATGTTTCCTTAGGGTGTTTCAAATCATGGCACAAGGACCACACTCCTGTGGGAAACGTGATCTTGCTCTCCCTGGGCAGCTGAGCAGCTCACGCAGCACTGCACAGCTCCCAGCACACCTGGCACCTCTCCTGGCACCTCTGGGCTTGGCATGGGCAGCCAAAACTCCAGCACAACCAACACCTTGTTCAAATCACTCCTCCCCATGCTTGTGCCCACCCCATCACCCCATGTGGGCCCATGTCCCTCCATCACCAAATCTTACTGGAGGAACAGGAGGAGGAAGGGAAGGTGAGCTCTACCAATGGATCTCTAACCCATAAAAGGGATTAGAGATGGGCACAGGCTCTTCCTGGGTCCCTTGTGAGGTGGGTCCAGGCTCCCCATCCCTGTGGCTGTGCTGGAAGAGGCAGCCCAGGTTGGGTAGAGGGTCAGGGAGGGGACTGGGAGGTCCTGGGGAAGGATTTCTCAGGGAATTGCATCATGGATTGCTGGCCTGGGGATGGGCAAAAGTGTGGTTGAAGGATGTACACCAGGCTTATTTAATTTTATGAGGCTGAGAAAGAAGAAAAGCCCTTGTGCCTTCATGCCCAGCATGAACTCTCGTAACCAGGGCCAAAAAATATCACAGAGCTGGCAAAAGTCATTCACTGTGTCACACTGGCTCATACTCCTTCAGACTCACTCACAAACATAAAGAAACCTAAAAAAATCTGAGGACTTTTGTGATACTTGGCCTTCATGTGTCTTGTCATGGGTAACTTCCCACCTCCACTCAGGAAGCAACCCCAAATGTCTTGTAAATAAACACCACCTTCATGGAGAAAGTTCCCATCCATTGTGTCACCCTCTCTGCACTTTTAAATCAAACCCAGGAGATTTGACTAGAACATGCCAGCATTTTTAAATTTGTTTTGATGTTTCTGCTGTTTCAGAAATGCTTGCCTTCAATACCTTGACCCCATGGCTGTAGCATTGTGTGTTTTACACAGGTTTTCTTGTAAAGTTGGTTATTTTTTATAAGTTGAGATTATGGTTTGACCCTCGGTTTCCCCCATTGTTCTCCCTCACAATGGCTTGTTCCTGAGTTGTTTGGCACCACATGGCCTGCAAGGCCTCCTCACCCTCCCTCAGGTCTCCTCCTGATCCTTGGGATGAGCTTCACCTCCAGCAGAGGCCTCCTCACCCTCTGCCCTCCCTGTGATGGACACCCGGGCTCTGGTTTTTCCCCTCCATGGTAAAGGATCAGCTGCAGCTGAATATTCCCAAGTCCATGGACCTGCTGGGATTCATTCTGGAGTTCTGCAGGAGCTGCCAGATGTCATGGCAGGACCCTTCATCTACCAAAAGTCCTGGAAGTCCCTCCTGATGGAGCTACTCAATATGGAAAAGGTGTGTGAGGGAAGGCCCAGGGAGCTGCAGACTCTGAGTTCAACATCAGTTCCTGGGAAAATTATGGGGAGGATTATACTGAGTGCTCCTGAAAGGCATTTCAGGGATGGTACAATCACCAGGCACCACCCCTGTGGGGAAATCCTGTCCTCAGTGCTCAGTTCGAGCAGACAGTGAAGCTGGGGGAGCTGCTGGGCCACGCTGGTGGGCAGGAGCTCGTGAGGGATTGATGGTGGGTGGGGAGGCAGAGGCCTCTTCTGGCTGGGGCTTTTCATTTGATGGGTGGGCTGGGTTTGCTTGCAGGATTTTTGGGTTCTTTTAGGGTATTTTTAGGCTTTTGGGGGTATTTATTGGTACTATTTTGATAAGACTTCTGCGCTCAGTAAATCACTTGCTTCACTTAAGTACCCTGAGAGGAGGGGAAAGCGAGGATGCAGCAGCTGCCAGGTGTGAGGTGCTCAGAGGATGCTGCCTCTGGGCTCAGCAATCTCTCACACCCTGCCTTGTGTGCCCACCCTGCTGGGATCCAGGACATTCCTCTGGCTGCCCTGGATGGCTCTAGACCCTGGCAGGGGGCTCAGAGACCTTGGCATGGAGTCAAAGACACCTGTGCCTTTGATTTTAGCCCTTGGAAACAATTATCAACTTTGTGTGAAGTGTTACAAGCCACAAGAGTTTGAGTAGAATGACAGTGAATTTATCACAGGGTGAAAAACTAGAATTTTGGGGTTTTAGAATGGGGCTTCAAGAGGCAAGATGGAGCAATCTGGGCATGTCCTGTGCTTCTTCTCCTTCTTCTTGCCCTCCATCTTCTGCTGTGATGGTGACACTTCTGGATTGGTTTAGAGTAGAGACACACTGTCTAACATAAGTGATGGTATTGGAAAATTATTCTAAATAAAGTACACATAATTTTTAGTATTAAAATCTAACACCACCCTAAGGGCAGACACTGTGCCACAACCCAACCTGCTGGACAGACCTCAGAAGGTCAGAGAAAGAATGGAATAGATCAGAGAAAATAAACAGCCTTGAAAAGCAGAGCTGAGGAATCTCGACTTCTTCTCCAGTTGCAGGGCTGGGAAAAAAGACACTTCTAACACCTCAAAAGTCATCTCAACCACAGAAACCCAAGACCCCCCCATCTCCTTCTGAGGCCAAACCAAGGGGGAGAAGTCAAGAAGGCAGCACCTCTGAGCAGGAGGAACCCAAACTGGTGACACCCTGCACTCACTGTGACAACCCACAGGACCTCAGACACTTCATGGGTCAAATTCTCATCTCAAAGGGCAGAATCTCACCAGAAACAGCCACAGAAAGAGGAGCAATGAAACAGAGCCTGATGCAGAGCCTCCCTGAGCTGCTCCCCCACTGCTGAGGCTCCCCCAAGCCCTGCTTGCACCAGGGTGGCTCTCAGCAGCCATCTGGTGACCATGGCCATCACCTTCTACCGACAGGTGAGGGATGGCAATGACAGGGACAGAGCTGCCAGCAGAGCCTCCTCCCACCCTCCTGAGCTGCCCTGAGATGGTGCCTGTTTCCCTCGGGCAGCACAGCACAACCCTGGCTGGGCTCTTGCACAGTAACAATTAAATTAGATTTCAGATACATCATGTTCAACGTATCCAAAGTGTTTGCATTGTCATCAAACCAGTGACAGAGCTAATAAAGCCAGGGAAATATAGAGGCATTCAAGCCATTGCCATCATGCTCTTGTGTTTGACTTCACGTTTCTTGCATACTCAAAATATTTTGGGTTTGGTTTTTGTGTGTGTTTTTAAGGCTCCACAAGCCAAGCCTTTCCTTTCCTTTCCTTTCCTTTCCTTTCCTTTCCTTTCCTTTCCTTTCCTTTCCTTTCCTTTCCTTTCCTTTCCTTTCCTTTCCTTTCCTTTCCTTCCCTTCCCCCTCTCCAGCTTTCAAACAAATGCACCCATCATATTTGTTCCTTGCAGTTGATTGGACAAGAATTAAAATAAGCCAAGTGCTTTCACATTTAATGCACATCTCTGCAATAAAAGATTCTCTCGCTTTGAAATAAAACAGGCTGAGAGACACTTGCCAGTTCTAATCAATAATGCAGGGAATATCTTTGGTTTGCTCTGGACTCATCCCTGCAGGAAGTTGTGTCAGGGTTTTGAAGCTCCCCGGGAGCAGAAGGGCAGGAGGGATGTGCTGAGTCACTCAAGGGCATCACCCTGTGCAAGGAAACCCTGGAGCAGGATGCTGGCATGGGGCTCAGGCTGCCAAAATGTGCCACAAAATCTGCCAGAGAGGATCCTGCCTGCTCCGGGACAGCCCCTTCATCAGCAGCATTCACAGAGTGAGCAGCCATTTCACCTCCCTGAGAGGGGCAATTATTTCTTGTCAGTCAGGCTCAATCACTGAGCTCCCCACAGCTGGTGGTAGAGAAGCATTGAGCCTCATTTACCACCCTGATGGCCTTTTAGCTCTCCCACATTTCACACGGGCTCTGCCATTTCACCCATAAATTCTTCTTTAAAAAAAAAAATCATAAAAATGTATGAGGGGGGAAAAAAAGGGCAGAAAATGGAGGCAGCTAGGAGAAAAGGTACTAAAATTTTCAAATGAAGATGAGGTTATGTACCCCCAGCTGTTCCAAGTGCAGTGATTGAGGGGCTGCCTGATGAGGGATGATTACACTCCTCCTGCCCCTCACCCCCATTAAAAGCAGTGTGCATCCTCCCCCTGGATAGGCTGATTAACAGTAGCATAGGAAAGCTTGGAAACAACCTCATCTTCCCCATTTTGATGCAATCCTTGAATTTTCCTGACCCAAATTAACAAACACAAGCCTTTTGCAATAAGCCAGCACCTTTAAACAGTCTGAAAGGTTTAAAGCAGGAGGAACTGTGGATATCACTTGGCAGAGAGATCCTTTTGTGGCAGTATTTTAATGGAAAATATACAGAGAAATTTTCTTCTCATCAGTTAATTGGGGTTTGGCTTCCAGGACTGGTTTTGCCACACAAAAGTCCAGGCTAGAAGCAGAAAAGGACATATTTACAATTCTAGGGTTCTCAAACTGCATTTAGTCCCCAGGACTCAGATTTTGCATCCAGCTACTGTTTGCAGAAGTGCCAGTTTCAATAATAATGTTGATAATGATAGAAATAATTATTTTTTTAACAAGCAAATTATAAAAAGTGATGAAGAATTGACTGAGGGCTGAAAGAGCAGTGAGGCATCCCAAATCCCTGAATATCTTTTGAATCTCATCAGAACAAATGAAAGAGCTGCCTTCCACTTTTTCCTTTGAAGCTTTTAGCTGTTTCCCCATTTCTCAAGTCCTGCAGTGGGACCCATGGTGATGAAGGCTGTGGAAGGCACCTGACTCACTGCACAGATAAAGGTAGGAAAAAGTCTCCCAAACCCCCCTCCCTCTGCTCTTACTGCAAGTAAGGACTGTGTGCTGCTGTACAGGAGCACCAACTTACAGAAGGCACAGCCTGATTTGTTTGAGACCCTAGAAATCAGGATTGGAAAAGGCTGTGGGGCTATTCAGTCCATCCTCATGCTGTCTAAAAATCCTTCTTATGAAAGGAGAATCCTCTCATCAGTAATTTAGTGAAAAGATTGTTAATTAGCTAACAATCAGTGGCATACAGGACTGGAATCAGAAGAAACAGAAATGTTTAATTCCCATGTTCTCCCCACAGCATCCCCAATGCCAACAGCATCTCCACAGAACAATTTTCCTGGTCAACATCTCAAATTTTTCACCAGTTGAAGGCACACATTCCCCTGGGATCTTTTCAGAACAGCACAGATGGGTGAAAATATTGAATGTATATTCAGCAGTTACCAGAATTGACATCTGAACCCAAGGAGCAGTGGCACCGTGTGACCAGTCAATTCTCATTGAACCCAACTAAGGATGTTTTCTGTAGCTTAAGCCCAGGTCTTTGAAAGGCTGAATGTGTAGAGCAAAAGCAGAGGAAATCTTTGATGGATGAATCATTCAAAAAAATCTTCCCAAATTAAATATTCACGGGGTGTTACTACTTAGGGCTGTAGGGAGGTGGTTGATTGGGCTGCAATTTTTGAAGTCCAGCATTAAATCTTCATGCCACACATCCACGTGCTAATAACTCTATCCTGGAAGTGCCTGATGCATCCAGCCTAAAAAGGCAGTAGTCTTTTTCCTCATAGATCACTCCATCTATAGATCAGATATCTGCAATTAATTCACTGCTCTTCCTCTTTTCCCAGTGATTCTTACAGCAAAAATCCTTATTTATTAATACCAGAGTGCATAGCTTTGCACTTTGCAAGATTAAATTTAATCTCACCTCTATTATTCTAATTCTCCAGCTCATCCAATTCCTCTAAGATTCTCTGATCCTCCTCCTCAGCTGAGCCCTCCCTCATCCATCTCCCAACACGCTTGGTGAGCATGCTCCAGCTCATCCTGCCCAAATCATTACAAATTAATTAAGGTCAATCAAGACCAATTTCTGAAGCACACAGCTAGGCATCTCAAGATTTGATTTTAAAGGTTTGTTTGCACCTCCCTTGGTCACTCCCTTTTCATCCCCTCAGTAACCATTTTTTAGCCACACTGATTTCACCGCTCTCTCCCTGGCTGTCAGCCTTCCAGCTCCCAAAGCACATCCCCACATGAATCCTGCAATCCTAAATTACAAGTTAATCGGCAGCAGAACATTTTAACTTCTGAAGACCAACAGACTTCTATGCCCAATCCTCACCTGTCCCCTTGAAAAGGGACCTTGTTCTTCCTCTGTGCTGTGCAGTGTTCAATCCATTCAGTTTAGGGCAGGAGTGAATAGGAGTCATTGCTCAGTGGTGCTTCAACTTCACTAGAACACAAAGTCCTGCCCCAAGACTACAGACTGACAGAGGCAGGGAAAGGTGGTCCAAGGGAGTGAGGAGATAGGACTCATTAAGTTTGGGTTTTGAGGGGTTTTGGTGAGGTTTACTTTGGTTGGAGCCTTGTCCAAAGCAGATGTGGAAGAGGTGATACTGCAGTCAGATATTTACAGTGTGCCCCGACTGCTAATACATGACAAAATCACAGGCTGAAAACTAAGCTGTAACTTTGCTCACAAAGATGGCTATTACATATTTATTCTGAATTCCCTATTTATATCACTGAATCAGAGGCAATTTTTTAACCCCGATGAGCCCTCCGAGGTCACTGTGTGCCCTCCATCAGGCTACCAGCAGAACAATTTGGGGTGTCATTAGTCTGCCCATGTAAAAAGGTTCTCCTGAGACCCACCACAGTGATTCTGTGACAAGCTAGCAATGCTTCCATGGAAGTGTATACACTGATCACAGGTGCCACTTGCAGTGATGCCAGGATATTTACATTTAACTTTGTGAATAATGTTAAAAAACCCCTATGAAGCGCAAAACAGCTGATTCTGACCTCTTTTCTGTAGATCTTTTCTTGATCTACAGCAGACCAGTGGAATTAGCCTCCATTTAGGTTGATATAAAAGTGTTCAGGAAGTAACTGATGGTTACCAAACTGGGCTTGCCAAAAGCTCCTCTTTATGGCATGAATTAAGATAAGCAATATTTGAAAGTAGGGATCTTTCATTTGACATGTCAGTATGGCTAAAAAGCACCAGAAAAGCTGCAACACTCACAGGCTTTCCTCTTGCATGTATGTTATCTCTAAAGAGAGACCCCTTTTGTTTTCCAGACCCTTTGAACCAGCCACACAAGCACAAGTTTCTTTTACCCTCAGCCACTTTTGTTTCCATTTGGGGCACCTTTGCACAGCTGGTGAAGAACCCTGTGCTACTCTGCTGATGTAAAAGCAAGCCCAGAGATGATGCCATAATAAAAATGGTCAAACAATCCAGCGTGTGAAGCCTTTTTTGACAAGTTTGAAGTTGTACATCAAGCAACAACAAGCAGGAAATTATAAAGATCAGGTTTTATTGACATATTTTAGGTACAATAAATATATTTACATGTTCACATTTCAAAACATGGAAATACATGTAAAAAAACTTGTACAGGAGATCATCTTTGTGTTTCCATTTTTACATTCACCCAAATAGGTAAGACAAAGATCTCTTATGCACGTGGAGGATTTGGTACAGTCCAGTTTTACACTCAAGCAACCAGCAGTGCACACCTGGTGCAGATGATGCTGTAGGAAACATGAGGCAGATGCACTCCCAGTGCAGTCAGTATGATACAGTCGGCTGCTGAATTTATATCCTGAACTGCTAATAAACAAATTCTGCAATCCAGATTAGAGCAGTACACTTGAAATGATTCTCAAAACTCCCAGATACAGATAAATATGTATCTATATATATTTATATACACACTACTTAGGACTTTACAGGTTAGGAAGGATCACATTCAGTAATAGTAATAGGAGGTAGAATCGTGTCGACAGTGTTGGTATTTCTACGTGGCAATAACAAAAAGTTCTATTACTATCACTGAATTCAAGAACAGAGCTCCTGAAAAAGTGAAAAGGATAAAAAACAGTTGTTAATCCTGTTTAGCCTGGCTAAATGCTCAAGCATGTAAAGGAAATGTCTACATTCCCCAGCATGGGTAAAACTGCAAAGCAAAAGTGTTAAGTGATGCTTCTCCAGTGCTCTGGGACAGGCAGCACAGCCTAAGGGGTGACACCTGTACCAAAGCAACCTCAACTTCAGGCACCAGAGTCTGCAAAGGAAAGTGTGGTAGGGTGGATTTCAGGGCAGGATAGCTTGGGTTCAAGTACCCTCAAGAGCTGGAAGAACAGAAAACAGAGCAAAAGATTGAACGCAATGCACTCAGGAAAAAAAAAGCAGAGAGATGAACAGGGAGTGAAAAGGGCAGGAACATAACAAGGATACAAATGGAAATGGAAAAATGGGGGCAAATTAGATGAAAATGAGAAAAAGCATAGCAGAGAGGCAAAGGGTACCACAGGAAAAAGGAAAGTTGACTTAATCGAAGAGCTCCTTCATAAATAAAATTATATGCAATGGTATAGAAGATCAGCTGTGAATAAATAAGGGTTAGCATCTGGTCTCTGCTGGATCTGTAAGTAAAAATGTCTATTAATTAGAAGTTAAACTGCTAAAAGAAGTTTCATCATCTGAAAAAGAAAACCTGCAAACAAATGGTTTTGTTATTCTCAAAACAGAGATAAAACTGTAAGGTTCCAACCTCAGCCTGACAGACACTAGGAAAAAAAATACCATGCATATTAAAATCCATTAGATGCACACAAAGAAAATCCTGAACAAACACAACATCAGTACAGCAGTGTTGGAAACTGTGATCTTCCATGTGACTACACACAACATTGCAATACAGCTACATTTAACTGTACACAGGTTCTTTTACAAAAGTATTTTTAATCTGCAATACTCTTTAAAGTTTAGATGGTAAAAAACACTGAACACAAGGTGCTGTTACATAAAATAAAAGCAGTGTAACCTGTTGAAAAAATCTATCTATAAAGCCCATTTCCAGTTAGTTAGAAAAATCAGTGAACCAAGAAAGCAGAGAGCAACATAAGCACCTAAAAGACCCTGTGAGATTTAACTTTCACCTCGAGGTTTTCTTTAGTGCAATAAGGACCACACTTTCCACCAAAGTAGAGAAGTAGAAAAGGGAGTTTGTTTGTTTGTTTGAAATTAAAAAACCCAACCCTGCTGCCAAAAGCAGCATTATAAAGAACAAAATGATCCTTCCCAACCATATTGTACCAGAAGTTGGCATACCCAAGGATCCAATATGAATCTAGTTTTGTACACAAGCCCCTGTGCTCATGTGGACAGTAAGTTATCTCCATGCTTAAAAATCAGGTTACAAAAAAACCTTACAGAAAATCCTTAGGATTTGATACTAATTTAAGATAAAATACTTTCAAGTATTATGGTTATGAATTAATTAGAGGACAAGGCATGATTTAAGGTAACATTGAAACAAAAGCTCTATGTTACCCTAAATGACCTTTATAATACAGCTAACTTTCTGCAATCTGTTTAGGATTTGTTTCCTTCACATTTAATTTCTCATCTATCATGATGCTAAAAAAAAGAAACAAAACCAAAAGCACAAAAAAATGCATTAGAAAAAAAAAGGTTTATGTCTCTCTGAACAAAAAATGCCTTTTTGACAGTGAACAGGTGACACAGATTTCTACCTTCAAGTACCTTGACTCGAATCACAGACACAGTACTACACAAAGGACAGGAAAGCACAATAATACTATGCCAGAGGACAAATTCAGGGTATCTCCCAAGCAGACAAAAAAAAAAAGAAAAAAGAAAAAAGAAAAAAGAAAAAAAAGCCAAAAAAACTCTCAAAAGAACCCCCAGAGCCTCCCACCCCCTCTCAGCCCAGGTACAAGGGTGACACACCCACACACACATACAGCCACACAGATAATGGGTGCAGGAAGTGCCTGCAGCAGCTTCCAGGGAAACTGCATCATTTCAAACTACACAGATAAAAAATACTAAGTTTAAAAAAAGATTAAAAATATAGCACCGAGTAAAAGGGTTTTTTCTTTTTTATCCCCAGTAGCTGACGCTAAAAAAAACCAACTTTGAGGACCTCCAAGGTTATTCTGAAATAACCTTCAGTTTTACTCTCATCTGTGTCCTTGCAGAGCAAGCCTAACATTAATGAATTAAAATGCACAATCTGCTTGGCATTTTAAAGGCTGGAAGGACTTTTCAAAAAATCAGAAACCTGAAGCAAACCTTCAGATTTAAATGGGGGGAATAAAATACATATCCAAGGATAGCATGCAGAGGGGGTGCCTGGATCCACTCCTCCTTCTCAAAGTCACACTGGGGATATGTGTGGGCTGAGGACAGCATCCCTCTGGCTCTGGAAATGCTACAGAGCTGTCCTGGTGCCCCTGCCTGAGCACCACACCACAGGCTGGTGTGGCACTGATAAGGGGTGGCACTGATAACACTGGGATGCACCAACGTGCCACCAACCCGCCCCACATGTGAAACCCAAACTGTGCAACCAAAACAGCCCCAACTTTTGAGGACAGTATTACACCACAGACCTAAATTTGTACCTGCAAACAGCACAATGGAACAAACCCAGAGAGACCCCGTGCCTTGGTCTGACAGTGTTTCCCCTCAGAAGTTAAAGGACAGAGCTGTTTTAGGGTTTTTTAATTAAAAAAAAAAAAAAAAAGTAGAACATTCAACTAAAATACCACAGATCATATGGGCACTTCAATATCTTAGTCAAGGCAAAATATGAATAGTTATAAAGTGAATTTTTCAGTGGTACAAGATGGAAATGAAATAATTTCAAAAAAAAAAAAAAAGCTGACTTCATATAACCACCTACTGGAGTTGCCTATTTAAATAATTATAAAATTATGCTAATAAAAACTGAACAAATAATACACAGATCAGGATATATGTATTGACTTACTAGCATCTTTATAAAAATTTGAAGATATACACAAAAACACATCAACATTTATGGAACCATATCCATTTAAATTTAGATAAGACAACACAAAAAACTAACAAATAGCTAAGATGTGGTTGACTGTAAGCACTTTGAGTAGCATTTTAATTTTAAAAGGTCAATATTTACATACTACATTAAATGCCTTCTCTTTTTTTTTCCATTTTGCATCGTATTGTGAATTCACTACAAAGAAAGAACAAGATAATGGTTGCAACAGATCTTCCAAGAAAGTTAACTTAAAATGCTCAGATTTAACTCTGTGCTGGAAGAGAACACATCAAGAACACGTCTGTCTAGCTTTACCTCTACTTCCTTTGGGTGTTTTTGGGAGGAGACAACAGATGGATCTAAAGGAGCTGTATCATCCAAACCAATCAATGCCAAGAAATCCACTTTTAAGTTATGATTTTTGAAGTAAGAGAACACAAACATTTCGAAAAATGACTCACCTAACTGCTACTTTTGCTACTGAGTTTTTTAGGACATTAGAGAGAAATGGTGACAACACAGGGTGTGAGTATGTATGTATGTGTATAATAAAACAAATATAGACATACATACATAAGGTAGGTTTACGTGGAGGAAGGTACCCAGGAACAGCTGATTTAATCCCCAGCAATCCACCCATACCCTGTCTATGCACAAGCATAAATCTCCTGTAACTGCTGATAGAGAGGATGCATCTACTCATTAAACAGGCATTGCTCACGTCACTCCTTCATTTAAATAGATATGAGGCCATTTCATGCCTTTATTCCAAAGCCACACATTTGTCTCAAAAAAAAAAATTAAAAACCCAACTGAATAAAAATTTTTAAAACTTAAGTTGGCTGAACCTCAGGCTCTTTGGGATGGATTCAAAACCCAAAGCAGGAGCATCTCTACAAAGTTCTTTGACTTTTGAATCAAACCCATATTCTTAGGCTCCAAGAAACCCTCTAACCCCAATAATGTTTGCTTCTGACAGGACAGCTGATCAACTGCAGATGTTCCTAGTGCTGAACTCAGCTGCTGGCCTGTCTGGAGTTGCATCTATCCCAGATTTCCAGGCACGCACTACTGTAACTCTGAGATGTCTCCTTGTCCTGCTCACTGCAGAGAAGCTGCTCCCTAACAGGGGATGAGCAACTGTTCAATGCCTTGTTTTAAAGATCACCAGGTATTTCCTAGCAATAAACGTGACATAACCTGAGGAGACAGTGCAGGGGTCCCAGAGCTAACGGTGTGAGGAGTTAACCAGCCTGGGGCTGAGCACTCTGCAGGCCTTTGGGGCTGGTCCCACTGGGCATTTCCTACCTGCAGCTCTGTCCTGGGCTTGGCTCTACCCTGAAGCACTAACAGCACTTCATGTACAGCAACTGGGGCTGTTATTAAACTTTATGCATGAATTATACAGGTGGCTGTAAACCCTGCATCCATGAAAAGATTCTCATTCTGTTACTGTGTCTTGTCACTAAGTTTTAAATGGACTTAAAGAATATTTCCTAAGCACCATGTTATTCTAAATTATTTCATTGAACAGAGAGCAGGTCTACCTAGAAGTCTTTTATCAGTATTTATTCCCTCATTATTTTTGGTAACTTTTACTCAGTTGAAAATCTAGACCAAAAGTGGAAGAAAGCCAATTAGGTATCTGTGCCATTAAATCATTAAAAAAAAATATACTATTTTAAAAAGGTTCTAGAAATTTGCTTAGCTCATCCCTTCCAGCTTGGCATGCCTACTTTGGACCCCATTTGCAGATCTTTTATTTCATACCCATAGCGTTCTTCTGCAGTCACTCTGGTAACAAACCTACATTTCTGCAAGTCCCCCCCTTCAAAAAGTAGGTGGAGTGCTTAAGAGTATTGCTAAAATAAAGCATGAAGCAAAACATCATGGTCTAAAAACTAAGGAAATGTTCATAAAAACTGGAATCCAATATAAAGATGACATTTGAATAAGTTTATTCAGAAGTAACTGAAAAAATTGTTACTTTGGCAACCCCATCTGGATGGTTCTAACCAAAAGGATATATTATGAATTTTACTTTGAATAAAATATAAGCTCCTTAATGTTTTCATGGCATTTTTGGGAACTGACACGTTCATCAGGAGATCGACAATGTCCTTAAAGTCCTTTATGTATCAGGAACACCACATCAAAAGTCCCTTCAGTTACTGGTTTCTTACGGTTCAGCATTAATGACAAAACAAATCTCAAAGAAAAAAACCTGATCAAAACAAAACACGAGGCATCCATAAAACACTAGGCCAGAAGAACTATCAGGAATGCACCACTCTTCCTGCATAACATTTTTGAAGTGACCCACCAAATACTTCTTTTTCCTTGCAGAGTTATTTAAAACAACCTAATTACAACGCAAGAGTTCACTACCCCACGATGTTACTGAAGGGTAAATCCTTGTTTTTAAAAACCAAGGGAAAATACAGCAGTGTTATTCCTCCTACACAGGGTTTTATGGAATAAGTGGAGTTGGAAAGAGAAAATGGAAGTCTATGTTGGAATAGAAAAATGCACAGACTTATTTACAAAGATCAAAACTACAATTTTCCAGTGTCACCTCCAAAGCTTCTCAGCAAACTGCTATTCAGCAAAGCAGACCATGTTCAAATCTATGCAAGAATACCTTCTGTGCTCTCAGGTATACAATGCAACTAATTTGTTTAGAAAAATGAGTTTTCATTCAAATACCTTGCACTGAAGATAAGAGCAACCATTATCAAATATTCTTTGCTATTCTTTTGAAAGTTTTTCAAATCTTTCGCTGTAACCGTTCTCTCTCAAGTCACTGTGGTCACACAGTAGGATCCTGAAGAACAATGTCTACATGCATCAAAAGCATTTTGGGAAAAAAAAAACCTCTATAATTCCATGTGGTTACAACAGAATATGAAGAAACTGAACACAAATTCCACCTCTGCAGATCCTCTCGAATTCACCTCTCCTGGAGGTCACCTTGGTGCTTTCTGGAGTTCAACAGAGCAGTCACAGACTGAGCTGACAGGGTTCCAACCCGATGGATTTTCCTCTGTGAGTCTGTAGCTCCACAGTACACTGAGGCTGGTGCAGGGCTTCTCTCAGCAGACATCACTCCACAATCAGTGCCACGTTGATGTGGGACAGATCTATCATGTGCCTGTTAAAAGTTAAAAGAAAGTTAAATGTGGTGCTCAGACTGATTCGGGCATGGAGCTTCCACGAAGGTCACTAATCAACAGATGCTTGATTGGATTAAAGAAACACTGAGCCAGAGGAGACTGATTTTATCTTCTGAAAGGAAGGAAGGACCCATGGTGGCAGCAGTGCTTAATTATTTACCTGTGGAATTTCTGTTGAAATGCTAAAGCATGTGCTGGCTCCTTGAACTTTGCTATGGCTTTCCGTTGCTGAGGAAGCATCTGTAAACTCTGCAGAGACAAAAGAGCCAGAACATATTTTTAATATTCCCTTCAAGATCCACTTCAAAACAGCATGAAATCGACTGAAATTTTGCTGTATTTCTTTATTCAGAAAGATATTTCTGTTTTCTTTTTTTGTGCAATAAAAGAATAGACTGGAAAGAGACTTCTGAGACTGCAGTCAGGGTCCCAGCTGATGATGTTTGAGTTGGTGCTTTAAGGAACTGTACCACCTGGAAAACCCAGACCATCACTTGTTAAGCAAAGGTGACAAATCTTCAATTCAAGAGCAGATGAGCCAAACCCCACAGCCAAACTCCCACCAAGTAAGAAGCATTCAACTGGTCAGAGCTCAACGGCCCACACAGCACCTGGAGTCATTTACCTGATGTACATTAAGGGATCAGGGCTCTCCACAGGTTAGGCAGGGCAGAAACAGAAAAAAGCGGTAATTTCTCTCAACTGCACATCCTCATGCTGTTTTTACAAAACAAGTGGCCAGCTTTTGGCAGACACCACCACAAACCCCACTGAGATGGGTCAGGTCACCACACCCAAGTCCTCCACACAACACACATCTCCCAGACAAGTCCATCTCACACGTGCCTCCCATACCATGAGAGCAGCAGCTCACAAAGCTCCAGCTCTGACAAACCCCCTGCACAGTACTGAGCTCTCCAAAGCTCCAGCACACCTCAGGCAGGACTCTGCAGAACTCCTGTCCTTATTCCCTGCTTGCAGCAGGTCAGGCTGACCCCAGAGAGCAGCCCTGTGGCCTTGGTTAAGAGGTGTTATCATACCTATGAAGTTTAAAGCTTATGCTTTGAGTTAGCACTTCAGTTATAATATAAAAAATTTCAAAAAGACACTTGAGAAATTCAAGCAGATGAAGATTCACACATTAAATAGCAACATATCCAACAGTCAGTGAGAACATCCAGCAAGTATTCAGCATCACAGAATACTCAGGATGGAAATATGATCCTGAAATCCTGCTGCCTGTGAACACAGGCCAGAGATTTCAGAGTAATGAGGTTAAAACAGATCTGAAGGCTTCAAACAAAATTTCACAGTACCACAGTGATTCCAACATCTCACAGAAAGTTCTGGACGTTTAATAGCCTATGCTGCAGCACATTAAAGACAGAATTGTTCTGATTCAGCTTCCAGTTGTTCTTACAGCTTTGGATGCAGAATAAAGAATTATTAACATTCTACTTTTCTCTGAGTTTCTACATAATGGCAATAGAGTTTTACACTGAGATATACATATACACACAGACACAGAGACAAATGCATGTATATGGACACCTTAAAACTGTTCTAGATTATGACCTCCTGATGGATAATATAACCATAATTCTTTACTCCTGTATCTTGCCTGGAACTCAGCTGCATCCCCCACACTTGGAAGATTCCAGCCCTCTGATGGTCAGTCTTCAGAATTTTAAACTTTACCTTCAAAAATTCTGTACCACCATCTAGACTGTTAAAAGAGCACCACAGATCTTTGGAGAAAGCAAGGATTTCTTGTGAAACAACATACAACCCCACTCAACACATTTTGAGGGTGACAACTTTGGTATCTCTTAGTGAAAGAATTTTTAATCCCACCAATCTGTTCCCTGTTCATCCAATCTAATGGAGCATTTTAAGCAAGATGTCATATGCCTAGATGAAATTTGCTATTAAAATTGTCTACTTCTATCTTTTTTGAACACATAAGACTCTCTTGGTAAATGTGTATTTAACAAGAGCCATGGCCCCTGATAAATCCAATTTCTTTGTGTCTAAGCCTGACAATTCAGCTTTGCCAATTTCTGTAACTTACCTATCTGTGACTTTGAAGCAATTAATTTTGCACCTTCGTCTAACTGACAGGAAACTTTTCTCTCTCCAGTAAAATCACAGATGTCTAGTATTTCCACCAGCCTGTGATTTCAAAGTGAAAGCTGAGTAAAAGTCAAAGGATTCAGCAAATCTGATAAGCATCAGAAGGTTAATTTGCATTTTATAGTTTTTGGAAAGCTGCTATGATGAAAAGGTATAGCTAAGTCACTGCAACTTCTCCATTTCTGAGCTGGTAGAAATAGGATTTAGCTTTAAAAAAAACCACTCAGAGGATGATCTTTATTTCTTTTAAAATCAGAATGCTCTTGCAACAGTTAAGCACATTTTACCAACAAGAAGCTCAATTCACCTGCAGGTTTATTTGCAGGAATAAGCGACAGAGATGCTGAAGTTTGTGTTCTCCTCCCTTAGTGATCTCACTTTTTTATGATTTATAGAACTAGATCTTAACACATGTTTTCTTGACACCACTTTTCTTGCTAAAAAGAAAGAACCATGAACTAAGTCCTGTCACTGAGGACTATGCTTTGAAGAACTAAAAATTAAACACAGCCTTTAAGTAAGATTTGGAAAGAACAAACTTTAAGAGTTGCCAACAAAAATATCTCTGAATTACAGCTGAAAACAAGCAAAAAATCTGTTCTGTTCAAAGAAGTCAACGCTTTTAATGAGAGAAGAACCTGTTTGAATCACTGAAAGGATGAATATTTCAGGGAATAGTTCAACAAGAGGAGCTGTACAAGGTCCTAGGGATGCACCCAGCATGTCCTGCTGCCAAACTGATCCTCCCCACAATGTCAGGTCTCACTCAACTACAGCAGATTCTCCCAATGCTTTATGCTCCAGACTCCTGTTGTGATCAACTGAAGAAGAGAAGCTGCTTTTTTTTGGGTGACTTTTCCCACAAGAACTGAGATATTATTGCATTAATATTCTGGAGAGGCGCAAAAGTAAAATTTGATTTTGCAGTTTATACAAGCATGATGATGAATTATTAACAAGTTTCTCAGTAATTAGCATGTAAAAATTGACTAAAGGAAGACATTCTGGTGTAACACAGACTTATTAACAAAATTAGGCAAAGCATCTAAATATCATTATAGATAACTTATTTATACTTTCTTATGAATTAATAAGCCTTACAACTGACTAGTTTGGGTACTGTGTTCTTACACTGCATAACTGCTTTATTTTCCAAAGCAAAAAAAAAAGCCTCAAAAGCAATCAAAACACTAAATGCATTTTAATACTCAACTGCTTTGGCAACAAGGCATCAGTTCCTGGGTAAGTTTACTGAAAAGCATCTTTATCAGATTTAATTTCACTGGTCAATACAACTATGGAAACAAAAAAATCTATCCATGTGATGCTTCACTGAACTGCCCAAACACAACCCATCACCCAGCCTGGGGTAAGGCAGCATCTTCTCAACTGCTGCAGTGACACATGCCTAGATGTAAGACTGAGAATTAAGGACTGCAAAACAAGGGATAGAATAATACTGTACTGCTCCAGTTGGAAACTGTCTGAAAAAAAATAATTTAAATGGGTTTTATACAAATTCTCAGCCTCTGCTGCACTCAGACTATGTCAGCAAAAATGATGCATAATCACTTCATGTTTGTTAAGTTACATGAGGTATACACACCTTCCTTGGGTATAGATAAAAATTTCCTTGGGTATAGATAAAAATCCCTTCTGGTTCTGTTTTAACAAGAGACAATTACTAGGCCAAGTTACCCTGAAGATGTAACCACAGTCTGAAATGCCACCATCTTTGCTGTGTTTTCAAACCAATCCTCATCTATCATGACTTGCAAGTGTGAACATTATGCATCTAGCCAACAACAATTTATTTATGTTCTGACTTTGGGACAATACCTTCCTGCTCACTTAACTACCTAAGCCCTGACTTTTATGTTCTAAGAGCATTGATGATAAGGCACACAACACATTTACCATAGGGGCAGAGCCTGAGCTGCTGCCATCCCATCCTGAGCAGACAGGCCATGGGCTGGGCACAGAAATTAAGAGTTCCACTACAGCAGAAACCTGAAGTAAAATTACTGTATGCTCATACTACTGGATTATTTCTGTCCTTTTAAATTTGGGGTGATTTGCAGTTTGGAGCTGATCCTATATCTGGATGATATTAACAGCTACAGTCAGAAGAAAACTTCCTTGTGTATCCTGTTGACTTATATTATCCCAAAATATTCAAGGCATTGTCTCAAAGACTTACTCCATCAGCTTCTGCTTTTGTTGATTCCAAACAAACAAGCTAGGAAAATACATCCAAAAATTAATTCATTTTGTAAATCTTAACCATGTTACTTTGCTAGTTTAACACACACTTAAACTTCCTCATCCTTTTTGAATAATTTGGCAGCTGTTTGGTTTTTTTTTTTCCCAGTGATAACATTCAATAGCCCCTCTCTCCTTCTGAAAACACATTATTATTTGAAAACAGAGGCACAAACAGCACTGCTGATGGGCTCAGCCTCAGGCAGTGCTGGGTCCATCCTGGAGCTGGTTGGCATTGGCTCAATCAGACACAGGGGAACTTTCAGGCAGCTTCTCACAGAATCCACCCCTGCAGCCCCCCCACTACAAAAACACAGCCATGCAAATCCAACACCCATTTCTCAAAAAGTAATTCAGTGTGTTTGTTCTTAGACCTGAGGCAGCACCACACATGACTAATGCCAGCTGCTCTCTCCTTTTCAAAGAACAAACATTCCTACAGCAATCCTTGGTCTATGATCTCCATTGCAATGACAAAACACATGGTTCTATGTTTTCCAAAGCATGACACCTCAATAGGAATTTGATCAGAGTTTGGTATTATTCTGTGACGTACAGATTTTGAAAGGCCAGTGGTGGGAGGCAGGGTGGATGCAGCTCTGCCTCTGGAGACCAGCTGGTTCTAGTGAGCATCACCTGATTTACTGGGAGGGCTCCCACTCTTCCTCCACAGGAGACTTCCCTACTGCAACACCAGAACCTCCTATCATGAGCCCCTAAACTGAAATACCACAATCCTCCCAAGCGTCACAGCTCTGAGAAAACAACTTCATTCACATCTTCTCTTTAAGTTGACCTAGTCAGATGTTCACCAGAGGATGAAAACCTCTTCTGGGACCCACTCAGGTGGAAAGGATTGACAATACACACAATAACTTCCAAGGGATTTCAAGTGACTGGTTACTTCACAGATTTGGCTGTACAGATCTACTAGGCAGCAGTTCCTGATAACAGCCTGAGGTCACAGGGATTCTGAGCATGTTTGACCCTGGAGGACAGAGATTACATTCTGACATATTTCTACCATTAAAAATAAGAAGCTAGTTTAGAGTGAGGAAGAGTATTTTACATGGAAGCGATTTAGGAAGCAGAGAGCTCATATTGATCTTGACTGACTTCTTTTTCTGCTTAGGAACTGCATTGGAAAGATGCAGATCTTAGGCTGAATAGAAAATTCAAGAAGCCCAGTATTTCATAATCATACTTTTGATTGAGAGTTTGCTTACAAGTAAAAGCAATACATAACAATACAATAGTATGTTTTAAAACATACTATTAGACTCAAAACCAAAAATAATCATCAGCTCTGGCTTTTTCTGCAACTGAACTTTTACCAGTGATTAAAGCATGAATATCATAAAAGGACCATTCCCTCTGCAGTTATTTCCTTAAGCCTGAAGATCTACACTGCCCTCAAACATCTCCTCTATCCAAGCTCTGTAATTAGATTTGCACTTACTTGTACAATACTGAAATAGCCAATATGATCAGAGCAGCACATTAATGTCTAGTAAAGCTCCACTGCAAAACCAAGGGCCTGAGACAAACAGCAGGACATCCTCAAGTACAAAGCAGAGACTGCAGAATGCAGGACACCAGAACTCTCAGAGGTTACACAGAGAGTAAGAAGTGAAAAGGGAGATAAGAGAGCACTGGGAGATGGAAACCAAGCAGGTAGGAATGAGACTGGAGCAGGCACTTGTTTCAACCACAGGAGACACATGAGAAATGAAGGTTTCCTCTTTTACTTAATTTCTTTCACTGAGGTAAATGCACTGCCCAGCAGACCACACTTTCAGTTGACTAGTGGGTTTGGGATTAGGGATGCCAGTTCATACAAACTATTAAAACCAGGTCTGTGCAAAAAGAAAGCAAATTTCCCCAACCAACATCATCTCCAGTGCGTGATCCAAGCTGTTCTGCAACAAGTCAAACAGCAGCACAGCAGGCACTTTCTGAAGAGAACAAACAGATTCTATTTTTTCTTCCCTCCCATCAATAAATGCAGACATGTTTTTATTGTCCTCACAGTCTCCTGATACCTGAAGCATCTTTCCTGGCAGTGACTCTTCCCAGCCACCACCAGCAGGCACAGAGGCTGGGACAGAATGTATTTATTTCACCCTCAGCTGTTGCAATTGATCCCTTCCACCTTCTGTTCCTCCTTTCTGCTTTTCTGACACCTTTGACTTCCCATTATTTGCCCTTAGAAGTACTCAGCTTTCTTTTTCCATATGCAAAGTGTCATGAAGGGAAAGGCTGTTCTGTGGATGATTGATTGATGATTTATGTTCATGGTTTACATTTTTGTTTGTTTTTTTTGGGGAGGGGTTAGTTCTGGGGTGGTTATGGAATGATGATGATGGTTGGTTATTGTTTTGGATACTAGGACATAGAGAGGAAGGTTAATTGAAAATGTATTGATGATAAGTGATTTGGATAATGTAGGGATATATGGTTTAATTGTTTAATAAAAAAATAAAAATGTCGAGATGAAAAGAAAATAGTATGTGTAAAATGGGATTTAAAGGGCTGGCTGGGGCTGCCTTTACAGCAGCTCAGCACTAGGTAGCACTGTCACTCCAGGAAAGCCAAGCCAGGCACATCAGCACTGGAATTGCTTTTCCTTTCCCAGACCAGAAATGACAGTGTTAGCAGAGCAAAATCCTCATTTGTAGAACTACTCACAGTACACCTACAATCCCAACACTCTCCTCACCTCTGATATACAACAGTGTGTCTTCCCATTTCCTTTTTTTAAAAAATTATAATTCAATTTATAATCTTAAATTTATAATTTTTAGATTATAAATTATAATCTAAAAAGAATCTATTATAAATTTATAATCTTGTATCTTCACATACACTGAGATTTTGCACTGATGCTTTATGTTTGTATCTATTTGATGTAAGAAAACATTATTAAAGATGACGATAGATACCTCCATAGAACAATTCCCTCAGTACTCAAATTATCTAGAGATCTGGAAAACAATCCACTCTACCTGCCACCATCCTAAAAAAATTCAATTCATCTGAGGGTGGTAATAACTAGCTGAACAGAATTATCTTTAGACAATATAAACATTAAACCTGAATTCAAGAGCACAAAAAAAAAGAAAAACACAAGTGCTGTTTCTCATGATCTTTGCAACTTATTAGTAATCTACTTTGTCAAGTGGTTCTGGATGGATGTGCACTGAATGTCACTGCTCCACCACCATTCTCAGGAGGCTTTGGTTTGGTGATGTGCACAGAAATCTCCTGAACTTTCCAACACTTTGGAATATGTAATTTTATTTATAACATGTAATTTTTTTTAGAATCAGCAGTGAGATTTTACTGCAGGTACATTATTTGCTTCTGAAAGCCCATCCTCTCCAGAAAGAGTGTGATAGCAGAGTGTATGCTGGAAGGAAGCACTTCTGCTAATTTCATCATGTTTGAGTTGTAAAAGGCAGCTGTAACAAAGGGGACGTTCCTGGAGCCCCAAAAATTTTCTTATATTCAATGTCTTGAGAATCTTAATGGTATTTTTTTTCCTAAAAGTGTTAATAAACACCTTTAGTGAAGCAGGGATGAGAATTAAAGAGTTTTCAGTGATTAAGCAACAGAAGGTATTTCAAAGGTCATACATGGGAAAAGGTAATTTCCTCCATTTCTAGGGCACGGGAAGGGAAAAATGCCAAATTTCCAACTTCAACTCTAAGGTTCCCCCATCCTGTCTTATGCCTGCCCAGTTATTCCCAAACTGTGACTCATTGACATCTCAATGAAAGCTGATGGCAAAGGTGGGAGCATTGATCATAAACTGAGGGAAGTTTTTAACTTCCCTTCCCAAGGTTTGTGCAAGGTACTCATACCTCAAGAATGATACTGACAAGAAAAAGGCAAAAACAAAACCCCAGGCCTTTTGGATGCAGAAAAGCAAAGTAATCTCTTCCTCCCTGTTAAATCCATTGATAGATTATAGACTTTTTCCACAACTTCAAACTCTTATGCCAGCAAAGATTCACTTTCTGAGAAAGATACACAGGATGATCACACTGTAACAAATTCAGGATATCAGAACCAAGAGCTGGTATGGGATCAGTTGCTTTGCAGATGCCCCAGCATGGAAGGTGGAGATGAAGCAGAGCTCCTCTACCAGCTGGGACATGTGCTCATGGTCTATTCCTCTTGTGAAAGAGCAAGGAGCTCCTTGGATTTCTGCCTCCTCTCTGGGAGCTCTGTCTCAGCCACTCCCACCTTCAAATTTTGACTGCAGCAGAAATTGAAACATGAGATACCCAGATTTCTGAGCTGTGTCTGCATGCTGCTTTAAAGCAAGGAGCTTGTTTAACATCAGAGGGGCTTGTTTAACTATGCCCCACACTTTGGGAATCCTTACCTTTAACCAGGCATTTGGGGGGTGGATATGTGTCATTTCAAGCCACTATCCAGGCACGAAGAGAACTCCCTAAGTTTTGATTCAGATTTAAATTTCCTTTACAATTGCAAAAAATAACTGTGAGTTCAACACACTTATTTCCCCTGAAGACAAAATGAAAATCTTCATCTGAGAAGGGTTCAGTTCCTCAGGAAAAATTTTGGTGAATATAGTCAACAGCTGAAGACAGGATATTCTACATCTTAAAGACTTAGTCAGATAGAACTGACTCTCCTTTCCTTTCCCTTACTATTTCTTTAGCTCTATCAGAAACCAGCTAAAAACCTGGGCATCTTGGCCTAATTTCAAAAAAAGCAGCTAGAATTTCACACCTTGCTATTTTCTCACCACTGCCATCTCCCCAAATCCTTCCTATTTCAGTCCATCAAGCTGCAACACTTCATCTTAGAGGACCAGAGCTGTGCATATCCAAGATCTGTTTGTGTGGTCCGTGCCTCCCACACACACTGTCCTCACACAGAAACCCCAAAACCTGCATGGAAAGAGCCCTTCCAGCCACTGCTGGGCTCTCTTCAGCAGCTCCTTTCAGCACTCCTCCTTGCAATGTGCCTTACATGAAACACATATTAAAGGAAGAATGAGGAAATAATTGAGTCTCCCTTTGCTATCAGAGCCTCCTGACCCTCCCAGCTGCAGAGGATTTTGTGCAGCACTGAGCACAAACAGGAGTTAAAACATTAATTGACAGCCAGGAGAAAATCCACTTTTGTACTTCAGGATATTGACCTCTCTGAAAATCTAGCACCACCTCTATAAAACTAATTGCTGTGGACAGTAACAATGCAGATTTTCAAACATTCTTGTTTTCCATTCTTGTCCTTCAAGTCACTAAAAATTGTTACTGCATTCTCCTCATTTGGTGCATTAACACTTCTGTGGTGCCACTTCTCAGGGTACCACTACAAAACAAAATCAAAAATCTAAGTATTACAGATGGTGGAACCAGTCTCATATTCTTCCTACAAAAGCATCCATTTTTTCCTGCAAAAGCATCCATTTTTTCCTTCCTACAAAACCATCCATTTTCACCATTTGTACTTGTGAAACATCATTTAGTCTCAAACAGGCCAGGAAATTTCCAGCCTTCTACAAGTCAGACTTGAAATTCAAGTGCAGAATTAGCACAAGAGCATTCTGCATCATTAGCTAAAATCAAACATCTTGTTGAAGTATTACTTCTAGATTTCTTGTAAGGAAAAGGGATGATGATTCAGAAAGCATAATTTCCAAAGGTACAGCTGATGTTGCTGCAAGAATACAAGTTCTGGAGAGCACAGATATGCATCAAATCCCACTAGAAAATTAGTCACTGTTTTTTCTCCTGTAAGTACATCCTTCTAAATTGGTCTGTGACATTGAATTGAGAGACCAGGGTTTGGAGTCTGCTATGAAATAGCAAGTACTGAATAAATTTTTTAGCACATTCTCAATAACTTCTCTCAATTGTGAGATTTCATTGCAGGGTTTCTATTAATCTCCTTCTAATATTCTCATGCAAGATTTAGCAAGTAAACACTGAATAAATGTGCTTTGGAACTGTATGAATAATTTCCTAGAGTACTACAAAACACAAAGGCACAAAGTATTTTGTGAGGCTAGTTTTGCTTTCCCAAACAAATTAAACCTCTCTGAATAGATGACGTAAATAATTCAGCATTATTCCATTTACTAAATCAGGAACAAGTGAGGCAGAATGTTCAATTTTAGGAGAGCAGTCTGTTTTGCAACAGAGAGATGATCCTAGTAATAAAGAATTCTCACAGAACACCTCCAATTCATGCATTGCATTTGTCTGAAAATGTTGGTCCTGTCAAAAGGAAAAAAATTTCTCACCTGTATTTTTCATTATTCATTGACTGATATTTTTAAATGCAGTAAAAATAAGTCAGAGAGGGCCTCCTAAGTCTTTTACTGCTTTGAAAACCTCCTGCTTTCCTCAAGTCATTTAACTGACACATCAGTTCCAGGAGGCAGTTTGTGAACAGAAGCTGCACAGCAGATACAAGTGTGTGCATGTCATAACCTTGCCCACAGGCCCCTAACGAAGAGAACCTTCTAAAAAATTAAGGATCAATAAAATCCTCCAAAGAAGACTGAAAAAGTGGAGGATGCTAAACAGTATAAAATGTCCTCTGGGTCATCAGGTGCTTGTACCCCAGGAGTGCAGTGACAGGAAAAGGTAAATGTCAAAAAGGAGAGTAGGTGCAAGTCAACAATAAACAAGGACAGCACCCAAAATACATCTGCTCTGATATGACCATCTGGCTTCAACAACCTCACAGAATGGACAGGATTGTATTGCCTATGAAAATAACAGAGGAACTCCAAAATGAAGGAGAATTTTGCAGGAGGAATGTGATGGTTAGCAAAATCCTACTGTGCCTCCTATGCTACAATATCATCACGTGCTTGCCTTTGCTACCAGGCGTAGCTTGTGTGGGTGGGGGTGCCTTCAAACATAAATTACCAATAAACACGCATTGTACTTAGTGTCAGGGAATTAACTGAGCTTTCTGGAATGAAAGCCTTTTGGCACAAAAATGCTAAACCAAGGTTGACCTACCTGAATGGGTCCCACTGACATCAGCAGGTTTTTCAGTTGGACATCAGTAGTTGATGAAGAAAGCCCTTCAACTGACACAATGCAGGGCTGAGGTTTGCACTCCACCACTCGCAGGTTCTGTTTATTTGGCATCAGGCGTCCTCGGCCCATCTGGCCTGCTACTCCTCTGCCTCTGCCGTGCATAATGACCTGCCAACAACAAAAGTAACAGTATTTTGATTTACTTACCCACTGACTCTGTGTGCTGTACTTGACAGAGGATATAAAAGTTGGCTATTTACTTGAAGACTCGATTAAAGTCTTGATTTAAAACAGCTTGTTGCTGTTTGCCACTTTGAAAGGCCACTTACTGACATATTCCTCCACTGCTTATGCAAACCTCTTTTAGCAGGATAACAAGTTATATATTGAGTTATTATACTGTATTCATCCTAGAAGCCTCAGCTCTAGCACAGATTGATCAATCCTCCACACAGTGGAGGATCTCAGACAAAAATATATAACCTAGTTTTCAACACTGATCACATCAGCAGCATGTGTTCAGCTTCCACATTTTGAGTATGGATAAAAAAACCCAACAGGTGATCCCTCTCCTTCTTCTATTCTTAACCCATAGTTAAATTTAATGTACTCACAAGATCAGCAAAGTGCTTCAAGCACCTTCAATCTCTACTGCTACCAACTCTGGGTTTTACTCGCATAAGGCTAAATAACTTTAAAATAACTTTGTTTTCAAAGTTCCTCTCCCCTGTACTCTGGAACAGGAAATGCATGGATTTAATTCTTGTAAATTAAATGCTGAACAGTGAGAAAGTGGAAAAATAACAATGAAACAGAGTAACAAACATTAAACAGAGTTAACACTTAACACCGAGTCAACATTCAACAGAGTTTCTTGATTCCTACCTGGAAAGCCTATGATGGGTAATAACTTTTCAAAGACTTCAACATCTGCAACAAAACTTTATCCTTATATGAAACAGGAAGATTATGGCCAACAGCTCAAAACCAAGAACTAACTTAAAAGCCAAAATGCCAGCTACCTTCAAGGACTGTGCCAGCTTGCAATGCAGAGAAGGCACACACTGCTGCCACCCTGACCTTCTCCTGCCTCCTACCAGTGCATGATCAGGGCAAAAATCAAGTTACAAGATCACCAACTGTTCTGAGTGATACCAACTTTGGGGATCCAACAAAGAGCATCCTGAAACAGCTACTGTGTGCTCCTACATAAGCAGGAAACTGCCAAAATGAAATCTTAAGCACAACTTCAAAAACCCACTTGGTTTTAAAGCTAAAAAGCACACTGGTTACCATCTCCTCCAGTAGCTGTCTCGGGACACATGCACTTCCCCAGGGAGTGCTGAGCTGGCCAGAACATCAGCAGATGAAGCAACCTGCAGGCACTGCCAGTCTGTGCTGGGTACAAACAAATCTCTCTAGATTAAAAGCTTTATATGCAATTATGCATCTCCTGGGTCATGCAGCCCTGCGCTAGCAACTGACAAACAGAATGCCGATTATTAATAGAGCAACACAGCTAGACAGTGAAACTTCTAGCACCAATATGCATCTGAAAATCACCTTTTTAGCTTGATGGATTCCCTGGATGTTTTTGACTCCTTGAGGAGCTGGTGAATGGATCTGTGCCTGCTGCTGCTGTTGGTGCTGCTGCATTCCCTTTGTCAATGTGACCTTCCGCACTGGCGGCTGTTTCGGCTCCGGGGGCTGCTGAGGCCGCTGGGGTTGGCCCTCGGGGTGAAAAAAGCCAGCATCCTCTCCCCCCTGCTGAAATCAACAACACAACAGCGGCTCAGGGTCCAGGCACTGCACACCCTTGCCCTGAGCAGGCTCCTGCCACATTCAGCTCGTTCAGAGAGTGTCCAGGGCTCTGCCTGCTAAAGCAAACTGGTGGCTGTGGCGTGCAAAGGCTCAGCCTGGAAACTGCACTTCAGCCTAAAATAAATCTGTGCCAGCTGAAGAACAGTTTGCTTTTTTCAGGTTTTATTATAATTACAATGGTCAATCATGTCTTTTCATGTTTTCACTTCTCTTTCCAAATCATTTTTCCTTCCAAGTTACATGTGAACTATGGTGTGTGTTATATTTTTATTTATTTTCTTTTTTAAAAATATAATTAGAGACATACACATTGCAGAAGGAGGAGCAAAGAACTGTGGAGGCTGGAAGAATCAGGAAAATGCTCTGCTCATCTTTAAGCCTCCAACCTCTTTTTAGTTAAAAAATTGGTACTTATTTTGAAGTGCATACTCCTTCTCCAACTTCTATACCAGCAGCTTTTTAAGCAGTCCTTCTCCTTGGACACTGTCTGTACTTGAACAGTTCCTCAAGGTGTTTTTTTGTTTGCCTTACAAAGCTCTTATATTTGTAACCATAAACACAGTGAAACACCATCTCAGTGTCTCTCTCATCCAAGGTAACTCTTGTCACAACATCTCTTGGTGCAATCAGGCACAGTAAAACCATGAGCTCAAAGCACTGAAATTATTCCTTCCCACTGCTTCTGCCCAACAGTTCACTTTTTTCCTAGAAACACATGATTCTTGAATTTGTGCCTGCCTGTCCAGATTAGAATAATCACTAAAAATTCCATGGAGCATGAACCAGCAGAGTTTGACAAAAGATCAGGTATTTTTGCATCCATGATATGCATCATATTATTGCATGGTTTCAACAGCAGTATCTATGCCTTGACAGGACTTCAACTTTAGACCTCAAATACTAATGAACAATTTAGCTGCGGGGGGAAGGCTTTGACTAACTCCCTAACCAAACTCTGGTAACCCCACGAAAGCTCTCAAATAGAATGCATATCTAAGGGAAAAAAATTAAAGTATTATGAAAGCACCTTTATTTACACAGGATTTTCTTTTCCCCTTCCCTTAAATATTCACAAAACTCCTTTTGCACCTAGAACACATCACAAACCAGAGGGTTTCATGCTAACTGGCACATTTCTTGAGGATAAGGACACAAAACACAAGGGTGCAGAAGGAACAGACCTATGGTCTAATAACAAGATTATTTTCATTGACAATACAAATTAGTACCTCTCCATTAAAGAAAAGCAAAAAAAATACCCAGTGAGGACGGGTTACTAAGCCTCAGCTGAGATTTGGTAAGAAATAGTCTGTGGTATGTGGGCCAGTCTCAGGTTCAGTAGTTCAGAATTTACACCTCAAAATCAAGGTCTCTGTATGATAAAAGTATATGCAGGCTACAACTTCACAAGAACTCAAGTATTTAAATCCCAGACAAATGAGCTTCAAACCTCCTTGCACTACAACTCAAAAGCACAATCTGTCACAGGGAAAATCCTAAAGCTCATCGTGGCATTTGTCCACAGTGTCCAAACCAAGAAAGCAACAGAAATGTGCATCTCTCTTTTCCACCTCCAATCACCAGGGTTTTTCTCTGCTGAACTGAATGGCACCAATTCTTCATGGAAAGTTTGTTATATAAAGCTTTGAGAGCAGCAATTAGTGAGAAATTACAAAGCTTTCCCTCAGTTTCTCTTCAATTTGTATTCAAAAATACAAAAGCAAGAGCACTCCTGAAAAACCCAAACATATGCACAAAACCTTACCAGCATTAAATCCTTGTTTTAATATTAGTTCTGATATCAACATCACCATAAGCTCTATTCCTTGATCAGATAATTTCTTTTATTCAACCCTACAACAGCTGGAAGATGATGAAACTAAAAGGAACAAAAAAAATTCTAAGAGGAATTTAAACATAATAACTGGGAGTTAAAATCTAATCTCTGCTAAATGCCTGCTGTGAGAACCATAAATATTTGCAACCATTTCTTTCTAAACCAAAAAAGGATCCCAGCACATCGGAAGAGCATCTGAGAGCAAAGCCCTCAGGTACAAAACACATCCAACATGCTCATTACTGGAACTTCAAAAGCAAACAATCATTTCACATAAAAGCCTAGGATGGCCAACAACCACCCAATATTTAACTACCAAGCTCAATTATCACCAAATAAAACTGTATAAAGTGAACAGAGTCAAAGGCATTAGCACACCACATTGGTTTGCACTGATGAAAAATCTGATGGGGTTTGCTCCCTGCTGGGGTCTCAAATGCCACCACCACTGGTCTTTGCTGCTACCAAGATGCTTCTGTGAGCCTGAAAAGGTGGAAAGCTCTGGACTTTTTAATGACTTGATCCATTTCAGAAGAAAACCTTCAGAAAATAATAAAGAAAAGGGATGGAACAAATTTTGCTTGTTCCTGCAAAAAGAATGAAAGGAAAGGCAACTGGATCAAGCCATTTTTTATTTTTTTTTACATTACTGCTCTGACCATTTACTGGTTTTGAGATGTCTTGAAGAGGGGAAGCAGAGACAAAACTGCAGCACTGCTTCTCCAGAGAGGTCTGTGAGTCAGACATGGTGCCCCAGGTCTAACAGAGCTGAGCAAGTCAGCAAAACATTAATTCCTGTTCCAGGTAGTCTGGCTTCAACTGAAGATAAAAACCTGGTGGTTTCCTTAAGAAATAAAAATGTGACTGCTAAGTGACATGTGGCAACAAGCAAAGCGACCCAGAAGAAGCATTTCAGCAGTAATTCCTTTTTCAGTGGTTAAAGGCATAACAGTGCAAGGACAAACACAATCCAAGCTAAAATGAACAACCATGTAGTGGTGAATTACTCTCACCACCACCACCATTCTTTACACTTCCATGCAAGACAACAAGCAGTGGCTTTTCCAGGTACAACAATGAAGAACCAAGTCAAGCAAAACACCTGAAAAAAAGCTTTTTAACTTCTGGACTTAAAGCTACAAAACCTCAGAACATTATGGACAGGTCACCTGCTCAGAGGAGTACACTGACATTTTGGAGGAAAGGACATACAGCTGTACAGATGACTGTACATACGCTGACTCCAGATGTTCCCTCATCACAGCAAATTACAGACAAGCAGGTAAGTCCACTAAAGCTGTACTGCAGCAGCTACCCCAAATCACCTAAATCACAGACACTAAATTGCTAGCATCTCTCCTACTTAAAATGTCTCAGGTCTAGCTCATCTTAAATCAATTTTTGCTTTTCCTAAAGACAATTTCTGTATTGTTATTTTTCATCAGCTTACATCACTGCCTTCCCCATATTTAAATATGCAGCAACAGTGGGATGTATTAAAGTTTTTGAGCCTTCTCATGTCAAAATACATTTTTTTTCCTAGAGTATTTCAAAATGTACAGGGCTGCACTAAATTTTTCAGAGATGCATCTATTCATCATCATGGCCTGTCTCACATAATTTGATGTACAAAATGCTGAGCCCAGGTAGAACACCTTATTTGACCACAGAAACCTGGGACAGACTGATACAAGCCCTGATTTTATGCTTCAAATTTCCTCCAAAGTCCTGAGCAGAAAATGAATTTTCATTCTTTGTCTGCAAATCAATGACAGAAGAATGCTTTCCTCTTATTGTTTACTACCTAATTTCTAGATTATAAATTTTGAAGTTTTACAAAGGTTCTGCCTTCCTAAGATCTTGCCAGGAAAAGAGTTCTCTTAAAAGAAACTTTTCTATTATTCAATTAAAGCTGGAGTGATGAAAATGCCTTTTTTTAAGTTGCAGGAGCTCTGTTCAGGGGAAAGTATAAAAAGTATCTTTCAAATTTCAAGTACTGAAGGATTGTGAGCAGCACCAAAACAAGGTAATTTCAAATACTGTGTATAAACAAAGCTCAAAAGATTGAGGTAAAAGAATTTGATTTACACGGTGAATGTTTTTCAAACCTCTGCTCTGGAAGAACCTGCAGTTTGACCTGAAACTAGACTAATAAAAAGAACTGATGCCATTCAGTGGCCATGATTTTAGAACCAATCCACTGATACCTATCAAGGCTGGTTTTCATCAGCCTCTCACTATACAGATCTATATATAGTCAGTGTTGCGTTTTGAGCAACTTAGAAAGAATTCAGTCAAATATGAGATCACAAATTCTAAAAGCAGAATTCTATGAAGGACTGCTTGAATTTAACAAGTTGGAACATCTGTCATAACCATTATGACAGTTTTATGATGAAGATGAAGTTTATTTGCCACCAACATTAGCAGGACAAATTTATTTATAACAAATGCTTTAAAATGTACTGATAAAAATGCCTATTGATACTGTCAGAGCTGCTTACAATTTGACAGATCAAATCTTATTTTCATTCTTAAACCCCATGAAGGAATGGTATCACCAACTTGCATTCTGTACTGAGCAAATTGATTAATCCCCCTCTATAGAAATCTCAACTCTTGATTACACCTATCAGACGTTAAGCAGCATTATTCTAGAGTGACAACACTTGACAAATTCCCAAACCATTTTTCTCAGCCTTTGTGGCCCTGCTAGCTTGTATTAACCCTGATGAAAAATTAATTTTCCTTATCTTCTGCTAAACCCCAAAATCCAAATCCGCCAAACTGGCAACTCTTTCTGTAAAGGTATTATGAAAACCTCTAAAAGATTAATTGCATGTCTTCAGGTGACATTAAATTAATTTCTGTACTCGTGACAGACATTTGATACTCCGTACTGAGAGGACAGATAACATTGTCAGGATACACAGAAGGACAGTGGTGCAGTGTCCCAGGGCAGCCTCTTATGAATTCTCCTTTCGATAAGGCCATACTTCACTGTCATTGGCACTGTTAGTGATCTTGCAGCCCACAGACCTCACTGCACAGGTTTCTATTAACCACCACAATGCTGGCTCTATCCATGTAATCTTTGTAAAGCTAATTCAAAATCGTCCAATGGCAAAGGGATGTGCATGCTGGATAAGGGAATAAATAAACTCTGGTTGATTTGTGTAAAAATAACACAGAGAAGCAAAGTGTTGTCAGCTTTTCTGAGATGCTTTACAACTCAAATTCTCTGTAGCACGATGAAGACTTAAATCTTGTAAGGAAATCTCAGTCCAAAATTGTGCTGTGATTGATTTCTTGTAAGAAAGGAGAAACTCTTTATCTGTTACCAGTTTAAGCCAATATTTCTAGAAATTAGTACCTTTAAAGTATCACAGCAGTTGGGAAAGGAAAACATGCTTTTGGTTATTAAATTCATCTTTACTTTCAGGAGAAGAGAAATGACTATTCCTGAGCTGTATAGGTTTGCATAGGTAAACTTGTATTTTACTGATACTGCAATTGACTGTAGTGAAACAGACATCTACAAAGACAGCTGTGATCCCCACATAACAAAGAAAAAGAAACGTAAGGCAAAAACCACACAACAACAGTGACTTTCATCTAATATATAAAGTATTTTTTCACTATAATTATCAGGAACACATATTAGAAGCACACCCCTAATAACGAGCTGTTTTTCTTTGGCTGGTGCTCCAGTGCTTTACCACTTTGCTACAGCTGGCTGACAGACTGGGGACCTGGGAATAGGAAGCCTAATCACTTGCCAAATATCCCACAACCGAGTGACATGACCAAGCACCCCTTCTGAACAGTTGAAGATCTGTTTTCAATCTGTCAAATGCCAATGAGAAACACCTGGAGACCGTTTTTTTTTTCTTTTCCAGGCATTCTAGGACCTTTAAAAGGTTCTTTTTTTTTTTAAGAATAGCAGTAGTTAAGAAAAACTGCTCTCCCACCAGGCTAGAAAATGCCACTCTATCAAATAGACAACTCATCATTAACAACTGGTTTAAGACATATTAATGGGCTAGTTTTGACTGAAAGTACACACAGCAATAAGCTACATCAGACTACAAAAGTGATGAAAGAGCCAAATCATTCCCAGTTCACACCAGAGAAAAAAGACACTTCTGATGCTAGTCAGTGATTCAGTTATTTTTCCCAGTCTAAAATTTTTTATAGGCTGAACTTAACCCAAGCAAGAGCATCCAGACTAAGCAATAAATAAATATAATGCAGAAATAGTTCCCTTCCTGTGATAAAAGGACACTGCTACACTGCTTCAGTGAGCCATGATGTGATGAGCATCTTCTGTGCCTAATGGTGTATGAAAAGCCAGAACAGGAAGAAGAAAACATCTTGCAGAAAAAGCAGCTAATTCCATTTAATCCCATGTACTAACACAATTCTCAACTGAAGCAGCTCCACCACCTGAAAGGAGAACTAATGCATGGAGAAGGACTGGCCAAATAGAGTCCCAGCCACACACCTATGCTGCATGAAGTTTCACTGGGAGTGACAAAAGCACAGCTTGAATCATGCTGAATCAGTGTTGAATCACAACTACATGGTTTTTAGTTAAAGCATCCACCTGCTCATTATAAAAAAATAATAAAAACTATATGTTAAATCTACAGCAAAACCAAGGTTCTGAATGGGCATGTCTAACACTCTCAGAAATACCTCCATTTTTATGTGTCATCTGCAAAATACATAGTATAGATAAACAATGTTTTAAGCAAAGTTTCCTGGTTCACTTTTCAGTTGTCAGTCTGAGAGGTTTTTGTACAGAGAATTTTAGCAAAGACTGGGCATGCAGAGAAAGACCAAGAGAAAAAGCTCCTGCTGGAAAATATCAGTGATACAAAACTTGTGTTGGCTCAAAGCTCCAAGAGGAGCACTTCCCAGCTATGGCAAAGAAGGCCAATACTGGGTATCAGAAACCTGTACAATTAGAACTTCCCTTCCTGTGCTGTGTCTGGCCTTTCTAGTTCATGTTCCTTCAAGCCTGAAACCACTGGCAAGTCAAATCCCTCTTGTGTCCTCCCTGAAGCTCCTGGTAAGTCTTAATAAAGACAACCCCACTCCCTCCCACCCCAAACACTCCTGACTCAAGGGCCAAACCTCTGCCCTAAAGGTCTGTTCCAAGGGGTCCAACTTCTCAACAGAGGGATGTGACTTCTCAAAATATTGAACTCTACAACTCTGCAAGCTTGCCTCCCAAGTTAAGAGACTGTATTTTCATATGAAATCTGACTTTCTCTTTGTAAAGCACTTTAGTGGAGTCACAGCTATCTTCACCAGGAAACTGGGCTCCAAGACACTGTAACACCAACATCTCTGTAACACAGACATGAATTCTGCACTGTAACATTTACCATGGCAAAGAAACTCTCCTTTGAGATTTAACAAGAGTGACAAGTAACAAAGCTCTGCTTTCTGTGGGTTCAGGAGCAAGCTGCACTCTTCAATATACAATTTAAAAGTCTCCTGTGGAAAAGGAGAAACCTGTTCTGCAGTGTACAATAGAAAATACTTTACAGCACTTTAGCTCCATGTTATCCATAGCAAAGTCAGATTCAATTTAGGTAAGTACCTCTTCCCCCTTGCACACATTTTATGAGAAGCTCATAAAATGTATTATCTGTGTCTGGTTTGGCTGTCACCTTAATTCTCACTTTCTAAGTGTGCCCTTAGGGACACATGTCCCTTTATTTCCTTTTCCTAGTGATCAAATATGCCCTAAAGAGTAGAGCACACCTCCTGACCCCAGTGCATGAAATCAGAGACTCTGTCTCTACAGGGACCATCCTCACTGGAGGTCTGGGAGGACACAGCTTTTTACTCATTTTCAAATGTTCCTGCCATGGGCAGGGACACCTTCCACTAGACCAGGCTGCTCAAAACCCTGTCCAGTCTGGCCTTCAGCACTTCTAGGATGGGGCATCCACAGCTTCTCTGGGCACCCTGTTCCAGTTCCTCACCATGCTCACAGGAAAAAATTTCTTCCTAATATCCAATATAGATCAACCCTTCTTCAGTGAGAGGTCATTGCCCTTGTCCTGTCACTCCATGCCCTTGTCACAAGTCCCTCTTCAGCTCTCTTGCAGCCCCTTTAGGAAGGTTCTGTAAGGTCTCCTTGGAGCCTTCTTTTCTCCAGGCAGAACAGCCCCAACTTTCTCAGCCTGTCTTCAGAGGGGAGGTACTCCAGTCCCTTTACCAACTTTGGGGCCTCCTCTGGACACCTTTCAATAGTTTCATAAAATCAAGAAATTTATGTCCACTTGTGAAACACTTCCAGAGTGAAATCTTGCAGGTTATGGCAGGCAGAGTCCTCCTTCAGAGCTCATTTTGCCATGGAACCTGGCACTCAGAATGGCTCCTGCAGCTTCCCCAGCCCACTCCTAGGTGGGCTCTATCCATGCCTCCTTCAAACTCTGGGATACAAACAAACACTAAAGTCATTCTCCTGTTTCTTAAAAAGTTATAGGACCATACAGGGCAAGAGTTCCTTTGTCAAGGGTTGGGGAAAGGGCTTCATGAACTTCCCACACAAATACCACAATTCTTGTGTTTGCAATTCCTGACATATTTAGATGAAAGGCGCTAAAAGAGCTTTCAAGTCAAATATTTTTAATTAAACTTGAACACATACATGCAAGTAGAAACAAGTACAAACATTAAGCAAAGTTGGTTGATAAGGTTACATTATCAAACAACAATCATATTAATCTGTATTTTTTTTCCATATTTAGAACTCCATATTCATCTCACACTTCCCAGTTGCTTGAAATTCGACCGAAGTTGTCTATCTTCCATTTCCATCTTGTTTTTGCAATCCAAGGACTTTTTTTGTGACAGGCTTTTCAAACAGAAGAATTTGCCAGCTCTTTTTTCAAGCTTTTCATACAAAGCATTTCAGGTTTTCAGGAATTAGGATCACTTACAAGATACTGCTTGCAATGCAACAGGCCAAGATTTTACTGTATTTTTATCTATGTATTTATGAAAAAACCCTCATTGTGCAGCCTTCCATAGAGACAAAGAATGGTGTGTTCTTGGTGCAGCATAAGAATCAGCATTTTCAGGCCTTTGGGACAGACACACAGCTCTCTGAGCATGGCAGGACATTTTCTGGCTAAGAGAAAAATCATCCAACAACATAAGATGACAATAACACAGAGATTTTATGATATTGTAATTTACCACAGAACCTCCGACTAAATAGACAACATGTTCAGCATGTATTTCATATATCTTTAGATATCTGATGTTATAGATGGTACAAACCTGTTCTTCCAGGACTGAAAAAACTCTGAATATATTGACTGAAGGAATTCAATTACATTTAGTACTAGAACTCTTAACAGACAGATTGATGACAGAGAGCCCAAAGAGCATCACAAACAGCCAAGGTGTTAAAAAACATGACTCATCAAGAGAGAATGAAAGATATTAGAGCTCAGAAACAGTTAAGATTTTCTTTAAAAAAGAAATTCTTCCCCATCTCACTTCAGGTATAATACAAATAGTCATAAATTCAAAATTATAGCAAGAAAATGGGATTTGGTCACTAAGAAAATTCTTCTAAATATACGCATTTGATACTGGAATAGATGACCTGGGAAATCTGCAATAATGAGATCTCAGAAAAACATTGGACAAAATCTGTCAGAAATACTGCAGAGTTCATCCCCTCCTTTCAAGATAAATTACTTCAAAAGTCTTTTCACTCTTATTTTCTATAATTTTATGATCACATTTTTAAGTGATTTATTAGGGTGTTTCTTTCCTACACTCTCATTGAGTTTATACTTACAAGTAACTTTAGGATTGACTTCAGGCTCCTCAGCAAGCCCAGCAAGTCTCAGATGCTTTATTAGTAAAATTTACAAGTATGAATGCTCAGGGAATACACTGAGCTCTTGTATCTGAAAAGGACAGCTCTGAGGAAATGCCACAAAAACAAAGCACACTGCATTCATTGAAAAGTATCTGTGCCTCCTTGGAAAAAATAAAACCAAGAATAAAACTAAAAACAAAGCAACAACAACGAAAAAAAAAACCCTCAAAAATCCCCAAAACCCATTCCCCTTCCCCCCAAAAGAACCCAATCTAAAACCAAACCAGCAACAAAAAAAAAAAAAAAAAAAAAAAAAAAAAAAAAAAAAAATCCAAAAATCCAAGTCCATGTGCTAAACACTGCCCATTTTTCCAGGAACATAACATTTAAAGAAATAATTAAAATGGAAAACTATTCACTTTACTGCCATTCCCATATAAATTATATGTATATTAGAAGGGGATGGGCAAAGTATTGTGGGAGAGGTGAAGGGTGGGATTTATTTAAAAAATAAAAAAGCATCAACAGACAAAATCATTACTAACAGTACCTAATGTGTCACCTTGATACACAGACTTAGTCTGACACTGAAAATGCTGAATCATTTTCTACTTTCATTTTCCTGAAGAACAGAAATCGTTAATTAAGGCATCTTATGTATCAGGAAAGCTGAACAAATTAAAAAATTCTTGGAATTTACATGGTAATTCTTAAAATGCCAAAAGTAAAATCTTCTCACAAAAGAATATTGTGGAAACAGATAAAAGACCATTTTGTTTTTTAAGAACCCTAGGGATACTTCTACCTACAGGTCTTCAGTAGCACTGCTGTGCCCAGCAACACAAACAGACAAAAGCTCAGCCTGGTAAAGACACTGCCCTCAGGAAAGGAAGCCATTCTCTTCTGACAGTGTTTGTCCTCCACAGTTCTCACCAACACACCACACTGTTTAAATATTACACAAAAAACAGCAGCAGCAACACCAAAGCACTGAATCCTGGTTCTACAGATGATCCTACTGAATTAATAAAAGTCCTCGTTACCAGCTTCTGGTTTAGGCCAGCTTGGTCTAGAGAGAGTGAGTTAGAACAGCTCTGGGCTGGAGCAGCTCCTTCAGCTGGAGCTCCCCTGTGGGGCTGTGCAGCAGGAGAGATTTGCCAGGTGTTTACCTGAACACAGGAAGCTCCAAAAGGGAACCTGCATTCTGTCTGATCATGAGCCATCTCACTTGTACAAATGTATTCAAAACAGCTCTGCACAAAAGAGCCCAGGAAAGAAGAAGAGCACAAGGAATTAGAGAGAGCAAGACCAGGGATGCTAACTGCAGGACAGAGCCAGAGCATACAGGTAAGAGACATCAGCAACCCTTTGGCCAAAGGCAAGGAGTAAGAGGAAGCACTATTACATGCTAAGGAGAATGGCCAGGGAAAATGAGATTTGGCTTTTGCTTTATATTTAGTGCTCAGGCAAAAGTTGTGAAAATAAATTAAGCATGTGGCAGGACTAAAGCAGTGAAAACTAAGAAGAATCTTCCATTGTGGTAGCATTTGGAGCCCAAGCACCTTTTAACTCTTCTTTTAAATCCTGTCAGAAATGGACTAGATGACTGTCTGCCCTGCTGCTCAATTTATATTTTTTTCCTTGTGTGGTCAAAGAAATAAAGTCACAGATTCAGTTTGTCACTAACTGATTAAAAATTAATCAATTATATTGATCAGTGTTAACAGCTAATTGCAATGCTTGCTTTCAGTCTCCCATAGCTGGAAGGAAACTTAAGAAGTCCATGGCAACATGAAAATAGTGACAAAGGCTACATGTAAAGAACCTGCCTCACCTTGCTGAAACCTCAGTATCTGAAAGTTAAGGAGGACAGAGTAAATCTGCTTCTCTACACAATTAAAGAGGAGTTACACAAGCATTTAATCAAGCTAATTGCTCTTGCTTACCATGACACTTATCTGAAACAAATCATTAATGGTCTTCTGAAATGGAGCACGTGATAAAACCAATTTCATTGTGGATGCTGCTGTGGGCACTGATAACTGTTTGTTACAAGGAGCTGTATACAGTTGTGACTGGCATTGTTTTGTTTCATCACATAATAAAAGAAGTTGTGCATGACTGCTTTATTCAATTATGCATGAATCACAAACCTGTCATACCTCTTGCAGGCCACTGGGATTCCTGCAGACATACTTATATATATATATTTTTAGCTTAGCAGAATTAATTTCTTTCAGTTTCCTGTACTTTATTCTTCTGTACTTAAGTTACCACATCTGAGGAATTAGAACTGACAACAACCTGACCTGCAGGATGTCCATGCAGTCAATAAGGCCCTGTATGTTAATATTTGGAAAGACCATACAGTCATTATGCAATTCACAACTCTGAGTGCAATTAAGCTTTATGAACTGTAGAAAAACATTCATAAAAAGTAGTTAAGACTGGTTTTTCAACTTCCTCTCCATTTCTACAGAGTAAAGCCTAGCCTCCAAGGCCTTGTTCAGTCCCTGTTACAACTGTTTTGTTTTCCCTATAAAATTCTCCAAATAATGTAAAAGCATTCTTGCAGAAAAACACCTCCAATGTGCTGCTACATCAAATCATTCTTTCCTCCTCAGCATAAACCCAAGGACAGTCTTCAAACACTGACAACATGATCTCCATGTCCCCTCATCTTAGTTTCTTTAGAGCCCTAACAAATTAACTTGTCTTTTCATTAAGACAGAAGAAATTTGATCAAGAGACTTTCTCACCAAAACCTCATATTTTAAACGGGCACACTGTCCTTAAGACCATCACTGTGAGTCCTCCACACCAGTGCTCAAGGGACACACTGCAGATAAAAGACCCCTCATCAAGAGATAAGGAAATCTCATTTAGATGCAGAAGTGAAATGGTAACGTTTTAAACCCAGCCTGTAACAGAAAACACCCCCTTCCAACACACTGCTTAGATTAGTTTCATAATGTGCTTCCTAAGAAAATAAAAACCATCTTCCACTGAATAGAAACCATACTAAGACCAACAACTGCACACAACTAAATTAGGTGGCCTCACTTACCAAATAAGCAGGTCCTCCAAATAAGCAGGTCCTTTTTAACCAAACCTTAGTTAAATAATTAATAATTAAGTCACCTAAATTCTTTTCTCTGAGCAATTATCAGACCTATCAACCTTAAGCAAAAGGAGCTCAACTGAGCAGTCTTTGAGATTTCAGGCTCCAATTTACAACTTAAAAGAAAGGAGTATTTCACTATGATTTCATTGGTAACTGCCTGGCAGTAAAGCATTACAGGAAACACTAATTGTTTAATAACTGCTAATAAATTACAGTTCTGCATATATACTATATAGACTATTAGGTATGCTATACCTGATAGTTCCCTCACCAGCTCAGACCCATCATTTATTTCGGGATTCCACAGAGTCAACCACACAGAAACAAACCACGAGGAGACACAGAGATGAGATGAGCCTTGTACACTTACCCCTCCTGACAACTTAATCACCCTGACTTTGCTGCCTCCATGGGGCCCATCACTAGCACTGTTTGTCCGCTGCATCACTGTCCTTTTCACACCCGGCTTCTGCTCCTGGGGCCGGCCGGGCACCGCGGCCGCGCGCGCCGCCTGCGCCGTGGGCAGCGCCGCCGCCGCCTTGCTCGGTAACGCTTTCGGGGCTGCCTGAGGCTGACTCGCAGGGATCGTTCTGGTTTGCCTCAGCTGCTTCACGGGCTTCAGCTGCTGTCCTTGGTAGGGGCCGTCCCCTGCGCCCTGGGGGAAGTCTGTGGGTTTGGGGTGGATGTTGGCCACTACCGCGTCTTGTTTTCTAACCAGGAGTCTGCTCTTCACGTTGTGCCGGGTCTGCAGGCCGGAGTGGGGGATGTAGGGGCTGCCGTTGGTGGGGAACTCGGAGGAGTCCTCCTCGTGCTGCTGGTAGGGCTGCTGGGAGCAAGGCTGCTGCTGCTGCTGCTGCTGGGCAAGTCTCTCCAGCAGCTCTCTCTTCCTGGCCCCAGCTTGCTGCTGCCGTCTCAGCTCCTTCTGCTTCAGGATCTCCTCTCGCAGGCGCTTCTGCTCCTCTATCTTCAAACGGTACAACCGGGTTTCCTCATCCTCATCTGGATACTACAAAGGAAAAACCAAATGAATTTGTAGAATTCTAAACAGATGCCCAGCTTGGGCAAAACAACATGAAACTGGTTCAGATGTAGAGCTTTTTACATTTTCCCTGATACACTCTACTAATAACCTTGCTTTGGTATTTGCTGCTAGGGTTTATTTGCTATTCATTACAGACAAACAGCTCAAATCTGGTTTAGGACTTAGATATACTACTTCCTAGACAGAGAAGCTTTAATACCACTTGAGAAATCTGATCAGAATACTAAAAAAAAAAAAAAAAAAAAAAAGTTTGACAAATTGGAATTAATTTAAAAGTTTCCAAAACCAATTAAACTATTAATATAATTCAAGATATCAAAATATGTTTCAAATAGAAGGTAACAATACAGAGGCAACCCACTGTCACACAGGTTTTATCTTGCTCTTTTCTGACAAAGTAACAAAAGGTAGGGTGGTAAATGACCTGAAAGGCCCTGATTAGAACTATTGATTTTTCTCACAGAATTTTAAGCCTGATCTCAAACTCATTTGTCACACAATAATTGGTTATAATGAACAGCACAAGTCAATCTCTCTGACCTTGAACTCATGCACTCTCTTCAGAATCAAAATGTTGCCAAATGCAGTGTTGGAATATTAATGGTATATAGAGAATGCCTTTAATATTCCAGCCCTGGGCCTCTCTGAAAGTACTACACACCATCAAATAACCTTCCTAAAGATTCTTCCACTCTGGCAGAAGGGGTTCTTATGAAAAACTGTATAAAATGGACAAGAGGCAGGGAAATTCAGATTCTCATCACCCTGGAAAAGAAATCAAATGGCTCTTGCAATAAAATCACATATTTTTCAAAATTAGGAAGAATACTGGTTTATTTTATTATTTCTCTCTTTTTAACCATTTGAAATACTAAGTTAGACTTACAGAGAATGCTTACAAACGGAAATGAGCACAACATTCTACTCAGGATGTATTAATCTTTCCTAAAAACAGCCTCTCCAAGTAATGATACTTTGCATGCTGGTAAATTAATGCATAAAGAGTGCTAAAATAATTCTCAGAAACTGGGAATCTGTGACAAACCTTTATGCATCCTGCAGCAACTGGGTGCAAACTGTTTTTGACACAACTGCCATTTTTTGAACATATGTAACCCAAATGTATGACTTGAAGGTTTAGGGTTTTTGAAGAGCTTTTAATCCTAGTGCACCCTAGAATCCTTCCCAATCCAAGAAAAAACCCAGCAGAACAGATTCAGCCACAATGTTGGTTCATGGAATTGAGAGCCCAGCAGAGTCAGATTTGCACTCACAGCACCCAGATGCACAAATCCTGAATGTTTGTTTCCTTCAGCTGTAGCTGCTTCTTCCCTGAGCAGGAATTGACATGGATTATTCTCACAGTCAGTAAAACCAGCTCACTGTCTCAAATTAGAAGTCCAATTACAAGCATCTAATTAGCAGTCTAATTAGAAGCCAAAACAGTGACTAAGTAAGACTAACCAAATTACATTTTTAAAATTTGTATTTATTTTTTAAGTATGGGTTGTAGTTCAGGGATGAGATCTAACAGAATTCTTTGCATGAGAATGCTACATCCAGCCCAAAGTTCATACCTTTATCTATACTTTGTGGAACATGATGGTGGTGACTAATAACCACTGTGACAACTAAATTAAAGCTCTGTGATGATAGATGGTACAGAAACATACTTCTCTAGAGGAGGAAACACAGATATTTCTTCTTGTATTGACTACTGGAGATGCTGGACTGTAGCAAAAAACAGAATTAGAATTTATCCTTAAATTTACCCAAAAAAATAGAATTTACCCTTTTGAAATACAGGGAAAGATGAAGACCCTTAAGAATAATTTGCAAAGGATGAGAAAACATGTAAGCTCCAGCTAAGAGGAGGATGTGCTGTTATGCAGATCCTGATGCAATTAATAACATTTTCAGTCATTTTCAGAGACATTAAGTATCACGATTACCACAACTGTTCAGAGGGAAAACTTGTTTCACTTAATGAATTAGTTTATTCACCTGCTTTGGTTTAGATTATAATAATTTACAATTTATCTAAACAAGCCTGATGGATGCCATGAGCCAATACCAAGTTTACTTTTGGAGGCAGTCCTGTAATTTTTTTTTCCCTTATGTTCAGTTGGAACACTGCAGAATGAGCCTTCAGGAGATCACTTCTATCAGTGCCCTTTATTATGAGGGATTTGCCTGCTCATTTCATCACCTAACAAGGTCTGAAGGCCTTGGGAGCCAGAGATCATGGTGTGGCAGGCTCAGAACACCAACCCAAAGGTTGCACATGGCACAGAGATGTGTACTTTGCAGCACACTCAAATGACCCTTCCAGCACAGAAGGAATGAACATCCCAAGGGACTCTGACTAATATATCTCTGCAACAGCCCTTGAACAGATCCACTGATTCCAACTATGCCAGAATTAAACACAGAAAGATGACTGACATAAACTAGACATAAACTCTATAACCAACACACATGTGGTTCAAAGAATGCTTAGTAGAATATTCAGGCAATTTGATCTCAAATAAAATCCAAAACTTTCCTTTCTGGAACTAGACTAAGGAAATTAGTAATGATCCTAGGAAGTCAATCCCTTCTTAAAAGTTAAAATCAAGCATCAAGAGCCCTGAGGTTATATGACAACTGCAGATCAGTCTGTTAACAGGCTATGGGTAGACCAAAATCCTTCAAAAGAAAGGTACTACTGTTACTGTTAAATTCTAAACAAAATACCCCCAGAGCTGCAGGAAGATTAAATATAAAGACCCTGTGATGATTAACAAAATATCTCCATTAGAAGTCAGCTTTAACTCAATTCAGTTGTACAGTGGCCCAACAGTACAGAGTGAGAAGGACAGCAAACTCCTTACCAGGATGAAAACAGGGGCAGTTAAATCCCCTTCTCCTCAGCTCTAAGAGCACCTTGTATACACCACCCTAGAGAGTGGGGGTATAAATGTGATGCATAGTACACATAAATGACCTAGAGTAGGTAATAAGGACATTCAGCATATGGAACAGGCAAGACAGGGTCAAGATGAACACAGCACACAATGCCCATTGCTAATGACTTCCATCCCATTAGTTCAGTAAGCCCAGTATAGATTTTTCCAAAAAGCAACAGCACCTCCAAAGAAAAAAAGAAAAAGGCCAGGAAAGCAAACATTTTGCCTAGAGAATCAACTGGGAGAAAGTACACATCCTTCTAAGTTCAAACCATTGTAATTTTCACATTCTGGGTCTGGAAGCAACACTATCTGTAGGTAAAAAAGCAGAAAAACATGGAGCAACTTCTTCCCTAGACAAATTATTAAGCTTCATGTGATCTGGGTAGAAAACTCCCCAACATGAAGAAATGGTACACTGAATACATGTATATGGCTGCTCCTTTTACAGGAGGCTGCAGAGTACAAAAGGCCAGACAGGCACTTGGTTTTGTGGGGGTGGCTTTTTTATGCCAGGTTTTAAGTTTGTTTTCTTTTTTTTCCTTTTTTTTTAAGTGGAAATTCTCATCCATCTTTGAACAGCTTTAGCACAATGCATTTCCCTGAGGTTTGAAGGAAGACTGAGCCTTAGCTGCAGGTTTTTCTTCTCCCTTAAGATCCAAGGCAGTTTTGATGGGAAACACCAAAAGAAAACATTACAGGCTGCTCTCCTGAATCTAGCTGAAGAGCACCAGCAAGAAAGAGAAGCAACAGTCCCACATCCTTCTTCTAGGGATCCTAGAATGGCACTGTTGACTTATGAAAAGACAGCAAGGACACACTCTAAATCAAGGGATTAAACTTTCTACTAAAATTTAAGTCCTAATACCAAGTAACTTGCTTTTCATGTAGTAAATTAAAAAAAAAAAAAAAAATAAACCCATACCTTTTCAGAAGTCTGCAGGATTAATTGCCAATTAATAGAACTAAATGCTGAGTCATAACAACCAGACACTGTTAATGTTCTGGTTGGCTTCCAAGGAACAAAAAAGGAATCATGCAACCAGGATCACTTATGTGTCCCAGTAAAATGGGTGCAAGAACAGAGCATTCAAAATGGTTTGATCTGTGGCATAAACACAAACCTATTCAGCAGACTTGTCTTTATTTTTTTAACCTGTAACATTAAAAACATAAACTAGAAAAAAAAATAGGCACCACTACAAAAATCTGGAAGAGAAATTATTTAAACTGGAAGAAATTCTACAATTTTTCAGGTAGATCATAACCAAAAATATAAAAATATTCAGACACATTTGATCTAGTAATTTAGTGCAGCAACTCTTTTCCATATTGCAAGCCTTGTTAGAAAAGACAGCAATGTAAAATTCAACAAAATTCACAATTCACTGGATTTGGAAGAATGGAATACAAAGGTTTTCTTTCAGTACATCAGGGACATTATCCCCAGTGTAAGTACTAATATCAATACACTGATGACACAGTGCTCTACTAATTTCCCTCCTGCTCTGAGCTTTAATATCCATTTCTCCTAAAGACACATCACCTTTCTCCATTCTCCCTCTTCTTTAAACTCAAAACTGCTTAATACTGCCTAAATTCCTCTAATCCTAAGCTGACTTCAACAGGAGCAGAATTAGGCCCACATCATCCAGACTTTCCTATTTCAATGACAAAATGATGTTTCAGACTAAGGATATACAATTTAAACCCTGGGGAATAAAAGCTATTCTGAACAGGCACTTAAGGTCAGTATTTTGCAGCCTCACAGGAACACAAGCATTCCATTAATATACAGTTTTTAATCTCCTATTCACTCACATTGCAAACCTTTCAAATATCTATATTTAGGGTGAGCAAAACCTCTAACAGCCAATATTGCTATTTTTTTTAGTGCTTCCTGAATGATAGGCCACTCATAAATACAGCCACTGACTCTTTAGGAAGAAAGATGCAAAGAAAAGTCTTAATTTTCCAGTTGAAGACACTTGCAAAATAACCTGCCCAATTCAGTTATGTGCCATACAGCTAGAAAAGGTGACAGAACTTAACTCTTTCTCATCATCATCAAAAGAAAAAGAACAGGATGAAGTCACCTAATTACAAGAAAAACACACAAAAAAGACTGCAAAACATTACAATCTACCTAAGGAAAGATATGTAATCACCTACATTACACAAACAGTGAAGGAAATTATTAAATGCTTGTAAATGAACATTTTTGATGCAGCATTACCATCTGTAAGAGTGACAATAAGCAGCAGCAGTGACCAAGACCACTGCAGTGGCACAGCAGAAATGGGACAAAGCTTCTACAGTGTTTGCAGCACCAGGCTCTGTTCCAGGTGTGCTTTGGAAGGACAAGGTTCTCCTAATGCCTGCCAAATATAACTACAAGGGCTTTACTAGGAGACTCCATTTGTTCCAAGACAACCTTGTTTTTTCATCCTGCTTTGCAAAAACTTGCATGAAACAGGTATCAGAATTTTATCAATGACAGTTGTGACAGAGAAATAAAAAAAGAAAGTTTTATTTGTACACCAAGAATTCACACAGGTAAGATTAGGTGGTTTGATAACCAACTAGAGCATGCTTAAAATGTAAAATAGAGACAACAAGATGACTGCTTTGGGATTGTTTGTTTAGTTTTCTATTTAATGAAAAGAAATTTTAAAAATTCTTATGTTTTTCTAAATACTGCCAGAGATACTTTGGAGCTAATGTCTTAATTTTCATATGACTACACTACAGAATAACTTCAGGATGTTTTAGATGGGGGGGCCTGTAGCTGATTTTTCAAGACTTACCTTACTAATGGCCTGAAAGACAAGGCTTCTCTATGAAGCACTGCATTTTGCATTTTCTGTGACTGAGATTATTCCAAGAGACTAAACTGAGGGGAAAGAGATTACTTGAATATTTTTTCCAAAAAAGGTGAAAACTGAAAGCTAAAAAAGGATTTTTTTTCATTTCCATTGAAAAGCAAGTGCACAGGAGGTCAAACACTGATAGGTTTGGGTTTCTTTTGTGCTTCATTTATGGAAATTAGTTATGACCATCCCTAATCCAAGAACAAGATGAAAAGCTAATCATGAGCAGCTTAAAAGGAAGACAGCATTATCACAATTAAAGCCTTCAATGGCTGTTAAAGAAAACCTGGTCCTTGAGACAAGATTCATGGTTAACTGTAACTATGAAGATTTACAGTTCTTCAGAGAATAGCCTGACAAAGCACACAGGGTGCATTCAGCCATCATGCTCAGGACATAAAGAGTGCCATCAGTCCAATCCTACCCACTCTCTCAAAGCAACAGAGCTCATGGAGACTCTTCTCTAGCTTCCAGGAGATGTGCAGGAAAATGGTCATCTGTTCACATGACACGATCCAGTGGAGCTGAAAACACTGGCACCTGATTTCTCCAATTGTGTAGAATACCAGCAGAGCAAACAGCATCACTTTCTCCAAAATGGAAAACTTAAAAGCATCTCCTCTTTTCCCTTACATGAAAAGGCTTCATAAAAAAGAGATTTTCTTTTTCAGGAGCAAGAGCAACAAGCTCCACGGACAGCACAGCTATGATCTCCTGCATGAATGCTCAAGGCCTAGTAGAGACTGAACAGCCTAAAGGAAAACAGCATGAGGAAAACAGCTCTCCAAATAGCCTCCATTTATTGCCTTTGAGCCACACAGCATCATGCAAAATGACAGAGAAGAGGCTTTCAGACTTAGAATATGATCACCTGAAAATAAATTATAATTCCCAAAGATAAAAATGGGCAAAATTAGTATTTCAGAGACTTGTTACACTGATCACCTTCACTCAAATTCTGCCTTTTCCTAGTAGAAATGACAACTTCTCCCACAAAACAAATTCACCACAGCCTTGCCAACCTTCCTGACCTTTTATGTCAATGGAGACTATTTCTGCTATTACAATAAAAAATTAAAGTGTAATTCAGAAGGGAGGCCTCTAGTGGCACCTAAAATATTTGGTGGACAATGCATTAAGTGTGCTTTCAATTCATAAATCAGACTAGAAAAGTCTTCTAAAGGTGGGAGTTTTGTGGTGGGAACTTTGTTTCTCGTTGTTTGGTTTTTGATCTTTTGTGTAGGAGTATCGGAGGGTAGGACAGCCAGGATGGACGGAGACAAGAGATTTCTGAAGGCAGGTTGTGGAATTTGGGGTTTATTGTAGAGGGTGTGGGTGCAGGGCCCTGCTGGGAGCTGCCAGCCACAGCTCAGGGCAGCTCTTCTCTCACAGCTCTTGAGAGAAGAGAGTGGTAAAAAGGATGAGAGAGAGAGAGAGAGAGTAAAAGAGGATAAGAGTGTAAGAGAGCGAGGTTCTCTTTACAATACAATAAATCTTCTGTGTTGAAAATTTTAATTCTCACTAACTAATTTAGTACAATATTATAAGAATCATTACATTACTATACTGTGTTACATTTTAAACCCTAAAAACTACTTTTTGGACTCTTGCCAAGCTAGTAGGGTCTGCTCTGATCCTTGGGCCTGTCTGCAAGCAGAGGATGTTGTTTCATCAAAAGGGGATTACCTTCAGCTGGCCACACCATTGTTTTCCAGTTGTTCAGTAACTCAGGTATCGCAAAGCTTGCTTTCATGTCAATCTTATAGTTTCTATATCCTCAAAATCTTTTGCCAGGCAATCATATTTATAAGGCTTTCCTGTTTCACCTTCCCCAACACTTTTGTTTAAGCAAAACAAAAAATCCCTTACCTCCGGTTCACATTTTCCTTCCGACTTTGCCTGGCCCACTGGGGTGATGGGTTTAGCTTTCATCTCAGGCCTCCCCTGGGAGTTGGCAGCAGCAGTGGCAGGCTTGGTGGCAGGCAGGGAGCTGGGGATGGGTTTGACCTGGGCAGCAGGGGCGGAGCTGCGGCGGGTGCTGCCCATGTCCAGGGCGTGGGCCGGGGCGATGGGCAGCTCGCGCAGGTTGCTGTTCCTGGGAGCCGCCGCCTGCAGCTGCTGGCTGGAACGCTTGACAATATTCTGGGATGGGGTACTCTGCAAAGAACAAAGGAAAAGAAGTGCTGATTTCCACCACAAACCAAGCTGAAGTGATTCTGGTTTCACATTTTCCTGATTTAGTTTAGTTTGGGAAAATAAGCTTTGTGAAAAGGCACAATATTTTTAATGTCAGGGAAAAAAATACAGAAATGAGAATATTTTAATAACCTTTCCTAATCACAGCAATTATGCTGAACTATCGTTATATTGTCTTGAGCACTGCTCCAGGCTGTTGTCCTACCCAACCTACCAAGCAGCAAAATATGCTGCATTGGAGGAAACTCACAAGACAGGAAAGGCATTATCTGAACAAGAAAACTGATCAGCAGCGGGTACAGAGAGGCCTTCAAATCAAGAATGTCACAAAACTGGGCTCCCACACAATCACAGACTACCAGCAGTTGTAAACCCTTATAAAGCAAACCTCTCCTTCACCGCCCCCCCTTCATCACTAGTTCTTGGGCATCTGCAACATCTCTTATTGGACCCAAATCAAAAAGAGCACTGAAGACCAGAGGAGAAAAGAAAGATACACCTGGTATTTGAAAATGTAGATTACAAAATGATCAGGGCAGAAAATGAGCAAGAAATGGCAAAAGTAGGGGAAAGAGCAGGAAGGAATAAATAGAACCGAAAACCCACACTGGTGAGTTTTGAAACCTGTGCTTACATGACTGCTACTCATGCAGGACACTGCTGTATGTGGTACTTACATGCCTGGGCTTCATTGGACCCTGTCGTGGCTGACACTGCATCCTGTTGTTATTTGGCTGCTGCTGTGTGGCTTGCATGTGAGGCCTGAACTGTGGCTGGTTCATGGGCATTAAGGGCTGTGGAGGCCCTTGGAGATGGTGATGCTGCTGCTGCTGCTGGTGATGGTGCTGCTGTTGCTGCTGGTGATGCTGCTGATGAGGCTGAGGTTGTGGCTGAGGCTGTAATGGAGGATGCATGGGACCCTGCACATGAAAAAAAAATTTTAGTTTCAAGGTAATAAACTCCAGAAAAGCACCTCCAGCCTCCTGAGTCCTAAGATCTTTCTCTTCAGTGTAGCTGAAGTACTCTTTTTCAGGAGTGCGAAATGCTAGGTCTCTGATGTGGCCAGAAAACCCACTGTAATGAGTAAAAGTGAATATATATCTCCATTCCTGACTGGTCTACCTTGACCAAAGTAGAGAACTATAAGCAGCTATGAATCAGGTTACACTAGGAAAGAACAGACCAACCAGAGAGGTGTAAGGTCATTCTACTCTTAAAATCTGTGTACGGCAACAGGTGAAGTAAAAAGAAAAATACGAATTCAAGGGTTGCTGTCCTCTACCCCGTTTTCTAACGAGGTTTACCCCGGCCCTCCGCACATGCCCGAAGCGCTGCCCCGCTTCCAGCGGCCGCAGCCCCACGGCCCCGCTCCGCGGCCGCCAGAGGGCGCTGCCGCCCCGCGCTGCCCCGGGCCGGCACCGAGCGAGACCGGACACGGCGGCGGGGGAAGATCCAGAATATCCAGAATATCCATCACCCTCCAGGCACTGCAGCGATGGCACTGCAGGGCCATCCCCCTCGGAGCCGCAACGCTTGGGCTCCGTGACTCCCCCAGCGCTGTACCTGCATGCTGGGCTGCGTGTGCGGGGCCAGGAAGGGCTGTCCCGGCGCCTGCAGGAACTGCTGCCGCGGGGGGATGAAGGGCCGCGGCGTGGCGGAGCCCGGCTGGTTGAAGTGCAGGATCCCCACGGGGCCCTGGGGCTGCATGCCGGGCCGCACCGGCCGCTCCCGGGGGTACACCGGCTGCTGGCCCTGCTGCGTGAAGGCGGGCCCGGGCGGGCTGAAGGGCATCGGGCTCTGCGTAGGAACGGGATGGGCGCTGTTCAGAAGCGGGGGAGGAGGTGGCGGCGGGGGACTGCGCTGCTCAAACAAGGGGTGACCCGGGAACCTCGGATCTGCGGGAATGAGGGAATTAAATCAATTACAGCCTTCCCGGGACACAAACACATTTCAGAAACAAAAAGCTCTAGTATGATTTGGAAAGTAACCTGAAATTTGCACAGTGCAAAACTCTGTGGGATGTTTTAATTATAAGAGCTACCCTCAAGGTTATGTTTCTCTTGTTCCTGTCATTTGTGTATAAAAGGAATTGATCCTTGAAAGACCGGCACAACTGGTACTCTGCTGGAATCAGCAATATCTTTTGGAAATTCTACTTTAATAAAATCAAGTAAGGATTCCAGTGATTACAGTTTAAACCACAGAACTCATAAAGCATTGACAACATTTGCTGACCAGGTATTTAGCACATTTTAACATACTATACATGTGCAAAAATATTGTGCGTGTCTGTGTATATATATACACATACACACACATTACATATTTGTGGTATAAATATAACTTACCCTCTCCTTTTACTAGGCTGTATCATTTTATCTAACCTTAACAAACACTACACACTCAGTCCAGGCAGTTTACAGAGTTACAAGAAATCCAAGTGCATGGAAGAGTGTCTGTTATCCAAACTAGAACAAAGTGCAACAATTTCACTGCAATAATCACATAGATATTAATTATTTTTGTGTATATATAAATATCTGGATTCATGACAGTTACAGGTGAAGACATATTAAAAAAGTAAAAATCCACATCAAAAGAAGTAAAAATATACTAGACAACCAGAATTTCTGGCATGGTCCAATCTGACTCCATCAAATGGGATCTTCCAGCCTTCAGGTTCTTCTGAACACTTCATGTTGTGGGATATGCAGTGACAGTGCAGTCACTTTACAACAGGTTGGTGTTAATTATTAATGGGATTGAAAATGCTCACCTGCTAAGAAGAAAGGATCTCTGTCCTGAGGAGGTGGAGGAGGGAGTGGTGGAGGTGGTGGGGGTGGCCCTCTCCACTGGTCCTGGATTGGCAGCCTTGGGGCTTGGGAGAAGTTGGTAGGAACTGGTCCAGGTGTATGCTGCTGGAAGTCTGGAGGGCCCTATTTAATAAGGCAGAATTAAAATTAAGGCTACCATCCAGAAATTTATGTATTGTCTGCTATAACTTTTTTTCTCTCAAAAATACAATTGCTGTATAAATTATCTCCTATCACCTGTACAAATTGACAGCCCTTACTGAGTCATTCCTTCACAATGGAAGATATATTAAACTCAAGTACAGTATCTTGAAATGAATTCACAATGTTTTAATAATCACTAGCACCACAGGAATGCGATTTCTTCTCAAGCTTATTTCTGAAATCCATGCAATTATTGACCTTCTTTCCCATTAATCCAAAAAAATCTGAATGTCTACTTTAGAAGACATTCCTGACATTTATCTTCATAAACCATACTATTCTTCATCATCAATTTAGCACAATGTAAGCTACAGGAGGGAGCAGCTTTACTTAAAAAAAAAAGCGAGGAGGAAGGACAATTTATGACACACAGAAAATTAAAGAAATCATCTTTGTAAAAGAATTAAGATGAGAGTAGCATTTCAGGCTATTCACAGTTTAGCATCTGAAGCATTTTAAGAAAGAAAATTTTGTACTCTTTCTTCCAGTAAGGCATTGGATTTTTTTCTTTTTTTAATGCCTTTGCATACTGCAGGAAGCAGTATGTTAATACAAAACCAGAACTCTGCAGAAGACATGTTTAATTGAGTAATTCACACTAGAATTTTTTTTCTATCAAAAGTTGACAAAATACATTGGCAACCTCTGATATACAGACAAAGCTTTGCTTCACATAAATTATATTCTCAACCATTTCCTTATTATGTGAGTAAACCAAGTAAGTAATGAAAATAATCTGTGAACATCCTTTCTATAAAGATTCTGAAATCAGTGGTGGGATCTGTTCTGTCTACATGTGATGTCCACCTTGAAACTTCAAACTTGCACTGCTGAAGACAAGCTTTTCAAAACAGATTCCAGACCAAAAGCTCCCTGCTAGACTGAAGTATTGTCATCAGGAAAGGACCAAACAACAAAGCTGCAGTAGCTTATCTTTTATCTCTTCAGTTGACCTCACCAAGGGTATGCACAGTCTCACCCTATCATATTTGCACTGCACAAAGACTGGAATTTTAGGATAAGAATTTCTCACACAGCAACAATGGCCCTGGAGCATACTCACTATCAGAGCAGCACAAGACAGAGCTGCTTTTACAGCCTTCAACCAGCACAATACACCTGGGATTGGCAAGGCCCAAATAAGCAGATGAGAAGCACCAAGGATCAGATCCATTATTAAATCTGTGCCCTTCCTGAAATACCTGAATGGGGATGTGTGAGATACTGAAACCTCTTATTTGGGACCAAGACTGTGACTACTTATGTCATTATACAGCCATCAACTGTAAATACATTATCATTCCTAGAGATTAAAGGGTCTATATCCCCTTGCTTCCAGTCAGCCAGTCTCCTGTGGGTATTTCATTTAGTGAAAAGACATTATATTACACTCAAGCATGACAGTCCTCATAACATACACACTTTGTAGGAGGAGCTCTACACTTCTGCAAGTTAGCAGTCACAACACACAATATTCCTGCCACCTTGGAACTGACTACTGCCTTTGAATTTCACAGGCTGTCTGCAAACAGCAGACAACAGCAGCTGGAGCAGGATGGAGCTGTTTGGGATGGAAAAAAGTGACATTTATTTGTTCCATAAAAATCTTTTCAGGTTTAGCTGAACAAGGATGTTGAACTGCTTTGCCCTTCCCTCGTGTTGAGCAGGACAGCACTGGCTGCCTGCCAAAAGATCAGCTGAACAGAAACCTTGAGGATCCTGATCTTTCACTCCCAAACCACACCTCCAGCACCACTGCACATAGGAGCTGCCAGAGCTACTTCCAAAATAAGGCTAGGTGCATTCCCTCAGCTCAGAAGCTTTGGTGACAAAAGCCTATTTCTCAAAGTATTGCTCTTACAGCAATCCCAGGGAACACACACACAGCCTCTCCACATGCTGCACATCCTTGAGGGAGGCACCCAGCAGACCACTCATTTTTAGCTATTTATATTTTAGCTATTTAGTTATTAGTTTACCAGTGGATAATGCATAAGGCCATTGCAACAGGAGCATGGGAGAACCCAGTTCAACAGGGCACTTACACACAAGATGGTTTTAACCTTGCATCTGATTTACAGCACGTACCCACATGCTCATCTTGCATCACAAGACAGAGCATGGTCCTGACAACCCTTTTTCCCCATTTTCAGAGAGCCTGACTCAGAAGCTCTCAAATTCCTCCTAGTTTTCCCTAGACAAATGCTTACACACATCTTAGTCATTTGTAAAATAGCCAGCAAAAAACAAATTACGTGGAAACTTACTGAAACCTGGGCTAATAAATCTTAAGTGTCACATATCTGCCACCCGAGCTGAAGAGCTGGCAGCAGCAAGGATCTGTCTGGGCTTGGTTCCAAGCACCAAATGGCAGTGCAGTGATCATGGTCTCCTCTACCTGCTTCTTCCAAACTCCAAGTATTCTGCCCTGGCTGAGGTAACAGATCCTTATCAGTCTCTCCTCTCACTCCCAGGCTTCAGTTTTAGTGCTAGGCTGAAGGGAACAGGCTTAGGCTACAAACTAAGCAGCCATCTCTGCTTCTCAACCGCATTTGTTACCTGGTCTCAAGCATCTTCCTCAATATTAATTCCTTGCCCAATTTGCTTTTTTGTTCTCCTGGTCCTGCTCACTCCTGCAGATACATTCTCTCATCCCCATCATGTCTTTCACTCTGGCCACTGGTTCCTAGTCCCAGCATGGATCCAGATCCCAGCTTCCACACTCCAAGCTGGTGTTCTTGTGTTGTGGCAGCTGGTCAGGAGCTTGTCCCCCTCAGCCCCTGACTTCCTTGTCTGTACACACTTACACCAGGCCATCTCCCCTCTTTTTCCTGCCAGGGAAGCAGCAGGCACAGGTTGAAAAAAAAGTCCAGCATGTTTATTTTAAATAAACAATTCTTTGTACCAGCCTTCCCTCTCCTGCCAACTTGTACCCTCATTATTATGCCCAGATTTGTCTCCACCTAAGGCAGCCCTGAATTGCAAATGCATGGAAAGTCCTGTTGAATTTCACACAGCCCTTATGTACTGAAACATCCTCTCAGTGCAGCCAAATTCAGTTTTCTTCCTTGGAAAATGAGCAAAAATAAAACATTTCTAAATAACTCACCTGGACACAAAAGTATTTTTCCACCATTTCAGTTTTAGAATGAAAGTATATTTGGAAAATTTCAACCAAAAGGATTCAAAATGAGGCCAGCAACCAGCACAACATCTTGGTCTAGGCCACCAAAGTCTGTTAGTATTACATGCACTGAGAGCAGCTTTGTATTTCCCATCATAAAGAAACAAACCTTTATGAAATAAGCTTTAGGTAAGTTTTAGAACTTAGTAATACAAGGTCATTTTAAGTCCAAGAAAGCTCACACTTAAAAAAACCAAAAACAAATGAACAAAAAAAACCCAAAAAACACCCAAAAACCAATAACCTGCAAGACATTTTACTATTAAAATAGTAGCAATGCTGATTTCAAGCTACTATTTTCAATCAAGCTCCCTGTGATCTTCTGTACCAAAGGTGTCCAGCCATCTTAAGAATCAACACATTTAGTGTCCTCTTAATATCTGCATTGATTGAACACAAAATAACAGGTATCCAACTGTTATCCAAAAGATAGTGTCAAAAAATCCCAACAAATGCTCACTAAGATACATTAAGAATTTTTTCCTCTAGTTAGCAGTATATGTCATGTAAGTACATACCACAACACAAGTTTGGGTCAAAATGACTCTTAAAACACTCCAAGAAAGAACAAGAAGGAAATATCTGAAGTTTGGAACACTTCCTATTGGCCTCTCTTTTTTTTCTGTCCCTAGCAGTGAAGAACTCTGGGGTTTTTTCCACTTTTTAAGATTCCAGATTCACTAACAAATATCTACTTATTTGATTGCTGAGCAGATTTTGTGTTTGACATTTTGAAAAACTACTAAATTATGACTGATCACATTTCTTGGCTGATAACCAAAGGCCAATCATGCAAAATTAATTGCGAAGACATTTGTTATTTGCTGAAAAAACGAATTACTAATGTTTGCTTCTAAAAAAAAATAAATTAGGTTGATTCTTTCCCTTCTTACAGTCATGATAAACTGACCTCCACTTCTTTCCTAAACCAGCTTTGCTTCTATATCCCTAAAGATAAAAACTTCTGCCCTAAATAACAGTATAAACATGGAGGGGGAAGCTTATATTTTCATATTTTACATTGCTGAGATTTTTCTTCAGAAAAAGCTCCCAGGATAATTCCAATAGGAATTCAGTTGTGCAACTGATTCCTATCACACACTCCATGTGAAAACTCAAACATTCAACTACTCCCAGATAAACATTGCTCTTTTTAAAAAAGAAAATACATAAACTATGAAGGGTATTTTTCTAATTATGAGGTCTTTGTTTGTTATTCTCAAATGACATTACTTTTTTTTCCAATTCAATAGAAATACAACAGAACTACCAGTACCACTTTTACTTATGTCAAATTCAAATTGTCCTAAAAAGTAATATAACAGTTCTCCATTGCTTAATGCTTTTGAGGGTGGGCTTGTTTTTTTTTGGTGTTTTTTTTTTTTTGCGTTTAACTGTAGTTAAACTACAATTTTAGTAGTGGATTATTTTACCATTAATGTTAAACTCAACATTCAGTAAGTATTTGTTGCTAATAACCCCCAAGTGCCCTCTGGTATTTGGTGGAAAAGACCACTCAGAGCTATTTAACTCCAAAAATTAATGAAGAGCAGGTGCAAAAGCCAGGTTTCATAATGGTCTATTTTTGATAAAATAAGCATACTGTAACATAGATGCATAATAAATCTTTATATGCACAGTAGTTACTGCCATTTTTCATGGTTTTGCTATCCGGACAGTTTCAAATTACACCCAACTATTCAGTACACACATCAGCAGGAGTCCCTGCAAAAAACATTTTAACTATTACTTCACCATTATTAAATCTTTCAGGAAACTTCCTTACTGTTCAGAACACCTATTTTTTCCTTACTCAGTGTTCAGAACACCTATTTTTAAGCTAAGACGTTCCAACTTAAAAAAGAAAATTGCCAATTCATATGATCCAGCCATGGCTCCAAGGTTCTACATCTCAGTCCAACACTGGGGCCAACTCTTAACACTGAGGGAAAGGACAACAATTTATGTGCCTTCCCAGTGAGATCCCACAAAGTTGGTTCACATTCATGCAGAAATGGTTACCATGACAGCTACCAAATGTCCATAAGAATGACCCAGCAGACAACAGTATATTTTCCTGGTTTTAAGGAAAGCTCTGAACTCCATAATTTAATTTATCCTCATGCAATTTTATTTTGAAAATGCAAGAAGGAAAAATGGTGGTGCATAAAAATAAAGACTTGAGGTCTAGAAGGAAATTACACCGGGATTCTGTGTAGATTTCTTGAGAGAACACCATCACAGACATTTCAGAAATACTTTAAAGGGAATAAAACATCACAGTGAAGTACTACTGACAGGTATTTTGTCTTAAATCTTTGATTTTGTGATGTTTACTCTTACCAAAAACTGTATCCACTCTTCCTCCCACACACACCATAATTTACTGCAATTCAGACTGACATTTTTATACAGCTCTGAATAACTGCATGTTGTACAATTTCCCCTTCTGCTAATTTCAATTATTCAGTATAGCTAAGGCATAACCTACACCTTATCAATCACTTTTGGGAAAAAAAAAGGCAATGCAAACTTGTGTCTACAATTCATTAGAGTTGTGAATAGCTCATTGAACATGACTTTCACACACTCATGCAATCCCACCTTCTGAAAGAACACGAGATAAGGTTACTTTAATCCTTTCAAAGAACTGCACTATTTTGCCTTCCTTTTATCCCTTTAAATATCCTTCCTAGTTAAGAAATTAACATTTTCTCTCATACAATTCTTACACAAATTGTACTTTTACTTTTCTGCATCTCTTGTTAATTACATGATGTTATCTCCAATAATCTATTCATGAAGCACAGATAACTTTGGTTACCAATAAAAGGGAAAACTTAGCATAAATTGCTTAGCACAAAGTTAATCTTATAAAGCAAGGAATAAAGAGGATCTAACAGCTATTATATGATTTATCAGCTTCTCTAAAAGGGTCACTCCACTTTCTTCATGAGACTAATTAAATACCTTAACAATGTCATTGAAACATCATGAATCTTTCAATAAAATACACCCTGCCTGTACAACATGTTTTCATTTATTAATCTCACTTAAAATGCAAAGAACTAGGAGAACCCCACTGACAGTTAAGCAGGGCCACTCAGTTAATTCTTCTTATATGGTTTAAATGCAAAGAATAATAACCACTATAACCTATGACAATTAAAACTATAGCCATCTGTCACAAGATGTTAATCCTCTTATTTCAGCAGCCCCCAGACTTTTTGAAAAGCTTTCCTAAACTGCCTACCTCCTGTGCAAGAAACTGACTTTTCATCCTCCTGTGTAGGAAATCCTGCTCATATATCTTGGATATGGTTCAAAAATTTCCAAGTAGAAATATGTATCTGTATCTTCCATGAAATATGGATCTTCAAGTTTACCAGTATTTTTTTTAGTTTGCACAGCATACAGAAAGGAATGACTCATGGAAATTTGTTATTATAAAATTAATTTTGATACTTTTCAAATACAGTTTCAATGATTCAGTATTGTTCTTCTGATGTCTATAACAATCACCCAAGTCCATCAAGGTGAAATACAACCTAGCAAGGACCATAGTTTTCCCAAAAGATATAGGAAAATCTCACCTAATATAAAAGACACACCTTGAATTCATGCCAATCACAGACAGAAAAAGTTCGGAGTGCCCATAAACATCCAGACAACAGTTTTATGCTACCTACTTAAGTATTTTCAAAGTTTCTGGAATATATTTTTTGAGGGGAAAACATATAGCTAGCCAAGCACTGGTTCAAGTCTGTGGACTGCACAAATCCTGGCACCACAGGCACACTGAGTCACAGAGAATGGGTTGATATTCTCAACTGAGCTGGAAGTAATTTTTAATATTAAAATGTACCACACAACTTGGATGAGCTCCTCTCTGACACTACACAACTCCAAGAGATAAGAAAGTGTTGGGAGGCTTAGGCAGAAGTCCAGGTCATCTGTAGGGAAATCACCAATGCCCTACTTCACTGTTTAGGGTCTAAAAGCAGAATTCCCATGTCAGCCAACATGGTAAACCAGTACAAGCAAGGAGAGAAAGGCACAGAATCCCCTGTTATTTAAACCAACTCATGACCAAATAGCTAAAATAAGTAACACAGGCAATGCAGACAGAGATGGGTATTCCCAGCAGACTGACAGACCCTAACAGCTCAGGAGACTAAACCTAAAAATTAGAACTATTACATAGTAAAAGTGTCCCTTTTCAGGGCATCCCCACAATACATCCAGCAGGAAGAGATTCATGCTGCAAATGGAGACAAAACCAGTCCCAATTTCAGTGTGTTTCTAAGAGAAGCATCAAGGCAGATGGGCCCACAAGCAACCACATCTCCACAGGAGAACTTCTGCTTCAGAGAGTCCTTAATGAAATACAGACAGAGAAAATGTACTGGTACCAAGATCCCAACTCTAGATTCAAATTCCTAATTTGAAGTGCTGATGTGCAAAACAACCACACTCCCATCCATCTATTTGGTATGGATGAAGGAAGAGTGCCCCCAGCAGAGACAGGCCATAATGAGAAACAGTGTGACAGACAAGCTGTTGCAACCTGCACAGACTGAGGGAAGAGTAAACCCAAACCTCTCAAACCACAAACCTAAGGAAGTTGTTAAACACTAAATTGTTACACTAATTCATCTGGAAGATTCGGTTTCACTTAAGTTTGCAATCCTCTGAAGGAGAGGGGTGTAGAAGAGTGCATGATCATTTTTGTTTGGTCCCCTCTAATTTTTAAGGTTAAGTACAACACAACAAATTGGAGAAAGAGTGTAAGAGACATTAATGTCATTTAGAACAATGAACCCTCCCTTGAAAGATGAAGATTTCATCATCATTTAGTAAAAGACAGTAAAATCCTTCTGCATACATTTTGTGCTGACATCTAACAGTTTTATGGATGTGTAAAGAATTAGGAACCCCTCCTGTTCTCAGAACTAATGAGGTAAGATCTTTCCCTTGGACTCTGCAGAAACTACTCCACAGAAATATTATCATGGCGTTTATGTGTATCTTGGTGGCCTGAAAGACACTAACAATCAGAAACAACTTTTGGCTACAACTAAACTGGATCATGAATATCAAATTCAAGATTTCTACATCACACTCCAAGCTTGAAGTTGCAGTTACAATTTATTTAAAATCTGAGCAGCTCAATGTGACCTGAGGATGATGCTTTTCTCTTTAACAAGAAATGGTCAGGTTGCTACAAAAAAAAAAAAAGTCAAGAAGCAGCCAGCTTTATAGAAAACAAAAATGAGAATTGCTGCTAACCTGGACTTCAAAAAGGACCTGATTACTTAGTAATCAAATTACTGGATTGATGGGTTTTAGTTCTGTTAGGAAGTCTCATTTTTGAGACGTTCTGCACATCTCTGACCTTACAAACACATTGATGTGAGAACTTTACATACTCAGAGTTCCCAATATACCTGCAAGTACTATTCATGCATTGGGTATGAAGACCTGAATATTTTCATCATTTTACAGTCAACCCATAATATCTCTGAATTGCCTTATTTTATTGTAACAGTAGTGACTTACTGCTTTATAATAAAATGAAGCATTTTCACTCTCACATTCTAAAGAATTAACAAGAACTGAAGACACAGAAGGTGAACAAACACCAGTTTACAGATTTACTTTTTCATATTGTAATGACACAAATGTACTGAGTTATCTTTTAAAAGCACATTTACTCATCTCAGTGAAATAGCTTAAGATAACTTTACTATCATCTAATACTTTCTAGTATTACAATAGATACATTTTAGTTCTCTATTCAGTGTTTAGCTCTAGATTACTCTTACTGTATTGTACTCAGCAGACTGTATATTTTAATTGGATTTCTTTATGAGTCTCGATTTCTGTAAAGCAACTCTTTAACAGTGCTTAATTAACAGCAAAATAGCACATCCATAATACTTTTCCCTCTTTGCACTAACAAAAGTTAGTGCTTTGCTTACAATGGATTTTTTAAAAGCTTCACATTTCATTCACAGAAATATACAAAAACCAAAGTACAACCTATATATTTGGATAAACAAAAACTTTTTTACTGTAAGGGTGCCTGAGCACTTGCACCATCCTTGGAGATATTCAGAAGCCATCCACACATGGTCCTGGACAATTGGCTTCAGGTGGCCCTGCTTGAGCAGGGGGATGGAGCAGGTGACCTCCAGAGGTCCCTGTCAACCTCAGCCCTTCTGTGACTCTGTGTTTAGCAGGTACTAAAGCTGAGATTGAAGAAAATCTACCATCATTAACACAGGGGAAAAAATCTGCAGTACTGGTTCTCCTTGGCTGTGCTAAACAGCAATCACCTTATAGAAAGATAAATGACAGTAAAATATAAATGCACAAGTTTTCTACTCCATTTTACTGCCTACAGAGCACGTGCACACAGGAGCCAACATGACAAGTTAAAGGGTTACTGCATTTAGAAACCAGCTATTTCTCTCTTATTTAATAGCTGTTACCATCATGTTTAGCTGCTGCTGCTCCTCCTGCAGATGGGAATTCACTGATATGATTAAATTTGATGGTATGATAATGTATGGTAATCGTGATTAATCAGAAGCCCACTAGCAAATGGAGGATGTTGGGTATTATGTCACCTGCATTTTAAACTGCTTTCCCTCCATGGCAGCCTGACAATACTTGACAGCTGGAGAGATCTCATGCTGCATTTGCTTGCTACTACTTATAGATCTGATAAGAGAAAGTGCCCATCATTCCTTCACTATCTTAAGTGCTGTAATTACAGAGCTTTGCAGTCAAGTTGTGAAAACTGTACCTGTTAAAAACCAAAGCCTTTTGCTAGCTGCTGAACAAGCTCTGTCTCACATCTGCAAGGGCTATAATCTGAAAGAAATGTAATTTGATGCAGCAGTCTCATTCAAACATGATTTGCATGAAATGCTGTGTAAAGCAGTATCCAAGAAATGTCAATCAACACCACCTGATACCATGTATTCTGTTAAATGGAAACAAAATGCTTTCTACACTACCTGTGATCTGCCACTACTACACAGCAATAGAGGGAAAATTTCATTTACTGTTACTCATTATAGTGAAGCCATAGCTAAAGCAAAATAATTGTGAGGAAGTAAGAGAATCATTTTCACAAGTGGCTTTTTATTTCCATTAACAGTTTGTCTCCTACACACGTACTGCTGCAAACATGTACAGATTACTAAATATCAGTTTAAAATGACTGCCTGTGGCCAAATGCAGGACTCTAATTTGTCCTTACTATGTGGACTGTGAGTCCATGTTATCAACAATTGCTAAAAAACCCTTACTCACATGTAGCGACTCATGACTGAATTTGAAAAAATGGGGAAAAAAATCCATCCATATTTGCATTTCCCTCAACACACAACAAACACTTTTGCAAGGAGTTTTGTTTTCAAAAGCACTGCAATTTTCTACCTCTAAATCTTGGAAGAGGTGGTGCAGCCACAGACCCAGGCCCACTATAATACCACTAAGCCAAGCCATGTTTGCTAAAATGACATTGGGGCATCCATGTCAGTCCAAGGATCACCTGGGAAAAAATAAGTAAGCTGTATTCTAAGGTACCTTTTATAATTCATTTGTATAGTACTAATATATTGCTTTAAAAAGAAATGTTTCAAACAAATGACCATGAAGGACAGCAACTTCTGTTTTGAGCAATGACTTGTCACTTGTTTAAGTGTCTGGAACACAAACAACACTCGAAAACTCAGAAATCAAACTACTGACTCCAGAAATGATGGAAAAATGAACCAAAACTGGTCAACTACCCTTCACAGCATCCATTTAAAACACCACCTGATGAGCTGGAGATCAAGTGGAAGCATGTTGAATGAGAACATGAAGAAAGTTTACTAAGGTTTTTGCTGTTTAAGGAAAAAAAAATTATTCCTTGAGATAAAGATTATTTTAAAAATAAGTTCTAAGTTCCAAAATAGTAAATAATGTAATACCCCCTGGGAATAAAACAGACATACAACATTGGCTATTCACAAGGGCCTGAGAGTAAGTCACCCTGATAGTCTTAAAAATATTAAATAAAACATAATTTATGTTTTACAATTCAGCTTCTTCAACATGAATTCAAGAGTCATCTGAAAGACACCCACCCAGTGCACTGAAGTGTCCTATCATAGACAAAATCTTTGTGCATTAAAACACTGCAAAGCCTTCCTGGCACAAATTAGTCAGGTGGACACTGGTGCCACTTCATCTTGTGCTTGGTGCCTCTTCAGACTGTTCCCAAAGTTGAATAGTCCTTCTTCCCAAAGAAACTCAAGTTGACCAAAGATGTCTGTGGGCTGGGCACCTGCCCAGCTCACACGACACCCAGGGTGACAGCTTAAGGACAACAGCTAAATGAGAATTGATCCCAAGCTCCTGAAGCTTTCCTGGCCAAAGGCACACAGCTCCATTAACAGGCTCTGCTCCATCTGCAGCAGCTGCAGAGGAGGATCCAGGCCATGGACAGAGGGGGAATGGCCTCAGAGCTGAGGAACCCCTCTCTCCTGCCTTCAGCAGAGGGAGGCAGGGTCTGCCCAGCTCCCTCTTCTCTCCAAATGCCCCACACTATAGTCACAAATCTGGATGCTAGAGATACCTCACAATTTCTGGCTGAAGAACACTGAGACCTCCCTCTGCCACATTCCATCCCAAAGTGGGCATGACAACACTTCTCCCACTTCTCTATGTCCATTAAACACTGCACATGTCTCTCATGTAGTATTCTTCAGTATATGTATACTTCATGTATACTTCAGTGTTCATAAGTTAAATAAATGATGTTTGAAGCCAAAAGCTTCTATACATTTTCCTTCAGGCAAACACTGAAATATTTCAGACATGGAATGTGCTGGTGGACTCAGATAAGCTGATGGTCCAGATTTTTTCATCCCTTAACTTCCAGCTTCCCACTCACTAATGCTCTGGCCTCTGTAACAGTCAGTTAGCAGCAGTCTTTACATAATAAAAAGAAAAACCTCTTGCATTTTCTATTTAATCTCCTCTTCCTTATTTTATCCCATCTTTCTTCACACATCACAGGAATTGAAAGAGAACTTAGCCAAGATAACAAACACTGGATTGAAGGACAGAACTCACAGTGGTCCCTCTTGTGTAATATAAAACCCTTCAGCTCCTTCCCCTGCACTGGGGCATCCACAAGAATTAGTAAATTGGTCAGAAAACACATGAAAAGTTCAGAAGAGCCATATAAGTAGTCTGTGAATAAAATCTCCTGTGACATTCCTGTAAATGGATCAGTTTGCAAAGCAGACTGTTTGTGAGATACCAACTGTGACACTGGGACAGGAACCCTGGAAAAGACCTCTTAACCACTTTAAAGCAAAGGCAGAAGATAAAGCCAGACCTTCAGAAGGACTCTGCCAAAGAGGTTATTTAATCTATTCTTTAAACTGTTTAAAGAAAACATGTAGTTGGCACTTGCACAGGTCCAGGTTAATTCAAACCATGCTTTCAGACTGGATTACTGTGAACTACAGCCACGAGCACTGTGCAATTCAGACAAACAGAACTCACATCCTTAACTCCCAGATCCCACAAGTGCACTGTGTTTCTCAGCTGTGACACACCTCAGATCCACCATTCATTCAGTCCTTGTCAGCTACAAACAGCTCTCCAACACCATTCACACCAAGTCATCTCAAATGCCCAGAGAGTAACAGGTAAGACAACTTGATTGCTTGATTCCAGATTACTCTAAGTGTTAAAATAACTCTGTGTACATAGATAATAACATAAAATAACATGAAAATAACACAGGTTCATTCCCTTGTATCTTTTCCAGCAGTCCCTCTCTAAACACTCCAGGAGTTAAGTTTTAAGAAAGAAATAACTGAACAACGAGCTCTACCTTGAAACACTAAAATTGAGATTCAAGATTAAGAGAATTTAATCAGCCCCCACTCTAAGCAGGTTTAGTCCTGATCAACACTAGCCTGACACAGCACTACATTATTTCCTATAATTCAGGTCTCACACCATATGTTAACATGCTCATTACAACTTTGTTCAACCCTTCAATTACATCCTTCTGCAGAAGGTTGTAAGAATTAACCATTACATGGTTACAAAGTCATTTCATCAGCCCTAAATTAACAACACCTGGTTTCCAATAGATTTAGGACTGGCAATTGATTATCTCTGATTGAAGTTGTTCCATATTTGGAGCACACAGGCTCTCTGCACTGAGAGGTTTCTCTCCTAGATAAGATAGAAACTCAAGAGTTTCTATCTATTTCCTTCAGTTATGGCATTGCCCACTTCTGGTCTCTTCCTGAAAGAATTTAATTACTCTTCATGTTTCCACCTCTGACACATTCAATGAAAAGAAACCATCCAGTTCAAAGTTCAAGGGGAAAGCAGATTGCAAATATTTAATTCTAACCCCACTATCTTTTAGAAGCAAAGCAATCAGAAAAATCAGTTAACTATTATCCTTTGATTATGTAATCTTAAAAACAAGAGCAAATTCAAGTTATTGCATATCCAGAGATTCTTTATACAATGAAGAAAAGGCTGAATGAGCTGTACATAGTCTGGAGTAAGTCTTTGATCTTTTTCAAATGGCTTGTCAGAATTGTCTAACCACTGCTGCATTGCTTTAAGTCAACATTTATACATAAACAAGTGAATTAGAATAGCACAAAGGCATCTGACATGTAACAGCAAAAAAGGTAGTTCTGCAAGATAAAACGTTAGTCAGAAAGTAAATTTGTCTTCAGCTCAAGAGCTAACATACTACATTTAATAAAACAAACATGAGGTATGTACACAGTGACACTTAATTCCTGATCCTAATATGACTGATAACCCATGCAAAATTTATAAAGTACTTCATAGGGGAAGTCCACTTTATAACCCAGTGAGCCATGGAAAGATGAAGCAACTTTCTCAGGGTCATGCAGCACCTTACTGCTGAAGTAGGAAAAAAACAGGGCAACCAAATGACGGTGCCAGACCCTCACAGTTAAGTCAGCTCTCCTCCTCCTCCTTATGAAAATTTAATTATACTGACTCTTCTCTGTGCACTGCTAATATAAATAAGAAGACAGCAAGCAGTCAAGTTTCTCCTGCAGGCTAAAGGAGCAAAGGGCCAACCAAAAAATGTTCAGTTTACTTTATTCCCTTTTAAAAACTGCTGCATTTACATCAGTTAGGTTTGCAATACTTCTCAACTTGCAACCCCAAAAGTGAACAGAACTAAAATCTAATTTCACACTCAATTTAAATAAAAATTATTTTCCAATTTTTCTACGCTGATGTAAACACACTTCAAAGATGCCAATTACAATGCCTTTACAGATACTCTTTATACTCCAATTTCTTTTCCATACCAAATTGTGTTTACTGGCAAATCAACTTAGTATCAAAGGAAAACAAATGCATGACACTTGCTTTCATAAAAAATAACAATTAAAACTACTTTCAAAATGTAAATAAGGTCTCCCCATAATACTAAAGTGAAGAAACTACTTCCTCTGGAAACCACAATATTTTTAGTTTTAAAAAAAGCTCAAAAATATTTTCCTTATGATACAACATGAATTTACTTAATGAAACTGTGGGTTTACAACTTAATTTTTTAAAACTTCACAGAAGAAATGCAGCAGTGTAAAGACTGTTTCTCTGCAAAATACAGATATCACAATTCCTCAGCCACAAGTCATGTATGAAAAATATTCTGCATTAAAAATAACCAGGTCTGCACTGTGCAATCAAAAGTCACAGAGGGTTTCTGAAATTTGCTTCTTTCCAGTACATCTGATCTCTGTGCCAGAGATACCTCACAGATGTTCAGACATCTATTTTCCTCCTTCAGCACTGCACACATCAACACATTTTTTGTGTGTTTTATATATTTGGGAAGTATAATATACAGGTTTTTACTTGAAAATACTTTAGGTAATATTGCAACCTAGGTCTTTTGCTTATTTTGATACCCTGCTAACCATTTCAACTAGAAATTTAGTATAACAAAATTGAAATTATGAGAAAAGTTCTAGAAGCATATACTCTTTCCATTCATAGAGTTTAAAATAATTATGAAATAATTATCAAGTGAAATTAGCCTAGTGAAGCAGCTAAGTATTTGGTTTGTTTTCAAAATTAGAAACATAAAAGAAAGCAAGGTCATGCAATGTCAGTTCTATTTTTTACATAAAAAACATGAGAGTGTTGAAATACCTTTAGTAATGATAAAAATGATTGCTGCATTTTACAATAAATACATATGACTGCTTTTTAAGCTTAGGGATTATTTCAAATAGCCTTTTATTATATCAAATAAAATAAGGATTCTATTTATACAGAAAGAGTGGAGCAATAAAATGAAGCCCATATTCCTTAAGACAAGATGCATTCATGCCTTTCCCACTGGAGAGACTGGTTCAACAATTTTACAGTTAAACAGAATTAATTCTACTCTCAAAAATCCATTGACCTTAAGCTTTTAACAAACATTTTCAACTGCAGAGTGTATTGTCAATATTTACAAATCCTTAAAATTATATTTCACTAGAACAGCTTTTATTTGCTATATTAATATTTCCTTGCAAATGTATGCTTATCCATATCAGAGAAGAAGAAACAGCTGCTACTCACAGGAAATCTCTGGGGTCCTACAGCAGGTCTTGGCTGGGCAGGAACTGGCAGCAAGGGCACTGAAACAAGAAGCACCTTTTAACACCATTTGTTTTACCTAACAGTTGTAGTTATTTCCAAAAGCATTTGCAATAAAAAGCCATGATTAAAATCTGCTACTTTTACTCTCACATGTCACAGTTCCCACAATTAACTTTGAGCAACCATTCCCTCCCCTACAACATGCAACAGGGCAATTAGGATTCTCCTAGTTAATTTGCATAATTTAGTTCTGCTTTTTTCCAGAATTAAATTGCTCCTCGTTGCAGGAAGGCAAACTAGAATAGTTATTCAGCCAAAGACATCCCTTAGACAAAGCTGACAGAGACACTAACAATAATTTCACGTTTCCAATAGAAGGATACATGATTAATTTGCCTTCTCAACTTCATGCCACTCAACATTTCCAAGGCATCTCCCAGTCTCACCACCAAACTACCAAAAGAAACATGAACATGAGAGACACTAACTGGTAAAAATCACTGCTCATGAGGGTAAAATGAGGCAGGCAGCTGCAATTAACAGCACACAAAAACTACTTAGTCTGTCTGGCCTTGCCACCACAGTGGTGTGTGTGTGCAACTGTGATCACAGAACTGCTGATCTCAGATGAAAGACAGTGATTGCACAGAGATACCAAGAAGAATCAGACCTTTTCCTGAAAAAAATAACCTCTGAAATTAGTATTTCAGGGGGATTAACATGGATGATTTGTCCTTACAACTGCACTTTGAAATGCTAGTCACAAAAAGCTATTTCCCAAAACATTCACTTAATGTTATGGCAAAATGCACAAAGTGCTACAGCTGGATCACCCTGGGAACTGAGCCTATATTCCAATCTCAAACACAAAGTGTAACAACAGTTTTCTATTTTCCAGAGTACTTTTTATTTACTCTCACAGTTGTGCAAATGGTTAAACATACAAATATTTCCCTGTTAAATGAAAGGCCTACAGAAGTTCAATAAAGCATTTCCAACCACACAATGTGGTTGCTCATTTACTAAAAGCTTTTAGTAAGATTCTTCTCCAGTTTGCTTTTAGCACTTCTGAAAGTGAGAGGGAAACATTTCCCAGGCAGGGTTGAACACTGACTTTGCAGACAGCTCCTGTGCTACACTTCAGAGCAGCAAATATACTAAGAAATGCTTCTAGCTTGAGAGAGAAGTTGGGGGCATTTCCCAACACAGAGCTGGCTAAGATGCCTCAAAAATCCCTTTTCCCTTGGTAACCAAGGCACAAGAACTAATGCATTAGTGGTTTTTTTTTCAGTTCATGTCCATGTCTGGCTTCTATCCACTTTCATTAAGTACTTGTGGTTTGCTGGTTCAGATACTGATGGGGTAAACTAATTGCAGCAGTCTTTCAGCATGGGAGGACTGTGTGCAAGCTTTGTATCACATTACACCAGAAAATGACTGCAAGAGTTTCATCCTGGCTTCTAATGAACATCTGTTGGTATCAAACAGCCTTGGCCACACAGAGAAAAATTGCTAAGATGCTCTTGACAGACCTAGTCCTAAAATAGTTCAGGTATTACAGGTCAAAGAGGCACTGAGAAAAATGGCATAAGGTGGGAAATGTAGAGAAATGTCAACTGAACTAGAGTCTATTTCAGTATCCTGCCTCCAGCAGTAGCATAGAAATTCATATATTTATATATTTTCAACAAATTAATTTAATACTCATGAAAGACAGTAGCTCAAACTCTGTGCCCTTTCAATCCTTGGACACTTGCTTAAGCAGCAAAGAAGTCTCAAGCCCTCATTTACTTGATGTCAAATATTCCATAGGTGTGAAAAGTATGTTTCAAAAATAATACACAGCATGTTGTAAGAAACTATTTTAAGAAGATTAAATTGCTTCTTGCTATAAATTCCTACACTATACTGGAAAAGATGAAGAAGCAATTCCCACCCTGATTATTCAGGAGAATTACAACGTGATTGTTCCCAAGACACCAAACAGTTTTCAAAAGGTAAATGGCATAGTGAGCTGCCATAAACTGCTCATTAGTTCATGTCAATTTTGGCAGCACCACAGGATCCCTGAAATAGTCACTGGTGGTACAAACATTTAAAGGGAAAAATGCAACACCTATTATCACAGGTTAAATCAGTACTTCACAGTGCATTTATGTACAGCTGTCCTGCACTAATAAATGGATCATACTCAAGTTTGGACACACATTCAGCAAAAATTACTACCTACAACTCAAAAATAATTTGCAGAATAGGACACAAAAAAAAGATATGAGACAAGACAATAATAGATATGGGATTCAAATGCCACAGGAGGCACAGCTGAACACCACCTGCAGTACCTGCAGCAGGTATCCACAGAGCCTCATCTTTTAGGGGCTTGAAGTCCAACTCCTTAATCATTTATGAAACTTCAAAGACAAAAAATAGTAGCAATCCATCTGAAACAAAACTGACTTGAAAGTTACTGGTTTTTTTCAAATTAGGATTCAAGGCTGGGCAGGGAGATGGTGGCCACTGTAAAGAGATTTGCCTTTGAAACATCAAAGGAATAGGCCTATGATAGGATTCTTCAACAGTGTTTCTACTCCTTTTCAGGTTGAAGTGGCTGTCTAGTAACAGCTCTTAGAGATGTTTTTTTATTCACATGAAAATTTTGTAGCAATTTACAGGAGGTTTGAGTCTATTTTAGAAAATACTGATACAGCCTAAGCATTTCAAGACTTACTCAAACCAAAAAGATGTTTAAAAAGTGTATTTCTATGATCTGCACTCAGGAAAAGTGTTCCTGATGCTGACAATTAGAAGCGTGTGAGCTTTATCCTGCCATAAAATTAGAGAGGAAAAAATGCCAGTCTACCCTAAAACATGACAGCACACCATTAAAATTACCAGAACCTAAGTGTGCATATCATGCACTTCTAGACATGGCATTTTTAGCTTCCAGGCATCACATTTTCAACAAGAGAATCCCAATAAACTTTGCACCTATCTGACTGCATTCTCTAATGTGTAAAGCCCCTCATGTACCTGGAAATATGTCCAGCCAACAAGGGGCAGGACATCATCAAGAACACCAAGTCAATCTGATCTTTCATCCTTCCCATTACCCTGAAAGAAATGAGGCTGCAAGTGGAACACATCCTTTTGTTGCCAACCACCAGTCTCTGCCTACTGGAGCTTCAAGCAGATGGATTAAAGGAAGATTTTTTAAGAGGAAGCTTGGAACGGCACTTCCTACACTGGAATTTCTATCTACCACTTGCAGTGACTGCTTTAAAATTCACCTTAATATGCAAAACCCCTTGAAGATGTTAGAATTATGCTCATTTATCTACAGAAAGCTCCTAATTTCCAACACATTTTCACATTTTCCTCATGTGTGCAAGTGTTTACTTTCATGTGACATAACTGTACTGCTACAGATTAGGACTGAGGTGGCCCCTACTCTCAGTCACTGCAGGAGACTCAGCTTCCAATAGATGCTCTCTAATCAAGAAGATGAAATTTCTACAGTGACTTAAAAGATCATATTTAATAGTATGCTGCACATCTATTAGCAGAAAAACTCAGTAGTCTTGCCAAGGACTCTTTCAGTAAAATGAATGGTACAAAGGGATTTCATATGAAGCAGCTGCCATCAATACACAGAGCAAAGAATGTCCTTGCTGAATGCAGGTTTTAACACCATTCAACAATCTCAACTCACTCTGCAGGGCTGCTCAGTCTAAGAGAACACCTGAACTTCTACAAGCCAAGAAATGAATGTGCACATAAAGTCAGCAGATGTAAGTTGTTAAAAAACCCAAGAATACCCTCCCCTTTACAAATCCAATACTGAAGATCTCCTAACCTGCAGGAGGTATACAACTTTCTGGAAATGAAGATGTGCATGGAGACTAAAAAACAGACTGTGAACAAGATCAGGCAAGAGACCTGCAAGCTACAGTGCCACAGACATAGTGGCAAAGCTGAGAAGAGCCTGAAGCTGCCCAGCAATGCGAAAAAAAAGACTCCTCAGACAAAGGGAAGAAAACACACTAAGATACTTCTGACATTAGGCAAAAGCACAAACCCTCAGTAGCCATTCCCAGGATTATGATCACATTATTGCTTAGCTAGATAGAAAAGATCTGGTACTGTTTCACAGGGACAGAGAAAAGACATAGAATAGTCTAAAAGCAATTTTTGCTTCTCATAAAACAGTAACTTACTTTGGTAGTGCTAGAAAAATGCACAGAAGGTACAAATCCACAAGTAAAGATTCTTTTGGAGTGTTTCCAGATAATCTGTCCTGATGCATAATTTTGTGGGAAGCACCACAGGGAAAAGCAAAATAAACTCTGACAAAGCCATGTGAGCAGCAAAACACACGTCCATACTCTGGCAATATTCTACCCTGCCAAATTCCTGCTTTTCATTGGTCAAATCAATGAAGCAAAGATAGCACTGGCTTGGAGTTCTGCTGATGTGAAGGGGGGAAAATACAGAAAATCTAATGGCAAATATGTAAAAATACTTATCTATTTTTTTAGTCTGTCTTGTCCCAACATAATCAGAAATCAGAGCTATGCAGGTATCTTTTTTAACCCTCTTTGCGATTAAACATTTCCTAAATAAGCAGCAGTATGAACAGCTTTGCTGAGAGCTACCCAAAGAAACGTAGTTCAAATGTTTGTGTTAACTTAGAGAAAACAGTATTTGCAAATCAAAACAATTACAGATGTGCTTTTGGGAAAGGAGAATTGAGGGCATGTATCTTGTTAAGAAAGGACAGCAACTGGTATCTTTCACAGAGTAATTACCTCAGTACCCTCTCACCGAAACTGGTAGACAGTCCTGGGAAATTTACAAATTGCAGTTCTTTCCTAGTTTTGAAAAATTACATTTATTGTTTTTTGAAAAGCACATTCTCTTTTCAGCTTCCATTTTTAATGCTCTTCTCAGGCTTTACATTAGAATAGCAAACATGGTAAAAGCTGAAAAGGCTTTGCTTGTTCAGCTGGCCACAGTCCAACAACATTATGTCTTACTTCAGGCAAAACATTTGTTTCAAGCTTCAAGAAAAAAAAAACTAGCAGCCTGAAGCACATTTCCATGAAGTGATAAACAAACAAATTGTTCCATCTCTGGCAAAGAATGAGATGAGTCACGCTTGCATGACTGGCAAGGTGCTGAGCTCGCTCTCACCTTGTACGGGCGTCACCACGGTCCCCTTGAAATGCGGATTGATGTGGATGTTCTTGGGCTGCTGGGGGGTCACTGGAGGGGGAGTCATCATTATTCGAGGTGTTTCTATCTGAGGGGGCATATGTAGCCCTGGAGGAGGAGAAGAATGATGCTGATGCTGTAAAGGAAGCAGAGATTGTAACTGTTGCTGCTGCTGCTGTTGTTGCTGCTGTTGCTGTTGTTGTTGTTGCTGCTGCTGCTGTTGCTGCTGGAACAGACTCATAACAGGTTGCTGGTGTGTTGGAATTAACCTCTGTGAGTGAGTCTAAAGTCAGACAAAAGAACAGAGTCATTACGCTTTAAAGTATCCTGACATAAATGAGCACAAAACCAAGACATCTCTGGAGAACAATTAAGGCCAATTATGAACAGAAAAAATTCTTTTCCCTATAATCAACTGGATCCACCAAAAACCATCAGCACAGGAAAGCAAAGGAGCAATCAAAAACATTCATGTGAAGAAGAAAGCAACAAAGAGCAAAGAAGCACAGGGAATGCAGACACATTCACTCATTTTTAACAGTGAAACTGTCTGGTTTCATAGGTAGTCAGGGCTCTGCACAGGTCAGTGTTATTAACTGCAATAAGGTTTATGTAGAGATCACTAGAAATCTGAGTCCTAGTACCAAAACAAATCCACTACATCTTCTCTCATGTATACAAGAGCCTCTCTCAGATAACAGACCTAGCACTAGCAACAGAAGTCAAAATACAAATTCAGGCATCAGTGCAGCACAAATTCAAATATTCTTTAATATCAGTGCAGCACACCTAACCATACTGCTTGAAGAAAAAACTCATTTGAAGATATATTTCAAAGGTCTCCTTCCAAACATAGAAGAAAGTCTCTTGCTGCTCAACTCCTAGAAACAAATGGCCAAAATCAGTGCTAATAAAAAATAATAGTGTCTCTTCTCAGAGACATCCATCTGCCTCTCAAGTCACTGTTACCAGATCTCAGTCCTACATCAGCAACTTCAGAGTGGCAGTGCAAGAAGAGGCCCAAGGAGGCAACCTTTTAGCAACAAAGGTGGGACAGACTTTCTTGTTTCTTTCAGTGTACATAAAGCAAAGCAGCTACACAGAAAGCACAAAAAGACACTGTGATGAACACAAAAATATTTACATTTAAAATCAAAATAGCTTGCAATGACTGCAGCAAAACGGAAAAAAATATTCAACCTTCACTGCTTAAAAAGCACAAAATTTACTACTGCAGGGCTCTCAAGCACTGAATATCCACTGACTCCTGCCAGTGGCCAGCACCTACTTACTGCTGTTGGAAAAAATCACCTTTGTTTAACACAGATCACCTTGTCCTGCAAAGATATATAAAGACTTTGTTCTACAATCTCAGCTTCCAGTATATTTTATGACAGTGAACAAAAATAAGTGATGACCTCTTCATCACTTGCTGGAGATGGTTTTGGTTTTCGTAAGGTTTTTTTGATGGGAAAAGTAAAGCCTTAATATTGTGATACAAAGCACAGCAGAGAAACAGAAAGTAGTAACAAAGCTAAATTTCATTTGAAACCCCAAAATAATAATGTATCTAGCAGTGAAGTGCTGATTACTGTCCTAGGGTTTTATTCACCTCCATAAGGTAGCACAGCTTATATGTAAATAGATTTTTCAAAGAAGTATCAGCAAAAATATTACCTTGACAGAACCCAAGAAGCATTTTACTAAATCATATTTTTTAAATTACATTATTATAAATAATGGAGGATTGAACATGTTTCCACGTTGCATGTAGACTTTTCAGAGGAATTCAGTTTTTCCTCCATCCTCATGCAAACCAGCAGTTAAGTCTGACTATGACTCATCAGTCAAAATGCACTTTTCATTTGGAGGTCTTTAGATTGCTCTAGGTGAAGCCAGTAACAGGACTGAGCACATACTTTGCAATCATCACATCACACAAAGCCCACACTGCCTAAGAGTGCCCAGAAAGAGCAGAAGGTGTACACTGGAATATATATCCCATCTTTGCAAAGATTCCTGATTTAAAATACATTTCTCCACAACTTCCTGCAAGGATGCTCAAAGAATACTAAGGATTGAAAGGTACCATTGATGGCTGGTTTGGCAGCAGTGCAGGCCTGTGATCCTTCATTCTTCCCCTGTCATTACTGTCTCTCCTTTGGTCTCCCATTCCATGGCACATGACTGAGCCTCCTCTTCTCCCTCCTCTCCTGGAGCCGTACCGCCCCTGCTTGAGCTGCCTCTCCCTCTCTTCAAACTCACGTAGGGCTGCCTGGGCTTCTGCAGAAAGCTCTGTCGAGAGAGAAATAGGGAAAATTATTTTAGCTTTGAGCTGAAAAGGTGGAAAACACAATGACAAATAAAACACTGCTAGAACTACAGAAGAATCCCTGCAACTAACATAAAATTTGTAGGCACTTGAATCTCCTTTAGGTGGCATGTTAACATTTTGTTAAAACATCTTTAAAAGGAAAAAGCACAGATACTTCTGTCTTCTGCACAGGCAAAAAGCAGCAGATAAATGAAACAAACATGAACAAAAAGGTTTGGTTGTTTTCTTTTTCAAGATGGTATTGAAGTCTGCATTCTGCTCTAAGAGGAGGCTGTGGCTCCCCTTCAAAGTATTGTTATCTTTAACATCTCACTTATCTGCAGATGTCAAGCAAGACAATGAATCTGCAGTAAACTTTACAGTAAAGGATCTGCTGAGTCTTCCATATAAACAGACTTTATGCACCAGACTCTTCTGCACATTGTCTTACTCCAAAGAAGGACATTCTGCTTGCTGAAGTGCTTCAAGTACATAACTACTTAATTTTTGTTTTACTGTATGTGGTTTAAGAACCAACTGTACTTCACAAGTAGTAATTCCACTGAAGAGAGAGCACACATTAAAATCTGTGCTCAGCCCAAGTCAAACACATGGCTGCTGGTAACACCCACCCAACTCACATCATAGGTAAACACCAGAAAACACATGGTACTTAGCAAAGATGACAAATTTGCTTGAAGCCTTGGATAGTGCTGACAACATTAAAATGATGCAGTAATAGACCCAAGTAATGAAATCACTTGAAAATACCGAAAAGGTCTACAACAGACTTCAGAAAACATACCATGAAAGTATAAGCAGAACCACTCACCAGGTTTCAGTCACTGACAAGGGGTAATAAACTTTAACTCAAACATGCAGCTGAATCTTTTGCCATGTGCTAGTCAGATCCTTTGTTAACCCTAATATGGATTTCTGCCTCTAACACAGCAAAATTAAACTACTATAAACAAACACACTCATGACAAATAAAAGCATATTCTGAATTAATATGGTATTTACTTGTCAATACTACACACAGCGGCCATAATATCAGAATTACAGTAATTAGTATCTGGAGAGATTACTACTATAAGGAGACATTACTACTCTGTCTCCACACCACGAGATATCCTCTCCCAAGAATACATAACTAAATCAATTAGAAAACTCTAACAATTTCTTGTGAGTCTAAAGGCCAAAGCTACTTAAACCACCACCACCTTTAACATCTTCATAAGTAATCTCTGTTAGTCTTTGAAGTTGAGGATTGACAGAAGGGCAGAGAAGGGTGAGCACTGAGCATTCCCTCTGCGGCACTTGTTCTTACTTTGCTACAAAAACTACCTGCATGACTGAGCTGCAAAGATTGCAAATTTGCATGTCCCAGTTTTCAGAAGTATTCAGCACCTCCACAAAGCAGGAGCTTTTCAATTTTTAAAAGTTCTGAACTTGCTGATGGCCGGTAAGAACACAGCAAACATGACAGACTTCTAAAAGTCCAGGATCTGCCTGGGTTTCCTATTTCATTTTTGCACATTGGTGATGAGAAATTTCTCTACCTCCTTTTCTCTCCACTCTGACACCACAACTGAATGGCATCAAGCCTTAACAGATACTCTTATGAAATGCTACCTTTGCCCTCAAGGCACAGCAGAGCCCAAGACAATCAGGCTTTATCAGGAAAATTTTACACAATGCTTAGAATGAGGGAAGAAATCACAGTCCTTCAAGTCTTAGTATGAAATGTGCATTTCTGGCAAAAATTAAGAGAAATGTACTCTTGCCCAAAGCAATTAAAAACATTAGATGCAAGTAAAACAACTGCCATAGCCATTTCTGGCTGCCAGGGATCAAAAATGCTGGTTAGATGGGAAAAACTATCTAGCTCTTATTTCAAGTCTTCTTCCTCTCCACACCTGAATCAAGCTGTGTTTCTTCAGAAACCCGCAAACACTGAAGGGCAAATGTGGGCTTTGACCTGAGCTGCCTGAAAGACAGACCCCTACTCTCCATACATTCAAGAGGGAAAATAGTGCCACAATGCTGCAAAAGAGTCTCTCTATCCCTTATCCAGAAATGATCCAAGTCCTGCAGGGCATCCTGAGCGTTCTGCTGCTTGGACACGTGTTTTGTTTTCCCAGGAATAGGACAGGGAGGGCAATTTCTCTGACATCTTCCACACTACAACCCTGAACTCAGCACTGGAGTCTGGAAAATAAAGTTCAGTCATTGCAACAAGTACCTACCAATGATGGTCAAGCAAGATAAGAAGCAAGTTCCTATTCAATAGCTTAGAAATCACATGTGAGGAAGGCAATTTTTAATGAACCTGGGAACAGAGCTAAGCTTCCTAAAAATCAAGACTATATGGCCAAGTCTCTCAGCCTCTTGAGCACACACTGAAGGACACTGAATAGAAACAAGGATGGGCTGCTCCTAACAAAATTACTTCAGAGCACTGTGCTGATTAAGCTTGGGGAGGGAATGTCAGCATCCATGCAAAGTCAAGTCTGTCAATCTTGCGTGCGCAGAATCATTCCTTTTAAAATACACAAAATGTTTTCCTCCTCACTTTACACAAAATTTCTCAATTTTTTAAGGCCATGTCCTTAAAGGCACAGTCCACACTTTCAGTTTTTCAGCCAGAGTAGGGACCAACTTTGGAAAAAAATCCCAAACAAAACCACACAAAAATTCACATACATACTACACCTATGACCACAGAAGTACAATATAAAAACTGGATTTTAAAAATAAGACGATTACATCAACATCAAGTATATTTCCTCCAGAACATGCCACTGCTTAGACACAAGTGCAGGTTCAGAATCCTCTTCCAGAAGTTGAGACTGATGCCATGAGCACCTCAAGTGCTGCATGTAGCTACATATCAACCATCACACATCAAAACATCATCAGCTCTGTTATGAGGGGGCTGCATATTGAATTTGAGAGCAGTGCGTCCCACACACAGATCAAGCAGAGGAGAAGGCATGGGAGAAGGTTTTCCAAGGAGGGAAGCAACAGAAACAGTCCCTGCTTCCCTGAAAGCAGCCTCAGACTGCTCAAGAAAAGAGGGGATGAGCAGAGGAAGAAGAGATTCTCCTTCCCTCCCTGGGCTCTTCCAAGCACAGCCAGGTGTTCATTCATATGAATACAGCTCCTCCCTGGTTAAAAACTCATGCACAACCACAAGTATATATTCATTTACATATATATGCAGTATGCTGGCATTTCCCCTCATCATCCAGATCTGCAAACTGATTACACTCTGTGCTTCTGGACACAGAGCAACTGGACAAATTTAGAACACTTCAACTTCCCAGCCCTGCCTGAAATCTCAGACCTGAGGCATCACAGTGCACATAAGCCAACTAAGCAGGGCATAACAAGAAGTACTGCCACATCCAAACTGACCTTTGTTAGCACTTTGCAATTGGTTCTGCAGAAGTCTAAGGGTTTGAGTTGTGTATTTTTGATTAGATAGAAAGGGAATACTTTAATTTGGTAATACCAAAGACATTTTTACTCTTCACATTCTTTAAGATCTGACTACATCCAGAGAATAATGACAATTCCCACTCTGAGAAGGCTTCACCTACAGGCACTGAAAGATGATAATGTACTTCTTATCAAAGGTGACAAACTTGGTATTGCTAGAAATCAATTGCACAGCTGTCCTACAAATACTCCTCTTCTGAACTTTGCAAATCCATTCTTTACATTATCTTGGATGAAGAATTGTTTAGGAAAGATCTTAGCTACATTACTGAGACCACTGTATTTTTACATCTTTTTTACCAGCACATACTTGGTCTCATCTTGACTGTACAGTTCTCACACACAGTTAATGCAGTGAATCAGCAATTATTTTTCCAGTGTCTCTAAGTGTCAAGATTAATTTCACTATTGCTGGTAATAAAATGGTTTCAAATGACATCTTTAATCAGTAAGTAAGAATGCACTCCTCCAATAGAGACAAGCTGTCACAAAAGGTCACCAGAATGTGACAGGATGGAAATTACGTTTGTAACTTCAACTGAAATGTTAATTCCTCTTTAAGTGTTTTCTGAACTATGTTCATATTTTAGAGTAAGGAGATGTAGGTCTGCAATGAAATTTCATTTTTAAACCATTGCAGCTGTAAAAATTTGCTCTATAATCTTAAAAGGAAGCAGATATTTATATCTGCAAACAGAATTTTTTGTGGTTTAACCTTCTACCACATGGTCAGTTATCTGGTCGCTATCAACAAATCATTAAGAAAAACTAGTATGAACAGAAACCATTTCACAACAGCAATATTGTGGTTTTGCCAAACATTAGTTTAAAAACCTCTTTATAGAATCATCCACATGTGCATTCATCTTTTCCTTCTATCTCAGAGCTACAGCCCAGATTATTTAGAGTTACATTTAAAAGTCTAATTCAAATCACTGTTCCCTTAACAGTCATGCTCCACTATAAGGTTTTCTCCTTTTTGACTGGTCTTGTTTTTATATTAAAACTAAATCCACAGACAAATGAAAACAAATGCAATTGTCCTTTATCTTGTAATTATGTGTAGTAATTTAGTTATTCCAGTGCATTCCTGTTTTTAAAATATTCTGTTTTGTCAAGCCACCAACACCTTTTGTATAAACAAGATACAGTCTCTGTGTGGTTTGTAGAAATGTGGTCTCATGGTTGCAAATATAATTGGAATGCACCTCAGCTAAAACACCCTTTTTGCCTTTTACTATCATTCATTAGAGCTCTGCAAAACAATCCATTGCCACAAAGCCTCACCCAAAGTTTCCGGAATGTTCCTCCTTTCTCTTGTCACATCTGAGAGCCTGATGATGGTTCCTTCTTTCCGTTCGGTTTTGAAACGTAATCGTCCGGACTCTTCATCATCATCCTCCTCCTCATCAGACTCTTCTTTTGTTTCTTCTTGAAGTTCCAGAGACCCAATAGCTGCCTAAATCACAAAAACCAGAGGACATGTAGCCTCAAAAAACCAAGTCTCTTATAAACAGTATCAAAAGCAAGCTTTCTTTAAAAGCCCCTTTCTACAAATTTTGCTGGCATTATGCATTGTGCTCATTATAATTCAGTGAACATTTAAGAGCTGGTGATTATTTTTTTTAATAAAAATATATGTACTACATAATAAATAATAAAGTAAAATGTATTTAGAAAATAAATTTGCTGTAATATTTAGGGGATTATTGAAACTCCAGTTAGAACCTCCATCTGATTAGTAGGTACTTCTGCACACAGATTTTTATCACTGAATTGACTATGATGCAAACTTTGGTTACTACCAGATTCAAATAACAGAACAGTAAAATCCATTTTTTTTCATCTTTTAACAACTGTCAGTACCATGCTGTTAAAAAAACCTAACCAAACAAGATAACCTTGTATCTCAATCCCATTCCTCTAGGTATGTATGCCTTTACTTTGCTCCTCAAATACCTCCCAGTTTCAATTCAGTAATGGAGGGGAGAATAAGAATAAGATTGGATAAAACTGGAAATACAAAATTTATATTCTGGATGCTATTGGAATGCTTCTAAAATTTACTTTCCAGTTCTCTCTAGAACATTTATTTAAATAAAACAATGTTCCAAATGAAAATGGATCCCTCTCCTTCAAGTGAATAGAAACTTAGAAAAAGATTCCATTTTCACATGTAGGCCTGATGAAAATGTCCAGAGTGTTACACAAGTTATACTGGATTTCTACAGCATTAGAAGTGTTCTAATATCATGTAATTCTCCATAAAAATTTTTGATTACTGTGTATTTGATTATTTCTTGTACAAGCCTACTTGTTCATTTCTTAGAGCCTGGTAAATTAAAATGCACATGCATTTTAATTCTATGCAAAGCCACTAAATACATCATAAATTTAATGCTGCTTGAGGACAGTTAAAAAATGAGCCAAATCTAACATGCAAAAATGGTTTAATCTTCTAATTAACCAGATCAGTGCAGAAATTTAGATGAGAAAGGCACAGCAAGTGTGAGAGTCAGGTGGACAGATATTAAATCACAAATCAAGAAAGAATTAATAGTGTAATTGTGCAAGAGATTGTAAATTTCCCTATTCAGCAGCCTAACTTCATCCATAACCAAAATAAAAATGTGTGAAGCAAGATCAGAGACAGGGTGACCTGGCAAAACAGTTTCTGCTTTAAAAGACAGCAAACCTGATGAACTCAAGCTCAAAGCTACTCCAGCTTTGGTCTGGTGAATAAATGATCTGTATACTTGGTTACAGGGCTTTAATGGACTACTGAGCCCAAGTTGTATTTTATCCATTCCAGACATCTTTTAAGCCCTCATATATTTATTTTGGTGTAACAACTTTATCATATTAAAAAAAAAACAGGTAAAAACAACAGGGAAAGCAGGAGGAAAAAAACACCTTCAACAAGACTGAAAGAAATCCAAACCTCAAAAGCAAACCCAACTGAGCGAAACTGGTGTAATTAACATATCCACATATAATCAAAACACCTTTGAGAGCAAGCATTTGATACTTGTGGAACAGAGGAGGGATGTTAGCAAGGAAAGAGATGCTAACATGGTTTAATGAAAACAAACAACACCAAGAGAAAGACAGGGTTGGCATTTTACTTGAAAAAGAGGGACTCCCAAAAGAGCAAGGAGAAGCAATATCTCTATTAAATCTGTGTTTTCATAAATATCACAAACTCCATAATTTTACTGTCTGACTTCTTCCTTTTAGAAACTTTTCCTTGAGGATCAGGATTTGGAAGTCAGAACTGGAGCAGCTGTTTTGCAAGACATACTTACTCTACACTGAGCCTCCCGCTTTACTCTAAAGCACAAACCCCAGACACATCCAGGGCTCTTAAAAGCTACACTGGAATTGTGGTTTTTATTAATCAAAGACTGGTGTCAGTCATGTAATATCATCTGTGAGTGCTAAACTTTATCGTGCAAGGCTGTATGTGTGGCTCAAACTTCAGAATCAGGACTAGAATGGGTAATGAAGTCTACATTGTCCTGAAAATTTCTGCTATGTTTTAATGAAATGCTATTAAAAACCCTGAAACTCTCTGTTGCATTTTGACAATTATTCATTCTGGAAAAAAAATCTATTCTAAAAAGAAAATATAAGAAAACATCCTAATTTCTGACAGACCATCAGACTTACCTACAGAACAATAAAAAAAATTCCAAACTTTTCTAGACTAGCATTATTCTACTCTTACCCACTTATACCAATTCTGAAGTCTTGGTCTGACTCACTTTATTCATCAGCATAATGCTCATGCCACCCATTAACCAGCAACAGCCATACAAGCATTAAATATCAAAGACAAAAAAAATTTCAAAGGAGCCAATGAAAAAGCAGGCACCAAGGCAAGGCAGTGCTGGAGAATGGTCACTGACCCATGTCCAAATCTGATTACCCCTTTTATTGAGGGATTTATGCAATGGAGACACAAACATGTCTGACAGCCACCCATAAGTTCCCTCCACACAGCTCCAGGAAAGGTTGGCTGAGCAGGGTAGGAGCACACACCCTTCCCCTGAAGTTTGTTCTGCAGTTGGAAAATGCAAGATTCCTACAGGATCTTTTCCACCTTCCAGCCAAACAGAAGCTGTTTTGCCAAGATACAGCATGAATGGATTCTATGTTTCAAAAAGACAACTGCAGACACAGAATTAAGCCATATTGTTACTTACAGGATTGGCTTTAATACCTGCTAATCATGAATATCTCTGCATAGACATTAACAGTCTTTGAATGGCCACTTGAGGTCACTGCACTGGACTCACCAGCCCAGGCTTCCCAAAGGGACCTTTACATCTCCCACTATGACACCTTGCACAAAGCTACCACAGAGCTTTGCTGACCCTTACACAGAAACAGAATGACCTTTCTGGTGCCACGAGGTCAGGGGCTCCTGCCATCCTCATTCAATAACTGTGCCCTAAATCCCAGCCACTGAGCAGGACTCCTCACACTGGGTTATGATCTGCTGTGGAGAAGGGCTGAGTGCTCCTGCCCTGAGCAGCTTACAGGAATGGTGTCAGACACAGCCCAAGGGAAGCTGCACAAACACTGACACAGCATGATCCTCCCAAAGATGAGATCCTCCCAAACATGGGATCCCACCCAGACACAGGATCCACCCCCCCAGACATGGGATCCCCCCAAAGCGTTCACGAGAACTTGGTGCCAGACATTCAGAAGCTGTGCAAAAACAACTAAATTAAAGGTGAAACACAGAACTTCTACTAACAAGCCATAAAATAGGAAGTGGAGGCATCTGCTACAGGTTAACACTGAAGAAGATGCAGTTGCTCAATCCCAGGGGATCAAGAAATAACAGGGGAGATAAGAAGAGATTATAACTATTCCAAGGGCACTTCGATTCCACAGAAGAAAAATGGAATCAAAAACCAAATCTAAGTGCCTTATATGCTTAAAAATTGGCTGTTTTGATTTGCACTCTTTTCACCACTTTCCTCCATGCTGGCAGGTCGTGTTTTCAAACTTGAACAACAGAACTGAAGTGCAGAAGTTTTGGCTAAGCACAGATGCAACATATCAGACAATGTTATTATGTCTACAAAAGAAAGACATATTGGTCTTTTTATTCCCAAGCCTTTATTCTATCAAAAGAAAAACAATATGCAGCATTTCTTCATGAAATGCTTTCTTGACTAAAGTACTCTTCACTTCTTATCAGCATAACCCAAAACACAGTTTAAATTATGCAATGATAAATCCTCTACCATTGACTTCAGAGATTACTTTCACTGTAAAACAAAGACATTATGAATTCTAATTTAATGAGATTTAATTTTATGAACACTTCACAGAAGTAATTAGTGATATTTTCCCTCTAAAATATTTAGGACATGATACATCATGTGCCTGTTCTGTCACACCTATTTGCTGCTGAAACTTCTGGGTGTTGGGTTTTGTTTTATACCTCAGGAAGGCAAAAATATTTTCTGAAGCACTGCTACATTTTTCAAGGAAGTCACAGAGACTTGTTGTTTATTTAAAATTCAAGTTCTGCAATTTTAAGCAGTTTCAAAAACAAACTCTACATGCCTATTCCTCACTTCTCCCACCTGACTGCCACCTGTAACAATTGTCTCCCCTCCCTTATTCACTTGTTTCCCCCATCATGTTCTAATTCCCCAGCCAGCCAGCTTTTCTCTTGGTTTACAAAAAGATTTCTTATTTCTTCATGCAATATAGTAAGAGGCTTCAGCTGGTTTTAATGTGATAACTGCTCAAAATAAAACACCCAACATCCTTCTCTGTTACTCAGATGCCAAATTTCAACCAAGAGATAATAATGTTCTTTCTTTGTACCACATCCAATACAGCTCCACTCTTCTGTTGCAGGAGAATGCCAACCCTTATTCCTGTTTACAAGCACGGAATGTTATGAGATTTAAGGAAAAGTGCTGTTATTTAACACTTGAATAAAGAACAGAACTCTTCAGAGCTGGAGGCAGGCATCTAACCATGCAATGAACAGAAGTGAATACTCTACAAAGGTTCTCTCCCATTTTTTAGGGAGTGCAACTGTGAGCCTACTGCCAAATGGAAGGAAGATCCATACAAAATAATAAAGGAAAAAAAGATGGTACTGTTTTGGAAAAAATAAACTATTACAGCAACCTGATGGAGGTCTTCATGTGTGAGAGAAGTGGACGAGAATCTTGTTTGATGATTTATTGATTTATTGATATATGGTATATGATACATTATATATTTATTGATATATGATATATGATACATTATAACTATACTAAAAAAAATAAGGAGAGAAATTGCAAAGGCTGCTAAGCTAAGAATAGCATAGAAAGAATGAATAACAAAGTTCTGTGTCCAGCAGAAAGCAAGGATAAACTCTTTCTGTGAGTGGTCAGCAAATCCAAACACTCACAGAAGCCCAATCACCACTGCACCTGTTACATTCCACAGCAGCTGATAACAATTGTTTACATTCTTCTTCTGGGGCCTCAGCTTCCCAGAAGATGAACAAATCCCAAAGAAACCATTTCTATGAAAAAATGTCTGCGACAATAAACCTGTGACAATCTACAAACCATGAGAATAAAGTCAAAATGTAGAGTAACTGAAGGTATGGCCAAAATATTCACTGTATATGATGAAAAAATTCCATAAAAGTTTTTTTTGCAAAACAAATTAAAAACTTGTATCAATGGTAATTCTGAATAAAACAAATTTAATTCTGAATTAGACAAATTTAGACAATGTGATTAGAGAATTCTCACTCTGGAGTTCATGCTCCCAAAATGAAGCTGTGTTTTTTTTTACAGCAATAAGTTTGGCACTGAATCCCAGCTATGCATTTAATTTTACATGATGTGCACTGTGTCCATCATCTCAGACTGTGGCTGCAGACACCACAAATGCATCAATTCACCTCCAAAATACCAAAACAAAAGTGTGTATCAATCCAGTGAAGGAATAAAAAGTGTTCAAGGATTTTACAGCTCTTCTGAAGGGCAGATTTAGCATTTGGGAAGTAGGAAATTAATGACATGGATGTGTATTTAATACAAGATGTTAGGCTTGCAGCAGTGGAAGCTGAAGGATGCAGGTGGTCCCTTTCAATGCAGACCTCCACCTACCAAAAAATGCTGTTTTACCAAGATAGGTTTGATACAACTGGAGCATCACAGCACACCCAGTTGTGAGAACTTCATACAGTAAGGCTGCTGTGTCTTTGAGGAATTAATTTCCTGATGAGTTAAAGCTCCAAAGAGGAAATACACGCTGACTACACTTCTCAGCAGGTAATCCATTCAATCCTATTTAATTAAGAACTGGAATAAAAGTAATATTAAAGCAGATTCCTGGTGGGGAAAGGAAAAAATCTTCCATTAAAAATTTGCTGCAAATTAAAAATGGTTGTGATACTCTTGCCTAATAACAAAAGGGAAAACCTTGCAACACAGTTGAAGTGCAAAAATAAAAAGGCAACTTCTATGAAAGCTTGCAGGTGCACAAAATATCACATTGCACATGCATGACACAGGATTTCTATAATTTGTTTAAGGTTAATTAATCAGTTTATCTAGCCAGCACATCCAATAGGAAATCACTTCTGTCAGTAACCCAGCCCTGGGTCAGTTGGTCCAGGGGCTTCCTTCCCTTTTTTCTTGTTATGTCTCTTAGGTTCTGGTAGAACATAAGATGTCCTTGTCAGGAATTATCTTCTTAAGAATAAAACTAAACAGAATTTCAAGAATGTAGAGTAAAGGCTTGTTAAACTGTGAGAGAGGGCAGGAAAAATACTAAAATCTACACAAGTATGTATTAAAAATATACAAGGTTGTTGATATACATAAAATATATAAAAAGCTAAAAAACCTTTAGGCATCACTACCAGGCTATAATTAGTGAATGGATACTTGGCAGACTTTAGCATAAGCTTACTTATTGCAAATGAAGGAACTCTCATTTTCCTCACTGAAGAAGATAAATCTCACAGGAATTTCAGTCTCAACACAACTTTCAAAACAGCAATCTCTTTGCCCGTCTAAAACACCAAACCTTCCATGTTTACACTCCCCTCCTTCAAAGGGGGATACCCAAGAACTGTGTGTACATCCCAACAGCACCAATGATCCACCTGGAAAGGGAAGCACCACAGCTCTGGGAGACTGAACAGACTGTGCAGTATTACTGTCACTTCCTACCCAAATGGGCCCCTCAAGTTTCTAATGTTGAAGCCAAAACTAAATATGCACATTTTGGGCTTTCCCTTATGATTCTAATTCCAAGGGAAGGAGGGGATCTGATGTATCTGACAATATAGATGCTATCACAATTCATTTTATACATAGAGTACTACCACCAATAATTCAACACTGGCAAAGTTGCATCAATCCTTACCCAGCACAATTCTATGTATAATTCTATGTATAATTCTACAAAATCAAACTGTAACAGAACTAGTTATTTAAAGTTTCCATTAAATTCATTACATACCTCTTCTGATTCATTAGCCATTGTCTGGGTTTCTTCCAACTCCTCATCAGCTGCATACTCTCCTTGTTCTTCCATTGCTTGCTCATTATAGGATTGCATGTAATCTTCATCCTAAAGCAGTAAACAGGAGGGTGAAAAGTCACAAGGCCAATGAATAGGTGGGGTCTGACTGCATTGCTGCAGCTTCCAGAGTGGAAGAGAAGTATTGCATCTCTGGGAACAGTCAACTATAAGTGATATGGCACACATACAGCATAATTAGCAGGGGTTTAACTAGACAGTGATTTCAAAATTATCAAAACCAAACCAGTTCCATTCATGCTCCAGCAATGTCATCATAAAGATCCCATTTAATACTGTTTGTCCCAACTACTTCTATACATCTGCATCCACTGATTACAAATGCATGAAGCAAACACTGCAGGACTTTCTGGCCACAGCACATATACATTAACATCAGATTTCACCCCATCAAATATAAACATTCTTAAAGCATTCTGCAAGGGCTTACATGAGTGGGTTCAACTCTGAAAAATTATGAACATAAAACAAAAGCAAAATCTTGCTTAAGTTTGCTTGTATTTTTCAAACACCTCACTGATCACATACAGTTTTGATTAAGATTAAATAATTTCATTAACAATTAAAGTCAGTGCATGTTCTCTAATAAGCTGCTTAAATTATATTGAATTATGCAGGTGACATTTTCTGAACTAACCTCCAATCTCTTTATTCAGGTTTAGACAGCTCTCAGTTACAAAAAGGATGAACAAGCAGGACATCAATCACTTTGGGATATTAGCACCTTAAAGATGTCTTTAGCAGGTCAATAATCTTTTCACCTTGGAAGGACTTTATCAGATCTTGTCTAAAGCCTGGATAAAAGCTTTTGCATTAAGTACTTCTAACAATTGGCAGTGTATCTCCACCACACAAAGCAGTTTTCTTCCTTAAGGATACAACCCTCAAGGTCATGATTCTCAACTGCTTTCCAGCATGACAAAGGAGCATTACCTACCGCCAAACAAGCTGTCAACACAAACTTTGTCACAGCCTAGATAAAGAAACTGGCAGACAGTGATAATAGGTCTAATTTCCCCTCCTCCCCAGGGAGGTAAACAGATTTTAAATCAGTCTAAAACCCTATGCACGTGAAGCAATGTTATCTCTGAAGATACAATAGAAGGAAACTCACTGGAAATTCATCTAGGGGTTCATTGATTTCAAGGTCTAGCACTTCATCTTCTTCTCCAGGCTCTTCCCCATATTCTATTTGGTCTTCTGTCAGCTCAGGATCATTGCCTTCATAATGTCCTTCCTCTGCATACTCTGAGGCATATTCTTCAGGTGCTTCAGATTTGTCATAACCAATTTCATCTTCCCCTTGGTCATACTCAGCCTCGTGTTCCAGGGAGGGGTCGTTGATGGACTCGTAGGATGTCAGGATGCCAGGTGTGGCATTGAGGCTCACTGTGACACCTGGAGAGCTGTGGGACAGGGGCACAATTCAGAGGCTCAAGTCTAACTGGCAACTACTCACAAAGATTCAGCAGAACAAAGGCAACAAATGTCAAATCTCCAAGTTGGTGGATAGAATTATACCCCATATACTGTTTGACTCCATGCCATGTTCTCATAATGCATACTAAAATGCAGCTTATCACCAGCTGCAGGCTATTTGACCAGGGGAATCAAACCAACCAGATGGTTTAGCAGGTCAAACTGGCAAAAGTCCTGCTTGGTAGCCAAAGCAGACCAGATTCAATTTTAATTCCAAGAATAACAAAAAAAAATACACAAAATTACTACAACTGCATCTGTTTTCCCAATCTTTCAGAATATACCAGTAAAACATTTTTTACTAAATGTATTAAACATTGTTCATTCTTGATTATTGAATTCAAATTTGCATTTTTATGATAGATTTAATGTTCTACATAATATAAAACAAATAGTCAAAACTGTAATGTAAATGATTTAGACATTCTTAACTAGCACAGACACAGGAAAAAAAAAAAAACCCAATCAATAGAAAAACTGGCAAGTTTATAATCTTCAGGCAGGCAAAGCAAAGTTCAGGGTTCACTGTTTACAAAAGTCAGTGCCATAAACACAAAAAAGCAACTAACCAACAGCAGACTAGCTCTTGATTTAAGAGCTTTGTGCATAAGGAAAACAAAAATATTTTTTTAAATAACATTCCTATTATTCTCCATTTTCCCAAGTTTGGGGGAACAAGACCCAGGCAGCTTTGAGCTATTTGCATCTTTAAGAGAGAGAAGATCTACAACAAAAGTGAAGACATTATGCAGGATTATCATTATCCTCCCAACTACAGAAACATGAGGTTGACTGGAAACATAAGGGGAAGGGAAAGGCTCTCTCTGGCAAGAAAACTGCTAAAAATGCAAAACTTGTCTATAGAAACCTGCTTCCACTGAGCAATATCATCACATTTGAGATAACATCAAATTAGTTTTATCACCACTGTGTTCAGTCTCACAGCCATCCCTGCTATCCAGGAGTCTCAAGGAGGACATACAGCCAAAAACCAGCCAAGAACTGTAACTGGGATTCCCCTTTTTGAAGGGAACAGTCCCACCCTCACTGCATGGAGAAAAATGGCAGCCAATGAAGAGATTGATGGTGGAGCATTTTATCACACCCTCACCAGTCCAACATAAGGACTGGAGTCTTTATCCTAATTACAGCTAATACAGGGGATCTCAGAGATGGAGATAGACCTATATATGTTATACATATAGATTTATTCACAGCCCTTCAGATGACATGCCCTGCACAGCATGCAATAAGGGAAGCAGGAAAAACAGGCCAGTGAAAGCAGCAATGGCACTGCATCACTTTGCCATCACAAGCATTTTATCTCCTACTTCACTCCAGCTTGAAAAACAAGACATTCATTTTGACTTGTAATGCCCATAATTCAGCTGAGAAACTGTATTACCACAGGGTATTCACAGGGCAGGATTCTCAGTAAACTCCCATGGAAATATCTTAATCCTATAAAGTCTGTTCAAAATTTTCTGCTGTGTAATTGTACACAAATATTTAAGTCACAAATTCCCCTCCTCAGAGTCTTAGGAGGTAAGACAGATTTTTAAAAGAAATATGGCAGAAAAGAACTATATCGGAGTGATGCCTTTCCCTTGGTCCTAAAAATTCAGAGCCAGACACAGTTAAGGGATAAAGGATTTTTACATTGGTATTCAATAAGGATCCTTATGGTGCACCACTTCACCAAGGTGGAACATACAAAATGCACACAATACATGATAGATCCCATATACAATTTCTAGACCTTACAAATCAGCATATCTAACACAGACTCCCCAATGAGAGGCTTGAATGAATAGTGTGATATCCTCCCACCCCAAGGAATTCCCCCCTGGCTGGGCCAAATCTCCAATTTACAGGATGGATTCCAGAGAGGACCTTGGCTTCCCAAGATAGTGCAGGGTTTTCCAGCCTCCTACTACAAGGCCTTTAGGATGTTTGGTCTCCTGGCTTAACAGAACACTATGACTATGATAAATTATCAGACTTTAGGAATTACAAGTATGCATGCTAAGTGTACTGAGGATACATAAAACTGATATGATATATAAAAGAAAAGGCAAAAAATCATCTGGCATCAGGAGAAGGAAGCTTACCATAGTAAGCAATACTCAAGCAGCAAAGAAAGCTCTGTAAGTGCTTATAATTAATTCTATATGCACAGCAGATGACACTATTTCTTCTTATAAGCTTTTTAGATACTTGAATAAATTTATTAGATCAAAAAAACCAAAAAATAATTTTACTGAAATGTTAACAATGCTACTGTGTACATTATATATACATCACTAAGTAGCCAGCTAGGTAAAAAGTAAAATATTTTAAGTATATACCAATAACTTTAGTTGAGTAGTTATTAGTTATCAGTAACAGGAGTCATTCATAGCTTTGAGTTATCCAAGACAAGATTTAAAAAGAAATACCGAAATTCTTGTTCCTCTTCATTGTCACTCTGCAGAAGATCATCATTCAGCTCCTCATCTGACAAGTCTGACTGATTCTAGGTTTCAAAAAAAGCCAATCATGAACACAAAAGATACAAACTTAACTAAGTACTGAAGGCTAAATATTTTTCATGAAGAATACATCCCAAACTGAGACCATATCTTCAAAGAAATTACATAATTCAATGAGAAAAAACACACAACACAAGATCACAAATCTTAAAATACATTTTTGACAATCCTAAGGAAATTTACAGAACTCAAATTTGCCTGTCTATCAACACTATTTTTTTACTGATGTATTCTCAAATATGGCCAAAGATGACACCTCAATTAAGACAGACCAGGAAGGAAGAAAGGTCAGCTCTTGTACACAGCCTTGTGACCTTGATGCATTAGACAAGTACAGAAAACACATGAATTGCAATTTCTAGAGAGAAGAGACAGGAGACTGGAGCAAAGGATATCATAAAGAAAACTGAAAAATCATTAATACTTTGTAAGAGAAGAAAAAAACTCCCAATTTGTCTCTCAAATTAAACAAATTTCAATTGTTGCCTTTTTTTTTTTTTTAAATTACCCCTTAGGGAGAGATAACTGCAGTTCTGCTGAGCAACATTTCCAGCCTCTAAAGTAATAGGGCCAGAAAGGTTACACAGATAGATTTATCTAAAAGTACTGGGATGAGATTAAACAGAAGGAAGTTTAGCCTAAATAACTCAGGGAAAACTTTCTAAGAAATCTAAGAAATTATTACCCCATTACATGGGTCCATACTCACAGGTATTGCCCTGTAACATGGAAAATTAAAAAGATGAATAGAAAAAGCACAAAAATAACCATAATACACTGGAGAATCAAGTACTGGTTAGTATTCACATATATAATTTTTAAATATAAGTAAGTAGCTTTTTCACCTCCATTCAATGTTAACTGCTTCTGGTTTTCGTAACTGTGTAACAAACATCTGCAATCATTATCCTCCTGGAATTTTATTCTCTTTAAACCAGCACATGAGAATAAGGAACTTCCTATCTTTAATAGGAAATGGTTACAGAAGCTCTAATAATTTCAAGAGGCTAACTTCCAACACTTAGAAGACGGTTATAAAAAACTACAACAAATAAAACTCAACTCTTAATAGAGCTAGGTTTCTTAACAACCTATTGATTTCCAATTAAAACTTCAAAAACTACTTTCAAAATCAGTTCATTTACAAAATAAAATATAGAAAGAGGTCAATTTGATTTCTTAAACTTAAGTCCCATCTTCTCCTATGGATGTCTGGCAAATCCAAAGATACATTTAGCTCTTTTCCCAGAGTTCAATCCTGGAAATAAGTACCAGCAGGAAGGGTCTATAGAAGACATGGGGAAAACTTGTTTATGTTCCCCAGTTTTAGCTGCTGCCATATTTTTCCCCTCACTTTAAAAGGGGAAATCCTCTGTTTACTCATCAGGCAATGAGCTGGCAGATCAAGCACACTGACTGTGAACTTTCAGAGACAGCAATGACTGATTTTTTTATTTACTCTCTGGTAAATACTACTGGTATTCTGACAAGTGATTTTTAATAGCCAGGAAACTGGCACTTTGCTTAAATTTTCCATCATGCTAATTAGCATTCAGGAGACCTAACTGGGTTGAAAACAAATTTTTCTCTAAGTTTTATTTTAAAATAAGTCCCACTTGGAGGTATTCCACAGAAGGAAACAGCCCTGGGTGCAGAATGCTCTGGCAGTAAGGCAGACCTCAGGTACCTGTGGCTGTGCTCTGGGGAGGTGACTGTAAAACACACAAGGTCAAACCAAACACCTGAACTGTCTAAGCTGAACAACATTCACATTTTAATATCTGCAATTTTAATACATAACTCTTACCTTTTTTCCAGTTAGCAAATCCTCTCCAAGCAAGTCATCATCAAGTTCACTGTAAAACAGTAACAAATTTAAGAAGCTGGACTTTACAAAGCAAAACCAAAAACCTTACAGGGCACATGCCTTAAAAATCTGCCTCAAGGAGAATTGTTGCCAAGCCAGCACAAAGCCTATTTTAGCAAAGCATTCAGGAAATAAAATGTTTTTACTTTTCAGTGAAACAACAAATCATACCTATTAAATAAATCTGTATTGCACAGGCATTTCATTTCTGTGTGCTCTCCTTTCCATACTCCCTCAATTAAACACAACACAGGAACAGGCACAGCCAGGCAAACCACAGCCATTCCAGATCCTTCACTCCAAGGCCATTTGGACACACTGTCCAAACTCCAAATTGATGATTTCCAGCTCCTCAGGAGGCCATGGGACAGGAATGTCCTGTGGGCAAGGCTCAGTCCACAGGTCCCCGTGCGGTCTGAGCTGCACCCAGCAAGGAGCTGGGAGCCTGCCTGGCTTGGGAGCCTGGACCTGTCCTGAAAGCCAGCCTTAGGCCTTGATCGTGCATAAATACTTTATTTCCTCCTCCCCAAGTTGAGGGTAAGGGCAAACATAACATTTGTAGGGTGACAAAATCAAATGCATGTTTCATCAGTTCTGTATTTGTGCCCCAGAACTCAGGAAGCACAGAAATATTGGCTTACAACACTTCTGCCATCACAGTGCAACTGCCCCATAAATACAATTCAGAGCAAGGAACTACATCCAAGGTGAGCTAAACTCCACAAAAACTGCTTAGTTTCATTCCTCCTTCAGTGAAAGAACTATTTAGTGACAGGGATGACCGATCCCCTTCAATAATAAACACTTGTTACTGACAAAAACATGTATTAGAACATGCATATCAATACTGAAATGAGATGCCAGTGATTTGAAATATGAGCTGCACTTTCAGAGACTATTTCTACCTGCACACCTTAAAAAAAAAAAACAAAGAGAAACAAAACCCACAACCCCTTAGGTAGTACATAAAACACAAATCATCCCAAGTGAGAACACCCTATATGAACTGCAAAGGAATTTATGTAAGGGTTCATTAGGACTACATGGCAAATGCTTGAAAATGGGGACACAATCCCAAAACATGAATCAGTTGGTTTTCAGATGGATCAATCTCTTTCAGAGCCAATTACTGCACAGGCAACATAGGAGGGAAGGGGTAGGGAGGGTTGTAAAACTCTTGTGGGCTAGGAAAGAACAAATGATACACCAAATAAGCCCTAAATAGGACATTAACATCAGTATACAGAATTTATCCACTGTTACTGATCACAAACAGGTCCAGGAATGACTGAACATTAACAAATAGCAATTGTTTTCTTCTCAATGTAATATTAAACAAAAATTAGGAGATAAGACATATCACACATTCCAAAGAGCAATCTGACTAGAATTTCAGCCTTTTCTTTCAGAGACAGGAGATTCTACGGAACAGAAACGGCTGCAGAAGAATTTCCTACTTCAATTTTGTCTCTAAAAAAAAAATCACTAATCTTTTCAACTGTCAGTTATCTGACAAATGCACCAAAATGTTTGAAAATATTTCCCAGCACTATGGCCAACCATTGACAGCTTTTAATAAAACTGCACTAGAGAAATTCCAAGAGATGGCAAGAGCATATGTTGCAGCAGCATTCAAAGATAAAAACCAAGTTTGGGTAGCAAGAAATTCAGATTAAGGAAAGGAATGCAAAAGAAACTGAAAGATTAATTTAATTATCTAAACATACCTAGGCCTATTTACCCCATTACTAAAAAGCATCCTTCATGTGATTATTTAGAAAAAAATTAACATTTGATCTCTAGAATTAACTGCAAACATATTCCAGATTTTCAGAAACTCTGACCTATTGCTTTACAGTCAGAAAAATTAACACTAGGATATAAATGAAGTTTGTATCAGAAGCAAAAAGTAGTTCACAGGGTGTACTTCAAAACCCATTAAAATATTCAACATCATTCAGTGTTTTCATTGATAAATTAGAAAAATAAAAATGACCACGAGTAACTTTTTGAGTAAACAAAGTAACAGTGAAAAACCTGCACAGGAAACTGGAACTATCTCAAACTCCTTTATAAGCAGCCAAATTTGAAGCTGTCTATAGAAAAAGGAAGGACCACAAGGACTAAATCTGACCATTAAAGAACAAAGCAAACAAACAAAAGAACCACCAAGAAAACGAACAGAAAACCCCCAGACACTAACAGATCTTCGGCTAGCTGAGAGAAATAGACAAAAATGAATGGTTGCAATTTGATATCACACAAATTCACATAAAATACACTGGAATAAAAGTACACACCTATTCTAGTTCCAAAAGCATCTCACCCTTGCTACCATCAAGACACAAAAGTCTTTCCAAAACCACAATACCAGGAAATACTGGGTTAAGACAATTTTGGGTTTGCTGCTCTCACAAGAAGGAGACAGATTTTCCTTCCCTTCTTCAACTCTCAATACCCAACATTTTCCTTACTGAATAAATTTAGCCTACTCAAATAAGAAAAAAATTAAAAAAAAAGCAGACTAAAAGTGGAAAATTTTCAGCCAGCATAGAGAAATCAGTAATCTCAAAGAAGGTTCTGAACAAGTGAATTTCAGCAAAAATCAGCTACTAAATCTGCCCTGTCATCTTGAAGGACAGCAGCAGAAATGCAGGTTTTTCCCAAACTCAAGCTCTGGGCTACTTAATGAGATAAATGTACAAATTAACATGATAAAGACGTCAGACTGGCCCTTTCAAGTCTCCAATTTCATAAGCACGCCTCATTAAACAGGAGCAGTAGCAAGGATACAAATGTTTCAGGAAAAGAACTTGGACAAAATGGGGAAAATTCTCCAAGAACAATGTTACATTTGTACTCCCAAATTACTGGGGTGTTCCAGCTCTCAGTTAATACCCTCCAAGGTTTGAGAAATGACAGAGATCTGAAAAATCAACATTTAATTATAAATAAAATAAATATACTACTAATAAATATATTACTTCTATGTTCCAAATGTTATTATTTTAATTATTTAAGTGACTGGAGGATAGGACTCAGTCAAGTAACAACACAGCAGGAGCTGATGGTTGATGAGGATGTGTGATTATCAGAACTCCATCTCCCCCTCCCAAATGATGCTTCAATTGAAAACAACGCATGAAAGATTAAAACCAAGATTACTGTGTTCATCCAGCCTTTTTTCCATCTTTGAGAAACCATGTCCTACACTGAATTAGGCCACTAGGTAAAACTCCTAAGCAATTACATTAGGCAACATATTCATGTACAGCATTTCTAATTGCCAAGGCAACCAGAGAACTCAACACTTACAAAGAGAGCTTTGCACTTTGAAGAGAATATTAACCAAAAAAATTCCAACATATACAAATAGTATTTTATTAGATACAGTTGTAAAATAAGATTTCTGAAATTATCAGCAAGATGAAACTCTAGAATCTTCTGCTCTGCAACTGAAACCACTTCCCCTCACAATTTCACTACTGAATTTTTGATAATCTCTTTTAAATTAAATACAGGTAATAATAAACACATAAATTAAAACTTTTTTCTAAAACTAAATCCTTCTACTTCAAAGTCTCAGCTCAGTGAAAATACAGTAAAACTACTGTCAAGCCCTATTAAAACCAGCTTTGCACAAGCAGTTTGCCACTGGGCAAAAGCTTCCAACTTCTGATGTAACAGCTGCTGCTTGACTCTTTCAGATCTTATCAAGTGATGAGTTGGGCAGCCAAACCTGAATGTGACCAGTCAGCGGCCAAGAGCCCACCCATTTATGCACCAAAGGCCAAAAGTTCAGAAAATATTCCAATACAAAACATTCTGCCTGCAAGTTTAAGGTTTCTGAACAGCCAATCCTGGGGACAGGAGGCAGCCCAGGAGAGTCCAGGCTGAGCAAGTTATTTTAACTCCACTCCCAAAGCAGAGCAGCTCCTTGGTGCACCTCAGCATCCAACCCTCAAACAGCTGCCCTGGGCTGACAGAGAGCAGGCACTGCTCACCAGCAAACAGCAGAACAGCCTGGATACACCAGAGCTACTGCACAGATTCCTCACTCACATACTCCCACTCAACCCAGCAGAACACCAAGGACGAGGAAACTAATGCCTCTGGAATGACAATAAATGTAGAACAGTTCATTTACTGCAAGGGTTCAGCTCAGTGGAAAACTACTTACAGTAGAATTTGTTTACTACAATCACTTGAGTGATTATTAGAGAAGACCAAAATCTACTTGGAATATTTTCTCCCTTTTAGAGTGAAAACCACTGGCAAAGTCTGAAAAAGTCTATTACTAAAAAGGAATCATAGAAAAATAACAGAAATAAGTGAAATATTTTCTCCTAGAAAGAGCAGATCTGTGTAGCTAGCAGCATGATTCCTGTTTCATAAAAGAACATTCTCCCCCAAAATAACCCAGAGCACACACACTTCTCTATCTTTAGAACAGTCATATTGTTGAAGATGCCCATTCCTAAGCTCTCCTCCTTTCCCCCAATTTAAAACTGAAGTAGAACTTTGAGAAAAGGAATTTAAAGATTGAAGTAAAAAAATTTAAACATTCATTTAAACATTAAAGTAAAAAATATTCTAAAAATTAAGTTGGGCAAATTCAAGTACTAGCAAATTCTATTTAAACCACCTAGCTCTATTAAATATTTATCAGCAAAACCAAAACATTAATTGCAAAATTACACACCACAAATACTTTGTATTTATCCAATTTTAAAAGGCATCTCTTCACAATGCTCTATATTCCTCAAGGCAAGTACATGTTTGGCACAATCTAGCATTGGCTGACACATGCAAAACAACATCTTCATTAGAATCTAAATGTGCACTGCTCTGAATGTTAGAGTACAAAATGCCAGAATGGGAAACAGAACAATGCAATTCATCTTACAGAACTGAACATGGAAATATTCCACCTACCTGTCCCAGTCATCATCTCCAGCTCTTCTTCTCCAAGACCTTTCAGCACCAGGCTTATCAAACTGATCAAAGTCATCATCTGTAAAAAAAATGTGACTACATTAAATAATCCTTACTGAAAATGAAGCACAGAATAGAGCTCTCCAACTAGTCAGACAGTAGTGTGTTCACTGACAGCACTGGGCACACTGTAGGAGTAACTTCCCAAAGATGTGCAAAATTCAGAGAGCTCTGGCTCTCCATTTATTCACAAAAGTCTTACAAATTCATGTAATTACCCAATACACCTACACAAATGCATTACCTAACCCCACCTACTCCTGCTTCCTATATGAGTCCAAAGTTCTTTTTACACCTGCACAGTCTCTTGGTTGAATTAAGTCAGTGGGCTTCCAAATGGGTCTGTGGTCTTCTGAGAGCACAGTGACCTTTTACTCCTGCCTTGCTGGCAGGCTTTGGACCCCCTGGCTGTAGCTCAAGTTTCAGGGCCCAGCTGCAGGTCACAGTTTCTTCATTTTCACAATAGCTCCAAATATTTATCCTGCTTCTTCAAACACAGTAACACAAGTAAGTGATTTATATCTTAGCCCTAACTGCTCTATCTGCTAATAATTAACTATTCCACATTAATTCTACTCTTCTTGGTATACTCTTAATCATTATAAATTGTTTTTATCCTCCTAACTTAATCTAACTAAACTCTTAACTCTTTCAGTTTCTTTAAACCTTTGATTCCAAATGAAAGGTTGCCAAAGCAACCACACAGATGGCATTTTCTGGGTGGGTGTGGGGTGTGCATGTTGTTTAGAAGATGCAAAAACACCTTTTTCTACTTTCCAATTAGCATATAGAAAACAGACAAATACCAGCATAGAATTACGGAATCATTAAGGTTGGAAAAGACCTGTAAGATTGCCAAGTTCAACCACCAAATTCACCATTAAACCATGTCCTCAAATGCCATATCCACATGTTTTTGAACCCTTCCAGGGATGATGACTTCACTTCCCTGGGAAGCCTGTTCCAAAGCTTTGCAATCCTTCCAAACATGCAATCTAAACCTTCTTTGGCACAACTTGAGGCCTTTTCCTCTCATCCTGTCCCTTGCTACCTGGGGTAAGAGACAGACCCACCTGGCTACAGCCTCCTCTCAGATGGTCCTCTCAGAGAGATAAGGTCCCCCTGAGCCTCCTTTTCTCCAGGCTGACTCCCCAGTTCCCTCTCCTTGTCAGATTTGTGCTCCAGACCCTGCACCAACCTCCCTGCCCTTCTCTGGACACACTCCAGCACCTCAGTGTCTTTCCTGTAGTGAGAGGCCCAAAACTGAACACAGGATTTGAGGTGTGGCCTCAGCAGTATTGAGGAAAAAGGGATGATCACAGCCTTTGCCTTGCTGGCCACACAAACCAAGACGCCCTTCTTGGCCACCTGGGCACACTTCTGGCTCATGGTCAGCTACTATCAACTTACATCTCCATGCTTCAATAATAAAAAACAAAACCCAGAATGTATTACACAGCTTTGCCTCTTCTCACTGTTGCAACAAGGATCACCTGAGGGAAACAGAGCATGAGCTAAATCACTGGCAGTGAAGGTCATTCCAGAAACAGCAGCTCCCCAGAAGTGCATGGAACTGAGATGCAGTGGAGGTGAAGGTAACATCATCTGCCCAATCTCTGCTTGCCTTGGAGGCCACAAGCTCAACCACTAACACTGAGCCAGCAATGGCAATGTGAAAATGGGAGTAAACATTAGGACAGCACAGGGCAGGTCAGCAGCAGTAATGCAGCACAAGAGACAAGTCAGGTGGAAAAACCACCACTCATCTCAACTGGGGCAGCAAAACCACCAGAAGTCACTGAAGCAGGTTACACTCTGTACCTAAACACGAACTTGCCTTCCAAGAAACAACTGCTGCTCCACATTTCTCTCAATAAATACCCTAATTTTGCCCACCACTTCCTCTTGCACAGCTTAGTTTGCAAATGACAATTTTGCTACTGAAATATGTAAAAACTTCCATTTCTCTGCAGGAATATGCAAAGGTCATTTGCTCTGTTCAGACATCATGTCTTATCACCATGAAACTGGAAGCAGATACCCTCAACCTCCACTCTCCCCTTCTCTGACTGCAGCCCAACAGAGAATGCACAGCTGGATTCACTCTCTGTTCACACATTTTAACAACTTGGGTAAGAATCCAACAACTGGACAAAAGTTATGCTCAACATGGAGGGAAAGCTGCTGCAGCTGAATGGGCTGCAAAATACAGCAGGTGAAGCAATCCAGTCCTTGCAGTGTGACACTGAATTGGGATTGCTAAAATGCCATAAATCCACTTATCCTCCTGAGTCTATTTGTATTCAACTCTTTGACCAAGTACACTGAAAAGGAACAACTGTTTTATTGAACTGGGTTTTTTTGTTTGGTTGGTTTCTTTAATAAACCACCAAAGCCAAATCTGTCTTCAGATCTTTAAACTCAGCCCAGCATCCTTAAGTGAATATTTCCCATATGCAATGACAAACCTATGCACTCCTCACTTCATCTTATCAAAATATCAGTGTTAGTGAATGATGGAAGTTTACAAGAAGGTAAAAACATTAAAAAGAGAAAATCCAGATCTTGCAACATCACTATATTAAGAATATTCAAAGCAGAAATTTCAATCATAAATAGCTATGAAAGAAAGAGTGCTCAGTAAGAATTATGATGCAACATGAAGCAAGTGTAGCAAATCTCTTATTTTGAAACAGTAGCTAGAAATAATTCTCCTTGATCAGGTTCTCTCCTTTACTATCAACAGATATGTCTACATTTTAATTTATCTTTTATATTTTAACTGACTTGCACAATCTAAAGCCATTGAAAACAGTTGTTTAACATTTCTCTGCTCAAACATCTCCATATTGCAACCTCCTATTCCAATTCCTATTTCACTCACAGAGCAAAACCAAATACACAAGTATTTCCCATCTTCCTCCTGAACACTAAATTAACTAATTCTGTGGTCTCTGTGGGAAAAAAAAAAAGGTCACATTGCTCCCTTTATGGTCACTCAAAACCATGCTGCAGTGCCTTAGTGCACTGACATTTTAAGGGCACGAATATCCCACACTGACACTATTCTTACAGCTGGATTACAGTAATCCACTCACTTGATGTAACCACCATCAAAGGTTATTTTTTAAGGTAAAGCAACTGGTTTGGCAGCAACCCAAATAACAGTGTCCAAATATTGGACACTGTTATTGTTATTGGACACTGTTCTTGAGCCTAACACAGCTCAAGAAAATGACCACCATCAGGAAGACTGTAAATTCTTTTTAAACTATGCCTGCATGCAAGATATGTTCTTCCACACAGGCACCCTTTTAGCACTAGAGCTGCATTTTAAATCAAGAGCACTTGAAGATCTGAGCGCTCAGCACCAATCCTTCCAGAGATGGACCTTCACATCAGCCAGTTTAAATCTAGACAATACAAAACTACACACCAAACCCTTCTTCTCTCCACATAGAATCTCTCCACAGCACAGTGAAACACTTTTTGATAGAACTCATGGTTGACTTTTCCACCCAGACATCAAAGTTTCACAGCCATAAAAATGTTTCAACCTATCACTGCTGCCAGTGAAGAAATTACAGCAAAGGACATTCCAAGTTCTAGCAAGTTTCTGAACCTGGCAAGTGTGGGCCTGAACTCTCACCACTCAGCCAACATCATGAACCTCCATGCTCCAGCCCTTCCAACTCCTCCAAATTTTTCACATCTTATTTCTTATTCATGAGCAACTTCTACCAAAATTCAGAGCTGAATCACATCCAGCAAAGCTCCTTTCCCAAGTGCATTTTAGCAGGATGCACACAAAACCCTCAAAATGACTGGTCCATTTGCCTTAGTGACCACACCTTGCAAGAACTGCTGCACATGTCCCCTTCAGCTCCCTGCTCTCATCTCAACATACATGATATAAAGATCTTTGGGACAGAAGGAGACAGCTTTTCTTTTTTATGCTTATTTGTTCTGTGACAGCTGACACTGAGTGTTACAAATTATGCCATTGTGACATTAAGGACTGTCAGAGCCCAGAGCAGGCTGTAGCTTTCCTTTAGAAAAGAGGTCACAACAGTTACACACCTACAAACAGCATTCTGTGCCAGCTTTGTTTGTGAGACAGCAGCTCTGAAATGGACTCAGGCCTGCACCTGCAATGTGCTGTGATACCTAACACACCTCTTGAGGCATCATTTTCTCTCCATTTCTGAAATCACACAGACATTTATTTTTCTTTGACCTGTCTAGGCAATAACATTGTAAAATACCAGTAAATAACAATCAATGTAACATTTATAGCTCCTTCTTGAGAAACTTGTAAGTCAATGTTTGCGTCACGGGTGGTTAATGCCTGTAAAACATTAACTTGTACAGAAATAAACCCACTCAGCATCAGCAGAGTTCACAGTCACTGAGAGCAACAGACAAAGTTTAATTTTTTTTTAATAATTCTCAGTATTACTGTGTGGATGATAGTAGGGGAAAAATGGATGATGGAAATCCATGAAAATAAGTGTTTAAAGCATTCAAATGTCTGTGGCAGGGAAGAAGTTCTGTATCTCTTCCAGCACTCGTACACAGCAGCTGTTGCTACGACACGCCAGGCACTGGCCACAGCTTCTCCAGCAAAGCTCACCAAGATGATGTTTGTGCATCAGCTGGCTACCAACTGGAAAATGCTGATAGGTGATCTCTAAACACATTAAGCCCCCTCTGATTTCCAGGCAAAATTAGTAAGTAAAACAAAAAAACCCCACAGCAAACCAAGAGAGACCTATCAAACACCAAAAAAAGCATGAAGTGAATAAGGAAGCAGAACAGGCCAGTTATACAGGGAAACCCAAAGCAATCCTCCACTTGGCTCTTCCTAAAGTGGCAGGGAAGTTTCAGGATGCTGCAGAGAAGGACTAACACTGGCTGACTTGTCACACCAGCCTGCTGTGCAAGGCTCTGGCCAGCTGTGAAGCACAATAAACACAAACACACGTGGGCCCGGTGGCATTCACATTCTCCGGAAAATCCCTTTGCTCAGCATTTTTCTCCTGGAAAGCTGAGGAGCCTCAGAGAAAAGGAATACAATTCTCATCTCATTTGCTTCTCCTGTGTTTTGCTCACATGTGGAATTGTTTACCCACAGGAGATTGTTTCATTGGATTCTGCTGTGAGTTACTTTGACTCTCTGGCCAATCAGAACTCTGGAAAGAGTCACAAGCTTTCATTATTATCTTTTTTAGTATTTAGTAAGTATCCCTTCTGTATTCTTTAGTATAGTTTAGTATACTATTCTTTAATATAATATAGTATTATAAAGTAATAAATTAGCCTTCTGAGAACAGGGAGTCAAATGCTTCATTCCTGCCTTCATTGGGGCATCTCCAGCAAATCCAACAGCCCCACACTAAAAGGTTCCTATTTTATTGATCTTTACCCTGGTGCTGCACCAGCAGTGCTGCAAGTTGTTCCATACAGTTTATGTTCTGGTTTTATGATATATGGCCAAAACTGGTATCTTTTTCCTGTTCAATGAGAAGAGATCAGCCACACCAGAAATGCACAAAATACAAGCCTCATTTCTTCTCTGGCTGTGCTGATGGCAGTTTCCAACTCTGTGGACACCCCTTCAATAAATCCTCACTAATTATTTGTGTAAAATGGAAGTCTTAAGCTGCACAGTCAAGTCTCACAAGCGTAGGAGGTGAATCAGCAGAACACTGCAGAGCTCTTACACATCTTCAAATGGTACCAAGAGCCTAAAAAGGCAGTCACACATAGCAACTGTTGCTACCATGGAGTATTTCACTGCAGTGACATGGCCAAGACTTCTGGAGGAAGGAAAACATTTGACAACTGCATTTTCAGTCCTCCCAGACCTACATCTGAAAGCTTTCTGGAACACTAACCAGGTGCTGTCTCACAAACCTGAACAATTCAAAATTCTGTGCTCTGGTTTGCTTCAGCATTACACTTTCATGAACACAAAGCTTATTATTGTAGTTTTAGGACTGAAGACTTCTGATGGAAACAAGATGGAGATGCCACAATGATCCTATAATTCAATGGATAAAAATGTCCTACATACTCTCTATCCAACAGGTCTCTCAATGAAGTGACTAAAACTCACTGCTTTGGGGCAAAATAAAAATAAACCCAACATGATTCTTTGATAGGTAAGGGAGCCAGTAAAATAAAAAAAGAAAAAGAAAATAACAGAAAATTAGAGAAGAAAAGGTCATTTACCACAGGAAAAACATTATTTCTCTGTTTTTCAAATAATACTGAATATAACAAGCCTATCTTGCTCTATCCCATTCTAAACACTAAACATGACAACTTGGCAGCATTTCAAGAGCAAGACTCCAGTTTAAAAACATTTTACCAGATTGTCTTTATGTAATAACATATTTCTACAAAATATTTTTCTGCATATTTCATTGTTAAAGGTTATAAACCAAACAGAAATTGTAAAAACTTGATTGTCTGCACCTGAGCACACCAAGTAAAAACAGCTAAACAGTGAAGTGAATTTTGCAACACAAAATGACAGATTTCATGAGCAATGTGTGTGCTTGTAACACAGGCTGCCAATGTAACTGAAGTGTTAACATCAGTTTAACAAAAACTTCTGGTAACAAATCCTGACAACATCGGGCAGGAAAAAAACCAGGAGGTCAACAGGAATTTGTGAATCCAAGTCTGTGCCACAAACCCAGCACTTCATGAAGCCCATTACGAATCCAGTCCCACTTATTACAAAATAATCAACCCTTGTACACCATCACAAAAATCACGTTCAGCCTTACTCCCACATTATGCACAAATACCCCACACTCAAACACAAACAGTTCAGTTTATCTGTTCAGGGACAGACACCAGACAGCCTTGCTATTGGTAAACAATTACTCACAGAAGCCCTAAGTACTCAGTGACTAAGTATAACAACCTAATAACTGCCTGACACATTCCTCAATTAGTGCATTTCATGTTTGGTTTCCAAATTATTTCTATAGACAAAGTTTAGCTTCCTCAAAGACATAAAGCAAAAAAATAATTCTACAGGAGATAAATTATTTGTATCTTCTTATAACCAACTTTTTTTTTAGAGTTTGTATGCCAAGCAAGTCATTAGCAGTATGCAAGATCAGAATAAATTATGATATGCTGTCTGGAATTGAAATTTTGTAATCAATGCTTGAAAGAAACAGGGCCTCTTCCTTTTTTCTTTTTTTTTTTTTTTATTAATAAACTACATCTAAACCCAAAACCACCAAGTCACAAAAAAAACCACTTTCAAAGTCTGATTGAACTAGAAAATATATTTGCTTTGGAAAACCAAAAGCGCCATAGTCTTTGTATTACAAATGCTGAGCAGTGAAGGAAAGCTGAGAGCTTCAATGAAATGCACATGAGCTCGGTTCCCAAATGGATTTGGACACTGATGAGAAACTGCAACTCTCCAGAAACTCTCCAGTACATTTCACAGCAAACAAAATTATAGTTAAAACTGAGGCTGCAGCACAGCACAATATAACACAGGATGAATCACATCACTTACTTGGAGGTTTTTTGGTCAAGCCTGTGAAAGCCATCATCTTAACTTATTCTGACAACAAATTCTATGTGATCTAAAATCTGAGGTTTAGTATTTGATACAAAATAGTTTGGCCTGGCTTTTGTAAAAACAACTGATACTAAGCTTATTTCAGAAGATCTGAAAAGAGAAGACATTCTGAAGAGTGAGACCTTGTCAAAAAAGCAGAGATTAAACATTGCTGTGTTTAGAGGACAGTTCCCTGCCTCAAGCACACTGAAGGAGCACTGGTTTTTGGCACTAGTATTTAGTACAATACTATATACAAGTGCACGTGGTACACCCTGAGCACATTATTTCATGAACTGTAAACTCTTTAGATCTCCAAGACATGGAGGAGTTTTAATGTGTGCATCACCCAGACACAAATGCAGAATCTATTTCCAGTCCCTGAAGGCCACTGCAGAATAGCCCAAAGCACAAGTTCCACTGAATCTGGCACCCTGGACAACTTCTGCATCCTTGGGCAGAGATCCACCACACACAGAATGCACCACACATCACACAGGCTGTGCCAGCAGCATCAGCTTTGCTCCACTTTTTATCAACTGCTTCACAAGAGGCTTTTAAAGCCCTGACACTGCTGGGAGTGCAAGAGCCAACCTGAGACATGCTGAAATGAAATGAAGCTGCTGACAACCATGGAGGTAAAGAAACAGCCATTCTGCTTCTCTCCATGCAGGACTTCCAGCAGGAAGGGACACATCTGGCAATGGACCCTCTCCAACTTCTCCTCCACCTCATCCCATGTCATGACTCACAACCCCAAGACATCTCCACCCAAAGTCTTCCTGACCACTGATGTTCATCAGAAGTGAACTAACCTGAGAAGAAAATTTACAATAATTTTGCCTTAGTGCAGTGTGGTAGACTGACAAGATTCTCCTTGTTTTGTTTTGAACAGGTTTGTTGTTTACCCTCTCCCTAAATGAGATTAATATCTAGGTGCATACTGACTGCAGTAAGTATCAAGAAAAAAAGTCAGCATTTATACAAAATGGTTGTTACCTTTTATCATCATTAAGCCATGTAACAGTCCAGGTTGGAAGGGACCCTCCAACACCACCTGGTCTCCCATGAAAAAGGGAGCCTAGATGAGATAATTTATCCAGCACCCTGTCCAAACATATCCCAAAAGCCTCCAGTAACAGAGGTTCCATCATGACCCTCAGGAAATTCTTCCAGTGAGTGATTACCTCCCTGTTAAGAGTCTTTCTTGTAGCAAGTGAAGCCTCTCCTGGTGCAATTTGTAGCCACTGTCCCTTGCCTGCTCTTCATGGATCCTTGTGAAGAGAAAGCCTCCATCCTCTGTACTCACCCTTCAAGGTTATGTTACTCAATATTCAGTGTTTCCTCTGGTTCTGTTTGTGTGTGTAAAATTGGAACAAAGTTTGGGAACCAGTCCCTTATCAATGAGCAACTATGAGCCCTCAAGGTCCCTCATCACCAGCACACCCTCCTCAACTTTTCATGTTTCAACATGCAGCCATTCTACAACTTGAAGCAGGCTGCATCAGGCTGATCAGCTAAAGAATTTGCAAACTGTTATGCAACTGTGAATTACTCCCAGAGACCTCACAGACCATCACTTCAAAACTTTCTAGTTTGTGAAACCCAACACCAAAAGAGCCTTAACCTTCATCCTCAGAAAGCTTTGCTGCACCAACACATCTGCTCACAAAAGTACTTGTGAATGATTTATTCTGAAGAATCACATCAGTTATTTCCCCAAAGCTTTAAAAACTATAAATGAGCAATGAACCCATACATGGTGTCCAACAGACACGTCACCTTCCTTCCATCAAATACACTGAAATGTTCAGCCAACACAGACATTCCACATTTCATTCTCAGTCCTGTAACACACCCTTACAGAAGACTTAAACTTTAATCTGCATCCTCACAGCCAAAACTATCCAATTTGGTCAGCTATCACGCTACAATGTCAAATTAAAACTAATTTGTATTCCTAATACCTATTTTGTACTATTTTACCAATCATTAGCCTGCCTTTTTTTTTTTAAGAAAGCAGTTGGGTGGTTAAAATATGTTAAGCCCATATTTTAAAGTCTTTTCCTCACCCCAAAAATTCAAAAACTAAATCCCAAACATTAATTTCTATAGTTAAAACTTTAAATTACCAAAACTACTTAGTTCAGAGCTTTTTTCACATGCTACCACTACTGACTTTAGATAGCAGTCCCCTCCTAAAAACAGCTGCATATTCCATTTCTGTAAGTCCTAGGCTTTCTTGACTGGGCTTTAAAAGTGTATTTAATAACCTCAACCAGGAATTGTCCCTGAGCAGTCACATGGACCACATAAGTGTGTGTGTGACCTGTGGGTTCCTCCATTCAGCAAGTGTTGCACCAAGAGCAGACACACACTTCTATTTGGGGCAGGGATCACATTTAAGTGGCCACCATTTACTGATGAGCACAGTGTGAATGATGAACAAACAACTGCTTGTGCCCACTTAAAACAAAGGGATCCCAATTCACCCTTGGACACAAATGGAACACCACAACAACAAAAATCAGCTTTGAAATGGCAGTTTCACCACTTTGTTGAAGGTTGCCTGCTGCAGAACATGAAAGCACGTTCATTCAACTTCAAGCAGTTTTAAACAAGAGAAACAAAATGCTTCACAAGTGAAGCTTTCTTAAATTACTCCATCCTCACAATACCACAAAAACTTCCACCTAGCACACGAATGGCAACCTTACTTCCACATCACAAGTGGAACCACAGACCTGAACCACAGAAATTAGCACTAAGACTTTTGAAAAGTAACTCCAATACTGCAGTATATTTAATCCTATTATAACAATGTTCAAGGTATTAAACAATTTGCTGTTTCACCAGTAGTACTGTCCTTTCTAGCCTTCTTCCCGAATTCAGCTCCTAAATTTGGGAATTTCTTTGTAATATTTACCTTTATGTATGGCAAGACTTCCCATAAAAATGCAATTATGGGTAAAAATGTAATTATGGTTATGTGCCTTGTTACCCACCAAACGAACCATGGAGCAGTCAGACCCCTCAGCAGAGTGAGCACTGAACCAACCACCCCTCTCCTCCTAGACAACAACTTACAGACACTAAATCACCAAAAACTTTTGTACAGACAAGGACAAGGGGGTCAACTGACCACTCTGATCAGTCTTTATCAAAAACTTCTACTCCTAAGGAAAGCAAGTACAGAAACACACAAATCCTCTCAAATGTATCACTCCTGAAGACTCTGGAGAGACTTCTAAAACACTTTCTTTTAATCACCCAACCAAATATTCTCATTCCAAAGTTTGCTTAATCAGAACCACAGAGCTGTCTATTAAAACGCTGCTTGTAGAAGTATCTGTGTTCATGCAGAAGCACAGTGGAACAAACACCTGAGAGTCTGGCAGTCAAACACTGACTTCATTTTACACTTCTCAAGCGAGATCCTCTACTTCTGCATAGTCTATGAAATAAATTAAACTACACTGTAAAGACTCAATAGATTTTACAGGTACAGGTGTGTTACTCAAGCCACACACCTGTACCTGTAAAATCTATGCGAAAAAACACCAGCCATCCCTAGAGGTGGACGTGGCACTCAGTACCGTGCTTTAGCTGATACGGCGGTGTTCGGCCATAGGTTGGGCTGGGCGGTCTCAGAGATGTTTTCCAACCTAACCGATCCTGTGAATGTCTTTCACTAAAACCCACCCACGTCCCCCGAAGGCCCCGCGCCGAGGCCGCTGTCCCTGCGGGCCGTGCCCCGCCGAGCGGCCGCCGCCGCTCCCCGCCATGGCCGGCCCCGGGGCCGGAGCGGCGCTGCCGGGACCCCGCGGTGCCAGAGCCGCTCCCGCAGCCCCGATCCGCGCCCCCGGCCCCGGCCACGCGGGACGCGCCGCCCCCAGCCGGGCCCGCGGCAGCAGCGGCAGCGCCTCCGCCCCGGGCGGGCCCCGCCGAGCCCGCGGTGCCCTCACCCCGCCGGCCGCGCCGCCCCGAGCCGGCCCCGCTCCCCCGGGCGCGGCCCCAGCACCCACCTGCGCCTCCTCCCAGCGCGGCAGCCATGGCTCTTCGGCCGGCCCGGGCGGCGGCGGGTCGCGGCAGCGCCGCGGTGCCGCCCGCCGGAGCGGCGGGTGCCGGTGCCGCGGCGAAGGACGCGGGCGAGGGGCCGGGAAGGGCTCGGATTCAGCGTCCGGCGGGCCCCGCTCCCGCCGCCGGAGAACAACAAACTAGCACGACATGGCGACCGCCACCGCCGTCGCCGCCGCCGCGCTGCATGCCGGGACGGCGGCGGACCTCGGGCCCTCCCTCCGCGGCGGGGGCGGGCGGGCGGCGCGCGCCGCTAGTTGGTCAGGGCGGCGCGTCCCGCGCGTGCGCGGGGCGGGAGGGCGGCGCGCGTGCGCGGTGGACAGGGCGGGCGGGGCGCGTGCGCGGAGGCGGCGTGAGGGCGGAATGGCGGCCGGGGCGGGGCGGGGCACGGCACGGCACAGCACAGGGTACGGGCCGTGTTCGCTGTCCCGGCTGCGTGCGGGGCGGTTGAGTCGGTGCTGGTTCCCCTGGCCGGGACAAACAGGGGGAGTGGGAGAGAAGGAATCTCTCATAGGGGTCTGTGCGTGTCTCTTGCGGACGTGGGTGACTCCTCGTAGCACCGCTGAAATGCGCGGCCCGCACTGAATCACGGGCTCAGTTAGGTTGGGAAAGACCTCTGAGATCATCGAGGCCAGCCCGGGACGGAAGAGCGGCATAGCAATTACAGCCCCGCACTGAGTGCCACGTCCAGTCTTTCTAAACGTTTCCAGGAACGGTGACTCCTCCACCACCCTGGGCAGCCCATTCCAGTCCCTAATCGCGCACTCTGTCCCACCTAAACTTCCCCTGGTGCAGCTCAAGACTACTTCTTGTCCTATCGCATATTGCTTTAGAAATGAGAACAGCTGGCTACACCCTCCTTTCAGGTGGTTGTAAAGAGTGATAAGGGCCCCCTGAATCTCCTTTTCTCCAGGCTGAGCAGCCCCAGCTCCCTCAGCTGCTCCTTGCCATTCTTGTGCTCCAGACCCTGCCCCAGCTCCGTTTCCTATCTGTGGAGCCGCTCTAGCAGATCCAATGTCCTTCCTGAATGGAGGGTACCTGAGCTGCACACGTGGGGCTGTATTGAGGCTTCAGCTTGAACCACCGAGTACAGCTGCCTGTTGGGTGACAAAACACCTCACAAATCATTAAATACACCATGAAGGGGATGGTCAAGGTGTGTTAGGGAGATCTGTGGTCTCCCATCTTTCAAGGCTTGAGCATGCCTTGAATTAATAACCCATGTATTAATTGAAGAAGTTCAGATCCTGTGGCTCTTGCTTCCCCACTCAAACCTCACCTGAGTTTATCTCCCTTTACAGGTTCAGAGTTACAACACGCTCACGTTAGTTCACTGCAGGCTGTAAATCCCTTCCTGCTGGCACTCCAAGCACTGCCCTCCTGGCTGCTCGGCTACTTTCCCCCTCTCATTTTCACTGTGGCTGCTGAGTATATCAGTTTGGATCACTGATCAGAAAAGTAATTACCAAAAAGTTTTCCTTTCAACTTCCCTTCCTGACTTCTCTAAGTTTTAACAGGGAAATCCAGACTTCTGCACAGGCCAGGTTAAATGCAATATAAAATTATGCCATGATATAAAACAAACTTCTAGGTTATACTACTTGTAAGGAAACCAAATCTGACCTAAAACAATTTAATGGAGCCTACTATAACAAGACTAGTTCAAGTAAACGGCAAAACTTTCCCAGGTGGACAAGTCCTCATGGAAATAATTAACAATGTTAGTATTTAAATTATCAGCGTTATCTGATTAAACCCTCGCTATGAGAATAGGGAAGTTCTCATGTCACTTTGTTCTGTGCTCCCTGCAGACTTGTCTCTACATTGCATTTGATCTCATTTTTCAGGTTTTCTTCACAACCATATAGCTAGGGGTTTATTTTTTAAGTATTCCTACAAACTCACAGCCAAATTCTGCTTTAATGTGGGAAACAGGCCATCAGTGGGTGATGCTTGCTGATAATTTATTGTCCAGTCCATCAGTTAAGCCCTGACTGCCTGACATGGGGGTGATGAGTGAATACAACAATCACTAATGGTAAAAACCCATGAGGATTTCAGTGGGGGGCCAGGAGTTCACCAATTGCTTCTTGGTATTGATCTTCCTTTCCTGAAGCTGCTTTGCAGTACAAAAGGGTTTCCTGGCAAGGGAAGGAGCTTCCTGGACCCTTTAAAGGCTCTGTGGGGCAAGACTCAGCCAGGCTCAGCTGCAGCCTGTTACAATTCACAACTCTCCTGTCAAAATTCTCTGTATATTTTATTTGATGCTGGGAAATTGTTAAACATAAACAGTGTTCACAATGGGCAGCTTTGTGGAATGCACATATGTAGATTTTATGGATATTTTATACTCTATATTTTTGCTCATTTTAATAGCAAATGTTTTTGACTGACAGTCCAAACAGAAACTAATTTACTATTTTCTTAACGGACCAGTCCAATGTTAAAGAGGAATAATAGGACACTTAACTGTCATTTTGTTAATATGCAAACACTTTAAACACTTTGCACAGCTCTGGTACAAAAAAGTGGCCATTTCCAGGTGTCCAAACTTCAACAGGTGTGAAACAGGGACCTAAATGGTAATGACAGAGACAAATATGATGACTCTACTCATCTTCACTCAGAACTTTCTATGAATTTTCAAATTCCAGGAATGGTACTTGCTCTGGATTCTGTATAAAGCTCCAACTTTTTCTCTGCACTGCCTACACCATGCTATAAATGCCAATGTGCTCGTGTCTTTTCAGTAAGTTAACATACAGCTTGTGGAACCCAGGAATTAAAATTATTGTATGTGAATTAATCATCAGTTTAAAAAAATACTTTTGGAAGTTCTGCATAAATAACATATTTGCCTGTGCATCTTCCAACTAAATCTTGTTGTAGTCAGGAATGCAACAGATTGTCTTGCAAGGGGATGAAGTAAATGACCGAGAGAGAACTCAAGATCCAATAATCCTGGTTCTGCATTCACTGCATTACTGCAGCAGGTTGCTTTGCATTTCCTGCCTCAGATTTCTTCTTTTAAACCTTTCAGTAAAAATTGTTGTGTCCTAACTCTCTACATTAACTTATTTCTGCAGTAATAGTCATTATCAGTTCATTTACAGTGGGTTTGAATGTTAACATTTTCTTTTCAAAATAATTTGTAACTTATTTCTGGAGCAGAAATAATCTTTTTTAAAATCTTTTTTATACTTAAATCATTATTTATTTTTAAACTTTAGAATGGTTTAAAATCAGTCAGAAATCCAGTACAGCAACCTTCCAAGTTTAATTCCATGGAACACTTGGAATTAATGTAAAGGTGATTAGAACAGTGTTGGTTCCTAATTCCAAAGACAAAATACAGTTTTTACTTACTCTTGAGCCACAGTTACCTCTTTGTGTGCTTACTTTCTAGTCTGGCAAAACCAGACTGAGTTTTCACAGCATGGCAGGCTGGCCCAGATGGGTGATCCAGTCTGGGTTTGGTTCATAACTTCCTTATGCTGAAGCTCTCAGTGTCACCTGACATCTCCCATCCAAAGTTAAACCTGTCTTTGGGTGAAGTTTTCCAAACCAGACACTTTAAACTTCATGGGTTATTTCAGCAACATCCTGTGATGCAGCATGTTCTGTCAAACCTGACAGGAAATTTTGGGTTTAAAATGTAAAAATGAGGGGTGCCAAAGCAAATTTGCTCTCTTGTCACTGGGCCTGATCTATGACCTGTTGGCAGTGGCAGCAATCATAGGAGGCAGCAATACTCTTGAAAGAGAGACACAGGTGAAAGGTGCTTTCCCTTTGAGCTGATCCCTGGAAGGGCAGAGGCAGATTAGGAAATGGCAAAGACTTAAAAACTAATAAATGTCTTACTTAAGGGAAGAGAGCAGTATGAGGATTAAAACAAAGTATATGAAAAACACTGGTGATAAACCTTGAACAAAAACATTTCTGAGTGTGTTACAGCCCCATGACTAACTGTAGTTTCAGAGCTGTGGGCAGCGTTCATGGGTATCCAATTTTGGTTTCACTGTAATTTTTCTTTCTGTTTCCTTCTGCATTCTTGGTACATATTTATCCCCTTGTTGCAGCTTATCTGCCTTGTAGCCTGCAATCCACTTGATGCATCTTATTTCAGCTGTAATTTCTTCAGAGCAATGTGACCCTGAAGCAGCTGTGAGGATGGGGAACAGGAGAGTTTGTGGGCTGAGAAATGGCCTGAGCAAGCAACATGTCAAGTGGGGAGTCCCTAGAAAGCTGGTCAACCACCAAAGACCAAAATCTCAACAGAACACATATCTTGTTGTAGTGTAAAATATAAACATTTTTATCAGCTCCAACTGGGCTGTACTTTGGGTTCTGAACAGAGACCAGCACTTAGAAGCCTGGGTAGTGCTCTGGACCCCAGTGATTGCAATATATTTTAGGAATCTAGTGAAAAGAAATCAAGAAACACTAAGGAAATCAAAGTGTTAAATGTTTCACAGTGTTTTATTTCTAATTGATTTTTTTCAGTCTGGATGCTGGAAATCTTACTAAGCTTTGTTTCATTTCACCAGGATCCCATCTGGTGTCAGGGATGGCACATGAATCGGGGTGAAGTTGACAAATGTAAGGCAGTCTTTCCTTTCAAGAATGACTCAATGTAGTGGATAATGTCTAAGATCCCCCATTCTTAGGTAAAGGGAGTGGTACCCCATGATAAACACATTAAAATAAATAAAGGTTAGGAGTGTTTCCCAGGATTTCCTGACAAGGAGCCAATGTACAGCTCTGTTGGCCTTGCCCAGGTGCTGAGCTTTGGGAAGAACTTGCTTTCTCTGGACACAGGCCAGGCTGTAAAAGAGCAGAAGGACATGTGATGGCTCCAGGCAAACCTCAGGGCATCACAAGGAGCTCCTGTGGCTCAGATTCCTGTGACCCACACCTGTGAGCAAAGCACAGTGCTCTGTGGAGCCCCACTGAACACTGTGCACAGGTAGCAAATGTCGGCAGTCGTGTACAAACTTCCAGATACGAGCTCATGTTCCTCAGAACTCCTCGTGCCAGAAGGCTATAATCCCGTTAAAAGCCTCTGGGAACTGCTGCAATGCAAATAATAGTAGCAATAATTAGCTCTGCTTTAATTGATACTGTGTATTCCTCAAATGTCAGTGAAAATTTGCTTTGCTAAGCCAACAACTTCTCCCCTGGAACTCTGCTGTCTTTACCAGAATTACACGAGGGGTGAGTTTGGATCATTGTAGGTTCCTGGCATAAATTATCAGCTGTTGATTCCTTGCCCTTTAAAACTTGGCAAGCATACAAGAAGAGTTTGCCAGACATGCAAGAACTAGGTCTATGCATTTATGGGTAAATCCTCTGGGACTATGCACAGAAAGGAGTACAATTTGCTAGAAGTAGCCAGCTGTGAAATCCAGGAACTTCTGCACACAGCTCGAGCAACTTAGAGCATATTTAGCCTGGCATCAATACCAGCAGTTCCTGGAAGCAGTTTTTGCACCCTCAGCTTTATGAAAGCAGAATGTGATAGCAATAAACCCTGTAAATGTCTGGAGATGCTAAATTTACAGAATAATCCTAATGGGGGTGATTTGGAGTGGCCTAATCTAGAGTCAGTTTATAGTTTATCCCAGTGGTTGGGAGTTGTCTCTGCTTGACATTGAGAGTGCAGGTCTGAGCACGTCATTGGCTAAATTAGTAAAGGTAACACACTCCAAAGCTCTCAACATCTTCAGCATGAGTCATATCTTCATCTGCACCTTTTGTCTTACTGAGCACCTGAGAATTTTAATGTCCCATTCTTCACAGACAGACATCTTGCCTTGTGGCACTGGTACAGCTCCACGATCAGATGCTCCTCAGGGCCCCTTCTAAGGGGAGGATAAATGTTCTCTGCTGTGGTTGTGTAAAGGTCAGAGCTAAGCTCGTTGTGTAACCTCCTTCACTCTGTTACATTAGATGGGCTGAATGGTTCCTCTTAGCTGTGGGAGACCTCTCTTGGTCAAAGTGAAGGGAAGTAAATCCCAGCTACAGAGTCTCTATTTTTATACCACCGAGCAAGGTTAGTGCCATAGCAGATTTTCCAACATTTTCAACATTTACCAGGGCAAGACCCCTGGCTTGGAGAGCTCCAGTGCATTGTTACAGAACCAAGTAATTTCTGTGTTTGCTGGGCCTAATGGGTAATGGGTTTAGGCTATAATGGGGTCCTTCAAAGACTTGGAGATACAATGCAACTGATTTTATGGGTTTTCCATATGTACAAAAGTGTGTTGCCAAACAGACTCAGCAACAGATCACTCTAGCACATTACTAATAAGCCAATTAGTGAAATGAAGCATTGCAAGTATTAGACTGCTTTATGCAAATATGTTTGGAAAATAGAATCATTTGAACTGGGTTTACATTCAGGAAGACCTTGCCAGTATGATACATGCTGATAGTTGCTATAGCTGTTATTGATCAGTTTCTCTTTTCATCCTCATATGTGTGGATTCAAATGTAATGAGTGATGTGAGCCTTAATGAACACAAAGATGCTCAGGATTTAGACCTTATCATGTTTATTTTTTTCAGGAGCTACATTTGGTCCACAGGTTTTGCAACACTTTCTAACATTAACTGTGGTTATACTATTTTTCCAATACAGTCATTAGCAGAGCCAGTATTTTATTAGGCCCAAAATCCAGAATTTTTTAACACTCAGCCAAATTCTTTACAAGGAAGAATGATAGAATTAGGGTTTATGTATCAAATCAGTTTGATTTGGAAACTTTAATTTATGTAGTTGATCCAAAAGACTTATTTATCACAACCTGTCCACGTTAAGCTGGGTCCCCTTTTTGTAAAGAATTCCTGGCAGCCCAGGAGCAGGTTATGGAACATGACCCATTACAGTGGGCTGAGGTACAGGGAACCATAGAGATGCTTTATCCAATGCACAGGCTGAAGTGCTATCTTGTATAACAAATTATTGACTTCATTGTACATAGTACTAGGATTTAATTAAGCGATAAGACCCATCATAGTGGCCCTTTATCTAGCAGATAAGGATTTACCAAGCTTACCCAAGAGGTCTTTATCTGAAAGATAAGAAAAAGGTACATAAGGTGCCTTCTGCTTTTAAATCTTTAATTGAAAAGACCTTATTTTTTTAAGTTCTAGGTTGTTTTTTCTTCATGACTTAGTATTAAAGATTCAGATGGATTTTTGTGAGGGAGGTTGTAGTAGGGAGGAATGTTACCAATGGCCTTCACTGTGTGAAATTATAGGATTTATGTCATTTTTATTCACAATGTACCAGCTCTCAGATGAAGTAGAAATTCAGCCTCTGATTTCCAGGAGATTTTCCAGTGACTTCATGATCCCATGGCCATAAAAAGGATTCATTCATTGACAATTTCAGAGAGTTGTAATTGTGATTATGATGTGAAGTTTAGAAAAAATTGTGATTTCACAATAGACAAAAATGGAGGAAAAATAAAGACAGTTCTTTTAATGACTGTGTTGTCAGCTAAGCTAAATGATGACTAGTCCTTTACCTATGTGATGTAAAGATATGTAAGCAGAAACATATAAAGAAATTAAAGCTAATGCAAAGAACTGGCACTTAGAATGAGATTAACACACTGGAAAACACCAAATAATACTACTGCTAATGCTCAGTAGAGAAAAACACAGAGTAAATTCCAGAGAAAGCAGAGAGGAGCATATGTTTTTTATGAGAAAGGCACACATAAGGGCCACTGCATGGTTGAAAACAGGACAGGATCTTTGGATTTAGCTGATTTAATCCCTAATGTTACAGACACTTTTTAATAGAATTGTTTCATAAAGGCTCAAGCTCTTTTTGGGAGTAGCTGGGCTGTTGCCTCTCCCCCCTTGAAGGAAGGCTGTTGTGCAACATCCGTACACTCATAATCACTGGCACCTTCCAGTTTACAGTGTGACTGTATCCCTGACTAGCCCATACTTGTTTTGTCTTCCCTGCTGATGCTATCTTTTAGCATAGTGACATTTCTTCCTTCCCAGTGTTTTTCATTGCCATCCCCATGTAATCCCACACATCAGTCAGCCTTTACCACAATACATGGGCAGAGCCCTCCTTGGGCCATTCTGTCCTTGCTGGTCCAGAAGTGACAATCATCAATTGACTCTGTGCCCCTTCTGGGACCAAGGATGTATCAGACTCACTGTTTGCTCCACCTCAAGTTGCTTTGGGTATGCTCTGTGAAATTCTCCTGAATTTCCAGGCATCCAAGAACCTAAGCTGCCACATACTGGAAATCCAGTAGGTTACTGCCCAAAGCAGTTGTCTACCACATAAATTGATAGCGTTGGCAGCTCTGCTTGTGAAAGACCCCCTGTTCCCCAGATTGTTAATCATCCTGCTCTGCACCTGTTCCAGCTTGAATTCTTCATGCTTGAACAAGGGCAGTAAAGCAGAGTCTGAAGGGATCAGATTGTATTAGAAGAGCTTGGAGCAATTCAAGCCAGGACTGAGCAGCAATTATAATGAGAGATAGCCTCCAGGATACACGAGAGGCAAATTGCCTCAGCGGTGAGCAGGAGTTTGCAGTGCTGCTTTGAGCCTGTTTGCTCAGGAACCAGGGGATTTCATTGCCATTGTTGACAATATGACACCTTTTAGGGGCAATTGATTCCCATTCTTAAAAAATATCTGGCACTGAAGCAATAAGTGAGTGGAAAGGTGTGAATTAAAATATGTACATGGCTAAATATCATCCCTCAGGTATTTGCTTAGATCTGAAATTCCAGCTGCAAAGCTGATATTATTCTCTGTTGCTCCAACTACCCTCCAGTAATTGCCCCATGAGCAATTCTGCTGTGTCTTTTTACTTATTTATTTGCAACTTTGAAAACTGATTGAGCTTTCTGCCTCTGAGAAAGCTATAAGTAGGGTCCCTTCCTTTTGATGTACCCCACATGGAGTTCCTTCACATTGGTGTAACCTCTCATGCCTGCAAGTCTTTGAAAGAGGTTTTTGCTGCCTCATACTCCAGAGAAGCCAATGAAACTGCATCCACTGGCTTCAGCAGAATAACTTTCCCACCACACACTTCTCTTCATGTTTATTTCATTCAGAAAAAGATTTTGTCTGAGTGTTGCTCACAGGCACTTCTGCTGTCCTCTTCTTCCCTGACAACATGGGAACAAATTCAACACCCTTTCACTTACATGTATTTAAAAATGAAAATTATTTTGCTTAGTACATTTGAATGGTATCTTATAAAAAGGGATATTTCTTCCTTGAAATCACACTCCAGCAGGAGCTGCCCCAATCAGCAATGTGTGCTCTCTCTCTCTCTCTGTAGTTGTTCCATTAAAGTAGTGTGAAAGCTACAACTGTGTGTCCACTGTCATTCTGTGTTAGAAGTCAGGGGTAAGGTAATGATATGCAAGGTTGATCCATCTGTAATACTTTCCTTGGAAGTACAGTTCTGCTGTTTCTGCTGTCAGCCTGCATTTAGAGTGCAGAGAGTGCTGCATGACTTGAAAGCAGCAGTAGGCAATTCCCAGTTTAAGCCTTAGATATTTACATATTTATGCTCACTTCAGCAGAGTAAATATGCTATGAATAAATCCTATTATGTTTGAAACTGTACTTACAGTATAATAAAACCACAGTACTGTGGTGCAATCTCAGGTTTTATTTTGGTTTCAATATGGGCATACATTTTGTAAATTATATATTGTTAACATTACAATCATCATCCAACAGTAATTAGAATACCTTGTATAATGTGAGAAAATAAGGAAGAAAAAGTCCTTTAATCTTTAAAAAAAAATTAAGGAAAAACATTGCCTGCAGTAAAACAGTTCTGATAGAAATGGCCAGCCCAGGGGTGACTCTATAGCTGTTACCTTTATTATTACTGGTTTTTAAGTTGTGTGCATCTGAATGGACCAGCTATTGCAAGAGGTTTTTTTCAAAGGGAATTGCCAGGTATTGCTGATACAACGCCATGATGGTGCATGTGTCACAGCCTTATGCTGGTGCTGAGTTCTGGGGAAGAGGTCATTTGATACCTACCAAAATTTCTTAGAGTTTATTTTCTGGAAAAGGTGGCTGGCTGCTGCTTGTGTTTGTGGGATCCCTGCAGCAGTTATTGCAGCATTATGCTAAGCTGAGGGATCCCTATCAGAAGAGAGGCAGTCTTTTCTTGTAACAAACACCCCAGCCAGAACACCTCCTTTGTGTTCTGAGTCTTGCTACCAACCTATTCCATGACCTTCCTCAAGACGTGACTCCTTCCTCTGCTTTTATTTCCTTCCCATCCTCCATGTGTATGTTATGTACTCATCATAATATTACCATCCAAAGGAATTTTAAGTGCTGTCATTACATCAAAGTACTGATTTGTGTGCATGTGTGTGTGTGTGCACAAATCTTTAACACCAACATCTCACCTGGTAAGAACCCAATGAGCTGCTCACAGTAGGAAGCTCTGTGGTGGGCTCCACATGGTTGCTTTGCTTTGACAGCTTGACCCCAAATCCACTGAAGTAGAAGAGTTTCATGTTTTCTCAGCACAGAAAATCCCCTAATGTTTGCCAAGAGCCTTTTGGTAAATTCAAAGATCAAGTCTTGCTCCATCTGCTAGATGGTGTATGAAGACTATCCATCTTAATTGGAATAGTCACAGGACTTTTCATGGAGTATTTGACAGCATCCATCTATGCTAAAGCTTTCGCATTCAGAGGTGACCTGTATTGCAGAGGGAACTTCCAGGCTCAGAAGCAGACTCAGAGAAGCTGAAAGTGTAACACTTTTGTATATGTTCTAGTGCAGGGCATGAGGAGTCTCTTACAGAGAACCTGAATGAAGGAAAAGGAGTTGAAGGAGTAAGGAGAGTTGAAAAATAAAAAAGGTGAGGAACTATGAAACCTGTAAAAAGAAGAAAATGTATCTCCAGCTAAGCACATCAGAACTTAAACAATAGATAGTCATGTCAGGTTGTTGATGATAATTCAGGCTTTGCTGGACACAGGGATTTGGGCTGAATCCAGTAATGTCTACTTGTCAGAGAAAAGATAAGAATATCAATGAAAACTTTTGAAATTTGCCATTGAGACTGAAATGTTCTGCTTAACTTTGAGGGAAGAATGAAAAACCCCATCTCCAAAAGGCATTTGATGATTTTTTCAGACAAGGTATTATCTCTGAAATTTCCAGGTGGAATACTTTTTAAGAAAGGCCAGTTTGAATAGGAGATGCAAAAAGAGGCTCATGCCAGTGCAATCTGCAGCCTTGGACTGTGTGTTGAGTGTGTGAGGGGTAAAGAGTGGCTGTGCTTATCTCAAAGCACCTTCATGGAATGCTTAGGTGTCTGTGCCTACTGTAGGACATAAACCATGGAACTTGCTTTCTGTGGAGTTGCTGTGCTGTGACAGTGGCCATTTCACTTCCCATAGTTGCCCCTCTGTTCATTTATGATCCTTGTTATTGAAAACTGTGTTTTCAATATATTGTTCTTATTGCTTTGTATGTTTAGTCTGTGAGATCTTTGAGACAGGGACACTCACAAAAGCCAGGAGAAGGCAGATCCTAATTTCAGTAGGAGAAAGAAACACAAAGATCTCATAAGAGCATCACTTTGGTCAGAACTTGAGGAGGATTAGGAATCAGCATGCAGTTCTACTTTGAGCAGCTACTGGCAAAATTAGCTCAAGGAACAGAAGAAATATTTTGTGCACTGCCTTTTATTGAAGTCTGGATCAGATTTTCTTATATTTCTTTGCAGTTTGGTTTAGGGAAAATACAGATTTCCTTCTGTTAGACATCGGTATTGTGTTATTATGACATATTCCCAGGCCATTTATTCAGTCAGCACAATCTCAGGTCACACTACTCACCACAGAACCATTATTTAAAAAGCAAATGTGTCCTTCTATTAAGAGAATAGTTAAATCTGTATCAGTAAAGAGATGACATCAGAGGTCACCCTCTGGTCCCCAGGATGAATGGCCCAGCTCACTGAACTCTTGTTACCCCCAGAAGACGGTGGCCAGGCTCTCCTCACCACTATTATTACCATTTTAAAATTAAGAATAAAATGCTACACGAGAATTAAGGGTCTATAGAGACATATGAGCTACGTCAGAAATTGCTGAAGCCTCACGTCACAGGAATCAAAGCTCATTTTCTAGACTTCTGGGGTCTGTGACCACAGATACTCCCAGGGCTGCCGTGCACTCAGGGTAGGGATGCCAGCATGGCTGTTTGGGCCTGGCTCAGGAGCAGGAGCAGAGCAGTGACGTGCAGACACCAATTCACCACAGTCACGCTGCTTCCCAGGCACAGCCCCATGGACCTTCACAAGGATGCTGCCCAAGATCACGCAAGAAGTTTGATGTTATGGCAAAACTGAATTCCTCTGCCCTAATTCTCAGCCTCATACAGGACTATTGGGTCATTGTTCCCCTCTTAGGAGGTTAGATTTCATTTCTGTGGCGAATCAAACACAAATCTCCAGAAGATTGTTGTTCCACAGAACACAGACTGCTGGCAGTTGTTCCCAGACTCGAAGGCCCATAAAACAAATTATGGGGTTATTTACTGAGAGAACAGAAAGATACTTCTTAATTGTAGCAAATACATTTCTAAATTGAGTCCATTAGGGTTGTGGTGGGTAGGATTTTTGGCATTGCTTTCAGTGAATAGAGCCCTGAGAAATCTGAAAGCATGAAGACTCGAGTTGTTTTTATTTTAGAAAACATGAGAAATGGTATGTGGAGAAAAGTTTTGTACAAACCACAGTAACTTGACAGATCTTCTGCTGAGGATAGAGTGTGCCAGAGCAAACCAGTATGTCTTAATTAATAACCCTGTCTACTCAGTACAACTGCAGTAATACTAATCATTTCCCAAGTAGTCTTGGCTGAACACAAAGGCTTTTTAGACTTCTGTTTGATTTGTTTTTTTCAGAACTGTAGTGTTTTGAAGATAAATAAAAACTGCCAATGAATATGTATATGTTTCCTGATGCAGAGTATCTCAGTGAATATTCTAGGACAGTTTTGTAGTCTGCAATGAACATGTTCCTTTGAAGTTTTTACAGATCTAAAAAGGCAGTCATTATGTTTGGGTCACACATTAGTTTACTGATCTATTTAGACAAAGAAACTAAGCTTAGACAAAATATTTCAAGACAGGAACACTTTTCAACTTCAAACCACAAAATACCATGAAAATTCTTCTCAGTAGCTGCCAGACAATTAAAAGTCAGCTTAACAATATGGAACAAGCTTTAGTTCTGCCTCTGAGGAAAAACCCATTTTCCACGATTTTCTCATTGCTTAAAACAAGAAAAGGGAATGAATTGAGAGGCTCCAGAGGACTAGAGGTGTCCATATGAAGGTTGTAGGGATACTGTACTGTGAAGCACCTGCTGTCCAGACTGGTGGCTTTGTGTCCTGCCAAATGGTTTCAGAATGACAGCTGTGGGAGCATCCTTCGATTTGGCTTGATGGGAAGTGAAGGTCTTGATGGAAATGAAGTCTTCATCTCCAGTCTTTCCAAAGCAGGGGTGAAAAAATGAAATTTCCATTTCCTCTTTGTGTTTTTAACCTTCCAATGTCAATCAAAAGACTGAAGCTAGAGCATTGTCCTATTGCATAAGGTACTGCAAAAGCTCCAGGCAGCCCAGCCACATTCAACCTGCTGGATTGAAGGTTATTTTGGAAGCATCATTCACCTTTGCCATGGGATGAGGGGACTATGCTTATTCTGAGAGCATTTATAAGGATTATAAGAATTTATAAGAGCTGAACAAAATTGAGATTATCTCCCTTGGTTAGAGCATGATGCTAACAAGGCCACAGACTCGATCCCTGTGTGGGCCATTCACTTAAGAGTGGGACTCAATGATCCTTTTGGGTCCCTTCCAGCTCAGATTGCTCTGTGATTCTGTGACTGCAGCAAGCAATGCTGAAGCCATCACAAGCTGCCACCCAAACCTCCTCATAGCCCCAAAATCCTTGCTCTAGATCTCTCTGGAGAAGATGCTCGGTGTGTGTGTGTGTAACACTCCTGTGACAAAATCAACTGGGAATTAGTGAAATCCTACTTTAACTGATGACTTAAAGCGGGATGCAAATTCCCTGAAGGGGAGGGGACAGGTCCTGCAACCATGATGCTCAGCTCCTGTAAGACAATTAGCATTACAATCAGCTTTACTGCACCATCCAGAAATCCTGCACTAAGCCTCCATTGAGGTCATTTCACCCCAGGTGCTTTGCCAGGAGAACCCCAATCCCAGCCTCACCCTGGCCAGAGCTCCATGGCAGGCATGGAGGGCTCTGCTGCTGAGGGTCCCTGGTTCTCCTGGTTGCTGTTGTCACCTCCCAGAGTAGTGGCAGCAGCAGAGACCCCTTGGAGCAGACCTGTAACATACCAGCAAAGAGCTGTGTCTCTTCAGCATAGGTGCTAGATGTCAGTGGAAGGAAATGCATTTATCCATCAGCCGTGGGCTCTGAGTGAGTCCAGCCTGAACTCAACTTGGGCTGCCTGCTCCCAGATGGAGGTGGTGGGTTTGGGGAAGGTTTCAAATCCAGCTGATTAAGCTGACAGGTGTCAGGCTGCAGGTGCAGAGCAAAGGCTGATCTGTGATGGGACCTGCTGACCTTGTTAATCTGAGGAGATCTGTGGCCAAGTGCTCTCTGTGGGCAGAAATTTGCAGGGGAAAATGCAGCATCTTTCACCTGCTTGATGTTTTGGCTACGTCAGGTTTGGCAGCCATTTAAAAACAGGATTGATTTTGTTGTTTTGTTGTTGACAAGTATTTTGTGTTTAGTTAGCCAGAACCCAGGGACTGATGGCTACATCCCTCTCTTTCCAGCAGGAGCTGTGCTGAAATGCAGGTTTGCTGCCTGTGCTGCCTGCTCTGGTACCACAGTGCTGGCTTTGCATTGTACCTCCCAGAACTTGTTCACCTTTATATTTACACTGACAACACAAATCAGCTCAAGGGCAAATGTCAGTGATTGCACAAGTACCAGCTCATGGTGTATCCTTAAGTGTGCACAGCAGCTGTGGAGTTGTGTTGAACAGATTATTCCAGAAAGTGCTTTTGCACCATGCCAGGCATCCTACAAAGAGAATAGGTCAATAATGCTATTTAGTGCCTAAATTTAGCAAAAGGGATCTTCTCCAGCAAGCTACAGGAGCTCTGCTATCACACTTTTCCAAGTTTGAAAGCCTGGCTTTGTTGGCCTAAACATCCTGCCTACCAGTTTGGTCTTGTTCCAGCAGTTATTCCAAGAGCTGACACCCATGTGGAGTTTGTTGTGGTCCTGGCTGTAAGAGGAGCTCTCTGACACGCATTGGTCCAGTTCTGTGGGTGCAAATGGGCTGGATGTGTCTGGGTGTGGAAGCTCTGGCTGGCAGAGATCAAGAAGAACACCAGTGCCAGGTTTTGTCTCGTGCCTCCCAGGAGGCTCAACACAAGACAAGGGAGGAAAACAGCTTCATGATGTCTCTGCATTTCTGGGCTTGGGGACTGATCCAAGGGCTGGCACAGCTGCCACCGTCACCCCAAGCGTTGCCATAGCTCATGGATGCTGCCCACAGTGCCCATCAGCTGCTATGCAACCCAAAATAGGCTCAGCACAAAGCACTCCAGGAAGCTCCCTCTTCTTTCCCCTTCATCCGACGCTCTGAGGCAGAGAGGTTAAACTGAAATGAAGAGGTTACCTCATGAATGAATGGGATTAATTTCATTAATATTTCATACTTTTTAAAAATAGCCCATTTTCTCTTGCAGATTTGAAACGAAACAGCATTTTGTTCTAGTTAATAATTTTTAGCATTTCTTTGCACTTCTTAAGATAAATTTAATACTCATTTCATCTCTTTTTGACTTGTGGGAAATAAAATGAGTGGCTGGGGATTTCTTTCTTTTCCTTTGTTTTTCTTCTTGTCACCCTGTAACTACTTAATATTTCCTGGTTATTATGAATAGTGCAGGGGATAATAATGTTAATAACAGTAACACCCACCAAAACTTAAAACTGTTACTAGATTGATGGCATTCCTTTTTCTTTTCCTTTTCTATTTTTCAATGCTTACAAACCTGGAGGATTTTGGAAAGCTAGGTCTTGGTCCTACAAGCATGTAAGTTTTGTACTAGGTCAGAAGAAAATCCATCTGACACAGTATTTATCTCCAGGAAAGACCAGTAAGAGATATTTAAAGCCAAGATTTAGGAAGGAAGAACAATTATATGTATTTGAAATGTTTTCCATACATTTTTGACTGAGGAACTAAAAATTATATCCTTGTGAGGAAAACTGTTTCACACTTGTCTTTGCTATCTTGCTCCTCAGAACAAGACCAAGATTCAACGACAAGCTTGCAAAATTTAAATCATGAATGACTACAAGTGACCTCTGAATTTGGGGGATATCCCTGAAATTTCAGGTCTTACACAGTGAAGTTTTTATAGGCACTCTTGGTTTCTAAATCCATTGTGGCTATTGAGCCCACATTTGCACAAAGGTGTTGAATACAGCCATGGTGTGGGATGAAAATATTTGTTAAATACTAGTCAAGGAGGTTGCTAGAATCCTTGAGAGAGAAATTAATCTTTTCAGAGACAATAGAAAATGGAGAGGATATATACTGAGAAAAACATGTTTAGAAATTTTCAGTTAAGCCTCTTAGGAAGTGTTGGAGAAGATCAAAAGCCATTTCTTTGCTTGTTCCTTTTCTTTCCCCATGGTGCTGTATTTCTTCCTGAATAAAGTCATTTCTTTCTAAAAGGTTTTACAGAATTTTACCCTTTATAAAGGAGTGCTGTATATCAAGGTTTAGCTTAGCCATCCCACCCCAACATTCCCTGCCTTTCATTGTGGAGAAGGTCATCCCTGCTCACCTCACAGCAGTGTTTTATGAGCTTTGTTGTCCTCTCTAAAAATTTACTGAAATAAGAAACCATTACCATTCCACTGATCAACTCAGCCTTACCAGGGTGCTGATGGGTGTGCTGAGGGGACAACAAGGTCCCATGGCCTCCCAGCCTTGAGCATGTTAAATTGTGATCATGAAGATGCCCTGCTCACGGAGCAAGATTCTCACTCCTTTGCCTGTCCAGCTTCTGACAGCTTTTCTCCCTTGTTGAACAAGACACCCTGCATCACACAAAAGAGGTGTTTCTAGGGATGTGTTTGAGGTGTGCAAATTATAAGCAGGATTTGCTGCCTTGCTTCATTCCCTGCCATGAAGACAAGCACAGGATGACTCCTGAGTGTCACCCTACCAAGCACATTTGCCACAGCTGTAAACTTACTTTTGAGATAGAAGAGCTTGTTACAGGGCTTGCAAGGGTTTTTCAGGGTGAAGAGAGAGACAAGAATGTTGACCTCATGTTCAGAAGGCTTGATTTATTATTTTATGCTATATATTACATTATTACTATGCTAATAGGAATAGAGAGAGAAATTCTCAGAAGCTTGCTAAGCTAAGAATAGAAAAGGAATGAAATAAACAAAGTTCTGTGTCCAAGCAGAAAGCAAGAACAGCTCTGCCATGAGTGGTCAGTAAATCCAAACATCCACAGAAGACCAATCACGGATGCACCTGTTGCATTCCACAGCAGCAGATAACCATTGTTTACATTTGTTGCTGAGGCCACAGCTTCTCAGAAAGGGGAAAAATCCTAAAGAAGGGATTTTTATGAAAAGATGTCTGTGACAAGAGCTGGCGAGTCTGGAGTGTTACTTCTCCTCATACCTCAGGTGTATTGCTTTGGTTTTGCCATCCTCACCAGGACCTCCATAGCTTTGCCACGAACCAGAGGTTTTGCTGTGATGCCGTGTGATGCTTTCACCCCTTGGTTTGGAGTGGAACATCATGGTTGAGATACTTCAGAGAAAGAGGCTGTCAGGGAGAAGATGGGGAGGAAGAAGGGCGATCCAAGTGAGTTTTCCGAGGATATCTGGTCAGCTATAAGGAGAACAAAGCTGCTTTAACACTTGGGTTTGTTGCTGACTTTTAGGCTTGGAAAAATGCCCACTTGGCTGCTGAGGCAGCAGCCTGAATTGTTGTGCAACTTGGCTGTGAAGGGAATGCAAAGGGATTTCTTCCCCTTCAGGTTCACGCATCGCTAACCATGCCAGGCGTGTTGCTCCGTACTGTACACCCGGAATGAATAAACTGCTCCTAATAAAGAACTGATGTTGCTAATATCTTCGTGTAATTTAAACCAAGGCTTTTTGAATTTAGCTCATTTGGGGAAGAAAAAAAACCACTGATGTTGCAAATGCTTATGCATCTGATTAACTTCTCCACTTAGCTTAATTTGCAGGATCAGGGCCTTAGCTATCAAGAGGCTACGTGGCATTACAGCCCTTCTCTACATCTTCATTAGAGCCTCTTTCTTACGAATTTGCTTTCATGCGTATTTTTACAACCTCTGTTATGAACTGGGTTGTATCTGCCAGCAGCAGTGTTTAACTATGTCAGCTCCTCAGTGCCTGGGCTAATCCCTTGTCCTCCTTGACAGGAGTCGGGGGAGAGAGCTGTTTCCTAAGGATCCATGTGGAAAAGTTGTCATGTTGCTGGTCATTTGCCTAAAAAATTGAGGAGGTCGTGAGTTTTTTATCAGGGCCAGCATTTTTGCCGCCTTAGAGTTCTTTGTTTGGGTTTTGCTTTAAAATTTTGTAAGCGCAAAATTGTTATTTTTCTCCAAAAGTACTCATTTTCAGGACTGAAAGTGATGGGGTTTTTTTCTTGTTTTCTGTTGCTTCTGCTTCTCTCCTTTCTACCCTGGGCTGTCTGCAGCTTTTTTCTTCCTTTTCTGTTTTTTGGTTTTGTTGGGGTTTTTTTCTTCACTTTTCTTCCATCTTCTTTTCCATTTCAAACAGTTTTTTTGAATGGCACGATGGAAAAACAGTTCCTCACAGCTTCATCCAGCTGCTGTGGCTGCTGCACCTCGTGCTATCAGATTTTAGATCTGGCAGCCCTAGTGGGTGTCCATCTGGGGAATTATACAGGTGCAGAAAGGAGCAAGTGTTTCTTTTCTCAAAGGCCTGTGTTGTTTCTGCCCTGATGGTGTACAAGGACATGCTCCCTCAACCACAGATCCCTCCAAGGTGCCATGACTCTGGTCTGCTCACCCCCCAAAGCACTGAGAGGAAAGCTTGACAGAGGCTGAGATGTGAATGCAGATATTAAAACACAAAGCCTTCATTTGTTTTAAGGGTTATGCCTAATCCTTTCCCTCCCAGGGCTCTCTTTTTTGGAGTCCAAATCCTTGTTACAGGACTCAGCTTCTAGAGCAGATGTAGCACTGGCAGATTCCCAGTTGTAAGAGACCTGAAAGGAAAATGTTGAATGTGTGGGTCCCCACAAAAATGCTGGTGAGCTTGGTCCATGGCTGGGGCATCCCCAGGCCAGGGGACCCTGCCAGCTGTCCCCTTGCCATGCCATCAGACATTCAGGTGAAGTATGTGGGCACTCAGAATCAATGTGTGCGGGCAGACCCTTCTGGAAGTTGCTTTAAATACAGAGATTCACATGCCTCAAATATATATGTCCATAACTTATCTGGTTGGTTTTTTTTTAAAGAATTTTAAGAGTAATTTCACAGGCATTTGTGAACTTAAATTGTAGCAGAAGTAAATTAATGGAGGAAGTAGAGAAGAGATCTGAAAATTGTTATCCTTTCCTCTCATCAGAGTATTATATTTAAGTGTTTTCTTTTTTATTTGATTTAGTTACACCACTTGGTAAATTAATTCCTGATTCTGCTGGGTGAGATGGGAGGAAGGACTACACACAGACTTCAAAGGTGAAATCTCTGTGTAGATCAACTGGGTATCAGTCAAAAGCTGCATTTGTTTGGAAAAATCTTGAGAAGTTCTGGTCCTTTGGTGCCTCTGTGGCAGCTCAGGCTCTGCCCACATCCCTCATTATTCCTGGGGTTCACTCCTGATCCCAGTGTGGCACATCTGAAGCAGGGACCACCTCAGCTGCCTTTGCAGGTGCACAGAGCCAGGTCAGAGCAGGTGTGAGCAGCAAGGGCCCTTGGGGCTTAGCCAGGGTGGAAGGTTTGGTTGAGCTCTGCATTCACTGAGTCCTGCTTGACTTCTGTAAGAAGTGACAGATGCAAACATCTGCTGGCACCCCAAAATGCTGCCTCCCAAGGGAGCATCTAGGTCTGAGCTTAGAAAGCAGGTTTGCAGTAGAGCTGAGCACCTCTGGCTGCTGGGAGCAGGGCTGGGGGTGAAGAGGGGAAGATGTTTCTGATGCTGGTGTAAAAAATTGTATTTTTTGATTCATTTTCAGAAGGCCTTTCTGGCATGCCCACCTCAGAAATGCATCCTCATAGGCAAATGCTTTGCTGCTTCTGCTGCTGTATTGTGTCTCCCAGAGGACAGCAGAGCTGCTTGCACTGGGAAATGCCACCGGCTGCTGTCACTCTTGGGATGGGAGAAGTGCTGTGAGAGCAGGACAAACATTTGTTTTCCAGTGAAAATAAGTACAATGTCAGTTTCTATTCTGCTTGGGTGAAATACCTGTTCCAAAGGGATCACAAGTGAGAGTGATCTGAGCCTGGTTCTTTCTGTGAAACTTTCCTTCCCAACCAACATCCCCTTTCCATAAGTCTTCCAATTTTGAATTAAACTTCCTGTTACGGTCTCCTGTCTGCAAAGTCTCCCTTTAAAACTTCCAACCCACAGACTCAGAAATGGACCCAGTTACACTGGAAAAGTGTCTGCTCAATATTAAAAGATGTGAGAACCACCCCTGGAAAAAAGGAGCATTATTGATGAAGTCACTGGCTGCTTATGGCTGTTGGGGGACCTGATGTTCACTCTGTGTTTGCTTTTTCCCTGCAGAACTCACTGGGTCAGTCAGCAGAGCAGGTTTGCTTTGCAGCCTGGGGCACTGGGACACCATGTTCACTAAAGCTCACACCAAGCCTCCACTGAGAGCTGAGGCATCTCCACAGAGGCAGGAGTTGAAGCTTTGCATTTTTTCCTGTGTCTGAGGTTCACGGTGCTGTTGCCTGACAGTGATTTGGGGCAAGCACTCTCAGAAGGTTGCAGTTAATTGCAGCCCCGAGACACGTAAAAAGTCTCTGTTTCGGCCTGCATGATCGACAAATGAGTGGGAGCTCTTCAGTTCTTGGTCTCAGAGTTGTTTATTGCATCTTATCTATAAAAATTTTCCTCCTGCCCTGCCGAGGTCTGTCCAGCAGAACAATTCAAGGCACACTGCCTGCCCCCGGGGCAGTGTTATCTCTTTAAACTATAAACTACGTATAACACATTTACAATTACTTTCCAATACCTATCACCTGTGTGAGACAGTGAGTTTCTACTCTAAACTAATCCAAAAGTGCCAACATCACAGCAGATGATGGAGGTAGAGAAGAAGGAGAAGGAGAAGGAGAAGGAGAAGGAGAAGAAGAAGAAGAAGAAGAAGAAGAAGAAGAAGAAGGAGAAGAAGAAGAAGAAGAAGAAGAAGAAGAAGAAGAAGAAGAAGAAAGGCTGGACATGCCCAACTCCCTCCATCTTGTCCCCAAAACCCCTATTCTAAAAACCCCAAAATCTATTTTTTCACCTAGTGATAATTTTATTATGATCTTCTATTATTATTTTATTATTTACTACTTAAACTTCTGTGGCTTTCAGGTCTTCATACAAAGCTGGTAATTTGCTCCACGGGTCATAATCAAACCCACAGGTGTTCTGGGCTGTGTGCCAGGGTCTCTGAGCCCCCTGGCAAGGGTCCTGGCAACTCTGGACACCCAGAGGGATGTGCTGAGTTCTGACAAAGCACCATCCACATCCAGCCAACAGGAGGGTCAAACCTGCAGTGGGGCTGCATGTGTTGCGTGGAGCCTCTCAAACTCCTCCTTGAGCTCCTCTGCTGGAGGTTTTACTCCAAGTCCTGCAAGTCAGAAGGGTTTTGGGGACCTGCCCTCACTGCTGCAGGCCAGCTCTGTTCATTCTGCACGCCCTGAGCCAAGGGTCCTGGGCAGGCCCGTGCAGCAGCACCCTTCTTCCCAGGCGTGCTCGTCGTGGTGGTGATTCCACCTGGCTCCAGCTAGAAAGGCTTTGGCATGTATTGACAGTAATGCACACAGGGGGAAAAGCTCCCCATCTGTGGTCACGGAGCGCAGAGACGAGTGGCTGCCTTCCTCAACAGATGGCACAACAAACTACACGGAGCTCGCGGCCCCCTGGGACACGCAGCCTGACATCAGATCGCTTCAAGAACATATTGAAATAAGTCCTCCCTGAATCCCCTGACAAAGCCTTGGGTGATGGGGGCACAGCAGTTTTGAGGGGTCCCACCCTGCTGCCTGTGCCTGCAGCAGGATTTGGGGGGGCAGGCTGAGCACTGAGTGAGACAGCCCCCAGATGCCGGGGCTGGAGCAGCGGGGAGCTAAGACGTTAGCACTTCTCCGTAGGTAGTAAGTCTTTTCAAGCTGAATAAGCTCTTTGTTCTGAGAAATTCTAACTTTAAACATCTGTGGTAGGAGTTTTAGCATTTTACTTCAGGGATGATAGACTTGGGCTTGTCTGAATGGAAGGGGAGCAGAAGCACTTTGAGGAAAAAGTGAGGTTGCTTCTGCTGTTGGGAAGTTCTGTGTGGTGGAAATCTGCCCTAAAGCTGGGCAGTGGTCTTGTCATCCTGGCCCTAAGAATACTCTGGACATGAGAAGCAATGCTCAAATAAGAGCAAATCTGAAAATTTGGGAGCTCAAAAATCATAGTGGTCAGCAGCCCAGATAGAACCATCAGCACCAGAGATGCCTCATGCATCTGCAGGGGACAGGGCAGGATTCCCATTCCATGTCTGCCCAGGGCTTGGGATGCAGTGCCAGTACAGCTGTGTCCTCAGTGACAGTGATGAGTGAGAAAGAGAAAGAAACAACCCACCCAACATGCAAATAGCATCAGCATCAGATGGAGTTGGAGCTCATAAAGAAACAAACATTAAATTAATTTAGTTCACAACTCTCCTGTAGGGTATGGGATCTCCCTGTTTTCCCAGGAAGAAGTCTAGAGAGATTAATGTCAAAAAGATCCACTAATTTTGATGACCCAATTTGCATGCCTAATGACCTGATTTTTCTGAACACTTCACGTTCTTTAGCATTTTATGTGCTGGAAGGACAATGCCCTTGTTTTCTTTCACAGCAACGAGTGCTCAGCAGTTTTGTGAATCAGAACTTGGGGTATTAATTTATGCATTCAAAAAACAAAACCCCACACAATTACTGAGACACAGCTTTCAAAGTATGGTTTGGATGACTTGGCAGTATCTCAGAAAGTCTTCAGCAGGGACAGAGATAACAGCCAGTGCCCCAGGACACCATTCAGCTGCCTTCACCATGTCTCCTTCCTCCTCAGATTTCCTGCCTTGTTCACTGGGCAGTTTCCAGTTTCAGCAACAAATGAGAGGGGAATTGAGTGGATGCAGGGCTCTTTCCCAGCAGATCCTAAGGTGGTGTTTACAAACTTCTGACATCCTGACAACCTTAATATATTTGTGTGATTACTTATGTACAGCATAGCATCCTCTTTTTTTTGCTCTTTTATTATTTATTTCATCCTATTCTGAACAATTTACACTCCATTTTAACATGTGGCAGAATCAGAATTGTTTGGGTTGGAAGGAACCTCTGGAAGTCTTCCAAACCACCCTCCCTGCCAAGGCAGGGTCACCTGGAGCAGGTTACACAGGAATGTGTCCAGGTAGGCTTGGAATGTCTCCAAAGAGGGAAACTCCATGACCTCCCTGGGCAGCTGTTCCAGTGCTCTGACACCCTCAATGTTAAGAAGTTCTTCATGCTGAGGTGGAACATCCTGTGTTTTAGTTTGTGGCCATTGCTCCTTATCCTGTTGCTGGGCACCACTGAAAAGAGTCCAGCACCATCATTTTGACACCCACCTTGAAGATATTTATGTGCATTGATGAGTTCCCCTCTCAGTCTTGTCTTCTGCAGACTAAACTGGCCCAGCTCCTTCATAATTTTTTTCCCCTTAGTGAATCCATGCTGACCACTCCTGACCTTCTCTTCTACATGCCTGGTACTGACCTCCAGAATGACCTGTTCCATGCCTTCACTGGGATGGAGATGTGGCTGACTGGCCAGTAATTTCCTGCTTTAAAGTACGGGGTACTCCCTTTTATTAAAGTTGGGAGTAATATTGCCTTCCTCCAGTCATTGGGCACCTCTCCCATTCTCCATGACTTCTCAAACATGGTGGGGAGTGGCTTAGCAAGAGCACTTGCCAGCTCCCTGAGCACCTGTGTGTGCATCAGGGCCCATGGACGGGAGGTGTGTACAGCTGATCTCTAATCTACTCCTCTGTGACCAAGAAAAGCCTTCCTTTCTCCTGACTTTTCTTATTTCAAAGTCTGGAACTCCTGACATCAGCAGTAAAGGCTGAGGCAAAGAAGGCATTCAGTAATTCCACCTTTTCCGTATTTTCCATTTCCAGGACACCCAAGTCGTTAATCAGCAGCCCCACATTTTCTCTAATCTTCCTTTTGCTGCTGGTGGAGCATCTCTGTAGCTTCCTCCTTGGGTTCTGCAGTTGCATGTGTGGATTTGAACATGGGGTTGTTCTCACAGGCCACCACTGTGGTCCTGCAAGGAGCACTGCCACCAGGAGTGACAACTTTGTCCCTCCCCCTCCACCACTGTGCCACCATGGCAGGTATGTGACTGGGTCCAGACCAGAGCAGTGACTCCAGATAAGCCCTAAGGCTTTCACCCATGGAGCTAAAATAGCAAAATCATTGGATTTTGACAGGCTCATGAAAAGGAACAATATTACTTCTCTTCAGCCTCCTGCTATTGGTCATACCTGTTGGATGCTGCTCTGGCCCCACTGTGGACCAGTGCAGGGGGACAAGCTATTCAAAATATCTCCCTGGGTATTTGCAGGGTGTTTTTTTTGCTGCTGATTCCAGCATAACTGGAAAGCTCATCCTGTGCCAGCAGGTTAACTTTTGCTACATGTACGTGTGCCAAATGCAGACCATGCTACGTGCACGGGACAGAAATCCTCAGTGGGAAATGCTCAGGGGCTGATCTGTGTTGGGATCTGTACCTTGTCAGTGACCTCGAGAAAGGTGAGAAAGTCTCTTTTCCCAGCCCAGCGCTTGAAGAAGGAGTCAGAGCTCTTCAGTTTTCAGTCTCAAGGTTGTTTATTGTGTCTTATTTATAAAATTATTTCTCCTGTCCTGCCGAGGTCAGCTCAGCAAGACAGTTCCAGGCACTCTGCCTGCCCCCAGGCAGTGTTGTGTCTTTATACTAAAAACTACATGTACAATGTTTACAAGCACTTTCCAATACCTATCACCTGTGTTAGACAGTGAGCTGCTGCTCTAAACCAATCTAAAAGTGCCAACATCACAGCAGAAGATGGAGGCCAAGAAGAAGAAGGAGAAAGGCTGGACATATACAGATCCCTCCATCTTGCCCTCTGAACTCCCATTCTAAAAACCCCAAAATCTACTTTTCCACCCTGTTATAAATTCACTGTCATTCTACTTAATTTTTCGTGACTTGCTGATCTTCATCTAAGGTTGATAATTTGTTCCATGGGCCACAATCAAAACCAGAGGGGCATCTTGGGCTCTGTGCCAGGGTCTCTGAGCCCCCTGGCAGGGCCTTGGCTGCTCAGGACAGCCAGAGGGATGTGCTGGGTCCTGACAGATCTTACCTGGGCTGATCTGTGTCACCCACAGAGAACCTAAAATGCAGCAATGCTCAGGAGAAGTAGGGTGGCCTTTTGACTGTGACATGTTACACACAGGTTTAAGGCAGACGGTGAAGAAGAAATTCTGGCGGCTTGCTTGAAATCAAATGTCAAATAAAATCAACACGATTTAATTAAAAGGAAAAAAAATCTTTCGAAAGAAATCTTTGAATTAGATTGAAGACTCTATCTCTTAAGAACATACTGCAAGCTTAATTTTTGATGTTACAGTTAAATAAAGACATACTTATCTGATTAGCTGTAATCCTCTCATGTTTATTCCTTGAGTCAGAGACCCTATAAAAATGTATCTGAGATTTAGAAGTGGGACCCAAGGACAGTCTGCACCTGGTCTCTGTGTCTGATTGCAAGAAGATATCCCTGCAATGTTACCAACAGAAAATTTCTCATCTGTGTTGATACTCTCTGTTGTGCTCAAAACTGAAATGTAAATCAAATATATTTGGTAACCTGCCATGGTTACCAGTCCTTACCCAAGCTTTTTGGACTTTCTCTCCTTGTAAACAGAAGTGGAGCACAGACTTGACCAAAATCCCAAGACCCAAGACAATCTTTCAAGGGGGTTGAAAGTGTCCCCATCCATGAACAGGAACCTCCATCCCACGGCCCTGATCCCACAGTTTGGGCTCCCTGGAAGGGAGTCCTACACGGTGTGTTCATTTCAGCCATGGTTTTCCTCACTGGCTGAGCACAAAAATGGTGTTTTCAGTGTGACATCACCTTGCAGTCATGCTGGGGCCATCTCCATCTTGTGTCTGTACCAGTTGCCCCAACTCCTTGTGTAGTCAAGACAGAAGTTAGTAGGAAAATCGAATTAATGACTCAGCCCATGCCTGAAATAGGTCAGACCATCAATGGGAATCACACCCTGCATCTTGCTCCCTTGTATCTCTAGAAGTCTCCTCTGCAGCTGCCTGATGGTGAGATAAAACCCATCCAAGGAGACTCATATTCAGATTATTTTCTGTCATGCTCATATTCTGACAACAGAAAAAAATAATGAAAATCTAGTTGGTAACTGTACCTCTAGACATTTAAAACCAAACACCAAAAATGGGTTGGAGAAGGGTTTGCAGAGGGTTTTTTCCGTTCTCTGTTGGGAGTGCCCGAGCTTTCCCTTGCTGCCATTAGTGGGAGCCATCGCACAGGGCAGGGCAGGACCTGGGTCTGCCTGGGGCTCGGATTGCCTGCTGCAAATATTGATCACAGGGAACCAAAGTCTCAGAGAATATCTCAGGTGGGGTTGTTTTGGAGTTTTTTCCCTGTCAATTATTGACATTTTTTGTGAAAAAAATGCATTTTCTAAAGATCAGATCTCCAAAAATTAAGTGGTCCTGTGCCCACTTCACGGTAAATCTTTAACATATCCAAAATTAATCAGTTTGGATTTTCAGTTCAAAGTGATCTTTTGAGCCAGAAAGTTGTCAGTGTCTGCCATTGACTGTCATTTCCCATTACACTTGTGTACTCACAGCTCCCTTGCCTGTGAGCAAGTGCTCCCTACTACTACTGAAAAACTGTTAGGTTTATATATCTCAGGAAGTGGCAGGCTGAGCAGTCTTCACATCCATCAGCTAGCCATTTTCTCAAGCTTTTTATTTCTCTCCTGGTAAGAGTCCCATAATATATTACATCAGACATCACAGTCTCATCACAGGATTGCATTGAGGCTGTGGCTGAAGCAGTCATGGTAGGAGTGGGAAATTGAATTTGTAGGGCACTGTAAAATATTTTTAAACCACAGAGCCAGAGGTCCTTCAGTTACCTTTCCCATTTGCAGTATAATGGCAAATACAATGGAACTGCTCCTTTCCATGGAGAAATGGCTCTGGTTGTGCTTCCTGGCTGCAAGCTGCTGCTCTGTGATGCAAAAGTGCTGTTCCACCTTGGGAAGATCCTCAGCCACAAACTCTTCCTCAATTCCATTTCCCAGGGGCTTGAGGAGCAGCCCAGCTTTCCCTGGAGCTGGGGACAGTGCTGCTGCTTTTGGAGGGGGAGCAGTCAAGTCCTCCATCAGAGCTTTATTGTGAAACCTCTGCCTGTTCTTTGTAAGCCACACAGATAAACAATCACAAAAAGCCTTCCTGCCTGATTTGAGAGCACAGCTGTGACAGAGGTGTGATAAAAGGACCAGCTCCAAAACCTGTGTGGATCATGGTGGTCCTAGTGAGAGTTACAGCAACATTTCACATCTCTGTTTATTTTAGTTAAAGAAGAAAAGTTTCAGTTACTGTAGACTTAACAGATTTTTATCTCATATGAAATATGCCTGGCAGAGGACACACTTCAGCATGGTTTCATTGTTAGCAGACCTTCGGCAGTTCGTGTCAAATATCAGTGTAATGGACTTGCACACACTATTGATTTAATGACAGCTATCACTGCGAGGAATTGATCTAATGTTTTCATTAGACTTAAAAAATGTTTCAACAACAAGTTCATTCAGAACTGGATAATTGCAAAGCCCTACATGGCCAAAGATCACATTCCCTATTGAAGTGTAGTTTAGACGATCTTTTTAGAAGATAAGTAGATTAATAATAATAGAGGCACAGTTGAGGGAAATTAAAGCTAGTCTTCATGCCTTAAAAACATAAATAAATTTAATTATCACCCATTATGTTACTGAAGGGAATTTTCTGAACTTTTGAACAAATCTTAATGAATATGCAATGGTATTCTGCTTGCTCTTGTAGGCACAATGTAACTGGTTTTGTTGCCCTCTTCTATTTGTCTGTCCTTTTTGTGACTTGCTCCGTGGACATCAGCAGAGGTTGGTCTCTTCTTGGACATACAGTTTTATTAATTTCAGCAATAATGGCATCTTTTGCCCTTGAATGTGACCAGGCCAGGGAAGGGCATTTTGTGGGAGGTTTCAGGACATGCTGTCCCCACAGACATGGTGTTGGACTGTCCTCCAAGGAAAGTTTTGCATTCCTGGAGCAATGCTGGACTGATCAGTGGCTCTGCATGAGGCCATTGCCTAAACGCAAGTGGAGAAGGAAATTTTCTGTGCTGATATGGAAGGTGCAGACACATTTCCCCTGTGATTCCAGGTGACAGTGGTTTCCTTGTCAAACTATCTTCAACTTCTGCTTTGCCTTGTACAAAGGCTCCTCCTTTCCAAGTACAATGATCTATATTCCATTTTTTTTGCTGACACTGGACCCATATTTAATGCTTACTAAGATGGGTCATGGCTTGCACATGGATCTTACTTGGCATTGTGGGTTTCTTGATAAAGGTAAAGGACTGCTCTTGGTAAAGGACTTCCCTTGGTAAAGGACTGCAGCTTTCAAATACTTCTAGAGAGCACACCCAATATCTCTGTGCACCTTGGCTCTGATTGCCTGCAGTCTGTTGTGCTCAGATCTTTACACCAAATCTTGGATATCTTGGATGTTTGAAAATAAGAGAATACAACAACAGGGTTGTTTTGAATATGATGGTCTGGGAGTAAAATCTGGGTCTTCCCTCCCAACTGTGGAAAGAATTACTTGTCCCTCAATTATAGGATTTTTTTTCCTACCAGCTTTGCTTCAGTCCACATTCTGGGGGATGTTATAGCTCAGGAAAGTCTAGAATAAAGAGTATGTCTGGTTATCTAGACTGGTTATCAAACAGAGCAATTCTGAACCAGCATGCCTATATCCCATCTCAGAAAAACCAGAAGCTCCTCTTTCAAGGAATTTCCTGACCTTTTGCATCAATCATGTAGCTTTACTGAACTTGGGGCTCTGTCTGTCTCAATACATTTCCAGTATAACCATTGGGATCTGACTGGGGCAAGCGTTGGACCTACATGGACTCCTACCACAGAACAAATCTGGGAAGTAAGGCAGACCCACCAAAAAACCCTACCAGCATATGTGATACATTACTAGCTGTTCTCTGGTAGAATTATGTTTTGTAAAAAATACAATAATAGATTATTCTGATGGTCAGAAGGTGCTTAAAGTGAGTAAGAGCAATGCAGTGAACACACCCAGCCTCTTGCAGTGAAAGTACAACCTGCAGCTGCTGCTCTATTTCTGCCACCAAAAAGCTGCTTGCAGGCAGGTGAACTGCATGGGTAAACTGCTGAGGAGTTACCCCAGCTCAGCCACACAAATAAAACCTTCTGGCAGCAGAGTTGCAGCGTGCAGCTCTGTGGAAGGAGGAGAAGTCCCTTCCCAAAGCCGTGGTGATCTCAGTGAGGCAGACAAACCAAACCTCATGAGCTGTGGGGAGCAGTGAGACCAGAGGGACACACTGGGTGTCCATGGGATTGCCCTGGAACAGGGCTTGGGCTTCTGAACAGCACCACATTTGCCTTAAATAACTTCCACAGAAATTCAGCCACTCTGGGTGCTAAAAGTCTCCATGTGTCCTTTGGGGCCAGGGTTTTGTGTGCTTCAAGGTATAATGAAGATTAAAGGCAATATTCTTAAATGAGCAGGGAGATGCTTATGCCAAAATATACATGAGCAATCTAGAGCATGATACAAAAATGCAAATGCAAGAATAGAAGGAAATCAGGACACTGTAATGCATATTGCTTTAATTTGAGGAGCAAAGGGATTTGAGTGGATTTCTAGGGTATAATGCAATACAGAATAATACAGTGTTTATGTCAGATATAGCTGACGAAATCTCCCAACAGATCAATGCAGGAAAAGGGTATAAATCAGAAGTATTGGGAGGTGTCACTTGAGAGCAAGCCTATTCTCAAGCTGAGGTAATATTTTCTGATACTCCCTGTAGTTGAATATAGCTAATGTGAAACAATGTGGGAGAGGAAAAAAAAACCACAATCCAAATGGCACCTGAAGGGAAAATGAAAGTTTAAAATATCATCTTCAGGATCCATCTTCTGTGCAGATGGGTCTGGGTGAAAAAGAGCACCCATCATCATGAGGATGAAGTTGGAACAGTCAACTTTGCTGCTGGGACAGAGCTGAACTCTGCCCAGGGCAGGGGAGCAGCCCCCTGCACTTGAGCACTGCCTCAAGGTGTGGCTCAGTGCTTGGCTCTGTGCACAAACCTCTCTTCTAACAGAGTCACACACACAGCCCAGCTGAAATGAAGGGGCTCCCCATTATTTTGAAGTGCCACACATTTCTTTCACATTGCATTTTTTCATTCTTTTTGACTGTGTTAAATCACTAAGTTAATGTGCTGGATATGAATAATCAGGTTTCTGTTGAGCATAAACTTTACTGAAAAAAAAAAAAGTAATGAACTTAACTAAGAGAACTGCTTTGCTTTCTCCAATAGTTGCTTCTCCTTCATCATGTGTTGAGTTTTAATATGTAAATGAATGGAGGAAGCCTTCTGGCTTTGCAGTCTCTGTGAGAGAAAATTCTTCATGACAAACACCGTTTTGGAGGAAAAGGGAATTTGCTTTAAGGTAGGCCCAAGCTAGGACTCATTTATACTGGATTTAAGTCACTGGGCTCATTTGCTGTCATCACTGATATGGAATCAGACCAAGAGAGCACCAGCTGAGCACCTCAACTTCTGCCTGGGCTGGCCTCTTCCTGCCTGTTCTGCACCTTCCTAACCCAGCTCCCCCTGGGCTGTTGTGTTATTCCTAAATTAAAGGCAAAGAGGAAGATGAGTAGGTCCTTAGGGGTGGAAGAAGGGCTGGCTGCAGTGGAGATTTGTGCCATCCTGCCACCCCAGTCCCCTGGGGCACGTTCTCCTCTCTCAGCTGAGTGGATCCCTTCACTCCTGGGACCATGCAGTGAGGGCAGGGGGCATGGGCTGGGTAATTCCCACTTTCCCCCCAAAAATTCAGTTTAGCAGTACTCTAGGGATGTCCCGTTCTGCCTTCAGAAATCATTTTACATGTGTCTGCCTGCTTTAGCTTCTGCTTGATTTCTTTATCTACCTAAAGCTCGGAGTTTAATAGATGGGTAGATAGTTTCAAGTTATCCTCTTGTGCATGAATGCCTGTTTTTTTTCAGATAAAATTTTCTGACATCTCAAACTTTTATCTTGAACATGTATTAGACAAGTTGCTTTATATATATATATATATATATATATATATATATATATATATATATATATATATATATATATATATTTGCAGTGTTCACAAAGTGATGGCTCTGTCAAAGTTTCTGTTAGAAAATGCTTTTTCTTCCTGTACAGGCTGGAGGTGAAGAGAGGGGATGGGTTTTGTAAAACACCCTCAAACCTCAGTCTGGAGGCTGTTTCACAGCACTGGGAGGTGGTGTGACCTCCTCCTTCCCGGCTGCCTCTCACAGATTTTCCCCAGGTTTCAGAGTTGCTGCTTTGCCTGGTTCCAGTGCAGCCTGCATGGAAGTTCTCCAGCATCCCTTATTTGGTGAGGAGCCAAATTTTGTGTCCAGCCACTCCAACTGCCCAAGTGCACTCGATGAGTGATGCAGGTTACCCCTTTACTTGATGAGTGATGCAGGTTACCCCACATCCGTGGTTATCCTTTTGCTGTTCATCATAGAATCACATAGAACATTTTGGGTTGGAAGGGACCCTAAAGATAATCTGGTTCCAACTCTCCTGCCATGGGCAGGGATGCCACCCACTGGATGGGGCTGTTCAGGGCTCCATCCAATCACACATCAAATGTCTGTGCCTTCTGATGATCTCATTTTTTTTCTCCAGATGCAAAACATGAAAGACCAAGGACTTAGAACCAGTACTTTTTCAAAATTACCTTCAATTACTGGTAGTTTTCTTTTGTAGTTACCATTAAAGGCATGTTTTTTAAAATATTTTCCTTTCACATGGGCCAGGTTAATTTTGGTTGAATTCAGTACCAAACCTGTCACATACTATGGACAGAAACACAAGCCTCTTACATGTTAGAGTGTAGTACCAACTCAACAACCTTCATGAATTCACATTGCATTGCATTTAGTATAGCATTTTTTATTCCTACTATGAAGTGAATTCTAAACCAGCACACCATCCTTCCCATGGGAAGCAATCCCAGCCTAGGATTTGGCCAGGTCACTTCACTTCTGAAAATCACTATTGGGCTGACAGTTGTCCAGCCCCCTGCATCTTCCAGGGCTTACTGAATATTCATATTAACATTCCACTGTTAAGGCTTTTGAGTAGGTTCTCTTACATTTCTGTAGATAAAAATAATTTAACAGAGACTGGCTCTTGGGTGGGAAGGCAGCAAAGCATGAGCAGGGTGCTCAGGACTTGGTAGGAATTGCTGACCAAGAGCCTTGTAGCGGTTTTCAGAAGGCATCAAACACTTTTGTTGAGGGTAAAAGAGCTGCTAAAAGTAGAAGGAGGATTAATTTAGGAACTCTTCCAGGATTGCAAACTGGGAAGAGACATGCTGAAGGAAAGGCAGAAGGAAGGCTCTGGGAAGGAGAGGGGATCAGAGGGGATCTGGGGACCCAGCTGTGTGTGCCTTGGAGCTCAGGAAGCCTCTAGGAAGGAGTGGGGATCAGAGGGTAGCTGGAGACCCAGCTGTGTGTGCCTTGGAGCTCAGGAAGCCACGGGCCAGCTCCAGCCCCCAGACAGGGGCTGCACCCCCTGTTCCTCTCCTGGAGGGTTGGAGGCACACATGCACAAGCCCCCAGGGAATTTTGAGATTAAATGTCACTCTCAGGAATGCAAGAACTTCACTTCTTTTTAAATACATTTTCAGCCCTTTGCCAGCGATTAAAGTTCAAGGTCGAGCTGCATCTTTCCTTGTGGACATTTGCTTTGATTCCTGATGTGCTTTGCTGAGAAATCTCAGCCGTACAGGGAAGGAGGTGACAGCATGTCAGAGAAGTACATATTTAGTTCTAGCAGCGAGTCAATCAGACATCTAGGCAATTACCCTCTGCTCAGGATGACAACTGAGAGATGTGTTTATTCTGTCTACAGGAATCTCTGTTATTTTAGGATCCTTTCCAGAGTGCAACCAGTGCTAACTTGTCAGTACGTGGAGACTCTTGTTTATGCTCTGGTTTCCTATCTGGGTGGGATTATTCAGTTATTGACTTGCTGGCCCCCACTCAACCTTTTAAATTCGTTTCTACCTTCCACATATTTTTTTGGCAGGAGGTACAGGCTGTCTGAGCCTGAGCCCTCATATCTTCATCTGTGCTGATGAATCTTTTATCTGCTTTTCAAAGGGTATTAGCTCTTCCATGAGCTGTGAGGTAGCACCTCACTATCACTGCTGAGACTCCTGCATTGGGCTCTGCTTTGGCATCTCCCACAGCCCAACACCAGGGTCTGCTGCTCCTTCCCACCCAGAGACAGGGCTGGCTCTGCTGCTGTGGTGGGATCCCCATGTAAAACCCTGCTCTCCTTTCCATCCCTGACCTCAGAGGCATCACTGTGGGTCAGCCTGGGACCCTGGAGAGCCAGCTAGTGCCTGTCCTCTCCAGAGCTACTGCAGGCACACTGCAGGCAGCCACACTCACACCTCCTGCCTGGGTCTGATTAGTGAGCTAAATACTTTCTGCTCCATGGGAGCACCCGGTGCCATATAAGCTGGAGGCTTCCCTCAGGCAATGAACAGATGAGTTTAGCTGGAACAGACTTTGTTATCTTTTGACACTTTGCTGGGGAATCAGTTACTTCTGTGAGGAAAAAGGTGTTTCTGATGCTGTTTGCTTTTCTGAGTGGTGCAAAGCCTCTGGCAAGCCACAGAAGTGAGTCCCAGAGCTCAGCTCAAGGGACAGCCTCTGTTACCCCCAAATGGGGCAGGAGTTATAGGCAGCTTACATGTACAGAACAGAAACTCCCCCCTTTTCATTTGAAGAGGATTCAACATGACCTGTACTGCCCTGGCAAGGCAGGGCTCAGAGCACCCAGCTCCCCTGAGTCCCTCCAGTGTCACCTGGAGCTGAGTGCTGCACACTCTGGGGCGGGCTGGCACCTGAACCATGCACACAGACAACCCTGTCCCACCCCACTCAACCCCATCCCACCATGTTGGGGAAGATGAAACAGGAAAGCCTTGTAAATATGATTGCCTGGCAAAAGATTTTGAGAATATAGAAACTATAAGTGAGATTGAAATGAAAGCATGCTTTGAGATACCTCAGTTACTGAGCAGTGGGAAAGCAATGGTGTGGCCAGCTGAAGGTAATCCCCTTTTGATCAAACAATACCCTCTGCCTGCAGACAGGCCCAAGGGTCAGAGCAGACCCTGCTAGCTTGGCAGAAGGAGTGGAAAGAGGAGTTTTTAGGGTTTAAAATGTAACAAAATATGGTAATGTAGCGATTCTTATAGGCTGTATGGAAATGCTATAGGATTTGTATATTGTACTAGATTGGTTAGTGAGAATCAGAATATTCAACACAGATGATGATTTATTGTATTGTAATGGGAACTTCGCTCTCTTATTTTTCTATGCTCTTAACTCTTGCCTTTTATTCTCTTACCCCCTTTTACTCCCTTATGCTTTTACTCTCTCTCTCATCCTCTCTCCCCCTCTCTTCTCTCGGGCCTGCTCCAAGCTGTGGCTGGCAGCTCCCAGCAGAGCCCTGCCCCCAGGCCCTTTGCAATAAACCCCAAATCCCAGCAGGGCCCTGCACCCAGGCCCTTTGCAATAAACCCCAAATCCCAGCAGGGCCCTGCACCCAGGCCCTTTGCAATAAACCCCAAATTCCACAACCTGGCTGCAGAGATCTCTCATCTCCGTCTGTCCTGACTGTCCTACCCCGTCAATCCTACACCACCCCACTCAACCCTCTCCCACTCAATCCTCTCCCCTCCCACACCCCCTTCTCCCACGGTGAGGATGGAGGACAAAGAAGGTTTTTGCAGGTTCAGGAGGCCTTTCTTTCTTTCTTTCTCTCTCTCTCTCCCTGGAAGCCTGGTTATTACAGCAGTAGCCTCTAGCTACATCAGTGAAGAGGAGCACCTCCACCAGGCACCTCCTGCAATAATGACTTCTTTTTTCTTGGAACTTGTGCTGTGACATTAGGAAGGTGAATCCAAAGAGGACCATGGATGTAGGGTCATTCCAAGTAAACCCTGACGGGACACAAGAGAGGAGTAAGGTAGCAGAAAAATGATATGACAGCACATAATTGCTGATATGTGCAATTACCAACCACTTATCCAAACAGCAGTTGGTCTTAATCTTACAACCTTTTTTCTTGCTAAGGGTATCAGCCACTAAATTGCTTCTGCTTCCTCTGGGACCCAAAGTAATCTTTAGGCTTGAAATTGAGGTATTTTCCTTCCTTTTCACTACCTACATTTCTTTGCCTTTTTAATATTTGAAGTGGTATTGTTCCATTGTTAATCTTGATAAAAAATAAATCAGAGCTACATGCATTATTAAGACAGAGAAAGAAAAAGGAAGAATGAAAGAGAGAATGCACGCTCTACCTAGAGACAGGCTGTTATCTAATCAGGCATTGAACTGAGGTCCAAATAGTGCCCATTGCCATCCATGGGCTTCCTGTGGCAGCTGGATACCTTCAATTTCCCCTGCCCATGGTGGGAACTGAGGGTCATCAGCCTTTTCCTGGACCAAGCCATCACATTGCCAACCTCCAGGATCAAGGCTTGGCTTACTGTCTGTGTTTTGCAGCATGGAAATTACAGATTGTCCTCCATGCACGTAGATAGAAAAACCCCTGGAAATGTTTGGTGAGCTAGGTCATTTAGCAGATATTCCAGAGGATTGTTTTGGACTCAGATAATCAACCTTTCCATCACTCCCAAGTGTAAACTCAAAGTCTTAAGAGAGTATATAAGGCATAAGAAGATGGAAGCTGCTTCTTTATAAATGGCAGAGCCTTCTCATGATTCTCAGGTCAGTCTGTAGCAATTATGTCAATTCTCAAGCTGTTACTGAGGAGGGCTGAGGATCAATCTGTCCAAGGACGTGTGTGGAGTGAGGCAGCAGCTTCCCAAGGCAGCTGGAAGTGAGAGGATCAGGAGCTGCCCAAGGCATCTGAGTCTTCTGAAGTCCAACTCCAAGGACTTTGTCCTTCCTGTCAGTGAGAGCTCCATGCTCAGGGTACCATTGTGGCTCATGGTAAGATTAACAATTTACAAGAGGATGTGAGAGAAGAGCACAGTGGCTTCGCTGGCATTGCATGGTTGGTCTGTAGCAGAAAAAGCTTCTGGAGTGGTCCCAGGTCAGTGTCCCAGCCCATGGACCTGGATGGCTCAAACAGCACAGGTCAGTACTGGGCTGACATGAGGCTCTTCCTCACTCTGAGCAAAGGCCACTCCAGCACCCAAATCACAGTGATCTGGCTCATGTGGCTCTTCCTCACTCTGAGCAAAAACCACTCCAGCACACAAATCCCAGAGTGGTTTGGGTTTGAAGGGACCTTAAACACCATCCAGTCCCAGCTCCACCATGTCTCAGTGTGGGCAAGAGTGTGGCTGGCTGCCCACAGCTGCCTGTGAACACACAGGACCTGACTGCAGCAGATCTTGGTGTGATAAATAAAGCAATTCAGATAACCAAGCAGATATTAACAGAGCCTGACTTCACTGCACAGTGCCACTCTTGTTTATCCATATGTTGACCCCAGTATTAGCAGTACACATTTCTTAAACAAAATCCATGTCCTGCACTGCTAATTGTTAACATAACAGAGGGTTCGTGAACCCGTCTTTCATCACATCACTTAAACATTATTTAAACAGGATTTTATTACATTTATTTCTTCAGAGGCAAAACCATTTCCTTGCTGTGCCTGTCAACTGATTTGAAAACTAAATATCTAAATTGCTGTAGTTTATTTTTCACAATTTCTATATTGTTTCATTATTAACCTTGGAGAATAAAACAAAAAATGTAGCCCTCTGTTGTCTTAATTTTAGGATAACAGAAGACTGCTTTCCCAGGAAAGAAATATTGGCTAGCTTGTTAACAGAATGAATTTTAAACCTTGGTTTGGATCTTCAAAAGTGAGCAAGGGAGTTGGAAGCCCAAATCCAGTGACTTTCAAAGAGAATTGGTTACTTAAAATTCAGAGGCCTCCTTCAAAAGCTCATCCCTAATCTCTTCAGAATCATTTATTCTTCATTGTAATTAACTGTGGATTTAGACTTCGGTATAAATTCACCTTGACTAAAATTTACAAAAGCATCCTGAAGTCCTGTTTTCAGGATGGCTCAGGCCCCAGACAGCCCAAACTCTGCTGAAAGTCCCTGAAGGTACCAGGGCTGTACCTAAAGCGTGGCACTGAAGATCCTTCCTGAGCTCCTGAGTCCAGATGTTTGCATCTGGCACATCCAATTCCCACCCCACAGTGAGGTCTCTGCTCCCACTGCCCTCCCTCCCACCACAGGAGCAGAACAATTGCTCCTGCTCATTCTGGACCTGGCAAAAATGGCCAGGAGGGTCAGATGGGCACCTAAACACTCCTGGCCATGATCTGGTTTGGTTGGTGGGCCAGACAATTAAAAGAATGAATTTTATTAGGATATTGGTCTTCCAGAAGAAGGGAAAGATTTGGCTTGGTGTGTGTGGGTAGGGGTTTATATTGTACATTGAACATAAAGAATGGATAATGTGGAAATAGGTTTTCTTTTCTCAGCTGAGCTGTTAAATGTGGAACATGTACAGTAGGTTTTAAAAGAGTGGAATAATCACCTCCTGTCTGTTCATTGCTCTTCCATCTCTGCAAAGCAGAATGGGCAGTGAAACCCAATATTGAAAGTATTGTCAGAAAAGCAAAGAAACAAACATTCTCTGGGAACATTAAGATTCCCACTTCTCATGGTATGATTGCAGGAGTCTCAATTCTAGGCTCTGTTCTGCAGAACTCTGCCTGTCTTTATGCACATGAGCCATGCTGTAAACCTCTGTACTCCTCTGATCCCAGCCTGTTCCTCTGTGTCCTGAAAATCAGGGCTGGGATCCAGGGGCTGCTGGCTCTCAATTGCTGCTGGGTGGACAAAAGGCAGCTGAGAAAATCCTGTGTTCTGTGTTTTCCACTGGCCAGCAGTGGTAGCTCCAACTGTTTGGGAAGCCCCAGAATAGGATTTCCCATCTACTGATTCACACAAGAGTTTTGGTTGCTTTAGGTGGGTTGGGGTTTTTTCTCTCGTTTTAATGCAGAAAATGCTGATTTTCTGATGACAGCAGTTTTTTGGAAGAATCACATGAAGCAGCTCTGATGACAATTTCATAAGGGCAAAATTTTTAGTTCCAGGAGAACAATTCTGTTCAAGGTGGGATTGCATCTAAACAGAGCACATTTTGGGAAGAGGAGCTTTATGGGCAGGGCTGTCCTGGTACCCAACAAGGCAGGGACCAGATCCCTGCCCTGGAAACAAAGGGTTGGGTCTGGATTCATGCTAAACATTCTTCACACTAAACTGCTCACTGCATGCTGCACTATCCCCATAAAATGTTCTTAAATGGTGATATTTGAGATGAGGTCAATGATTTGGATGGCACAAGAGCAGTGCCTGAGCCCTGAGCCCATGTGTGACAGCCAGAGCCCTGCCTGACTCCAGCTCTCCCCTCTGGGTACCACAGGCAGCAGCATCTCAGTGCCTCCACTACTGGTATTATTCCTGGACATTATTTGGCACCCCAATCTCTGATTTTCCCCAGAAAAGTATTGATTATTCTAGGATCTATCTTCTGTCTTGCTTTGTTTTGTATTTTTTTTTTTTTTTTACAGAAAATTCATCCTAAAGCAAAGAACCCTTTTTTGTTCATGTTTTTTGTGAGGCTTGTTACATTCAGTAATCAGGTTTGGTTTCAGTAAATCAGGCTCTGTGTGAATGTGTGGACAGAATAAAATACACCTCAGAGCAACCTCCCTTATAAACAGCTCACAATATTGCCCTACATTTCTGCCTCTGATTTTGCACTGCTTGTCTAATTATGTTGGCTGCTGTGTAATTATTTTCATGGAACAATAATTTTAACAGCGTGCAGTTTATCAGAGGTGCAAATTATACATAATAACATACAGCAATTTTCAGTTAAAACTTGCATAACATTCAAAAATCCTTGCATTTTTCAAGAAACTGAGGGAGAAAAAGTATTCTTCATTTTGTGTCTATTCTTTTTCTCAGAGAAAACAACCTAGTGATTTTCCTGGAGTCAATTAAACCCATTTGAAATCAAGCACTTTTATTTTGGAACAAGACTGTCCACATGGGGAGTTAATCAAGAATAATTATTCCTCTCTAAATTCACATCCTCAAACAATTTGAATTAAATCCCCAGTATAGAACCAGCCCTAAATGTCAGAGGAGGTTAAAAAAAGAGTGAGCCAGAGGAGGTCTATGATATCAGGAAGCACTGAGAATGAAAACCTTGCTGGGCACCCAGGGCTGGTGAGGAAAGCCCTGTCCAGGCTGGCTCTGTCTCACTCCCATCCCTTGCTCAGAGACGTGAGGCCAGCCCCACACACATTCCAGAGCAGCATCTGTGCATGCACAGCTGGTGATGGCCGCATCAGGAAGGGAGATGCTCTGCTCAGGTGAGAGCAAGGATGAAGATATTTCAGGGAAAGAATTTTGCTCAGGGATGCCTTTTGCCCTTGCTCTTTCAGCAGGCTGGAGGTGACATGACTTTGGTACCTTTCAGAGTCAGGGAGTTATAGGGAATTTAAGCACACCTGTAGTTCCATCTCAGAGCTGCTAAACTCTGGTTTTATTTAAAGCCAGGTTATACTTTCCCATTGCTGCCAGCTGAGCAGGGCAGTCTGTAGCCATTATTTCTCTAAAACAACAGGAACACTGCAGTGCCTTTGCTGTGCCAAGAGCCAGTGGCTGCAGCAGCCCCCAGAGAGTCTGGAGGCAGGAGCAGGTGCCCCCATCCTCTGCAGCATCCCCACAGTACAACAAAAACACTTCCACTCTGTTTACCTGCATGGTCCCCAAGCAAACCACTGCCAAAGGCTGGAGGCAAATCCTGTAGCCATCCTACAAACCCTGCAGAGGTGGGGGGGGATTTCTGTGGATTTCCATCCACAAAATTTCAATGTGGCGCAAATGTCTGAAGTCAGGGTTTTACCAAACACAAGGCATGTGCCTTTCATTTTGAGCAGCGCTTTCATTGTGAGGTGATCTCTGTTCACAGAGCTTTGCTTACCAAAGTGTGCACTGAGGCTGGCTCCTCTGCAGGGTTCACAGGGAAATGGGGCTGCCAGGCAGACATGAAAGGAAGCATCTTTATAGATTGGTGTGGAATAGATAGGGGGGTGGAATTAGATGATCTTTAAGGTCCCTTATATGCCAAACCATTCTATGATTTTGTTTCTCAATGATTCCATATATCTTGATTACCTTAGGGGAGGTCAGCCAGGCTGAGTCCCATAGCACTGCATGGGCTGGGCTGCTTGGGTTTGCTTTTTCTAGGTGGAAAAAAAAGAAAGCAAAAAATTGCTCATGAGTCAAACCCCACCATCCCATCCCAGACTCCTTGTCCCTCCTCTCCATTCCCTGCATGCCCTAACTCTCAGGGATGCTCCAGATCCGTTCTTGAGGGGGGTCCATAAGAGTTGGAGGGGAAGAACAACAGAGTCTTGGAGATGAAGGACTCAAGTAGCCACTAGAAGTATTTTGGGAAGAATTTCTTCCTCCTGATGAGAACTAATGGGGACAAATCTCAAGGGTGACATCCATCCAGAAGGAAAAGAAAATGCTACTGGTACACAAAGGTGACAGCAAAATGAAGAAGAAAGGAGACTGCTGACCATCGTGGGCACCTCAGGCCAGGCACTGGTGCCAATATATGGAGGGAATTCTTTCAGAGGGAGAAAGTCATAGAGCAAACCTCAGATTATTCAAACATCAGAAAAAAAATCAAGTTATAGCATTGGCAGGAGTTCAAACCATATGGAAATGTCTGGAGCCCTTGAGCAGCAAGAGGATAAAGCAGCACCTGACTGTTGGTGAGCCAAGGGCAGGGGTGGTGTAAGATGCAGCACCTCAGCTCTGCCCAGAATCACACCCAAGGACTGGGACAATGTTTTTTTTTTTTCCAGTTCAGAGGGAAATAGCTACTTGTAATTTATTTCAGAAGAATACCATTGGATGTTGTCCAGAAAGTTTACCCTGGGATTATGTAGCACCACTTTGTCATTCCTGTGCTCAAACGTTGCATTTTTCAGCCAAGGCATGGAAATACCAGGGTGTGAATGAAATCCCTTTTCATCTGCTTTGGGTCATGGCAGTACAATCCTTCATGTGTGCAATTTCCAACTGTGTGGATAGGAGGGCTCTGTGTCTGACTCAGCTCCCAAAGGTGGCTGCTTTCCACATTCCTCTGCTTCTTCCATGCTCCATCTGGAGGGTGACTTTGCCCCTTCCCCATGTCTGATCACTGCTGTTTGATCTGACAAATTCTTCTCTTTCTGGGTCATGGCAGTGTTAATTCTGGTTTTAAGGAAGAGGAATTCATCAGGTAGTTATTGTGGGTATTAGTCAAGGTTTTTGACTCGAGGGAGTGCTGAAGCAAACACCAAAAAACTTGTTTCTAGAGAATCCTGAACTCACTGTGCATGCAGGCAGATGTAGTCAAGGAAGTGGAGACAAACAGGATGGCATGAGAATTGTCACCTCAGCAGGAAGGTGACAGAAGATTGTGATGACCATACAGGGAAAGAGTGGCCATGCTGAAAAAGAATCCAATTTTCACAGAAACTTATGGTGGATTCTGATCTCCTGTTCCTATGAGGGCAGAGCAGGAATTCCTGTCATCTCTTCTTCTTCTTCTCCAAGCCCTCTGCCAGCTCTCATGTCCCTCTCTGGGAGGGGTTCCCTTGTCTCTGCCGTGAGTGGATATCACACCTGGGGATGACACACAGGTGCTGTGGGAGTGATGCCAGCTTGGTTCTCATTTCAAATGCCAGCTCAAAATCCAGCATTCATCTCCAGAATGATAAGAAGACTTCATGAGTCCTTGAATAATGGCTTCAGCAGCCAGAGCAGTGATTTGTGAAGATTCTGGCTCATGTCTGGGGGCTCTCTTGGGCTGTTTGTTTCAGCAGGTCTGATGGGACAGGCATGAGCAAACTGAAAGGAAAAAGACCAGCTCAGTGCAGCTCAGACAGATCAGCTTCTCAGTTTCAGCTAGAGAGATATTTCCCATTTCAGGTGCTGCACCTGTAATGGTGTGCACTTCTGCCAAGGGTGGATATCATTAAGGCTTCCATTAAAACAAATTAAATTAGGGAGCTGTCCTATTTCATGTAAGTCACTCTGGTGGGCTGGATGAGACTTCCTCTGGATCTATCAAGATGTAACATAAATGACAATAAATAAGCTCAAATAATTTCTCAAATTGCCACCTTTCTACTACTCTCCAAAACTGTACATGAGTTTTAGAAAGACTGAAAACCTCTGCTACTGTCCTCCCCTTTCTGTCACGTGGGTTTTTGATGGTTTCTCTCAAGTCTTTGCTCTAAATCTTTGACTTCTTGTTTTTTTTTTTTTTCACAGCAAAAGTTTTCTGTTGCAAAAACTCATTGAGGAAAGTGTCTGTCAGCCCAAAGTATAGAGATGGATGGACTTCTTAATACTGCCTTGGACACTCAGAGAAGTCACTGAGCAGGATTTAATCTAGTGTGTGACATGAAAGGTTGCTCTTCAGCTAATACTCTGGCCAGGTTAAATGTAGCCGTAGGGTCAGATCTTGCAGCAGGAGCAAAATATTTAAGTAAAATGTCAATTCTTCAGAATGTCAATTCTGCTAGCCATGATGTTACCAAGCTTGTTTGGGAAAAGCTCCAAGTAATAAAACTGCTGTGACATAAATGCTTCTTGTAATTCCCCCCTTTAAGTTTCACATCATAACTTTGCTGTGGTGTTCTCCACCTTACATTACCATGCCAGCTGATGTCTGCTTCTGTTCATCAGGTAGAGGTAGAGTCTGAATCTCCAGACACACAAATTTCATGTCAGGGTATTTGTCTGAATTGAATTCTTTGACAAGTTCCATTACATTTTTTGAGGCCAGACAGAGAATCCTGACAGGTCTCAAAACAAAACAAAAACAAACAAAAACCCCAAACAAAAAACCCCTAACAACAACAACAAAAAACAACACAACCAATCACCCACCCCCAATAAAACCCCCCAAAATACCCCACCCAAACCAACCAACCTTAGAAGATCAAGATTTATTTTTTTCTTCAACTAATTATCAAATTCTAACTTTTAGCAATAAAGCAGAAGAGATTCCTAGCCAAGGTAGACTGTCCAAGTGAAGTCTGGCATGGATGTGTAGGCTGTTTTGCTGAAATGAAGTGCTTCAGGAAAGCACAAACATATTCTTCTGGCTGCCTGAAACGTCAGCCTGAAATTCCATTTCTTCCTGTAACACTGAGTGCATGAGGCATTTTATGGGTAGCAGTGTCTGTGGATAGCTCAGCTTCTAGTGACCGCTCTGGCTCCTGCTACAGCTACCAGGGAAGAAGTCTTGCTCTCATCTCCTATCTTTGCTGCATATGTTGGACAGACAACTCAGGAAAATCCACTCTGCACCTCATTTCAGCACATCTGAACATCTTTATTGGATACCTTTTCAGACAGGCACTTTTCTACTGAGTGGATTAAATTCTCTCAATACACAACAATATTTCTGACTCTGAGCATGAGCAGGGATTTACCTTTTCCCCTTTACAGTTCTTTTCCTTTCCCATTAAAAAACAGTGCATCAGCACCAGGAGAGACCAGCTCCACCAGCTTTTGCAGAGACCCAGGCAGCTGTGCCAGTGCTGGTATTTCCTAGCACCCATCCCTGCAGCCACAAATACCCCTGGCAGGGGGAGCATCCCAAGGGGTGCAGAGGGAATAATGTGCCTGTGAACCATTTGTCTCCTTTGTGCTGAGATTACACCACAGCCTGCAGCTGCCTTTGTGGTTTATGTCCTTGTCCCTCAAAGACAAGAGGCATTTTTTAAAAGTGGGGGAGATACGAATGCTCAGTTTGTATGGATGCTGCTCAGTGAAGCAGCCACCAAACTGCCTTTTGAATAACATCCCTGAATTTACTAATCTCTCTGCATAAAAGCAAAATATTTACACTCCCGAGTCAAAGGCTGGGATCTTCAGTTTGCTCAGTGCTGCCTCAAGTCTGTTCCTCCTGGATACAATGGCAGATTTATCACCAGCTTCTCTGGGAGTCATAGTCAGGCCAAAAACAAGGGCTTATGGAAATTCCATCCATAGTTCCTAATCCTTTCCTGGAAAACTTTCCAGAGAAGCTGTACTGGCAAGTATCTCCTTCCCCTTCCACAAAAAGTTATATTTGCATTTTATGTAGTGTCTCCATTTGCTAGATCCTTTAGTGTAAAATTTGAAGCAAGCAGAGATATTTAATGTCCATGCAACCAGCAGTGTATGTGCATTCAACAATGGAAAGGTTTTGCTTTCAATCTAGACAGACCCATCTCTTCATGGCAAGGATATCTACTTGATGATGTTATGAGTAAGACTGTATTCCTAGCCTTACAGGTTTCAGAATTTCCTTTGCACAATACCAATTTATTTGCTCCAAAGCCAAGGTAAACTGGGTAGCTAGCACAAAATTAATTCCCTAATCCATAGACATAGAGCAAGTCTTCCTTGCAGTTCTCCATTTGTTGTTCCAGAGCATGGCTTGTAATTCCTGTGCAATGCACAGCTCTTTGTAAGGACTGCTACCTGTAGATCATCAAACCAGTGGCTGTATCAGCAAGTGCTTCATGGCCCCATTTCTGCCATGCACTGCACACTGGGGCTCTGCAGGCAGGGCCAAGGAATACAGAGAGAAAGGTTTTCATAATAAAAATACAGCCAGAATATCCCTGACGAGTCAGTGTGAAGAGACCCGTAACAGAGAAGAGGAAGAAATTAATCTTTCTTTCCTCACATCACTGGGAAAAGGCCAGGATGTGCCACACCTTTGTGCATTTCAGAGCTGCCTTCAGCCAAGAGCTGCCTTGGCACAGGTTGGTGCCTCCCACACTGCTGCTGCTGGGGCACTCCTGGGGCTGCCCAAACCCTGATTTTGGGATCCTGTTGTGGAAGTAGCTGGAGCAAGCACAGTGAGAGATACCTGAATGCCTGCTGTAATACGTATGTTTGGATCTCTCCTTCAGTGCCTTTATAGATATGGCTTCCTTCTTTCTATCATTTGCTATCAGGATATCCAAGATTTATGAAGAGGGTGTGGACTGCCTGAGTCTCAGTGCTCGCTGAACACATTTGCTGTTTCATGCTGTAAGCTCTCTGCTCTGCCTGCTCTGTTTCTCCTGGCTACCTTTCCCTCCCTAGCTTTCCATATTTCCCAGCCTGAGCTCCCCTGAAGGGCTGAATCAAAGTGTTGAAGAAACTGAGCAGACATCACCTCCTGTGTCACCAGTACAGAGCTGTTTGCTCACTGGAGCTGCAAAATGCTCTCACAGCCTTGGCATGGAGAGCCTGGCTCTGCAGATCAAGCTCAACAAAGCTCATCCTTTGTGTCTTCCACAGCTCAGATCTGCAGGCTCACTTCTGAGCTGGAGTTGTTTTTTTTTTTTTTTAATGGCACACAACTAACGGGAATTAATGCTTTCGAGGGGTTTCAGTTTGCATTCAACAAATGAACCAATTCTGCTTTCATCTGTTAGAAGTCCCACGCATTTTAGAGCCTTTAAAGGGAAATGATCCAGGAGGCTTGGCAGGAATTAAGGACCTCTCATTTACTTGCTGATCAGTTTTGTTGCTTACAGTCTTCCACAAACAGATCTTAACTGGGCTGTGGTAGCAAAATGGAATTTTGCTCTTGACATTTCCTTGAACACCCTTCAGCAGTGCTATAACCAGGCAGTGAGCACATCCCACTCTTGTGTTTTTCTTTATTGAGTCTCACTTCCACTTATTTTCCTTCTTATGCTGCACCTTTACCTTTTTTCAGCAGCAAATACTACTCAGCTTCTTGAACAGGCATGTTGTCCAGGAATATTGGGATGCTTTTATCATACAGTCCATACACAGATTGCTTTTCTTTGTTACCTGTCCCTGAAGTCCCCTGTCAGGGATGCTTCTCTGCTTTGTTTCTTTGAGCTTTTTTTGTCTAACCTCAGGGCATTGAAACTTAGACCCTTTGATATTCTGTGAGGTCTCCTCAGTGAAATAGTCATCAAATAACTGCTCTGACATATATGTTGGTCTCATTTGAGTTTAGTTTGAAGAATTCAGCAGCTGACCCATCTCATGTCTTACTCAGCCTGAACTAGCCACAGGATTGCCTCCACTGTGATGGGGATGACTCAGGATAAATCTGCATGGCTCAGGATGGAAAAGATCACCAGGGAAACCAGCAGACATTCAGGTACCTCTCTGTGTGCCTCGGCACTGTGCTTGGTGCTGCTGGTTCCAGCTTTGTTAAGCCTGACTCTGCAGAGCCAGGCTCTCCATGCCAAGGCTGTGAGAGCATTTTGCAGCTCCAGTGAGCAAACAGCTCTGTACTGGTGACACAGGAGGTGATGTCTGCCCAGTTTCTTCAACACTTTGATTCAGCCCTTCAGGGGAGCTCAGGCTGGGAAATATGGAAAGCTAGGGAGGGAAAGGTAGCCAGGAGAAACAGAGCAGGCAGAGCAGAGAGCTTACAGCATGAAACAGCAAATGTGTTCAGCGAGCACTGAGACTCAGGCAGTCCACACCCTCTTCAGTCTCAAATCTAGAGATAAATCTTGGATATCCTGATAGGAAACAATAGAAAGAAGGAAGCCATACCTATAAAGAAACTGAAAGAGAGATCCAAATGCTGTCTTATATATCATGAGTTCTATTACCATTATGGTACAAGGATTTCATATCACCAGAGCTTCATACCTCCTCGATGTTTCCCATGAGCAGCTCCTCTAAGCACTGACTGTTTCTGCTCCTTGCAGTAGCCATCATCTCCAGTCCCCACCAATCCACTCTTTTATACCACTGTTCTTATTGGCTACAGGTGTGGCCTGTTAGCATCAGGCCTGCTCCTAATCTTTAATAATTGGTTCAGCTGCAAATCTTTTGGGGATAAGATTACATTCTATACCACCTTCATTTACTGTATCCCCCTACATCCAAATATATTACAGCAGACCTTCAGGTATCTCTCTCTGTGTGCCCTTGCACTGTGCTTGGTCCAATTCCTTCCACAACGGGATCCCAAAATCAGGGTTTGGGCATTCCCAGGAGTGCCCAAGCAGCAGCAGTGCAGGAGACACCAACCTGTGCCAAGGCAGCTCTTGGCTGAAGTCAGCTCTGAAACGCACAAAGCTGTGGCACATCCTGGCCTTTGTTTGATCTCTTCTTAACACCTCCATGGTCCTAACCCTGGTCAGGATGCCCAAGTGTGTTATTTTGGTTTTTTTAAGTTTTTCTAAGTTTTCTGATGTTTACATTCTTGTAACAAACTTTCTTATGCACTCTATTTAAATAACTTATTGTTTTGCATTCTTTTATGGAAGAAGAAAAATTTGATAGATTTGGTTTGTCCAGCGTCATTGGAGAAGTGGCACTGTCACCCTCAAATCCACTGTCACTTCTGGAAATCTATAAATGTTGGAGTCAGAAATTAAACACCCTCTTTTTTACCTTGGATTGTTGCATGTCCATGTCATTTTATTTTGTGTCCTATAGCAACACAAGTGCAGCCATATCCCCTCTGTCCCCTTATCCTGAAAGGAGAATGGCATTTCAGTGCCTCAAATGACAAATTGCTAGAAGTGATAGTGGCTAAGCTATGCTGGTGTCTCCACAGGCTTTTGGAGGCATTTCAGGAAATATTAAAGTCATGACATCCAAAATAAACCTCTGCTTCTGTGCAGGGCATCCTCTTTTCCTAGTGATGTGGGGAAAGAAAGATTAATTCCTCCCTCTTCTCTGTCATCTTCTTGCTCCCAAAACCAGACAGATATGGGGACACTCCTGTGCACAGAGCTCCCATCAGCTGCATGTTCCCAAATGACTTTAATCAGCAAGGGAATGACATGGAGCTGCTGGAACATGCCCAAAGGAGGGTGATGAAGATGATCAGAGGGATGGAACTCCTCTCCACCAGGCTGAGAGAGTCTGGGTTTTTCACTCAGAGAGGGCTCTGGGCAGACCTTATTGCAGACTTTTGGTATCTAAAGGAGCCTTGCAAGAAAGATGGGGACAGACTTTTTAATTGAGCACATAGAGATGGGACAAGAGTTAAAGTTTATAAGCTAAAAGACTGGATGCAAGGAAGATATTTTATACAATAGCTTGACTTGTAACCTGCCTGCCTTTGAGGGATGTACACCACTGTACACCACCCATCTGCTGGCAAGTAAACCGCCCACTGTCCCCCCTGTTGCTGCCAGGATTTGGATCCTGGCAATCTTCACCTCTGTTTCCTTGTGGTGCTGTTAATCCTCCTAAATCACTGAAGACTGGCATTGGCTATAACCTGGAGATTTTGATACAGAAATATCAAAATGTTAAACTACTTTCCATTTCTTTGGAATCTCCTTGCAATTTTCATTTCATGTGTCTAAAAAGGGAGATGATTTCAGGTGTCATCTCCCTGGCATCAAGTCCTTATTTCCCCTATGCTGCATCTGCCTGGTTTGATTCCATTGGTGTCTCAGCCACAAAAATATCTGGCAGGGCAGCTCTCACTCCTGCAATCAAATAAAGGCTTTTCTCTTTTATGAAATAATGGAAAAATTACTTGTGCAGCCATCAAAGCATCTCATAAGAGCAGCAGCACGCACCCAGGTGGCACTTGGTGAGCACAGGAGACAACAAGAGGTGACAACATTGTCCTGGGATCCATGGAGGCTTTTCCCTGTGCCAGTGTCAGCCCTGGAGCTGCCCTGGGCAGTGAAACCACTGCGGATTTGCTTTGGAGGTGCTCAAGGAAAGCATCTCAGGGTTCAGTACAGTGCTGTTCAGTGATCTGTGGTACCTGGCCTCGGAAAATTAAAAAGGGAAGGAATTTTGCTTCCAGGTGACACAAGGAGCTGTAAAATGAATGACACATGTTCCTTAAAAAAAAAAAACCCAAACAACATAAAAAAGGAGGGTGGGACAGAAAAAAACCCCTGTATTTAATGATTTCACACATTGGAACTTAAAGTCTTGAGTGCACAGTCCCCTTCTCTCCTGGTTTATGAAAGGTGACTGAGGACAGCAGACCCTGCTCTGTGTGTGTGACGCTGATGTGCCTTTGTGCAGAGAAATGTTAAGAATCTAAGTCACAAAGGGCTCCCTGAGCGCCCCGAGGTCTGAGCAGGGCTGGACCTGCACTTCTGCCTTTACCCTCTGGGCTGCAGGGCAGGCACTCTTTCAGCAGTGCTTTCCCAAAAGGATGCCCCAGAGATGACCTGAAAAAGAAAAAGCAGAGATGTTTAATATTTTTTTTAATCTGGAATAACCTCTTTCCTAAACTAACAGAATTTTCTTTTTTTTTTTCCATACACACACACACACACACACAAAATCCCAAAAAAACAAAAACCCCAAGAAACAAACAACAATAACAAAACCCAAAGAAAACAAAAACCCAACAACAAAGAAACAAACAAACAAAAAATCAAAAAAACAACAACAACAAAAGAAACAAAAAAAACAAAAAAAAAACCCAAAAAAAAGAAAAAAACCCCCCAAAACAAAACAAAAAACCCAAAAGACAACAAAAAAGAAACAAAAAAACCCCAAAACAAAACAAAAAAACCCAAAACAAAAAAAATCAAGGAAAAATTTGCACTTGGTTTAGGTAAATTGTGGATTTCAGGTTTAAGGAAGAGCTGTTTTGCCATTTATTTCCTTAACTTAGAAAAACTACTGAGGCTTTTGGAGCATTACTTGTCCATTTTTCAGATCTTGCAAAAAAATGATAAAGGAGAAATGCTCTCATAAGCATCACCAAAATTATATAATCCTGTAAATATTTGTTTTTCACTCAAAAATAAGCTTATAAAAGACTGACTCTTATTTTCTGGCTCTTATTTTCTTCCGAAATTTCCTGCAATTCAAATTTATTTGAAATTTATATATTGAAATTTATTTTTCACTCAATAATTAGCTTATAAAAGACTGACTCTTATTTTCTGGTTCTTATTTTTTTCAGGAATTTCCTGCAATTCAGATTTAATGCTCTCAAACCAGACCTTTTCTGAGCATTTTGAGTAGCTCTTTGCCTAGAGTTTTCAAAGTAGTTAGGAGTTTTCTTTAAGTCACCCGTATTAAACGTTCTGTAAATCACTGGTAATATTATAGGCCAAAGATGTAACTGTAGCTTTTCAATTCCTGAGATTCCTCTGAGTCTTCTGGGGTCTGTAGGATTTATTGACAAGCAAGATCAGATGGGCTCTGGTTGCCTTTAATCCAGACTCTAACACACATGGCTCCACACATATGGATTACAAACAGTAGCTGATACTTACTGCAACTGTTGTGCTAGAAGATTTACAGCAGAGCATCAGGAAAAGGAGAATTATTTCTTTAATCCTCTCCCTTAGATAATCAGGATAATATTTCCTTTTTTTTAAATATTCTTGAGCAAAATATTGCACTGAAAGCACTTTTCTTCAGAACTTTTCCTGGGAAGAAGGAAACTCTTGGCCAGGGCTGGATGCTGGTGTTGCCATCCACATCACCAAGGGATGTGGCAGTGCCTGAGCTCTGCCTACACTACCAGACCTTCATGTTGGCAGGGAGAATTTTGCCTGTTTGATGCTTCCAAGGGCAGGAAATTGCAAGGCTGGGGCAGCCCTGGTCCCTCAGTCCAGTCTGGGAAGTTGGGGTCATCAAGGAAGGGTAAACTGCTCTTTCCACACTCAGTTACAGATGGAAGATTTACAGTCATTTTCCTGGTTTGGCACCCCTCAGGCCCTCACCAGTGTGTTATTTTAAACAGCATTGTTAATATTAATTTATTTCTCAGTGTCCTGTATCCACACACACCTTTTGTGATGGGACTGGGGGCTGTGGGTGCTTTCAGCAGTGTTTGCAGCAGCCCTGAGGACAGCCCCGGAGGCACTGCTGCATCCCAGGAGATGGGGCTGACATCCTGGGGCACACTGGAACAACAGGAACACTGAGAGGTGAAAATTAACCCAGAGTCTAAACCGACACTGAACGTTGGGGGAAAGCAGTGACTGGGTGTGTGTGCTGAAAAAACAACCAAGAAATAGGAATTTGGTCAAACCCCAACACCTGGTACAGGTCACTTACAAAATGCTGCTCTTTACCTTCCTGTTGGCCTCGTTCCACTCAATAGAGACAGGAATATCCTTTGCTGGTGTGTGCACACAGCACCCAGCTCAGCTCCCATGCAGTCCCAGATGGAGAACTGCTGGTGCATGTACACACACACACAGATATACACACACACACATATATATATATATGTATATTTAATGGGTAGCCCGTATTTGACATCTCACCTACGTCCACACCAAGCCAATTTATGGGTAGATGATGGAAGGTCATAATTAGAATTAATTAATCCAGTGGGAAATCCATTCCCAAGCAGCTCTCAGCAAAAGGCAGATTGGCAATGTGAGGAGGATAAGCTGTACTTCTAAAGCTCTCCTTAGATATTCTTGTCACTTCCAATATCCCCTGGGGTGTGAATGGCTTTAATCTCCCGCCCTGGGAGCCACCCATTTTACTGGTGTGAGCTCCTTGTGGGGAGCTGCAGCTGAGGACAAAGTCTGACACCTCAAAGATGCTGGTGAAATACAGAGCCAGATCATCCTTGCAGTCTGCTTCCCCAAATCCCTCCAAACAATCCAAATGTCTTGGGTTTCTGTGGTTGAGATGACTTTTGAGGTGTTAGAAAGTTTTTTTTTTCCCCAGCTCCGCAACTGGAGAAGAAGTTGAGATTCGTCAGTTCTGCTTTTCGAGGCTGTTTATTTTCTCTTATCTATTTCATTCTTTCTCTGACCCGCTGAGATCTCTCCAGCAGGTCGGGTTGTGGCACAGTGTCCACCCTTGGGGTGGTGTTAACTTTTTGCACTAAGAACTACTTGTGCTTTATTTACAATAATTTTCCAATACCTTTCACCTATGTTAGACAGTCTGTCTCTACTCTAAACCAATCCAGATGTGCCACCATCATAGCAGAAGATGGAGGGCAAAAAAAAGGAGAAGAAAGTCAGGACATGCCCAGATCCCTCCATCTTGCCTCTTGAACCCCCATTCTAAATCCCCAAAATTCTACTTTTTCACCCTGTGACAAATTAACTGTCATTCCACTCAAACTCTTGTGGCTTGTACATCCTCACACAAAGTTGATAATTGTTTCCATGGGTTAAAACCAAAGGCACAGGTGTTTTTGACTCTGTGCCAAGGTCTCTGAGCCCCCTGCCAGGGTCTCGAATCACCCAGGGCAGCCACAGGAATGTCCTGGGTCCTGACACAAATGGAAATAAAAATCTCTATCCAAGCCAAGCTCAGCCCCTGACATGCACATCGAAGCAGAGTTGCTGTTTCTGAAGAGTTTGATGAGGAAACAGAGCTGTAAGTGACTCTGGGACTCTCCTGCTTGGCAGCAGCAGGGCGAGGGTCTGGAGCCTGGTGCCACCACTCACTGGAACATGTCACCTCCTCCATGGAGAGCTGCTGTGCAGGATTTTGGAGAAGGAAACAGATCCTTCATCTCTCCCAGACCTTTCCAAGGTTTTGTTGTATGGAAGCTAAACAGAAAATTTCACAGGGAATGATTTTTTTATTTTGTTACAAAGCAAATAGATTTTTTTCTTCAATAATCCCATTTTGTGGTGTTTACAGCACCTCTCCTGAAGGGATGAGATGCAAAAAGAAGGGTGCATTAAGGAGCTGCTGCTGCTCAGTGCTGGCACCTCAGTGCTGCCAACAGCCTGAGTCATGGAGCAACCAATTCCACATGGCCCAGCACAAAGGCATTGCAGAAATCAGCTTTTGCACAAAGGTGTTTCTCATCAAAACAATGTCAATAATAAAAATAGGCATATTTTAAATAGAGGAAATCAGAGTTTGCACAGAAAATTTGGACACCAGAGGATAAAAGGAAAGCCCATTCCATCAGAGAAGATAAAATTAGCTGTGGTCTAAATTTCATCGCGGTATCTCAGGAGCCTTTGGTGTTCTTCAAATGTCCCACACGTATATTAGCTTTGTACCCACTTGAGAATGAAGTCATTTTCACATAGGATTTTTAATGCTTAATTATTCTTTTTTGTTCTTCTCTCTGTCACTATTGGAGTTTTAAGTTGTTTAGTTGCTCAGTGATTTGAGTTTTTCTGAAGAGAGAGGTTTCCCCAAGAGGGAGCTCAAAGGTGTGGAAGAAAAAGGTTCCATCAGCACAAATGGGGATTTGCATCAGAGGGCATCAGGGCCAGCTGGACAGGCACAACCTTCCAGGGAAAAAAATCCGTGCTCAGTAAATCCCAAATTCAAGCCCATAGGTATTAAAACCTGTGTTTTTTCTCTTCTATTCACATTTCTATTGGCAACAGCCTCATGCCTGTGCTCACCCTGGGACAGTAACATCCTTTTTTATCAGCCAGCCAACACACAACCTTCCCTCTGAAATGCAAGGTCAACAATAAGAAAACACAGACTGGCTGTATTTATCTCCATGAAGTTTCTCTAGTAAAAATATGTGATTTGTCCTCATTTGTCTCAAGCTGGTAAAAGTTTTAGGTCTCATAAAGTCCTTGGGAAAGCCCACAAATCCATGAGCACTCCAGCAATGCATGCCTACCAAAAATCATGTATTTCTTAATCTCACTCCCTTATTCACTCCCTTTTCTCACTCCCTTTCTCCCTTTTAAATTTTATGTTTTTAAATGAGAGAAAATCCCAGAGACAAGGTCTGTGTAAAATGAAGATCAGAATGTATTTATAGAACTTAAGGGCATTTTCCTAGCAGGTTGTAATTATCCTTAAAAAGATCATAAACCCCCCAGGAAGCCCAGATATAAATATGCACTACTGAAGAATCAAAAGCACATTAAGGTAATAAACACAGAAGTATCCAGTGACCTGATCTGGCTTCCATCAGAATAAATGAAGAATTCTATTGCTGTCAGAGCAATAGCAATGGGACACAGATCCTGATTTAGCCACAGGCTGGGAGGGGTGGAGGGACAATTGTTGATGTCATTGATCATGGGGAATTGATCACAGTTCACCTCAGGTGATAAAAGTTGACATCATTTCCTTGTGTCCTGCACTGTCTTTCCATACAATTTTAGGTATCTGGTTGTTTTACACAGATTTATAATGGCACATCTTTTTTCTTTTCTTGAAGTATTTAATATATTTGTTTATGTTAACATGTTGACAGAGTTTTTATCAGAATAAACATCAGTTTTAATCAGTTTAAATATCAGTTTTAATCAGAATAAATGAAGAATTCTATTGCTGTCAATGGGACACAGATCCTGATTTAGCCACAGGCTGGGAGGGGTGGAGGGACAGTTGTTGATGTCATTGATCATGGGAAATTGATCACAGTTCACCTCAGGTGACAAAAGTTGATGTCATTTCCTCATGTCTTGCACTGCCTTTCCATATCATTTTAGGTATCTGGCTGTTTTACACAGCTTTATAATGGCCCTTTTGTTTTCCTTGAAGTATTTAATGTATTTGTTAGTGTTAATGTGTCAAGACAGTTTTAAAGGAAATTTTAACCTGGCCAAAGTTTTCTTAAAGAGCAATTGCAGCTGCATTCCCAACAATGGTTTCTTCACTGAAAGAAGTCAAGTAATCTTTGAAAACCACAGATAATCCAGTATCTCCCATCAAAATGCATTTGAAAATGGCATCACCAGTTTAGGACACAAGCCCAGGAACCCAGCAAAGAAATGCAAGATTTTAGTCTGGAAGTGACTCATGGGGCACCATGGCCAAGGGTGCTGGGCAACCCCTTCTTCCCAAATGGGTGTTGAAGGAGGTCAGGAGCCTGGCGATGTCAAAATCCTTCAGGAACCTTCTGCTTGTCAAGCTGAGCTGAAAAGGGGCATCTCTCAAAAGGTCTAGGTTAGCAGAATTGGATGGAAAAGGTGATTTCCAAGAAAAAGCTCCCAGACATTGCTGAAACATCCTGAAGACTCAAATCATGGTCAGACCTTCTTGTAAATAGCTTTGGCATTTTTACACTGAGCCACAAAACCAGGAATGGCATTTTTTTCCCAATTCTTTCCCTTCTTTTTTTTCTTAATTCCATGTTAAAAATTAAGTCTAGCTGGGACCCACGTCCTCATAGATCTGTCTGGGGAAGCATCACCTCCTGGGCTGTAGGAGCACCTGCCACTCCTGCTGCAATGGCTTTGGTGAAAGGAGGTGATTTGGAAAGGAAAGGCTCCAGAGAAATTAAGCCCTTTTATACAGGTAATCAACTGAAGTGAGTGAAAGGCCTTTTCCTCCCGAGGGCTCCTCGCCCTCGTGGAAGTGATTCTATAGATGCTATTTTGAAAGCATGTCATACCCATTGTGTTTTGAAACATTTAATTATTTGTGACTCCCTTCAGCGTGGGAGCCTTTCCTCAGCAGTGCCAGGTGGGGTAATGGGCTCATCACAATCTCCTGAACATCACGAGGAGCCTGGCACTGCAGGGTGGGAATCGGGGGTGTGGGAGGGTGTTTGGGGGTGCCTGGGCTCCACCACTGTGCTCATGGAATTTAGCTCATGGCATGCAGGTATGCCTGCTTTTGTGCAAGGTTTTCCGATGTGCAGCCATCCCCCTTCATTTGCATTTGCTTTGAAAACAGATGAGTTTGGTATTTAGAGATTTCTATTCACTTTTACTGGGAAAAAACCACTCGTAAATGTGTAGGGTGATCTGGAAAAGTTACACAGCTGTATCTAAGGCACTATCAAACATATCCTTGGAGCAGATGGCCCATAAAAATATGCATGTGTTTGGAATATTTGGATACACCATCCCTAGAAACATTCTAGAAACCAAGCTAGAAATTAGAAAGGCTTAACTCAGAAAATTAGGATTATTTCAAGAAAGCCACTGCTTTCCCTATTTTAAATGTAACAACATCCAATTTTATCAAATATCTTTGTGCATTGAACAGAAAAACAGTCAGACTTGGGTTTTGCCCCACCAGCTGCACACAAGGGATGCTTCAGGGACAGCCATCCCCTTAGGATAAAACCACAAACTGGTTCTTACTGTTAATTTCCCTACGTGTATAAACATTTCCCAGTGTTTAAGTAAAGTCAGCTCTCAGCTTTCTGCAGAATGGGGGTTAGCTCCCTGGAGAAAGGCAGGGAGACCCAGCAAGTGTCTGGAAGGAGCTGACCTTTGGTACCTGTGAGAGCAGCAGGGAGGCAGCCACTCCTGCCAGCTGGGGTGATAATCCCCCGTGCCTCTGGTAAGTGATAGCTGATAAGTCTGCACAGAATTACTCAGTGATGTTTATTTATCAGCTGGGGCTCTCTTTGCCACTGAGTTACTCAGAGTCGACTTTTTGGGGGGTAGGGAAGCTCAGTTTGGATTGCTCATAGGTGAGGTTATGAATTTCTGCTGGCTTCCTCTGGGCAGGTATGAGGGCAGATGTGTTGGAGGACAGCCCTAAATGCTTGCAGTAGATGTTTTTTGGAGAAAGACAAGGTAAAAACCCACAAAAACTTCAGCATTCCTAGAATACCTTTCACAGATGCTAAATGCCCTTGTTTTTGTTCAGACTGAAGGAAGGAGGCAGTGTCTGGTTTTCTCATGGCTGCTGGGATGCTGGTGATGCTCTCTGGGGCAGTGGAGAGGGAATCCATGACTTCTGTGCTCCCTGTCCATGTCCCAGGCGTCCCAGCTCTGTGAGTCACAGCTGTCTCCAGCAGAAGGCAGGAGCAGGGCCCCACAGCTGGGACACTCTGCTCTCCCCAGTTTTGAGCAGGATTTATGCCAACAAGACATAGGCTGGGAGTCTGCATTGCCATAGGAAAACTGGCATAAAATACATAAATCTCCAGGGCAGCCAACTGTTCTTCTGTGTGCAGAGCTCTCCTGGATTCCCTCTGTTCTTGGTCCATCATTCAGGCAGAATTAAGCTGTGCTTGGATGCCCTTTCTCAGGACAGGCACACCCAGAGATTTATTTTGTGCTGCAGAATTGGAGTGAGGCTCTTCTGGACATTTTGGGTCCAGTGTGCTGGGATACCCTCCATAAGCTCAATACAAATATTTAATATATAATTAAGATTATAGGCATACACTCATGTCCTGCTGGAGTCAAAGGATCAGTGCTTCATACACTGACTGTAGGTGGAAAATAGCATGATTCTGTGCAATGGTTTCAAACACACCTCAAATGGACAATTTGTAGTACTTTGTGACCCAGAAACATCCTTCAAGTAAATCTGCTCACTTCTTGTTTCCTGGACATGCAGAAGCCAGTGCAGCTTGGCAAGCCCTATAAAGAAATTTTAAAAAAATCATAAGTGATGAGATGTGATAAGAAGGCATGACAGCCGAGCCAGGGCTCTGTTTCTTTAGCAAAGTCTTTTTTCTGTCTGTGAATTTATGGCTCTCTCCTCAAAATCTTGTGTTGCTGAGCTGGGGTGGCCTAACAGAGTTGAGAAGAGCTTCCTCAGGGAGAGAAAGGATGTGTTACCTTCTGTCCTGAGATAGGAAAGGGAAAAATAATCCCTTTCTGTTGACAGGCAATGTCCCACAGAGCTGCTGTCCACAAGAATGTATTCCGTCATTCAGACATTGGAATGGACTGTGCAGGGAGGTGGTGAAGCCCCATCCCTGGAGATATTTATGGACAAAGACAGGACGTGGCACTCAGTATCATGGTCAGTTGGCATGGTGGTGCTCAGTCATAGGTTGGACTCGATGATCTCTGAGGTCTTTTCCAGCCCAACTGCTCCTGTGATTCTGTGATCATCTCTGGTAAAAGTGGGGATGTGGGATGTGCTCATGGGACCTTGAGGGCAGAAAAGGCCCTCTTATAGAGGAGGGCTGGGTAAATGGGGTGTGAGAAGTGTTCAGGGGTCAGGGGTGTGTGGGTAGCTTCAGGCACAGTGGAGTGAGTGAGGATGGAGTGGGCAAGGCAGACACAAAACCACAAAACCCATCCCCTGGGGTAACATGGAGAGCTCTAGCTTGAGTAGCAGCATCCATGCTGCTAATGTCATGTTAGAGGTAGTTTTGAGTGGAAATGGAACTGCTTTAACTGAGTTCCCAGGCAGAGAGAAAAGCCAAGATAAAAGGATCATTTTCATGGAGACCTGTTGTTTCAGAGCCTTGCACTCATGAAAGGATGAGTGTGGGAATTGAAAGGCAGGCAGTGTGCAGTCACTGCAGAGTTGGCACAGCTCTGGGACAGGATTCATCAATCCACAACCCTCCTGGTGCTGGGGAGACATGTACCAGCTTAAACCCATCCCAGCCTCCATCGCTGCTGTGACAGTGCAGGCAAAGCCCAGGGATTCCAGCTGAAACCTAAGCAGGAGCCTAGGTTAGCTGTAACTCGAAGTCATGGCCAGATGGTTACCATCCAGCAGAGGAATAATGAAGGTATTAAGGTTAATTTAACAGGCTTAAGTCCATAGGTGGTCTTGGAAGGCTGCAGCCAAGTAGCTGAAACCCACCACCCCTTCCTGGGGCTGGGAGCGTGCAAGCAGCATTGGTGGATGGAAGCTCCTGGTGCAGGTTCAGCATGTGGAGGATGTGGAGGATTTCCCTAGGGAGCCTGGGGGAGGCTGAAGAGCTGCCTTCCTGAGCAGAGACTGCTGGCAGAGCAGGGCAGAGGAGTTTGAGACATTCTGAGGTTTTAGCATGGAAATCTGTCAAGCATAGAAATTGTCCACGGATTAGAAAATTTTATCTACTGTCATGTATAAGACTGGTTAAAAATTTCCAGTGGGGTTTCCCTTTATCAGTGCTATTTCCTGTGCTCCAGTCACAGCCTGTCCCCTGACAGGCATGTTGCTGCTTTAAAATTACACCTTAAATAGAGCACTGAGAAGGACTGGCTGTTTTATTCTGAGCACCAGGGAGCAGCAGCCCTTTTGGCTCACCTGCTCCCAGGCATGGAGAAAGAGGTTCAGAAGTCCAGGCTGTCACCCCAAAGGAAGAGGTGGCCTAGCTGGGGTCAGTGGGAGTGCCATCCCTTATCTGGGAGCTCCAGGGATGAAGTTACTCTGCTCAGAGCTGTATCCCATGGGAATCCCAGCATGCCAGCACTTCATCTGAGCTCTTTTTCCCTTAGGGAAACTCCACAGTGGAGTCTCCAGCACTGAGGCCTGCTGACAGGGGTGAGGCCCAAGACAGGGTGTTCACCTCCTCAGCCCTTCAGCCCCCAGCCCTGCCCAGCTGTGCCCTCCAAGGAGCTGCCCCAAGCCCAAGAGCACAGGCAGCTGCTGGCAATGGTGCCTCTTGAGTCTCTGCCCAGATGTGGCCACTGGGTCTGAACACTTAAACCTTCTTCAGCACAACAGACTATCAAACTGAATATTGTTTCATATTTTCTTCCCTTTGCTGACTCCTCTGTCACCCATATGAGCTCCTCCCAGGTTCTCTGCCCAGCCAGGCTTTCCCAGCAGCATCCAGCATCCCTTGCAGGCAGCCCTTCATTAGGAGAGCTGCTGTGCCTGAGGAAGAGTTTGGAAAGGATGATCAAAGCACATGGGCTCCTCCTCAGACCTTTTTGCTTCCCGAGTTTATCCAGTCAACATTTAAATGCATTTGAGTCCATCCTGCAGAGCAAGGGAGGGAAAGGGCCCTTTGTTTGCTTGTTGCTAAAGCACCTTACTTCTAATTAACAGAGTGATTTAATTAACATTAGGCAGAATCAGCCTGGTTTTGCTCCCTTAGGGGATAAGAGGAGGATAGCAGGCAAGGCAAACAGGTAACATCCTCTTCTGACACTAATTCTCCAGGGCACAGTCCTGATTTCTGAAGGCTGCTCCAGGCTATCTTCTCCAGACGCTTTGAATCTAAGGAAGAAATAAAAACAGAGTGTGAATAAAGTTCACATTTGGGCAGGAAGGTTGGTTTTGACTGACTATTTGTTTCCTCAAACGGTGGCAGGGAGTTGGGGGGATTTTCTGAGAGATCATGGACAACTTTGGGACAGCGTAAAGCAGAACCTGGAAAAACAAACTCAGTGATTTTTTTTTCTTTCAGCTGAAAATGATGTGTACAGTATTATCCTTTTCTATCATGCTGAGATTCTCATTATTCAGAGGAACAAGCACTTGCTGCTGCAGATTTCATGTGCATGGATCAGAAAAGTGTTAATGGACAGCTACTGGTACCATCCAGGCCTCCAGCCAGACCTAGGTACAACAGTTTTATAATATGCTGTGCAAAGCATGGTAAGTTTATAATATATCCACATCAATATATTCATTGCCTTTACTAAATGTGGGTTTGTCAGGTTTTTGGCATTGCAGAGAGCATCTCTGTGAAGGACAGGGCCAGAAGTATTTGGGTGAGGGACAGAGAAATGAAACATTTGCTGGGTAGCCCCAGCCTGGCTGCATGGTCACCTTGCCTGGCTGCAGTTTGTGCTGTCTTCTGCCTCTCCTCCCCAGCAGGCTGGCAGGCCACTTACTGGGACCGTGCTTCCTCGAGGTTTCTTTAAATCTACTGCTTAAATCAGCACTTCTGATTTTTTTTTTTTTTTTGTAATGTGTTGCTGCTGATTGTTGTTGACAGGGAGGGAAAAAATGCCCTCCTCTGAATGCTGCACCAGTGCAAAGTATCCTGTCTTTATTATTTTCAGTTAATATTGAGACTGAATAGTGCAGCCTTGGCACAGCCTAAATTGAGAACAGGGCGAGTTAGACTAGAGATTACACATTTTTGGCATTCTGGCATTAACTAAAATAATTTAAGCTTTGTCTTTGGTGGTGGTCTTAAAGCGAGTGGAATGCGAAGGTGGAATTCAGGACCGGCTCCGGAGTACCCTGGTGTGAATTTCTTTCTTTAGAAGAGAGTGTTTAATTCCACATATTAACATGTTGGGCTATTTTACTAAAAGTGAAGTTACGCTGATTAGTTACACCACAGAAGCTAAAGTATGTACATCTGCTTGAAGCAGGCATTTAATGGCAGGAAAAATGGCTAACTTTGCTCATGTAACATTTCACTTTAAGGATCTTTAAGAGATACACATAACTGACACTACAGCTGGGAGAGGGTTTTTTTAGTTGTTATTATTTATTTTTATTTTCTTTTAAATAAGCAGAATTCAAGCTGTTTATTTTTTAAGTTACTTCCCCTCCCACAGATTACAAGAATTTCACCTCCTTACTTATGGCAAGAATTTAATGTCCTTCCTTGCCAAAATGAACTCTCTTTCCCCTAAAATAAAAGGGTGATGAATGGAACTAGAAAGGTAAATTCTTAAACTTTCTTTAAAATGTGCCATTACACAACAAACTTCCTGGTATTGATTAAGCCCAGGTGGTCTGCTCACCCAGCAAACAGATATTTAACAAAGCTTTATTACGCCTCATTAGAATTCAGTCCTTTAGAAGATTTCTAATTATATTGTCTAATAAAACTAAACCTTCGAAGCTATTTGCATATTATATGAAGAAATCTCATACAACAAACTCACAGTGGATTCAATTAACATAATAGCTAATTATATATCCCATCAGCCTTTAGAGTAGCTCAGCATTCATGTTGCTCCTGTTTTAGCCTAGAGCAAAGGAGGTTTGAATTTTCACTTCTAAATATTGACTTTTAACTAATATCAAAAATGATTTGAACACTTTTGTGGATGAAAAGATAATGATTAAACTACATGAAACATTTTAAAAGACTTATTTCCAAGTCATTGAAACAATTCCTATTTAAACCTAAACCTTCCCATATTATCTATTCCAAGTCTGTCCATGTTTTATTAAAAAAATGACCAGATATGTCTAATTATTTTGACAAATGTTGGATTGACAGTTCGATTATTTTGAAACTGCCTCCTTCCTGCAGTTACACTTTGTATATTTTTCATTGCACTTTGTAATGCAATTGTATTCTTGGCCAGTTGTGGTATCTATCAAGCAAGAAATTTAGGACTAGATTAACAGAGACATAGTAATGAACAGGCATTTGAGCACCCTATAATTGACTGTTATTAAGGTGTTGTCACAGTAGTCTGTAATGAATTCTCTTGTTTTCTTTTGAAATTGGATGAGATATTCTGCAAAAAAAAAGAAGGGGAAAAAACCCCACAAAAAGAAACCCAAAAGTTTCCTCCAACATTAAAAAAAATGCCCCAAAGAAACAAAGCCTTTTTTTTTTCTTTTTAAAGATTTCAAATTATTTGAAGGTGCTTCCAATTTTGAAACACTCAGTAGAAAAATCAGGGAGGGAAGGAGCAAATTTTGTGACTTAAGTGAAAACTCAAAAAAAAAAATCTTGTGTTCATCAATCTCCTCGCCAAACGCAATGAAAAATCATATTTATATTTTTTTGCACAAGATAGAAGATAAAGTTTGTTGCTGAGTACATGGTTTTCTCCCATTACAATGATGGCTGCCTTTTCATTCATATTTTAATGAGGTTAGTATCTCTGAGACAGCTTTTTCGGGGTGGAGGCCCATGTCTCCGGTACAATTACAATAGGAGTTGCTTTATTGACAAGTACTATTCAAAATCTTCACAGTATAGAAAGAAAGGCTTTAGTTTTCCACCACTTGTCCAAATACTTATTCCTCTCTTACTATTAAAACACTTGCAGAAAGAGCACTCTCAACTGCCTGGAGCCCTGTACACCGGGCAGAGCACAGCTCAGCAAAAAAATATTTCCCTTAAATTCAAGTTGCATTTATGTCTGCAAAAATTTCCCTCGGTAAAACCCAACAAATAGACAGCAGAAACTAATAGATAGTCTTGGCAGCTTCTGCATCCATGGGTTTACAAGAAACAAGCTCAGATAAATGGTAGTTCCTACCCAAACTGTGAATCTGACTCCAAACATATGAGGGAAGGCAAAGTTATGCAGAGATTACACATCCAATATATAATTTATTAGACAGAAACAAAAAAAAAGCATAAATCCAGCTCTTGGCAGGTTAATCTCTTGTGCTTTTTTTCATCTTCTCTATGTCTACGCTATCTCTCAAATACTTTTCATTACTGTAGCAAGGGAATACAGCCCAAATCTAAATATGATACTAAATAAAAGCCTGAACCACATCACAGAGGTGCTAGTACATGTACAAAAACTTACTTTTGGTGTATCCAAAAGAACATTCACACAGCAAAACACTCTCTGTAAATTTGTGGGGGTCATGACGTGAATTTTGAGAGTTCATTATTTCTTTCTGCATCCAAATGTATTGGATACATTTTCTTCCAGCTCAGTCCTTGGCTGTGGTGCACATGATAACATTCAGGAAAAGGGAGAGCCCTGTGTTTGGGCAGGGTACCCTGTGGCATCCACGGGCTTTGGCTCAGCCACACTCACACATTCCTGCCCAGCCAGGAAACCACAGGAAAGTGCTGCAGGAGATGTGACTACACACCTGAATATTGGTTGGAGTACATTCATAGGAAAACCATTTTTTTTCAAAATTTGCAGAGTAAAACCCTTCTGCTGCAGATACTGAATCTCTCTATGTGAAAAGAAACACAGCCACAAAAAGTGCTTTTCCCTGTCAACTAACTTAAGTTACTGTCCTGGATGTAAACTTAGAAAGGGGATGAAATTTAGTGCAATTTATTGCTACAGCAGTCAGATTGCAAAAAAACCCCCAATCCCTCCCAGAGCAACACTGACCTCAGTTAAAGCGATGCCAGGGTTGAAATTGGACTGTGAGGTCGAATCCCACCTTCTCTCATAAGGGCTATAAAACCTTCCTTCCACATTGACAGGTGGTTTTATTTTTTTACCTTCAGAAACTGCCACATATTTCTTGGAATTTTGGGGGGAAAAAACCCTTGCTCTGTGCCTGAGCTGCCGGAGCCTCTGCAGTCCCTGTCCCGGCAAGAGGAAGAAGCAGCAGAGTTTGGAGCACAAGTTTCAAACTCCACTTCTGCCACCACCTTCTGCCTCTGCCAGATTTTATTTTTCCAGTTTGCAAAACATTATGTTTCCTTGAAAAAAAAATATTTGCATCCCAGTGGATGTGATGGAATTTTAATAGCAAAACATGGTTTTGTGAGAGACTGTCTTTACTGTAAAATAAGTTAGGCTGCCCTACAAACAGGTTGGGATTAAAAGGCTGCTGTCTTTTTTTTGTGCTTTTATTTTCTACTAGGCACTTTTTTGCTTTTCCCAGACATTTTTTTTTGGTGTCTTTTTTTTTTAGACACTTTTTTTGCTCTTCCCAGTTTTCATAAAAAGTAGACTCCCCATCCGTATGTGACAGGGGGAGGGAGGGATTTCATAATAGGCCTGGTGCAAGAAGAAGACGAAGGGGGAGAGAGAGGGTAAAAAAACCCCTCTAAGCTTTAATTTTAATTCTCCTGCCTTTATTTATCTGATTTGTGGCCAGATGGTGGTGAAGCAAGGCAACCCCTTTGTGCAAATGAAGCCCACATGTGAAAGTCCTTCTGTAATGTAATCATTGAGACCGGAAGGGTTCATACTGTGTCTGAAAAGAGACAATGGAGCCGGGATATATCAACATCGCCGAAATCGAGTTCATTTGCGATGCAGGCCCTTTGACTATGGTTGTCATGAAAACTTCCTACTTTGATCAGCAGAGGGTGGAGAGAAAAAGAAGAAGAAGGGGGAAAAAAAAAAAAAAAGAAGTCTTCTAAAGGGGCAGGGATGCGGCGCGGGTGTTTGCTGTGCACTTGGCTCCGGTTCACGCCCCTTTCCGGAAGACGCAACAGGGAGAGGAGCATCTTGCACCTTGACCTGTCTAGACGGGGCGCGAAGTTTGGGGGTTTTTTTGTCCCCGTTTCCAAGGGCGAGGGTTGCTCTTTGACCCCCACCACCAGCGGTGGTGGCTCTCAGGGCCTAAGGTAGCGGCCAGAGGTTTCCTGCCGAATTCTCGCCGCCGTGGCCGGGAGGGAAGGGGATGGACAAAGACACGGACCAGCTGTTCGGAAATAAAGCTGAAATAGTAGAACCTGGGAGAAGCTAGTTTTTGTAAGCTATTATTTTCTGCACAAAACCCCTGGGAGGTATTAAACAGCTGCATCTGAGCTGGCGAGCAGCGGCTAAAAGACAGAGCAACAACTGAGAGCCCAGGACTTTGGCAAACTCCGCTTCAACCAGAGAAACAAGTGGCTGGAGCGCCAAGGGCTTTCATGGCCCGAACGTCCGTCTCCCTTCGCCGTGGTGTCTTCGGGCTGCCGGGAGGTTTCCTTTGGGAGGCTGGATTTGGAGGAGGGCAAGGGGCATGGGGGGATGTGGGGGTGTGAGCTGAAGGGCCCAAGCAGGTTCTCCAGGGCCACGTTTTCTGGAGCTGACGTTTTTAATGGTGTGTCTAATGTAATGTGTCGACGGTTCTACATAGCTAGAGGGATGCTCTTTTTTGCTCTTTCTGCCATCTAACTAACATCTAACTTCTATCTGTGTGAAGTGTGGGGTTTTGGGGGGTGTAATAAGCAAACAGCATCAGCTTTTTCCTCCATGAGGTTTCTTTAGCAGCTGAAGGGAGTTGTTGGGACAGAAAAGGAGATGGGACGGATTTACTCCTAGGCCAGGGGAGAAAAATCTGTGCAGCCTATAGAAAAAAAAAAAATCAGTATTTAATCTGATGCTTACCAACCTTTGAAATTTGGGCTAGGCCAACAGAACAAACAAGTAACCTTTTATTTTCCAGCCACAGCTGTGTCAGTGTGCCCACTCTTTCTCATCACTAAGAAATTCATGCAGATTGTGCCTTGTTTTAATATTCTTGCCATATTTTAACATGGTCCGTACAGGTTCCTCACAGAAACTGGCTGAGTATTTTGTGATAACACTGCATTTTGTCAGATGCTTTATAACATTATTTAGAAACATATTTGAATCTATTTAGGGCTTCATAAATATGAATAAAGCATTTACAAAAGGCAGAAGTAACCCATGGATTAGACCAGATGCTTTATACATTACAAATTTCCTAAACTTCACTAAACTACATTTTACTTGTGGTTTTTTTTCTAAGTGATTGACTACAAATTAGCATTTCCAGAAAAAAAAAAAATCTCTGCAGATTTATGTGCAGGAAATAAGGGAATTGTACGAGTGGCTAAAATCCAGATTGCTAACTGGAGTTTCAAATATTTATAGACAAATTAGGGAAGAGGGGAGGGATGTCATCTTTTTCTTTTTCCTGAGGCCTTGTGGTGTAGAGATGGGTTTTTCTCAGCTAATTCTGCTAAAAACACCGAGGTGCTCTGCCTGGCTTCGTGCCAGTGCCTTCTTCAAAATTATCTTTTATATTTTTTTCTTTAATACTTTTGGGGCCTTTTTTTTTTTAAACTGTTGTGGAAAGTGAACAAAAACAAACCAAAAAAAAGAAAAGCCACAGGGTTGTACTGGCCATGGCCTTCTGAGCAGTTGAAAGAAGCAGGCGAGTGAGAGAGTGAGGAGCACAGGCACAGCTCTGCCTCTGTCACTGCCAGCTCACGGTGATTGCGTGTCCTGGCAGGTATTGCTTTGATTTTTTTGCAGCCAAGCACAGCAAAGGGCCTTTATTTGAGAGTGTGTGTGTGTTTATGTGTGTGTGTGTACAACTTCCAGCAGGCAGATTTTATTTCACTGTGGTTTCACTCTGCCCACGTTAAACGGCTTCCCCCTTGTTTATGGGTTGAAGGCTTTATTTTGGAGAGAGGAATTCCCTCTTAACATGAACCCCGACTTCCTACAAGGTGCCAAACATCAGGCTGGGTGGTGTCCCCCCTTGGACCTGCACCCACCCACCCATCCAGGGGGGTAGAGACGCATTTTGGGGCACGGAGGTGAATTGCCAGCAGCTCCCAAAATGCTGGGCTAAGGGGGTAGCTCAGCAGCTCTATGTGCCCTGAAATCAGAGCTGCATCTGCAGGGCCTGCGAGCTGCATTTATGGCACATCGTCACCACTAATATCAGACTACAAAATGGGCTCGTTTTATTTAAATTTCCAGTGCCTCCTCCATGAGCCCGCGTTGAAAGGGGCAGGGGGGGAGGAGGAGGGGAAGGTGGTGTCCCTAACCAAGTGAAATGCCTTTTGGAGGGGTGTCCCCCCCCCACCCCCAATTCATGAATGTGGTTTGGAAACAACAGTGAGGCTGGGCATGAAGTTTAAGTAATATTTGGTAGCATGAATTCTCAGGCAGCCCCCATTCATCCCCACGCTGAGCGGGGCAGGCAGAGCGGAGCGAGCCGAGGGCTCCTCGCAGCCGCCCTGCCTGTGTCTAGCTAAAAAAAAAAAAAAAAAAAAAGCAAAAATAAAAAGCACAGTACGAGTATCCTCCTTTTTTTTTTTTTTTTCCATCCTTACAGTGGGAAAGTATCATAGAGGAGTATGAAGATGAAATATTCTCACTTATCGCCCAAGAGGCAGACTATCTAGCTGACAAGCTGTGCAGTGAAAAATCAGGTACTGTGTCTGATGTAACATGTGCTCTCTCTACAGCCGTGTGGGGTTGGTGTTTTTTTCAAACCCAGCGTACTGCTTTGCAGGAGAAGTGGGCTGCTGTTGAATAAGCAATGACACTGCATGGCTTTAAAAAAAAAACCAAAGCAACCCAAAACAACCAAACATCCCCTTTCTTAAAGGCTTTTAATTCTTTTAATTCTTTTGTGCATATTAATGCAGCATGATTTGAGCATCCCAGCTAACGTGGTGTGTTTTCCTCCTGGTGTTACATGACTTTTTGCTCCTTATATGTCTGTGCTGTCATTTCCAGGTCAGAAATGAAACTAACCCTCTTGCAACAAAGTACAGGCATTTGTTTCTCCTGTTTAATTGCTCATTGCAGCCACTAAGCTGAAATGGGAGCCATGAGAGGGCAGGTTTAGAAATGTGCTGTTCATTTTTAGGTGAACTCTTCGTTGCCATCAGACAGGAGCTGTCCGTAGAAGGGCAACCCAGCCCACCACCATCACCCCCTGGGGAAAATGTATTTTATATTCATTTAATGTTTTCTTTCTCTGTAAAATATATAATTCCATATTAGTAAGGCCTCTTTTCCATACTGACAAAGCAAGAAAATGCTTTCAAAAATTAATTATAGCTTATTTAAAATCTTCCTCCGTCCGTCTGTTTCCTTCCCTCATTTTCAGTGTTTTGGGGTATTTTTTCAAGCTTTATTTTCATTTCTGAATGTAAAAAGCACATAACTTGAGGCACTAGGTATTATAAGATTATAAATGAAGTTGGTTTATCCCTCCTCAGCGTGCTGCCTTCAGTGCTAGAATATGCACGAAAATATCTATCTCCAAACCAACGCTTGTAAATATTGGTTTGTGGGTTAGAGATTTAAAGGCTGTAAGCATTATTTGAGATGTAAGAAACAGGGCCCATGAAAAGTACTAGAGGCTGGAAAAGAAGTTCATAGAAATAAGTTTGTATACTTTAAAACACCAGGGTATTTGTAATACTTATTGAAAACACATAGTCTGAAGCACAGGAGAACTCCTTCTGTAAAGACACAAAGTTCTCTCTATAATCTTCCTGGGCAAATAAACTACAAAAAAAAAACTTTCCGGAACAAATTTGATTTATTACAAATATTTCCTGTTTGTCATCTCTGCCATCATCAGAAGCTACTCTTGGTTGTGCCAGAACAGACACAGTGAGTAGCAAATTATTTTGAAAACAGCATACTTCCTCCAAAATGGACGGCAGGATTTCTGGTCGTGGGTTTTGCACAGAAAAACTTTCTGAGTGTTTCAGAAACAAAATCCAGAAGAGTCTGTGGGATAGTGTAGAAAAATCACCTTCCAGAGTGCTTTTCTCAGAGAAGAGGAGACTGGGATAAATCCCCTTTCCTTCTTGGCTCCTCTTATAGCAGCCTCTAAACCTTTTGGAGAGCAAATTGCAGTTTTGTGCATCTTCAGTAACACTGTAAAAATATTTTCCAAAGGCACAGGCAAAATATTGATATGAAAGTAACAAAGCCCACGCTGTTAAAAATCTGGTTTGTTTTTTTATTTTTCACGGATATGCTCAAAATGCTCAAAACCTTTCTCCCCCCTCCTTGAAACACATTTTGGGTTTAAAACCCACACTGTGTTCTCACCCAGCCTTCTTACATGGGGAAGATAATTTCCTCCCTCCTGGCAGACGAGATTGCTATAACTGCACGTTAACCTCCTTCACACAAATACCCCCCTGCATTTGTGCAGGGCTGCTCTTCCTGACTATAAATAGTGGTCCGCAGAGGGGAAAGTAGTTTGGTTTTCTTCCTGGCAATTAGCACAGATAAACAAGCTGCCATTTAATAAACAGGAGTGCAAGTCCTCATTGTTGCAAATACAGGATGCTTGCAAAAGCAGCAGGAACACTACAGAGCGATGCTGAGCTACGCTGATATAAAATAAGGGCAAGAAATTAATCTGCCATTCCCCGTATCGCCCCGTTGCCCATTTTAAAAATGTCAGTACATTAAAGAGTAAAGACTAAAAAAAGCCACAGGGACTTCTTTAAAATTTAGTTCGCCCAATGTTTAAAATGGGGTGAAAAGAAATGTATTAAATGGCATTAAAAATAATGAAAACATGTTTTCATTAACTCTGCAGCAGGCAGGAGATGGCAGAGGAGCATAGTAGTACCTGACAGAGCAGGGAAGTGCCTGCTTGGGTTTTTCCAGAGAAAATAAATTCAGGCACTGGTGGCACTGGAAATGGCGAATATTTGAAATTGTGTCAGGCTTCATGCCAGCTACACAGCACCAACATATAACTTACCAAAGCCTCCAACTCACTGAACACAATGAGACTTATATTATTAGGTCTTATCTGTCTTATAATGGCAATTTTCATTAATACGTTATATTAAAGCAATATTACACTTTTATCATCCTACTGTAAATTATTGGCTCCTTTTATTCAGAGCTCCGTGTGTTCATTCAGAATGGCATTTTTAACTTCTTTTTTTGGGGGGGTGGTGCAAATTATCATACTAAGTGACAGAAATAGTATAGAAAACCTCTCCACAGGCCAGTTGTAGATTTTGATACTATGAATTTCACCATAAAGCAGGAGAGAAAGAAAACAACAAACCAAGTCAGTGATGTATTCATTTCATTATTATGCTTTTAATTTTCTTTTAAAAGGCTGTGTACATGAACATGGCTTATTTCTTGTGGGCCATTGCAGACTTAATATTGGTGTAATCAAATCCTTTTTCTACTGTTCTATGGTAAAATAATAAGAGTTGCAGTTTTCTGTCAGCCTACAAACATGACATTAATGGAAGTCCCACATTATGGTAAGCAATTCTCCACAAGTCCCATTTAGTACTTTTCTTTAATTCTAATATCATAGCAGACTTTTTTATTTTTTTTTATGGCTACTGCAGGTGGATGTTTCTTGTTTGATTAAAAAGTGGGAAACTTCAATAAAGTCTTTTAGCGTGATCAAACCGTTTGATATTTACAAGCATAGATCCGTTCGCTGTCATGTATTCTTTGATCACACAAAAAGTCTCAGTGCTAGACAGGCAGGCAAAACCTGCTGAGACGCACCTTCAGATCCTCTACTATTTTTACAAGCTTAAAAAAAACCCTAAAAGTTAATTTTCCAGGAGATTACCTTTTTTTTTATCCCCCCCACCTCCAAACAGAAGGTGCGGTTGCCAGTCAGCCCAATGGAATAACACAGATTTTTTTTTTAATTGCCCTCTAATTTTCTTTGCTGATTGCAATCATTTTTCTGTGCGCTCTTTCTGGGGTTATATATATATTTTTAGTTGTGATTCTTGGGGCTCAGTGCCATGCCAGCAGCATTTCATTCAGGGTTAAATGGAGTTATGTGAAGGCCAGTAAGGAGCCAGAAACCAGTTAAAGCTTGTGCTAATGTACAGAGCAGAGCCAGCTGATTTATAAGAGGAAAATAATTTAACACCGTGTATTTTATGAGTGCTGAAAGCTACTGTTTAAGTAACAGCAGGACTTCTCCTACATAATTTTCTTTTTATGTGCTCACAGCCATAAAAATGTTCTGTTTGGTTAAAATCTTAGAGTCCCCATTTTATCTTTAAAGTGACTTACCCCATGTGTTTCTTTATGTAGCTGTTTGGAAAGTTTGACTATCATTTAGGCACCCGATGTTGAGTAGTACAAAAGTGAAACAAAATGCTCTTATTCAACTGCAAAGAAATCCAGAAGTCTTTTTCTGCACAATTATCGCTCAAACTATTGTGTTTTTGCAAACTGATACTTTCTAGGAAGCTCATTCCCAGTGAGAACTACTCTCCTGGAGAGTTTAACAAAGCTAGCAGCTACATCAATTAAAAGCAACTAAAATGTCTGTTATGGGTATGTGCAGAGTATTAAGCTGCCATTAAGTCATTTACTGCTCACCTTAACACTCTCTGCAAGATTGTGGTTAAAAAAGGCAATGTATGGGGTGAGAAGCTGTAGTTTAATGCTATCACAGCACTCTGAATGACATATTTTCTCACATTTTTCTCCTTGTGCAACTAGGAAAAAGAACAGGAGAGAGAGAGATTAGCCTTTGCGTCCCTGCCTTGAAAGAGGATCTGTGAGCCTGCATTTCTGCAAATGCTACAAGGGGCTGGAGGATCCATATCAGTGGGGTTTATTAAAAAACAGGGCTCTAACACTCCTTGTTTTAAAATACAAAGTTTGATCTAAAAATACCATCAGATTTTAGCAATGTAGAAATGAGGTTATACTGGGAAGACAAGGGAAATGAATTTGAAGACTAACGTGGGCCCCTCCAGAGAGAAAAATAGGATATTTTCTGTATTTATTAGTGTCATATTATTAAATATGCCAGGGTCTGTTCTCCAGGGTTGATCCATGGCCAAACCCACCCACAGGAGCACCAGCAAGAGCCCAAAACCAGATGTGAAACCCACCTGGGCAGCGACAGGTTCACCACCAGAGCTTGGTTGCTTCCTCGGTGGTTTTCCAGCAACTGTTTAAAAAACTCCATAAACTGTGTTTATGTGATATGACAATCATTAGAGAGCCAGATAATTTTTCAATTCAAATGAGCCAGAGTTTTCAGGGCTTTGCAAAGATGCCCTCTCACATGGGGATGCACGAGTCGTGTCCCTGTCCAGTACAGGGAGAGTCAGACACTGAATTATTTAGCACATTTGAGGACAGGAATTGAGAATAAATAGATTGCTTTACTTTTTTTTTTTTTATTTTAATACCTTCTTTATCTGATTCAATAGAAAATATCTCAAAGAGTCTGACTCACTGTCAGTGTGTCATGGTTATGCCTCATGCTGTCCCTCTTTCCTGATTTATTGCCCAAAGTTGTTTAGCTTTAATTTTCACCTTCACACCTTCACTGGTGGAAGTGCTTTGAGAAGAATACCTGTGTTTTTCTAGTTTGAAAAGTACAGATTTTTGGTTAAAGAAACAGGTACTTTCAGCAAAGCACTACTCTTCAGAACATCAGTAAATCACATGGAACTTTTCCTACCTTAGGTGCCTGAGCAGAGGCTGCTGCTCACAAAGGTTGAAGAAGAGATCAGCTCCTCATTGCAGACTGAAGTAAGATCACAACTCCAGTTTTTTCCTTATGTAGTCAATTTTTGCTGTTGTAATATCTCTGCTGGTTTCTACTTTTAATCTTTGAATGCGCCCACATTCCACAGGGGTTTTTAATTATGTTTAGAACTAGTAGTATTTTAACTGTTTTTCTGTTTCTGATGTTTTGATATGAAATGTGCAGATGAGAACGTCCACTTTTGATGAGTTTAATGGGCAACTGCTTTTTCAACCAGTTGTTATTTCTATGTTCAGGTTTTTATTTACCCCAAGGGTTTTCATTTCACTTGTGCTGATTTTCATAAAATCAACATCTGATTGTCACAGAGTTGGGGTCTGTAAAAACTGAGCCTCCTGCTGCAGCAGAAAAAGACAACTCAGAGAACTCCAAAAACCTATTATTTTTTTCATTCATTTAACAGATGACTTTTTCATCTGTATTTCCAGACCAGAAAGAGTTTAGAGTTTATAGCTAAAAGCTGCAAAGTTTCTAACCCTGTTATTGAGATGATGATGGCAAACTTTTGAAATAATTTGTCCTTTTAAAGGTGAAATAACTTAGTAAAGCGTGTGCAGTCCTTAAAACAAGCCTTTCCTTTAAAATTTCCATATCAAAGTCCTACTGATCCCGATATAAACGTTCACTCAACGTGAGCACCACTACTGTAATAACTTTTTTTAATTAAAGCTTTCTTGCTGAAGAAATGGCAAAAAACATGAAAATATTCCTGACAGAGGTTATGCCTTTCATCATTGGGGTGGTTTTTTTATGTTCAAAATATTTATTAATCAGTATAAAACATTTGGTCATAAATCTCACCCCGAGATGGGACTCGGTTCAGGCTGTTGCTGTGTCTCCAGAAGACAAAGTGGGAGAATATCTGCTTCAGGCTCCAATACCTATAAAAACACTGTTTAAAAGGATGTTAGCTACTTAGCCATGGTTTTAAGGTAACAAGACTAGTTCATCCAAAGCAGTAGAATATTTATGGTAAAAGTAAGCTTTATAACAAAGAAAAAGTACTGGAAATACATAGGGCATCTTTATTATAGATTGAGTAAATGACCAAGAATATAAAATGATAAATTGTATCATGAAAAACAAAACCCCTCTCTGATTAAAAATCTGTTATTAAGTTTCACATGATTTTAAAGTTTATTTATAGATTTTTACAATATTTCTAAAGTTAAGTATTTCAACAATAACAAAATCCATCCCTCAGTGCATATAAATTGCTGGTGCTTCACAGAAGCAATTAGAGCAACGCTGATTTACAGCAGTTTAATGTCTTGTCCCCAAAATCTGTAACACAAAGATTTGCTGTCTGATTTAATGTTTTTTAAAAGACTGAAGTTTTTGCTTCAGGTGGAACATTCTCTGCTATATCCTACTGACAGACCAGCTTTGCAGAATGCTTTATCAAAGTTATAATTTGAGTTTCGTGGAGCACCTATACTCTATAAAATGGAAATAATGCCTTCAGTATTTAAGGAAGACTTTCTTCACACTTAATCCAATCCAACACCTTCTTTGATGTGTGTGTAAACAGCGATTTTTAAAGAAACTTTGAAATATTTGAACTCCCTTTGTACTCCATTCTGCTTCTGAACAGCCAGTTTAGGCTGAGGTGGGTCCTTTAGTGTGGATACTGAGCTCACCTCACACACAAAACTCACAATCAGCTGGCTCTGTTTAAAGTCTGAGAGCAAGGAAATGTTTCTCACTGTGCATAAAACTGAGACATAAATATATCAAACTAATGGGAAAGGTTTGGATTCCTCTCCTGTTTCCATTCTGTTAAATCTGTGGATTTTTGAGTGGGTAGAAAAGACAGATTTGGCTCAAAGTATGTTTAAAAAAACATGTTACCAGGTCACATAAAAGGAAGACGGCTACTGGGATTCTGCGCAGCTATTTCAAAGTCTGGCTAATTCTCACCTTATTTTAATCCTATATTTCACCCCCAAAATTTAAAAATATTTTACCTTTCTCCAGCATCCTCTTTTTACCATTAAACATAAAAAACCCATAAAAGTAGCAAAGAAAATTTATTATCTAGGAGAACAGCATAGTGCAAGTGTCTGACCATTATAAAAAGATCAAAATAAATTAAGTAAGATGGCAAAAGGGAGTAACTTTTGGGGTTTTTTCCCGTTTGTATTTTATAATAGAGGAAACTTTTGTGTTTTCTGTAACAGCGGCTGCTAAATTATTTCGGGCAGATATGTTAGAATGTCTCTTTAAAAATTTAAGTGCTGTCTTGTGCTTTGATATGCTCTCAAAATTGATCACAGTGGCGCTGTAAAAGAGTTCTTGAGTAACCTGGCTTGGGTTTTTTGCTGAGCATCAAGTCAGTGCTGGGCTCAGAGCAGGCGTTCAGCCACTGAGGTTGATGTGGTTTGTGCTGAGAAATCGCTATGACAGGGTGGCAGTGAGATATCCCTCCCTCAGAAGGAAAGCCTTTCTTTAAACTGTGATTTGTGCATTTACACTTTTGCAATCTGACTTTGAATTTCACACTGCAGAACTGCCAGAGGATTTTGGTTTCTGTTGCTTTTTTGCATCCGTGTTAAGATATGGGGCAAATTCACCCTGGTATCACCCCAGTCTTGTCCTGATGTAACCTGGTGCAGCTGGGGCAATGCTGCAGTGGCCCACATCTGATACATACTCTCCCCAGCCCTGGGGTATTTATTTCTGGGATAAATACTCAGATTGTTTCACTATCACTTCATTGAAGCAGATACTGTGATGCAAACTTAAAATTTGTGAGGATCTTCATGAAGCCAAACTCATCTCGGGTTCAGTAAGAAGTGTTTAAAAAAAAAGAGATTCATGCTTTTTATCATGTGTGAATCAGCAGATTAGGTAAAATGATATAATATATATGATGTGACATGACATGAAGTGCTTGGAGTCCCATCTATCCAGATATTTATGTAGCTGTCCTCAGCCAGTCCCCTTGGTTCCCTCCAAGAAATGAGCATCTCAAAACCTATATAGAAAAGCAAGGAAATGCATCCTGACTTCAGACCTTGTCTTTTCTCCCTCATTTATCTCACCCTATTTTGATGAGGTCAGAGATGTATCCAAAGGCATGATCTTGCCTTTTGTCAGTGCAGCAGAAGTGTAAAGGTCATTTCTAAGGAAGGAGGACCAGATCTTTGCCCAGAGCAAGTAGCTTTAGTCTGGTGACTTGGGATAGAGCTGTCATATTTGACCTGGGGAGACTTGGGTTCCCCAGTTCATGAGGACTGTTAATATTTTTTTTGAAACAGTAATTTCATTTTCATGCCAAATATACCAGGGAAAAAGCACAGATTTTATTTCAAATGTGACTTACGTTGAATGAGTGGAAATCACTAAATTCATTTTACTGAGGAACAAAAATAGATGAAGCAAGATCCTAATTGGTCAAGATCGATGCTTTATTTATTAAGATAAGTCCTAAAACAAGGTTATCCACTAACTAGTCATATTTTTATTCATATTTGTCTCTGTGGTATAAAATTTATGATAGCTTCATCAAAATACAGCTTTTAGAAAATGCATATTGCTTGTCATTATTTCACTGACATAAAGAACAAGCATGTTAGAATTTTATGAGCAAAATATTAACTGGTATGGTGTCCCTAATACATATGAAGTTTACCAGAAATGAGGAGAGCCAGATTCATGTTAAATGAAATACTATTAGTGGGTCTTACAGCAGGAGCAGTGAGGAATACCTTGTAATTATGGTATACACATCTGAGTGCAGCATACTTTGTTCTGGGGCTTAAGTAGGTAATTAGCATTTTGGTTATGGAGTTGTGAGTGATCTTAAATTGTGTTGGTCTCTGAAAATCGTCCTTGCTTTTTCTGCTGGGTTGGATACAGCTACTTCTGGAGCAAGTCTGTTGGAATTCCCCACTGGACAGAAGCACCTTGGCCACTGGCAGGGTGGAGGTGGCAGTGGGAGATCAGCCGGAGATGGGGAAGGGGACAAGAAGAGAAAAGCTCTTGGGATGCTGCTGGGGCGCAGGGTGGATGTAAACCCAGCACTGTCACCTTCTATTGTCTGAGCACGGGGATTTCTGAGACTGGACGGGAACAAGGAAAGCCTTTAGTGAGGGAAGAGTGGGAAAGGTTGGGAAATAACTGCGCAGTGGAGTTGCTGCACTCGGTGAGTTCCCCCCAGCCTTGCCTGTGCCAGAGCAGAGCTGCAGTGATCGCTGCACGAGCCTTGATTAACAGCAGAACTGTGCTTAATGCAGCACAGGTTAATGCAGAGCCTTTCTTCAGGAGCGCCTCAACAGCAGAACTGTGCTTAATGCAGCACAGGTTAATGCAGAGCCTTTCTTCAGGAGCGCCTCAACCAGGCTGCGTGCGAAAGAGTGGGAGAAAAGGAGAGACCAATTCACAAAGCTCATTTAAACTGAGCGAGAAGCTTTGGAAAACAAGAGTGTCTTCGTGCCTTTAACCATATTTACAGACCTGGCTGGTTTAATGGCATTCAGCAATAAATTCCATCGCCTTCGGGAGCAATTGATAAAGGTTCTGGTAACCGCCTGCTCCAATCTACTTTGGGGAATGTTAATAAACCAGTACCCAAGGACTCCTAGGTGTATGCCGTGGAATAGAGGGAGCTAAATGTCAGCTAATTAAGCAGAGCTGAGACCATGAAAGATCTTGTGAGTTAAAAGTTAAATATTAATATCGGTTTCAAACTTTATGAAAAGCTGGCTTAGTGGCAAGGAAGCAGAAGGGATATATATCCAGCATGTTCGTGACATTTTCTATTTCTAGTTAACCTCGCAGCCACATTGAAAACTAGCTGAAGTTTTCTTAAAGCAAATTCTAGAAGAGCAGCCAATAAGGAATTACAACAACCCTTGAGGTGACACAGACATTAATGAAGGAAGAAAGAAAAAGATTTCAATATGGCAGTGGTTCTTAAATGGTAGGGGAAAAAAACAAAAAGAAGAAAAAATCTTCCTTGTCATATTAAATGTGACATGAGCAAAAGGTGAGAGTTCAGAAAGCCTTGGTGCTTGGCAGGGTTGTATTTATCTGGCTGCACATGTTGATCAATTCTGCAAATTCCTGAGGCTGGGGCCAAGCTCCAGCCAGCACCAGCCTTGCAGAAGCACAGGAGCAGTGCCTGGCTGCCAGGGTTATCAGGGCCAAACACACCAAATACAAGGTCAGAAGCAGCCATTTGCTGTTGATGGGGACTGAGGGTTGGGATGTCATTTTCAGTGTGACAATGATGCTCATACAGAGTGGGAAAGTGAAGGCTGAGCACTGAGCAAAATGTGTCACACAGCTCACCCTGCCCACCTTGAGCTGGTCTGGTTTGTGATTGAGTTTCATCATGCCTGCTGTTCATTAGGAGCTGTGTTGGTGGGGTGGCTCTCAGCCGTGCTCAGGATTGGGATCCCCTGTGCTCAGCCTTGCACAAGCAGCAGAGTTAATTCCCCCAGTGCTCATCACACCCCAGCCCATGCAGGATCATTACTCCTCCATTATCACAGGCATTAAACACCTTTGCCTTGCCACAGCCAAGTCTTGACCACATGGCCATCTCTTCTGGCCTCCACAGGGATGGTCAATTACTAGAAAGTATTCTTTGGGGACAAAAAAAGATTGATTAAAAGCCTGTTTACTGATACCAAAGGAGATGGAGTCTTGTCTAAACTTCTTTCTACATGTACCCTATACCATGATGACTAAATATTCCCATTTTCACTGCATTTAGCTGAGTTAGGGGTTTTCTGAGCTATGTTCAGCCAGAAGCAGGACAGTGTGGTTGTGCACCCAGCCCACTGCTCTGCCCATTGTAGCACACAAAGTGAACTGCAAAATATGGTCCATTTCATCCAGCTAGGTACTTCTGACTCTTCAAGAAGAAGATTCAGTGTCATTCCCGATCTTTGAAATTGATGATTGATGGAGAGCATCAGTCAAATTGAAAGAGAGCTCCCCAGCACCTTGCATGAGCCTCTGGGCGCCTTGGGCCTACATGGCTAAAGGCAGGGAGGAGCTGGAGATGTTCTTGTGTGGCTTTGCTCTTCAATATCCTTCATATGTGTCCTTCCCTCCAAATTCCCCCATTGCCAGTGAATTTCAGAATATAAAACTGAACTAGCTAGGTTTGAAAGGTTTTATGGTTTCAGATTCCTTCCTTCCTTCCTTCCTTCCTTCCTTCCTTCCTTCCTCCCTCCCCCCCCTCCCCCCTCCCTGTGATGCTGCTTTTCCTAAAGAACCTTCCCATGCATAATTAAACTCCAACACTCACCTGGTGTTCACCTGGTGATGGCACAGGCTGGGAGGATGATCATGATGCCTGAATCTCAGGGATTGTGGGAATATGTGGGGTTGGTTTTTTCAGGGTAGTTTTGCTTTGACTTTCAAAGACTTAACTTTACATGAACAAGTGAGATGATAAAAGGAATTTCACTGGTGTTTTCTGATGCTGAGTCATGTTTCATGTGGCCTTTTACTGTGTTCCTCCTCAGGCAGCCTGAACACACCAAAGCACTTTACCAGGGGGAGCAGCTATCTTTCAAACTTGAAACTAGGCTGGTGCTGAGCACAGCCAGGACACTTCAAGGCAGCACAGGGAAGGATGACAGCCAAGGTCATTCTGGGCTGAGCCACACTTGTGTTGGGGGCACTTGAGGGCAGTGAGAATGTTTGGAAAGACATGAGCTAGGGCAGGTTGTGGTTGTGAGGCTTTCTGGTGTGATAGCACAGGGAATTTCCTGTTTTCAGGTGGCCTCATCTTCCTAAAATGTGTGACCCTCACATTTCCACCATGTTTATTCTTCTCCTGTACAGTCAATCCTTAAGCTCTCAGGAAAGCCTCCTGTCTGCTGTGTCCCAGATTCAAAAGAGGGATGAATGTCTGTCTGTCTGCCTGCAGCCCTTTCCCACACAGAGCCTCTAAGGAATAGGGAAGTGTGATGCCTAGAAAAGAACAGATATCTTCTCACCATTATAAAAATAATCATTTTAGGTTAAGACTACTTCTTCTCAGTGGGGATTTTGTCAACCTTGTTCATTCTGACCAGAACTGCTGCATTGTGGAGAGTTTAAAAGTTATTGGAGGAGACCTTTGGAGAACCCACATTTAGAATAAGAGAGAGCTGCTCTCTCCTTGGTGGACACCAGATGGGATGCAGTGTAGGCACGAGCGGTCACTCACCTCTGACTGACTTTGCAAATTCATTATTGTGGGAGATGTTCGTCCATCCTCCTGTCCAATCTGGTTATTTGATTCCACCTATTTTCATTCTCCAAATAGTAAGGATGGAGTTCATGTTTCTTATTAATTGTTCGTATAAAAGTTAATGTCATGGGCTGTCTAATTTCAGGGGGCTGCTGAAACAATACAGTGATGGAAATAACAAAGATTATCACAACTTCTGGCTGTTTCTCTTTGGGAAGGGTCTTCCATCTCTCCTGAAAAGGCTGTAAACAACCCTGGATATGTCTAGGAAAGCCCTGCCCTCCTGAAACTGAATGAGCAGCTCCTTGATTCATTTGAAGATGATGATAAAAAGACAAAACACAAATAGCTGAGGTCAGCCATCTGATCTTTCACCTTTCTGTGCAGATGAAAACACAGATTCTTAACCTTTGAGCCCTTCAAACAATTTCCTGATGCGCTTCAGCAATGGCAACAAGACTTAAGCTGCCACAGTTCAAGGGAAGATTGCTTGAAAGCCTCTTTTATACTTCACAGCTTTGAGTTTTAGTTCTATGTGACAACAGTTTTTAATAAAATATTAGTTTACCTTGACTGGTAGCTGATTTGTCATGGCTGCATTCGTGAGGGCAGGGAGGTTCCATTTCCTTGTCAGGGGTCTCAGCAGGAAGTTGGTGTCTGCATGGAAAACACTGCACCTGCTCTTGTCCTGATTGTGCAAGGAATTAGGAAGGGTGACTTCTAAGCACATGAAACACACAGGGAGAATTATTCCAGAAGTATAGAATGGATTGGGTTGGACCTTTAAGATCATCCAGTTCCCACCCTCTGCCATGGGCAGGGACACCTTCCTCTGGACCAGGTTGCTCAGAGCCAGATCCAGACACTTCCAGTTGCCACAAGCTGTAAGGAAGGAGTGATTGTATGACCTGTCCTGGTCATTTATTCACAGGGTGACTCAAGAAAGGAAAGCATGTGGCTGAAGTCGTGGCACCTTGGATATAGCCAGAGCTTTGCATACAGAATGTGGGCTGGAGCCACCAGGGGTGTTCTGAGATCCTCTTCAAACTCCCACAATGAGTTGCCATTTACAGCAATATTTTCAGGTTTTTAGGCTGTGTATAAGCCACAGGTTGGTATGAGAGGTCCTGTTTGGATAATGTCTGTGGAAACGTCTCCAGAAGGTATCCAGAACACCTTTCTGGTAGTTTGTATTCTCTTCCAGTTCCACAGACACTGGGAGGAGTTTAGGCATGCATTGTGACATAGCACAAGTGCTTCATTCTCTTCTTGATGAGACTTACCTAACACCAGGAAAATTGCAGGGATTTGACTGAACTTACTCTTGGTGTTCCCAAAGGAGAAATGAACCCAACATCTTGATGTGATTATAGGGAAGAGGTTTTCTCATTGACTAATTGTCCAAATAATATTTCTGACTACAACTGTTTCTTCCACAAGAGGGATACTCTTTGCCATGCTTTAAATTTTGCTTCCAGAAATCTGGATAGCAGAAATGAATGAACCTCAGTGGGACACAGAGAGTTAATTTATAACACATCTCAAAAAAAATCTAAGCTTTTCTATTTCAAAAGACTTTTTCTTTGTTCTCTACTACCTGAAGGCAGTTCTAAGAGGTGCTTCAGACAGAATATAAGAGTTGTCTTAGACCTTTTTAAGAATGGGTGATTTTTGGAAAAGCTGGGCTGTATAGAAACACATAAGGAGCTGAGATTTCCATATATAAAAGTTCATTTCCATATATAAAAGTTCATTAACAAATCAAGGCGACTCATGTAATATTTTGAGGTTTTCTTGCACAAGTTAAGAACAAATCAACAGATTATTTTCACTGCATGGACATTATCCATAGCAACAGGAACATCTTTCTATTTGTCTGCAAGTTTCCAGACCTAGAACAGTCTTGCCATCACCAGGTACCATCTCTAGCAGCTCTTGTTCAGGATCACATCTTGGATCATGAATTAATTTTACCTAGAATACACAACTTATGTTTTCTCTTTTTTTTGTATTTTCCATCTTCTTCCTCCTATAGAGGGGAAAGATCTGAAAAAGCCCCCTAGTTTTGTGAAGGAAAACACAAAGCTCTGCTTCAGGATAGCACAGCTCCAAGCTTCCTAATGGACATAATCCTTCAGAAATCAGTAAGAGTGAGATTTTTTAACTTTAGTTCTCCTTTTTTGTGCCTCTGAGACCTGGAATCACAACACCCATCTCAATATCTTCTGCTTCTTCTGTAGCAAACCCAGGACTACTCAGACCAGAAGCAGCTGGTCCACAGAGACATTTGTAGCTCCAGAAGACATGGATCCTTGGATCACCAAGGAAAGCTATGGATTGAAAGGGGTCAGACAGGTGTGTCTGACAGTGGAAGCACCAACCTTTTGCCATTTCACAGCCCATTTGTTACTCCAAGGTTCACACATGTCCAAAGGGCCCAAGTTTGGTCCCTGCCTTCTCTACAAATGAAGGCTCTGTGCCACTGTCCCTTCTGGATCAGTTGTGTCCTTCTGAGTGCTTGTGTCTTCTCCAGGACAAAAAATCCTAGGGAAAAGCAAAAGGGGAAACCCTGGGGAGGAGCCAGGCTGTGGAAAAGAAGAGAAAGGCTGAGGTGAAGTCAAGAAAGCTGAATAAAACCTAAAGAGAGAGGAAACAGGAGAATAAAGAGAGAGAAAAGGTCTGGTGTGGATCAGGAGTTGGAGTAGGAGTGCACAAGGCACAAGGGGTACCAGGAACTGGAAGGAGGAAAACCCAAACCAGTTGAGCACAGGAGCAGAGAGATTTACATGTACCAGGCAAAATTAAGTACTGTTGTTAATGGGTTTTTTTAAAGAATTACCTTTTAGATGAATTTTTAATAAAAAAACTGAACAAACTAGCAAAGTTGTTCAAAACTAAGAAGGTGTTGGGAGTCCTTCCCCCAAATAACCATAACAGTAGTGCAAGTGGTACTGTAATCACTGCTGTGAGATGCGGGAAACACTTTGGGCTGCACTTCCTTTCCCCTCAAAGGTGAGAAAAGTTATTTAGAAAATCAAAGAGAAACCAATATTCCTGAAGGAAATTAAATAAAAGCTAAAATTAAACCAACTTACAGGGAGAGAAGAGGAAAAACTCAGTTTATTGACAAAGGTAAGGCCAAAATACAAACTCAAACAGGGGTACCAGAGGTGTCTTTTACAACAGCCTGTGATGGAGCTGATGGTGAATGTGCAGGCCTGAGTGATGCCTTGGCAGTGTTTTGTGCTGTGTCAATAAGCTGCATGATTCAGACCTTGCCCTAAAGGTGACGTGCTCCAAAATGGAGAAACATCTAGAGAGACTCCAGCTGGCCCCAAAAAAGCCTGGCTGAAGAAATAGATGAATTTTTGGGAAGCCTAATTTTGGTTTCTTCCCTCTGTGGGAGAAAGCTGAGCACACAGGTGTGCGTAAAGCCTTCTTGCTGCCCATGCCCAACCATCCCCACACTGTTTTATATATTGGAAATACATTTAGGAGGCATCTCAAGTACGGTCCAGAAAAGGATGGCTTTTATGGTCCCCTCTCAAGAGCCCCAAGGGGCAGCTCCAGGCATCCCCAGCATGGCATCCTACACAATGGGAGGATTTTAGCCCTGGGGATTGGAGCTCCTTCCTTTCTCAAGGCTTGTAGCAATGTTCCTGAGGAGATAAGGAAGCCCTGAGTGGGAGTGGGACAGGAAGAGCAGGTGGAAGGTGGGAGATAGGAGGAGAGCCAGCTCTGGAGGGAGCCAGGAGCTTTGTGGGGACACAGGTGACAATTCCCTTCTCCCTTGGGGTCCATCTGGTTTGTCACATGCAGCCCACCCTCCACCTTTGAGGCTGGGGAGAGGAAGGCCTCTACCCTCCTCTCCACTCAAAGACTACCATGCTAGAGCTGATGGTGCCACCTGAAGAACAGCAAATTCTCCTGTAAAATTTTCCCAATTTTATGAATACCATGGGTTGTTTTACATCCCTCACCTGTCCTGCTGTGTCCCCCCCTCTGGAGGAGCCTCCCAGTGATGCCCAGCACAGCATTTCCCAGAGTCTTTGATGTGATGGCTGCAAGAAGCCCCCTGTCAGTCACACTCTGCGTGTGTGCACTGCAGTTCCAGAGCTCTCGTACTTATTCATTCTTGCCACAGCTCCAAGTCTTCATTTTCTTGCCCCGGGAAATGCACTTAATTATTTATTTGTATTGGGCCCAGGCCTGTAATACCTGGGTGCACACTACAAAGAGGCGTGCAGAGAGCTATTGCTGGCTGCCAGCGCCCATCAGGCCCCGCTCACCCCAGGCCCCTGACAGGATAACCATCCCCATCGACTGCACTTTAAACACACATTAAGAAAAAAGAAAGGTGAGGTCCTCCGTGCTTGTAGCACTGTTGAAAGTAATGGAGCTGACATGCCTGGAAAAGTTAGTGCCTTCAGCAGGGATATCCCCTGAGGCCTGGCTGGGCCTGGGGCAGGAGAATGAGGCTGGGTTTGCTGTGGGCTCTGCTGTGCCACCACTGTCAGCTGGTGGGCACCACAATGTCCTGGTGCTGGGGGTAGGAGATGCTGCTGGGCACTGGGACAGGATAAAAGTTAGCTAAAACTGGTGCTGTAGGATTGTCATTTAATGTTCTTGTCCTTTTAGCTGTAGGAGTTCATCTTGGCAAGCCTGAAACTTCAGTATCCCTTCTCTAGGCCAGCACTCTGGCTGGTGTCTGCCTCTAACAATATCTGCAAAAATGTCCCCTCCTCTCACTGTGGGGCACCTGAGATTTGTCAAATAACTTCTCTCATGGCATGCTCCTGGTGGCATCACCATGAAGTCAGGTCCTGTCAGGAGCAGGTCAGATCTGCTCTCCAACTGATTGGGACTCAAAGAGCAGGGTGGGAAGCATCAGCAATGGTCAGGGACTAAGTCACACCTAAGAGGAGCCTGTATTCAAGCAAGGATTTGGAGCGACGCTAAAAGCACAGGTTGCCCCAGGTGCACCACATATTTGGGTAGGTGTCCCTCACTCTGAAGCTGCTCTCTGTTGGTTTATCTAAGAAGATGGATGGAATTGCATGTCTGTGTGAAAAGCCCTCAGTACTGGCAGAGAATCACACCCACAAACATTGAAATATTCATGCAAAAACCTTGTGTCAGGGGAGGTGGCACAAGGGCTCTCTCTCCACACAGCATGGCCAGGACTGGATTGCCATTGCCATGATCCAAGTGTTGGGGACACCCAACTGGCCCCTCACACATTCACCCACCCAAAGGAGACCCCAACCCTGCTCTGCCCCACGCCACACTCGTCACTGGGCTCCCCCCAAGCAGCCCCCATGCTCACCCTCCCCCTGATGCTTGTGCAGAACTGGAGCTGAATCAGAACCTGTGATTCCTGCACCACAGGAATCACAGGAGGAACCTCAGGAGATGTCTACTTTTTATCCTAACTTTGATAATTTGTGATATTTTGTGTATTCTTAAAGCATAGAAAAACCCGTTCATTTCCTCTATCCCCCTGCAGCTCCCTTGCCAGGGCACGTGTGTTTTGCAGCTCTCTGCTCAAGTAGCAATGCAGGATATCAGCAGTTGAGGATATCAGCAGCAGTGCAGCATATCAGCAGTGCAGGACCACAGTGAGGTTTGCTCTGCCATGAAGTGGAGCTGGGTTCAAGCAGCAGGATTTGTTAATTCTTTGCCGGGGATCTAAAAACCAGTTGGATGGTGCTGGAATTATGGCATGGGTCTGGGAGTCCAGGAATCTCTTTGCACTGCCTGGCTCTGACACTAACTTCTTACATGGCCTCAGGCATGTCACTTTGCTGATTCCTACCTTGATCTGCCCATCTGGCAAGTGAAGATAATTCTGCCCTGCCCCACACAGGCTGTTGGGAAGATAAGTTCGTCATCATTTTCCGAGGTAGTGCGATGCTACGGGAGATGGATAATGAGACAGACAGAAAGATAGCTAGATAAATCAATCTCTTCTCATTCAAGTGAAAGCAGGCACTGCAGGTGCAGCGTTGGAGATTAATCATCAGAAAAATTAGTTCCCTCAGTATCTTTTCAGGAGGAAGAAACAGCCGTAGGGCCTAGTCCTGAGGAGAGTTATGCACATGAGTAACCTTAACTTGAATTCAAAGGCAGTGCACAAGTAAAGCTACTCATGTGAGCAAGTGCGTGCTCCACTTGCAATTTCTGAAAATGCCTAAATAAATGATGTGTCCCAACTGACACATGTCCCTAAGTCACTGGCATGCTTTTAAATATTTCCCTCAGACATTTATTTCTGCCCTTTATTAGCCAGCTTCTTTATTAGCAGCTGGCTTCCTGAGAAGCAGCAGGTTACAGCTTTCTCTGCAAATACAGTGAAACAAAAATAGCCACAAATATGTTGCTCATGGGCCCTACACATGTTGTGATTTTATATATGCTATTAACTGTGTTATTAATTCAAATGAACCTGTTATTCTTTTGATAGCGTATATCTTTATCCTATTTGAAACTCTGTAAAATATATCTGTGGTTTTGTTTTGTTTTGTTTTTGAAAAAGAAAAGAAGAAAAGGAGAACTCTAAAGTGTTATCTGAACTTTTCTACCACTATGTGCTGTAGGAATCACTTTTTTTTCTCCAGATGAGAACATGAAGCCCTTTAACAGACAAGTCTGGAGTCAGAAACTGAATAGGGTTATATATTCAGTTGCCATAGCTGCCATATGGTGCCAACATTGAATGAAATAAAATAAGAGTCCAGGAGGACTGGGAATCAATATTGGGGCAGCCTGCACAATAACACTCACTCTGGGAAAAAAACAAAAAACAAAAAACAAAAAACAACCCCGACAGAAGATGGCAAAAAACCCCCAACTCCAAATAACCAAAAATCTGCTGCAGAGGCAGAGACGAAGTGGGAGAGCCAAGTGAGGCCGTGCAGGCAGCGGAGAGGGAAAAACCCATCGGAGAGTGAAAAACCCATTGGAGAGTGAAGTGAGAACAGTCACAGAACGATTGCCAGGACCAGAGGAACCGCGCCCAGCCCGGTTCAGTTTGTTTGTCCCGACCGGACAAACAACCCCGCAGGGTCCGCCTGCATCAAAGGCAGCTCGGAGCGAACCGGGGCAGAGGGCTCGGCGCGGAGAAAGAGCGAGGAACTAAACCCTAAACTAAAAGTGGATGGAAATAAACAGGACAGGACTGTAAGGAACCGAATGTGGGCTCAGGGGTGGAGGAAGATGCTGCAAACCTTCTGGGTTTCCTTGCGTGCTGAGAAAAGGGTGGCTCGGAATGTGCATTTTCCAGATGTGAGAACAAAAGATTTTGGGTGATAATAGTAGATGATGGGGGGGAAGGGGGCAGGAGGAAAAAAAAAGAGGGAGAAAAAAAGAGAAAGTAATGAAAAATAAGAGAAAAAAAGGGAGAGAAAAAGGATAGAAAAATAAAGGAGAGAAAAAAGTCACCCACCTCTAACTCTCTAAGCACCCCTAACTCTGTCTAAAATTTCTTATAGTTCAGCATTCACAAGAAGTTACAAGGTGCTCGCTAGGCTGAGCACATTTCGGAGCATCCTCATATCAATATTTCTTCCACTTTTAGTTAACAGAGCCCTCCCATTCTAATTAAAATAGCTTCATGAGGACTGAGAGTTGATTCCAGAAACTCAAGCTATCAACATCGGCAGGTTTATATATAGAGAAAAAAAAAAAAATTAAGCTACCAGGAAAGCAGCACCCAGGAGTGCCAATATTATCAGGAAAATTAGAAGGGCTTTGAAATCGCTCCCAAGTGTCTTGAGGAACTTTGAGCTGCATCTGCTGCTTGCAGAAAGCAGGTCTGAGGGAGTAAAAGGCTGCAGAGATTTACCCCTGCACAGAATCTGGCCCTTGTTCCAGCTGTATTCAGGTGAAATGTATGAAATGTACCAAAACATTGGCCATGGACCAGTTGTGACCTTGAAGCTGCAGATGCTGTGAAAAAAAATTTTAAAATGGAAGCTGACAAAAGAAGCAGCATCCTCTGGTCCTTCTGGAAGTGGATTTAATTCCAGAAAGAAGGCAGAGGACAGGAAAAAACCTACCTGGATGTAAATCTTTAGGCAGATGTTTTTATATCCCAATGAGGGAGGAATCTGGTGGATCTAAAAGGTTGGTATGCACTGTGCATACTGTATTTAACAAAAGTCTGCAGAGGAGAAGGAGGAGGGAAATGAGGAGGAGGAGGAGGAATACGGTACAGCCACCAGTGTGAGGGGAAGCAGGGGGACTCCTGCAAGAAACCATAATTAAGCTGCAAGAGACTCCTGCTCCTCTCAAAATGAAGAACAGAGAGAACAAGAAGCGGCCGATGTGGCTTCATAAGGGACTGTGCAAAGATCTGAGTCTTTAATTTTTTTAATTAAAAAAAAGCGGGGGAAAAAAAAGAAAAAAAGCTGTAGTCAAAATTAGAAAGCAAGAGGGGGCAGGGGAAGGAATCAAACAAGCACACTCAAATTCAGTTAGGGATTATAGGGGAAATAATAAGGATAAGGGGGGGGAAAGAATTTAAAGCTAACCAAAGAACTTTAAAAGGGTTTTAAAATATATATCAAATGGAAAAGACATTCTAGAGAGACAGCAGGCCCATTTATTAATTAGAAGGGGATTAAATTAAGGGTGAATCAAAAAATGGCTGGACTGATGGACTTTTAAAAAATAAATTATTTTTAGTAAGAATAAAATTAACTGACACCATTTTTGTAGGAAGGTCAGAAAACTTAGTAAAATAAATAAGCAACGTAAAAACAAGTAAAAATAAATAAGCAAGGTAAAAACAGTGGGAAAACATATAGCAAATTACCTGCTCAATTTTTTCCTGCCTTTTGGTCAAGAGCTGTCTGGAAGGGTATTACAGCTTTCTGAGACATCAGTTATTAAATGCCCTTGCATGGTGTTTTATGAAAATTATTTGTGAGGTGCATGTTGAGGCCAAGTTGTTCACTGAGAGCATTTGCTCCTCCAACCTGAGGCCAAGTGGGTTCATCTGAGTGGATGGAGAGGTCAGAGTCTGTTTGTCCCCCTGAGCCAGGGGGTGGAAGCCTCCCCATCAGGAACCAGCTTCCATCAGCCAGCCTTCTCCAGCATCACATCATCACTTTTTCCCCCCCTCAAATATTCTTAAATATTGCTTAAAACTGCCTTTTCCAAAGTAATCCTACAACAAACCCGTTTACCCAAATATCTACAGGATCTGAAATGGAATTTCTTAAGGACAAGCAAACGAAAAAGGCAATTCAGTCTGGTTCTACAAAATGTGGCCATATGTATAAACTGCCTAACCTGGATTTCCTCACCACTAAGGGAATTAACAAATTTCCTAAAGCACTGCCACTTTATTTGCTTTTCTAAATGAAAAGCTGAAGAGCCGCAGGAAAATTAGGAGGAAAATGTTATGATGCCAGAAGAAAGATGGTTTCGTTTTTCTAGAAAAGATAACTGCACTAGTTCAAGTAAAGGAACAAATATTATAAAACAAACATCAGTTTGAGCTTGTCTGGGGAGGGAATTTGGCCAGAATAAGCCACTCTGTCACTACCCACCACCCTGCATCCCTGGAAAAAAGAAAAAAAAAGAGTTAGAATAAAAAATAGCTCATCTGGAGCACCTCCCTGTGTGATCAATATAATCAAATAAAGAGGCTTTGTTTCCAAATAATCAACATATTTTCTGAGTGGAGTTTTCCAGAAAAAATGCTTTTTTACTTTAGATTAGATTATCCAAATAATGTATTTTGGATGTTGGGAATTATTTTATTTCACTGTAGATATTCCAGATATTTTTCTCCAGGTGGATAAATCCTTGCAGCCAGATCTGAAGGTTTTGGGAGCTAAAGTGAATTTTTCCATTGACTTTGGTGGAGTTGGGAACTTAGAGGTTAACAGAGAAAAGAAAGAGCACAGATTTAATAGAGCAAATTTTGTCCACCAAACACTGAGTTCCTTTTTATAGAAATTGAAAATTTGTGAATTCAGGTCTCATGCTCAAGATATGTGGGATTATTCATGTGAGCACAGTTCAGGAGTGCTCAGTTGGGTCCTTGGATTTTAATAAAACAGTCACTGCTGTCACCCAGCGTCTCACTCCCAACATTAATTCAGATTGACGTGGCTTCGAACGTCTCTCAGCAGAAAGAGCAGGGCAATGGGCACGAGCTGATCTGGGGCAGCCTCTGGTGGCATCTCAACAGGGCAGAACCCTAACACAGGCCCTGAGCACGCAGGTGAGGATGCACTTGGCAGCCTGTGATGGGTTTGCTTCACCAGTGACATTCGCTGCATCCTTTGGCCCCCATCCTGTCCCTCCCTCTGCAGAAACCCTCTGCACATCAAATATGAAGGGTGCTCTCCCTATTACCAAACTAATGTGTTCCAACAGGTGCTTCCTCCCACACCTGAGCCCTGTTGGCTCCTAAAGGTTATAAACACATGCTGGAAAGATTCTCTGGATGGAGAGCTTGTTTACCAACTCTTTCACTGATCTGAAAAAAGGAATGAATGTTTTGTGGGTGTAATATGCAAACTGAACTAAGCTGGGTGGATTGGAAAATCCCAAATATGAAAGCAAAAATAACATAAAGGAATCTGAAAAGGCAGGAAAAATGAATGGGGAATAAAATGAGATTCAACATAGAAAATAGAAGTTACGACATTTGTGGAAAAATAATCTAAACCCCAGATATTCAATCAGCGATAAAAACCCGAGGAGCAGTAATGCTGTGAGAGATCTAGAGATGATAGTGTGCAGTAAATTAGACATGAGTTTGCCTTGAGATATGGCAGGAAAAAAAGGCCAATTTGATTTGGGGCTGAAGACATCAGAGCACAAGGAGGTAATAGCCCGTCTGCATATGGCTCTGGTGCGGTAGCGCCTGCAGTATTTAATTATGGGCACCATATTACCTGAAAGATAGTGACAGATTGAAAATTATTCAGAGGAGAGCAATAAAAATAGTTCAGAGGCTGGCAGGATTGAGTTATGAAATGGCAGAGTAATACAGACGCAGAGCTCACGCCAGAAGGTGCTTATCCCCACAAGCTGCAGTGTGTGATGGCAAAGCTGGGTCTGCCTTTCACCATTTCTGCCTTGTTTCAGGAACTGGGTGTGTTCATGGCCATCAGCACCTCGTGAAGGAGTGGGCATGCAGCAAAGTGGCTGCAGCAATTTGTGGCTGCCAGACCCACTTGAGGTGTGCATGGAGAGGCAGGAACAGAAAAGACATGAAAGAAGAAAAAATCAAATATTTTATATAAATCAAATATTTATATCCCCTTCTCCTCTGAAGCCCTGTTTTTGGGGTGCTAAATCAGGTGTCAATAAATCCCCCAGGAAAGGGAGATTGAAATCCAGGTCATGGCATGGTGGACACACCTTGAGTGCAGCGCCTTCTCCACTTCCAGCCCAGGGAAGGAGGGAGGCGGAAGAGACACAGGCTGGGCACAGCCAAACCTTTCCCTGTGTGACTGATCAGCCTGTGAGCTGCCATGGAGAGATGGGTGGGGGCTCCTGGGTAGCAGCAAGTGAAAGGAAAAGATGGGAATGAGAATGGGAATGGGAGAGGCACTATGCAAACAGCAGAACAGGGGGATGCTCAGGGGAGGAAGGGCTGAGGATAGAGGGATGGAAAAAGAAAACCTGTGCAGTTCTAGTACCAACACAACTGAAAAGCTGGAAATTGGTGTTCTTGTGCCTGTTTGAATTTTCCTGATTATTTTATTTTTCTTTATTTTTCTCCCAGCAGTATATGCAAGTGTATTTGTCAAGGTGGGAGAAAGGCTGATTCCCAGAAGGTGGAGAACAGGAAGAGGAGCCAGGCCAGGGAGCCCAGGTAAATGGAAGAGTCTTCTGGACTTGATACAAATGTTTGCAGAGAGTAAGAGGAGCCTATTTAAGTATGTTTCTATTGAATAAAGAATTTGTTGGGGAGAAATACTAAGTAAGAAAGGGTCATGATAAGAGCTCTTTTTTATAGTGAGACAACATCTATTACAGCAATTTTGCAAATATTGGCAACACTGGGGACCAATAAGACAAAGTGATGGGGTGCAGTTCTGAACAGGGATTTTCTGCTACTGAGAAAAAAAGAGATGTTTCTTTCTAAAACCTTTCTAATATCCTAAACCGCCCTTTGATGAACCTTGTCAGCAGAAATGGTGGAACACACTATTTGAAGATAGGAGCAGTAGGCAAATATCCTGTAAACAGACACAAGCTCCCCTGTGCTGGTGAGGGACCTGACAGTGTTTGGTGCCTTGGGGTGACCTGGCTGTGAGGTGGTAACACCTCACTTAAACACAGCTCCCTCACTCCCAGCAGCACCTGTGGGTGTTTATTTCAGTTCTTGCAGGTCTATGTTCTTTTTTACTGTGCAAGAGAAATGTTTGTTTTCATACCCTGGATACAGCCAGGGTCTGTTTGGTGCACAGAGCCTGGCAAAGCAGCTTTTCCACCACATATGGTGTATTCCATGTCTGGAAGTATCATGACATCAGTGCTTGAGCACAGATTCATGCAGTGTCTTTAAGGTTTCCCTGGATTTGGGGTATGTAAATGTTGCTTTAAAAGCACTGCCATTCCCCATGTTTGAAAGTGACTCTTTTTCTCAATAGTATTTCACTGGGGATTTTCTTTGAGAAGAGAACACAGCTGGATGAAAAGAGTACAGATTTACACACTTCTTCTCAAGTTGAGCTATTGTGCAAATGTGCTCCATTCACATCACCCTCCTTTTTTATTTATCTCATAAATTTAAAATACATTTAAAATGTGGACAGGTTTCCAGCAGCCCTGATAAAGACAAAGACATTTGTCCCTGTAACAGGAAAACTGGTGACAATACAGGTGAGAGGCTGAGCCTGCACTGATGGATCTGCAACCAGCAGCTGCATCCCCCAAAAGGAGCCCCACCAGACCTGGTCCCTGGCTAGGGAGAGCTTCTTCTTGGCTTTCTATATCTTACCCAGTTGAATAGAAAATACAGATCCAGTGGAAGCACCAGGATCCTTTGTTCCAGGGATCTCCTGTCCCAAGCCATTGGCTGTGATCTCATGAGGATCCCTCCCCCTGATGCCTTGCACTCCTGCACCAGACATCCACAAACTGGTGCTCATTGCAGCTACCCATAGAAAAATAGAATCATGGGTTGATTTAGCTTGGAGGAAACTTATGAGATCATTGAGTCCAACCATTACCCCAGTACCACCAAGCCCTCCACTAAACCATGTCCCCAAGTGCCACATCTGAGTGCCTTATAAATATTTCCACAGATGGGGACCTCACCACTGCACTGGACACCCAGTGAAGCTGATGCTTCACAGCCCTTTCAGTGAAGAAATTGTTTCCTAATCTCCAGTCTAAACCTTCCCTGCCCTAACTTGAGACTGTTTCTCCTTATTCTATTATTTGTTATTTGGGAGTAGAAACTGACCCCCACCTGGCTACACTCTCCTTCCAGGTGCTTGTAGAGAGTGATGAGGTTGCTCCTAAACCTCCTTTTCTCCAGAGTAAACAACCCCAGCTCCCTCAGCCACTCCTCATCAGACTGGTGCTGCAGACCTTCACCAGCTGCATTGCCCACAAGCAGGGAGGGTGGGAGTGTGTGTGCCAGGACACAGCACTGCATGCAAACCCAGGTGTGGAGTGAGCAGGATCACAGGAAAGAGGGAGGAAAGAGCATGGCAGCTGCTGTCTGCAGGGTCAGGCTAAATGTGTAAGTCTCATTATAGATTTCTTACAGTCTCTTATTGATATCTGTGCTTAATGCCTCGTGGTGTACTTAATGAATGCTTCAGTTGTTCCTGAGTGATTTACATTTGTTTACAAATTGTCAAAAAGAAAAACCTTTCCTCTCCCTTTCCCCTTCCCTTTCCCTTTCCCTTTCCCTTTCCCTTTCCCTTTCCCTTTCCCTTCCTCTCCCCTTTCCCTTCCTTTTTCCTTTCCTTTTTCCTTTCCTTTCCTTTTTCCTTTCCTTTCCTTTCCTTTCCTTTCCTTTCCTTTCCTTTCCTTTCCTTTCCTTTCCTTTCCTTTCCTTTCCTTTCCTTCACAAAAACAAGATTTCATTCCTTTTTGCTGCAAAACTCCAAATGTAGTGGAGTTTTCAGTGCTCTGGATCTTGTAAAGGGACTCATACTCATGGCACTGTTTCAGATGGGTGTCTGAGAAAGTTCCCTTTTGAACAAATTAATATTACCATAATAACAATAAGTTGCATTTTGCCTGCAGGAGCAAAGCAGTATTGACCAATATCCAATATCTCCTCATGAAGGGACCTTGGGGATACAGTAGACTTCAATGCTGAGGACCAAGAGATTTATGAGCCATCCCACAGGGAAAGGCAAGTTTGATTTGGCTGCTGGGCTCTGGGGAATGTGTATTGGAGATGAGAGTGGCAAATGTTGTAGGGAGGGGAAAAAAAAAGAAGCCTTCTGCTTTTGCAGGAGGTAATAATTCAGTTTTCCTATTTAAAAGCTAGATTTCATATATATATACACACACACAAATGTACATATTAAAATAGGGACTGACCTGAGAGCTGAAATGTCAATGAATTGAGGGGAGAATGCCAAAAGAAAAGTGTTTTTCTTGATGTTTAAAACAGAAAAATGTGCTGTTTCAAACAAAATGACAACATGCCCTTGGTCTGAAAACCCCAACCTGACCAGACATTTCTGCAATCAAGTTAAATGGTTCTGTGGGGTGGCAAACATGCAGTGCTGCAGTGCTGGGAGCACCCTGAGGGACCTGGACCTGTTGTGTCCCATGCCCGAGGCAGGTCCTGCACTGGAGCATCCCCCACTGCTCCTCTGACCCAGCCTCCAGTGCCAGATTTTTCACAGTACTCCCAGGTAACCTCTCCCAGTGCTTAACTCTCTTTATAGTTTGACATTTTAGCTAATATCTAACCTACATTTTTTTTTCTGCAAATTAAGCTGATTATTTCTTGTTCTACCCCCAGTGGATCTGGAGAACAACTGATGGTGTTTTTCTCTGCAACAACCTTTTACATCCTGGAAAACCATTACCCGTCCTCTCTTTCCTAAATTAAACAAACCCAGTTTCATCAGTCTTTTCTCACAGGTCAAGTTTTCTAAACTTTTTTCATTTTTCTTGTTCTTCGTTCAACTTTTTCAATCCTTTTAAAAGACTGGCACCCAAAATCAGACACAGCCCTTGAAATCCAGCTGCTGCTCAGTCTGATATTAACATTAACACATTGCAGGAGGGACTTTTTGTATTTTTCCAGGGTTTTTTTCCCATTGTTACCTATTCAGTTTGTGGTTCAGCACAAGCCTCGGGTCCTTTTCTAGAATATCCCATTTCAGTAATGAAACTCTGAGGGATTTTAAATGCATTTCTCGGTTGTGATACCACTGAGGTTTGTGAAACCAAGTTGAAATGAAGGTGGAAAAGCTCTACCTGGTGCAGCACAAAGAAACCTATGTAATCTTTTTCATTTCAGTAAACTCGCTTTTAAAACGTCTAGGTTTTAGCATCAAAGACCTAATCCTCTTCAGAAATATATATTACAACATAATAAGTATTCTTTAGGGCTTTGGAAATCATCCCTTAATAAAGTCATAGCACAACTTGTAATGTTACAGCCGATGTCAGATGTTAAGAACTCTGCAGTATAAATTAACATACAAAATCTCAGCCTTCGGATCAGGTTTTCCAGGTATGTGGAAGGGCTTGCTATGGTTAATTTGAAATACAGCTGATGCTGTTCATGCATTCACACCCTCCTGGCTTGTTAAAACTGGGCAATTTTTATTTTTTTAAGAGTATATCTAATATTTCACACTTTGCACTTCACTGCTTGTGGACAATTTCTCTCCAAACTTCCTGCATATACATTTTTATAATAAAAGTAGCAGTATACAAGTACATTTTCCTCTTACACTGTGTGTTAAAATCAATTCAGAGCAATCCTTTAAGGCATTTCAGATTTGTTCAAAGCTCTTACTTATGTTGACTGATTTTAATTTTGAAAATACTTATATTCCAAGATTCTTCAGTATTAAAATAAAGTTAACATGGTCTTTTTAATGAATCCAGCAATTGTAATAAGGACCAAAATCATGTTCAGGTCAGATATTTAATATTGCCTCGATGTAATGATAAATGCAGCCAGAAAATTAAAGCAAATAATATCTCTTTTCTTACTGTGTTTTCTTTTTCATTTTTTAGTATAATTGTTTTCCAGGTTTCCCTTAAAGAATTTTGACTACTTATAACTTTACATTATTAGATGTATCCAACTAGAACAAAATATTTGAGGGGGAAAAAATACATAAAATGATGATTTATATAGACTGAATAAATAATTGTAAGGGCTCTGCTTTTGGTTAAACTGTACAGGATTTTCCTATAAAGAAAAAAATAAAAGTTGCTATTTTTCAAGTTGTAGGATGCCAAAAATAAAAAAAACCTGTGAGATGAGTGCAAGAGAGACGAGTGATTTTCTTGCCACCATGGGGTCCAGAGGGGTTGTGTGGAGCCAGGGGCAGAACCACCTGCAGCACCCAGCCCTGGGTGGCTTTGGCCCTCTCACACAAAATCTCTCACACAAAATCTCCTTTCTCCCAAACCCTTCTTGTATGTATGAACATATGCATCTGTGATTGAGATCTTACACAAGGAACCATCAGTGTATCTTCTTAAAAATGCTTCAATCCAATCTGGAATTATTGCCCATTTTTTTTCAAGGAATCACACTCCCTTTACATTATCCAGATGGTGAATATCACATATTGGCACAATCTGAGATACATTTTCTTTTTTTCCCTCACAGAGAATAAATATCAAAAAATGGTCTATCTCCTTCAAATGTATTTCTTCTTACCCTTTACAATGATATTTTTTAAATTCATGGAGGCAATAAACAAACACCAAAGAGACAGTACAACTTCAGTAGCTCTGTAGACACAATGATATTTTCACAAAGCATTTTATAATTACTGTAACAGAGGCATGTCTATCATGATTGGAGTGTATCAGCTCTTGTGAATACTACAAATGTGGCTGGTAAGATGCAAGTAAGAGCTTTCCAAGTAATGGAGGTAATTTATGCACCCTTATTATGGAAACATTTTCGAGCCATTGTTTGATTTGGGTGTAGTTTGCTTATTTAAGCATAGAATGTCACTCTGTCATTTCACACTTCCCCACCATTCTCTCTCTTGATTACACTTTGTCTGAGACACATGAAACAATTAGTTATTGATAGAGTTTAAGGTTTATGCATAGGGAAAAAACAGGAAAATTTGCACATTAGGGAGCATTGCTGTCTCAGCCAAAAGAAGAAGGCTGCAATATCATATAAGAATATTCATCCTGAAAATATTAATCCTGGGAACCCAGCGAGTATTTAGAGCAAATTCAAGGAGAAGGACTCTGCTAGCAGTGCAAATAGAGGGTACCAGTGCTCACTCTGTGCTAGAGACAGGGGTCATTCCGGAAAAGTGGGCATGCAGTGGGGTTGTGTTTGATGGGATAAGTGCTCATTCTGGAGGAAAAAAGGGACAGGCAGAAACCCACCCAGCTGAGTCAGTCATGTCCAGGTTTTTCAGATTTAGGATGCGCATAAGGTGCAAAGAACAGCCAAATGCAAACTGGGTACTAAGGGCATCACCTCTGTTGGCAAGGCAAGAGGTGGCCTTGATGTGGAAGGTGGCTCTTGGGAGGATGATCCCTGAGGATGCAGGACACAAACCCCTCTGCCTCCCCAGCCCTGTGGCCTCTCTCCATCCCCCTGTCATGTGCTGCCCTTTCTGTCCCTTGCACTGCCATGGTAGCGTGTCCCCACCCTGGGGAGCTGGCACACAAGGGACACCATGCCAGCAGTGAAGACAGTGTCAGCACTTGGCTTCCCATCTGCTGGCCCTGCAAACCCTCCAGGGACAGAAGCCACAAGCTCAAGCCTACCCTGCCTCTGTTACCTGCCTGCCTTTTTAGGCTGCTCTCATTTGCCAGCATCACTCTAAGTGGGTACCACACAGCTCCCAGAGTTAGGGAGGCCCAGGAGAGTGCACAGCATCCCTTCCCAGGTCTGACCAGCCAAAGGTAATTCCTGCAGAGGTCCAGGGGAGTCTGGAGCACTGGCTGGGAGATGGAGAGGAGGATGCAGCCCCTCTGTGTTTGCAGAATCACCTTCCTTTTTCCCCCAGCGACGTGATCAGATAGAACTATAATTATAGGTGTGTTGTCATCTGAGCTGTTTGTCAAGAGAGTTATGTATTAACTATGAGCTGCCTGGACTGCAGCAATTTCAGGCAAGCCTGGATCCTGCTTGCAGTTATCGCTCTTACATGGGAGCAGTATTTTTAGCATTTATGATTACAAAAACCTCATGTTTGAGCAAGATCTGAGATAAGATTTTACGACCTTATTTGTCTTAATAGTCTCACTGGGATGTATTACTGCCTGCAAAACTGTGTGGGATGAGGTTATAAAAAGTGGTCTCCCCAGTCAGGAGATGCTCTGGTTTCTGAGTGCAGAGCTGTGAACCAGGCACAGCTACAGCCAGGCAGACAATCACTGATGTCACTATTTAATAAAGTGACAGTTGTCCTTCACATGGGACAAATCCTGCACCTACTGACATGAGGAATGAAACTCCCTCAGCTTGAGAGCTGCAAGGAGAGACCCCTGGGGAGCAGTTAACATCCGTGGGGACCTGAGTGTCCCCTCCAAATCCCAAACTAGAGGGGACCCTGTGTGGGAAAGGTCCTCCCAGGTGTACCTACTAGTAGGTCAAGTGCTTTGCTGGTTTATTCCCCTATGGGATGAGACAGAATAATTGGGGCTACAATTAGCAACAGAAATACGTGTGCTTCTGAGCAAGGAAAGACATCACTATGATGAACACTCTAAAGTTGGATTATCACT